>NC_037351.1:18912500-21412500 GCF_002263795.3 Bos taurus | reverse complement strand
CCATTTTGCTTTTTTGCATTTCTTTTCCATGCGGATGGTCTTGATCCCTGTTTCCTGTACAATGTCATGAACCTCATTCCATAGCTCATCAGGCACTTTATCTATCAGATCTAGGCCCTTAAATCTATTTCTCACTTCCACTGTATAATCATAAGGGATTTGATTTAGGTCATACCTGAATGGTCTAGTGGTTTTCCCTACTTTCTTCAATTTCAGTCTGAATTTGGCAATAAGGAGTTCATGATCTGAGCCACAGTCAGCTCCTGGTCTTGTTTTTGCTGACTGTATAGAGCTTCTCCATCTTTGGCTGCAAAGAATATAATCAATCTGATTTCAGTGTTGACCATCTGGTGATGTCCATGTGTAGAGTCTTCTCTTGTGTTGTTGGAAGAGGGTGTTTGTTATGACCAGTGCATTTTCTTGGCAAAACTCTATTAGTCTTTGCCCTGCTTCATTCCGTATTCCAAGGCCAAATTTGCCTGTTACTCCAGGTGTTTCTTGACTTCCTACTTTTGCATTCCAGTCCCCTATAATGAAAAGAACGTCTTTTTGGGGTGTTAGTTCTAAAAGGTCTTGTAGGTCTTCATAGAACTGTTCAACTTCAGCTTCTTCAACTTCAGCATTACTGGTTGGGGCATAGACTTGAAAAATATCATATATTAATGCATACATATATATGGAATCTAGAAAAATGTTACTAATGAACTAATTTGCAGGACAGGAATACATAGACACATACATAGACACGTAGGACACAGAGAGACTTGTGGACACAGCAGGGGAAGAAGGGATGAAATTGAGAGAGTAACATTGAAACATACACATTACCCTATGTGAAATAGATAGCTAGTGGGAACTTGCTGTAAAACACAGAAAGCTCACCCAGTGCTCTGTGACAACCTAGAGGTGGGATGGGGTGGGGGGTAGGAGGGAGGTTCAAGAGGGAAGGGACATATGTATACTTACGGCTGATTCGCACTGTTGTATGGCAGAAAGCAACACAACATTGTGAAACAGTCATCCTCCAATTAAAAATGTTCTTTAAAAACAGATGCATAGTAGCCCCTCAAAAAAAGATGTCAGTTCTCCTCAGTAGATGTTCGGTGAAATTCCATTCAGAATCCGAGCAAGGGATTTACATTTTTATTTGAAAAGGCAAAAGAAATAGAATAACTAAAATAAATTTGAAAATGATGAATAAATTTGGAGGAAATACATTACGCAATTCAAAGCCTTTCTATAAAGCTGCAGTAATCGACTTATGATGTTGGCAAAAAGATAGATGTATGGATTAATGGGATAAGATAGCTCAGAAATAGACCCATATGAAAATGGCTCTTTTTAAATTTTATTTTATTGAAGAATAGTTGATTTACAATGTTGTGTTAGTTGTATAGCAAAGTGATTCAGTTTTATATAAATATATATTCTTTTTCATTATGGATTATTAGAAGACATTGAAAATAGTTCCCTGTGCTATACAGTGGGACCTTGTTGTTTGTTTGTTTTATATATAGTAGTTTGTATATGCTAATCCCAAACTTCTGATTTACCCCTCTCCCACCCCCTTTCCTCTTTGGTATTTGTTTGGTTTATTTTGTGAGTCTGTGAGTCTGTTTTTATTTTGTAGATATGTTCATCTGTATCATATTTTAGATTCCACTTAAAAGTGATATCATATGGTATTTGTTTTTCTCTTTATGACGTATTTCATTTAGTATGATAATCTCTTGACTTCCTAGGTGGCGCTAGTGGTAAAGACCTGCCTCCTAATGCAGGAGACAAGAGACACTGGTTCTATCCCTGGGTCGGAAGATTCCCTGGAGGAAGGCATGGCAACCCACTCCAGTATTCTTGCCTGGAGAATCTGGTGGACAGAGGAGCCGGGTGGGCTACAGTACATAGGGTCGCAAAGAGTCAGATATGACTGAAGCAACTTAGCACTCAATGATAATCTCTGGGTCCATCCATGTTGGTGCACATGGTATTATTTCACTCTTTTTATGGCTGAATAATATTCCATTATATATATTCTTTATCCATTCATCTATTGATAGACATTTAGGTTGCTCCCATGTCTTATGTGTGTACTAAGTCACTTCAGTCATGTCCAACTCTTTGCAACCCCATGAACTGTTACCCCCGAGGCTCCTCTGTCCATAGATTCTCCAGGCAAGAATACTGGAGTGGGTTGCCATGCCCTCCAGGGAATCTTCCCGACCCAGGGATCCAACCCACATCTCTTGCATCTCCTGCATTGGCAGGCGTGTTCTTTACCACTGGCCCACCTGGGAAGCCCTGAGAACCACTGCTCTGTATTATTCCTTTTAAATAAAGTTGTTAAAAAGACAAAATTCATCTGTAATGCTAGCGGTCCACAGGAGTGGTCACCTTGGAAACGGGTGCAGTGGGATCCCCCGTGGGGTTGGTAATGGTCTGTTTCTTCTTCTGGGTGCTGACTCCTTGATGCATTCACTTTGTAGAAACTCACTGAACTGTATACTTATAGTTGTCAACTTGTTTATGTATTTCAGTAAAAAGTTAAGACTCTTCTTTTCCCTCTCTTCCTAACCCACACCCTGTTGTTAAGTCTGTGTGTGGTCTTTCTGTTTTGTTTGTTTTTAAAGCAACATAGCCTTCCACTTGTGAGTTTTCATCCCCAAGGATGTGCTCAGTTGGGACATAGTGGAAGGAAACGGCTTCATAACACAGCCTGTGCTCATCCTTAGCTTGGTGTCTCCTTCCCTCAAAGGGTTACCATCCTTCCAGCCCCACAAGGACAGGTGGCCCCTTCAGGGGAGAAGCTTAGCTGGAATGCTGAAAGCCTCGCTGGTTCTCCTTAAGTAATGGCTTTCCCAGGTAGAGGGGAGTATGTGTGTGTGTGTTTACATGTTTGTGATCATTTATAAAGATTTTCCCATATTTTCTCTGTTTTCTGTTTTGTTTTTTTTTTTTACGAAATCGTGTGGGGTTTTTTAATAACTTTATTTATTATTTTATTGTCTTATTACTTCCTTACTATGCACTTATTACTTATTATGCATGGGGTCTTCACTGCTGCCTGAGGGCTTTCTCTAGTTGTGATGAGCGGGCCTACTCTTCATTGCAGTGTGCAGACTTCTCACGGCGGTGGGCCCTCTCGTTGCAGAGCACAGGCTCTGGGCACACGGACTTCAGTAGCTGCAGCACGCAGGCTCAGTAGTTGTGGTCACGGGCCCTAGACCTTGGGCTCAGTAGTTGTGGCACATGGGCTTAGTTGCTCTGCAGCATGTGGAATCTTCCCAGACCAGGGATGGGACCCATGTCCCCTGTGTTGGCAGGTGGTTTCTTACCCACTGTAACACCAGGGAAGTCCTGGGAGAATGTTTGTGACTTTGTATTTCTCTGAATGATTAAATTCAGTTTTTGGTTTAGGAAATTGTTATCCTTTTTGTCATCTGTTCTGGGTCCTAATACTCACTATGCTTTCTGATTCTTCCATCCTGCTGTGAATTGTTTCCATTTTAGTCTTCTTTATTTCCAGTGTTCCGTAGCCTTACTTCCTTTCCATACAACTTCAGAATTTAATTCCTTAACTTGTCGTCCTAGTAATAAAATCTGACTTAGCACTCCTCTTCTGCAGAGCCAGCACCTCCGAGTTTTCCATCATCTTTCTATTGGCTTCCCAGTTGTGCACCCAGTTGGCTTCCCAGCTAGCTACCATTTGTACATGCCAGATTTACCTAATCATCCTCTGAGTCTCACTGGATTTTGTTCTTTTTGTTGTTTTTGTAAGCTAGCTTTGTAGTCACCGTGGCTGTATTCTGTTTCCCAAAACTCATAGTAATCAGTAGGATTAGTTTGTGAAACAAGATGACTTATGACTGAATACGAATCAATGAAGCAATATCAGAATGTCCTGAGGCGCAGACCTTGATGTCTGGCTGCTCAGTGCTGCTGTCGCCCTCGGGTAGTCTGTTTCCAGTGGTTTCATCTAGCTCACAAGACTGAAAGATGAGACCATGTAGAACTAGTTTATTGATTCTGTGTGCAGATATTTTGGGTGTGTTTGGTCTTTTCCAGTGACTACATTTCTAGACACAGTCTATACTGAACAAGATGTGTGCTGAAATTGCGTTGTGGAACGGCAGCATCAAGATTGTGAAACTCACAGTCAGGCCCTGCCACTCCCTCCCTGGGTCCATCCTTGGCTTCTCATCTGTGAATTGTGGCTCCAAGTACCTCACAAAACTATTAGGAAGCTTCAGTGCCTGGTACTTAGTAGATAACTCAGTAAATATTAGTTCACTTCCTTTGTGGAAGGGAATCTTTTGCTTAGATTATTCAACTATAATAACTAAGCCTGTAGCGGTTCTGACTTTGTCTAATGGGGTTCTTGAGACCTGTTCTCTTTGGGATTAATGATACGGCCTTAGTACATTCTCCATTAAAAGGAATCAACAGAAGACATATCAGGAGAGGTGCCTGATTTTAAGAATATGATTAACATCTTTAAAATGGTTTTAGTCTAAGCATATATAACTTTAGGTACTGTTTTATTAAATGCAACATTAACCAAAACTTAAATAAATGAGAAGTTACTGAGAGTTGCACCACTAGAGCCAACTGCCTTTATTCCTCTGTCACCCCTCTTAGTCTGGGTTACTGGATTTTGCTGTCTTAACAGTTTTACAAAGACATTTGCTTTGTTTCCAGGTGTAAAACAAAGGTGTATCCAGATAACCTTCCTACAACCAGTGTGGTGATTGTTTTCCACAATGAGGCTTGGAGCACACTTCTGCGAACTGTCCATAGCGTCATTAATCGCTCACCAAGGCACATGCTAGAAGAAATTGTTCTAGTAGATGATGCCAGTGAAAGAGGTAAATTTTACATTTTAATGCCAATAATCCACATGTTTTGTCATTAGTGCTTATAAAACTAGCTGCCATCAATGATAGTTGCTATCAGTTTAACCTAATAATTTTATACAAGCTTCTAATTTATCCTAAAAGTTATTTATGACATTTGGACTCATTCACATATACAAACAATTTATACCCTTGTGAAACTTAAAATATTACTTTAATTAGCATTTAGTTGTATCACATCTTAATCTTGTTTTAAAAAGAGATAACTGTGTAAAAATTTATGCAAAACAGTGGGGGAGAAAAAAAAAACACTTAATTTTGTTAGGATTTTCTCTGTGGGGAGCTCAGCCTGGAGTCAGTGGAGAAAGACTGGCTCTGATTGAGAGCCATGAAGAGAGATTTAGTGCATGGACAGTGGGAATCGTCCCTGCCAGCAGAGCAGAGCCTCAGCTGGGCGAGTCCAAGTTCTCCAGGTTCTTTCTGGGTCTTGCCATGTTCTCCATTCCCAAGGTCAGGCGTGGTCCATAAAGGGGTGCACAAAAGGGTGATGAAGGGACTTGTGGGGGGTGGTGTATCGTATGTCTCTGATCTCATGATGAGTCTCTGCAATGGCTCTGGCCCAGACATTCTTCCACGAATCTCAGAATTTTTCACGGGCCTTTTTGTTTTTCACAGCACAGCTGTTTAGGATCATTGGTGTCATGTGCTTTCCCCAATATTCCTATACTCACATGAGAAAAATTTGGAGGGAACTACAGAAAATGGCTCTTCCTTCCTTAAGCAGCTTGAAACTTCATGACTCATCTTTTCAACCTTTTTTTGTTGTTATCTTCACCTTTCTTGCCTAATCTCTCATTGCATATGCTAAGATAGTTTAGTCAAGTATTATACCTTCTCCTTCCTGTGCCCACACTAAACATATACATTTAAGCATGATGAAATTTAATTACTTCCTGTCTTAACTATTGGGATTAATTTGCACATTGATAACAATTTAAATCTTCTTCCTTTGCCAGATTGTAGAAGTAAAACTAAATAAGTTACAGCCTTGCTGTCTCAAGGGCCTTGTAGCTTCCTTATTCTAATCAAGGAGATAGTTTATAATTGCATAAAACATTTAATAATAATATCTACTATAATTAATGTCAAAATGGATGAGAGCTGTTATAAACTAAGAATACCACACTTAAATAATTACTGTTGACAGTAGACATATAAATTTCACCTGAATAATTGTTAGCCAGGAATTAATTAATCCCTCTTTTAGAAAATTAGCCAAAGTTAGTTTAGCAGCGATATATAAAAACGTCTCTGTCCTCTGAGTGACTGACTTACATGTTGAAACTTGTGAAATTAAATGTTCCTCAAGGAGAGATATTTTTCCTCAGATGAAATGATTTGTTTTTATATTTCCCCCTGTTTTTGCCATCATTTTGTTGCAGGCCTGAGAAGGCTGTGTGAAATAGTAAGTTTTTGTGGGATGAGGCCTGATCAGAAAGATCCATGTGTCCACAACATGAAGTGGCAAAGAAAGTCACGTATCCCAGTTATTTTTTCCTCCCTCATGTAGGCCCTTCTGAATCACCATGGCCTGTGTAAACCTGTAATTGGAAACGTGTGGGCAGGTGTCTGCCTCCCTGCTCCGTCGGGCTCTTAGTCACTAAGCAGGTCTCCAAGTGTCACCACACAGCTCTCACAAAGAACTTGGTTCTTCTGTATCTTCTTGCCTGGAAAGCCTCAGGTATTCTGATCACCACTTCTGATATTTGGGAACCACTGGGCGTTGTGCTGTTGTGGTCATAGCTATAGTCTTGCTGCCCAGACTGAGAATGGTCTGACCTTCTTGTTTAGGTGGTAACTATGGGCCCAGGAACCAGAGCCAGCTCTCTAAGTCTGCCCCTTCCTACTCATGAGGCCCAGCCAAGGCACCATTATTTCTCACCCGACTGATGAAATAGACTAGTCTCCCCATAAACACTGTCTTCCTGAAGGAAGCTTTTAAACATTCGGACCAGACCACATCACTTCTCTGATGAAAACCTTTCCTTGAAACAAAGACCTACTATATAACACAGGGAACTATATCAGTTTCCTATAGTAACCTACAATTGAAAAAAATCTGAAAAACAACCTGTATGTAACTGAATCACATTGCTGTACACCTGAAAACATTGTAAATCAACTATACTTAAAAAAAAAAATCATTTATCTGAGGCCTGCAACTATACTTCAGTTAAAAACAAGCAAACAGCTTTCCTCTAAGGCCTGCATGTCCTGGTCTTTGCCTGCATCTCCAGTGTCATCTTGTAATTCCCTGCCCATCCTATCCCCACAGTTCAGCTCAGATGTTTCATCAGAGTCAAGTTACATTTAGAGAGGCCTTCCTTGACCTCCCAAGACCAGGTCATGTCCCACTGAACACCTCTCAGAACACTCTGTACTCCACAGCACCCCCCAGAGCTTTACCATTTTACACCCACCTCCACCCCCAAACCCCCAGGCAGGCACTATAACTCCATCAGGAAGGACTGTTTGCTCACCATTTTCTCCCCAGGGTCCACAGTGCCTGTTACATAGTAAGCAGTCCAGAATATATTCAGTGAATGAAGGAAAGAGTAATCCCCAGTCAGTTAATCCTTGTGTTTTCCTCCTTGTCTGCATAGAGTTCCGAACTAGCTTGTGTAGCATGTGTAGTCTGCTCATGGCCTCAGAGTACTGGATTTCACAGTTAACCTGCTGAGACATCAGTAGCTCCATTTATTAAGTATGAAGTAGGTGCTATAATTATCCCTATTTTATTGTTAAAGCAAAATGAGACTTAACCATAAACCTAGGGGTTGACCTCTTAGCTGCTATGTACTTCGTGTCTGTGATAACTTTACTGTTACAGGGTCTGAAATAAAGACAGAATCTGGATGAATCCCTAGTTCATGTTCAAAGTTATGCAGTTGTCATCTCAGAAGGGTATCTTAAGACTTAGAATTGATACAATGTTCTTAATCTGACATGACTATTGTTTTTCTTATTTTACACAAAAGGAAACAGGTTCTTATTTAAGTAGGGATTAGGAGTCAGGTTTATTAATATTACACTCTAAATTCCTTGCTCTTTCGAGTTCTAAGATTTCTCAGTTGTTGCCGGCAGCAGTGAAATTTTCCCTGACCTTTACTCTGCCAGCCTCGCACTGCCTGAGGTAGAGATGCCTTGGGATCCATTTATAGACTAATAGCTGTAAAGATATCTAATAAATAAGATTCTCCCTTATTTTTAGATGACGTTGTATCTTCTAATCATAATCAATTAACCCCCATGGCTTCATTTTCATAAAATGAGTTTTGAATAAATAGTTCCTAATCCCCCACCTAGTCCTGAGCACCTAATTTTCTGTCAGCTCTTAGGAAGACACCTAGTTTGTAGCCATATTGCATGAGAGCCACAAAGATGTCAAATAAAATGCCAAGAAAAGTTGTTGAATAGCAACTTTTTTGAGCTACCAGACCATGCATTTTTCATTTTAATTATTGACAGGACAGAGTATCGTAACTTTCAAAGATAACAGGACTCAGGGATTAGATTGCTCTAATTCTTAAGACGCACTTCAAACTTATTCTGGAAGGAAGACTTACTGGGAGATGCGTTGTGACACAGTTGCACTTGACTGGTCTAAGGTACTAGAATATAACTCATAACTCATCACATGAGATTCATCAAACTCTGAACATAAAGCAGTTTAACTGTGTATCAGGTCAAGCAATTCCACAGTCCTGAATTTTTCCCTTGGTTGTTTCCTTGTAGGATTTCTTGCTGTGGGTGAAAAGATGGGCTTTGAAGTCAGGCAGACCTGATTGGACTGTTGGATCTACTCCTTAATAAACTGTGTCATCTTGATCAGTTCATTTAATATTCTGAGTCTTAGAATTTCATGTCTAAAATAGGTTTAATAACATCTCACAGGGTCATTATGAGGATTAAATGAAATAAAGTCTGTAAAGAGCCTGGCATTATACGAAACAGACATAAAAGGGTAAAATGGTGCTTTTCATTGGGATTGGCATCACCGTCACCTTTTTACTCAGAATCAAATTATAGCTTTCTGGTTCATAGAATCATGGTTATCAGGTAGGAGTTCTCCCCATATTTTTCAGATACTCTTTTTAGCTCAGATATTTCAGAAAATGTGTTAGCAGACATGGAAATGATCGGTGTTCTGGTATAGTGGACATGAGGCCTTTTTTCTCTTTCTCTGTTTTCATAGCCCTGATTATTCCATTATTGACAGTCAGGTCTTACCACTTCCAGTGAGCAAGAACTATTTCACTCCTATTTGTCTTTCCCTCTCCAATATGTAGGAAGCCCTTTTGGTTCCCAAATTTAGAATTTATCCCCTTAATATACCCAGCCACCCTTATGGAGATCCCAAGGGTCAGAGGTAGTCATAGGCATCCTGGTAGCTCCATGTCAAGATTTTCCTTCCCTGGAGGGATTGTCCTTATACTTCTTGTATGGGGACAAGTTGGAAAGACATTTGCCCACCATCCATTGCTTCTCTGGCATAACTACCAGAAACTAACCTGATCTGCAACTTCTTTTCTCTGCCTTGAGGAAGTGGAGACTTTTCTGCTTTTTTCTTTTTTAAATTTATTTATTTGGCTGCACTGGCTTATAGTTATTGCACATGGGATCTTCAGTCTTCCTTACAGCATGCAGGATCCTTAGTCGCAGCTTGTGGGATCTAGTTCCCTGACCAGGGATTGAACCTGAGCCCCCTGCATTGGGAGTCCAAAGTCTCAGCCACTGGACCACCAGGGAAGTCCCCCTTGTCTGCTGTTTAAAGTCAGTTATGTACTCTGGAGGCAGGAAATCCTTGACTTAAGGGCACAGCCTCTCTCTCAACTCTCCAGGATAGCTGCTGATTTTCTTTTTCTTTTCAGTGCCATTCACTCTTGAAAGCTCTTTTACTTGGACCAAACGGTCTGTTAAGGTTTCTGTTTGGTCTTGCAGCTACTGCCCAGCATTCTAGCTTGACCTCACTCCCCACCTCCTGCAAGAAGAACTGCATAGTCAGAGACTGTGACAGTCTGTAAGACAATTCACTCCTGTCTTTGAAGAAACCACAGTTTTCTGAACTCTTAACAGCTATTGTGTATTCGTTCCTTCCCTCTATTGCGGTCTGGGTTTAATTCTCTTAAACCACCTTCTTTCTGTTCCTGTTCCTTAAGCGTGATTTAAAAAAAAGAATTGAGCCTGACAGAAAGCTCCTTCAAGAAATGTGGTAACATGCCTTTGACTGAGCCTGACCCCAGAGGCTCTCCCCTAATTCCTCGCGTAACAAAGGAGAGGCAGTTCTGGGACATTCTCTCAGGAAATAAAAAGCCTTCCTGGGTGAACTGGGTTTGTGAGTCAGGGAGCCTCACCTACAGTGCTTAGTAAATACATGTTGAATGAATACTGCAATCCAAAGTTGCTTTCCACCTGGGCAATGCCAGCTCACAGGTTTTTCATGTTATTTTCTTATTGTTTTATTCCTTTTCAGACTTTTTAAAAAGACCTCTAGAGAGTTACGTGAAAAAATTAAAAGTACCCGTTCACGTCATTCGAATGGAGCAGCGTTCTGGATTGATCAGAGCTAGGTTAAAAGGTGCTGCTGTGTCTAAAGGCCAAGTGATCACCTTTTTAGACGCGCACTGTGAGTGCACAGTGGGGTGGCTGGAGCCTCTCTTAGCCAGGATCAAACATGACAGGTAATTTTATGGGATTTATAAATTATTTTCATTGCCTTTGTGTTAAACTATGGTAAGTTGCAAAATTCTGTTTTTAAATAAATATAAAAATATTTTCATCTGAGTTTTCCTTTTAAATGCCTTTGAAAAGTGAGTGTGCTCAGTTCCTGATCGTGTCCAACTCTCATGACCCCATGGACTGTAGCCCACCAGGCTCCTCTATGCATGGGATTTTCCTGGCAAGAGTACTGGAATGGTACCAAAGAGTCTTTCCAGTACTCTTTCCCATTTCCTTCTCCAAGGGATCTTCCCAACCCAGGGATCGAACCCACATCTCCTGCATTGGCAGGCGGATTGTTTACCACTGAGCCACCTGAGAAGCCCCATGAAGAGTGCTCTAGACTAAATGTGAAGACCACATTCTAAAGCTTGGAAGCACTGTTTGCAGACTGTCTTGTTAGTGAGGATGGGTTAGGAAACATGTTGTTAGGATGTTTATTGTCTGCTCTCTTCACTGAACAGGAGTAGAACATATAGACACTTATCTCAGGGGCGGTAGGATAAAAAGCCCTGTACTCGTCCCTGCTCTCTAAGGCTGACACGAGGGTGCGGGCAGGTCATCTGCTCTCTGTCTGCATCTTTACTGAGGCTGTATCTCTCAGCCTGTAGCACAGAGTTAAAGGGGGTGAGGAGATACACGTTGCCTCTAAAATGCTTGATTGTATATGAAAATAAGCACTGTAATGTTGGCTAGTACAGGTGGAACATTGGGAGCAGTGCAAGCTCATGGTTGTAGTCTTTCATGATGCAGTTGTCAAAGAATTGTCTACTGCTGGGCTCTGGCTTTAGTTCCTAGATATCAGGAAAAAACCTAACTTCATTCTGCAGGACCTAGGTTTGTTGCATTTCTGCTTGCCATTGCAGTTTGAACCAGAGGCTGGCTGTGTCAACTTAACATTAAGATTTAGATTTCAGCAGGGTGTAAACTATTATTAGTCAAGTTGAGCATGCATGCATGCTAAGTTGCTTCAGTCGTGTCCGACTGTTTATGATCCCATGGTCTGTCGGGCTCTTCTGTCCATGGGATTCTCCGGGCAAGAATACTGGAGTGGGTTGCTATGCCCTCCTCAGGGGACCTTCCCAACCCAGGGGTTGAACCCGAGTCTCTTATGTTTCCTGCACTGGCAGGCGGGTTCTTTAATACTAGCGCCACCTGGGAAGGCCCCAAGTTGAGCTTAGTGGGAGCTTGTCATTGCATCTATTCTGTTTGTAAGCAAATGCTGGACCTACATCTCTTCCCCTTTCAAAGATGAATTGCCTGGGCAATGAGAAGATACAGTAGCTTTAGGAAGGAGAACACTGCCTGAAAAAGACATAGGATATCTGTAAATTGTTTTCTGTATGTAACAAATGACTGATTCAGGAAGTGTTTTCTTGTGTAAAGACAGTCTGTAACCTTTATGAAGCAGGAGCCTAGACCCTTGGAGAAAGCAGTGTGAAGTGATGACAGAAATATGAAAGGGAAATTGCCTGAAATAACAAACACAACTTCCAGTTGGGCCGTATGGTAGATGAGGTATCCTGAACAACTTTTCCAACTGATAAAGCTAAATTCTGGATAAATACAAAACACAGTTTTAAGTGCATCACCAAGTTGGCACTAAAGTAAGAAATGTTGCAGCTCTCAGAACGAAGTACATACAAGTAAGTAGTCCAGACACTAAAGCCAGCTTTCACTTGTAGGGTTTCCTGCTGAACTTAGGGGATGTGGATCTTCTACCTTAAAAGACAAACAGATGGGAGGATAGGAGCCAAGGCTAGGGCTCTGCCTAGAGTGTGAAGACAAATAGCAAATATCTGCATAAAGCTAGGCTTCTGTTGTCTGTACTTCTGGGTTAGAATGAGAAATGAATTCTATCACACCAAAGGCAATCTGGCTGTTTGAACCTTGATATGGGGTGAAGGAGGGAAGACAGATCTCTCCTAAGAATTTGTAAGCAGGATACAGAAAAAGGGGATACCAGTTCAAAGTGTTTTTTGTGACTAGTATAACTTGATAAAATAAATCAGAAAAGAAGTACATGGAAAATTATTCAAACCCACTGGTGAAGCTTAATACGAAAATCTCACACCACCAGCAAACTGAATCCAACTGGGATTTATTAATATCATATCAACATATATAAAAACACAGGGGTCCCCAACTTCCAGGACCTAATGCCTGATGATCAGAGGTGGAGCTGATGTAATAAGAATAGAAATAAAATGCACAGTGAATGTAAAGCATTTGAATCATCCCAAACCCACACTGCCCCCACTCCAGTTTCATGGAAAAATTATCTTCCATGAAACCAGTCTCTGGTGCCAAAAAAGTGGGGACCACTGATAACATATCAGTATATATGTATATATAACACATCATTACTACTTGGTTTAGTTTAATATTACAAAACCAGTTCACAAAGTAGATGATAACGTATTTCTGAAACTGTGATTAAAACCCTGTCATTAAAACTCTATAATCACTTTAGTAGATACAGGGGAAAAAAATGTTCATTTATGATTAAAATGAACATTGATTTGTGATTTAAAATACTTAGTAAACTATTACAGAATGGAAATTTACAAATTTTAGAAAGAATAGCTAAACACACACATGTTAACTGGCAAACATAACAGAGAAATGTTGAAAGTGTTTTGCACAAGATAAGGATGCCCTGAATTATTTGCATTACTCAGTATTATTAGAAGCCTTAGATTTTGCAGTAATACAAGAATTAAATAAAAGGTGTAAGAATTGGAAAGGAAAAAAAATGAGTGCTATCAATTGCAAATGATGTGTTTTTTGCAAAGAAAAGTAATCTATACACAAAGTAGTAGAGATAAAAAGAATTTAGCAGTGTTGCCAAATATAAAATTACCACAGAAAAGTCGGTTGCTTTCTCCATAGCAGCAGGAATAGTTAGGAAATACAATGTAAAAAGAAGAAAAGAAATGATACCATTTATAATAGCAATGGAAATCATAGGCTGTGATTAGGAATATGTTTAACAAATGATGCATGAAATTGAAAATTGTTGAAATTCACTGGAAAATAATCTGAGCAGAGAGAAGGATAATATTAATGGATAGAAAAGTCAATATAAAAATGTCATTTCTCCCCACATTGATCTATAAATTCAGTGTGTTTTTAATTGAAATCTCAGCAGAATTTTCTTGGAGAAACTGGCTGATGCTGACATTTATATGGAAATACATGTTTTTTAAAAAAACAGCTAAAATACCCATGAAAAAGAAGAGTCAAGTACAACTGGGCCTGTCCTACTAGATATCAGGACTTATTTTAAAGCTGTTTAATTGTGGCAGTGATGTATTGATGCAGGGATTAGACTAGTGAAACAGAGCCAGTCCATATTTATGTGAAAACTTGACTTGTGACAGAGCTGGCCCTTATGATACAGCAGACTGTGAGATGAGTACCACTAGGACCGTTGGTTGCCCGTAAGGAAAATAAACGAAGTTGGATACTTGCTGCATGAAAACCCAAAATCAGTTTCATGAAGACTAAAGACAAATGTGAAAGGCAAAAATACAATTCATTTTGAAGATAATATAGGAGAATATGATTTTGGAGTAAGGAAAGATTTCTTAAATAAGACACCAGTCAGATGGGGAGGATACTCTAAAATGTGGCTCCCAATGGCTCTGAGAGGGGCAGTGTTCCTTAGAAGGAGCTGTGGTCATGTGTGGTTTTTCAGGTTCATAAAAATCGCAGTAACCAAAAGGAAAAATATTTTAGTGTGTATGATCAGACAATTTATATGAAGAAATACAAACTGCAATAAAAAGAACTCATTCTAATAATTAGAAAAATAAACTTTTTTAAACCTAGAGATACTGTTTAACATTATTATAATTACACAGTTGCAAGAAAATAGCATCCAAAGTTGATGGCATTATAAGGAAGCTGTATATACATATACATAAAACACTTTTGGAAAGTAGTAGTAAGCAGTGCCACAAAAAATTATTTAGAAGTTTACTCCTCAAGCAAAAGTGAAAAAATATATATGAACATGACCCCTTAGTTTCTTAATAGCAAAAATCTATAAGAAACACAAATGTCCAAAAGTCTATTTTTTAAGAAAGTTATTAGCTTAAAACTGTTAAATATGTAGTCATTAAAAGTGTTATTTTTTAATACTGTAGAAATATTTGAAGTACTTTTCATGTGGCAAAAAATGTAAAAAGTCCGAATGGAAAAGGGGTGGAAGGTTATTTTCGATGGGTTATAAATAAATAGGATAAATGATGCTAGCTTGGTAGGATAGAGTGGGGGATTTTTTTCACCATTGTCCTTAACATTATAGAATGCATTTTTATTTTAAAAACACTTAGTATATACTTGTTATGTAGTTGTTATGATAGACCTCAAAAAGGAAAGTTTTCAAAGATTTTTCATCTGCTTTTATGATTCCAGGAAGACAGTGGTCTGTCCCATCATAGATGTGATCAGTGATGACACTTTCGAGTACATGGCAGGTTCTGACATGACCTATGGCGGGTTCAACTGGAAGCTCAACTTTCGCTGGTATCCTGTTCCCCAAAGAGAAATGGACAGAAGGAAAGGTGATCGGACTCTTCCTGTGAGGTAATTGATTCATCAAACATTTTCCCCAAAATGTTACTGGCGGGGGATTGTGAAGCTTCGGGAATCACATTAGAAGGATTTTAAATGTATTTTGAAAGGCATGAAGGATTTGTTCACCATATGTGAAGTTAAGAGCCATTTTTCATTTATTTGAAGTAATATCATTATTTATTTGAAATAATGTCATTATTTCAAAGACGGGTTTCTTTTTTAAGTAAAAAAAAATAAGTTCAAATTTTTCATTTCTATAAATCTAGTGCCTATGAGAAATGATAGTGACATGCATATGTTCTTTCATTCCTACATGAACAGCAGTTTGTAAATCTGTAATTTATGCTTTAATTCAGTCACTAAGGATAATATTTAACTTAAACCATCCCTTCAGTAATTGTAAGTGCCAAGATGTGAAAGTATTGCCTAAAACTGGGTAATAAAATGTAAGACTTTAAATTCAGACATCTACCATCCTACAAGGTTAAAAAAAACTTGTTTCAAGTACAAAAATAACTAGAATTGACAAAAGTATAAAGGGATATCCATTAATACATTTCTGCTTTTTCATTTGTTCTGTATTTGGTCCTATATAGATTTTTTTTTTTCCCCCTCAGAAAGGGATAAAAAGCTTCATGCTATTGAGGACCTTTAGAGAGAGACCTTGAGCCTTCTGAGCCATCCTAGGATTTATTCTAATTGCATCAGCCTGTTGCTTCTGTAGTAATTGAGACTTGCTTTTTAGCCTTCTCCTCTCCTAGGCTCCCCAGATCTGTCTGCCTTTGAATTGAGTCCAGTTCTGACAGCTGGAGAAAGCTTTCACTAGTTCTATGCTCTTTGTCCCTAGCCAGCCCAAGTCCTCTCCTACTTTCCCAGTAAAGGGACTTTTTCACTCTTTGGCTGACAGTTCAAATCAGCATCTAAACCAAGGGTTGCTAAACATTTCATGGATGATAGACTTCTTTTTTATCAGAAAAATCTGATAAAAGCTAGGAGTCTTCCCTAAACTGGGGGGTGGGGCGGTAGGCGGGGATGTCTGTATAAATGCCTGTTTTACATGTATAACAGTTCTAGGAAAATTAGATGCCAAACCTAGGGGAGGAAACCCCTGCACTGAAGGATAATGCTGGGTGTCAGCCTATTTCCTTTGACTCCTAAGATATTAGGCTTTCTCATTCTTTTTTGTCTTCTAAAATCAAAGTAAGGCCTAACTTCTTGGTGGAAACAACTATTTCTTCTGTAAAAGCAAATGCTACCTCCCTCACCAGTGCATGGAATGAGGATGTTTTAGGGTTATGTAGGTGGCCAGTTCATCCTAAACTATTATCTACATGTGTCCTCTGTTCCTAGAATTTAATTACATTCTCCCTAGTTGGAACCCATTTTTCTCCCATACTCATTCTTCAAGTAAACCAGTACTTGGTATTCATTTATTTAAATCCTCCTTTGTTGTCATTTCTATGCTTAGTTCAACCTGTTCCCACTCACTCTGCATACCTGAGCCATGTTTTGTGGCAGAGAATTTACTGTACTTGGTCAGGATGATGATCCCCTTAGGAGGGATATATTGATTTATTCTGTACTTCATCTCCTTCCTTAAAGTTCAGGAAAAGAGCTGCATTGTTTTCATCCTGTTTAATCATACATCTTTGCAGTGTTTGCCACCCTTTAAAACCTGGTGTGCTAGAGCTGCTGATGTGAGTCTGTTTGGTTAACATGGTCAACTGCATTTTTAGCTGCTCGAAACTCTGGAGTGCATGACAGTTAGATGAAGAAGATTACAAGAAATAGCTTCAACTTAAGGAGTTTCAGGTGGAAGCTCAGTCAGGACCTGAGGATCAGGAATGGTACTGAAGACAGTAAGAGCCCTTGGGACCAGGCAAGGAAGGGTGTCCAGGAGGAGCTGTGACAGCGTGACTGGGGTGCAGGTCATATCTGGAAACCAAATAACTCAGCGTGAAAACAAAGCCCTTGGGGCCTGTGAAAGTTTCTGAAGAGTGTGAGAATCAGCATTTATTCCAAAGTTATCAACAGTTATAAAACTACTTTTAAAAGCAAAAACTGATAGTAAACTTTAAATTGTTGCAATTAACAGTATAGTGTTATGATTGCATTTCAGAACACCTACAATGGCAGGAGGCCTTTTTTCAATAGACAGAGATTACTTTCAGGAAATTGGAACATATGATGCTGGAATGGATATTTGGGGAGGAGAAAACCTAGAAATTTCCTTTAGGGTAAGTTACCTTTGAAAAAAGTAACCTGTATAACCTCAAATATGAATATGCTTTGAATATTCGTGTTCTTTCTAAAGAAAAAATAAAAAGTGAATTTAATATGAGTTTAATCAGACTTCACAGCCTTCAGCCCATAAAAAGTTTGTTGATACTATTAAAGTATCTTTCTAAAATTTTAAGCAAATAATTCAGTTCTATTAGTAGCTCACCTGTAAAATTTACATAGGATTCCCCAGTTGTCTTTACTTTCAAGGAGGTAATTCAAACTCTAAAAGTAAATAAAAATAACATGTAGTTCGTAAATGCTACTTTGTTCCTTAACTGCCAGAAACATGATTTTACCTTCTTTAATATGCTGTGTCCTTCTGGTTTGAGAATTGTTCTCTCTTATTTAAACCTGGCCACTTTACCAGCTTTCTGTTTTTCAATAAAAAGAAAAAGGCAAAAGAATTCTTAAATTATTCTAAATTAATTTAACCCAGTCAGCCTTAAGTCTTATGCATTTCATGTTCACAAAAATCAACTTATTTTTAGAATGATGTATATTTCTGAAAATAATGAACTTTAGACACATGGCTTCTTGGAAACCATAGTGAACTGCACAGAAGTCTAGCCCTGCTAGCTCACTGCATTCCTGGTGGATCACTTTGGTCTTTATAAGAGGAGAGGTTTGGACTCCAGAGCATCTTGGAGATCCTATTTGGCTGTATCACTTTATGATCCTGGGAAAACGTTAAAGTGGGCACACTATTTAACAAAGTCAAGACTTTTCAAAAAGCAATGTAATTGAAAATAGTCTACAGTTAAATAGACTTTTAACTTACAGGGAAATGTATTTTGAAAGGAGTAGAAGGATAATTGATTAAGGATATAAAACCATACTTAATGATCTTTCTTTTACCCCTCTTTTTGTTTTTATGCTCACAAGGACACTAGACTGTGCTCTCACTGGCCACTGAGTAATTCATGAGTAATCCACAAGTTGAGAGTCCTAGATTCTGCTTAATGTATAGGTTGTGACACAGGTTTGGAGAAGGACGAACAGATAGGGCCCTGGCTGACCACTCCATGGTCAAAAGTTTTTTGACCATGAACCATATTAATAAATACATTATACACACAACCCATAATGTAAACATTTCATCAAACAGTATGTCCTTGTTACTAAGTGCTGGTTGCAATTCATCAAATTTGAATTTTATGACCCTATTAGGATTGATGGACTGCAGTTAGAAGAAAACACTGCTCTGGACCTCAGGTCTTTTCTGAATTTAACCTTCAACTTCTGGTTTGATCAGAACCAGAAATTGAGGAAGCACTGACTCTGGGACCATGTAGCAGGAGCTCCACTGTACATACACCCTTGATTCTGTGAAATTCCAGCCATGAAATTCAGTAGATGTGAACGATTTTTTTTTTAACTGTCAGTGTTTAAAACGGGTCTTCTTTGCGGCTGTTTCCAGATTTGGCAGTGTGGAGGAACTTTGGAGATTGTTACTTGCTCACATGTTGGACATGTGTTTCGGAAAGCTACACCCTACACGTTTCCAGGAGGCACGGGGCAGATTATCAATAAAAATAACAGACGACTTGCAGAAGTATGGATGGATGAATTCAAGAATTTCTTCTATATAATTTCTCCAGGTTAGCATTATTTTGCATTAGAAACACAAGACAAACTTTCTTGGCCTGATCCTAATGCATTCTGAGGAGAGGTAAGAAGGACTGGAAAAGAAGCTTTGAGCAGAGTTGTTGTAAAGAATAAATGAAATTACATATGGTATAGAAAGTGCTTAGCAAAAGCCTGGTATAATATTTACATCACAGGAGACACAAGAAACACAGGTTCGATCCCTGCATCAGGAAGATCCCCTGGAGAAGGGAACAGCTACCCATTCCAGTCTTCTTGCTTGGAGAATCCCATGAACAGAGGAATATGGTGGGCTACAGTCCATAGGGTCACAGTCAGTCAGACACAATTGAAGTTACATAGCACGCACGAGGGAACAATAATAATACATGATCCAGTATTGCAGAAATTACTGATTTAGCCCAGGTACTTTCCATGTGTTTTTTTTTTTTTTTTTTAACACCTAACTGCAACATTCAACATTTACATGAAATGGTCAAGTATTTCAAGGCCAATGCAAAGCCCTGTATCATGCCTCCAGGAGCTTTTCTCTGTTTTTCAGAGTTTTGTGGCAACAGCTGTTCCATCAACTATAAATCTGCCTGACATTATGATTCTATACTCTTCAGTCACCACAAGACTGTCTGGGGTTGGGGTAGGGGGTGGTTGCACAATTTAGGGAGCCTGTGTGAGAAATACCTGACTGGAAACAATTGCTCTGTTTAACATCTGTTTCATATTTGGGCAAAATTGATCTTTGTTTTTGCCTTAGCAGATATTAAAGTTTTGTGATCCCATGTAACTTACATTTGTATGTATTGGCATGTAAACTGGTCTCATATGAATTTAATTTTTCTTTGGAAAACACATTATTTTCTTGTTTTATACCTTGGGAGGTAGATTTGTGGTATGTCACCAAAATGATATTGCTTTTCCTGTTTGGCTTGTTAGATGCAATATATAAATAGAAATGTATTACCTGACAGAACATTAATAATTCAGTGACTTATTTCTTTTACCAGGTGTTACAAAGGTAGATTATGGAGATATATCATCAAGACTTGGTCTAAGGCACAAACTCCAATGCAGACCATTCTCTTGGTACCTAGAGAATATTTATCCTGATTCTCAGATTCCACGTCACTATTTCTCTTTGGGAGAGGTAAAAAAAAAAAAAATGTATTCTGTGTGGTTCTCACTTATTTGTAAAAAAAGAATAGAGGTTAAACTTCTAACAAGGGAGTACCTGTATGTTAAAATTACTTAAACTCAAGTACAGGAAAGTCCTTGTTAGTTGATGCAGTCTGCCTCATAACTTGAAGTCTTATTAATTTATCATGTTACATTTTATTAAAATAAGGCTCTACCTCTCACCTTTCACAGTTGGACTTTTGTTATATTAGTGTCTTCAATAGACTTATTTTAACAAACTGGTTGATTTAGTTGAAACCATATATTCCTGAAGGTGATATCCTAACATTAACTAGACTGAATCAAAGTTTGAGAAACTTGAAAGTAGAATTGTAAAGAACTAACAAGGAAACTTGAAAGACTGTGTATAAGAAGTTGTGTTTTTAACACCTGTTTATTTTCCTTTCAGAGCCCCAATCTCCATGTGGGCTTGTGGGTTAGCATGCTTACTCTGATGATGACTTTAGTCTTTGCTCTTAGAACTCAGGAGCAAATCTTCTTGAAACCTGAAATAATTTATTTATTAATGCTTATAATTGATCAACACAATTAGCTGTGCTTTTGGAGTTGGATGCCCACAGTGGAGGGTCGGGTTTGAAAGAGGCTTGCCCTTGCACCTTCTGGTATAACTGCCGGGCGGCCTCAGGGAAGCATTTCCTGTGCCCTGTCCTCACTGTGTTCCTAGACTGTCAGTAGCCAATCACTCTGCTTCCCAGCCAAAGCAGTGCTGTGATTAGGAAATCTACATGGGTCCTTCCCTTAGTCCAAGGGTATGATCAAGTCAGGAGTCCCAGTAGTTTCCTAGGGCTGCCGTAGTAAAATACCACAAACTGAGTGGCAGTGGCATAGAACATGGGAAGGTATTGTCTCGCGGTTCTAAGGACGAGAAATACGAGATCAGAGTGTGGGCAGGTTTCTGAGGCCTGTGAGGAAGACTCTCTCCCCTGCCTCGTTCTGGCTTCTGGTGGTTTGCTGACAGTCTGTGGTATTCCGTGGTGTGTGGAAGCATCACCCTGATTTCTGCCTTCGTCTTCACATGGTGGTCTCCTGTGTACACATCTGACTCCAAATCTTCCCTCTTTACTAAGGACACCAATCACACTGGAATAAGGCCTACCCTAATGACCTCATTTTAATTTGACTCCCTCTGTAAAGAACCTGTCTCCAAATGATGTCACATTCTGAGGGTAATGGGGGTTAGGACTCCAACATGTGAATTTGAGGGGACACAGTTCAGTCTATAACAGAGATTGAGCTAGGTGGGGCTGGATTGTAGTTGTATAAAGACTTAGTTCACTTCCAGCTCAGGTATGCTTCTTAGGCCTGGTCTTTCAAAGCTTCTGAGTAATCGCACAGAGGGGTCTCTGTCTCCTCAACCCTGACAGTTTTGCCTTTCTGAGGTTTTGATGTTAGTACTTTAGCCTCTCACCTTTTTCTGTGGGAGGACCAGTCGTTATTTTTTCAAGTCTCTTTCTGGCAGGAATTTGTCTCCTAAGCACCAGGAGATGTGGATGGTTTCTGTTTTAATTTATGGAAGTATCATCGATTTACAATGTTGTGTTAGTTTCTACCGTACAGCAAAGTGATTCAGTGATACATACATGTATATATACATTATTTTTCGTGTTCTTTTCCATTATGGTTTATCACAGGATATTGAATATATGTTCTCTGTGCTCTACAGTTGTTTATCCATTCTATATATAATCGTTTGCATCTACTAATCCCACAGTCTTAATCCATCCCTCTCCCACACCTTCCCCTCGGCAACCACAGATCTGTTCTCTGTGACTGTGAGTCTGTCTGTTGCATAGAACAAACATTTGTGTCATTCATTTGTGTCATATTGTAGATTCCACATATAAGTGATATCATTTGGTATTTGGTTTGATAGTCTCTGCATCCGTCCATGTTGCTGCACATGGCATTATTTCATTCTTTTTTATTCCATTGTATATATCTACCACATCTTCTTTATCTGCTCATCTGTTGAAGGACGTTTAGGTTGCTTCCAGGTCTTAGCTATTGTAAACAGTGCTGCAGTGAACACTGGGGTGCATGTTTTGAATTACAGTTTTCTCCAGATATATGACTAGTAGTGGGATTACAGGATCATATGGCAACTCTATTTTTAGTTTTTCAGGAATCTTCCATAGTAGTATACCAGTTTACATTCCCACCACCAGTGTAGTGAGGGGTCACTTTTCTCCACACCCTCTCCAGCACTTGTTATGACTTTTTAATGGTGGCCGGTCTGACCAGTGTGACGTAGTACCTAATTGTACTTTTGATTTACATTTCCCTAGTAATTAGTGATGTTGAGCATCTTTTCACGTGCCTCTTGGCCATCTGTGTGTCTTTGGAGAAATGTCTGTCTAGGTCTTCTGCACATTTTTTGATTGAGTCGTTTTTTGATAGTGAGCCACATGAACTGTTTGTAAATTTTGGAGACTAAATCCTTTGTTGATGGCATCATGTACAGATATTTTCTCCTATTCTGTGGGTTGTCTTTTGGTTTTGTTTATGGTTTCCTATCTTTAGGTAGGTAGTTGCATTAAAAAATAAAAAACTGCAGTTTGGGTGAAAGTTTGGGATGGAGATCTAAATTTAGGGGTTGTCAGTGTATAGGTGGTTTTTAAAACCACAACTTGATGAGAGCACCTTGGGGTGAGTGAATGTAGATGGACAAGAGGGAAGGAAGGAGGAATAAGACATTTAAAAACTCCACAATTTAGACATTATGAAGATGAGAGGGAATCAGCTAAAAAGATTGAGAAGGAGCAGGCATTAAAATAGGAAGATACCCAGGAGAATGATGTGCCTAGTAAGTGAAGGACTTGCTTTAAGAAAGAGGAAGAGATCAACTGTGTGGAGCACTGCAGAGAAGGGAGGAAGATGAGTCCTGAGAACTGGTCACTGGGTTGGTGAGGGAGACGTTGTCTAGAAGCTCCCTCTCACTGTGTCAGGCGGGTTCCCCTGGAGATGGGGAGGGACAGGATCCCTGATGGCTTCAAAGGAGATCAGGAGAAGAAGTAGAGATGAGAAGCATGGACAAGAAATTGTACTGTAAAGGTGAACAGAGAAGTGAGTGGTAGCCGGAGAAGTAAATGGGGTTAAAGAAGGGCTTTTCTATTTGTTTTTACTAAGATGAAATGGTGCTGATGGCAGTGATACAAAGGAGAAAATTTGAAGATGCTAGAAAAGAGCCACTGATGGCTGGAGTCACATGGAGGGGGGTCGTGGTGAGCTCTGATGCACAAGTAGGGAGGTGGTGGGGGGAGAAGGCAGTCCTCCACTGCACCAGGAAGGAAAGTAGAGGGGTGGGCCCAAGTCAGGTGAACTGTGGGTTGAGGGCTGGAAGCTGGAACTTTGAGGTGGATGTGA
Source organism: Bos taurus (assembly GCF_002263795.3). Lineage (NCBI taxonomy): Eukaryota > Metazoa > Chordata > Mammalia > Artiodactyla > Bovidae > Bos > Bos taurus. Next base: position 21,388,846 of record NC_037351.1, on the reverse strand, counting down.
GAGGAGGCTGTCTGGTGACTTGATTCTTCAGCTGAACACAAGATTGTGGCCTGAGAGTGAAGGGGGATTGTTGGTGATGGGGGTTTGGGGAAAGAGGGGAAGACATAAAATAGAAATTAATAGGATATGGTGGAGCAAATAGATCACAGGGGGAGCTGCAGGGTGGTGAGGAGCCGCCTGGTCACAGCATCTCCAGAGCCAAGGCAAGCATGGACGCCCATGTCCGTCCTTGGTAGTTACTGAGGCTGCTTCAGGGCTGAAGGGAGCTCCCTGCCTCTGAACTTTGTTGTGATTTAAGGAAGTCACCTCAAACACACGAAGAGTATGTGGAGTTCCTTGCCTCATTAGTGAGCACCTGCTCCCTTTGCTGTAGCCTCATTCTAGTCAAGGAAGGCCCAGCGTGGGTGAGGCCATGGGAAGGCTGTTAGCAGTTGCTTACCTTTAAATGGGGCTTCCCAGGTGGCACTAGTGGTAAATAACCCACCCAACAATACAGGAGATGTAAGAGACTAGGGTTTGATCCCTGGGTTGGGAAGATCCCCTGGAGGACGGCATGGCAGCCCCCTCCAGTATTCTTGCCCAGAGAATCCCATGGACAGAGGAGCCTGGCAGGCTTCAGTTCATAAGGTGGCAAAGAGTCAGACATGACTGAAGGGACTTAGCACAGCACAGCAACTTTTGAGGAGCTTTTTTTTCTTTTCTTTCTTTGAACCGACCCAGTTTTGGACAACACTTAGGCATTGTTAGCTAGGTCAGAATATAGGCGTATTACAAAGAGCCACTTGTCTAACCCACAGTAGCTGATTGCCAAGGCAGGCTTGCCTTTTACCTGCCTCTTGCCAGCTGGCTTTGTGTATAAAGAACAGATTTTACCCTCTCTGGCCTGCTTGTTATTGCCTTAGTAACAGCTGGTTTTAAGCACTTATGCCCTTCATGCCAGGCCACGCTGGCCCGGGTGAAGTGCTGGTGTGGGGACTGGGGTTGTTTATAAGCACCCGCCACAGTGCAGCAGGGCGCTTGTGCTTGTGATCATAGCTCCTCCTGTGTGAGCTTTCCTTCCCCAGAGACTAGAACCTAGCCCATCAAGGATCACTTGTCATCTTATAAGGGCCCAAGGAAACCTGAAGTCAAGGATTTTAGAGCAGAAGGAGAAATCAGGAGGTGTACATTTAGTGTGTCTGGGTTCATAAAATCCCACTCTGTAATTACAGCTCTGGTAGAACCTGAAACTGAATAAATGTGTTTCATGGTGATATCTAATCATTGTTAATGCAGGAGTTGAACTGTCTAAATAGCCACAGAAAGCAAATAATCCAGTCTTTTACAGTTTAACCAGTGCTAAGGACTGACCATTTGCTTTTGCACCCTAAAATTTTCTGAGCATGAACTTTATGTCAAGCACCAGTCTGATGCTTTATGAATATTAACTCATTTTCCCAACACTTCGAGATAGGTGCTATTATCTCCCACTTTACGGGTCAGTCAGTTAAGGCACAGAGAAATGGTTTAAGCAGCATGGCTCAGGCACAGCCACAAAATGGAAGAGACAGGGTTTGAACACAAGCAGTCTGGCGCGAGAGCTTGTGCTTATAACCACTGACACTCATACTCTTCCTCATGTCTAACCAGTGTTACTCATGACTCTCACGGGAGAGAGTGAAAAAGGAAGTCTAGATTCCTTAGTAGTAGATCCCAAAATACCTTTAACTGCTTATACTGTCCCCCCTAATGAGGTGCCAGAATTCTGGAGGAGACTGTAGCAGAAACCGAGAAGCTGAGGCTCTGATTTCTTGCCCAGTTTCATTCACAATCATCAACTTGTAAGGTGGAAAATAACATTTTAGTGACAGCCGTGTACACCTAAGCTAAGGAAGGAAAATCAGCAGCTCTTGTGGGCCTACTGGGTGTCGGTTTCTTCTGGGTCTGGGTCTGTTACCTCGCTTACAAATGAGAAAATGAGATTTTACAGCAACTTCTGCTGATGTCTGATGTCTCTCAAGGTGCCCATTAGAAAGGCAAGGGATAGGGGAGGAGAGGTGGATTTTATGGCCAAAAATATTTAGGAATTGCTGCTCTTTATATCTTACATTCTTCTGTACCTTCAGTCCCCACCCCTACCAAGAATCTATTAAAAGGTTTTGAGAAGTTGTTCAGTAAAGAAAATCTATTTAAATTTGTTAATCCACTTCAGTCACTTGGTCATGTCTGACTCTCTGCGACCCCATGGACTGCAGCATGCCAGGCTTCCCTGTCCATCACCAACTCCCAGAGCTTAAACTCATGTCCATTGAGTTGGTGATGTTAATCCAGTATTTCCTAAACAGACTTGATCACAAAATCCTTTGTTTAATGGCAGATACTGTTGTGCAAATCGTAGTTTTGGGAATCACTGTCTTAGAATACTGACCTGCCAAGGTCACATGGCTAGTAATGAGACCCAGCCCTGCACTTCCCCCAACCCTAAGCTCTCACACCTACCCATCTGCCTCCAGAAACCTTGAAAGTGTGGCCATTGCCCCCAACCGCATACTTCAGATATCATTATGATTTTAAGTGTCAAATTTTGAGTAAACAAGTCTGGTACTTATTTCTATTCTAGTATGAACATTGAAACAAGTACATATCACCACCGTTTCTACCTTCCATAGTTCACTGGAGAGCAGGTGACTGGTTACATAGCCTTAAGGCTGTATATGGAATTACAGTTTTGAACATCTAATCCAGCACTTCTTTAAAAATGTTTGTCCCTAATTTTTTCTTCTTCCAAAGGCTCCAAAATTAACTCCCACCAAACCAGCCGATTAAATAAATGATCTACTGCCTCTTGACATCATAAAGGATAGAACTGTTCCCAAAACTCACCCTTAGTCATCCTGGTTTTTCATGTCCTCAAAAAATCATCTCGCACACTCCATAGGTGAGGTAGCCCACATGTATTCCTACAAAGGAAGAGGATATTCCCTGAAAAGTGTCTTCTCTAGCAATTAGCATATGGAAAAACTGCCTGGAGAGCAGCTCAGAGATGCCACCTACATGTTAAGCCCGACAGAATCCTCTCTGCCCAGGGACCAAGCATCACAGCTGCCCTTCTACAGAAGTGCTTTCTCACTGAGTGTGCGAGGCTTCCCCTATGCTTTTTTGGAGCAGTGCCATCAAGCCCTTGCAGTGGACTGACCACTCAGTCCCTGACCACCCGTCTTAGTGGGGCCACTTCTTGCTGATCAGAGTTCATTGTCACCAAGACAGGTGTTGGGAAGCCGTGGTTTCCAATCCTTGGAGAACTCTACTTCTCACATCTAGTTGTTAGTAGTATTCTCAAGGGATGGAGGCCCAGATCTCTTATGTCAGAAAACAGTCCAGAAATGTTCTTAGAAATGGATGAAATAGTAGAAGATGTTACAGGTAAAACTCATAGAACAATGCCTAGTGCAGAGTAAGTGTATTTTATTTGCTGTAATTGTTAGCAACATCAGTTACGGTAACAACATCGCTTAAGTTGATATAGTTACAGAGTGATAGGAAGTCCAGTTACACTTGGGGAGAATTGTACTTTTAAAATTTTGATTCATACTCAGTTTGGTAAAAGGTAAGTATTTAACCAAAAAATCATCTCATGTGAGAGGGAGAAGCTGACAGTGATGTTGGTTCTTCCCTCATCATTTCTGTGACATTTACCACCTGTCTTCAGAAGCCTCTGTGTCTATATGTGGAGGGAAAAAAATTGAAGAAAATGTAGGACTGGGGATTGGTAACTTTTCAACAGTATAAGGAAATAATCAATTTATATGGATAGATGAGATAAAGACTCATCTTGTCAAAATTAGAACTAAATTTTTTGTCACATAAGAGAGCTGTGATCATCAAGTATTAATTGACTATCCACTGAGGTACAGAAAGATGTCTTTCATGCATATTTGTATCTAAGTATAAAACCTTTTATAAAATCTACTTGTGAGGTAATAGGTTTCTGTTTTAAAATAATGGATAAAAAGATTATGTGTATTATGCAGTAAAAGAATTCCTGGAGACTAATGTGATATGTTATACCCAGGAGTCTCCTCAGAGGCAGGAGTGGCAGGGTTATGTTAAAATGTTCAGGTAAAGAAATGTTAGCATTAAAGATTTGGAAAATCCTGTATTTGCTTGAACTGAGTTTGAGGTTTTGATGGAATAGCCAGATGGAGGAGACTGGTGATAAGGCAGCAGTGCAGATTATTACCATTTGAGTCCACTCTGTGCTGGACTCCAGAATAGGTACATGGATGCCCTGTCTCACCCAGCCTCAGCATAGAGCTGACTAGTCACTCTGAGGAAATTGTCCTCAGAGGGTCTGGATTATTTGGACTTAAACTGAGGCCCTCTCTTAGGCCAAAGCCCCAGTTCTTCTTCTGACCCTCTGGGAATAATAGTTATTCATACTTAGACTACTCTATCTTTATATGAAAAAAAAATGCATCTGGACTTGTTAATGCCTTATTAAAATAGAATAATATGTAGACAGCACATGTTTATGAAAATAAATGAGTTATTTGTGGTTTTAGCTTTACTGCCATGTTATCTATCACACACAACTTTCCATCTACATAACATATAGTTTGTCCCACATTTCTCTTCTGGCTTACCTGCTAATGTATGAGAATAGATTTGGGACTTTACAAATGTCCATTAATTTGCCATATGCTTTTAAACTACTGTGGTTCAGAGAGAAACAAATATCAAGGAACAGTGCTTAAAATATTCTTCCTAATTCTGATGACTGATTCAGCTTTTTACAGTAATTGACAAATATCTAACAGAAGAGTGGTGTTTGCACTGCAGTGTGCTTAGGCTTCCCAGTCAAGCCAAGTTCTAGGTTCTTTGCTTAGAAAATACCCACCTTTAATCTCCTAAGAAGTCATCAAAGTAGTTAACAAAAGTACTGCTCCCTTATCATGGTGGCAAACAGTGTCCACAGGGACACTGCTTTAAAATTATTAGGCAAAGTGGAGCTTACTGAGTTAAATACAAATTCCAGAAGAACAGCTTGGGATAAAAGAAAGAAATAAGAACTTAAAGGATTTCTCCTTGAAACACAAAAATTATTATATAAATAGTTAAGAGCTTTTTAGACCACAGAATCTTAAGGCCATGATGTTCCCCCTGCTCTCAACTCATAGACCCTGCCTCAGGAATTAAAGATTTAGTGGGAAGTTTGAATCAATTTTAGTGTGTGTGTAGATCTGTATGTGTCTGTCTAGTGAACCTCTCTAACTCGTGGTGTTTTCATTATTCATTTTCCCCTAGATACGAAATGTGGAAACAAATCAGTGTCTAGATAACATGGCTAGAAAAGAGAATGAAAAAGTTGGAATTTTTAACTGTCATGGTATGGGAGGTAATCAGGTGAGTATTTCAGTAAAGCTTTAACGTGATACTTTTTGGATTTGTTTTAATCTTCCCTTTTTGTCTCATGATATCATTCAGGAAACATTTTCCTACCTCTAAAGAGCAAATAATAAAGACCTTTAGAAGAATGGAGCCTTCAATCTAATGACTGTTTTTAAAGTGAAACATTTGTAAACGGCCCTTTGTGAGAACCATATTTACATTGTTGTACATGAGATTTATTTTGCCCTTTTTAGTCAAACAGATGACAACCCTTGACAATAAACTCAGTGTATACAGAGAACTTAAGGTCATTTTTTCTTCTCCTCTGCAAAAATAGTGGTGGCTTTTCTGAATCATTTATTCTCTATTATACTAATAAAAGTTCAAAAAGCATTTATTTTCAATACTGGTTTTTTTCCCTGCCAGATCCTTGGGTACATAAAACACTAACTTAACTGTGCTGTGAAAGCTTATACGTGCATTTTTGTTTATCAGGTTTTCTCTTACACTGCCAACAAAGAAATTAGAACAGATGACCTTTGCTTGGATGTCTCCAAACTTAATGGCCCAGTCACAATGCTCAAATGCCACCACCTAAAAGGCAACCAGCTTTGGGAGTATGACCCGGTGGTAAGTTACACTGCAGTTGAAAATAGGAATAAATATAGTAATAAAATTGTGTGTCAAAGGGTGTATACTATATAAAGTACTTTATACCTGAAAGAATGAATTCTTATGGAGTCTGCATACTATAAATCAAATTGTTCTTATACTCCCAAAATTGACAGGAAAAGCAATGTAAATTAAAAAGCACACATGTTGTAATCTGTCCAGTAGTTAAACTAGTGTTGACGCCAGTCCTGGGTCCTCGTGTTACTACAGTCACTCTCCCCTGTGTGTCCTCAAGCTCTGCTGTCCAGTGTGGAGGCAGTGGAACAGTAAGGAGGCTTTTAGAATTACTGAATGAAACATGTAGGTTTCATTAATGAAATTCTCTGGCTCCTCCTGTTTGTCAGTGACTTTATCTTTGCTCTCCTCTGGAGCTGCGCCCCCTCTGCAGCACCCGTGTGTGGTGCTCACAGAGAGGACTCAGAGCCTCTCCAGTGAACCTCCCTTCTGCTCCTCGTACCCAACTAACCTCCCAGCTGATGCTTGTGCTCTCCCGTTCTGGAGCCGGCATCTTCCGGATAGGTTTCTCTGGTTGTTTCTCTTCTGCTCCCAGCACTGGCTTTCTTCTCTTCACGTTGGGACAGACTTTGTTGCTACTTCGTTTTCTACATACCATCCTACTCTTCTCTTGTGTTGTATGACGGCAAGTGAATGGCTGACACTCAGGCCCCTGCTTCTTCAACCCTGGCTCCTGCCTTGGCCTGACACCACAGAAACAGCTCCTGGATACAAAGCCAGAGCTTTTTCATCTCTTGTGCTTAACTTCTCTATAGCATTTATGACTGCTAAGCAGATACTTTTTTAAAATCCTCTTCCTGTTGCCTGTAGATGCACTACTGTTCAGTTTCTCAAATAGCTTTCTCTCTTCGGCTTGCTTGACTCTACTGCTTCATCCTACCCCTTAAATGAGATCCAAACCAAGTTTTGACTTTGGCTGTCTTTTCTCCTTATACTTGTCACATACAAATCGTGGTCTACTTTCATCTTCGACCAGCTATTCCCTGACCATATCCAGTTCTTTCCTACTTTATATTTAAGGTCAGGCTATTCCCTGTGCCTGACAGATCCCACCTGTTCTTGAGGGCCCAGAGTTGACATCACCCTCAGCCAGAAATTAGCTCTGTCTTAATTATAATTGTTTCTGACCCCTATGATTTTGTGCTTCTCTGTAGTTATTAGGTTGGTGAAAAAGTAATTTCGGTTTCAGACTGTGAATTTTAAAACATTACAACTAGGTTCAAACACATCTTTATTAATCAAAATAGAAACCATTACAATCAACACATTTTTGCCAATAAGAAATAAGTTTATTGTAGCATAAAAATCCATGCTTCAGGATTCAACAAACTCTTGGAAAGCATCTTCTGCCTCCTACTGGTTATGGAAGTGTTTTCCCTGCAAAAAGTTGTCGAGATGCCTGAAGAAGTGGTTGTCGGTTGGCGAGAGGTCAGATGAACATGGCGGATGAGGCAAAACTTGGTAGCCGAGTTCATTCAGCTTTTGAGGCCTCAGTTGTGTAACGTGTGGTCAGGCGTTGTCATGGAGAATTGGGCCCTTTCTGTTGACCAATACTGGCTGCGGGTGTTGCAGTTTTCGGTGCCTCTCATCATGGGCTGAGCATACGTCTCAGATGTAATGGTTTTGCCAGGATTCAGAAAGAAGTGGATCAGACCGGCAGCAGACCACCAATCAGTGACCATAACCTTTTTTTGGTGCAGGTTTGGCTTTGGGGAGTGCTTTGGAGTTTCTTCTCGATCCAGCCACTGAGCTGGTCATCTCCAATTGTCATATAAAATACACTTTTCATTGCACTTCCCAATCTGATCAAGAAATGTCGTTGTTGCATAGAATAAGAGAAAAAGACACTTCAAAATAACTTCTTTTGATTTGCGGTAAGCTCATGAAGGCACCCCTTATTGAGCTTTTTCACTTTTCCACTTTGCTTCAAATGCCGAACGACCATAGAATGGTCGTCATTTTCTTCAGCAGCTTCTCATGTAGTTGTTAAGAGGATCAGCTTCGATGATCCTCTCAATTGGTGTCATCAACTTCTGATGGCCAGCCACTGCATTCCTCTTCAAGGCTGTTGTCTCCTTTGCAAAACTTCTTGAACCATCACTACACTATATGTTCATTAGCAGTTACTGGGCCAAATGCCTTGTTGATGTTGCAAGTTGTCTGTGCTATTTTACAACCCATTTTGAACTTGATTAAGAAAATCGCCTGAATCTGCTTTTTGTCTAATATCATCTCCCTATTCTAGAATAATATAAAATACACAGCAAGTAATAAGCCATTAGCAAACAGAGCAAGAAGTGTGCTTTAAAAAGATTGTATTCTCATAACATAAAGTTCAACAATGCAATCACAGTTACTTTTGCACCAACCTTAATATTTGTCTATCAGTCTTTTTCTCCTCTATTAGTTGGATCCTAGAGGACAGAGACCATGTTTTATAATTCCTGGGTCTCCCTTCACAGTATCAAACTACAGTTTATATATATATATATACACACACACACACATATATGTATGTATGTGTACAGTAGCTCAGTTAATATGACTGTTGGAAATGGACTGAATATTCTGTTCTGGAGTTTTCTATGGTGCATGCTGCTGCCATGTTGGGTGTAGCCGCCCCAGGTACTGCAGGATATATGGCATCTCTGACTCCAGACAGTGAATACCAGTGGCACCCCACAGTCATCATGAAACCAAAATATTTTTAGAAGCCTCCCAATTGTATATGTTCATTGAAAAATAGTATATTTAAATAGGTAACAGAAACCTATTTATAGTAGCATGAACAAATAGTGGGTTTTTTCCCTTAAGTCTGGAGGTAAGTGGCTTCTGATGTGGATTCAGTGACACAGTGCTGTCAGGGGTAACATTGCAGCAGTATTCTTGTCCGTTTTCTTGTGGCCACTAGAAGGTGTCACTCCCAGATCAAGGCAAGAAGAAAAGATGACTGGTATGCTGCTCCTTGAATTCCTCTTTATCAGGAAAGCCAAAGCTTTTCCTGGATCCTCCACAGCAGTCTTTGCTAGGTCTCACGGGCTAGAACTACTTCTCAGAGTGAGAGGCTGGAAAAGCAGGCATTTGCTTTTCCAGTCTTTATGGTATGATGTAGCTGGGAGGCAGCGTGTGGGAATGGCTTTTGGCAGACTGTGTGTAACCTATACAGTCTACCACAACGGTTTTTCAAAAAGCAAATGTTTGATTAGAAATTAAGGTGCTTGAGTTGATTTATGATACTTTGAAAGAACCAGTTACCAGTGTAAAGTTTTAAAAACCCCTGGAGCATTTTGCAAGCAGGCTGGGTTTTCTCGGAGGCAGGCTCTACTCTGAGGTCAAGCTTAGCGTTCAGGATGTTTATTAGGGAGCACTCTTTAGATCAACACCTGTGAAAAGGGAGATGGCAGAACTGGGCAGAGGAGGAGTTAGGCTGTAGCGGGGCTCTCACGACTTGGCTTACTGCACAGACGGCCCGTCAGAGTTCTGCCTCCAGTTGAAAATAGCAATCTGGAAAAATAACATTTACGTCAGTAGTGTATCATCTAAACCTAAAGTTGTGAAATCTTAGATTTCAAAGGAATCCTAGAAATAAAACTCAGGACCTTGTTTAATACATGCAAATATTGAAGCCGGGAATAGAAATTAATTGCCCAGGGTCACCCAGCAGGTAAACAGTGCTACCAGATCTCAGACAGACCTGGGATTCTTGAACAAGGATTCTTTGCATGATACCATACTATCTTTTATTAAATATGTATATTCTGACATCTTTTAAGTCTTGTTTATATTACATATTGCAGAGTTTATGATACTTGGCTCTTTTTGCTTTGACTGCTTGTACCTGTCCTTTCTGGAATGAAAATGTAGATCTTATCACAGTTGCATTTAGAGGCAGGGAGCAGCAGATTTTTTATGCAGTGATAACTATAGCTTAATCCTCCTTTCAGAGGTTCAGTTAGTCCACTGCCTTTTTCTGTGCAGATGCTGGTACAGTGACCACGAGCCCCAGAACTCTGTCCTGCGGTCAGCAGCCAGGTCTCCTGAAGGGAGTGGCAGCCCCCTGAAATTATGGGGATTCTGTCTTAATTTTGAGTAGTTAAATACCCAGTATGGATCAATAACCTCTTTGTTAACAAGCTTATTTTAATGATTCTAAATAAGTGAAATAATGCATTTTTTTTACTTTTATTAATACTGACAATGGGCCTGATGAAGGTGGCCACCCTTTGAAGGGCCTGTGGAATGTTTGAGGGGTTCTTTTTAAAGTGCTCTGTTTTCGTCCTACACACGACCAAAGGCCTTGGGAGCAGTGGTATGTGTGGGGACCTTCGGCTCTCAGGGCTGCCAGACCGTCCACAGCTGCTCAGAACGCTGTGGAACGTTCCGACAGCGAGCGACTCTGAGCTGGCCGTGCTCTCTGCACACTGTCTTAATGTTTCTTCACACCTTGAGAAGTATGTCTCCCCATTTCATCGATAAGGAACCTGGGGCTCAGAGAGGTTTTTGCTTTGGGGTGTGTCATTGGTATGTGACAAATCTGGGGTTCACTCTAGAAATGTCTGCAGAGCCCATCCCCTCAACCCATAAACTACACAGCATGTGCATAAAAGTAAAACCAGCCACAGCCATGCTGACTCTTCCAGGTCTTACTGAAGCATTTATAAGGATTAAGTGTCTAATCCTGAAGTCAGTGTTGATAGTAAACTGTGACATCTGCGAATGTGCACTGCCCTTTGTCAACTTCTGCTTGGGCCACAATACAGAAGAAATGACTGAAAGCTAAGATAGCTGTGTTGTAGACAGTCATCAGGTTTTGCTAGGTTTGAAGTTCAAATAGGTACAAAAGAGGCCTTGTAAGAAAAACACCAATACAGTATATTAACACACGTATATATGGAATTTAGAAAGATGGTAACGATGATAGCCTATATGCAAGACAGCAAGAGAGACACAGATATATAGAACAGAGTTTTGGACTCTGTGGGAGAAGGCAAGGGTGGGATGATTCGCAGTGAAACATGTCTATTACCACATGTGAAATAGATGACCAGTCCAGGTTCGATGCATGAAACGGAGGGCACTCAAAGCTAGTGCACTGGGACAACCCAGAGGCATGGGGTGGGAGGGGGGTTCAGGATGGGGGACACATGTACACCCGTGGCTGATTCGTGTCAATGTATGGCAGAACCACCACAAGATTGTAAAGTAATTAATTAGCTTTCCTACATAGTTGCTTTGGAGTTCTTCACCTGACCAGGGTTTGGTATCACATTGATTAGTATGGTCAGTATGTGTCTCTTAATGCCCATCTGTCCTTTTTTATTTTTTTTTAATTTTCCTAAAAATCAACATGATAGCATCAGGTCTGGAACGCAGACAAGTAGAGAGGAAGATACATAGTCACATCTGTCAGCCACTTATTAAAGACTGTTTTATAAATCTTATGAGTTAAGTCTTCAGAAAGACCTGAGTTTCCAAGAACTTAAAGTTTGGAATCGGAGTTAATTTGAACAGCCTTCTCATGGGAAAATGAAGCAGTTTTGAAATGCCTTTTGGAAAACAGAGGATCCTAAATTGGGAATCACTAATAAGATCTTTTTTTTTTTTTAAGGCAATCAAAGCACAAAAAGGGATTTTCCCACAGTATTGCAGAGCTTACGGCAGAATTGGGATTTAGAATTGAGGTCATCTGATCGCAGCTCTAGCATAATCCACTGTAGTCCCCATGCCTCCCCCCAGCGTTGCTGTCTTTAACATAGATAATCTATTTCATATTGCAAAACAAACACTTTTCTACAGAGGAACTTCATAATCACAAATAAGGTGTCGGAGGTGCTTTGGCTTCTGTTTTCCACGTTCACATTAAGACTTGTTCCCTGTCTCTTTCAGAAGTTGACCCTGCAGCATGTGAACAGTAACCAGTGCCTGGACAAAGCCACAGACGAGGACAGCCAGGTGCCCAGCATCAGAGACTGCAGCGGAAGCCGATCCCAGCAGTGGCTTCTTCGGAACGTCACCCTTCCAGAAATATTCTGAGACCAAATTTACAAAAAAAGGAAAACGTAAGGACTGACTGGGCTACCTCAGCATACATTTCTGCCACATTCTTAAGTAGCAAAAAAAGGAAAAGTGCTTTCCTTCTGCAGGATGTAAGGTTTATCAGCCATTAAAACTTTATAGACTGCCCTCGCTTCCACTAGCTGTGAACCAGCCTTCCTGTCCCAGGACGTGCAACTACGTAGTAGCGAGACTGTGCACACTGATGTTTACAAGATTGAAAGAGTCGGTCATCAAGAATCCTCGTAAAGAATACTCAGACTGAAACAGTCTGCGAACTGTGCTTTCCAGAGAGCTGCGCCTTTTATGGTTTGCGTGCACAGCAGTGAGTTCCGCTGACTGTGCTGTCATAATGAAGAGACGTCTAAGATTTTTTTTCTGATTAGAACTGGTAGCCAGTATATTAAATACTGATATAAAAATAAATGAACTGGAACCAGATTCAGAATCATGAAAACATTTTTACAATTTAAAAAACAAACTATATTAAACAGGGTTTAAAGGAAATTAAAACAGAACTATGAAAAGTACAATTTGTTATAGTATAGTATCAAATTTCTATATAGATTTTATACCTCAGTGGGGAAAAATAACTGATTCCAATGACATTCATTCTGTTTTCATCTGTGATAGTCATGGATGTTTTTTTTTCCTTGGGGTGCTGAAATTGAGCTGAAAAAAGTGGCTCTTTGAACGTAGTTTTAATTGCTTTCTACAGGTTTTTTTTTTTTTGGTTTGTGGGCTGTTGGAATTGTAATTTTTAATTGCCTTCAAAAAATGGAGATTTAAAGTGGTGTCTGGTCTCGGTGAACAAGTTAGATATCTCAGTTGCTCTTGGGTCAACTGGCTTACAGACTTTGCTCACACACACACAAATTTCTTATTAGAGTTTCAACTTCCTAACTTGATTCAACTGATTATGCTTACTTAACACCCAAGATTCATACTACTGTACTACAGATTTGTTTTCACAGCAATAAATCTTCTGTTTTTGTTTATGATTCCACTCAACAAAAGGCCTGCAGAAGTGATGTATTTGGAGATGATACGTTTGATGGTTTTTGGAAAAATTTTTTCACTCCATATTTGGATGTGCTTCCTTGTCAAGTGCATATTTAGATTAGGTTCTTGAATTGTAATGTTGATCTGCTTTTTTTTTTTTTTTTTAATAAAATCCGACTGAAAATGTTTAATTGGCATTTTTTAATGAGTTAACCAAAGAAGTGCAGCTATTATTCCATATTATTAGGCCTGCATTTCTTCCCTAAATTCCACTTAGGGTAAATCGGTTTTCTTGTTCCAGTTTTAAATACAAGATAACCTGAGGATCAATTAAAAGTTGAGTATCACTTAAATTAGTGTTTTAATCTCATGGAAAGAAAATCTAATTGTAACATTTTTCCTGGTATGTGAGGCAATCTGTTGGCAAAAATTACATGTATTTGCCTTCCTATTTGTAAGATTATATTTAATGATATTCTTTTCTTTATCAGAGACTCTCACTGCAGGCAGTGCTATTTCTTGTGCCTAAGACTATTTCTGAAAGTTGCATCACTAATGATACTTGCCGAGTTGAGTGTGCAGAAAGTTTCTCATACCATATTCAAGTTAATACCAAGCACATGTGGCCGCTGTAGAGTGAAGCTGTAGTACAGAATGCGTAAATTCTGTCCCCAGGAAATCTGAGATAAAGCAAGTGCTGGCTGGGGTTTTTCCCCTACTCCATGAGCTGTGTTCATTCTCTCTTTGGTAGGCCTTATGCTTGAATAAATCGGATGTCTAATCAGTAAATTATTTTCATGCTCAGAATTTCAGGATTTTGTACCTAGTGTAGGTTGGTCTTATTTCTTACTGTAAGAAAACTTATCAACAATGTGATTTAAGGTTGTGTTGTGTTTTTTTTTAAGAGGGGGATGTGAGTGATTTCATTCATGGGTACTTTTAGAACCTGATAGATAATCCCATTGCCTTTATTTTTCTAATTAAAGAATTCCTAAATACTTTGAAAAATACAAAATATTCCTGAATAGTTGTGCCTTATATTGGTTTTATTTGAAGTTAAAAATGGATCCCTATTGTTTATAGCTATTTGTAGATTAGGCAGTGTGGTACTCACTGTTGTAAAAATTAAATTGGGAAGAAAGGAATGAATGAAAAAGACAATGAAAAGATTTGATTATTGACAGTGAATAATTCATAAATGTGACAGTTAAGGATAATTCAGATCTCACAAATCTGTTCACCCTACTCTAGTCCCAACCCATTTTAATATGTCTTTCTGGTCTAATTGGGATCTTGAAAAATAGTACTTTGTTCACCATTCTGCAAATAAGAGGCAGCATGTAGGCCATGTCCTCATTTCCCTGTTCTACATTCATTTGAAAAACAAAGGTTCCTCTGTAAAGATTTGGTGCTGTCTCCATTTTTCAAGAACTATACCAAGAAAAAATTTAAATCCAGAGCTACATATTCTTCAAAGGAGAAGGAAATCAGAAAGAAGGTAGTATTTCTGAGGTGATAACTGTGAAAAAAAGTATACAAAAGGTGAATCCCTTTTTACTCTGGAAAATCAGATGTCTTATAACACTGCTCATACTGTCTGATTTCTTGAAGTGTGCTTGATAAACCTACCAGAACTACCAGTTTTGGGGGACGTGAGGCAACTCAGTTGTACTGTCTATACACTAGCCACAAACAATTGAGAATTAAACTTTAAATATGCAGTTTATCATCGAAGTCAAATACCTTAAAAGCAATTAACAGATGTACAAGCCTTTTACCCAGAAAACTACAAAACACTGCTGAGAGAAACTAGAATACTTTAGTTTCTACAGAAAACTGTAATCAATATGTTCACAGATTGAAAAACTACATACTGTTAAGATCTCGGTTGGCCACAAATTGATCTACAGAATCAATGATGTTAAAATATGAGGCTTTCTTGTAGAAACTGGCAAATGTATATATGCTATGCTATGCTAAGTCGCTTCAGTCGTGTCCGACTCTGTGCGACCCCATAGACGGCAGCCCACCAGGCTCCCCCGTCCCTGGGATTCTCCAGGCCAGAACACTGGAGTGGGTTGCCATTTCCTTCTCCAATGCATGAAAGTGAAGAGTGAAAGTGAAGTCGCTCAGTCGTGTCCGACTCTTAGCGACCCCATGGATTGCAGCCTAACAGGCTCCTCCGTCCATGGGATTTTCCAAGCAAGAGTACTGGAGCGGGGTGCCATTGCCTTCTCCGAAATGTATATATGGAAATGGAATAGACCCAAAAGAGCCAAGAAAATCATGAAGAAGGAAGAAAAAAAAGTTGGAAGACTTTATACTACTTGATTGTGTGACTTGCTTTAGAGCTACAGAAATGAAGAGAGTGTGATACTAAAGTTAGGACAAAAAGATCAGTGGATGGAACAGACTCCAGAAATAGATCCACACATCATTACTGACTTTTCAACAAACAATTCAGTAAGTAAGGGGGAAGTGTTTTCATTTGGAGCTGGAATAATGATACCCATGAGATAATGAGAAAACACCAAACACTGATGCTTTCACACAACCTACACTTACTCAGAATGGATCACAGATCTAAATGAACGAGAAGGGTAGAGCAAATCTGGAGGGAAACAGAATATCTCCATGACTCTTAGAATAGGCAGATACTTCAGGACACAAGAGATGTTAACCATAAAAGATAAAAACTGATAAATTTAACCAAAATTATGGGACTTCGCTGGTGGTCCAGTGGTTAACGCTGTGCTTCCACTGATGGGTTTCATCCCTGATCAGGGAAGTAAAAGCCTACATACCACACAGTGTGACCAAAAAAATAAACTTTACCAAAATTAAGCCTTTCTCGTCAAGAAGATGCTATTAAAGTGAAAAGGCGAGCTATGGCCAAGGAGAAAATACTTGTAATACATACAAATGACAAGGGATTTGTACACAGGAAAACAAGTTTTAAGAGCCATTGCAAAAGCAACACAATATAAAAATTAGTGACTTGAATACACACTTCACAGAAGCTGTTCTGATGTACAATTAGCACAGGAAAAGAAGCCCAACATCAGAGAACAAAACGAAACCAGAAGGAAACAGCACTGCATACCTGCTGAATAGTGAGAATGTGGAGCAACTGTGCAAGCGTCTTGATATTGTCACCTTGGAATACAGCTTGCCAGCTCCTCATAAAGGTAAATATACGCTTACTCACTGACTCCACTTCCACAGATACAACCAAAAGAAACAAAGGCTTGTACCCACAGTACGATTTGTGCAAGAATATTCTCATAGTTCCAAACTGGGAACTACCCAAATACCCATCCACAGATTAGTGAATAATCAAAATAAAGGTATATTTAAGGGCTTCCTGGTGGCTCAGATAGTAAAGAAGCAGCAGCCTGCAATGCAGGAGACCCAGGTTTGATCCCTGGGTTGGGGAGATCCCCTGGAAAGGAAAATGGCAACCCACTCCAGTATTTTTGCCTGGAGAATTCCATGGACAGAGGAGCCTGGGGGCTGCAGTCCATGGGGTTGCAGAGTTGGACACAACAACTAACATACACTGAGATATCAGTCTGCAATTTTAGAAAGTGAATTTCTGGTAGAACAGGGATAAGTCTAAAAAGTGTTGAACAAAGAAAGCTTGATACATTATTTCAAGTTCAAGGACAGGCAAAACAAAACTAGGGTGGTAACCTCTGGATGACCATAGGGTGGAAATGAGCATGAGAGAACTTTCTGGAATGATGGAAGTATTCTATAAATTGGTTTACATAATGGTAATATGCATAAACATTCAAAATTTGTTGAGCTATATACGTACGTATATGCATTTATTACATGTAAATTAGAAAATATGGAAAATCCCTAAAGTCTGGGGGGGGGAAATGGGGAAAAAGGATACATAAACTTGAGCCACAAATATACTGCTGCATATGAAGGCCTTTCCTCTCCAAGGATGAACTGTATTAGGTTGGTGTAAAAGTAATTGCAGTTTTTGCATTGTTGAAATTTGTCCTTTGATATCAGAATACATTCTTAAATAAATGTGGTTGTTTATACTGAAACTCCAATACTTTGGCCACCTCATGCAAAGAGTTGACTCATTGGAAAAGACCCTGATGCTAGGAAGGATTGGGGGCAGGAGGAGAAGGGGACGGCAGAGGATGAGATGGCTGGATGGCATCACCGACTCAATGGAGATGAGTTTGAGTGAGCTGCAGGAGTTGGTGACCACACGTTACACAACTGAGGCCCCAAAAGCTGAATGAATCCGGCTACCAAGTTTTGCCTCATCCGCCATGTTCATCTGATCTCTCGCCAACCGACTACCACTTCTTCAAGCATCTTGACAACTTTTTGCAGGAAAAACGCTTCCACAACCAGCAGGATGCAGAAAATGGTTTCCAAGAGTGTGTTGAATCCCGAAGCACAGATTTTTATGCTACAAGAATAAACTTACTTCTCATTGGCAAAAATGTACTGACTGTAATGGTTCCTATTTTGATTAATAAAGGTATGTTTGAGCCTAGTTACAATGATTCAAAATTTACAGCCCGAAACTGCAATTTTGTTTGCACCAACCTAATAGTTACCAGAGTTTGGGGAGTAGGAGCTTAGGTCTTGTGCCTAAACAAAGTTGGAGAATTAAAGATCTGCATAAAGCTGGGACAGTCAGAGGAGTTACATCTACAAGCAAAAGGACGGGTCAGGAAGTCTGCCGCTTTGTGAAGGAAATCAAAGGGGAATTGACTAATTCTGTCCCTTCTTCAAGTGTAAATGGTGAGAGGACGATGCCACCTCTGTAATAAGGAGGCCTGCTTTTACATAGATCAGTAGTTTAATGACAATCATATATGAGGTAGATTTATGGCACTTGCTGGAAATCATTAGGATACAAGTCTTTTTGAAAAAATCCAATCCCCTACCCTCCTACAAATTATGAAATCATTATCAAAAAGAGGAAATAAGCCCCCAAAGTGAATGCTTAAACATTTTTTTTGCTGGACCTCCCGTCACAAACACATCAAAATTACAACTACATATAGAGCAACTCCCACTGAAATCAACCTGGGGACTAACAGAACAGCTCCTCTACAACCAAGGCTGTAAAGAGAGACCCCCACAGCCTGGTAAGAAGGGAAGAGAGGCAATCTGGTGGAGACCTGCACCCCTGGTGGGGGGCACAGAGGAGGAGGGGGGAAATCACAGGCTCAGGGATCCTCCCTGGGGAGTGAGGAGTTCCGGTCACATAATAGGCATCCCAGCCCTCAAGTCTGACACCAGGAAGATAAGCCCTCTGCATTGGTCTGAACACCAGTGGGAGTTAACTAAGGACTACAGGAAAGGGAGATTGCCATTCTTGAAAGAGCACACATGATCTTGCTTACTCCTGATCACAGTGTGAAGGCTGCAGGTGGAGAAGTTCTGGGGTTCTGGCCAGCTTGCGGGGACCATCCCAGCACACCGCTGAGCCCCCACTGGGCTCTTGCTCCAGCCCCTCTTCCTCTGGTGCAGCTCCCCACTAAGGCAGAAGCTGCCATTTGCAGTGAGTGTGTGCACACCTAGAGATAACGGGTCAGCTCAGACCCCAGCCTTACCTCTGACCAGAGTGGAGACAGCTATTGCCAGTGAGCCTTTGGCACATACACACAGGAGAGAGTGAAGTTAGCTCCAGGGCAGACAAGCATTGCTGGAGCACGTGTCTTCAGGCACACATGGAGGGAGCTGAGCCAGCTTAGTGGTGTGGCGTCAACCCCTCCTTCCTCTGCCCAGCCTCTCACCAAGGCATGCACACCAGGAGAAACGTGAAACAAGTACAGAAGTGTATCCTCAAGTTCTCAGGCACGTCCTAAACTGAGATGGAGATTGTCATCACACCTGGGAGAAACCCATCTCCCTTGGGGCTCCAGCTCCACCCCCGGAGGCCCCAGCCCTGGTCCCAAGAGGGCAGTGACGGCCACTGAGCATCGGAGAAGCCCCAGCTGGCACCTGGCTCTAAACCTTCCAAATCCAGTCTCAGCTCCCACCAAAGGGGTGGCTCCCAGCACACCCTGAGCAGAGAGGCAGCTCAGGCTCAACTGAGAACTGGCTCTCCCCCAAAACTACTGGGCACATGCAGACTGCATAGGATGTTCCCATATAAAGACACATCTTCAGAGGACTTCCCTGGTGGTCCAGTGGTTACAATCTGCACTCCCAATGCAGGGGGCTGAGGTTTGATCCTGGGTCAAGGAACTAGATCCCATGTGCCACAACTAAAAATCCTGCGTGCCACAACTAAAAATCCTGCACGCCACAACTAAGAGCTGGTGCAGCCAAATAAATACACACACACACACACACACACACATTTTTTAAAAAGGACACACCTTCAAGACCAGGATATGTAACTGCTTCACCTAATTTCATAAAGACATGGAAAGTTAAAATAATGATACAGGGGCGTGTGTCCAAAAGATGCATCCCAGTGTTCATGGCAGCATTATGCACAATAGCCAATTTATGGAAGCAATCTAAGTATCCATCAACAGATTAATGGATAAAGAAGCTGTGGTGTCTGTGCATGAACACACATACACACACACACCCTGGAATACAACTTAGCCATAAAAGGAATACAATTTTGCCTTTTGCAAAAACATGGATGGACATGGAGGGCATTATGCTTAATGAAAAAGTCAGACAAAAAATGACAAATACTGTATGTTATCACTTATAAATGGGCTTCCCAGGTGGCTCAGTGGGTAAAGAATCCACCTGCAATGCAAAAGATGCAGGTTCGATCTCTGAGTTGGGAAGATCCCCTAGAGGAGAACATGGCAACCCAATCCAGAAGTCTTGCCTAGAGTATCCCATGGACAGAGGAGCCTGGTGGGCTACAGTCCATAGGGTCGCAAAGAGTCAGACACAACTGAATCAAGTAAGCACGCACACACTTATAAACGGAATCTAAAAATAAACAAATGTAATAAAAACAGACTCACAGGGACAAACTAGGGGTTACTGGGGGGGTGGGTGGAGAGAAGAGGAGGTAAGGGCAAAAGGGATAGGGAATTAAGATGAACAAAGAACTATTTATAAAAGGAATAAGCTACAAAGATATATTGTACAGCTCAGGGAATACAGTAAAAATTCATAATAACTTGAAATGAAATAAAAGCTATAAAAATTCTGGGTCACTATGTTGTACACCCAAAACTAAAATAATATGGCAAAATCAACTACATAATTCCTTTAAAATGAAACATTAAATGTATCAAAGGACATTTTAAATATTTGAAGATGTTTAAGTTTGTAAATGAAACACTCATCATCCAAAAGCCCCTTTAAAAAGTTGCTAAAGTTTGATCAGTCAGTTCAGTCGCTCAGTCATGTTCGACTCTGCAACCCCATGGACTGCAGCATGCCAGGCTTCCCTGTCCATCACCAACTCCCAGAACTGATAGACTTTTGATGGACTTAGAAAAATTTAAAAAATTATAAGCTAAATCTTAAAACTTGAGGAAGAGCTAGATTTTTATAAAATTTATAACTTAAATAAAATATTCTTTTTTAAAAAATTAGTGGCTTCCAATTGTGTTAATAATAAACTGCATCATCTACAGAAAAGCCTATCACCCTCTTCAACATCATTTTCAGCTTCTTTCCTTTCTGATCACTATGATCCAACCACCCTGGCCTTTCAATTTGTCCAACAAACCAAGCTCTTTTTCACATAAAGGCTTTTACTTGTGCTGTGCCTTTATTATCCTAAAATATCCTGCATCTGCCAGCTATTTTCCATTTATTATTCATATCTTAAGTAAATGCCCCTTCCTTATCAAGCTTTCTGAAACTGACCATGCAGTTCCAAATAGGCACCCCTTTAGTTCACTTAGAATCTTTTCCTTTGTTGCTCTTAACAAAATGTTTGATCATTTAATTATCTGGGGATTTACCTTATCTTACCACTAAATGATAAGCTGTTTCAGTTCAGTTCAGTGGCTCAGTCGTGTCTGACTCGTTGCAACCCCATGGACTGCAGCACACCAGGCTTCCCTGTCCATCACCAACTCCTGGAGTTTGCTCACACTCATGTCCATCGAGTCGGTGATGCCATCAATCATCTCATCCTCTGTCGTCCCCTTCTCTTCCCACCTTCAATCTTTCCCAGCATCAGGGTCTTTTCCAATGAGTCAGTTCTTCACATCAGGTGTCCAAAGTATTGGAGTTTCAGCTTCAGCATCAGTCCTTCCAATGAATATTCAGGACTTATTTCCTTTAGGAGGGACTGGTTGGATCTCCCTGCAGTCCAAGGGACTCTCAGGAGTCTTCTCCAACATCACAGTTCAAAAGCATCAATTCTTTGGTGCTCAGCTTTCTTCACAGTCCAACTCTCACATCCATACATGACTACTAGAAAAACCATAGCTTTGACTAGATGGACCTTTGTTGGCAAAGTAATGTCTCTGCTTTTTAATATGCCATCTAGGTTGGTCATAGCTTTTCCTCTAAGGAGCAAGCAAGCATCTTTTAATTTCATGGTTGCAATCACCATCTGCAGTGATTTTGGAGCCCAGAAATGTAAAGTCCCTCACTGTTTCCATTGTTTCCCCATCTATTTGCCATGAAGTGATGGGACCAGATGCCATGCTCTTAGTTTTCTGAATGTTGAGTTTTAAGCCAACTTTTTCACTCTACTCTTTCACTTTCATCAAGAGGCTCTTTAGTTCCTCTTCACTTTCTGCCATAAGGGTGGTGTCATCTGCATATCTGAGGTTATTAATATTTCTCCTGGCAATCTTCATTCCAGCTTGTGCTTTATCCAGCCCAGCATTTCTCATTATGTACTATGCATAGAAGTTAAATAAGCAGGGTGACAATATACAGCCTTGACGTACTCCATTTCCAATTTGGAACCAATCTGTTGTCCCATGACCAGTTCTAACCGTCACTTCTTGACCTGCATACAGATTTCTCAGGAGGCAGGTCAGGTGGTCTGGTATTCCCATCTCTTGAAGAATTTTCCACAGTTTGTTGTGATCCACACAGTTAAAGGCTTTGGCATAGTCAATAAAGCAGAAGTAGATGTTTTTCTAGAACTCTCTTGCTTTTTCAATGATCCAGCAGATGTTGGCAATTTGATCTCTGGCTCCTCTGCTTTTTCTAAATCCAGCTTGAACATCTGCAAGTTCACAGTTCACATACTGTTGAAGCCTGGCTTGGAGAATTTTGAGCATTATTTTGCTAGCGTGTGAGATGAGTGCAATTGTGCAGTAGTTTGAACATTCTTTGGCATTGCCTTTCTTTGGGATTGGAATGAAAACTGGCCTTTTCCAGTCCTGTCCCCAAACATCATTGATAGCATTTACTGACAAATACAGTGCTTGGGACACAGAGAATAAATATATACTTATTGAAAGAGTAAACCAATAATTGCTATTTGTTTCTATTGTTCTGTAATAAATTTACAATGTGCAGAAAAAATTATTTCTTCTTAGTTCTTCATTATGTGGCACAGTTTAATAAAGAATCTGTTAATTATAAAAATTATATATGTCATTTAATAAAATGACATTTTTTTAAAAAAGAGGAAAGTCCTGCATAACCACATAGATGCATTTGATACTCAGAAGGAGGTAAGACAGAGAACTGAGGCTGAAGGAGAATTTGTTTCATGCCTTTCTCCTCACTTCCATTCTTGCTGGCAGTCCTTGGCTTATAGATGCATCACTCCAATTTCTACCTTCTTCTACACATAGCATCATACTCTGGGTCTCTCCTCTTATAAGGACACTATATATATGCTGAACTGATAAGATCAGATCAGATCAGTCGCGCAGTCATGTCCGACTCTTTGCAACCCCATGAACCGCAGCACGCCAGGCCTCCCTGTCCATCACCAACTCCCGGAGTTCACTGAGACTCACGTCCATCGAGTCAGTGATGCCATCCAGCCATCTCATCCTCTGTCGTCCCCTTCTCCTCCTGCCCCCAATCCCTCCCAGCATCAGAGTCTTTTCCAATGAGTCAACTCTTCGCATGAGGTGGCCAAAGTACTGGAGTTTCAGCTTTAGCATCATTCCTTCCAAAGAAATCCCAGGGCTGATCTCCTTGCAGTCCAAGGGACTCTCAAGAGTCTTCTCCAACACCACAGTTCAAAAGCATCAATTCTTCGGCACTCAGCCTTCTTCACAGTCCAACTCTCACATCCATACATGACCACAAGAAAAACCATAGCCTTAACTAGACGAACCTTTGTTGGCAAAGTAATGTCTCTGCTTTTGAATATGCTAACTATGCTGAACTCAGGGCCCACCCTAATCTAGTTTGACCTCTTAACTAACTACATCTGCAAAGATACTGTTATGGTTTGAATCATGTCCACCCAAGATATGTTAAACTCTAACCCTCAACACCTCAGAATACAACCTGATTTGGAAACAGTGTCTTTACCGAGGTGATCAAGTTACAATAAGGCTATTAGGGTGGATGTTCTTCTAAAAATGGGAAACCTGAACAGAGAGAGAGAGACACACAGAGAGGAAAGGATGAGAAGACACAGAACATCCTCTACAAGCCAAGGAGCGCCTCAGGGCAACAGAGCCCAGGAGAGCAGCAAGGAACAGACTACCTCTGAAAGAACCAACTCTGCCAACCTCCTGATTTGGGCTTTTTAGCCTCCAAACTCCAAAACAACAGATTTCTATCGTTTAAGCCACTCGGTGTGTGGTACATTAAGGGTTTTTATTTCTTTGTTTTTGGCTGCACCGTGAGGTTTGTGGGATCTTAGTTCCCCAACTAGGGATCAAACCAGGGCCCTCGGCAGTGACAGCACGGAGACATACCCACTGGACCACCAGGAATTCCACAGCATGTGGTACTTTGTTAAGGCCAGTCCAGGAAACTAACACAGATCTTATTTCAAAACTAGGTCCCATTCTGAAGTACTCAATAGACATGAATTTTGGGAAAACACTATTTAAAATAGTACATCCACTAAACATTTAAGGAAAGATTAACACCAATCCTTCACAAACTGTCCCATAAAAGGAGGAGGAGAAACAGCTCAATTCATTCCATGGGACTAACATTATCCTGATACCAAATCCAGACAAAGATATCACAAAAAAAGGAAAGTAAAAAAAACCAAAAGACCAATATCTATGATGACTATCAATGAAAATATCAACAAAATACTAGTAAACCAAATTCAGGAGCATATTGAAAGAATCACACACCATGATGAAGTGGGATTTACCCTAGGAACACAAGGTTGGTTCAACATATGAAATCCATATAATACACCCCATTAAAAGGAAAAAGGACAAAACCCACATGGTCATCTCAACAGATGCAGTAAAGGCATTGGATAAAATCGAACAACCTTTTATGATAAAAAACACTCAACAAGCTGGAACAGAAGGGAATGTCCTCAATATAACAAAGGGCCTCTATGAAAATCCACAGCTAACATGATATTTAACAGTGAAACGCTGGATGATTTCCCCCTAAGATCAGGAAAACAAACAAGGATGTTCAGTCTGGCCATGTCTATTCACCATTGTACTGGAGATTCCAGCCCAGGCATTTAAGCAAGAAAAAGCACCCAGATTAAAAAAGAAAAACTAAGACTATCTTTATTTGCAGATGACATGACGTTGTATACAGAAAACTCTAAGGCGTCCACCAAAAAATATTAGAAATAATGAGTTCAACAAGGTTTCAAGATAAAAGATCAATACTCAAAAATCAGTTGTATTCCTATATCCTAGCAATGAACTATTCAAAAAGAAAATTAAGAAAACAACTCATTTAAAATGGTATCAAAAAGAAATACTGAGGAATAGATTTAACAGAAAATTATAAGACTTACACATTGAAAACTTTTTAAAAGCAAAAACCTGAAAGATGACCTTAAGAAATCACATATTCATGAATCAAAAGACTTAAACTTGTTAAAACAGTGATATTTCCCAAAATGAGCTACAATTTCAGTAAGTTCCTATCAAAATTCCAGGTGCCTTTTTTTTTTTTTTTTTTTGCAGAATAAGACAAGCTTTTCTTAAAATTCATAAAGAAGCTCAAAAGGCCCAGAATAATCAAAGTAGTCCTGAAAAAAAGGACAAAAGTTGAAATATTAAGCTTCTTGATTTTTAGCCTTACTACAAAACTACAGTAATCAAAACAGTGTCAGACTAGGATATGGACAAATAGATCAATGAAATAGAATTGAGTCCATTCAAACGACTCTTACATTTATGGTCAATTGATTTTCCAACAAGAATGCCAGGAAAATTTAAAAGAAAAAGTAGTTTTTTAAACAAATGGTGGTGGGACAACTGGATATCCACATGCAAATGAAGGAAGTCTGACCAATATATTATACTGTATATAAAAGTTAACTCAGAATAGATACAAGACCCAAATGTAACAGCTAAAATTATAATACTCTTAAAAGAAAACATAAGCATAATTTTCACTAATTTGGATTAGGCAATGATCTATTAGGTATGAATTAAAAGCACTATTTCTATTAAAGCAGAAATATAGAAATTGAAATTCATCAAAATGAAAAGACTTTGTGTTCTCAGGGGCCCCTATCAAGAAAGGAAAAAGACAAACCAGAGAATGGGAAAAATACTGGTCAATCATATATTTAATAAGGGACTTCTATCCAGAATATATGAAAAGCTCTTACAACAATAAAAAGACAAATAATCAAATAATGGGCAAAGCATTTGGATAGACATTTCTCCAAAAAAAGATATAAAAATGGCCAATTAGAATATGAAAAGATGCTCAACATCATTAGCCATCAGGGAAATGCAAATCAAAACTACCACAAAATACCACTTCACACGCACTAGGAAGATCATTTTAAAAAGACGGTAAGTTCTGCTGAGGATATAGAGAAATCAGAATCTTCACATATTGCTGGCAGAAATGTAAAATGGTGCAGGTACCATGGGAAACATTTGGCAAGTTCCTTAAAAAGTTAAACATAGAATGATCATAAGATGCAGTAATTTTACTCCTAGGTTTATACCCAAGAGAACTGAAAACATATCTACACAAAAATTTGTTTATAACTGGTCATGAACAAATTATTCATTATCCATATCTTGGGATATCCATATCTTGGGCTACAGTCCAAGGGGTCATAAAGAGTCAGCATTATCCATAATAGCCAAAGAGTGGCAGCCACCCAATGTCCATCAACTGATAAATGGATGAATAAAATGTATCTCCATACAATGGAATATTATCCACAAAAAAGAATCAACTACTGGAGAGTGACATCAGCAAGACAATGGACTAGAATCCTACAGGCCCACCTCCCCCAACAAAGATATTGAGTTAACAACA
Organism: Bos taurus; assembly: GCF_002263795.3. NCBI lineage: Eukaryota > Metazoa > Chordata > Mammalia > Artiodactyla > Bovidae > Bos > Bos taurus. The sequence goes on along the minus strand of NC_037351.1, from coordinate 21,362,389 downwards.
GTATATGGACCAGACAACCTCTGTGAGAACTCTAGAGACCAACTGAGAAGCTACGGAACCCAGACTACTGTAAAATCAAGAAGGAACTCCAACAAAAGGGATAGGAAAATTCACATTTGATGCACCTATTCACGCCCCTTCCTTTATGCAGCATGGCGTAGAGGAAACTCTTCCTCCTGCTTCAGGATGGAAACAAGAGTGGACCATGTCACCACTAGGGCTTCCCTGGTGGCTCAGATGGTAAAGAATTTGCCTGCAGTGCAAGAGACTCGGGTTCGATTCCTGGATTGGGAAGATCCCCTGGAGAAGGGAATGGCTACCCACTCTAGTATTCTTGCCTGGAGAATCCTTTGGACAGAGGAACCTGGTGGGCTACAGTCCAAGGGGTCACAAAGAGTCAGACGTGAGTGAGCGACTAACACCACCACCACCACCACTACTACTACTACTACTACGTCGCCAATATTCCATCTTGCTTGGGGCATCTTGAAGGACTGGTTCCTCTTGTCTGACTCAGAGCATTAACAGGATCAGTACCAGAATTTGAAAGATGCTGAAACTGAAGGCAAGCAACCTATCGGAGCAGCAGTTTTGCAGGAAGACACCAAGGGGAGCAAGAGATAAAAACTGAGAGATCCTAGAAACTACAGCAAGGCTGACTGGTGATGACCTTACCTTGTGCAAAGCTTTTGTATACAAAGACTGGGAGAGGTGGTTTTTTCTTACAAATGCTCAAATCCCAGAAAAAAAAAAAATATAAGGTATACAAAGATATGTGAAAATGTGGGCCAGTCAAAGGAACAAAATAAAACTCTAGAAACCAACCCTAAAGAAATGCAGATCTACGAGTTCCCTGACCAAAAAAAAATTTAAATAACTGCTATAAAGATACTCTGTGAACTAACAGAAAACACAAACAACTAAATTAGGAAAATGATGAATGAACAAAATGAGAATATTAACAAAAAGATAGAAACCATTTTTTAAGCAAAAAATATTCTGGAACTGAAAAATACAATAACTGAACTAAAAAATTCAATAGAGGAGTTTGAGAGCTACCTTTACCAAGCAAGCAAGCGTGAAGGCAGTTTATTTGAAATTATTGAGTCGGAGGAGCAAATAAGAAAAGAAATGAAGAAAACCAAAGAGAGCCTAAGGGATTTATGGTACATTCTCAGGGGAACCAATATACACATCAAGGGATTCTCAGAAGGGTAAGAGAAAGACAGAAAGGGGCAGAATTTCTTTGAAGAAATAAGAGCCAAAAGTTTCCCAAATCTGAGAAGACAGATATTCAAGAAATTCAAAGAACTCCAACTAAAGTAAATCTAAAAAGGACATCAAGACACATTACAATCAAATTGTCTAACAACGAAGACAAAAGATCTTGAAAGCAGTTAGAGGAAAGCAATATATCACATACAAAAGGAGCTTCCATAGAATTACCAGATTTCTCGGCAGAACATTTGAAGGCCAGAAGGAAGTTGTATGCTATATTTTAAGTACCAAGAGAACTCAATCAAGAATACTGCATCTGACAAAACTGTCCTTCAAAATGAAGGAGAAATTAAGACCTTCCCAGATAAATAAAAGCTGAGGAGTTTCATTACCACTAAATCTGATCTATAAGGAATGCTAAGAGTCCTTCAAGTTGAAATGAAAAGACAGATAGCAACATGAAGCTGTATGAAATTATAAGGCTCTTCAATAAAGCTAAATGCATGAACAAAAACAGTAACTTCTAATATTGTAATTTGCATGCATAGAACTTAAATGAAAAAAAATTAAATAACCATAAATCTATATTACTAAGTACACAATATTTAAAGATGTAAATTGTGACATCAGTAATACAAAATATGTGAGGTAAAGCTATAAAGGAATAGAGGTGAAACTTAAGATGTTATCAGTTTAAAACAGAAAGTCATAGTTAGAACTGGACAGGGAAAAACAGGCTGGTTCCAAATAAGGAAAAGGAGTACGTCAAGGCTGTATATTGCCACCCTGCTTATTTAACTTATAGGCAGAGTACATCATGAGAAACGCTGGGCTGGAGGAAGCACAAGCTGGAATCAAGATTGCCAGGAGAAATATTAATAACCTCAGATATGCAGATGACATCACCCTTTTGGCAGAAAGTGAAGAACTAAAGAGCCTCTTGATGAGAGTGAAAAAGTTGGCTTAAAGCTCAACATTCAGAAAATGAAGATCATGGCATCTGGTCCCATCACTTCATGGGAAATAGATGAGGAAACAATGGAAACAGTGGCTGACTTTATTTTTTGGGGTTCCAAAATCACTGAAGATGGTGACTGCAGCCATGAAATTAAAAGACGCTTACTCCTTGGAAGGAAAGTTATGACCAACCTAGATAGCATATTGAAAAGCAGAGACATTACTTTGCCAACAAAGGTCCGTCTAGTCAAGGCTATGGATTTTCCAGTGGTCATGTATGGATGTGAGGGTTGGACTATAAAGAAAGCTGAATGCTGAAGAGTTGATGCTTTTGAACTGTGGTGTTGGAGAAGACTCTTGAGAGTACCCTTGGACTGCAAGGAGATCCAACTAGTCCATCCTAAAGGAGATCAGTCCTGGGTGTTCATTGGAAGGACTGATGTGGAAGCTGAAACTCCAATACTTTGGCCACCTGATGCAAAGAGCTGACTCATTTGAAAAGACCCTGATGCTGGGAAAGTTGAGGGCAGGAGGAGAAGGGGACGATAGAGGATTAGATGGTTGGATGGCATCACCGACTCAATGGACATGGGTTTGGGTGGACTCCAGGAGTTGATGACGGAGAGGGAGGCCTGGTGTGCTGCGGTTCATGGGGTTGCAAAGAGTCGGACACGACTGAGCATCTGAACTGAACTGAACTAATTCATGTCAATGCTTGGAAGAAACCAACACAATACTGTAACGCAATTATCCTTCAATTAAAAATAAATAAATTTTTAAAAACTTCTACAAAAGACAAAGAAGGATGTTGAACACTCGAAAAAGGGTGAGTTCACCAAGAAGATTTATCAGATATAAATATTTATGTACCAAACTTCGAAACTCCTAAACATATGAAGCAAACATTGATAGAATTGAAGGCAGAAACAGAGAGAAGCCTGCTGCAACTACAGAAAGCCCCTACATAGCAATGAACACCCAGTGCAACCAAAAATAAATACATACATAAAAGAAATGAAAAAGAGGGCATTACAATCACAGGGGGAAAGGATTATAAGAGAATACTATGAACAATTGTATGCCTAATTGGGTAACCTAGAAGAAAAAAATAAAATCCTAGAAACATGTAACCTGACAAGACTGAATCATGAAGAAACAGAAAATCTAAACAAACCAAAAGGACTAAAGAGGTAATCAAAAGCCTCCCCAAAAGAAAAGCCCAGGACCATCTAGATTCACTGGTGGCTTCTACCAAACATTTAAAGAAGTAATACCAATTCTCCTGAAACTTTTCCCAAAAACTTAGGAGGAACATACACTTCCAAGTTCATTCTATGAGGCTAACATTACTCTGATACCAAAGCCAGATAAAGACTACAAGAAAGTAAAACTATAGACCAATATCCTGGATGAATACTGATGCAAAAATTCTTAGCAAAATACTGCTGCTGCTGCTGCTGCTGCTGAGTCGCTTCAGTCGTGTCCGACTCTATGCGACCCCATAGACGGCAGCCCCCAGGCTCCCCCGTTCCTGGGATTCTCCAGGCAAGAACACTGGAGTGGGTTGCCATTTCCTTCTCCAATGCATACAAGTGAAAAGTGAAAGTGAAGTCGCTCAGTTGTGTCTGACTCTTCGTGACCCCATGGACTGCAGCCTACCAGGCTCCTCTGTCCATGGGATTTTCCAGGCAAGAGTACTGGACTAGCAAACGTAATTCAATTGAACTTTAAAAGGATTATACACCATGACTAAGTGGGATTTATTCCTGGAATCCTAAAATGACTCAACCTATAAAAATCCAAAGAGAGTAAAAGGAAGAAAATAATAACGATTAGAGCAGTAAACTAGAGAACAGAAAAATAGAAAACAATCAATGAAACAGAGCTGGAGTTTGTAAAGGGCAATGAAATGAACAAATCCTTAGTGAGATTAACTAAGAAAGAAGAGAAGACTCAAATAACTAATATTAGAAATGAAAGAGAGGGACTTCCCTGGTGATCTAGTGGTTAAGAATCCACCTGCCAATGCACAGGTTCGATCCCTTGTCCAAGAAGATTCTAGATTCCACATCCAGTGGAGCAGCTAAGCCCGTGCACCATAACTACCAAGCCTGCGTGCCACAACTACCGAAGCCCGCGTGCTCAGAGGCCACATCTGAAGCCTGCGTGCTCAGAGGCCACACTCTGCAACAAGAGAAGCTGCCACAATGAGAAGTTCGTGCACCACAACTAGAAATATTGCAACATAGGACCATATACGAAAAGCCCATAGTTATCATCACACTCAAGGCTGAAAGACTGAAAGTTTTTCCCGTGAGATCATGAACAGGGCAAGATATCTGCTCTTACCACTTTTTTTTTTTCCCCAACATAGTATTGGAAATCTTAGCTAGAACACTTAGACCTAAAACTCTTAGAAAAAAAAGAAACAGGAAAAACTGCATGACATTGGACATGGCTATGATTTCTCGGATATGGCGTCAAAAGAACAAACGACAACAACGAAGACATAGAGAAACAAGGCTACACCAAACTTTAAAACGTTTGTGTGACAAAGGACAAAATCAACAGAACAAAAGGCCAGCTACGGAATGGGAGAGAACGTCTGTAAAAAGCACAATATCTGAAAAAGGGGGGTTAATATCCAGAATATATAAAGAACTCCTCCAAATCAATCAAAAATAAAATAGCCTAACTAAAACATGGGCACAAATTTTAAGAGCTATTTCTCCCAAGAGGTTATACAAATGGCCAACAGGCATGTGAAAAGATGCTCAACATCACTAATCATCAGAAAATGCAAATTAAAACCACATTAGATATCACTTCACACCCATCACTATGGGTAATATGAACAAGACAGAAAATAACAAGTGTTGGCAGGGATGTGGAGAAGTTCAAACTTGTGCACTGTCGGTGGGATTGAAAAATTGTGTGACTGTTATGTAAAACAGTATGGAGGTTCCTCAAAAAAAAAAAAAAAAAAAGAACTATCGTGTGATACAGCTGTTTTATTTATGGATATATATCCAAAAGAAAGCAGAGTCTCAGGAAGATGTTTGCACACCCATGCATATATAAGCACTATTAGCAATAGCCAAGAGACAGAAAGAGCACAAATATGAATGGATGAATAAAATGTGAGATAGATAGAGATGTAGACATAATTACACAGTGGATTGTTACTCAGCCCCAAAACAGAAGGAAATCCTGACACCTGCTACAAGGATGAATCTTGAGGACATTATGCTAAGTGAAATATGCCAGTCACAAAAAGACAAATATTATGTGTTTCCACTTAGAGATATCTAAAGTAGTCAAATTCACTGAAATAGAAAGCAGAATTGTGGTTACCAGGGGTTGGAGGAGAGAGAAAAGGGAGGTGCTGTTTCATGGGGATTTTCACAACAACACGAGCATCAGCTCAGTTCAGTCTCTCAGTCGTGTCAGACTCTTTGCGACCCCATGAATCATAGCACGCCAGGCCTCTCTGTCCATCACCAACTCCCAGAGTTCACCCAGACTCACGTCCATTGAGTCAGTGATGCCATCCAGCCATCTCATCCTCTGTCATCCCCTTTTCCTCCTGCCCCCAATCCCTCCCAGCATCAGAGTCTTTTCCAATGAGTCAACTCTTTGCATGAGGTGGCCAAAGTACTGGAGTTTCAGCTTTAGCATCATTCCTTCCAAAGAAATCCCAGAGCTGATCTCCTTTAGAATGGACTGGTTGGCTCTCCTTGCAATCCAAGGGACTCTCAAGAGTCTTCTCCAACACCACAGTTCAAAAGCATCAATTCTTCGGCGCTCAGCCTTCTTCACAGTCCAACTCTCACATCCATACATGACCACAGGAAAAACCATAGCCTTGACTAGATTTGGACCTTTGTTGGCAAAGTAATGTCTCTGCTTTTTTATATGCTATCTAGGTTGGACATAACTTTCCTTCCAAGGAACAAGCATCTTTTAATTTCATGGTTGCAGTCATCATCTGCAGTGATTTTGGAGCCCCAAAATAAAGTCTGACGCTGTTTCCACTGTTTCCCCATCTATTTCCCATGAAGTGATGGGACCAGATGCCATGATCTTCATTTTCTGAATGTTGACCTTTAAGGCAACTTTTTCACTCTCCTCTTTCACTCTCATCAAGAGGCTTTTTAGTTCCTCTTCACTTTCTGCCTGAACATACGTAACACTAAAGTACAGTTAAAATGCTGAAAATGGTAAACTTCATGTGTTTTGTCCCACACATACACAAATGAATGCACCAAATGCTGGGAGCATGCAGAATGACAGAACTCTCATACACTGAGAGATGAAAATGGTAGAGCCACTTGGAAGACAGTCCGGCAGTTTCTTATAAAACTCAACATATTGTTAACACACCATCCAGCAAACATTCTCCTTGGTATTTACCCAAAGGATTTAAAAACTTTTGTCCACATAAAACCCCCCACAAGGATGTTTACAATAGCTCTATTCACCATTGTCAAAATTTGGAAGCAACCAAAGTGAATGAATAAACTCTGGTACATTCAAACAATGGGATATTGCTCAGCCCTTAAAAAAAAAATACATAGTGGAAACTTTAAATGCATATTACCAGGTGAAAAAAAGCCAGTCTGAAAAAGCTATTTAATGTAGGAGTCCAAATACAATGACATCCTAGAAAATCAGAACTATGAGGACGATAAAAATATTAACAGTTGACAGGGGAGAGGGCCCAGCAAAGCACAGAGTACTCTGAGGGCAGAGAAAATACTCTGATACTATAACGATGACTGAACGTCATCATGCATCTGTCCAAACGCACAGCATACACACCACTAAGAGTGAACCCTAAGGTAAACCATAGATTTTGAGAGATTGTGGTTTGTCAATGTAGGGTCACCCTTGGTAACAAGTGTATCACTCTGGTGAGAGATGTTGGAGGCTTTGCATGCATAGGGGAAGGCGGGTGTATGGGAAATATCTGTACCCCACCTCAATTTTGTTATGAACTTAAAATACTGCTCTTAAAAGATGTCTTTTTAAAAAAGGGATGAAATACTTCCTAAGGCATGCTACAGCATGGATGCACCTTGAAAATATGCAGCATGAAAGAAGCCAGACACAACAGAACATGTATTTTATGATCCCAAGTTCGTGACGTGTTCAGATTAGGAACCCATAGAGACAGAAAACAAGTTAGCGGTTGGCGGCACCTTGGGAAAGAGGAAATGAGGAACGACTACGGGCTTCTTTTTGAGATTATAAAAATATTCTGAAATTAGATGGTGGATATGGTATACAACTCTGTGAAGATACTAAAACCACTGAATTGTTTACTTTAAAAAGTAAATAAATAAGCAAAAAGTCGAAGGTGAAATAAAGACACTTTCATGTAAATGGAACCTGAGAGCCTCTGTGGCCAAGAGTCTTGTACTATAGGAAATGCTGAAAGAAGTTCTTCATACTGAAAAGGGACCAGCAGCAGGTGGACATTCAGACCTACACCAGTGAGCCAAGAGCAACAGTAATGATGACTGCACCCAAGAGCAGCAGGGTGGGCTGGGAACGGCCCTCCGAAGCCAACTCCTGGGTGGTGGGTTCCTTCCTTTGCCATCTTGCGTCTTCACTCTTAGGAACTAGGGACCCCCCAGGTGGCTCTCCCCAGGCAGCTCTCACCATACAGTCTCTCTGTTATTCAGGTGGTGGAGGGAACCCCAGCAAGGCCCCACCTAAGCAGATGAGCCCAGGGTGCTGGGCTACTGCCCTGCTCCCCTGCAGGCAAGCACCCCCACTCTACCCAAGAGGGACACACTCAGGAGAGGGAGAGACTGACATCCTTCAAAAGTCACCCCCTTCCTGCCCGCAGACACTGGAGGGCAGTTACTGGAGTTGAACTAGTGAAGGTCGCAAGGAAGAAGGCTGGGTCACACACAGAAACTTTCCTGCAAGCCTGATGGTCTCAGCTCCTGCCTCTTGGACCAGAAAGAAGCTTCCCTTTCTGTCCTCAGCTTTGGGCCTTTGCCAAATTTCAAGACAGCAGGCAATATTGTATTGCATATGCCATCGGAAGAGGGGAGAAGGCGAGGGACACGGTCTCCTCACAGCATCTGTATGGCCACAGCGAGAGGGTCAGTTGTGAAAGGAAACAGTGGCCTGTGGATAGAGTACAGGCTTTGAGGTCAGATAGCCATAGGTTCAGGCTTCCCTGGTAGCTCAGCTGGAATGTGCCTGCAATTCAGGAGACCCTGAGGAAGATCCCCTGGAGAAGGGATAGGCTACCCACTCCAGTATTCATGGGCTTCCCTGGTGGCTCAGATGGTAAAGAATCCGCCTGCAATGTGGGAGACCTGGGTTTGATCCCTGGGTTGGGAAGATGTCCTGCAGGAGGGAATAGCAACCCACTCCAGTATTCTTGCCTGGAGAATCCCCATGGACAGAGGAGCCTGGTGGGCTACAGTGCATGAGGTTGCAAAGAGTCGGACACAGCTGAGCAACTAAGCACAGCATAGCAATCATAGGTTCAAATTCAAAGTGGGCCACTACAATATTATAAAGTAATTAGGCCCCAATTAAAATTAATTAATAAATTTAAAAAATCCAAAGTGGGCCATTTATCAGCTGAGGGACCTTTAGCAAGGCCCTTCATCTCTGTGGGACTGCCTGTCTCACTGGAGAATTAAGACACCTTGACAGAGATGGCATTAGCAAATGATTCGTCCCTTCTGCTGTGCTCATTATTTGCTTCGGCTGGGACTGAAGCCTGTGGTGGGGGCAGCTGCACCCAGCTATGTGCCAGATCAGCCAAGGACCCAGTGTACAGGGCAGCTGGAAGAGGATCCAGTCCAGAAGAATGGAAATCTGGTCCTCCTTAAACAATGCCTGACTTGATTTGACTCTAGCAAAGAAACATTTAAAACTACAGAAAGTGGCTCATTCTTGGTGGTCCAGTGGCTAAGACTCTGAGCTCCCAATGCAGGGTCCCTGGGTTTGACCCCTGGCCAGGGAACTAGACCCCACATGCTCCAACTAAGAGTTCGCATGCTGCAACTATGACCCAGCGCAGCCAAGTCCATTAATTAATTAAACAAAAATAAAACTGCAAAAAGTGAGAAGAAACAAGTCAGTATTTACTCTTTAGCACTTCTACTCAGCCCAGCCCACCTGGCTCTGTCCTGCACCCTGAGTGTGCGGCTTCAAGAAGAGACTGATCTACAGGCCACAGGCAGCTTCAGGGACAAAGAGCTAGATTTGAAACAGGGAACCAAAAGAGAGAAAAGAAAATTCTCAGCCGATCTCCCCTATGATTGCAGATTCAAAACTCCCAAACAGAAGATAAACAGAAAGAATTCACCATTATATTAAAAGAAGCATTCATTTCAACTTAGTTGGGATTGTCTCAAAATTTAACTGAGGTTTGAGAGAAAAGCTATGAATGTATTGGACAGTAGATGGCTGATAAAACATTACTAGTAAGCCAATCAGCCCTGGGATTTCTTTGTAAGGAATGATGCTAAAGCTGACAACTCCAGTACTTTGGCCACCTCATGCGAATTGACTCATTGGAAAAGACTCTGATACTGGGAGGGATTGGGGGCAGGAGGAGAAGGGGACGACAGAGGATGAGATGGTTGGATGGCATCACTGACTCGATGGACAGGAGTCTGAGTGAACTCCGGGAGTTGGTGATGGACAGGGAGGCCTGGCGTGCTGCGATTCAGGGGGTCGCAAAGAGTCGGACACGACTGAGCGACTGAACTGAACTGAAACACTTGTTGCAAAACAAGTGTTTAACATGTTTGGTTTGAAGTACTCTTGTACTTTAACTTATATTTTTCCAAACCAAAAGCCAAATTTATATTTAACGATAAAACCCTAGAGACTTTGTTATTTAAATCAAACAAAAGAAGGATGCCTGCTATCACCATTACCACTTAACCGTGTTCCGGAAGTTTTGGCAATACATTAGGTCATGAAACAGAAAGGAGGCAAGAATGTCATCAAGAACAGCAATTTGTTCTCATGATTTGCAGATGACTGTCATTTGTTAATTCACCAAATATACACTGAGAGTTTCATCTACGTCCCACACCATTCAGGGACTCAATGCAAACTCCCCACCTTCACAGAATTCACAGGAGAAAGGAGGGTGGGAGACACATAAAAAATCAAGTGAAACAAAATACAGAATGTGCCTTGAAGAAAACTGAAAGAGCTGACAAAGTGACAAGGCAAAAGGAACCATCCAACAGCAGGTGGTCAGCTGACCTCAAAAAGGAGTATTTGACCAAAGCCTGAAAGATACTAAAGAGCAAGCTACGGGGCAAGCGGGCAGTGGGAGAGGCCCTGGGAAAGAAACAAGGTCAGCGAGCTGATTAGCAGGGCAGTGTGGACAGGGAATACTTAGGTGAAGGAAAAAAGCCCAAGACAGGCCCCAAAAGCAGGCAATGAGAGGGCTAATTACAGGCAGGCAAGAAGATGACTGCCAAAGAGGACCATGTCCTAATCCCTGGAACCCGTGGCTACATTCACTTACTTCAACAAGGAGAATTAAGTTTGCAGGTGGATTTAAGGGTGCTCATCAGCTCACCTTGAGATGGGGAAATAATCCTGGAATATCTGGGTGGTCCCAATGCAATCACAAGCCTCCTTCAGTGCAAAGCAGGGAGGCAGCAGTCTGTGTTAGAGCAATGTAAGAAAGTCTCAACTGGACATTGCTGGCTTTGAAGATGGAAGGGGGCCATGGGCCAAGAATGCCAGCAGCCCCTAGAAGCTAGGAGAGGTGAAAAAAAATTATTCCCGCAAATCTCCAGAAAGGAAAATAGCCCTACCAATATCTTGATTTTAAGCCAGTAAAACCCATGTTTGGACTTCTGGCCTCTAGGACTGTAAGACAACAAATCTGTGCTTTTAAGCCACTAGTTTGTGTTGTTATGACAGCAATAAGAAACAAACACAAGGGTGTATTACACTGTTTTCAAATATGTAATTAGCACTCCATCACTGGAATAAATCCCATTTAGTCACGGCGTAGAATTCTTTTACAGATTAGTGAATTCTGCTTGCTAATGTCTTGTTAAGTTTTTGGAATTTTTATCCATGACGGATATTGATCTACAGTTTTTCTTTTTTTGTGTGCTACCTGTATAGTTTAAGAGTTCTTTCTATGTTTTTAAGACATTTTTAAAGTCTTTATTGAATTTATTACAATATTGCCTATATTGTTTATGTTCTGGTTTTTTAGCCGTGAGGCATGTGGGATCCCAGCTCCCCAACCAGGGATTGAAACCACACCTCTTGCATTGTAAGGCAAAGTTTTAATCACGGGACCACCAGGGAAATCCTCTTTCTATATTTTGGATAATAGTCCTTTACTAGATGTGTCTTTTGCAAATATATTCTCCCAGTCTATGTCTTGTCTTCCCATTTTCTTGATACTATCTTTCACAGAGCAGAAGTTTCTAAACTTTAATGAAGTCCAACTTATCAATTATTTTTTTCATGGATCATGTATTTGTCGTTCTACCTAAAAAAGGCACCACAATATCCAAAGTCTATAAACCTATCCAAATAATATAGGTTTTTCTCTTATGCTATTTTCTAGAAGGTTTACAGTTTTGCATTTTACATTTAGAACTATGACCCAGGGTTTTTCTGGTGGCTCAGTGGTAAAGAACCTGCTTGTCAATGAAGGAGACACAGGTTCAATCCCTGACCAGGAAGATCCCACAGGCCACAGAGCAACTAAGCCCACGGGCCACAGCTACTGAGCCTGTGCTCTAGAATCCAAGAGCCACAACTGCTGAGCCCTATGTTCTAGAACCCAAGAGCTGCAACTACTGAGCCGATGTGCTGTAGTTACCAAAGACCACACGCCCTAGAGCTCAAGCTCCACAAGAGAAGAAGCCACCGCAATGAGAAGCTCGTGCACCGCAACTACAGAGCAACCCCACTCGCCGCAACTAGAGAAGAGCCCACGCAGCAATGAAGACTCAGCATGGCCAAAAATAAATAAGTAAAATTACAAAATAGAACAGATCCATGATCTACTTTAAGTTAACTTATGTGACGGGTGTAAGGTCTGGGTCCAGGTTCATTTTATTTTGTATGTAGATATCCAGTTGTTCTAGCATCAACCATCGAAGAGACTATCGTATTGCCTTTGCTTCTTTGTCAAGGATTAGTTGACCATACTTACGGATCTCTATTTCCGGGCTTTTGATCTGTCTATCTGTCACCAATATCCTGCTCTCTTAAGTATCGTAGCTATATAATAAGTCTTGGAGTCAGGTGGAATCAGTCCCCCAATACTGGTTTTCTCCTTCAATTTTGCGCTGGCTGTTTTAGTCTGTTGTCTCTCCATATGAACTTCAGAATCGGCTTGTTGATATTCTATAAAATAACTTGTTAGTTTCCCCTGAGGGTAGGTCTTCTTAAGAACAGATTTCTTGGCCTATTTCAAAATGGTTTCTTTTCCCCTTGTGCCAGATGCCCTGAGGTAATTTTTCTCTGATATTTACTGTGGGGATCTGATTGAGCTCCTGAGGGTGAATCTCACAGTATTGTGGTGGTCCCTCCGTGCCTGGGTGCCCTGGACTTTTTAACTCTCAGATTTGTCCACCCTGAGCCTCCAGCAATCACAGTTCAGATTTTCCTATCCTGTCACCGGTTCCTGCAGTGAATTTTGCTCATGAGTCTACTCCTCTGGTGAGCAGGGGTAAACTGCAACTTCCTGTATTCACCTGACTCTTCAATCTTGGGGCAGTGGTTTGCCCTGTTCTCCTCCTTCTATGGATCCAAGAAGAAGTGTTGACTTTCCAGCCCGTTTAGCTTTTTATACATTGTTAGAATGGATGGTGACTTTCAAGTTCCTTGCATGTGGAACTGGAAACCAGAATTCCATCCTGTAGGTCTTAGACTTCCACTGTTACTTCAGTTCAGTCACTCAGTAGTGTCCTCAGACTCTTTGTGACCCCATGGACTGAAGCACGCCAGGCTTTCCTGTTCTTCACTATCTCCTGGAGTTTGCTCAAACTCATGTCCATTGAGTTGATGATGCCATTCAACCATCTCATCCTCTGTTGCCCTCTTTTCCTCTTGCCCTAAATCTTTCCCAGCATCAGAATGTTTTCCAGTAAGACAGTTCTTTGCATCAGGTGGCTAAAGTACTGGAGCTTCAGCATCAGTCCTTCCGATGGATATTCAGGACTGATTTCCTTTAGGATGGACTGGTTGGATCTCCTTGCAATCCAAGGGATGCTCAAGAGTATTCTTCCAACACCACAGTTCGAAAGCCTCAATTCTTCGGTACTCAGCTTTATGGTCCAACTTTCACATCCATACATGACTACTGGAAAAATCATAGCTTTGACTAGATGGACTTTGCCAGCAAAATAATGTCTCTGCTTTTCTAGAGTTTTTAATTTCTTATAGTTTTTTAATGCACTTTTTTGTATAGTATTTTTTTAAACAGTTTGCTCAAGATACTATTTATATGAGGTTAACATTTTTCAGTTCAAGTGAAGCATTATGTTTTTAACACTCATTCTCTTTGTGTCCTGAATGTACACATGAGATTTTTAGATCAGGATTAGATTTCTTATTATTGACCAAAAATAACAAGCATGTGCTTCTCCTGTATCCGCAATGAAAGTCAGGTCAATATGATGAGAGCCAGCTCAAATACAAAGACACATGCAGGGTGGGGCGATCCTAAGATGGCAGAGGAATAGGAAGGGGAGACCATTTTCTCCCCCACAAATTTATCAAAAGAACATTTGAACGCTGAGTAAATTCCTCAAAACAACTTCTGAATGCTGGCAGAGGACATCAGGCACCCAGAAAAGCAGCCCATTGTCTTCTAAAGGAGGTAAGAAAAAACATAAAAGATAAAAAGAGACAAAAGAGGTAGGGATGGAGCTCCATCCTGGCAAGGGAGTCTTAAAAAAGAGAGAAAGTTTCCAAACACCAGGAAACACTCTCACTGCCGAGTCTGTGGCGAGCCTTGGAACCACAGAGAGCAACATAACCGGGAGGGAAAAAAAAAAATTAATTAATTAATTAAAACCCACAGATTACATGCCCAGCGGAGAAGCAGCACAGACACCTGCATCACCACTAGCAAGCGGGGGCTGGGCACGGAGGCACGGGCTGAATTGCTTAGAGTAAGGATCTGGCCTGAATGCCCCAAGCGCAATCTGAGCGAACTAACATGGGCTAGCAAACCAGACTGTGGGATAGCTACCACGCGAAAAGCCCTAACCTAAGACACCGCCAGGCCCACTCACAGAACAAAGGACTGAGAAGAGCTAGCCGGCTGCAGACCAGCCATTCCCCTCCGGTGACAGGCAGGCGAGGGCAGCCAGAGCCGGAAGGGGGCAATCGCAGCCCCAAAGAGGCATTATCTACCAAACTGCAAGCAGGCTTCGTTGCTAACCAAGACTTCTTGGGATTCTGGATGGTCAACATCTGCCTGAGAAGATGTGCCGGTTGTACACCCAGAAAACCAAGCGGCAGGGATGGGGTAGGCGATAAGTCACAGCGACTGCACTTGCCAAACACCTCGTCACCTGAGCTGCTTGGACCTGGGAAGGGCACAAAACGCAGGCCCAACCGAGTCTGTGTCTCTGAGGACTACCCAAGTGCCTGAACCTGAGCAGCTTAGACCTGGGAGGTGCATGCAGCCCAGGGCCAGCCTTGGATAGTTCCCGGCAGAGCAACCTAGAGCCTAAGCAGTGTAGACAGAGAAGGCACACACGCCGTGAGCGGGGGCAAACCCAGTGTGGCCGAGACACTGCAAGCACACGCCAGTGTTATTTGTCCCTCCCTTCCCACTGCACGACTGAACAAGTGAGCCTAAAAAAGTGTCCACCACCGCCCCCTTGTGTCAGGGCGGAAATCAGACACTGAAGAGACCAGCAAACAGAAGAAGCTAAAACAGAGGGAACCGCCTTGGAAGTGACAGGTGCAATAGATTAAAACCCTGTAGTTAGTACCAACTACATAGGAAAGGGCCTATAGATCTTGAGAAATATAAGCTGGATCAAGGAACTATCTGAAAATGGACTGACCCCACACTGCCCACAACACCACCAGAGAAAGTCCTAGATATATTTGTACTATTTTTACTATCATTCTTTAATTTTTTTTATTTTTAAGTCCTCTATTACTCCTTTTTCATTTTTATAACCTATTACTTTGCAAAAAAAAAAAAAAGAGAGACCCTGTTTTTTAAAGCAAACTTCATATATTTTATAATTTTTGTGACTTTTTTTTTCTTTAATATTGTATCTTTGAAAATCCAACCTCTACTCTAGATTTTTAATCTTTGCTTTTTGGTATTTGTTATCAATTGTTGTACCTTTAAGAACCCAGTCTTCAGTACTCATTGTTACTTGGGAGCGAGATTACTGGCTTGACTGCTCTCTCCCCCTTTGGACTCTCCTTTTTCTCCACCAGGTCGCCTCTATCTCCTCCCTCCTCCTTCTCTTCTCTACCCAACTCTGTGAATCTCTTTGTGAGTTCTGGGCTGTGGAGAACACTTAGGGAACTGATTACTGGCTGGATCTGTCTCGCTCCTTTTGATTCCCCTCCTTTATCCTCCTGGCCACCTCTGTCTCCTTCCTCCACCTTCTCTTCTCTGTGTAACTCCGTGAACATCTCTGAGTGGTCCAGACTGCAGCGCACATAAGGAAGTGATTATTGGCTAGCTTGCTCTCTCCTCTTTTGATTCCACCTCATCTCATCCTGGTCACCTCTATCTCCCTCCTCCCTCTTCTCTTCTCCATGTAACTCTGTGAACCTCTCTGGGTGTCCCTCACTGTGGAGAAACTTTTCATCTTTAACCTAGATGTTTTATCAATGATGATGTATAGATGGGGAAGTCTTGAGGCTACTGTAAAAATAAGACTGAAAACCAAAAGCAGGAGGCTTAAGTCCAAATCCTGAGAACTCCAGAGAACTCCTGACTCCAGGGAACATTAATCGACAGGAGCTCATCAAACACTTCCATACCTACACTGAAACCAAGCACCACCCAAGGGCCAACAAGTTCCAGAGCAAGATATACCATGCAAATTCTTCAGCAACACAGGAACATAGCCTTGAGCTTCAATATACAGGCTGCCCAAAGTCACTCCAAACCCACTGACATCTCATAACTCATTACTGGACACTTCATTGCACTCCACAGAGAAGAAATCCAGCTCCACCCACCAGAACACCGACACAAGCTTCCCTAACTAGGAAACCTTGACAAGCCACCCATACAATCCCACCCACAGTGAGGAAACTCTACAATAAAGAGAACTCCACAAACTGCCAGAATACAGAAAGGCCGCCCCAAACACAGCAATATAAACAAGATGAAGAGACAGAGGAATATCCAGCAGGTAAAGGAACAGGATAAATGCCCACCAAACCAAACCAAAGAGGAAGAGATAGGGAATCTACCTGATAAAGAATTCCAAATAATGATAGTGAAAATGATCCAAAATCTTGAAAACAAAATGGAATCACAGATAAATGGCCTGGAGACAAGGATTGAGAAGATGCAAGAAAGGTTTAACAAGGACCTAGAAGAAATAAAGAAGAGTCAATATATAATGAATAATGCAATAAGTGATATCAAAAACACTCTGGAGGGAACAAATAGAAGAATAATGGAGGCAGGATTAGTGAGGTAGAAGATAGAATGGTAGAAATAAATGAATCAGAGAAGAAAAAAGAAAAATGAATTAAAAGAAATGAGGACAATCTCAGAGATCTCTAGGACAATGTTAAATGCCCCAACATTCGAATCATAGGAGTCCCAGAAGAAGACAAAAAGAAAGACCATAAGAAAATACTTGAGGAAATAATAGTTGAAAACTTCCCTAAAATGGGGAAGGAAATAATCACCGAAGTCCAAGAAACCCAGAGAGTCTCAAACAGGATAAACCCAAGGTCAAACACCCCAAGACACATATTAATCAAATTAACAAAGATCAAACACAAAGAACAAATATTAAAAGCAGCAAGGGAAAAATAACAAATAACACACAAGGGGATTCCCATAAGGATCACAGCTGATCTTTCAATAGAAACTCTTCAGGCCAGGAGGGAATGGCAGGACATACTTCAAGTGATGAAAGAAAATAACCTACAGCCCAGATTACTGTACCCAGCAAGGATCTCATTCAAATATGAAGGAGAAATCAAAAGCTTTACAGACAAGCAAAAGCTGAGAGAATTCAGCACCACTAAACCAGCTCTCCAACAAATGCTAAAGAATCTTCTCTAGACAGGAAACACAAAAAGGGTATAAACTCGAACCCAAAACAATAAAGTAAATGGCAACGGGATCATACTTATCAATAATTACCTTAAATGTAAATGGGTTGAATGCCCCAACCAAAAGACAAAGACTGGCTGAATGGATACAAAAACAAGATCCCTATATATGTTGTCTACAAGAGACCCACCTCAAAACAAGGTACACATACAGACTGAAAGTGAAGGGGTGGAAAAAGATATTCCATGCAAATAGAGATCAAAAGAAAGCAGGAGTAGCAATATTCATATCAGATAAAATAGACTTTAAAACAAAGGCTGTGAAAAGAGACAAAGAAGGACACTACATAATGATCAAAGGATCAATCCAAGAAGAAGATATAACAATTATATATGCATCCAACACGGGAGCACCGCAATATGTAAGACAAATGCTAACAAGTATGAAAGGGGAAATTAACAATAACACAGTAATAGTGGGAGACTTTCATACCCCACTCACACCTATGGATAGATCAACTAAACAGAAAATTAATAAGGAAACACAAACTTTATATGATTCAATAGACCAGTTAGACCTAATTGATATCTATAGGACATTTCACCCCAAAACAATGAATTTCACCTTTTTCTCAAGTGCACACAGAACCTTCTCCAGGATAGATCACATCCTGGGCCATAAATCTAGCCTTAGTAAATTCAAAAAAATTGAAATCATTCCAAGCATCTTTTCTGACCAAAATGCAGTAAGATTAGATCTCAACTACAGGAGAAAAACTATTAAAAATTCCAACATATGGAGGCTGAACAACACACTGCTGAATAACCAACAAATCACAGAAGAAATCAAAATATGCATAGAAACGAATGAAAATGAAAACACAACAACCCAAAACTGTGGGACACTGTAAAAGTAGTGCTAAGGGGAAGGTTCATAGCAATACAGGCATACCTCAAGAAACAAGAAAAAAGTCAAATAAATAACCTAACTCTACACCTAAGCAACTAGAAAAGGAAGAAATGAAGAACCCCAGGGTTAGTAGAAGGAAAGAAATCTTAAAATTTTGGTCAGAAATAAATGCAAAAGAAACAAAAGAGACCATAGTAAAAATCAACAAAGCCAAAAGCTGGTTCTTTGAGAGGATAAATAAAATTGACAAACCATTAGCCAGACTCATCAAGAAACAAAGGGAGAAAAATCAAATCAATAAAATTAGAAATGAAAATGGAGAGATCACACAGGACAATGCAGAAATACAAAGGATCATAAGACACTGCTATCAGCAATTATATGCCAATAAAATGGACAACTTAGAAGAAATGGACAAATTCTTAGAAAAGTACAACTTTCCAAAACTGGACCAGGAAGAAATAGAAAATCTTAACAGACCCATCACAAGCACAGAAATTGAAACTGTAATCAGAAATCTTCCAGCAAACAAAAGCCCAGGTCCAGATGGCTTCACAGCTGAATTCTACCAAAAATTTAGAGAAGAGCTAACACCTATCCTACTCAAACTCTTCCAGAAAATTGCAGAGGAAGGTAAACTTCCAAACTCATTCTACCAAAATCTGACAAAGATGCCACAAAAAAAGAAAACTACAGGCCAATATCACTGATGAACATAGATGCAAAAATCCTTAACAAAATTCTAGCAATCAGAGTCCAACAACACATTAAAAAGATCATACATCATGGTCAAGTGGGCTTTATCCCAGGGATACAAGGATTCTTCAATATCCACAAATCAATCAATGTAATACACTACATTAACAAACTGAAAAATAAAAGCCATATGATTATCTCAATAGATGCAGAGAAAGCCTTTGACAAAATTTAACATCCATTTATGATAAAAACTCTCCAGAAAGCAGGAATAGAAGGAACATACCTCAACATAATAAAAGCTATATATGACAAACCCACAGCAAACATTATCCTCAATGGTGAAAAATTGAAAGCATTTCCCTTAAAGTCAGGAACAAGACAAAGGTGCCCACTTTCACCACTACTATTCAACATAGTTTTGGAAATTTTGGCCACAGCAATCAGAGCAGAAAAATAAATAAAAGACATCCAAATTGGAAAAGAAGAAGTAAGACTCTCACTGTTTGCAGATGCCATGATCCTCTACATAGAAAACCATAAAGACTCCACCATAAGATTACTAGAGCTAATCAATGAATATAGTAAAGTTGCAGGATATAAAATCAACACAGAGAAATCCCTTGCATTGCTATACACTAATAATGAGAAAACAGAAAGAGAAATTAAGGAAACAATTCCATTCACCATTGCAACGGAAAGAATAAAATACTTAGGACTATATCTACCTAAAGAAACAAAAGACCTATATATAGAAAACTATAAAACACTGGTGAAAGAAATCAAAGAGGACACTAATAGATGGAGAAATATACCATGTTCATGGATTGGAAGAATCAATATAGTGAAAATGAGTATACTACCCAAAGCAATCTACAGATTCAATGCAATCCCTATCAAGCTACCAACGGTATTCTTCACAGAGCTAGAACAAATAATTTCACAATTTGTATGGAAATACAAAAAACCTCAAATAGCCAAAGCAATCTTGAGAAAGAAGAATGGAACTGGAGGAATCAACCTGCCTGACTTCAGGCTCTACTACAAAGCCACAGTCATCAAGGCAGTATGGTACTGGCACAAAGACAGAAATATAGATCAACGGAACAAAATAGAAAGCCCAGAGATAAACCCTCGCACCTATGGACACCTTATCTTTGACAAAGGAGGCAAGAATATACAATGGAGAAAAGACAATCTCTTTAACAAGTGGTGCTGGGAAAACTGGTCAACCACTTGTAAAAGAATGAAACTAGAACACTTTCTAACACCATACACAAAAATAAACTCAAAATGGATTAAAGATCTAAACGTAAGACCAGAAACTATAAAACTCCTAGAGGAGAACATAGGCAAAACACTCTCCGACATAAATCACAGCAGGATCCTCTATGACCCACCTCCCAGAATATTGGAAATAAAAGCAAAAACAAATGAGACCTAATTAAAATTAAAAACTTCTGCACAACAAAGGAAACTATAAGCAAGGTGAAAAGACAATTCCAGAAAAATAAATGACCCAATCAAAAAATGGGCCAAAGAACTAAACAGACATTTCTCCAAAGAAGACATACAGATGGCTAACAAACACATGAAAAGATGCTCAATATCACTCATTATCAGAGAAATGCAAATCAAAACCACTATGAGGTACCATTTCATGCCAGTCAGAATGGCTACTATCCAAAAGTCAACAAGCAATAAATGCTGGAGAGGGTGTGGAGAAAAGGGAACCCTCTTACACTGTTGGTGGGAATGCAAACTAGTACAGTCACTATGGAGAACAGTGTGGAGATTCCTTAAAAAACTGGAAATAAAACTGCCATATGACCCAGCAATCTCACTGCTGGGCATACACACTGAGGAAACCAGAATTGAAAGAGAAACATGTACCCCAATATTCATCGCAGCACTGTTTATAATATCCAGGGCATGGAAGCAACCTAGATGTCCATCAGCAGACCAATGGATAAGAAAGCTGTAGTATACATACACAATGGAGTATTACTCAGCCATTAAAAAGAATGCATTTGAATGAGTTCAAATGAGGTGGGTGAAACTGGAGCCTATTATATATGAGTGAAGTAAGCCAGAAAGAAAAACACCAATACAGTATACTAACGCGCATATGTGTGTGTATGTATATATATATATATATATATATATATATATATATATATGGAATTTAGAAAGATGGTAATGATAACCCTGTATGTGAGACAGCAAAAGAGACACAGATGTATAGAACAGTCTTTTGGACTCTGTGGGAGAGGGTGAGGGTAGGATGATTGGGAGAATGGCATTGAAACATGTATAATATCATATGTGAAACGAATTGCCAGTCCAGGTTCGATGAATGATACAGGATGCTCGGGGCTGGTGCACTGGGATGACCCAGAGGGATGGTATGGGGAGGGAGGTCGGAGGGGGGTTTAGGATGGGGAACATGTGTACACCCGTGGCGGATTTGTGTTGATGTATGACAAAACCAATACAATATTGTAAAGTAATTAGCCTCCAATTAAAATAAATAAATTTATATTAAAAAAATAAAGACACATGCAAAGTCTACATTATAAGTGAGAAACACAGAGGAGTGAATTTTGGCCATTTAACATGCAGAAAGAGCAGCTACATCTCTCCCTTTCTGAGAGTCTCCTTGGAAATGTCTGAACTCCAACACTTTGAAGTAAATATCTCAAGGATCCAAATAAGCCCAATTCTCAACTTTTACAATACATAAATGTCTGTGTGTCCTGGGTTCATCCCTTTTGAAATTTCAAAAGCCATTACCTGAAAAAACAATGCTCAAACCTAGATATTTATCCTGAAATGTAACTTTTTTGTTCCTGGGGGGATAAAAGGAGGCTGTTGGATGGATGCAATTAGCTCTACTATTAAGGAAATAGTTGCCTGTAGAGCTGGTTTCTGAGGGAAGTGAAAACAAACATTCTCTATGTTTACTGAATATTAATTACTGAGTCTCTGCAGTCCAAGACTTTTATAGGAACATTGAGAAATTTATGTGATTTACTTACCAAAAAAAATGTTACCTCCCTTTGATCCCTTTTACTGTTCCCTGTTTACATTTGGATTGTCATAGCTATTTTCTCTACATATACTGAGAACCACATCAAAAAATGTAATAATTTTTGCTTTAACCACCAAACATAATTTAGAAAACTAAAGAGCTTTATTGAAATGGTAACAGCTTTATTGAAATGTAATTCACATAATACAATTTACTCATTGCAAGTATACAATTCACTAGTTTTTAATATATTAACAAAATTGTGCAACCGCCATCACAATTGTAGAATATTTTTATCACTTCAGAAAGAAATCCCAAGTTCTTTAGCCATCACTCCTCGAGTCCTAAGCAACCTCTACTTTTTCTCTCTACAGATTTGCCTACTCTGAAGATATTATATAAATGGAATCTTACAGTATACAGTGTTTTCTGATTGGCTTCTTTCATTTTGCTTACATTTTCAAGATTCATCCATGCTGTAATATATATCAGTACTTCATTCCTTTCTATTGCCAAATAATATTTCATTGTGTGGATATACTACATTTGATTTACCCATTCATGAGTTAACAGACATTTGAGTTGTTTCCGCTTTTGATTATGAATAATGCAGCTGTGAACATTTATGTACAAAATTTTGTGGGACATTTTTCTAGAAGTGAAATTGCTGGGTCATACAATAATTCTATGTTTATTTTTTTTGAGTACCTGCCAAACCATTTTTCAAAGCAGTTGCACAATTTTACATTGCTACCAGCAATGTAAGAGTTTTTCAGTTTCTTGACACCATTAACAATTGCTATTATCTGCCTTTTTTTAATAACAACCATCCTAGTGAGCGTGGAGTGCTATTTCATGGTGATTTTACTTTGCATTTCTCTGATGACTAATGATGTTGACACTCTTTATAGCGGATTCTTGGTCCATTGTATATCCTCTTCAGAGAAATGTTTATTCAGATTTTTTGTCCATTTTTAACAGTTTTTTTTTAATGACTAAATTGGAAGAGTTCTTTATATTATAAACACAAGTCCCTTATCAGCTGTATAATTTTAAAATCTTTTCCCATTATATGCGTTATTTTTTCACTTTCTTGATAGTACCTTTTGAAGTACAAATGTTTAAAGCTTTGATAAAATCTAATGTACCTATTTTTCTTTGGTCTTTACGCTTTTAGTGTCATGTTTAGGAAACCACTGCTGAGCGATGGGATCAAGATGGCAGAAGAGTAGAAGGTGGAGCTCACCTTCTCCCACAAAAACATTAAAAATACATCTACAAGTGGAACAATTCATACAGAACATTTACTGAACGCTGGCAGAAGACCTCAGACTTCCAAAAAGGTAAGAAAACCTCCACATAACTGGGTAGGACAAAAGGTAAAAGAAAAAGAAAGGAACCGAGACAGCCTGCAGCCCAGGGAGAGAGCTGTGAAGGAGGGAGGGTTCCCATACCCTGGGAAGTCCCCTCACCAGTGGGGAGATCAACCTGGATGGAAGGGAACGTCAGACCCTAGGAGGACAGCGTAGCAACTGGTTTATGGAGAGCAACCAGCACACAAGGTTGGCACTTGCCTGCTCAGTTGGCACTGCCCTGCACTCCCCAGACTGAGATGCTTGTCTGTTGGTGTGGATGGGAGCTCAGAACCAGGGAGAGAACCAGAAACAGCCTGAAGAAGCTGGATGGTCGCAACTGAGGGTGTATTCAGAAAGGTCTGGGCCTGCCAGAGAGGTCAGGTGCCATTTTGGGGGGTGGTGCATGAGCAGAAGGGTAGGACCATCATAAGAGCTTCTTTCCCCATGAGTGCTCTCAAGCAACAAGACACTGCCTACAGGAGCTCTGGGGACAGGCGCGAGTCGCCACCATCATTGCAGGATCCAGAGGCCAGCCCAGGCCTCCCACACTGCTGTGAGACCCACGAGCAGGCTCCAAGTGCTGCCTCCACTGTTCCAGGAGTGTGTGAGCCACAGCTGCCTATACGAGGCCCGCAAGGAGGTGCCAAGTGCTATGCCTGCTGTCTCGAGAGTGTGCAAGGGCCGCCACATCTGCACACCCCAGATGAAGGGAATAACAGCCAGCACACACCAAGGAAAGAGGCAGCAAGTATCCAAACTAAAAGCAGCCCCTTGATTCCCGACAAGATGGTGCAGTAAGAGGACTTGAGCTCACTTCCTCTCAGGAGAACACCAAAATCACAACTTACGACTGAACAAAGGCTGGAACCTACCAAAAAAGATTTTCAAAAGATAAAGAGGAAGCCACAATGAAATGGTAGGAGGGGCGCTTTTGTGACATAATCAAATCCCATACCCACTGTGTGGGTGACCCGCAAACTGGAAAATAATTATATCACAGAGGCTCGCCAAAAGAGTAAGAGTCCTGAGCCCCACACATCAGGCTCCACAGCCTGAGGGACTGGCATAGGGAGGGGGAATCTCTAGAATATTTGGCTTTGAAGGCCAGTGGGTTTTGACTGTGGGAGTTCCACAGGACTGGGGGAAATAGAAACATCACTCTTGCAGGCACCGAGGTTTCATGTATGCTGGGCCCCCACACAAATTAGTCATTCCATAGGATCCTGGGCTGTCCTACCTGTAAGTCTTGGAGGGTCTCCTGGGGAGGCAGGGGTCAGCTGTGGCTTACTGGTAGGGGACAACCAAGGACACTGGTGGCAGAGGCCCCAGAGAATATTGACTGGTGTGAGGTTGCCATTTCGGCATCAAAACCTGGCCCTAGTCAATAGCCTAGCAGCTCCAGTGCTAGAATGCTTCAGACCAAACAACAAGCAAGATAGGAAACACAGCCCCACCCATCACAAACAGGCTTCCTGAGCACCTAGCTACCTCTAAAGGCACCCCTTGACACGGCCCTGCCCACAGGAGGAACAAGACCCAGCTCCACCACCAGTGGGCAGGGACCAGTCCTGCCCACCAGAAACCTCACAAGCACCAGTACCTACCTCACCCACCAGGGGGCAGACACCAAAAGGAAGAGAAGCTATGATCCTGCAGCCTGTGAAAAGGAGACCACAGAGAAAGTCAGGGAAAATGAGATGGCAGAGAAATATGCTCCAGATGAAAGAACAAGATAAAAACCCACAAGAACAACCAAGTGAAATGGAGATAGGCAACTTACCTGAAAATGATTTAAAGTAGTAATGGTAAAGATGACCCAAGATCTCAGGAGAAGAATGGAGGCACAGATTGAGAAGAGACAAGAAATAATAAAGACCTAGAATAACCTTAATAAAGACCAAGAAGAACTAATGAACATACAGAAAAGAACAATAACTGAAATGAAAAATACACTAGAAAGAAAGAAATAACAGAATAAATGGGGCAGAAGAACCAATAAGTGAGCTGGAAGTCAGAGTAATGGAAATCTCTGCTGTGGAACAAAATAAAGAAAAAAGAATGAAAAGAAATGTCTCGGAGACCTCTGGGACAACATAGAACACATCAACATTCACATTAGAGAGGTTCCAGAAGGAGAAGAGAGGGAGAAACAGCCTGAGAAAATATTTGAAGAGATTATAGCTGGAAACTTCTCTAACATGATAAGGGAAACACTGACTCAAGTTCAAGAAGCACAGAGAGTCCCATACAAGATAAACCAAAGACGGAGTACAATGAGACCCATGTTAATCAAATAGACGAAAATTAAAGACAAAAAATATTAAAAGCAACAAATAACATACAAGGGACTCCCCATAAGGTTACCAGCTGACTTGTCCTGAGAAACTCTGTAGGGCAGAAAGGAGTGGCAAAACATATTTAAAAGTGATGAAAGGGAAAAACCTACAACCATGAATACTGTACCCAGCACAGCTCTCATTTAGATTTGACAGAGGAGTCAAAAGTGTTACAAACAAGCAAAAGCTAGGAGAATTCAGTACCATCAAACCAGCTTTACAAGAAATGCTAAAGAAACTTCTCTAGGTGGGAAAATAAGGCCACGACTAGAAATAGGAAACTGTGAATGGGAAAGATCACCAGTAAAGGCAAACGTAAAAGTGGTGGGAAAACATCCACACACAAATACAGTGTCAAAACAAGCGATCGTGAGAGGAGGAGTGTACAAATACAGATAACTACAAATGCATTTGAAATTCAAAGACTAGCTACTTAAAACAATCCTCTCTATGTATAAACTGCTATATTAAAACCTCATGGTAACTTCAAAAATCTACTGTAGAAAAACACACAAAAGAGAAAATGGAATCCAAACACAACACTAAAGACAGTCATCAAGTCACAAGAGAAGAGAATAAAACAGGAAGGGGGAAAAAAAAAGCCCCTAGAAAAATCAAATTCAAAATGGTTAACAAAATGGAAGTCAGAACATACATATCAAAAATTGCCTTAAATGTAATCAAACGCCCCCAAACAAAAGACATAGACTGGCCGAATGGATACGAAGAATCAAGACCCACATGTATCCTGTCTACAAGAGACTCTTACAGAGTGGAGCAGGAACACATACAGAGCAAAAGTGAGGGGATGGAAAACGGCATATCATGCAAACGGCAATCAAAAGAAACCTGGAGCAGCAACACTCATATTGGACAATACAGACTTTTATATAAAGACTGTTACAATATACAAAGAAGGACACTACATAACGATCAAGGGATCAATCCAAGAAGACATAACAACCATAAATAATTGTGCATCTGATATAGGAGCACCTCAATAGACCAATCACAAGTCCTGAAATTGAAACAGTGACTTAAAAATTTCCAACAAAGGTCCAGAATACACAAGTGAATTCTATCAAACTTTTAGAAGAGAGTAATACCTATCCTTTTGAAACTACTTCAAAAAAAAGTGCTGAGGAAGGAATACTTCCAAGCTCATTCTATGAGGCCACCATCACCCTGATACCATAAACAAAGAAAGCACAAGAAAATTACAAGCCAATATCACTGATGAATTTGGATTGTTGGTATTTTTGTATTTTTGCATCTCATCTGTGTTCAAGATGCAAAAATACTCAACAAAATACTGACAATCCAAATTCAGCAATACATTAAAAGGATCATACACCATGATCAAGTGTGATTTATCCCAGGGATGCAAGGATTTTTTTTTTTTCAATATCTGCAAATCTGTTCATGTGATATACTACATGAAAAACTGAAGAACGAGAGCCATATGATCATTTCATTGATGCAAAAAAAGCTTATGACCAAAATCAACACCCATTTATGACAAAAACTCTGCAGAAAGTGGGCATGGAGGGAACTTACCTCAACATAATAAAGGCCATCTATGACAAACCCACATCATTCCCAATGGTGCCAAGTGGAAAGTATTTCATCTAAGATCAGGAACAAGATGAGGATGTCCACTCTTGCCACTTTTATTCAACATAAGTTTTGGAATTCCTAGCTATGGCAATTAGAGAAGAAAAAGAAATAAAAAGAAATCCAAATTGGAAAAGAACAAGACTTATTATAGAAGAACAAACTAAAAATTGTCACCATTTGCTGGTGACATGATACTGTACACAGAAAATCCTGAAGATGTTACCAGCAAACTACTAGAACTCATTAATGAATTTGGTAAAGCTGCAGGATATAAAATTGATACACTGAAATCTCTTTAATGCCTATACATTAACAATGAAAGATCAGAAAGGGAAATTAAGGAAACAGTCTCATTTACCATCTCATCAAAAAGAATAAACTACCAAGGAATAAACCTACCTAAAGAGGCAAAAGACCTGCACTTTGAAAACAGTAAGATTCTAATGAAAGAGATAGGAGATGACACAGACAAATGAAAAGATATATCATGCTCTTGGACTGGAGGATTCAATATTGTCAAAATGACTATACTGTCCAAGGCAATCTACAGATTCAAGGCAATCCCTATAAAATTACCAATTGGAATTTTCCCCAGAACTTGAACAAAATTTTTAAAAATTTGTGTGGAAACACATAAGATCCCGAATAACAATCCTGAGAAAGAAAAATGGCACTGGAGGAATCAGTCTCCCTGACTTCAGACTACACTACAAAGCTACAGTCATCAAAACAATATGGTACTGGCCCTCAAACAGAAATATAGACCAATGAAACAGCATAGAAAGTCCAAAAATAAACCCACACACCTATGGGAAACTTATCTTTGACAAAGGAAGCAAGAATATACAATGAAGAAAAGACAGTCACTTCAAAAAATGGTGCTGGTAAAACTGGACAGCTACATGTAAAAAGTGAAATTAGAACATTCTCTAACATGATACACAGAAATAAACATACATTTAGTACACACCTAAATGTAAGGATGGACACTATAAAACTCCTAGAGGAAAACATAGGCAGAACACTGACATAAATCACAGAATACTTCCTAGAGTAATGAAAATAAAAACAAAACAAAACAATGAGACCTAATTAAACTTAAAAGCTTTTGCATAACAAAGGAAACCATAAACAAAAAGACAAACCATAGCATAGGAGAAAATATTTGCAAATGATGCAACTGACAAGGGAAAAAATCTCCAAAATTTACAAATATTTCATGCCAGTCTATGTCAAAAAACAATCTAGTCCAAAAAAATGGGCAGATCTAAATAAACAGTTCTCCAAAGAAGACATTCAGATGGCCAAAAGGATATGAAAAGATGCTCAACATCATTATCAGGGAAATGCAAATCAAAACTACAGTGAAGTATCACTTCAAATCAGTCAGAATGGCCATCATCAAAAAGTCTACAAACCATAAATGCTAGAGAGTATGTGGAGTAAAGGGGACCCTCCTACAGTGTTGGTGGGAAGGTAAATTGGTACAACCACTGATGTAGAACCACTGTGGAGAACAGTATGGAGCTTCCTTAAAAAACTGAAAAAATAGAACTGCCATGTGATCCAGTAGTCCCACGCCTGGGCATGTATTTGGAAAAAAAAACACAATTAAAAAAAATATGTGCACCCTTATGTTCACTTCAGCACTATTTACAATAGGAAGCAAACTAAATGTCCACTGAAGGAGGAACAGATAGAGAAAATGGGGTATACACACACAGTGGACTATTACGCAGCCATAGAAAAGAATGAAACAATGTCATTTGCAGCAACATGGATGCACCTAGCGATTATCACAGAGAAGGCAATGGCACCCCACTCCAGTACTCTTGCCTGGAAAATCCCATGGATGCAGGAGCCTGGTGGGCTGCAGTCCATGGGGTCGCTAAGAGTCGGACACGGCTGAGCGACTTCACTTTCACTTGTCACTTTCATGCACTGGAGAAGGAAATGGCAACCCACTCCAGTGTTCTTGCCTGGAGAATCCCAGGGACGGGGGAGCCTGGTGGGCTGCCGTCTATGGGGTTGCATAGAGTCGGACACGACTGAAGCTACTTAGCAGCAGCAGCAGCGATTATCATCCTAAGAGAAGCTAGAGAAAGATAAGTAACTGATACCACTCATATATGGAGTCTGATTTTTAAAAATTATACAAATGAACTTATTTACAAAACAGAAACAGATTCACAAATATCAAAAACAAACTTATGGTTACCAGAGGGGAAATGTGGAGGAGGGGGGATAAATCAGGCACTTGGGACTGACATACACACATTGCTATGTATAAAACAGATAATCAACAAGGACCTATTGTATAGCACATGGAACTCTATTCAATATACTATAATCACTTACATGGGAAAAAAAATCTGAAAAAGGATTAATATGTATGTGCATAACTGACTCCTTTTGCTGTACACCTGAAACTAACACAACACTACACTCCAATAAAATTTTTCAAAAAACTAAAAGAAACCATTGCCAAATTAAAGGTCACACAGATTTACTCCTAAGTTTTCTTCTAAGAGTCTCATAATTGTAGCTCCTTGATTTTTTTAAGTTAATTTTTGTGTAAGATATAAAGTAGGTATTAAGACTCCTCCTTTCATCATTTACTTTCTGTTTTAAGAACTTCCTTTAGCCAATCTTGTAGAGTAGTTCTCCTGGGAACAGATTCTCTCAGTTGTTTTTTCATCTGAGAATATCCTAATATACCTTTCATTCCTAGTGGATATTTTCAGTGGATATAGAACTTGGGGTTGACAATTCTAGCACTTGAAAAATGTTGTACCACTTCCTCTGGCCTCTTATTTCTAATGAGAAACCCATTGTCATTTGAATTATTTTTCCTCTATGGATATGGGGTCATTTTTCTGTAATTGATAAAGAATTCTTTGTTTTTAGCTTGAAGAATTTTTATTATGATATGTTTTGGTTTGTCTTTCTTTGGGCTTATCGTACTGGGGACTTGCTCAGTTTCTTGAATCTGTAGACTATCTTTTTTTCAAATTTGGAACATTTTCAGCTATATATTTTTTTAATACCTTTTCAATCCTGCACGCTTTCTCATCTTCTGAGGCTCCAGGTAAACAAGTGTTTGATCTATTTTTATTAATATAATACACAGGTCCACAGGGTTTTTTTAATTACTTTTTACTCCGTTTTTTCTCTATTGTTCGGGTTGTATAATTTTTCTATTGTTTTCTTTTTACTGCTTACATGTTTGTTTGGTTTTTAGACAGATGCATAATTTATGATACTGTTCATACTTTAAAATTATATAATTTATATGTATAATATTTATAATTATTATTGTAATTGTTATTTGCCTATAAACTTGATCCCACTTGAGTAATTAATCTCAGTGTTAGATGTGGGCTGCTGTGTCACATCAAGTCAGGATCCACCACCCTCTCACCCTCACATTGCCACTTTTTTCTGCTCAATCTTAGGATACCATGTCAAAGCAAGTTTGCCACAATCACGTTAACAAGATAACCTCTTGATCTGGTATCTCAAAGCAAGAAGCTAAGTAAAGCATAGTGCCAACAGACAACTAGTTGATAAGACATTTGGGTGCCTCTACCCAGACCCTTCAGAACAGACTCTAACTCATGGCACCTATCAGAGCCACACTGCGGTGGTGGTTCTTCCCAGGGTCCCAGAAAGGAGGAACCAGGCTTTGTCCCAAAGGAGGTGCAAGGGCAGAATCATGCGATGCTCGGTCAGGGGAAAGAACTTCACACACGAATACCAGGAGCCTATCACCTTCTAGGATGCCCAGAGACCCAGGGGCCAAAGCCTAGGATACCAGCACAGGTTACAGGGGCACAAAGCCTATATCTGGAAAGGTCAACTTCTGTAGCAACCCAAAATTCTCAAATCAAAAAATGAGGTATGTCAGGTTGGCAGAGGAATTCAGAAGAATGGAATGGGAGCCCACCTGATAAAAATAGCTGGTGTTATCAGCCTTGGCCATCTTCCCCCATCCAGTTGCAGCCAATCTCCTTCATCACAGCACAAGCCAGTCCCAAGGGGAAGACAGCCCTTAGTCTCAGAACCCAAGGCATACTAATGAGTACACAGGTTACAGCTGGCCCTAAGGCATGGTGGGCTACCCATACTGAGTGCTCTAATCCAGAAAAAGCTAGGGATTAGTCATTTTAACGCAGTTCTTGCAGTAGGTTTTAGGGGGGAAAAGAAACAAACACGTGCAAACAAACACATATAAGCGGGAAAAAAAAAGAATCGCAGGCACTCACCCACATTCTTGGGTCCAGTTGTTGCTACCAGCAGCTGTGAGGTGTCTCGAATTCGTCCCAGTTGATATCACTCCTACTCTTGGAGTCTTTCCTCTGAAGAATAGCGTCAACGTGTTGCTTTCTCGTTGAAAAAACAACCCAACAGCCAGCACCCTGCGAGGGGAGAGCGGGTCCCTTCACCCAAGCCCCTCCATCAGGGAATGTTCTCGCGTTTGAACACCACGAAGGTCACCTGAGGGCCAAGGGTGGGCTTGGTGAAGGAGGGCTGGCGGTTGTAAGTGGGGTCCTGATGGAGGAGCAGGCAGAGGCCAGGCTGGAATGCAGCAAGGTGGAGAGGAGGCTCAGAGACGGCTGAGTCCTACCCAAGGCACCGCTACCTTCGCCGGTCTTCCCAGAGGAAGCCAGATCCGGCAGAATCTCGAGAGAGCAAAGTGCCTGCGGGAGGTCCTGAAATGGAAACACCTGGGTGCCCAGCGTGCTGCAGGTCCCTCCTCCTGGACTCCTCCTCACGCCACCTAGCAACCAGACCCCAGTTTTCATCCGCACTTCCTCCCCCCAACTCAGACTCACCGGGCAGGGGTGCCTCGGCCCAGTGCCCTGCCTGGGCCCCTGCCGACAGCCCCTCTGACTCCAGGCCCACGGAGCTACCCACCCAGGGCGCACTAGGGACGGTCCTCGCCGCCCGCCGTCTAGGGCGCCAAGCCTGGCTCCCCAGAACATCCGCAAGCTCCGTCGGGGACCCCTTGCCAAGAGCTCTGCAGAGGAGGGTGCAGGAAACGGGAAGAACACCGTGTCTCCCACCCCTGCCCCCTCCTCCACCAGCCCAGGATTCTGCGAGCGCTACTGCTGGGGGTGTAATGGGGGGAGGGAGGTGGGGGCCCCCGAGGGATATTATAACATTGAAATTAACCTGCAAGTGGATCCAAAATTCTCCCGGGTTGAGGTGGGGGTGAGGGGCGGAGGGAGCTTCTCTCTCTAGCTCCCAAATAACATGAAAAGTTATTTGCATGTCTTTAGACAAAAATCATTTTGCATTATCAGTCATCTACAATTTACAGAGTTATAACACTTTGGCCTGGTGGGCTGCAGTCCATGGGGTCGCGAAGAGTCGGACACGACTGAGCGAC
Organism: Bos taurus; assembly: GCF_002263795.3. Lineage (NCBI taxonomy): Eukaryota > Metazoa > Chordata > Mammalia > Artiodactyla > Bovidae > Bos > Bos taurus. Next base: position 21,329,622 of record NC_037351.1, on the reverse strand, counting down.
TTCACTTTCACTTTTCACTTTCATGCATTGGAGAAGGAAATGGCAACCCACTCCAGTGTTCTTGCCTGGAGAATCCCAAGGACAGGGGAGCCTGGTGGGCTGCCTTCTATGGGGTTGCACAGAGTCAGACATGACTGAAGTGACTTAGCAGCAGCAACACTTTGGCAAAAAAAAAAAGAAAAAAGGCCAGAATCAGATAATCCCAAAGTGAAAAATACATTTCACCTACATCTGAGAACCCCAGCTGAAAGCCCCCAGCAGAATTCGGTTACTCCATAGCGAGGCCCAAGACCCTGAGTTAACCCTGGAAATCCCAGCCACATCACCCTTCCTGATGAGTGGGAGAGAATCTGGCAGCCCACCCCACCCCCAGTTGCATGCTGCTTGTCAGCCTAACAAGGAATTTGGATTCCAGTGGCAAGGATCCTCAAGACTTTGTAGTAACATCTCTGAATACCTCCAAACCCACTGGAAATAGCAACTTATTTTTTTGAAGTCCGTGAAATAATTTGCTTCTAACAGGAATGAATCTGCCAGGGAACACCTGACTTTAATTATGACAGACATTGCAGGTCTTTAGAGCAAATATCTATCCAAATGACTACTTATTCAGTTACTCAGTCGTGTCCGACTCTTTGCGACCACATGGACTGCAGTATGCCAGGCATCCCTGTCCTTCTCCATCTCCCAGAAGTTGCTCAAACTCCTGTCATTGAGTCACTGATGCCATCCAACCATCTTATCCTCTGTTATCCCCTTCTCCTCTTGCCTTCACTCTTTCCCATCATTCTAATGAGTCAGCTCTTCGCATCAGGTGGCCAAAGTATTGGAGCTTCAGCTTCAGCACCTGTCCTTCCAATGAATATTCAGGGCTGATTTCCTTTAGGATTGACTGGTTTGATCTCCTTGCTGTCCAAGGGACTCTCAAGAATCTTCTCCAACACCACAGTTCAGAAGCATCAATGGTATACATTAATTTTTAAAAAGTTTTTATTGGATTATAGCTGGTTTACAATGTTGAGTTGATTTCAGATGTACAGCAAATTGAATCAGTTATACATATACATATATCCATTCTTTTTAAGATTCTTTTCACATATAGGCCATCACAGAGTATTGAGTAGAGTTCCCTATGCTGTACAGTAGGTCATATTTTAGTTGTCTATTTTGTATATAGCAGCATGTATGTGCCAAATGACTAGAACTGTCTCTAAAATCTCAAGTTGTTGGGTTTCTGCAGCTCTCCACCTATTTTTAACAGTGAGAAGCTAGGAGACAACAGCTTCTGGAGAAATCAGCCTTTGTGATTTAGCAGCACCTCAGTGAGACAGATGGGGCTGGGGGCAGGCCCCAGGACAGCAGTGACCAGTCACCTCTCTTCCCAAGTTCCAACTCCACCCTCACCCCAGCTCCTGCATCACTGTGTTTGTCCTGACTCAGCCTGGCTCAGACCCTGTCCCGCACGACCTGAGGAGGGCGGAGCTGGAGACTGAGCACCCTGGTGTGGCTGATCCACAGAAACGATGAGCCAGACAGGGCACTGTCCTTCCTGGATCAATACTGCACCTTCCAAAGCAGTGAAAACTTCTTCGAGGAGAAAATGTGCCCTAAAGTGACCACTAGTCAGTGCCTGGCACACAGTAGGTCCTGGAGAAATGCATTTAACCAGACTGATGGCATTCCCTATACCCTGCTTTTATTGAAATCAGACTCCCCACACCCCTTTTGTCCTGGGGGAGGAGGTTTAGCCTTAGCTTAAAACTGAGCAGCTGATCTCGGCTCCTGGGGAGGCCATGGTGGTTCAGGCTCAGCCCAGCCCTTTTGCACACACCCGATGGGACCATGCACTTAGGGTCCCAGGGGTCAGAGCCTGACCAGGAGAAGGGTGGCAGGGAAGGACCCAACCCTAAAGGCTAAAATGGAAAAAAAGGCCATCAGGGGGTTTCCCAGCCTGGATATCATGGCATCTTAAAAGGTGTTCTGTGGGAAAGGACAGCCCTGTAGGTCTGGGCAACTACAGGTTACACAAACCTAGGTAGGTCTCTTGTGTTTCAGGAGTCTTTCTCACCAGAGGTGACTCCGCCAGAGATGCAAGATGAAGGTGCCGGATTCTGTGAGCAAAGTGCCCTCTGGGGGAAATGCCTATGGATGTAATAGGGTGGGCTTGTTTAGACCAAATCCCTCAACATTCAAAAAATGAAGATCATGGCATCTGGCCCCATCACTTCATGGCAAATCAATTCCATCAGTTCAGTCGCTCAGTTGTGTCTGACTCTGCAACCCCACAGACTGCAGCACGTCAGGCCTCCCTGTCCATCACCAACTCCCGGAGTTTATTCAAACTCATGTCCATTGAGTCAGTGATGCTATCCAACCATCTCATCCTCTATCGTCCCCTTCTCCTCCCGCCTTCAAACTTTCCCAGCATCAGGGTCTCTTCAAATGAGTCAGTTCTTCACATCAGATGGCCAAAGTATTAGAGTTTCCACTTCAGCATCAATCCTTCCAATGAATATTCAGGACTGATTTCCTTTAGGATGGACTGGTTGGATCTCCTTGCTGCCCAAAGGATTCTTAAGAGTATTCTCCAACGCCACAATTCAAAAGCATCAATTCTTCAGCACTCAGCTTTCTCTATAGTCCAACTCTCACATCCATACATGACTACTGGAAAAACCATAGCTTTGACTAGATAGACCTTTGTTGGCAAAGTAATGTCTGCTTTTTATGCTGTCTAGGTTGGTCATAACTTTTCTTCCAAGGAGTAGTGTCTTTTAATTTCATGGCTACAGTCACCACTTGCAGTGATTTTGGAGCCCCCAAAAATAAAGTCTGTCACTGTTTCCCCATCTATTTGCCATGAAGTGATGGGACCAGATGCCATGATCAGATAGACAGAGTGCCTGAAGAACTATGGACGGAGGTTCGTGACATTGTATAGGAGGCAGGGATCAAGACCATTAATCCCCAAGAAAAAGAAATGCAAAAAGGCAAAATCATTGTCTGAGGAGGCCTTACAAATAGCTGAGAAAAGAAGAGAAGCAAAAGGCAAAGGAGAAAAGGAAAGATATACTCATCTGAATGCAGAGTTCCAAAGAATAGCAAGGAGAGATAAGAAAGCCTTCCTCAGTGATCAATGCAAAGAAATAGAGGAAAACAATAGAATCAGAAAGACTAGAGATTTCTTCAAGAAAATTAGAGATACCAAGGGAACATTTCATGCAAAAATGGGCTCAATAAAGGACAGAAATGGTATCACATAACAGAAGCAGAAGATATTAAGAAGAGGTGGCAAGAATACACAGAAGAACTATACAAAAAAGATCTTCACGACCCAGATAATCACGATGGTGTGATCACTCACCTAGAGCCAGACATCCTGGAATGTGAAGTCAAGTAGGCCTTAGGAAGCAGCATTATGAACAAAGCTAGTGGAGGTGATGAAATTCCAGTTGAGCTATTTCAAATCCTCAAAGATGATGCTGTGAAAGTGCTGCACTCAATATGCCAGCAAATTTGGAAAACTCAGCAGTGGCTACAGGACTGGAAAAGGTGAGTTTTCCTTCCAATCCCAAAGAAAGGCAATGCCAAAGCATGCTCAAAAATACCACACAATTGCACTCATCTCACACGCTAGCAAAGTAATGTTCAAAATTCTCCAAGCCAGGCTTTAACAGTACATGAACCATGAACTTTCAAATGTTCTATCTGGATTTAGAAAAGGCAGAGGAACCAGAGATCAAATTGCCAACATCTGCTGGATCATCAAAAAAGCAAGAGAATTCCAGAAAAACATCTACTTCTGTTTTATTGACTATGCCAAAGGCTTTAACTGTGTGGATCACAACAAACTGTGGAAAATTCTTAAAGAGATGGAAATACCATAACACCTGACCTGCCTCTTGAGAAATCTGTATGCAGGTCAAGAAGCAACAGTTAGAACTGGACATGGAAGAACAGACTGGTTCCAAATTGGGAAAGGAGCACATCAAGGCTGTATATTGTCACCCTGCTTATTTAATTTATATGCAGAGTACATCTGGATGAAGCACATGCTGGAATCAAGATTGATGGGAGAAATATCAATAACCTCAGATATACAGATGACAGCACTCTTATGGCAGAAAGTGAAGAAGAACCAAAAAGCCTCTTGATGAAAGTGAAAGAGGAGAGTGAAAAAGTTGGCTTAAAACTCAATATTCAGAAAACTAAGACTGTGGCATCTGGTCCCATCACTTCATGGCAATAGATGGGGAAAAAGAGGAAACAGTGTCAGATTTCATTTTCTTGGGCTCCAAAATCACTGCAGATGGTGACTGCAGCCATGAAATTAAAAGATGCTTGCTCCTTAGAAGAAAAGCTATGACCAACCTAGACAGTGTACTAAAAAGCAGAGACATTACTTTGCCAACAAAGGTCTGTCTACTCAAGGCTATGGTTTTTCCAGTGGTCATGTATGGATGTGACAGTTGGACCATAAAGAAGGCTGAGTGCCGAAGAATTGATGCTTTTGAACTGTGGTGTTGGAGAAGACTCTTGAGGGTCCCTTGAACAGCAAGGAGATCAAACCAGTCAATCCTAAAGGATATCAGTTCTGAATATTCATTAGAAGGACAGGTGCTGAAGCTGAAACTCCAAACTTTGGCCACCTGATGCAAAAAAATGACTAACTGGAAAAGATCTTGATGCTGGGAGAGATTGAGGGCAAGAGAAGAAGTGGGCAACAGAGGATGAGATGGTTGTATGGCATCACTGACTCAAGGGACAAGGGTTTGAGCAAACTCAGTGAAGGATAGGGAAACCTGGCTTGCTGCAGTTCATGGGGTCACTGAGTCAGATACAACTTAACAACTGAACAACAATAAGGACCCTGAGGCTCCAGGGTGGTTGAGAGGCTCATTTAGGGCTCTGCTGAGATGTGAATAGGATTCCCAGGTAGCTCAGTGGTAAAGAATCTGCCTAACAATGCAGGAGAAGCAGGTTCAATCCCTGGGTTGGGAAGATCTCCTGGAGGAGGAAATGGCAACCTACTCCAGTATCCTCACCTGGAGAATTTCATGGGCAGAAGAGCCTGGCAGGTTACAGTCCTTTTTGTTCAGTCACTAAGTCATATCTGACTCTTTGTGACCCCATGGACTGCTGCACGCCAGGCTTCCCTGTCCTTCACCGTCTCCCAGAGTTTGCTCAAACTCATGTCCATTGAGTCAGTGATGCCATCCAACCATCTTATCCTCTGCTGCCCCCTTCTCCTCCTGCTGAAATCTTTCCCAGCATCAGGGTCTTTTCTAGTGAGTCAGCTCTTCCCATCAGGTGGCCAAAATACTGGAGTTTCAACGTCAGCATCAGTCCTTCCAATGAATATCCAGGGTTGATCTCCTTGCAGTCCAAGGGACTCTCAAGAGTCTTCTCCAATGCCACAGTTCAAAAGCATCAATTCTTCGGCACTCAGCCTTCTTTATTGTCCAACTCTCACATTCATACATGACTGCTGGAAAAACCATAGTTTTGACTACATGGACCTTTGTCGGCAAAGTAATGTCTGTGCTTTTTAATATGCCATTTAGGTTTGTCATAGTTTTTGTTCCAAGGAGCAAGCATCTTTCAATTTCATGGCTGCAGTCACCATCAGCAGTAATTGTGAATCCCAAGAAAATAAAATCTGCCATTGTTTCCACTGTTTCCCTGTCTATTTGCCATGAAGTGATGGGACCAGATGCCTTGATCTTAATTTTTTGAATGTTGAGTTTTAAGCCAGCTTTTTCATTCTCCTCTTTCACCCTCATCAGGAGGCTCTTTAGTTCCTCTTCACTTTCTGTTGTTAGGGTGGTATCATATGCATATCTGAGGTTGTTGACATTTCTCCAGCAATCATGATTCCAGCTTGTGTTTCATCCAGCCTGATATTTTGCATGATGTTCTCTGCATATAAGTTAAATAAGCAGGGTGACAATATACGGCCTTGATGTACTCCTTTCCCAATTTGGATCAGTCCCTTGTCCAATGTCCAGTTTTAATTGTTGCTTCTTGACTTACATACAGATTTCTCAGGAGGCAGGTAAGGTGGTCTGGTATCCGCATCTCTTTAAGAATTTTCCACGGTTTGTTGTGATCCACACAGTCAAAGGCTTTAGCATAGTCAATGAAGCAGAAGTAGATGCTCTTCTGGAACTCTCTTGCTTTTTCGATGATCCAGAGGATGTTGATAATTTAATCTCTGGTACCTTTCCCTTTTCTAAGTCCAGTTTGTACATCTGAAAGTTCTCGATTCACATACAGTTGAAGCCTAGCTTGTAGGGCTACAGTCCATGAGGTCACAAAGAGTCAGACACGAAGAGTCAGGCACAACTGAGCGCAGTTGTACACAATGCTGCTGCTGCTAAGTCGCTTCAGTCGTGTCCGACTCTGTGCGACCCCATAGATGGGAAGCCCACCAGGCTCCCCCGTCCCTGGGATTCTCCAGGCAAGAACACTGGAGTGGGTTGCCATTTCCTTCTCCAATGCATGAAAGTGAAAAGTGAAAGTGAAGTCGCTCAGTCGTGTCCGACTCTTCGCGACCCCATGGACTGCAGCCCACCAGGCTCCGCCGTCCATGGGGTTTTCCAGGCAAGAGTACTGGAGTGGGGTGCCATTGCCTTCTCCGGTTGTACACAGTAACGTCCCTCAAATCCAAAAACAAAAAGTGTAGTAGGCAGTTTTGCCAGCAGGTGGCACTGTTGTACTAGGCAATGCCTCTGTATAGTGTGGCAGCCATTAAACCTTTAAAACTGTTTTCTCCACCCGCTGGAACTCTGTATTGTTTCTGCTGGACCACCAGGGATGGTTTAGGGAGGGGAGGATGTAGCCCAGATGTACCTCTAGCACTTCTGTACACGTGGTGACCGCGGACAGGAGAATCCCCTCCGTCACTCACCCAATGGGAAGGCAGACAAGAACACCTCGGTTCTGCCCCTCCGTTCCGTAGTAGAAGTCACAACCACAGGACGGTGAACGACCCACAGGACCTCGCCCACGAGGCCACTGAGGATTTCAGGCCCCTCTGCAAACTTTGCCAGAACCTTGTCCTTTGAATTCCGGAGCCTCTTTACTCCAGGAGAACATGGACCTGGGAGTCTCACCTGCACAGGAGGCAGGGATTACAGTGATGAGAGTCCCTTACACCAGGACGCCACGTTTTCCCCTGGCTGGGTGCTCAGGGAACAAACGGGGCGGTGGAGCTAGCCCTTCCCACCTGCGGGCAGTGGGAGCAGCAGGAAAGAAAAGGGGCCAGTATCCTGTCTCCACTCCTGCAGGGTCTACACCTGAGTTGCCACTTCCTGCTCCCAGCGCCTGGTGCCTGGTGCGCGGGCCCAAGGGTTTCTTTCTCCCCCTGCGCAGGCCACCACCTTCCCACCAGCATTCTCTGTCCTTTGTGCCCAACCCAGTGACGAGAAATGACCCAGGCAAAACAGGGGCCAGGGCTTCACACTCTTTGCATGCACAGTAAAAGATGTAGGAGAGCAAGGAGCTCAAAGAAAATTGTCTTTCCCAACACTGAAGAAATTATGTGAAGAGATAATGTCAAAAATATATTGGATAACTTAAAATGGGATACTAAAAATATTTTAAGGGAATTCTCTAGTAGTTCAGTGGTTAAGACTCTGCTTCCATTGCAAGGGGCAGAGATTGGCTCCCTGGTTCAGGAACTAAGATCCTCCCACATGCCACCCACACAGCCAAAAAAATGTAAGTATCCTAAACAAAGGTAGGTAGGGGAAACAGAAGAATGAAAAACAGAGGGCACAAATGGAAAATGAAAAGGGGAGGTCGGGATCTATACATGTTAATAATTACGTTAAATGTAAATACAGTAAACACACCAATTCAAGAAACAGTTTGGCAGAATGGATTTTTTAAAAAATGACCCAAGTACCTGCTATCTGCAAGAAACTCTCTCACATGTGAGCTCAGTTGTGTCTGACTCTGTGGCCCCATGGACTGTAGTCTGCCAGGCTCCTCTGCCCATGGCATTTTCCAGATAAGAATACTGAAGTGGAGTGCCATTTCCCACTCCGGGGGGTCTTTCCGACCTAGGGATCAAACCCATGTCTCTTGCATCTCCTGCACTGGCAGGTGGATTCTTTACCTCCAGCGCCACCTGGGAAGCCCCTATTATAACATGCTGCTGCTGCTGCTAAGTCGCTTCAGTCGTGTCCAACTCTGTGCGACCCCATAGATGGCAGCCCATCAGGCTCCCCCGTCCCTGGGATTCTCCAGGCAAGAACACTGGAGTGGGTTGCCATTTCCTTCTCCAATGCATGAAAGTGAAAAGTGAAAGTCAAGTTGCTCAGTCGTGTCCAACTCTTCATGACCCCATGGACTGTAGCCTACCAGGCTCCTCCACCCATGGGATTTTCCAGGCAAGAGTACTGGAGTAGGGTGCCATTGCCTTCTCCATATTATAACATAGGTAGGTTAAAAAGAGAAAGTATGAAAACAAACAAACAAAAAAACCTTGGAAACCTCAATAAACCAAAGAAGGGTAACTATAGTAATATCAAAGTAAACTTCAGAGCAAAGAAATTAGCAGATTTAAAGAGAGACATTACACATTGTTAGAAGAATCAATCCACCAAGAAGGGAAAACACTTCTAACTCTATAACTCTAACACTATAGAGTTATATTGTTGGAAGAATCAATCCACCAAGAAGGGAAAACACTTCTAAATGTATAAACACCTGAGAGAAGAGCTTCAAAATATAAGAAGCAAAAACTGTCAGAGCAGAAAAGTGGTAGTTCAGTTCAGTCGCTCAGTCGTGTCTGACTCTTTGCGACCCCATGAATCACAGCACGCCAGGCCTCCCTGTCCATCACCAACTCCCAGAGTTCACTCAGACTCACGTCCATCAAGTCAGTGATGCCATCCAGCCATCTCATCCTCTGTCGTCCCCTTCTCCTTCTGCCCTCCATCTTTCCCAGCATCAGAGTGTTTTCAAGTGAGTGGTAGACGCATCCACAGTTAAACTTGGAAGCTGCAGCACTCTTCTCTGAAAAAAGTGAACGTGTTAGTCGCTCGGTCCTGTCTGGCTCTTTGCGACCCTGTGGACTGTAGCCCGTCAGGCTCCTCCGTCCACAGGATTCTCCAGGCAAGAATTCTCTGTCTACGTTTGTATGTGTTACACAGAGAAGCACTCTTCTGTATGTAATACGCTACATTAACAGAGAATTAGCAAGGATAGAACTGAACAAACCATCAACTAACTGGAGTTAATTGCTATCGATGGAACACTCCACAGTCTTTTCAAGCACACGTGGAGCATTTACCAAGACAGACTGTACGGTGAGTCACAAATCAAACCTTCACAAATTTAAAAGGATTGAAATCATACACACTATGCTTTCTGACTATAATGAAATTAAATTAGAAATCAGTAACAGAAAGATAACTAAAAATTTTCCAAACATTGCCAAAGAAACAACACACATAAGAAAGAAATCTCAAAGGAAATTAAATTGAAAATACTTTAATTGAAATTTAAATAAATTAAAATAGAAAACTAAATAATTGAAAATACATTAAAATGAAAGAAAATTTATATATATATATAACATATCATAATTTGTGGGATGTAGCTAAAGTGGGAGGGGGTTTTATTGCCTGAAATGCTTATATTACAAAATAAGAAATATCTTAAAGTAACCATCTAAGCTTCTCCTATAAAGAGAAAATGAGGGAGGGGGTGGGAAGGAGGGAGAGAAAAATAAACCCAAAGTAAGTTGGAGGTGGAAATAATAAGAATCAGTTATTAATGAAACTGAAAATAGACAAGCAGAGAAAAATCAGTGAAATCGAAAGGTGGTTCTTTGAAAGACTAATACAATTGATGTACCCCTAGTCCGACTGACAGAGAAGACAGAAATTACCGAATCGGGAATGAAAAAGCGACTATGACTCTAAACCTCATAGAATTTAAAACAATAACGTTTCTGTGCCGATGAATTAGACAGACTGCATGACACAGGTCAAATCTTGAAAAACCACAAGCTCTCCACCCACAACATGAAAGAGAGGCCAGTTCTACAACAATTCTAAGAACTGAATCTGTCGTTGAAAGCTGTACTTTAAAATCACCAAGCCCTGTTGCTTTCATTCTCAAATTATTTTTTTTTAATATAACAGATTTATTGGGGTATAATTCACATACCACACAGGTCACCCATTTGAAGTATACAGTTCAATAGTTTTGGGTATATTTAGTGTTGGGTAACCATCACCACAATCAATTTTAGAACGCATCAACAGGTCAAAAAGAAACCCTGAATCCATTAGCAATCACAGCAATCACTTTCTATTTCCTCCCAACTCTTCAGCCCTAGGCAACCACCAATGTAATTTCTGTCCTATGGCTCTGTCTACAGTGCACATTTCATATGAATGGAGTTACATAATACATGGTCTTTGTGACTGGTTTCTTTCTCTTATCATGTATTCAAGGTTTGTCCATGTTGAAGCATGTGCAAGTTCTTCATTTCTTTTTATGGTCAAATAATCTTTTATTATAAGGATACATCACATTTGATTGATTCATTCATTAGTTGATGGACATTTGGGTTTTTCCACTTTTTGGCTGTTGTGAATAACTATAAACACTTGTGCAAAGGTTTTTATGCAGACATATGTTTTCATTTCTCTTGTGTATACCCTTAGGAGTGGAATTGCTTTTTGAGAAACAGTCAGACTTTTCCAGAGCAGCCATAACATTTAAATTCTCACCAAGAGTGTATGAAAGTGAAAGTCGTTCAGTTGTATCTGACTCTTTGTGACCCCATGGACTATACAGTCCATGGAACTCTCCAGGCCAGAATACTGGAGTGGGTAGCCTTTCCCTTCTCCAGAGGATCTTCCCAACCCAGGGATTGAACCCAGGCCTCCTGCATTGCAGGCAGATTCTTTACCAGCTGAGCCACAAGGTAAGCCATAGAATACTGGAGTGGGTAGCCTATCCTTTCTCCAGTGGATCTTTCCGACCCAGGAATCGAACCAGAGTCTTCTGGATTGCAGATGGATTCTTAACCAACTGAGCTATCAGGGAAGCCCAAGGTTTGGAGCAAAAGAAAGGGTTATTGATCAAGACAGCACAAACACAGAAGATGGGAGACGTAGGTTTGCCTCAGATCCATCTTACTGACCGACTAGGGTGTTAGGTTTGTAAAGGCAACATTTGGGGTGAGGATTGCAAAGAGAATGACTTTATACTCACTAACTGGTGATGAGATAACAGGATGATGTTTCAGGAATCCTATCAATCGTCAACCTTTCAGGGACTGGTGTCTAGAGTGTTGTGCTCAGCATGTAGGCACCACTCTCTATCTTAATGCCTAAAGAATGACACAAAGATATGTGTCAGATTATGATATATGCCTTGAGAAGAACTAAAATTTTATCACTGAATTGTTGTTTCTTGGCCGCTTTTCCTTTGTTTCTGCATTTTTTACTTTCCTAACTAGTAACTGCCTGAGTCTGTCCTTTGGAATTCAGAGAAGGGCTAGGAGACTAAAGCTTTTTCTACGAACAAGAAACGGGGCACAGCGGGCCTTTGGTGTCCAAGAGGGCCCCGCAGGAGACACAGGTTTCAGGCACAGTGATGGTCGGTCACCTCCCGGCCTCCTTCCCGCACTGGGCCCGTGGGCCCATGGCCAGCATCTGCAGGTGGCTTCCTCTGAGTCAGATGCTGTGCCTGAGTTGCTTTGGGCAAAGTCTGATTCAGTTCTTGAGTCCAGGCACCACATCCTCCCACTTAATGGAACACAGAGGTAAGGGTTGGTTCCTTGCAGCAGTGTAATTAGGAAGGACGGGGAGAAGAACAGGCAGAAGAACCCCCAGAGTCCAGAGCCCTGCCAGCCCAGAAGACATAGAGGCACGTGAGCTGATACTGCTCCCGGAAGAAGCCCCAGATTCCCTGCCCCCCAGCCAGGGCCCCCCAAACCCCAGGTAATCACACCAGCTGCACTACCATGACACCCACCTTCTTGAGAGATATTATTTTCTACATTGAAAAAATAACAACACTATGACGAGCAGAGCCTGCTGAAAGAAAGGCTGAGAGTGTTTTGAAGATGCATTGCTGTTAGTTGGTTTTATGGCACATTTGCATTTAAATAGATTCTTTAACTCTTTTTCTGAACTTCACAATAAGATAGCCTTAAAAGTTGCTGACTAATAGGGAGGCGTGTGCTTAATTTCACTTTAATTTTAACACCAATACATTGTCTTATCGTAGCCATTCCAGCTCAAATGACACTGAAAAAATGCAAATTTTTAATGAGTTTTCCCATTCTCTTTGGTTAAAAATCCGACAATTCTTGGACTTGTATTACAGGAAAGATGCTCCTCTCACAGGCCAGTCTGGTTGGCCCTGCTCTGAGCTCTTCTTAGGAGCTGCCCAGTCATATCTCCTGCCCTCTGCAGCTTCCCTCCATGGAAACAAGGCCTCCCAATGGTAGAAAGTCATGTGTCTTGCAGGAGAGCTCCAGGGAAAAGGGCTCTTAGTGCCAAGAACTAGGAACCATCCTCAGCATCAGCAGTGGTGTATCAGAAATGGCATGTACCACCTCTCAAGGTCTGATTATTAAATTTTCTGGAAACTTGCAACCTAACCTGGGATTCCTGCAGACAGATTCTTCATTGTCTGAGCCACCAGGGAAGCCAGTTCTTCCACAGTTATTATTAAAACTTAAATTATGTAAACTTAAAAGTAAACACATTATCCTAAAAATGAAAGTGAAAAATCTCTAAAATTCATTACTGCGTTATTGCTGTATTACTATTGAAACAGAGGGTAGTCAGCAGTTAGATGCCTCACACCTGTAACCGCCTTCACTCATCAAGCTCTCTCTAGTTGATTTCACAAAACTTCGCACATCCTCCAAGCCTCATGTAGCCTCAACAATACGATGTTGGTCCAAGTTGTAATTGCAGAAACTTGGCCTCAGCTATGTCCAGTTTGAGCTTGAGCCTGTGAAGACTGGCTAAGACCACTGACCCTTCATCTGGACAGGAGCGAGTGTCAGCTCAGTGACCTCTTTTATATATTTGGCTGTGCTGGTGTTCATTGCTGCGCAGGCTTTTCTCTAGTGGAAGCAAGCAGGGGCTACTCTCCAGCTGTGCTGTGAGGGCTTCTCATCGCAGTGGTTTCTCCTGTCGTGGAACGCGGGCTCTAGGACACATGGCTTTCAGTAATTGTGGCCCCCAGGCCCTAGAGCACAGCCTCTATAGTTGTGACTCACGGGCTTAGTCACTCTGCAGCATGTGGGATCTTCCCGAGTCAGGAATAGAACCTGTGTCTCCTGCACTGGCAGGCAGATTCTCTACCACTGAGCCACCGGGGAAGCGCCTCAGTGACTTTCTGATGTCAGAGGCCCCAATTCCACCTCCAGAGTGTATGGACTGCACCGATTTCTGAACACGTCCCATGGAGAAGTCTGTAGCTTATTTCACCTGCACAAAATGACCATTACCTCACCTTTTTCTGGGCTTCCCTTGTGGCTCAGCTGGTAAAGAATCTGCCTGCAATGTGGGAGACCTGGGTTCGATCCCTGGGTTGGGAAGATCCCCTGAAGAAAGGAAAGGCCACACACTCCAGTATTCTCACCTGTAAAGTTCCAGGCAATATATAGTCCATGGGGTCACAAAGAGTTGGACACGACTGAGCGACTTTCACTTTCACTTCACCTTTTTCTTAGCTCCAATTAGCCTTCCCCTCACTCCTCACATTCAGCTTTATCTCATAAATATCCCAGGCCCCTTGCCTGTAGGGAGTCAGACTTGAGATTTGTTCTCCAGTCTCCTCACTCAGCTGCCTGGTGAATAAACCTTTTATCTGCTATGAACCTCGGTGTCTCAGCGTTTGACTTGCTGTGCATCCAACCAGACTTGGTCCAGGTAATACCAGCTATGTTCCTGTGGTCATTCATATTTATGATGTTGAGATAAAATATACGTTTTATGACAAGACAAGAAAAATGTAAACATAACCTTTTGCTCTGCGTTCAGGCCTCCTCTCTCCCCTCTAACTTGTGTTGTGTATCTGCATTAACCAGCCCTCCATGAAAAGAGGAGCCTGGCGGGCTTCAGTCTGTGGGGTCGAAAAGAGTTGGACCCAACTGAGCAACTAACACTTTCACTTTTCACTTTGCTTCTTGATCTTAAGATGTAGATGACCCACTAGTCACCTTGTACATGCAGCTCTCTGCAAACTGTCAATATACCACCTGACATATATCTTTTGTCTCAAAAACCTTAAATTCTGCTTTGACCTCTAATGGGTAGAACAGTCCTCAGAGCTTTTTGAAAGACTGTCTTCTGGGTTATAATGCTCAGGTTGGCTTGAATAAAATTTTCCATTTCTTTCTTAGATTGCCTACTGATTTTTTTTTTCCATGGACAGGTGAAAGGACCATAAAATGGTGTTTAGTAGGCAACCCACTCCAGTACTCTTGCCTGGAAAATCCCATGGACGGAGGAGTCTGGTAGGCTGCAGTCCATGCGGTCGCTAGGAGTCGGACACAACTGAGCGACTTCACTTTCACTTTTCACTTTTATGCATTGGAGAAGGAAATGGCAACCCACTCCAGTGTTCTTGCCTGGAGAATCCCAGGGACGGGGGAGCCTGGTGGGCTGCCATCTCTGGGGTCGCACAGAGTTGGACATGACTGAAGCGACTTGGCAGCAGCAGCAGCAGTAAGGTTATGCTGGTGGGAATTGCTGGTGGGAATATGCTGTTGAAATTGGTGGGAGCAAACCAGCAACCACCCACCCCCCACAACCTTTTTCTTCAAAGAGCTGGTTGCTGACCCACACCAGCACACCACGGACAACCACATGACCCAGAGTAACTACAGGCCTCCTTCCCGTCTTGTTTTTCGGCCTGGGCAGGATGGTGCTGGGAAGATTCCTAGAAGGGCGGCTCTCTGCCCTCCTGAGATGGTTGGGCCAGTGCCCACAGCCTACTCGATGTTTGCATTGATGAGCCCCAAGTAGCAAAGAAAGCAGTGAGCAAGACTGCTAAGAGGTCTTCTGGGCTGCCTGCACATGCCCTCCCTCTCTTGGCTCTAAGAAAACCCCCCAAACAGACTTCCCTGGGCCCTCAGGCCCAGCCCCTCCTCTGATCCTGAGGACACCCCGAGGTTCCCACCTCCCACCTGGAATGGCATCTCACTGGTTTCTCAGCCCTCAGCCCTGCCCCACCTGCCAGACGGTCCCATCATGGGACTCGTGATGCCCCTCCTCTTCTCTAGCACCTAGGCTGGCTCCCTTCTACCTGCCACAACCCTGGCCACTCCCCTCTCTGGCTCTCAGGGCTCCACACTACTCCCAAAGTCTACCCCCAAACTCATTCCTTAGAATGAAGCTCAGAGAGGGAGCAAGGAACTAACATCTTTGTGCGTGTAAGTTGGTTAAAAAAAAAAAAAGAATCTCTGCCCATTCCGACATCACCAAGGCAAAATATCCTTTTATGAAAATGAGAACCATTGAAATTGCTTGCATGCCAGTTCCCCGAGCTTTCTGCCCCATGGTATCCTGGGTTCAAATTTGCCCTCACCTCCTCCTATTCCCTTTCTAAATCCTACACCTGGGCAGGGCACATGAAAGCCACCACGGCTTCTCCTTTCTACTATTTCGCTCATGTTCAGTCACCAGATTGTGTCCAACTCTTTGTGACCCCATGGACTGCAGCCCATCAGGCTCCTCTGTCCATGGGATTTCCCAGGCAAGAATACCGGAGTGAATAGCTATTTCCTTCTCCAGGGGATCTTCTTGACCCAGGGATCAAATGTACTCTCCTGCACTGGATTCTGTACCACTGTGCCACCTGGGAAGCAACTCCTCTAGAACCCAGCTCTCCCACATTGCAGGCAGTTTCTTTGCCCTCTGAGCCATCAGGGAAGCCCCATTATATGCCTAGCAGTCCCACGCTTGGGCATATATCTAAAGAAAACCGTAATTCGAAAAGATAAATGCACCCCGATGTTCACTGCACTGATCACCGTAACCAAGACGTGGAAGCAACCTAAATGTCCATCAACAGAAAAATGGATAAAGAAGATGTGGTATATACATACAATGGAATATCACTCACTCAGAAAAAAGAAGGAAATACTGCCATTTGCAGCAACATGGATGGACGTAGAGATTATCATACTAAATGAAGTAAGTCAGAAAGAGATAAATACCATATGATATCACTTATATGTGGAGTCTAGTAAAAATATATATATATATATACAAAGGAACTTATTTACAAAACAGAAACAGTCTCACAAATCTTGAAATCAAACTTATAGTTACCAAAGGGGAAATGTGGGAGGAAGTGATAAATTAGGATACTGCAATTAACATATACACATTATTGTATATGGGCTATATTCTAATATATGTATATATTCTATCGACAATAGAATATGGGCTGGGAATAAGATGGCAGAGTAGAAGGATGTGTGCGCATCTTCTTTTGCTGGAATTCCAAAATTGCAACTCGCTGCTGAAGAATCACTGACAGAAGAATGGTGGATCCCACCAAAAGCGATACCCCACATCCAAGGGCAAAGGAGAATCTCCAGCAAGACGTAAGAAGGGGTAAAATAGCGTTTGGAATCAAACCCCACAGCAAAACAATGCCCAGTTGTGGGTGTGACTGGTGATGGAAGTAAAGTCCAATGCTGTAAAGAACAATATTGCATAGGAACCTGGAATGTTAGGTCCATGAAACAAGGTAAATTGGAAGTGGCCAAAGTGGAGATGACAAGAGTAAACATCAACATTTTAGGAATCAGTGAACTAAAATGAACTGGAGTGGGTGCATTTAACTCAGATGACCATTGTATCTACTACTGTGGGCAAGAATCCCTTAAGAAAAATGGAGTGGCCCTCATAGTCACAAAAGAGTTCAAAATGCAGTACTTGGATGCAATCTCAAAAATTACAGAATTATCTCTGTTTGTTTCCAAAGCAAACCATTCAATATCACAGTAATCCAAGTCTAAGCCCCAACAAGTAATGCTGAAGAAGCTGAAGTTGAATGGTTCTATGAGGACCTACAAGACCTTCTAGAACTAACACCCAAAAAAGATGTCTCTTTCATTATTGGGGACTAGAATGCAAAAGTAGGAAGTCAAGAGATACCTGGACTAACAGGCAAATTTGGCCTTGCTGTACAAAATGAAGCAGGACAAAGATTAACAGAGTTTTGCCAAGAGAATGCACTGGTCATAGAAAATACCCTCTTCCAACACAAAAGAAGACTCCATACATGAACATCATCAGATAGTCAATACCAAAATCAGATTAATTATATTCTTTGCAGCCAAAAATGGAGAAGCTCTATACAGTCAGCAAAAACAAGACTGGGAGCTGACTGTGGCTCAGATCATGAACTCCTTATTGCCAAGTTCAGACTTAAATGGAAGAAAGTAGGGAAAACCACTAGACCATTCAGGTATGACCTAAATCAAATCCCTTATGATTATACAGTGGAAGTGAGAACTAGATTCAAGGGCACATAGACAGCGTGCCTGAAGAACTATGGACAGAGGTTCATGACGTTGTACAGGAGGCAGTGATCAAGACCATCCCCAAGAAAAAGAAATACAAAAAGGCAAAATGGTTGTCTGAAGGTCTTACAAATAGCTGAGAAAAGAAGAGAAGCAAAAGGCAAAGGAGAAAAGGAAAGACATACTCATCTGAATGCAGAGTTCCAAAGAATAGCAAGGAGAGATAAAAAAGCCTTCCTCAGTGATCAATGCAAAGAAATAGAGGAAAACAATAGAGTGGGAAAGACTAGAGACCTCTTCAAGAAAATTAGAGATACCGAGGGAACATTTCATGCAAAGATGGGCATAATAAAGGACAGAAATGGTATCAATGTAACAGAAGCAGAAGATTAAGAAGAGATGGCAAGAATCCACAGAAGAACTATACAAAAAAGATCTTCATGACCCAGATAACCACGATGGTATTATCACTCATCTAGAGCCAGACATCCTGGAATGTGAAGTCAAGTGGGCTTTAGGAAGCATCACAGTGAACCAAGCTAGTGGAGGTGAAGGAATTCCAGTTGAGCTATTTCAAATCCTCAAAGACGATGCTGTGAAAGTGCTGCACTCAATATGCCTGCAAATTTGGAAAACTCAGCAATGGCCACAAGACTGGAAAAGGTCAGTTTTCATTCCAATCCCAAAGAGAAACAATGCCAAAGACTGTTCAAACTACTGCACAGTTGCATTCATCTGACATGCTAGCAAAGTAATGTTCAAAATTCTCCAAGCCAGTCTTCAACAGTACATGAACTGTGAACTTCCAGATGTTTAAGCTGGATTTAGAAAAGGCAGAGGAACCAAAGATCAAATTGCCAACATTCGTTGGATCATCGAAAAACCAAGAGAATTCCAGAAAAACATCTAAAGGAATGGGAATACCATCCTGAGGATGGGAATACCATTCCCAAGGAATACCTCAGGAAGCTTACCTGCCTCCCGAGAAATCTGTATGCAGGTCAAGAAGCAACAGTTAGAACTGGACATGGAACAACAAACTGGTTCCAAATCAGGAAAGGAGTACGTCAAAGCTGTATATTGTCACCCTGCTTATTTAACTTATATGCAGAGTACATCATGCAGAATGCCAGGCTGGATGAAACACAAGCTGGAACCAAGATTGTCAGGAAAATATCAATAACCTCAGATATGCAGATGATACCACCCTTATGGCAGAAAGCAAAGAACTAAAGACTCTCTTGATGAAAGTGAAAGAAGAGAGTGAAAATTTTGGCTTAAAGCTCAACATTCAGATAACAAAGATCATGGCATCTGGTTCCATCACTTCATGGCAAATAAATAGGGAAACAGTGGAAACAGTGACAGACTTTCCATTTTGGGGCTCCAAAATCACTATGAATGGTGACTGCAGCCGTGAAATTAAAAGATGCTTGCTCATTGGAAGAAAAGCTATGACCAACCTAAACAGCATATTAAAAAGCAGAGACATTATTTTGCCAATAAATGTCTATCTAGTTAAAGCTATGTTTTTTTCAGTAGTCACATATGGATGTGAGAGTTGGACTATGAAGAAGGCTGGGCACCAAAGAATTGATGCTTTTAAACTGTGGTATTGGAGAAGATTCTTGGGAGTCCCTTGGACTGCAAGGATATCCAACCAGTCCATCCTGAAGGAAATCAATCCTGGATATTCATTGGAAGGACTGATGCTGAGGCTGAAACTCCAACACTTTGGCCACCTGATGTGAAGAACTGACTCATTGGAAAAGACCCTGATGCTGGGAAAGATTGAAGGTGGGAAGAGAAGGGGACAACAGAGGATGAGATGGTTGGATGGTGTCACCGACTCAGTGGACATGAGTTTAAGTAAGCTCCAGGAGTTGGTGATGGACAGGGAGGCCTGGCATGCTGCAGTCCATGGGGTCACAGAGTCTGACATGACTGAGTGATGAACTGACTGAAAAAGCTACTATATAGCACAGGGAACTATACTCAGATTTCTGTAATAACCTATATGGGAAAAGAATATGAAAATGAAAAAGAAAGGCTATATATATATGTGTGTGTGTGTGTGTGTGTGTGTGTGTATGTTCATAACTGATTAACTTTGTTGTCCACCTAAAACTAACACATCATTTAAATCAACTATACTCCAATTTAGAAAACAACAACAAAGGGCTGTAAATACATGTGTAACACTATTGTCAAAGGTAGTGCAAAGGCAGCAGATTCATAGGCTGCCCCATGTTCCCTGGTGGGACACAAGCCCACGATGCAGGACAACTTCAGAAGCCCTGTGATTCTCCCACCCACACCTCATTCAGGGCATAAAAAGGCCCAAGATTTAGTATGAGGGGTCTCCTTCACCTCAAGTATAGAGAGGGGCTCCAGCAGGGCACCTAAAGGGCTCTATTCATGTTATCTGTGGTTTGGGGGGCACCATGGATGGATGTGGGGCTTCCCTGGTAGCTCAGCTGGTAAAGAATCTGCCTGCAATGCAGGGGACCCCGGTTCGAAGAGCCACTGGAGAAGGGATAGGCTACCCACTTCAGTATTCTTAGGTATCCCTGGTGGCTCAAATGGTAAAGAATCCACCTGCAGTGTGGGAGACCTGGGTTTGGTCCCTGGGTTGGAAAGCTTCCCTGAAAGAGGGAAAGGCTACCCACTCTAGTATGCTTGCCTGGAGAATCCCATGTACAGAGGAGCCTGGTGGGCTACAATTCATGGGGCCAAAAAGAGTCAGACGCGAATGAGCAACCGAGCATATATGTATTAATTGATTATTTTTGGCTGTGCTGGGTCTTTGCTGTGGGCAATTTTCTCTAGTCACAGTGAGCGAGAGCCACTCTCTAGCTGTGGTGGGTGTGTTTCTCGTTGTGGTGGCTTCTCTTGTTGCAGAGAGGGACTTTAGGGCACTTGGGTTTAGTTGCCTGCAGCTTGTGGAGTCTTCCCAGACTAGGGATCGAACCCGGGTCCCCTGCATTGGCAGGCAGATTCTTTACCACTGGACCACCAGGGAAGTCCTCTGGGTCCTTCTTACGGTCCAGGCCCATTACATGTCCTCACCAAGGTATACCTCACCTGACTGGAGATTTTGCACTCCCCAGTCTTCCCTTCTGAAATGCTGTGCCCCAGGTCTCAACCTTCAGGGCTCAGGTTAAATTCCTCCTTCTTGGGACCCCCTTCCCTGAGTCCTCCTGACCTCCTTCCACTGGGGTTTCTGCCTTCCACCCCCACCCTTTGACCACCACTCTAGCGCTCATTTTCTTCGTGGTATTTTTGTATTTAGCATTATATTCATTCCTGTGCTGCGCTGTGCTTAGTGGCTCAGTTACGTCCCACTGTTTGCAACCCCATGGACTGTAGCCCGCCAGGCTCCTCGATCCATGGGGATTCTCGAGGCAAGAAGACTGGAGTGAGTAGCCTACCCCTTCTCCAGGGGAACTCCTGATCCAGAAATCAAAGTGGGGTCTTCTGCATTGCAGGCAGATTCTTCACCAGCTGAGCCACCAGGGAAGCCTACATTGATCCAATCACTAGTACTGAGAGCTGTCCTAGGTGCTGGAGACACAGCCAGGAACAATCCAGACTCACTCTCTTGCTCAGCTGCTCTCCTACACTCCACAAGACAGAAGAAACTGCATCTATTCTGTGGCCCCCAGGCCAGGCACAGAAAAGGGACACGATAAGCACTTGTTAAAAGAATGTGTTGTTCCATTAATGGATCTGTGAAGAAAGTAGGCTTGAACTCATTAAATAGTGTCTTACCTGTAAAGTCTCATAGAAATGAAATATTTGCAAAGCAAATAAACCAACTGGAATACACCAGAAGGTATTTTGGAGCCCAGAGCAAATCTTTTTTTGGGAGCAGAGTTCTTTTGTGATGTAAATGATCCATCGCCTCCTCCCAGCTCTGTGTTGTTCTTGAGCTTTCCTCCAGCTTGTGAACCTTCTAAGATTTTAGGTAAAATATGTGTGAGCGAGCATTTTGTGCATTTTTCTGAGGCATTCACATCTTCCATTAGATTCTTGAAGGGTCCGTTACTCCAGAAGGCTCAGAAGATGTGACCCTGGCTTGTGCCTATTTTTCAGGACTGTCTTGATGTGCCCTTTCCTGGTGAATCAATTGCCTTGGTAATTGTCTGTTTTTAGAAAACAGATCTTTATTAGCCACAGTTTTCCATCCAGCCACCATTAAAAGAGTCTCCAGTTACATGCACTTGGTGAAGCCCATTATTTGTAAAGCATAAAGGTTCTACACTCTATTACTAAGATGGAATAATATTATACATCAAAGAGGCTGAAAGCAACAAGTCTCACAAAAATATGAAAAGCAAGATAAGTTGCTCAAAAGCAGGAGAGCCCTTGGAAATTTCCTGGTGAAGAAAAAAGAATGGTCTCTGTTTCAAGCTGCCTCTGGGTCTCAGAGTGAACTTTAAGATGAAAAATTTCTTCCCCCAAGAATCACATCAAGTTAATGCCACAGGGAGTTGTTTTAAGTCACAGCCCCTTAAGCAACAGCCCTTAGAGAAAACCCTGAGCTCCAGCTCTTTGCCTCCAGGAGTCAAATTCCACCTCCCGCCCTCCAGTCTGCCAGCAGCTCAGGTGCCCAAACGGAACTGCTCCTTCGTCCTGGGGCACACTTCCCACTTGTCACCTGGGTCATTGGGGGGCTCATTTGCATCAAAGGCAAGCCACCCCCTGCCCCCCAAGGCCAAATCTGACCCAGAGCGGCCACCTCCATTTCCTCCATAAAAGATTCCTTATCTTCCACAGATATATATGGGAATATTTATTGAATTCAAAACACTTTGAATTCTGGAATTTGCTTAAAAACAATCTGAGGATTGGGGTAAAGATGAACCAGGACTGGCAGATATGGAATTGCCGAAACTGTATGGGAGATGTACAGACGTGTATCATTCTATTAGTTTTCCATTCACATATGTTTGAAGATTTCCCCCTAAGCAAGACTCCCAGCAAGGTGATTCCTGGCTAGTGGAAAGGCCCTGTCCATGGATACCAATGGCCCCCTCAAGTAGGTGCAGAGGATTCAGGAGGAGAGACAGCCCGGTAACCCCACGCTCGGGCTGCCCTCTTACCTCCCTGCTTTACGACCCTTGTAAGGTTTATGACATTTCTAAAGCTTTCTTCCTGTGTCCATAGGCTTTGTGGAAACTGTTCTGACATCTTCTGGCTAGGGGCTTAAGGAGGGTCTGAATAAACAGGCATTTTTTTCAAGGTTCAAGAACGTTATATACTTTAGGAATTTTTATGTTTTCTTTTTTTGTTTGTTTCTTTCTTCTCGATTGTGGAAATCTTCAAACATATGCAAAAGGAGAACTAATAGAACTTTTGGTGATAATTCTCTCATAATATCAAATACACTGTCAATAGTCATCTTTCCTTGATTGTTTCTGTCAGGGAGGATGAAAACATTCCTCTACATGTCTAGATTCTTCTGGTTGGTCTAAGAACTAAATTGATGTGACACAGATTAACAGGAGAAAATAAAAAAATTTAATTTTGTACATTCAGGGACCCACATACACAAGAGGGTCAGAGATCCTGTTATCAAACCCAAATTCCTGTGTCCGATGCACAGTGAGGCCAAACAAACCAAAATGTTGGAGTCTGGAGCAGACAGAGGCTTACTGCAGGGTCAGGCAGGGAGAGCAGGCAGTTCATGCTGCAAAGACTCAAACTCTCACATGGCCTTGATGGAAGAGTTTTTATAGGCGAAATCTGGAGTGAAGGATGCAGGTGTGGGACTGTCTTCTGATTGGTTGGTGGTGAGGTATCAGGGCAGTGTTTCAGGAATCTCACTCATCAGCCTTTTGGTTCTGACCAATCTGGGATCCATGCACGTGCTTGAGCTCAGCCTGAAGTTACCATCCTTCCCCAGGGTGGGGACCTTCGTTCCTATAGAAGAACTCAGAGACGTGTATCAGATGGCTCTGTACATCCCTTGAGGAGGAGCTAGGGCCCTGCTGTATTGCCACACTAAAGTTTCTTGACTGTCTTCCCCTCGTTTCTGCATTCCCTCACTTCCCTATTGGTAACGGACTGAATCTGCCCTTTGGAATTCAGGGAAGGTCTAGGAGGCCAAAACCTTTTTCTGACAAACAAGAAACACAGGACACAGAAAGGCTTTGGTACCCAGGAGGGCCCCAGAGTGTCCTGCTTCACTTCAACCACACATACATGAGACGTTCAGTTCAGTTCAGTTCAGTCGCTCAGTCGTGTCCGACTCTTTGCGACCCCATGAATCGCAGCACGCCAGGCCTCCCTGTCCAACACTATCTCCTGGAGTTCACTCAGACTCACGTCCATCGAGTCAGTGATGCCATCCAGCCATCTCATCCTCTGTCGTCCCCTTCTCCTCCTGCCCCCAATCCCTCCCAGCATCAGTCTTTTCCAATGAGTCAACTCTTCACATGAGGTGGCCAAAGTACTGGAGTTTCAGCTTTAGCATCATTCCTTCCAAAGAACACCCAGGGCTGATCTCCTTTAGAATGGACTGGTTGGATCTCCTTGCAGTCCAAGGGACTCTCAAGAGTCTTCTCCAACACCACAGTTCAAAAGCATCAGTTCTTTGGCGCTCAGCCTTCTTCACAGTCCAACTCTTGCATCCATACATGACCACTGGAAAAACCATAGCCTTGACATGAGAGGTTCAGAGACAGGTAAAATGAGGGATGTGCATCCTGAGCTGAGGAATGGGGCTTCCGGAGACTGGAAGCTCACTCACAGAACAATAAGAGGAGCACGTGTTTGGTAATTAGATGTTTGCTCTATCACATAGATGGGAACCCTTAGATACAATGTCTTGCTGGTGATGACTCTTTCCTGGGAAAAATCTCCAATTTAAATTCTTCCAGGCACTGAAGGGAGGGGCAGTAGTTTCTTTTGAACCTGTAGGATCGCGACTGCCTTTAGCTCAAAGGAGTCCTCATGCAAAAATGGCGCATTTGGGACAGGTTTGTTTTGAACCCTACATTTCATCAATGACTTTATTTTTACAGTGTGTTTAAATCAGAATCCACGTAAGCACCACACTTCCTTGTTGGTTTATAAAACATTTAAGTCTCTTTTAATGTATAACTTCTCTTCCAAACTCTTTTTTCTATGTAATTTATTTGGTGAAGAATATGCTTCAGCTTTAGACATTCTATTTTTTGCTTTTTGTCTCTGTTTCCTGTGAGATTTCTGATTTTTTTTCTTTACTTTGTCTTTTCTGGGAAGCGGGTTGGGGGAGGGGCATGGTAGTTTTGCTATGATGTCATCAGTCATGTAAGGCCCATTTTAGAGAATCAGCCCTTTCTGAGGGTATGATGCTCCCCCAGGCTCAGTTCCCTGGGGCCCAGTCTCTCCAGGGCACCCAGCCACCCCGGCTGCCTGAAAGGGCACAGAGAGTTGGGTCTGGGCCTGTTGATGTTCATCAAAGACCACCAGGAGGACACTTATAAGTCAATCAGAGTTGAGTTTAGTGTCTTGTTGAAACAAGAGAGACTGACAGGTGGAAAACTGAGGGGGCTGTCTGGAAGAGTGTCAGGAAGAACTTAGAATCTGATTTGGACTTGAGCTGGGTAATTTGGAAGTGGGCTCAGGGAAGTGTGTTTTGCTCTGGATCATGGACAGGAGGGATAATCCTGTGATTGTTTAATGAGCCTTATGTGGGAGTCAGGAGGAGGGAAGTGGGGCTAACGCTGTAAACAGTAAAGAAGTTTCAATCACTCTCTGAGCCAGAAGACGTGTTTCTGGAACATTCTTCAGGTCCTGGCTGTTCCTGCTTTTGTTGATGCTCAGATGTGATTGTTAGATGACCTTGTTAGGCACTTTCTGAGCCACAAGAGGAGCCCTGGAACATTCTTCAGGTCCTGGCTGTTCCTGCTTTTGTTGATGCTCAGGTGTGATTGTTAGATGACCTTGTTAGGCACTTTCTGAGCCACAAGAGGAGCCCTGGAACATTCTTCAGGTCCTGGCTGTTCCTGTTTTTGTTGATGCTCAGGTGTGATTGTTAGATGACCTTGTTAGGCACTTTCTGAGCCACAAGAGGAGCCCTGGAACATTCTTCAGGTCCTGGCTGTTCCTGTTTTTGTTGATGCTCAGGTATGATTGTTAGATGACCTTGTTAGGCACTTTCTGAGCCACAAGAGGAGCCCTGGAACATTCTTCAGGTCCCGGCTGTTCCTGTTTTTGTTGATGCTCAGGTGTGATTGTTAGATGACCTTGTTAGGCACTTTCTGAGCCACAAGAGGAGCCCTGGAACATTCTTCAGGTCCTGGCTGTCCCTGTTTTTGCTGATGCTCAGGCTTGGCTGTCAGACGGCCTTGTTTTTATCTTCATCTGTCACACCACCCAGTGGCCTTGTCTGCTAGATGTGTCCTGGGAAACTGTCTTTGTTCAACAGGAGAATATCATGGCCTTGTTGTGAGGGCCAGGCCAGCTCCCGGCTGTCAGGGGCCTTTTTGTTCTTCTCTGATTCTAGCTCTATCTATGTTTTCAGCTTCCTGATGCCTCTGCTGTGAGTCTTGCAGGCGCCGGGCGGACGAGGCTGGCTTCTCAGCTTGCTCCCTGCCAGCTTTCAGCTTCCTGCATTTGCTGGGTCAGTGACCACTCAAGAGACTGGGTTCTACATTTCTGCTGCTGTGATCTCTTGGCCTAGTCTCTTTACCTTTTAGGGTTTACGCCTTTTTGTTGTCTCTTTACTGTCTTTAGAGGACTTTGGGGACAGAACAGCGGCATGTGACTGCACCCCCACAGCATCTGTAACCGGCAATAATGTCAGGATTTTGTTTGGGGCGGGCTTCTGTCTGAGAACTGCTTGGTGAAGTCTTTCTGCACTTAATGAGGGGATGCCTGGTATTTAAGTCCAAAAAATTCTCTCTTTGATAAACTGGGGGAAATGTGTGGACCACAGGTTGATACTGAGATCAAGAAGGTTCCAATTCCCTCATTTAATGAAAAACTGCATTTTTTCTGCAATCATCCTACTTTATCATCTGATTCTGTATCAAGGACTGTGGCATCATGGGGGAGACTCATGGATTCATTTGTTTCTAAAGTGTATTTCCCACAGCCAAGTAACTTTGTTTCTTTAGGTTTGCAGCAGTAGAAACCTTTGCTTCTTAGAAACTGTCAAAGTAGCAAATGTACACCTTAATAAGAACCTTACATCTCATCTGTGAGACCCGGTATTTTTAATTAGCTGGTAGGACAGCTACTTGTCTTCTTTAAGATATAAATTATGAAAGGCCAAGGGGGAAAACGTCTGTTTAATGCAATGACATGCTTATATCATGAAGCTCAGCAATTTGGCTTGGCTCTGTGGAGAAATAATGGCGATATTACAAAAGAATCATCGCTAGGATATGATCTCAGGGAACCAAGAATGTTCCACTGTGGTCATAATCACACATCCCTTTAATACATTAAAGGTAGAGGGAATACCTTTGTTTCTGCTGCTCAAGATGGAAGTCGGAACCGGGGATAAAAAGTCTGATTCCTGTTCTGCAAATCCTCAAACATTTAACGGGGCTCATGACAGACTTGTCAAGAGGTCAGTGAGGCAGGGACTGTGTGAAATGGTCTGTGGTGAAATCCGTTTACAACACTCTTTAAAACCTTGCTTTTCTGTCTATAATTGTATTTTTAAAGAGCTGTATTTGCATGTAGACTGGGATTTGGTATTGGAAGTGAACATAACCTCTGCATAGAATATGAGGTGCTCAGTCACTCAGTCGTGTCCGACTGTCTGCGGCCCCATGGACTATATAGCCTGCCAGGCTTCTCTATCCATGGGATTCTCCAGACAAGAATATGGAAGTGGTTGTCACTTCCTACTCCAGGGGATCTTCCCAACCCAGAGACTGAACTCACGTCTCTTGTGTCTCCTGCATTGACAGGCAGATTCTTTACCACTACTGCCACCTGGGAAGCCCCATAGAATATGAGGAGGGCATGTTATTAGAAAATGACCAGTGTCATTGATGGCAGGTATGTAAAGAAGGCAGAATGCCAAAGAATTGATACCTTTGAAATCTGGTGTTGGAAAAGACTTCTGAAAGTCTCCTGGTCAGCAAGGAGATCAAACCAGTCAATTCTAAGGGAGATCAACCCTGAACATACACTGTAAGGACTGATGCTGAAGCTCCAGTATTTTGGTCATCTGATGAGAACAAATGAGTCATTGGAAACATCCCTGATGCTGGGAAAGATTGAGGGCAGAAGGAGAAGAGGGCATCAGAGGATGAGATGGCTGGACAGTATCATCGATGCAATGGACATGAACTTGGGCAAACTCCGGAAGACGCTGAAGGACAGGGAAACCTGGAGTGCTGCAGTCATGCCATCGCAGAGTCGCACACGACTGAGCGACTGAACAACAGTTTTGACAACAGCACCACCCGCTGTGATTTTCAGGATGACCCTTGTGTGCCGCCTATTGAACACGTCTCATTTTTCACAACAGCCCCATCTAAGGGGTGAGGAAAGAAGGCTGGAGAGGCTGACAATGTTACACAGTCAGGGAACAATGAAGCCTCAGTTCAAACGTGCGTCTGACTCAGCTCAGGTCACCTCCTCCAGGAAGCCTTCCCTGACCTCCACACACCCTCCACTATGACACCTGCATTGTGCCCTGGATCCTGCTTGCACCTGCCACAAAAGCAGGCTGGAACTTCCTCATTTATTCCCAGTCCAAGCTCAAAGCAGCTTCTGGATAAGTTCATTCAAAATAAACCTGACGCCAAGCCAGGCATCTTTCCTCTGTGACCAGTCATTGCAGTCCTCTGGCTCAGGAGCCTGGGGACCTGGGATGAGAACTCTGTGAAAGGGGCCATGTCTTACAGATACAAATAAAGCATGATGTCGTTAGCACTGGGGCTGAGTTTTTTCCAAAAAAGGAACAAAGCAAAGAAGGGGCAAAGGTTGACAGATGGCAGGCAGACAGGGAGGACATTCTCTGTGTAGACACCCATTTCGTAACCTAACTCTTGCTGGCAGCTCCCTGCATGGAGGCAAAGGTAGGATGCATCCAGGGAGTCTGTCATGAAAGCCAGAGGTCTGGGGAGTTGGAGAAATGAAGGCAGCCCAGGACAGGGGGCTACAGCTCCAGAGGACTGAGGGGGCAGAGAAAGCCTCATTTTAAACTGAGAACCGTATCCATGTCTGAGTTTAAGACACAGGGAGAAAAAGTATTCAAAAGAAGCAGGCTCCTGTGTCTGGCAGGAGCACTAGGCAGATTAAGCAGTGGGTAGAGGAGGCTCTGAACTGGGGCCACCCAGGTTTGGATGCCAGCTGTGTCACACTCCAGTGTGACTTGCGCTAGTTATCTAGCTGCTCCTCAGTTAGAGCCTCTGTAAAATGGGGTGGTGATAGTGCGCATTTAACTGAGTTGTTCTGAAGATCAAGGCTAATACCCGTGACGATCTCAGATTTCTCAGCACAGCCACCGTGGGCTGAGCACCTGCTCTGTGCTAGCACTGTGCTAAGTCTGTCTCTGCTGAATCACAGGGTCCTCTTATTAGCATCACCCCCATTTCACAGATGCAGAAACCAAGGCACAGATCGCCTACTGCCTTCCACAAGCTCACACAGCTAACAAGCAGCAAAGCCAGAGGCTGAATCCAGACAAAGTGGTGCCAGAATCCCTCTCCCAACCACTTGCTGTGCTGTCTCGCAGAAGTACTCTTTTGTTAAAGCAATTATCCTTCAATTAAAATTAAAAAACCTCATTATTCTAAACCTTAAAGTCAATCTCATAAAAATCTAAGAAATAGGATGGTGTAAGTTTAAACAATAGTACATATTTATATTGGGGGTTCAGTGGTAAAGAATCTGCCGGCCAGGCAGGAGATGTGAGTTTGATCCTTGGGTTGGGAAGATCCCCTGGAGAAGAGAATGGCTACCCACTCCAGTGGGGGCTTCCCTGGTGGCTCAGCGGTAAAGAACCCACCTGCCAACGCAGGGGACATAAGAGACTTGGGTTGGATCCCTGGATCAGGAAGATCCCTTGGAGGAAGAAATGGCAACCCACTCCAATATTCAGGCCTGGAGAATCCCTTGGAAAGAGGAGCCTGGAGGGCTACAGTCCAACGGATCACAAAGAATCAGAAATGATTTAGTGATTAAAACAACAACATATTTATATATTATATCCAGCACAGTACCTAAGACAGAGAATGAAGTTTAAACATTTTTGGTATTAAAAAGGTACTCTTTTTTGTAGGATCAAGGTACCCATTGTGGGTTGAATTGCTTCCCCAAGAAGGATCTGCAGCAATCTTAACACCTGGGACCTGTTTGTGCTCATTTGGGTGCTCTTTGCTTTCTTCCACATGTGTCTAAATTTGTTAAGAATATTGCACACAGACCAGCATTCAGGTAACTGGGATGAGATGTAGCAAACAAGCAGGCCCTCTGTGATAATACCACATGCAGCCTCGGGTGATGAAAGCAAACCCAGTAAATGAAAATTCCACTTTACGCTGAAATGAACCCTTTTCTTTTAAGAAGAGTTGATTAAATTCTGGCTCCACTGTTACCTTTGAAATATTGCTTGCCTCCCCACCCCTCCCCCACGGCCTCTCTCTGCAGGAAAGAGAAATGACGGCGGTTAAGGACAGACCTTCCTTGTCACTCCTGTCTGACCAGGAAGCAAGAACCGGTTGGTGATGTGGAAACGGCAGGACCCAGTGGCATGGCCCCTAGAGACAGGGAAGGTTGGGGGTATGGGGCACATGAGGAGTGGCCCCTAGGCCTGAAGGGACAGTTTGAGTCAGCTGGTATAGGCTTAGTAAGAAACTTGTGCTCTGACAAAGAAGTATTGAGCAGTTAATAGGCAGAAATCTCTACAGCCTTGGAAGACCATGTCTGAATGTAGGAAGACAGGCTCTAGAACTTACCACTGGATGCGCTTCTGTTAAAGAATGGAAGGATGGCTACCTCTGCTGTATCACAGAGGTTAATTCTGAGCAGGAGTGGGAGGAGGGGAGGGTCACAGATGACTCCTGTTTTGTTTTAATTTTATTTTGTTCTATGTTCTCTTTGGGCTTTCTGTATGTTCTGCCACAAACACCTATGACTTCTAGAATTATAACAGTTATTTTTTAGAATATGAGTATTGAGGGAGGGACAGTGTATCTTACAAGACATCAAGATGTGATAGCAGAAAAGTTGCCATAAAAAAGATCACTATTGATGACTGATAAACACATGAAAAGATGTTCAATGTTGCTAATAATAGAGAAATGCAAACCTAAACTACAATGAGGTATCACCTCACATCAGCCAGAATGGTCATCATCAAAAATTCTACAAACAGTGAGTGCTGGAAAGGATGTGGAGAAAAGGAAACCCTCATACACTGTTGGTAGGAATGCGAACTGATATAGCCATTATGGAGAACAGTGTGGAGATTCCTTAAAAACTAGGAATAAATGTACCATATGGGCCAGTAATCCCACTACTGGGCATATACCCTGAGTAAGCCACAAATCTAAAAGACACATGTACTCCAGTGCTCATTGCAGCACTATTTACAATATCCAGAACATGGAAGCAACCTAGATGTACGTCTAGAGATGAATGGATAAAGAAGATGTGGTACATATACACAATGGAATATTAGTCATGAAAAAGAACGAATTTGAGTCAGTTCTAGTGAGGTGGATGAACCTAGAGCCTGTTATACAGAATGAAGTAAGTCAGAAAGGGAAAAACCAAATATCATATACTAACACATGTATTATATGTAATCTAGAAAAATGGTCCTGTTAAAGCTATTTTCAGGGAAGGAGTGGAGATGCAGATATAGAGAATGGACTTGTGCACACAGTGGGGGATGGAGAGAGTGGGACCAACAGAGAAAGTAGCATCAACATATACACCATCATGCGTAAAATAGCCAGCTGATGAGAAGTTGCTATATAACACAAGGAGCCCAGCCCTGTGCTCTGTGACGACATAGAGGTGGGGATGGGGAGAGGGGAGGGAGGCTCAAGAGGGAGGCATATGTGTATAATTATGGCTGATTCATGTTGTTGTATGCAGAAACAAACTAAACACTGTAAAGCAATTTTCCTCCAGTTAAAACATAAATTTAAAAAATATTTCAAATAAATAAAAAGATCACTATTGAAAGGAAAGATGCAAGCTGTAAGTTTCTACTGTGAGAAAGTATTTTGCAACTGATAAATCCTGAAACCTTGGAGAGTGAGGGATTTTTCAGTATCTCCACTGTTAGAAATCACAGACAGCACACACCTGGCTCAGAGCCTTGCATTGGCTGTTCCCTCTGTCCCAACACTTTTCCACCAGACTTGTGCCTGGCGTGCTTCCTGGGTTCTGGCATGACCCTGATGCAATGTTCCTCAGACCACCCTGTTCAGAAAAGCAGCCCCATACCCCAGCACATGAACATCGCTTCCCCAGAACATCATCCTCCATGACAGCAAGGATAAAGACCTCTCTGGCACCTGAAACAATAGCTATAATAGGCAATCATCATAGTACTCCTTGCATGAATAAAGGAGTCACTTAGATGCTTCAGGGGTGGTACAAATGGCCACACCAAAGCCTTTGACTCTGTGGATCACAACAAACTGTGGAAAATTCTTCAAGAGATGGGAATACCAGACCACCTTACCTGCATCCTGAGAAATCTATATGCAGGTCAAGAAGCAACAGTTAGAACTGGACATGGAACAACAAACTGGTTCCAAATCAGGAAAGGAGTATGTCAAGGCTGTATATTGTCACCCGGCTTATTTAACTTATATGCAGAGTGCATCTTGCAAAATTCCAGGCTGGATGAAGCACAAGCTGGAATCAAGATTGCTGGGAGAAATATCAATAACCTCAGATATGCAGATGACACCACCCTTACAGCAGAAAGTGAAGAGGAACTAAAAAGCCTCTTGATGAAAGTGAAACAGGAGAGTGAAAAAGTTGGCTTAAAACTCAACATTCAGATAACAAGGATCATGGCATCCGATCCCATCACTTCATGGCAAATAGATGGGGAAACAATGGAAACAGTGAGAGACTTATTATTTGGGCCTCCAAAATCACAGCAGATGGTTACTTCAGCCATGAAATTAAAAGACACTTGCTCATTGGAAGAAAAGCTATGACCAACCTAGACAGCATATTCAAAAGCAGAGACATTACTTTGCCAACAAAGGTCCATCTAGTCAAAGCTATGGTTTTTCCAGTGGTCATGTATGGATGTGAGAGTTGAACTGTGAAGAAAGCTGAGCGCTGAAGAATTGATGCTTTTGAACTGTGGTGTTGGAGAAGACTCTTGAGAGTCCCTTGGACAGCAAGGAGATCCAACCAGTCAATCCTAAAGGAAACCAGTCCTAAATATTCATTGGAAGGACTGATGCTGAAGCTAAAACTCCAATACTTTCGCCACCCGATGCAAAGAATTGATTCATTGGAAAAGACCCTGATGCTGGGAAAAATTGAAGGCAGGAGGAGGAGGGGACGACAGAGGATGAGATGGTTGGATGAGATCACCGACTCGATGGACATGAGTTTGAGCAAGCTCTGTGAGTTGGTGATGGACAGGGAAGCCTGGCGTGCTGCAGTCCACGGAGTCACAAAGAGTCGGACATGACTGAGTGACTGAACTGAACAGAACAAGTGTCATTTTCTGGCCTTAGGTCAGGAGACACAGGTTTCTCTCCTTGGGGGGCCCCCAAGGGTAACATATACATTGACTCACAAAGCAAAGCCACAGCCTTAGTCACAAACTTCAACATATTCAGTTCCTGGTGAGTTTTCCATGAGAAAAGCGTTTAAAGAAATTAGACATGTAAAACATAGACTTTGGCCCTAAAATGACAACTCCCACTAAAAGGAACCAGGATTATTTAGAGAAATGGCTGATTTTAGATCTGGGGCCAAAAGTGGATAAGATGAGCCTGGGCCATCTTGTCCTGCTTGAAAACAGATCTCAAAGCATCATGGCAAACAAAGACCCAAGGGCCAATTTGAAAAGGCTCCCATGGCCCAAATGTGACCATCTAAATAATGACAATGTTTTGAAAGACATGAAATATATTAAAATCTATGAGTTCATATTAATATTCCAGAAAAACCCCAAAACTAGTTGATCACCTTAGATAAGGCACAAACTTGTTATTCTGAAAACTGATAAAGCATGAGAAAGACTTGAGTTTTATCCTGCTTTTCTACTACAAGCTATATTTCAAGATAACCAAGTAAAGAAACAACATTTATTTCTACAGAAAGCCATTCAAGCTAATAAATGAAGAAGCAGTGAGATAAGTAGAAAATCACAATTTTGCAAATCCCCAGTGAAAAAATGGACTTAGGTAGCAATGATTAATGACTGCTAACTATTCAGTGAAAGTCAATGGAATGTATTTGAATGAATCAGGGTGAAAAACGAAACCTGCAGAGCAATGTGAGTTGATGTCACCAAAAGTGGAGAACCTTGTCTCTTGGGGTGATGCAATAGGAAGCACACAGCACCACCTAAGAAGTAATTTTGATGAAAAAAAAAAAATCCTGAATCTGATCAAGCCCTCAACTCTACTCCTAGGAAAGGAAACGATCAAGGACAGAGGAACGGGTTAACAGATAGTTCCAGAAATCAATAAACCAAATTCGGAAATGTAGAAAATTCTACAGGACAAATGACCCAGTTTCTTCAATAAGTACATGGTTTTAAAAAAGAGAAGGACAACTGTTAGATTAAAGGAGACTTGGGACAATGCAATCAAATGCGGTATATAGCTCTTAATTGCATTCTGATTTGAAAAAACCAACTACAAATGTATGTTTTCAAGACAATCAGGGAAAAGTGAATACAAGCCAGGTACTGGATACTATTAATAGTAGGAATTACTTGGGCTTTCCTGGTGGCTCAGACAGTAAAGAATCTGCCAGCGACGCAGGAGACCTGGGTTTAATCCCTGGGCAGGAAGACCTCCTCAAGAAGGAAATGGCAACCCACTCCAGTATTCTTGTCTGGACAATTCCATGGACAGAGGAGCCTTGTGGGCTATAGTCCACGAAGTCGCAAAGAGTCAGCTGAGCAAGTAACACACTTTTTTCAGGAATTACTTATTTTGTTGAATGTCACATTATGGTTAAAGTTTTTAAGTCATTATGGTTAGAGACATATATTGAAATATTTGCATATAACATTATAACCAGCCAAAAGATATAAATGGGAGAGCAATTGGGACAAGAATGCTGAAAAGTGGGTCTTTGTGGAAAAAGATATTGGCTCTTGAAGTTTTATACCTCTTTACTTCTCATCTATGTGGGAGAGAAGACTGGTTTGCTTCTGTTCAATTTCCAATATATTGTTGACCAATACTTTTGTAAAATACAACAAAAGTGAATTGCCAAAAAAGTTAACTGATACAAAACCAGACATAACAGCATATAAGTCTAAATTTTTCCTTGGATTCCACATATGTATAATTACATTGAAATAAATACAGTGGGAACAAATGCACTATATGGAACTTGAAAATAATTTTTTAAACTGTGGCTGTTTTTCACTGAATGTGTGTATATAAGTGACGAATGTGGAGAATTGCTATTACTTTAATAACTTTTTGTCATTCCCTAATCATAACTGATCAGAAAGTTATGAGTGAGATAGTGATTCCCCATATTAAATGCCTCAGCACACAGTTTGAACAAAAATCATGGACATCAGTATTTAAAGTTTTTAATGTGACAATTGAGCCTGCTTCTTGTTTGTTAATTTATCTAACCTCGTTTGGACTGATGGCAACACTACTCACAGATGATAATATGCCCTGAAAATTGTCTTTGCTTTGTTGCCATGACACTCCTCGTAGAGAAATCAGACTCACAGAGGTGTGAATGGCAGAAGAGTTTAAAGTAATTTCAGCAGACTCAAAATATTCATTTCTAACTTGTATCCAAAATGAAGCAAATAATGATGTATTTTCAAGATTCATCTTCAGTCCTCGATTTTAGCCAGTGCTATCAATTTATCCTATAAAGCTGTATTTCAATTTAAATTATCCACATCTTTTGATGAAAAAATATATATATATTCCAGAACCACAGATTCTTACATGTACATTATCTTTTGGTGGAAAATAAATTTCATAGGAGCATGAGTGTACAGTAACAGGCTACCACCTACATTCCTGATTGTTGTTGAAGCGGGTCATAAAAATTATAGAAATCTTAAATTTGTTTTTGCCTTTTGAGTCTTTGTTGCATTCCTTTTTGGGTAAAAGTTTTAAGATCATTGAAAACCTCTAAGAGATCAGATAAATCAGCAAGTCTGGAGTCTAGTTTACGTCGTTAAACACTGGCTCAAACTGACTCCTTATCTTACAGAAAAATGATGAATTTGTTCTGCATTATATTCCAAAAGAATTCTCCCCACAACAAACATTGTACCTCAGCATGCAGTAAAAGATTATGTTCCACACCCATACATCACATAAAAGTAGAATGACTTGGGTAGCTCAAATGATAAAGAATCTGCCTGCAATACAGGAGACCCTGGGTCAGGAAGATCCCCTGGAAAAGGGCATGGAAACCCACTCTACTATTCTTGCCTGGAGAATTCCATACACAGAGGAACCTGGTGGGCTAGAGTCCAAGGGGTCACAAAGAATCAGACACGACTGAGTGACTAACACTTTCACTTTCATTACAGTGTTGACTTTTTGTTCTTTTTTTGTTCTATTTTGTTCTTTTTTATGGCTGAGTAGAATTTCATTATATATATTTACCACATCTTTATCCATTCATCTGTTGATGGACCTTTAAGTTGTTTCCATGTTAATGCATCTTGAATTTATGTAATTTACAGATTCTTAATTAATCATTAAATACACTATTTAGTTCACCTGATTTTTTGTTTGATTTGGTAACAAGACT
The DNA here is from genome assembly GCF_002263795.3 of Bos taurus. Classification (NCBI taxonomy): domain Eukaryota; kingdom Metazoa; phylum Chordata; class Mammalia; order Artiodactyla; family Bovidae; genus Bos; species Bos taurus. The sequence goes on along the minus strand of NC_037351.1, from coordinate 21,293,177 downwards.
TTCTCAATAAAGGTAAAAGTGCATTAATTCACAAGCTCCTTAATCCAGGTGACTGCTCCAGAATATTCTTCCATCATTGCAACTGTGCTATTAGAACACACTCTCCTAGACAAAACAAACTCAAAATCACGTTTGTTGACAATATATTCTTTCATAATTTTATACAGTTCAGAGCTAGTTGTGTTTATTGGCAATGAAGTTAAAAAGAAGCCTTCATATCACCATCATGTTCAAATTGCACACATACTAGAATTACCACAATAACAAATCTCTGCATTATTTACACTACAATGAAAAATTCTTTACTGGCTTTTTGTGCTCTATGGGTTGGTTCTCTGTATACAAGGCAGATCCTCCCTGTATAAAGCTATGGTCATTGAAACTTGGGGTTAAGTAACATAGGGTTAATAAATCAATCGATTGCTAGCTTCCCAATTAAATAAATAATTTGCTAAATTAAAAATAGACAAGCTTGATTTAAAAAATTACAAGTCATAAAAATAAACAAATGATTAAACTTCTCATATTTTTACACTCTTTTAGATTTCAGTTGCCAAATTAAACTGAAAATTGTATATGTTGCAATGTGGTACATTGGTCACTTTGTACACAATTCACCATGTAAGTTTAACAAATCCAAACTGTCTATATCCTGCTACTTGAGATGAATTCAATGAGAGGCACTTGGAGGTTGTGGCAAAGTCAAACTGCTATGAAAGTTTCTCAGTGTTTACTCTCAATTTCTATACTTAATGCCTCATGGATCATCCTTTCGGCTGTAGGACTGAGGTTCATGCTCTGATTGGCTGTTGCTCCCCTTAGGCAGTTCACAGGGGGGCTGTTGGCTTCCGTCAGGGCCGGCAGGAGAGAGTCTCTGTTGCTTTGCATGTCTTTTAAGGAGCTCATCTGATTAGGTCATGCCCATTCAGGTAATTCTCCCTTTTCATTAACTAGAGGTTACTTGCTTAAGGACTTCAGCTACATTTGGAAAATGTCTTCATTTTTGCCATATATGAAACCCAATCATGGGCATAACATCTGGGGTGGAGATCATGAAACTTTCTTAGAATTCTGCCTACAAGGTATGTTTTAAATTTTCTTAATAATTAATAAAATTATATGTAATATAAAGAAAATATATAATGAATTATATACAGAAAACCCTAAAGAGTCCACCAAAAAACTGTTAAAATTAATAAACAAGCTCAGTAGAGTTGAAAGATACCAAGTCAATATACAAAAATCAGTTGTATTTCAATACAGTAATAATGAACTATCAGAAAAAGGCATTGAGAAAATAATACCATTTACCATTACATCAAAAAGAATTTTAAAAAGCAAGATTAAATTTAACCAAGGAGATGAAGAATCTGTACACTGAAAACTATCAGACACTGATGAAAGAAACTAAGACATAAATAAAATGGAAAAAATATTTTATGCCCTTAGTTTGGACAAATATTAGTTAAAATGTCCACACTACCCAAAGGGATCTACAGATTCAGTGCAATCCCCATCAAAATGCCAATGACATTTTTCACAGAAATAGAACAAACAATCCCTAAGTTTGTATAAAACCACAAAAGACCCCAAATAGCCAAGCATTCTTGAGAAAGAGCAAACAGAGGCACCATACTTCGTGATGTTAAAAAGAAATAAGACCCAAGCAGAGTTACTTGTGATAAGACCCTATAAAACCTATAAAAATCTTCCATTTTATACAACTCCTTGGAGCATCTTTCTATTTACTAGATAGGATGCTGCTCGATTCATGAATCTTTGAAAAAGTTCAATTAGATCTTCAAATTTGCCCAGTTGAGTTTTTTAAACATTGATTTCAGACTATATTACAGACTTATAGTAATGAAAACAGTATGGTATTGGCATAAAAACAGACAAATAGCTCAATGGAACAGAATAGAGAGCCAAGAAATAAACCCATGTGTGTATAGTCAATGAATTAGGAACTAAGACTATATACAGTGCAGAGAGGATAGTCTCTTTAATAAATGGTATTGAGAAAACCAAAAGACACATGCAGAAGAATGAAACTAGACCACTGTCTTATACCATCTGCAAATCTGAAGTTGTTTATATTTCTCCCCGCAATCTTGATTCCAGCTTGTGATTCATCCAGCTCAGCATTTCACATGATTGTACTCTTCATATAAGTAAAATAAGCAGGGTGACAATATACACCCTTGTCATACTCCCTTCCCAGTTTTGAACCAGTCTGCTGTTCCATGTCCAGTTCTAACTATTGCTTCTTGACCTGCATACAGGCTTCTCAGGAGACAGATAAGGTGGTCTGGTATTCCAATCTCTTTAAGAATTTTCCACAGTTTGTAAGTGATTCACACAGTCAAAGGCTTTTGACTGTAGTCAATGAAGCAGAATTACATGTTTTTTTTGGAATTCCCTTGCTTTTTCCATGATCTGATGAATGTTGGCAATTTAATCTCTGGTTTCTATGCTGTTTCTAAGCCCAGTACATCTGGAAGCTCTCGGTTCACATACTGCTGAAATCTAACTTGAAGGATTTTGAGCATAACCTTATTAGCATGTGAAATGAGTGCAACTGTATGGTAGTCTGGACATTCTTTGGCATTGCCCTTCTTTGGGATTGGAATGAACACTGTTTTTCCAGTCCTGTTGAGAGGGTAACAGGTAGGAAGGCAAGAGGAAATAAACTGCAAGTGGCAGATGTTTCTTTCCTTCTCCACATAAAATTAAAAGAAGCTTCTTTTAATTCTGTGTTGAGGACACCTGGTTCTGCCTTGAGCTAACCAATGCATTTTTCTTATGGAAACGTTTTTCTTAAGCTATGGTAATGAAACTATGTATTTACTTTGGAATCTGACTCTTCAAAATGGTTCCACCTAAAACTAACTTTTTTCCTTTTCTCAAACCTTGGGCTGATAATGGCCCAACAAACCAGTATTCATGTCAACTGCTTTACTGTAGGGGATGACACACCTCGTGCCATCCTATCTCAAAAATGCATACTGTGGGAGAGGTGCTTGGTGAAACTCCCTCAGCCTTGAGGTGTCTCTCTTATCTGATTAATAGCTTGCAAACAGACATAAAACACCTTGCGAAAAACTAGCAAGAGGGCATTCTTTCTGCTTCTTCTGATGTCTACATCAGAAGCTTTCTCTCTCTTATACTTAAATAAAATCCTGTTACACAAAAAGCTCCAGTGGTCAAGACTGGTCTCTGTCCCCAGATCGAAATCCTCTCCTCTGGAGGTCCTGAATCCTGGCATAGCACACAGCTTGTGGCAGCAACTTTTCACTGTGGCCAGTGCTGAGTTTTCCATATTTTCTGGCATATTGAGCGTAGCACTTTAACAGCATCATCTTTTAGGATCTGAAATAGCTCAGCTGGCATTCCATCAGCTCCACTAGCTTTCTTCAGTGCTTCCTAAGGCCCACTTGACTTCACACTCCAGGATGTCTGGCTCTAGGTGAGTGATCACACCATCATGGTTATCCCAGTCACTAAATCTTTTTTATATAGTTCTTCTATGTACTCTTGCCACTTCTTAATATTTTCTGCTTTTGTTAGGTCCATACCATTTCTGTCCTTTATCATGCCCATCCTTGAATGAAATGATCCCTTGATATCTCCAATTTTCTTAAAGAGATCTCTAGTCTTTCCCATTCTATTGTTTTCCTCTATTTCTTTGCATTGTTCATTGAAGAAGGCCTTATCTCTCCTTGCTATTCTTTAGAACTCTACACTCAGTTGGGTTTATCTTTCTTTTCTTCCTTGCCTTAAGATTTCTTTTCTTTCCTCAGCCATTTATAAAGCATCCTCAGACAACCACCATGCCTTCTTGCATCTCTTTTTCTTTGGGATAGTTTTGGTTACCACTTCCTATACAATGTTATGAACCTCTGTCCATAGTTCTTCAGGCATTCTGTCTATCAAATCTAACCCCTTGAATCTATTCATCACCTCTACTGTATAATCATAAGGATTTGACTTAGGTCCTATCTGAATCGGAGAAGGCAATGGCAACCCACTCCAGTACTCTTGCCTGGAAAATCCCATGGATGGAGGACCCTGGTGGGCTGCAGTCCTTGGGGTCACTAAGAGTCGGACACGACTGAGTGACTTCACTTTCACTTTTCACTTTCATGCATTGGAGAATGAAATGGCAACCCACTCCAATGTTCTTGCCTTGAGAATCCCAGGGATGGCGGAGCCTGGTGGGCTGCTGTCTATGGGGTCGCAGAGTTGGACACGACTGATGTGACTTAGCAGCAGCAGCACCAGCAGCAGCATATCTGAATGGCCTAGTGGTTTTCCCTACTTTCTTCAATTTGAGTCTGAATTTTGCAATAAGGAGCTCATGACCTGAGCTGCAGTCAGCTCCAGGTCAGATCTGCCAATGATACCACTCTAATGGCAGAAAGTAAAGAAGAACTAAAAAGCATCTTGATGTGGGTGAAAGAAGAGAGTGAAAAAGTTGGCTAGAAACTCAACATTCAAAAAACTAAGATCATGGCATCCAGTCCATCACTTCATGGCAAATAGATGGGGGAAAAGTAGAAACAGTGACAGATTTTATTTTCTTGGGCTCCAAAATCACTGCAGATGGTGACTGCAGCCATGAAATTAAAAGATGCTTGCTCCTTGGAAGAAGAGCTATGACAAACCTAGACAGCGTACACAAAAGCAGAGACATCACTTGGCTGACAAAAGTCCATATAGTCAAATCTATCATTTTCCCAGTAATCATGTATGAATGTGAGAGCTGGACCACTGAGAGCATCAAAGAATTGATGCTTTTGAATTGTGATGCTGGAGAAGACTCTTGAGAATCCTTTGGACTGTAAGAATATTACACCAGTCAATCCTAAAGGAAATAAACCCTGAATATTCACTGGAAGGACTGATGCTGTAGCTGCAGTTCCAATTCTCTGACCACCTGATGTGAAGCGCCAACTCATTGGAGAAGACCCTAATGCTGGGAAAGACTGAAGGCAAAAGGAGAAGGGGGCGGCAGAGGATGAGATGGTTAGATAGCATCACCTACTCAACAGACACGAATCTGAGCAAAGACCAGGAGAAAGTGGAGAATCGAGGAGCCTGGTGCACTGCAATCCACGGGATCACAAAGAGTCAGACACAACTTAGCAACTGAACAACGATAAATGTTATACCATACACAAAAGCAACTCAAAATTGAATAAGACTTGAACAAAAGACCTGAAACCATAAAACTCCTCTATTTCCTTCTAGGGGATAAGCTCTCTGACACTGGTCTTGGCAGTGATTTTTTGGATTTAACTCCAAAAACAAAGGCAACAAAAGCAAAAATGGGCAGATGGGACCACATCAAACTGAACAGCTTCCGCCCAGCAGAGGAAACCATCAGTAAAATGAAAAAGAGGCCTAGAGAGTGGGAGAAAGTGTTTATAAATCTAATGTATGATAAAAGTTAATATGCAACATGTAAAGAACTCACACAAACTCAACAGCAAAAAAATACCCAAACCAAACCATTCAATCAAAAATAGGCAGAGGACATGAATAGCCATTTTTTTCTGAAGACATACAAATGGCCAACAGGTACATGAAAAGGTGCTCAACATCATTAATCACCAGGGAAATGCAAATCAAAACCACAAAAAGATATTACCTCACTCCTATTCAAATGGCTATTATAAAAAAGACAAGAGATAACAAATTTTAGTGAGGATGTCGAGAAAAGAGAACACGAGTACTCTGTTGGTGGGAATGTAAATGGATACAGCCACTATGGAAAACTACCATATGATTTAGTAATCCCACTTGTGTGAAAAATGAAAATATCTTAAAAATAAGAAAGAGCAGCTTTGTAAAAGCAGTAGAACAATAGTGTCACATGACCCTTATTCTCACTCATCACTGTTGGTGTTAGCGAGCCCAGAAACCAGGAGAATGCACAGAGTCTTTGATGTCACTTCTAAGTCTTTTATGGAATGAAATGATTAACACCTGCGGCATGATGAAGCTGGTGGTGGGTTTGCTTCCAGGAAAGCAAGGCTCCCGCAGTCTGTTGGTCAATGGTTTTGATGCTATTAGTGTGTTAGTCACTCAGTTGTATCCAACTCTTTTCAAGCCCTTGAACTCTAGCCTGCCAGGCTCTTCTGTCCACTGGATTCTCCAGGCAAGAATACTGGAGTGGGTGGCCATTCCCTTCTCCAGGGGACCTTTCTGACACAGGGATCAAACCTGGGTCTCCAGCATTACAGGTGGATTCTTTACCATCTGAGCCACCATGAAAGCCCACGATGCTATTAGGGGGGCTTCCAATTAGAGCTCCAGGGGACTGTCTTTGTGCTTATCTTGTCAACATTTTAGCAATAACTTTGATGTTTATTCCATTTTCTGCCAAATAGAGCTGGGAAGAAGAGATAAAGTGATAGACAACAGAGTGAAGATTTACAGTTATCTTGGGAGTCAGGAATGTCAAGTTAACACTAAAAAAGATGAATCTGCACAACTCAGTGAAGGTCAGGCTTTACACAGACATCTTCCATGTCACTTCTAAATTATGAGAGTGGGAAGACTTGAAAGAAATCCTGTGATAAAAGAGGCCCAATGATCTCAGTCAGTGCCAGACCCAATGTCAACCAAGAGTCTGACATGGCAGCTAAACAGATGAGTCCAACCTGGGTTTGCAGCAACTCTTTCTGCATGGCCCTCTCCATGGACCACCACATCTGGGTGTTACACGTGAGAGCCTCTTCACTGGGCTCGCAGTTGCCCAGCCTCCCCTTCCCCTCCTTTCTGGCTGCACAGCCAGCTCTATTATCATATGTGAGGGGACCACTTCCACATCCCGACACCCTAGCCATCACCAACTCCTCATTGCCTACCAAGTCATGCAGAAAACTTTGGCCTGGAAGGCAAGTGCTCAGTGTTTTGGGCAACTCCTCTTTCCGGCCTCCTTCTCCCCACTCTCTCCTCCGTGTTTCAACCGAACTTGAGATCTTATCATTTTCTGAGGACATTCCAACTTCTCCCGCCCCCTCGCAGGCTGCCGTCTCCCTCCACAGTCTTCCAGCTGCACCTGTTGAAAGTCCCAGCCTTTCCTGCACCTCACCTTACTTCTTCTACTCAACCCTCAATCTCCCACTCGGAAAACTCCATGTTTTTGCTCTCCTTTTTAGGATATGTACTCCTATCATGCCTGATGTGTGAGTGTTGGGATTTCTGGGTGGGGCTCTCAAGTGCATCTGATGGAATGAGGCATGGCATCCCATGAAAGTCTGTATTAGGCTTCTCCTCCCTGCTCCTCCTCACCAGGTCTAGGCTGAGAAATCTCTGCATAAAGAATAATAGCAGAATGAGAATAAAGTGCCAGGATTAAATGTGAACCAATGCTTCTGTTCTACAAAGTAGAACCCACTAGGAAAATTCAGTAGTAGGCAGATTTGGTTCAAGGTCAAAGTGGGACACTTGCTCTTCCCATTTATACCTCAGTGCAGAGAGAAAGGCAGATGGACAGAGAGATGGAGTGGCTCAAAAGGGCAGAATCCACTTACCCGAGTGAACACAACATAGAAACGGTGGATGGCTGGCCTGTCACTTGCCGTGGGTAAGACAGACTGGGCACCATGAATGGGTGGTATCTTTTAAGTCTCAGCCACCTGGTTCTCTGGAAAAACAGGACCCAGTGACTAACCTGGGATCTACCCAACCATAGGCACAACTTTCCCCTTAGAGGGAGACAGGGATAGCACAGAAAAGAAGCTTGCAGAAAGGTGCAGAATCTTTCTATTCCCAACTGGAAACTACTGGAAGGCTGAGCTCTCGTCTTACACAATTATGAATGACCTCTTTATAATAAGCAAAAACCTGACACATGCTACTCAGTAATTTTGTAGAAATGAATTTGTGACTTACATTTTAAAACTGGCTTTGACAAGCTTGAGTCAGCCAAGGGTATGATATACAGAATGGGGAGAAGTAGTCCGAAAAACGTATAAGCAAGATTCAAATCATTTCTAGGGGTGAGAGGGTCTTTTTCTGAATTACAGAAATAAGACCAAACAAGGTCAAATGATTATGGGACTCTACAGGGACCCTACAGCTTAAAGGCTTTAACAACATGAAGAAGACGCTTCCAGCAATCAGACCTTCGAATAGAGGAAAGGCTGCCTTGAGAGGCTGCCTGCAATTAGAGCAATACAAAGAAGATTCTGGTTCTAAGTCGGGAATTACACTCAGCTTCCCAATCTGAGTCTAAGAAACTAACTTCATGTGGGATTTGAGAGGGAGATAAGAGAATGATTTGGCCAAATATTTGAAAAGCAGATTTATATTCTTAAAGTCTCATAAAAAAAAAATCCTATTTCTTTTCTCTTTATCCACCCTGCAGAAAATGTGTTTCAAAGACACTCACACCCCCATGTGTTTAATTATGCTGTATTGTCACTGGGTCTTTGGAGTCAAATATAATCAGTCTCTGGGAATATTGGGGTTTTGCATTATTATGTCATGAAGTCATTTATATCAAGGCTCAAATGAATTAAAATATACATACTTTTTCTCTAAAAGTTCAAGGTTACCTATGACTTGGAAATTGGTAATTAGCTTTATTTACAGGGACACAGCTGGCATTTGACTGAAAAAAAAATGCTGCAACAGGTTTGGCTGTGCACGTCAGTTAAAGAACAGACATTATTTCAATTTTACTTTTTTCCTAACAAAGGATTTGTTGCAAAATTAACAAATCTAAAGCAGTTCAGGGCACAAATGATAGCCTGTATACGTGTAAATATATGAACTAATAAAAGCTACCGTCTGAAGCTCAAGAGAAAGCCAGTATTTGTAATTTTACAATTGGGTGAGCGCTAGTTTAATTAGTGTGATGAACTTGTGAATTTAGTCAATTTAATTATAGAGGAAATAACTGCATTGTGTTTATTGCTTATTTGGTGTGATTAAAAATTTACTGGAGAAAAATCATCCATGAAAGGTATTTTAACATTTTTCTGAGTGCCTCAGTGACATTTGGTGCAAAACAAAAAACAATGAACCATTTCTTGTATGTAATATTGAGTTATGTTTCTTCATCACAAGCCGAGCTAGATTTGGTCAGAATCAGCCTGTTGTAAATCAGCAGCTGCTCTCATGATTCACCAGAACAAAACAAACTGTGCAAAGATTGTTTATTAAATTGAGTCCCTTCTTTATTAGGCATTTGCTGCAATTTTATTTTATAGTCTCATTTCATTCTAATGCTGTCTCTGTCATAAAATGTCAATGATTTCTCTTAGTATTTCATATTAATTTGTCAAACCAAGCTCACATAATGCCATAAACCTGTCCTGCCAAGATGTGGTGGGGGATGGGGAAGTCAACTCAACATACCAATACCTTGGGCCAAGGATCAAGTTCGATTCCTAAAAGAGTTTATTTGGTACCTTCTAGCACCTTCTATGTGACAGGCACCATACCAGGCTAGTGATTCTGAGTAAACAGCACAGACCAGGCTCCTGGCTTTGGGGACTCACAGTCTGATGGTGGAGACATTCACGTGAAGAAGCCATGGTGTTACGAAGCAGAGTAGCCATGGAGAGAAAGAGAAGGAACACCAGGATCACCAGCCTGCCCACCCGAGAAAAAGCACAGCACTGAGGTGTCTTTCCAGAGACTTCTAGACCTGAGGGTTCTTTACCAGATTTAACTAAATTAAGAGGAACACAATACATTTAGATCTGCTTTGTTTTGAAATGTGAAATAACATATGTGATGGTTAATTTTATGCATCAACTGAGCCATGGGATGACTAGATAATATTAAGTACTATTCTGAATGTGTCTGTGAGAGTGTTTCTGGGTGGGATTCCAATTTGAATGAGTAGAAGTAAAGCAGATTGCCCTCCCCAGTGTGGGTGGGTCTCATCCAATCAGATTAAGGCCTGGAAGAGAACATCTCCATCTCTCTCTGAGCTGACACTGGTCTTCTGTCTTTGGATTCAGATGTGGACTGAAAGTTACACCATCAGCTCTCCTCCTTCAGGCTTGGACTGGAACTACTTAGCTTCCATAATCATATAAGCCAATTCTTTATAATAAACCTCTTTACACATATATCCTGTTGGCTCTATTTCTCAGGGAAATCAATACACCATAACATAGTCAACCTATGACTATCCCTTAGTTTGCTGTAAAAATGGTGTAACTCTGCCTCCTTGGAGGGCTTTGCAACTCAAACAAGTTGAACTGATATCCTTTCTTTGACCTAATCTGGGCATATGTGTTAAGTGAAATGTGTCAAATTTTCCCGCTAAGTGAGGACTAATCCATTTCACTCCCAGAGACTCCAAAGCATTCTCCTGTGACTTCCAGCTTCAGAAATGAACAATGTCATCAGAAGAAGACAGAACTGAGGTGGCCTCTAGGACAATGATTCGGAAATGGGATGCTCAGACCACTCAGGGCCCTGTTAAGAGTGTGGATTCTGGGGACCCTTCTGATACCTTTGGGAAACCCTATAGGGGTGACTGAACTTAGGGATCTCCCTGTGGTTGGAGCACAGTTCAGCAAGAAGATTCCCGGACATGTCCTGACATCCATTTTCATCACTACCTTTTACAATTAATTCTAGAAACATATGTTTTCTAAATGCATCATTATTTCGTTTTGCATAATCTTTTTAAAAGAACTTTCTCTAGTTTCTGCCACTTCCAATCAATCTTAGCTTTTGCAGCCCTGTCAGTTCTCATGGACACCTAACACTTCCTGCTTTCTGCCATGGAATAGTTTTGGGATAGAGATTATTTCCTTTCTTCCTTCTCAGCCCCTACTCTAGGCCTTTTCTGTTTAACTTAAAAACAAAAAACAGAAACTGGTCAAATCTGTATTTTTAGAAAATCTTTTCCTAATTGTATTAGGGCCAGAGTTGTTAACCTGGTGACAGAAGAAATTCCTGATTGATTCAATGTGCTATGTCCAGATGTTCTGGCAATAAAATCGTGCCCTTGAAGTGAGAGCCTGGCCCCAGACGGGGTCCTGTGGGAAACCCCTCAATGTGGGAACAACACTGTTTCAGGCTTGGGGGAAGTCCCATGCAATAGAGTCTTTTATGACCCCCCCAACTCACTGTCCTTGCCTCCTGGGACAAGCATCCCCGCCTCAGACTGGAGGGGAGAAGGCAGTTTGCAGACTGAGATGTTTAAGCCTTACTATCCAAATGCCCCAATGAAATGCATGAATGGGTTGACATGACGTTATTGCATAAGGTTCACAGCTTAACTTGCTGAGTCTCCTCCTTTTGCTGCTGCTGCTGCTGTTGCTTCAGTCGTGTCCTCCTTTTGGCTTCAACCCAAATGCTCATCAGCTGCTGCTAAGTCACTTCAGTTGTGTCCAACTCTGTGTGACCCCATAGATGGCAGCCCACCAGGCTCCCCCATCCCTGGGATTCTCCAGGCAAGAACACTGGAGTGGGTTGCCATTTCATTCTCCAATGCATGAAAGTGAAAAGTGAAAGTGAAGTTGCTCAGTCGTGTCCGACTCTTCGCGACCTCATGGACTGCAGCCCACCAGGCTCCTCCATCCATGGGATTCTCAGCTAATGAATGGCTAAACAAAATATGATATATCCATACAATGAGATATATTTGGTCAGAAAAAGGAATTGATGCAGCTGAAAACATTACAATAAATGAAAAAAGCCAGTCACAAAATGTACTCAAAGGGCCCTGCAGAACAAAATCAACAGAGCAACTCTGCAGTGAGGAATCTGGGGAGAGAAACTCTGAAACACAACTCAGCAATCTGGTTCTGGGATTCAGTCTTGAAATTTACTAGCTTGATGGCCTTAGTCAATATTCAAATTTTTCTAAACTTGAATTTTTTCATCAGTAAAATTAGGATAATAGTGTCATCATTTGTGAGGACTAAATGAGACTGTGTTCAGGGCTATGGTAGTTTATTACAGAAATGGGCCCCCAGTTACGTCTTCCTGTTTCTCCACCCTTGGTGCTATCCTCCCACGTTGATTCTGGGATTAGCCATGTGACTTGCTTTGACTGATAGCACATTAGCAAAGATAATTTGAGCAGAGGGGCATATCATGCATTGGGACTTGCCTGTTATAACACACAAGCCTACCATGTGAAGACGCCTAAGCTAGCTTGCTGGAGACATGTGGTTCAGCTGTCAGCCAGCCCAACCACCAGCCATCCGAGTGAAGCCATCTCACACCACCCAGTTGACTGCCAGATGACCGCAGCCATACAAGAGATTTCAGATGCAGAACAATCAGCCAGCTGAACCCAACCCAAATTATTGACCTACATGTCAAAGACCACTAGAAACACACTTGTAGTTAGGCAAAGTTACCTTTATTTTGATCGCTATAGCAAGAGATAATGTATACCAGAGGAAATAGGAAGGGGAAGCAATAGGAGCTTATTATAGGATTTGGGTGTCTGCTTGGTGATTGGGTGTCTGCTGGGTGATTTCATAAAACATTTAGGGAAGTTGGAGCCAGTTTTTGATTGGGTGCTTTCAGAAAATAGGGCCAGCTTTGTGACTGGTTCTCTTGATAATTTTTATCTGAGGCAGGAGGATTAAAGTAGGACTACAGTTGTCAGTGGTAACTCATTATCTGTTAGAAGAAGGAGATATTTAATTACTTTTGAGTTGCAGAATGTCCTTGTCTCTGTATAGTTTCAGGCATGATCACAAAATAGTCTTGTTCTATATTATTGCATCATGGTCAAAGAATGGCCTTGTCTGAGTATTGTTTAAATGCTGTGAAAATTATTTATATACATTCAGGCACACCACAGCTTCCAGCTGCAAGCTGTTGGGGCCACTTTTTGCTTTTCTTATACAGAATCAGGGGCAAATAGTTGTGTTAAGCCTCTAAGTTGTGAGATGGTTTTAAACCCAGAGATATATAAGTAATAAGAATGCTTCGTAATGCATAAGGTGCATATAACCCCAGATTCCTTCTAGGGTAGAAGACTCTGACTTCATGGGATTCAAGTGGAGGAAGTAAGCAGAATGTGAGGGAGTTAACCAGGACGACCTGAGGACAAGGGACAGTGGAGACCTCAGAGACCCAAGGTGGCCATGTACACGTAGCAGACGGGGCTGGTTGAACCATCTCCTGCTGGCACTGCCTCTTTCATATGCTGCTCCCAGTTACCGACCATGATGTTCATCTTTCCCAGGGTCCACTCCTGGCTGGAGGGGCAGCAGGGCAAGGGCAGGTATCCCAGGACCCTTTCTCAGCTAACATCTCTCACAGGCAATGAAAGCTGCTGATGGTCTGTGCACGAACTATCTATTCTGTTCACTGACCTTTCTGTGGGTTCAGCCATCATAAACAATGTCGGAACCTGCTTTATTTTTGGTAGAAAGATATACCTGCCTTTGCTCTGAGTACAGAAGGTACTGACCCATTTCAGGGAGGTGTGACAGAGGAGCCATAATTCTCAGTTATTGTTTCACCTCTTGAATGACCAATAACCCAGGTGAACTCTTCTGCTTTTTGACCAGGTACTTTTAGCTTAATTTACTGCTGGTCAGGCTCTGGTTGTAAATCTCCTGAGGACAGGACATGCTTCTTGCAGTTACTTCTCTAGCCAAAACCTTCAGTGAAGTTCAAGGGAGAAAGGAGGACAGTAAATCTTATTTTTCCCTTACAAATTCTCTATAGGCTATTCCCTACTGACAGCTTAAAAATCAACTCAAACTTAACCATCTTCTGGGAAGTATTCTTTCACTCAGCTACAGGAATGTGTTTTTCCATTCACCCTCAAAGCCAGAGGCAGCCACTTTATCTATGAGAGTCTGTCACAGTTGGTACAGAGATATTCAGATGACTGAAAAGTAGCCATTCTTCCTGACTTCAAGAAAAAAGGAAAGTACCCAGGTGGTGTGAGTGGTAAAGAACCTGCTTGCCAACGCAGGAGACCTAAGAGTCATGGATTCAATCCCTGGGTCACGAAGACCCCCTGGAGAAGGAAATGGCAACCCACTCCAGTATTCTTGCCTGGGAAAGCCCATGGACAGAAGAGCCTGGTGGGCTGCAGTCCATGTGGTTACAAAGGGTCGGACACAACTGAAGAGACACAGCTCACACAAATCACCAGTGGGAACACTGGATGTCTATGTTGGTTCAGTAGGTTCTTGAAAGAACTTGAGGATCCCTTTCTTCATTTGAAGCTGTTGCATTGTATTTTATATGAAAATTTGTCATTCAAACCACAGGGAACTTTTGAATTTCAATGGATCCTCCTTTCCTTCCTTCTTACTGTATCAAACCAGTGACGAGCCAAACATTGGCTAATTGCAGAGCCGGAGTGTCAACTCAACCACAAAAACTGAGATCATCCACTCTTGGCTGTGCAGTTTGTCCAACAATGGCAAAATGTCAGTGGCAATGTTAAGACAGGAGAAGATCCCATATTTTGGAGCCACCGTCACTCAGCAATGATTCCACCCTCTTCCACCCATGATAAAAATCCACTGGCCAAATTCCTGACTCTGTACCCCTCTGGCCATCACTAATGGTTTTGTATCTGAGTGCCATGGTTTATAAAATGTGCTTCCACCCATCTCACAGGATTGCTAGGAATATAAAATGATAAGCACAGGCTCTGTGAAATGTTATAAATTTAATCTGTTATTCCATGAAATCTCACCATAATTCTATCACAGTAGGACTGATGGCAACAGCTAACACACATGCTTCCCACAAATAACAGGAATAGCTTGTGAGCGCCTCAAGGATAAGAATCATTCCACTCATCTGATTATCCACTGTGATCCACATCCCCTGAGGAAACATCTCTAGGATAGGCTTTGAATAGGCAGATGGAACACTGAATGAGTGGATGGATGGGTGGGTGGGTGGGTGGAAGATGAATAGATGTGATGGATTATTGAATAGATGCATGCAGGGCCAAGATGATACACAACAACATGGGCATTTGGGTTGTCAAAACATTAAAATCCTTCCACTTTGGCTGGTAAATATGTCTCCCTGAGCTCTTCAAGTGCTCCCTGTTGTCCTGATTGCCTTGATGCTGCTCCTCCCACAAAGGCCCCAGTCCTTTCCACAACAGCAATTGTAGGGTTATCATCTGGCACAGAATTTCATGCTGATAGGAAATCGAAGTGGTTGATGCCAGAGCCCTCAGTTAATTGTGAAACAGTTCGATCATCCCTCTTGCTTGGATGGATAATCATTTCATTACTGGGCTAGTTTTAAGCTCCAGGACAAGGTTCTTAATAAATCCCATGATTGAGATTTTAATTTGTTGTCAGTATTTCCTAGCTCATAGAATTAAAGTCCATCATAACCTGAGGTCCTTTAAGATTTGAAATTTTGTTGTTGAGTTCCTTTTCTTCACCACACTCCAAAATTTCCAAATAATGATTTGCTACATGTGGGGTGGGACTTTTCCTCAAGTAGTTATTTATTATATTAACTCACTTTCTTAATAGCATGGGTTTGGGGAATTCCTTAGTATTTTCTTTCCCCCCTAGCTTTGCTGCTGCTGCTGCTGCTAAGTCGCTTCAGTCGTGTCCGACTCTGTGCGACCCCATAGATGGCAGCCCACCGGGCTCCCCCATCCCTGGGATTCTCCAGGCAAGAACACTGGAGTGGGTTGCCATTTCCTTCTCCAATGCATGAAAGTGAAAAGTGAAAGTGAAGTCACTCAGTCACGTCCAACTCTTAGCGACCCCATGGACTGCAGGCTACCAGGCCCCTCCGTCCATGGGATATGCCAGGCAGGAGTACTTATGCTTAATAGTGCTTATATTGTACTGGAGTACTGGAGTGGGGTGCCATTGCCTTCTCCTCCCTGCTAGCTTTATTGAGATATAATTGACATATACCTTTGTACAAGTTTAAGGTATACAATGTGATGACTTGATACATGCATATATTGCAAATGATTGCCACAATAAGGTTAGTTAGCACCGCCACCATCTCACATGATTACCTTTTATGTGTGCTGTGAGAATATTTAAGATCTATCAGCAACTTTCAAGTATGTAACATAGCATTGTTACTATGGTTACCATGCTAGTACATGAGAGCCCCAAGACTTACTCATCTTCTAACTGGAAGCTTATATCTTTTGACCATCTCCCATTCTCTCCCACCCCACCTCTGGCAACCACCATTTTACTCTCTGTCCCCATGTAAATTACTTTCTTGATAGCATGGGTTTGGAGGATTTCTATTCCAGTAGTTACTTATTATATTAACTCACTTTCTTAATAGCATAGGTTTTGGGGGGAAATGCTTCCTAATTATCATGATCATTGGATCCCTCTAGAATAGTCCTTCATTAAATTCTAGAAGAACTTGTGGCAACTGTACACTGACCTCACCAGGCAGAGCTCACATCACATTTTGAAAGAAGAGATGGTCTCACGCAGGCCATGGTCCAGCCTCATGCTGGTGTCTTGTTATGTGGCTCTAAGTCCCCCGTGGCCTTCAGCTCCTCCACCGGGGACTGCCGCTTGGAATTCTGGGATGGCTGCCCTCCCCCTACACTATGTCTATCACACATGGCTTTGGTGGGGTGGAGCCCCCCGACCCCACTTCACTCAGTTCCCTGCAACAGTCTTTGGGCAGTAATACTCCACACCTCCCCCACCCCTGCCCCCCCCACACACATACACTTCCCAGTGATGAGTAATAATCTCCAGAAGCAAAACAGTATAGCAACAGACAGCGGAGATAGTGTTTCCCCTGGGTCTCTTCATCACTGTGCTGAGCACCAGCTGAGCCCTTTGGCCCACTCTTCTCTGTCCAGACCATGCCCAGGGCACAAAGGGGCTCCTTCTCATCCCTTTTCAAACAGCTAAGAGCCCTTATCAAATAACTAAGAGATTTAGTTTACAAGTCTGGGGCAGGGCCTTGAAAAATAGGTTCTTTCCCTTAGGCCAGAGTGCAGCTCTTAGGAAGGTGACCCCTCTCCCCCTCCCATCTTCCTCAAGAACTCAGAAGCAGAAGGCTCACCCTTAGAGTACTGGTCTCAAGGTTGCAGGGCAGAAAAAGAACTCTCTCAGCCCCAGTTTATCTTTGCCTGCTGCATGCCGCTTTCTTAAACGTGAAGGATGCATCAACCACTATTTGGAAAAGTTTGTCTCAAAGGGAAGTTGATCTCAGAAACATAACATTTAGCATCCAGAATGTGCACTTCACAGCTGGGCCAGGCAATGAAATGGATCAGCCGCGTCTGCATTTTGAGAAGAGAAAAACAGAGTGTCATCTTTCAACAGAGAGGATATGGAAGGATATTTTATAATTAGCTCCACTCCTCTGACACAAAGAATCAAAGAAGTGGAGCAGCCCAGTTCCCTCCATCCGAGCATCAGGAAAGCAGCCTTGTGCTAACATGGGGAGAGCCACCTTCAACAGTATCTGCCAGATTTTAAGAGGAGATTTTCTTCTTTCAACATCATTCTCCTCTCTCCTACTGCTAGAGAACTGGCTGACTTTCCCCTTCAAAGGTAGCATTTTTTTGACAAAGTATCACAACTATAGTAACACGTTAGAAGAAATAAATAACACAGACAGGAAAGGCTTCCCTGTTTGCTGAAAGCACCAACTGCACAGGTCTCCAGGGTTACAAGGCTGATTTGCATCACACTCCTGCTCTCCTCCATCACCCATCCCCTCCCTGCTTCCCAGAGACCCTGTGAGACAAAGTCTCCATCCTAGCAGATGGCATTTGCACATTTCCACCCAGGACTCTCCCCTCTGCCCCATCCCCCATCCAGCTCTCGCTGCCAGCGCCTGCTTTGATGCATTCATGTGTTTCCAGGCAGCTCATGCCCAGCGAACTGAAGCTTTGAGCCGTGACCTCATCAGGAAGGACTTGCAGCCTGTCTCCCAGCCAGGCTGCCGTCATCTGGGAATAGGAACTGTGTTGGCTGCAGATGTTCACCTGACCCTCCTGTGCAAAAGCTGAGGATCTGGGGGAAGGGAGATAGTCCTACGAGTCTGAGTAGAGGGTCTCATTACTGATGCTCAGAGCTTTTCTCATTAATAGATAGCTTCTATAATCATAACATGTATAGATTTCCAAAAGAAAGAAATGAGCCTCACTTCCTCCTCACTTACAAGCTGGGCAGAGAGGAACAGAGGAACAAGAGCCTCTTCCTTTGTCTAGGCACTGTGGTTCATCAAGCACTTGGTGAGAGTCAGGTCTGCTCACAAAAACAGAAATCCTTCTAGGTCTTTGAAAAGAAGAATTTAATACAGGGAATCAGTTGGTGAAGCTACAGGAGTACAGAGAAATTCAACAGAAAACAGGAGAAAAGCAGAGATTAGCCACAGCAGGAAGCCACAAACATGCCAAGGCCCGTGAGACAGTTGAGAGCAGAGGGTGTAAACAGGGGCTAAAAACCAGATCTCCTGCAGATGCTGAAACTGTGAGATGGCCTCGTGGGAGCTGGGACCAAAAGGGAGGGGCTGCCTAGCAGAAATTGGAGCCCCGAAGGGAACACAGCCACTGCTGAGATTCGAGAGCAGAGAGAGAGGGAGGAGGACAAAAGCAGTAGGGAATTTCCTCCCCTCCCTTCAGTTTGCTGCCAGGCCTCCCTCGGCAAGCCCACCAGCGGCCACTGGTAACGAAGCCCATGAAATGCAGTTCCCTATGATCAAAATAGGAGCAGAGGAAAAGCTGGCGTGGATTTGAGGCATATTTGGCGCCCAGTCTTTCCTTTTTCACAGACTGAAAGACTTGGAAGTTACAGTGTTGACAGTCTTTAGTTACAGACTTGGAAGACTAAGATGAAGACCAAGAGTTAGATGGTGATCCCATAGTAAACACCAGTGTAGCCCTTCTGACACCATCACACCCTTGGAAGAGAGACAGGAGACAGTGGGCCCCAGGCTGAGCTGCTGGAGCTTGTCTCCTGCAGACACCTCAAGGGAAAGATAAAGGCAGGAGCAAAGAGGAGCTGAGCTCTGCTTGAGTGAAGAGATAAGACGAGCACATTTTTCATTCTTGTGTTGAAGGACATCTCCCCAACTAAACATGAGCCAAAAAAAAAAAAGTTCCTCAAAGGTCAAAAAAGGGGGAGGGCATTAGCCCATAATATGTCCTGCCAACCTCCCAGACACTCTTGTGCTGGAATCCATCTTGGCTAAAAGATGTATGCCCACACTGGGAGGGCTCTGAGTCAGACCAAGTGTTAGTTGCTCAGCTGTGTCTGCCTCTCTGCAACCTCATGGCTTTCCCTCTGTCCATGGGATTCTCCAGGCAAGAAGATGGAGTGGGCAGCCATTCTCTTCTCCAGGGTATCTTCTCAACCCAGGGATCGAACCCAGGTGTCCTGCATTGCAGGCAGATACGGACACAAAGCAAGATGAAGCAAGATGATTGGCTAGAGGGAATCTGGAAAACGGTCCCCATATAAACAGTTTAAGCCACCCCCCAAAGCTCGTGACTGCTGTCTCTTTCCACACATACTTTTTTTTTTTTTTTTCAAATAAATGCTTTAGTTGTTTTGCTACCTTCTCTTTGCTGAATTCTTTCTTTAAAGAAGACAAGGACCAAGGTCCTGTTTCAAGACCACTGGCCCTTGTAGTCCAGGAGTTAAGATTCCTGGTTTTCACTAGGCAGCCTGGGTTTGATACCCAGTCAGGGAACTAAGATCCTGCTTCAAGCAGCCTTACCCAGTGGCACCCCCACCAAGATTAGAAGGAGGAACAAGAATACGCTCCAAGGTGGGGATGAAAGAAGATACTAAAACGACTCTGGCAGGCTGAAGGCTGAGAGGGTCATAAGTAGAGTTTGCTCAGGCTGGAATCCTAAGGATGGATGGGTTCTGGGGCCTATGAGACGGTGTCCTAGACAGCTGCAGAAATTTAAACTTTCAAATTCCATTAGAGGGTCTGGGCTAGAGGCAGTCCATGTTACAGCCAAGGGAGGAAAATTAGATGGGGGCCTCTAGCTGTGTGAAGGTGATTTTTTAACCATATCATGGGCTTGCATTCAACAATCTACTTGTTATCTGAGCCCCCTTTGCACTATAACGAAATTGTCTTCCCACTTTGTGAGGCTGGTGGTGGTTGTGCTGTTGTGAGCTGGGCTAACCTACTGGATATGAGTCCACCACAGCCTACAGTCCTGGCTGTGGACCTTATTTAAACGTTCAGGTCTCTCCTGGAAGATGGGGCTGCTGACGTTCGCCTCACAGAGCTGTTGTAAGGACTACGTGAGACGACAAACTTGGGAACGAAACACGCAGCACAGAGCCTGGCTCCTAGAGAGAGCTCCAACAATGGAGGCAATGGTCTGTGGGCAGGAGAACACTTACAGCCTTGCCAGGACGACCAGCCCACAGGCCCCTGGGGGGTCAATGAGGTCACAGCAAAGAACAGGCTCCTTGCATTACCCTTTCAGCTGGGTGCAGACGGCAAATTGCCTTCCCAGCCTGTGGCTCCTTAGTCACAAAAAAAACAAATCACAGCCTGTCAAGACAGTCCCAGAAGCAAATAAGATCAGAAGAATATATGTTTTCTGGCAAAATTTACTGCCTTCAGATGCCCTTGGAAATCCTGTTAAGTTGAAAAAAAGAAAGTGAAAGACCCTCATAGAGACAGGGGGGACCCAGAAGTACCTTCTCACTGTCCAGGAATCTAGGTTGGGTGCCCTGGGATTTGGGTGGGGTGAAGGAGCGGTCAGCATGCCTGTAGTAATGGACGGATCTCTCCAAACATCATGGGTGCCCATCTGTCCTCTGTGGGCAGCAGAGATGCTGGGAGGGCCTCGCTGGACTGGAACACAGGGAGGGCAGAGTTGGCTAAGGGAGCAGGTTTACTAGCGGCTACCATGGGGTTCAGATGGTAAAGGATCTGCCAGCAATGCAGGAGACCCCGGTTCCATCCCTGGGTCAGGAAGATCCCCTGGAGAAGGGCATGGCAAACCACTCCAGTATTCTTGCCTGGAGAATTCCATGGACAGAAGAGCCTGGCAGGCTACAGTCCATGGAGTCAGAGACAGTTGGACACGACTGAGTGACTAACACTCACACACACACCCCACAAGGCCTGGGGAACCAGCACAGGGGGATGGAGGAGACAGGCCAGAGGAGAAATGGGACAAGAGAGGCCTGAGCTCCATGGCAAAAGCCAGGGGATGAGTCAGACAAATAACAATAAAAGTAACAGGTATGGGTCAGCCCCTAACTCACCCAAGTGGGTAGCCAAGGCAGCCAATAAAATACACAATTTCCTCTAAGCCTCCTCTCAACATGAATGGCTCCTTGAGGAACACTACTCAGCTTCCAGTAGACTTCTCAGGCATAACTTTAGGACAGGCTTTTATTTCCTTAGGACCGCACCTCTTCGGTCCTCCCCGCTGTCAAGGGGCAGTCACAGTAGCTCTGCGATTCTGTCTATTGTTAAGACAATGGCTGCTCAGAAAAAGAAACTACAGTTCTTGAAGGAAGGAGAAAGAGAGGACAGAGGAAAGAAGGTTCCAGAAACTCCGCAGAGCTCTGGCCTGGGGGAGCCAGAGCTTCAGCTAATGGGCAGAGGTGGGGCCACAGAGTGTTCTGGAGACATTAGGTGTGTGTGTCTGTGGCGCTGCACTGGGAGGTATCTCTGTCAGTGAACCAGCTAATTCATGATTTATCAGTATTCGTTTTGCTGAATTTGGGGGGAAGAATCAGAGCTTCATCTGACTGAATCAACAATCAAATGGTGACCCCCGGGTGTTCTTGGTGAGGTGGGAGCATGGTGGCTCAGCGGCAGGAGTGGGGGCAGGCAGGAATCTGGGGAACAATCCCTTATGACAGGCCTAATGGGCCAGACTGATTCAGTGAGTGCTGACAAAACTTCTTTGCTTGAGCAAACTTTATTCAGGCTCCATGAACTTTCTCCAAGCCCATTTCTGCACTTCCTTCTAAAATGCAGCTTTAGCAAGAGACACCCCCAACCTCGATATCTGATCAGGCTCCTCATCCCCCTCATTTCCCAGGTGCCATCTGATCACCCTGACCTGCCTTCAGCAAGAATCCTGTTAGGCTGGTTTAGTCTGAGTCCCCTCTTACCCCTGATATTTCCTCTTAATTTTCCAGGCACTGCCTCCCACTCTGCTCTTTGGCTGTAAGTTCCCACTTCTGAGTCAAAGTGTTAGTCACTCAGTCATATCTGACCTTTTGCAATCCCATGGACTGTAGCCCACCAGCCTCCTCTATCCATGGGATTTCCCAGGCAAGAATACCGAGTGGGTTGCCTGGAGAAGGGGTCTTCCTGACCCAGGGACCGAAACTGGGTCTCCTGCATTGGAGGCAGATTCTTTACTGCCTGAGCCACTGGGGAAGCCCTGTATTCCCACTTGCCTGAGCTGTATTCAGAGTTAAGTCCAATCTCTTTTCCACTTCAGAATCCCATTCCGGTGGTCCCTATACCTATCGTCATGCGTGTGTGTATCTGCTCAGTCGCTAAGTCATGTCCAGCTCTTTGCAACCTCATGAAAAGTGGACTGCAGCCCACTGGGCTTCTCTGTGCATGGGATTTCCCAGGCAAGAATACTGGAGGAGGTTGCCATTTCCTTCTCCAAGGGATCTTCCCAGTTCAGGGATCAAAACCATGTGTCCTGCCCTGGTAGGCAGATTCTTTACCGCTGAGCCACCAGGGAAGCCATCTATCATCATGGTCCCAAATAACAGTTGCTTTACCATCTGTAACAAATACCATGAAGAATTTTTTCTTTATCAGGACCACCAGTCTCCCCACTCCTACCCCAGCTATAATCATCACCACCCAAACATAAGCATTTCCCTCCCCTCTGGCCACACCTGGGGGTTTGACAGGAGGGCCCCAAGTTGATGCTGCTCTCTCCTCTGAACTCATTTTGTCATATATATATGTGTATACAGGAATAAAGAGAGAAAGATGCAAATGTTTGTATATGCGTACATAAAGGTAGATACACATATTCCCTAACTCTGACCACACCTGGAAGCAGTGGCACCCCAAAAGCAATGAGCACACTTAGCTCCCAGATCTCGGCTTTTAAATACCACTCCCAACTGAAAGAAACCAGGGCTCCTTAGAGTAACGGCTGATTCCAGAGCTGGGACACGGAACCTACAAGATGAGTCTGGGATATCTGATTGTGCCAGATAGTAGGAAAGTGCTCAAAGAACAACACAGTTGTTGTTTAGTTGTGTCCAACTCTCTGCAACCCCATGGACTGTAGCCCACCAGGCTCCTCTGTCCATTGAATTCTCCAGGTAAGAACACTGGAGTGGCTTGCCATTTCCTTCTCCAGGGGATCTTCCCAATGCAGGGACAGAACCCAGGTCTCCTACATTGCAGGCAGATTCTTTACCTCTGAGATACCAGGGCTTCCCTTCAAAGAACAATAAGGATATGTCAAAAGGACTTTGGCCTATAGGCCAAATCTGAGACAATTAAAGCATTAAAATAGATAATAGTTGCTACCAATGCCTAGAGTCGAACCAGTTGGTTTTATTACTCATTACAGTGAGGGTCCATACCATTTCTGTCCTTTATCAAGCCCATCTTTGCATGAAATGTTCCCTTGGTATTTCTAATTTTCTTGAAGAGATCTCTGGTCTTTCCCATTCTGTTGTTTTCCTCTATTTCTTTGCACTGATCTCTGAGGAAGGCTTTCTTATCTCTTCTTGCTATTCTTTGGAACTCTGCTATGGTTTTTCCTGTGGTCATGTATGGATGTGAGAGTTGGACTGTGAAGAAGACTGAG
Organism: Bos taurus; assembly: GCF_002263795.3. NCBI lineage: Eukaryota > Metazoa > Chordata > Mammalia > Artiodactyla > Bovidae > Bos > Bos taurus. The sequence continues at coordinate 21,269,449 of NC_037351.1, read as the reverse complement.
CGCCAAAGAATTGATGCTTTTGAACTGTGGTGTTGGAGAAGACTCTTGAGAGTCCCTTGGATTGCAAGGAGATCCAACCAGTCCATTCTGAAGGAGATTAGCCCTGGGATTTCTTTGGAGGGAATGATGTTGAAGCTGAAACTCCAGTACTTTGGCCACCTCATGTGAAGAGTTGACTCATTGGAAAAGACTCTGATGCTGGGAGGGATTGGGGGCAGGAGGAGAAGGGGACGACAGAGGATGAGATGGCTGGATGGCATCACTGACTTGATGGATGTGAGTCTGAGTGAACTCCGGGAGTTGGTGATGGACAGGGAGGCCTGGTGTGCTGCGATTCATGGGGTCGCAAAGAGTTGGACACGACTGAACGACTGAACTGAACTGAACTGAACAGTGAGGGTGAATACACACCATAAATAACCATGTGTGTGTGCTAAGTCACTTCAATCGTGTCCGACTGTGTGACCATATGCGCTGTAGCCTGCCAGGTTCCTCTGTCCACAGGATTCTCCAGGAAAGAATACTGGAGTGGGTTGCCATTTCCTTCTCCAGGGGATCTTCCCAACCCAGGGATCAAACCCATGTCTCTTATGTCTCCTGCATTGGCAGGCAGGTTCTTTACCAATAGTGCCACCCAGGAAGCCTATAAGTAACCATGGGGTATCTCAATAAGAGGATGTCAGAAGAAACTACTACAGGATCTAGCTTTTGTTTTGGAGGGCTTGGGAAGTGTCCAAGAACATGGGATTCACTCTGGATCGCACACTGGCAGGAAGTGGAGACGTTTCTATGATTGGTACCTCAACAAATGTTTCCATAGGAGGGCAGACTAGTGAGGATAAGGCTGTAATGGTCAAAAAGCAGCAGTCACCTATATTAGCTGGGAGAGAGGGATATTTGGTATTATCATGGGTTGCATTTTGTTCTTGTCTGTGCCTAGATAAAATTATGAAGTGGCCTTGTTTTGTCCCAATGTGCTATGGTCTCAAAGTGGCCTTGTTTGATGTTAGTGCTCTGAGATGATTAGTGTCCGACAGAAGAGGATACACAGCCTAGTTGTGAGCACCAGGCCAGCTTCACAGTGACACCCAGCTGTAACCATCAGACCAGTTCTCAGCACTCAGGAATGTCATTTTCATTCTCAAAAATAATGACATAACTTATAGGACAAAATAGGACTCTATGAATCCATACAGATATAAAGTAACTGATTAATTAACTAAGTTAGGATAAAGATGAAAAATTTTTAAATAATAGACTCTGTTTTAGAGCAGCTTGATGTTTATAGGGAAATGGAACAGAAAGTTAGAGTTCCCATATATTTCACACACATACACAGAACTTTCCCTATTCTGAACATCTTGTAATGGTGTGGTACATTTATAAGGCAATCTGACTCTTAAACCAGAGTCTATAGCTTATGTTAGAGTCCACTCTACATGTTGTACATTCTATGGGCTTTGACAAATATGCAATGAACATATCCACCCTTACAATATCAAACAGAATAGCCTTACTGCCCTAAAAATCCTGTGTTCCTTCTATTCTTCCCTCTTTTCTTCACTCTGAACCTTGGCAACCACTGGTCTTTTCACTGTCTCCCTAGTTTTGCCTTTTCCAGAATGTCATATAGTTAGAATCATATAACATATATTCTTCTCAGATTGGTTTCTTTTACTGCGTGATATGCATTTAAGGGGGCTTCCCTGGGTTGGGAAGATTGGCTGGAGAAGGAAGAGGCAACCCACCCCAGTCAAAGTGAAAGTCGCTCAGTCGTGTTTGACTCTTTGTGACCCTATGGACTATATAGTCCATGGAATTCTCCAGGCCAGAATACTGGAGTGAGTAGCCATTCCCTTCTTCATGGGATCTTCCAAATCCAGGGGTCGAACCCAGGTATCCCGTGTTGCAGGTAGATTCCTTACCAGCTGAGCTACAAGGGAAGCCCAAGAATAGTGGAGTAGGTAGCCTATCCCTTTTCCAACAGGTCTTTCAAACCCAGGAATCAAACCAGGGTCTCCTGCATTGCAGGTGGATTCTTTACCAACTGAGTTATCAGGGAAGCCCACCCACTCCAGTATTCTTGCCTAAAAAATCCCAGGGGCAAAGGAACCAGGTGGGCTATAGTCCACAGGGTTGCAAAGAGTTGGACACAACTGAGTAGAGTCAGACATGCATTTAAGTTTCCTCCGTGCCTTTTTATGAATTGGTAGCTAATTCATTTCTATTGCTGAATAATACCCCATTGTAAGGATATATCATTTATTTATACTTCACTTCTTAAAGGATATCTTGGTTGCTTCCAATTTTGGGCAATTGTGACTAAAGCTGTTGTAAGTACGTGCAGATTTCTATATGGATATGTTTTCAGCTCATTTGGGTAAATACCAAGGAGTGCAATCAATTACTGGATCATATGGTAAGCCTATGTTCAGTTTCATAAGAAACTGCCAGACTGTCTTCTAAAGTGGTTGTACCATTTTGCATTCCCACTAACAAAGAATAAGACATGATAATTGCATGTATTGTGATATTCTGGAAGGGATCTTGGAACAGGAAAAGAACATTAGGAAGAAACCCAGGGAATGTGACTAAAGTATGGATGCTAATAATGCATCAGTACTGATGCATTGGTTGTGACAAATATATCAGAGTGGTGTAAGATGTTAAAATAGGGAAAACTCAGTATACTGAATTCTTCTACTATTTTTGAAAAAATTTTTTTTGTAAATCTAAAACAATTCTAAAGTAAAAAGTCTATTTAAATATTTAAAAAGAAATGTGAGAATCATCACCACTTTGCAATACCCCAAAGAATGAATACAGGCATTGAGCACCAGTGACTGCTGTGATTACAAAAAGAAAGACAACCAGACCTTATGTGATTTTTGCTGTCGTGCTGAAAGAATTAAACTTGAATCTAGTCCAATTTCTACCTCTGGCTGTCAGTTTGTAAGAAATGCAGAAGACAAAGGAACATGTTGCTTTGTACCATAACCAACAGAATTCATTATCACCTATCAACAGTGAAAGAAAACTCCAAAATGAAAAACTAGAAAAGGGACTGTAGCAACACACCAAAAAGAATAATGATAATAATAATACCCCACTGTCACCAGCTATTTTTAAAGACTAAAAAGAAAGAAGAGGTTAAAAAAAAAAAAAAAGCAGAGCTGAAATTAATTTCATTTGGAGAACATACAGATGTATCCCTGAAAAAACCAATATAATCAACTAAAACTATTAGAAATAAGAGAATTTACCAAACTGATTAAAAAACTTAAACAAAATGATTGCTTTCCTACATGCAACAACAACTAGCTAGAAAACAGAACAAAAGATTCTATTTCAAAATGACATGAAACAACAGAAAAGTTGCTAAGAATAAGATTATTAAAAATGTGCAGTATGTAGAAGAATTTTAAACTCTATTGACAAAACTGAAAGGACAATTTAATAAATGGAAAGACACATTTTTTACAAGATGAGAAAATCTACCATATAAAAGTATCAATTCCTCCTAATTTTGTCTATAAGTTTAATGTGACCCCAATAAACATAGCATCAGATCAATATCTAAATAATAGAAATTTCAGAAAGAGCAAAGAAAATGGTAGGGGAAAAATTATCAAAGAAAAATACAATTTCTTGAGCAAAACATTCTAGATTGAAAGGTCCTTTGGAATTCTTAGTACAATAAATAGAGAGAAACAAGACCTATACTAAGTCATATGATTAAGACATTACAGAACAAAAGTATATAATAAAAAGGAAACTCAAAAAAAAAAAGGCAGCTCTTAAAAACTAACAGAAAGGGAGAAAAATAGACTTTAAACAACCCAGGACTCGCAGAAACATCAGACCTCTCAGAAACCAACCTTACTGTGCTTTAGAAAACTCACAGTGGAAAATACATTCCCAGTTCTGAGGAAGAAGAATTTCTATCTTATAATTCATATCCAACTGAGGTATCACTTAAGTCTGGGGGAAAAAACAGTGACTCTTTGTTATTGCTTTCCTCATTAAAAAGAAAAAGAAAACCTATTTATTGTGTAAAAGTTTAAACATATTTATAAGTAGAGATGACAACAATATAATAAATTCCCATCTACCTAACAACCAGATTCAATAATGATCAGATAATGGTCAATCTTGCTTCATCGATACCCTAACCACATTTCTCCCCCCATCAGTTAGTCACCAGTCGTGTCTGACTTTTTGCAACCCCATCAACTGCAGCCTGCCAGGCTCCTCTGTCCATGAAATTCTCCAAGCAAGAATACTGGAGTGGGTTGCCATTCCCTTCTCCAGGGGATCTTCCTGACTCAGGATTGAACCCAGGTCTCCTGCAATGCAGCAGATTCTTTATTATCTGAGCCACCAGGGAAGCTTATCAGTGGGCCTCTCTAAAAGATAGTTCAGGACTTCAAAATATAAGAATAACTTCCATCTAAAATAAAATTGAACAATATCATCAGAATCCGATGTTCAAATTTCCAATTGCTTCATAGATATCACAGACTTTTTAGAAATATAGTTGGTTTGAATCAGGATCCATGTAAGATCCACATATTGTAAACTTTCTTTTAAATATTTTAATCTATTGTTTTCTCCTCTACTTTCTGTACAAATTATTTTCTTGCAAATGCTTTTTCCCTCTTGAAATTTATTTCTTGAAAAAACTGGTTGTATGACCTGTTTTATGACCTGTGTTTTTATGTGGCCGATGTTCTAGATTCATTTTGCTGACTGCATTTCTATGATGTCAATAATCTCTCCATCCTCTTGATTTCCTGAATATTGGTGTTGGTAGAGGGTGTAAGTTCCTCGGTTCTGTCTTGCCACAGCAAAGATTTGAAATGGCAGACCAGTGTTACAGCTCAGTTACAGCTCAGTTTTATTTGACAAGCAAAGGATAGTAACCCTTGAGGCATGAGCTGCTGCTGCTGTTGCTAAGTCGCTTCAGTCGTGTCCGACTCTGTGCAACCCCAGACATGGCAGCCCACCAGGCTCCCCCGTCCCTAGGATTCTCCAGGCAAGAACACTGGAGTGGGTTGCCATTTCCTTCTCCAATGCATGAAAGTGAAAAGTGAAAGTGAAGATGCTCAGTCGTGTCTGACTCTTAGCGACCCCATGGACTGCAGCCTACCAGGCCCCTCCGTCCATGGGATTTTTCCAGGCAAGAGTACTGGGGTGGGTTGCCATTGCCTTCTCCACGCGTGCGGGCAGGCTTCAATCCCTCTTGGCTCCTCTTTTTAAATGTTTTGTCTCCTCCCCCTGAGCTTGCCCCATGTAAATTGGACTAGCCAGGAGGGCTGTTTGTTTCACCTGAGGTTCTCACTCCGGTCCTCGGATTTCCTTTTGTTCCATTTTCACAGGTTTCTTCCTTTCTTTGTCTTTTTGCCATTGCCATTTTGGACTCCTTTTTCCTATTCTAACTACTCAGCATTGGTATTTGGACCTAGAGAAGAACAAGGACTTTATTTGACATGCTTTCCCAAGAAGCCAGTGAAGATGGGTTCCACTGAATATAAAGGTAGACCAAAGACCTGGGATCCAGCTCAGGAGAGAGACAAGAAAACTCTTCCAGATGACACAGAGGTGAGTCCTACTAAGGCTCCAGTGACTGCTGAGCAACAGATACAAGGCGCCAAGTCCATATTAGAGCAGGGAAGAACTCGGAGAATATGTCCAAGAAAAAAGGGAAACTATAGTTACATGTGATGTGTTTAATCATGCTGAAAGCAGACTTTTCATTCCATAGCAGAGTTTAGGACTGGCCATGTAGAAGACTAAGGAATAGGGAAAAAAAAGTCAAATATCATTGTACAATAAAAGAAATATAACCACAGACCACTGCTGATTCAGCCATGAATAATATTTTAGAGTAGGAAATGGCAACCCACTTCAATATTCTGGCATGGAAAATCCCATGGACAGAGGAGCCTGGAGGGCTACAGACCATGGGGTTGCAAGAGTCAGACATGACTGAGCACACACGCAATAATGCAAACAATGAATACTGATTTAATTTAAAAGAGCAATAAAACTCTACTGAGAGGAAGAGGGAAGGAAAGAGGCTTCAAGGAGAGTCTGATCTAACATTTGCCAAAAGTGGTCCCTCACAGTACTTATGACTAGAATGAGATAGAATTCAGCAAAGATTTTACTCCTGTTTTTCATTTTCATCGATGCAAGTACTCTTATTCATATCAATAAGTAAATAAGAATGGGAGGAGATTGGTTACAACAATTCACTCAATGCGCTGAACTCCTTCCGACTTTATGCCAAAACTCACAAAGGAATATATTACAAAATAACTGAAATTAAAAAATTTTTTTTAATTTCCTGTGACAGTAATACTCAAGTATTTAAATATTTCTTAAATTTGAACATTTCTGAATTGGATTACGATTACAATGATGAATAGTATGTATTTTATCCAAATGATACATCATACTATGCATTATAAATTTTCATCAGCAATTATTAAACATAGAATAATTAAGATATGCACTTCCAAAATGTTATTTTTCATTATTTTATTTCAGAAAAATTGAAGAATGCATTATGGTCACAGGAAAATTTTTCAAGTTTTTAATTGCAGTTATTATACATATCCTTTCTTAAAAAAAAGGATTTAAAAAAAAGAAGTGTGTTTGGTGATGAATGAAGCTTAAGTCCTTTATAATAGGATAAAGTTTTTGAGAAAACAGAAAGGAATGGGGATGCTGACTGCTGGGGGCTATGGGCTGGAGTTTAAATCTGGAGACCAAGGATCTAGGAACTGGGGGTTCTGGGGGCTGAAGGTAGAGGATTCAAGGCTGGGGACAGGGCTGCTGGAATAACCCCTCTCTGCACCTGCCTTTCCTACCCAGGACCTCAGGCCTATTTCTTCTCAGTAGTTCTTGTTTTTTTGTTTTTTTTTTTTTAACAGTTCTGGAAAAAAGATGGAGAAGGCAATGGCACCCCACTCCAGTACTCTTGCCTGGAAAATCCCATGGACGGAGAAGCCTGGTAGGCTGCAGTCCATGGGGTTGCTAGAGTTGGACATGACTAAGCGACTTCACTTTCACTTTTCACTTTCATGCATTGGAGAGGGAAATGGCAACCCACTCCAGTGTTCTTGCCTGGAGAATCCCAGGGACGGGGGAGCCTGGTGGGCTGCCGTCTATGGGGTCACACAGAGTCGGACACGACTAAAGCGACGTAGCAGCAGTAGCAGTAGCAGCAGGAAAAAAGATATTGTTCTGTTTTTCCACTATTTAACATCATTTGTTAAATATGTTCCTATTCTTCCATTATCCCCTCAAAATGCTGAGAGCACTTTCATCATCATCAGAACCCTCTTGCTCTCCCAATGGGACATGGGTCAGCCATGCTCTCTCTGTGAGGGGGCATTTACACCTGTCTGCCTAGGTGGCTCAGACAGTAAAGAATCCGCCTGCAATGTGGGAGACCTGGGATTGATCCCAGGGTTGGGAAGATCTCCTGGAGGAGGGCATGGCAACCCACTTCAGTATTCCTGCCTGGAAAATCTCCATGGACAGAGGATCCTGGTAGGCTATGGTCCATGGGGTTGCAAAGTGTCAGACACAACTGAGCAACTAACCACAGCACAGCCTAAGACCAAAATGTAAAGAAGCAAGTGTTTTAGGAGCCCAGGGCCATGTGCCTCCTGGCAGGCTTCCTCCATCATCCCCGAGGGGCCTCATCAGGGACCCCAAGGCCACTAGAGTACCTCACAATCTAGGGTTTCCAAACGGGGTCCTCAGAACCTCAAGGGGAACGTGGAGTCAGCTCCTGTCTCAGATCCAGACGTGCCTGCCTCCTTCCAGAAGATCACAATGAAATGGAAATGTTACAATGCTAGGAAACAGAAATTGGCCCAAGGGTTTCTCCCACCATTTATTTCCTATATAAACTCAGGACTAACTAAATATAGTGCATTTTCTAATAATAACTCAATATTAGCAATGTGGCTTTAGCAAAGTATAATCTGTCATTAAATTATTGTTTTTGAGTTTTGTTGGTTTTATAGTTGAAATTTTATTTTGGTTTTATATAGCCATGAGGATATGTTACATGTTTGCACTTAGTATAAAAATAATTTAAATTCATACAGGGGGTCTGTTACCTTTCTTTTTTTTTTCTTTGAATGGGGACTGTTCTTTCCTCAAATTTGAAAAACACTGCCTTAGTGTATTATCGTGAGAGATTGCAGAGCAGCTGTAAAGAGAAAAGTAAAGCCAGGCCCTGTTCAGACTTGCTCAGTGTCAAGTCTGTCTCAGAGAGTATAAGCATGTTTGCACGATCACTAAGTCATGTCTGACTTGTTGTGACCGCATGAACTATAGCCCATAGGCTCCTCTGTCCATGGGATTTCCCAGGCAAAAATACTGGAGTGGGTTGCCACTTCTCTGGGGGATCTTCCCGACCCAGGGATCAAACCTGCATTTCCTGCATTGGCAGGCATATTCTTCATCCCTGTGCCCCCTGGGAGGGGCCAGGAAATAGCATAGGAAGTGCTCCTGGGGCCCCATGAGTAAGGTACAGGAGGGTAGTTTGGGGATTGTACAAGGGGTAACTGAACCATTGCCCTGCCGTTCTCAGGGCTTTCAGCTACTATTGACAAAAATCCCAAGTCAGACCCAAAGGGAATGTCCTGGCCTCAGAAATGTCCAGGGCCAGCTGGACACCCTCAGGACCCTTCCCTCTGGTACCCTCCTGCCCTCTGCATCTCAGCTTCATTCTGGTCAACTGCAGGAGGGATACCCCTATTGAGAGGATGGAGGCAAAGTATCTTCCCTGCTTGGTAACCTCAACAGAAGAGACTTCTTCCTGCTACTGTTGGTATATCAGGACCAGCACACATGGACAAGCTTGTGTCCAAGGAATGGCCCATGCCCGAATCCTGTGCCAAGGAGAGGGGCTGGCACTATCAAGAGGGGATGAAGGGGAGACTGATGATCAAAGGCAATAGCTCCATTCTCCTCCATCCCAGGGCGCCAGCTGGGGAGTACTGCTATAAGCCTAAAAGCCAGCTATACCAAGTCCTGGCAGAAGAAGTGGTGCCCTGTAGAAGAGATAAAGGACAATCTATTCTGATACTTGTTAAAGCAGTGAGGAAGACTTTGTTCAAGACTACTGCAATAAGAGAGAGAAGGGGAGGGAGGGAGATGGGGCTCCACCCCATAGCCAGCAAATACAGTGGGGATTTCTAGCCAAGAAGCAGGGGAAGGGGCCAGTGGACAGAGACTTGCTAAGAGGAGACGTCAAGGGTGGGGGATTCTTGCTAAACATGAGGCAGGAAGTAGATGGGCCCACTCCAGGGTAAAGTGAGTGAAGATTCGTTCCCTAGGGACCAAAACTCCAAGATGAGCATAGCAGGACGATTAGGGAGGGGCTGGGCCCTGCCAGGCCACAACTTCTCCTTCTGGAAGTCAGGAGATCTTCTCAACCCACACATGTGTAGAAAAGCTCCTTGGAGGTCAAAGGGGAGTGATGCTAACTAATGCCAGGCTACCCACAGGCCTCTTCAGTAGAATCCATCCTGCCTAAGAGGTGCGTGTACACACACGGGAGGATCCCGAGATATACCAGATTGTGAACCAGGCAAGTCAAAAATGATTGGCCAAAGGAAACCCAGAAGAAATGCCCTATAAAAGTAATTCAAACTGCCACGAGGTGACTAAGAGACTCTCTCTGAGTCTACATATATGTCTATCCACACGTACTGCACTCTTTTTTCCTCTTAATAAACTTTACTTGTTTCACTATTTTCTGTCTCTGTGGGAATTCTTTTCTGCAAAGTTGAAGGGCCAGGGCCCTTGTCACTGACTCCTGGTTGAGTGGCTAGGATCCGGTTCTTTCACCGCTGTGACCTGGCACCAGTCTCTGGCTGGGAACCGAAGCCCTGCTCCAAGCCACTGCAGGCCAAGGCCACCGGAAATCAAACTGAGCTAACAGGATCCTTGCTAAAGGCAGCCCAAGGATTTGGAACATCAAAGGTTGAGGATGGAGAACTTGATCGAATATCAGATGTAGGGTATTCTCTTTAAACTGACTTAGTGGTGACTCCTAAGGAAGGACTCAGAAGGCCAGGGGTCGAGGCCTAGTTGAGAAGAGGGCTTACAGGAACCTTAGTAACATTTGATAAAGGGGACCATCATTGTCAGAAGGACTGCTTTACTAGGGCTTGGGAACAGGAAGGCCCAGGAGGAGGAGCGTGTGGCCTGCAGGGCTGGAGGCAACACCAGTTGCAAGGATGGGTTATGAAGACAGCTTCACGCAGGTCCTGGGGCTGCCCTGGGGGTGGGGATGTAGGGGAGAAAAGCAATTTTTCGTCTTCCTTTCTAGGTTCTGAGACATCCCTCCCTGTAATGAAGGACAGAGTAACAAGAGAAAAACAAACTGAAGTTTAATAACATGGATATTGACTGTATAATGGGTATACCCAAGAAAACTGGGAAAACTCCCTGAAATGGCCCAAACCACCACCTTAATACCATCTTCAGCTACCGACAAAATAAAGATGTTGGTGGGTAGAAGACCAGTTATGGGAGGTTCCCAGGAAAAACACAGCAAACATGGGTAAGGTTGTTTGCAGATTTAAGTCACACTGGTGAGAGCTTCTTGTGATTTAGTCTTTCTCTTCCTGATACAGAGAGGGGGACATTCTCACAAATGGAGATTTCCCCCATCAATGGACAAAACAGTACAAACAGCACATTCTACTCTGATTTTCATTAAAAAAAATTTTTTTAAAACACTTCTGGGTGTGCAGGGCTCATGTGGGATCTTAGTGCCCTGACCAGGGATGGAACACAGGTCCCCTGCACTGGAAGTGCAGAGTCTCAACCTCTGGGCCACCAGGGAAGTCCTCTACTCTGCTTTTAGAGCTGCTTCTGTATCTGCCTTTTCTCCAAAATAATCAGCTCCCAATAATCCTTATGCCAAAGGAGCCTATTTGGGAATAGCGTATTCTGCTACCCTTCAGGGACCATCTCTAAAAGCATGAACTATTTTAAAATATGGGCAAAAGATGACTGCATGCCCCTTCAAACTCCTATGGGATTGTTGCAGGAAGAGGGACCCCTTCCAGGGCCCAAAAGTGGACTCTTGTCTAACCCTTGGAAATGAATTTTCCGAGCAGACACACGTGTTGACAAAGCAAGAGACTTTCTTGGGCAGGGGCGCCCGGAGAACAGTAGGGTAAGGGAACCCAGGAGAACTGCTCTGCCATGTGGCATGCAGCCTCAGGTTTTATGGCAGTTGGAGTCAGTTTCGGGTTGTCTTTAGCCAATCATTCTGACTCTAGAGTCCTTCCTGGTGGCACATACATCACTCAGCCAAGATGGATGCCTACAAGAAGGATTCTGGGAGGTGGCCAGACACGTGGTATCTCCTTTTGACCTTTTCCAAACTCTTCTGGTTGGTGGTGGCTTATTAGTTCTGTGTTCCTTACCAGGACCTCCTGTTGTAAAATAACTCAGGCAAATAGTTACTATGGTGCTTGGCTGGGTGGGGCGGGGGTTGATTTCAGTCAGTGTGTTTCCCCTAACAGGATCATTGTCTGACAGGCCTAAGGGTCACCTGCGGCTGTAAGAAATGTAACCCGGTTTGGTATACTTCTGGCATTCTGTCATCACACTGGGACATTATATACCCACTGACAGACAACTAATAGATGGTTTCTGCCCTTTTTTCTTGCTCTGGGGACATCAACTAGTTCTGTACCTAATTCAGCAGTCTCATCTCTGCGTCCTTTCTTTCACACGTCGTGTACACTGGTGTCATTTTAAACCATTTCAATGCTCAGGCAATGGACTGGACCACGTGTTTGTCAACCAGTTTATGCAAATGCTGAAACAAAGCTCTAACCAAGGACAGAGGTCAGGTCCAGGAAGCTCTGTGCATTCCACTCGAAGACGTTAAAGCACTGCAGGGGGAGAGGGGTGGGCTGCGGGGATTTTCTAGGTCTCCACGGGTCCCAGTCTCAGCAAGGGTGGTTGGGAGCACTCTATTTGCATATCTCACACTTCCTTGGTTGAGAAACTTATTGATTCAAATATGCAAAAAAGCCTGGGGGCAGGGACTGAGTAGGTGTGAACGACAGCCTGATGGCTCTGCTTAGCATCAATTAGCATTTCAAAAAGTGTCAAGTTGCTGGAAGACCTTTTTTTAATTGCTGCTAATCGGAGGTTCTAGAGGGACCAAGGAGCTCTCCATAGGCGTGAATCCCTCGCTAGAAGAAAGGTATCCGAAAGGAAAATGAGGGGGTGGGTGACATGGGGGATGGGGTGGGGCTGCAGCTCTAAGTACAAAAGGGCACTTCTTTCAGGGGATTTCAAATCCTTCAAACTCAATCCTTGAGTTTCCCATTCAGTGGCGCCTCAGCCCCAGGGTGGCCACTTTCCTTTACCATCTGCGTGGGTAATGCAGAGACAAAGCCAAACACTAAGGGGAAAAAAAGATGCATTTCTGTTCCTCGGCTGTCATTTTACTGTGTTCTTTTAAGGGAAGTGGAGCCCGTCACCATAACATCACTCCCTTTCCATTACGGAGGATATCTTCCCTTTGAGCAGTCAAGGGTAGGAGGGGGCAGAAGCTGAAGGGCTGCATGACTTACCCAGAGTGGAAATAAACAAAGGCTTCCCGAAAGAGAACAGGCAGAGGCTATTTATTCAGAGCTTGCTGTGGCAAGGGAGTCAGCCAGCCACCATCTCTTGGGTTTGGCAGAGACTCAAAGGCAGGCAGGGGAGTGGGAAAGCTTTACAGTGGGAAAACTGGAAGGCTTCAGGTACACTCTAATTGGAGTTTGCTGGTATGGGGAAGCTGGAGGCAGCTAACTAGAAGTGGGGCGTCCTGTGGGATTTCTTGGGGGAGCTTATTTGGCTTTTTTGAGTTGGTCCCGTGTAGGAGGGTGGGGGTAGGGTGAGGAGGAGTGGTGATTTCAACAACAACCACAACAGAAAAGGAAGCTGCCGTCACTGTCCAAGGGCTGGCCTCGCTGCTGCAGGGGTTGTGGGTCAGAGTTCCATTGCTGCGTTTGGTCTGGCCATTGTTTATATGTATGTTCAGTCTCTCACCAGGGTTGTATTTACCATAAAAAGTAAGATCAAGCAGAGGAAATGACTTATTTTTGGATCAAGGTAAAAATGCCTGCAAATATGGAGCACAGATGGCAACCAGTTCAGGAACACCTATTATTACACCTGAGACAGTGTTCAGGGAACACTGGTCTCCAAGTCCCGCTGTCACCAGGAAAATGGGCTCCCTAGGTTTCCCGCCAGCAGCAGTTAGACAGGCTGGACTGCGGTTGGTCCAAAGTGTGAGGAAGTATGACTGCCCCATGCCTCGCCAGGGATTCTAGCTCAAAAGGTTTCCAAATGCTTCATTTTCAGGGCCTCTTGATCAACAGCACATCTGGTGAGAATGCCCTGCTGTGGTCAGAGCCAGGCATGGGCAAGACATCTGTGTGGTGAGTCAGGGACAAAGGGTCGGCAACCACGGGGGCATGAAAACTGATCCGCTCCGGAAGGTGTCCTGACCGGGCCAAGAGGGAGGCAGAGCTAGAGAAAGGTCCAGTGATGAAAGACAGATCAATCAACAGAAGAAATGAACCAAGGAGAGCTCGAAAATCAGAATAACTGCTGTCACCACAGTTCACTAAGTTGGAACAGAATCTGTTTTGTACTGAGAGCAACATGATGGCAAATGGAAGATGTGCTCTCAGCAGTGGCTGGTCACAGATGTCCAAAGAGACAGGCTGCCCAAAACGAACCTCGGGCCCTTTATTATCCTCGCTCCAAGCGGAAAAACAGTATTGCTTACACTGAGCTCAAAGCTGGCGTGTTCGGCACAAGTGTCTTTTTTCACTCACCTTCTTCTCCAGAGCCCTTGAGGCTGCGTGCCCAGGCTAGAGAGGAAACACTGACCTGGGTGGCTTCTATCTGCTCTTCACCTGAAGGAGACCTGGTCATTGAGACTACGTGGAAAGAATTGGATTTAGAGTCAGGAGTTGACCTCAGTATTGCATGACCCTCATTAAGGCACATAAACTCTTCATGCTTATTTTGGGACTTGTCAAAATTAAGGATGTCATCCATGTCTGAGCCAGGTCACACACTCATTCTTTTTATCACAAGGGGATAGAAAGTCAGGCTTCTGGGAGACAGAAGGCAGACCAAGGGTATCTAGCTCTGACTTTCTGTGGAAGGCAAGTCCTATAAAATTCACACATTATCTAGTTACAGCTTCCTCTGTCTGAATGTAAGACTGTGCAAATGTCTTAACTTACTTGTCTTTGAGAACAAAACAAATACTTCTCCGTCCCAAAGGGCTTCCCTGGTGGCTCAGATGGTAAAGAATCTGTCTGTAATGTGGGAGACCTGGGTTCAATCACTGGGTTGGGGAGATCCCCTGGAGGAGGGCATGGCAACCCCCTCCAGTATTCTTGCCTGGAGAATCCCCATGGACAGAGGAGCCTGGCAGGCTACAGTCCATGGGGTCATAGAGTCGGACACAACTGAGCAACTAAGCACACCCTACCCCCCCAAAGGAAACAGAGAGGGCTATACAGAGGCTGTGTCTCCACCACCTTTCCTCGGAGCAAAGTATCCCATCTTATTTCTGTCTCTGTCTTCGGGGCAGAAATTCTAGGGTAAAGGTGATATCTAATCCCAATGTTCTTCCCTCAAGTGGGACGCAGTGAGACAAGCTTCTCCCCAGTCTTGACTACAAGCGTTTTTCAACAAGCAAGCATCATTTCAAAACAAAGAGGGGAAATTAACAGGAAATTTGAACAATTGCATGTACTTTTCCTTGCTGCAGATTCATAGCACATGTCCTAGAAATGAACGTATCCTCCACTGCATAATCACTTAAGAAAAAGACAATTGTTCTATTCATCCTATCTGCTGCCAATGAGAAAGAAACATCTCCAGAACCAAAGAAGAGATTTTCTCCAAGCTTTCCCAAAATAGTGCCAGAGTTTCTCTATCAGTCAAACGCTGCACCAGCTTGGTCTGCGTTTGTATTCCAGAAACAGGGCATGACCGAAAAAACAGATCTGATGATGAAAACAATTCTTTTCCTTGCAGACAAGGGATGTGTATTGACAGAGAAAAGACAAGGTTCTTGCTTAGGTTTGAAAAGACAAGGTTCTTGCTTAGGAAAGAAGGCCAGGAATAAAAGACCCAACATATTCTTCTTACCAGAAGTGAAGCTTTTGATCTTATGGCACAAGGAGCTTGCTGAGGAAGGGAAAGTGTCCCACACAGTCATCATGGGGTTGAACTTGCAGAGGAGGGGGGGCGGGGTGGGGTGTGATCTAGCTTCTCATGTCCCCTCAACATCACCCCACCTCTGCCCTGGAGCACACACAGCCTCCTCAAAGCTGATCCCACTGGCCACAGTCAGAGTGAAGGGACTTGCTCAGGGTCACTCTGACCCAGAGACTGTGCTCCTGGTTCCTCTGGGTTTGCATCTTAGATGGTTATTCCAGGAAAGAACATTTGGGGACCTATCATTAAAACAGTTCTGGAGACCTCAGAATGCAGAGTTGTCCCCATGTCTCAGAAGTATTTCTAGTGGCTGAGCAAGGCCCTGGCAGGGCAGTGTGGGCGGCTGTGTGACCAGTGATTTGGAAGAAGGCCAACAGGATCTGAGCATCAGCCCAGAGATGCTGCTGTCAAGTCGGAGGGCCAGCAATGTGGCTGCTAGGGAAACACTGATTTCAGAAGCTCTTATCACCCCCAACAAATCTGATAAGAAAAAATTTAATAGGGGCAAATGTGAGGTTCTGTGTGTGAGCTCAACGCAATTTTCTGGGAAAGAAAATTTAAAAATTAACTTCTCTTCCACACTGTGATTAGAGTCTTGGTGGATTTATGCAGAATATTGGGGCTGAGAGGAACATAAGAAATCCTCTAGCCCAACCAGACACAGTACAGATAAGGACCCGGAAAGACTGTGACCTAAAGAAGACTTGCATTTCAGTGGCGTCCTCAACTCTGATGGAAGTGGTACCACTGTGTGCGCATGAGCTTGGTGCCACGTCAGGGGTCAGTATAGAGCAGTGGTCAAGAGTCCCACCTTGGGCTCCGGTTCCAACACACACATGCTGTGAAAATTTGCACAAGCTTTTTAACTTCTCTGTTTCCTCCTCTGAAAATGGGATAAAAAGTCAGTGATGAGTCATAGCAAACATTCAATGTTAAATATTAAATTTAACATTAAAAAATTAAAATTTAAATATTAAACTTACATTATTATAAACTCATTAAACTTATTATAAATATTGGATTTAATATTAAAATAAATATTAAATTTTAAATATTAAATATTCAATGTTATTTTAATGCTGTGTTTAGTACTTTTTGGAACTCTTCATGTAAACGAATATAATGGATATACACATACATTTAGAAATATAGATGTTTACACAAACTAACCTCTCTGTTTTCTCATCTGAAAATGCAGGAAAAACTCAGTG
Source organism: Bos taurus (assembly GCF_002263795.3). NCBI lineage: Eukaryota > Metazoa > Chordata > Mammalia > Artiodactyla > Bovidae > Bos > Bos taurus. The sequence continues at coordinate 21,252,950 of NC_037351.1, read as the reverse complement.
TAAATATGGACATATGTATGCACATGCATGTGCATGTGTGTGTGTACAACTGTAGGTTAAAAAAGGACCAAGCACCTGACTCTGAAAAAAGTCCATCTGAAAAATTTAACAGGTTTCAAATAAAAGCAAATTCAACAAGAACAAAGGATGTGACTAGGCTGCTAAACAAGCTAATGACACTCAAGGCTCCATGAGAATTACCAAGAAAGGAAACAGTCTTAATTACGGGTTAATCAGACCACAGTGGTCTCAGCTGGAAATCACGGTGGCTGTCAACCAAGCTGACATCCTGGATGGTGCGGATTCTAGAAACCTTGTCCTACGAGGAAAAATGGAGACCGTGGGAGGTACTTAGCCAAGAGGACACCTGGTACCAGGGGTGGGAGCACTTAGCCAATGGAACACTTGGTGCCAGGGATGGGATGTGTTTTAGTATCTAAAGTCTATCACGAGGATGACAATGATTCAAACAATAAAACCAGGACAACAGATGAAGGTTGAAGGACTGAATATTTCATCTAGACATAAGGAAGGAATTTTTAGCAATCAGAGGCATTCACAAATTCATGGTTTTTCATGCTGCAGAGAGTGTGCCTCAGCACCGTGCATTTGAGCAGTAAGTAGCTGTTGTAAGTGGCTCCTGCATTTAGTCCTTGGAAATGGTAACAGGTACCATTATTATCTCTAATTCTTACAATTCTACAAGGTAAAGAACATTGTCTCCATTTTACAGTTGAGAAAACTGAGGCTCAAAGAGATTGTTGAACAGGTCCAAAGTCATACATCTAATAAGAATGAACCAATTGGACCAAGATTCAAATCCAAATCTGATTCTGAATAACACTTTCATTGCATTATGCCACAACACTGACCTTTCAGTTCATTTTTTCCCGTTACCTGTCCACTCTATTTCCAACTGACTGGTCAGAGTCAAAGGCAGAGTAATAAATTCCCTCCTGGCTTTATCTACTTGATCAAAGTGGCTTACAATTTTTTGAAAGAACTCCTAGGATCCTTAGAAAGGAAAATGCAAATAAGGAAATAGTGGTAAGAGTCAAATTTCTTGAATGTAACCACAAAGACAACGCCTTAATTAGAAGACAAAATATATCCCTTAAAAATGGAAATGAACATATTATAGGTCCAGATTGGCAATGACCTCTACCAAGTGAAATGAACATACTGTCTCGTCTTTTCTCTTTGCACAGTACAGATGTTTGCTGCTGGCTGCATGGGGCTCTAACTTCTGACTGGGAGGAGAAGTCAGGACTTGTGCCAATGTCACAGAGTTGATCAGGAACAGCACATCAAGGGAAACTCGCAGGTCTTCATGGGATATGAGAACAGAAGCTTCTAAATGATCAATAAGAAAGTTGCTTCCACTAAGATCATTATAGAAGGTCTCTTTCCTTCTCATTTTACAAGTGAAAAAATAAGGTCCAGAGGGGAAGAGTGATTCTCCCTAGGGCCCAGAGTAAACTGATATCAGAATTTGGGAGTTGAACCATGGCCTTGAATTTCCCTGGTGGTCCAGTGGTTGAGAATTCCATCTTCCAATGCAGGAGACACCGGCTTAATCCCTGGTCCAGGGAGATTCCACATGCCATAGGGCAATTAAGCCTGCATGCCACAACCACTGAGCCCACATGCTGCAACTACTGAAGTCCACACATCCTAGAGACCAAGATCCACAAAAAGAGAAGCCGCCGCAAGGAGAAGCCCACGTACCGCAACTAGAGAGCAGCTCCTGCTCACCACAGCTAGAGAAAGCCCACCGGCTGCGACAAAGACCCAGCGCAGCCCCCCAAATTATTTACTAAAAAAAAAAGGAAGAAGAACCATGGCCTCTGAGCTTTATCAGTGGGAATGATATTAAAGCTGCTGAGGTCAGGTCCCACTTCAGCATTAGTGGACATATATGGACATATTAAATGCTCTACCGAATAATTTACTGTGCATACATGATTAAACATTTGCAATACAACTGCTTTTTAAATCTGTACTTGTGCCAATATTTCTTTGATTTGCTTTTATAAGAGGTTTGTTAAGCTACAAATCACATACCATATAATTCTGTCATTTAAAGCATATATTTCAATGGTTTTTAGTATAATTCAGAGATGTGCAAACCATGACCACATTGAATTTTGAATATTTCCATTGTCCATATTCTGTGCTTCCCTTCAACCTCTCTAGTTCTAAGCAACTACTAATCTACTTTTTCTGTCTTTACAGACGTTCCTGTTCTAGATATTTTGTATAAATGGAATCACACAGCACGTGGTCTTTTGTGGCACTGGCTTCTTTCACTTAGTATAATGTTTTCAAGTTTCATCTGTATTGTAGCATGGATCAGTATTCCATGCTTCTTTGTTGCCAAATGATATTGGATTATATGGACTCACTACCTCCTACTTATCTTTCATTAGCTAATGGACATTTGGGTTGTTTCCACTGTTTGGCTATTATGAATAATGCTACTATGAATGTTCACGCACACATTTTTCTGTAGATATACATTTTCATTTCTCTTGGATATATGCCCAGGAGTAAAAGTGCTAGGTCATATTGTAACCCTATATTTAACTTTTTCAGTAACTGCCAGACTGTTTTTCAAAGCAGCTGTACCATTTTACATTCCCACCAAAGAATGTAAGAGGGTTCTAATTTCTGTACATTCTCACCAACACTTGTAATTGTCTTTTTGATTATAGCTATCCTGTTGTGTATGAAATGGCATTTGGTTATGGTTTTGATTTGCATTTTCCAAATCTATCAGGTTTTTATTTTTATGTTTTAAAACTGTATCTTTAGCCTTGTGATTATTGAATTTTTTATTGAAATGTAACATATCAATATGAAAAAACTTTATCCGAGACAATGCTTCTTGCCTTATATTCTATTTTGTCTGATGTTTCTATTGCTAAGTATAATTTTTTGTTAACATTTTCTTGGCATGTATTTTTCTATGTCATTTTGTTTCAAAGAGCCTCATATACAGCACAAGCTGATTTATTTATTTATTGAAACCACTCCGAACTTTAATAGAATGTAGTCCATTCATACTTACTATGATTACTTAAAAGTTCTGCTTTATTCTTTCAAATTTACTATCATTTTTAAACATTTTTTAAAATGTATTTATTTGGCTGCACCGGGTCTTTGCTGTTGTGTGGGGGTTTTCTGTAGCTGCAGTGAGCAGGACTACTCTTGGCTGCCGCACATGGGCTTCTCATTGCAGCGGCTTCTCCTGTTGTGGAGCACAGGTCCAGGCACACAGGCTTCAGTAGTTGCGGCTCACGGGCTCCAGAGTTCAGGCTCAGTAGTTGTGACGCACTCACTGAGTTGCTCCATGGCACATGGAATCTTCCCAGACCAAGGATTGAACCCATGTCCCCTGCACTGGCAGGTGGCTTCTTATCCACCATACCACCAGGGAAGCCCCAGTTTTTTAGTATGTTTTCCTTTCCTGCCTTTTATAAGAGTGATTGAATTTTGCCTATTCCATTTTGTTCTTTTAGCAGTTTTTCTTTAAAATTTAAAGCACGTATTTATACATATATTTCTGCTCATTAGTATCTTTAACTTTATCCCCTGAAAGGGAGAAGAAATTTAACAAGCTTCTGTTTTCCTCTTATTCATCCCTGCTGCCACTCATGTTCCAATTATCTGGAATTGTCGGTTTCATTAGTATGAATACTGTTGGTGGTAGTGGTTTAGTCACTAAGTTGTGTCTGATTCTTGCGATTCCGTGGACCGTAGCCTGCCAGGCTCCTCTGTCCATGGGATTCTCCAGGTGAGAACACTGGAGTGGGTAGCCTTTCCCTTCTCCAGAGGATCTTCCCAACCCAGGAATCAAACCTGGGTCTCCTACATTGCAGGCAGATTCTTTACCGACTGAGCAGTGAGGGAAGCCCATGAATACTGTTAGTAATAACAAATGAAACTAATACTTATGGAATAACTTACTCTATTCCACAATGTATAAGCATAAATTCTTCCAATCTTACCAACATGTTTATGAGATATACACAAGGTTATGTTACTTTCTAAAGGTAATACAAATAATAATAGAGGTTATATTATATTAATGTTATTCCTCAACACTTATTTAAATTTAACAAGTCTCATTGGTTGTTAAAATGGCCATACTACCCAAAGCAATCTACAGATTTAATGCAATCCTTATCAAATTACCCATGACATTTGTCACAGAATAATATTTCACAAATAATCCTAAAATTTATATGGAACCATAAAAGACCCAGAATTGCCAAAGAAATACTGAGGAAAAAGAACAAAGCAGGAAGCATAACCCTCCCAGACTTCAGACAATACTACATAGCTACAGTAATCAAAATAGCATGGTATGGCACAAAAACAGACTTTGGATCAAAGGAACATGACAGACTAGAAATAAAACACACTTATGGACAATTAATCTTCAACAAAGGAAACAAAAGTATAAAATAGGGGAAGGCAGTCTCTTTAGCAAGTGGTGTTGAAAAAGCTGGACAACCACATGTAAATCAGTGAAGTTAAAATATACCTCCAAACAATACACAAAAATAAACTCAAAATGGCTTCAGTTCAGTTCAGTCTCTCAGTCGTGTCCGACTCTTTGCAACCCCATGAATCGCAGCACTCCAGGCCTCCCTGTCCATCATCAACTCCCGGAGTTCACTCAAACTCATGTCCATTGAGTTAGTGATCCCATCCAGTCATCTCATCCTCTGTCCCCTTCTCCTCCTGCCCCCAATCCCTCCCAGCATCAGGGTCTTTTCCAGTGAGTCAACTCTTCGCATCAGGTGGCCAAAGTATTGGAGTTTCAGTGTTAGCATAAGTCCTTCCAATGAACACCCAGGACTGATCTCCTTTAGGATGGACTGGTTGGATCTCCTTGCAGTCCAAGGGACCCTCAGGAGTCTTCTCCAACACCACAGTTCAAAAGCATCAATTCTTCTGCGCTCAGCTTTCTTCACAGTCCAACTCTCACATCCATACATGACCACTGGAAAAACCATAGCCTTGACTAGATGAACCTTTGTTGGCAAAGTAATATCTCTGCTTTTGAATATGCTATCTAGGTTGGTCATAACTTTCCTTCCAAGGAGTAAGCGTCTTTTAATTTCATGGCTGCAATCACCATCTGCAGTGATTTTGGAGCCCAAAAAGATAAAGTCTGACACTGTTTCCACTGTTTCCCCATCTATTTCCCACGAAGTGATGGGACCAGATGCCATGATCTTAGTTTTCTGAATGGCTTAAAGACTTACAAATAAGACATGCCACATATAGAACTCCTAGAAGAGAACATAGGCAAAACATTCTCTGACATAAATCGTACCAATGTTTACTTAGATCAGTCCTCCAAGGCAATAGAAATAAAAGTAAAAACAAACAAATGGGACCTAATCAAACTTACAAGCTTCTGTACAACAAAAGAAACCATAACAAAATGAAAAGACAAACTATGGACTAGGAGAAAATATCTGCAGATGATACGACCAACAAGAGCTTAATTTCCAAAATATACAAACAGACCATATAATTCCAATAATAAAAAAGCAAACAACACAACCAAAACCTGGGCAGAAGACCTAGATAGACATTTCTTCAAAGAAGACATACAGATGACCAATAGGCACCTGAAAAAATGCTCATCGGCACTAATTATTAGAGAACTGCAAATCAAAACTATGATGAAGTACCACCTCAGACCAGTAAGAATGACCATCATTAAAAAAACTACATATGAAAACATGACAACTCAAAACCCATGGGATGCAGCAAAAGCAGTTCTAAGACGGAAGTTTACAGCAATAAAATCCTACCTCAAGAAACAAGAAAAACATCAAATAGACAACCTAACTTTATACCTAAAACAACTGGAAAAAGAAGAACTAAAAAAAAAAAACAAAACCCAAAATTAGTAGAAGGAAAGAAATCATAAAGATCAGAGTAGAAATAAATGAAAAAGAAATGAAAGAAACAATAGTTAAGATTAATAAAACTAAAAGCTGGTTCTTTAAGAGGATAAAGAAAAGTGACAAACCTTTAGCCAGACTCATCAAGAAACAAAGAGAGAAGAATCAAAATCAGCAAAAATAGAAATGAAAAAGAGAGGTTACAACAGACAGTGCAGAAATACAGAGGATTCTAAGAGAATGAACAACTATATGGCAATAAAATGGATAATCTGGAAGAAATGGAGAGATTCTTAGCAAAGTTCAACCTTCCAATCTTCCTAGACTGAACCAGGAAGAAATAGAAATTATGAACAACCCAATTATAAGCACTGAAATTGAAGCTGTGATCAAAAATCTCCCAGAAAACAAAAGCCTAGGGTCAGATGGCTTCCCAGGAGAATTCTATCAAACATTTAGAGAAGAGCTAATGCCTATCCTTCTAAAATGCTCTCAAAAAAACTGCCAAGGAAGGAACACTTCCAAACTGATTCTACAACGCCACCATCACCCTGATACCAAAACCAGACAAAGATAAGACAGAAAAGAAAACTACAGGCCAATATCACTGATGAACATAGATGCAAAATTCCTCAACAAAATTTTAGCAAACAGAATTCAGCAACACATCAAAAAGCTCATACACCATGATCAAGTTGGGTTTATTCCAGGGATGCAAGGATTCTTCAATATGTGGAAGTCAATCAATGTGATACACCATATTAACACATTGAAAGATAAAAACCATATGATAATCTCAATAGATGCAGAAAAAGCCTTTGACAAAATTCAGCACCCATTTATGATTAAAACTATTCAAAAAATGGGGATAGAAGGAACCTACCTCAACATAGTAAAGGCCATATATGATAAACCTACAGCAAACACTATTTTCAATGATGAAAAACTGAAAGCAGTTCCCCTAAGATCAGGAACAAGACAAGGGTGTCCACTTTCACCACTATTTTTCAACATAGTTCTGGAAGTCCTAGCTACAGCAATCAGAGAAGAAAAAGAAATAAAAGGAATCCAGATCAGAAAAGAAGAGTAAAGCTCTCACTGTTTGCAGATGACATGGTACTGTACATAGAAAACCCTAAAGATAATATCAGAAAATTACTAGAGCTAATCAGTGAATTTAGCAAAGTTGCAGGATACAAAATCAATACATAGAAATCACTTGCACTTTTATATACTAACAATGAAAAATCAGAAAGAGAAATTAAGGAATCAATCCCATCCACCATTGCAACAAAAAGAATTAAATATCCAGGAACAAACTTACCCAAGGAGACAAAAGAACAGTACACAGAAAATTATAAGACACTAATGAAAGAAATAAAAGATGACATAAACATATGGGGAGATATTCCATGTCCCTGGGTAGGAAGAATCAATATTGTGAAAATGACTATACTACTGTGAAAATGACTATACTACCAAATGCAATCTACAGATTCAATGCACTCCCTATAAAATTACCAATGGCATCTAGTTTTCACAGAACTAGAACAAAAACTTTCACAATTCATATGGAAATAGAAAAGACCCAAAATAGCCAGAGCAGTCTTGAGAAAGAAGAATGGAGCTGGAGGAATCAACCTGCCTGACTTCAGATTATACTACAAAGCTACAGTCATAAAGACAGTATGGTACTGACACAAAAACAGAAATATAGACAAATGGAACAAGACAGAAAGCCCAGAAATAAACCCATTCACCTATGGGTACCTTATTTTTGACAAAGGAGGCAAAAATACACAATGGGGCAAAGACAACCTTTTCAATAAATGGTGCTGGGAAAACTGGAAAGCTCCATGTAAAAGGATGAAATTAGAACACTTCCTAACACCATACACAAAGATAAACCCAAAGTGGATTAAAGACCTAAATGTAAGACCAGAAACTATAAAACTCTTAGAGGAAAACATAGCAGAACACTCGAAGACATAAACCAAAGCAAGATCCTCTATGACCCACCTCCTAGAGTAATGGAAATAAAAACAAAAGTAAACAAGTGGGACCTGATTAAACTTAAAAGCTTTTGCACAGCAAAGGAAACTATAAGCAAGGTGAAAACCTTCAGAATGGGAGAAAATAATAGCAAATGAAACAACTGTTAACGGATTAATTTCCTAAATATATAAGCAGCTCATATAACTCAATACTGGAAAAACAAACAACCCAATCAAAAAGTGGGAAAAAAACTTAACAGAAATTTCTCTAAAGACATACAGATGCTAACAAACACATGAAAAGATGCTCAACATCACTCATTATTGCTGCTAACTCGCTTCAGTCGTGTCTGACTCTGTGCGACTCCATAGACGGCAGCCCACCAGGCTCCCCCGTCCCTGGGATTCTCCAGGCAAGAACACTGGAGTGGGTTGCCATTTCCTTCTCCAATGTGTGAAAGTAAGTGAAAGTGAAGTCACTCAGTCGTGTCCGACTCTTAGCGACCCCATGGACTGTAGCCCACCAGGCTCCTCTGTCCGTGGGATTTTCCAGGCAAGACTACTGGAGTGGGGTGCCATTGCCTTCTCCATCACTCATTATTAGAGAAATGCAAATCAAAACTACAATGAGATATCACGTCACACCAGTCAGAATGGCCATCGTCAAAGTGTCTATAAACAATAAATGCTGGAGAGGGTGTGAAGAAAAGTGAACGCTCTTGCACTGTTGGTGGGAATGTAAATTGATACAGCCACCATGGAATATGGTATGGAGATTCCTTAAAAAACTAGGAATAAAACCACCATATGACCCAGCAATCCCAATCCTAGGCGTATACCCTAAGGAAATCAAAATTGAAGAAGACACATGTATCCTGTTGTTCATTGCACCACTATTTACAATAGCTAGAACATGGAACCAACCTAGATGTCCATTGACAGATGAATGGATAAAGAAGTTGTGGTACATATACACAATGGAATATTACTCAACCATAAAAAGGAATGCATTTAAGTCAGTTCTAATGAGGTGGATGAACCTGGAGCCTATTACACAGAGTGAAGTAAATCAGAAAGAGAAAGATAAATATTGTATTCTAATGCATATATATGGAATCTAGAAAAATGGTACTGAAGAATTTATTTACAGGGCAGCAATGGAGAAACAGACATAGAGAATAGATTTATGGACATGGGGAGAGGGGAGGAGAGGGTGAGATGTATGGAAAGAGTAACATGGAAATTTATATTACCGTATGTAAAATAGATAGCCAATGGGAATTTGCTGTCTGGCTAAGGAAACTCAAACAGGGTCTCTGTATCAACCTAGAGGGGTGGGATGGGGAGTAGGGTGGGAAGGAGGTTCAAAAGGGAGGGGATATATGTATGCCTATGGCTGATTCATGTTGAGGTTTGACAGAAAACAATAAAATTTGGTAAAGCAATTATCCTTCAATTAAAAAATAATAAAAAAAAAACTCTATAGAAACCAAAAAAAAAAAAAAATACTACACAAAATGGCAAAAAAAAAAGTTCCCAAAATAAAACTCTTTCCTAATTCTAATAAAGTATAAGTGATCTCAAAAAAAAAAAAAAAAAACCTACAAATAACAAATACTGGAGAGGGTGTGGAGGAAAGGGAACCCTCCTACACTGTGGGTTTCGATGTAAATTGATGCAGTCACCGTGGAAAACAGTATGGAAGTTCTTCAAAAACTAAAAATAGAGTTGCCATATGATCCAGCAATCCCACTCTTGGGCATATACTTAGACAAAACTATAATTTAAAAAGATACATGCAGCCCCCTATTTTCACAGCAGCACTACTTATGACAGCCAAGTGTGGAAGCAACCGAAATGTCTATCAACAGTTAAATGGACAAAGAAGATGTAGTGTCTGTGTGTATATATATATATACATACACACAATGCAATATTAGTCATAAAAAAGAATGAAATAATGCTATCTGCAACATGGATGTAACTCAACTAGAGATTATCATACTAAAGTGAAGTTAGACAGAGAAATAAAAATAACATATGATACCACTTACATGTAGAATCTAAAATACAAGCAAATATCTGCAAAAGAGAAACAGACTCACAGACATACAGAACAAAATTGTGGTTGCCAAGAGGGAGAGGAGTAGGGGAGGGAAGGATTGAGAGCTTGAAATTAGCAGATGCAAACTAGTATATATAGGATAAATAAACAGCAAGGTCCTACCGCATAGGACATTCAATATCCTGTGATAAACCAGAATAGAAAAGAATGCATGTGCATATATATATATATATATATATATATATATATATATATATATATATTTACATATAGTTGAATCACTTTGCTGTATAGTAATGGCACCCCACTCCAGTACTCTTGCCTGGAAAATCCCATGGACGGAGGAGCCTGGTGGGCTGCAGTCCATGGGGTCGCTAGGAGTCAGACACGACCAAGCGACTTCACTTTCACTTTTCTCTTTCATGCATTGGAGAAGGAAATGGCAACCCACTCCAGTGTTCTTGCCTGGAGAATCCCAGGGACGGGGTGGGGAGCCTAGTGGGCTGGCATCTATGGGGTCGCACAGGGTCCGACACGACTGAAGCGACTTAGTAGCAGCAGCAGCCGCTGTATAGTAAAAATTAACACAACATTGCAGGTCAACTATGCATCATTAACTTTTTTTTTTAATGAAAAAAAAAAGTTTCATTGGCTCCTTTGCTTCTATTTCCTGGCTCTTTTGGATTTTTTTAAACTTCTTTATTTTGCTGAAAAAATAACTTGAGTATTTCTTTCTGAGATAGTTTTAGGGTATTTCTTTTCAAATTTTATTTACATATGGCTGTTCTGAGTCTTGGTTACTGTGTGTGGGCTTTCTCTAGTTGCGGAGAGTGGGGGCTACTCTACATTATGGTGCTTGGGCTTCTCACTGTGGTGGCTTCTCTTGTTTCACAAGATCTAGGTGCATGGACTCAGTAGTTGGGGTGCATGGGCTAGGTGCTCCATGGCATGTAGAATCTTCCCAGACCAGGGATCAAGCGCATGTCCCCTGCATTGGCAAGCAGATTCTTATCTACCGTACCACCAAGGAAGTGCCTAAGGGTATTTCTTATATGTTAAACTATGTCTCTATTTTTGTTCTCAAAACTTAAAATATTAGCTTGGCTAGAGATAAAATTAGATCTAGTATTATTTTCTTTCAGAATTTGGTTTTACTGAGTTAAGCATCCAAGTTGTCTTTGGAAATCCTGAGGCAATTCAGACTCCCATTTCTTTGAAGATATTCTGTTTCTCTCCCTCTTTCTCTCAGCTGTACTTTATTCCATTGTGTGGATGTCCTATATTTATGCAACCAATCTTCTCTACATGGATATACAAGTTATTTCCAACATTTATAATCACAAACAATGCTAAAATATATAGTATTTTACATACACATTTTCAAATTATTGAATGTGTATATTTAGGGTAAATTTACAGAGTGAGACTGCTGGATACAAAGCAAACTCATGTGTAGTTTTGTAAGATATGCAAAATTCCCCTTCATAAAGGTGCATGCTTTTGCACTCACACTAGTAATGTATAAGAGTTCCTCTTTGTCCACATCATTACAAGCAGTATGTTTTTATATTTTTTAATTTTTGCCAATCTGATAGTATTTGCCAATAAAATAGTAACTCATAGTAGTTTTGCATTCCTCTAATTATGAGTGATTTTGAATATGTTTTTTGTGTGTGAATTGTCTGTTTATACGTTTAGTCTATTTTTCTATTGACTTCTTTGACTAACTCTTTATCTGTAATAAATGTTGCAAATATTTTCTCCCACTTTGTAACTCATTGTTTACTTATAGGTTTTTTTGTGTTTATACCATGCAAAGCTTGTTTTTTCTTTTTCAGTTCAGTTCAGTTCAGTCACTCAGTCGTGTCAGACTCTTTGCGACCCCATGAATCGCAGCACACCAGGCCTCCCTGTCCATCACCAACTCCCGGAGTTCACCCCGACTCACGTTCATCGAGTCAGTGATGCCATCCAGCCATCTCATCCTCTGTCGTCTCCTTCTCCTCCTGTCCCGTATCCCTCCCAGCATCAGAGTCTTTTCCAATGAGTCAACTCTTCACATGAGGTGGCCAAAGTACTGGAGTTTCAGCTTTAGCATCATTCCTTCCAAAGAACACGCAGGGCTGATCTCCTTCAGAATGGACTGGTTGGACTTCCTTACAGTCCAAGGGACTCTCAAGAGTCTTCTCCAACACCACAGTTCAAAAGCATCAATTCTTTGGCGCTCAGCTTTCTTCACAGTCCAACTCTCCACATCCATAAATGTAGTTAAATGAATCAATCATTTCTTTTATTATACTATATTTTAAGTGATAGTTAGAAAGTCTTTCCCTATATCCAGGTTATAAATACCTGTACTTTCTTCTAATAAGTGCATGGTTTTGTTTTCATCTTTATATACTCGATCCCTTTACGTGCTCCGTCACTCAGTTGTGTCCGACTCTTTGTAACCCCATGGACTGTAGCCTGCCAAACTTCTCCATCCATGGGATTTTCCAGGCAAGAATAGTAGAGTGAGTTGCCACTGATCCCTTTATAGCTCATTCTTATTCAGCAAGGGTTCGTTGAACATAGAATTCTCTGAGTTCTTGAACATTTTAAACTCTTCTTCTATAACCTTGATACTTAAAAGAAAGCTTGGCAAGATACAAAATTTTTGGTTAACATTTTTCTTTCCTTGAATTTCTTATAAGTGCCTTCCTTTTTTTGCTTTGCTTTGTATGTTGCTCTTGAGAAGTCTGATGCTAGTCTAACTCTCTTGCCCTTGAAATTCTTTTTGCTTCGAGACACTGAGGATTTATTTTTTTTATCTTTGAAGTCTGATAGTTCACTGTTATTTCTTGGAATCTACCATTCTGGGTGAATTTTCCAAGTCCCCAGTGGGATTTATCAACATGTAGATTCAGGCCTTTTTTCCCCTAAAATATTATCTTGGATTACAGTTTGAACATTAGATTTGCTTTGCCTGTCTTCTATTTCAACCACTTTCTCCATGATCCCCTTTACATCTTTGGTATCTTATTTTCATTTTCTTGATCGTTTTTCTGCCTGTCTTCAATGACCCATTATTAAATATTCTCCCAAACCACTTCCCACAGAGGATTGTGGTACAACCTAGGGAGATGGCTCTGGCAGAATTTAGGGTTGATTTTTATACTGACAGATTATTTGAAGTTTGTTGTTTTTCTGTCCACTGCTTACTTCCTAAAAGTATCTGTTACATGCGGTTTTACTTGTTCTTCTTATTGATCTGCATACTTTTTTGGAGGATATATGCAGTGATTTGGACTTATGCACCTGCCATTTTTCTTGGGTTACCTAGAATTCTCAATATCATCTTGTAACTCCTTGAAGAGTTATTTTAAACCCCAGATCTGATCTATTAACTATCTGAATCTCCTGTGGGCCTGTTTCTACTGTCCATTGCTTCTTTTATTTTTGGTCATATCGTCTTATTTCTTGTATCCTAGTAATTATTTTTAAGCACTAGACATGTGCTTAAAGAGGATTTACTTTTGCTCCTGGTAGGGAGTTAAGAGGCGCTCTCAATTCCAGATCATCTTAATCCAAAAAGAGATTAAGAGAACTTGACATGGTTTCAGCTGATGTGCTGACTGATCTATTTCTTTTTTATTCTTACTCCCAGGATGTAGTTAATGCCAAAGTCTTGGAGTTTAGCAGAATCTTTTTTCTGACAGAATCTGAATTCCCTTTTTATTCCTTCTGGTTAGTTAGTCTACTGAGCTCCAGGTTCTACCTTCAAATAAATGTCTCTGCTATTCTGCCCAGTCTTCTAGTTTGGCCTCAGAGGAAGTGCTGGGTGCATCAACCTACTCTGTGCATGCTCAGTCGCTCAGTCCTGTCTGACTCTGCGACCCCAGGGACTGTAGCCCACCAGGCTCCTCTGTCCATGGGATTCTCCAGGCAAGAATACTAGAGTGGGTTGCCATTTCCTCCTCCACAACCTACTCTACCATTGTCAAAATACTTTCTATGGTATTTTCCTTCTTCAAGGAATCAAATTAAGACAAGAATCAAAGTAAGATAAACCTCCAATTACTAGATAAATAAATACAGACAAATAATGTATAGCATGATGACACAGTTAACACTGCTGTGATATATACAAAAGTTAAGAAAATAAATCCCTGGAGATTTCAACACAAGGAAAAAAATTTTATGTGCTTTCTCTTTTTATTGTATCTTTATGAGATGACGGATGCTAACTAAATTTATTTAGGTCATCATTTCACAATACATGTAAGTCAAACCATTATTCTGTATACCTTAAACTTCTGCAAGTGATGTGTCAATTATATCTCAATAAAGCTAGAAAAAATATATATATTAACAATAAAAAAGAAGGAAGACCAACTCTGTGAATTTGTCCATCCTGCCTGTCATCCTTCTCTTGTAAATGAACACAGGGCATCAGGAAATCAAGACACTGCTACCAACTGCAAGTGAACACCACTATCCTTCATCCACTGTGCGGACACAGCTGCCCTTTAAAACAGCAAAAGAAAACACACTGATTGCATTACTTTCCTAGGGTTGCTGTAACAAATTACCGCAAACCAGGTAGCTCAAAACAACAGAAATTCATTCCCTTAGTTACGGACATAAGAAGTCCAAAGTCAAGGTAAATAACAGCAGGGTCACGGGGTCGCAAAGGCTCTCGAGGAAAATCCGTCCTTGTCTCTTCCAGCTTCTGACGGCCTCTGGCAGACTCCAGCTGAGGCCACATCAGTTCAATCTCTGCCTTCTTCATGTGACCTTCTTCCCCGTATCTCTAAAGTCTTATGTTTTTGTCCCTCATCTCCTTTTCCTTTCTCTTCTGAGGACACTGGTCATTGGACATTGAGTCCACTCTAAATTCAGGACGGTCTTCCCTTAAGATTCTGAACATTTGCAAAGACCCTATTTCCCCATAAGGTCACCCTCACAGGTACCGGGGGTTAGGACTTACATATATCTTTGGGGGACACAAATCAACCTATGACACTGATCACATCCTATATAGCAACTGCTGTGACCAATCATTTATATGGATTAATCCATTTTTCATTCACAGCAACACTATGGATAGATGCTATTCTTTTGCCCGTTTACAAATGAAGAAATTAAAATTATGCTAGAAGCTAAGTAGCTTGGCTCAAGATTCCACATCTCATGGTTTAAAGATTTGGAATTCAGACCCAGGCAGGCATAACCCCATGATATTATACCATGTCCTTCAGACATCAGACTTTGTGGAACTACTAAATCCAAGGGGTAAGGACAGCGGACACCCAGTTCTCATTCTGGAAACTGTGGACAAAAGGTTGTAAAAGGGATCAGAGTAGGGGAACTTCTTCCCCATTCCTCCTCCACTTCCTCTATTCTGTCTCCAAACATCTTATGGCTGCTATTGGTCTCTAGGTCCCAAATACGGTATGCTGTCAACTTTAGGGGCCCACACATACTTTAGTGGTTGTTGCTTAGACACTCAGTCATGTCCAACTCTTTGTGACCCCATGGACTGCAGCATGCCAGGCTCCTCTGTCCTTCACCATCTGCAGGAGTTTGCTCAAACTCATGTTCATTGAATTGGTGATGCCATCCAACCATCTCAGACTTGCTTTTATTGTAAAGCTCCAACAGCTACACAATACTGGTCTGTTAAAGCACAGGCTATTTAGAGTATAGCTGGCATATAGTTTTCCTACAGGAACTTTAGAGCAAACACTGAGGCACATCTGGGCATCGCAGGCAATAGAGGTGGGAGCCGTCAGGTCCTGAGGAAGCAGAGGAGCTGTGTTCTCTGCTACTCCCCTGTGGGCCTCAGTCTCTCCTCTTCCCTCCGTCCATTATCGACCATCCCCACCCGCAACTCCCTCCTGATGCTAGCTCCCTCTTTGGCTTACACGGTGAAGCCTGCCATGGCCTCACCTCCTCCATGGCCCCCTACCCAAACCCTGGTTTTTTTTTTAGCTTAGGTTATTGGGAAAGAGAGTTTGTGGCCCAGTTCCTTTCCCTACATCATAATGAGAGGGTAACAGGCAGGAAGGCCAGGGGTCTCCAAACAGAGAAAATAGGCTGCAAGTGACAGACATTTTTTTATCTCTCCCTTAAACAGGCAGGAGGGAACAAACTCTCTATTGAAATATTTTTTTCTTAAACTATGTTAATAAAACTATGCATTTGCTTTGGAATTTGCCTTTCTTCAAAATGGTTCCATCTAAGACTAACTTTTTTTCTTTTCTCAAACCTTGGGGTTATAATAGCTCAACAAACCAGTATTCATATCAATTATTTTATGATTGTTTATGACACACCTCATGCCATCCTATCTCAAAAATGCATATTGTGGGAGAGGGGCCTGGTGAAACCTCGCAGCCTCGCGGTGTCTCTCTTATCTGATTAATAGCTTTCTGACAGACATAAAGCAGCTTGCTAAAACTAGCAAGGGGGGCACTCTCTGTCCCCCTTCTGATGTCTGTGTCAGAAGATTTCTCTGTCTCTTTTCACACTTTAATAAAACTGCTACACAAAAGCTCTTCAGTAGTGATCAAGCCTGATCCCTGGCCCCGAAGCTAAATCTTCTTTGGAGATCACAAGTCCAGCATCATTCACTGAAGCTATCAATATCACACCAGAGTCATGGAGAGTATGTAAACTGGTGGCTTTAAGCTATACACCCATTGTGCCTTAGCAGAGGAGAGGCCTGTGACGAGGGGTGACATGTCCCATGAGGCTAGCGAGGCAGGTGTCCTTACAGGTACGATGGGTGTGGGAGTCTTTCCAAGTAAGAGCCCTCTCAGCATATCCACCCCATACACTCACCCAGGCCCCACGCATGGACATACAACCACATTTCACCCACCATGACGCTCCCTTCAGGCTGACGAAAGTTTGGGTGAGGGACTTAAACTCCTGCCCTGTGAGTGTCTAAGGACCCCCAACCCATTGCATTTCTGGCCAAAACCCCAGGCTGAGCTGAGTCCCGCCGCTGCACACGTGACAGCCCACCCTGACTCAAGCCCATGATTGGTTCATTCTGGTCCTTGTTGCCAGTTCCTGTCCTGTGCATAGTTCTGCATGGAGCTTGTATTATTTTCTGTTTTTGCTGTAACAAATTATCACAGTTTTAGTGGCTTAAAACAATACAAATGTATTATCTTCTTTTTAAAAATAAAATTTTTATTTATTTATTTAGCTGCTCCAGGTTTTAGTTGAGGCCTGCAGGGTCTTTAGTTGTGGCCTGTGGGATCTAGATCCCTGACCAGGGATTGGATCCAGGCTCCCTGTATGGGAAGCTCAGACTTTTAGCCACTGGACCACCAAGGAGGTCCCCAAATGTATTATTTTACAATTATGAGAATTTGAAGTCTAACACAGCTCTCAGTGGGTCAAAATCAAGGTGTCAGCAGGACTATATTCCTTTCTGAAGACTCTAGAGGGGAATCCATTTCCTTGTTCTTTCCAGCTTCTGGAAGTTACCCTCACTCACTGGCTTGTGCCCCCTTCCTTCACCTTCAAAGTCAGTAAAGAAGGTTGAATCCTTCTTACATCACATCACTCTCACCTTCTGCCACTCTCTCCCACTTTTAAGCACGTTTGTGATTATATTAGGCCCACTAGGATAATTCATAATACTCTCGCAATTTTAAGGTCAGTAAATTAGCAGCCTTAATTCCATCAACCTTATTATCCTTGCCATATAACAGAGCATAGTCACAGCTTCCTGGGGTGAGAAAGTGCACATCTTTGGGGGGGCATTATTCTGCCTGACACAGAGGTCAACTAACATTTCATTGTGTGCATGCATATGTAGTCGCTCAGTCATGTCTGACTCTTCAGGACCCTATGGACCATAGCCCCCCAGGATCCAACGTTTCATAAGGTCCTATTATATATAAGGAACAGTATTGGGGCCTCATTGTGCCCCCAAAGTCAGTCAAAATTGAGCAGAGAGGCCATGGACCACTAGATGATATAGAACAATACAGAAATACACACACCTTTACTTCCACAACACATATGCACATCCTCACGCGCGCACACACACACAAAGCCAGGGATCAGGAATTCAGTACACAATGTATCCAGAGTTTAGGGAGGGAGAGTAAAGACAAGCCTTAAGGAGACTGTGTTACCTGGACTTTGTGACCTGGAACTTGGTGACTTTAAAAAAAATGAGTTTCGGTAGAGCAATTCTGAAGGTAATAAATGGAACAGAGACAGGGATTGAAAAGGAGGCAAGAAAACCAAGGTCTGGTGGGTAACACAGTCCAGAAGTTTAGCAGACTAAGAAAGAAACAGGGCTGTAGCAAGATTCTCTTTATCCCCATTGTTTGTTCCTTTCGACCTTTCCAAGATCATGGCCCCACGACATATGTAAGCTGGAACCTGGGAAGGCTACAGGACGAAAGGCTCGCTGGAACCTAAGCATGGCAGCGGGAGGCAGCACCTGGCTGTGGGAGGGTCAGGCAACCACTGAGCCTCCCACTAGGTAAGGTACCTGATGCTTGCCTTAATCATGTCTGCGGCAAGGCCCTAAGTTGTGCAGGCATGAGTCAGGGTCCTGTCAGCTGATGGCTGCTCCAAATGAAGAGAATTTAAAGAAGGGACTATTTACAGTCAGGAGAGTTAAGGGAACTGAGACGCACAGAGAAGAACCAAGGGACATAGAGGAGACGCATTAAATCCTCAAGCCTCAAAGGGCAAGGGGCGGGGGCTGTTAACAGAACCCAGTGAGAGCTGCAGCCATGGCAGAGGGTCTGCTTGATGGGAGCCGAGCTGCTGGGCTGTGGCAGGGACAGAGAGTAAATATCTCCACCACATTCCCTTCTCATCCTCTAATCTGCTGCTGGTGCCACCCACTAACCAATATCATCAGAAGCCAAGCAATAAGATAACACCCAGCAGACACAGCCTATAGAAGTCATCGGAAGTCAGACTTTGAGGGCACAGAATGGGAGGGAAGGATGGAGCCAAAAAAATGGAAACAGTGGCAGATTTTATTTTCTTGGGATCCAAAATCACTGCAGATGGTGACTGTTCAGTTCAGTCACTCAGTCATGTCCGACTCTTTGCAACCCCAAGAACTGCAGCATGCCAGGCCTCCCTGTCCATCACCAACTCCTGGAATTTATTCAAACTCATGCCCATTGAGACGGTGATGCCATCCAACCATCTCATCCTCTGTCATCCCCTTCTCCTACCGCCTTCAATCTTTCCCAGCATTAGGGTTTTTTCCAATGAGTCAACTCTTCCCATCAGGCGGCCAAAGTATTGGAGATTTAGCTTCAGCATCAGTCCTTCCAATGAATATTCTAGACTGATTTCCTTCAGGATTGACTGGTTGATCTTTTTGCTGTCCAAGGGACTCTCAAGAGTCTTTTCCAACACCACAGTTCAAAAGCATCAATTCTTTGGTGCTCAGCTTTCTTTATAGTCCAACTCTCACATCCATACATGACTACTGGAAAAACCACAGTTTTGACTAGACAGACCTTTATTGGCAAAGTAATGTCTCTGCTTTTTAATATGCTATCTAGGTTGGCCATAACTTTTCTTCCAAGGGGCAAGCATCTTTTAATTTCATGGCTGTAATCACCATTTGCAGTGATTTTAGAGCCCCCCAAAATAAAGTCTGCCACTGTTTCCACTGTCTCTCCATCTATATGCCATGAAGTGATGGGACCAGATGCCATGATCTTAGCTTTCTGAATGTTGAGCTTTAAGCCAACTTTTTCACTCTCCTTTCACTTTCATCAAGAGGCTCTTTAGTTCTTCAATTTCTGCCATAAGAGTGCTGTCATCTGCATATCTGAAGTTATTGATATTTCTCCCCGCAATCCTGATTCCAGCTTATGCTTCTTCCAGCCCAGCGTTTCTCATGATGTACTCTGCATATAAGTTAAATAAGCAGGGTGACAATATACAGCCTGACATACTCCTTTCCCTATTTGGAACCAGCCGGTTATTCCATGTTTGGTTGTAACTGTTGCTTCTTGACCTCTATACTGGTTTCTTAGGAGACAGGAAAGGTTATCTGGTATTCCAATTTCTTTAAGAATTTTCCAGTTTGTTGTGATCCACACAATCAAAGGCTTTAGCATAGTCAATGAAGCAGAAATAGATGTTTTTCTGGAATTCTCTTCACAGTTCACGCACTGTTGAAATGGCGACTGTAGCCACAAAATTAAAAGATGCTTGTTCCTTGGAGGAAAAGATATGACAAACTTAGACAGTGCATTAAAAACCAGAAACATCACTTTGCTGACAAGGTCAAAGCTACGATTTTTCCAGTAGTCATGTATGGATGTAAGAGTTGGACCATAAAGAAGGCTGAGTGTCAAAGAATTGATATTTTGAAACTACGGAGCTGGAGAAGACTCTTGAGAGTCCCTTGAACAGCAAGGAGATCACATCAGTCAATCCTAAAGGAAATCAACACTGAATATTCATTGGAAAGACTGACGCTGAAGCTCCAATACTTTGGCCACCTGGTGGAAAGAGCAAACTCACAGGAAAGGACTCTGATGCTGGGAAAGATTGAAGGCAGGAGGAGAAGGAAGAGACAGAGAATGAATGAGATGGTTGGATGGCATCATCAACTCAATGGACATGAACTTGGGCAAACTCCAGGAGATCGTGAGCGACCAAGAGGCCTGACGCACGTGCTGCAGTCCAAGGGGCTGCAAAGAGTTGGACACAACTTAGTGACTGCTAAGTCGCTGTAACAACAACAGCTGATACACCCTATAGAAGTGGTCAGAAGCCGTGCTTTGAGGGCGCAGAATGGGAGAGAAGGGGGGAGCCAACAAAATACCCAGCCCCTACCCACCCTTGGGTTACTCCTATTTCCCATCACTCTAGAAATAAACGGATTTGGCCAAGCTCTTTGCGGGGATGGCATTGCAGAAAGTTTCCATCAGTGACAGTAGAACCCAGGGCTCCCGGAGAGCAGTGGAAGGAAGTTCCAAGAGCAAAGGGAAAGAAAGGCAAGAGGAAGGGAGAAAAGGTGGCCTGCATGGAGGTAAGAGAGGAGCCTCGTGGAGGAAGCTCTTGGCTGTCAAATTATCCTCTGCTGAGCTCTGAGCCTTTGTTTAAAACTTGGTGTGCGGAGCCATTTACCCACCTTGAGCTCTTTCCACGGCCCCGTATCTGTCATTATTTTGGAGCTCACGGAGCCATCTATGGTGCTCCTGGGCCCATTCTCGGTGATATTAAAGCACTTTTTAACTGCCACATTTTCTGCAGCAGAGAAAGCCTAATCTGAAGGCAGCTTTAAAACCAACAGCAATCAGCAGAGATCATCAATTAGCGTTCGGTATTAAGCAAGGCAGAACATTTGCCAAGGCACCCAGGGCCTTTCCACACCTGAACATTCTACCAGGTTCATTCTCTCCTTTTTGAATATTTGGAGCTCTTGACTCAGAGTCTTGACTGACAGGTTTTCTTGGCTGCCAAAAGAATAACCAATTTTCTCCCATAACTCTTTTCTAACTCAAAAGGTACGGTGCCAACAAAGTTCTTAACTCTGGTACATACATTTTTTTTTTAAGGGAAAAGTATCTGCTTCAAACCACTAATTATAATTTATTATAACAACACTTCCCTGGAAGCAGGGTTCTTGCTATAATTAACTGCTGAGGAGTAGGATGGAGCAACTGTTTACTGAGTTTCAATCGACTTGTTCAGAATTTGTCACCCCCTTGAAACTTAGCTCACAATCAGATTTAAATTCAAAATGTTAAGGAAGCACTGGCAACTTCACACTTTGTCAAGCACTAAGAGAATATTTCTTAGTACTATTCTCTCTTTTTTAAGACTTTTCTTTAGATTATGCCATTTTTCTCTATTTGAGATAGAAAAAATTTTATCCTAAAATATTGATATACTTCTGTCCTTTCCGTGATGGTGAAACATGACAGTTGGATATAAGAGGTAGTTTCCAAATGCTGTGGCCACTCCTGCTGGGTTGTGAGAATTTTGAAATGTGTGACTTTACTGGTATTTCTTCAACGAATATCATAACAAAAAGAACTCTCTTTCATTTTTGTCCCATTGTCCTTGTCCTGAGACTTGTACAGATTCTCAGTTTCCTTCTCTATAAAGTGGGGATGATTAACATATAGTCTACAAAGTTGTTGTGAAGGCTGAATGTAAGCTAAGTGCTTGGCACAGAATTTTGCCTCCAGTAAGCATCTATTCTATTCTTTGCTAGCCAGGAAAACATGGCAATGACTGAAAAGGATGAGAGAGTATTTTTGCTCATGACCAATCTGAGTCCATGATCAAAATGGTCTGCAAATGAAGTCTCAGTGAGCCAGGCTTCTGAAATCCTTGATCCCTAAATTCACAACACAGTCACCAAAACTAAATGGTTATAAATTATGAGTTTCCAGTAGCTAGGGAGACAAATACTTCTTTCAATCACCTTCCTATGTAGCTGTTTGTGATTTCCCAAGCATTTGGTGCCGTGGAATAAGGTTTTCTTCTAAATGAAGTAAGAGAGTTGGCTCCTAGTCTTCTCTGGCATAAATTCATGAGACTATTTGTAAAGTTCGGATCATTCTTGGCAAGGAAAGTTATTTATAATGATATGTTTCATCTATAGTTATTGAGATGCCTCTTTGGGCAGCTGAAAAGGTTGTTACAGATGAGTTTGAATTTGGTGACATCAAACAATATTAGAAGGCCAGGAGCAAACATTTCTGATGCATTTCCTTTTCTGCAGAATGGAATTAATTACTTTGTGAAGATAAAAGCAATGTGTGGTTATTGCAAAACACTGAAAACGAGATAAGTATCATGCAATAATGAGTTAACTCAGCAGGGGACTTTTCTGGTGATCCAACTGCTAAGACTCTGAGATCCCAATGCAGAGGGCCCAAGTTCAATCCCTGGGCAAAGAACTAGATTCCACATGCCACAGCTGAGTCCACATGCTGCAACTAAAGATCCCAGCACAGCCAAAGTAATTAATTAATTATCTTTTAAAAGGAGTCAGCAGACTTGGGCTGCTCAAATCCACATATTCTCAAGCTCTTCAGGACTTGCCTTTGGCCCAGTTCTTAGAGTTTGTTTGTTGAGCCTCTGGAGTAGCCTGCCTGATATGAGTGTCTTTATATGGCTAAAGCCTTGGGCCATACCAGATCATTTATGCTAACAGTGTGATTATGGGATGTGGGGTCTGCATACCTATGTGTCCCAGGGCCTTGGTGTCCCACGACACCAAGACTCAGTGATCTTACCCAGTTCTGAGCTTCCCTGGTTGGTAACACTGCACATGCATTGTCACGTCTTGTTTCTGGCAGAATTAAGCACTTTCTTTGTGACTTCACTGGGTGACAATTGGAAGCTTGTCCTGGTTTTTCCTGGACTCCATCCTGTGCACTTTTTTGCTTGGCTGACTTTAATATGTATCCTTTTGCTGTAATAAACTGTAACCATGAATATAACTGCTTTTCTGAGCTCTGTGAATCCTATTAATGAATCATTAAACAATGTATGGTCTTGGGGATCCTCAATGAAAATATTAACAATTTAAAGTTAAAAATTTTAAATAGAGCCAGACATCCTGGAGTGTGAAGTCAAGTGGACCTTAGGAAGCATTACTACAACAAAGCTAGTGGAGGTCACGGAATTCTGGCTGAGCTATTTCAAATCCTAAAAGATGATGCTGTAAACGTGCTGCACTCAATATGCCAGAAAATTTGGAAAACTCAGCAATGGCCACAGGACTGGAAAAGGTCAGTTTTCTTTCCTGCTGCTGCTGCTGCTGCTAAGTCGCTTCAGTCGTGTCCGACTCTGTGCGACCCCATAGACGGCAGTCCACCAGGCTCCTCCGTCCCTGGGATTCTCCAGGCAAGAACACTGGAGTGGGTTGCCATTTCCTTCTCCAATGCAGGAAAATGAAAAGTGAAAGTGAAGTCGATCAGTCGTGTCTGACTCTTCGAGACCCCATGGACTGCAGCCTACCAGGCTCCTCCGTCCATGGGGTTTTCCAGGCAAGAGTACTGGAGTGGGGTGCCATTGCCTCTCCGAGTTTTCATTCCAATCCCCCAAAAAGGCAATGCCAAAGAATGTTCAAACTATTGTACAATTGCACTCATCTCACATGCTAGCAAAGTAATGCTCAAAATCCTTCAAGCTAAGCTTCAGCAGTACATGAACTGAGAACTTACATACGTACAAGCTGGATTTAGAAAAGGCAGAGGAATCAGAGACCAAATTGCCCACATCCATTGGATCATCGAAAAGGCAAGAGAGTTCCAGAAAAACATGTACTTCTGCTTCATTGACTACACTAAAGCCTTTGGTCATGTGGAAAATTCTTAAAGAAACTGGAATACCAGATCACCTTTCCTGTCTCCTGAGAAACCTGTATACAGGTCAAGAAGCAACAGTTAGAACCAGACATGGAATAACTGGCTGGTTCAAAATTGGGAAAGGAGTACGTCAAGGCTGTATATTGTCACTCTGTTTATTTAATTTCTACGCAGACTATATCATGTGAAATGCTGGGCTGGATGAAGCACAAGATGGAATCAAGATTGCCGGAAGAAATATCAATAACCTCAGATATACAGATGATACCATTCTAATGGCAGAAAGCAAAGAGGAATTAAGAGACTCTTGATGATGGTGAAAGAGGAGTGTGAAAAAGCTGGCTTAAAACTTAACATTCAAAAACTAAGATCATGGCATCTGATCACATCACTTCATGGCAAATAGATGGGGAAACAATGGAAACAGTGACAGTCTTTATTTTCTTCAGCTCTAAAATCACTGCAGATGGTGACTGCAGCCACGAAATTAAACGATGCTTGCTCCTTGGAAGGAAAGCCATGACGAACCTAAACAGCATATTAAAAAGCAGAAACATCATTTTGCCAACAAAGCTCCATATAGTTAAAGCTATAGTTTTTCCAGGAGTCATGTACAGATGTGAGACTTGGACCATAAAGAGGGCTGAGTGACAAAGAATTGATGCTTTCGAGTTGTGGTGCAGGAGAAGACTCCTGAGAGTTCCTCGGACAGAAAGGAAATCAAACCAGTTGATCCTAAAGGAAATCAGTCCTGAATATTCATTGGAAAGACCGATGCTGAAGTTGAAGCTCCAATACTTTGACCACCTGTTACAAAGAGTTGACTCATTTGAAAAGACCCTAATGCTGTGAAAGATTGAGGGCAGGAGAAGGGGGAAACAGAGGATGAGATGGCTGGATGGCATCATCAACTCAACGGACCTGAATTTGAGCAAACTCTGGGAGATAATGAAGGACAGGAAAGCCTTGCATGCTGCAGACCACGGGGTCACAAACGTCAGACACAACTTAGCGACTGAATGACAACAACATAAGACAATAAGATGTTTTCTTAAAAATATGTGTATATACTGTTAGTGGGAATGCAAATTGGTACAGCCACTATGGAGAACAGCATGGAGATTCCTTAAAAAACTGGAAATAGAACTGTCATACGACCCAGCAATCCCACTGCTGGGCATACACACTGAGGAAACCAGAACTGAAAGAGACACACGTACCCCAATGTTCATTGCAGCACTGTTTACAATAGCCAGGACATGGAAGCAACCTAGACGTCCATCGGTAGACGAATGGATAAGGAAGTAGTGCTACATATACACAATGGAATATTACTCAACTATAAAAGAGAACACATTTGAGTCAGTTCCAATGAGGTGGATGAAATACAGAGTGAAGTAAGTCAGAAAGAGAAAGACCAATAGTGTATTAATGCATATGTGTGTAATTTAGAAAAATGGTAATGACAATCCTATATGTAAGGCAGCAAAAAAGACACAGATGTAAAGAACAGACTTTTGGACTTTGTGGGAGAAGGCAAGGGTGGGATGATTTGAGAGAACAGCATTGAAACATGTATATTGCTGCTGCTAAGTCACTTCAGTCGTGTGGCAGCCCACCAGGCTCCCCCGTCCCTGGGATTCTCCAGGCAAGAACACTGGAGTGGGTTGCCATTTCCTTCTCCAATGCATGAAAGTGAAAAGTGAAAGTCAAGTTGCTCAGGTGTGTCCGACTCTTCTCGACCCCATGGTTGCAGCCTACCAGGCTTCTCCATCCATGGGATTTTCCAGGCAAGAGTACTGGAGTGGGGTGCCATTGCCTTCTCCAACATGTATATTACCATATGTAAAATAGATGATCAGTGCAAGTTTGATGCATGAAGCAGGGCACTCAAAGCTGGTGCTATGGGATAACCCAGAGGGATGGGGTGGGGAGGGAGGTGGGAAGGGTGTTCAGGATGGGGGGACACATGTGCACCCATGGCTGATTCATGTCGATATATGACAAAACATCACAATATTGTAATTATCCTCCAATTAAAATAAATTAACTTAAACAATAAAATTAAAAATTAAAAACTATGTGTATATATGCATACTTTTTTCTATACATTCCAATATTTTGTTAATGGGCAATGGATCATATTACATACTCTGTTTAGTAAACTTTTCTCATGTAATATAGAATGGACACATTTCCTTTGCCCTTAAATCTAGATATATTATTTGTACAGCATTCTGTGGTATAGAATTTATGGTTAAATCATTTAATTGATCATGTCTGACAGTCATTTGGGTTATTTTCCCTTTTATTGGTATTATAAATAATGGTGCAACAAACATCTTTGTGGATAACTTATTTGCAAGCTTTTCTCATTTGTTATATGAGATAGCTTGTAATACAAGCTTTTCTTATGTGTAATAAGGACCTGTGATACAAAGATTTAAGAATTATGTTGAGAATCCCTTGAAGTGACTAATGAGATGTGTTTCAGAACAGGTCAAGATTTCAGACCTCTAACCAGAATATTGATACCTAAAATGACTGGAATTAGACTAGAATCTTAAGAGATTCTCTTTCAATAAATTCACGGAAACCTGTGTCTACATCATTTTTCAACTACATCCATATGAGCTCTTAGACCCTAAAACAGGCATTCTTTCTTGGTCCTGAGGAATTACTCTACTCTTTCCCAAAATAAGAATAGATATATATTTTTCTAACACCAAGCAGCTATAAGATCAAGAATATCTGACTCTGCAAGTAATTTAACTGCTTGACAGAATAAAACTTAACAATCTTCAGGTAAAGACAATACAGCCCAGAGTCTTTACAATGGCTCATTTACAACGTTCAGCATTCAGAAAAAATTACTAGAAAATGTGATCCATAATCAAGAGGGAAAACAGTAAGCAGACAAATGAATGACTCAGATACTCATATTACCAAATAGTGATCTTAAAAATAACTACTATAAAATGTTAACAAATTAAGAGAAAAATATATAAGATAGGTGAACAGATGGCAAATTCCAAAAGAGAAAGAGAAACTCTTAACAAGAACCAAATAATTCTTTATAGAATTTGAAAATCCAATATCTTGATAAAGAATTCATTGGAGAGTTTAGCTGAAGACTGGACACAGAAGAAGAACTGACCAGTGAAACCAAAGATAGGTCAATACAAAGGATCCAAAATGAACTACATAGAGACAATAATAATTATAAGAAGCAAGAACATCTGGGGACACTATCAGTCCAATATATATGTATGGAGGCCCAGAAAAAGAATGGGGAGGAAATACATTTAGAGATAGTAAATGAAATTTTTCAAAAATGAATGAAATATGACAATCTACGTATGAGAATCTAAATGAATCCCAAACAGGATGAGGCACATTACAGTCAAACTTCAGAAAACCAAAGAGAAAGAGAAACGTCTTAAAACAGTCAGTGTGGGGAGGGGGGCGTATTACATTCAGGGGAACAATATCAATAACGACTAACTTCTCATCAGAAGCTATGAAACCACCAGGCAGTAGAACATCGTCAAAGTGCTAAGAGAAAATATTAGTTGATTTAGAACACTATACCCAGTTCAAATATCCTTCAAAAATGAAAAGAAATCAGAGACATTTGTGTGTCTGCGTGTGCTCAGTCACTAAGTCATGTCCAGCTCTTTGTAAGTCCATGAACTGTATCCCATCAGGCTCCTCTGTCCATGGGATTTTCCAGGCAAGAATTCTGGAGTGGGTTGGCACTTCCTCCTCCAGAGGATCTACCCAACTCAGGGACTGAACTTGCATCTCCTGCATTAGCAGCCAGATTCTTTACCACTGAGCCACCTGGGAAACCCACAGAGATTTTCAGACAAAACTAAAATTTATCCCAACAGAACTACACTGTAAAAAAAAAAAAATGCTAAAAGCAAATGATCCTATAAAGACCTAGACCTGTAAGAAGTAGTCCTGGAAATGGTAAAGATATGGTAAACATAAAAGACTATTTTAAGTGTTTCTCTTTTAAAAACAAAGGAAGACAATCTTATTCTAAAATGTATATGGACAAGGAAAGGACCTAGAAAAACCAGAACAGTTTTGACAAGAAGAATACACTGGGAGGAATTTTTAAACTTACTATATGGCTACAGTAACGAAGACAGTGTGGTACTGCTGGAGGAATGAACACAAAGATTGATGACACAGAAGAAAGAACCCAGAAATAGACTTGTACAAACATGCCCATCATTTTCTGACCCAAGTCGAAATGCAATTCAATGGAGAAAGGATAGTCTAGACAGCAAATGGTGCTGGAGCAAATGGCAAAACAAAACAAAAAACCTTGATCAAAACCTCACACCTAATTATTGATAATGAGCCATAGGTTTAAAGGTAAAACTGTAAGATTTTTGGAAGAAAACATAGGAGAAACTCTTTGGAATCTAGTGCTAAATTCAGCATCACTAGTGATTAGTCATGACATCAAAAGTATAATTCCTAAAAGAACAAATTAATAAATTAAACTTCATCAAAATTAAAAACTTTTTTGCTCTATAAAAGACCATGAAAAGTGAAAGTTGCTCAGTCGTTTCTGACTCTTTGCGACCCCGTGAACCATACAGTCCATGGAATTCTCTAGGTCGGTATACTGGAGTGGGTAGTCTTCCCTTCTCCAGAGGATCTTCCCAACCCAGGGATCAAACCCAGGTCTCCCACATTGCAGGTGGATTCTTTACAAGCTGAGCCACAAGGGAAACCCAAGAATACTAGAGTGAATAGCCTATCCCCCTACTCCAGGAGATCTTCCCGAGCCAGGAATTGAACCAGGGTCTCCTGCATTGCAGATGGATTCTCTACCAACTGAGCTGCAAGAGGATGACAAGGCAAGACCCAGACTGGAAGGAAATATTTGCAAACTATGTAAGGACTTGTATCTAGAACATACAAAAAATTCACAAACCCAACAGTAGTAAAGTAAACAATCCAATGAGAAAAATGAGCAAGAGACATTAACAAAAATTTCACTGAAAAGATTTATGGATGGAAAACAAACATTAAAACGTTGTTTAACATCATTAGCCATTAGAGCAATGCAAATTAAAACCACAATGAAACATCATGACAAATCTATTAGGATGACTAAAATAAAAATAATAAGTGCTGTGAGGTTGTGAAGAAACTGAATCTCTCATACAAGGCTAGTGGGAATGTGAAATGGGACAACCAATCTGGAAAACAGTTTGGCAATTTCTTATAAAACTGAATATATTCTTATTATTTGACCCAGTACTCACACACTTGGACATTTACTCCAGAGAAATGAAAATTTATGCCCACACAAAAACCTGTATACGAATGTTCATAACAGTTTTATTCAAAATAGCCAAAATATGGAAACAGCCCAAAAGTCCTTCAGTGTGTACATAGAGAAACAAACTATGGTGAAATGAAATACTACTCAGCAATAAAAAGGAGTAGACTACTGATATATGATGCATATTGTATGGCTCTCAGAGGCATTCTTCTGAGTGGAAAAAGCCAAACGAAAAAGATTACATACTGTATGACCCCATTTATACAACATTCTTAAAATGTCAATACTACAGAAATGGAGAACAAATTACTGGTTGCCAGACAACAGAGAATGGAGAGGGGGAGCATGACTACGAAAGGGGTAGCAGAAGGGAATTCCTCGGTATTGATGGAGCAGCTTTATACCTTGATTATATAGTAACACAAATCTATATGTATGGTAAAACGGCATAGAAACATACATACACATACATACAAACTCATTATTGAAAACTGGTAAAATCTGAACTAGGCAAAGTTAACAGTACGGTACCAGTATCAATTTCCTGGTGTCTATATCACATATAGGTAATGTGTCACCGCTGAAGGAATATGGGTCAAGGATACACAGGATTCTACTACTTCTGCAACTTCCTGTGAGTCTGTAACTATTTCAAAAGTGAAAGATTTTGGAAAACTAACGACTATTTAAAGTAAAAGCAGTAACAATGTATGGAGGGGTTTATAACAAATATATAAGTAAAATATACAACCAAAATAGCACTAAATAAGAAACAAAGTTAAATACAATTGTAAGATTCTTATATTGTTTGTATAGTGGTATGACTGAATTCAAGATCAATTGTCATAACTTAAGGCTTCATACTCGGAGAAGGCAATGGCACCCCACTCCAGTACTCTTGCCTGGAAAATCCCATGGATTGGGGAGCCTGGTAGGCTGCAGTCCATGGGGTCTCGAAGAGTCAGACACGACTGAGCAACTTCATTTGCACTTTTCACTTTCATGCATTGGAGAATGGCAACCCACTCCAGTGTTCTTGCCTGGAGAATCCCAGGGACAGGGGAGCCTGGTGGGCTGCCGTCTATGGGGTTGCACAGAGTCGGACACGACTGAAGCGACTTAGCAGCAGCAGCAGCAGCAAGGCTTCATACTATAACCCCTTGAACAGGCACTAAATTAACTATCTGCCAAGAAGTATAGCTAAAAAGCAAATAAAAGAGACAAAATGGAACACCAGAATGAGCTTGATTAATTCAAGAGAAAGCATGAAACAAGAAACAAAGAACAGATGGGACAAATAGAAAATAGGAACAAAATGGTTAAACCAACCATATGAGTAATTAGAGTAACTGTAAATGAACTAGACACTCCAATAGAAGATCATTTGTATTTTTTAATAAAAGAGTCAAATACATTTTATAAGAGTTACACATTAAATATAAGTAGACACAGGTTGAAAGATACATGCTACACAAATGCTAATCAGAATAAAGTAGGTGCAGCTATGTTAATAACAAAGTAGACTTCAAGACAAGGATAATCACCAGTGAAAGAGGAATACTTCATAATGATAAAAGGATCCGTTTTACAGGACATGACAAGCCTAAATATATGCACCCAACAACAAGTTTTCACATACAAATAGCTAAAACAGAAAATGACAGAACCAAACAAATCTTTCATCTTACTTGGGTATTCAACACATCTCTCAGTAATCTTTAGGAGAAGCAGACAGAAATATTAATAAGCATAAAAAATATGAAAAAACACCATCCACAAAGATTTCTTAATTGACACTTATAGAACACCCCACCTAACCACAGCAGAAAACATTTTTTTTCAAGTGCACATGGAATATTCACCAATACAGACTATTTATCGGGCCATTAAACAAGTCAATAAATTTCAAGCATTGCAATCATACCAAATATGTTCTCTGACCACAATGGAATTAAACTGGAAATCAATTTAAGAAAAAAAATAAGTCTTCACCTCTACATCAGCAGAGTCTTCCTGTCTCAAATAATCTAGATAAGATTGTCTCAGACCCTCATCCGCTATCTATGGAAATCTGATATCCTCTCCTGTGTTAGGGTCTCCAGAGAAAGAAAACCAATAGGATGTGTATACATACATATATATAGACAGAGAGATTTCTTTTTTAATTGGCACATGTGATTGTACAGGCATAACAAATTTCAAATCTGCAGGGTAGGCTAGCAAACTGAAGACTAGGGGAAGAGCTGTCATTCAACTCCAAACGCAGTCTGCTGGGAGAATTTCTTCTAGCTCAAAGGAAGTCAGTCTTTGTTCCAGTAAGGCTTCAAGGAATGGATGAGGCTGACTCACCCTGGAAGGTTTACTGGTTTGAAGTCCAAGCATTTAAATGTTAATCTCATCCAACAAAGACTCTTTCACAGAAACATATAGAATTTGACCAAATACCTGGTCACTGCTGCTCAGCCAAGTTAACACATAAAGCTAACCACCATTCCTCCCCACCAAGACTTCTTAAATTTCTTGAATCATGAGCATGCCTCTCCAAATTAACATCTGTCCTAAATTAGCTCAGTTTACAAATCATCAGTCCACCTCACATGTGCCATGAATATGAAACCCGGCCCCTTCCGCCAAGTTCCAACAAAACCAAGAAACTAACAGAACCCCATTCAGATGAGGCCTTTGTGGGTGTAACAGACATTAGTGAACACCAGGGGATACAGGCTGAGGTTCTTCTTCAGCCACGCAAACTGCTTCAGATTGCACAATAAACCCTCCACCATGTGACCTATTCTCTTTGCTTCTCCTTCCTTTCCTGTTCTTCCCACCTCCAAAGAATTGTTCATTTCTAATACAAGGCAATCTAAGTGTTTCTACTGATTCCTTGATGTCTGGCCAAACCACTTTCCATCCCAAGGTATTTTCCTAAATAAACGCATTGCCTGGGAAGAATTCCAGGACCAGCTGAAAACCACCATTTCATCTCAACCTTCTCAGCCACCTGGTTTCCCCTTCAGTTCATTTAAATAGAGTCTCTCACTTTATTCCACTGCCCTCCAAATCAGTCAAGAGAAGGAAAAATGCTGAACCGATTACATTTAAAACCTAGTAAGTTCCTTCTAAAATAGGTGGCTTTATGAGCACCATGAGGCCAGCAAAAAAGTGAAGGAATGAACAGATGATTTGTACTGAGGACTGGGTGGCTGTGGAAGAAACACACCCAGTTGTGGGGGGGGGCGGGGGGGGTTGATCAGATCTGGCTGAAAGCCACTACTTGGGGGGTGGGGGCAGTGCACTGCAGAAATGTGACCCACAGACCCCAGCTTACAGCTCTCTGGACCCGTGTCCACAGCTCCAGCCTGTGCTGAGATGGTGAAGGCGCTTGCCTTTGATGCCTCCCACCTCCAGTTGGAGGGTCCTCTGTTGGAGCTTTTTCCCTATGGAAATTCACCATCAGATTCCATTCCCTGCCATGTTGGAGAAGAATGTAGCCAATGAAACCCAGCTGATGCCTGCAATGGTTTAATCTACCACCTTGCAGGAAAATACATTTAAGAAACAACTAAAAAAGCAATGTCTGTTTCCACCAGCAGGAACGCGGGTTTAACGGTGGGTTTTCCCACCAATGCGAGAGACGTTGGGGGAGAAACTTTCTTGAGGCCCTTCAAGCCTCACTGTGGTCACCTGAGCTGGGTTGGGGGCACTGCGTGTGAGGAACAGAGAGCGGCCTCAAAGCCCAGCTCAAAGCAGGCTGCGCGCCCCAGGCAACCGGTACGAGGGACCCAACGCGGACTGGAGGTGAACGAAGCCCTGCACCGAGACTGATCGCGGACCGAGAAGGGGTCGGAGCAGGGGCTGCCCCCAGGCCACCCTATAGAGCTCACACCCACCTTCCTTCCCGCTGCCGAGTCCCGCGCAGGCGGGGAGCAGGCTCTGCTGCGGACTTGCGTCCCTCCGGCTGCAACACAAGACACGAGGGGTCGGAGCAGCGCCCGGGTCCCGTGTTGTAGCCCGAGGTCTCACACCGTGTCGTGGGGAGCCCGGCCGGCGGGCACCTGCCCCGCTTCCTCTTCCAGGTGGGCCGCCAAGAGTGCCTCTCGCTGGCTATCCGGACGAGCACGCTGTATAACAACAGAGGCTGCATCGAGATGGAGCGCTGGGACTGTCCTCTGTGGAAGTAGAAAACGAGTGGAAAAACCAGTGGTCTCCGTGAAAGGCAGCCTGGAGCTGAGGAGTCCGGCTGCGGCCTACAGGAGCCCCGCGCTCCAGGTGCGCGTCCAGCTGATGGAAATGCTCCAGCGAGCAGACCGGCTCACAAATATTTAGCTGTCCACATGCCTTTTCCTTCCAAAAATGAATTACGGCTGTTTACAACCCACTAATTACAGTTTATTACAACAATACTTCCTAGGAAATGGGTTCTTACTCTAATACTATGATGAGAATTTTATAAATGCCAGACAAGTACAATGAATTGCCCTGAATTATAATAAATATCTGTGCTTTGGGAGTGAGGCAGTAAACACAACATTATTGCTATCCATTTTCAATGGGCCTATCAAGGATTTATTACTTATTTATGGCTTATTTTTATTCAAAAACTCCTACATATCATTTTTATGTGGATTCTTTTTGGTGAGTCATTTCTAGGTTTTCTTACAAAATAAAATGAGGTCTGTCCAGAATTTTTTTAAAAGGGCCCAAGTTCAATTTCTCCAAAGGTGACCTATTGAAATTTCTCCTCCAGAGCCCCTGTCGGCTAAACTCTTCGCGGAAATCGTGGATTGACATGAGAATAAACTGAGGCTTTGCTCATTCTACTTCTGCTCCAATAATGCAGACCATCAGCCTTGTTCAAGAAGGCAACAGGCTTTAACACAGTTTAGATGTTAAGTAAAACTGCAGAAATTCGATAAGACATGGTTTTCTCTCAGTGAAAGACAAGAATCCCACAGATTCACCAATTAGGAGGAAGAGAAATAACAATATTATGTCCACATTTTACACAGAAACTTAAAACTGAATTGTTGTTGTTTAGTCACTAAGTCATGTCCGACTCTGCAACCCCATGGACTGTAGCCTGCCAGGCTCCTCTGTCTATGGGATTTCCCAAACAAGAATATTGGAGTAGATTGCCATTTCCTCCCCCTGGGGATCTTCCTGACCCAAGGATCGAACTTGGGTCTCCCACATTGGCAAGCGGATTCTTGACCACTGAGCTACCTTGGAAGCCCTAAAACTGAATATTTTGAATGAAAAAAAAAAAAAAATCCCTTTTCCTGCCTAAAGGACCTAAAAAATTCACAAGGGCTCTTTCCAGTGACCTGAATTCTCACCATTGTCTTTAAGTGTGTGTGCACGCAGAGCACACATTCCCCAAATAAGATTTTCCCCAGACTCCTTTCACTTTTCTGTCCTGTATCTCCTGGAATCATTCACCTTTTAAGACTTTGCTATGTTCTCGGGGCCCAGGACAGGACCTCTGAGAAAAGAGACCTGTCAGGGGGCCCAGGCCTTGCCTGATGCCCGCTATTGGGAGAAGCTCCCCCACCCCAGAGAGTCCAGACACCCCATGTCAGCCGTGTCCCCCAGCAGCCAGGCTCGAACTGAACTCAGAAGAAATGGAAATTCTGTACGCGATGATCCGGCTTTTGAAAAACAGCAGAAGTGTGTTTGCGTTGAGTTCTGTTTTAAGAAAGTGAAGGTTTCCCAGTGCTTGTCAGCACGTCTGACTGTGCGCATGTGTGGCACCCTACGGTATATTTTGAGAAACCAAGGGACATGGAGGCAGGCCGAGCCCTGAAGCGAAAGCCCCGTGATGAGGCAATGGCGTGGGGAGGTCAAGCCCCAGCCCTGCCAGACAGTGGCTGGGGGTGAGGCCACTCTGTGTGACCCTGCGAAACAGACCTGGAGGCTGCAGCCACACCCTGCCTGTTTGCAGGATGCTAGGAGAGCTGGTCCCCACGAACCAGCCAGTAAAAGTGTGGGCCAAGCAGAGGCAGAGCCTCAGTCCACAGGAGCCCCTGCACCTGCCCCCTGGCACATCCTCCAGGTGCCCTGAGCCAGGCCTTCCACCCCCATCTGTCTCACGTGGGGGCTCAGCTGGAACAACAGAGGGACAGGGGCCCCACCCTGGTCAGGGGAGAATGGGGACCACCACAGGAGACGGGCCTGTGGGAACCTCCAGGCACTGCCAGGCTGGAAGGCGAGTCCAGGCAGAGGGAGAAGGGAGGCCTGAATAGTGGAGACGGGCGATGTTGCAGGAAGATGAAGACAAGACCAGCCTCCTGTCTCCTCACTGCCTGGGCCCTTCCATCCCCACCCAACCCCTCACAGCCCTGGAGGGAACCATCGTCTCCTCCAAGCCCATGCTGAGATGGGGCTACCTGGCTTGTCTGCGTCAATGAGAGGTCAGAGTGAAGACAGAACGGGAGTCAAAAAAGCTGAGAGCAAAACTCAAAACCCCCAGAGCCCACCTGCAGGACGGGAGACCCTGAAACCAGCAGGCTGGGAGGGCAGCAGACAGAGAATAAAGGAGAAAAGATGCTTTAGTTTGATCAAAGAGCGGCTGTAGCAGGTGGACACTGTTGTGAAAGAGTTAGTTGCTCAGTCATGTCTGACTCTTTGTGACCTCATGGACTGTAGCCCACCAGACTCTTCTGTCCATGGAATTTTCCAAGCAAGAACACTGGAGTGGGTCGCCATTCCCTTCTCCAGGGGATCTTCCCAACCCAGGGATCGAACCTGGGTCTCCCACTTTTGCAGGTGGGTTCTTTACCATCTGAGCCAGGGACAGGGAGACCGTTGTAGGTGGAAGGTTAGTGGCCTCCTGAGGACAGTGAAGTCTGGAGTGAAGCAGGACTCGGGGAAACCTGAGCAGAGTTTACATCCTGCGAGGTGTTGGTGAAGTGCAGCTGGAGTTCAGGGCTGACATGCCTGTTCAGAGCGTCCTGGCAGCTTCCCTCCAGGGCAGGGCTTGGATGGGTCAAGCAGGGCAGACTAAGGCCTGCAACAAGAGGGTGGTGGGCAGAACCCCACCCTGGCTTTGCCTCTGGGGTGCAGGTCCCTGTGTATCCCCCGGCAGAGTTCAGAACAACCTGCCCGGAGGTGAGGGAGGGGAAACAGAAGGGGATAGGGTGGCAACCAGAGACCTGGGTGTGTGAAGTGAGGATCTGCAACCTCCTGGCTTCCTGGGACATGGCTCCTGCCCACAGAGCGCCCCCAGCTGGTCACGCAGATGTCATGGCATCATGGACTCAGAGGTGCACAAGTTCCCATCCCCAAGCCCGGCCCAGGGTCTGACTTCAGGAAGAACCTTAAAGGAGGTGGTGAAGTGAGGGAAGGAAAGACAGGCCAAACACACTACTGGAGTCCTAGAAATCGCTTGAGGACTGGCAAATATGCAAGAGACGGTGGAGCTACTTGAAAAATGATGAAGTCGGAAATGTTAAAAATGGCCATCATTACGCAGGGAGGTGGGCTGCGGCAGGAGTGCCGTGAAACAAGGCCAATCCGCTTTCCATTTTCTGCAGGTTCTACTTGCGCTCTATTTTCTTCTATTTATTTTCATACCCCTTTAAAATAAAGCCTCTACATTAAATAGTCACCTTTCATCCATTTGTAATTCTCTCCCTCTGGGGCACCATAAATTTCTTTTATATTATTATCATATTAGAGAACCTAATACATTTTCTCCCCTTGCCTCCAGAGCACAACTCACAGATGCTTCCAGAGCAGCACGAAGACCACACGAGTCTGCTTTATGGCATTTTATAGGATGGGCCCACTGGCGCCTGTTTTGGAAAGAATGTTAATGAGGAAAGAAAGACCGCACTTTGGCTTCTACCTCATTACTAGAGGAAGAAGCACAGCCGTGGAGAAGGGGTATTGAGCTAAAGTAAAAAAAGAAAGGAAAAAAAAAGGCTTTTGAATTCTACATCGTGATGCCCTTACTCTGGGACTTCAGGCAACTCACTTAAACTTCCTAAGCCTCAGTTTCCTTCTCTGCAAAATGGGGCTATAAACCTGTCCTGGCCTTTGCACAGGGTCATTTTTACAGCAATGCAGGATAGGATCATGTTTGTTACCCCTGAAATCTGAGCACTAACAATAAAACATGACATTGATGCAAAGAAATTATGCATTCTTACATATTCATTTTACAAACACTTTATGAGCTTTTAAGGAAATGGCTACCTACTCCAGTATTCTTGCCTGGAGAGCTCCATGGACAGAGAAGCCTGGTGGGCTGCAGTCAATGGGGTCACAGAGATCCAGACATGACTGAGGGACTAACACCCTCACTAGTGTGTGCCTGACCCTGTGCTAAGCACCTGAAGTGAGGCGGTGAACCGCGCACCCGTTCAGGCCATGGTGGTCAGGTTGTTATCTGTCTTTAGGGGACAGTAAAGAGGTTAAGAGTGTGGGCTGGGCCAGGGCCTGAGCTTTGGAGCCAGGATGTTCTGGGTTCAAATCCAGCTTACAACCTGTGTAACCTGGGCAACATTACACAGTCCTTGTAAAAACAAGTTTCTCCATCTTTAAAGTCAGGATGATAGGGCCGCATTCACTGGAAGGTCACGACAGGCATGAGGTGCGATGGTAAAGAACTTGTGCCTGGCACAGACCGAGACCAGGCTTCCCCAGGCCTCCCCCCACCCCCCTCCCCTTTTCCCGATGCAGTACCTGCTGTTGCTGCCATATGCACCAGCGATGCTGCTCCATGCCTGGTGATACGTTTAGACTTCATGGCTTACTCCCCACAAAGGCAGCCCTCAACCCTCTCCTTGCTGGTGGTCAGTCCAGACCCCACCCAGCAGGGGAACCTCTACTCCCTCCCACCTCTGGAGGGAAGAACTTGCTGGTGAGGAAAACAGAGGAGAGCAAGAGAAGTTCGGAGAAGGGGAAGAGCACGGAGGCGGACAGCCACAGACGTGCCTGGCTCCTGCACATAGTAGGGCTCGGCATACTCGGCCAAGTGAATGACCCAATAAAGGAAGGTCTGATTTGAGCTTGGTCTTTCATAGGAACCACGGTTATAAACATCTTGCATTTGCTGTGCTCCTACTGGGTGCTAGGCACAATCTTAGGGTCCTGACCAACTCTAGCAATAGGTTTGAGACTCACCGACAGGTGTGGGTTACCTTCTGGGGAGATTCAAGGCACATCTCATGAAACTACATAGGGTCAGTTCAAAATTGCGAAATGTCAACCTGCAGATAAGATAAATTTAGTACATTAGTTCCAAAAGGTAATAGGGAAGAAACTTTTTATTCTGTTATAAATTAATTACTAAAGGGATGTTACCTATAAGCTTAAATTATACAAAAGAGCCCATCTCTGGGAAACCTGCCTCCCCAGGTAATAAGCATTAAGCTAAAATACCTTTGCTTAGCTCACAGTAAACAACCTGACCAGACGCACCTGTGAATGACTGCAAGGAGGAGGAAATTAACACATCTCTGATGGCTGATGGGAGCCAGGAAATATTTGACTTTCCTCCCTCCCCTTTTAGTATAAACGAATCCTGAATTCTAACTCAGGCAAGACGGTTTCCTGGGGACACAAGTCTATCATCTTCTTGGTTTGCTGGCTTTTCAAATAAAGTCTCTAAGGCAATGGCACCCCACTCCAGTACTCTTGCCTGGAAAATCCCATGGACGGAGGAGCCTGGTGGGCTGCAGTCCATGGGGTCACTAAGAGTCGGACACGACTGAAGCGACTTAGCAGCAGTAGCAGCAGCATTCCTTGCCCCAGCAACTTGTCTTTCCCTTTAGTGGCCTGTCATGAGGGCAAGCAGTGCAAGGTTGGACTCAGTAACAAAAACACTGAAGTTGGGCAAGCCCTTTGGGGCAGGAATGCCTTGGAAGCTGGGTTCCCTCCGGATGAAACCTGTACAGTCTTATCAAACATCTGCTTTCCCTATCTGCTATGACCTATGACCTATTTCCCTATGACCAAAAATGAGGCTCACCTCCCTCCAGACTGACCTGACACGGTCGTGCCAGACTCCCTGAAACTAAAGTTTCACTTCCCCCCTTCGAGCCTTCGACCTGGGCTCCTGCGGCGGCCTCCTAGTGGGGTGGAGATTGCTCTCATCCATTCTAATTGTCCCCGCTAATACTACTGCTACTGGTCACTCTACTTCCCAAAGAATAAAGCTTAACTGCTTAGCCCAGCATTTTAAAAGTGCTTTACAATCTGGTCTCTGCCCATCTCCAGCTACTTCCCCATCAGGATTTCATTGTCCAGAGAAACTCACTGCTTCCTTACCGCCAACCCCCACAACTTTGCCCACACCATGCCCTCCATGGAGCATGCCCTTGCCCATTCCTGCCCTACTGCACTGCTCGTCCTTCTGGGGCAGCTTGGGGGCGCCTTGTCATTACACATCCCCACTTCTTGCTTCCTCACTAAGATTGAACTCCATTTTTGCATAGCTAATTCTTTTTTTAATAGTTAATTCTTTTTTATCTTATTTATGTGTTTATTTGAGATCTTCATTGCTGCCCATGGACTTTTCTCTAGTTGCAGCAAGCAGTGGGTATTCTCTGTCGGGCTGTGCAGGTTTCTCATAGTGGTGGCTTATCTCGTTGCAGAGCATGGGCTGCAGAGCATGGGCTCAGTAGTTGTGGCACACAGGCCAGCTCAGTTGCCCCTCGGCATGTGGGATCTTCCAAGACCAGGGATCGAACCTGTGTCCCCTGCATTAGCAGGCAGAGTTTGACCACTGGACCACCAGGGAAGTCACCGAACTAGATTTTTGACACTTATTTATATGGTAGGACTTTGGAACAATAAATCTTATTTTAAATTCCCAGGTTATAAACTCCATTAGATCAGGAACTGCATCATGTATGGCTTTGTGTATGCTGTGGTCCCTAATAAGGCATCTTGAACACTGAAGGCATGTAATAAATATTTGTTGGATAAATTAATATTTAATCACTTCATAAAAATTCCCCCGTTTGTCATGGAAATGGCCTTCTTTCTTCCATAGTCACAAAACAATTCAGTATCTCAGAAGCTTCTGCTGGTACCGTTTTCTCGAGCACAGTTATTAATAATTTGTCTTAAAATGTTGGTGGAAGTGCATAACGTGAAGATAAGAGGTCTGCTTTCCTGTTGGTGTTCATCCTCAGCTGTAATTATCTGTCATAAGAGGCATGAAGAGGTGTGAAGATGAAAGCTTGAAAGGTCGGATGTGCCACCTTGAAATCCTGAAAAGGGGAGCAATTATCAGCAGCCCTGAGAGCCCAGGAAGTGGGGGGCACAATTAACCGCGTGTGAGGCCATTTGTTCTGCATGTCATAGGATTCCATCTCCCTCCCCCGTCCCATCCCAACACACAAGCTCAAGCACAGGTGCCCACAGCATCTGCCTTCTTCCTGCTGAGAAAGAGTCACCCATGGATGCTCAGGACTGCGGAAGACAGAAGTGTGCTTGTTCAAGGACCAGAACTCCAAAACACACGAGGGTCCAGGTGGGACCACCCAGTCTTCCCAAGCATGAGCCTCTCAACTTAACTTGACCTTCCATTCATCACTTATAAGCATCATTATCATGAACATTATTTGGTGTGCTGGGGAGTCGGACTGTGATTTTCTCAGAAGTTCTGTGCCTTTTCCTCACAATCACTAAAATAAGTTGTTTCTGTATCTGCTTTTTGTAATTTTCCAATCTCCCCATGATTGTCACATTCTCTGTGGTCATTTCACGAGGGGATGCTGCTAAGTCACTTCAGTCGTGTCCGACTCTGTGTGACCCCATAGACAGCAGACCACCAGGCTCCCCCGTCCCTGGGATTCTCCAGGCAAGAACACTGGAGTGGGTTGCCATTTCCTTCTCCAATGCATGAAAGGGAAAAGTGAAAGTGAAGTCGCTCAGTCGTGTCCGACCCTCAGCGACCCCATGGACTGCAGCCCACCAGGCTCCTCCGTCCATGGGATTTTCCAGGCAAGAGTACTGGAGTGGGGTGCCATTGCCTTCTCCATCACGAGGGGATAGCCTGCAGAAATAATCCTCGTATTTGCTAAGGCCAGGAAACAAGCTAACCAAGCTGGTCAAGGATATGTCTGAGCACGAAAGTATGCTGTTAAGAAGATTTAAGAAGTAATGGTCCTTGTTAAATTTATCCCAGAGGATCTGAGGCCTTTTCCAACGTGCGCCCTGCCTCCCTAGGAAGTTCAAGTTGTAAGCAAAGTAGCCCCAGTTCTGAAAAAAAAAAATGGTAGGCAAGCCCTGTAGCAGTGTGTGTATAATCGCCACTTTGTAATGAACCAGTTAGTTTCAACACAGCAGCATCATTCATTGCAGTAAATTAATGGCACTAATTTGAATTTTATTGGTTTTGTAGTTTTTATTATATTCAGTTAGAAATCTGTATATGAGCTTGCATGTTTAACTGGCATTACAATAATACAGTCAACCCTCGGGAGCCAATAA
This sequence comes from Bos taurus, assembly GCF_002263795.3. Lineage (NCBI taxonomy): Eukaryota > Metazoa > Chordata > Mammalia > Artiodactyla > Bovidae > Bos > Bos taurus. Next base: position 21,210,885 of record NC_037351.1, on the reverse strand, counting down.
GAATGTTTTTCAGTTCTGCCTTGCAGAATCTTTCTCTGACACTTGGCCTGCTCACCGGGGAGGCTTGTCATTGATTCTGTTCTTGCCAAGATGTTGTTACTTGTGCAAAGTGACTGGCAATAAACATTCATTCCAAACAAAGCACTGATGATCCACTGGGGAACTGGCTTATAAGGCTATAAAGGGGTCACTCGGATCATCCAGAACGTACAGATACTTGTCTTTTTATTACTATTGAAATATTCACATAATTTTTAATTAAACTTGTTTTGAGATAATTGCAGAGTCACATGAAGTTATCAGACATAATACCAAGGGCTTCCCGGGTGACTCTGTGGGAAAGAATCCACCGGCCGATGCAGGAGACATGCGTTCAATCCGTGGTCCAGGAAGATTCCACGAAACAACTAAGCCTGTGCACGATAACAACTGAGCCTGTGCTGCAGAGCCTGGGAGCCACAACAACCGAGCTGCAATTATTAAAGCCCGAGTGCCCTAGAGTCCACGTTCCACAACAAGAGAAGCCATGATGATGAGAAGCCCTCAGGGCAATGAAGACCCAGCACAGCCAAAGACAAATAAATACAATTATTTTAAAAAAAAAAAAGAAAAGAAATAATGCCTAGACATCTTACACATCCCTCAACCAGTTTCCCCAATGGTAACAACATCTCACAAAACTATAATAAGATTACAACCAGGACATTGACATTAATGATGACTACGGCAAAGTACCAATCTGAACCAGATTTCCCCAGTTTAACATGCACTTACTTATTTGCACTTACTTTTGCATATGTTTAGTTCCCTGCAAGTTTATCCCATGAGCAACTTCCACCACCACAGTCAAGACAAGGACCAGTCCCATCACCACAAGGATCCCTGGAGCTACCCTTTTATAACCACACACATCTCCCCTCTATGCTCTACCCACGCCACCCCAAAGCCCCTGGCAACCACGGATCTCTTCTCCATCTCTGTAGTTTGGTCATTTTGAGAGTCTTATGTAAATGGAACCATACAGTATGCAGCCTTTGAGGACTGGCTTTTGTACTCAGTATAATTCCCTTAAGCTTCATCCAAAGCATAGTGTGTATCAAGAGTTTGTTCCTTTCTTTGTTGCTGGCTAGGATTCCATGGTATGGACGCAACACAGTTTGTTTAACCATTCACCTGCTGAAGGACATCTGGTTTGTTTCAAGTTTGGGGGATATTGTAAATAAAACTGCCATGAGCATTCATGTACAAGTTTTTGTGTGAACATAAAATTTCATTTCTTGGGGATGAAAGAAGTGTGGGTGAGAGTGTCTACAGGTCAGAGTGCCGGACTGTATGGTAATGGCGTGTTTAGTTTGATAAGAAACCACCAAACTTCCCCAGAATTTTTTACCATTTCACCCAACAAAGCATTTTAAAATTCTCAAGGGCCTATAGATTTCAGTTGGCAAAACACTCATTTAGTGACTGACATCAGATAACTAAAATATCAGCAAGGTGTCCTTAAGGATATAAAAAGGGAAATGGCTAGTTCTGGATGAAAAAAAACTAACTTTTAATGAATTGCTGCTGTTCAGTCACTAACTCATGTCTGACTCTTTGCAACCCCATGGACTACAGCACACTAGGCTTCTCTCTCCACTATCTCTTGGAGTTTGCTCAAACTCACGTTCTCTGTCACCCTCTTCTCCTCCTGCCCTCAATCTTCCCCAGCATCAGGGTCTTTTCCAATGAGTCGACTTTTTGCATCAGGTGGCCAAAGTATTGGAGCTTCAGCTTTAGCATCGGTCCTTCAGTGAATAGTTAGGGTTGATTTCCTTTAGGGTTGACTGGTTTGATCTCCTTGCTGTCCAAGGGACTCTAGATACTGGAAAAAACTTTAAACTTTCAAGTATAATAGTTTTCTGGCTACCAAACAGTAGAGGCTTAAGTTTTGAGGCAGTGTCCCTTGTTATAGGAAAAACATTCTAAATAGCCTATTGGCTATTCAAATGTAAAACAAGTCCCCCTTGCTCGGGTCTGGAGGACTATGTGCACAGCACAGGGGCAGTGCCTTCAGCCAATGACACCTCTGAAGCTCCAGCTTCAGGGCCGTTCTCTTGCCAGGTTGCTTCACAGACCCTGGAAACACAGTCATATGTTTCTGTAAATATTTTAAACTAAGATAGTCTACCATCATTGCATAAGACCACTGCCTACATCCACTCCAAAGTCCCCTGTGTCATACTGTCCTAGAGGCCAGGTGACAGGGGAACGGCCATGGCCTTTGGGGGATCCAGCATGGGAAATGAGGTTGGGGGGCATTTAGTTTAGGTGGTGGTCTTCAGTCACTTCCATGCGTAGCTAAGTTTCTGCCCTGGCACAAGAATGTTCCCCAGGAAGGGTCCTGCCACCCTCTGGGCGGGCTCCTCGGGCCTAGCCATGAAGGTTGAGGACCCAGGGCCATATTATAACAAGAATATGTCTTTGGCACCCAGCAACAGAGCACTGTGAGGAGAAGGATAAACAAGGTTTAAAATGTACCCAGCCAGGAGCCAGTCTCTGGAAAATTTCTTGCCTCACCAGATGTGTAGAATTGCAAGCAGAAGATTCAGCTCTCATCAACGGCAATCAGAAGGGCCATTCTCTCCTGTCACAGTCTCCAGACTGAAGTGTAGACAATTATAAATACACCGTGTTCTTTTCTCTCTTTTCTGATAAACTTTTATCAGAAGCTCTGTGTTTATAGGACACAAACCTATAAATACTCCCAACACTGAGCATGTACATCTCCGTGGAAGTCGCACGTTTTCTATATCCCAACATATCAGATCCCATTGGAAGTATCAGATACATCTTGCCCTGCTCAAGTCTGTCATTCCAGATGCAGTGAATTTTGATCAATCAGGCTCAAGGAAACTATGCTAATGTGAAATTATGCCAAGCAGAACGTGTTTATCTTTTGATTCTCTCCAGAGAATATGACGGGTGATCAAAGAGCATGAAGCCAAATAATAATAATAATAATAATAATAGGGAAAAGCATAGAGATATGTCAGGCTGTCAATGAAAATATTAGGTCATTATCCTGGATTTGGTGCTCTTGAAGGCATTTTTTGGCATTTTAAAATTAGAAGTTTGCTGTCCTTTTTTTCTCATCCTCTATAAATATTCATTTTTTGTGACTAATTTGTAACCACAAGAAAGAGCTCCTCCCTGAAGCCTTTCTCTGGGAGACGCACGGCCATTGTCTAGATGGACTCAAGCTGTGAATTGTTGCCTGTTATCATCTGAGCTATTGGGGTGTTGTTTCCTGGCTTCCCTGCATTCTAGGTCGCTTCAGTCGTGTCCAATTCTTTGTGACCCCATGGACTGTAGCCCACCAGACTTCTCTGTCCATGGGATTCTCCAGGCAAGAATACTGGAGTGGGTTGCCAATTCCTTCTCCAGGGGATCTTTCCGACCCCGGGACTGAATCCGCGTCTCATTATGTTTCCTGTACTGATAGGCGGGTTCTTTACCTCTGGGCCACCTGGACGCCCAAACAAGCAGTCATATGGTGAAGAAAACAGTCCTGCATCCTGCCCTCTGCTCACCGCTGGAGGAGACTGTCCTACAGGCTGCTCAGACTCCTGAGGCCCACCTACCTGGAAGGGCGGACGTTGTACATTTGTTGGATGTCTCTAGAGGCCACCAGGGGACTGTGGATGACGGGCTTCCCTCCAGATAATGTACCTTCCTTCCCGCTGTCCTGGGGCTGAAGGTAGGGCTCGGGTCAGACCTTAGAGCTGGCTGACAGATCTGGGGTCTGCTCTGTGAGTGCTCGTGATATCCAGAGCATGGCTGGGCAGGGGACAAGCTGGTCCCTCTGGCAGGGGAGTGAGTCACCCTGGGAGAGTCCCCAAGGACAGGCCTGGCCCCGTGGGCCCTGCGAGCCACCTCATCCTGGTTGCTTCTCATCCACTGTCCTGGGGCCTTGGGAAGGCCTGGGTGCCCTGCCCCACTTCACAAGAGGGCCAGTCTTACACTTGGAGCCATAGCTTTAGGGAGAGCACCATTTCCTGAGGCCAAGGTTCCAGAGCAGGAGGCAGGGGCCCAGCGGCATGGTCAGGAGGCTGTGCTGGAAACTGTGGGGGCCCTGCCCCAAGCTCTGGAAGAAGCTGGGACACAGCTGGGGGATCCTTAGAGAGGTCAGCTTACAGGTGATAAGCTCGTGGGGCTACCCTAGCAGGGCCCTCAAGTGCTTCTCCAAATCCCAGTGCCCAGGCTGCCTCTGGACAAGTCAAGTCAGGGGTAGGACCCCTGTGGGGTGGCCCACAGGCCCTTGCCCAAAGCTCCCCAGGTTATTCCGGTATCTAGGCAAGACTGGGGCCACTGAGCTATTGGAATTTGGGCATTTAAAAGGAAATGTGATCTTATTTTACAGCCATAGCAGGACTTTGCATTAGCTGTATATTGCTGTGACTATTAAATTTGTCTATGAGGGTGGCGGGAAAGGTCAGCCTCAAGCCATTCTTCATGAAACACAAGGCGACGCAGGCTCAGAGCTGGACGCTTTGGTCAGGGTCATGCTGCACGATGGGGGTTGTGGGAGGCAGAATAATGGCTCTGCCTCATTCCACTGCCGCTGTCTTGCTCAACTTCCAGAAGCTGCCTTCACTGACATCCCTTCCCTCCATCCCTACCAGCCCTAGCTCAGTTCTTAAAGCAGTCCCAGCTGGAAAGGGAAGTGATCAGTCATCCAGCCTCCCTACCTAGCCCTAGGCTGAGTGGCCCGCACTGACCACTTCATCCCCAAGTCTCATTCACTGCCTTTAACACCAGTGACCTTCATGGGCACTTACGCATCCTTGCAGATCTGGCCCTCCCACCAGACACCCCATTCGTTCCTGCCCTGGCTCCAACCCAGGAGCCTTGTCCAGTGCTGAAGTCCCGCTCCCCCACTCCAGGGGGCCTCTGGACACCAAGTCCACATAGGCACAGAACCCTCAGTGGCCTCCGCAACTCTCAACCATTGACCACCCTGGACTCTAGGTCTCAAAACTCTGGTAGCTGTCCTTGTCTGAACCACACCTGAACTGGCCACACCCTTTGGAAAGAGGCTTCCCCACCCAGTAGACCCTGTCACCTGCTAGGCCTCTGTCACAGCACAGGACTCAAGCCAGGGCCCTATGGGGCTTTCCACCTGCTCAAGGAATCACCCTGCTTCATCACCAGCTCAGAACTGTGGCAGGAAGGTCAGGGGAACAGGGCTTAGAAGGTGGGTGCTTTAATGGGGCTTTACTACTGGATTCATTTCCTGCATTGCTTTAACAAAAGACTGCCCAACTGAATGACTTAAAACAGTACAGATATACTACCTTTCAGTTCTGGAAGTCAGAAGTTTGATATGAGTCTTGTGGGGCTAAAATCATGGTATTGGCAGAGATGCAATTCCTCAGGTGATGGGGAGAATTTGTTTCCTTGCTTTTTTCAGTTTCTAGAAGTTACCTGCATTCCTTGGCTCATGGGCACGTCACTCTGACCTCTGCTTGCATGATCACATCTCTCTCTTTGACTCTGGCCCCCTTGCCTCCTGCTTACAAGGACCCCTGTGATGATACCTGGATACTCCAGGATTCTCTCTGCATCTCAACATCCTTAACTTAATCACATCTGAAAAGTCCTGCTTGCCCTGAAAGGGAGCATCATCTCAGGTTCTGGGGATGATGATGTGGACATCCTCAGAGCCATTTTTCTGCTTACCACAATCCCCAACCTGCTGTGTGATCCTAACTAAACCATCCACCTCTCTGAGCATGCCACATCTTGGGCATCATAAACCAATTCATGCCTTTTAGCTCTAAAACTATGATTCTATGATCTGGGACTGAGCAGCTTCCTTTAATGAGATGGGAGCTCAGGTCAGGAGCAGGGTCTCTGCTTAATGGGCAGAATAGGCCCACGGAAACCAAAGAGCATGGTGACGAGACCAAGGTCTACATCTTCTCAAGTTTCTGAGCACAAATTCACCTGTGTGTGTGCTGAGTCACTCAGTCGTGTCCGACTCTTTGCGACCCCATGGACTGCGGCCTGCCAGGCTCCTCTGTCTATGGGGATCTCCAGGCAAGAATACTGAAGTGGGTTGCCCTGCCTTTCTCCAGGGGATCTTCCAAACCCAGGGATCAAACCCGGGTCTCCTGCATTGCAGGATGATTCTCTACATCTGAGCCACCAAATTCGCCTAGTGATTTAAATTTTGTCCTGAAGAAAGCTGGAACAACATCTGAAATATTTTTAGGAAATTAAGTTTTCTGCTTTTTTATCTCCCTTTATCTTAAGTAAAGCTATCTCATGAAGCAAAGGTGATTCTCTGCTGTTGTACATGGATTTAGATCTGCAAACTCAGTCCTCAAACATGGTTTCTTTTCCCTTTGGTGCTTTACTGAGCTCACATAACACGCTGTTATCTCCTGTAGCCACTGCTGTCAGCCACGTTCAGTGGAATGGCTCTTTTCCCTCCCTCAGTGATATTCTGGTAGGTCTCAGGCCTTGCCCTTAGCTTAGTCCACTTGACAGCTTCCAGCATGGCCCCCTCCTCCCCTGTCTGGCCAGGCTCGCTCGAGACTCCAGGGATGGGGAAACATCTGCTTGGAGCACCTGTTCCCCTCACTCCATGTACTGGGTCTCCACTGCACAGGCAGGGTATAGAAGAGTGGGCTGGACAGAGCTGGACAAGTGGCCTCCCATGTCCGAGGGCTCAAGGTCAACCCTGCTAGCTGCTGATGCCCTCTGAGGGGTCATCCAAGCCTGGGTGTCTTGAGGGCTGAGAGAGGCCTCAGGGCACCCTCAGCATTCCTTCACCTGAGCCCTTAGCAGACTCTTCCAATCCCACCCCAGCTCTGGCCTCCAGGAGATCCCTCACCCCACATGCCCATTTACATACATTTTATATATATATATATATATATATATATATATATATATATATATATATGGATCACTTTGCTATACACCAGAAACTAACTCAACATTGTAAATCAATCATACTTCAGTCAATAAATTTTTTTAAAAGGAAGGTGACATCTGAGCAAAGTCTTGAACGAGGTGAGGAAGTAGGCCCTGTGAATCTCTTGGGAAAGAATGTGCCCAGTAGGGGGACTGATGCCAAGACCCTGAGACAGGGGCCTCTGTAGGATGTTAGAAGAAGAGGGAGGAGGCCAGGATGGCAGGAGCAGAATGAACAAGGGAGAGCAGTGGGAGGTGAGGTGGGAGATGTGAGTGGGTAGTACTAGTGATAAAGGATCATAGGAGCTACCATGAGGTCTTTAGAATTTACTCTGAATTCAAACGAAAGACACTGGAGGGGCCTGGGGAAAAGAGTGACATGATCTGACTTTACCAGGATCCCTGCAGCTGCTCTGCGGATAATAGACTACTGGGAAGCAAGGTGAGAAGTGGGGAGACCAGTCAGGAGGCTGCTGTAGTGACCCAGGCAAGGGATGATGGTGGCTTGCACCAGCATGGCAGTAGTGCAGATGATGAGAAATGGTTGGATTCATGATGCATTTTGAAGTAGAAACAATAGAATTTCTTGACCCATTTGATGAGAGAAGTCCATATTTTTGATGGAAGCAACAGGAAAGATGGAGCTGCCATGGAGATGGGAGGAGGAACAGACTGGACGGTGGGGAAGGAGATCATATTCCATGTGGACGTGGCCAGTCTGAGATGCCTGTTAGGCATTCAAGTGGACGCACAGGAAGGCAGTAAATATATACGTCTGGACTCCAGGGGAGCAGTCCAGGTTAGACATATACATTGAAGAGCCTCAGCAGTGATATTTCAAGTTATAAAACATGGAAGAGAATAGAGAGTTCAGAAGCAGGCCCACACAAGGATAGTCAACTGATCTTTGACAAAGTAGCAAAGTCAATTAAGTGGAGAAAGGATAGTCTCTTCAATAAAAACAATTGTTGGAACAACTGAATGTCAAAATATAAAAAATAAACTTAGATACAGACTTCCTTACACTTTTCCCAAAAATTAACTCAAAATGGAGTACAGACCAAAATGTAAACTACAAAACCACAAAACTTCTAGAAGAAAACATAGGAGAAAATCTACAGTGACTTTGGGTTTAGTGATGAGTTTTTACATGCAACTGTAAATGCATGATCCATGACAGAAAAACCCAGCTGGACTTCATTAAAATAAATCTATAAGACTGGATGTGAGGAAGTGAGGGAGTACTAAGAAGAAGAGAAGAGCTCCAAGAACATGGTCCACTAGCCCTCCCACATTTCTAGCATCTCCATGTACAATTCTCTTGAACTCCCATAGTGTTAGGATGGGAGGGTTAGAGATACAAGTCTGGAAGTCAAGAGGTCCAAGAACATGGTCCACTGAGCCCTCCCACATTTCTAGCATCTCCATGTACAATTCTCTTGAACTCCCATAGTGTTAGGATGGGAGGGTTAGAGATACAAGTCTGGAAGTCAAGAGGTCCAAGAACATGGTCCACTGAGCCCTCCCACATTTCTAGCATCTCCATGTACAATTCTCTTGAACTCCCATAGTGTTAGGGTGGGAGGGTTAAAGATACAAGTCTGGAAGTCAAGAGGTCCAAGAACATGGTCCACTGAGCCCTCCCACATTTCTAGCATCTCCATGTACAATTCTCTTGAACTCCCATAGTGTTAGGATGGGAGGATTAGAGATACAAGTCTGGAAGTCAAGAGGTCCAAGAACATGGTCCACTGAGCCCTCCCACATTTCTAGCATCTCCATGTACAATTCTCTTGAACTCCCATAGTTTTAGGATGGGAGGGTTAGAGATACAAGTCTGGAAGTCAAGAGGTCCAAGAACATGGTCCACTGAGCCCTCCCACATTTCTAGCATCTCCATGTACAATTCTCTTGAACTCCCATAGTTTTAGGATGGGAGGGTTAGAGATACAAGTTTGGAAGTCAAGAGGGTTAGAGATACAAGTTTGGAAGTCAAGATAGTATATAAAGTACCCACCATCCTGCATGAGATCACCTCAAGAGGGTTCCAGGCTAAGGAGAGAAAAGAAGAAGCAAGCCGTGGGACTCTCCAACACAGATATGCTGGAGATGTGAGGAGCAGCGGCCAACACAGCAGACTGAATAGGAAGGACCAGTGAGGCACAAGAAAAGCCAAGTGATGGAGATGTTCCAGGGTCTAGAAGAAAGGAATACTTCAGGAAGGTGGGGATCCAGGTGTCAATGCAATTGATAAGCTGCACTGAGAGGCTGAGGGTCAATTATGGGATTAGCCACATCGGGTCACTGGCAACAACCCCACAGGCCAGTTTGGTGGAGTGTCACCTGCAAAGAAGGATCACTCAGTCGTGTCCGACACTTTGTGACCCCGTGTGCTGCACTCAATATGCCAGCAAATTTGGAAAATTCAGCAGTGGCCACAGGACTGGAAAAGGTCAGTTTTCATTCCAATTCCAAAGAAAGGCAATGCCAAAGAATGCTCAAACTACCGCACAATTGCACTCATCTCACACGCTAGTAAAGTAATGCTCAAAATTCTCCAAGCCAGGCTTCAGTAATACGTGAACCGTGAACTTCCTGATGTTCAAGCTGGTTTTAGAAAAGGCAGAGGAGCCAGAGATCAAATTGCCAGCATCTGCTGGATCATTGAAAAAGCAAGAGAGTTCCAGAAAAACAACTATTTCTGCTTTATTGACTATGCCAAAGCCTTTGACTGTGTGGATCACTATCAACTGTGGAAAATTCTTCAAGAGATGGGAATACCACACCACCTGACCTGCCTCTTGAGAAATTTGTATGCAGGTCAGGAAGCAACAGTTAGAACTGGACATGGAACAACAGACTGGTTCCAAATAGGAAAAGGAGTACGTCAAGGCTGTATATTGTCACCCTGCTTATTTAACTTATATGCAGAGTACATCATGAGAAATGCTGGGCTGGAAGAAGCACAAGCTGGAATCAAGATTGCCAGGAGAAATATCAATAACCTCGGATATGCAGATGACACCACCCTTATGGCAGAAAGTGAAGAGGAACTAAAAAGCCTCTTGATGAAGGTGAAAGAGGAGAGTGAAAAAGTTGGCTTAAACCTCAACATTCAGAAAACGAAGATCATGGCATCTGGTCCCATCACTTCATGGGAAATAGATGGGGAAACAGTGGAAACAGTTTCAGACTTTATTTTTCTGGACTCCAAAATCACTGCAGATGGTGACTGCAGCCATGACATTAAAAGACGCTTACTCCTTGGAAGGAAAGTTATGACCAACCTAGATAGCATATTCAAAAGCAGAGACATTACTTTGCCAACAAAGGTCCGTCTAGTCAAGGCTATGGTTTTTCCAGTGGTCATGTATGGATGTGAGAGTTGGACTGTGAAGAAAGCTGAGTGCCGAAGATGGATGCTTTTGAACTGTGGTGTTGGAGAAGACTCTTGAGAGTCCCTTAGACTGCAAGGAGATCCAACCAGTGCATTCTGAAGGAGATCAGCCCTGGGATTTCTTTGGAAGGAATGATGCTAAAGCTGAAACTCCAGTACTTTGGCCACCTCATGTGAAGAGTTGGCTCATTGGAAAAGACTCTGATGCTGGGAGGGATTGGGGGCAGGAGGAGAAGGGGACAACAGAGGATGAGATGGCTGGATGGCATCACTGACTCGGTGGACGTGAGTCTGAGTGAACTCTGGGAGTTGGTGATGGACAGGGAGGCCTGGCATGCTGCAATTCATGGGGTTGCAAAGAGTCGGACACAACTGAACGACTGAACTGAACTGAACTGAACTATATGATCCACAGAATTCTCCAGGCCAGAATACTGGAGTGGGTAGCCTTTCCCTTCTCCAGGGGATCTTCCTAACCCAAGGATCAAAGCCAGGTCTTGCGCATTGCAGGTGGATTCTTTACCAGCTGAGCCACAAGGGAAACCCAAGAACACTGGAGTGGGCAGCCTATCTCTCTCCAGCAGATCTTCCCGACCCAGGAATTGAACTGGAGTCTCCTGCACTGCAGGTGGATTCTTTACCAACTGAGCTATCAGAGAAGCTCAAAGTCAGATGCAAAGCCCTGCCCCAATGAGTTTAAGAGGGAATGAAGAAGAGGCAGGGATAGCTATCTTAGAGAATTCCATTCAATGATTCTCTGAAAAGGAAATCAGAGATGATGGGCAGTACCTGAAGAGGAAGCCAGGTCAACGGTAGGGGTTTTGTAAATGAAAAGAATTGTGGCAGGTGTGCATCCTGATACCAGTGGTGAGGGAAAACTCGACAGCACAGGAGAGAGAGGAGAAAGCTGCAGGAGGAAAGAAAGGGTCTATCAGAGAAGGAGAGGGAGGGCCCACACATAGACACCCTATCCTACCGGACACGTGGCAGGATTCGAATGGGGTTGTGATGTTCTAGCTTCCCGATTCTGAGGGGTTCAAACGCTGGGCCAGCTTCCTCATGAAATCTGCCTTGTAATAGCAGTTCATACTCTGAGAAGCCCCCCAGAATACAAGTTAAATGAATGATATGAATTTCAGAGGGAAAAATGGTAACAAACAAATCTAGGCACGCACCCTACAGTCTCCAGGGCAGCTCTATGATCATCCAGCAACATGAAAGTTTGAATCTTCAAGTCAGCCAGCAATTCAAGGCTGATCTTTCACAGAATATCTTCAAAGACAAAAAGCAGTAGGTTATTGCATCTTTTAACACATTAAATTATTATACCTTAAAGTTACTGAATTTTTTTATTTTTCTGAGACTATGAAAAATAGTCAACTGGTCTGTGTTTTGCTTCATCCCAAGTGCCCAGCAGATACTGTTTGCAAGACATCCCCTGTTTCATCCGCATATAAAACTGTTCAGACAGAAAGCAGATCAGTGGTTGCCTGGGCCTGGGGGTAAGAATTGGGTCTGAACACAAATGCACAGGAGGCTTCTTTCTGGGGGGGATGATGGATATATTCTAAAATTAGATTACAGGATATGTACAACTCTTTAAATGTACTAAATACCATTGAATTGTACACTTAAAACAGATATTTTTGTGGCATATAAATGATACCTTGTTAGATTTCTAATTAAAAAAAAAAGATATGCAACAAGCAACAAAAGTTTACTGTATATTACAGGGAACTGCAGTCAATATCATATAATAACCTATTATGGAAAATAATCTGAAAAATAATATATGTGTATGCTGCTGCTGCTTCTAAGTCACTTTAGTCGTGTCCGACTCTGTGCAACCCCACAGACGGCAGCCCACCAGGCTCCCCCGTCCCTGGGATTCTCCAGGTAAGAACACTGGACTGGGTTGCCATTTCCTTCTCCAATGCATGAAAGTGAAAAGTGAAAGTGAAGTCACTCAGTTGTATCCAACTCTTAGCGACCCCATGGACTGCAGCCCACCAGGCTCCATCCATGGGATATTCCAGGCAAAAGTACTGGAGTGGGGTGCCATTGCCTTCTCTGATATGTATATATTTATATGTGTATATTTATATGTATATTTATATTGTGTGTATATTTATAACTGAATCACCTTGCTGTGCACTTGAAACATTGTAAGTCAATTATACTTCAATGAAATATATATATATATAAAGAAAAAAGTTGTTTTTTAAAGACAGAGAAAACTGATGGTGAGGACTTGGTCCTGTGGGAGGAGGCTGGGAGAGGATGCTTCAACCCTGCAGCTCCCTTCTTGGCAGCCAGAACTTGCCTTCGGTGCTGTTGGATCTGGAAACAACAAAGACATCGAGCAAAAGTCAGGGTTCTGTCCAATGTGCAGCCAAGAGCTCCTCAACCAAAGTCTAGCCCCAGTGCGTTTGTGTGGTGGTTTAATCTATAACTACTTGATCAGCAAGCCACAAAGATTCCTATCAGCTGGTAAAGAGTACAGTGTCTACTGGCGTTTGGTAAGAAATAATGGTCCTCAAGACCAAAAGAAAGAGTTCATGTAAACCAATTTTTGGCAGTCACTCTGTTCCAATGACATAAAGGTTCCCATTTGCTCCCTTAAGGGTAAGATCAGTGTTTCTATAAGTTTGCTCCTATCTTAGGATCTTTGAATCCTTGTCCCAATCCCCTGCTCAAGAAAGTCCTCTATGTGATGAGAATCCACCTCTTGGATTACAGGTCATTACTCCAGACGTGCAGCTCAGCATGCATGCTCCCCTCTACAAAGTGCTCTAAACCAAAGTAACCCCTCAGTTCCTACATTCATGGCTGCCTTTAACAGTATATAGACTCAGCAACTGTCTGATAAATGGTGCTATTTGGCCAGTAGAGAGCAGATCTGTCTATGTTTTCTATGTGGGTTCCATCTCCTTCTGATTCAAGGCTCTAGGTCTCCAGAGCTGGGAACTGGGCCCAGTCCTGTCTCCATCCTTCAGTCTGCCACTGGTCTCTCTTACCTTACTTACACCCTCCCGCTTCACTAACCTGCTCCCTGTGCCCTGATCACCACATTTCAGACCATCACTATTCATGCAAATCTTTCTTTCTGTTTGATCTGAGCAGTTGAAAGCAGACACTCAAATCCTGGCTCCTTCTCTTGGTCACCAAGCATCTTGGGCAAGTGACTTCAGCCACCTATGCACCAGTTTTTTTGTCTGTTGTGAGAATGGGCTATACAAGAAAGTGTTTACCAGCAAGGTCCTGTACCTGGCAGTCAGCGCGCAGACATCATTAACTCTACCGTGGTCAATGAATGGTCCTGCTGCAATGCTTTTGGGAGAGCTTCAGTTTTGGGGGTGTTCTCCAGTGGTATCGTTTGTGGCCCAGGAATTGCCATCTTACTGTCAGAGAACTTATCTTTCATGCTGTCGCTGAGGTTTGCAATCGCTGGGCTGTCAACTCTGCATAACAAACATGTTTTCTGCAGCTATTTGCACTGACTCCGAGGCAAGCTGAGACCAGAGGAGCCTGGGACCTGCCAGGAGTGATGCAGCTGTCCCCATCCCTGCTCTGTCCCCACTCCTTGGCTTTCTGTTCCTGGACTGATCAAGCGGCCAACATTTGTCACCGCAAAACCCTTGTCCTCTGTAGGGAGTCATTTTCCCTTCCCAGCCCTAATTCTTTGCCCTTTTAAACCAGAGCTATTATTACTTCTAATTTGCATTGAATGGTCCCTTAGCAACCATTGCACACTGAATGGGATATCAACTTGCTTTTAATGCTGCTAGATTTACCAAAACCTTGGCTCTACCAGAGTACAACTCAAAATGTGACAAACAGAAATGTAAACAGCTGTCACCACATCCACATACATAAATATCCTCCTTTATAGAACAGCTGCACCACAGGCAAGTTGACTAGAAGGCACGTTCTGGATGAATCCCATTTTTCCCTCACCATCAATAAAAAACAACCTCATAAATTTATTTACCCTAGAAACATTTTTGGACCCAAAACACTGGCACTGTTCTTAAGATTTAAAATTATAAGCAATATTTTAAAAAAATTTATTTCGTTTTTGGCTGTGCTGTGTAGCAGGAGGAATCTTAGTTCCACCACCAGGGATCAAACCCATGCCCCCACTTGTGGATGCACAGATAAAGCCTTAACCACTGGACCACCAGGGAAGTCCCAACATACGCAATATTTAAATGTGATAGATAATTTCATAGTACTTTTAAAAAACACATTAAATGTTTTAATTGAAATATAGTTGATTACAAGGTTGTATTAGTTTCTGGTACATGGCAAAGTGATTCAGTTATACATACATATTCTTTTTCAGATTCTTTTCCATTATAGTTTATTCCAAGATATTGAATTTAGTTCCCAGTGCTATACAGTAGATCCCTGTTGTTTATCTTTTTTATTTACAGTAGTATGTAAAATATACTTGCTAATCCCCAACCCCTAATTTATCCCTCCCCTCCTTTCCCCTTTGGTAACCATAAGTTTGTTTTCTGCATCTGTGAATCTGTTTCTGTTCTGTAAATAAGTTCATTTGTTACATTTTTTTAGATGCCACACATAAGCAATATCACACAATATTTGTCTTCGTCTGACACTCCACTTAGTATGACCATCTCTAGGTCCTGAAACACACATTTATTAAGATTCCACCATTTCTAGATGAGATATAAACAGTAGTATGCTGGTAAACTAGTTCCCTGGAGGCAAAGAAAGGCCTATTTGTAGTGTCTGCCTATATCTATGGTGTAAATATTCCCACTATGGCTAATTTCAAGCTATCAGCTGTGGCTCATAAAATGCCCAAATATTTAACAACCACAAAGGTTCTGGCACATCACTGGAAGGCAATGTTAAAGTGTACATAAAATGCATCAAGGAAACATAGGCAAAAGTAGGTGAAAAAGAAGTAATGAAACAAGGATAAAGGAGTACAACGGAGCCAGGAATTAGTAAACATGAAAATGTATACTACAGAGCCCTAGGCACAGGTTGAATACTCACATTTAGCTTTAAGAAACTTCCCACACTGCAAGAAGCTTACCTGACTCACAGTGTCCTTAAGACAAAAATAAGTCTCATGCTGAGAAGTGCCAGTTTCCTGTTCTTCAAGTAGGTCACATTTCTCCTGAGGGTGCCTGTCAAGCAAGGGCTGTGAACGCCCTCATCAACATCAGGGTGATAGCCTGACCTTGAGACTACAGTCAAGAGAAAGCAACGCTGCAGGATGCTGGGCCCAGTCTGGGTCTGAGGACCAGCATTCCCAGTTTAATCCCTGGCAGGTGGAGCTGTGGGTGTACTCCACAGCCTTTGAGTAATCTTCCAGGCTTTTGCTAAAGACCAGACTGTGCTAAGTTTAAAACTCCTCTCCCAGGCAGCTCTCCCTACCCGAAGGTCTTTCTAGAAATTCTAGTAGTCACAATATTCTAATGATGAAGCTTCTGCCTCAGGGCCCTGATCAACAAGGCCCTGGGGACTTCCCTGGTGGTCCAGCGGCTAAGACTCTGCGCTCCCAATACAGGGGGCCTGGGGTTCAATCCCTGGTCAGGGAAGTTGATCCCATATGCCACAATGAAAGATTCTGCATGCTGCAACTACAGACCCCACATGCTGCAATGAAGACCAAAGATTCTGCGTGCCATAAGGAAGACCCAGTGCAGCCGAATAAATAAATAATAAATAAAATAAATATTAAGGAAACCAAACAAACAAGGCCCTGATTTGGGGCTGGGTTCCAAGAACCGGAGCTTCAGCCAAGATTCAGGTCATGTTCCAGCCCAGTCAATCCAGAGCTACCCACAATGTTTGGCACCTTATCATATGAATGTTTGACCACTCCCTTTGAGAGTGAGGCCTCTATGTGTCTGGCCCCCCAGCCCCAGCCTGCCCTTCCTAGTCCTCCCCTTGTCTTCCTTGGCACCAGCCTTGGTAAACTCACATAATTGCCTGCACACAGCTCCACCAACTGGCTCCATTTGAATGGAGATTTGCCTTTATCGTTGACACGGGCCTGCACCAGTGTTTGTCAAGGCAAGAAACAGTCCTGTTCACTCGTGTCATGACCCAAAACACACTGGATTCAACAAACGGCCTTTTCAAGTTTCTCATTTCTGCTTTTTGAGGTAGAAGCGAAGACAGGTGGGAAGAGGTGTTAAGCAGCTGACAGCAATTACTGAAGGGATGACAGCAACACCTAGAACACACACACCGATCCTGAGAGAACCTCGGGCCACCTTGGCCTGGTTTTCCTTGCTGAGGACAAAGCCACCAAGATTTGTACTTCCCTCCAAGCCCCTGGCCTCCCCTAGCAGTGAACAGGTTCTCAGGGCATCTGGGTAAAGAAATGACACAGCTTGTTCCATCCTCCCCCAGCCAATATGCCCATCGCTCTACCCTCAAGTCACTGTACTCTCAAACCCAAAAGCACACGCGTATGCCGCAGCATATGGCCAAGGGAACCCGAGAGTCACAGTGCTTCTCCAGGAAAAGGCCTTTCACAGAGGCCATTGTCTTACCCATAGTCCAGCAATGGAAAAGATGCTTAATGTAAAGGAAAGTCGCCTGTGGGTCAGGGTGTGTGTGTACTTGTGTGTGCACTCACAGCCTTTCTTCTTTTCATAAATTCTGATGGTCCTCTATGAATCGCTGACTTCAGACATAAATTATAACAGATACAAGAAAATATAGGAACTGGGAGAGAAAATGGTTATTTCTAAAAAGAAGTGGAATATTCCTTGATTAATTAAAAGGAAAAGTATCCAGAACCCTTTTGAGCCCTCTTTGCAGAAATATATTAATTCCTCTAAGAAGCTTTGTCCTGTAAAGCAATTGGTGGACACATTGAGCCACGCACCAGTCAGTTCCCAGGGCACATGGAACCCACCTCTCTTTCTCTGATGCAGTAAACTTACATCTCAAACCCACTATCAATTGGTTGATGGATCCTACAAAACTGCAAATGTCTGGTAGAGAAATAAGATATGTAAGAAATATACTTTCAGGAAGTTTTCCACATGCCCCATTCTAAAGGCATCTCAAGACAAATTTTTTTCTGGAGGCCAACAAGCGTGAGAGAGTTTTGATAGAACTTACAAGATCTGTCAAGGTACAATCTGGCATTGCTCATCCCAAATAAATACATGTGCGCACAGTTTTATTGTAGCTCTCCTCACAGTAGGTAAATGTCCTTCCCCTGTTCTCTCTTCATTGGCCCTGTCAGATGGAATAAGCAATAAAGCTCTCTCTCTGTCTTCCATTCCACCTCCACCCTACCGTGCAGCTCCTGGGGACTTTGTAGGGGGGTCACAGCTACAGGCAGGGTCTGACTAGTCCAGCCCACTTAGAATATCCTTGTTCTCTGGTTTAGGAACAGGCTCCCTCAGGGTGTGGCCCAGGCAGAGTAAAGCACAGGACCCGATCAGAGGCAACCGGCAGCCCCTACCCCTGCTGAAGGAAGCCAGCCTTGAGAAAAAGCCAACACAGAGGCGCACAAGCTAGCAGAAATAGAGCCATCAGCAGAATGCCGATCAAGTCACACCAGAAATTCAGCAAGCACCTGAGTCACAAGACTCAGTGAATCTCCTCTTAACGCTTGAGCCTGTGCAGTAGACGCGGAGAAGGCAGTGGCATCCCACTCCAGTACTCTTGCCTGGAAAATCCCATGGACAGAGGAGCCTGGTAGGCTGCAGTCCATGGGGTCGCTAAGAGTCGGACACGACTGAGCGACTTCACTTTCACTTTTCCCTTTCATGCATTGGAGAAGGAAATGGCAACCCACTCCAGTGTTCTTGCCTGGAAAATCCCATGGACAGAGGAGCCTGGTAGGCTGCAGTCCATGGGGTCGCTAAGAGTCGGACACGACTGAAGTGACTTAGCAGCAGTGCATTAGATGGGATAACCTGCAAAAAATGTCAGGTGTCTTCTGAATTGTTAAACAATTGATAGAATGGAAACTACCACATCTTGTGTAACAGACTTTAGAAATCCTGGTTTTGAAAGTCTATATGCAGGAAGACCAAACAACCCATAGTGACTGTATATTTTAATGGGGACAATTCTAACAATTCATGCATCACTTTCTACTCACACACTGCTTCTAACAGGATTTGAGTCAGCTTACAATACAAAGACCTATAAGAACAATTAAAACAAGAATTAAATATCCAGGGGAAAATACGGATGTATCAGAAAACAGCAATGAAGTATAATTGTTATACTGGAACAAACAATTAAACTCAGAGCATCCTGGCAAACAAAGTAAAAATAAAATAGTAGCTTAATTTTACA
Organism: Bos taurus; assembly: GCF_002263795.3. Classification (NCBI taxonomy): domain Eukaryota; kingdom Metazoa; phylum Chordata; class Mammalia; order Artiodactyla; family Bovidae; genus Bos; species Bos taurus. Next base: position 21,192,212 of record NC_037351.1, on the reverse strand, counting down.
TAACTCTTACCATCTGAAAAAACTTCACTGTTTGCCAGAAGATATGACATTTTTTTCCTAGCAGTAAGTAAACTCTAGAGTGGTGGAGTCAATCTGGAAAGTTGAGGCCCCTGAAAGCTGACATTAGCTGAATCACTTCAGCTTATCTGTCTTTAGAAGGTCAACAAAAGTGTCCACACTCATCTAAGTTCTGGCAGTAATAGAATGTTACCAGATTCTGGCAGAGAAAGGTTTATATCAGCACTTGCAAGAAAGTACAGGGAGTTGCAGGGAATTTTTGAAGAAATTACAGTGTGACACCAGCCCCACAGGGGTGCAGCCAGCAGCAGCAGGAGGGCACATGGAGGGCTTGAGCTCAGAGGCCCGTCTGTATCTAGACAAAGGAACATGGCAGTAAGGTGGAGAAGCAGAGGGATGGGAAAGCAGAAGGGAGGCCACGTGGGAGTCTTTGGAGACGCAGTTAAGCTGCAAGACCCTGAGGTATGCGGCATGAGACAGAAGGTGTGCTTCGTCAGTTTGTGCTGACACAGGGCTCCACAGTTCCCAAGAAAAATACGGAAGCACAGAGAGGCTGTGCTCACCTTGAAAGAGAAAAGGGAACTCTGGACACGATTTAGACTACAAGACTGTGGTTGGGTAACTATAGCTAATCTTTATTGAGCACAACATTCCATGAGGTAAAGCACTGTAACAGGGAAGAACAAATCTCACTCCATATTAGATCAGTTTCTTCTACTTTAACTTTATATTCTTATTGCCTTTGCTTGGAGTTAAGAATAGTGTCTATAACCTGTAATATACACGCGAGCCCATTCTCAAGGCTCTGACCTTTAAGGTCATAAAGGTCATTCAGAGACCTTTCCCATTCATATAGATAAAAAGTTCCAAAACAGTTGCAAAATATTTATCTTGTTTGAAGTTTACAGGAACATCTGGACCTGAGCTATGAGGACAGCTGCAAGAACCAAGGATTCCAACACCAAGAAAGTTGCAATCACCAACCACGACCCTCTCTCATTTTGCCATTAAAATGCTTTGCTGAAACCCTTCTAGGAGATTGGGGTTTTCTGGGGGCACGAGTCACTCATTCTCCTTGCATGGCCTTATATTGAACCTTTCTCTGCTCCAAACTCATATGTTTCAGTTTTGTTGGCCTCACTGTGTGTTGGGCATACGAACTTGCATTCAGTAACAATACTATTATTATCTCCAAGGGGACAAAAACATCTGATGATGAAAGTGATGTTCGGCTTTTTGACCAAAATCCCACAGCTAATACGTGATGGAGTTGGGAATCTGATCTGAGGTGTTCTGGCTGCAAAGACAGCTGCTCACCTCTGGTGAGCATGTCCATTGCATCCATCCCCTCTAACTGGAGCTGCAGCTGCAGGGGACAGCTTCAAGTAAGCTGTGACAAGCCCTCTGGCTTATGCCACACCTTTCCACTTCCCCACACCATCCCACTCTACCTGCAACCCAGAGATGCAAGACAGGGAAGAGACCAGGGAGCCTTCAACCACTGGGCAACAGGAGCTAGTGGAGAAATGTTCTGGGATCTGGCCCTCACAGACAGCTCTGAAGGGCACTGAGACAGAACTGAGCCCTCTACACAGAGGGAGAACCCCTACTCTTCTCTGACTCACTCTCTCCTCTCCCAGAATGACCTCCCAAATCGACTGTCTGCAGCAAAGTCTTTGTCTCAGACTCTGCTAAACAGCAAACTTAAGCAAGAGAAGAAGGCATCAAAGATTGGAAAGGACAGTGCATCTGATTCTTCACAGGCCCAGCCTCTCATGGTGAGAGCCATTGACCGCTGCCCTGCTCGGGAGAGAGAGGTTTTCAGGGATGGATTGGCTCAGTGCACAGCCAAAGGCAAAGATTTCAGTGGACAAGTATGTCTGACTACACTATATATTTTCTGAAGATGGACTTGTCCATTTCAAAGTGAGTCGTGACAGGAATCATCAGACCATGGAGTCAGTGGACAACGTGAGGTGTTCTCAGATAAATGCATTTCAAAGTACTCTTTCTTGTGGGCAGTTGTACAAGGATGATAAAATGGATCTTTGTAGTGTCACTTGCCAGTTTCCTCATAAGTGGAGTGTGTGACCCTGATCTGAAGCAGAAAAAAATGGACAGATAGACTCTTTTTGCATATTCTAATGCTACGGGCATTCATTTTAAAAAAAGAAGAAGAAAGAAAGAAAAATGTTGGTGCTTGGAAAGAAATCTAACCTTCTCCAGGTTCTCAAGAGTGTCACATTTTGCAAAGCCTGACCCAATGCACTGAGAAAGAGACTTTTCATGACTGCATTCAATTTATGCCACTGTATCCAATGGTCACTGCAGAACCAGGAGTCTGTCTGAAGACAGCAAAGGAGTCTACTGCTAGAAGAAACATGGGTCTCCCCCTGAGCAAGAAAAGGGTCTAAGCTTTTATTCCCCCTATCCATTACTCTTTCTTGCAGCTCAGCTGGTAAAGAATCCATCTGCAATGTGGGAGACCTGGGTTCGATCCTTGGGTTGGGAAGATCCCTTGGAGAAGGGAAAGACTCCCCGCTCCAGTATTCTGGCCTGGAGAATTCCATGGACTGTATAGTTGATGGGGTTGCAAAGAGTCAGACACAACTGACCAACTTTCACTAATCCATCACTCTGACCTCAGTGAAAATCATAGTCCAAACCATTATTCAGAAAATAAAGTGCTATTAAAGAATAAGTTTTCCAGAAAGGGAAGACTAGTTTCCTCAGACACAAGAGGGCAAGTTGCTTCCATTGATCCTTGTGTTTCTGAGCTGCTCAGAGAAGGATATGATCCAAAGCTGGGACCCAAAACTCTGAAAAGGGGGCTCTGATCCATTGGTGCTGGAGGCTCTGTGCTTGGATGGAGGCCCAGTGTCCCTGGAACTCAGATTTCTGGAGGAGACACTGGTGCTGGAATCTTGCCAAGGGGAATGATGAGTCTGTCTTTGCAAGTGCTGGAAAAACTACAAACAGGATCAAACAGGATCCTCATTGGAAGGAACTGTAACGGCCAGGGTGACCAACCATTGTTGGAGTGAGGTTCACAGGAACCACAAACAGAGAGAAAGGGGCTGGAGCAAGCCCCTTCCTCCTGCAGCCTTCCCTTTTCCATCTAGCGCCCCCTATTGGCAGAGCCTAACTCCAAGCCAGGCTTCAACAGTACCTGAACTCTGAACTTCCAGATGTTCAAGCTGGGTTTAGAAAAGGCAGAGGAACCAGAGATCAAATTGTCAACATCCACTGGATCATTGAAAAAGCAAGACAGTTCAAGAAAAACATCTACTTCTGACTTATTGACTGTGCCAAAGCCTATGACTGTGTGGATCACAACAAAATGTGGAAAATTCTTAAAGAGGTTGGAATACCAGACCACCTTACCTGCCTCCTGAGAAATCCATATGCAGGGCAAGAAGCAACAGTTAGAACTGGACATGGAACAACAGACTGGTTCCAAATTGGGAAAGGACTATGTCAAGGCTGTCTATTGTCACCCTGCTTATTTAACTTCTACGCAGAGTACATCATGAGAAACACTGGGCTGGAAGAAGCACAAGCTGGAATCAAGATTGCCAGGAAAAATATCAATAACCTCAGATATGCAGGTGACACCACCCTTTATAGCAGAAAGTGAAGAAGAACTAAAGAGCCTCTTGGTGAAAGTTTAAGAGGAGAATGAAAAACCTGGCTTAAAACGCAACATTCAAAAAACTAAGATCATGGCATCCGGTCCCATCACTTCATGGCAAATAGATGGGAAAACAATGGAAATAGTGACAGACTTTATTTGGAGGGGGCTCCAAAATTACTTCAGATGGTGACTGCAGTCATGAAATTAAAAGATGCTTGCTCCTTGGAAGAAAAGCTATGACCAATCCAGACAGCATATTAAAAAGCAGAGACACTACTTTGTGGACAAAGGTCCATCTAGTCCAAACTATGGTTTTTCCAGTAGTCATGTATGGATGTGAGAGTTGGAGCATAAAGAAAGTGGAGCGCCAAAGAATTGATGCTTTTGAACTGTGGTGTTGGAGAAGACTCTTGAGTCTTTTGGACTTCAAGGAGATCCAGCCAGTCCATCCTAAAGGAAATCAATCCTGAATATTCATTGGAGGGACTGATGCTAAGCTGAAACTAAATACTTTGGCCACCTGATGTGAAGAACTGACTCATTGGAAAAGACCCTGATGCTGGGAAAGATTGAAGGCAGGAGGAGAAGGGGACAACAGAGGATAAGATGGTTGGATGGCATCACCGACTCAATGGACAGGAGTTTGAGCAAGCTCCAGGAGTTGGTGATGGACAGGGAAGCCTGGTGTGTTGCAGTCCATGGGGTCGCAAAGAGTCGGACACGACTGAGCAACTGAACTGAACTAAGCTAAACTGGGTGTCTGCAGGAAAAGCTAGAATGCAGTTTGCAGGGTCCCTGCTGTCTGGGGAGGCCTTACAAATAGCTGTGAAAAGAAGAGAAGTGAAAAAAAGAGGAGAAAAGGAAAGATATAAGCATCTGAATGCAGAGTTCCAAAGAATAGCAAGGAGAGATAAGAAAGCCTTCCTCAGCAATCAATGCAAAGAAATAGAGGAAAACAACAGAATGGGAAAGACTAGAGATCTCTTCAAGAAAATTAGAGATACCAAGGGCATATTTCATGCAAAGATGGGCTCAATAAAGGACAGAAATGGTATGGACCTAACAGAAGCAGAAGATATTAAGAAGAGGTGGCAAGAATACACAGAAGAACTATACAAAAAAGATCTTAATGACCACGATAATCACGATGGTGTGATCACTCATCTAGAGCCAGACATCCTGAAATGTGAAGTCAAGTGGGCCTTAGAAAGCATCACTATGAACAAAGCTAGTGGAGGTGATGGAATTCCAGTTGAGCTATTCCAAATCCTGAAAGATGATGCTGTGAAAGTGCTGCACTCAATATGCCAGCAAATTTGGAAAACTCAGCAGTGACCACAGGACTGGAAAAGGTCAGCTTTCATTCCAATCCCAAAGAAAGACAATGCCAAAGAATGCTCAAACTACTGCCCAATTGCACTCATCTCACATGCTAGTAAAGTAATGCTCAAAATTCTCCAAGCCAGGCTTCAGCAATATGTGAACCATGAACTTCCTGATGTTCAAGCTGGTTTTAGAAAAGGCAGAGGAGCCAGAGATCAAATTGCCAACATCTGCTGGATCATTGAAAAAGCAAGAGAGTTCCAGAAAAACAACTATTTCTGCTTTATTGACTATGCCAGAGCCTTTGACTATGTGGATCACAATAAACTGGAAAATTCTTCAAGAGATGGGAATACCAGACCACCTGACCTGCCTCTTGAGAAATCTGTATGCAGGTCAGGAAGCAACAGTTAGAACTGGACATGGAACAACAGACTGGTTCCAAATAGGAAAAGGAGTACGTCAAGGCTGTATATTGTCACCCTGCTTATTTAACTTATATGCAGAGAACGTCATGAGAAACGCTGGGCTGGAAGAAGCACAAGCTGGAATCAAGATTGCCAGGAGAAATATCAATAACCTCAGATATGCAGATGACATCACCCTTATGGCAGAAAGTGAAGAGGAACTAAAAAGCCTCTTGATGAAAGTGAAAGAGGAGAGTGAAAAGGCTGGCTTAAGATCATGGTATCTGGTCCCATTACTTCATGGGAAATAGATGGGGAAACAGTGGAAACAGTGTCAGACTTTATTTTTGGGGGCTCCAAAATCACTGCAGATGGTGATTGCAGCCATGAAATTAAAAGACACTTAACTCCTTGGAAGGAATGTTATGACCAACCTAGATAGCATATTCAAAAGCAGAGACGTTACTTTGCCAACAAAGGTCCGTCTAGTCAAGGCTATAGTTTTTCCAGTGGTCATGTATGGATGTGAGAGTTGAACTGTGAAGAAAGCTGAGCGCCAAAGAATTGATGCTTTTGAACTGTGGTGTTGGAGAAGACTCTTGAGAGTCCCTTGGACTGCAAGGAGATCCAACCAGTCCATTCTGAAGGAGATCAGCCCTGGGATTTCTTTGGGAGGAATGATGCTGAGGCTGAAACTCCAGTACTTTGGCCATCTCATGTGAAGAGTTGACTCATTGGAAAAGACTCTGATGCTGGGAGGGATTGGGGGCAGGAGGAGAAGGGGACGGTAGAGGATGAGATGGCTGGATGGCATCACCGACTCGATGGACATGATTTTGAGTGAACTCCGGGAGTTGGTGATGGACAGGGAGGCCTGGCGTGCTGCGATTCATGGGGTCGCAAAGAGTCGGACACGACTGAGCGACTGAACTGAACTGAACTGCCCCAGCATCCAGCACAGCATGGATTTGCAGCAGAGAGACCACAACTTAATGACTGACACAGCACTCCATGAGACTTTCATCCTCAGAATGCTAAAGCCCCAATTTCTAATATTTCCTGTGCTTGGAATTCAGTGAAAAAAAAGAAAATATGGAGGAAGCTGTGGAAGACCTGTAGTCTTGTGTATGTTGGCAAAAGTGTGCTCAGCTCAGAAGGTGAGCTTTGGATAAAACCTGAAGACTGTGAGGGGTGCCTATCCTGCACATTTTAGCCACTTCAATAGGAATGAGGTGGGCTGAAGAGCTGCGCTGTGGTAGAGGCATAAACAAGAGACAGGGATACCAGCGGAAATCTAAGGTCGTGGATAATGCCAGAGAAAAAGGAAAAGGTGGGGTTTTCTGGTACTGAAGAAAGTGCTCTTGGGAATTCCCTGGTGGTTCAGAGGTTAGGACTCTGTGCTCTCACTGCCAGGGTCTGGGGTTCAATCCCTGGTCAGGGAACTAAAAAAAAAAGGGTTGTTCATTGCAGGGAAAGACTGCTTTTGCCTTTTTGAAGAGAACAGGCACATCACTTTTTGAAGAGAGCAGGCACATTAAATTGCCTCCAGGTCTGCAGCCCCACACCTGCATTTGCTCTTCGGTGAGGAGGCAACATGGCAAGGAGGCCACTTCTCGGAACTCTTCTAAGCCCACCTGAGCTCCTTCCCAGTGAATTAACAGACAGCAGTTGCCGGGGTCACTCTCCATCCCCTTGAAACAAGACAGTCCATTCAGTTGAGTAAGGAGAGAATATGTGTTACGTTTCTGGAATGATTTCTGTTCAAAGGCACAGAATCCATGGATGTAAAGGATTGACTTTGTTAATCTAGGAAACTCATGTTTGGAGACCCTGGATATCCAAGGTGTTACTGACACCTGAGAAAAGAAAATCAAATCCTTGGGAAATGACCTCTGTGAGAAGAGTCGCATTCACGGTCAAGGCCTGCGAGTGGGAGGACTTTTTGAAAACCTCAGGATGGAAACTAAGGCCCCTCCATGGTGAGGAAGACCCTACCCCAACCTCCCAGCCTCCTTTTCTGGCCTCGTGGTTGTACCAGCCTCAGGCTCATTGCCTTCACAAGAGGGGTTCCTGGCCTCTGGGGACAGGTGCCCTGCAAAGTCTTCTCCTATCAAATGACGATAAACAGGATGTTGAGGCTCAGGATAGGAAAACATGACAAAGCATGGAAAAGATGTACAAGAATGCCCTGAGGGTAAATGGATCATTCACCTCATGAGAAGCCCCCACAGCTCGAAATGCCTACGATTATAGTTCTGAATTCTGTTTGTTTTCATCAGGTTTGACTCTGGCCACTTACTTCTGTGCAGGGTGGATGTTTTTCAAGTTCAAAGTGAGAACTCTGACTTTTATCTTTCTTATAAGGTTTTTCTAATCTTCACCTGGCATTCATATGCTTCTGGCAAGAGACACTTCTATCCCCTGCCTCCTTACGGTTCCATCGTGACTCAACTCAATAAATTTCAATGCTTTGTGGGAGCTTTAATTAGCTTTGGGGGAAGAAAAGTAATTATAATCTGGTAATAGTCCTTTAAGAAGTCAGATACCTCTAGGATAACTTTCCTCCTTTGAGACCAGAGGCAAAGAACCAAAGAACTTAGAGGTCTCTGGCAATTGATGAAGCGCCCCCCACCAATCCCCAGAAAATTGTATATAAGCCTTTTGTGTATATAGGGGATGCTTTCAAGAGAAAAGTCAATAGCATTCACCCAATTCCGAGAGAATTTCCTGACCTCCAAAATATTGAGAATCCTGAATGTGTCTAAAATCTGTTGTGTGAATTAATGGGAGAAAATTAACAAATGAATTAAATGGCTTTTGTTGTCCATTCAGCTTCTAATCCCCACCCCCACCCACTCACCTTGCACTTCTCCCACCCACCTATACACACTTAGCTCCTTTTCCCATAATAGCTTATCATGATTGTTCTGAACTCAGTCTTTGGGGTTCAGCCAGTTCCCTTCAAACCACACATAAGTCAGTGGCTGGTCTGCACACCCACAGTCCCTGGGAGAAATACTCTGGAGAATAATTGGCTTCCTGTAATGCAATCCTTGACCTTGTGTACAAAAAGCCCTCGAGCTTTGGGTGGGAAGGTATGCTCAGGAAAGGAGAGTGACTCCTACAGAAAGTCAGAAAGAGAGAGAACAACAGAGAGGGGTCTTAGGGGCCACTATCTTAGATGGGGGCTTCCCTGGTAGCTCAGATGGTAAAGAATCTGTCTACAATGCGGGAGACCAGATTCGATCCCTGAATCGGGAAGATCCCCTGGAGAAAGGACTGGCAACCCACTCCAGTATTCTTGCCTGGAGAATTCCATGGACAGAGGGGCCTGGCAGGCTACAGTCATCCATGGGGTCACAAAGAATCGGACACAACTGAGCAACTAACCACATACACATCTTGGATAGAAGTGAGTAAAACAGCAGTGGGGTGGGGGGCAGGGAGTCCTCTGGCCTGTGGAGCACCTCTCCTCCGTGCCCAGACTGAGCTTCTGAGCAGCAATCCCTACCTGAAGGCCAGCCCTCGTGCCTGATGTTCATGTACAGATGCACACTCACAAGCCATCACCTTCACCTAGCACTTTCTGTGGCCTGTCAGCTCTTGCAGACACTTTTATTCACTCCATCAGCTGGCACTTTCAGTTAGGCCCCATTATGTACCAGGCACTATACTAGGCTTTGAGGATCAAAGTTTTGTAAGCATGGAGTCTGAAAAGATGGCCAACCAACCATCACACGGAGGTCATGGTGCAGCTGAGTGCTGGCAATGCGCAGCTCAGGGGCACAATCCTGGGAGCCTGGGGGCTCTTACTCCCCCCCGTACTCCATTCACCGGGTGAACATGGGCCCTGGAGCTGTGCACCCAGAAGCCCTAGCGGTGACCCAGGACACACAGGTAGGTGGCGGTTGTTGCTGTTATTGTTGTTCAGTCACTCCGTTGTGTCCGACTCTTTGCAACCCTGTGGACTGCAGCACGCCAGGCTTCCCTGTCCTTCACTATCTCCCAGAGTGTGCTCAAATTCATGTCCATTGAATTAGTGATGCTATCTAACCATCCCATCTTCTGTCGCCCCCTTCTCCTCTGGTCCTCAATCTTTTCCAGAATCAGGGCCTTTTACAGTGAGTCAGCTCTTCGCATCAGGTGGCCAAAGTATTGGAGCTTCAGCTTGAGCATCAGTCCTTCCAATGAATATTCAGGGTTGATTTCCTTTAGGATTGATTGGTTTAATCTGCCTGTAAACCAAGGAACTCTCAAGAGTCTTCTCCAGCACCAAAATTCAAAGGCATCAATTCTTCAGGGCTCAGGCTTCTTTATGATCAAACTCTCACATCCATACATGACTATTGGAAAAACCACAGCTTTGACTAGACGGACCTTTTGGAGGAGGTGCTAACGGTGGGTATCACCATCCTACTGTGATAATGGCAGCTGCCCAGAGGATGTGATTCTACCCTGTGACACCACAGATTTGGTGCCTGTGCTGCCTGTTCTGTTCTATTCTGTCCTACTCCAGCCTTTTAAGGGCCACTTTTCTTGGGCTCCAAAATCACTATGGACAGTGACTGCAGCCATGAAATTAAAATACGCTTGCTCCTTAGAAGAAAAGCTATTTCAAACCTAGACAGCATATTAAAAAGCAGAGATTACTTTGCCAACAAAGATCCATATAGTCAAAGCTATGGTTTTTTTCAGTAGTCATGTATGGATGTGAAAGTTGGACCATAAAGAAGGCTGAGCGCAGAAGTATTGATGCTTTTGAACTATGGTGTTGGAGAAGACTGTTGAGAGTCCCTTGGACTGCAAGGAGATCAAACCAGTCAATCCTAAAGGAAATCAATCTTGAATATTCATTGGAAGGACTGATGCTGAAGCTACAATCCTTTGCCTACCTGATGCAAAGAGCTGACTCTTTAGAAAAGACTTTGATGCTGGGAAAGATTGAAGGCAGGAGGAGAAGGGGATGACAGAGGATGAGATGGTTGGATGGCATCACTGACTCAGTGGACCTCAGTTTGAGAGAGTTCCAGGAGATGGTGAAGGACAGAGAAGCCTGACATGCTGCAATCCATGGGGTCACAAAGTCGAACACGACAGAGCGGCTAAACAACAACAACATTAAAGCCTATTAACCACATGTGTGTCAAGGCTGTATATTGTCACCCTGCTTATTTAACTTATATGTATCATGAGAAACACTGGACTGGAAGAAACACAAGCTGGAATCAAGATTGCTGGGAGAAATATCAATAACCTCAGATATGCAGATGACATCACCCTTATGGCAGAAAGTGAAGAGGAACTAAAAAGCCTCTTGATGAAAGTGAAAGAGGAGAGTGAAAAAGTTGGCTTAAAGCTCAACACTCAGAAAACTAAGATCATGGCATCTGGTCCCATCACTTCATGGGAAATAGATGGGGAAACAGTAGAAACAGTGTCAGACTTTATCTTTTTGGGCTCCAAAATCACTGCAGATGGTGACTGCAGCCATGACATTAAAAGACGCTTACTCCTTGGAAGGAAAGTTATGACCAATCTAGATAGTACATTCAAAAGCAGAGACATTACTTTGCCAACAAAGGTCCGTCTAGTCAAGGCTATGGTTTTTCTAGTGGTCATGTATGGATGTGAGAGTTGGACTGTGAAGAAGGCTGAGCGCTGAGGAATTGATGCCTTTGAACTGTGGTGTTGGAGAAGACTCTTGAGAGTCCCTTGGACTGTAAGGAGATCCAACCAGTCCATTCGGAAGGAGATCAGTCCTGGGATTTCTTTGGAAGAAATGATGCTAAAGCTGAAACTCCAGTACTTTGAGCACCTCATGCAAAGAGTTGACTCATTGGAAAAGACTCTGATGCTGGGAGGGATTGGGGGCAGGAGGAGAAGGGGACGACAGAGGGTGAGATGGCTGGATGGCATCACTGACTCGATGGACGTGAGTCTGAGTGAACTCCGGGAGTTGGTGATGGACAGGGAGGCCTGGCGTGCTGCGATTCATGGGGTCGCAAAGAGTCAGACATGACGGAGCAACTGAACTGAACTGAATTGAACTGAACCACATGTGCAAAGGATATGAACAACCAACCGACACACCTGTCCTGAGCTACCCAGGGCCACTAATTATAAAAATAATGTAAATTAAAGCAATATCAACAAATGGGTAAATTTTTAAAAGACTGCTAACATGCAGCACCGAGGATGCGGGGAATGCACTTCTTACACGTTGTTGGTGAGGGTATAGATCCTTACAATCATTTGGAAAGTTCTCTGGCAATATCCAATAAAATTAGAAATACAAATCACCTTTGACCCAGGAGACCCACTTTGGGGAATTTATCCTACAAGAATAAAAGTGCCAACATTGTTTATAATGGAAAAAAAATAAAACTGGAAACATCCTCAGTATCTACACTAGAGGAATGGCTGACTACATTATTATATCTGCACCAATGAATATTGCACAGTCATGAAAAAGAATGTTAAAATTATACATATTTGCCAAGAAATATACCAGTGGTAAATTGTTTAGCAGGAAGGGATAAAAGAAAATTATGGAGAAATGTATAGAGAAGAGGCTTACTCTTGAACAAAAATACAGGGGAAACCCAGATACATTTTCATAAACACACACACACGAACACATTTGAGCCAAGAGAAAGGTGCAGAAGGTTACAAACCAAACTGTTCAGATTAGTCACTGCCAATGGTACAATTAGAGACAGGGATGATTATTGAGTTTTTCTGAATATATCTCTGCTTTGTAACACTTGGTACAATGGACATGATTTTTTCAGTAGTTAAAAAAATTCTAGTCAAGAAAATGAGAAGACAAGTCACAGACAGGGAGAAAATATTTGCCAAAGACATTATCTGGTATAGAACTGCTAAAGAGAACACTCAACAATAAAAGAATAAACGACCCGATTGAAAAATAAGTGAAAGATATGGTCAGATAATTCACCAAGGAAGTTATTGAGATGGAAATTAAGCATATGAAATGATGCTGAATGTCATATGTTGTTCAGTCGCTCAGTCATGTCCAACTCTTTGCGACCCCATGAATCACAGCACACCAGGCCTCCCTGTCTAACACCATCTCCCAGAGTTCACTCAGACTCAGGTCCATCGAGTCAGTGATGCCATCCAGCCATCTCACCCTCTGTCGTCCCCTTCTCCTCCTGCCCCCAATCCCTCCCAGCATCAGAGTCTTTTCCAATGAGTCAACTCTTCACATGAGGTGGCCAAAGTACTGGAGTTTCAGCTTTAGCATCACTCCTTCCAAAGAAATCCCAGGGCTGATCTCCTTTAGAATGGACTGGTTGGATCTCCTTGCAGTCCAAGGGACTCTCAAGAGTCTTCTCCAACACCACAGTTATTAGGGAATTGCAAATGGAAACAACGAGATACCAGGACATATTCATGTTGGTGGCGGTATTGTTTAGTCGCTAAGTTGTGTCTAACTCCTTTGTGATCCCATGGACTGTAGCCCACTAGGCTCCTCCGTCTATGGAATTTCCCAGGCAAGAATATTGGAGTGGGTTTCCATGCCCTTCTCTGGGGGATCTTCATGACCCAGGGATCAAACTCGAGTTTCCTACTTTGGCAGGCAGATTCTTTACCACTGAGCCGCCAGGGAAGCCCACATGCTCATTAGAAGGCCAAAATCCAAAACACTGACAATAAGAAATTTTATCAAGGGTGTGGAGCAATAGGAACTTTCATTCATTGCTGTGGGGATGCAGAGTGGTAGAGACACTTTGGAAGATAGTTTGGCAGTTCTTTTACAAAACCAAAGATACCCTTACCAAATGACCTAGCACTCTTTGTTATTTTACCCAAATGAGGTGAAGTTTTAAACTGTGTGCCGTTTTGGGTAGTGTGATGAAACCTTATGTCTTCCTGCTCTGTCCTCCTAGGACGGGAATCACCCTTGGACTAGTGTACCCACACTGCACTTGGGAGCAGCCCATCAGCACAGGAGGAAACTTTTAGTATAGGCTTGATACTATTTGAGGAAACTTCGTATAGGCTTGATACTATTTGAGGAAACTTTTAGTATAGGCTTGATACTATTTGAGGAAACTTCGTATAGGCTTGATACTATTTGAGGAAACTCCGTATAGGCTTGTTACTATTTGAGGAAACTTTTAGTATAGGCTTGATACTATTTGAGGTTTCAGGTATGCACTGGGGGTCTTGGAATGTATCTCCCTCTGATAAGGAAGACTGTTGTATATGACATTGTGGAAAAGGAAAAACTATAAAGACAGTAAAAAGATCAGTAGTGGTCAGGAACTGAAGGGTAAGGGAAATGCCTAGGCAGAGGACAGGATTCTGGGGGCAGGGAAACTCTTCTGTATGACACTATAGTGACAGATGCATATCATTATATATTTGTAAAAACCCACATCACGTACAAAACCCAAAATGAACCTTAATGTAAACTACAAACTTAGGGTGATACAGATGTGTCAATGCAGGTTCATCAACTGTAATAAACGTGCCACTCTGGTGAGGGCTGTTGATAACGGGGGCATCAGTGGGAGGAGGGAAGGACAGAGTTATAAGGGAAATTTTTGCACTTTCTGCTCAATTTTGGTGTGACTCTAAGACTGCTGTAAAAAATAAAGTCTAGTAAAAATTGTTTTAACAACACTCTAAAAAGTCTAGTTTAGTATTTAGTTTTAGATACAGCCTATTTGGAAATGCCTATCATATAGGATTGATCAGTCGTGGTCCTGACTTTCAAGGGGATGCTAGGGAGCAGTTACAAAGAATGAAATGAAGCTGGGTATGCTGCAGTAGAAACACATCCCAGGCCTAGAAATAAGAAAAAGATGACAAAACAATACATACAGCATGACACCATTTGTGTTAAAATAGAAATAAATCACGTGTGTGTATGTTTGTTAATACACAGCAAATTGCTAATTGGAGAATGAGACTCTTAGCAGATGCCTATGTCTGATGGACGGTGGGGGGCGGTATTAGGAAGGAGGTCTTATACCCGCCTGAGCTGTCTGAACCTTATAAGAGTAGATTAGCTTATAAATAAGTTAAAAACTGTTTTAGGAAAAACAGCTGCTTTCCTTGCCTCATACCAATATACTGCACTAAGGTGTGAATGGATACCCTGCCTAGCGGTTATAGAGCCCACATTAGCCTCAAGCTCACAAAATTACTTATTAGTTTCTACGTGTGGTACCACCTGACCCTCAGGTGTTATAAAAAGAAATGTCATAACCAAGAAAAGGTGTGTCTAACTTAAAGAATTATAGTTATACTTACATTTATATAGTGTTTTACAATCTAGGAAGGGCAAAAAGTCCTCTGTGAGGAATTTGTCTTTATGGAAGTAATATACAATGCAAGCAGTAATTTTAAAGGTCCATCAGAAGCAGAATGGCAAGGCTGTTCTCACTATAAACGGCTACAAAAAAATACCAAAACATGCATCAACAACCTGCAACACCCCTGCCCATAGCTACTACATAAGCAGTTACGAGAAAATCCACTCGACCGTATTTTTAAGACCCTCCCCACATGGAAGATCACAAGTTACCTTTGGTTAAGGCCCAGCTGAAAACAAACTCAAAGTGTGTTTTCAAGAGCACCCAGATGTCACTGCTTTTTCTCTCAAGCTGCCTTTGTCCCGGGGGCAGTCCAAGCCCCACCTGAAAGCTGCACGGGGGGATTACGTGTCACAGAACACGGAGGAACAAACCCCACACTTCCAACCTCTCCACTTACCCCCAACAGAGCAAAACCAGGCACATACAACACATTACGGGGAGACTAGTTACTATACTAACTTTGGTATATAATTAGATAATGTTCCTTTCAATCCAGGATTTTGAAAAAAGTTTTGAAAAGAAGTTTTTTAATGTAGTAACAGCACTAAAAATAAACTTTTCAGTGGAAAATGATTCTCATTTTATGACAGACGTCTATGGGATGGTATCGTTTGATCAATAGCTAACTTTTCAAGATCATCGATTCCACACAGGGAGCACACAGTAGCTCATGTAAGTTAAGACAACAGTAATGGCTGCCATTTACTGAGCACACATTAGTATTCACATGCACTCTCTTTAATTTTCACAATAACCCTATAAAGCAGGGTTTTCACAGTTTTCACAGATGAGAAAACTGAGGGAGAGCAATAAAGCCTGCTCAGGATCACACAGCCAGAAAAGGGTGTAGCCAGGACTTGACCCAGTTCTTCCAGAACTCAAGGGCCATGGCCCTCTCCTGACAAGGCTGACTGGGTAAGGGAGAGAGGCATTGGGGCAAGGGATGGGCAGCCGACTCAGAGCACGGCAGGGACTGTGCAGTGGCCTCGTTGGACAGAGATCTGGTTCAGTCAGACCTCCTCTCTGAGAATAGGAGCCAGGCAGTCTGCCAGCTGAGGGGAGCTGCCAGTTCACAATGTGCACAGAGCGGGGGCTGGGGCAGCCTGACACCATTCAGGACAGAAGCTTTGGAGCAGAGAAAGAGGGTCGAGGCCAAACCCAGGGGCAGAGCCCACCTGGGTGGTTCAATCCCATTTATGCCAAAGTCTCCGAGTAACGATCCCATAGGACCTTGCTCTTGAGATCCTATCGGTGGCTTTTCTGTCCCAAGCTGCCACCAGGCAACTGGTGACTGTGGACAACTATTCCCTCCCCTCCCCAACTGGGCTAGCCATCCCCTTCCTCTATGATAATAGACTTCTAATAGATAATAGACTATAATAGATAATAGACTTCTACCATGTTCAGTGCAGCCAAGGACCCAACTAATGAACCTCACTTCTTGGCCATCCTGGCATTTGCAGATAGGAGGCCAGCCAATTGTGTTTCCGCACAATTCAGCAGTGATTATTATTTCTCACAATTCTGTGGGTTGGCAGGGCTTAGCTGGGTGGTTCTTGTGTTCCACATGATATCTGCTAGAGCTAAGCTGGTGCTGGTACAACTAAGATGGCTTAATGCACATGACTGATACCTCAGCTGGGGTAGATAGAATAACTGGGGCCTGGCTGGGCCTCCTTTCAAGTGATTGCTCATCATTTAGTTGTGTAATCCAAGTCTCTCTACACAGCAGCTGGATCCCAAGAAACAGCAAGGCCTAGTAAGGCCTTTCAATGCATTCTATTGGTCAAAGCAAGTCACAGGGCCAACCCTCACACAAGGAGAAAAGAAATAGACTCCTCTCCTTGATGGGCAAAGTGATATGAAACTGAAACTGTTAGTCACTCACTTGCGTCCGACTCTTTGGGACCCCATGTACTGTATGTAGCCTGCCAGGCTCCTCAGTACATGGAATTTCTCAGTCAAGAATACTGGAGTGGGTTGCCCATTTCCTTCTCCAGGGGATCTTCCTGACCCTGGGATCAGATCTGGGTCTCCTGCATTGCAGGCAGATTCTTTGCCGTCTGGACCACCAGGGAAGCCTGGTGACATGAGCATACAAGAATTATTGGCAGCCATCTTTGTGGACAATATACCACAAAATATAGACAGGCAAGATACTTGTCACTAAATAGTGGAAGTTGTTGAATCTTAGCTACCAAGTGCTGTCTGCTCTTCTCTCTTTGCTCCTTCCTAGAAGATGGATGTGATAACGGGAACTTTAGCAGTCATCTTGCAACCATGAGGCAACCTGGCAAATGCAAGCTACACGCTGAGGATAACAGAAAGAAAGAAGGACATTAAGTCCCTGGTGAGACAGCAGAGCTGCTACAACAACCAAAGACTGCCGACTTCCAGAATATTTACACATTAAAAAATACATAGACCTCTATCTTACCTAAGCAATGATTATTTGCTTTTCCAGTGACACAGGCTCAGTGGGAACAACCAACAGAAGAAATCACATAGTCCACAACACAATATTTCTTATTTTTTTAAATATAACCAATAGCACATAATCTAATTAATCACAAATTCCATTATGGTGGTTTAGTCGCTAAGTCGTGTCCGACTCTGGCAACCCCATGGGCTTTAGCCCACCAGGCTCCTCTGTCCATGTGACTCTCCAGGTGAGAATATTGGAGTGGGTTGCCATTTCCTTCTCCAGGGGATCTTCCTGACCCAGAGATCGAACCCAGATCTCTTATGCTGCAGGCAGATTCTTTACCGACTGAGCTACTAGGGAAGCCCAAATTCCATTATAGCCATATAAAATATACTCAGGCAAGATTCAAGGTAAAGGTTTGGTGACAAACACTTTGTGCTTCAAAGGTACTAGACATCACTCACTGGGGCTTATGAGAAAGTGCTAAGAGATTCTTTGATATCAATACTTCCATGTAAACCATTCCTGAGGAAAAGACTTTAATGCTTTTCAGCCAAAACGATGCTTGAGTGCCTATCCTGAATTCCTCAGCATTTAGGAAGAAATAGTATGTAAAGTTCGAACAGGGTCACCACATCCTCCTCCAAGCCCACAATTTCAGTGAAACAATCCCTTCGCCAATAATTGAGGTTGATTCATGAGCCTTTCCTCCCCGTTCCAAATTTTCTTAAATGCCAAGCAAACAGGCAAATTTTAAAACACAGGATTGGTTTTGTTTTGTTTTAACAGCTGTGCATAGGAGGACCCTAGGACTAGTAAATTGAGAAGTGGGAAGGACAGACAAGTATCTCAGGCCTGACTGGGGCACACTGATCAAATCTGCAGTAACAAATACAACCCTCAACCCTCAAATACAAGGACAGGGGAAATGGCTGCATTGTAGCATAATACATCTCTTCTGAAAAGTAGCTGAACTTGGCTATGTTATGATTTCACTCATTTTCATGTAGAGCTTGGCAAATGTTTTGTTTGACTTTTTGCATATATTAAGGATTGGAATATTTTAGAATCCTGTCTATTTTAAACTTGTAATTAGCTATCTTAAAAAGAACACATTCTTGAAATATTTTAAAATATAATTAGAGTACTGTTGCTGCTACATGCAATATTATTAAGACAGCAATAAAAATTTTTTTATGTTGTTCTGCAACACTTTAATCTTGAATTCTAATTATTATTTACATGAAAGGCATTTCCAGAGAGTCCTCTGTGAATGTTCATCCGGGTGTAGAAACACACAGCACCTGGCAGTTTATCTCCTAATCCAATTAAATCTGTACATTTGATTATCTGTCAGAAGAAAACTTGCTGCTGACAAGGTGCATAACCAGCGATAACCAGCGAGTTCTTAACCAAAGACCTCCTTCCTCTGACTCCAATCATCTGTCCAGAGTCAGGCTCTTGACAGACACATGTCAGTCCTGAGACACTGCTGAGGCTAACCCGCACGCCTCACCGAGCTGGGGGGTCCACCCGGCTGTTTCCACGCGGTTCCTTTTCTTGCCTGCCCACATCTTTGCTCATCTTTCTGTTTGCTCATCTTTGCTTTCCGTCTCCAATCTCTCTCGCTGCTTCAGCACCTTCTGACTTTCAATCTTAAAGACCCCTAAAGTAAGGCTGTTTCCTTTCGGCCGCAGCTCATCACCTGCCCACGCGGTTATTGTGGAGCACAGACCCAAGCTCTACAACTGGTCACCAAACACACACTTTAGCCAAGGTCCTGGAGGGCAGGACATGCTTATCCTGCAGCGCTAATAAAATGACCGCTCTCAGGTCCCTTTCACACACATCCTCTCAGATGCAGAGTTTATTTTTAAGGCTGATACTGTGAACCCACTTGGCAGAAGACTGTCCTTTCCGACCCCCCGACCCCCGCCCTGCAAGATACAACTGTGCCCAGGCAGGTATGCCTAACAACTGGCAGGCTTCGCTCTCCGTTTCAACCCATCTTGCCTACTGGCTGCTTGAGTCCTACGACCCGACTCTGACCGAGACCCCAGAGTCCCTGGACGTGGGCTCACCTGGTCACCGGCGGACCCGGGCGGACGCTCACCTGGCTCCCTCTCGGACTCGGGAGCGGGATCACCTATCCCCCGCGGAGGGCGCGCGGCCCCACCTGGGTACCCCTCCTGCCCGCGCCGCTGCGGCCGCTCTGGAACAGGCTTTGCGCCGCTGCAGCCCTGCACGCCCGGCTGAGCGGTCACGGGGAGTTCCAGCCAACTTACTCCGCGTGCCTGGAAAGACAGAGCTGCTGGGAATGTGTATATTCGGTTTCGCGGGTCCTCGCCTTTCTAGTGACCGCTCTAGGCCAGTCCCCCTCCGAGCACTGACCGAGCTCTACCCGGCGCTCTTCCCTTCTTTCCCTTCGGTTAAGGAATTAGCCTCGAGGAGCCCGGATCCATCGGAAAAAATGAAACTACTTTTTTTTCCCCCTGCTGGTGATTGTGGGGAACTGCATGTGGTAGATTAAACCCATAAACAAGGTTTTCTTCCCTCCTTGTTCAGTCCCTCAGTGGTCTTCGACTCTGCGACTCCATGGACTGCTGCACTCCAGGCTCCCCTGTCCTTCACTATCTCCCAGAGCTTGCTCAAACTCATCCCCATGAAGTCGGTGATGTCGTCCAACCATCACATCCTCTGTCATCCTCCTCCTGCCCTCAATCTTTCCCAGCATCAGGGTCTTTTCCAGTGAGCTGGCTCTTCGCATCAGGTGGCCAAAGTATTGAAGCTTCAGCTTCAGTCCTTCCAGTGAATATTCAGGATTGATTTCTTTTAGGATTTACTGGTTTGATCTCCTTGCTGTCCAAAGGACTCTCAAGAGTCTTCTCCAACATCACAGTTCAAAAGCATCAATTCTTACACGCTTCTGTGATTAGTCATCTGCTTTATGGTCCAACTTTCACATCCATACATGACTACATGGCTTTGACTATATGGACCTTTATCAACAAAGTAATGTCTCTGCTTTTTAATATGATGTCTAGGTTGTCATAACTTTTCTTCCAAGGAGCAAGCATTTTTTAATTTCATGGCTGCAGTCACCGTCCTTAGTGATTTTGGAGCTCAAGAAAATCTGTCAGTGTTTCCACTTTTCCCCCGTCTATTTGCCAATGAAGTGATGGGACCAGATGCTATCATCTTAGTTTTTTGAATGCTGAATTTTAAGCCAGCTTTTTCACTCTCCTTCTTCACCCTCATCAAGAGGCTCTTTAGTTCCTCTTTGTTTTCTGCCATTAGAGTGGTATCATCTGCATATCTGTGGTTGTTGATATTTCTCCTGGCAATCATGATTCCAGCTTGTGATTCATCCAGCCCAACATTTTGCATGATGTACTCTGCATAGAAGTTAAATAAACAGGGTAACAATATACAGCCTTGTCGTATTCCTTTCCCAATTTGGAACCAGTTCATTGTTCTGTGTCTGGTTCTGCTACTTCTTGACCTGCATACAGGTTTCTCAGAGGCAGGTAAGGTGCTCTGGTATTTCCATCTCTTTAAGAATTTTCCACAGCTTGTTGTGATCCACACAGTCAAAGGCTTTATTGAAGGAGATCAGCCCTGGGATTTCTTTGGAAGGAATGATGTTAAAGCTGAAACTCCAGTACTTTGGCCACCTCATGCGAAGAGTTGACTCATTGGAAAAGACTCTGATGCTGGGAGGGATTGGGGGCAGGAGGAGAAGGGGACAACAGAGGATGAGATGGCTGGATGGCATCACTGACTCGATGGACGTGAGTCTGGGTAAACTCCGGGAGTTGGTAATGGACAGGGAGGCCTGGCATGCTGCGATTCATGGGGTCGCAAAGAGTCGGACACGACTGAGCGACTGATCTGATCTGATCCGAACTGATGAAACAGAAGTAGATATTTTACTGGAATTCTCTTGCTTTTTCTATGATCCAAAGGACGTTGGCAATTTGATCTCTGGTTCCTCTGCCTTTTGTGAATCCAGCTTGTGCATCTGAAAGTTCTAGGTTCATGTACTGTGTAAGCCTTGCTTGGAGAATTTTGAGCATTACTTTGCTAGTATGTGAAACGAGGGCAGTTGTGCAGTAGTTTTGCATTTCCTTCTATGAGATAGGATGAAGATCATTGTTCTTCCCCAACTCCCACCCCGCCATATAAAAACTTTTGAAAACTTTCCTTTTTATTAATTTTATTGTATTTTAAGTGCCATATTAAGGGGAGGCAAATAAGTTTTGGCCTTAGAATTAATGCAAAAAAGAAAAATTAAGATATTCCATGCAGTCCTTTTGTGTCCTTTTTCCCTAATAATAGAAAATTACAAACTTAAAAGGATGCAGAAGAGCACAGTGAGGCTCTAGCTTTTGGTAATGGTGGGCTAATCTTCCTGAAGATAAAATTTCTAAAATCTGAGCGAAAGATTTAAAAAATTATTTGAAGGCCTTAGGGAGTGACCAAAAGAAAGCCGAAGCTGGAGAGGAGAGTACATTTGCAAGATGAATGGAAGTTGTTGAGATTTGTGAGGATGTGAATTTTTAACCTGAGAGCAAAACCCGCAATCCATGAGCAACTGCAGCTAAAGAGTGCTGCAGCCTGACTGGCTTGAAGGAGACACAAAACAGAGTTTGAGGCCAGTAGAAGAACTGGAAGGTTATGGGGGAAATGCAGAAAGGAATCTTGGAGAGGATGGACTCCAAAATATGTGTTGTATTCGTTTTCTATCGCTGCCACAACAAACTACCACAAGCTTGGTGACTTAAAAACAACACAGATTTCTTATCTTCCAGTTCTGGAGGTCAGATGTCCTGTGCAGGTCTCACTGGACCAAAATCGATGTACTGACAGGCTGCATTCCTTCCTAGAGGATGTGGGGGAGTATCTACTTCCACATCATTCAGGTTTTTGACAGAATTAAGTTCCTTGCAGTTGTAGGACTGAGGTTTCTGCCTTGCCGCTGGCTATAAGCTAAGAGTCATTCCCAGTTCCACTGCCACATTCATTGACCTGAGGCTTCCTTCTTCCATCTTCAAAGCCTGTGGCTCCAAGTTCAATCCCCTTCACACTCTTCACAGTGTAGCTGGATTGGTCACACCCAGATTATCCAGGATAATTTTCCCATTGTAAGCTTAATCCCATCAGTGAAATCCCTCTTGCCATAAGTAACATATGGACATGTTCTGGAGATCGGAGCATGGACATCTTCAAGGGGCCATTATGCTGCCTAGGACAGTCTGCCCTCTAATCCTTCAAAGATGGCTCTCCTTAATATCAATAATCACATTAATATAAATACACTAGGCATGCCAATTAAATGACAGAGATTGTCAGATTGGATTAAAAACTAAAGAAAACAAGACCAAATTGTGTACTCAGATGGTAAAGAGTCTGCCTGCAATTCAAGAGACCCAGGTTTGATCCCTGGGTCAAGAAGATTCCTTGGAGAAGGAAATGGTTACCCACTTCAGTGTGCTTGCCTGAGAAATCCCATGGACAGAGGAACCTGGCAGGCTACAGTCCGTGGAGTTGCAAAGAGTTGGACATGACTGAGTGATTATCACTTTCACTAGCAAATAAAAAAGGACTTTACAAAG
The DNA here is from genome assembly GCF_002263795.3 of Bos taurus. Lineage (NCBI taxonomy): Eukaryota > Metazoa > Chordata > Mammalia > Artiodactyla > Bovidae > Bos > Bos taurus. The sequence goes on along the minus strand of NC_037351.1, from coordinate 21,169,440 downwards.
GAATAGATTCAAAGTAAAAGGGTGGGGCTTCCCCGGTGGCTCAGTGGTCAAGAATTCGCCTACCAATGCAGGAAGCATGTGTTAATCCCTGGTCCAGGAGGATCCCATATGCCTCGGAGCAACAAAGCTCATGCACCACAACTACTAAGCCCGTGCTCTAGACCCCAGGAGCCACATGGCTGAGCCCTGGTGCTGCAATTATTGAAGGCCAAGCACTCTAGACCCCATGCTCCACAACAAGAGAAACCATTGCAATGAGAAGCCTGCACACCGTAACGAAGAGTAGCCCTTGCTTGCCGCAACTAGAGAAAGCCCTTCAGGGAAAAAAAAAGACCCAATACAGCCAAAAATAAATACATAAATGTATATAAAAAAGTAAAAGGATGGAAAGATACACTATGCAAACAGAAAGAATAAGAAATCTGAAGTGGCCAACAAGCATGTGAAAAGATGCTCAATAGCCCTAATCATAAGACATATGAAAGTCAAAATCACAATGAGGTATCATCTCACATCCAGTAGGATGGTCACTATTAAAAAGCAAACAAACACACAAAAAACAGTGTTAGTGAACATGTGGAGAAATTTGAACCTTTGTGCACTGTTGTTGGAACTACAAAATGGTGCAGTTATATTGGAAAACAGTATGGAGGTACCTCAAAACACTAAAACTAGAATTATTATATGATTCAGCAATCCCACTTCTCAGTGTATGTCCAGAAGATTTCAGAGCAAGATCTCAGAGAGATTTGCATACCCATGTCCAATGCAGGATTATTTAAAATAGTCAAGAGGTGAAAGCAACCCAAGTGTCCATCAACAGACAAATAGATAAAGAAAACCTGGTGTGGTTTACATGGTGGAATATTATGCAGCATTTGAATCAGTTATAATGAAGTGGATGGAACTGGAGCCCATTATACACAGTGAAGTAAGTCAGAAAGAAAAACACCAACACAGTATATTAACACATGTATATGGAATTTAGAAAGATGGTAACGATGACCCTATATGTGAGACAGCAAAAGAGATACAGATGTCAAGAGCAGACTTTTGGACTCTGTAGGAGAAGGCAAGGGTGGGATGATTTGAGAGAATAGCATTGAAACATGTATATTATCATATGTGAAACAGATCGCCAGTCCTGGTTCAATGCATGAGACAGGGTGCTCAGGGCTGGTGCACTGGGATGACCCTGAGGGATGGGATGGGGAGTGAGGTGGGAGGAGGGTTCAGGATGGAGAACACATGTACACCCATGGCTGCTGATTCATGTCAATGTATGGCAAAAAACCACCACAATATTATAAAGTAATTAGTGTCCAATTAAAATGATTAAGTTAATAATAATAAAAAAAAGAAAACCTAGTGTGGTTTACATAGTGGAATGTTATGAAGCCTTAAAAAAGGAAATCCTGTAACATACCATCACATGGATGAACCCTAAGGACATTAGGCTAACTGAAATAAGCCAGTCACAAGAGGGCAAATACTGTATACTTGCAATCATTAAAATATCTAAAGTAGTCAAAGATCATAGAAACAAAGAGTAGAAAGTTAGTTTCCAACAGCAAAGGAGAATGGGAGGGGAAATTAGTGTTTAATGTGTGTAGAGTTTCAATTTTGCAAGATGAAACAGTTCTAGAGCTTCGTAGCACAATGTGAATATACTTAACACTATTGAATGTAAAAGCTGTTAAGATGATAAATTTAATCTTATGGGTTTTTTAACCCACCCTTCCAAAAAAAAATCAGAAGTATCTATATCAATATTTGACAAAATAGACTTTAAGACAGAATATTATTAGAGATAAAGAGGGAAATTTCATAATAATAGAAAGGTCAAAACAAATACTGTCTGATATCACTTAAATGTGGAACCTAAAAAATATAGCAAACTTGTGAATGTAACGAAAAAGAAAACAGACTAACAGATATGGGGAACTAGTGGTAATAATCAAGGAGAGGGAAAGGGAGGGTAATACAGGGGAATTAAGGGGTACAAGGGGCTTCCCTGATAGCTCAGTTGGTAAAGAATCCGCCTGCAATGCAGGAGACCCCGGTTTGATTCCTGGGTCAGGAAGATCCCCTGGAGAAGGGAAAGGCTACCCACTCCAGTATTCTTGGGCTTCCCTTGTGGCTCAGCTGTTAAAGAACCCGCCAGCAATGCAGGAGACCTGGGTTCAATCCCTGGGTTGGGAAGATCCCCTGGAGAAGGGAAAGGCTACCCACTCCAGTATTCTGGTCTGGAGAATTCCATCGACTGTATAGTCCATGATGTTGCAAAGAGTCGGACACGACTGAGCGACATTCACTTTCACTTTTCACTTTCACTTTCAAGGGGTACAAACTATTATGTATAAAATAAGCAAAAAAGAGATATTGTACAACACAGGGAATATAGCCAATATAACTATAAATGGAGTGTAACCTTTAAAAATTGTGAATCACTATATTGTATCCCTGTAATTTATATAATGTTGTACCTCAACTATATTTCCACTTTAAAAAGTGGTCAATCCATCAAAACAATATAACAACTATAAGTTTATTTTCCCAAGCCAAACTGTATCCAGCTTAAAGATACTTTTCATTAACAGTCACAGTATTTCAAAAAGGACGTAGGCAGACAATTGCTAACAGTTTACAACAACTTTCAAACTCCCTTTTGCGGTGGACTACCAAAATCAGAAAGCCACTATAAAACCCAATGAAGTCTTCATCTGATGCTCTGAACAGGAAGAGTTTAGAGTGAGGGCTGACATTTTACATTTAGCATGTTGTTTCACAACTTTTCACAAGCCGACTCTGACTTTCAGGAAATGGGAATGAAAATGGCTAACGTATCAATCTGAGGATCCATAATCTAAAAAAGGAACCACTGCTCTTTTGAGTGATGCTATCTCAGTGGTGCCACTGGAAAGTCCAGACTGCCTGGGATACTGTTAACTAATTTGGGGAGGGGTTGGGTTCCAATAGGTCTCTGGGTTTAGGGGAGTAAAGTCTATGCTATAGGTGGAGAGGGAGAAGAGGACATAAAAACTAATTTAAATTTTCCACACCACAAAGCCTTTGTACCACGGTGGCGAATGTGTGTCAACATCAAGGAATCGTTCCTTCCTGAGAAGTAATTCCTGAGACGGAATCGCTCCTTCCAAGAGGAAGTATCCCAAAACTAGATGGGAAAGGTCTCTTTTTTCCCCATGTCAATCCAGCTTCTGTTAGTGACATGTGCCCTTCCCCAAAAAAACTAATGGAGTTTCCTGTGTGCTAACAACCTAGTTTAAAAAAAAGTAAAATAAAATTCTGCATTTTTATAAAACTTGATTTAAAAAATAGTATTTCAAGCTGTACAATCAGCAGAAGTACACAGTTATCAGAAATGCACACACTTCCCCTGGCATCTCCAGCACCATCAGCTTTCCATGCCTGATCTATTTGGGCATCTCCATTGTCTGCAGGCTTATTCCCATCCTAGAATACGGGCAGGATGGCAGAGCAGAAGGATGTGTGCTCATCTTCTCCTGTGAGAACTCCAAAATTACAACTCACTGCTGAACAACCATTGACAAGAAAATGTTGGATCCCACCAAAAAAAGATGCCCCACATCCAAGGGCAAAGGAGAAGCCCCAGAGAGATGGTTCAGTTCAGTTCAGTTCAGTTGCTCAGTCGTGTCCGACTCTTTGCAACCCCATGAATCGCAGCACGCCAGGCCTCCCTGTCCATCACCAACTCCCAGAGTTCACTCAAACTCACATCCATCAAGTCAGTAATGCCATCCAGCCATCTCATTCTCTGTTGTCCCCTTCTCCTCCTGCCCCCAATTCCTCCCAGCATCAGAGTCTTTTCCAATGAGTCAACTCTTCGCATGAGGTGGCTAAAGTACTGGAGTTTCAGCTTTAGCATCATTCCTTCCAAAGAAATCCCAGGGCTGATCTTCTTTAGAATGGACTGGTTGGATCTCCTTGCAGTCCAAGGGACTCTCAAGAGTCTTCTCCAACACCACAGTTCAAAAGCATCAATTCTTTGGCAAGATGGTAGGAGGGGAGAAATCATATTTAGAATCAAACCCCATACCCGCTAGAGACACTCAGAGGACTCAAACAAAACCTTGTGCACACCAGGACCCAGAGACCCCACAGAGACTGAACCAGAACTCTGTTTGAGTCTCCTGCGGAGGTGCAGGACTGCAGTGTCCTGCCACAGGGGCAGGGGATCTCGGGGCAGAGCTCTGGGTCACACAGCCTGTGGCATAAGCCCGCTTGGAGGAGGTCACCATTAACCCCACCAGAGAGTCGCGGAGCAAACAACCCACAAACTTCAGAACAATCATACCAAAGAAATTATCACACTGTTAAAAAAGTTCTAGGATCCACAACAGATTTCCCAACCTGGGGATCTGGCAGAGGGACTAAGAACCCCCAGGGAATTTGACTTTGGAGGCCAGTGGGATTTGATTACAGAACTTACACAGGACTGGGGAAACAGACTCTTGGAGGGCACAAACAAAACCTTGTGTGCACCGGGACCCAGGAGAAAGGAGCAATGACCCCACAGAGGCTGACCCAGACTTGCCTGTGAGTGTCCAGGCGTCTCCGGTGGAGGCGTGGGTCGGCGGTGGCCTGCTGCAGGGTCGGTGACACTGAATGAGACAGTGCAGCCACAGGAGCTTTTGAAAGAGGTTGTCATTTTCTTCACTACCTCCACCATAATTTGGTCTCAGGCCAAACAAGGGAACAGAGCCCTGCCCATCAACAGAAAATTGGATTAAAGATTTATTGAGCATGGCCCCACCCACCAGAACAAAACCCAGTTTCCCCACAGTCAGTCTCTTCCATCAGGAAGCGTCCATAAGCCTCTTATCCTTATCCTTCAGAGGGCAGACAGAATGAAAACCACAGTCACAGAAAACTAATCAAACTGATCACATGGACCACAGCCTTGTCTAACTCAATGAAACTATGAGCCATGCCATGTAGGGCCACTCAAGAGGGATGGGTCATGGTGAGGAGTTCTGACAAAATATGGCCCACTGGAGAAGGGAATGGCAAACCACTTCAGTATTCTTGCCTTGAGAACCCCATGAACAGTACAAAAAGGCAAAAAGATATGACACTGCAGCTGGCGTGCTGCAGTCCATGGTGTCACAAAGAGTCAGACACAGCTGAGTGACTGAACTGAACTGATTCCCATCCTTGTCAGCTTTCCGCTTTTTCAATTTGGGTCCCTTCCTTGCAGGGTCCTTTTTAGGCTTGGACTCTGGCATTGGAGGGGCAGGTTTAGTAGATAACCTTGCAGACCTTCTCTGTGGGTCATCCTTCACCTTGGCTTTATCTTCTTTAGCATCCCCTTCAGCCTTTTTCCTGGGCATAGTGGCGACGGCGGCGAGATGTAGGTATTGGACATCAGGATGCAGTGGTGCAGAGGTTCTGGTTGGCCCAAGGGTTGCTCTTGCCTGTTCTTCTAATTATAAGTTTTTATGCACCTAATATCAGAGCTTCAAAATAACCTTAAGCAAAACTAACAGAACTGAAGGGAGAAATTAGCAAACCCACAATCACAGTGAAAGATTTTAAGACTCTGCTCTTGATAACTGATTGAACTAGACACAAAAACTCAGTAAATATATAGAATATCTTTAAAATTCTATAGTCCAGGGATTGGTGAATTATGGTCTATGACCAAATCCCATGAATAAATTTTTATTGGAAAATATCTACATCCATTTGTTTATGTAATGTTTATGGCTTTCTATGGCTGTTTTCCTAGAACTGAGTAGATGGAACAGATCCAAATGGCTTGAAAAACCTAAAAATATTTACTACCTAGCCCTTCACAGGAAATTTTGTTAACTTCTTACTTTTCTAGAGTGTTCATGATTGCTTCTTGGAACATTTGTACGATAGGTGCTTTAAAATTGTTTTCAGATCATTCCAACATCTATGTCAATCTCAGTTTTGAAGTCTGTTGATCTTTTTTGCCTTGTGAGTTGAGATTTTCCTGATTTTTTAATATATCAAGTAATTTGTTATTGTCTCCTGGAATATTTTAACATTATGTAATGAGACTCTAGATCTTCTGTAAATTCTATGGAGAATACACACATATTTGTCTTAGGCAAAAGACTTGCTTAGGTTTGGGCTTCAAGTTTACTCTGCCTTCCACGGGTTGTCGTTCAAATGTAAATTCAGTTTTCAAAGCCCTTGCAGTCCCATCTGGATAGATCCTGATTATGTACCATTCAGAGGTCACCTGGACCCTGGCTGATTGTATATTAGTTCAGTTCTCAAAGCCGCAGATATACTGAACAGACCCAGGAACACACACCCCACTGGTGAACCCAGAATTTCATACATAACTTTATGGGATTTTCCTGTAAAATTAAGAAAGAGTGCCTCCTCTCTCCACAATCTCCTCAGTATTTTCCAGTTCCCTATGGTTTCCCCTTTTATTTTATGGCCAGAAACTGACCTCACTCTGTGTACTTCTGTGCCTGCTCCAATCTTTGGTCTACTGGCAGAAGACAGAAGCAATAGGGATTGGTCAAACTGGGGAGGAATGTTCCCCTTCCTCAGAGTTTTAGCTCCTGCTGGCTCTTGCCATGGCCTTTGCTGTTGTTGCCATGGCCAGGCTTCTGGGCTGGGGCTCAAGGAAATGGGGGGAAGAAATAAAACATAGAGAATCCACATTCTGTCTCTCTCTGGGTGTTGGGGGTTTCCTGATAATCAGACAGTACTAAAGTGCTTCCCTGGAGCTCTGTCTACATGCATCCCAGACTACATCCCAGGCGTACATGCAGGCTAATAATTAACAAAGGAACACAAACAGTAAACTCACATCTAGTGCACTGGCGCTTCAAGTCGTCTTCTCCATTTAGCTGCTACTAGTCTGTGGGGTATGGCAACCCACTCCAGTATTCTTGCCTGGAAAATCCCATGGATGGAAGAGCATGGTAGGCTACAGTCAATGGGGTCGCAAAGAGTCAGACACGACTGAGCGACTTTCTTTCTTTCACTTTTCAGTCTATGGGGTTGCCAAGAGTTGGACATGACTTAGTGACTGAGCACACACGCACATTCTCTTTCAGTCTTCCTATAGATGCTCTATGCATTCTGTCTAGGTTTATACTAACATTCAGTGCAGGGACAGAATGGAGTGTGCTTGCTCGATCCTTACCCAAAACAAGAGCTACAATAGCAAAGATTAAAGAGAGGATATCACCACAGATTTTATAGATGTGAAATTAGACATACTACTTTAAATAATTTATGCAAATAAATTTGACAATTTAGATGAAATAGACAAACTGCTTAAGAGAAAACTTACCAAAAGTAACACAAAAGGAAATGGAATCTCTGAATAGCTTTATATATATTTTACCTGAAGTATAATTTACTTTCAACATTATATTAGTTTCAAGTGTACAATATAGTGATTCCATATTTTCATTCATTACAAAATGATTACCACTATAAGTCTAATTACCATCTGTCACCAAAGTAGTCCAATATTATCAGCTGTGTTCCTTACGCTGTACATCACATGCCCATGATTTATTTATTTTATAACTGGAAGTCTGTATCTCTCTTAGAACCCTTGCCCTATTTTGCCCATCTCCCCACTCCTTCCCTCTGGCAACTACTAGTTTGTTCTCTGTAGCTTATGAGTCTGTTCTGTTTTATATTTGTTCAATTGTCTTGCTTTATAGAGTCCACATAAGTGAAATCATACAGTATTGGCCTTTCGCTGTCTGACATTTCATTTACATAATACCTTCTAGGTCCTTCCATGTTGTCACAAATGGCAAAATTTCATTCTTTTTATGGCTGAGTAATCTACAGTCCATGGGGCCGCAAAGAGTTGGACATGACTAGTGCTCTTGCCTGGAGAATCCCATGGATGGAGGAGCCTGGTGGGCTGTAGTCCATGGGGTCACAGGGTCGGACACGACTGAGCGACTTCACTTTCTTTTTTTTTTTTAATTTAATTTTATTTTTAAACTTTACAATATTGTATTAGTTTTGCCAAATATCGAAATGAATCCGCCCCAGGTATACCTGTGTTCCCCATCCTGAACCCTCCTCCCTCGCCAACCCTCCCTCTGGGTCGTCCCAGTGCATCAGCCCCAAGCATCCAGTATCGTGCATCGAACCTGGACTGGCGACTCGTTTCATAGATGATATTATATATGTTTCAATGCCATTCTCCCAAATCTCCCCACCCTCTCCCTCTCCCACAGAGTCCATAAGACTGATCTATACATCAGTGTCTCTTTTGCTGTCTTGTACACAGGGTTATTGTTACCATCTTTCTAAATTCCATATATATGTGTTAGTATACTGTATTGGTGTTTTTCTTTCTGGCTTACTTCACTCTGTATAATAGGCTCCAGTTTCATCCATCTCATTAGAACTGATTCAAATGTATTCTTTTTAATGGCTGAGTAATACTCCATTGTGTATATGTACCACAGCTTTCTTATCCGTTCATCTGCTGATGGGCATCTAGGTTGCTTCCATGTCCTGGCTATTATAAACAGTGCTGCGATGAACATTGGGGTACACGTGTCTCTTTCTCTTCTGGTTTCCTCAGTGTATGCCCAGCAGTGGGATTGCTGGATCATAAGGCAGTTCTATTTCCAGTTTTTTAAGGAATCTCCACACTGTTCTCCATAGTGGCTGTACTAGTTTGCATTCCCACCAACAGTGTAAGAGGGTTCCCTTTTCTCCACACCCTCTCCAGCATTTATTGCTTGTAGACTTTTGGATCGCAGCCATTCTGACTGGCGTGAAATGGTACCTCATAGTGGTTTTGATTTGCATTTCTCTGATAATGAGTGATGTTGAGCATCTTTTCATGTGTTTGTTAGCCGTTTGTATGTCTTCTTTGGAGAAATGTCTTTCGCTTTTCACTTTCATGCATTGGAGAAGGAAATGGCAACCCACTCCAGTGTTCTTGCCTGGAGAATCCCAGGGATGGGGGAGCCCAGTGGGCTGCTGTCTAAGGGGTTGCACAGAGTCGAACACAACTGAAGCGACTTAGCAGCAGCAGCAGCAGCCCAGTGATTATTGATTAGTCATCTTTTGAAGATCTTTTCATATGCTGTTAGCTATCTGTATGTCTCCTTTGGAAATATGTCTGTTCAGAGCCTCTGCCCACTTTTAAATTAGGTTTTTATTGTTGTTGAGTTGTGTGAGGTTATTTTCTTAATATATTTTGGGTATTAACCCCTTATCAGACATATCATTTGGAAATATTTTTTCCCATTCAGTAGGTTGCCATTTTGTTTTGTTGACAGTTTCCTTCATATACAAAAGCTTTTTGGTTTGATGTAATCCTATTTGTTTAATTTTGCTTTTGTTGCCATTGCCTGAGGAGACATATCAAAAAATATTGCTAAGACTGATTTCAAAGAGCATACTACCTATATAATCTTCCAGAAATTTTATGGTTTCAGGTCTTATATTTAAGTCTTTAATCTATTTTGATTTTTTTTTTTTCAGAAGAAGAACCAGTCATTCTGTTAGCACTTGGCTCTCAAATACATTAAATTCAAAATTGCTTCTATGTAAAATGAAGCTCTCTGTCTCACTTTGTTTTGCTTTGTTGGGATATAGTTGCCTTACAGTGTTGTATTAGTTTCTGCTGTACAATGAAGCAAATCAGCCAAATGTACACGTATATCCCCTCCGACTTGGACCTCCCTCCCAACCCCACATCTCACCCATCTATCTGTAATCTAGAAAAATGGTACAGATGCACCTATTTGCAGGGCAGGAATAGAGAGGCAGGTGTAGAATTAATAGAGAAGCAGAATTAATTTTTTATATATGATGAAAGTGGTCTAGTTCCATTCTCCAACATGAAGTTGTCCAGTTTTCCCACCATTTATTGAAGAGACTGTATTTTCTCCATTTTACATTCTTGCTCCCTGTGTTGTAGCTTGTGTGCCTGCCTGCTAAGTCACTTCAGTCGTGTCCAACTCTTGCATTGGCCATATAAGCGCAGGTTCATTTCTGGACTCTATTCTGTTTCACTGATCTGTGTGTCTGTTTTTGTGCCATCCCATATTTTTTGATAACTATAGCTTGGTTGTATAGTTTGAAATCAGGAAGTGTGATACTTGCAGCTTTATTCTTCTTTCTCAAGATTGCTTTGGCTATTTAGGGTCTGTTTGAGTTATATACAAATTTTAGGATTATTTCATCTAGATCTGTTGAAATACGCTTTTGGTATCTGGATAGGAATTGCATTGCATCTATTGATGTGTTGGGTAGTATGATCATTTTAATAATATAGTGCTTCCAATGCATGAATCTCATATCTTTCCATCTGTTTGTGTCATCTTCAATTTCTTTCATCAATGTCTTATAGCTTTCTGAGTACATGTGTTTACCACTCTGGGTAGGTATCTTGTTCTTTTTAATACAATTGTAAATGGAATTATTTTTTTTACTTTCTCCTTCTGATAGTTCATTATTAGTATAGAAATGTGACAGATTTCTGTATGTTAATTTTGTATGCTGCAACTTCACTGAAGTAATGTATTATTTCTAATTGCTTTGGTGGAGTCTTCAGGGTTTTCTACATATCTTCATCTGCAAACAGTGATAATTTTATTTCTTTTTTCGAATTTGGATGCCTTTTATGTCTTTTTCTTCTATGATTGCTGTGGCTAGCATTTATTAGTTAAATAAAAGTGGCAAGAGTGGGCTTCCTTGCCTTGATCCTGACCTTAGAGGAAATGCTTTCAGTTTTTTACAATTAAGTATGGTTGTTCTTGGAGAAGGCAGTGGCCACCCCACTCCAGTACTCTTGCCTGGAAAATCCCATGGATGGAGGAGCCTGGTAGGCTGCCGTCCATGGGGTCGCTAAGAGTTGGACACAACTGAGCGACTTCTTTCACTTTCCTGCACTGGAGAAGGAAATGGCAACCCACTCCAGTGTTCTTGCCTAGAGAATCCCAGGGACGGGGGAGCCTGGTGGGCTGCCATCTCTGGGGTCGCACAGAGTCAGACACGACTGAAGCGACTTAGCAGCAGCAGCAGCATGATTGTTCTATGGGTTTGTCATAAATGGCATCTATTGTGTTGAGATATGTTTCCTCTATACCACTGGATTGAGAGTTTATCATAAGTGGGTATTGAATTTTGTCAAAAGACTTTTCTGCATCTATTGAAATAATCATATACTTTTATCATTTTGTTAATTGGTGTATCATGTTGAGTGATTTGTGGGTATTGAGTCATCCTTGCATCATTGGACTAAATCCCACTTGATCATGGTGTATTATTTTAATGTAGTATTGAATTCAGCTTCCTAATCTTTTGTTAAAGATTTTTGCATCTATGTTTATTAGGAATGTTTCCCTGTAATTTTCTTTTCTTTCTTTCTTTTTTTAAGTGTCTTTGTCAGATTTTAGTATTTTATGAATACTATATCCCCTTATATTTATCCCTTTATTATTATATAATGTCCTTCTTTGTCTTTTATTATAGGCTTTATATTAAAGTCTACTTTGTCTGAAATGAATATTGCTATTCCAACCTTCCATTCATTTCTAATTGCATGGAATATCTTTTTCCAAGTCCTCACTTTCAGTCTCTGTGTGTCTTTAGATGTGAAGACAGCCTCTTGCAGGCAGCATATAGGCGGGTCTTGTCTTTTTTATACATTCAGCCATCCTTGTCTTTCGATTGGAGCATTCAGTCCATTTACATTCACAGTGATTATTGTTAGCCATGTACTTATTGCCATCTTGCTAATTATTTTCTGGTAGTTTTGTAGCTCTTTTCTGTACTTTTCTTCTCTTGATCTCTTCCTTGGTGATTTGATGATTGTCTTTAGTGTTAGTTTTGGGTTCCTTTCTCTTTACTTTTGTGTATCTGTTAAAGGTTTTTGACTTGTGGTTACCATAAAGTTCCTAAATATTGACATATATATAAGCTGATAGTCCTTAACTTTGAGTGCATTCTAAAAGCACCATAAATCTTTACTCTACCACCACATCTTACGTTTTTGATGTCTTATTTTACATCTTTAGCTTTGAGTACCCCTTAACTACTTATTGTAGTTATAGCTGACTTTACTGCTTTTGTCATCTAACCTTCATACTGGCTTTTTGAGTGGCTAGTCCACTCCCTTTCCTATTTTTTTACCTTTACCAGGAGTTCTTTTTTTCATATATATATATATTTTTCTTTTTTCTATTATGGCATTTTCTTTTTTACTTAAAAAAGGCCCTTTAACAAATTATAGTTTAAAATACAATTTACCAAAATTAATACCAACTTACAAAAAGAAGTAGAGTATTGGAGTAGTTTTATATTTATTAATTAATTGAATTTATTATAAAAAACTCCCAGAGAAAACCTCAGCATAAGATGATTTCATTAGTAAATTCTATTAAACATTTAAGAAAGAAATAATATCAATCTTACACAAACTTTTTCAGAACACAAAGGCTAAAGGCACAGTTCCAACTTGTTTTATGAAACCAGCATAACCCTAATGCCAAAGACCTTATATGAATATAAATCAAATTAAACTATACATAAATAAATCATGAAAAACTATGGTTTAATCCCAGGAATACAAAGTTTGTTAACAATTCAAAGACCAATCAGTATAATCCACCATATCCAGGTAGTAAAGAAAAAAAAAAGACTGTCTCAATTGATGCAAAGAAAGCATCTGACAACATTCAATACCCATTCATTATGAAAAAAAAAATGTTTGTAACCCTCAGCATATGAGGAGGAACAAAGGAGAATTTGCTTAATTTTATTGTATGTATCTGTAAAAAATTTACAACTACTTAATTCTTAATAGTAAAACACTATACATATTTTCCCTAATATTGGAAAGAAAGTACGTTTCTCTGCTCTTGCCACTTCTATTGTATTGGAGGTCTTTGTCAGTTCAATAAGGGAAGAAAAATAAACACAAGGCACATAAGCTGAAAAGGAAGAACGTATATATACCCTTATTCTTGGATGGCATGATCATTTGTACAGAAAAAACTAGGAATCAACTACAAAAAACAACCCAGATCTAATTTATGAGTTTAACTCTGATTCTCAAAAACTAATGTGTGAGTTTAACTAAGTCATACTAACATACTAACAGCAAATACTGAGAAAGTGAATTTAAAAATAGTCTAATTTACAATACCATCAAAAGCATAAAATTTTGGAATAAATTTCATAAAAGACATGTAAGCCCTCTACAGTGAAAACAACTAAACATTGCAAAAATAATTTAAAGACCTAAATAAATGGAGATATAGACTACATTTATGGATTTAAATTCAATATTGCTAAGATATTAATTCTCCCCACAATGATCTTCCTACAACTCAATGTAAATAGGCTTCTTATAGAAATTGGCTGCTGCTGCTGCTAAGTCGCTTCAATTGTGTCCAACTCTGTGCGACCCCATAGATGGCAGCCCACCAGGCTCCCCCGTCCCTGGGATTCTCCAGGCAAGAACACTGGAGTGGGTTGCCATTTCCTTCTCCAATGCATGAAAGTGAAAAGTGAAAGTGAAGTCGCTCAGTCGTGTCCGACTCTTAGCGACCCCATGGACTGCAGCCCACCAGGCTCCTCCATCCATGGGATTTTCCAGGCAAGAGTACTGGGGTGGGCTGCCATTGCCTTCTCCAATAGAAATTGGCAGGACAATTCTAAAATGTATATGGAAAATACAAGGATTTGCAATAGACAAAGCTGGAGCACTTACACTAACTTCAGTTTATTACAAAATTATAGGAATTATGACAGTATGGTGGACTTCTCTGGTGGTACAGTGGATAAGAATCCGTCTGCCAATGCAGGGGACATGGGTTCAATCCCTGGTCCAAGAAGATCCCACATGTTGCTGAGCAACTAAGCCTGTGTGCCACAACTACTGAGCCTGCCAGCTGCAGCTACTGAAGTGTGTGCACTTAGAGCCTTTACTCTGCAACAGGAGAAGCCACTGCAGTGAGAAGCCCGTGAACCACAACGAAAAGTAGCCCCTGCTCATGGCAATGAGAGAAAGCCCAGGCACAGTGACAAAGATCCAGCACAGCCAAAAATTATTAAATAAATACATACATAAATAAAGATAAATAAATAAGCTATGTGTTCCATTAAATAAAAAGACAGTATGGTATCTCCATAAGAGTAGACAAATAGATCCATACAATAGACTAGAAAGTCTAGAAATATACCAACAGCTAATGATCAACTGGTTTTGACAAAGGGATTAGATAAAGTCAATGCAGGAAGGCAAGTCTTTACAACAAATATTACTGAAACTACTCACACCCCTCCCTCATACTACACAAAAATTAATCTGAGATGGCTCATTGACCTAAACATCAAAATGAAATTACCAACTGTTTAGAAGAAAATACAGAATATCTTATGATTTAGGGCTAGATGAGCAATAACCATGCAAAAAAACCACACAAAAATTAACAAATTAGGTTTCATCCAAATTAAAACTTCTGTTCATTAAAAGACACCATTAAGAAAACACATAGTTAAGACTTTTATTAAGAATATATAATAAACTCATACAATTTGATAACAAAAATGAAGACAATTTTTCTAGTGGACAAGATGTGAAAAGACACTTCACAATGGTAGTCATACCTATGGCCAGTAAACCCATGAAAAGTACTCAATATCATTATTCACCAGTCAAGTGAATACTGAAGCCACAAAGAGATACTACTCTACGTCCATTACAATGGTTCAAAAGTTAAAAGACTGACAGTACCAAATATTAGCAAAACTGTATAGAACTCTCATACACTCTTGATGAGAATTCAAAATGATGCAAATATCTTGGAAAAACATTTGGGCCATTCTTATAAAGTTAAACAGGCTGTTTGAATTTCTACTCTTATTTATTGCAAGAAAAGTGAAAACACTGGCTACAAAAAGACTTGTATAAGAATGTTAATCACAGCTCTATTTTTGATAGACAAAAACTGGAAACAGTCCAATGTCCATCAACAGGTGAATGAATAAACAAAGTGCAGTATAACTATAAAATGGAATAAAACCCAGCAAAAAAAGCAATAAAAGAAGTACATACTATTTCTTTCCATTAATGTGAAGTTTTAGAAAGTCATAACTAATCTATGTGAAAAGTGTTTATTATATAATTTGTATGAAATTCTGGAAAGGTAAAATTAAAATATGGTAAGAAGAAGAAGGAGAGGGAGGGGAAGGGAAAAGGGAGGGAGAGGAAGGAAGGGCTTCCCTCATAGCTCAGTTGGTAAAGAATCTGCCTGCAGTGCAGGAGATCCTGGTTCAATTCCTGGGTTGGGAAGATCCCCTGGAAAAGGGAAGGGCTACTCACTCCAGTTTTCTGGCCTGGAGAATTCCATGGACTATAGTCCATGGAGTCATAAAGAGTTGGACACGGCTGAGTGACTTTAACTTCACTTCAAGGAGAAGGAAAGCGGTGGCCTCTTTGAGGGGCAACTGACACGGAAAGATTACTTGGGGTCTAAGGGGACTCCTGGGATGCTGGAAATCTTGATAGTCTGTGGTTCATCTTCCAGGGGGCTGGAAACATTCTATATCTTAATAGGAGAATATTCATTTTAAGTTGTACATTTAAGATTTATACATTTCAACATGCCTTTAAGAATGTTTAAAATTACTATAATTGAAGGGGGTAGAGAGAGGCAGAGATGGCACAAGAATGCTGAGAGTTGCTGTGTGATGGAAGTATGAAGGTTCATTATATTATGGTGATTATTTTGTATATGTTTGAGATTTTTCATGATAAAAAATTTAAATCAATAAATAAACATAAGAAACTCACTGGCAACAGTTGTCAACTCATGGCCAATCTATTTTATTTTCAACCCCCTTCAACTTCCTTTCCTTCCAGTATGATTCTGCGGCAAATCCATACTGAACCCCTGCTCTGTTGCCAGTGTCTACACTGGGGTCCGCATAAACAGCAACAGAAAGGGCAGACCAAGTCCTGCTGTCAAGGTATTCAGAAAGAGGCCAGGTAACCCATGAATGAATAAAGCAATTTCAGATAGTGAGGTTACTGTGACAATAGAAACCAGTAATGGCAGAGAGTGACTTGGTGGGTGGTCCAGAAGCAGCTCTTTATTGGGGTGGTCAAAGAATGCCTTTCTGAGAGAGTGATGTCTGAGACAAGATTGAATGAGGAGGAAAAGTAGCTGTGGGAAGGATCCTCATTCAAAGCCAAGGGCCTGAGTGGATCTGAGCAGCCCATGTTAAGTGATAGAGAGAAGGCTGGCATGGCAGGAGCAGTAGTGAGTCCCTGGTAGCTCAGCTGGTAAAGAATCCACCAGAAATGCAGGAGACTGGTTTGATTCCTGGGTCAGGAAGATACACTGGAGAAGGCATAGGCTACCCACTCCAGTATTCAAGGGCTTCCCTGATGGCTCAGATGGTAAAGAATCCGCCTGCAGTGTAGGAGACCTGGGTTTGATCCCTGGGTTGGGAAGATCCCCTGGAGGAGGGCATGGGAACCCACTCCAGTATTCTGGCCTGGAGAATCCCATGGTCAGAGGAACCTGGTGGGTAGGTGGGCTACAGTCCATGGAGTCGCAGAGTCAGACACGACTGAGCACCTAAGCACAGCACAGGTGAGACAAGGTGAGGTCTGAGGTGGGACACTGATCAGCCACGTGGGCCCTGGAGAGGATGCCAGGAGCTTGTGTTCCAAGTGCAATGAGGAGCTTGCAGAGGACGCTCCAGGTCCCCCCAAATGATTTACAGTTTAAGAAGGTCACTTTGCCCAGTGAAGAATGGACTGGGAGAAAGGAAGCAGGAAAAGAATGTTGGGGGCCAAGGTAGGGGTGCAAGCAAAAGAAGGGAGGGTGGCCAAGGTGTGGGGAGAAGTGTGTAGTATTGGGATTTGTGAAGCGTGGGGAGCCCTATAGGGGGTGGGAAGAGGAAGCAGGTTCTTGGTGGGGCTGAGAAGGAAGGAGACTGGGCGGGAGGGCCGGTTGTGGGGGGAAGGCAAGGGTGCCTTCTGGGCCCCATGACACCTGAGAAGACAAGTTGTGATGCAAGTAAAGGTCCTGCCTGAAGGATTGGGATACAGGAGTGCAGTGCTCAGAGCAGACAGAAGAGGGACAGCTGAAAGAAAGTGCAATGGGGGCCAGAAGAATGTGCGCACGTGCACATATGGCACAGTTCTCTTCTTCTGCTTTACTGGCTGGTGAAAGAGACGAAGGGACACTGACCCAGGGGGAGGGGTTGGATCACTGGGTCAGGAAGATCCCCTAGAGAAGGGAATGGCAACCGACTCCAGTACTCTTACCTGGAGAACCCTACAGACAGAGGGGCCTGAAGGGCTATAGTCCCTGGAGTCGCAGAGTCGGATACCACTGAGCGACCAAGCACGGAGCATTAAACAGATAAGAGAATCTAGAAGTAGCTGCAACTTTATTTTTAAAAACTCATACAGAGAAACTGTCATTTCACCTATGCCATGGGGTTGTGAAGATTACATGAGTTGACATAAATAAGATGCTTTAAAAAGTGCCTGGCACATATTCAGTGTTCACTGCATATTTTTTTAAGCTTCAATTCCAGAAGAAAAAGACTAG
This sequence comes from Bos taurus, assembly GCF_002263795.3. Lineage (NCBI taxonomy): Eukaryota > Metazoa > Chordata > Mammalia > Artiodactyla > Bovidae > Bos > Bos taurus. The sequence goes on along the minus strand of NC_037351.1, from coordinate 21,151,840 downwards.
TGAGGAATCTTTGCATATCTGGGATCTTTGTCCATCTGGAAAAAAATTCAGTTACATGCTCTACCTCATACTTAAGTGAAAATATATCTCATATGGATTAAAGATGTACATGGAAGAAATCAATCTAGACAAGTATGAGAAAAACATTTGGATGAATAGTCAGTTGTCTAGCTTCAGCATAATAAGGTAACCAAAACAAGACCAGGAGCTGAATGTGGCTCAGATCATGAACTCCTTATTGCCAAATTCAGACTGAAATTGAAGAAAGTAGGGAAAACCACTAGACCATTCAGGTATGACCTAAATCAAATCCCTTATAATTATACAGTGGAAGTGAGAAATAGATTTAAGGGCCTAGATCTGATAGATAGAGTGCCTGATGAACTATGGAATGAGGTTCATGACATTGTACAGGAGACAGGGATCAAGACCATCCCCATGGAAAAGAAATGCAAAAAAGCAAAATGGCTGTCTGAGGAGGCCTTAGAAATAGCTGTGAAAAGAAGAGAAGTGAAAAGCAAAGGAGAAAAGGAAAGATATAAACATCTGAATGCAGAGTTCCAAAGAAAAGCAAGAAGAGATAAGAAAGCCTTCCTCAGCGATCAATGCAAAGAAATAGAGGAAAACAACAGAATGGGAAGGACTAGAGATCTCTTCAAGAAAATTAGAGATACCAAGGGGACATTTCATGCAAAGATGAGCTCGATAAAGGACAGAAAGAGTATGAACCTAACAGAAGCAGGAGATATTAAGAAGAGGTGGCAAGAATACACAGAATAACTGTACAAAAAACATCTTCACAACCCAGATAATCACGATGGTGTGATCACTCACCTAGAGCCAGACATTCTGGAATGTGAAGTCAAGTGGGCCTTAGAAAGCATCATTATGGAGGTGATGGAATTCCAGTTGAGCTATTTCAAATCCTGAAAGATGATGCTGTGAAAGTGCTGCACTCAAATGCCAGCAAATTTGGAAAACTCAGCAGTGGCCACAGGACTGGAAAAGGTCAGTTTTCATTCCAATCTCAAAGAAAGGCAATGCCAAAGAATGCTCAAACTACTGCACAATTGCACTCATCTCACATACTAGTAAAGTAATGCTCAAAAATCTCCAAGCCAGGCTTCAGCAATACGTGAACCGTGAACTTCCTGATGTTCAAGCTGGTTTTAAAAAAGGCAGAGGAACCAGAGATCAAATTGCCAACATCTGCTGGATCACGGAAAAAGCAAGAGAGTTCCAGAAAAACATCTATTTCTGCTTTATTGACTATGTCAGAGCCTTTGACTGTGTGGATCACAATAAACTGGAAAATTCTTCAAGAGATGGGAATACCAGACCACCTGACCTGCCTCTTGAGAAATCTGTATGCAGGTCAGGAAGCAACAGTTAGAACTGGACATGGAACAACAGACTGGTTCCAAATAGGAAAAGGAGTACGTCAAGGCTGTATATTGTCACCCTGCTTATTTAACTTATATGCAGAGTACATCATGAGAAACGCTGGACTGGAAGAAACACAAACTGGAATCAAGATTTCCGGGAGAAATATCAGTAACCTCAGATATGCAGATGACACCACCCTTATGGCAGAAAGTGAAGAGGAACTCAAAAGCCTCTTGATGAAAGTAAAAGTGAAAAAGTTGGCTTAAAGCTCAACATTCAGAAAACGAAGATCATGGCATCTGGTCCCATCACTTCATGGGAAATAGATGGGGAAACAGTGGAAACAGTGTCAGACTTTATCTTTTTGGGCTCCAAAGTCACTGCAGATAGTGACTGCAGCCATGACATTAAAAGACGCTTACTCCTTGGAAGGAAAGTTATGACCAACCTAGATAGCATATTCAAAAGCAGAGACATTACTTTGCCAACAAAGGTTCATCTAGTCAAGGCTATGGTTTTTCCTGTGGTCATGTATGGATGTGAGAGTTGGACTGTGAAGAAGGCTGAGCGCCGAAGAATTGATGCCTTTGAACTGTGGTGTTGGAGAAGACTCTTGAGAGTCCCTTGGACTGCAAGGAGATCCAACCAGTCCATTTTGAAGGAGATCAGCCCTGGGATTTCTTTGGAAGGAATGATGCTGAAGCTGAAACTCCAGTACTTTGGCCACCTCATGCGAAGAGTTGACTCATTGGAAAAGACTCTGATGCTGGGAGGGATTGGGGGCAGGAGGAGAAGGGGATGACAGAAGATGAGATGGCTGGATGGCATCAGTGACTCGATGGACGTGGTCTGAGTGAACTCCGGGAGTTGGTGATGGACAGGGAGGCCTGGCGTGCTGTGATTCGTGGATTCGCAAAGAGTCGAACACAACTGAGTGACTAAACTGAACTGAACTGAATACATACTGTTGGAGAAGGAAATGGCAACTCACTCCAGTATTCTTGCCTGGAGAATCCCATGGACAGAGGAACCTATCAAGCTACAGTCCATGGGGTCGTAGAGAGTCGGACACGACTGAGCGACTTCACTTTCACTTTAAAGCTATATAGAAAACCCAGACTGACTCATGAAGAGTCTAACCACATATAAAATCTTGGGGGGCAAAATGCTATAAACATTTCAAGGATAAAAGTTAAGTAAGGAGCTGGATATTGCACGTGCAGATGGCATCACCTGGAATTTGAGAAGCTGCATGAGGGTATTGGAGCCCTGACAATAGGCAAGAACAAACTAAGAGGGGAGAATTCCAGGAATGTATTCCACATAGCCAGCCAAAAAAAGCTTTAAGGTTAAAAATAAAGCAAAACCTGTTACCACTAACCTTAAGAAGATAAACATTGTGAATGATGAAAAAGTTAACAGAGTGAATAAAGCTTTTATAGATATACAAAAGGAACTGGCAAACTTCTCAAAAGGCCTTTCCCTTGAACCCCTACAGAAACAACTGATATCTCAACAGTGTCATGAAAACGTACCAGTTAATGTTGATAAAGCTACAAGATTAATGGCTCACTTGTAATACACTGATGATGCATCAAATTCCCCAAAAAGACCAATAAATTTAATCTTTTATACAAGAAAAAAAAAGTTAAGTAAGGAAACATTGCATCATAAATGACAAGCAGAGGCTGAATTTCACCAAAATACAAAGATTCCCAGAAATTGATAAACAACTCAATGAAGATTACTTTTCACAAAAGAAAATGCAAACCATCAAGAAATAAATGAAAAGAGGTTTTATCTCAGTGGTATTTAAGTAAGCTAATGACCTTCACCTTTTCACCTATCCAATTTGACCCAGCTTTCTCAGATATTGATGCTGGGAGTGTGAATTGCTACAACCTCTCTTGGATGATCTGCTGCTGCTGCTGCTAAGTCGCTTCAGTCATGTCCGACTCTGTGCGACCCCACAGACGGCAGCCCATGAGGCTCCCCTGTCCCTGAGATTCTCCAGGCAAGAACACTGGAGTGGGTTGCCATTGCCTTCTCCAGTGCAGGAAAGTAAAAAGTGAAATCGAAGTCACTGAGTCTTGTCCGACTCTTAGGGACCCCATGGACTGCGGCCCACCAGGCTCCTCCATCCATGGGATTTTCCAGGCAAGAGTACTGGAGTGGGGTACCATTGCTAGGGAATTAAAATATGGATATCATTCCACTCAGTAATTTCTCTTTTAGGAATTCAGACAAAGGAAATAAAAAGCATTAGCATATACAAAATGGCAACCCACTGAATGTTCATTGGAAGGACTGATGCTGAAGTTGCAATATTGTGGCCATCTAATATGAACAGCCAACTCATTGGAAAAGACCTTGATGTTGGGAAAGACTGAAGGCAGGAGGAGAAGGGGATGCAAGAGGATGAGATGGTTGGATGGTATCAACGACTCAATGGACATGAACTTGGGCAAACTCTGGGAGATGGTGAAGGACAGGGAGCCCTGGTGTGCTGCAGTCCATGCGGTTGCAAAGAGTCGGACACAACTTGGTGACAACATTTATAAACTTCAGTTCAGTTCAGTTCAGTTCAGTCGCTCAGTCGTGTCCAACTCTCTGCAACCCCATGAATCGCAGCACGCCAGGCCTCCCTGTCTATCACCATCTCCTGGAGTTCACTCAAACTCACATTTATCACTCATCAGCCATGCATCCTCAGGCAAACAACTTACCCTTTCACTGCCTCAGTTTCTTTATTCACTGAATGGTATGGTATGGCATGGCATGCTCAGTCGTGTCTGACTCTTTTCGATCCCATGGACTGTAGCCCTCCAGGCTCCTCTGAGTCGGTGATGCCATCCAGCCATCTCATCCTCTGTCATCCCCTTTTCTTCCTGACCCGAATCCCTCCCAGCATCAGAGTCTTTTCCAATGAGTCAACTCTTCGCATGAGGTGGCCAAAGTACTGGAGTTTCAGCTTTAGCACCATTCCTTCCAAAGAACACCCAGGGCTGATCTCCTTTAGAATGGACTGGTTGGATCTCCTTGCAGTCCAAGGGACTCTCACTACTCAGCTATAAAAAGGAATGAAGTTCTGATATATAATACAAAGTGTATGAACCTCAAAAACACTATATTAAATGGAAGAAGCCTCACCTGAAAGACCCCATGTATGATTCCATTTACTTGAGGTTGGTGGCTCAGTGGTAAAGAATCTGCCTGCTAATGTAGGGGACATGAGTTCCATCCCTGGAGTGGAAAGATCCTACATGCTGTGGAACAACCAAGCTCCAGCACCACAATTACTGAGCTCACCTGCCTCACCTACTGAAGCGGGCAGAACCTAGAGCCCAAACTTGGCAACAAGAGAAGTCACCGCAACGAGAAGCAAACGCATGGGAACTACAGAGTAGCACCCTCCACTTCCCCACTCCCTGCAACTAGAGAAAAGCGTATGCAGCAATGAGGACCCAGCACAGCGAAAATAAAAACAAATTTTAAAAAGCGTTATCAGCGGTTGCCAGGGGCCGGGAGGGAGGGGACAATGCGGAGTAACTCCTAGTGGCGTATGAGGTTTCCCCTACGCTGATACAACTGTTTCCAAACTAGTAACAGTGCAACATTGCAATTGTACTACACATCACTTAGCTGTGTAGTTAGCCTTAAAATGGCTAACGAGTTAGGTGAATTTCACTTCAATTAAAAACAGAAAAAATAAAAATAAAGATAAGCTCGTTAGCGCCCCTGCCAAGAGCAGACTGAACTGGAGACCCCAGCGTTCCCCTTGTTGGCCCCGCGTCCGCCCGCCGCGGCCCAGGTCAGGATCCGGGTTCCCAAGTCTAGAGGCGACGGTGCTGGAGGCGGGCGCATCCTCAGCTCCCGACACTGCCAACCCAGCCCAGTCAAGCTACTCCGCTCAGGCTCCCCTGTGATGTGATCCTCAGACTGAAAAATCTGCCTGCAATTCAGGAGACTCAGGTTCGATCCCTGTGTCGGGAAGATCCCCTGAAGGGAATGGCAACCCATTGCACGGACAGAGGAGCCTGGTGGGCTACTGTCCATAGTCTCTCAAAGAGTGGGACGCGACTGAGCGATTAACATTTTCACTTGACTCCCAGCCCGCGGGGACCAGGCGGAACCCAGGGGCGGGGCCAACGGCGGCGGAAGGGTCGGCCCCTGGAACCCCGCCCGGACGCGGAGGGCCCGGAACCCTTCAGCCGAGGGTGCCTGGCTCCGGAGGACGGTAGGAACCGGACGTCAAAGTACGCCGCTTTAGGAAACCGGCTTCCGGAGTCTCCTTTTTGCAACCGGGTCTCTGCGGCGTGGGGTATCGGCCGGGATGAGGCAGAAGCACTATCTTGAGGCCGCGGCTTGGAAACTACAAGATAGCTGCCCGGGCCAGGCCCGCTACCTTCTGTAAGAGAGGAGGGAGGGGAAGCGGGAGGCGAGCGGCAGGCGGGTGTGTCCCGTCCCTTACGAGTGTCTCTCTCTTTTGCAGCTGGGCCTACAGTTCGTCACACGGTAAGGAGGACGCCCGTTGGTTGTGGGTCGGGCTCTAGTGGCTCCGCTCCCTCCCTTCCGCACAAGGAACCAGATGATCCAGAGAAATCTGATAGACCCACAGCCATTATAAACCCCCCTCCAGAGGCTTCTCAGTTCCGTAAAAAAAAAAAAAAAAGCCTTAACCTGCCTTACCTTGCCTGACCTTTTATTGGCATTTGACACAATTGATCAATCTACTCGAAATAGTTTCTTCACTTGGCTTTCAGATCATCACCGAGTTCAACTCCTGCCTCTTTAGCCAGTACTTCTTGATCTGCTTTATTGGCGCCTCCTTCCCCACCCTCCAAATGATGGAGTGTCCCAGGACTCAGCCTTTGGACGTCTTTTCTATCTACGCCCAATTCCTTTATGACAGTTTTTCATGCAGTCTTACGGGTTTTAAATTCTTCATACTGAGGACTTCCAAACTTATATCCCAGTTCAGACTACTCCTCTGAATCCTAGACTCATCCAGATGCCTTGACAACTTTTTTTGAATGTCACATTAGGCGAAAACTCGAACTTTATCCCCCAACACGACAACCCCCCTTCCCCAGTTCTTCCCATTTTAGTAACCAGTAACCCCATCCTTAAGATTCATTCAGCCCAAAAACCTAGGAGTCACTCTTGTCTCACTAACAGCCTTCCTCCCCAGGACAATATGCCAGCAAATCCTGTTGGCTTTAAAATGTATCCAACATCTAGCCACCTCTTTCCACATCCCTCTTACCACCCTGTCCAAGCCATCAGTTTCTCTCCTGGATTATTGCCAACAGCTCCCATGCATCTCTACAGTCCAGGCTCAATCCAGCAGTCAGTGTGAGTCTAACAGAAACCTAAGCTAGATTCATGTCACTTCTCTGCTACAAACTCTGAAATGACTGTCCACTCAGTAAAAGTGAAGATTTTTATGAGCCCACAGGTGTACCAATGTCATAGGTCTGCATTACCTCTTTGAGCTGCTCTCCCTTTTTTTCACTAAACTTCAACCACTGCCAGGCCCCCATGTTGTGTCATGGCCTTTGCAGCTGCCCTTCCAGTACCTGGAAGTCTTAACTCACCTAAGTCTTACCTTACCTACTTGGATTCCTTCCTCATTTCCTTCTGGTCTCTTGAAAATGTCATCCCACGAAGCCTTCCCTGGCTTCCCTATTTAAGAAAATAGCAGCTATATCAGCAATCCACATTCTCCTTTCCAGTCTTTCTTTTTTCTCCCCAGCACTTAACATTTGGCATTGTGTACACTGTTTCTCTCCATGAATTGTGCTCTGTTCAACGTGGTATCTCCCACAACCAGTGCTTGGCACGTAACAGTCTCTCAGTGTGAATGAATTTTACACTTTTCAGAGCTAAGTTACAAGCATGGTTCTTAGCTTTTCAATAGTGCTATTCCTAGCACTTAACACAGGACTTACCCTTAAATATTTATACAGATGGTGTGCCCACCTTCCTTTTCAGCAACATCACCTTCACACTTCATCTTTCCCTAAATAACCATGCTTGCTTTTTCACTGTACTTGTACCCAAAAGCCCTTTACCAATAATAGATGCCTTTTCCAAATACAGTTAAGAGTTTATAGTCATCTACAATGACCTTTGTCAAGCCTCTTTGAAATGTTTCTAGCTAGTCTATATAGAGTTTAATAATTTTCAGGGCATTTTAATCATACTCTGTTACAGTTCTTACCAGTCTTACCTTCATTTCCCTAGGGCTCCCCAAGAACATGAATTCTATAAAGATAGCAACTCCTTTACTTCCATATTTATGTCTCTAGCCTAGCATGGTAGATGGTCAGTGAATGCTTTCTTGATTGCATAAAGGGCCTGGGGCAAGTCTGTTGTCCCGTTACCTTGTGCTGCAGACAACGCCCAGCTCACAAAACTGTGCTGATTGTTTAAAAAAGAAAAGTCCCAATATTGTTATTTCATGATAAATGTGTTTGTAAAATTTGTGAGACTTACAGCCTTTTTTTACTTGGTAGCAATAATGAACAAAGAGTAAAGCGTGGCTCAGTTCAGCCGCTCAGTTGTGTCTGACTCTGCAACCCCATGGACTGCAGCACGCCAGGCTTCCCTGTCCATCACCAGCTCCCGGAGCTTGCTCAAACTCATGTCCATTGAGTCAGTGATGCCATCCAATCATCTCATTCTTTGTTGTCCCCTTCTTTCCTCTTCACATCTTACTGCTGAGTACAATTATTTTCACATCAGCATCAGGGTCTTTTCAAATGAGTCAGTTCTTTGCATCAGGTGGCCAAAGTTTTGGAGTTTCATTTCAGCATCAGTCTTTCCAGTGAATATTCATGATTGATTTCCTTTACGATTGACTGGTTTAATCTCCTTGCAGTCCAAGGGACTCTCAGGAGTCTTCTCCAATACCACAGTTCAAAAGTATCAATTCTTCAACACTCATCTTTCTTTATAGTCCAACTCTCATATCCATACATGACTACTGGAAATACCAGACAGACCTCTGTTGGCAAAGTAACGTCTGCTTTTTAATATGCTGTCTAGGTTGGTCAGATTTTCTTCCAAGGAGCAAGTATCTTTTAATTTCATGGCTGCAGTCACCATTTGCAGTGATTTTGGAGCCTCAAAAAATAAAGTCTGTCACTGTTTCCCCATCTATTTACCATGAAGTGATGGGACTGGATGCTATAATCGTAGTTTTCTGAATGTTGAGTTTTAAGCCACCTTTCTCACTCTCTTCTTTCATCAAGAGACTCTTTAGTTCTTGTTTGCTTTTTGCCATAAAGGTGGTATCATCTGCATAACTGAGGTTATTGATATTTCTCCTGGCAACCTTGACTCCAGCTTGTGCTTTATCCAGCCTGGCATTTCGCATGATGTGAAAAAGGGTGGGGACTTAACCTATCTGTTGCTAAAAAGAGTGACTCGATAAGAACTATAGTGTTTTGTAAAATAAATTATTGCCAATTTATCTTTGTAGATTCTTATATTTTGAGTTTTGCTTAAGGAAAATTTGTATTTGCTCATATTAAATAATATACTCTTTGCATCTATAATATTGATAGTTTGTGGTAACAGAATACTCTGATTTGCTGACTTTTGGGTTTTACTTGTATAATTTTAGATGATAAAAGCACTTTTGAAGGAACATGTCCATACTGTTTCCAGTTGCTTGTTCAGGATAAATCTCGAGTGCGCCTCAAACCCAAGCCCAAACTGACACCCAAAATACAGAAACTTCTGAATCGAGAAGCAAGAAATTATACACTCAGTTTTAAAGAAGCAAAAATTCTGAAAAAGTACAAAGACTCCAAAAGTGTGCTGGTAAGATTTCAATTCCATTCTGTATAAGTAAACTAGAGTTTTCTTTCACTTACGATAAGGTTAAGAATTAGCCTGAATATAACTCAGAGGTTTGTAGTAGTATATTTAGATTGTCAAAATATATACATAAGATTTTTTTTCTAGTTATTACTGTTTCATCAAGAGTGCAGCTTAGTTTTGTTTTTCAGTGTTACCTAAAACCAGACATCATGAACTCTCAATGCCCAGATCTTACACAATTATTTTCACAAATTTGAGGATTTCTTGAGCTCACCAGTGTGAAGTCATCCGAACAGCATTTATCACTAAATATTTTCAGCTAATGGTCCTTTTCTTCAGACACAGTAAACTGTATTAGGCATACATAAGGAAAGAGCGTAAAGTATTAGGTACCAGTGTCATTTCTTCAGTCACCCCCTCCATGTCACAGTATGTATTTATATCCAACAAAGATAAGTGTGTCTTACGTTCATTCATCAAACATTTATTGAGAATCTTACATTAGGCCAAACAGTGTTATATATTGGAGATGTAAAGTGGAATAAAACAACCAAATTAAATTACTTATGGTTTACCATGTAGCGACCAGTATTAGATACACTTTATGTGCATGTTCTGTGTTAAACATTTACCAACTATTCCAGTTTACCAACTATTCCAGTGCCTGGTTACTACTAGGCACTGTGCTGGGCACGGTGGACACTATGACAGATTAGGTCTGGCCTCAGACTACAGTCAGTAACAACTTGGATTGGAACTGCCATATTTAGGAGTTTACCATTGTTGGACAGGTAAGTGCATTTTCATAAAGCAACTTAAACCTCTGTGAAAGCATTTTTACCTGCTCATGAACATCAGAGTACTTCTCGTAAACTAGTTTGTTAATTTTGTTGAGGCCTGGGCCGAATCTGGTGCCTTGTGAGTCAGATGGGTAGAAGAAGAGCATTTAGCTGTAAAATGGACCATGTCTTGAACAATGAATCCTGAAAAGAAAGTCAACCTCTATTCCTAATGAAGTGAAGAAGGATGAGAATGTGAGAATTCATATGCCTGGTTTTATAAATTACTTTAGACTTGTATTTATATATAGATTCATTAAGGGTCTGAAGGAGTCAATTATTTTCAGTGATATTTTGCCATATTTTATTGGGAAAAGGCTTGGAATTTTTCTGGAAAAAAAAAATGTTATAAAATGTTGTAAAGGTATAAATGCCCAGATATTAAAAGGTGTCTTACATGTAGGAATTTAATGAATATACAGTTTATTGGATTAAATTACAAGGAGAAATAAGACTCACTGTTTCTTCTTTTTGTGGCAGTTGATTACTTGTAAAACGTGCAACAGAACAGTTAAACATCATGGAAAAAGCAGAAGCTTTCTGTCAGCACTGAAGAGCAATCCTACCACTCCTACGAGTAAACTCAGCCTGAAGACACCAGAGAGAAAGACTCCAAGTTCTGCAAACCTAAATCACACGTCTGGTTCCAAAGGCAAGAGCCCAGCATTGATTTCCAGGTATGCTAATCCATTAAGCGATATAAATGCCATTGCTAACCCCTGAGTTCTAACTCCTCTGTTTAACAAACACTCCCTGAAATTGCCATGCAGTTGAGGAAGTCATCACTGCACTGACTTCAGGTGTGTTCCTCTACATCCAACCTCTCCCTGGGCCCGTTCCCAACTGCCTTTAAATATATCCACTTCCCACTCCTGCATGTCCCAGAGGTAACCACTCAAACCTGCCCATCCTCCTAAGCTTCCTTAATCTATAAATGAACATGCCCTTCTAGACAGTCTGACATGACATGGTCGGTGTAGTTGACAGTCCTGCTCCCTCTGTCCTGGCCCAGTTAGTCACCAGTTTCTATCCATCCTGCCTCCAAGGTGTTTGCAACTGTCCTCTCCTTTTTCTCCACGCTGCTGCTGTCCGTTCAGGTCATTATTCATCCTTTGCCAGGATTACTACAATAATTCCCTGAGTCTTCCTGCTTCTAGTTTCAAACCCTTCTAGTCCAATATTTATTAAAAAACACAGTTCTGATTAGAAGCCTGGGGTACCTCACTCTGTACATAGGAAAGACACTGGCATGGGTTTCCAGCCCCCACTAGCTGGCACCAATCTGTCTGCCTATCACTTGCCTTAATTCATCCTTTGTGTCACCAAGACAACCAGTCAGGGTTGACTTTCCTGCTCTAAACCTTTATTTTTTGCGGTTTCCCCTGTCAGAAACTCAACAGAATAGGGATTTGTGAAATGATGTGAAGTTAACTATGTGACTGGGTACATATTTTATTTTCAGTAATCCTCAATACTCTATTTATTATGCTCATTAACAAATTTAACTCTGTAGTAACTGTGAAAGGAATTTTTAAACATTTTTGTTACAAAAGAGTCTGGTAGCTTCTTGAAATTAAATAACAAAATTCAGCAAAGACTAGATTATTTCTGCTTATTGAGGTTTTTATATGAGGATTGACATTTAAAATTTCAAGTTAGTTTTCTCTGTATTCCTGATTATTTGGGTGTTTGATATGATAGGAATTCATCGTGAAAGTTTCTACTTACAGGATATATGCAGATAAAAGAAAATTTGGAATATTTAAAATAATTCACTTGCATTTAGACCAGACTGCTTGTTAGGTATATGCAGGAAAGAGAAAGTTGTATCATGTTTATCATGGTTGGGGAGTCAGAAAAGGGATGAGATTGACAAACCCCAAATATTGTTTGGGGGTTGAACACAGTTGGCGAGAATGAAGTGGAAGGAGGCATAAATACACACATACCAGATGGGGAATCGTTTATTCAGTGGATATTTATAGAGAGCACCCTCTGTGCTTGGTTCTGTTAAAAAGCACTGGAATATACAGTTCAGTTCAGTTCAGTTCAGTTGCTCAGTCATGTCCGACTCTTTGCGACCCCATGAATCGAAGCACGCCAGGCCTCCCTGTCCATCACCAACTCCCGGAGTTCACGCAAACTCAACGTCCATCAAGTCGGTGATGCCATCTAGCCATCTCATCCTCTGTCGTCCCCTTCTCCTCCTGCCCCCAATCCCTCCCAGCATCAGAGTCTTTTCCAATGAGTCAACTCTTTGCATGAGGTGGCCAAAGTACTGGAGTTTCAGCTTTAGCATCGTTCCTTCCAAAGAACACCCAGGACTGATCTCCTTTAGAATGGACTGGTTGGATCTCCTTGTAGTCCACGGAACTCTCAAGAGTCTTCTCCAACACCACAGTTCAAAAGCATCAGTTCTTCAGCGCTCAGCTTTCTTCACAGTCCACCTCTCACATCCATACATGCTGCTGCTGCTATTGCTGCTAAGTCGCTTCAGTCGTGTCCGACTCTGTGCGACCCCATAGACAGCGGCCCACCAGGCTCCTCCGTCCATGGGATTTTCCAGGCAAGAGTACTGGAGTGGGGTGCCATTGCCTTCTCCGCATCCATACATGACCACTGGAAAAACCATAGCCTTGACTAGATGGACCTTTGTTGGCAAAGTAATGACTCTGCTTTTGAATATGCTATCTAGGTTGGTCATAACTTTCCTCCCAAGGAGTAAGCGTCTTTTAATTTCATGGCTGCAATCGCCATCTGCAGTGATTTTGGAGCCCCCAAAAATAAAGTCTGACACTGTTTCCACTGTTTCCCCATCTATTTCCCATGAAGAGATGGGACCAGACGCCATGATCTTCATTTTGCCCTCTAGAGCTCACCTTGTGTAAGGGTGAAAATACAACAGAATGGTACCTGTATGCATAGGTTGAGATTCTTCACTTTTGAGAAAGGAAGTGGTCTTGAGCTGTGAACTAAAAAATGTTTTTGCAGTCCTTGCTTAGAATTATCATGAATTTTGATGTCAGTCTTACAAGGAACTCAGTCCTAATGAGACTCTGCCTTTAGCTTTCTCTTTCAGGTATGAAAGAAGCTTCTAGACGTACCCCTTATACCTCCTAAATGTTGCCATTAGCTTGTTTAGTGAGGAGATTTTTTTTTTTTTTTAACAAACTGCGAATGACTTTGCTGGGTACAGCTACTGCTCATGTATGGCCATAATTATTACAGAAGAGCAGAAAATGATTATAGTAGTAGGTATCTAGGCTTGGTAGGAGGAACTGTTGCCTGTCTCTATATCTAAGTGTGGCTTTATGTTTCTTTTCAGAACGCCTACATCTGGACAGTCAACATCCATTTGTTCCTCAAAGAATGCGAGCAAAACAAAGAAACACTTCTCTCAACTGAAAATGTTGCTTAGTCAGAGTGAATCCAAAAAGAATCCAAAGATGGACTTTAGAAATTTCTTATCTTCTTTGTAAAAGATGGACTATGAAAATAAATGTTTAATGCAATTTCTGAATCTAAAGTTAGAAAAACTGCTTTTTAAAAAAGTTACTTATTCTTAAAATAAATGGAAACTCAGGTCCAAGAGCAAACTTTTTTTGGCATTCTTCAGTGTTTATGGAGAAAATACCTCCTTGGAATGAAAAACTGAACCCTGCCTGCCTCACAGGGTGATTGCGAGGATCAGAAATATATGAAAGGTAAGTAGTAAAGATAAATATGGACAGTGAGTGGTTATATTATGATTTTCTCCTCCCTTAAGTTTTCATTATTAATGTCCTTTTTTTTCATAAGGAAATTGAGGCCTTTATAAGAGGTCTACTTACTCCTTTCTAGCTGTCTGTGGCTTTACTGTTAATTCAGAAAAAGTGTACACTATAATGTTTCACTGTAAGTGGCATTTCATTTGCTCTGGTGAATACCTACTTTTAGGTCTAAAATTTACATTGGAACATAACACAGTAACCATCTTAGCTTAGCTAAGATAGCTGTCTTAGTTTAGCTATCTTAAGTATTTCCTGGAACATAGATATGCTTTTTTTAAATGATAGGCTAGGATTATATTCAACCTGTGTTTTAAAAGCTCTTTAAGTCATTTACTTTATAATCTGTTTCCAAGCCTCTTTGCTACTTAAAAGTTTAAAACTTAAATTTCTTAAGAACATACAGTGAAGAAAGGACAGTGTCTTCAGTAAATCATACTAGGAAAACTGAACAGCCACATGGAAAGAAATGAAACTACCACTATCTCACACCATACATAAAAATTAAAATTAACTCATAGTGAATTAAAGACTTGAATGTTAAGACCTGAAACTATAAAACTCCCAGAAGAAATCATAGGCAATATGCTCTTTAACATCATCATTGCGTTATCTTTCTAGGTATGTCTCTTCAGGCAAGGGAAACAAAACCAAAAATAAATGGGATTACATCAAATTAAAAAGCTTCCATACAGCAAAGGACACCAATAAAATGAAAACCTACTGAATGGGAGAAGATAGATGCAAATAATATTGCTGATAAGGGGTTGATAAACTCATATAACTCAACAATAAAAATAACCTGTTAAAAAGTGGGCAGAGAAGCTGATGGACATGTTTCCAAAGAAGATATACAGATAGCCAACAGACACATGAAAAGATGTTCAACTTCACTAATTAGGGAAATGTAAATCAAAATCACAATGAAATATCACTTCACACCTATCAGAACAGGCAGGATCAAAAAAGCCAACAAAGTGTTGCCAAGGATGTGGAGAAAAGGAAGCACTTGTACACTGTTAGTAGAAATATTAATTGGTGTAGACACTGGAAGACGGAGATTTCTCCAAAAATTAAGGATAGAGCTATCATAAGATCCAGTTATCCCACTCTTTGCTATTTATCCAGAGAATACAAAGACACAAATCTGAGAAGTTATCTGTACCCCAATGTTCATCACAGCATTATTTATAATAGCCAAGATATGGAAACAACCTAAGTGCTCATCGACAGGTGAAGAGTCAAAAAGGTGTTACATATATACAGTGACTACTACTACACATGATTCACATGGAATGCTCAGAATAGGAAAATACCTAGGAATAGATTAATGGTTGGCTGAGGGGGAGGGCGGGGGAATGGGGAGTGGACTGATAAATGAGATTAGGATTATTTTTCACAGTGATGCAAATATTCTGGAAAGAAAGTGAAAGTTGCACATGGGGAGAGAGGAGAGGGTGAGATGTATGGAAAGAGTAACATGGAAATTTACATTACCATATCTAAAATAGTCAACAGGAATTTTCTGTATAGCTCAGGAAACTCAAAACAGGGGCTCTGTATCAATCTAGACGGGTGGGATGGGGAGGGAGATGGGGGAGAGGTTCAAAAGGGAGGGGATATATGTATACCTGTGGCTGATTCATGTTGAGGTTTGACAGAAAACAATTCTGTAAAGCAATTATCCTTCAATAAAAAAATTAAAGTTTTTTAAAAAGAAAATGAAAGTCAGTCATGTCCGACTCTCTGTGACCCCATGGACTATACAGTCCATGGAATTCTTCAGGCCAGAATACTGGACTGGGTATTCCCTTCTCCAGGGGATCTATCCAACCCAGGGATCAAACCCAGGTCTCCCACACTGCAGAAAGATTCTTTACCAGCTGAGCCACCAGGGAAGCCCAAGAATGGATGGAGTAGGTAGCATATCCCTTCTCCAGCAGATCTTCCCGACCTGGGAATTGAATCGGGGTCTCCTGCATTGCAGGCAGATTCTTTACCAATGGAGCTATCAGGGAATCTCCCTAAATATTCTGGAATTAGTAGTAATTATTGGGTAACTTTAAAAACTACCGAATATACTAAAAACCACTGAATTCTACACTTTAAAAGGGTGATTATGATGTGTAATTATCTCATTAAAGCTGTTATTTAAAAAATGAAAATAAACATTACCTAAAAATATTACAGTGTATGTTGGCAGCAATGTAAATTGGTGCAGCTAGTACAGAAAAGGATATGTAGGTTCCTAAAAAAACTAGAAACAGAACTACCATATAGAATCCCACTCCTGGGTATCTATCTGGAAAAACTGAAAACACTAACTCAAAAAGATACATGCTCCCCAGTGTTCACTACAACACTATTTACAATAGCCAAGACATGCTGCTGCTGCTGCTGCTGCCAAGTCGCTTCAGTCGTGTCCGACTCTGTGCGACCCCATCGATGGCAGCCTACAAGGCTCCCCCATCCCTGGGATTCTGGCAAGAACAGTGGAGTGGGTTGCCATTTCCTTCTCCAATGCATGACAGTGCAAAGTCAAAGTGAAGTCGCTCAGTCATGTCTGACCCTCAGCGACCGCATGGACTGCAGCCTTCCAGGCTCCTCTGTCCATGGGATACTGGAGTGGGGTGTCATTGCCTTCTCCGAGCCAAGACATGAAAGCAACCCAAATGCCCATTAAGAGATGACTGGATTAATAAGATATACATACATATACAGATACATATGATGGAATATTAGTCCTAAAAAAGAACAAAAAGATTGCTTGGACGAGGGCATGGCAACCCACTCCAATATTCTTGCCTGGAGAATCCCATGGACAAAGGAGCCTGCCAGGCTGTACTCCATAGGGTCACACAGAGTCAGACACGACTGAAACAACTTAGCACGTATACATGCACTGTGATTTGCAGCGATGTGTATGGACCTAGAGAATATTATGCTTCATGAAATGTCAGAGACAAATAATGTATGATATCACATGTGCAAAATCTAAAAAATAATATAAATGAATGTAAAACACACTTAGAGAAAATAAACTTGTGGTTACCAAACTTGCACATGATATCACATGTGCAAAATCTAAAAAATAATATAAATGAATGTAAAACACACTTAGAGAAAATAAACTTGTGGTTACCAAAGGGGAGAGGAAAGGGGAAAAGGACAAATAAGGGGTATGGGATTAAGACACCAATTACTATATATAAAATAGATAAGCAATAAGCTATCACAGGGAATTACACCCATGAATCTTGTAATAACCTGTAATGGAGTGTATCTGCAAAAATACTGAATAACTATGTTTAACATCTGAAACTAACACAATATTGTATATAAGTATATTTCAATAAAAATTTTTTAAATATTAGGGTGTAGATTGTTGTTATTTAGTTGCTAAGTCATGTCCAACTCTTTTGCAACCCCATGGACTGTAGCCCGCCAGGCTCCTCTATCCATGGGGTCTCCCAGGCAAGAATACTGGAGTAAGTTGCCATTTCCTTCTCCAGGGGATCCCCTGACCTAGGGATCAAACCTGCATCTCCTGCTCAGCAGGCCAGATTCTTTACTGCTGACAAGCCACCTGGGAGGCCAGTGTAGATACTCTGCACTGGCAGGCAGATGCACCACCACTGAGCCACCCGGGAAGCCCCCACTTGTGTGCTCTTAAAAACAAGTACAGTCTTCTGGTTAAGACTGTCGTCTTTGTGGTCTTGCCCTACAGAACCAGCCTGTGTCATTTACTGACTGTGATCTTTGGCAAATGCTTGATTTCTCTGAGTCTGTTTCATTATTTCTAAAAGGATAATAATAATACTTACCTCATAAAGGTGCCGTGAGGACTCCATGAGATGGTACCTAGAAGAGTGGATGGAATATTAAAAGTGCTCAATTTGTGCTATTATCATAGTTGATCAAAAAAATCTTAATATGACCACCAACAATAAAATGGCTAGATGAATAACAAGATCAAACATTACACTATGGTGGTTGCCCTTTGAACGTGTCCCACTAATGATGGATGTAGGCAAATTGTTTTTAATTATATGGACAAAGACACACTTCTTGTCTAAACTTCTTCTCTGAGCCCTTTTTTGACTAGGCCTCACCCTTGGGCTTTGTATTTGGCCTGCCTAGCCCAGTTTTAGTGAAAATCCTGCTAAGTTAGTTTAGCAAGAATTCCCCCACCCTCAACATCTGATTTTAGTAATTTTCTGTCCACTGACCCTCTCATTTTCTGCTCCATGGCCATAAATTCCAGCTGCCTTTGGCATAGAGTTGAGCCCCAACTTTCTCCCCTATTGCAATACTCTCGATACCTGCAACAAATGTCCTGAATAAAGTCTTCCCTTCCCTTTAAACAAGTGTTAAATAATTATTTTTTCTTTAACAGTATTATCACTTGTCTAATATATCTTCATTCTAAGTTTAGCAAGGCAATGTGGTTTTCTAACAAGTGACAGACTGACTTTGGTGACTGCTGTCTTGAGGCGGCATGTAGGTAATGGAGGTTAAGCGAAGTCTGATCTATGCATTCATTTCATGAAGTGCAGAAAATCCAAGTGGTTCAGTCTCCAAAGTTATGTCCAAGAGGTCCTTCTGGCCTCAGTTGGGTCTTCCTGTAATGGCTCTATCCACAGTTGCAAATACAAGATTTATACACACAAGCCTGTCTGGAATAATTCCAAAACATCTTTTACTTTTTTCAAGGACAGAAATTGTAGCAACATGTGTGGAAGCAACATATTCTTTCATCAACTGGGCATCCCAAAATATTAGTTATAAATCTTGGGTACAACTAGCAATTGTCATTAAAGTTAACAGACAAAAGAGTGGTACAGGTGTTCATATAGCTTTTGATATATTCAATTCAACCTGTCTTTTCAACCTTGTTTTGATATCAAATACTTAAAATTTATCTTCTCAGACCTATTAGCATTTTAGAGAACATTTTCTTACTAATTTTAATATGCAACTATACACACACAGCAAATATATATAATTTATACTATTTAAACTATGTCTTTGCATCCTTTCTTAACTTTTAAGAATGTAAAATCACCAGTTGTAGCTTAAAGTGAAAGTGTTAGTCACTTAGTCATGTCCTACTCTTTGTGACCCCATAGACTGCAGCCAGCCAGGCTCCTCTGTCCACGGGATTCTCCAGGCAAGAATACTGTAGTAGGTTGCCATTGCCTTCTCCAGGGGATCTTCCGCACCCAGGGATCAAACCTGGGTCTCATGCATTGCCGGAAGATTCTTTACTATCTGAGCCACCAGGGAAACCCTTATTCATTTCAGGTTAGTTATCCCAAAATTTCAGTCTGAACTTGGGTATTAAATATTTGTATTTGGGGTTTTGGGCTTCAATATCTTGGAATTAGAGTGTGTGGATCTAAATAATTCTCCCTGCAATTACTAGCTAGCTGTAGTACCTGCTGCTTTTTCTCATATACCCTCAGGGAAACACTGGGCTTCCCAGGTGGTGCTAAAGGTAAAAAACCCACCTGCCAATCAAGGAGACCTAGGAGACGGGGTTTGATCCCTGGTTCAGGAAGATCCCCTGAGTAGGGCACGGCAACTCACTCCAGTATTCTTGCCTGGAAAACTGCATGGACAGAGGAGCCTAGAGGGCTACAGTCCACAGGGTCACAAAGAGTTGGACACAACTGAAGTGACTTAGCATGCATGCAAACACTAGGCAGGATTCCTGGTATTTAAATATAACTGTATATAATTAATAAAAAGAGACAAAAGTTGTCTAGGTAGGTCTAAAATTTAGCTTTTTAATTTTGTGGTCAAAAGCAGGACTATTTAAACATCTAACTTAGAGAAAGAAGTTCCCTTGTGGCCTAGTGCTGCCATGACCCAAATTTAATCCCTGGTCAAGGAACTGAGATCCTGCAAGTCATGTGGCATGGCCAAAAAATAAAATCTAATTTGGACTTCTGAGTTTTGGGGAGTTCACACTCCTCCACTAAGATTCCAGTAAGTGTTGTGTTATTTCCTCATATCAATTACGTATGAATTACATTTCCCTGAGCTTCAAGTATCTCTAAGGTGCAGTATCTTATCTAGGATTAGTCCTCATTAGAGATTATGGTCTATCTAAAATATTGCTGGCATACCAATTCTATTCTAAAGAATTAATCAAGTTTCTAACCATAGTCTCATACATGCACATCAATATGCTAATACTGTCTTTAGGCACTTCCTGGAAAACTACAGTACCTAAATTCTGACAAGAGAAAAACAGACCAGTAAGCCTTTGAAACCTGAGGTTATCAAACCTGGGGAAGTTTCATCATCTTGATAGTATTATTTATTTGGCTTTGCTGGGTCTTCGTTGCTGCTTGGGCTTTTCTCTAGTTGCAAAGAGGGGCTGCTCTCTAGTTGCGGTGCTTCTCTTGCTATGGAGCATGGGCTCTCGGGCGTACGGGCTTCAGCAGCTGCAGCACACAGGCTCAGTAGTTGCGGCTCCCAGGCTCTAGAGCACAGGCTCAACAGCTGTGGTGTATGGGGTTAGCTGCTCCATGGCATGTGGGATCTTTCCAGATCAGGGACTGAACTCGCGTCTCCTGCACTGGCAGGCGGGACCTTAACCACTGAACCCCCAGGTGTGTGTGTCTATGTGTGTTAGCCGCCCAGTCATGTCAGATTCTGTAAGACCCCATAGACTGTAGCCCACCAGGTTCCTCTGTCCATGGGATCCTCCAGGCCAGAGTGCTGGAGTGGGTTGCCAGTTCCTTCTCCAGGGGATTTTCCTGCACCCAGGGATTGAACCTGAGACTTCCACATTGCATCACCAGGGAAGCCCCATAACCTCAGTTATATATGTAAGCCATTAAGCTCTTGTAGGGGAATCATTAAACTTCAATAAAAGCAGGAAAATATAGTACAGTCCCACAAATTAGTGCTTAGGTTAAGCTAGGAACAGAACCCTCACTTGAGTGTGTATCTTACAGGTCCCGGTCTGAGAGACACAGCCAAAGCTGGGTGATGGATGCTCTTCCAAGGAGGATTCATATATTTCACCTTAGTCAGTACACAGTTCTCGCTGTTGCCTCAAATCTTTACAGTCAGAAATGGCATTCCTCAAATTATGTGGTTAAACAAACTAGCTGCTGCATTTACCAAAAACTAAATCTAGCTAGTTAGCAGCAAGAATGAGTAGCACAGTCCTTGGTCTGCAGTCTGACCATCTCTCCCCATCAGACAGTCAATATCAGTCATGATGACGACAGAGTGAAAGAAATCAGACTGCACACCATGTTTCATTTTTATCTGCTAGCATCTTTATTTTACCGGTCCATAGTCTGACAATTGTTGCAAGTGAGTTCAGATACAGTCAGGTTTTATGAAACTAAACATCATGTTCTAACCATTGCATTTCCAACAACATAAGTAGAATAAAAAACTGCATCACTTTTTTGCCACAGAGAAGAGAAACGTGTGTACACACACATACATGCACACATACATACATACATACATACAGCTGTGGCATGGGGTAGTGGTGAAGGGCAAGGAACAATTCTCAAGACAGCTTGTGTTGTCTAGCCCATGCAGCAGGTAGCACATGCCTGAAATCAGGTTTTTCCTTAAAACCTTACCCTTCTTTCCAAAAGACCTACTCTAAAGTTAGTCATATTATTCAATATGAGTAACATTTAATGCCTTCAGATTTCCATTGAGCAAAATGTTTATATACAGTATTTCATTTAATTTTCATTTAATCCATCAGTGTTGTTGACATACAGGTAAAAAACACATTAAAAAAATCTTTTTCATTGTTTGATGCATGGTGAGCTGACAGAGATAAAGTCAAATGTCATTCCTCTTTTCTATAATGCTCTTTCCAAGGACTTCCCTGGTGGTCCAGTGGTGCAGAATCTGCCTGCCAGTGCAGGATGCTGCTGCTGCTGCTAAGTCACCTCAGTCGCGTCCGACTCTGTGCGACCCCATAGACGGCAGCCCACCAGGCTCCCCCGTCCCTGGGATTCTCCAGGCAAGAACAATGGAGTGGGTTGCCATTTCCTTCTCCAATGCATAAAAGTGAAAAGTGAAAGTGAAGTCTCCCAGTCGTGTCTGACTCTTCAAGACCCCATAGACGGCAGCCCACCAGGCTCCCCCATCCCTGGGATTCTCCAGGCAAGAACACTGGAGTGGGTTGCCATTTCCTTCTCCAATGCATAAAAGTGAAAAGTGAAAGTGAAGTCTCCCAGTCGTGTCTGACTCTTCGAGACCCCATAGACGGCAGCCCACCAGGCTCCCCCATCCCTGGGATTCTCCAGGCAAGAACACTGGAGTGGGTTGCCAATTTCCTTATCCAATGCATGAAAGTGAAACAGAAGTCACTCAGTCATATCCGACTGTTCGCGACCCCATGGACTGCAACCCACCAGGCTCCCCCGTCCATGGGGTTTTCCAGGCAAGAGTACTGGAGTGGGGTGCCATTGCCTTCTCTGCAGGTGCAGGATACACGGGTTTAACCCCTGGTCCAGGATCTAAGACCCCACATGCTGTGGGGCAACTAAGGCCACGCACCACAACTACTGAGCCTGCACACTCTAGAGCCCGTGCTCTGCAACAGGAGAAGCCACCACCACGAGGAGCCTGCACAGCACAACTGAACGGTGGTCCCCACTTGCAGCAGCTAGAGAAAAGCCCACGGGCAGCAACCAAGACCCAGCACAGCCAAAAATAAAATTTAAAAAAAAAAAAAATTTTTTTTTAAAGCTCTAGCCTAGACCAATGGATAAAGAAGCTGTGGTACATATATACAATGGAATATTATTCAGCCATAAAAAGGAATGCACTTGAGTCAGTTCTAATGAGGTGGATAAGTGAAATAAGGCAGAAAGAGAAATATAAACATCATATACTGATGCATATACATGAAATCCAGGAAAGATGACACTGATGAGTTTATTTTCAGGGCAGCAGTGGAGAAACAGACATAATAACAGACCTAAGGACATGGGGGGAGAGGTGGAGGGAGAGGGTGAGATGTATGGGGAGAGTAACATGTAAGTTTACGGTACCATATGTAAAATAGATAGCCAGTGGGAATTTGCTGTGTGACTCAGGAAACTCAAACAGGGGCTCTGTGACAAGAAGGGTGAGATGGGGAGGGAAATGGCAGGGAGGTTTGGGAGGGCGGGGACATGGGTGCACCTATGGCTGATTCTTGTTGACATCTGACAGAAGACAACAAAATTCTGTAAAGCAATTATCCTTCAATTAAAAAATTAAGTGGCCAAAAAGAAAACAAAGCTCTATCCAACTGTTCCCCACAGACATCGAAACCGTTCTTTTCTCAGTGTTGCACATTTTTTCATACCACTTGCATAGAATTGATGACGTTGTAATATAGTCAGTATCTGCTTCCCACATTAGAACTGAGTTCTGTAAGGGCAGAGGTGCAGCTCACTCACGCTTGAATTCTCTCAGCTTCCGGTATGGTAACTACCACATATTAAAGGCTCAACATATTCATTCAAAACCAACAGAAACTACATTTACTATATGAAATGGAAAGGAGGCATTTACTTAGACACCATGTGTGCCTGTACTTAGTCACTCAGTCATGTCTGACTCTTTGCGACCACCAGACTCCCCTGTCCATGGGATTTCTCGGACAAGAATACTGGAGTGGGTTGCCATGCCCTTCTCCACGGGATCTTCCCAACACCATGCACCACTATTAACTGGGCTTCTGACAGCTTAGGTCAATACAATCTTGAAAAGCTGAAATGGGAATTCTGGATTGGGAAGCTATGGTTTTCTTGGGAAACTATAAACTCTGAGACTATCTTCCTTTTTCTGGTCACTACAGTTCAGTTGGCACCATTTTTGAAACTGTAAAGAGCTCATTAGACTTTTCACCTAAATAGCAAAGAAATGTATTTCAATTCCTGTTCCAACTCCAGTCAACTGGTGATGGCTGCCTGGAGCTCTGATTTTTGAGGACACATTCAGGCTTCATAGAATTAAAGATATTTGCCATAAAAAAGAGACAGCAACCCATGGGCAGAAGGGCATGTATGACATACATGTGTCGTCCCTGCTCTAAAGGAAACACGGCATGGATTCAGACAAACGGCATACTTGCAGAGTTCCGGGATAAAACTACTCTCCAGCCTGAGAAGAACTGAAGATGATACAATTTTGACTTCACGGCTGAATTTTGTTGGCTCTTGATGCTATGTCTTTCTAGAAAGTAAGTGCTTAGTCTTTTTTATCTGAAGACCTCTGCAAATAACTACTGACAGTTTCATCCTTTAGAAAAGTACAATGTGCAGAAGCATTCTGCTGCTAAGTCGCTTCAGTCGTGTCCGACTCTGTGTGACCCCATAGACGGCAGCCCACCAGGCTCCGCCGTCCCTGGGATTCTCCAGGCAAGAACAGTGGAGTGGGTTGCCACTGCCTTCTCCAATGCATGAAAGTAAAACAGAAGTCGCTCAGTCATATCCGACTCTTCGAGACCCCATGGACTGCAGCCCACCAGGCTCCTCCGTCCATGGGATTTTCCAGGCAAGAGTACTGGAGTGGGTTGCCGTGGCCTTCTCCTAGAAGCATTCTAGGACAACATAAAATACAAATCACAATTTCATTAAGTAGCATACAATGAAAGAAGTCTATATATCCTTAACATTGTATCAATAAATAAGATTTCTAGTACAGTACCCAAAAAACTCTACACACTGCTATCATATCCATGTAATGCACTGAGTAATGTAACAAAAACGGAAACCAATGTTCATAAACAAAAATGAAGGGCTTCCCTATCAGTCCAGTGGTTAAGACTCTGTGCTTCCACTGAGTGGGGCATGAGTTCTATCCCTGGTTGGGGAACTATTATAATGAAATCCCACAAGCTGTGCAGCATGGTCAAAAATAAACGCAAATATGGAAGAGTAATAAATTGCCAACATCTGCTCGATCATCAAAAAAGCAAGAGAGTTCCAGAAAAACATCTATTTCTACTTTATTGACTATGCCAAAGCCTTTGACTGTGTGGATCACAATAAACTGTGGAAAATTCTGAAAGAGAAGGGAATACCAGACTACCTGACCTGCCTCTTGAGAAACCTGTATGCAGATCAGGAAGCAACAGTTAGAACTGGACATGGAACAACAGACTAGTTCCAGATAGGAAAAGGAGTACATCAAGGCTGTACATTGTCACCCTGCTTATTTACCTGATATGCAGAGTACATCATGAGAAACACTGGGCTGGAGGAAGCACAAGCTGGAATCAAGATTGCTGGGAGAAATATCAATAATCTCAGATATGCAGATGATGCCACTCTTATGGCAGAAGTGAAGAGCTAAAGAGCCTCTTAATGAAAGTGAAAGAGGAGAGTGAAAAAGTTGGCTTAAAGCTCAACATTCAGAAAACGAAGATCATGGCATCTGGTCCCATCGCTTCATGGGAAATAGATGGGGATACAGTGGAAACAGTGGCTGACTCTATTTTTCTGGGCTCCAAAATCACTGCATATGGTGACCGCAGCCATGAAATTAAAAGACGCTTACTCCTTGGAAGGAAAGTTATGACCAACCTTTTCAATAGCATATTAAAAAGCAGAGACATTACTTTGTCAACAAAGGTCCATTTAGTCAAGGCTATGGTTTTTCCAGTGGTCATGTATGGATGTGAGAGTTGGACTATAAAGAAAGCTGAGCACCGAAAAATTGATGCTTTTGAACTGTGGTGTTGGAGAAGACTCTTGAGAGTCCCTTGGACTCCAAGGAGATCCAACCAGTCCATCCTAATGGAAATCAGTTCTGAATATTCACTGGAAGGACTGATGTTGAAGCTGAAACTCCAATACTTTGGCCACCTGATGTGAAGAACTGACTCATTTGAAAAGACCCTGATTCTGGGAAAGATTGAGGGCAGGAGGAGAAGGGGACGATAGAGGACGAGATGGTTGGATAGCATCACCTACTCAATGGACATGGATTTGGGTGGACTCTGGGAGCTGGTGATGGACAGGGAGGCCTGGCGTGCTGGGGTTCATGGGGTCGCAAAGAGTTGGACACAACTGCGTGACTGAACTGAACTGAATGTTTGTTTTTTTTTTTGGTTTTGTGTGCAGCTGTTTTATTCACATCTATATCCCCAAGCCTAGAAATAACACAGAGTATTATGTTTAATGCATATTTGTTAAATGAATAAATTAACTATTAGATTTTTCTCATTTCCAAATTTTCTCATATTCTCCAATCTTACTCTTTTCCAACACAGCTATCTGGCTTATGTCCTTTTTTTTTTTTTTTTTTTAATTTTATTTTACAATATTGTAAAGTTTAAAAATAAAATAAAATTTGAACTGAATGTTTTAACCAAATGATGCTCAACACTGACTCTAAACTTTTTATAGTGAAAGCAACTATTTAAAATTTCTAAAATGACAGGAAATAAGCACTTGGGGAATCTCTTCATTGTATCTAACCTAATTAAAGTATTCAAAAGTAATTATTAATCTGCAAAATATATATCTAGTGAATATTTAAATTCATATATGACTATGCTTATGTAACATCTGAAAATAAAATTGCTTACCTATTGCCCTGGGTTATTTGAATTACCAACTGTTACATTATATAACTACAAGGATTTTTAAATTAATAATATGGAGCTTTTTAAAAAACACTTAGAAAACACTTCTATATTAAAATAATTAAATTTTCTGTATATTATTTCTAAGTCATTTGTTTCAAAAAACACACTAGCCTTAAAAAAAAGATCTAAGCCATGTTATAAAACCTGGGTAAGAAAAAATTCTATTTGAACCAATCAGTTGGCTCCATCATTAGCAGTTCAATTTTTATTGGTTCCTGGTGGGAAAATTACACCCAACTAGAAAAAGAGCTTTATGCCACTTATATAGAACTTTATCATAATTGTAACTGCTGGGCTCAACAGTGGACATAAAAGCAAGACTAGAAAGAAGTTAGTCTTTCTTCCTCATGCTTTCTAAGACAGGGAAAGACTAGCAATTCTAACAGGGAGACTGCTGAGCACTAATGACTAGGCTAGGGTGTCACGCGCTATCAACTAGATAAAGGTACAAAGGACTGGACATGAAGCATGCCTGAAGTGCTGCAGAGCTTAAAAGTGGAAGTGTTACTTGCTCAGTCATGTCCGACTCTTTGCAGCCCCCATGGATCACAGCCTGCCAGGCTTTTCTGTCCATAGAATGCTCCAGGCAAGAATACTGGAGTAGGTCGCCATGCTCTCCTCCAGGGGATCTTCCTGACCCAGGGATCAAACCCTCGTCTCTTACATGTCCTGCACTGCCAGGCGGGTTCTTTACCACTAGCGCCACCTGGGAAGCTCAAACACCAACTCAAAAGAACAATGAAAACTAAATTTCCCTCACTTAAGCACACTCCAGCTGCAGTCTAACAGCTCAAATCACAAAACCACAACCAAAACCACAACCACCTTATAGCAGTTTATCACCGAATTATACAAATACCTTAACAATCAAACAGCATTGTGAGCTCTCTGCTAGTAACCTGACCCCATAAAAGTACTATAAGATTTTACAACATAAATATCAAGAGCTGGAAAAAAGAGACACTAAATACTAATGTGATATTTCGAAAAAGCCTTGTATTAATATATGATTTAAACTTCTTAAAATTTCTTAACTTGTATTTCCATAAGTAAACACAAGTTTTATTTAAAACAAATATTTCTTTGTATATTTGAATATGACTTTAAGATGATAAATCTAACTAAACAATGCAACTGAATTTTTCTAAATATATCTGAATAATAAGCCAATGGCTCTGCATAACAATTACCCTCAAATCAAAATTTCAATTTTGTACCTTTTCCATGATGCAGAGAATTCAAATGTGAAATACACTACTTCTGAAATTCACTTCAGTCATTCCATTTTAATCAGTGATCCATTTATAAAAAGGGCAATAAAAGGACTTCCCTGGTGATCCAGTGGTTCAGAATCTGCATTGCAATGAGGGAGAAGTGGGTTGGATCCCGGGTTGGGAAGCTAAGATCCCACATGCCACGGGGCAGCTAAGCCCATGAGCCACAGGTTCTGAGTCAGCGTGCCTGTGTGCTGCAACAGAAAGACCCCGTGCAGCCAAGAAAAAGGGGCACGGGGAGGAAAATATAGTTTTTCATCTTTGATGGTATCCAGCAAGTTGAAAATAAAATCACAGGGATTTCAGTAATTCAAACGGCTAAACCTGTGGTAGTATAAACATACAAAGGGCTAGTCAGCCTTTTCGATAAGGCAGATGATGGTCAGACTCCGGACTGCATCACTGTTTCTCCTTCACTCTACCATCCTCAGAAGCAAAGGACAAGAGATACCCTGGACAGAGAAATGAAATAAGAAAATATGGAGAAATTTGCCAGCGTGGAGACAGGCGGTTTCCAAAATGTAGAAATAATGCAGATGAAAAGCATTTCTTGGCTTGCCAGAAAAGTGTACTATTTTACAATTGCTTTTGTTGCACCAAGTCCTTTTATTCCCTCTAAGGCTTTTCCATACTTGACAATAAAGTGCTGAGGTAAGCTGTTGACTGCCTGCAACAGTGGTACACAAAACAAGCCTGGAACTTTCGTGTGCATCAGGACTACCTAGAGGGCTTGTGTAAAGGATACACTGCTGGTCTGCAACCTCAGATTTTCCAATTCAGTAGGTCTGGAGACTGAGACTTCAGCATTGTAAAGAAGTTCCCAGCTGAGGCTAATACTGCTGGCCTATGGAACTACTGGCTTGGAAGAAATATGGTAGTTTAAAAATAAAAGCACACTTCGGTCAATTCTAAAGTTTTATCATATTCTATTCCCACTAGACTGTAAACCTTTTGAGAACAGCCATGCAGTTGAATAAACTGTATATCTCAAAAGATTTAATGCCTTAAACACAGTAGGTATTCACTGAAATGTTGTCTAAGATAACTATCCCTACAACAGCTCATTCTAACTCTACTTTGTTGATATGAATACAAATAACGGCTTTGAAAAAAAGCAATTGGAAATCAAAGTAGGGACTTGCACAGATATTTGCACACCCATGCTTATAGATGTATTATTCACAATAGTCAAAAGACAGAAGCAATCTTACATGCTATGCAGCACAGCCAAGAGATAAAAAATAAATAATAAGTACATAAGGTGGAATTCAGGGTCCACTGACAGATGAATGAATAAACAAAATTTGGTGTATCCATACAATGCAGTATTACTGAGCCTTAAGAAAGGAAATTCTGACACATGATACAACATGAATGAACCTAGAGTGAATTGTGCTAATGAGGTAGGCACAAAAGAACGAATATTTTATAATTCCACTTATATACCTGGGGAAGTCAGATTCATAGAGACAGTGAAATGGCTGCAAGGACTAAGGCGTTCTGTTTAACGGGTAGAGTTTTATATGCGGAAGACTTTGGAGATGTTTTAAAGGTGGGTGGTGCTGATGGCTGCACAATAATGTTACTCATCAATGTATTTCCTGCCAGAGCACACTTTAAAATGGTGAATTTTATGTTACGTTTGACCTCAGTGAAAACAACACAAGACAACTGGGTGTCATAGCTTTTCGTAAGCACCCCTTCTTCAGCAGTGCTTCCAGTTAGGATGTTTCTTTTTAATTTGAATGTTTGCATCATAACTTCACTTTATGCAAAATGTGATATGTGATGGTGGAGCTGCTACACAATGTATCAACTTAACAGGCAGCATCGTGTGGTAGTTCAGAAGCATAGGCTCAGAGTCAAACTTGGAGCTGGGTCTGAATCCCAGCTTCACCATTTGACTTGTTCGGGGTCTGCATCTTAGGCTTCTCCATGGGCTTCCCTGGTAGCTCAGCTGGTAAAGAATCTGCCTGCAATGCAGGAGACCTGGGTTCAATTCCTGGGTTGGGAAGATCCACTGGAGAAGGGATAGGCGACACACTCCAGTATTCTTGGCTTTCTCTTGTGACTCAACTGGTAAAGAAGCCACCTGCAATGCAGGAGACCTGGGTTCGATCCCTGGGTTAGGAAGATCTCCTGGAGAAGGGAACAGCTACCCACTCCAGTATTCTGGCCTGGAGAGAAATTCCATGGACTCTATAGTCCATGGGGTTGTAAAGAGTCAGACACGACTGAGCAACTTGCACTCACTTTAGCTTCTCCATAGGTAAAACTGGAGTAATCAGAGCCATCTATCACAAAACTTATGTGAAGTGCTTACAGCAGTCCTGGTGTATAGTAAGTAACATATATGTGAGACCTACCATCAGTGTGTTATAGACCATAATTTGCTCAGTAGGGCACTGTTTCCCAAAGCGCAGTCAAGAATTACCTGCATCAGAATCATCACGTAGCTCATTTAAAATGCTGATTTCCAGGTCTATCCCAAATCTTCCAAACAGAATCTCTGGATAGAAGTTCCCCTATATAAAACCTACTGCCACAGGGGGAAATAGTGGAATGGCAACGGGAAGCCCCCGAATTCAGATAAAGTGACCAGAGGCCATCTAGGGGTGGGGAGCCAGGGGCACTGGCCTAAGAACTAGCTCTCTCAAACTTCTAGATGGTAAAATCACAGAGAATTCTGATCCAGGAGGTATGTGCCCTTCCTGCAAATGTCCCAAGAGAGACTTATGAAAGTTTAGCAAACAGTGCCCTAGAGATTCCTTAAGATTTCTAGTATTTTCCAGTTCTGCTTTAAATGTGGCAAGAGGACCTGTACTCCAGAGAGTTCAAGGTACTGTAAGTGAATCTGCTGATTCAAAGGCACTTAAGACTGTGCAGCAGGTCATAAAAGAAGATGCAGTTTCATTCTCTGCCCAAAGAACTTGTTACATAATGAACTGTAAAACCCATACTCTTATTATTACTTGGAATTGCATGGAATTACCTGGAATTTTAAGTCACCACGCAAGTCACAAACTTTAAAGCTGGTTTAGAGCAATGGTTGTCAAACTCAGTGGCATCAGCATCAAATTGTTAGGAATGTAATCCTAACCTTACCCCAGTACCTCTGAGGGTGGAGCCCCGCAATCTGTAGTTTAATAAGCCCTCCAGGTGCTACTGATGTTCGCTCAAGTTTGGTTCTCACTGACCAAGCAACTGGAATTTCCTTTGGCAGTTTCTCCACCATCAGATCACATCAGATCAGATCAGTCGCTCAGTTGTGTCCGACTCTTTGTGACCCCATGAATCGCAGCATGCCAGGCCTCCCTGTCCATCACCAACTCCCAGAGTTCACTCAGACTCACGTCCATCGAGTCAGTGATGCCATCCAGCCATCTCATTCTCTGTCATCTCCTTCTCCTCCTGCCCCCAATCCCTCCCAGCATCAGAGTCTTTTCCAATGAGTCAACTCTTCGCATGAGGTGGCCAAAGTACTGGAGTTTCAGCTTTAGCATCATTCCTTCCAAAGAAATCCCAGGGCTGATCTCCTTCAGAATGGACTGGTTGGATCTCCGTGCAGTCCAAGGGACTCTTAAGAGTCTTCTCCACCATACCACTGCTGAATACTTCCAGCACTTTCCTTCCCTCCCGGTCCATCCTCATCTCCCCTCCTCACCCCATATCCACCTGAGCAAATACACAAAAATGATCTGCACATCTCAAAAAGAACGTAAAACTTTATTAAGAACATCTTATATTGTCATCAGATACAAGCAAAGAAAAGGGGGTAAAGAAACAGGGAGACTTCATCTTCCCATGTGCTACTGCCACCTCAGAACAGACTCGTGTGGATGGCTGGAATTACAGATAGCAACAAACGCTCTGTATAAATAAATTCAGTAAGTAACACAATGCTCCCTTTCTATACAGAGAAGAACTGAGTTTACACTTTAAAAAGCTGTGATACAGTGTAACAACTATTAAGACTGCCACTTAGAAGCTACTTCTTAATAGAATACAAAGCAGTTTAGTAGCTTTATTTCATATAAATTTTTTGAATGGAAAATTCAGAAAGGACAGTCTAACTTTCCTAATTAATTTGTACTTTTGAGAGCTTTCTTTCTGAAGATTTCTCAGAACAGTTCAATAATAATAGATGAGTTGCTCATCTACAATGACAACCAACAACCTGGTTTTAATTTTGCAAATCAAGATGACCAGGTCATCTCAGCTTTTGCTGATCCTGAAAGAGTTCTTATAGAAAAACCCTGATTCAGAGTGCATGTGAGATGAGGTACCAAAATAGCTGCACCTGGACTGGTTTTCCTAGAAGGGGAGGTTGGCTATTGAGCACAGCTGATTTTCCCAGACTCCCAGGCTCCCCCATGTGGTTCTTTTACTTACTGTATTGATAGAAGGAGCAGAGGGAACACCAGGGAATCTGTTCAAATTGCCACTCCAGACAGCTCTCTGCACTGTTTGTGGAGAAAAGAGTGATGGTATCCATTCAAACCAAATATGCCTACTGCAAGTATGGTGACATGCTTTTCTCTTGAGGGGCCAGGCCAAGCTGCACTCAAAATGCATGATTTGCCTCACGTACACAGTGAAGAAAATGTTCATGATTTAGAATTTGGTATTAGAGTACCCCCAGCTAACCCAGCTAAAGTTTCTTGAGAAATTTTAGTCCCCCTTTTAAAAAGGAAGGCTATTTACTGCTAAGGCTTACCACATTAACTATCAAGACTTCTAAAGCAGACCATATCATTTGTGTTCATGGTCAGTGAATTAACCAACAACTGAAAGCTTGTGAAGACTTGGTCAAAGGGGAAAACCGGGGGTAGGATTCAGGTTGAGTACAATCACTTACCACAAATTGCATCAAGCTCTTTAAAAAAAATAATGCATTTTTATAATAAATATTTAGAGCAGATACTGGCATTAAAATCAGTATCTAAACCAGAAGTCTTTCTTAAATGGTGAAAATATTTCAACAAACTTCTAGTAGGTTTCAAATCTTCCCAGGAGTACATAGTTTATAAATTAGTATTAAATGGAAAACAAAAATGTATTTTGAATAAGTCACCACTTTAGTAGCTCATAAATAAGGTCAAGATGCTAAAAAATAAGTCAATATACAAGTTTTGTTTTCACTTTAACAAAGTGGCATGCTTCTGTAACAGGTATAACCAGGTTTCGATAATCGTGCATTTGCCACACCCTCCACCCCACGCTGAGTCTTCTCCTTACGCAGCCTACACCTAGGGACAGAGGCACACAAGACAGAGAGGCACCCCAATGTCTAAGTCTGGCTGCTACACACCATTTCCTTAGTGCAGAGTGATGTTACAAATGCTGGTCAGGGTCTACTACTCGTAATTTGTCAACCACATTACAAGTTCAGTACATTCATGGTTAAGTGGATTAGGTTCCTGGGTGAGCTCTCTATGGGAGTGTTCACAGGGAACCTAATTACTACTGTTCCTGTGGAAAAATGTGCCCCGAGTCCCAAAAGTTGACTAAAAACCTTTGGAATATAAGCCATGTATGGGTGGGAACTACGTGTGTCTGTTTTGGAGAGGCCAAACCGTTCAAAGCACCGTTCTGAAAACTACTGGCTGCTAAAATGAAATACTGGCTTTCTCCTTCACATATAGTAAATTCACTTTGACTATAATTTCTAATACTGAGAAAGAGTGAAGCCATTCAGACTAGTGAGACATAACTGACCTGTGGGATTTAAAAAGCTGTTTTATTGACTAAGATGAATCTTCTTACAACAAAAAGAAAAATGTCTAATATGTAATGAATGAAAAAAAATGTTTATCCTAAGTAATCACTGAGTACAAAATCCACAGCTTAACAGTGTGATTTAAAGAGAAAGCAGGAGAGCATGCAATTGCTCTAACACAGGGTTAGAAATAAAAGGTAAAAGTACATTTGTTTTGGTAATTCTAAATATACAAATATAATATTTACCATATCTACCCTGTAGTGTAGGACTGCTTAATTCCCATTTATACGTAATTCAAAAACCTTAAGGAAACATTAAAAATGTTCCAGGCAACTTTACTGAACATTAATGAATATTGAGTTCATGAGATATTAGAGCTAAAAATACTACTGTTTTTAAAAGTTAAATGGCTAAGAGAATATTAAGGTACCATTATTTTACTCTTCTTTTAATCCCACAGATGGCTTTTTATGTTAAAGGGATCAACTATGTTAAAAGGAGCTTGATTTGACAAACAGAGATTCCAGAATCAGAGTTGTTCTCTTGGTACAATGTCAATTTTTTTTTAAACATTTCCAAAAGCATTTTCATAGCTATCTACCTAAATAACTCTAAACAGCTTTTAATCAAGGGGTCCCTATATAACACTCCTTTTATCCTACACTGTGGCTGTTGGGATGAAACACCTGTTGTGGAAAAGTTCTCTAGGTTCTGATCTGACCCTCAAAACAACATCCATTTTTAGTATTAAATGACCGACCTCTGGGGAATAAGGAATCTAAAGTGTTGAGAGGCACAGAACTGATGTTTTGGTTGAGGAGAAGGGTGAAAATCAAGTTGAAACACCTAGTCCCTTCTACAATCAAGTCCTAACTATACCATAATAAAGTCTCAACCAACCTGATTAGTTCTTACCCTTTAGGAATCACATACTATACACTGATTAGATACTGAAGAAAATAAAGAAAAACATTTGAAAATACATGAAGAAATAGAAACATGGAAATTTCTCACAAGGCCCTGGATCAAAAAAATTTACAAAAAGATCTTTTGAAAATAATCACTACTTGTGAGCTTAATACACATAGATTCACTTTGTTTAAACTAAGTCATGTTAACTTACCAATAAAATAGTAAACAAACCAACATTTTAAACAATTTTATAAATTACCTGTCATTTCTTTTTGTTAATGTCACTCTCTCAACAATATACAAAAATAACACTACAGCACTATCCACCTAACCTGTCTCCATCTCTTGCAAAGTCCTGGGCCCTGGAAAGAGACTGGTCATCAATCTTCACTGTAGATGTCCCCCGCAAAGGGCAGGTGCATGTGGCTGCCAGTGACATTGGGCAATCGAGATAAGTCCGGCAGGCTCTGGATCCGGGACCTGAGTTCTTTGCGTACCAGGGAAACTCTGGCTAACTTGCGCTTGTATTCCTGTAACATCAAACCACTCTCATTAGCACTGTGGGAGTTCAGAAAGGAGCTATCTAGCTTATCCAGCTAATGCTCTGCAGAAAATCTGATAAAGCACTCAGTTTATGCTGAAAAACAAGATTATGTAAGCCTTAGGACCAAAAGAGGGATTTGGGAAATACTCAAGTAGGGAAACTCATTCTTAGGAAAAACTACAGTCTTAAGTTGCTGCTTCACACCTGTAAAAAGAAGACTAACATATTAATGTATCAATATTTAACTGAAGCATATAGAATTCTCAGGTATACCGGGGCAAGGATAAGAAAAAGTATATATTTATTTCCACAAGCTTAAAATAAAATTTAGCAGTGTTTTTGACTATAAATGTTGGCAAAAAACCACAGGAGTATTATCAGTATCTTTGAGTTTATCTCGAATAGAAACCAGATGCTTCATTATTACATCATAGTTTTTCACATTTATCACTACTTTGAAATAATTAGACCGACTGCTAGTGTTACTTAATTTATCAGTAAAGAAGCATGTATTACTGTTCAAGTTTTATTACTTCAATAACTATTTCAATATAACTTTTTTCTATTGTAATGTTATGCATTTTATTTTCTACATTTAAAGTATTTAACTTGAGAAGGGGTCCAAGGCTTCATAGGCTCACCAAAGGATCTCAATGGCACAAAAGGAAAAAAACTTAGGAAACCCTGCAAACAGCAGCCTAAGGTGTCAGACTAGAAACCAATAAAGATCATGTTTGGCTTAGGGGGAACAGGCCATTCTCTGTAGTGGAAATATCTTTTATTAATAACTGAAGCTTTCAGACTTCAACCAGGACAGAGGAACCTTCTTTTTCCATCACCTAGTACAGGCAGAGTGTGAAGAGGGGAAATCAAAAAGTTGACTATTATTTCCTCTATAAAGACTAGAAACTTTTCCTCCCTCTGACCAAGGGTTAGCTCACCAAGACAGAGCAGGTGAGTGAGCTTTCATCTGGGGTAGAAGGCCTATCCACAAGGAGCCCCTTTTTATTTCTCAATTCTGACTAAATCTCCTAGGAAATTTTTGGAGAAACAGAATTCTCAAAAGAACACCAGCCTCATCAACCATCTATTAAATGAGAACCTCTGGAAGCAGGTCCAGAGCTCTTTTATTTTGTAAAAGCTCCCCCAAAGGATGCTAATACACGAGCCACTTCTCTACAGATTTTGTCTAAAAATGAAATCAGGGAAGCTTCTCTGAATTACTAAGTCCCCTCTTTTAAAGAACCACCATTAATATGCCTGGGGAAAGGAATCTGTCAGAATTACTATATCCCAACCACTCTAAGGCAATGGGGGAAACAGGGTTTCTGAAGTACACTGGGGAAGTGAGCACCCTGGCAGACAAAGCCAACGAGGTTGAAAGCTGGGCATGTTGTAGGACAGCTTTGGACACAAAAGAGAGGTGTCGATTCTTGCCGTGTCTGCCTGTCCTTGCACTTTTAATCCATCATGAAGGTCAAGGTTGAGTAAGGGAATTTAATATCTAAAACCTCAAGGTTAAGACTTTCCTGTTCCCTTTTCCCCTTTGCCAGTGACACTGGCACAGCAGGTAGGTTTCAGTACAGCAGCTCTGAATGGCACACAGAAAAGCAGCAAGGTGCTCATTCTAGATACACACTTTTCAGTCCATACACATCTCCGCACTTCGCACACGTCCTCAGAATACTCTGGTGGGGGCAGGGGCAAACACATACCTCCATCTGTCCCATCTGTGTGCATGCTCAGTGGCCTCAGTTGTCTCTGACTCTTTGCGACCCCATGGCAGGCTTCTGTCCATGGGATTTCCCAGCAAGAATACTGGACTGGGTTGCCATGCCCTCCTCCAGATCTTCCTCACCCAGGGATAGAACCCACGGCTCCTACGTCTCCTGCATAGCAGGAAGATTCTTTACCACTGAGCTACTGGGGAAGCCCCCATCTGTCCGTTTGTACTAAATCATTCTTTAATAAATAACACCTAAAGTACTCCAAGGCTAGCACGATAGATTCAGATGCTGTTTAAACATGCACAGAAGTAATTACTCTGCTCCTCTTGAGGCTAGATGTCCTGAGAAGTCTCATGTGCCTTTAGTGATCATTACTGCCCATCCTAATTTCAAGTTTCTAGCAACCACACAGGCTGTTCTTCAGTTATTAAGATTTATCTTAATCCTTTGATTCAGGCAACCCACTCCAGTACTCTTGCCTGGAAAATCCCATGGATGGAGGAGCCTGGTAGGCTACCGTCTATGGGGTCGTAAAGAGTCAGACACGACTGGGCGACTTCACTTTTACTTTCATGGCAATTAAAAGCCCTCTACCAACTGGTGACACTGCATACAAAAAACTGGTAAACATAAACAAAAGCTGCCCTTTATTGGATGTCCACTGATACACCAGGCATTAAAAAAAGAACTCATTTCATCCTCTCAGTAATCCTGTGAGAAGACTGATTATCCTTCACAAACAGTAAAAATCAGGCTTTCCTCAATTAGGAACAAAAGTAGTAACCAAAAATTTTCTTCTACTGTCAGAATCAGACTTTCATCTGAAAGACAAAAGATTTAAGAAGTTGTGGTTAACCATCTGATGTTAGCTTGAAGAAAAAACCGACGAAATCTGATTAACTACCCAACTCTATGATCCAGGGCACAGTTCTAAAGGTCTTAAATTGCCTCACTGGATTCCACAGGCTGGTTTCCTATGTCAACGATGCTTATAGTAAGAGGTGTGTGTTGTTCTGAAACTGAGGCTCTACCTCAGACATGGAGGCTGAGAATACTGGGGCACCAATAACCCCTGCCCACCGCCCCTACCCACCCCAACCTCCCATCCCCGCGCCGTTCAGGAGGTGGTAGTCCTCACAAGCAGCTGAGAGCACCCTTCCCCTTCACCTAGAGCTCAGGTCCTATAGCAGGGGTAGCATTTAGAGAAAAGACTGCCATTGTCTCCACCCACAGTTCCACAGTCCCGACTCAAAGACTTTACAGGAGGAAAGAAACAGGCAATAAAACAGCGCCCTCCTGGATCAGAATAAATATCTAACTGACCTCAAAACAAAATCAATATCTGGAAGAGATTCGTGCACTCCCATCTTCATCGCAGCACTGTTCACAATAGCCAAGACATGGAAACAACCTAAGTCTCTGCCAACAGATGAATGGATAAAGATGTGGTGCATATGTACAATGGAGCACTCAGCCACAAGAATGAAGGAAATTGTCATTTGCAACAACCTGAACAAACCTAGAGGACACTGCTGTTGTTTATGGTCATTAAGTTGTGTTCGACACTTGTGACCCCATGAACTGTAGTCTGCCAGACTCCTCGGTCCATGGGATTCTCCAGGCAAGAATACTGGAGTGGGTTGTCGTTTCCTTCTCCAGGGGATCTTCCCAATGCAGGGATTGAACCCAAGTCTTCGGCATTGCAGGTGGATTCTTTACCATTGAGTAAAACAATTAGCCAGACAAATACTATATAATCTCACTTACATGGGGACCCTTAAGAAAAAAAAAAAAATGAACTCACAGAAACAGAGTGATGCTGACCAGGGGCTGGGGTGCTAGGCACGGGGAGATGGGAAGATGCTGGTCAATGGGTAGAAGCCTTCAGTTATAAAATGAATATGCTCTGGAGATCTAATGTAGAGATGCTGATTATAGTCAATAATACTGAGTACACCTGATATCTGCCGAGAGCAGACCTATGTTCTCATCACCAAAAAGGAGAGAAAAAGTAATGATGTGTAGTGAGGAATATATTAACCTGATTGTTAGTAATCATTTCAGAAAGAATACTTACGTCAAATCATCCCACCATACTCTGTAAATATACACAGTTTTATGTGACAGTTTCACCTCAATGAAGCTGAAGTTGGGGGCAAAGAAACATCTTTTTATTCTTAGTATATAAAAAAGGCCACTACAGGTAAGTCCCTTTTAGTTTTCTCATTATTTTCTAACTAAACCTGCATTTTGCAAAAATGGCTTTCAAAATATTTTGTATTTTAACCTAAAGAACTTCTTTTTCCTAAAAGAATTTAGCTCTGTTCCAGCAACAAAGAGGATCTGAATTCTAAAGTTAAAAAAAAAAAAGAAAAAAATGCTGAAAAGCCAAAGCATTAAAAAATCAGGCCCTTTCCCTTAGTAATAAATACTGAACTGATATATACTCCCTTCACTGCAAAAGTACAGTGTTGTATTTTATGTTGTCTTTTTAAAATTTTTATTTTTTAATTGAAGTATAGTTGATTTATAGCTGTTGTAAACCCTCTGGTGTACAACAAAAATGATTACGTTATATAGAACATACATAAAAGAATATTTATATTATGTTCTTTTTCAGATCCCTTCCCATTACAGGTTAAGATACTGAATATAGTTCCCTCTGCTATCCAGTGCGTCCTTGTCGTCTACTTTAGATACAGGAGTCTTTCTCTGTTCATCTCAAATTCCAGTCTGTCCCTTCCAGCCTTTCCCCCTTCGGTCTCTTTTTCCTTTTGTTCTCTTCTGTGATTTGTTGACTATCTTCAGTACTTTTTTGGATTACTTCTTGTTTATATCTATTATACATTTTGGGGTTTGCGATTACCTGGAGGTTTTGGTATAGTAGTCTATATAAACACACGTGTTGTAAGTCACTCATCTTTCAATTTCAAACACATTTTAAATACCCTGCCATTTATACTCTCCTTCTCTCTCGGTTACATTTTGATAACATGTTTTACATCTAACTGCTCTGTGTATCCTTTAACTGCTTACTGTGGACACAGGTGTGATTTTACTACTTTTGTCTTTTAATCTTACTAGCTTTGTGTGTGGGTGATTTCCTTAATGTTTTCTTTTACCTGTGAGCTTTTTCATCTCTTAGCTTGTTTCTAGTTGTGGCCTTTTCTTTTTCAGCTAGAGAAGTTCCTTATACGTTTTTTGTAAAGCTGGTTTGGTGGTGCTGAATTCTTCTGTTACTTCTCTATAAAAGCTTTTGATTATCCATCAAATCTGAAGGAGAGTCTTGTGGGTAAAGTATTCTTGGTTGTAGGCTTTTCCATTTCACTCCCTTCTGGCCTGCAGTTTCTGCTAAAAAATCAGCTGCCATTTCGTGAACCAATGTTTTACCTCATTTCTTGCCAACTGTTTACATGAGTTATTTTACTTCTCCCTTGTTATTCCCCACTCATTCAACAAGGCCTATATTTTTATTCTTAATTTACTTGCCAGATCTCCACCAACACCACACTCAAACAGCAACACTCATGTATATTTCAGTATCAATCAGGAGGTGCAATCTATCTTGTGTGCAGTGAAAGTGGGGTAGAGCTAGGCTGAAATCTGAACCACTAGAAATGCTTTTCTTTACAGCTAATATTGAGTATCTTACATTGTGTTCAAATTTTCTCATTTCACACGACCTATTTTAAGATAAATCTTTGCCACAGAAGCTTTTCCTATTGTGGTTTCACACCTGCTACCATTCAAGTTAGTTCTGAACTTAAATACTACTATTCTGTTCTCCGGTTTTTATATCCATAACTGGGGAACACACACTTTGTGTCTATCTGTATTCCTTATAGTGTCCAGCAGAGCACAGGGTATGAACAGGTAGGTCCCCAGTGGATTCTCCTGGAAATTAAGTCAAAAGATCTGGATACAAGTACTGCTGTGAAAATGCTGCACTCAATATGCCAGTAAATTTGGAAAACTCAGCAGTGGCCACAGGACTGGGAAAGGTCAGTTTTCATTCCAATCCCAAAGAAAGGCAATGCCAAAGAAGGTTCAAACTACTGCACAACTGCACTCATCTCACACGCTAGCAAAGTAATGCTCAAAATTCTCCAAGCCAGGCGTCAACAGTACATGAGCCAAGAACTTCTAGATGTTCACGCTGGATATAGAAAAGGCAGAGGAACCAGAGATCGAATTGCCAACATCCATTGGATCATAGAAAAAGCAAGAGAATTCCAGAAAAACATCTACTTCTGTTTTACTGACCATGCTTAAGCCTTTGTGTGGATCACAACAAACTGTGGAAAATTCTTAGACATGGGAATACCTGACCACCTCACCTGCCTCCTGAGAAACCAGTTTGCAGGTCAAGAAGCAACAGTTAGAATCGGACATGGAACGATGCACTGGTTCCAAACTGGGAAAGGAGTACATCAAGGCTGTATATTGTCACCTTGCTTATTTAACTTATATGCAGAGTACAACATGCGAAATGCCACAGTGGATGAAGCACAAGCTGGAATCACAACTGCTGGGGAAAATATCAATAACCTCAGAAATGCAGATGATACCAGCCTTATTGCAGAAAGCAAAGAGGCACTGAAGAGCCTCTTGATGAAGTGAAAGAGGAGAGTGAAAAAGCTGGCTTAAAACTCAACATTCAAAAAACTAAGATCACGGCATCTGGTCCCATCACTTCATGGCAAAAAAATGGGGAAACAATGGAAATAGTTTATTTTCTTGGGCTCCAAAATCACTGAGGATGGTGACTGCAGCCATGAAATTAAAAGACGCTTGCTCCTTGAAAGAAAAGCTATGACCAACCTACACAGCAGAGACGTTACAAAGCAGAGACGTTACTTTGCCGACAAAGGTCTGTTTGGTCAAAGATATGGTCTTTCCAGCAGTCATGTATGAATGAGAGTTGGACCATAAAAAAGTTGAGTGCCAAAGAATTTATGCTTTTGAACTGTGATGTTGGAGAAGACACTTGAGAGTCCCTTGGACCACAAGGAAATCCAACCAGCCGATCGTAAAGGAAA
The DNA here is from genome assembly GCF_002263795.3 of Bos taurus. Classification (NCBI taxonomy): domain Eukaryota; kingdom Metazoa; phylum Chordata; class Mammalia; order Artiodactyla; family Bovidae; genus Bos; species Bos taurus. The sequence continues at coordinate 21,110,163 of NC_037351.1, read as the reverse complement.
TTAGTTCTGAATACTCATTGAAAAGACTGATGCTGAATCTCCAATACTCTGGCCACCTGATGTAAAAAACGACTCAGTGGAAAAGACCCTGATGCTGGGAAAATCTGAAGGCAGGAGAATGGGACGACAGAGGACAAGATGATTGGATGGCATCACCGATTCGGTGGACGTGAATTTGAGCAAGCTCCGGGAGCTGGTGATGGACAGGGAAGCCTGGCATGCTGCAGTCCAGGGGGTTGCTGGGTCAGACACAACTGAGTGACTGAACTGCTCCCTCCATTTATTACCTATAATCTTAGGCAACATGCCCTAAGATTATCTAAGCCTCACTTGCTTCCTTTATACAATATGGGTATCTCTTTTATCGGGCTGTGAGGCCTGCTGCTACTGCTAAGTCGCCTCAGTCGTGTCCGACTCTGTGCGACCCCATAGACGGCAGCCCACCAGGCTCCCTCGTCCCTGGGATTCTCCAGGCAAGAACACTGGAGTGGCTTGCCATTTCCTTCTCCAGCGCATGAAGGTGAAAAGTGAAAGTGAAGTCGTGAGTGAAGTGAAGTGAAGTGAAAGCTGTGAGGCCTAAATAAGTTAATTTTGGAAGTTTTCAAACTATGAAGTGCCATATGACTGTGGTTATCATTCTGAGATGGCATCAGAACTATCGTGCACCAAAAACAGCCAAGAGAATAAATGTCCTGAAATGTGGAGTTCTTAGTCACTTTAGGGCTGACAGTTGTTCTAACATTCCAGTTCTTAAAATAAATGTCTTCACTATTTCTGAATTTAAATGTATATATAAGGGCTAACTTTTTCTTGCAGATGCCACTAAGAAGTCTGCTCTCTTCTTTCATACATGACTATGACTTAAAAAAAAAACAGAGAGAATTTCAATTGTATGCAGGTGAGGATTGTTAGTGGCCAGTAAAGGCTGTGGTCAACAATTTCAAGCATCATGCCTACCATGCTCCAGGCCTTCCTTCCTACCTACTTCCTGAGGGACAATTGCTGAAGCAGAAAAGGAAAACATCAAGTTAGGAAGCCCAGTCCTGATTCTAGTGAGCAAGCTGTGTAGCTTCTCTAGGAATCGAGTCTGAGTGTAATCCAGGTTCCAGAATACTCTGAACACAAGGTTTTGACAAATCATTCTTTCATCTGTGGAATCAATCTTCAGCATCCCCTTCAAGTATAAAATACGACTGGGCCAGATAACAACCAGTTTTAAAAGACATACATACTAGGATATTATTTTAGTCAAGAAAACATGGACATCCTAGCATGCTGGGGTTATTAAAGACTTTCCCCACACAGTTACTTCTTAAGGATGGAGTCAGTAATATTTCCACACGACATCTTATTTCTATAGTATTCTTAGGGGTACCTATGCAAACACCTAAGCAATTTAATTTCTCCCTTTATGACTGTATGTATCCTTAGTCAAAATTTGATAGTAACATACTTGAGAATCTTGGGTTACAACGAATTAATGTTAAAGGTAGAGCTAGTTATCTTCATTCCAAACAGTATCAAGACATAATCTTCAGAACATATTACAAGAACCCCTTAGGTTGATGATAATGCTCACAATCCTGGGTCCTTTTATTGTTCTTCTGTAGAACTCTAAATGGCTTTGTTCTTTGATATGTATTTTATTATGTCTTTTGCCTCTCTCTAGATGTTATCAAGTCTTTCTTATATGACTTTCTTCAAATAACTATTTATTAATAGAAGCTCCAACTCTCACTTTTGAGAATCCACCATAATTTACTTCATTTTGCTTTCCCTGGTGTTGGGACTCTTTGCTAGGTTAGACAGGAAAAGTTAACCAAAGTATTTAATATCAATCAAGATTTTTTTAATACCATTTTTTTTTTTTTTCAAAACAAGGCCAAGAAATTTCATGGTGTCAGGAAAATTAGTCAAGTCTGTGTCGTCTCCAGGGAACAGAGTATAAAGCAGGTAAAGATCTCAGTAGTTTGCTCTAACCTGTCATCTAGAAAACAAATACCCAAATTTAGTTTGGTATACAGTCCTGAAATTTTTCAAAATTATAATAATTTAAATATTTTAAAAATACCAAATCCTTTCTATTTTCTTTTCACAGTATCCTATTTGTCTCTGATGGGCCCATTTTTCCTTGACCATCTGCAGAAAAGTTCTACCTTTTAGTGGGAAATACTTTAGCATAAATGAATGTTATCTAACACTGTCTTACATCATTCAGCTCCTTTGAGGGCTCACTATCATTTTCTTAAGTATTCTAAAAGCAGATTTTACCTTAAAATATCCTTGAAAAAGGTAATTCCCACCTGTTAATAAGTTATGATTCTACTAGCACAAAGGCTCATTAGCCTTCTGGATTAACAAGTAGAAAAAAGATTCAATATTTACTCAGGGACTAAGATTTCTGCAGGGAACCCAATGCCTACCTGGCTATCAGCTGGGTTTTTAAAAAGTCAGTAATGCTAAATTATAATGAGGGTAGATACTGTTACAAATAAGCTTTATACATTTCTAGATTCATCAACTATGATGCTAATTAAAATTTTGATGTGCTTACTAAATGTCAAACACTGTTCTAAGTGGCCCATTTAATCTTCATAGGAAGAGACTATTATTATCCATGCATTACAGTGCTTCCCTGGTGGTTCACCTGGTAAGGAATCTGCCTGCAATGCCGGAGACCTGGGTTCAATCTCTGGGTTGGGAAGATCCCCTGGAAACGGGAATGGCTACCCACTCCAGTATTTTGGCCTGGAGAATTCCATGGACAGTATAGTCCATGGGGTCGCAAAGAATTAGACAGGACTGAATGACTCTCAGTTTCACAGATAATAAAACTAAAGCACAACTGCTGCTGCTGCTGTTTAGCCGCTCAGTCATGTCCAATTCTTTATGACCTCATGGACTGTAGCCCGCTAGGCTCCTCTGTCCATGGGATTTCCCAGGCAAGAATACTGGAGTGTATCTCCTTCTCCAGGGGAATCTTCCTGACCCAAGGATCAAACCTGCATCTCCTGCTTGGCAGGCAGATTCTCTACCACTGAGCCACCAGGGAAGTCCAAAGCACAATTAACTTCTTGTTAAGAAACTTCCTCTGAAGTCAACAAAGGCTGCAAACTGACAATCTGGCTTCAGAGTCTTCATACTTAACCATTATTCTATCTTACCTCTCATATCTAGAATTGTTACTGGGATGGGTATTCTGAAGAAGTGTTATCCAACTGAAATCTACCTTACATCGAATATAGGACCACCACAATCACAGGACTAACAGGTCCCTAAAACTCAAAACCCAACACATTAAGGAAACAAATTGTGACTTATAGTAGGTAGTCTATCCTTTCATTAAAACATCTCTGGAATTTCCAGTAGTGGAGAGATGTCATTTTCTCATGAGTAACAGCATATGGGCTTAAAGATTAAAAAAGGGGGGGAGGGAGGGGAAGGGGGCCAATGATAGTAATAGCAGCAACACACAAGAGAAGAGAAACAAGAAAAGGTAAAGGGCCAGTCCAGTCAGCAATGATGACCAGCATTTCAGAGAAGTTGAACCTATTGCCAATTATCACTTTTGACATTGGAAGGGGAGCATAAGCCAGGAGTCTACAGGCCACTTCTCTGTAACTTCAAAATCAAATGGAAAGAAGGAATTTAAGGAAGTGAGATGTAACACATTTTCTACTCATCTTATATTTACCCTAAGAAGTAAGACTTAATCACGTTTTCTTGAAATTTTCATTTACCTTTTGGCCTATTTTCATCTCCTGTGTGCCTTTTAGACTTAATCCCTAAGAAAATGTTATCCAGTTACTAAAGAATCACACTATCTCAGGGTCATGGAGGTCAGCTAATTTGGTATTTCCCAAATTGGGTGTCCAGCAGGTTTTCCAGTATGTCACGTATGGATGTGAGAATTGAATTACAAAGAAAGCTGAGCGCCGAAGAATTGATGCTTTTGAACTGTGGTGTTGGAGAAGACTCTTGAGAGTCCCTTGGACTGCAAGGAGATCCAACCAGTCCATCTTAAAGGAGATCAGTCCTGGGTGTTCATTGGAAGGACTGATGTTGAAGCTGAAACTCCAGTACTTTGGCCACCTGATGTGAAGAACTGATTCCTTAGAAAAGACCCTGATCCTGGGAAAGATTAAAGGTGGGAGGAGAAGGGGATGACAGAGGATGAGATGGTTGGATGGCAGCACCAATTCGATGGACCTGAGTTTGAGTAAGGTCTGGGAGTCGGTGATGGACAGGGAAGCCTGGCATGCTGTAGTCCATGGGGTCACAAAGAGTCAGATACAACTGAGTGACTGAACTTAACTGAAATTGGGTGTCGTGCAGATTATTGCTACACAAGGCTTTTAACAGGCAGGCCATAAACCAGGGATTCTGGGCTGTTCAAGAGCACATATAGCTTCTTTGTGACATCCCTGCTCCCATCTCCAGCGTGCTCATGTCCAGAATGAAGCTTCAGAAGAGATTCCGGTTTGTAACACTCCTCAAAAACACTAACATACATAACACAGGCAAACATTAGAGCCAACATCTCTCTTGTTCTTGTCATTCAATCTCTTCTTGACCACCTTCAGCAACAGCAAACATTGCATTCTCTTTTACTTTTAAAGAACAGTTTCACAGGATACAGAATTTTAGGATGGAATTTCTCCCAACACTTTTCATTCCACTCTTCTTGGCGTGGTTCTGCTGTAATTCTTTTCCGACAGGTAAGAATTTTTCTTTTTCAACTCTTCCCAAGGTTTTCTCTTTGCATTTCATTTTCTGCAATTTGAATATGACATGAAAACTGAAAGTGTTAGTTGCTCAGTCATGTCCAACTCTTTGCAACCCCATGGACTATATACAGTGCATGAAATTTTCCAGGTCAGAACACTGGAGTGGGTAGCCATTTCCTTTTCCAGGGGATCTTCCTGACCCAGGCATCAAACTGGGGTCTCTCAAATTACAGGTAGATTCTTTAATGTCTGAACCACCTGGGAAGCCCAACATGCCTAAGCGCAAACCACATTTTTATATCCTGTCAAGTATTTGTCCTCTCCATTTCCTGGATCAGTCAGTTTGATGTCCTGTCATTAATTTTGGAATTTCTTCTGCTTCATTTGTTCTCCTGATATCCCAAGCAAATGTTATGTTACACTTTTCCAAACTGCCCACAATTCTTGAATGTTCTAGGTTTGGTTTTTGGAGAAAAGGTTGTTGCTGTTGTTCTATTTTCTCTTTGCATCTAAGTTGGGAAAATCTCTATGATGGATTATCAGGCCCATATATATTTTTCCCTCAGCAGTGTCCAGTCTACTGAGGTGATCATCAGAAGCACTCATGTCAGTGTTTATTCCTAGCATTTAAAATTTGTTTTTGATTCTTTAAGCATTTTCACCTCTACTTACATCTGTTCTTGCATGGTGTCTACTCTTCATTAGAGTTGTTAACATATTAATCAATTACATTCCTGAGCTGGTGATTCTAGAATTTGTGTCATACAAGAATCTACTTCTGACTTCTTGTTTTGTCTCTTCAGGCTGTTCCTTGCCTGTTGGCATGTTTCGTAATTTTTCAAAAGCTGAACATGATTACCAGACAATAAAAGACTAAGGTAAACAGATCTTTATCTTGAGGTTTTACACTGGTCTGGCCAGGATTGGGGCTATAGTTAAGGTCTGCTGTAGATGTAGATAGCTGAGGCTTTTTGAAACACATTACTTTCATAGTCCTTTCACATTAGGCCAGGTCTAACTGGAAGAATGGTTTTGTCATTTGGAAGATATCCACTGGTCCTAATTCAGCCTTCTTACATAAAACAAATTCTTTTCTCCCAATAGCTTTCAAAGCATCTAAAGACAAGTAGCACATAAATTATGCCTGTCCTTAAGTCTGATCTCTGATATCCCCATTTGTTCAACTGTCCAATGTACTTTATTTCCTTTGTCATCCTGACCCCTGCCTCTGAATACACTGTGGTAATTCCCTTTGCTAATGCAGAATCCAGCTGCATTAACAAGCATGGTTTAACAAGCATGCATTAACAAACATGCTTTAACAAGCACGCAATGAAATAGAACTTATTTTTCATATTCTGAACACTTAGTGTAGCTTAACACTGTTTATGTTACTACAGCTTTATCACCACACTAACAGCTACATGACCCCTGTTTTCTCAAGAAATGATGCCAAGCCATACTGATGCCAAGTCCTACTGATGCCAAGTCCTACTGATGCAGTTAGCTTAGAGAAATCTAAATGCAGGAACTGACAGTGGAAATTTTTAAGTGATAATGAAAGCAATGCAAGATTCATAGATTCCCCATTCAATTTGCACTGGTTATGGACCAATGGTTATTAAACTGTGAGCCACAGATGCGTGTTAGAGGCAGCTTTAATTCAACTAAAGTTGTAAGCAAATCTGGGCAATGTGCATTTTTCAAAACTTCTGGCCACTCAGAAAATTTAAAAATGACAATGCTCTCATATTCTATAATCTGATGTTTCATGAACTTTTTTTTTTGGCTCTGACACACAGCATGAGGTCTTAGTTCCCAGAACAGAGCCCCCTGCAGTGAAAGCAGTTTTAACCCCAGATGGGAACCAGGGATGTCCCAAACACTTTTTCTTTAATCAAAGAAAACTGAACACATTTATCTATGGTCCCAAAAGTTAAAAAGTAACTAAAATCTCATTAGGATTTACAATACAGAACACATTACTGTAGCATAATGTATTCAGCATCTAATAAGTTATCAAAATTTATCAAATTTACTGATAATGATCTGCCTAGTTAATAGGCGTATTTCATTGTATGTAAAATTATCTCAATTTTAAAATGCACTAAGTATTAATCCTAAAAAAATCCAAGAATACTACTTTATGATGGAATAATATCACTGGTATTAGAAAGCTTCCAAGGATGAAATTGGCTTTGCTTTGAAGTAGTGCCTTTCTTCATAACCTGATCTAAGCATGACCAAATTTGACACGTTTTACAAAGAAATTTTGCTTTAGGAAGCTATGCCAGACAGAATTCTTTCTGTGAGATGTTAGTATCAATGACATAAGACTCTCTTTAAAATTTTGATTTAACTACCCAAGAAGTTCATATTTTACTTCAACAGTATGTGCAATGCTATCAAAATTACCAAGACAAATTCTAACATGAATCTTACTTCAAAAAGGAGTGGACAATTAGAAGGTATAGTTACCAAAAATACCACTCCCCCAATAAATTACAATGGTGCATTGAAGGACTGAGCTTAGAGAGGCAGTAAGGACTTGCAGATTAACTTCTAGTATTTTTGATAGTAAATATCTCCCCCAACCAGGATGTCACACAGACCTAGGTCTTCCAGTAGATCCACAACTTATATATCCTACATGGATAAATGGACCTCTTTCCTAAGGCTTCAGCTGTCTTTTAAATAAAGGAAACAAAAGATACAATAAATGCTAGCCACCTATAATGTTGTTTAAAAAAGTCACTATCACCAATACTTTTTAGAAGATGAGACTGAATATATGCAACTATTTAAAACAAAACAGTAGAGTGAAATATTAAAAATCATTGTTTTCAGAGAGGTCGATATAAACTCTTGAGCTGGAATTTTTTCAGTACTTTCCAAATTTTCTATAATAAACATTTATTGTTTTTATGATGGGAAAGCATTTTAGGAATAAAAGGCAAGGAAAAATTTTAAACTCTGCATACAAACTTACTCAGAAGTTTCCAACTATAAGACGAAGAATGGGCGGAAAGTCAAAAGCACTGAATTTTAGAGTTTAAACAGATCTCATAAATCATTAGGTTTGATATCTGCATTTTGAAAATGAGGGGAAAAAGAGGTTTATATTACACAACTTCAAGTTCACACCAAAGTTCTAAAACCCATAACTCTCTGGTTCATTATTCTAATCCAAACTTCATACTCACTGAAGGCTAATCAAGATAAATATCCAAGTTGGATGTAAATCTGTACATTGAGTATGGCTGTAACTCTTTTAACATTTTTTTAATGAGGCTTACAACGGTATTTTTAATCTGTGATTTTTATAAGATTAAGAAAGTACACTGAAATGTTATCAGGAACTAAGTAGTTTTAATATATTCGTTTTAATGTAATTATTTTAATATTTTCAAATTTCCTTTGAAGATCATATTAACTAATACTTCAGTGCTTCAGTGTTCTCATTCATAAAACAGTATCCACCTCATATAGTCACAAATAAAGATAGGATCAGTACCTAGAACTGCACCCTCACAAAGAGTAAATGCTAAGTATTTGTTATTATTTTATAATAAAATTATAAATTGTCTCCTTACAATGTCATTTAACTGCAGTATCAGGTTTCAGGTTAGACACTGATCATTTTTCACCCATATAATGTATGGAAAATGTTTCCTTTATTCAGGATTGGGATATTTCATGCAAGAGGCCAAAGATTTTTGGGAATCTAAATAAAAACGAATAAGCTCTTAGAGGCTGTGAAGACAACCTATTTTCTGATGAATACTAATTAGGGATGGGGCAGGATCTCCACGTGTGTAGGCATTTTCAGTAGTTTACATCTACTGAATGTTGCAATTTTCTGTTAACTATTTCCTAGGAGAAAATTCTTCCCTCTGAATCTGCTGTCTTATGTATTGCCCTTCAAGGAATGGATGGTAGTTCCAGTGATGTTACTGTCTTTGTGACTAGACTGTTATGTACAACTTACTTGGGTTGTCATTAAAGTGGACAAGATCCAACATCAATTATCCCAGTGAATGATTTTCCAGAAACAGGTGATTCCCATTACTCCTGGGCCTCACCAGCTTGGAGGAAACACTGCCCTTTTCCTCTGCTCCAAGCTCGGATACAGACACAAATGCCTCACCGCTGCTCCCCGGCCCAGGAAGTTTGGGAAGTGACCTTCCTGTTTCCACTGCAGCACCCTTAGTCCCTGTGCGTTGTTCCAACCTCCTGCTTCCACTTCGGAGCTTAGATTATTTAAGCAAATGCTCCCATCTTGAGGAGGGCACATGCCAAGATGTGGTTTATTTCTTCAATTCCTATCAGTGATCCACCTTCTGAGTAGACTGCCATCTGAGGGAGGAGGGCACCCATAGCATTTCTCTTATATTAGAGTGGAGCTATTATATACATCATATTTAATAAATATAACTTATCCATTTTATCTCTGTATCTTTTAAGCAATCTTTGTCAGTCATTATAAACAGGATTTTCTGTGGCAACAGAAATGTTCTGTATCTGCACTATCCAAGAGTACCAAAGAGCCACACATGGCTACTAAGCATCTGAAATATGGCTAATGCTGATAACTTAAATTTTATTCAATTGTAATTAAATATCACTGTGGCTAGTGGCTACTGGGTAGTGCAGCTCCTTATCTCTTTACATTGACCTCAACTCCATGTGTGCCTTCAATTCATTCTTCCTCAAATTTCATTTCATCCCCCCCTCTTCATTGTATCTACCTTTATATTTGTGTAATATATATACATATTCATCTTTATTATATGATATCATAAAAATAGACTATGCTAGGTTTTATAATTCCTTTATTAAATTTAATATATATTAATATATATTAACTTTTCTATAAGTTCTAGGAGGTGGGAAAAGCTGCCATTCAGTCTAACATCTTAAAAAAAAGGAATCTACTCTGCTTTCATTTTCTCTACAGAAGAGTGAAAATCTAAATCAGGCAAGGAAATAATGTGAATATCACACTTTAATTATGCCCAAGTGTCCTAACAGAATCAATTACATTCCAGACCAACTTCATTTACAACAGAGAAATAAGTATGGGGCAGGTAAGTCCAAATCTCAAAAAAAGATGGAATATATTATTTAAAAGATCTTAGGAATCCAGTTGCAATCACTTAGATGCTAAGACTATAACTAGGAATATAAACACTTGCTTTTTGAGAGCTCACATTACAGATATAAAAACACTGCAGACATCTTATACTCTTCTTACAGTATCCCAATAAATAAAACACAAATTCACTGGTTAAATGATAAAACAGATATAAACTAGCTAGAAAACCTCCAAGTCTCTTTGTTTTGGGGCTGAAACTTCTGGGGCACTTACTATATGCTGAGCAGTTTAAGCATCCCAACTTGTTTAAATCCCATAATAATCATATAAAGCAGGTATAATTATTATCTCTATTTTATAGACAAGGAAACTGAGGTAGAGAAAGATCAAATGATTTGCCGTATGCCACTCAGCTAGTGAGTGGTAAAGCCAGATTCTTAACTCAGGTAATTCGGTTCCAGAGTCCCTACTCTTCTGCACAGGGCTAAAGCGCCTGGCTATGTGTTCACTGATCCAAGACCAAGCTGATTAACTGGGGAAAATGTCTAATCACAGGCATATGTTTCTAGCCTAGCCTTATCTCTCAAACACACAAATATACTTTTATTTGTAATTTAGAATATATCAAGAAATTTGCATAAGAAACAAAAGCCAAAACAAGAAGCAACAAAAGTAAAGTGTTTTTAAGAAAAACTCTTACAGACTGAAACACTGATTCAGTAAGATAATACAGACACATGTATTTTAAAAACTAATTACATAAGAATCTGACAAACAACTCCAAGATTAAGAATGGCTGATGTTGAATAAAAAAAAGTTTGAAATAGTCCCAAAATTAGCATGAGCAAAAAAATGCCAGAGCTACACTGTCAAAAATATACACCACCAAAAGAAAGGAAAAAACCCCTCAGGGCTAGAAGAAAGTTTATATGCAGCCAAAAAAGCTCCAAAGTGAAGGGAATGGTCTTTCTCAAAGGAAAGCAGGGTGTTTGCTTTGATATCCCTACTGCATCAGTAACAGAAGTACAGGAAAAGTGGCATGATTCACAGCTAGCAGCTTTCTGTGGCCACGGAGCAACCAGAGCTAGAAAGTCCATGGGAAGGATATTGCAACTTTCGAGGACAGTGGGAAGGCAATTGAGGCTTCAGGGGACAGCGTGAGGGCAACCGAGGTGTCAGGGGACAGTGGGAAAGTAGTAGAAGCTTCAGAGGACAGAGATCAGGAGACGGCAACAAAAAGTAACAGATTTCAAAACAAAGGCCAGAAGCGGAGTTTTAATAATGCATTTGGACAGTAGCTTGAAGTAGAGGATTTATTTGGCCAAAACAGAACTATGTTCAGCAATGTGGAACTGAACATTATTTTTCATACAAAGTTAAAAGCACATTGTATCTCCTTCCTGACCACTTGCCCAGTCCCCATCTCTTCGAGAGAGAAAAGCTTCATCTAAATTATTTCATCTGACTGATGACTGTCTTATAACTTTATTGTTACTTCCATCTTGGGTATTCCTTTGGAAAAGGTGCATGGATTCATTACATAATCTAATGTATCATTTATAGATTATAAGATAAAGTCAAGCATGTATCTGCTGATACTTTTTAAGTTGACCTGTCATTATACTTAGAAATGTCTCTTAATAGTAGGCTTCCCTGGTGGCTCAGATGGTAAAGACTCTCCTGCAATGCAGGACCCCTGGGTCGGGAAGATCCCCTGGAGAAGGAAATGGCACCCCACTCCAGTAATCTTGCCTGGAGAATTCCATGAACAGAGGATCCTGGCAGGCTACAGTCTATGGGGTTGCAAAGAGTCAGGCATGACTGAGCAACTATCATTCACTATCACTCAAAAAAGCTCTAAATTATTTATGCTAAAATCATATTTTATTTATGAGAATTAACTTCAACATACTTTAAAGAATAAAAAAAAAGACATATAATTATTGACTTTGCTTACTGAAGTGATCTTTTCTCAGAGCTCATTACTTTCATCAAACATGTACTTTCAAATATCTATTTATTTGTACAATTCCTAAACCCACAGATTAGGGAAAATAATCTAAAAGTAGAGAGAGAAAATGCTTTAAGCACTAACTGCAAGCAATAAAACATATAAGTTAACCTACAAAGAACACATATGAAAGTTTCTTAAAAAAGCAGACAGTAGCAGATTAAGCAGTATGTAACATTTACATTAAATAAGTCCAAATTCCTATAAATTTTACCAAGCTCTATGGGCAGGACTATTTTCCAGTTGTTAGACATTTATAATGTAGATTCTCCTATGTGTCACTTTAACAAGCAACCTGTGCCTGTGGGGACTCCCAGCAGCACGGGGAGGGTCCAAGGACCACCGTGACTAAAGGGGTACTGGGTGGCATGGCTCCTGTGCTGGGAAAAGAGAGGCAACGCTCCAGTCAGGTCTGGGCTGACTGGGCAAACTCGCAGAACTCTTGGTGCTAACATCTCCTCGGATGCCGATTCCCTATCCACCTGCTCCAGAGTTGTAGCATCTGTGAACTGGCCAACTAAAAGCCAGTATTAAATCTCTTTTTTCAACAGAGATCAATAAAACACTGACAAAACTCTCCACTCCCCCCATTAGAGAACCATGCTGTGAGCAAGAACAAGTACAACAGAAACAGCAACAGCAACAAAAACCCACGGGACTATTAAAGGAAAACAACAGAAATGAGGAAAAACAATGAGAAAAGATAAACAATGTGGCATAAAGATTCAAGAGAGTCAATATATGTAACAGGGAATTTAAGGAGCAACTATGGTAGCTCCGATGGTAAAGAATCCACCTGCGATGCAGGAGATGCAGGTTCAATCCCCAGGTTGGGAAGAGCCCCTGGAGGGGGGCAAGGCAACCCACTCCAGTATTCTTGCCTGGAGAATCCCAGGACAGAGGAGCCTGGCAGGGTCCATGGGGTCACAAAGAGTTGGACACGACTAAACACCTAACACTGTAATAAGAAACTAACAGAAATAAATGGCAACATACATTTTTCTGATAAAAGTGAACAGCAATGTCAAGCCAAATTAATTAAAGGCCAATATCCTAGATATGTGATAGTCAAAGTGTTAAATGTGTAAGAGAAAAGAAAAAAAAACCACGGTAACTAGACCAAATGAAAAAAGAAAGTGACCCAAGAATTCTACATTCAGCCAAGTACTCATATGTGAGCAGAAAGGAAAGCCACTCACAGACATGCCAAGACTTGCACTAATTTTGCTATTCATTGACTTCCACAACTCTGCCCTTTTTTTTGACATAGTTGACTGGAATAGCTTTTCAAGTAAATTTTTAAATGACAAATAATATACAAATAATGTAGTAAAATTAAAAAATAAGAAAAACACGATTTTCTACAGACCACTGAAAGGATCTAGGATTCTATAAATGAAACTGGTTGGTAAAGAGCAAAGAGAAAAGAGGGAGAAAACTAGAGAGCTATTATTTCAGAGTATATAATTTCAATATCAATAGTAGGTTGTGGTTTTTACTTATAATTCTGGATTTTTGGTATAATCTACATTTTCCCCAGGAATGCATGTGAATGTATACACACACACACATACACACACAAATATATAAAACACATAAATGAAAAAAAAAACTTTTGTGAAATTTCCTAAACAAAAGTATATAATAAATTTCTAGCTACTGATCAGAAAATGGAGATTACTAGTCTCAAAACCATGTGCTCCCTTCACATCAGAAACATTATTCAAGCAGAGGCTAGTTAACCTATCTTTTGAGAAGTGTGCTAAATTAATTTCCAGCACTGGGTAAATTAGATGATCTCCAAACCAAGCTCTGTGCATTGTTGGTAGGAATGCAAAATAGTTGTGGCCATTATAGATGGTATAGTATGGTAATTTCTCAGAAAAATGGAAAACAGAATTACCACATATTTCAGCAATCCCACTCCTGGGTATATACCCAGAAGATGTGAAATCAGGGACTCAAAAAGATATTTGCTATGAACCCATGTACACAGCAGCATTATTCACATTAGCCAAAAGGCGGAAGCTATTACAGTGTTCACTGATGGACAACTGGGGAAAAACAGAAAAGTTTATACATGTTATAAAGTATTATTGAGCCTTAAAAAAGAAAATTCTTGGACTTCCCTAGTGGTCCAGTGGTTAAGAGACCACCTGCCAATGCAGGGGACATAGGTTCAATCCCTGGTCTGGGAAGACCCCACATGCTGCGAGAGAACTAATTCTGTGCGCCACAACCACTGAAGTTCATGTGCCCTAGAGCCTGTGCTCTGCAACAAGAGAAGCCACTGCAAACACAAGCCCCACTCACTGCATCTAGAGAAAGCCCTCAAGCAGCAATGAACACCCAGCACAGCCAAAAATAAATTAAAAAAAAAAAAATTCTGGCATGTTATAACATGGATGAACCTAGAGAATATAATGCTAAGTGATATGAAAGTGAAAGTGGTTAACTGTTCAGTCATGTCCAACTCTGTGCGACCCCATGAACTGAAGCCTGGCAGCCTCTCTGTCCACGGGATCCTCCAGGCAAGAATACTGGAGTGGGTTGCCATGCCCTCTCCAGGGGATCTTCCCACCCCAGGGATTAAACCTGGGTCTCCTGCACTGCAGGCAAATTCTTTTATCATCTGAGGCACCTGCGAAGCCCCTCCCATCAAAAAGACAAATACTGCACGATTACACTTATATTATATATCCAGCATAGACTTATTCACAGAGACAGTTTGTCAGGGGTGGTAGGGAGTGGGGAGTTGATTCATGGGTATAGTTTCAGTTCTGCTACATGAAAACAGTTCTGCAGGCTGGCTACAAAAGAACATGAATATACCTAACAGTATTGAACCACATACTTTTAAAAATGGTTAAGATGGTCAACTGTATATTTATCTTACAATTTTTTTAAGTGTAAAAGAAAAAAACTATACCATTACTTTAACTGCTCCCAGAATTTATCCCAGTAAAGATTTTTCTGGGTATTATGCAATTTAAAGGATCTGGTAGTAGGGCAAAAGCAAAAAACAAAAAACCATTATGTAAAATAATGGCTTTTGGTATTTATTGCCAACTGTCTTTCACAAAGAATGAATGATACATGAATTTACATCAACAGTGTAAGAGACCCACTCCCATCTCCTCTTGCCATTGCACAGGATGCCATATCCTTTTCTTAAACTTGTAGCTAACATGAGCATGAAAATCATATCATGTATTACTTTTTCCATTTTTCCCCTACTTCTAAGAATTTATGAAACTATGATCACAGATAAGCATATTCTTAAACTGGAAAAAATAAATGCTAAGCAGCAGTCAGCTGGCTAAAGAAATACTTCTTTAAAACAGAATATGACCTAGATATTAAAATGAGAATTTCTGTAATCACAGGAAAATGTTTACAGTACATGTGTAAAAATGGCAATGTATAAAAATGTCATACATGCTAATGCAATGACTGACCCCATCTTCCAAATCTTGTCAAGGGTTATTTCAGGAGGAACGAGACTTTAGGTGATATCTGTGCTTACCAATAGTTTCTAAACTATGAGGAGCATGTACTACTCATACAATCTTTTTTTAAAGAACTAATATTTACTGACCACTCAAGCTAGTTCTCTAGTTTAATATCCTTTTAGTCAATGCCAGAATCATTCACACCATAGTTTTCAATCTCATTTATCACTGATTCCTCTTACTCCTCTGATCCAATTAACAAATTATGGTGATTCAATTGTTCCCCTCACCTTTCCATTCATTTTCTCATTGCTATCATCAATTATGGTTTAGCCCTTCATTACCCATAATATAAAATTTCCAGTAAAGTCCTATCTGGTCTCCCAATCGCAAATCTCTTGCCATTCTAATCCACTTGGCAAATGCAACCGGGTTTCCAAACACTGCTAATGTTACAAGTCCGCTCTGGCCTCTGGGCTGTTATAAACCAACCATCTGCTCAGCCAGCCATTCAGTGCCCGTCACAATTTGATTCCAACCTACTTTTCAATTTCACCTCACTCCTAATAATTCTCAGCTGCTACAGTAACAACAAGTAATTGTAGCAGCTGTCAGTTATTGAGCACTTTACTACACCCAGGGTGCTAATTGCTTTATACGCATAAATTCCGTAATCACAATGCTTCTCTTGAAGGGTATGAGTAACTCATACTTACGAGTATGAGTTCTATTCCACAAAGGAGTTAACAAGCAGAGAGCAATTAGAGTTTAATTCCTCTTTTTAGGTAAGTGAACAAACATAGACAAGGACTGATTTAATTTGTAGCTATGGTTCTTCCACCAGGTAGCACTGTGATGCTTATAAATTCAGCACTTATGGATTGCTGAGTATTACTGTTCGTCATTCATGTTTTCTAATATATCGTTAAAGTGTTATTCTACTGAAGACAAAAAGTAAACTGGTAAAATAATTTTAAAATTCCAAAATGGTCTTTCATTTTTTGTCAAAAATTCCCAGCTGCAGTTCTAGAATCCATAGTCCTTTAACACAAAACCCCTTTTTAAAAAGTACTGGGCTTATACTAATATGACTTAAAAATTAACTTATTTTCTGCTGAATATAATTTTTTTTCAAAAACCTCAAATATCTTTAATCATTTTATCAAAGCATCATTCTAATTACGAGAGAAATCACAAATTTAAAATACAAAGAGTACATACTCCTTGCAAACTACATTTGTACTAGCATTCATTCATTCATTCATCATTTGATGGCCAACTATCATTTTACTCACTCACCTAAAATAGTTTTTAGGAGAAAAACTATTGCTCCAAACCCTTAAGATACAGCAATAAACATGAAAAATAAAGTTCTTCCTTTCATGGTACTCACATTCCAGTCAGGTACAGATATAAGTATATAATAAGGTTTTAAATTTCAAACAGTGGTTTAAGTTCCATGAAGAAAAAACAATATATCAGCAATGTAATCAGGAGAAGGGTAGGTGGAATTTAATGAGACAAGGGTTCTAAGGAGGTGATATAGGAATGAAAAAAAAGGAACCAAGTTCCCAGGTGGTGCTAGTGGTAAAGAATCCACCTGCCAATGCAGGTTAGACATGAGATGCGGGTTTGATCCCTGGGCTGGGAAGATCCCCTGGAGGAGGGTATGGTAAGCCACTCCAGTATTCTTGCCTGGAGAATCCCATGGACAGAGGAGCCTAGCAGGCTGCAGTCCACAGTGTTGCACAGGAGTCTTACACAACTGAAGCAACTTAGCACGTAACTAAAGATGGTGACTGCAGCCATGAAATTAAAAGACGCTTACTCCTTGGAAGGAAAATTATGACCAACCTAGATAGCATATTCAAAAGCAGAGACATTACTTTGCCAACAAAGGTCTGTCTAGTCAAGGCTAAGGTTTTTCCAGTGGTCATGTATGGATGTGAGAGTTGGACTGTGAAGAAAGCTGAGCGCCGAAGAATTGATGCTTTTGAACTGTGGTGTTGGAGAAGACTCTTGAGAGTCCCTTGGACTGCACGGAGATCCAACCAGTCCATTCTGAAAGAGATCAGCCCTGGGACTTCTTTGGAAGGAATGATGCTGAAGCTGAAACTCCAGTACTTTGGCCACCTCATGCGAAGAGTTGACTCATTGGAAAAGACTCTGATGCTGGGAGGGATAGGGGGCAGGAGGAGAAGGGGACGACAGAGGATGAGATGGCTGGATGGCATCACTGACTCGATGGACATGAGTCTGAGTGAACTCCGGGAGTTGGTGATGGACAGGGAGGCCTGGTGTGCTTCAATTCATGAGGTAGAGAAGAGTCGGACATGACTGAGCGACCGAACTGAACTGAACTGAAAGATCAGGAGACAGCACTACAGCCACTTTGTTAGCAACTGGCAAAGCAAAAGCCTTGCTGTGAAAACTTGCTTCATCTGCTTAAACTGATGCCTCTGAGATGGTTACAAGATGAGGTTAACAGAGACTCGAGACCAGTCATCTCACAGGCCATGTATGGAATCTAAGATCCAGAAGTGAAATAGGAAGCATTAGAGAGTTTTACAGGGGGGTCTGATGAGACCTGTTTTCCTCTTAAAAGTCCAATCTAGCTCTTGTGATGTAGAGTTAAGAGAGGGTGCAGGAACCTCAGCTGTTAAAACAACAGAGGCAACAGACAACAGTGTGGTCTGGTATGAGTTATGAAACATATATTACTTCTATTTAATTAGACACAAAGGTCTTCCATTTACATAACAAACTGAACTCCACTCCCTCCCCAAAAATCACTAAAATAATAAAATAAGCTATCAAGGCAGAAACCCACCAGGAAAAAGAAAGAACCACAGTATACAGATGTCCTGGAAGTTTTAGAAGAGAAAAAAATGAAACAAGGGATAATGACCAAGGGTAATATAATTCATCCTGAGCAATTTTGGATGTTCTGAGGACTCTGAGGCACCAAGCTCCTTGAAATGTAATGATGGGCCTTGTTTTGACAATGAAGACCAAATAGATATATCTTTCCATCAATCTGTTAAAACGCATCCCATAGAGCCGACAGATGAGGGATACGAAACAAAGCCAAAGACCTGCTTCTGAAGATCCGAGTCACACAGATAAGAGGTGAGGCACTGCTCTGAACACAGATGTCCTATGTGAGCTACTGAGCAAATCTGAACCATTTTGTCTAGAGAAAAGCCATGGCCCAGAAGAGAAGACCTATACAGATTAACGATTATCTGAGAATCATCAAAGACAATGACCTAATATAATCTTACTGAAAGTCTTTAACATGAATGAGCAACTTCATCTTTAGGAATTTATCACAAGAGGTAAGTGAGTAGCGAGTTAATAAAAGAGATGTTCACTGGGAATTCCCTGGAAGTCCAGTGGCTAGGACTCAGTGCTTTCATTGCTGAGGGCTTGGGTTCAATCCCTGGTCAGGGAACTAAGATTCCACAAGCCTTGCAGTATGGCCAGAAAAAAAAATGTCCACTGCAATACTGTTTATAGTATCAGACAAATGTAAACAATTAGTCATAAAGAACATATAGTTATGATATATCCATATGTTAAAAAAGAAAATAGTCACATGATAAGATGCATATATCACATGAAAAGGATAACACACAAAATATATGGACCCAATACATAAGGCTAATAAGCCTTTGCTTATGTAGCTTTTTTTCCCATGATGAAAACAGCTTACTGGAATAGTTATTAAAAATAATTAAAAGATTCCATAATCTTTGAAAAATGGATATATTAACCATAGCAAAGTTTTAAACTTGATATTTCAGTCTCAAAAAAAATCTAATTAAGACACTAGTAACATTTGCTTCTTTAAAAAAAATTCATATAGCTCCATCTTATTAAGTTAATTTTAAATTTAAGTGAAATCAGTATGATTTCAATGGAAAGATAAAGTATAAAGAAATAACTAAAGATTCCATAAACAGTTCTCCATATTCTACTACTATGCCCTTGAATGATACTTGTAATTTGATAAATCAATAAAAAAACAATCAAAAAGCTACATGCAAATACTTTTTAGCATTTTAAAATGTTTAATCCTGCATCTTCAGTGCTGTACATTTAAAATATTCTTATTTCCTATATTGAGAGATGTAAGTGTTTCTAATCACTAAATGTTGTAGGCAAAACAAAATTTACCTTTATGCATTTCTAAAAACTGGAAATTAAACTTTTTGGAAAGCAAAAAAGTTTATAAAAGCAAGCACTCTTGAAAACGCCAAGTAAATTAAGAAATGTCTACTTAGGAAGATATCATTTAAAATATTAGTCATAAATAAAGGCAAATACAAATAAGATAGTAAGAGGGAAGAAGAATTCATAAGCACAATAATCATTAGAAAAAAATTAGATAAGAAAAATAACAAAAATAAAAACAAAAATCTACCAAGTAATTAAACGTGTGTAAAATAGGCCAGTAGAATAGAAAAATGACTACATTCACAAATATACATGTATATACAGAAATATGATTGAAATTATATTTTACAATATAGCAAAACAGACTATCACTAAATGACTAATCATTAATCAGTGACAAGGGGACATTTACTATCACTTTCAGTTAGTTATATCCCTATATCATATATATCATGAACAAAAAGTCCTAATGGATAACATTATTAGGGGAAAAAACTACAGAAAACTTGTATAGTATTTTTATAATTATGAAAATTGAGAAGGCAATCCTAACTATATCCAAAAAACCTAGAATTTATAAAGGCAAAGACAAATATTAATCTATCATGGAACCATAAACCCAGAACCAAAGTTAAAGAGATACAGGAAATTTGCAGCAGAAATGAAGTGGCTAACAAATATTTTAAAATGACCAGGAGGCATGTGAGATCCTAAGTTTCCCCGACTGGGGAGTGAACACACACCCTCTGCATGAAAGGCTAAGTCTTAACCACTGGACCATCTGATTTTGCACCAGATATGCAAAAATTTTAAAGATCACTGACCAGTATTGGGTGAGGTTGTGCAGGAAAAGATGCACTCACACTTCAAGGAGTTGAAAAAAATCAAAATCAACATTTAACCAGTCATTCTTCTTGACCCAGCTATTCTATTCTACTTCTGAGACTCAATCCTACAGATACATACTAGCGCAACTAAACAAACCTGCATCAACAGGATGTCCTCTGTAATACTGGCTGTAATGCACAGAACTAATAAAAGCGCCTCAATGGGTACAATCTGACACCATGAGGGACAGACTTAAACAATATTCATACCATGAATGTTATTCCCTCATTTTAAAAAATTAGGTAAATCTGAATACACTGATAAAAGACTGCAAAGGATAAACACTATCCTCTCTGACAGCTTTCATACCCTGACTTCTAAAACCTGGAACTATGATTTGATTCTCCTTTTAAGAGCCATCAAACCATGATTTCCAATTTTCTATGGAAGTCTACCAATTTAAAACTGATCAATGTATCACGAGATAAATAGGTTTTATAAAAGCCTGTTTTTTTAATACCATCTGTATCATGAAAAGAAAAGTTACCTGCTTTAATAACCAGCTATAGTTACAAGTTAAAAAAATGACTCATAATTTCCAAAAATTTTTTAAACACTTCATGTTTTCACTCATTACAAATGTTTTCATACTGGCTTCCTTAAGAAATATGCAATAGCCAATTCCTGAACCCATACTTTAAATTTATATCCCCTCTTCTTTTGAAGAGCAATTACGGACATGTTAATACCTGGTCAATCACACTTAATGTTCAAGGATGCCTGACAAGTGAAAACTCTGTGATGCTGATATGGTCTAAATCCTGACCTCTCAGTCTCAACTTCAAAGGGATGCCACCTATTTGGCACAAAACATGTCTAAAAAACTCAAATCATTTTCACATCTTCTGACGAAAAAATCACCTAGCTATAAATGCTAATTTACAAAGAGTGCTATGGAACAACTTCCTAGTTTATTAGAAATCTAAATATTTTTTACTTGTAAGAAACATCTGACATAATTTAGGTGGTTTATGATAACAAAAATCTAGTCATTCTAAAACACAACAAAAAAGTTCCTAGAACACCTTATTTTGAGAAAAGTGACTACCTCTGAGGGGGGAGGAAACAGAGATAGGGCTTTAGCTGCTCCTATAATCTTACATTGACACAAAAACTGGAAGCAAAATTTTTATTTTGGAGGCAGATTGCCTGGATTCTAAACAATTCACTACCTCTTACAACCTTAAACAAATTATTTAATCTCCTTCCATTTCCTTTATTTATAAAATTCGTATAATAACGTTTCCTGCTACACAGGATTAAATCAGTTGATATACGTGAAGTGCTTAGAATAGCACCTGACATATGGTAAATTTCACTGCCATTATTATCATCAGCCTCACTACCTGTAATTGTCAGTCATGAAATCTGGCTTCCTGGAAGGCACTGGGATAAGAGGGGGTTAGGTCGGATGGGATCTTATCATTTTTCTAGACATTTCAAACATAAATGCTACTTTTGTAACCAGTGATATATAACCAGTTTAAGTGGGAAAGCAGTATGAAGTGGAATAATGAAGTTTCAGTCTTCAATTTTCAAAAACATGAGACAATTCAGGCTTTGGAGTTTGATATTTATTTTTAGCAGGAAGAAAATGCTAAGGTTGATGACATCATTAGAAGATACGCCCATGTCCAATACCTGCAACAGAAGCTCAATAGAAGTTAAAAACACCATACCAAAGACTAAAGACAAAAATTACATGTCATTACTTACCCTTAATTCTGCTAACAGTAAAACAAGTAACAGTGTGTTTAAGGCTGAAGTTCCATCACAAGATCAAAAATCAGTAAGTTAATTATCAAACTTATTTTTTGGAAAATTCTATCTGTTCTATGTAAAACTGGGCAACCTCTCTAAAGGTGAGCAAAATGCCAACAACTATGTTTTGAGTGTGTAAGTGTGAGCAGAGGAGGGGCAGACTGAAAAGGGGTAATGCTACACAGTGCTGACAATACAGGGTGGGAGAGTTCTGATGCTGGTACTTAGTCAACTGCAATCACAGGTAGAAATGGTAATCATCTTTGGCACAATTAGAGACTGCTGAAACAAGAACTAAACTCTAATAAATAAAAGCAACTTAACAGATGCAGCATCATAACATACCTAGAAATTTAAAGAGGACCGTCTTAAAAAAGGGATCCAGACATTAGAAATTCTATGTATTAGAAAAAGAAATTATTATAGCAGCAAACAATTTTAACAAGAACTAATCAAATTAAAGATTCTGTTAAATAAAATCAAATCTGGTTCATTCCCTAGCCCTGGCAATGGTTACTCTGCTCAAAGGAAATTTGAGTTTCTTCTTTTAATCCCTGCACCTCCAGACTTTTTGTCAACAGTATCAATTATCATTCAATTTAAAGAAGCAATAACCTTCTACTTAAGGGGGGGGTGTCCAACCCGAGAGTGGAGTAGAAATATGTTAAGATTCAAGAATGGAATAATGAGGTAACCTGAAGACTACCTTCCTAAGCAAAAATAATAAACTGCTCAGGAATAGGGAAACTGGGGACCGGCATAACCATAACAAAAAGTCTTTATTTCTTAATCATATACCCAAAAGACTGCATGTACTCAGAACAGGAATTAAGTCCAACCATAATTTACTGTAGCTAAGACCAGACTTTATGCTAACTGCTTATTTTCCCATTATTTTTGTTATTAAGCATAAGATGAACTACTACTACTGGAATTTCACATGAGTAATTTAAAAACACAACCAGTTTTTGATCATTCCAAATCTCTAAATTTTCTTAGGCAGACTGATTTGGTTCAAGTAAAAAACCAATTAATGTAGCTTAATTGGAATAGCTTACCTGGGCCATTGTCTAAAGGGGTCTATGTTCTAAAAGTGCAAAACGTGCAGGGATATTAAGCTATTTTAAAGCTCCTTCCAAAAATAAATTTAACAAATAAGCACTAAATAAGGAAAAGGTTACGCACTTCCAATTTATGCTCTTTCTCTGCAAGGGCTTCCTTTTGACAACGAAGAAAATCTGCTAACATTCGAGTGAGCTGCTTCCTATCATCTATTTCAGCCGCCAACCTGCCGTTGTAGTCTGCCAGCAACATACAAGCATCCTCTACCATTTTAGAAAGTCTTTCTCCAGACTCTTTATCTAAGAAAAGCACAGGATAACAAAAGTATTACACAACAAAAACAATGCCATATGCTGTTTCTTTACCCTACCCCCCTGAAAAGTTCAGATCTGACTTGCTCTTCTTACCTGTTATTTTATCTAGAAGGGATACTTCTTGAACTTCAACAGGCAAAGAAGCTATCCTTTGATGAACTGCTGCATCACCAGAAGCTGCATTTTCTAGATCTTGCAATGCTCTAACGAGATCTAGAGTCTAAAAAGTTATACAACTTTAGAACCAAAATTAGCAAAGCTTAAACAAATATAAAAGACTTAAAATTCATTCATATTCCTTAATCTGACTATTTGACTATTAAAATGATGTGATTCATTTGTAAGCCAAATATATACAGTGGTAAGACGGAAGGCAGGCTATAACTTCAACCTGGAGAATACAAGTTTTATGAATGACATATTCATTGTATTATCATTATACTAATACATAGATTAATTAATTAATACATTAATACATAAGAATTTCTAGTATTAAATTAGATATAGGGGGGTGGAAAATACAAATCATCATCTATCATAACACAGAAGAGCCCCCCAAATTCCATCTCCCAATGAAGTAATTAAAGCATAAGAGAAATGCACTTTTGGAATATATATGTTCACATATGATATCTTCAATTATTCTATGGTTTGTTACTAAGATCATTAAAATATTACAAAGTTCCATATGTCTGGTGACTTATATTTATATAATGCTTAATCAGCATTTAACATCAATATTTTCGTTGCACTGTTTTCATACCAGCTATAATTAGGAGGGATGGGCAAGTCTTTGCTGATATTTCATAATTCATAA
The DNA here is from genome assembly GCF_002263795.3 of Bos taurus. NCBI lineage: Eukaryota > Metazoa > Chordata > Mammalia > Artiodactyla > Bovidae > Bos > Bos taurus. Next base: position 21,085,857 of record NC_037351.1, on the reverse strand, counting down.
CATCCCTAAAATTATTCCAAAGAAAATTGAGTAAATTTTCTTTTTCCTAGTCTCCATTCCCATCTACATCCTTTTACGTTTTTTCTTTTTTTCATCTCTAAGCCTAGATTCTGGAACACTAAGAAATTATACACATATATGAAAAGTGTAGGATATTATCAACTCTGTATATATTTAGATGACACTGACAGCCAGTTTCGAATTTTTCTTTAAGCTATCCCCTTACAAAAAGTTATTACTGGGGTCTAGCATACAGCAAATAATCAAACATGATTAGAATTAATGGAACCTAGTAAGAAATATACCATCCCCAGTGTGCTTTTAACTCACTACTGTTTTTAAAATCCAAATATTAAAAAAAAAAGTATTCTGTTATATTTCCCCACTACAATGAAAGTGAGCTTAAGAGCAATGACATGACAAGGAAGCTTGTTTCTCATGATGCCCCAAATAACTTACATCATTATTATTTTTTAATCAGATTTAGCAAGTTCTAAAATTTTCTGGATTTCTAAGAAGAAACCTGGCTTTATGGTTTTGACAATGTATGCGTGCTTTAATTACAAACTACTCTCATTACACCTTCACACTCCTACATGAAGAAAGCAAACGGAAACAACATTAGCCTAGGACTTCCTGACAGAGGAGAAGGAAATGATTAGATCCTATAAAGAGAAATCTTTGCCATTCTGAACCATTGAGAATTAAGCAATACAACTAACCAGAAAATGGTCATTATAAAGCCAAAAGCAATTGCACTGTATACAACAAGCACTAGGGAAGAGTCACGTCAGAAACTCCTAGAAGTACAACTTAGGTTACTCTTTCATCAGGGAGAACCGGAAAGGGTCAGACCCTTTAATTAAAACTGGAATAAAATACTGTTCTTGGAGTGAGTTTCAGTCCAGGTCTCCAAGTCCATGGAGCACTCAAGTTTTTATTACTCTGCTGCTGCTACTGCCAAGTCACTTCAGTCGTGTCGGACTCTGTGCAACCCCATAGATGGCAGCCCACCAGGCTCCTCTGTCCCTGGGATTCTCCAGGCAAGAATATTGGAGTGGGTTGCCATTTCCTCCTCCAATGCATGAAAGTGAAAAGTGCAAGTGAAGTCGCTCAGTCGTGTCCGACTCTTAGCGATCCCATGGACTGCAGCCCACCAGGCTCCTCCGTCCATGGGATTTTCCAGGCAAGAGTACTGGAGTGGGTTGCCATTGCCTTCTCCTCTTATTACTCTACAGGGTACTAATTCCTGCAAACCACATCTGCTTCAAAAGCTCAGCAGGAACCACATTCTGGCTCACATACTGAGTTACGTTTCTGTACCATTTGTAGCCCATGAAGATATTTACCTTGTTTTAAGAGTATGGCTATGTCTTCATTTTCTCCTTTAAAATTCTATCTGTCCCTCCTATATGTTTGAAACATAGAAGGAGGAAGCTTTAAGACTCAATGCCCACATAATTAAGGTAAAAATGTCTTTTTGGAATCATCTGATGGTTAGAAAATGCTATACTGTACCAATCTGGGAGGACATGGAGTATTAAGATAATGATTCTAATTCATCTGATTTTACCACGGAACTACATGGTTCCATATGGTTACACAAAACTATATGAATACATACTTGTTAACTCTAACATGCATTTTTACACATTTAAAAGCAATAATACTTAAAAAGATTGTTTATCTCTATGCATGGAATTTTTAGCATACTTAACATTAAAATAGTCTTACATTTTATTAAAAAAAAAAAAAAAACTGTTGAAATGGTGGATATCTCACCAGATCTAATTATACCTAGCAATCAAATACTTTTTATGTGAAATATAATTGCCTAATATACAACACACATTAAACATAAGTGGTTAATCAGAAAATAAGACTTATTCACATAGCTTGTTTCCTGTACCCAGAATTATAAGTCAATTTACAGAAATAAAATAGCAAAATTAGTAAAGCTTGATGGCTACATGAAATACTAGAAATATAACTCCCTCAACAGAGAAAAACTGCTACCTGTGGTGGTTCACTTGGAGATCCTAGAGAGGAACAGTTTTCATTCTCATCCACCTTTATCTGCTCATATGTTCGCTTCCTAGGCTTCTTGTCACCATCTGAGATGAAAGAACATTTAACTTTTAATGAGAGAACACATTTCAATGAAGAGAGAATGATAAAAGATTATATACTTACAAAGAGCTTGCTTAAGTTGTTCTAATACATCATTTTCATAAACAGACCTTTCTTCCCAAATAGATAGCACTCTTCCAAGGTGCTTCTTACAACTTTCATCAGTTTCACTAAGGAGAAGATAAAAACATTAACAGTAAAATGCACAGTTGCCATTGCAAAGATAATGGTGATTTTAAATACAATGGTCACCCATTCCCTGAAAAAAGCTGCCCAAATGTTTACTAAGTTTCACTATGTGACCAGCAGTTCAAGGGTGAAGTGACCAAGACAGACATACTCTCTGCTTCCCTTAAAGAACTCAGAGACATACTACTGAGCAAAAAATTAAAAAAGAATGACGAAAGTGCTAGTACTGGTGACAAGGGGTTATCAAGAAAGTATCTCTAACTTAACGGGGGCTGAACATAAAGCTAAGAAGACTGCCAATAGGTGATTTTGAGGCTTATTTAATAAATATTTACTGATCAATGTATGATCTCTGACAATGGAGATACAAATGGAGCTTTACGGCAGCTGTTATTTGTAAGAGCCACAAAAGAGAACAGAGCGTTAAAGATGGGTTTAACAGAGACATGGCCCAATTCAAGAGAGATAAGGAAAGGCATGGGAGGAAGAGTATTTGAAAAAATGATATATTTATTCTGAATTCTGAAGACTGGACACACAGAAGTGGGAAACAGCGTACTCCCAACCACTTCCCAGCACCTTCACCACTCCCACTGGAGACTGAACCACTATGATCTCTTGACTGGATTTTTGTAACAGCCTTTTCATTGGTTTCCCAGGCTCTACTCCTTCATCCTATTCTCTACTAAGGTAAATCATTTCATACTGCTCTCAGTCCTCTAAGAACCACTAATTATACCAAGGAAAAAAGCAAAGACTTTGTTTACCCTGGGCCACAAACTGGGCATGTTCTATTTCCTGGCTACCTCTTAGACCACATTTCCTAAATACAAATCTTGCTGATCCTCAAATATGCCCAGCACATGGCTGTCTCACTGTGTCTGCCTCGAGTTTTCTCTACCCAGGATCCTTTCCTGCTAGTCAAATGGCCCCTTTCATCCCTCCCTTCAGTCTCTGTTCCCCCAAACTGTCAATCCTTACCTCATGAAATAAGTGTCATCACACTCTCGAGCTTCTTCCCTGCTTTATGTTTCTTCGTAGTACTTATCTCTCTTTTTTTTGACATTGTTAGATATATTCAGTTGTATTATTCTGTTATCCACTGAAATTTAAGCTCCAATAGAACAGAACTTTATAGTTCCTTCACTATTGTATCCTCACTGACCAGCACAAAGTAGATGGTCAATAAATATTTTATGGAATATTAGGAAAAGGCAATAAATAAAAAAAGCCCAAGCCAGAGATAACTAAAAGTTTAGTTAACTTAAACTACATAAACTACAGTGTGTGGGGAGGCGGCAGGGAGGAAGAGGAGAAATGTGAGCAAGTCTGAAGAAGTAGACTGGGCCAGGGAAGGAACACCTGAAGGCTTACTCAGGACTTCAGACCTGACCTCTAGAGAAACGAGAACCACTCAAAGACAAAAGACTGTTATAGTCCATTCTACAACTATGGCTACAGTTTCCTAGATGGATTAAACAACACTGGAGGCTACTGCAATTATACAGAAATGACATTATGGTAACTGGAATGACAGGAAGCCTAAGAACCAAGAGAACTATATGTACTATATGGGATAAAGCGAGTGAAGGAGAAAGGACAGTGTGATACATTATAAATCACGGTATCACAGAGAGTTCCCAATAAACCTAATTTTTCACAGGGGCATCAGGATAGATGAAGTTGCCATTCATCAAGAAAGTGAACGTAGAGAAGGATCAAGTTTGACAGGGAGGAAGGATATTGTGAATTCACTAAGAGACACAGTTAAGTCTCAGATGTGTGGAAGCATACAACTAGAAATCAACAGGCAACTGGATATACCTACAAGAATAAAAGGAAAAACACTGGACTGGAACAAAGATTATTAGCTATTAGGGTGTGGATAATAACTAAATATATGAAATGTACGAAATCACCCAGAGGGCTAGTAAAGAATATGACACCAGGAGGCCTTGGACTAAATTCTAAGAAACACCAGCACCTGAAAAGATGGTAATAGACAGTATCTAAATTGAAGGATAAATAATATTAATTTAAGAAAGCAACATACAGCAGTGTTTCACACTCTGTAATTCTTAAAAAAAAAAAAAAAATCTACTGTGACTAAACTTTAGGGCATGTGGTGAGTATATTTTCATTCTTAAATCATTCATTCAACACAGATCATCATTCACCACTGAATTCTACAAATTAGACTGATGTAATTGCCTACCCCAATGTTTACCCAGTAATCTACCAAATATCTACATATAATATTTGGAAATAAGCATTTTAAATGCACAGACTTCTACCTTCAGAATTTTTCTATAGCAAAATTTTCAACAGGCTTGTGATTATTTTAAATATTCTGTATTAACAAAGCATTTAAAAATGTTGTGACATATACCCACACACCAGAAAACATTAAAATCATTATATGCAATACGACAGAAAGGGGTAAGTTTTTCCAGAAATACTAGTTGGAAGATTGATCATTATAAGCACACAAATTTTCAATTCAACACACTTACTCACTCTTAATAAACTTCATTTCAATATGGCAGTTGCTTTTGGTCACTAAAGAAACAGGTGAACTCCAAATGCCCACCTAAGCAAAACCTTTTCCTTCACACAGGTATTTAACACATTTATAAATGCCATCACTGGTAAGTCTTCTCAAATGAAAACTTCAAAGAAATACAACTTATTTTTTTATTTTAATGTCTTAAGATAAGTTTTAGCAAAAGGACATATTAGACATTTACAACAGATTACCTAGTACCCAAAACAATTATCATACCTTGAAACATGCTTAAAAGCCTCCACTATAACTGGTGCAAAATCTTTTGTAAACTCTGGCCCCTTCCTTTTGCTGTTCTGAATGACATCATTAGCTAGGTAGAGAAAAGTAAGCTTCCTGTTCGGTTTGGCTGGAAAAAAAAAAAAACAAACAAACTAATTAAAATACCCTCAACTTAACTGAGACAAATTTTCTCAATAACTGAAATTAAGCAGTTTGAGAACTACAACAAACTTACTAGCCTTTGTATATTAGGTTCAACCCTAGCTTCTCATTGCTAAATTCAGCAAGTCAATATTCTTTAAGGGATAACTACTCTATTGTTTCTGAAGATCACTCACATAAGAGAAAAAAGAGAACTCATGAGGCAGAGGTAGCCAATATTTCCTTACAGTTTTACTAAGTCATCTAAACCATTTATCTTTGATTGGTTATCTTATCATTAGTTACAAATTAAGTTTTATACATGGAAATCATCACATCTGTGTAAAAATGTATTTCTGTGACTATTCTGTACCAAATTTTATTAAAGCTATTAAACACTACATGAAATACAGCCACTTAAAATAAGATGGTGATTGGTCATGTTATTAAAATGGTACCTTAAATCTTAACTGAACTTATGACTATTTTATTGACAATACATATACTGATTTAAAAATCAATCATTAAGTTACCATGAAACAAAAGAGAACAAAATGTAAGCCAGGTTGAAAGAGGCATTACTTCGATCAATTACAGATTTTTTCACTTACGAAATAAATATTTGTCAAGCTAACAGAGTAAATGTTAGAGAAACCAAGTAGACAAAGTTTAGATGTCCTCCCATTTTGGATTACATGGCCTTAAATAACTGATTTATCTTGACAAAAATACGCCCCTACTCACAATATTCTGTGGGTACGATAACCAGAATACATTTTTACTGATTAAATGTTAAGTGGCATAAAAGTACTGAATATGACTTAAAATTCATATATATATATATGTGGAAAAACTAATTGAACACAACCTCTTATACTATTTTCACAGTAGTATTTTACTAGAATTAGAATCATTCAAAGTTGTACAATTATATTCACGAACAGCATACTTTGTGACATCCACATTACGCTGGTGTAGGGGACTTACTCTAAGGACTGATAATCCAGTGTACTATTCATGTGGGCCAGTTTATTGGATTTAAGGCAAATATTTGGCCAGATAGCATTTAGTCCTCAAGATATGAGTATTTAATATAAAATTTAAGCCACTTTTGAGTTCACATTTTTCTTTTAGAGACTGTAAAATATTGAGTCACCACTGATCAGACCTTACAAACCTGTAGTGCCCATTGACTGCAGTCTACCAATTACTGGGCTTTTGAAAGTTGCTGGCACAGAATAAAGATAAAGGGAGACATGGTAATAACAGAGACCAACTTCTAATACTTCTGGCTCTTGTCTGGTCAGCTAAACCATAGAGGACAACTGATTAGATACCAAGACCCTTTCCTATGAAGATTATAATAGTAAATTTCCAGTATTCAACCTTATCGTTAAAAAAAAAACAAAAAAAATCCTAACCTTTGCCCACAGAAAACCTCACACAAACAAAAGGCCTTATTTAATCTAAATATTAAAAGTATTAATCCAAGTATTTGCAATCTTGACATCAAAAAGAATTTAAATACTCAAATTTGTTTTTAGCACCTTAATATATATATAAAACCTAATTTAACCCAAATAATGTAAAGTATCATTATTATTTGCATTTGGCAGTTGAACAAAAATAGACATCAAAAAGGTTATCTGCCCGCAGTAAAACAGCCAGGAAGAGATCAGTCATGATTTGAATTCTAAAAGTCCAACTCCAAAGCATTTCCTCTTAACATTAACAACTGGACTATGCCTCCTGTCATAAATGAAAGTGGGTATGACTTTTTGAGAAGATTTAACAGCAACTCAACCAAAATGTTTCAGAATGTTAACAGTATTATTCACAACAGCTAAAAGGTGAAATAATCCAAGTGTCTGTCAAGAGAGGAATGGGTAAGCAAAATGTGGTATATAAATACGAATAGACTACTACTCGGTCTGAAAAAGAAAGAACATTCTGACACGAGCTACAATGCTCAGACAGTAAAGAATACACCTGCAGTGAGTGAGACCTGGGTTCCATCCCTGAGATGGGACAATCCCCTGGAGGAGGGCATGGCAACCCACTCCAGTATTCTTGCCTGGAGAATCCCCATGGACAGTGGAGCCTGGCGGGCTACAGTCCATGGGGTCACAAAGAGTCAGACGTGACTGAGCGACTAAGCACACACAGAGCACGTTATGTTAAGTAAACAAGCCTGCCACAAAAAGACATACACTGTATGACTGCATTTATATCAGGTACTTATATATCAGGTACTTAGAATAATCAAATTCATAGACAAAGTAGAACGGGGGCTGTCAGGGGCTAAGAAGAGGAAGATACAGAGAATTACTGTTTAATGGGGATAGAGTTCCAGTTTTATAAGACGAAAAGAGTTCTAGAGATGTATGTTAATGACAGTTGCACAACAGTATAAATATACTTAATACCACTAAAACTTCACACTTAAAAATGATTAAAGTGTTCAATCTTATGTTTATTTTACCACAAAAATTTTCAAGTATATATTTTATAATTTTTAAAATTTGTGAGTGATTAATCTCTTGAAAATAATTCAGAATCATTTTCTGCAGTGTACACTAAAGAAAAAATTTACAAGATTTCAACATACATTTTCCAGTATATTCCAAAGGATGAACTCTGTACCAGGAGCACAACTTTATAGTATGGGGTCCAAATACCAAGACATTATTTTCATTTTTTCCCTGGTGGAAACCACACCAAAATATGAGAACTACCTAGAAACTGCCATAAATTATACCCTTCTCCAAATTTTCAGGGGGAAAAAATGTACTGCCATTTAAAACTTCATGTAGAACAAATAATAAACTAATGGAACAAATTACATGCTTACAATAAGCAATTCCAGAAGAAATCACACTATTTCCAAATGAATTTTTTTATAAATTGTAAATAACAGATCCATAAATTGTTTCTAAAACACACAAAGCTAACAACAGGGCAAACAAGCCATTTCATAATTTCTTAAAGAAACAACTCTATTGGCAACAGAATATAAGGCTAAATAATGGGTCTGACCTAATCAATTCCTATGTTTTTACTGTTCATAGGGCTCCCTGTAAAGACACCAATTTTCCCAATCTTCCATTCAGTTTAACTCATGTTTATTTAATATTTGCTGTGTGCCATGCTGAGTTTAGACCAAAAATAATCTTTCGTGTTCAATCAGGACTTTGCAACATAAAAACTGGCACAAGATAGGTCATGTGACTACGTGAGTTCTTTTTTTTAAATTCTCTCTCCACTGATACATGATACCAACACTGACAGCAACCATAAACTCAGTATTATATCGCAGTTAGTCTACCCACTCCAGTATTCCGGCCTGGAGAAATCCAGGGACTGTATAGTCCATGGGGTGGCAAAGAGTTGGATCTGACTGAGTGACTTTCACCTCACTTCACTTAGTCTGTGTGTGCCCTACTATGTTTGTACCAGTGAAGCATAAGCCAAATAAGGACCAGTCAACATATTGTGAGAAATCATTTTCTTATATCTCACCTCACCAAACAAAATTTTAAGCTCCTGTAGGTACTAAGCATAAAGCTTCCTAGGTGGCACAGTTCAGTTCAGTTGCTCTGTCGGGTCTGACTCTTTGCAATCCCATGGACTGTAGCATGCCAGGTTGCCCTGTCCATCACCAACTCCCGCAGTTTGCCCAAACTCATGTCCATCGAGTCAGTGATGCCATCCAACCATCTCATCCTCTATCGTCCCCTTCTCCTCCTGCCTTCAATCTTTCCTAGCATCAGGGTCTTTTCAAATAAGTCAGTTCTTTGCATCAGGTGGCCAAAGTATTGGAGTTTCAGCTTCAGCATTAGTCCTTCCAATGAATATTCAGGACTGATTTCCTCTAGGATGGCCTGGTTGGATCTCCTTGCAGTCCAAGGGACTCTCAAGAGTCTTCTCCAACACCACAGTTCAAAAGCATCAATTCTTTGGTGCTCAGCTTTCTTTATAGTCCAACTCTCACATCCATACATGACTACTGGAAAAACTGTAGCTTTGACTAGATGGACCTTTGTTGGCAAAGTAACGTCTCTGCTTTTTAATATGCTGTCTAGGTTGGTCATAGCCTTTCTTCCAAGGAGCAAGAGTCTTTTAATTTCATGGCTGCAGTCACTTCTGCAGTGATTTTTGGAGCCCAAAAAAAATCTCTCACTGTTTCCATTGTTTCCACATCTATTTGCCATAAAGTGATGGGACCGGATGTCATGATGTTAAGTTTTTTGAATGTTGAGTTTTAAGTCAACTTTTTGACTCTCCTCTTTCACTTTTATCAAGACTCTTTAGTTCTTCTTTGCTTTCTGCTATAAGGGTGGTATTATCTGCATATCTGAGGTTATTGATATTTATCCCGGCAATCTTGATTCCAGCTTGTGCTTCATCCAGCCTGGCATTCGCCATGATGCAGGTGGCACAGTGGAAAAGAATTCATGGAGATGCAGGAGACATGTGTTTGATCACTAGGTCAGAAAGATCCCTTGGAGAAGGAAATGGCAACCCAGTCCAGTATTCCTACTTGTAAAATCCCAAGGAGAGAGGAGCCTGGTGGGCTACAGTCTATGGGGTGCAGAGAGTTGGATGTGACTGAGCATGTGTGCGCACATACACAGGTACTAAGCACAGCCCTTTGTCCAGGGCCCTTGTATATGAACAGGTACATCAAAACAAATAATAATTAAATTCTGAGAGCTAATCTGTGAAAACATAGTATTACCTAAAAAGTTGAGCTGCTGCTGCTAAGTCACTTCAGTCGTGTCCGACTCTGTGCGACCCCATAGACGGCAGCCCACCAGGCTCCCCCGTCCCTGGGATTCTTCAGGCAAGAACACTGGAGTGGGTTGCCATTTCCTTCTCCAATGCATGAAAGTGAAAAGTGAAAGTGAAGTCACTCAGTCGTATCCGACCCTCAGCGACCCCATGGACTGCAGCCTTCCAGGCTCCTCCATCCATGGGATTTTCCAGGCCAGAGTACTGGAGTGGGGTGCCATACACCTCAAAAAAGGGCAAAGCAAGTTCAGTTCATCACACAAGTAAGAAATAGTTACAGAGTAATTCACAAAGAGGGCTTTCCTGGTGGCTCAGTGGTAAAGAATGTGCCTGTCAAAGCAGGAGACACAGATTTGATCCCTGATCCAGGAAGACCCCACAAGCCTCAAAGCAACTAAGCCCAAGCACCACAGCTACGAGCCTGGGAGCCACAACTACTCCTGGACCCAAGTGCTGCAACCACTGAAGCACTTACCGGGGAACCCATGCTCTGCAACAAGAGAAGCCACCACAATGAGAAGTCCAAGCACAGCAACTACAGAGTAGCCCCTGCTTTCTGCAACTAGAGAAAAGCCTGCATGGCAATGAAGACCCAGCACAGCTGACAAAAATAAATTTTAAAAATCATAAAAAAAAAACCCCACAAACAATTCAAAAAAAAGATCAGTTACAAAGCTTCAAAAAGATGAGACCAGGCTATTAAATTAAGAAAAAGAAACAAACCTATTCAAAGGATTACAGAAATGACATCTAGTCTAATTCATAATGAATTCAAAATCTAGTTTTACTTCTTCATAATCAGCAAGGTAATGGTAAGATCATTACTTATTTTCTTACACTGTTCAGACCACATGCCTACTTGCTTTGATATCATACAGAATATTATAATCTAATTTAATCACTGTTTTATGGAGACTGAAATTTACAACCACAGTAGATGATAATGCTGATAAATACAATAATTAGCTAAAAACATTTTTTTATCTATAAACGTTAAGAATTTTCTTTCTAAGAGACGTCTTCTATATAGAGAAGCAGCAAAAAAAAATAATAAAAAAATATTACATACACATGCATGTATACATATACACACAAAATAATGAGTATCAGTGCAATTCTTACAGAAGGAAATGAGAAAACCCATTATCTTGAAACAAAAATCTACTAAAGATGTACTAATTGTTGGACAGCCTCACTTATTTACGAGATAAACTGATTCACAGACCAGAAAACATGTTCATATGGATGGCTAGGTGGTTATAAGGCAGAAGCTACTTAGTAATATTCTTTGCCACAGAAAATGCAAAACCAGTAGGTGATTCTTGAATGGATTCTATCTATCCCAGATGGGACAAAGAGTTCAGTCAGACACAGACAGCTGCTTCTTAACAGGTGACGTGGGTGAAAAATGGATAGCGCCGGCGTATTCCTGTATCACTGTCAGGATGCTTCAGACTTTTGATAGCCCATCCCTTGCTTAAAATCCTTCCCAAGATTTTCTATTGTTCTCCACATACATTTTAAATCCTTAACACAACCAAAGGCCCAGAAAGATCTAACTCCACCTCAACACTATTCCTTCTTCAAGCCCGAACTTCCTGGACTCCTACTCCTGCTTTAGACCTCAGTGAAACGGGTTCCTCTGGTTTTTCTCTGACCACCCACCACACACTGGTGAGGCAGTCCTGATATGCTCTCATGCCACCTCATACTTTTCCTATGGAGCATTTATTCCAACCATTTAACTGTTTTTATTTAATCTTGTGCTTCCCAACTAATTCCATCAAAAGTAACAATTGTCAGGCTCATCCACCAATCTATGGAATCAAGTCCAGCAGCTAAGTCATAATTTACTCAACATTCACTAAATCAATAAATTTTAGGCTAAACCTTTATGTCTGTAATTATTTGTTCTACTAACTTAGCTTCTGGTCTTAACCTCACCCAGCTGAAAGGGGAATGCAATTACACTATTCTCAGAAACCTCAACTTCAAATTCACATTATGAAAAGAAGAACTTTCTTACAGATACAGCTACTCTTTATTTTCAATGTATTCACTTCAAATATTTTCCTTTCCCCCTTCCTCCATTCTAGAGTTCCTGCAAATCATAACCCCACAGAAAAATAAGCACAGTGTGAATGGGAAGGTCAAAGAACTATAAATGTTAATCAATTAAAGCCATCAAGACAAAAGTCTGACACTAAAGTTGGCAAGATTATGAGTTAAGATTATCCTCTTTAAATACCTTCAAACATGATTAAAATTTAAATTAGTGTGAATTTTTACAAAAATAATTTGGCAATACCTATGAAAAATGTAAATGCATAAATCCCTTCACCCTGCAAATTTCCCTTTTAGGACTTTATCTTGTGGTATCTTCTCATAAATGCACAAAAAACCATGAAGGATATTCACGAAACAACACAAAAGACAGAATTAGATAAATCATGATATATTCATATAATCCATAGTCTATAGCTATTAAAAACTGAAATAGATTTATATACAAATATAGAAAGAGATCTAAGACATATTATTGAATTAAACATATCCACACACACAGTAGATAGCTTTACTTTGGGGGAAGATCAAGAATCTAAAGGGGATTCAGAATTACCAAAATAGAATTGTCATAACAGGGAAACACTTGAGCTATATATTAAGTGATGCACGTGAGCCACATACTGAAAAGGGCTCCTGAGCAGTGTGGACTTGCTGCTCTTCCAAAGCACAAACTTCACCCAAGACCACTGTACCACTACAAAAGACAATGCAAAATGGAAAAGATCTAAAGAATACATGTCACACTGTTCACATTATGCATATAGAGTGGAACTGAAACTACAACTTTTTTGGTCTACTAAAAATAATATCTTTAAAATAATACTAAGTTTCTTAAGACCTAGGCACTATTCTAAAAGTTAATTACATATCTCTCTTAATCTTCAAAACAACCCTACAGAGTAATTATCCCCATTTACCAATGAAATAAGTGTTGAAGTAATTAAATGCACTCAGAAAAATGCACTAAAATCAATCAACACCTACTACAATCCCTAAATAGTGTTTTATTAACCAAAGCAGGAACTACATAAGATGAGCCTGTAACATCTTGTCATGATAAAAGTAAGAAACTGCAGCAAGCCAGGCGGGCGCCACCTGCCGGAGTCCAGCCCTGGCTGATCCAGGCTATTCGAAGGAGAGACGGCATAGGTGACCTATTTATTTAAATATTTATCAAAGATATAAAGAGTAATAGAATGAGGATAGCTCAGTGAGGAAATTCAGTGGAGAAAAGAGGCTGAAATAAGGATAGCTCAGTGAGGAAATTCAGTGGAGAAAAGAGGCTGAATAATTCAGCCAGAAGGTAAGAGAAAGAACGACATGGTGAGACCAAGTTTCGGTGAACAAGGCCCGCACTTTATTTTCCAAAGTAGTTTTTATACCTTAAGTTATGCACAGAGGATAATGGGGGAAGGGGTAGAGTCATGCAGCAAGCCAGGCTTTCTTCCTGCAAACTTATCATATGCAAAAGCTTAGGTGATTTGCATCATCTTCTGGCCCGGAGGCCTGTTAACATTTTAAGACGCTTTCTTCAGAAAACTTATTTTTCTCTAAAGGTGATTGGTCAGGAGCCACCCTCCAAAAGCATTAGATAAAGCTGCATTCCTATAGAGCAAAGGTGTGGTGGGCTATAACAAGAAAAAGAATTAACTCAAGGGTCCCAGGTTACAAACATTAAAGCTACTACTTACACCAATTATATTAATCAATACACTGCCAGGGACACAGCAGGTAAGGGATATGGAAACTTAGCAGCAAACATTGGCCCAACAAGTGAAAAACCCTTCACCAATACAATTTCTAATCAATCTTTTAACTGCTCAAAAGAATCTGTGTTTAGACAGTTTAGAACATCTCCTGCCTCTCACAGTTGGGAGGCTCTGAGCAATCACATGTGGCCGGAAAAACCTATTCAGGCAGGCCAGAGGATTTCCAAAGGAGTTTGTAGGTTAAACACTGTCACACCCAGGAAGTATTAACTGGAACTGTAAGCTAACTCTTTTTTCAGAGAAAGGTAGTGGGGGATAGCCCCCCGTAAAGTCAGAGGTGTAGGTGAAAGCACAAAGCAGAAAGTAGGCAGACTCTGGTTTTGGGGGTAGATGCTCGAGAATTTCCAGGGGGACTCCTGAAGCTCGAACCTGCCTTTGCGTATGACCTTTGTCATGGGCGGAGTTCCTCACGCTGGCTCCTGGCAGAGATAGAATTCCAATTGAGCTATTCCAGATCCTGAAAGATGATGCTGTGGAAAGTGCTGCACTCAATATGCAATATGCACTCAATATGCAATATGCACTCAATATGCAATATGCCGGCTCCTGGCAAGAAACCTATTTTAAAACCTACCAGAGTTGTATCCAAAGGACATAGGCAACACTCCAGGATACGGCCATTGACCGAAGAATATCAAAAAGATGACTCAATGGTCTGAAACATAATCATCTAAAAATCTGTAAGTTCATAAAAAATACTTAAAAAAGTGGTTGCTATTCAGTTGACAAAGGGGGGGAAATGAGCCATTTAGCCTCTTCTTCCTGTGTGAACTGTATTCCAGAGTCAATGGTTGATGAAGGGAAGTTCTTATACACAAATGCTCAAATTTCAGCATGCTCAGAATCACTTAGAGGGCCTGTTAATACGCAGATAACTGGGTTCCTACTGACACAGTTTCTGAGATAGATCTGGGACAGGACCCAAGAATTTGCATTTTCAACAAATACTCAGGTGATACTGATTCTGCAGAGGCCCATGTTTTTGAGAACCACTGTTAGAAAAGAACTCTGGATAATAAACACAGAAAGAATGAAATAATTAAAAATCCATAATTTTGCAACTCCTGATAGAAAGTCTAACCAACTACCATCACAAGCTGCTCAAAGCACTTGGTGAAAGGTGATGGTGCATGTGTGCGTGCGCCCAGTCACGTTTGAGCTTTGCGGTCCCAAGGACTATAGCCCGCCAGGCTCCTCTGTCCATGGGATGAATACTGGAGTGGGTTGCCATTTCTTCCTCCAGGGGATCTTTCCGACCCAGAGATCGAATCCACATCTCCTGAGTCTCCTGCACTGGCAGGTGGATTCTTTACCACTGCCCCATCTGGGAAGCCTGTGAAAGGTGATAGGGAACTTTTTAACAGATCCACAATGATAACAACTAAATCTACTGATCAATCTCACTTTTAAACAGAAAACAAACTTGACATTAGATATCTCTTAATGTGGTGCAGCAAGAAGTGCATAAAACAGGCAATAAAGTATTCTTTGAGAATGACACCATAAGGATGGAATCAGTCAAATGCCTAAGGAGGGAAATTATACAGTCCAACTGATAATCTCAACAAATAAACTGCATGAAAAAATGTGTGTGGGGGAGGAGACACAAATTTAAGAGACCTATTAACCAAATATGATAAATGGACCTTGTTGGATTCTGTTCTGAACATTAACTACAAAAAGACATTTTTCAGGGAATCTAGGATACTGAACATGAACTAGGTTCAAAAAAATTTTTTTTATTTTTTTAAGTCAACAAAGTTAACTTTGTTAGGTGTGACAGAGCTCTTACAATTATACTAAAATTTTAACATAAAGCTTACTTTATCAACTATAAATATATGTAAATGGTCTGAAGTCTAGGTTTTGCTTTAAAAAAAAATACGGGAAAAAAGTATCAGGGTAGGGAAGATTTAAGGAGATGAAATTAGAAAGATATAACATTAATAATGCTGAAGCTGGGTGATGGGTTCACTGAAGTTCAAAATCTTATTGTCTCCTACTTCTGTATATAATTTTGTCTATCATAAACAGTTAAAAATCTAAGTAAAGTTGGAGTGTAAAAAATGAAATCTCCTTTCATCTCCACCCCCTTATCATGAATGAGCTCATTATTATAGTGTATCCTTTCCACACCATTAACTGTGCCTTTGCAAATACCATATACTCATTCACATGTCCACAGATACCCACAGAGGATTTTTTTCTTCAATAAGATCACACTATACATAATGTTTTGCAGTTTTTTCACACTTTAATATCCAAAGAATTTTTGTATTCATAAACAGATCTGTCACCAAACTCTTTAGGAGCCTCATTCCTTTTAATAACTACTTAGTTGATGCTTTTGAACTGTGGTGTTGGAGAAGACTCTTGAGAGTCCCTTGGACTGCAAAGAGATCCAACCAGTCCATCCTGAAGGAGACCAGTCCTGGGTATTCATTGAAAGGACTGATGCTGAGGCTGAAACTCCAATACTTTAGCCAACTGATGCGAAGAACTGACTCATTTAAAAAGACCCTGATGCTGGGAAAGATTGAAGGCAGGAGGAGAAGGGGACAACAGAGGTTAAGATGGTTGGATGGCATCACTGACACGATGAACATAAGTTTGAGTAGACTCCGGGAGTTGGTGATGGACAGGAAGCGTGGCGTGCTGCAGTCCATGGGGTCGCAAAGAGTTGGACACAACTGAATGACTCAACTGTGGTCACATGAGACATATATATGTTGTTTCAAATCTTTAATATCTTTTAGCTTTGTAAACCTGAGCAAGTATGTCTACAGCATAGATTCTAACAGGCAGAGGTAATAGGTTAAAAGGCATGTTGTTTAAATTTTGACAGACATTGTCAGGCTGCCCACCAAGGAGGGCAATTGCTTGAACTCCTACCACATAAAAATGTTCATTTCTCTACATCATCAACATACTACTATTAATATTTAAGATCTCTGCCAATCTCCCCAGAGTAAAATGATTGTGTTTTTATTTGTAATTCCCTATATACTACTAAAACTTATTTATTTTCCTTCTTTTGTAAATTGCCTATTCAGATCATATTCCCCATTTTTCTACTGAGCTTTTTATGATCAAAACTCCCAAGAGCATTTTATATGTTATAAATATTAGCTTTTTCCTATTTTAGGTAATGCAAATATTTTCTCTGAACCTGTTGCTTAAAACTGAAACTTGGTATTTTCTGCATTCAGGGATTTTTACTTTTATGTGTTCAAATCTATTTCCTATATGACTCATGGCCTATACTTTATTCATGATCCAAAACTAGAAATTATAAATATGTATTTTTTCTTAGATGACTCTATAGTTGAATCTATTCAGTGCTGTATCTGTAATTCAACTGAATTAATTTCATATATGATATAAGTTAGGAATAAGTTAAGAATTACTTGTTAATATCCTCTTTGGCCTTCCCAGGTGACGTTAGTGGTAAAGAACCTGCCTGCCAATGCAGGAGACTTAAGACATGCAGGTTCAATCCCTGGGTCAGGAAGATCCTCTGGAGGAGGGCATGGCAACCTACTCCAATATTCTTGCCCCGAGAATCCCCATGAACAGATGGCAGGCTATAGTCATAGGGTCGTAAAGAGCTGGATACAAATGAAGCAACTCAGCACATAGCACATCCTATCTCTTATCCCATGAATTTCAGGCGTCTAATTCGCCAAATGCCCACATAAAATAGGCCTCACTAATCTCTACTCTGTGTCTTCCATATATATTATTCCTGTACCAATAACATACTCGGCTCATTTCATGTCTTTACAGTCTCCATGGATACTGAGAAGGGCATACTATTTCTATTACTGTTTTCCGGTCAAAACTGTCAAAATTCTCAAGACAAAAACTGCCATGGCTCTTCCTGCACATTCATGTTTTCCAAAGGTTTACAGAATTCTGTATTTCTCACAGACTGCTCTGAACTTACAGATTAATGTGAGGGTAACTGACCTCTTTGCAAGCAAGTTTACTTAGCAGTTTTACCTACTATTGTATTTTAAAACACATACAATAAAGGCATGCTTTAAAACAATAAAAAGCAAAAGTGCCTGGCATACAGCTACATTAAAATAAACTTATTAAAATACTTAACACAACACATAAACCTGAAAATACCCTATAATACCAAAGACAAGAAAACATTGGTAGAAAACACTAGTCTCAGAGTAACAAATGACGTGTCCTAATTCCAATATAAAGACCAATTTGTAGGAGACTTCGGCTTCTGAGAAAATAGAGCAGACATACGTTCTTCTGCTGCTGCTAAGTCGCTTCAGTCGTGTCCGACTCTGTGCGACCCTAGAGACGGCAGCCCACCAGGCTTCCCCATCCCTGGGATTCTCCAGGCAAGAACACTGGAGTGGGTTGCCATTTCCTTCTCCAATGCATGAAAGTGAAAAGTGAAAGTGAAGTCGCTCAGTCGTGTCCGACTCTGTGCGACCCCATGGACTGCAGCCCACCAGGCTCCTCCGTCCATGGGCTTTTCCAGGCAAAAGTACTGGAGTGGGGTGCCATTGCCTTCTCCTACGTTCTTCTAGTCCTCCTCAAAGTAAAACTACAAATCCTGGACATCATAAATAAACCAAACACAGGAGAAAAAAAAGAAGGCAGACTGGCTAGACACCTTGGGAGTTCAACACAAGGTAGGTTCCCAGAGTTTTCATTTTTGCCTCAGATATCTCAGATTCAAAGTTGACAAGGCCAGCAACCCAGAAGTCCTAACAGGTGCAGATATAAAAACCCCCAACAAAAGCTTTCTTGCTCTAGTCAAAGGAGTAGGAAAAGGGCAGCCTAAAAAGACAAAACTTCTAGAAAATAACCTACCTACTCCAACCAAACACACTACAGAAAGGAAAAGAAAACAGAATCAGTGGCCCCACTCACATCCACGCCAGTAAAAGCCTGTAATGTGGAGCATAACACCTCTCCAGAGTGGTGTCAGAGACAGCAGAGTAGAGAGCCTGGGCTTCACCCCCACCCAGCAGGAGGGAGGCAGTCCTCACTGGGGTGGTGTCACAGAAGGACTAGTGCAAAGTCAGGACCTCCACCATGGCCCAGCACTACTGGGCCCACACATTCACCCCTAAATGTCTGTGGTAGCAGGGTAAGTCTCACGGGAAGCTAAAACCCCCACTCACACCCAACAGTGATGAAAAAGACCTCCCACCCCTGATGGGGTAGTGTCAGAGACACCCCGCTAAAATAGAATTAGATAAGGTCCAAAGTCTCGTAACATAATACAAAAAAAAATCTATGGATCAAGCACAAAACCCACCATACCAAGCATCAAGATCTCAAACTGAACGAAAAAAAAAGACAATCAATAGATGTCAATACAAAGATGACAGACTTGAGAATTGATAAAAAATTTTAAGACAGCCATCATATAAATGCTTCAACTAGCATATGCAAATATGCTGAAAATTCAGAATTTCCGGAATAAAGCTGAAGCAGTATTGAGAGAAACTTGCAACACTAAATGCAAGTTTAGTGCTTGCATTAAAAGATGAACAAGTCTAAAGCCAATAATCTAAGCTCTCACCTCTAAAACCTACAATAAGAACAAAATAAAAATAAATTCCTAAAACAAGGAAATAGGGAGAAATAAAATAAAGTAGAAGTAGAAATAAATGAAAGTGACACAAAAAAATAAAGCTGCTTCCCCCACCCTGGTTTTCTGAGATACAACTGACACAAAGCACTGTATCATTTAAGGAGTACAGCACAATGGCTTACATATACCGTGAACTGACTACCACAGTTAAGTTAAAATCTGTCATCTCATATAAATGCAAAAAGAGAAAAAAAAAAAAAACTAAAACAAACTTTTTTTCTCCTTCTGATGAGACCTCTTGGGCTTTACTTTCTTAACACTGTCATATATACCATACTAAACTGTTAGTCACTCAGTCGTGTCCGACTCTTTGCCACCCCATGGACTGTAGATTGCCAGCTCCTCTGTCCGTGGAATTCTCCAGGCCAGAATACTGGAGTGGGTAGCCATTCCCTTCTCCAGGAAATCTTCCAACCCAGGGATCAAACCTGGGTCTCCCACATTGCAGGCGGATGCTTTACCACCTGAGTCACCATCAGTCAGTTCAGTTCAGTCGCTCAGTCGTGTCCGACTCTTTGCGATCCCATCAATCGCAGCACACCAGGCCTCCCTGTCCATCACCAACTCCCGGAGTTCACCCAAACCCATGTCCATAGAGTCGGTGATGCCATCCAGCCATCTCATCCTCTGTCGTCCTCTTCTCCTCCTGCCCCCAATCCCTCCCAGCATCAGAGTCTTTCCCAATGAGTCAACTCTTCGCATGAGGTGGCCCAAGTATTGGAGTTTCAGCTTTAGCATCAGTCCTTCCAATGAACACAGGACTGATCTCCTTTAGAATGGACTGGTTGGATCTCCTTGCAGTCGAAGGAACTCTCAAGAGTCTTCTCCAACACCACAGTTCAAAAGCATCAATTCTTCGGCGCTCAGCTTTCTTCACAGTCCAACTCTCACATCCATACATGACCACTGGAAAAACCATAGCCTTGACTAGACGGACCTTTGTTGGCAAAGTATTGCCTCTGCTTTTCAAAATGCTATCTAAAAAAAAAAAAACAAAAAACCAAAATGCTATCTAGTCATAACTAGATACATGCTATCTGGTCATAACTTTCCTTCCAAGGAGTAAGCATCTTTTAATTTCATGGCTGCAGTCACCATCTGCAGTGATTTTGGAGCCCAGAAAAATAAACTCTGATACTGTTTCCACTGCTTCCCCATCTATTTCCCATGAAGTGATGGAACCAGATGCCATGATCTTACTTTTCTGAATGTTCAACTTTAAACCAACTTTTTCCCTCTCCTCTTTCACTTTCATCAAGAGGCTTTTTAGTTCCTCTTCACTTTCTGCCATAAGGGTGGTGTCATCCACATATCTGAGGTTATTGATGTTTCTCCCAGCAATCTTGATTCCAGCTTGTGCTTCTTCCAGCACAGCGTTTCTCATGATGTACTCTGCATATAAGTTAAATAAGCAGGGTGACAATATACAGCCTTGACGTACTCCTTTTCCTATTTGGAACCAGTCTGTTGTTCCATGTCCAGTTCTAACTGTTGCTTCCTGACCTGCACACAGGTTTCTCAAGAGGCAGGTCAGGTGGTCTGGTATTCCCATCTCTTGAAGAATTTTCCACAGTTTATTGTGATCCACACAGTCAAAGGCTTTGGCATAGTCAAGAAAGCAGAAATAGATGTTTTTCTGGAACTCTCTTGCTTTGTCCATGATCCAGCGGATGTTGGCAATTTGGTCTCTGGTTCCTCTGCCTTTTCTAAAACCAGCTTGAACATCTGGAAGTTCACGGTTCACACATTGCTGAAGCCTGGCTTGGAGAATTTTGAGCATTACTTTACTAGCGTGTGAGATGAGTGCAATTGTGCGGTAGTTTGAGCATTCTTTGGCATTGTCTTTCTTTGGGATTGGAATGAAAACTGACCTTTTCCAGTCCTGTGGCCACTGCTGAGTTTTCCAAATTTGCTGGCATATTGAGTGCAGCACTTTCACAGCATCATCTTTCAGGATTTGGCATACCTCAACTGGAATTCCATCACCTCCACTAGCTTTGTTCGTAGTGATGTTTCCTAAGGCCCACTTGACTTCACATTCCAGGATGTCTGGCTCTAGATGAGTGATCACACCATCGTGATTATCTTGGTTGCGAAGATCTTTTTTGTACAGTTCTTCTGTGTATTCTTGCCACCTCTTCTTAATATCCTCTGCTTCTGTTAGGTCCATACCATTTCTGTCCTTTACCAAGCCCATCTTTGCATGTCCCTTGGTATCTCTAATGTCTTGAAGAGATCTTTAGTCTTTACCATTCTGTTGTTTTCCTCTATTTATTTTGCACTGATCACCAAGCAGGGCTTTCTTATCTCTCCTTGCTATTCTCTGGAACTCTGCATTGAGATGCTTCTATCTTTCCTTTTCTCCTTTGCTTTTCTCTTCTCTTCTTTTCACAGCTATTTGTAAGACTTCCCCAGACAACCATTTTGCATACAGCAATGTTAATTACAGTCATCATTTTATACATTACATCCCTACTATTTATCTTAAAACTTAGTTTGTACCTTTTGACCATCTTCTACCTTTAGCAACTACAAATCTGATTTCTTTTTCTATGAGTTTGGGTATATGGCCTTTTTTTAAAAAAAAAAGAAAGAAAGATTCAACATATGAGATCATATAGTCTTTCCCTGATTTATTTCATGTAGCATTATGTCCTCAAGGTCCATCCACATCGACCCCATGAACTGCAGCACACCAGGCTTCCTTGTCCATCACCAACTCCCAGAGTTTACTCAAACTCATGTCCATTGAGTCAGTGATGCTATCCAACCATCTCATCCTCTGTTGTCCTCTTCTCCTCCCACCTTCAATCTTTCCCAGCACCAGGGTTTTTTCCAATGAGACAGTTCTTCACATCAGGTGGCCAAAGTATTGGAGTTTCAGCTTCAGCATTAGTCCTTCCAATGAATATTCAGGACTGATTTCCTGTAGGATTTGACTGGTTGGCTCTCCTTTCAGTCCAAGGGACTCTCAATAGTCTTCTCCAACACCACAGTTCAAAAGCATCAATTCTTTGGCGCTCAGCTTTCTTTATAGTCCAACTCTCACATCCATACATGACTACTGGAAAAACCGTAGCCTTGACAAGATGGACCTTTGTTGGCAAAGAAATGTCTCTACTTTTTAATATGCTGTCTAGGATGGTTGTAGCTTTTCTTCCAAGGAGCAAGCGTCTTTTAATTTCATGGTTGCAGTCACCATCTGCAGTGATTTTGGAGCCCCAAAAAAGAAAGTCTCTCACTGTTTCCACTGTTTTCCCATCTATTTGCCACGAAGTGATGGGACTGGATGCCATGATGATTGTTTTTTGAAAGTTGAGTTTTAAATCAACTTTTTTGCTCTCCACTTTCACTTTCACCAAGAGGCTGTTTAGTTCTTCTTCGCTTTCTGCCATAAGGGTGGTGTCATCTGCATATCTGAAGTTGTTGATATTTCTCCCGGGAATCTTGATTCCAGCTTGAGCTTCATTCAGCCCGGCATTTTGCATGATGTACTCTGCATATAAGTTAAATGAGCAGGGTGACAATATACAGCCTTTCATAGTGAAATATGTATTTCAATATATTAGCAATAAATACGTAAAATTAAAAATACAATATCCTTTTAAATTGCTCCAAATAATCAATATATTTAAATGTAAATATAACAAAACACAGGACTTGTGTACTGAAAGCTATTTGACAGTTATAGAAAACATCAAAAATTATAAATAAATGGAGAAATATACTATATTCCTGGATTAGAAGTGACATAATTAAGGTGTCAATTCTCCCTAAACTGGATTAATGCAACCCTTATCAAAAACTTTAAGCAACATAATCTTTATTGATACAGACCAGATTATTCTGAAATCCATTGAGAAAGGCAAAAGAACCAGAAGAGCTAAAACAACTCTGCAAGGAATCAATCTACCCGATTTCAAGACTTGTCATATAGCTAACAGAGTAATAAAGATTACCTGTGGCACTGGTGAAAGGAGACACATGTGGATCAATGGACTAGGCCAGAAAACCCAGAAAGAGAACCACACAAATACGCTCAAGTCAATTTTGACAAAGGAGCAAAGCAATTCAATAAAGGAACGATAGTCTGCTTTTTCAACAAATGATACTAGATCATTTAAACCTTGATCTAAATTTTACACCTTATAAAAAATTAACTCAAAATGGATTATGGACTTAAATGCAAAAGTATAAATATTTTTCAACAAAACACTGGGGAAAAAGCTCTTTGGAAAAACAGGTCTAATCAGAGTTCTTAAACCTGACACTAAAAACATAATTTATAAAGAAAAATTTGATCAACTAGGATTAAACAAGGGTGTGTTGGGATTGAGGTGGATGTAGCTAAAAGGCAACACGAGGGGTTGCTCGTGGTGATGAGTATGTTCCATATTTTGACTGTATCAATGTCAATACCACAGCTGTGATGTTTTGCAGGATCTATAATATCAGAGTTTTTTTTTTAAAAACTAGTTGTCCGTGATATTACCATTGGTGAAAGCTGGCAGTAGCTAAGCAGGATCTCTCTGTATTGTTTCTTAAAACTGACTATGAATCTATAATTATAGAAAAATAAACACTATTTTTAAAAATGTCATGTTTGGGGGCTAAAAAATTACTACACCAGCACTTCCAGAAGTGGGTGGTTAGAAGAAAATCCAGTGTTCACTCTACATATTTATTTATAGACATTAATATCAATTTCAGTTACTTCAAAAGAATCTGAAAGCTACAGTTTTAAAAATGAAAACAATTACTACACTGAATTAGGCAAGATGAGCTAAAATAAAATTAATATGAAGAACTCATGGTCTCTGTTAATCTGAAAACAGCTCTCAAACTTTCTGGTCTCAGAATCCCATTATGCTCTTCTACCCATCAATATGTACCTTATTAAAAATTAAAACAGAGGAATTCTTAACATAATCTTTAAAATTACATGTTAACACAAATAGCATTTGTTTAAAAAATACATTTCTCCCCCAAAATCTTAGGTGAGTCATACTGTTTTACATTTTTGCAAATCTCCACCTCAACAGAATACAGATGGATTCTCATGTCTCCCTATAGAATACACTACAATACATTGTTTTACTGAAAGCAATGAAAAAAAGCAGACCACACCCAGATAAACTTGGTAAGAGCAAACTGTCTCAACAGTTACAGATAGTTTCGGATATTCTTTGAAACTACACCGAAATCCAAAAAGCTATAGTTTTCAGAAAGATTCTAAATTGCAACATGGAATCTAAAAACATATTAGCGAACTTCTAAAACTCTCTTACATTAAAATACTTTAAGCTACCATGCTCTTTGAATGGATCTTTGACTTACATTATCATTTTGTAAATCACAAATTAGTTTCTTGATAAACACTGGTTTGCTGAGTTATAAAAGCATTCCAAAAGCTCAACATTTTATTAGGTAATTATTTTTAAAAATTACATTTTCAAAAGTATCACTACTGATTTCATTGGAAAAGTGTTTAAAAGCACTGAGAAGGTGTCAGGCTCAAGACGGCACATTAAGTTTTCCAAAATTCTAATTTCTGCTTGAAAATTGTATAATGGGCAACAAATACTGTCAGTTGTCTTTCTTGAGTAAACAGATTCATTACAGTCATTTTGAGAAAACATGTGGCAAATATCCATGTCTCAATAATCACAGTTTCTCTCGTCAGTCAGTTTTTTCAAATAAAATGGTATTCCATGAAAAAAGCAGCTGGTTTAGCTCAGAACGCAATCACACAGGTGTATTTCCTCCAGAATGTGCAGTATACAGAACTTCATGTATACTTCTCATTTTGTTATACAGATTATTTAAAAGACATGTAATCACATCTAATGCGATTCTCTAGTCAAACACTGAGAGCTTTCCCCCTACAATCTGGAAAAAGAGAAGAATGCTCACTTTCACCACTTTTATTCAACATACTACTGGAACTTCTAGTGAGAGCAATCAGGCAAGAAAAAGAAATAAGATCTAAATTAGAAGCAAAGAAGTCAAATTATCTCTGTTCATCGATGTTACTTGTTGTAAAGCCCTAATGAGTCCACAAAAAACTGTTACAGCTAATAAATGAATTCAGCAAACTTGCAGAATATAAAACATTCAAAAATGAATTGCATTTCTATAAACTAACGATGAACAATAGAAAAAATAAACTAAGAATTCTATTTATAATTTTATCAAAAAGAATAAAATATTTAGGAGTAAATTTAACCAAACAGGTATAAGACTTGTATACTGAAAACCATAACAAGAAATAAAAGATACAAATAAATTGAAATATATCTCATTTTCATGGATTGAAAGATTTAATACTACTAAGATAACCATATTCAAAGCAACCTACAAATTGAATGGAATCAAAAAACCCATCCTAAAATTCATATAGATTTCCAACTGATCCTAAATAGCCAAAACAATCTTTAAAAAGAAAATTAAAGTTAAAAGACTATTTCCTGATTTCAGTACTTAAGAGAAAACAATAGTAATCAGAAATAGTATAGTATAGGCATAAGGACAGACGTATAGACCAACAAAATAGAATCAAGAGCCCAGAAACAAACACCTGTATATATAGTCTTCACTAGTCATTATGGAAGTGAAAATTAAACCACAGATACTACTCTATAATCATTAGAATGTCTTTTTTCAAAACAAGCAAACAAACAGAAAATAATGTGTACTGATGAAGATGTGCAGAAACTGGAATCCTGGCGCACTGCAAGTGGCAACATCACATGGCACAGTCAGTGTGGAAAACAGTACAGTTGTTCCTCAAAAACTAAACACAGAATTACACGATTTACCAACTTCACTTCTAGGCACATACTCAAAAGAACTGAAGAAGGGACTCAAACACGGATATTCGTACAATCATGTTCATACCAGTGTTGCTCACAATAGCCAAAAACTGGAAGCAACTCTACTGTCATCAACAGATGCTTAACTAAAATCTGGTATATAGATACAAGACTATTATTTAGCTCTTAAAAAGGGAAAAACGTCTGACACATGCTACAGCCTGGATGAACCTTGAAAATTATGTTAAGTTAAAAAAAGCACTCTCAAAAGAATAAGTTCCATGATTTCACTTAAATGAGCCAACCCAGAGTGGCCAAATTCATACTCACAGAAGTATGGGTGGTTGCCAGGGATGGGAGAGAATAGGGAATTACTGTTTAATGAGAATGGAGTTTCAGTTTGGGAAAATGAAAAAAGTTCTGGAGGAGGATGGTGATGACAGTTGCAAAACAGTGTGAATGGACTTAACTGTACACTTAAAAAATGGTTAAAACGGTAAATTAACATTATGTATATTTTACTAAAATAAAGAGGGGAAAAAAAGATTAAAGTGTTAAGTTGTATGTTTCATATATTTTACCATAATGAAAAAAGCCCAAGCACACACACAGACACACTCACACACAAGGGTCAAGATTTAACAAAATCAGTAAGCTGAGCTACTGTGATGAGCATAGTCAGGAAAGTGACATTTTTAACTGTGAACATGCAGTTTGAAAAATACAATGATTACTGGTACAGTCTGGTGCCTCTGCCTTGATTAATGATTAGGCACTACCAGTTTTCACTCACCTTTCCTTTTACACCATCAAAGAACATACTAACACAGCGAAAAGAACTGTGAAAGAGAGAATATCTTAGTAGCATTTGAAAATAATTTTTACCTTGTCTCTCATGCTTCCTAAAAGGGTCTTGGTGATCCACCAAAGGGAATCTAGTGACCACACTTTCAGAACCACTTCTCTAAGAATGGATACATATGGGAAGAGCAGAATAATATGACAGACTGAAAAAGCTGGAAATTTTTCCAAGTCTTCCTCAAACAGGTCAATGTTTGTAACTGGAGTTCATTATTGGCCTTAACACGTCAGAAGTTCCTAAAAATCTTACGATGCGCACACAACATATACAAAATGTAGTTCGTGAAGACAACATAAAGACATACAAAAAAGTGTTAAATTATCTTTCTTAATCTTTTTTATTAATTTTTATTTTATTTATTTTGGCCACACTGTGCAGTTTGTGGGATCTTAGTTCCCCATCAGGAATCAAACCTGGACCTTCAACAATGTAAGTGCAGAACTGTGCAGAAATACTGGTTTTTACACCATCCTAAAAGAAAACTTAGGGCTTTTTTGATGTAGAAAAGTTATTAAAGTTGGGATCTTAAATTGTGCGGGGAGGGAAAAAAACACCATTGAGTGTCAAAGTTCTAAAAGCAGAACTCATTTTGTGCAATGAACATAAGGAAAGACTACTGTATAGTTTTTTTGTTTGTTTTATTTTTCTTTAAATGAAGAAAAGCTTTGCTTAAGGGTTGCATACTTTTATTGGAGTAAATCTGAATGATCCTACTCTTTTGGAGTAAAACTTAGTGCTTCCAATTGTATTTAACTTCTGGTTGGAATTTGAATAAATGAAAACCTAAATAAAATAGGTGAAAGTTCCCTGACTATTCAGGTGAATACACACACACAGACACACACACACACACACACAAAACAATGAAAGTGCAGTCTTAACCACTAGACTGCTGGGGAATTCCCTTTATCTTTTCTGAGTTGAGAGGAAATTCATGTAAGTTTAAATTAACAACGTTAAAGTATATAACCCAGGGACATTTATCATACAGTTGTGCAACCATCACCTATATCTAATTCCAAAACACTTTTGTCACCCTCAAAGACAACCTCATACCCATTCAAGTCATTCATTTCCCATTCCTTTCTCCCCGAGTCTCTGGCAATGACTTTCTCTCTTTGTGGATTCATCTGGATATTTCATATAAATTTCACTTCACATGTTTTTGAGGTTCACCCACATTGTACATGAATCAGCATTTCATTCCTTTTTATGGCAGAATAATATTTCTTTGCATGGATATACCACATAAATCTATTCATGCAATAATGGACAGTCAGGCCGTTTTTACCTTTTGGGTATTGTGAATTGTACTGCTATGAGTATTCTTGTAAAGTATTCGTCTGAAAACCTGCTTTCAATTCTTGTGAATACATACCTAGAAGTAAAATTACTGCAAGAGTGCTAGTAAAAGAGGTGGACGGGACTTCCCTGGTGGTCCACTGGTTAAGAATTCACCTTCCAATGCAGGGGCACGGGTTTGATTCCTGGTGGGGGACCTACCACATGGTGTGAGGCAACTAAGCCCACGTACGGTAACAACCAAGCCTGTGTGCTCTAGAGTCCTTCCATCGTAACGAGAGAAGCCCAGCCCTGCAACAAAAGATTCTGTATGCCACAACTAAGACTTAATGAAGACAAATAAATAAATATTAACAACAACAACAAAAAAGATGAGGAGTTAGGCAGTAGGGTGGGATAGGACACACACAAAAATACTGCTAAAACAGTAATTTAAAAAGTTGCAGGTGGGGCATGTATGAAGAAAGGTATCAAGACAACCTTTAAGTTCTGAGTTTAGGCAACTAGCAGACAGTAATTCCTTTCACTGAAACAGGAAATATAGGAAGAGTAACAGGGAAGTGGGACAAGAGTGGGGAAAGATGATAAACTTGTTTTGTACATGTTTGATGTGCTCAAGAAATACCATTCAGTGACATTTAGACTGCTAAAAAAGAAAAAAAAATTACTGAATCATCAGCATAGTGATGGCAGAAAACATATTTTAAGGCATCAATTATAAATATATAAAGTGAAATTATTCTTAATCATTAAAAGCTTTCTACATGCTATAGCATATTAACTGTATTTTTAAAAATTCTAAAACAATTGC
Organism: Bos taurus; assembly: GCF_002263795.3. Lineage (NCBI taxonomy): Eukaryota > Metazoa > Chordata > Mammalia > Artiodactyla > Bovidae > Bos > Bos taurus. The sequence goes on along the minus strand of NC_037351.1, from coordinate 21,056,566 downwards.
TGCTGTTGTTCAGTTACCAAGTTAAGTCCGATTCTTTGTGATCCCATGGACTGCAGCACGCCAGACTCCTTTGTCCTCCACCACGTCCCGAAGTTTGCTCAGATTCATATCCATTAAGACAGTGATGCTATCTAACCATCTCATCCTCTGCTCCCTGCTTCTCCTTCTGCCTTCAACCTTTCCCAGCATCAGGCTCTTTTTCAATGAGTCGGGTCTTCAAAACAGGTGGCCAAAGTATGGGAGCTTCAGTTTCAGTCCTTTCAATGAATATTCAGTGTTGATTTCCTTTAAGATTGACTGGTTTGATCTCCTTGATGTCCATGGACTTCTCAAGAATTTTCTCCAGCACCACAATTTGAAAGCATCAATTTTTTGGCATTCAGCCTTCTTTATGGTCCAACTCTTACATGTGTACATAGACTAAGGGGAAAAACCATAGCTTTGACTATACTAACCTTTATCAGCAAAGTATTATCTCTGCTTTTTAATACACTGGCTAGGTTTCTTATAGCCATGATCTTTGTTTTTTGTATGTTGAGTTTTAAGCCAGCCTTTTCACTCTCACTTTCACCAAGAAGCTCTTTAGTTTCCCTTCACTTCTGCCATAAGGGTGGTGGTATGTACATATCTGAGGTTACTGATATTTCTCCCCACAATCCTGATGCCAGCTTGTGCTTCATTCACCCTGGCATTTCACATGATGTACTCTGCATATAAATTAAATGAGCAGGGTGACAATAAACAGCCTAGATGTACTCCTTTCTCAATTTTGAACCAGTCCCTTGTTTCATGTCTGGTTCTAATTGTTGCCTCTTGACCTGCATATGGGTTTCTCTGGAGGCAAGTAAGGTGGTCTGGCATTTCCATCTCTTTAGGAATTTTCCACAGTTTGTTGTGATCCACACAGTCAAAGGCTTTAGTGTAGTCAATGAAGCAAAAATAGATGTTTTTCTGGAATTCTCTTGCTTTTTCTATGATCCAGCGGATGTTGGCAATTTAATCTCTGGTTCCTCTGCCTTTTCTAAATTCAGCTTGTACATCTGAAGTTCTTAGTTTACACTGCTGAAGCCTAGCTGGAAGGACTTTGAGCTTTACCTTGCCAGCATGTGAAATGAGCGCAATTCTATGGTAGCTTGAACATTCTTCTATATTGCCCTTCTTTGGAATTAGAATGAAAACCTGACACTTTCTAGTCCTGTGACCATGGCTGGGCTTTCCAAATTTGTTGGCACACTGAGTGCAGCACTTTCACAGCATTATTTTTTAGGATTTGAAATAGCTCAGCTGCAATTCCAACACCTCCACTGGCTCTGTTCTTAGTAATGCTTGTAGGGTAGGTTAATTGTATCTCAATAGAGCTCTAATTATTTTGGTAATTATATCTCAACAGACCTGTTACAAAACAACAAAATGCTCACTTCTGTTTTTGGTTACATTGTGTTGTATGTATCAAGGATATAGCTACTTTTTTCTTCTTAAGGGCCCTGGGGTACATCTCTTCAAAAAGAAATTATCTTTCTTTCAGGGAGACAAAGATAAGCAGACAGGCAGGGGAAATTGTCATAACTGCATTTGACATAGCATTTCACCTACTTGTTCTTACATTTTGATCAGTACTTTTCTCTACCAATGTCATTTAACCACTTCAAGAAACTAAAAAATGCCAAGCTTAATACAAAATGTTCAACTAATTTTCCTTAGTTTATTTCTTGACATTCCAAATTTGATCAATCCTTTCAAAAATACTTATTCTGCAGAGATAATGTGATTCAAGGTATCACAGTAAGATGTCTAAAACAATGCCTGATACTCAGTAAATTACCGTCATCATCATTATACTAAAGGAAACAAAGGATCCTAAAGTTGATAAACAAAACTGCAGAGAACAGGGAGGAGATAAAGGTTATGTGTGACCTACAAAGGCACGATCATGTCACAGAAAGGAAACACTTGGCAGAAAATCCCACATCAGACTGAAAAATGCAGCAGCGTCATCACCTCCACAATTATCATCATTTCTATGTTCACCATCAACACCCAACACTTCTCTCCCCTAAAGCATCTATTTATATGCCTTTAATTTATTCTATTTATGGAATATTTAAACCTATGAAAACATTCCCAAACTCAGCTAACAGGGTATCTTATCATTTCCCCCCGTGTTTCAAAAACTGTTTCAAATATACGTACCATTAGCTACACAGATCTGTTTTCATTTCCTCTTTCCCACTATCTTGGCCTATGGGGGTCAAGCATGTTTTCAAACTTTCACTATATGGCATAATGGTCTGCACCTTGCTTTCTTAGCTCAACATTTTGCTTGTTTGTTGTTTTATAATTCAATCATATTGTTTCATGTAGATCTAGTTAATTCATGAAAACTGTATTATATTAATATTGTATGAATGTAAAAATACATTTGTCCATACTCTAATGAGATGTCTATACTGTTTACCTATTTTTATTAACAGGCTACAATAATTTATTGAGTCTCCAGGATATATTCATAGAACTAGTAGGTCAAAGGACATATACCTTCAACTTCATTAGAGATTACTAAGTTCATCTCCTTTTTCACAGCTAGGATCAGCAGTGTAAGAGAGTTCTTGTCTCCTGTCCTCCTCCCCAATCCTTGGCATTGTCATACATTTTGCGGGGCCATGCTCTCTCAGTTTGCAGGATCTTAAGTTCCCTGCTGCTGCTGCTAAGTCACTTCAGTCGTGTCCGACTCTGTGTGACCCCATAGACGGCAGCCCACCAGGCTCCCCCGTCTCTGGGATTCTCCAGGCAAGAACACTGGAGTGGGTTGCCATTTCCTTCTCCAATACATGAAAGTGAAAAGTGAAGAGTGAAAGGGAAGTCGCTCAGTTGCTTCCGACTCTTCGCAACCCCATGGACTGCAGCACACCAGGCTCCTCCATCCATGGGATTTTCCAGGCAAGAGTACTGGAGTGGGGTGCCATCGCCTTCTCCTTAAGTACCCTGACTAGGGATCAAACTCAATACTCTCCCCGATTCCCACAGTGAAAGCTTTGGGGCCTAACCACTGGATCATCAGGGAATTCTCTGTTATATTTTAAACTCTGCAAACCAAACGGTCTAATGTAGTACTTCATTGATTTATGTCTTCTTGATTAGTAAGATGAGTATCATTTACTGGTCTTTCAGGTTTCTGCTCATGTGAAATGCCTTTAACAGTATGGCCACTTTTCTACTGATCTGTGGTAGTTCTTAAGAATAGTCTGGGTAACAATCCTTTTGCTCTTTCTCCCTCCCCTCCCACATAAACAATATAAAACTGTTGCTGATTTTCATATCTAGTAAGGTTGATAAGCAAAGATAATTCCTGCCTTCTCAAAGTTCAGAGCTATTTTCCAGACATTCATATCTGTTTCTCAAACCCTTTTGGCCACTCACAACTGAACTTCTCCATGAGGGCCAATACACACACATTCAACATATGAAGTGAAAAACAGGACTCTACATCAGTTTTTTCTAAGTAATTAACAACAAGCAAATACACAAGAAAATCACAGCTTGTCTCCATTCTATATAAACAATTTGGATATGGTATTAATACAACATATGGCTTTCATATGGATCAGTACACAAGCATCTATTTGATTAATAACTGTTTGCTAAATGCTTAAAAAATAATATCAGGTACATCAGGATGCCTGAAACAACAATGAAGAGTCTACTCTCTTTATCCAATGAATTAAGAATTAAGGTATAAATCCAGATTAAGCAGATCAAATATTTTAATTTTCAGTCGCACCATCATACAATCAGTTCTCCTGGATAAATTTGCTCTGCAGTAATGAAATGATTCTTCTAGATATTTTAGTGACAGCAGACTTCAGCTGGAAAAAAGTTAACTTCACTTACAGAAGCACTATCCAATGCTTTGTAAAATAAAGTCACTACCCTAAAGACGTATAATAATATAGCAAGAAAGTACCTTAGATCACTTAACTAATACATTTTCAGGTAAGGCACTTGCAATCCAGAAATTAAGAAATCTCCCTAATCCAGGTCCTCCTAAAATCTACAATCCTCTAAAATCCACAAATTCAGGATTCTTTCCATTACATCATGCATCTTATTTTAGACTCCCCCAGTCTAGAAACTGATTCCTCTCTTGATTTTACAAGATTGAGTTTTGTGTTATAGAAATAAAATTATTTCCCAACCCCATAACAATCTTTTAATTTCCATACTTCCCAATTTTGCCCTTCCCCCTATCCTCCATTAGACTGTACACAATGAAAGAAAAAACCTCACTGCTAAATTTGAGTGTAATTAGTAGCGGAGTCCTGAGCCCCTGGCTACTGTTTCCACGTTAAACAGTAGCACTAATCCTTTATATCTTATCCAACAACACCTACTAAACATCGCTTCGCAGGAAGCGCGGTGCACGCCGCTCCTCCTCGCCGGCAGCCCACCGACGCCAGGGAGCCCGGGGCGCCGGGTTAGGGGCGGTGCGGGGCACCCGGGGGCTGGGGTCGCTGGGGGAGTGGGGATCGCAAGGAGCGCGAGGAGGGGGGTCCCGGAGGCTCCAGGGAACAGGCCGGGGGGCGAAGAGCGGCCGACTCACCTTTCCGCAGCTCCCGCTCCCACACGGTGACGATGGGTCGCGAGTGCTTGCGATGGTGGATGAGCCACAGGGACAAGGTCTGCACGCTCTGCTGCGAGTTGCTCAACTCCGACAGCTTCTTCTCCAGCGCCGCCTCGGAGAAAGCGGACATCCCTCCGGCACCGCGTTTGCGCCGTCCCACGCGGTGAGGCTGAGCGGAGGAGACTTTCGCCGCCCCCGCCGCGGCCTCGCCTCCTCACCCCACCCTTCCCCACGCCCTCACCACCACTGCCGCCACATCCAACACCGGCCGCAAACCAGCAAGATGGCGTCCAGCCGGCAGTGACGTCACGGCTGACCGATGCCCCGCCCCTCAACCAGGCGCGGCCGAGAGGCGGGAACTCCTAGCGGAAGGGGCGGGACTGAGGATAGTGCTGAAGAGGCGGGGCGGGTCTGGGCGGGAGGCGGGGCGGGTCTGGGCGGGAGGCGGGGCGGGTCTGGGCGGGAGGCGGGGCGGGTCTGGGCGGGAGGCGGGGCGGGTCTGGGCGGGAGGCGGGGCGGGTCTGGGCGGGAGGCGGGGCGGGTCTGGGCGGGAGGCGGGGCGGGTCTGGGCGGGAGGCGGGGCGGGTCTGGGCGGGAGGCGGGGCGGGTCTGGGCGGGAGGCGGGGCGGGTCTGGGCGGGAGGCGGGGCGGGTCTGGGCGGGAGGCGGGGCGGGGTTGGCCAACCTCCTCCTAGGAGAAGCTCTCTTTTCCAAGGGATATTTAAAATCGCCTCATAGGTGTTTAAATTTAGTACAGCCACTTTGGAAGATAATATGGCGTGATATAATCCATTTTATTATACACCTTTCTTGTGACCCTGCGATTTCCCTAACTGCTATCAATGCTAGGAAAACACCAGCATGTTTGCCAGGCCTAGAACCTTTCTTCTGGGAGAAACTATGTCTCCAAAGGGGTAATTAAAAATCCCTTGAACACCAGGCGTTGTGTGGTCCAGCTCCGTAACAGAGAGGGGTTGGGACTTTAAATAAATGGCTAAATTATTTGTGATAGTTCATATTACAGAATACATGCAGTAGTTTAAAAGATTTATAAATCCAGTGGTGGATTGGGTTTTTTTAAGTTGCAAAAGAAAAGATACAGAATACTGTTTCTTTTATAAAAATGTATATTTTATAAGAATTCATAAGTATGTAAAGGCATGGCAAGAAGGTCTAGAAAAATACACATTGCAGTAATAGTGTTGTAAAGACAGGATAAGAATTGGCACCCTTAAGCTCTGTCTGAATTGTTTTCATCTTTTACAAGAACATATTCATGTATTACTTACAGAATTAAAAACTAATTTCAGAATTCTCATAATTAATTTAGCACATTTTGACATAGCATTTGTCTGAATTATGATACATCACAAAAGAGAAGAGGAGATACTGTCATATTCTAAATATGAATGCAAAAAAAGAAGGTACATAAGAAACCACAGGAATGCCTAAGCCATGTTTTGAGAAGCACTGCTTAAGAACTTTCCACCAAGTAGGCATCAAATAGACCTATTTATTTGAAGCAGGGGCTGCAAAACATTGTAGATGTATGTTAGTGTTAGTCACTCAGTCGTGTCCAATTCTTTGCCACCTCATGGACTTAGCCTGCCAGGCTCCCCTGTCCATGGAATTCTGCAGGCAAGAATACTGGAGTTGATAGCCATTCCCCTCCAAGGGATCTTCCCAACCTAGGGTCAAACCCAGGTCTCCTGCATTGCAGGCTGATTCTTTACTGTCTGAGCCACCATGGAAGCCCAAAGATGTACTACATGCAATTAATGTATGTTTTCAAATGGTTAATTTTGTTATGTGCATTTTATTTCAGTAAAAAAAAAAAAAAGAAACCTAATAGCAATGACTACATTTATTTCACATTCTCCACATTGTAATGGATCCAAACAGTTATGAGGGCTCTTATGTTTACCAAACTTAGGATAAAAGAAAACTTACAAGCTAAAAAAGTTGTCTTAAGTTAAATTTTGTGTTTTTTTTTTACTTAAAAATTTTTTATTTTTAATTGAAGTGTAGTTGATTTACTATATTAGTTTCAGACGTACAAATAGTGACTCAGCATTTTTGTAGATTATACTCTATTTTAAGTTATTAGAACATGATAGCTATAATTCCTTATGCTCTGTATATGTAAATCATTAATAAACTTATGTTCAATGGTGTATTTCTCCAGTTAAAAGAAGCATACTGATGTTCGTATACAAAGACATACAGTAACAGGGTACAAAAGATTTCACTTACAAGTTTCCAGATTTGAATGTTCTTGTCAAATGATAACATGTAATACATTTTATGAACTGAAAGAGTAGAGAGATTTTTTCAATGCTCTCAGGTTATTACAAATTAATCCTTTATACAATATATTACTCTCCTCTATTCTGATAATAGTACTAAATATAATAAATGAGGGAAAGCTGTTCAATCTTATCACCAAAAGGTTTGCATGGCTACTGTCTTCACCAGTCACCTAGCCAGCTTCTATATAATTTTAGACCAGGAGCTTTTAGGTTATGAAGACGATCAGAGAAAAATTCAATAAAAAGGACCTAAGCAAGTGCTGGTATCAAGTTACACGATATCAATTCATTGTTCCAGTTGTCTCGTGAAGCATAGTAAACCATCCCAAAAGAGTGACTTTTCAAACAATAACAATCATTTTATTTTAGCTCAAAAACCTGAGGAATGACCAAGGTCAGTTAGCATTTATGAGGTCACAGTCAGATTGTGGCTAGAGTCACCTCAAAGGATTCTTTGCTCATGTTTGATGCCTGGACTCAAACCACTGGGAAATGAAAGAGCTAGGGCCTTCAGATCCATCTCTTCTCCCTTCTCTCTCTTTTCTTATCTTCTCATCTCCTCCTCTTCTCCTTCTTCCTCTTCTTCACCTCTCTCTCTTTCCCCACTTTCCTCCCTCCCTCCCTCCCTCCCTCCTTCATCTTCACATGATCTCTCCACATGGCAACCCCAGGATATGCAGATCTCTTAGAGGACTGCAGAAGTCTCCTAGAGTGAGTGTCCCAGGGGCAACTGGAGGTCACACAAAGTTGCTTCTATCTTTTCTATTAGACAACACAGTCAAAGCCCACTCCCATTCATGGGAGTAGGACATAGACTCTACTTTTTTTTTTTTTTTTTTTTAATTTTTGACTGCATCACATGGCATGTGAGATCTTAGTTCCCTGACCAAGGATCAAACCTGTACCCTCTATGTTGGAAGCACAATAGAACCTCCTCTTGATGGAGGGAGCACCAGCAACCCACAGACATGTTTCCAAGCATCCTACTGGATGTTTCCCACTTTTTATCTTCAGTTAGTCCTTGGTATAATACCTAACGCCTAATGTGATTTTCTTGTCTTTTAGCTAAAACACGTAATAAAACTAACTGTTGGGTTTGCATCCACTTTCCTTTGAGTGCCACCCAGTATCCCCTCTAGTATCTTTGCCTTGTGAATCAACCATCAGTTGATTTCTGGTTAACTAAATTCAATGTGTTGTTATTTAGTCGCTAATTTGTGTCCAATTCTTTGTGACCCCATGGATTGTAACCGGCCAGGCTCTCTGTCCATGGGATTTCCCAAGCAAGAATACTGGAGTGGGTTGCCATTTCCTTCTTCAGGGAATCATCCCGACCCAGGGATAGAACCCATGTCTCCTGCATTGGTAGGCAGATTCTTTACCACTAAGCCACCAGGGAAGCCTAAATTCAATTAATAACAATTTTTTTTTTTTGGCCTTACCATGTGGCCCCACCAGGGATTGAACCTGTGCTCCCAGCAGTGAAAGCACAGAGTTCCCACCACTGGACCATTAGGGGATTCCCTACTAACAACTTTTTTATATGGCTTACACCACAATAGACAAGACATTCACAAGTCTAACATCCCTGTCATTTCACACCCGGGAAGGGATGTTTCTGTCTCCATCAAAGTGGAGGAAGGGGGATGCTATAAGTTGCCATAGAGAAGTAATGGGAAAGGTAAGTGAATGCCACCCAAGTCTTCGAAACTTTTTCAAAATTTCATAAACATGAGCAGGCAATGATCAAAATAGAGTTGTTCTGGATATAATATTGACCTCTCAATGTAGAATATATATTATCGTAAAAGAAAAATGTACTTACATTTCTATAGGCTTCTCCGGAATCTTTAATAATACCAAAATGTTTCAGAAAACAAGAAATGAGGAAGTCAGGTACTTTGGCCTGCACATATTTTCCCCATACACATAAATACTGCCATAAAGCCATTGTCACATCTGATCCAACAGCTCATCTGCTAAAAAAGGAATATGAAGCTCTGACTTCAGTTCAACAGCAGATAATGTTCTCTAAACAACCTTCTGATGAATGGAATCTTGACAGTAGATCTGAATTTCAGAGTGAAATATCCTGCAGGCTGACTTCATCTGCCCTGGGTTAAAATAGGGAACTGAGAAAGTAAAAGGTAATCTGAAAGCTGATAGCTAGTGCTACCCTAAAACAATAAAAACCACCAGTTATTTTTACCAGCACAATGAGTGTATTTGGGAACAGCTTGCATGTGTTAAATAGTTTCAGTCATGTCTGACTCCTTGTGACCCTGTGGGGGATCTTCAGGGCATACAACTGTGGTATGCCACAAGGAAGCCCAGTAAAACAAGAGTGAAAACTCTTACAGAGAAGGGAAAGTTGGGAGGAGCTGTTAGAACCAGAAGGTCCATTGAAGGAAACTGGAGTTTGAAATATAGTGGCTTTATCATTGGCTGGGCTGTTGCCAGGCAAGGACAAAAAATTTCCCCTCCTTCTGGTGGTAGCAGTGTGGCTTCTGCTGGAGAGACAGGGTTTCTCTCTTCCTTTGGGGATCCAGTGATAGGTGTGTGAGAGCTCCCCCTTCTGGCCTTCCAACTCCATTTTAGGGCTGTTCAGTCGCTCCGTCGTGTCCGACTCTGGGACCCCACGGAATGCAGCACGCCAGGCTTCCCTACCCTTCACCATCTCCCGGAGCTGGCTCAAACTCATGTCCATTGAGTCGGTGATGCCATCCAACCATCGTCCTCTGTCATCCCCTTCTCCTCCTGCCCTCAATCTTTCCACTTTAGTGAGGTTTACCTTTATTAATTTTCACTCTAGGCTGTAATGTTCTAGAGTAGGAAATGGCAACCCACTCTAGCATTCTTGCCTGGAAAATTCCATGGACAGAGGACCCTGGCAGCTGCAGTCCACAGGGTCACAAAGAGTCGGACACAACTGAGTGACTGAGCACACAGGCTGTAACGTTCCTAACAAAACATCAATTTAGGCCTTACAGGATATAAACAATAACCAGACAAGGCCATTCTGAGACTGTAGTGAAACAAGTCCCCACTGAAGCCATGAAAATGGCTAAAATCTTCCTCTTACACCTACAAGGATGATTACAGCTTCTTTACCAATGATAGCTCCTGCCCAATCTTAATCCTTTGGCAGTCCAGATAAAAATTACCAAAGATCTACCAAATTGTCCCTGTGTCCTGACAGCACCCAATCCAAGACAGTTTCCTACCTTCCCTAAAGACTCCTTAGAATCTGCCAGCATAAGCTCAGACCTTGTAATAAACTCTTCCCAATACCTTCTTAATGATACATCCCCACACATCACTATACATTCCCTGGGGTGGGCTCTTCCTTGCTGCAGCAAGCTAAATGAACCTAATTTTAACTTTAAATGGTTCTTGTGGTCTTCAGCTAGTGAGTTTTAATATGGGATATACATCAAAATTTTAATAGGGGTTAGCTATATGGGTAAGAAAATGGTAATCTCTTCTTTCCAATGTTTATATTTCAGTATGGTTGACTTTTTGAACACAAGCATGTAATATTTGTATAATGAGAAAAAATAATAAATAGAATAAACAGACTTTGATTGGAGTTAGGGGACGGACCTCCAATGTGTCTCTCTTGTCTATAAGAAAAAGGTCATAGTCTAAGCATGGCATGCAAGGCTCTTATTAACTCAGTTCTGCCATTCCCAGCAGCCCCATCAGCCACAGCTCCCCTCTCTGTGTTCTTGAGCCCTCAAGCAGTGATAAAACTTTGCTAATTATTTCCCAAATCCTGTACAATTCCATTTTCCACTGCTCTATTCATCTATCATGCAAACAATATCCTTCCTGCAAAACCTGGCCTTTCCTTCCCCAAATAAAGAAGCTCCTTTCAAAACTGGTTTGAATTGGGACTTCCCTGGTAGTCCAGTGGCTAAGACTCTGTGCTCCCAGTGCAGGGGACCTGAGATTGATCCCTGTTCAGGGAACTAGATCCCACATACCTCAACTAAGAGTGCACAGGCTGCAACTAAAAAAAAAAACCTCCCACATGCCACAACTAAAGATGCATGAAGGAAGATGCTACGTGCTGTAACTAAGACCTTTGCAGCCAAATAACAAATATAAAAAAATAATAAAATAAAATTGGCTTGACTCAACAGACCAATGGACAAACAAAATGTAGTATATACATACAATGTGATAATATTCAACCATAAAAAGGAGTGAAATTCTGATACATGTTACAACACAGGTGAACTTTGAAAATGTGCTGAATGAAATAAGTCCAACCCAAAGGACAAATATTTCATGATTCCAATTATATGAAGTACCTGTACATGCATGCTAAGTTGCTTTAGTCTGACTCTTTGCAACCCTATGGACTGTAGCCTGCCAGGCTCCTCTGTTGATGGAATTCGCCAGGGAAGAATACTGGAGTGGGTTGCAATGTCCTCCTCCAGGGGATCTTCCCAACCAAGGGATCAAACCATCATCTCCTGCAGGTCCTGCATGAAAGTGAACACACTCAGTCGTGTCTGACTCTTTGCAACCCTATGGACTGTAGCCCAGGGGATCTTCCCAACCAAAGGATCAAACCAGCATCTCCTGCAGGTCCTGCATGAAATTGAAGATGCTCAGTCGTGTCCGACTCTTTGCAACCCTATGGACTGTAGCCCAGGGGATCTTCCCAACCAAGGGATCAAACCAGCATCTCCTGCAGGTCCTGCATGAAAGTGAAGACACTCAGTCATGTTCGACTCTTTGTAATCCTATGGACTGTAGCCCGGTAGTCTCCCCTGTCCATGGGATTTTCCAGGCAAAAATACTGGTATGGGTTGCCATTTTCTCCTCCAGGGGATCTTCCTGACCCAGGGATCAAACTCAGGTCTCCCGCATTGCAGGCAGACTCTTTATCATCTGAGCCACCAGGGAATCCCATAGTTCCTGCATAGCAGGCAGATTCTTTACCCCTGAGCCACAGGGGAAGTCCCATAAGTAACTAGAACAGGCAAATCCATAGAGACATAAAATAGCAAAGAGGTTACTGCAGCTGGGGGGAGGAGGGAATGCAATGCACTGCAGATGTTTGCTTCCTTGTCTGTCTCCACTTCCAGACTCTGAATCCTCAAAGGACCTAGAACAGCTTGGAGCCACTGTCTGATTCTTCTTGGGAACTCCATAGGAAGAATATTGGAAGGCCAAGCAAGCTTTGGGAGATCTTAACAGAGCTTCATACAAATTAAAGGCAATTAGTCCAGGCTTCTAATCAGTGCCTTAGTCACGTCTATAACATCCTAACCCATTATATCTCCAGCCTCCGTTCAGAAGTCAAGTCACTGGAATTCTTTCTACTGAGGGCCTCAATTTTTTTAAAGCTTTTATGGTGAGTGGAAACTTGCTCACTCTGTGACTTACCCATTGTCCCAACTTCACCCTCTGAATTCTTATTAAATGAGCCTATTTCACTTTCATGTGACAGCCCTTCAGGTATATGAAGACCATCATTGTATTCACTCATTAAATCATTTTTAAAAATGTATGCTTGAATAAGAAAAAAGCAACCACTGACCTTTGGAACAAGTCTGGTCCTCTCAGCTATGTCTAGGTGGCATCAGTTATTGGCCTGGCACTCACTGATAGACAAGGTATTTTCCTTGATGGACATAAACAATTTCACAGAACACCTACATCAATCTAGACCACTCTGTGACCTTGACAGCATGAGGTAAAACAAAACAAAAACCAGATCACTTCATTAATCTTATCTAAGCAGTTATAAAAAATAGGGTTACTGTGTAAACCACAAAAAAAACTGAACATCCCCCCTCTCGTTGTTAATATAACTGCTGCTGCTATTTTACCAATTACAGTGTTAGGTTTGCACTCTTCCCTCTATCCTGAAAAAACTCATTAAGATACCCAACCAGGGAGTTATTACAGCTTCTGGGCAGCGTCCAATCCAGAGCAATGCCCCATTTCCTTCTCTCCCAAATCCCTAATATACTTACTGCTCTTTAAGTCCTTGCTAACAACTGGAGTCACTCCACAGTTTCTCCTGGTGCCCTTTCTCCCACTTTGCAACAGGCTGGCAAACCACCTCGTTTAACTGCGGGTGTGTAACTATGGCCCACCTGGAGGACACTGACATACTGAACAGCTGATAGGAGCCGGGTCCGAGGGGAGGAGCAATGAATAAAATGGACAGAAATCACTGCCCCTCATAGAAGTTATATGGAGGTGAAGAGTGAACCATGTATGTAAGTGTTATTTGGTGTGTAGGGTTGAGTGCCATGGGGAAAAGTAAACGGGGTTGGTGGGGCCGCGGTGGAGTGTTGATGTGAGTTAGAAGTTTTTAAACAGCCAGGGAAAGCCTCATTGAGATGACACTCGAAAATCTGAAGGTGGGAAAACAGGAGCCAAGCAGTTATTTCATGGTGTGTCAAGCTGACGGAAGAACAAATGAAATGATGCTAACACAGGAGCGTGCCTGGTGTGGCTCAAGAAACAGCAAGGAGGGCTCATATGGCTGGAGTGGGGTGATCAGAGAGGACAGCCATAGGAGAGGGGCAGAGAGAAAACCAGGGCGGGGTGATCAGAGAGGAGAGCCATAGGAGAGGGGCAGAGAGAAAACCAGGGCGGGGTGATCAGACAGGAGAGCCATAGGAGAGGGCCAGAGAGTAAACCAGGGCGGGGTGATCAGAGAGGAGAGCCATAGGAGAGGGGCAGAGAGAAAACCAGGGCGAGGTGATCAGAGAGGAGAGCCATAGGAGAGGGGCAGAGAGAAAACCAGGGCGGGGTGATCAGAGAGGAGAGCCATAGGAGAGGGGCAGAGAGAAACCAGGGTGGGGTGATCAGAGAGGAGAGCCATAGGAGAGGGGCAGAGAGAAAACCAGGGCGGGGTGATCAGAGAGGAGAGCCATAGGAGAGGGCCAGAGAGTAAACCAGGGCGGGGGAGGGAAGAGCAGTCACATAGCCCTGGACCTGGGCTTTTACTCTGCGAAACGAAATTGTTGGAAAGTGTTGAACAGGAAAAGGACATGGTCTTATTACATTTCAGTTTTAAAAAGCCAACATTCTAGCTTCCATGTCAAGAAGAGATTGAGGGGGCTGGACCAAGGGGTTAGGAGAGAGATCGGACATAGGTTTCCCTGGCTATCCGTAAGCAAAAGTGATCTTATAAAATTTTTTCTAAGCTGAAATGATGGAAGGAGAAAAAGCAATTATCTTAGGACACATCTTGCTAATGATGGAAAAAATAAATCGCGATAAAGCACAGATGCTTACGCCAACAGTGAAAAGCTCAGGTGCCTTGATGCTGAGATGCTGAGTGTAGCTCAGTTCCCAGGGAAGGAGTTTGGCAGTGCCATTCTCCAGCTTTGGGTGCAGCCTCCATAACCCACTAGCTGCTAAACACTATTTTCGCCTTTCTCTTTTTCTCCATAAAAGCGAAAAATCCTCTTGAGATTTCTTTCAGTGAGTAGATATTTTCCCAAAAGCAAAGTGGCGAAACTCAAACTTTCCGAAAAGCAGGAGAAACCTGTACTTGTGATAATCCTGTGAAGGATGATGGTGAGTGAGACCAGGCTAGAAACACTGAGGATGAGAAGCTGGCAGATTCTGGATATATTTGGCAAATAGAACAGGCCAAATTTACTAAGAAGGCAAGGTTTGAAAGAGAAAAGTCAAGGAAGACATTAGGGTTCGCAGCCTGAGCTGAAAGTGGAAGGCTGACCATTGTCATTAACTGTGGGAAGACACTGGGAAGGCAGGTTCCTTAAGGAGGAAGAAACAGAAATTCATATTAAATTTGCAGTTATAAGTGAAGATGTTGGGTAAGCAACTGAATAGCCTGCACTTCAGAGGAGAGGTCTGGGCTGGAGTTTCCATTTTGGAGTTTGGTGATATGAAAGAAAGACAGTGAAAGTCGCTCAGCTGTGTCTGACTCTTTGCCACCCTATGGACTATGCAGTCCATGGAATTCTCCAGGCCAGAACACTGGAGTGGGTAGCCTTTCCCTTCTCCAGGGGATCTTCTCAACCCAGGGATCGAACCTAGGTCTCCCCCATTGCAGGCAGATTCTTTACCAGGTAAGCCACAAGAGAAGCCCAAGAACACTGGAGTGGGTAGCCTATCCCTTCTCCAGGGGATCTTCCTGACCCAGGAATCGAACCGGGGTCTCCTGCACTACAGGTGGATTCCTTACTAACTGAGCTATCAGGGAAGCCCTAGTTCAGAGGAGAGGTCTGGGCTGGAGTTACAATTTTGGAGTTTGGTGATATACAGTATTTAAAATCATGAGCCTGCATGAACTCACTAATGAGTGCAGACTGACAGAGAAGGTCTCAGGGCACTCCTGTGTTTAGAGGTTGGGAAAATGAGAAGAAATAACCTAAAAATAGCCAAAGGATATTAGGCATTGGGATAGGAGGAAAGCAGTAGTGTGGAATCCTGAAATCCAAAGAATGCATTAGAAGGGAATGGTCAATTATGTCAAATGCTGCTACTTAGCCAAGATGAGGATGAGAATTGACTGGCAATTTTATGTTTTGTTGACTAGAAAGATTTAGCAATATTTTCCTTTGGTCTTTTCTTTTCAGGAGAAATATCTGATGCTATAATCCCTTTTTAAAAAAAAAATCACCTTCTACTGCACGCCTTAATTTACCTATGTATCTTATTGTCTGCCTATTCTTCTAGAATGAAAGCTCTATTAGGGGAGGGTTTTTTTTGTCTGTTTCAATACTTAATAAAATATTACATAGACTAGCATCTGATCATAGTCAAAGCTCAGTAAGTATTTGCTGAAAGAATGGCTTTCAGATCCATCACTATGTTGGCCTGACATCTATGAACATGCCTGCTTGGCAATGTTTCTCTTGAACCATTAGAGTATGTTCTGGCCAAGTCCTGGAATACTAGAATGGTTCCTCTTTGTTCAAAGCCTGGTGTTTTATGGTGCAGCCTAGCAAGCCCAGTCTGTCTGGCAGGCAATCACCCCGCTCTGTCATGCCTCCCTATTCAGCACCGCGTACTTTCCTGTGAATTGGAGAAAAAATCCGAGGCCAGCCAGCCCTGCAGAGTTCAGGACACAAGACACATCTCTAATGTGGAATCAGGTAATTCAAAGGAAATGGCAAAAAAGGACACCAGACAACAGATCAGGAAATCCTTTTTAAGATGGTGTGCCCAGTGAGAACTCCCCCAATGTTTCAGCTTTGGAAACTGACAGGACCTGAAGCCTTTTCTGTGGCATCAAATGGTGCTGAGACTTTTGTCACACCAATGAATTTAACTGAGCTTCATTTTCCTTATCTGCAGTATGAAATTAATCAGGTCTATACTGCAGAGTTGTTATATGAACTGAGAGAATTATGTTCAGAACTACAACAGACCTTAATAAATGCTATTATTCTTTTTTTTTTTCTTTTCGGCTGAGCCGTGCAACATATGAGATCTTATTTTCCAGACTGGGGATTGAACCCTTGCCCCCTGCATTGGGAGCTCAGAGTCTTAACCACCAGACTGCCAGAGAAGTCTCAATGCTATTATTACTTCATAATTACTTTCCCTTTGCTAAATGTTTACAACTAACTGCAAATGGTGACTGCAGCCATGAAATTAAAAGACGCTTACTCCTTGGAAGGAAAGTTATGACCAGCCTAGATAGCATATTCAAAAGCAGAGACATTACTTTGCCAACAAAGGTCTGTCTAGTCAAGGCTATGGTTTTTCCAGTGGTCATGTATGGATGTGAGAATTGGACTGTGAAGAAGGCTGAGCACCGAAGAATTAATGCTTTTGAACGGTGGTGTTGGAGAAGACTCTTGAGAGTCCCTTGGACTACAAGGAGATCCAACCAGTCCATTCTGAAGGAGATCAGCCCTGGAATTTCTTTGGAAGGAATGATGCTGAAGCTGAAACTCCAGTACTTTGGCCACCTCATGCGAAGAGTTGACTCATTGGAAAAGACTCTGATGCTGGGAGGGATTGGAGGCAGGAGGAGAAGGGGACGACAGAGTCTGAGATGGCTGGATGGCATCACTGACTCGATGGACGTGAGTCTGAGTGAACTCCGGGAGTTGGTGATGGACAGGGAGGCCTGGCATGCTGCAATTCATGGGGTCGCAAAGAGTCGGACACGACTGAGCAACTGAACTGAACTGAACTGAAGATAAAGTGGAAGAGATTTTTAAAAAATTTTTAATTCCATACAATAAAAAAGGAGAAAATTGTCCTTTTGTTTCTGGCTTATTTCACTCAGCATAATGTTTTCAAAGTTCATATAAATTGTAGACAATTTTATTTTTAAATTGCATTTTTTTCTTAAGAATGAGAAGTTCTGCAATATGCAATCTCTTATGTGGTAAAAGAGTGATTTGAATCTTTTTCCATGACCACTCAATTTCCATGTTTTATGTATTCCTCCTAAACAAGAACAGAAAATACCTTTATATTAATTCAAATACTTCTGCCCATTAGCAAAACTTATTAGCAAAGTTATCCTCATATATATCTTATATAGATATGTTAAATGAAACTGGATCTTTTTATTTGCAGGGCGGGAATAGAGACACAGACATAGAGAACAGACTTGTAGACACAGCGGGAGAAGGAAAGGGTGGGACGAATTGAGAGAGTAGCATTGAAATATATTCATTACCATGTGTAAAACAGATAGCTAGTAGGAAGTTGCTGTATATATAACACAGGGAGCTCAGCCTGGTGCTCTGTGACAACCTAGAGAGGTGGGCTGGTTTGGGGGGTGGGAGGGAGGTTCAGGATGGAGGGGACATATGTGTATTTAGGGTTGATTCACATTGTTATCAGAGAAGGCAATGGCACCCCACTCCAGTACTCTTGCCTGGAAAATCCCATGGACAGAGGAGCCTGGAAGGCTGCAGTCCATGGGGTCGCTAAGAGTTGGACACAACTGAGCGACTTCACTTTCACTTTTCACTTTCATGCACTGGAGAAGGAAATGGCAACCCACTCCAGTGTTCTTGCCTGGAGAATCCCAGGGACGGGGGAGCCTGTTGGGCTGCCGTCTATGGGGTCGCACAGAGTCGGACACGACTGAAGTGACTTAGCAGCAGCAGCAGCACATTATTATGTGGAAGAAACCAATACAATATTGTAAAGCAATTATGCTCCAATTAAAAATAAATCTTAAAAACTGGTTCTTTAAATTGACACTAAGAAAAACAAAACAATTATTGAACGCAAGTGGCATCATCTCTAAATTATGGCCATCCTGTTTAGGCAATGGCAACCCACTCCAGTACTCTTGCCTGGGAAAATCCCATGTACCATGGACGGAGGAGCCTGGTCGTGTTGGACTCGACTGAGCAACTTCACTTTCACTTCTGTTTATAAAACTGGAAATTGCATTAAAATTCCACAAGGCGGCAGACTGGTTCTATTAAATCAGGTTACTGCACTGATTTAAATACAGTCTAGATATCCTGTGTATTGGCATTTCCAAGTTAAAAAAAACTTTCTAAGACAACACAAGGAATCTATGAAGGCATTTTCTCCCAGAAACAACTTTGCAAATGATGATTAATTTTGTAAATCAGTTCATAAGAATTCTTTACCATTAGATTAGTTGTAATAGAATCATAGAATTTTACACATAAACTTAAAAATGATTTAACTATATAATTCTTGCCCCAATGCAAATATATTTATTCTTGGCTTAAAAAAACATGGCAGTTCTATTGTCCAGCACAGGGAACTCTACTCAATATTATGTAATAACCTAAGTAGGAAAACAGTCTGAAAAAGAATAGATATATGTATAACAGCATCGCTTTGTGTACATCTGAAATTAACACATTGTAAATCAACTATACCCCAATATAAAATAAAATTGTTTTTAAAGAACCCTTATATATACCTTTCCTCTTAACAAAATGTCAGTGGGGAAAATTGCTAGCGGAAATTTTAAATGCTGTGGAAAATGGTATGGTGGTTCCTTAAAATATTAAACATATGATTCAGCAATTCCATTTCTGTGTATATACTCAAAAGAACAGAAGCAGATACTCAAATAGATATTTGTTCATAGCAGCATTATTTACAAAAGACAAAATATGGAACCAATACTACATCATTGGACAAATGGTTAAATGCAATGTGGTATATACATACAGTGGATACTATTCACCTTTCAAGAAGAAAGAGTCTCTGACACATGCTTCAACATGGACAAACATTAAAAACATTATACTAGGTGAAATAAGCCAGACTCAGAAGACCAGATACCACATGATTCCATTTATATGGTGTACTTAGAATAGTCAAATACATGGAAACAGAAAGTAGGACCATGGTTTCCAAGGGCTGGGGGTAGGGAAGATAGGGAATTATTCTTCAATGGATACAGTGTTTCAGTATAGGGTGGTGAAAACGCTCTGAAGATGGGTGGTGGTGATATTTTCACAAGAGTAAAAATGTACTTAATGCCAGTGAACTGTCCACTTAAAAATAGTTGAAGCAGTACCATTTATGTGTTTGTTTTACCACACACAAAAAAGGCATCATAAAGTAAAATTCAAGTACAGAAAATTTATCGTGTGTGCTCGTCTTCAGTCACTCAGTCGTGTCCAACTCTTTGTGACTCTATAGACTGTAGCCCACCAGGCTCCTCTGTCTATGGGATTTTCCAGGCAAGAATACTGGAGTGGGTTGCCATTTCCTTCTCCAAGGGATCTTCCCAACTCAGGGACTGAACTCCTATCTCCTGCATCTCCTGCATCGGCAGGTGGATTCTTTACCACTGAGCCACCTGAGAAGCCCCACAGAAAATTAATAAAGAATACTAAATGGGACAGGACTTCCCTGGCGGTCTAGTGGTTAAGAATCCACACTTCCACTGCAGAGGGGCGCGGGTCCCATTCTCGGTCAGGGGACTAAGATCCCGCATGCTTCACAGTGCAGTCAAAAAAATAAAACTCCCCCACCTCACTGTATATACTTAAAATTTATAATTGTACATCCACACCCTTGTATAAATAAATAATTTGTACATTGTACAACTAAATTACCAAAAGTTTTACAGGAAAATTTGCTTTTTAAGTTTTCATTGGACTTCTGTAAGCTTTAATACATATGTAGATTTGTGCAATCATTGTTAGAATCAGGATACAGACTGGTTCCATCACCTCAAAAAATCTTGCATTACCATTTTATAGTGACACCCTCACCACAACACCAACCCTGGGAAACTGCTGGCCTGTTCTCCCTCTCCTATTATCTCCTCCAGAACGTCACAGAAATGGGAATATCCAATATATAACCTCTCGTTATCTCTCTTCCATGTAGCACAATGCCTTTGATATTCATGGAAGTTGTATACATCAACTGCCCAGTGTTTTTATTGGAAAAGTACACGTGGGAAGATGCCGGGGTGAACTCAGAGAGGGAACAGGGGCAGTCTTCTGGGTCTTTGTGTTCTTTTTGGCCAATTGTATTGGTTTTTTCATTTTTTCTCCCATTCCTGAGCATTGCTATTTTGTTTCTTACTGAATAATACTGCATGGAGCAAACACCAGAGTATTATGTATCCATTCAACTGTATAAAGATATTTGGGTGGTTTCCAGTTTCTGGCAATCCTGTATAGAACTGTTATACAAGTTTTCAGGTAAACATAAGTTAATTACTCTAGGGTAAACACTCAGAGAGGGATTGCTGGGTCATAATGTAGGTTTACTTTTATAAGAAATTGCCAAATAGCTTTTCACAGTGGGTGTACCTCTTTGTACACCTGCCAGCAGTGTATGCAAGTCCCAGATGTTCTACATCCTTGCTGGCAATTGGTATTGTGTTTTTTATTTTAGCCATTCTAATAGGTGAGTATCTTATCTAGTAGCTGAGTATCTTATCATGGTTTGAATTTTCCTAATGGTTAATGATGCTGAACACCTTTCATGTGCTTCACATGTCCTTTTTGGTGATATGTCTGTTCAAGTATTTTGCATATTTAAAAAAAGTAGGTTGTTTTATTAAAGTCTGAGTTTTTTATATGTTCTAGATAAAAGTCCTTCATTGAATGTTATTTGCAAATATTTTTCTTTCAGTCTGTTGAGACTCTTACATTTTCAAAAAACCAAAATTTTTCATTTGATGAAGTTCAAGTTATCAATTTATTCTTTTGTAGACTAAGAGCTCTTTGCTTAACCCCAGGTCCTGAGGATTATCTCATGTTTTTTTCTAAGAGTTTTATGGTCTTGTACTTATGATCTATTTTGGGTAAAATTTTGTTTGGGTAAAAAGTTGTTAGGTTTAGGTAGATGTTCTTTTTTTCCCTGTAATGTTCAATTATCCCTATTCCATTTGTTGGAAACTTCTGAGTTCTCCATCGTGAACAGATAAGTTGGTTGTATTTGTGTAGGTCTATTTCTAGACTCTGTTCTACTCCATTCATTTATATATTTAATCTCTTAACCAACACCAGAGTCTTGATTATAGTAGGTTTATAGTTAGCTTTATTTTTTGAGAAGATGACTGTGATTGACAAACTGTAGTCAGACTGATCAAGAAAGAAAAAAGATGCACTTTACCAATAGTAGGAATGATATCACTCTAGAACTTAAGTGGATAAATGATACACAGCTTTATTTCTATAAATGTGGCAACTGACATAAAATGAACCAATTTTTTGAAATACATGAATTACCCAAACTCATTAAACATGAAATAGATGGCTTGAATATTCCTTTATCTATTAAAGGAATAGAATAAATAGATTAAAAACCTTCAAAGAAAACTCTAGGCCCCAGATTGTTTCAATGGTGAGTTCTAACAAAAATTTAAAGAAGAAATAATACCAACTCTGTAAATTAACTATTTCTAAAAAATAAAAAAGGAGGAAAGACTCCCCTCCTCATTTTATGTAGCCAGCATTCTTCGGACACCAGCATCAGACAAGAACAGTACAAGAAAGCTGCAGACCAATATCTGCCATGAGCTTAACAGAAACAAAAATCTTCAACAAAATATTTGCATATTGAATCCAGCAATATACACAAAGGATAACACACTGGGCTTCCCTCACGTGCTGGTGGCAAAGAATCAGCCTGCCAAAGTAACGAGACACTGGTTTGATCCCTGGGTCGGGGAGATCCCACATGCTGTGGAGCATCTAAGCCCATGCACCGCAACTATTGGGCCTGTGCTCTAGAGCCCAGGAGCCACAACTACTGAAACCCCAACCTCCTTAGAGTCTGTGCTCCGCAACAAGAGAAGCCATGAAATGAGAAGCTTGTGCATGGCAACTGGAGAGTAGTCCCTGCTCTCTGTAACTACAGAAAAGTCTGCACAGCAACAAAGACCCAGCACAGCCAAAAATAAACAAAGTTATATCTAAAAAAAGGATAACATATCATATACCATAAGATTTACCCTAGGAATGCAAGGTTAGTTCATTAATTAAAAATTAATTAATCTACCATACTAAATGTATCAATTGATACCAAAAAAGCATTTGACAAAATTCAACATTCATTCATGATAAAAATTCTCAGCAAACTGAATAGAAGAGAACTTCGTTAAGATGATAAAAAGGCATCTCCAAAAAACTTAAGCTAACACTACACCTAATGGTGAAAAACTGACTGCCTCTCCTGCTAAGATAAGAACTAAGCAAAGATGTCTACTGTCACTATTCCTATTCAACATCATACAGAAAGTCTTAGCCAGGGACTTCCCTTCTGGTCCAGTGGTTAAGACTCTGCTTCCACCCCAGTACGCACAGGTTCCATCTCTGTTTGGGGAACTAAGATCCTGTATGTTGCACAGCACGGGTGGAAAATAGGGGAGAGTCTTAGCTAGTGTGATAGTCATAATTTAAAAAAAAAGAAACAAAAGCCATACTACATAGAAAATCTCAAGCTATCTACAAAAATCTCCTAGAATAAATGAGTTTAGCAAGGTTGTAGGATATACAGTTAACACAGAGAAGTCAATTGTATTTCTACATATTAAAAAATAAATTAATAATAGAAATTTAAAAAAGAATGATTAATAATGTCAACCCAAGTGGCACTAGAGGTAAAGAACCCACGCAGGAGACATAAGAGATGTGGATTCAATCCCTGGGTCGGGAAGATCCCCTGGAGGAGGAAATGGCAATCCCCTCCAGTATTCTTGCCTGGAGAATCCCTGGACAGGGAAGCCTGGTGGGCTACAGTCCATAGAGTCACAAAGAGTTGGACACAACTGAAGCAACTTAGCATACAAAACCACAAAAGATTCAATTTCAATAAAATGTTTGCAGAATTTGCACGCTGAACACTATACACTGAGAAAGAAAACTTCAAAGACTAAATAAATGGAGAGATATACTGTTGCTCACTGATCAAAGACTAAATATGGTTGTCAATTCTTCCCAAATCCATCTATAGTTTTAACCTAATTCTAATAAAAATACAAGCACAATACTTAAAAAGTTTTACGTTGTTTGTTTCTGCCATACAATAACAAGGATCAGTCATAATTATACATATATCTCCTCCCTCTTGAGTCAACCTCCCTTTCCCTCATCTCATCCCTCTAGGCCATCACAGAGTGCCAGACTGGGCTCCCTGTGTTATATAGCAACTTCTTACCGACTGTACATATGGTAGTGTGTGTATATCAATGTTACTTTCTCCATTCGTCTCACTCACTCCCTCCCTCCCTGTGTCCACAAGCCCATCCTCTCCATCTGTGTCTCCATTTCTTCCCTGCAAATAGGCTCATCAATACCATTTTTCTAGATTCCATATGTTTGTGTTAATATATTTATTTTTCACTTTCTGACTTGCTTCATTCTGTATAACAGGCTATAGCTTCATCCACATCACTAGAACTGACTCAAACTCATTCTTTTTATGGCTGAGTAATATTCCATTGTATATATGTACCATATCTTCTTTATTCATCTGTTGAAGGACACCTAGGTTGTTTCCACATCCCGGCCATCGTAAATAGTGCTACAATGAGCACTGGGGTACATACCAAGCATAACAGTTTTGGAGACTGAAAAATTGATTCCAAAATTTACATAGGAAATCAAGGAAATAGAATAGCCTAAACATTTTGGGGAAAAAAAAGGTATGCAAACTTGGAAAATCCATGATTTCAAGACTTAACTGATTTCAAGAATTATTATAAGGCTACAGTAATAAAGATAGAATAAAAACTTCAGTAATAGACTCAAACAAATATGGTCCAAAAGCTGTAGTAATTAAAAAGTGTGATGCTGGCTTCAGGATAGATATATAGACCAATGGAATAGAAGAGAGCCCAGAAATAAACTTTTATATGGTTTTCAACAAGGGTGTCAAGACTATTCAGTGGAGGAAAGGACAGCAATAAATGGTGCTGGGAAAATTGGATATCCACATTCAAAAGAGTGAAGTTGGACCTTTATGTAATACGATTCAGAAAAATTAACTCAAAGTGGATCAAAAGCTAAAACCATAAAACTCTTAGAAGAAAACATAGGGGAAAACCTTCATAATATTGGACGTGACGATGATTTAGACATGACACTAAAGGTACAGGCAACTAAAGAAAAAATAGATAAATTGGACTTCATCAAAATAATTTTTTGTGTGCGCTGAATGACAGCATGAACAGAGTAAAAAAGTAACTCAGAGTGAGAGACTATGTTTGCAAATTGCATATCTCATAAAGGATTAATATTCTGAATACGTAAAGAATTCCTACAACTCAACAACAAAAACCAAACAACTCAATTTAAAAATGGGCAAAGAAATCTGAACAGACAATTCTCTAAATAACATACACAAATGTCCAATAAGCACATAAAAAGATGCTCAACACCATTAGACATTAGGGAAATGAAGTCAAAACCACAATGAGACGTGACTACCAAAAAGCAACAAACAGAAAACAAATATTGGTGAGGTTCCAAAAATTGGAACCCTTGTACTAGTGGGAATGTGACATCGTGCAGTCACTGTGGAAAACCATATGGTAACTCTTAAAAAAACAGACATAGAATTACAATATGATTTAGCAATTTCACTTTTGGGTATATTATATACCCCTCAAAGAACTGAAAGCAGGCAAACTGCTATTTGCACTTATGTTCATACTAACAGTAGGGTACCTGAAATAGCCAAAAGTTGGAAACAACTCAAATGTTTTCACTGAGTGAATTGATCAACAAGATGTGTTATATACATATAATGAAATATTATTGAGCCTTAAAAAGGAGAGAATTTTTGACATATGCTTCAACATGGATGAACCTTGAAGACATTATACTGAGCAAAATAAGCCAGACTCACGTGGGCAAATATTGTATTGTATGATTCCATCTATATGATGTACCTAGAATAGTCAAGCAGTAAGTAGAGTCAGAAAGTAGGCCAGGAGCTGAAGGAGGGAAGAAAGGGGAATTATTGTTTAAAGGGTTGGGCTTTCCAGATGGCACTGCTAAGTCACTTCAGTCGTGTCCGACTCTGTGCGACCCCATAGATGGCAGCCCAACAGGCTCCCCCGTCCCTGGGATTCTCCAGGCAAGAACATGGAATGGGTTGCCATTTCCTTCTCCAACGCATGAAAGTGAAAAGTGAAAGTGAAGTCGCTCAGTCGTGTCTGACTCTTAGTGACCCCATGGACTGCAGCCCACCAGGCTCCTCCATCCATGGGATTTTCCAGGCAAGAGTACTGGAGTGGGGTGCCATTGCCTTCTCTGATAGAATTATGGCAGCTTGCTACTTCCTTATTCATTATACTTTGTATGTAAACATATAAGTTGGGAGTTTCAAGTTCCACTCCATCTTTGGAATAGGAGTTTCTTTTTGGTCTTTATCATTTCCTCCCTCTCTGCACATCTCCCTTCCCCTCCACTGCTACTCTTTCTTAAACCCTTGACTTCATACGATGGGGATATTCAAGGAGACAAGTTTCTAGACTTCTCAAATTCTAGTAATTTTGTTTCTAATATGCTGAAATGCTTTTCTTTAATCCTGAATGAGAATTATATTAATTAAATTTGTATCTTTCCACTTCACTCTGTTAACATGGTTTATGACGGTAATGGGTATTCTGATTAGGCATCTTTGTATTCCCAGGGCCACCTTACTTGATCGAAACATACACTTCTGAGTTTGATTTGCTGTTTCATCTAGGATTCTTACAGGAGACGTAAGAGACGTGGGTTCGATTTCTGGGTTGAGATCCCCTGAAGGAAGGCATGGCAACCCACTCCAGTATTCTTGCCTGAAGAAATTCTTCCTATGAACAGAGAAGCCTGGTGGGCTATGGTCCATAATGTTGCAAAGAGTCAGACACGACTGAAGTGACCATGCATTCGCTTTTGCTTTCCCTTTTTGTACTATACTATGAGGTTTTGTAAAGGTCTGGAATTTTATCCAATTTAGAAGCTATAAGTTAGCCTGTTTGTCTTGTAGATTGGGGCGTAAGACATGAACTTCTGGGACACAATGGACTTTACTGTTCACAGCATAGCAAGCAGCATGAGCAGCATTTAAGACCCTCTTGGGCTTCAGGTCTCATAGAAGCAAAGGGAAAGGTTGCAGGTGGATGGTGCACATACTGAGTGTGTGTGGCACTGAAGAACGCCGAGCTTGGGGAAACCATCTCTCCTGTACAAGATCTGCTCTTTGTCTTACGCCTCATCTTTCAAGGCTGTTCACTGATAATTGGCCCAGGCAGAGTTTTCAGGGCCTTTTATTCTTGACTTAGCTGCAAGAACATATAGGGAGTATTAAGGTACCAGGCAGATTGCTTTTCCCAGAATGGTTTTGTATCAGGTTACACTAATCTCAATTAACATGATGAATATTTTTTTTTCTAATCCCATAATCTACTTGGATAATATGTGTTGCTTGAAGTTTTGGTAAATATACAGCAAAAGGGTGTTATTTTGAGGGAGGCCTGGAACAACTGTGATGTGGTGGTCATTTTAAGTTACTGATTTTCAATTTTTTCCATAAATATTCATAATTAACGATTGTTAATTATCCAAACAATTAATGATTGTTTGGATCTACTACATCTCTATTTATGTCTCCTTCTTTATTCAAGATATTATTTGTTTGTACCTTTTAATTTTCTATCAGTCTGTTATGTGTTTTCCCCCAAACAAACAGCCTTTGGTTCATATTCTATAGTTTCTGCATTGTCCTCTGATCTTCAATCTCTCCCACACAGAGCCGTGGGAACCAACTCCTTAAATCTTCTATATACTCACTATTGAGTTCAAATTGGAGTGCAAACTATGGTTGCTATCTTCCTGTTTTGTGAACTGGTCCAGCACACCTTCCATCTTCAAAATCTCTATGAAAGAAGTAGGTACAAGCCATCTCCCAAACTCCTGGAGGAACAGTTTCCAATGTCCAGAATTTCATCTTGCACTGACCCAGCAGTGGCATCAGGGTGGATCTGTGGATTTCTGGAGCACAGCAATCATTTAGCCTGAGAAGGAGACGTCCCATCTCATCCTTTCAAGCACTCCTGCTGCCCACCCCAATCCAAGTAATTCTCGTTAGTCAGACCCCTCTCGCTTGGTCTGGGGAACAGAAATGCTGGTCCAAAATTGTCTTTCAGTACACAGGCTGTAGAGTCTTGCCCAGTTGTTCTTGATTCTCCTTAGAATCTAGGGTATCATTGCTTCTTCTCAAGCTTAGGTTCTGGGGTTTGTTTTTTGTTTGGGGGGGATTTTCTAAGTTAGGGACAGCTTTGAACAAACTGTGGACCAGTATTTTCTGAAGTGCCCTTTGTGATAAAAATGTAAAAAATTGAATTAAGCCACCTAATACAATAATATAAATGAATTGACAAGTATATATAGTCTGGGTTATATTTAAGAAAATCAAACATCTCAAATTCATAGAAAGTACAATGGTGGTTACTATGGGAAGGAAACGAAGAGTTTCAGTTTTGCAAGATGAAAAAGTTTTGGAGACAAATTGCATAACATTGTGAATATATGCAAAATTATCAAGCTATATGCTTAAAAATGGCTAAGATGGTAAAAAAAAAAAAAAAAAAGCAAAGAAAATCAGAATATATGATATGAAGCTGACATGGGAATTTATTTTGTAGAAAATCAACAACTAGAGAACGCCATACAACCCTAGTACATCTAAAGTACTATCTATAAAAATGACAACTGCTCACAACGACAACACTGAAGCACTGAAAGATACCAAACTACCTTCTGAATCCAAGAAGTCAAAGTATAATCAGTACTGTTTTAATGTTCTTACATATATTGAAATTCTAATACTCTGACAAGTGGTAAACCAGATAACCAGAACATCCAATAATGTAACTTTGGGTGATACATAACATGACTTGGTGATATCCAAGTCTTTTGACAATACATAAACTTACTCATACTCATCTGGCATATCTCCATACATATTTTAAAATTCGAATTTCTTGGTCAAATGATGTATTTTTCAAATTATTAAATATATTTAGATGTCTTTACTATACAAAGTTAAATGTACAACTAAATTAGTAAAAAGTGCTGAGGTTTTATTGGAACAATTAACATTCTGACAAAAATGTTTATGAATGTACTCTGTACTTTACTAATACTGTCTTTTTTCATTTATATCTAAATTTCCCCTTCTATTTAATAACCAGTTTTGATTTTTTATATGAAATCTATAACTTCTTAATTCATACAGATTCTTCTCTTTTTCTCCTTATTTCTTAGCTTAAATTCAGTTTAAGTTTTATTGGTATCTTAAGCTTCATGTGTATTCTTACTCCTAAACACCAGCAGTTCTTCAGAAGCCTAAAATCCAGCATGGGAATCACTATATTAAATTAGTTCTAGAAAAAAAAAAATTAAGATTTTTTTTCTGAAATATACAGAACATGTCATGCCAAATCTCTTGTTTATACAATAAACTGGTAATATTGGTAAATTGCACATATAGCTTATATTCCCAAAACAGAATAACTTAAATATTAAAACGTACCTTTATGTTACCACCATAACTGACCTTATAGGCATAACAAATGACAATATTCAATACAAAAAAATCACAAAATCCACTAACCTTAAGTGCTATGGATCACATCATACGAACTCATCTCCCTATGACCTAGTCAAACTACAGACAGCAAACTATAGCTTTAAGTTTAAATTCTAGCATTTAAACCCTAATTAGAAATTTATACGAAACACAATTTTATGTTCAAATATGGAAATAAGCAACATAATTCCAAAACCCAAAAGTATCCCAGCATTCTGTAAAAAGAAATATCCCCAGCGGCTACATCCATGGTCACTAGCATCATTGTGCAACATCTCAGGTACCTTTAAAACAAACAAAAAAAGAGCAACCTTTAAGTTTCCAGAACCACAGATTTTAGAAGAACTTCCAGGACACTGTACTAGCTTTCTATGTAGCTGGATATACCATGAGTCAAATTTCTAAAACATGAATCTAGCTAATAAGGTCACACAGCATTTCCTAACAGTTAATTAACAATGACTACTCATGGTCTGCTCAGCAAATCAAAATTATATTGATTCAGTTTACTCCACTGTAAAATGGAGAGCTACACTGATTACCCTGCTTACTGTCTGTATCTGTACATAACATGTGGTTCACTTGAAGTTCAGAGATATGGAAATCTTTTATAAAATATAATCTTAGCAGTAAGACTGGCTGAGACTGTTAAGTGGACTTTGGTGACAAAAAGATACGACTCCTTTATCCGTTACTAAGGATCCTTTAAGTGTTCTGATGCATACACAGTTTGCCAACAGTATGTGGCTTGTACTAGGTTTCTCACAAGTCTATGTACAATTCAATGCCTGATTACTGAAACTCTCCTCTCAGAAAGACACATCAGAAGCAGGTAGATACTTCTGTGTATCCTGAAGTATACTTTGTATACTTTGTTGAGCACAGAATCTCACTGCTACTACATTTACCCTACACTCTTTTAAAAAATGCTGTTTCATTGAACATTTTTATTTCATTGTTAGTCAATTCTGTAATTTGACTTCTTAAAAACTTACCATATCAACCAGAGCAACATACATGAACAAGCCTGCAGTAAGTGCAAATATCCACATAGAAACATTCTCAGCATAATGACCAATGAAAATTCCTGTGGCCATTCCAAGATACGCCAGCATGGCTGACAGGGCATTATAAAGAACAGCCTGCTTAACAGTCATGCCAGCCTTCAGTAAGACAGCAAAGTCACCTTTAACAGAAAACACAAAAAGGCAATTAAAGTCATTAAAAAAATCATTTTTAAGACATATACCCAAAAGACTTTCCAGATTTAAAAAATCCTCCAATTTTTTTGAGGAGTGGGAAAAAAAAAGACAAAATTAAGAATCACCCAGGGCTAACAGTTAATCAGTTTTATAAACTAAGATATCTTTTATCCAAAGTTTTTCTTAAGGTTTCTTGTTTGTCAAAGAATGTCAATACCAAGAATCTACCACTGAGCTCCTGCACTGTCTTCAAGGGGCTTTCAAATGACCACAAGCAGGAAGAGGGAGTACAGAACACACAGGAAATGATCAGCAAATGATTAAGGCAATATGCATCATAATTAAGAGCTGAAGAGTCTAATGTTCTGGTTATAAAAGAAAAGAAATTAAGATCAAAGTACTTCAGAGAGGCTTCGTGGAGCCTGAAGGATCTAGAATGTGGAACACAAATCAGATGTTGAGGCTTACAAGCATCGAACAGGAAGATGGGAGGCCTTCGAAATGGCAGAACACACGCCAAGGGACAAAGGTGAGAACGGTGCGACAGGCGTGTGGCCACCGGTAAGAAGAAAAACAGAGACACACACAGAACCAGGGCAACTCTGGGAAGGTTTTAAGTCCTGCTGCTGCTGCTAAGTCGCTTCAGTCGTGTCCGACTCTGCGCGACCCCATAGATGGCAGCCCAACAGGCTCCCCCGTCCCTGGGATTCTCCAGGCAAGAACACTGGAGTGGGTTGCCATTTCCTTCTCCAATGCATGAAAGTGAAAAGTGAAAGGGAAGTCGTTCAGTCGTGTCCAACTCTTAGTGACCCCATGGACTGCAGCCTACCAGGCTCCTCCGTCCATGGGACTTTCCAGGCAAGAGTACTGGAGTGGGTTGCCATTGCCTTCTGGTGACAGAGAAAAAGAATATTCAAAACACAATTCGTCAACTTCTCTTTCTTTTTAGTTCCAATGACATTCTCTTTGTCAAGTTCTCTCTGTTAATGGAAGATGACTCTTTATTTGCCTATGGTCTTATTCCTATTCTGTGTACAATGAAAACAGGGACTGACGTCACCATACGCTGATACAGGAAAGTATCTGGCAGGGGAAGAGGACCAGGGATGGGGCTCAGGGATCTGTTTGGCAACCCCACACAGGCAATTTTGTAATCAGAGTTGCAGGGTTAGAATTCTGGCTGGAAACAGACTTGTCCTTACTAAGAAACAAAGCTAGCTAGGATAGTAGACTTATGAGAAGCCATAAATGAGAAAGCCTGCTGGAAACTATTGTTAGCAAAAGCCAGTGACACTAAGATATGCTACCCACCTGGAAAATACCATTTGAAGGGTTCTCTTACCTAGTTCATGAGGCAACTCATGACAAAACACGGCAACAGAAGTACTTAAACCACTTGATAAACCTTCAGTAAAAGCAGCACCTGTGTAAAAAAAATCACTGCAGTTATTTTGTGGGTGTGTATTTTTAAAATTTGTATAGCACATACAATGAGGTGAAAGAAACTATATTCTGGTTGTGAATAAACAGAACTTTCTCAACGGCACTCTGTAACTTCTTCATTACTAATCTTAGATTACATTCAATTAGGCTTAAATTTCCCAAAGGAGAACAAGGAGATATGATTGAAGGGAAGGTTGGGCTGTGCCTTAAAGCGATTAAATGATCTTACACAAACCTGAGAAGTAACTGCTACCACATAAAGCACTTATGGAGAAATATAAAACAAACTGATTTAAAAGGTTTAGGGGAAAAAATCTCAGGAATCAAGAGTACAAATATGTTTCCATGCCTCAGAGGAATCCACTGTGTAACTAGACTTTTTTACTTTTATTCTTTCAATGTCTTGATAAGGGAGGTTTAAGACAAATAGCTCCCTGCTTTTAAAAGTTAACACGTTATACAACTGATTACTTACAACCATGACTGAGCATTTGCACATCCTTCTGTGTCGCTTAAGTTGTGCATGGTGCAGAGGAGGAAGTGCATGGTGCAGAGGAGGAAGAGTGCAGTGCGGGGAGCAGGGCCTGGGCTCATCTCAGCTGGGCAACAAAACAACACTGCCTCGTCGGACCTCGCCTACCTGCTCCGTAATTATTTCCATGGCTCCTTCTAGAACTCTGTGGGTCTGTGTATGTGCACAAGTGCTCATTCATGTTCAACTCTTTGCAACCCTATGGACTATAGTTCACCAGGCTCCTCTGTCCATGGGATTTCCCAGGCAAAATACTGGAGTGGGTTGCCATTCCCTTCTCCAGGGGATCTTCCTGACCCAGGAACTGTCTCTTGAATCTCCTGCTTTGCAGGCTGATTCTTTACTACTGTGCCACCTGGCAAGCTCCTCCCTTCCTGCACTAAATTACTACAATTCATAAATATTCTATTATCTCTCAATGGTAGCACAACTTACAAAAAGTCTGTAATTCTTCTTTGGGTACGGATTAGTAATTTAAACTTATTAGGTAGATGAAGATTCCTTTAGTATAATTGAAAAGATGGTGGAAAAGATACTTTCACTTTAATAATACATACTATTTATATTGCAGATAAGAGAAAGTAATTTTTGAGAAAGTAACTTCAGTTTAGTTAAGGGGCCAAGCAGTTTCCAGTACTTTTTCATCTTATCCCACATTTATCAAGTACATCACTGTCAAAGCAGTCAAAGAAGAGATAACATTTTGATAACCTTGGATGTTAACAGCCTTATCAAACCAACCTACTCTTTGCTAAAATCAGCAGCTTAAAGTGGCATTTTCAGAGATCAACAAACAAGGGCTGAAACACAGAGACATACCAATTGCGAGGCCATCGCTGAAATTGTGCAGGCCGTCCCCCATGATCACCATCCAGGCCAATGTGGCGATGCCAGCGTCTTTCAGCTCCTCCCGAGAGTAGCGCTGGCTGTGGCTGTGGGGGTGGTGGTTCTGGTGGTGGTGGTGATGGAGAATATGATGGTAGTCATGATGGTGGTGGATGAGATCATCGGACTGGCCGAGTGTATCATGGAAATGCGAATGGCATTTATTCTTGCACCCTCTGGGTACATATTCATTGTAAACTTCCTGCGGATGGGCATGAGCTATCATGACCTCCTCTTCTTCCAAGATTGCTGGCTGCTGAGAATCAAAGTGGGAGGGCTCTTGTGAGTCAGCTCGTAAATAGCCTTCAGGTCCTAGATGTAAACATAAAGGACATTGGGACAAAGTCAAATGGCTCTGTTAATGCGCACATTTCAAAATCTCCACTGACAGAGTCAACAAGACTTCAAAGCATGGCAACTCTCTCACATACACCTGCCGGGCAGACTAGACTTTAGAGTACTGTTGACGAAAAACATCAGTATGTTTTAGTAAATTTTAGAAGTTAAATGATTTCACTAAGAATGGATTTTAAATGATAGCCTTCAGTAACTGCCCCAGATCCTCCCTTAAATTCTTTTGCCTCCCTATGTTTTTCAAGATATTTTTTTTCTGATTATAAAAGCAGCACACACATTTTAAAAAAATATTTCACTGTTGACATTTAAAATATTTTAGAAAAATATTCCAGAAAAATTGGAAATAAAAAACATGCACAATTCTGTCATCTGAGTTCCTCTCTTTCAAAATTCAAGGGAAAGCAAAAGAGGGGAATTCCTTGGTGGTCCAGTGGTTAGGACTCTGCACTTTCACTGTCAAGGGTCTGGGTTCAATCCCCAGTCAGGTAACTAGGATCCTGCAAACCATGTATTGTGGCCAAACTAAAATTAAAAAGGAAAAGCAGAAGAATGTGGAATACCATCATCACCAGGAAACATTTATCTGTGTAAACTGCAACAATAGGTTTTGCTTTTTCTTTTTTTTACACTGGCATCAACTTTTCTGGGAGCATTCCTGACACTATGGTCCAATTTTAAAAGTTATTTCCTCTCATCATTATAAATTTCACTGGAAATTCTAAAGACGGAATAGATGCAGGAAGACAAGTCAAAGTATTTCACTCACTCTTTAGAGAGGAGCAGAATGCTGGAGACAAAGGGTGGACAGAAAGTCTTAGGACTGCCCAGTAGCAACAATAAAGCTGCTCTTCCTCCTCTGTCAGCAACTGAGTGTCTACTCTGGGCCAGGCACCAGGACAAAGTGGAGCAGAACAAAGTCTCTGCCTTCAGGAAGCTCATGTTCTTGGGGGAGATAGCCACTTAACAAGGAAATACAGGTATAAATAAGGTACGGCACTGGACAGCATGGGAAGAAAATAGAAAAGGCGAATATGAGGAGAGTGAGTGGGAGACCTCTGTATTGGGATGAGCCAGGAAGGCCTCTAAGAAGGAGATGTCTGAGTTTGAGATTGAAACAATAGGAAGAGTTTATATGAAGACCTGGGAGAAAAGTGCTCCAAGCAGGAGAAACTGAGTATCAGCCTCTGAGACAGATCTGGTATACTCACAGGATGAAAAGGAGGCTGTGAGGCTGGACAGAGTGAACCATCCGGGGAAGTGGAAGGCAGGGCAGGACCTCAAAGGTCATCATGAGGCATTTGGTTTAAAATTTTAATTTTAACTGAGCCTGTCCAACAAGAAATGCCAGGCTAACAAGCTCTAGGAAACATAGTAACACAGTAACTTTACAGTGAAGAAACACAGGAGACACAGCCTTAGCCAAGTGATCAAAATTACCACCACCGCTACGTGACCCAGCATCATGGTGGCAGGCAGGTCACGTCACTGAAAAGGATGTAACACACTTTGTGCTATTCCTGCCCCGAGTGATCAACCTGATGCAAAAACAACAAACTCAAAATGAGGGACAATAAGAGGCAACATCTGACCCTGAATTGTACTCTGGATCATTTTTTTTTTCCTTTTGGGGGTTAGGGGAGTATAAAGAAATTATTAAGACAATTGGAAAAACATGAAAATGGTCTGTCTATAGACTAGAAAATGGCATTGTATCAGCTTTAATTTCCTGGTGTTGATCACTGACCTGTAATTACATAAGAGAATGTCCTTTCTCTTAGGAAATATAACAAGTATTTAGAGGTAAAGAAGCATCACTTTTGTAACTTACTCTCAAACGGTTTAGAAAAAAAATGAGTAGTATGTATATACAGAGACAGAGAGAAAGAATGATAAATGTACACAAAATAACTGGGGAATACAGGAAGAGGCAGAGGAATTCTTCATACTATTCTTGGAACTTTTCTCTAAGTTTGAATTTACCTCAAAATAAAAAAATTATAGAAAGAAGACATATAAATATACATAGAAATAACCAACTTACTGGCAATTAAAAGAAAGTATAAGTTTAAAAAGAGGGGAGGGATTCCCTGGTGGCCCAGTGCTTAGGACTTGGCATTGTCACTGCTGGGGCCCAGGTTCGATTCCTGGTTGGAGAACTAAGATCCCAGAAGCCTCGTGGCACAGTCCAAAAAAATAAAAAAAAGAGGGAGGGGAAGGTTAATGGGGTTGGAATATGGTCCCATCTCTTGCAGATAGTCCGAGTTGCCTGCAAATCACAGAGCAATGGACTCCCCTCCAGCTCTCAGATTTATAAGGACTTACGATCATCTGCATCTACTTTCTCCTCATTTGTTGAAAGTTGAGATTCATACTTGGACAGCTGCTTTTTAATCTCCACATCATCATCATTTTCAGGTTTTTTCTGATTCTGTAACAGCAAGGAAAAGCAATACTTGAAATAAGTGGTTTACTTATGCATACACCTTCAGATAAACAGTTAAGCAAAAGATTTCATAGAACAAGACAACAGTAACAGACTTCTAAAGGAACAAACCCCATCTAAGGGCAAGGCCTGCACTTAACTTCATAGCACCTAGTAGTTTGTTTTAGGCAGAAACTGTTCAGAAAGGTAAAGGATGATGCATCAGTAATATGAAAGAAAAACCACACACTCATCTTTCTGCTGGTCCCTCAGGTCACACAGTATAATCTGTTCTCA
Organism: Bos taurus; assembly: GCF_002263795.3. Lineage (NCBI taxonomy): Eukaryota > Metazoa > Chordata > Mammalia > Artiodactyla > Bovidae > Bos > Bos taurus. The sequence goes on along the minus strand of NC_037351.1, from coordinate 21,020,485 downwards.
TGAAAACAGCACTGCATCCCCTGGGAGCTATTTAGAAATGCATGATCTCAGGCCACACCCCAGAGTGCATGGATTAGAACCTGGATTTTAACTAGATCTCCAGGTGACTCACACACACATTAAAGTTGAGCTCTGCCTCAGGCCATCAATTCAGAACAGGCACGTCCTCCTGGCAAGTACTGATCTGCTAACCACCTGCCTGGTTTCCTCCAATGCCTCTTTTGGGCAATGAAAGCCCATACTTGCCACACTTTTTATAACTTAAAATTATACTGTGATACTGATACGTACTTGTTACTAAAACTAAAATACTTTTGCTGTCATAAAACGCCATTACCAAGTTTTCTCTTTTGAAACAAACCCTAGTAGTCAGTCTTGAATTTATCACTAGATTTTTAAACCAGCTGAATACCATACTTGAGATACTGTCCATATCTCAGAACCCAAGAATGAAGGTCACTGTTAGAACAATGGTGCCTGTGTATTACCGACTTATGGAGAATATTTAAGATAAGGAAAACAGTCACAAAAACAATCACCTTCTTATTTGCAGTATCTTTTGAATATGACTCAATCCCCACCATAACTGAGATTTCATTTTTAGCTCTAACAGTATATAAAATATCTGCACATTTTTAGGTTATAAGAGTTTTTAAAAGGAAGCACAAACCAATCTTTATACCTACCCCTGGCATGATGCCTCAAACACAGGAAGTACTTAAATATTTGTGAAAATGAGTGAATTCAGGATACTGTAAGTCACTTAATTGATGTTTTATTTCTTGTTGAGCAATGACTATCTCTAGTTTTTAACCAATTCCTTCATTCCACAAGTATTAAGGGGCTCTAACGTTTCCTGTGCTGAATCCTGGCAATACATTAATGCACCATAAACCAAGATACACACAGTCCTTGTTCCCATGGAGCTTATCACCCACAGGGAGGGAAGTTTTATACAGGTAATGATTACACAATTCTTTGATTGCAATTTTTGATACACTTTCAGTTCAGTTCAGTTGCTCAATTCTTCGGCACTCAGCCTTCTTCACAGTCCAACTCTCACATCCATACATGACCACAAGAAAAACCATAGCCTTGACTAGACGGACCTTTGCTGGCAAAGTAATGTCTCTGCTTTTCAATATGCTATCTAGGTTGGTCATAACTTTCCTTCCAAGGAGTAAGCGTCTTTTAATTTCATGGCTGCAGTCACCATCTGCAGTGATTTTGGTGCCCCCCAAAATTAAGTCTGACACTGTTTCCACCGTTTCCCCATCTATTCCCAAGAAGTGATGGGACCGGATGCCATGATCTTTGTTTTCTGAATGTTGAGCTTTAAGCCAACTTTATACATTTTACAAAGGACAAATACACAGTACTACAAGAGTGTATAACAAGACCTAACTAACTCCCACGACAGGATTCGTCCAGGAAGTGATGTTTATGCCAAGACCTAAAGATGAGCAGGGGTTTGCTGGAGAAGGGTGGGGAGGAGTAATCCAGGCAGGGAGATGGCATGTGGGAGGACCCTAAAGCAGAAAGGGAGCAGCCCCTTCTTTAACTGAAAGAAGTGCAAGGGGTTGGGGTCTGGTAGGTCAGAGACTGGGCGGCCAGTAATGAGGCTGGGTAGTGGGGAGTCCAGACAGTGCAAACCATGGACTATGGACTTCATCCTGTAGTGGACTTCATCCATCATGAAGCTATGGACTTCATCCTATAAGCAATGAGACTGAGAGAGACAGAGGATTTTCAGCAGTGGTGTCCAACCTCATCAGACTCATTTAAAATCACTCTGCCCTCTCCACTCTGGATTAGAAGAGGGTAACAAAATAATGTAGACAGTCTAGTCAGGAGGCAGCTGCTGTCAGTCAGGTAAGCCGAGCTTAGACCAGAACAACAGCAAGGAAGATGGAGAGAAACAAATAATTTCACTTCTGGATACACTTAATAAAACTAGGTTGGATATGAGGATGAGGGGGATTCATAGATGATTTTCAGCCTAAGGTTTCCAGCCTAAGCAAGAAACCTGAGAATCTGGTAGAAAGAAAGTCTGAGGTAGAAATATCGTTAAGAGCCTACTGCTACTGCTAAGACACTTCAGTTGTGTCCAACTCTGTGCGACCCCATAGACAGCAGCCCACCAGGACTGCCCCGTCCCTGGGATTCTCCAGGCAAGAACACTGGAGTGGGTTGCCATTTCCTTCTCCAATGCATCAAAGTGAAAAGTGCAAGTGAAGTCGCTCAGTCGTGTCCGACTCTGTGCGACCCCATGGACTGCAGCCTACCAGGCTCCTCCATTCATGGGATTTTCCAGGCAAGAGTACTGGAGTGGGGTGCCCCACACCAAGTATGTGATTCAACCCTAATTTGAATAAAGAGATTGACATATATGGATGTCTTAAGGGAAATCCTAGGTAAAATGTTCCATTATAAGACTCTGATGCTGGGAAAGACTGAAGGTGGGATGAGAAGGGGACAACAGAGAAGGAGATGGTTGGATGGCATCACTGACTCGATGGATATGAGTTTGAGTAAACTCTGGGAGTTGGTGATGGACAGAGAAGCCTGGCGTGCCACAGTCCATGGGGTTGCAAAGAGTCAGACATGACTGAGTGACTGAACTGAACTGAACTAAACTGATGGGTCTGAAGAGCTACCAATGCTTACCATGTAAGGAGTAGTTTTTTCTTTTTGACAGAACTAAATGAGATTTAAAACTGTTATATAAGTAACACTAAGATCTGGATGCCCTTGAAAAAAGATAAATGCAATAGTTTCTAAAAAGGAAGAGAACATGAAATGTTTGTGAAACATCTGTGGAAAGTCTTTGCTTAGAAATCATGCTTATTTACTATTTAATGCTTCTTATGCGTGTGTGCAAAGTTGCTTCAGTTGTGTCTAACTCTACATCCCCATGGACTGTACTTAGCCCGCCAGGCTCCTCTGTCCATGGGATTCTCTAGGCAAGAATACTGAAGTGAGTTGCCATGCCCTCCTCCGGGAGATCTTCCCAACTCAGGCATCGAATCTGCGTCTCTTACATCTTACTTGCACTGGCAGGCAGGTTCTTTACCACTACTGTCACCCGGGAAGCCCTTAATGCTTCTTAAACATTCAACAAGTATTTATCAATCCTCTACTATGTGCCAGACACTATTCGAGGCAATGGAGATATAGCAGTAAAGAAGATGGAGCGGTCCTGGCCCTTGAAAGCTCACATGCTAGCAGAAATTATCTGAGAACAGAAATTCCAAACTTCGTTAACTACAATGCATAATAATATATATGTAACAGAGTAATATATAGAATGCACTGTAATATCACTGTTACATTTAAAAACATGGGTCAAGACACAAGATTGATTTCACAACTCACAAATAGTTATAACTTAAAGAGTCTGAAAAACACTGATCTGTATTGCTACAGACAGCCTACCTCTTAAGAGTCCTATGTTAGAGCACCAGGGTAATAAACAGCACTTTTTAGGTAAAACTAGAAAATTACACTGAAATTAGAATGGCATCTGAAATAGAAATGCAGTAAAACAAACAAACACAAACAAACCCCTCCCCTGCAAAAAAAATCCTTGAGAATGCAGAGGAGGAGGATATATCCTCAAAGCCACCCAAGTGAAGCAGCAGGGACAATGGGGACATGGAAGACTTCCTGTATTAAGGAGTCAGCTCTTGTTGCTTCACTTATTCCCTGTAAACTGACATTCAGTAAGGGTTCAAAATCTTCAGTTTGAGATTTAAGTGACTGTAAAATCCATAAGGGAAAATATTCACAGGATGGAGGAGGCTACTTTGCTCACATGCACTGGGTTCCCAACCTGAGCTCTAAGCTCAGCAAGAATCAACTATGTTAGTTTTCAAGTCTCTTCATGCCAGCAATACCTGCTATTCCAAGTGCATGATTTAATTACATATTATTCAGACTATGAAATGCCAGTGAAAAGAGTTACTGCCATGAAAATTTAAGTTGAATGCTTCTGAAAGATTCAAAGGCAAGTTGCCAATTACATAAGGCAATCACTGTATAAATCTTTTTCTACATTAAAATAGCTTTACAAGTATGTAACCTCTTGCTCAATTTAAGAGAAACCAAAACTGGAAATTTAGAAGAAGTAGCAGGGATGCAGAGAAAAAAATGATCATACAGAACTCTGACTCCAAGAAGATCTTCAGTTCAGTTCAGTTCAGTTGCTCAGTCGTGTCCGACTCTTTGCGACCCTGTGAATCGAAGCACGCCAGGCCTCCCTGTCCATCACCAACTCCCGGAGTTCACTCAAACTCATGTCCATCGAGTCGGTGATGCCATCCAGCCATCTCATCCTCTGTCGTCCCCTTCTCCTCTTGCCCCCAATCCCTCCCAGCATCAGAGTCTTTTCCAATGAGTCAACTCTTTGCATGAGGTGGCCAAAGTACAGCTTCATCATCAGTCCTTCCAATGAACACCCAGGACTGATCTTTAGAATGGACTGGTTGGATCTCCTTGAAGTCCAAGGGACTCTCAAGAGTCTTCTCCAACACCACAGTTCAAAAGCATCAATTCTTCGGCGCTCAGCTTTCTTCACAGTCCAACTCTCACATCCATACATGACTACTGGAAAAACCATAGCCTTGACTAGACGGACCTTTGCTGACAAAGTAATGTCTCTGCTTTTGAATATGCTATCTAGGTTGGTCATAACTTTCCTTCCATGGAGTAAGCGTCTTTTAATTTCAAGGCTTCAGCCACCATCTGCAGTGATTTTGGAGCCCCCAAAAATAAAGTCTGACACTGTTTCCACTGTTTCCCCATCTATTTCCCATGAAGTTATGGGACCAGATGCCATGATCTCAGTTTTCAAATGTTGAGTTTTAAGCCAACTTTTTCACTCTCCACTTTCACTTTCAAGAGGCTTTTTAGTTCCTCTTCACTTTCTGCCATAAGGGTCGTGTCATCTGCATATCTGAGGTTATTGATATTTCTTCCGGCAATCTTGATTCCAGCTTGTGCTTCTTCCAGCCTAGCGTTTCTTATGATGTACTCTGCATATAAATTAAATAAGCAGGGTGACAATATACAGCCTTGACGTACTCCTTTCCCTATTTAGAACCAGTCTGTTGTTTCATGTCCAGTTCTAACTGTTGCTTCCTGACCTGTATACAGGTTTCTCAAGAGGCAGGTCAGGTGGTCTGGTATTCCCATCTCTTTCAGAATTTTCCACAGTTTATTGTGATCCACACAGTCAAAGGCTTTGGCGTACTCAATAAAGCAGAAATAGATGGTTTTCTGGAACTCTCTTGGTCAACATCAAATGACCATAATATGAGCACACAAATGGCCAAAATGTGTACATGTCATTATTAAGCGTCCCCATGGGGACAATCTTTTGACTGATTTACCCGGTCACATCAGAGAGGAAGAGGAAGATAACCATAGGCAACTCCAAAGATATTTTCACCAGATATAGAGTCTACTGTTGAGCTTCATATTATTTCTGTGGGCACTTTGCAAACGGCAAGTCTGAGTGAGTCAGATAGTCTTTCAAACAAAACATAATATTTAGATACTGAGTAATTTTAAAGCTGCACATACTTACTGTACATAACTCAAAGAGTTTGGGGTAAGTACACATCCGTGAAACCACCGCCACCATCGATGCCTTGTTTGGTCATTTATATAGATGTTTACCCTTTCCAGTGACTCTGAAGGGAATACTGAAGACAGAGAAGTCCAGGGTTACTGACTTCCATGAATGCTACTGAGAGCAAAAAGGTACTGAACCTCCTCACAAATGAAGATCATATACCTTGGAAACACTCTGCTAACAGTTCAGTTCAAGTGCTGCTCTAAATAAATGTCCAATGCATAGTAAGTACTCAGTACAGTTTTTCTTACCTTTTTCTTCTTATCTTTAAATTGCTTGATCAACGTGAGGACATGTTCAACAAGAAACATGAAATACAAGCCTCCCAGAGCTGTCAGCCCTTTCCATGTAGAATCAAAATAAGTATTTTCTTGAATGTTTTGAGAAGACAGGTGGCTGAAAAGTGGTCCCTTCTTCATTTCCATTGCTGGTTCTTCATGGCTGTGACTATGGTGATGACTTGCATGAGACTAAAGGCAAAATAATACGGATTTTATAAATTCATTTGCTTCACATGTCAGAAAAATTGGCTAAGATAATTAACGTCAAATATGAAACCATTCAGAATTAGGCAATTAACGTTCTACTTCAGAATGAGGGGAAGTTTAGGATATTAAAAGTAAAACTACCAATAAGCAGCAGTGACCCAGAGCTTAACATATATAATGCACGATGGCACTTCAGTGGAGTGGATCTATTCAGTGTAAAGACAGACACATTCTCCATCGATTCTCATAATGTACGGGTAGAGGGTATTTCCAATGTTTCTCCATGGCCACAAATAAGTCTTAACAGGCATATAGTGTCTACTGTTCATACATCCAGTGGAAAAGCCCCTACCACTGTTCTCAGTGTGCTTCCAAGAAGCCCAGGCTGGGTGATGGGCCCTGGCCAGCACCTGAGATCCAGGCACCCTGCCCCCGTGGCCCGCAGCTGGGTGCAGCAGGAGCTTCTGTCACTGCGTGTTAGGGAACCAGGTGTGGTGCACACCAAGGTGAGACTGGGGGTCATGGCTACAACCCATGCAAACGCTCCTAGAAACTAAATTTCCAGCCTTTTATACCTATCAATACAGAGCACAAACTGAAAACACATATATTCAATATATGTATTTATAGATGCATGCATTATGTATTAGTATTTAATGTTGAATAATAAAACACACTGAAAGTCTCTCAGTCCTGTCTGACTCTTTGTGACCCCATGCACTGTACAGTCCATGGGATTCTCCAGGCCAGAATACCGGAGTGGGTAGCCATTCCCATCTCCAGGGGATCTTCCCAACCCAGGGATCGAACCCAGGTCTCCCACTTTGCAGGCGGATTCTTTACCAGCTGAGCCACGAGGGAAGCCCAAGAACACTGGAGTGGGTAGCGTATCCCTTCTCCAGTGGATCTTCCCTACCCAGGAATCGAACCAGGGTCTCCTGCATTGCAGGTGGATTCTTTAGCAACTGAGCTACCAGGGAAGCCCTATAAAACACACTAATGGGATAAATTATTTACTTACATGTGGAAGAAGGTGTAAGAAAGCATCACCACTCAGTGTCCCGACAGCCAATGCCACAAGGAAACTCAGAAGAAACTTGAAAAACACTCGATTCATGAGAGGCACTAAGATCACACCCAGCAAAGACAGGAAACTGATGACGGAAATGGCTATAAAGCCACCAACCCAGGCTGTCAAAGAGAACAAGACAGAGCAAAGGACAAAGCAAACAACTGACACACTTTCAAAGAGAGACTGTGGAGTGGCATAAAGTCATCTGTAAAAGCAGGGAAGTTTACACCTATGGCAGATTCGTGTTCATGTTTGGCAGAAACCAACACAATACCGTAAAGCAATTATCCTTCGATTAAAAACAAATAAATTAAAAAAAAAAGTGGAGCTAAAGAAATACAAATGCAGTGGAACAGAACTGTGGTAACAGAGCAATAACCAAGAAGCTGGATCAAACGTGACTGAACCCTCTGGGCAAAAGGCATAACCTAGGAGAACATTCTTCAGCGAGAGTCCATCTAGTCAAAGCTATGGTTTTTCCAGTAGTCATGTATGGATGTGAGAGTTGGACTGTGAAGATGGCCGAAGGCTGAAGAATTGATGCTTTTGAACTGTGGTGTTGGAGAAGACTCTTGCAAGTCCCTTGGACTGCAAGGAGATCAAACTAGTCAATCCTAAAGGAAATCAACCTTGAATATTCACTGGAAGGACTGATGCTGAAGCTCTGATACTTTGGCCACCTGATATGAGGAACTGACTCATTGGAAAAGACCTTGATGCTGGGAAAGATTGAAGGCAGGAGGAGAACGGGGACAATAGAGGATGAGATGGTTGGATGGCATCACCAACTCGATGGACATGAGTTTGAGCAAGCTCCAGGAGTTGGTGATAGACAGAGAGGCCTGGCATGCTGCAGTCCATGGGGTCGCAAAGAGTCGGATATGACTGAGCAACTGAACTGAACTGAGGGTGAAGGAGGGGGAAGGTATGGTTACCAAGGATGAACTCTCAACCACTTGGGAACTGTGCTTACAGACTCCCTTAACAGTTAAATTATGAGAAAGAAGAGGAAAACGTTAGGAAAGGAGGGAAGAAAGGAGAAAAGGAAAGGAAGCTGGGAATCAGTAATATCCTCAGTGAACAAAGCAATCAATTTTTCATTATAGGTTCTGAGCAACACAACTTACACTACAGCAGACTGTATCCTGGTTTCATGTATTAATAAGAGCACACTAGGATTAGGCTCCTAAACAACTCTGACCTTTCTCTAAACAATGTGACAACATACAAAGCAATCCCAACTTTTTAATAGGAGGATAACTGCTTTACAATGTTGTGTTGGTTTCTGCTATACAACAATGTGAATCAGTCATAAACATGCACACATCCTCTCCCTCTTGAACCTCTCTCCCGCCCCACCCTCACCCCACCCCTCTGGGTCCTCAGAGAATGCTGGGTTGAGCTCCCTGTGCTGTACAGCAGCTTCCTGTGTGTACGTGCTCAGTCACGTCTAACTCTCTGACCCCCTGGACTGTAGCCCTCCAGGCTCCTCTGTCCATAGGATTTTCCTGGCAAGAATACTAGAGTGGGTTGCCATCCTCTTCTCCAGGGGCTCTTACTGAACCAGGGATCAAACCCGAGTCTCCTGCATTGGCAGGTGGATTCTTTACCACTGAGCCACCAAGAAAGCCCCCAGCAACTTCCCACTAGCTATCTATCTTACACATGGTAATGTATATGTTTCAACAGAACCCAAAATTTTTGAATGACCTTGACATATCCTGTGGGAGGACCTCAGACAAGTTACTATATAATGTATTTTCTAGTTTTTGTTTATTTTTTTAGGGTAAAGCTAACACATTTGCTTTCTTCACATCCCAGGCAGAGAACAATTAAGATGATATATTTGGAATTATGCTGAAAAATGAGTAGGCTGATGTAAATAGAAGGAAAAAACACAACATAAATATATCTACTGGAAATTATTTTTACATAAAAAAGGCAATTTTACCTATTTGTAAAGAATAGGTCTTTGGAGGGATTTCAGCTTTCTTTTCACTTGTTGTATGAATCAGACATGATCTAGTATCAATCTGATTGATGATGGCTGGGCAGAGATAGTTGAACTCGGTGGCATTCAATGGAACCTGGATGCCCATGCCATGAGATGTAAGCAGCTTTGACGCATTGAAACACTGAAGAAAAAAGAAATAAACAGTGAAATCACCGAAAGGCATTCCCATTAGAGAATCTAAAAAAGCTGTTGATGATAAAACTCCCTTTCCTTACTGAAGCTACTTCTTTACTTAAGGTAAATCAAGACCAACTTTTGTTTTAAGTACTTTGGAATTTGCCTCAAGCTACCTGGAGATACTTTGTCACAGGGCTGATTTCCCATCTCTTCTGCTTATTTCTTCCTGGGAGAAGCACATCACTAGTCACCTCTGGAGAAAGTCTCAAGACGAAAAAGTTTGAGGATAAATAGACATTCACAAGCCTGTTAACTCACTGTATAAACCTATTAAGGAAATGAGCTTTAATTTCAAGATGGGTTCATTAAAGATTGAGAAATATGTTGTTTCTGTACTAACGCTATCATACCTGGTCTAAACAAGCCCAAGGCATGTCACTCTTCCAGCAGTGACTGTACTTGCAAAACTTAGCTCAGTGCTGTGTACATACTTGGCAAAATAACACTTCACAACGAGAGAATATTAAATCTGTAGATTACTCACTCTGGCAGAGGACAACACTGGTTAATGAGACAAACCTGCACCGGCAGGCAGTTGTTTCAAAAATTTAATTAGATGACAAGCTTAGTTTGAAGAGAATCTCTGCTGGAGAACGTAAGCTCCCTCTTCTCACCGAACAAAAAAACCCACAAAAAACCACTGGCACTAGCACCTGTTTCTCATCTTCTAAAAGCTATTTTAAACTCCCACAATTCTTGGCCAATACTACTCTAAACAAACTTTATTACTCGTGTTGCTATGGGAATGACCATTAGTAGGATTATCCCAGAATTAGTAGTCATGTGATGGTTTGAATGAAATACTTAAGTTCTGCCTATTAATGTATACCAACTAATGCCTTGTTGTTGATATCTCTTAGCCAAGGCAAACTGTGTACAGCCTGGAAGTCTAGCTTCAGAGAAGCAAAACACATGAACTCAGGACTCACTGCCCAGACTTTTCACTTGTCCAGCACATCACTCTAGGTAGCATCTCCAATTTCACCCACCTTACAAGTCACTGTGATCCCTTTGTCAAGGAGGCAAAGCTGCTCTTGCATTCTCTGGCCCTTTAAACCACACCTTTCCCTAAAACATGAATTCTAACTCCTGCTCTTTCGATCTTCCATTTTACGTATTTTTTTTTAATTAATAGTATTCACCTTTAAAGATTTTCTCCCCCAAAATAATTTCATATGTTTTAAATTCTATATTAGAAAATAGCTTCACCAGGCAGCATTATTCTTACCGAAGAACTTACCCCACAAGTTTTTTATCAGGAATGTTTTCAACATAGTGGAGACACTTTGAGCTAAGTGCCTTGCTCAGAAAGGAGAAATTCCCCGTTCAATGAACTCAACATTTTATTTTTAGTTTAGAGAGAATAGCAATGACAGGATAGACAGCAGGCATACTGATTAAAATAACGAGAAACATCTTACCTCCTGAGTATTTTCGCTTGGGCTTCTGGAATACATAAAGTCTTTTCTGGGCTCACTCATTGATTCATTGGTTCTCCTACTAGCCAGTCTGCTCGCCTGGCTCTTTCCTGTGACACTGGGTGGAGTGGAACTGTTCACATCTTTCGGGAGAAGTTTCCCATGTTTTGGAGTTTCTATGGTCTCGAGAAAGTGAGTTCCCTCAGAGACAGCATTATACACAGTTGAGGTCACTTCACTAGCACCGACACCCTCCTTGATTAAAACATTCCTTCTGCCACTGGCATGTTCTGATCGATGAGACCCCTTCCCGTGGCTGTTTCTCGGCTCTTTGCTTGAACCATCAGAGTCATGGTCTGGGCAGAGAGCTTTCCGACTATTTTTACTGGAAGCAGCATGATTATGGTGAGAGTGATGCTCATGGTCAGAGTGATGCTCATGGTCAGAGCGATGCTCATGGTCAGAGTGATGCTCATGGTCATGGTGTATATGAACTCTCTTAATCTTATCTATGCCTATATTCTGAAGCAACTTTTTGAACCCTTCAATTGACAGGGAATTATTTTCTCCATAGCGGTGGAAAAGCTGTTGTAGATGATGCTGCCGTGTGGTAACTGCCAAGTTAACATTAATGCCAGATTCCCAACTTGGAATAATTTTTTCAGTGGTCTGAGGGAAAGCAGTGGCTGGTCCTACTTCATGAAGGGGATTTGTGACTGACAGAGTGAAGGTCAGGATCAAGATCACTGATAAATTCCTCGCCATCGCACCTTCCTAAAGAAGACAGAAAACGAAAGGAAAGAAACAACCTTGTCTTCACTTCCAAAACAATTTGAATTAAGAAATCTCATGCTGAAAACTGATGTCTAATCAAATAACCAAGTTTAACAAAGCACCATCTAGAGTGATCAGTGTAGTCCTAGATACTGCAAAAAACAAACAAAAAACCAAACTGGAGTCCTAGGCTCTACCTCTGCATTGCTGAAACATGGGAAACAACTGGAGAGCAGTTGAGTGCTAAGACTCTGTAATTAACACTATAAAAGCAATAGTAATTCAGAGACTGGAGGGACCCATGTGGTCACAGCCATATTGGCATTATATCATGTTTCAAACAAGAATTCAAAACAAGAGAACACAAAACCCAAACTAGCTACCTCAACCACGACCACCACCATTTCATAGAACAATCTTTTAACAGCAAAAAAGGTAAATATGGCAATCAGAATAAGTCACATTTAACATTTTTTTCTTAAACCATATATAAATCTATTTGAGGCCTTTCTCCCCCAATCCCATTCTTCAGAGGCAACTAATTTGGCCAGTTTCTTGAGAATTCCTCATGCATACTCAGGTACATGTGCGCCTTAATCATACTAATGGGATCTTTTGTTTTTCCACTCAACAAATGACATCTTTCCATGTGAGTATATACAAAGTGATCACATATTTTTGAATGACTGCACAGTAATAGTTCTTTAAGGAAATTAAAACTTTATTAAAAAACTGTGTTGCTCTTATTTTGCTATCACTCATCTGCACAATACTGCTGGGAACCAAAGAACTATGCTCCAAAGAGGAGTTAGGGATCCAGCTGAGCATTGAAAAGCAGAATTCAGTTAAGCAGACCCAAGTATAGGCCAAAAGAAGCAGCGAGACTAATATCTCAGGACCCAGTCAGCAGATGCCCAGTACCAATGATGGGTGGTGATCGTGACCAAATTGGTCTGCCTCCAGTGAAAATAAGGGGAGTGAGATGTCAAGGGAGAGGAGCAACTGAGCTCTACCACCTTCAGCGCTTCTTCCTTGGACCAGCGGGTAACACCTATTTCGTACGGAGACAGAGGAAACCACTAGCATGGATGTATGTGGAAGTGCTCCAAACGCTGTCAGCAGTATTGCACAGCGGCTGCTTATCGTTCTGTGAAAAGAGGACGTGCGCACTATCACCGGGCTAGACTCCTAAAAGAACAATCCTTGGGGCCCGAAGTTTTAAGGGGCAGAAGAAAACCTTTAAGAAATACACGAGGAGCGAGATGGGTGGGGACAGCACGGACGAATGGCTCAGGAGCAGCTCCGTGCCTTTCCCAAGGGAGGGAAGGATGCTTAGGGCGGTCCCAGACCCGCCAGCGGATCTCCATCCCCGCAAGTCCGCGTGTGCTGGAGAAAAAAGCAGAAGGAAAGGGCCTGGAGAAACGGGTGAGCGGAGAAAACGGGAAAGAGCTCGCAAAACTGCCTAGAAGGGCTTTTTATTTTTAAACACCATAGTACTCTCTCGGAAAATCAGATGAACAGGACAAAGCATTTCCTTTCCCCGTTGGACCCCGAAGCCCGCTGTGCACCCCAAACTGGGACGTCCGGCCTCGCCGGCCCCGCGGGGTTCCCCTCTCCGCCCACCCTTCCTAGACCAGCGGGACTCACCTCTCCGCGGCCTCGCCGACCCCCGGCCCGCTCCCGCGCGCCGGTTCAAGTTCCCGCCGGCGGTGCGGAGCCGACCCTTACTTGTCTCCCTAGAGATCTCTACACGGCACGGAGAGGCGGCGGTCTCATCGGCCCGGCTGCCCCTCGGTCGGGGAAGCGCCGCGTAGACCCCGGCTAGCCGCGCCCCACGCGGCACCGCCGCCGCCTCCCGGGAGCAGGAGGACAATCACTAATTAGCGCCGCGCGCAGCGCGCTGCCAGGAGCCACCGCCTCCGCCGGCCTCGGCTGCGGGGCATGCGCAGTGCGGCTCCACCCCGTCCCCGGCGGGCGGGTCCGCGGGTCCGCCTGTTCGCTGGCGCCGCGGGGCTCGCAGGGGCGGGAGTGGGGCGGAGACGCGGTCCTGGTGCGCGCCGGGCGCCGAGATCTGCCGGGGGAGCTTTCCTCCAGCTCCTCCGCGCCCCCCGCCTCTCTGAGAAACTCGTTCGCCAACCCCCCACCACAACACCGAGCCAGCCCCGTCTGCCGCTGGGATCCCGGCAGTGAGGGCAGCGGGACGTTCTCTGCGCACACGAGTCCTGGGTCTTTCTGGAGGGTTCTGAGCGCTTCCGGTCGCGTCTGTGTTCCTGGGACGCAGGCCGTGCTTGGGCCACGGTCCTCGACTCGAGGGTCAAGGTTACCACAGACAGAGGGCCGCTTGGGCTGGGGTGGGGGTGGGGTGGGGGTGGGGCGGGCCCGGCGGAGGCGGGGTCGCCCCCGCCCCGCCCCCGGCCGCCTCGGAAACGCGGCCCGGATAACGCCCGCGGGAAGACCGGCGGGCAGGCAGTTCCGCTCCGAGGGCGGAAGTGCGTGCCCAGGTTTCGGCCGCTGACCAGACAGCAACATGGTGGCACCCATGCTGGAGACGTCTCATGTGTTTTGCTGCCCGAACCGTGTGCGGGGTGCCCTGAGCTGGAGCCCCGGGCCCGGAGGGCTCCTGGCCTTCGGCACGTCCTGTTCCGTGGTGCTCTATGACCCTCAGGTGAGAGAAGTGGCTGGACCCCGTCTGCTTCTGGCGCCACATCTGCTGCTTATGCTCTGGGACGGACTCTGTAGAGGCTGCTCCAGAGCCTGGAGATCCGGTGTGCGGCCCGATCCGCTTAGGGGAGGGTGTCTGGGCGGTGGGTCTGGCTCTGGCGTGCGACACTCGCCTCTCGCCAGTCTCCTGCGTTGCGTCAGCCTGGGGTCACCCTGTCCTACAGGTGGCCTGTTAGCTGCAAATAGAAATTCAAACGATGATAACCTTTCTGAAGCCTTCTGTGGAAACTGTTACACTGTTAAGGAATCAATTTGGGTTTGAAAAGATTTGCATTTAAATGTGGGTTAAAGCCATCTCACAGGTGCCATCTCATTCTTTTAAAATTTAAAGTTTTTGTTTTCTGTTTGCCTTTAGCCGATGAACAATATTGTGATAGTCTAAGGTAACCAACCAGTGAAGGGACTCGGCCGTGCATATACATGTATCCGGGGCTATCTCATTTTTGTATTTCCCTAAGTGTTACTTAATAAACTTTTGCTGTTTTCAGTTTCAAAGAAATATCGCTTGCAGTTTAGCTTCGGGAGTGGACATTTTAAACAATGTGCCGTTAGGGCAAAGGTCCTAGGAAGTGCAGATCTTAAGCACTTATCCATTCCCAGAACTGCACCCAAATGATTGTTTTCTTGGCCTTTTCGCTACCGAACTTCTGAAGTGACTAGTTTCTGTATTCTTCCCTGAGTTAATTGTGATCCCATTCCCACTGGCTGATTTTGGACAATACAGTTAGTGTTGCTTCTCAAAAGATGCCTCAGTATAAAAAGTAAAATACTGGGAATTCAGATGCAGTGCAGGAGATAGCATTTTTTTTTAATTTTACTAGTTTATTGCCAAATTCTGACTTAAGGGATTAGATCTCATAGACAGAGTGCCTGAAGAACTTTGGCTGAAGGTTCGTGGCATTGTACAGGAGACAGGGATCAAGACCATCCCCAAGAAAAATAAATGCAAAAAAGCAAAATGGCTGTCTGAGGAGGCCTTAGAAATAGCTGTGAAAAGCAGAGAAGCAAAAAGCAAAGGAGGAAAGATATACTCATTTGAATGCAGAGTTCCAAAGAATACCAAGGAGAGATAAGAAAGCCTTCCTCAGTGATCAATGCAAAGAAATAGAGGAAAACAATAGAAGGGGAAAGATAGAAATCTCTTCAAGAAGATAAGAGATACCAAGGGAACATTTCATGCAAAGATGGACACAATAAAGGATAGAAACGGTGTGGACCTAATTGAAGCAGAAGATATTAAGAAGAGGTGGCAAGAATACATAGAAGAACTATACAAAAATCTTCATGACCCAGATAATCACGATGGTGTGATCACTCACCTAGAGCCAGACATCCTGGAATGCCAAGTCAAGTGGGCTTTAGGAAGCATCACTATGAACAAAGCTAGTGGAGGTGATGGAATTACAGTTGAGCTATTTCAAATCCTAAAAGATGATGCTGTGAAAGTGCTGCACTCAATATGCCAGCAAATTTGGGAAACTCAGCAGTGGCTCCAGGACTGGGAAAGGTCAGTTTTCATTCCAATCCCAAAGAAAGGCAATGCCAAAGAATGCTCAAACTACCGCACAATTGCACTCATCTCACATAATAGCAAAGTAATGCTCAAAATTCTCCAAGCCAGGCTTCAACAGTACATAAACTGTGAACTTCCAGATGTTCAAGCTGGATTTAGAAAAGGCAAAGGAACCAGAGATCAAATTGCCAACATCCACTGGATCATCAAAAAAGCAAGAGAGTTCCAGAAACACATCTATTTCTGCTTTGTTGACTATGCCAAAGCCTTTGACTGTGTGGATCACAACAAATGTGGAAAATTCTTCAAGAGATGAGAATACCAGACCACCTGACCTGTCTCTTGAAAAATCTGTATGCATGTCAGGAAGCAACAGTTAGAACTGGACATGGAACAACAGACTGATTCCAAATTGGGAAAGGAGTACATCAAGGCTGTATATTGTCACCCTGCTTATTTAACTTATATGCAGAGTACATCATGAGAAATGCTGGGCTGGAAAAAGCACAAGCTCGAATCAAGATTGCCAGGAGAAATATCAATTATCTCAGATATGCAGATGACACCACCCTTATGGCAGAAAGTGAAGAAGATCTAAAGAGCCTCTTGATGAAAGTGAAAGAGGAGAGTGAAAAAGTTGACTTAAAACTCAACATTCAGAAAACGAAGATCATGGCATCTGGTCCCATCACATCATGGCAAACAGATGGGGAAACAGTGACGGACTTTATTTTTTGGGGCTCCAAAATCACTGTAGATGGTGACTGCAGCCATGAAATTAAAAGATGCTTACTCCTTGGAAGAAAAGTTATGACCAACCTAGACAGCATATTAAAAAGCAGAGATATTACTTTGCCCACAAAGGTCCATTTAGTCAAAGCTATGGTGTTTCCAGTATTCATGTATGGATGTGCGAGTTGGACTATAAAGAAAGCTGAGGGCTGAAGAATTGATGCTTTTGATCTGTGGTGTTGGAGAAGACTCTTGAGAGTCCCTTGGATTGCAAGGAGGTCCAACCAGTTCATCCTAAAGGAAATCAGTGCTGGATATTCACTGGAAGGACTGATGCTGAAACTGAAACTCCAATACTTTGGCCGCCTGATGCGAAGAACTGACTGATTGGAAAAGACCCTTATGCTGGGAAAGATTGAAGGCAGGAGGAGAAGGGGACGACAGAGGATGAGATGGTTGGATGGCATCACTGACTCAATGGACATGAGTTTGAGTAAACTGCTGGAGTTGGTGATGGACCGGGAGGCCTGGCGTGTTGCAGTCCATGGGGTTGCAAAGAGGTGGGACAGGACTGAGTGACTGAACTGAACTGAGTTTATTAATTTTATTAAAAAGTCCATCATCTTAGACATACAGACAAAGGATGAGATGGTTAGATAGCATCACTGACTCAATGAACATGAATCTGAGCAAACTCCGGGTTATGGTGGAGGACAGAGGAGCCTGGCGGGCTGCACTCCATGGGGTTGCAAAGAGTCAGACAGAACTTTGTGACTGAAGAACCGCGGACACATGACACACAGTCGACCAGCTGGCAACTGAAAAGATGCTCAACATCACTAATTAGAGAAATGCAAATCAAAACCTCAATGAGGTATCACCTCAGACTGGTCAAAATGGCTCTCATCAGAAAAATCTACAAATAATAAATATGGAGAGGGTCTGGAGAAAAGGGAACCTTCCTAGGATATTGGTGGGAATGTAAACTAGTGCAGCCACTATGGAAAACAGTTCAGTGTTCCTTAAAAAACTAAGATTAGAGATACCATATGAGCCAGCAATCCCACTCCTGGAGATATATCTGGAAAGCACAAAAAATGTAATTCAAAAAGTTGCATATACCACAGTGTTCATAGCAACACTATTTACAACCGTCAAGACATGGGGGAGCCTTGTGGGCTGCCGTCTGTGGGGTTGCACAGAGTCGGCCACGACTGAAGTGATTTAGCAGCAGCAGCAAGACATGGAAGCAATTTATATGTCCATTGACAGATGAACGGATAAAGAGGATGTGGTGAGAGAGATATATATGTATACACACACACACACACACACACACACACACACACACACGCGGGAATACAATTTAGCCATGGAAAGAATGAAGTAATACCATTTGCAGCAACGTGGATGGACCTACAGATAATCATACTGAGACAGAGAAAGATAAATGCCATATGGTATCACTTACATGTGGAATCTAAAAAATGTTACAAAGGAACTTATTTACAAAACAAATATTCTCACAAACTTACGGTTGCCTAACGGGAATGGGGCAGGGAGGGATAAATTAGGGCTTTGAGATGAACAGATACGTACTACAATATATCTTAGATAAACAATGAGGACCTATAGTATAGCACAGGGAACTATGTTCAGTATCTTGGAATAGCCTATAATGGAAAAGAATCTGAAAAAGAATACCTGAATCACTTTGCTTTACACCTGAATCATTATAAATCAGCCATACCTAAATTAAAAAGTTCCATCATCCTCCTATCCAATGCAGAGTCAAACTTATAAATGAAATAGTTGTACTCATTTTTCTTGAGCTTGCTTGCCTCCTTCCAGTTTTTGTTTTGTTATTACCGGGCACTCTTCAAGAGCTTTTTTAATTTTATTGAAGTATAGTTGATTTATAGTGCTGTGTTAGTTTCTGTGTCCAGCAGAGTGATTCAGGTATACACATATATAGTAGCTTGCTTTTGCAGATTCCAGACTTTGAATCCGTCCATCCTTCACCCTCCACCCCCTGACAATGACAAGTCTGTGTCTGTGGGTCTGTTTCTGTTTTGAAGATACGTTCATTTGTGTCATATGTTAGATTCCACATAATGATATTTGTCTTTCTTTTTCTGACTTTCCTAGTATGATAATCTCCACGTTCATCCATGTTGCTTCAAATGGCCTTATTTTTTTTTTTTTTATGGCTGAGTAATATTACCTTGTATGTGTCTGTGTGTATATGTTTATCATGTTTTCTTTATCCCTTCATCTGTCGATAGATATTTAGGTTGCTTCCATTTCTTGACTATTGTAAAAATAGTGCTGCTTTGAACATCGGGGTGCATGCATCTTTTGAATTAGAGTTTTCACCTTTTCCAGATATATTCCTGGTAGTGGGATAGCTGGATCATTTGGTAGTTCTGTGTTTAGTTTTTTAAGGTACTGTTTTCCATTGTGGTTGGATCCATTTACATTCCTACCAACAATGTAGCAGGGTAGATCACTGCTACAACCACTCCCTCTTCAGCATTTGTTACTTCTGGACTTTTTAATGATGGCCTTTCTGACTGGTGTGAAGTGATATCTCATTGCAGTTTTGCTTTCCATTTCTCTAAAAGTTAGCGATGTTGAGCATCTTTTCACATACCTCTTGGCCATCTGTGTGTCTTCTTTCTAGAAGTGTCTAGATCTTCTGCTCATTTTTTGAAAATTTTTGTTGTTGTTATTGAACTGTGTGAGCTGTTTGTATATTTTGGAAATTAAGCCCAGGTTGGTCACATCATTTACAGATGTTTTCTCCTAGTCTGTAGGTTGTCTTTTTGTTTTGTTTATGGTTTCCTTTGCTATGGTGTAAAAGCTTATAAGTTTGATTAGATCCCATTTGTTAATTTTGCTTCTATTTCTGTTGCTTTGGGAGACTGGTCTAAGAAAACATTGATACAATTTTTGTTAGAGACTTTTGCCTATTTTCTAGGAGTTTAACAATGTCATGTCTTATATTTAAGTCTTTAAGCCATTTTATTTTGGGGTTTGATGTGAGGGTGTGTTCTGACTTTATTGATTTACATACAGCTGTCCAGATTTCCTGACACTTCTTGCTGGAGAGACTGTCTTTTCTTCATTGTATATTCTTGCCTCCTTTGTCAAAAATTAATTGACCCTAGGTGTGTGGGTTTATTTCTAGGCTCTCTGTTTTGTTCCGTTGATCCGTATGCCTATTTTTTTTTTGCCAGTGCCATGTTGTTTTGATTACTGTAGCTTTGTAGCATTGTCCGATGTCTGGGAGGGTTATGCTTCATGCTTTGTTCTTTTCCATGCACTCCATAAATCACATAAAGCCAAAGGTAAACTTTACATTGGCCATCAACCAAGACTGTAGAAGCCTATCTTTCTGCAGCTGTCTAATGGATTTGTACCCATGCCTTCCACCACATTTTTATTTTTAATGATAAATTGGTGGCTATCTTAGGGGATTTTAACATCAAGAAAAAAGCTGTATGGATCCTAGACAGTTTTGTTTTGTTAAGTATTGTTGGCTGGGTATTTAATTAAATACAGGATTAAATGTGTCAGATGCTAAAGTGAAACTTAGGAGATGATGTTTGTTCAGCAAACTTTTGACGCTAGTCTTGAACTGAGTGATAATGACACAAAAATAATGGGTTATGACCCTTGCCCATCAAGGAATTCTCATTCTGGTGAGAAAGACAATGAAATACTTTAAATCAGCAGGCTCCAGTGTTTTTGGCACCAGGGACTGGTTTCATGGAAGACAGTTTTTCTACAGACCAGGGGTGCGAGGGTACGTTTTGGAATGATTCAAGCTCGTTACATTTATTGTGCAGTTTATTATTATTACATCAGGTCCATCTCAGATCATCAGGCATTAGATCCTGGAAGCTGGGGGCCCTGCTTTAGATTGTTTCCCAAACTCATATAACCCATGTGTGAACTATATTAGCTTATGCACATTTCCCTTTGTGTACCTTTTTCTCAGCTGTGAGAATTCCAGTTGATGTGTAAGCAGGTGTGAAGACAGTGCTCTAGGCAACCGGTAGAGAAAGGGCTGTAAGAGCTGGGCCCAGTAGGCATAGTCTCCAGCAGTGGGGGATGTAGAGAAAACCCAGGTGTGGAGTGATCTGGTGAAAGCAGCAGTCTGAGGATCTGCAGGGAACCTGGCCGTAGGCCCTGAAGGGATCTGATGTCTGAGGACCTTCGTAGTTGTGGCCTAGTGACCTTGTGTCCTTAAGGCTGAAGAATCCAACACCAGATCAGCCATGGCATGCTAAGTAAGCTATGATTTTGCGTCCGTCAATCATGCATTCCCTGAATGAAGGGATTTTTCTTTTGGTCAACCCAATTCTTGAATTTGTACAAGCATGGTAAAAGTAGGCCCTGAGACCAGTGAGAACATAGGCCCTTGTCTAATCTGGTTTGGAGACAGGCTCCCTAAATAAGAAGAGGGTAGGGCTGAGTGAATGTGGAGTGGGGAAAAAGGCAGGAATGAATTTTAAAAAGTGAATGGATGACTTAAGCCATGGTAAAGTTTATGAGTTAAGGAAGGTGATTCTGTTTGAAGTAATCCTGAACGTTTTCTGACATCTGATATTTATTAATTTATCAGCTCCTCTGTGGGACACATTCCAACATACTAACTGGTATTTTCCCCTCTACAGAAAAGGGTTGTTATCACCAACCTGAATGGTCATACTGCTCGAGTCAATTGCCTACAGTGGATTTGTAAACAGGATGGTTGTAAGTATTAATCTAACTTCTCTTAATTTAACATTACTGTATCTGATATTGTGTATTTAGAAAAATAGAAGAAAAATGACATGCCCAATGAAATATCTGACTTATACTACTTCTGCTTTGTAGCAATTGAAGCATGGATAACACAGCAGTACTTAGGATGAGGGTAGAGGCAGCCCCTACTGAGGCGAGAGCCCCGCCATTGCCCACAGTTTTTGATCCAAAGCCTGTATGCAGGGCTTGTATTGGAGCCCAGACTGGGATTCAGAAAATTCAGCCTGTAGGTGGTCTATTTCTGCCACAGACAAACAGTTGTTTTTTTAGGCAAGGCATTGCATTTTTGTTGACCCTAGTTTGCATCTTAGTAATATACAAAAAGTAAAACTTTGAACTAAATCAGTGAGTGATTCATGAAAGCTGTGAGGTCAAAATTATTTTCTGAATAATACTAAGAAGTTATTCCTAGTCTTCATTCTGCCCCAAGTATGCAGCGCCATTTTCCAGTGGCTACATAATATGCGATGTTGCCACAGTTTAAACACAGGAGCAGATATGAAAATCCAGGTGTATTCTAATAAAGTCAGACTTTAAAGAGGTTTGCTGAAATATTAAACAGTACCTTTCTCCTTATTAAATTTTTTGTTTTGGGAAATACAGGGTTTCCCCCTATTAAAAAATGTTATGTTCTTGTTATTCGTAAGTGAACTAATAGACAAGTATTTTTCAAATTTCCCAGTTTTAATTTCTGTTGTGATTAATATTGACACATATAGCCTATATAAACAAAAGGTCTTTGGGGTCCTTAAAAACTTTTATGAGTGTCGATGAGTTCTGATATCAAAACATTTGGGAATTGCTGGACTAGATTATCTCCAGGTCTCTTTCATCTCTGAGATTCCACGGCTCCAGAATTTTATTTAACATTGCTTTTAGATGGGCTTCTAAAATCCTGTGGAAATTCCTCATATGTTTTAACTATACCTACTATAGTGTTCTTATGGACTCTGAATTAATTTTATTTTTTGATTTTGCAACTATCTATTGAGAGCATTCTGAGCCAGGCCCAAAGGCAAAATTTCCTGAATTAGTGAGCTGTGGTTTTATCTATGACATTAAAAAAACATTTAATAAGCTACTTATTACAGTTGGTAATGCAGAGTTAGTCACATTAGGTCAGTAAAAACCATTAAATATTAGAAAGAGTGGCTATTAGTACATATATTAAAATACAATTGTAATTATATTAATTGCCACCAAATGACATCAAAGCCTACTTGAATCTCAGTATAGGGATTCCTTTTAAAGTATTAATTTGGGCTTGTATGTTTTATCTTCCTTTTAAAAGTGAGGTTACATAAAATGAATTGTGTATCACTTGTGTATCACTGAAATCTATTATAGTTATGATTGATTTTCTCAGAATTGGATTCTGTTGCCAGATAATTCAGGTACTCTTTCTAACCCATATATCAGTGACATGAAATTCTAATGATATTATTTTATATTTCTAAAACATCTGATTCTTATCACATTACTTTCAGGTACCTTAGAACAATTATCAGAATCTCATAGTTAGGTCAGTGGCTTAATTGTCATGACACAGGAAGAAATTAAAGCCCAAGATTGCACCTGGCTGGCAGCAGGGTTAGGATATGAGCCTGGGACTTTTGAGTACAAATCTAATGTGTTTAGATAGTCTGCCAGCTGTTTCATCTAACTATCTAGACATCAGTCAGTTCAGTTCAGTCGCTCAGTCGTGTCCGACTCTTTGCGACCCCATGAATCGCAGCATGCCAGGCCTCCCTGTCCATCACCAACTCCCGGAGTTCACTCAGACTCACGTCCATCAAGTCAGTGATGCCATCCAGCCATCTCATCCTCTATCATCCCCCTTCTCCTCCTGCCCCCAATCCCTCCCAGCATCAGAGTCTTTTCCAATGAGTCAACTCTTTGCATGAGGTGGCCAAAGTACTGGAGTTTCAGCTTTAGCATCATTTTTTCCAAAGAAATCCCAGGACTGATCTGCTTCAGAATGGACTGGTTGGATCTCCTTGCAGTCCAAGGAACTCTCAAGAGTCTTCTCCAACACCACAGTTCAAAAGCATCAATTCTTCGGCGCTTAGCCTTCTTCACAGTCCAACTCTCACATCCATACATGACCACAGGAAAAACCATAGCCTTGACTAGATGGACCTTTGTTGGCAAAGTAATATCTCTGCTTTTGAATATGCTATCTAGGTTGGTCATAACTTTCCTTCCAAGGAGTAAGCGTCTTTTAATTTCATGGCTGCATTCACCATCTGCAGTGATTTTGGAACCCAAAAAAATAAAAGTCTGACACTGTTTCCACTGTTTCCCCATCTATTTCCCATGAACCAGCAGAAATAAATAAACGGAAAATCCAAACCAAAATTATATTAGGTTATTTCCCCCTTTTTGATTCTTATTCATTTTCTTCTATCAATAAATGTTTGAAGGAGCTAATTTGAAATATGTGTTTGATTTCAAAAATATTTCATGTGCTGGATAGCACCAGCTAACTGTAGTGGCTGGTATATGTTATTTCTACCCAAAGTGTTTAGCCTGAGTCTCATAAGGAAACAACCAGGCAAGTTCACATTGAGGGACATTCAGCAAAACAACTGGCCTGGACTCGCATTGTGACAAAATGAGAAACTGGAAAGTTATTCAGGATTAAAGGAGACTTAAAAGATGTGTCAATCAAATGCATAATGTATGGTCCTTAGATTTTTGACTAAAAAAGAAGTTACAGAAGACATTACTGGGACAATCTTAGGGAATTTTAATATGTATTATTACGTAGCATTACTGTGTCAGTGTTAACATTCTTGAACGCGATAATTATATGTGGTGGCTCAGTGGGTAAAGGATCCACCTGTCAATGCAGGAAATGTGGGTTCGATCCCTGCGTTGGCGAGATAGATCCCCTATTGAAGGAAATGGCAGAGCACCCCAGTATTTATGCCTGGGAAATTCCATGGATAGAGAAGCCTGGTAGGCTACAGTCCATGGGGTCGCAGACAGTCGGACACGACTGAGCGACTAATCAGCAACAATGTAGGAGAGTGTTCCAGTTTTTGAGAAGAATAGGGTAAAATATCTTCAGGAGCAAAGGTCATCATGCCTCCAACTTATTTTGGAATGGTTTATCAAAAGCAAAAATGGAGGTGTGTGTAAATGTACATACAGGGAGCAAGATATTAAGCAAATATGGGAAAATCTTAACAGTTGGTGAATACAGGTAAAAGTATGTGAGTTTTGTTTTTTCCATAGCTTTGAAGTTTTTCAAAATAGCTGGGAAAAAATGTTCACTGAGATACGATTTTTTTCAGCTCCTTCAACTGAATTAGTTTCTGGAGGATCTGATAATCAAGTGATTCACTGGGAAATAGAGAATAATCAGGTGAGTAGACATGTTTATGGTTATAAGAAATGACTGTTATATCTACATTTATTTTCAATTTTTCCTGTCATTTTTCTTGTGTTCCTCCTTGATGAAGTTCCTCATTCTTGCTTATCAGTAATCCAGATCCTGTATCTTCCATATGTCATAGGTCCTGTCCCCTTCCTTCTAATACCTGCTTTCATATTCATAGGCTTTCAGTCATTTCTTTGAATGTCTTTTATCATTTGAAATAATTTACAAAGTGCTCTTACATGGGCTATTTTGTTTTCGGTTATCGCAAAAATTCATACTGCTGTGTGGATAGGACAATGGTTGCCTTGTGGATAGAGATTTATATAATTCTGCGTGATGTTATAATATGCAGTACTGGGTGTGCATGGATCTCTACGGATGGACGTTTAGGTTGGTTCTAGTTGGAAGCAGAGATTAAAAATGTGAAGTTGGTGCATCAGATATTTGAACATCTGCCATGCAGAAGATACAAATGAGGCAAAATCCTATTCATGAATTGTGCATATATATCAAAGGCAAGATGTGCTTAAATAACTACAGATTTGTTTAATAAGTACAAAGGTGGCTCTGTAGGTGAGTGCTTGCACTTGCTATACCACAGTCATACCGCTGTGAAAGTTCAATAGGGATTTAAGAGGTGGCCCTTGAGTTGAGTCTAATAGTATGAGATGATTTTCTTAGGAAGAATTAAAGGGTTGAGGATTCCAAGTAGGAAAAATGCATGAATCAAAGTTCAGGTAAGAAAGGAGACCATTTGCTCAGAAGTATTCAGTTTTTACCATAGCCTAAGATGTCTTAAGGGCAGGGCTTTTCGAGCTCGTTCAGAGAATTATTCATCTGTAAGCTCTGTAAAAAGGAATCTGTGGCCACTGGGAAAACAGTGCATCCACTGTTCTTAGAGAATCACTAAGCGTGCATGAGCGTAGTGAAGGCTCTGAAAAGCTCTGACATGGGCAGACCTGCTCATCTTTTTTCAGCCAGTGTTTCCTTCAAGTCTGATTCCCCGCCCCCCCTTTAAATCCCTTAGCATCCATTGTAACTTTGAGGAACACAGATTTGGAAATATTTCTGGATACCACATGACAGGCAGTGGAAGCGTTACTTTTCTAGTAAGAAGAGGAGGAGACGATTTCGTGAGACTGAGTTCACGAGTTTGTTCTTTATGAACAGGCATTTGGAAGTCATTCAGGATTTCTTGCCTGGAAAATCCTATGGACAGAGGAGCCTGATGGGCTTCTGTCCACAGGGTCATGGGAATCGAACATGACTTAGCAGCTAAACCCACCACCAGCAGCAGGATTTCTAGGTAGTGGAGTATGTATGTCAAAGGCAAATGAGTCTGACAGGAGTGTGCCAAATTGGAATGGGAAGAAATATGAAGGAAGAGATATGAAATGTATTTGTGAAGGCAAAATTATTTTGGCATTGACTAGATAGTTGTCAAAGGAGTGGGAATCTCGTGGGTAGAGAAGTGAGAAATCAAAAACAGTGGGATTCTGTCTCCAGGCCCTGGAAGAAAGATGCTTCTACAAAGCAAAATAGGCAAGTGGGAGGGAAGATGTTGTAAACATTTTACTTGTATTGCTGGCCAGACACCCAGACTTGTCTCCAGAGAAAGGGGCCAGATGTGGAGGTGGGGATTGTGGAGTCACTTAGACTTGAATGAGAACTGCAAAGGCTTATGTAGCAAAGCAGCTCCTATTTGGACTTATCTTGGCAGAGGAATTCAGAGAGAACCACTTTAGTACTCATTTTTTGAGACCTTGAGTTAAGACTTGCAAGACTCTTTTGTCAGTGCTGCCCTAAGCTTCTGTCGGTAGAGAGACTTGCAGGATAAGCATCTGATGGCAGACGGCGAACTTAGACATGGACCAGAAAGGAGGCTGAGGCTAAACAGGAAGAGCAGGAAGATGAAAGGCCTCAAAGAGGGATGAAGGGAATAAGAGGATTTGAGGGAAGCAGTCACACATTGTAGCTTGAGAGGCTTAAAGGTTCCATCTGGTATGCATTTTCACGCACACAGGTGCTCACTGCATCTTGACTTCTGATAAAAGGAGATAGTTCTAAGCTGGCATAATGAGAGATTTGAGTCTTTGACTAGTGGGCGTTGTTTTTTAACAAGCCAGTGAACTTGAGAGATTTGTTTTGTTTGAGCTTTTAAGATTCTCTGATGGTTGACATAAAATTCTGCTTAAAGATGTGAAGTGACATAGAAAAGAAATTTATGATTGCCATAGGGGAAAGGGGATGGGGATGGGGTAAAATTAGGAGCCTGGGATTAGCAGATACAAACTATATAAAATGAACAACACAACAAGGCCCTACTGTATAGTACAGGGAACTTTATTCAAAACCATAATAGGAAAGGATATGAAAAAGAATATGTATAATACAACGTAACACTGTAAATCAGTGATACTTCAGTATAAAATAAAACAGAAAAAAACAGGTGTGAAATGAGTTTTTCTATAGATTTAACATTTAGGAGGTAATTATACAGACTCAGATAGCATTACCTACTGAGTGGACATGAATTTGAGCCATCTCCGAGAGACAGTGAAGGATGGGGAAGCCTGGCATACTGCAGTCCCTGGGGTTGCAAAGAGTTATACACGACTTAGTGACTGAGCAACAACAATAACAGTAAATTTTAAATACCGGAAAGTATAAAGAAGAAAAAAGACACAAAATTTCCGTGGCTAACATTCTAATGAAGATTGTTCCATATCTCTAGTGTTTAATTATGTATTGAAGTGATTTTGTTTACTTGAGTTTTAAAAAGTGTTTTTTTTTTTTTTTCAGAGAAGTCAAAGGTTAATGACTATAGGAAGTTAGTATACAAAACCTTACACGTAACTATTAATTACCTTTTCGAGTGGCAGAGTTCTACTTAAGTAATTGGAAAACAATTGAGATATTTAAGGCACCTCTATTTGAGCAGACAACAATTTACAAAACATACCTCTCAAGGAAAGTGGTAAATCTTACATATTTGGAACTCTAAAAATACAAACCCACAAAAACAGAAATGATACTACAGGGCATAATCTTGCATAGCAAGCAGGAAGACTGATAACCAGGTGGCATTTCCCAGTTTTTGCTAGTTCTTCATTTTGTAGCTCTGCTTGATACATGCAAGTATTATGAGTGGATGCTGAAAAAACTTGGTAAAAGTTTGATAGAAAACAGAACATTTACTCATTCCCAAAACATAATCTCACATGTTGCTGCTAAGTCACTTCAGTCGTGTCCGACTCTGTGTGACCCCATAGATGGCAGCCCACCAGGCTCCCCTGTCCCTGGGATCCTCTAGGCAAGAACATTGGAGTGGGTTGCCAATTCCTTCTCCAATGCATGAAATCGAAAAATGAAAGTGAAGTCGCTCAGTCGTGTCTGACTTAGTGACCCCATGGACTGCAGCCTACCAGGCTCCTCTGTCCATGGGATTCTCCAGGCAAGAGTACTGGAGTGGGGTGCCATTGCCTTCTCACATATTACCACCAAAAAATTTTTCATAGTGAAGAAACATGGTTGACACTACCTTTGCTAAAACATCAAAGGTAATTTCACTGATAGTGGAACAGGCTGACATTGCATGTCTCCTGGTGTGTTACACTGATGTTGTGACAACGTCACAATGTCAGTCCTGAATCTTTTCATGGGGAGACGTCAGACCAATCCTAGAGGAGGAGCAGTCCACAAATCTGGCCTGTAGTCTTCAAAGGTATCAGTGTCATAGATGTCTTTCCATGGTGATAAGTGAGCATTATCCTTTTTGTTGGCTTAGAATATAAGTCTAAAATTATTTAATCAGTTTCCTATTAACACTTTTTTTTCCTATTAGTACTTTTAAGTTGATTGCAGTTTTCATGAAGAGTATGATAAGTATCCTTTTGCATTTGTCTTTTATTTCAGTTAAATTAGTGCTGTTCTCTCAGAGTAGGTTCTTAGATGTGAGATTGCTATGTCAAGGGATGTGCATATTTTGTGTGTTGTTAATATAATCAGACAGACTTCTCACAAGTTTATGTTCTTCTCAGCTTGTTCTTGTTCAGTCACTAAGTTGTGTCTGACTCTTCGCAGCACGCCAGGCTTCCCTGTCCTTCACTGTCTCAGCTTGAAAGGACTTATTTCTGGGTCAGGCATTTTAACAGTGCCTTTAATCCTCTGATTCTAGTTAAGTGCAGGTGAAACTGATAGTTCTTTTGTTTCACATAGCGTTTTTGTTATTCTTTGTGATTCAGCTTTTACAAGCAGTCCACGTCTCTGGCCATGAAGGACCTGTTTATGCAGTGCATGCTGTTTACCAGAGGATGGCACCAGGCATTGCATTGCATACACTGATTGTGTCCGCAGCTTCCGATTCTACTGTTCGAGTCTGGTCTAAACAGGGTTCTGAAGGTAGGTTTAGAGACATTGTTCCAAACAGATGAAATAATAATGATCAAATGAACAGCATCGTAGAAGAGCATCCTCATAATTTTTTCAGTCTTTCGAGCAGTTTTTGAAATGTTAGAATTCTAATCTACGTGTTTTTTTTTACACTTTTCTAGAATTCCTGTTTACCAAACTGTTGATAATGTAAATTCCTTCAAAGCCTTTTCATTTAAGTCTTTTTGTTCTCTGTAACCTTGTTCTCTTGTAACCTTAAAGCTGACCATTTAAAGTCCCATTGTCACTGGGGGCTCAGAACTGACTTTTCTCGTCTCCTTGGTGATGTCCCGGGTTCTGATGATGCCACTGGACCTCTCCAGGTGGATAAGCTGAGTTGTTCATGGTGTGTTTTATTTCTTAGTGACATGCCTTCAGACCTTGAACTTTGGAAATGGATTCGCTCTGGCTCTCTGCTTGTCTTTTTTGCCTAATATTGATGGTGAGTTTCCTGCTAAGTGTATATTAAAAGAGCAGCATATTTTTATATCTCCTTACAACCAGGACCTCAGAGAAACATATTGGATCTTAATTTTGTGTCTGAATATTTTCAGAAGACAAGTTGAGAGACATGGATAACATACTTTTGTTCTCAGTAGTCAAATGATCTATCTGTGTATAAAACATAAGGTTAAGGGGGTGGCTGTTAGAAACTTCAGTAGCTGTTAAAAATTTAAGTGATTTAATATGAACTCGAGATTGATACTCCAATTTATCAGATATATGTTCAATATAGATGAAATTTTGGGAAATTGCCTAGCTCTGTAGAAGGTGGAGGTCTGGGATAAGTTGAGAAAGTACTAAGGATGGGCCCTGTGAGCATTTCTCTCGAGGTGACAGCCCCTGCCCATCGTGCGCAGTGGCAGAGTGCCTCAGGCCACTTAAAATCTCTAAACGAAAAATGTCCTTTTGCTGGGAAGCCTGTCTGTACCTGTCTTTGATTATTCTCTACCCGGATGGTGGCCAGCGCACGTCAGACAGTCTTGTAGCTCCTCAGGTGCCTGGAGGACAGAGCTGGTGGGCAGAGACTGGGCCTGGAAACCTCCAGGCTGTTTTGCCCTCTGCAGCGGGAGCAGCAGCTCCGTGGTCTCACGTGATGTTCCACTTTCTGCCAGGGCTTCCTGGGAGGAGGAACTGCACACGTTCTGTTCTGGTTTTTATTACATAGAATTTCATTTCTTCGCATCTGCACTAAGGCTGAGTGACTGGCGTTTTATGGCTTTTTTAAAAAATTGATTTAAAGAAAACTAATTTTACAGTCACACCTTTCATAGCTTTTTAACCACATAGTTATATATGTGCTTTCATTTTGTTCTTTAATTACTCTGTGAATTTTGTTTTATTATCAAATTCTCGCAATGTAAGGTCCTCAAAGTAACAAACATACCCTTAAATCTTTGTGCAATAACCAGGATGCTGGGCTCTTAGTCGCTCTCCCTGATTTTTTATTATTCACTTGGGCTAATGATTCCTGTTAAGTGTTCTGGCTGACATGGTTAAGTGCTCCCAGCTTGTTTTTACTGCTGAGCTCTTTTTACTGCTCCTTCTATAGTAAATGACATAGAACAGAGCAGAGGATTCTGTTAATAATCATTCTTTGCCAAGTATCCATTTAATGGAACATTCTAGAATGTTCATTTTATTCCTAAAGATGTTATTGAGTGCTTTCCATTTATTTGTTCAGTGATGTGGGAAATAGAAGTCAAGGCTCTACCTAGAACTTAGGACACGGCATAGGTGATTGTCATAACTTAGGATGGATGTTACGATGTTGCATGATATTTTATATATATATATATATATATATATATATATGTTATATGATGCTTATAGTAATGCCTCTTTTTCCTCCCAGTGCCAGTATTAGCATGTGGTGATGATGACTGCAAAATTCACTTATTTGTTCAACAAAACAATCAGGTAATTGTTCATGTTTCTTTAAGAGGCTAGAATTATGTTCTGCTTAATTCCATATCTTAAGACAGACTTTCTAGATTATAGAATTTGGGGGATGTTCTGATCTAAGTTGACCAATCCAATAGGAAAATCTTTTCGACAGTCCTCTGTTAAACCGCTTGTCGCTCTTTGATCGCCAGGTATTCTGCTGCTGCTTTGGCCTCCCAAGTCCAGAGTTGTTGCGGAATACAGGTCGTTAGGTGGGGAAGAAGAGAGGGAAATGTAGTAGTAGTAGTTTTTCTTAAGAAATTTAAATGAAGTATAATATACCTACCGTGACATACACACCAGCAGTGATTATTTGTCCTTGTAATATTTTCCTGTTCTTTGAGTGGTTAAACCAGAGGGAAGTTTCAGAAAGAGGGTTGGTTAACCCTATGTTCATTTAGTTAATAGAGCCTGAGTGAAAGTTGCTCAGCCGTGCCCGCTCTTTGTGACCCCGTGGACTATACAGTCCATGGAAGTCTCCAGATCAGAATACTGGAGTGTGTAGCTGTTGCCTTCTCCAGGGGATCTTCCCAACCCAGGGATTGAACCCAGGTCTCCCGCATTGCAGGTGGATTATTTACAAGCTGAGCCACCAGGAAAGCCCGAGAATACTGGAGTGCGTAGCCTATCTCTTCTCCAGTGGATCTTCCCGACCCAGGAATCAAACTGGGGTCTCCTGCATTGCAGGTGGATTCTTTACCAGCTGAGCTACTAGGAAATCCCTAGTTAATAACAGAGATACTTATTTCTTTGCATTTTATAAGAAAGTTAAAAATCATTGTGTTCAGCTGCCCAGCTTTTTTCTATATTGTATCTACAGCATATGTCATTTTACCTTGTGAACAGTTGGTGTATTTGGGGACTACAGATACTATCTACTCATGACTGCTCAGTTCAATGATATAGATGATGAGTTTTTTTCATTCCCAAGTGAGAACTCTATCTTATGACTGATCAGATAGTGTTCCCAGTTTTTTTAAAAAATGCAGGAGGAATGGTTGAGATCAAATGAGGTTACTGATATACATTAAAATATTAAATTCTTACATTAAGTCCTGTGATTTTTGTTATCTTACTAGTTTCAGAAAATGCTTTTTCTCTCTGGACATGAGGATTGGATAAGAGGCGTGGAATGGGCAGCCTTTGGTCAGTATGAAATATTGCTAAAGTACATATAGTGCAGACAAGTATGTGTAACTTTCAAAAAAGCAGCCTTTTATGTTTTAATCTAACATTTTCTTTGTATGTAACATTTTTCTGTTGGCCCAGTTAGAAAAGAGGATACTTATCCTTTGTATTAAGTATTAGTTGGGATGGTAGAGGATGACATAAGTTGATCTTTACAAGAGGACACTAGCTATTACATGTGCAGACATTCTTGAGAAGTTCTTCGTAGAAATTAGTAGATTGTATAGTAATACCAAATATTGTAACTGTTTATTAGCATTTTATGTGTATTTGTCAATGTCACTGAAAATGAATACAGGTCAAATGAATGAAAAATAGGGAAGCAAAGTCTAATTTTTTCATGAAATCTAGAAATTTATATATTGTAGAAGAAAAACTCTTATACTTAAATTTAAGAATAGAATATTCTAAAAATAATAGTATCTGTTTTTTTAACTAGGAAGAGATCTTTTCCTAGCAAGCTGTTCACAAGATTGCCTGATACGGATATGGAGACTGTATGTAAAATCAACATCTTTAGAGACTCAGGAAGATGATGATAACATAAAACTGAAAGAAAATACTTTTAATGTAGAAAATGAAAGTGAGTAATAATGAAAATATTTGATGCAGTAGTTCTTAGATTTCCTAGCTGATTTATTTATCTGTATCACTACACACATATGTGAAGGTTAGGTTTTCAGAAATATCAGATCCCTAGCTGAAACTTACACTATGCGTTTTTCCTTTTTTATTTTTATGTGAGAGTAAGTCATTTTTAATATATGAAACTTACTTTTCTAAACCATATTAGGTTTTTTTAGTTGCTGAAAATGTTTAGTATTTTCTCAATAAATTAGTTTGTAAAATTTAAATTTCAGTTTTAGCATAGGAAGATGTAAAGAAATAATGTGAATTATTTGTACATTTGTTAGAGGATATTCATAAGACACAACTAAATTCCTATATTTGAATGGCATATGTAGTTCTGATTTTCTTACTGTCTGGCATCAGAACAGTACCCCTCCATGGTAGGTTCTGTTGGAATGTTGTATTTAAAGGGGATAATTTTCTATGGGTATGAAAATCATGTTAATCCTTATTTAACATTGTTCATCCAGAAATACACTTCTTTGTTATTACTATTCTTGGTTATAACGCCATTAGAGTTGAGATTTGGTGACAGATTTTTGGAGAGAACCAAGAAATACTATAAGCAGCATATTGTTTCCAAATATGAAAACTTTTGTGTTATTTTCATTAATTATTTTGTTTGGAAGTTCACAGTACTGATTTGACTTCCTTTATTTTTACATTTATCTTAGGGGTGTTGTCTCTTTTTAATGGTAGTTTAGACTATTTCACATAATGAGTGAGGATAGCAAAGAAGGCTGGCATGTCTTTTTTGTTTTTTAATTATAGCATAAGAGTCACTGTCCCTGAAAATTTAAAATAGAACATATTCCTTAATTTTTATTTATAGCTAAGTAGGCAAAACATAAAGAAAAATCTGTACATCTTTAGAATTTATGTATCTTTTTTCTCCTGTGAACAAGGGGTAAAGTTGATGAAATTTAGAATTAATGCTTTTTGTTGAATCTAAATCATGTTCTGTTCTGATTTTTTTTTAATGTAATTGTACAACTGAGTTGGTTATGAAAATGTTCCTTTTACAAAGAACTTTGTGGGAAGAATCTTTTTTTGTTGTTGTTGTAGGTATTAAAATAACATTTGCGGTTACTCTGGAGACTGTCCTGGCTGGTCATGAAAACTGGGTAAACGCAGTTCATTGGCAGCCTTCATTTTACAAAGGTAGGAAGAAAAGCAAACACAAAGCCCTCATTTCAATTACGTCTGACTGGTAGAATTTTAAGCCGACCAAATGAAGTAGAGGATATTTTTGAGTGTAATTAGAAATCTCAGGGACTTCTCTTGTGGTCCCGTGGTTAAGAATCTGCCTGCCAGTGCAGGGGACACAGGTTGGATCCCTGGTCTGGAACTAAGTTCCCACATGTCACAGGGCAGCTAAGCCTGTGAACCACAACTGCTGAGCACACGTACCCTAGAGCCCGTGCTCCGCAGCAAGAGAAGCCACTGCAATGAGGAGCCTGTCCACTACAACCCAAGAGAAGCCCTGCTTGCTGCAACTCAAGAAAGCCCTAGCACAGCAGCGAAGAGCCAGTGCGCCACAATGAAGACCCAACCCAGCCAAAACAAACAAAAAATTAAAAAAAAAGAAATCTCAAGTATAAGACATTTTCATGTTGGCAAAGTATAATACTGTAATCCGTTCAGCTAGCTCTTCAATTCCATTGAAAGTTGTATTTCTAAGAGGGAAAAAAGTATGATTCCTGCTTTGATGCCAAAACTGCCATATGGCTTTTAACTTTTTATCTTTAAAGATTTTACCTGGTCCTTATGGGATTTAAGAGAAATTGACTTTCAAGCCAACTTCACTTGATCCTTTACCCTTGGAAATACAAAGTTGGTAATACCAAGCTACATCATTTATGACTAAGTAAAGATTTTCCTTCTTTCTTTTACCCTTAACCTCTGTTTATGGAGTGATGATTGTGTGCACGTTCGAGTTGGCACTGAGGTGTAGAGCTGAGCGTGGCAGCAGCCCTGTTTTCTCTTCCCAGCCCCTTCCCCAAGACAAGAATAGAGAGCAGCAGTAATTAATGCTCAGGTAACACCATCCAGCTTTTATTATGATGTCATATTTGCTGCAGTTTTAAAAAAGTTAAATTAGATATTATAGGACTTCCCTGGTGGTTTAGTGGATCAGAATCTCCTGCTACTGCAGGGGCCCTGGGTTCGATCTCTGGCCTGGAAGGTTCCACATGCTGCAGAGCAACTGAATCCGTGTGCCCAACTACTGAGCCCGCGAGCCACAAGTGAGCCCACACACTGCAGCTACCAAAGACCGTGTGCCTGGAGCCTGTGCTCCACAGCAAGAGAAGCCACCGCCGTGAGAAGCCCTCGCTCCCCTACTCGCCACAACTAGAGAGAACCCGTGCAGCAACGGAGACCCAGCATGACCAAAAATAAATCAATAAATTAAAATAAGAGATAAATTAGATATAGAGATGGGGATTCCTGTGTAGTTTTTCCTGAACCCTCCCCCCTCCATCCTTCCCTTAAGGCTGAATTCAGTTATTCCCATGCAGTTTTTATCCTTTTATACCACACATTTATGTAATCATAAACAAAAGTGTTTTGTAGCTGTTAAAACTATATCAATATGCATTTGCGCTTGTACAACCTGCCTTTTCAGCTTAATACAGTCAGCTATATAGTACAGTACTATAATAAATGTATAATACTTTCAAACAAATAATAAAACATCTTAGTGCATTGTACCTTGAAAAGTGCCGTAGTGCAGTACAACAGCTGGCATACAGGGCTAGCATTGAGTGAACAGGCAAGAAGAGTTACTGACGGGAGGAGGGCGGGGAGGTGGGAGATGGTAGAGCTGAAGGGCTGTCGAAAGATGAAGGCCAGGCTGCAGTTTCACTCAACACCTGATGTTGATGGCAAAGGATTGGTTCTTTACTGGATTCAGTTCTATCTAAGCCTCTTGAAAAAATGATCCAGTGATGTCTGGGTAGCAGCTCTTTTTTTCTTGTCATAGATGACAAGGTAGCACTGGATTGCATTCTGAATGGCTGCTGCAGCCTTCGTGTACTGGTCTACATTCAGTCCTGTGCCTGAAAAACCAACAGTCCCTCCTCAAATAAAATCCTCTTGCCGTTTCCTGTGTCATGAATCTCTTCATTCTTCGGTTTCTTTTTCCTCTCTTCTCTCTTCGTCCTCCCAATTCTTCATTGGAGGTCTTCATTAGAAAGTGCCTTGTATCGCACAGCAAGGAGTTCAGTGAAGTCGCCCTCTTGCAGATCTGGCTTAAAAATACTGTGCCACTGGACTCTATACGGTGCCGTAAAGCACACAAAAGCATGGCCACTTGTAGAGGATGCATACAGCTGACAAATGTATGCTAGACACGTGAACTAACTTATGTGACTGGACATGGCGAATGCACTTTGCCTCTATGAAAGTGTGCAATTTGAATTTTTTATTTAGAGGACTTACTGTAGTTTGGTTTTTTTCTTTAGATGGTATCCTACAACAGCCAATGAGATTGTTGTCTGCCTCAATGGATAAAACCATGATTCTTTGGGCTCCAGATGAAGAGTCAGGAGTTTGGCTAGAACAGGTAAAATGTGAATATTTAAGGACAAGAAAAATGAGTTTATTAAGCAGTAAATCCCAAGTCTGTGTTCCTAGAGCTACAGATGTTCACTCTTTGTGTATGTTAAGTGAGAACATAATCTCTGGAATCATTGTTTTCTGTTGTGAGAAATTGGTGATGAATTGTTTTCTGTGTATTGTTGAGTAGGTTCGAGTAGGAGAAGTAGGTGGCAATACCCTGGGATTTTATGATTGCCAGTTCAATGAAGATGGCTCCATGATCATCGCTCATGCTTTCCACGGAGCATTGCACCTTTGGAAACAGAATGCTACCAACCCAGTAAGGAAAATATTTTTAAATCATTTCCGATCAAATAGAGTAAATCGTAAGTGAAGCCTAGGGAAACAGTGTTGTTTTACCTCTAACACTCTTCAGAAACTTAGTAGAGGCATTTAAGTTCAGATGATGTCACTTTTTCTGTAGATGTTATTCTGTTGTTATACTAAGAAAGAAACTTATGGTTTCCTAAGAATAAAATTCAATTGTCTAGCATTGTTGCAATATTAAAATTTGCATGTAGTTAAAATTTTTACTTAAGTGAAGTTTAAACTGCATAAAATTTAAGCTCTCCCTTAAGCTATATACATTTTGTGCTGAGAGTTTTTCCTAAAATGTTTAATTTCTTTGTCTTATGCAAGATAAAATAATTTGGTGTTTTCCTGTTGGATAGCTAGGTGCTCCACTGATAATTTGTTGAGTTGTTGAATGACTGGCTGACATAAGGGCATTTAGAAGGACCTGTTATTTTATGATGGAATATATTAATGCTCTCAGGGGCTCTTGATATGTGTAATTCTAAATGATCCTGCAAATATTGGGCTTTTCTAGATCTTTCTTGCACTTTTTACTCTCTTGGAGAGGGATAATCTTCCTCTAGGTAAGTATGATAGCGGCTTTACAGTATTATTCCAATCTCTTGCTTCCTAATTTGCTTGCGACCTGCTTCTCTGGGTTTAGGGAAATGGGATGACAGAAACAGTGTTAGGAGCATGTGAATCTTGGCCCCAGAACTTATTAGCTATGTTTTTGAGGACATTACCGAACCTTTGTCTCAGATTCCTCATCTGTAAAATATGGACAGTAATAACACCTACTGAGAGGGATATGGCATCGTCCCATCACTTCATGGGAAATAGATGGGGAAACGGTGGAAATGGTGTCAGACTTTATTTTTTTGGGCTCCAAAATCACTGCAAATGGTGACTGCAGCCATGAAATTAAAAGATGCTTACTCCGTGGAAGGAAAGTTATGACCAACCTAGACAGCGTATTAAAAAGCAGAGACATTACTTTGACAACAAAGGTCCGTCTAGTTAAGGCTATGGTTTTTCCAGTGGTCATGTATGGATGTGAGAGTTGGACTGTGAAGAAAGCTGAGCACTGAAGAATTGATGCTTTTGAACTGTGGTGTTGGAGAAGACTCTTGAGAGTCCCTTGGACTGCAAGGAGATCCAACCAGTCCATTCTAAAGGAGATCAGTCCTGGGTGTTCATTGGAAGGACTGATGCTGAGGCTGAAATTCCAATACTTTGGCCACCTCATGTGAAGAGTTGACTCATTGGAAAAGACTCTGATGCTGGGAGAGATTGGGGGCAGGAGGAGAAGGGGGATGACAGAGGATGAAATGGCTGGATGGCATCACTGACTTGATGGACATGGGTTTGGGTGAACTCGCGGAGTTGGTGATGGACAGGGAGGCCTACTACTACTACTACTAAGTCGCTTCAGTCATGTCTGACTCTGTGCGACCCCATAGACGGCAGCCCACCAGGCTCCCCCATCCCTGGGATTCTCCAGGCAAGAACACTGGAGTGGGTTGCCATTTCCTTCTCCAGTGCATGAAAGTAAAAAGTGAAAGTGAAGTCGCTCAGTTGTATCCGACTCTTAGTGACCCCATGGACTGCAGCCTACCGGGCTCCTCCATCCATGGGATTTTCCAGGCAAGAGTACTGGAGTGGGGTGCCATTGCCTTCTCCGACAGGGAGGCCTGGCGTGCTGCATTTCATGGGGTCGCAAAGAGTCAGACACGACTGAGTGACTGAACTGAACTGAGAGGGATTTTGGAGTTTTGCCAAGAGAACACATTGCTCATAACAAACACCCTCTTCCAACAACACAAGAGAAGACTCTACACATGGACATCACCAGATGGTCAATACCGAAATCAGATTTATTATATTCTTTGCAGCCAAAGATGGAGAAGCTGTATACAGTCAGCAGAAACAAGACTGGGAGCTGACTGTGGCTCAGATCATGAACTCCTTATTGCCAAATTCAGACTTATATTGAAGAAAATAGGGAAAACCACTAGACCATTCAGGTATGACCTAAATCAACCCCTTATGATTATACAGTGGAAGTGACAAACAGATTCAAGGGATTAGATCTGATAGAGTGCCTGAAGAACTATGGATGGAGGTTCGTGACATTTTACAGAAGGCAGTGATCAAGACCATCCCCAAGAAAAAGAAATGCAAAAATGTAGAATGGTTGTCTGAGGAGGCCTTACAAATAGCTGTGAAAAGAAGAGAAGCGAAAGGTAAAGGAGAAAAGGAAAGATATACCCATTTGAATCAGAGTCCCAAAGAATAGCAAAAAGATAAGAAAGCCTTCCTCAGTGATCAGTGCAAAGAAATAGAGGAAAACAATAGAATGGGAAAGACTAGAGATCTCTTCAAGAAAATGAGATACCAAGGGAACATTTCATGCAAAGATAGGCACAATAAAGGACAGAAATGGTATGGACCTAACAGAAGCTGAAGATATTAAGAAGAGCTGGCAAGAATACACAGAAAAACTATACAAAAAAGATCTTCAAGACCCAGATAATCAGGATGGTGTGATCAGTCACCTAGATCCAGACATCCTGGAATGTGAAGTCAAGTAGGCCTTAGGAAACATCAATACGAACTAAGCTAGTGGAGGTGATGGAATTCCAGTTGAGCTATTCCAAATCCTGAAAGATGATGCTGTGAAAGTGCTGTACTCATTATGCCAGCAAATTTGGAAAACTCAGCAGTGGCCACAGGACTGGAAAAGGTCAGTTTTCATTCCAAACCCAAAAAAGGGAATGCCAAAGAATGCTCAAACTACCACATAATTGCACTCATCTCACACGCTAGTAAAGTAATGCTCAAAATTCTCCAAGCCAGGCTTCAGCAATATGTGAACCGTGAACTTCCTGATGTTCAAGCTGGTTTTAGAAAAGGCAGGGGAACCAGAGATCAAATTGCCAACATCCGCTGGATCATGGAAAAAGCAAGAGAGTTCCAGAAAAACATCTATTTCTGCTTTATTGACTGTGCCAAAGCATTTGATTGTGTGGACCACAACAAACTGGAAAATTCTGAAAGAGATGGGAATACCAGACCGCCTGACCTGCCTCTTGAGAAATCTGTATACAGGTATTACTGGACATGGAACATTGGTTCCAAATCGGGAAAGGAGTACATCAAGGCTGTATATTGTCACCCTGCTTATTTAACTTCTATGCAGAGTATATCATGAGAAAATCCGTAATTACTGGGAGAAATATCAATAATTCTCAGATATGCAGATGATACTACCCTTATGGCAGAAAGTGAAGAAGAACTAAAGAGCCTCTTGATGAAAGTGAAAGAGAAGAGTGAAAAAGTTGGCTTGAAACTCAACACTCAGAAAACTAAGATCATGGCATCAGGTCCCATCTCTTCATGGCAAATAGATGGGGAAACAGTGTAAACAGTGAGAGACTTTAATTTTGGGGGCTCCAAAATCACTGCAGATGGTGACTGCAGCCATGAAATTAAAAGACGCTTGCTCCTTGGAAAAAGTTATGACCAACCTAGACAGCTTATTAAAAAGCAGAGACATTACTTTGCCAAAAAACGTCCCGTCTAGTCAAAGCTGTGGTTTTTCCAGTAGTCATGTATGGATGTGACAGTTGGACTATAAAGAAAGCTGAGTGTGGAAGAATTGATGCTTTTGAACTGTGGTGTTGGGGAAGACTCTTGAGAACCCTTTGGACTCCAAGGAGATCCAACCAGTCCATCTTAAAGGAAATCAGTCCTGCATATTCATTGGAAAAACTGATGCTGAAGCTGAAACTCTAGTACTTTGGCCGTACTGATGCGAAGAACATTTGAAAAGACCCTGATGCTGGGAAAGATTGAGGGCAGGAGGAGAAGGGGACGACAGAGGATGAAATGGTTGGATGGCATCATCGACTCAATGAACATGAGTTTGAGTAAGCTTCGGGAGTTATGATGAACAGGGAGGCCTGGTGTGCTGCAGTCCATGGGGTCGCAGAGTCAGACACAACTGAGCAACTAACTGAACTTTACTGAGAAGGATTTTATGATGCTAAAATGAGTTAATACTTGTACAGTGTGAAAAGCAGGGCCTGACACATACTTGATACTATATATTTTAAATAAATTGATGAAAGAAGTCAGAACATAGAGCAGAATTGAGTCATCAGAGTTTGAACGTGCATCTAATGGCTTCCCTTACAAAGGAAAAATTCATGTATCCCGAGTGGTGCAATTGGTTAGTGCATGGTACTTATTTAGGTACAGATTCATGAATTTGCTTGACCTTTAGTTTGAGAGCTTTGTAATAGTTGTGTCATATAGAAGGATTTGAATTCTCAGTACATGCAGTGATTCACTTTTCCCCTTTGTATCTGCCATTTGGAGTTGACCTTTAAGATTGTTTTTACTATTATATGAACTAGGGAATCATTATCTATGACACTTCCAGATTTTTTTAGGATAAATTTAATTTTGTTCTTAAGAGCTCCTTTGAGCCATATTTTATCTGGTCTTTGAGGGCCTTCATGAGAAAAAGCATTAGATGAGAAGGAGGACAAACCTACTACTCAAACCAGAGGACAGAATTTCACTGTACTTTTGCTTATAACTTGATTTCAAATTTATAATAGCAGTTTACCAAATATTTAGAGTAATTTTTTAATAGACTTTATTTATTGGAAAAATTTTAGATTTACAGAAAAATTGAGCAGAAAATAGAGTTCCCATTTACCCCTGCCACTCAAGCATGCATAGCTGCTTCCACTCTCCACATCCCACACACATTTGTTATAGTCAAGGGCAATTTCTAAAAACAAACGCTGAGCTTCAGAGCTGTGTTGATAGTCAACAGTGCTGTACTTTTTTCTAAATCTTTTGGGAATTCCCATTAGTGCTAACTTTAGAGTCAATTCTTATATTACAGAAGAAATTAACAGGATTTCTTTGTTCCAGCCTGTTTATGTTTTTGGCCGGAAAATAATATGGCTTAACCACATTCATCAGCGTTGGCTTTGAATGACCTTTTAGCTATTTACATAAATTTAATTTTTCTCTAAAGTTCAAGTTTTACACCACTTGAGTTGTTCCAAAAGATGCTTTGTGGACATTTTCTATATTTCATTTCATTATTGGAGAAGGCAATGGCAACCCACTCCAGTACTCTTGCCTGGAAAATCCCATGGATGGAGGAGCCTGGTAGGCTGCAGTCATGGGGTCGCAAAGAGTTGGACACGACTGAGCGTCTTCAGTTTCACTTTTCACTTTGATGCCTTGGAGAAGGAAATGGCAACCCACTCCAGTGTTCTTGCCTGGAGAATCTCAGGGATGGCGGAGCCTGGTGGGCTGCCATCTATGGGGTCGCACAGAGTTGGACATGACTGAAGCCACTTAGCAGCAGCAGCATTTCATTATTTGTTTACTGGTTACTGGTGCCGGCTCCCTCAGGAGGTAGACTAACTAGGTTTGATTTAACCTCTGTCCTCTACACGTGCAGCTTTCTACTTAACAAAGAGTTGGGCAGGCATACGCTCAGAATCTACAGACTCGTGTTACCCAGTACTCCTTATTATTTAGTTTGACAATTAAATACTTGTGTATTACTGATACCTAGTATGTGCCAGTGTTGTATAAATATAAATTCATCTGACTATCATAATGATTGTAGGAGCTAGGTAGCTCTTTTAGAGTAGAGTTAATTGAGGCACAGAAAGATTGGGTAATGTCTGGGTTCCAGGAGGCATTCACAAATGACAAATGGAGGGGACTTCCCCAAGGAAACTGCTTTGAAGGACACAGCACGTATTTGAATGTTTAAGTTCTATTCTACTTGACTGAAAAACAGAGCCTGTTACTGTGAATTTCCATCTTTTTTACTTAACTTTTCACCTTGTTTGGGAGCCATGGTCTTTCCCATATCAGACCTGAGGGCTGAAGGCATTATCGGACTTAATTTTGAATGAAAATACATTGATTATTTTGATGTATCATGAGCACTTTCATTGCAGAAAGAATGGACTCCAGAGATTGTTATTTCAGGACACTTTGATGGTGTCCAAGACCTAACGTGGGATCCAGAAGGAGAATTTATCATCACTGTTGGTACTGACCAGACAACTCGACTTTTTGCTCCTTGGAAGAGAAAAGACCAGTCACAGGTAAAACATCTTCCTTCTTGATTGATCCACTTGAAAAGAACATCCCTGAGTTCATGAAGAGAGGGGCAGCAACATAAGTCATTAGGGAAATGCAAATTAAAATGATGAGATGCCACTGCACACCCTCGGGATATCTGAGGTATAAAATACAGACAGTGGCAAGTGGTGGTAGGTTGCAGAGAGACCGGAACTTTCATACATTGCCAGTGGGAATGCAAAATGTTACAGCTGCCCTGGAAAATAGGTTTCTTGAAAACTGAAGCATTCCAAAGAAGACATAAGATGGCCAGGAGATGCGTGAACAGATGCTCAACACTAACCATCAGGGAACTGCAAATCAGAACCACAATGAGATACTCCCTTTCATCTCTCAGAGTGGCTGTGATCAAATAGGTAACAAACAGCGAATGGTGGCAAGGATGTGGAGAAAAGGAGCCCTCCTGCCCTGTTGGTAGGATCGTAAATTATAGCAGTGCTATGGAAAATGGAGTGGGTGCTCCTCAAAAAATTAAAAATAGAACTACCCCATGATCTAGGAATTTCATTTCTGGGTATTTATTTAAAGAAAACAAAACACTAATTTGAAAAGACACATCCACCCCCATGTTTATTGAAGCATTATTTACAATATTTACATGTATTTATTTAATGTAATTATTGTAAATAATTACATTATTAACAATAGCCAAGATATGAAAGCAGCTAAGTATCTAGTGAGTGAGTGAGTGAAGTCGCTTAATCATGTCCGACTCTTTGCGACCCCATGGACTGTGGCCTACCGGGCTCCTTCCTCCATGGGATTCTCCAGGCAAGAGTAATGGAGTGGGTTGCCATTTCCTTCTCCAAGCTAAGTATCTGCTGATAGATAAATAAAGAAGACATGGTATATATACAGTGGAATATTAGCCATTAAAAAATGAGCCATTATAACTGAGTCAACTGTGCTGTACAGCAGAAATTAATACAGCCTTTTAAATCAACTATACTTCAGTGAAATTAAAAATTAAGAAAAAATTTAAAAGAGGAAAATAAAGTCTTGCCATTTATAATAAAATAGATGAATCTAGAGGATACTGTGCTAAGTGATACAAGTTAGATGGAGAAAGACAATGTGATATATATGTATAATCTAAAAACAAACGAACAGACAAAGTGAAAACAAACTTACACAAAGAACAAATGGGTGTTTTCCAGAGGTGTGGAGCTGCGCGAAGTAGGTGAAGGGATGAAAAGGCACAAACTTTCAGTTGTAAATAAGTCACGGGGGTATGGTATAGAGCATAAGGAATGTGGTCAGTAATGTTTTAATAACTTCACATGAGGATAGGTGGGTGGTTACTAGGTTTATTATGGTGACCGTTTTGTAATGTATTTAAATGTCAAGTCACTATGTTGTACACTGTGTTGAAACTAACATAATATTACATATTTCAACTGTATTTCAGTAAAAAAACAAATTTAAGCATGCATGTATTCTTTATAATTCAAACAATTCAAATGTTAGTTGCCAAATTGTGTTTACTTTAGTTCCACAAAAAAGTTCTCTTATACCTTGTAATTTCAGTTTTAATTCATTAGGAAACACTGTCAGATGTGCAGTAAAAGCTAATTTCTAATATCATATAGTGTCACTTAATAGTGGTTGAGCCCAGTGTTTGTTGAAGAAACCTTTCAGTCTTGGCCCTAAGCTTTCAAAAACCACAATAAAACTTTACCACTGATAAATCATTGAACTGAGCTATACTACAAAGTATACTCAGTTTCTGATAAAAATTCATGAAACTGACTATGCTAATGAAATTGGCCATTGGCATTTCTGCTTTAGCAGCATTTTGGTAGATTAAAATTAAGAGAGAACATTGGGAGCACACTATAGTCAAGCAAAAAAGGCAAATGA
This sequence comes from Bos taurus, assembly GCF_002263795.3. NCBI lineage: Eukaryota > Metazoa > Chordata > Mammalia > Artiodactyla > Bovidae > Bos > Bos taurus. The sequence goes on along the minus strand of NC_037351.1, from coordinate 20,975,608 downwards.
TTTTGGAGTGGTTTTCAGTGACTCTTGGTAATTTGCTACCAGTATGACTCAGTTGTTGTTTACTCATGATCCTTTAAAAAAAAAAATTTCGGTAAATCAGACTTTATCCAAAGTGTGAAATTCTGCCCTTTGAAAGTCGCTATCAGGAAAATGAAAAGATGAGTCACAGGCTGGGAGAAAATATTTACAAAACACATATCTGATAAAGGATTTTTATCTAGAGTCTACAAAGAATTTTTTAGAACTCAGTAAAAAAAACAGACAATCCAGTAAAAAAGAGGAGCGGGGGGAATGGGGCAAAAGATATTTCTCTGAAGATGATGTATTAATGGAAAGTAAGAACAGGAAAAGATTTCAGTACCATTAGTCATTAGGGAATGCACGTTAAAGCTATAATGAGATACCATTACATCGCTGTTAGAATGATTAATGTTGAAAGGCTGACTTGCACAAGTGCTGATGAGGGTGTGGGCAGCTGGATCTTTCTTACACTGCTGGTGGGATTGTAAAATGTATAGGCACTTTGGGAAATAATTTGACAGTTTATTAAAAATTATACAATCATCATTCAATTATCATACCCATAGGAAGTGTTTACTCAAGAGAAATGGGAGCATATATTCATACAGAGACTTGTAATGAAAGTTCATGACTGTTTTCTCAGTAAGACAGCTGGAAACAACCCAGATATCTGAGTAGGTGAGTGGATCAGTAATTTGTGGTATAGCCATACAAAAGGAATACTACTTTTGTATGGCTACACCAAGAAAAAAGTATTGAACTGTACATAACAACATGGATGAATCTGCCCCATGGTCATATTTCCGTGGCATAATGAATGATTTTATGTCTGATACTTTGCTTGTTGAAAAGAATTCAGTTTTTGAAATGTGCGATCATTTTTTTTTTATCTTTTTTGGCACCCAGGTGACTTGGCATGAAATTGCAAGGCCTCAGATACATGGATATGATCTTAAATGTTTGGCAATGATCAGTAGGTTTCAGTTTGTGTCTGGAGCAGATGAAAAAGTTCTTCGAGTATTTTCTGCACCTCGGAATTTTGTGGAAAATTTTTGTGCCATTACGGGTCAGTCAATGAATCACGTGCTTTGTGATGTGAGTATTCCCCTAAATGTTTTAACTAGATCTTGCCACTTCATATAACATTTTAAAGAAGTTTTACTTAAGACTGTAAATGGAGAGTATGGGTAGAAAGGAAGTCAAATCATTTTATCATTGGCTTGATAAATTTTTGTGTATACTGTACAGGCAGTAATTTAAATATTAGTATAATAAATTTTATAACAGGTAAGCCCAAGACACTGTTAAAGAATTAAAATATTAAATTAAGATACAAATACTATGTATATTCACTGTGTTTGGTAACTGTGATAAAACACAATAGGTTATATTTTCAAGGAGATTATCATCTCGATGTAGATTAGGGGTAGGGGGCAGTGGAGCTCATGTACTTAAAATTGTTAGATAAAACCAGTTAATTGCTGAATCTTGTGTTGGCTAAAGTAATAGTCATAGGAAGAAGTGTCACTGCAGTAATGAGAAAATGGGGCTTCATTTGAATTTTGAAAGGGGTGAGTTTTTATTAATGTTCATTTTTACCCTCTTTCTACAAAAGATTTGAGCACTTATAAAAATACATAGGTTAGAAAAATTAGCAAGTAACCAGTTTTGAAGGAAGGGAAAGCAAGTAGCCAGGTAGTTGCAGTACACAGAAATGCATGTCATACAGTCCTTTGCAGTCCTTAGAATTGGGTCACAAATGTGCTTCTGAGCTTGAGAAGGGTAAGTACACTTTTAATAGGCAGAAGGAAGGCGAGAAAGAGAGCAGAGAAGTGGTCAGAGCTGCTTGAATGAAAAGTGTTACCAAGGGAAATGGAGAACTGGGGCAAGGTCTAATGGTAGAGGACCTGGGAGGCAGACACAGTTGAGACTCTGGCACTGACGACGGGTCCTGAACAAAGGAAGTGATGAAATGCGCTTTGTGGGGAAGAGTGATGTGGGAGCAGGATACCTTTGAGCTCAGAGACTTTGAAGGCAGGGACATTAGCACCAGTCTGGGAGAAAAACAGAATCGTTTTAAAAGAAATGTCCAGCTGCACTTCCTAGAGTGTCCCATGGACACCTCTGGCCACAGGCTGTCTTAGTTAGGCAAAGAGGAAAGATCCTGTTACATAGTTCTAATGCTAATGGACAGAACAGGATCGAAAGAGGGGCCTGGATTGTGGTCATTAGACGGAGCATCATGTGGAGGGCTGGCTGGTTTGAGGATCAAACAATTCTAGGGATTGAAATGTGGCAGTGGGATTTCATGAGAGGTTAGTCCCTGGTATATATTCAGTTCTATGTCCCAAGATACAGGGATGCTGTAGACTGGAAAGCCGCTTGCTGCTTTTTAGATGTTTTTTCCCCCATGTTAAATATTGGGATATGTAGGAACGCCTCTTTTTTGCTGTTTTCCATGGTGTTTCATTTTCTTGGTTTCTAAAATGAAGCATCCTGTGTCTCCGGTAACCAATGTTGGTGAGTTTAAATTCCCATTGCTCATGTTTGTGTTCAGTTCCATCAATACAAAGTTTAGATTTTAAGAGATGCTGTTAGCTTATGGACATGTGCCAATTTTGATGGTTAGTATTTGTTTCACTTGTAGTAACTTAATTGATATGCAGCATATAAACAGATTATTGCCACTTTAAAGAGTACTCTGTTGAAAAGTTTTAAAATACTCAAAATTTTAAGTATGTTTAATGAAAATACTATGACTGTGGCTTCCTGGGAAACATGTTTGCATGAGCATCACTAGGGATGTACCCATGAGACTCTCTTGTAAATAAAGGTTCAGGCCTTCCATTTTCAGCCCACTCTTCGCTAGAAGCCATCACAGCGCTTTCCTTGTCAAACCCTGAAACTCACTGAACTGTGAGGGTTCAGTGATCTTGTGGATGAGAGATACCCAACTTTATGGATTGGGTGGGGGCTGGGGCTGGGGTTAGCTGGAGCCTGTCTGCTGGAGAATGAATGCTTAGCATTTCATCTCTTGGTTCAGAAAATGGAAGTCTGGGTAGATAACCTTCAATGTAAGTGGTCTTTACACTGCTTCTCAGCATTAATGAGCATAGCATTTTTTTTTTCCCCCTGCAGTGCCTGAGGTAACAGTATCTTTTAGCATTTAAGACATGTCTCACACTTTTTATTCCAGCAAGACGGTGATCTTCCAGAAGGAGCTACTGTCCCTGCTTTGGGATTATCCAATAAAGCTGTCTTTCAGGGTAAGACTGAGTTCATCTGAATTCGTCTCCAGAATTACTGAACCTGTGGTACTTACCACCTATTCACACGCTTGTATAACATGTACTAGTGTTCATTACAGGTGATTTCTCTTTTTATAAATCACAGTCCAGGCATCTCTGCTCTCTGTCAGATATTTCATGGTAACTGCTCTGTGTGCCCGTGCACACCCTGAAATAGGTGCTGCTTTTCAAAGTGTATTTCATGGAGCACTTACAACCACAGATACTAATGTGGGTTGCCTGAAAAATGCGTTCCATAGTTTATAAAAAGTTTGGGAGATATTCGGTCAAAGGAAAAGGAAGGAATTGTTATGAAATTGACCACAGTGCATATGGAAAATACCAGAGCAGTGGAAATACCCTTGGCTTTGCAATCACGTGAACACAGCGTTCCTTCCCTTGAAGTGCCACCACTTTCTCACTGGTGGCCTTAACATTGGGATGTGTGTAGGAGACATGGGACCACGTTCATGATGTTGATGCTTCTTTTAAACTAGGAGATATGGCTTCTCAGCATTCTGATGAAGAGGAGCTGTTCAGTAGTGCTGGTTTCGAGTATCACCAGGTGGCCTTCCAACCCTCCTTACTTACTGGTAAGAAAAGGCAAAAGTATGGTTTACTAGAAACACTAGTACACATAGTGTGGCATGTGTCACTGCTGACCTGAATATGTGCTTCAGAATTCACTTGCGTGAAAATAGAAAAATTAACTGCAACACTGTAAATTTATTATAGAACCTCCCACTGAGGACCATCTGCTGCAAAACACTTTGTGGCCTGAAGTTCAAAAACTGTAAGTTAAACTATACTTAGCTGTTTGGTCTGATTCTGTCCTAACTTGTGATATTTTTCCCCCCACAATTTGATTTTCTCCTTTGCTTTCCTCTTAGCCACATTCCCCCACCCCCAGATCTAAAGATCTCTTGGTAGCCTTCATAAGGGGTGAGAATCAAACTTTACTTAGATTTTTATAATGCTGTGTATTATAGTTCCTAGATTTGTTGGTTTTGATTTTTTAAAGTAGAGAGGCATAGCACCATTTTTTTTTTAAACTATTACTCTTTTTTTTTCCTACAGTGGTTCCCTATCCGAACCTTTCTGTGATTTGTTATTAATATTTATTATACTGACTGGCTAGGGGTGAAAACTTGTATTTAATTTAGTAGTTTGAATAAGTTATATTATTGCTAGAAAGCTGTATTTTTCTCCACTCTCTGCTTTTACCCCAGATACTTCCCTTGACAGAAATGTTTCTTAAAAGAACTGTGTGTTAGCTAGAGAGATTAATGTTTTCACATTAAAAAATTTTGCAGCATGAGATATATAGATACATTTCCTAAAACAGAGGTCATCCATTTTTTCTTTTTGAATTTTAGATACGGACATGGCTATGAAATATTTTGTGTTGCTTGTAGCAATTCAAAGACTCTGCTTGCCTCAGCTTGTAAGGTAGGGCATGTTACTTTTCTGTTCTGCTTGGTCACAGGTTATTTCAATCAGGCTCCTGCAAGCTTAGTGATACAGGCAGAATTCGACATGAAAGGCCACAGGTGCCTGATTTTTCTGAATCTTGCTTTCTCTGCCTCTTTTGCATCTGTCTCTTCAAAAGCTTGCAGTTGCCTTTTAAATCTATCTCAGCTGCACATTTTTGTTTTTCAGTACTTGGCTTGAGCCGATTTATGCCCCTACTCAAAAACTATTTAATCAGATATCTGAAAATTAGACCTAAAAACGTGATAAAAATTTTTAGTAATGGGAGTCCTGGAGACACAGGGGAAGGCAAAACCCCGTGTGCATTCCATCTGACCATTTCTCGAGGCCACTACGGGTGCTGACCTAAAGGAGTCGAGTCCCTTGGCCCATGCCATGGTGAGGCAGGGGGGCGGTCCGGGCAGCGAGTCACCAGTAGGTGGCGCTGCAGAATTGTGCACTTGAGACAGTGGCCTGGGGGAATGGCCTTGAACTTGCTCTTCAGTGTTTATATCCTGTGGAGGATTATGTGAAGGATCTGAGACCCACACATTCCTCTGAATTTCCGCAAATTATCTACTTGTTTTAAACAAGAAGATACATTTATTTACTTGTTTTAAGCATGATGGTAAGAACTGCCCATCTGGATGGCCACCTTTGGGTTTCTTTGTTTTTGGTTTTTTTTCTGTATGTTTGTTTTTTGTCTGTGCTCTTGCTGTGGCTTCTTGCTGTTTGCCTGTGTTGAGCTGAGGGTCATCCTAAGAAATAGTGTCATGCTCCTTTTCCCCCACCCTTCTTTGTTTATTGTCCTCTTTGTGAGGGTGGTCCTGAGAGTTCTCTTTCTGTTAATACAGGGGCCTTTGGGTAGAATAGGGCATAATAGCAATAACAACTGTGCTTCTATTGAGCAAACTTTTTTGTGTCTTAGAGCACTGTTATTCATATAATTATTTTCTCCTTTTCAAGTTGGCTCACTTCTAACTATTCAAATCTTATGCCCAGTTCTTTATTGTATTGTTTTCTTATTACTGAATTTTGAAAAGTTCTGTATACACACTGGATACTCCTTTATCAGATATTTGCTATGTAGATAATTTTCCACAGTGGCTTGTCTTTTCCTTTTCTTAGTGTTTTTTCAGAGGGCAGAAGTTTATGTTTTGGTGAAGTCTAATTTATCACTTTTGTTCTGTGTTGAGTTTGTGCTTCTTGTGTAGAATCTTAAGTAATCTTCGCCTGACTCAAAAATCTTCTGCGTTATTAAGCATGTTTGCTGTGCATTATGACTCTAATTCTTTATCAGGTTGCAAAATCTCCCTACAGTTTCTAGTTTGCAGAGAGTTTTTTTATCAAGAATGGATGTTAGATTTTGTCAAATTTTTTTCTTTGTTGGCATATCATATGTTTTTCCCTTTTAATTTATTAATATGATGAATTACATTGAATGATTTTTCAAATGATGAACCAGCTTTGCATTCCTGCTCATGATATATATGTATATACGTTTTAAAAAATTACTTTTTTTATTGAGGTGTAACTGACATATATAACATTGTGTTAGTTTCAGGTATACAGCATAATGATTCGATGTTTGTTTACATTGGGAAGTGATCCCCACAGTAAGTCTAGCTAACATCCATCATCATACATAGTTAGAAGAAAAAGTTTTTTCTTGTGCTGAGGACTTTTAAGATCTCAGCAACTTTCACACATGCAGTGCAGTATTGATGATAATTGCTGTGCTGCACTGTGTCCCCCTAACTTAGTTATCTGTAGCTGGTCGTTGGTATCTTTTGACTCTTCACCCATTTCACCCAGCCCTCAATCCTGGCTTCTGGATAGGTGTTAGTGCTGTTAAGTTTTCCTCTAAGTATTGCTTTTGATGCATTCTGCAAATTTTGGTATGTTGTGTTTTCATTTTCATTCAGTTAAAAATACTTTTTAATTTCCTTCATCTTTTATTTTTTAACTATAGGTTATTTTGAAATATATTAGCTTCCATATACTGAGTATTTTTAAGGTATCTTTCTGTTATTGATTTCTAATTTAATTTCATTTTGTTTGAAAAGTGTAGTATAGCTTCAATCATTTGAAATTTAATCTTGGTAAATTTCCATGTTGTCTTGGAGAAGGTAGATTCTGTTTCTGTTGGGTGGAGTGTTCTGAAAAATACGACTTACATTGGTTGACAGCATTACCATCTTTGCTCTTTCAGTTCTGTTGTGTGTGGCATTTTAAAATTCTGACGACAACTGTAAACTTGTCTTTTAATCTTTGTAGTGCGTTCAGTTTGTACTCTGTGTTTTGAAGCTCTGTTGTTAGATCCTAAGCATTTATGATCGTTATGTTCTCTTGATTAACTGATTAGTTTATTATTATGAAATGAAACTCTTGATTTCTGATAATAGTTTGTGCTCTGAAATCCACTCTGATGTTAATATAGCCACTCCAGCTTTCTTTCTTTTTTTTTGGCCACACTGTGAGGCTTGCACCGTCTTAGTTCCCTGACCAGGGATTGAACCCATGCCCCCTGTAGTGAAAGCATGGAGTCCTTACCACTAGACGCCAGGAATTCCCCAGCTTTCTTTTGAGTAGTGCTTGAATTATGTGTCTTTTTTCATCATTTTACTTATAAGTTATTTGTTAACTTTTATCTCAAGTGGATTTCTTGGAGGCAGCATAGAGTTGGATCTTTTTCTTGTCCTGATAATCTTTCATTTTAATAGGGGTGTTTATTAGACTATTTGAATTTAATGTAATAATTGATATGGTAGATTTACTTTATTATCTTGCCATTTGTTTTCTGTTTAATCCATGATTTTTGACCCATTTTACTTATTTTTGGTGAAGTAATTACTTTTTATAATTCCATTTCTTTTGTTTAGCAGATATAACTCTGTTGTGTTATTTTATTGGTTGTTTCACATTTTATAGTATGTGTCTTTAATTTACCACAGTTTAGCATCAAGTAATAGTGCACTGTTCATGAGAAAATAAGTATATTTTCATTTCCTCTATTTTGTGGTATTGTTTTTGTACATTTTGCTTCTTTACAGAAATCCCGTGATACTATTATTTTTGCTTTAATAATCAATTATCCCTAAAGAGATTTAAATAATAAAAAATTTTTTCCATCAGATACAATTTTCCTTCTGCCTGCAGGATATTCCCCAGCATTTTTTGTAATGTAGTTCTGCTGGTTAGGAATTTTTTGAGTTTTTGCTTGTCTGGAAAATACATATGTCTCCTTCATTTTTAAAGTGTACTTCTGGTAGGTAAAGAATTGTTTGTTTTCCTTTCTGTACTTTAAAAATGTTGCTTTATTTTCTTCTGACTTGTGTTGCTTTGGATGAGAAGTCCAGTGTAATTTTTCTTTGTTACTCAATAATGGGATTTTTCCCCTCCATGTACAATTTTTTGTTTATCACTGGTTTTAAACAATTTGATTGTTTTTGGTATAATTTTTTCTTATTTCTTGTGCTTGAGTTTTATTGAACTTCTTGGATCTTTCGGTTTATTGTTTTCATCAAATTTGAGGGCCATTAGCTTTTTAAGTGGAGAAGGCAATGGCACCCGTCCAGTAGTCTTGCCTGGAAAATCCCATGGATGGAGGAGCCTGGTAGGCTGCAGTCCATGGGGTTGCGAAGAGTCGGACATGACTGAGCGATTTCATTTTCACTTTGCACTTTCACGCATTGGAGAAGGAAATGGCAACCCACTCCAGTGTTCTTGCCTGGAGAATCCCAGGGATGGGGGAGCCTGATGGGCTGCTGTCTATGGGATCACAGAGTCGAACACGACTGAAGCGACTTAGCAGCAGCTCTTTAAGTATTTTTTCTTTTCATCCTTTTGCAGACCGTAGTTACACCTATATTTGGGTGGTTTATGTTGTTATAGGGTTCAGTGATGTTCTTTTGTTTTTTTATTTTTTTCTACTCTATGATTCTTTTTGTTCCTTGGGGTAACTGTTCTTTGTTGCCAGACATCAAGTATTTTGAAGTGGCATTGTTTGATGCATTTTGTTTGATCTTTTAGTTTTTTTCATACAAGATAGTAAATCTGGTCCCTGTTACTTTGTATGGACCAGGAGTGAAAGTCTCTTAACTACTAATTACACAGTTAATGCAGAAATGTATTTTGTAAAAATACAATACATACTTGTAAAATTATATAAAATACATACTTGAAAAAATAGTATGGCACTTCCTCAAAAAATTAAAATAGAACTATATACCATATGATCCAGCAATTCTGCTTTTGGGTATTTATCCAAAGAGAACGAAAACATTAATTTATAAAGATAAATGTACCCTTGTGTTCATTGTAGCTTTATTTGCAATAGACAAGATATGGAAGCAGCCAAAGCGTCCACTGATAAAGGAATGACTAGGAAGGGGTGGTGTGTGTGCACACATGAATGTGCAGTATAACACAGCCATTAACAAAGAGTGAAGTCTTTCCATCTGTGGCACCATGGATAGACCTGGAGGGTGTTATGCTAAGTGAAATCAGTCAGTCAGCAGACAGAGAAAGACAGATACTAAATGATTTCATTTATATGGAATCCAAAAAAACAAAACAAATGGACAAACAAAACAGAAGCAGATTCGTTGATACAGGGAACAGACAGGGTGTTTTCAGGGTGCAGGTGGAGGGATGATGGAAATAGGGGTATAAGAGGTATAAACTTGGAGTTACAAAATAATTGACAGTTTCAAAATAAGTCACAGGGATGTAAGGTGCAGATAGGGAACACAGTCAATAACAAGGTAGAATATTGTATGTTAATTATAATTTTAAAAATTCTGATTCCACTGCCAGTGTCTAGTCATCATTTCTAATCCCGGTCTGTCTCTTCTCAGGGGTTACACCTGGTTATAGAATTTATAGTATCTTCTGAGAATTTGTGGTTTTTATTTATGCAGATACATGAAGAATACTGTAGAAGCAGTGTGTTACTTTAAAAAGTGGTTTTGTTTTCTTTTTTCCAGTTTATTTCACTCACATTGCTTTATTGTTTCATCTCTGTCCTACAGGCAGCCAAGAAAGAACATGCTGCTATCATTCTCTGGAACACTGCATCTTGGAAGCAGGTGCAGAATTTAATCTTCCATAGTTTGACTGTCACACAGATGGCCTTCTCTCCTGACGACAAGTTCTTACTAGCTGTTTCCAGAGATCGGACCTGGTCACTGTGGAAGAGGCAGGACACGATCCCGCCTGAGTTAGGTAAATGGCTCCTGGCTGGGAAGGGTACTAGTGAGACAGTTATGTCCATTTACTCACTTTGAGCAGCTGTTGGGTAAAGTGAAATGATAACAGAGTGAAGGCCAGAGTCTGGTTACTGGGAGTCTTTGAAAGTTTTTGAAATTTGAGGAAGACTTGACCTTCCTTGTAAGGATGATAATGTTTTCAGATATCTTGGTTAAAGAACCATAAAAATCTGTATGTACAAAATTTAGACTTTGCAGGTGGTTACAGAATGCCACCATAAAACCAAATAGATGATATATACCGAGGATTTTACGGGACAGGAATAATAATATACAGTTAAATTACCCACCTGTTTCACACTGATAATTTAGACATCCACTTGGCTTCCCTGGTGGTTCAGATGGTAAAGAATCCACCTGCTATGTAGGAGACCCGGATTTGATCCCTGGGACCGGATGCCATGATCTTAGTTTTCTGAATGTTGAGTTGTAAGCCAACTTTTTCACTCTCCTCTTTCACTTTCATCAAGAAGCTCTTTAGTTCTTCTTCACTTTCTGCCATAAGGGTGGTGTCATCTGCATATCTGAGGTTATTGATATTTCTCCTGGCAATCTTGATTCCAGCTTGTGCTTCATCCAGTCCAGCATTTCTCATGATGTACTCTGCATATAAGTTAAATAAGCAGGGTGACAATATACAGCCTTGATGTGCTCCTTTAGTGGTTTGGAACCAGTCTGTTTTTCCATGTCCAGTTCTAACTGTTGCTTCTTGACCTGCATACAGATTTCTCAGGAGGCAGGTCAGGTGGTCTGGTATTCCCATCTCTTTCAGAATTTTCCATAGTTTGTTGTGGTCCACACAGTCAGAGGCTTTGGAATAGTCAATAAAGCAGAAGTAGATGTTTTTCTGGAACTCTCTTGCTTTTTCCATGATCCAGCAGATGTTGGCAATTTGATTTCTGATTCTTTGATCTCTGCCTTTTCTAAATCCAGCTTGAACATCTGGAAGTTCACAGTTCACGTACAATTGAAGCCTGGCTAGGAGAATTTTGAGCATTACTTTCCTAGTCTGTGAGATGAGTGCAATTGTGCAGTAGTTTGAGCATTCTTTGGCATTGCTTTTCTTTGGGATTGGAATGAAAACCAACCTTTTCCAGTCCTGTGGCCACTGCTGAGTTTTCCAAATTTGCTGGCATATTAAGTATAGCACTTTCACAGCATCATCTTTTAGGATTTGAAATAGCTCAACTGGGATTCCATCATCTCCACTAGTTTTGTTTGTAGTGATGCTTCCTAAGGCCCACTTGACTTCACATTCCAGGATGTCTGGCTCTAGGTGATCACACCACTGTGATTATCTGGGTCATGGAGATCTTTTTTGTACAGTTCTTCTGTGTATTCTTGCCACCTCTTAATATCTTCTGCTTCTGTTAGGTCCATACCATTTCTGTCCTTTGTTGTGCCCATCTTTGCATGAAAAGGGGTAGCTCTAATTTTCTTAAAGAGATCTCTAGTCTTTCCCATTCTATTGTTTTCCTCTATTTCTTTGCATGGATCACTGAGGAAGGCCTTCTTATCTCTCCTTGCTATTCTTTGGAACTCTGCATTCAAATGGGTATATCTTTCCTTTTCTCCTTTGCCTTTAGCTTCGCTTCTTTTCACAGCTATTTGTAAGGCCTCCTCAGACAGCCATTTTGCCTTTTTGCATTTCTTTTTCTTGGGGATAGTCTTGATCACATAGCCTTCTGTACAATGTCACGAACCTCCATCCATAGTTCTTCAGGCAGTTTATCAGATCTAATCCCTTGAATCTGTTTGTTTAGATCATACCTGAATAGTCAAGTGGTTTTCCCTACTTTCTTCAGTTTAACTCTGAATTTGGCAATAAGGAGTTCACATCAGTCACTCGAGAGTGACTAATCAGTATAATATCATTTCCTACTAGAAAAATAATTGTATGCTCATAGTCTTCTGGTGAGGGGTCTGCTCCCTGGCCTTGATCTGTTGTAAAAGACATCCATTTATGTGTATAAATTGATGACTAAATCACATGATTTATATGGCACTTAAACATAACTTTCTAATAAGGAAAAACCAGGTTTCTCCACTTTGAGAATAGTGCATAAATGTGTTTCTTTCAGATCCCGTCTTCAGCCTGTTTGCCTTCACTAACAAAGTCACTGCTGTGCACAGCAGGATTATTTGGTCTTGCGATTGGAGTCCTGATGGCAAGTATTTCTTCACTGGAAGTCGGGACAGAAAGGTAATTTTTTTTTTAACTTTGTATTTTTTCAAATGTAATATAATAATATTACAGGTATCTTTGGATTTAAAAAACACACATAATCCTAATTTTCTAATATGGTTTTTAAAAATCAGTTTATGTATTCCCTCCTGTGTTTTTTATATGCATACATAAAAAGACTTTTCTTACTTGTTAAATTCTATAAATATATGTCTCTGAAATATCAACTACAGAGGAGACTCTTCAGACTCATTACCAATATCAGATGGCCCCAGTGGGAGAAAAGTAGTAAATGAAAAGTGTTAAGACTATCCATACTTTTCTTTTTCATACTTGTATGAATTTAAAATTCTGTGAATAACTGTTACCTTTTCATTCATTGGAGGAGGTGGGGTATGTGAGTGTGTGTGTCCCAAGTTTGAAAAAAGTCAGGTTAAGTGAGCTAGCAGTAGGTTCTTGGCCTTGCCCCTTGCCCTTGTTCCCTGGGAAATGTTTGCCTGGCCCAGTCTTGGCTCTGGTGTTCATGCTCTTTAAAACATCCACGGGATTGCAAAGAGTTGGACACGACTGAGCGACTAAACAACAACGTGGCAATAAAGAGAAGGTGGTTCGGTGGGTGAGGATGTTGATGGGGTGGGCTGGGGGGTTTGAATGGAAATTTTCATTCCCAATATATCTTTTGTTTTTTCTTACTATTAAAAATTCTATGTGTAACTGTGGTTAGAAATAAAAGTTATTTTAAAATGTTAAAAAAAAAATATCCTTTCCTTCTCTGCAGTTCCTGCAGACTAGAGGTCTGAGGCGCCCGAGTGCCTCCTTTCTGCTCCCTCCCTCTCAGTCCTAGCTGTGGTGTTCCTGAGCAGGGGACTGACACGGCATGTGCTCAGTGACACACACGTGTCGGCCTCTGACACGCCCTCTGTCAGCCCTTCGCTCCTCTCACTGGCCTACTCATGTCTTCCTGGGCGTTTATCTTCCTACTGTCTGCAAGCTGCTCAGGCAGCAGGTCTGCTTCCGTCCTCCACAGTCAGGCCCGGCAGCAGACGGTCCAGCTGTGACTCTCAGAGACAGGTCAAGACTGAAACGGACGAAGCATCATCCATCAGGCGGTCTCGGGAATGCCCTTCTGGTTGCCTGGGCAGAGCCTTCTGCTCAGAGTCTCTCTTTGGTCCTGAAGTTGCAGCTCTTGTCTGTTTCATGGCCCTCTCCATTTCTTTGTGACTGTTCACACCCCTTCGAGGCCTGAGCTTCCAGAAAAGCCTCATTTCTTAGATTAGTATCATCAAGGTTGGGGCCTCCAACCTTGATGAGAGAGCTGAGCTGATTCTCTGAGCTGGGCTGGGGTGTAGAGGAAGAGCCAAGGACTTGATTGGTTCCATACATTTTGAGGTAATTTCTTGGGGGAATGTGCAGGCACCTTGGTGGACCAAATCTCACTGGATCCAAACTGGTTTCCTGAGTATAAAGAGCAGGCCCCTAGGCAGGGACAGTCGACTTTGGCCCAGCACACTTGGGTAGTTGAGATCTCAGACTTGTATCTGCTACATGGTGGCTTCTCTGTGATGCTTGTAGTGCTCAAAAGTCCTGGATCACAAATGAAAATGACGAATTAAAAAATTTCAGAGTGTCACTTATGCCATCAAAACTCTCTAATGCATTGCCATTAACAGAAACCTTGCAGAGAGAAAGCGTTACAGAGTGTGATCTGTCTGTGCTAGGTGGTTGTCTGGGGTGAGTGTGACTCCAGCGATGACGCCGTCGAGCACAGCATCGGGCCCTGCTCCTCCGTCCTGGACGTGGGTGGAGCTGTGACTGCCGTCAGCGTCTGCCCGGTGCTTAACCTTTCCCAACGGTCAGTCTCTATGTGGGGGCTTCATCTCATGTTTCTTTAAGAGGACCACTTAGTTTCTCAATGTGTAGCCCTCTTATGCTTTTATCTGTGTGTTCTTTCAGCTTCCAAGTTAAATATTTTTTAAAATAATGCTTATGTTTCTCATAAGAATTTCTAAATTGATAGAACTTGATGGTATTTAGAGTGGTGAAATAGAGATGGGGAGTGTGGCTCAGAGGTTCTTATTTCACCAAATGGAAGACGGTGCTACTTTCTCTATAACGAGTATCTTTAGTATACTGAGGGCCCCACAGCCAGCCAGGGAAGCGCTGGCTCACGGGCCTTGCCCACCAGGGACAGAGGTAGAACTGTGCTCCCTCGATGGAGAGGCGGCTTCTCGAGTGCACAGCAGAGCAGCACACTGGATCCTGGGTCCAAACAGAGTCCTTCATCAGCCAGAGGTAGTCGGGAACCCTGAAGAAATTCATGCTAAATTAATCAGCCTTCACCTTTCTCTTAAAAACAGATATGTGGTTGCAGTAGGACTGGAGTGTGGAAAGATTTGCTTATACTCCTGGGAAAAGACCGATCAAGTTCCAGAAATAAACGACTGGATCCGCTGTGTAGAAACAAGTCAAAGGTATTTCTTTCCTGTTTTTGCTTCCACCAGATCAGATAGACATCGTTGAAGTCTTTCGCAATCTCATGCCTCATTTTCATGGAGAAGAACACAAACCCATTCCTGGTGCTTAACTCCGATTGGTACCTCTGTATTTTGTGGCACTCTCTTGAAATTGACATTTGTTACTATACTGCACTTATTTTTAAAAAGTTTATTTGACCACATGGCTTGTTTGCCTGATATTATCTTTAGAGATAACACATTGGAGATGAAAATGAATTTCAAAATGATGGGTTTCAGAATGTGACCACAGTAGAATTTTAAGAAAGTTTGATTCAGAATGATGGTGATTTTTTTGGAAATATTATAGACTGTGTTTGGTAGCCAGATCTCGTGTTTGAACACTTCAGCTCAGCTCCCGAAACGGAGCAAACCTCCAGGTGCCGCTCCCAGCCCTGTGAGGGCTTCAGGCAGAGCGAGGGCTCCGAGCCTTGGGCCTGGGTGTCACCTCTGCCGGCTCAGAGCGCTGCTGATCGCCTCCTCCTCACCTGCCTGCCTGGACAGCAGGGATCACTTGTCAATCAGCTTCACCCATTTTATGCATTAGAAATGACGAGACTTGCAAAGAAGTCACACATCATTCTGTGTTAGATTTTTTTTTTTTTAGGATTCTTCAACATTTGTATGTTTAAACTATCCAAAATATAACTTCAAATACAGTTCCAAACAACAGCACCATGAGGAAGGTCATTGGCTTGATGACAAGAGACATGTATTGTACAAGCTATTTCTTCCAGAGGAGTTTGTCTTCTTATCAGCAAAGCATGTTAATGCTTATGATAATTGTATTTATTTAAGTATATTAAAATGAGGTCTGATTTGTCACTGCTTCTTTCATGGCTTCGCTCCTACCTCTCTGAGGCTGGATTTGGCTGTTGAAATAGTTCATGCTGCTGGCTTACCTAAGAGGAAGCCAATGAAATTTCGTATTTCAGGCATTTGAAATTTTCTCTCTTCCCGGCCTCCCCTCCCTTCTTTTCCTTCCTTTCAGTTTGCCCTGCCCACGATGCTCGCTCTGCCTCTGCCTGGTACCCAGACCACATCCATGGCCTGAAAGTCAACACTGGCAGGAAGCCCCTTAGAAAGCATGGGCAGGGGACATGTGCAGAATTTGAGTTTTTCATTAAAAGATTTTTTTTGTTATTATGATGACTTTGGATTTGCAAGAACTGATTCCTGACTTTATATTATTTGGATTGCTAACATTACCGTTACCAAATTAGTAGTAATGTTACCTGAAAGACTTAATTTCAATAGACATTTCTTGAATTCCACTGATCATTAAAGCAAAATTTGACAGAAATACATTGTCTGTTTCTTGCTGTTTTTGGTGGTGTCCTTGGTTGGTAAGTAAGATGTTTTCAAGGTTAAAATAAAATTGCTAAACTGTTAGTGATAGCACATCTTGATGTTCAGGTTTTGACTTTCATTTATGTTAACAACACTAATAGGAAGCGCATACTAATTTAATTAATATGAATTGAGCAGCCAGTAAAATGTTTCATAGTCGTAGCATATGTTCATCTCATGATTTCTCTTTGTTTTAGCCAAAGTCATACGCTTGCTATCAAAAAATTATGCTGGAAGAATTGTAATGGAAAGACTGAACAGAATGAAGGAGAAGGTGCTGAATGGTTACAGTTTGCAAGCTGTGGTGAAGATCACACTGTGAAGATACACAGAGTCAACAGATGTGCGCTGTAGTGGACCTAGTGACCACAAGCATACACCCATCAGTGTCTGCAAAGTATTTATCATGTAAATGGATAACCTTTCTTTACCTCGTACTTGCATCGAGTTTCGTTTTTAAGCCTTACGGCAGTAGTCCTTATATGAGTCTCAGATCCTCTGAAATATGATGGAAGCTACAGACTCTTTTCTCAAAATGTTTATATATGCACATACTCTCAGAACCTCGCCCATGCTTTCAGGGATTCAGACCTGCATCTGTGTGTTTCTGATTGAGAGCCTCTGCCCCTCCTTTCTTCATGACCAAATTTGCCTAATTTTGTGTCATTTTCATCTTCTGTTTTCATACGCTGCTGTTTGGGACATTTTATTATTTACTGCCCTCTTCCGAAGGAGGACCTAAAAAATAAAGAGATAAAACCCAGATTACTCAATTTTTATTTTAACAGTTTTTGTAAATAAACGGACCACACAAAGTGTGGTCTTGACCCCTTCCTCCCAGTACATACCAGCCGTTCTAGGAATTTGGCAGGTGGTTGTGAGTTTGAACTGCAGTCCCTCCCTTCTATTCCTTCAGGGTTTGACTTAAAGTAGAACATAGCCCCATTTAAAATGACAGATGAAGGGGCTTGGAAAGTAGTATTCCGAATCATCTGAACCTCTGTGAGGTCACGTGGATGAGTCACGAGAGGAAGGCTGAAGTCATGAGAGTGAAGGATGTCCCCAGGGGGAGTGAGCGGTAGGAACAGACGAACATGCCAGAAAGACAGTATTGGGTGTGCCCACAGAGGTTTGGGAAGTGGGCCACCAGAGCTGAACACTCGCTCGGGAGCTGGATGGGGAGAGCTTCAGAGAGGGTGTGGGAGAGCCTGCGAAGCTGGAGGCATCTGACTGTGGAAACGAGCCACCTGGCAGACTGCCCCTTAAACGCACACCGTACGTAATAAATGTGCTGGAAGAGGGAGGGGTGGGAGTTTATGCTGTTACCTCACAGGACATTTTGCTTCCAGAGGAGTTCAGTGATACTTAGTCTAAATGAAAGTTTTTAGAGCAGAACTATCTGCTATTTTTAGTCCAACAGAAATTCAGCGTAAGCCACCTATGTACTTTAAATTCTGCTGCTGCTGCTAAGTCGCTTTAGTCTTGTCTGACTCTGTGCGACCCCAGAGATGGCAGCCCACCAGGCTCCCCCGTCCCTGGGATTCTCCAGGCAAGAACAGTGGAGTGGGTTGCCATTTCCTTCTCCAATGCATGAAAATTGGAGAAGTGAAAAGTGAAAGTGAAGTCGCTCAGTTGTGTCTGACCCTCAGCGACCCCATGGACTGCAGCCTTCCAAGCTCCTCCGTCCATGGGATTTTCTAGGCAAGAGTACTGGAGTGGGGTGCCATTGCCTTCTCCATAATAGTTTATAGTACCCACATAAAGTAAGAAGAGGTGTAATTTATTTTGGTGACCCATTTGTTTTAACCCAGTATATCCCAAATAGGATCATTTTAACAGACAATATAAAAAGTTATGGAGATATTTTACCCTTGTATATAAATCGTTGTATTCTACAAAGTGCAGTTTACATTTAGAACCCATCTCAGTGTGGACTGACCACATTTCAAGTGTCTGCTAGCCACCTGTGGCTACTGGCTCTACCCATATTTGGACAGTGCAGTTCTGAACTACAGAATCTCTATAAACTTGTCTTAGACCTTTAGTGGTGTATGTGTGTAAGCACACGTGTATGAGCGTGTATGCACCAAGGCAGTGAGCACCTCAGCGTCTTAACCGCAAACCAGGATGCCCTAAAGTGTGATTTCTCTGCTAATCCGGGGAAGGATCTGGATCTCCCCATTGGCACACAGTAGTTTGTTCAGATGCCTCACGCGTGGGACTTCAGAGCAGACTCAGTGGACTTAACAGTCCTCTGGAACGTTCTCCAGCACACCCTAAGTTCTGAAAGCAGTCCTGCCCTTGGGGAAGTCAAGTTCATGGTTACTGTTTGACCAGTTGTACATAGTTTTCCCAAGTTGTCCTGAAGCATCTGTGTCATTCAGTAAGTGTTCCCAGGAGCTTCATATACACACATTGTAATTTTACCATGATGGTCTAGTCTTTTTAAAAATTTGGCTGCGCTGGGTCTTTGCTAGTCTTTCTCTAGTTGTGTGCACGCTTCTCGTGGTGGTGGCTTCTACTGGTGTGGAGCACGGACTCTAGAGCACTGGCTCAGTAGCTGCGACCTACCGGCTTAGTTGCTCTGTGGCTTGTGGGATCTTCCCGGACCAGAGATTGAACCTGTGTCCCATCCATTGGCAGGCAGATTCTTAACTACCGGACCACCTAGGAAGTCCACAATGGTCTTAATCTGTTCTTCCCGGAGAACACTTTGTACCATACTCTGGTAGTTCATAGCATCTAAAGCAAAGGGACAGTCTTGCAGCTTTGCTGAGGAGTATTTCAGGATTACAGACCTACCCTTGCCGGTTTGCCCTGATCATTTCATTTCTCTGCCTGATTTACAGCATCAAAGTTCAGATTGATGCCAAGTGTCAGTCTAAGCAGTCTCTTCTGACCTACAGGACTTTCCTGGAAGGAGGCGAGGTGGTTGGGTTGTGTTCCCGGCAGTGTTTATCTTGGACAACTAAGAGTCAAATCCCTGCCTTCCCAGCAGCCTCGGGGGAAGCAGCTGTGGTTAGTGATTCCAAAGACAGATGGGGATTGGAGGGAGACTGTGCCAATTCAGGGATAAAACAAAAGGACAGAGTCATCTCCTAAGTGAGAGATCCTCGCCACTCCAGAAAATCCTGTAAGGATTCTGTGGTCTGTAAGGAAAATGCAAGGTCTTCTTACCCACTCTGTACAAATCCTGTGTACTTCTCAAGGGAGTCTGGGTGAGGGTTGGAACCCAGAGGTAAGGAATCAGAGTTGTGTTTGAACCCTGGCTCACACTGGCTGTGTCTGGGTAAGCTTTTCCCATCTCTGTAAGTAGAGATAATATTAATAGGTCAGTCTGACCTTGATTCAATTCTGTGAAAGAAAACACAAAATGTTCTTTTTGGCTTATTGCAAGAATGAAGTTTTCTCTCTAAAAAGGAATCTAGGTAGGCAGGGCAGGTTGGGGAGGGAGACTTCTCAACATGATCAGGGCACCCAGGCTCTTTGCCCTCATCCTCAGTGTGTGGCTTCCTCACTCTCCAGGATGGCTGTTTGGCCTCCTGCCATGATCTTTGCATCCCAGCCAGCAGAAAGGAGGAAGGCATAAGAGGTTTGCCCCTAACTTTAAGAAAACTTGGAAGTCCACACAAGTTCTGCTTAATCTCTGTGACCTGACTTTTATCTTGTAGCTGTACCTCAAGACAGGCTGGGAAATGAAATCTTGATTGCAGGTGGTTCTTAGCTGAGAATTGAATTGCTTTATTTTGGAAGAGAGGACAAATATTAGTCTCATTTCATAAAAAGTAACCACCTTGTAGGGTTGTTTTGAGGATTAAATGAGCCAATGCATTAAAATGCTAGCCCAAGGTCTGGATTTAGTAAGACACCAATAATTGGTAACTGTTACAATTAAATAAAGTTCAGTTTGTGTCACCTCCGTAGAGCCTTTCAGTTCAGTTCACTCGCTCAGTCGTGTCCGACTCTGTGCAACCCCATGAACCGCAGCACAGCAGGCCTCCCTGTCCATCACCAACTCCCGGAGTTCACCCTAACCCATGTCCATTGAGTTGATGCCATCCAACCATCTCATCCTCTGTTATCCCCTTCTCCTCCCACCTTCTATCTTTCCCAGCATCAGGGTCTTTTCAAATGAGTCAGCTCTTCACATCAAGTGCCCAGAGTACTGGAGTTTCAGCTTCAACATCAGTCCTTCCAATGAATATTCAGGACTGATCTCCTTTAGGATGGACTGGTTGGATCTCCTTGCAGTCCGAGGGACTCTCAAGAGTCTTCTCCAACACCACAGTTCAAAAGCATCAATTCTTCGGCGCTCAGCTTTCTTTACAGTTCAGCTCTCACATCCATACATGACCACTGGAAAGAGCCTTTCCATAGAGCCTTTATTTCCCCTCATTTCAAGGATTCTTTCTCTGAATTCATAGTATTTTATTCTCATTTTCTTTTATGGCCTTTGTTGCTTCCTATCTTTATTAGTGTGTATCTTAGTCTGTCAGTTGTGCCCAACTCTTTGCAACCCCATGGACCGTACCCACCTGGCTTTTCTCTGCATGGGATTTCCCAGGCACGAATACTGGAGTGGGTTGCCATTCCCTTCTCCAGGGGATCTTCCTGACCCAGGGATCAAACCTGGGGCTCCTGCATTGCAGCTGGATTCTTTACTGTCTGAACCACAAGGGAAGCCCATAAATCCTAAGAAGTATCAATTAGATACTTTCTGTGGTAAGAAAAGTTTGTCTCAAAAAAGACACAGGGAATTATTAGCTCATGTAACTGAAAAAAGTCCAGTGGTAGGACAAAGCACAGGGGTAGTTTGACCAGGACCCTGTTTCCCTGTCTCTGATTCTCAGCTCTGCCCTCTCCATGTGTCAGTCTTCTAGGGCTGCCCTTCCTCATGGCTGTAAGAGGGATGAGAGCAGCCCCTGAGGTGACAGATTGCCTTGCTCATGCATATCAAAAAGAATAAACCCTTCAGAGTTCTCTGGTGGTCCAGTGGTTAGGATTCACTGCCAAGGGTCTGGATTCAGTCCCTGGTCGGGGAACTAAAATCCTGCAAGATCTGACAAGGCCCAAAAAAGGAATAAACCCTTAAAGGTGAAGTCCCTAACTTTACTCTGAGTGACCCTCTGAACGAACCACAGTGGACAGAGGAAAGCACACGGAGTGGCTGGAGCCTGCCCACCTGCTGTAGCAAGAGCGTGAGATCACCTGTTCTGGGGCTGGAGGCAGAGTCAGCCCCATTAGGCCCACATGCGGCTATTTGCCAAAGCAGAGTCGGAGGGCAGTGGGTGCTGGCTAGGTAGTGAGAGCCAAGTGTACAAGCCTATGAAAGCCTAAACATCAGGGCATCTGATTTGTTTTCCGTAGCATCTAGCACAGTTTAATCTATCTAGCACCATGTACTGTCAAATAGTTGCTGAATCTGAGAATAAGTTTGATAACACGGCTGACTGGTGGGGGAGCATTCTCCAGTGTAAGCCACCAGTCAGTAAAGGGAGTAATTGGCATCAAACCCTTTCCCTGCCTTGGTGGCATAAAGAGGGGACAAAGAGCAGGAAGAAGATGACAGCGTAGAGGGGAACAAGAAGGGAGTGGTCTGGCCTCGTTCATTCACTCCTTGAATGAACAGGGAGAAGCTAGGACCCCAGGGAAAGGGCCTCAGGAAGATGCCTGCTGTGGGTCCACCCACCCTTTTGCTCCTGTGGTCTGCCTAGTACTGGGTGGGGTCGAGGGGGTTGTTTTGAACATGAGTTTGGATATAATAGAGCCTTGTTCCCAAACATGGTGATTTTGAGCTGCCCTTTCAGCTTCTATTCACAGAGAAGGTCTCCTGTCACTCCAGGGGAGGGAGCTTCCTGGGGTTTTCAGATCTTTCTTTCCACTGCTCTCAAGTTATTTCTACCAGAGCTTCCACCCTACCAGGCTCTGCTGAGAAACCAGCTCCACTGCGGTCTCTCTTACTTTCTGCTGTGCAATAGTGTGCATACATATATATATATATAGTATACTTACTATATATATATAAAATTAATTTATATATAAATAAAAATTATATATATTTATTTATTTATTTATTTATTTGGCTGTATCAGGTCTTAGTTATGGTCTGAGGGCTGAAGAGTACATGGGCTCAGTAGTCGCAGAGCTGGGGATTAGCTGCCCCATGGCATGTGAGATCTTAGTTCCCTGAACAGAATTTGAACCTGGCTCCCCTGCATTGGAAGGCAGATTCTTAACCACTGGATCACCAGACCCTCTTCTGATTTCTCTGGTACCAGGATATCTAGATCAATGTTCTCATTGTTGGGGAGGCATGCATTTCCCTTCTAGCAGGAAACACTAATTTCATCATCCAAACCAAATTCAGCCTCCTCTGAAACATCCACCCTCATTTTACCTGGCAGGAAATATGATTCATTGTAATTGGCAGCCTCCAACTATCTCTACGATCAAGAGGCCTGGGGGGTTTTAGCCAAAAGAAAAACCTCTACCCTTCCTCACCATTTAAGACCAGGCCATTATAATGGAGTTTCCATCCCCACCCAGACAACGGACATGATCACTTAGGTCACTGCATAAACAATCTCACCAAGCAAGTTCAATAGTCTGATTAGTCCTCGTCCTAACTGGCTTTTCAGGCTTAGTTACCACCAAGGTGCTCTGCTCTGGCTCTCCTCCCATCTCTGACTGTACCTTCTCACTCGTCAGTGGCACGGAGGCAGATGACTCCTAAATGTCACTGTCCCTGGAGTTTGACTCTTCCTTTGAACACTTCAGAGCTCCTGGGATGACCTGTCCACAGGCCTCCCATGAGTTGTGTCTCCAACTGACACTGTCTTTCCTGAGGCTGGGGCCCAAACTTCACTTAGACATCCTGAACTGAGCCCCATCTTGGTTCCAATATACCTGGGCTACCAGGGGTCTCAGACACACCTCTTCCCGTCCTTCCTGTACCCCAGACAGGCTCCTTGGCACTGGAGGGTCTGACAGCCCTCTCGCCTTCCTCTCCATCCCCTCCCCTCCTCTCCACCTGGAGCCTGTGCTCCAGGTTCAACCAAGGTCCTGCTTTGGGAATATTCTGAGCCTTCTGTGCCTCTAGGCCACCGAACATGGAACGCTCCCCGCCTCCCCCTTCTCTGGACCCTCTGGAGTCCCAGGTGAGGGAGGCTCAACCTTCTGAAGGCAGGCCCCTTCTCCAGCACTCTGCAGCATGGAGCGGTGATCTGGTTGCAAACCCATCTTCTTCACTGTCCTGGGGGCCTCTCAGCCCAGAGGCCGCCTTGTGGACTGTTTTCTTCCCAGTGCCCACCAGGTTCCCAGCAGGGAGCAGCTCCCCAGTGGACACTAAATGACCGTCCCTGCCAGAGCCCGTTTTCATCTGCAGTAATTCAGCCTTGGACAGTTGCAAGAAGACCACCCCACCATCTGGCCTGGTCACAGTCATTAGTTTGGCTGAAACCACCTCTTTGGGGCACTTTCTTGCTCAAAAATCTTCAGAATGATATTCCAGTCCCTTGGCCTGACTTACAGCCTTTCAAAACCCACCCCCAAACCTGCCCTACCTCCTTCCTTGACCTCCACAGGCTCTAACTCTGAAAGGCACTCATGGAACTGTTTCCAAGCGAGCACATGAATGAATAGTACACGAATCAAAGTCTTCTGTAGAGTGGGGATCCTCAAGAGTGGAGCCCATTGCCAGGGACCGTAGCCTGAGTACAGAGCCAGGCTCAGTAGGCTGGATCAGGGACAAAACCCCACCAAGGTTGGGGGACAGGGCTCCCTCACCTGTCTACCCAATCTGGCTATGAAAGGGAAAGTGTTAGTCGCTCAGTTGTGTCCGACTCTTTGCGACCGCGTGGATGGTAGCCCACCAGACTCCTCCGTCCATGGGATTCTCCAGGCAAGAATATTGGAGTGGGTTGCCATGCCCTCCTCCAAGGGATTTTTCCACCCAGGGATTGAATCCAGATCTCCTGCCTTGCAGGCAGATTCTTTACTGTCTGAACCACCACACATTTTTCATGGTTCTTGGTGAGAGAGGGTCATCCAAAGGATCTGAAGAGTTGTTTCACTACCAAGTTCTAAACTTTGGGTCCTGAGGCTGGTTGCCAGGACCTCAGAATGGACCAGACCAGGCTCTTGCAAGGTCCCAGGGCCAGCAGCTAGACCAGGGAGGATGAAGCAGTGGCAGGCCTGTAGCACAGGAGTTTATTGAATGATGCATATGTGTAAGACATTCTCTGGTGGGGACTGGAGGTTCTACTTCAGGCGGGGTAGGAGTGAGCAATCTAATTTCTGACAGTCTCATTCTGGCAGGAGAGGCCCAGGGAATCTTGGAGACTGAGGCTCCTGACGTCCCCCTCCACCCCGCCCTCCCTTCTTCACTGTGGCCCAGGTCTCAGGCTTTTTCCTTTGGGGTGCCTTCCCTGGACTCCTGGTTGGAAGTAGCTCCTTTCTCTCCTCCCTCCTGCCATTCTAACCTGCATTCTGAAGCCAAGCAACAGGGCACTCAGCCCCCGCTGTCTGAGTCATGTCCCTACGTGGCTGTAGGCACAATATCTTCACATCCTCTGGAGCACGCAGGGCCCTGGGCAGAACCAGGAGCTTAAAGATACTTCTTGACTAAAGGGTAGTTCAGTGGTTTTTAATGACCTTAAGCGTTCTACACTGTACATCGGAGGACACAGTTGACAGAGTGAAAAGGCAACCTACGGAACAGGAGATAATATCACAAATGATGTATCTGATGAAGGGTTAATATCCACACTATATAAAGAACTCCTACGACTCAATTAAAAAAAAAAAAAAAACAACCAATTCAAAAAAGAAGGGGGGCAAAGGGTTTGAACAGACAATTCTCCAAAGATGATACATGAATGGCCAATAGGCACCTGAAAAGATACTCAACGCCAGCAATCAGTAGGGAAATGCAAATCAACCCCATAGTGAGAAGCCACCTCACACCCAGTAGGATGGCTTTACTATAACAACAAAAATCTAACCAAACCAAATAGAACCAGAAAGTAAGGACTGGTGAGAATGTGGAGAAATTGGAACCCTTGTGCACTACTGGTCAGAACGTAAAATGCTGCAGCTGCTATGGAAAACAGTGTGGTAATTCCTTAAAAATTAAAAATAGCACTACCATATAATCCAGCAATCCCACTTCCAGTTATATGTTTGAAAGAACCGGAAGTAGGATCTCAAAGAGATACTCACACACCCATTTTATAGTATTGTTTATAATAGTCAAGTAGTGGAAGTATTCCAGTTGTCCATCACTTTGGATGGGTCAAAAAATATGTTATATACCTATGTGTGTGTTAGTTGCTCAGTCGTGTCTAACTCTCTGTGATCCCACGGTCTGTAGCCCACCAGGCTCCCCTGTCCATGGGATTCTCCAGGAAAGAATACTGGAGTGCGTTGGCATGTCCTCCTCCAGGGGGTCTTCCTGACTGAAGGATCAAACCTGGGTCTCCCACATTGCAGGTATATACGTATAGTGGAACCTAAACATACATATACACACACACACACACACACACACACACACACACACACACATATATACACACACACATATATATAGCAGGTATATACCTACAATGGAACCTAAACCTATATATATATATAGATGTATATATATACACACACATATATATACATATATACCTATATACACATATATATACACACATACACACACACACACACACACACATATATATATAGGAAGTAAAGTAAGTAAGTGAAGTCGCTCAGTCGTGTCCGACTCTTTGCAACCCCATGGACTGTAGCCTACCAGGCTCCTCTGTTCATGGGACTGGAGTGGGTTGCCATTTCCTTCTCAAGGGGATCTTCCCAACTCAGGGACTGAACCTGGGTCTCCTGCACTGCAGGCAGATGCTTTACTCTCCGAGCCACCAGGGAAGCCTATATATTATTCAGCCTTAAAAAAGGTGAAGTCACTCAGTCGTGTCCGACTCTTTCCAACCCCATGGACTGTAGCCTGCCAGGCTCCTCTGTCCATGGGATTTTCCAGGCAAGAGTCCTGGAGTGGGTTGCTATATCCTTCTCCAGGGGACCTTCCTGACCCAGGGATTGAACCAGGTTCTACCTGCATTATAGGCAGACACTTTACCGTCTGAGCCACCAGGGAAGATTCTTAAAAAAAGGAAATTCTAAACATATACTACTACATGGACATCATGCTAAGTGAAATAAGCTAGTCACAAAAAGACAAATACTGTTTGACTCCACCCATAGGAGGTACTTAGAGTAGCCCAATTTTTGTGTACAGAAAGTAGAATGGTGGTTGCCAGAGGCTGGGGGAGGGGGACGTGGAGTTCTTATTTAACGGGCACAGAACTTGTTTTGCAAGATGAAAGGAACTCTGGAGATTGTTTGCACAGCAGGTGGATGAACTTGATACTACTGAACTGGGCACTTAAAAATGGCTAAGGGACTTCCAAGGCAGTCCAGTGGTTAAGACCCCAAGCTTCCAATGCGGGAGTCATGGGTTAGATCCCTGGTCAGGGAACTAAGATCCCATATGCCTTGTGACCAAAAATAAAGAAAAAAAGAGCTCTGGCTTCTGAAGAAAAAAAAAATTCCTAAGAGGGTAAATTTCTTGTTATGTATATTTAACACAATTAAAAAAATTTTTTTTAAAGGAGTTCTGACTTGGCCCAGATTGTTTCCTAGCAAGTTTGTCCTAAGCACCCTTGTGGATTTCTGACCTGTTACGCAGCCACATAACACCTTGAGGAGAAGCACTCCGTCCATTCCCTGGGAAATGACCGAGGCTGTCACTCCTCAGGGTGCAGTTCAAGGACGCTAACGTCAGTATCACCCAGGCTGGTTAGAAACCTAGAACCTGTCCCACTCCTGCCAAACTTAATTAGAATCTGCGTTTTAACAGATTTCCAGATAATTCTTGCAGGTTAATTCCTGAAAAACTTGTCCTCAAGGAGAAGAAGGGCATTAAAGAGAGGGGTGAGGGGAGCACCACCCCCCACCATTCCCCCAACTTACAGGTAGGGAAACGGAGGCCGAGATGCCCAAGGTTCCTGCTCCAAGCGTGGCTAGAAGGTGTGGCACAGGCAGGTGGGTTGGGTGATGATGCTAAGGAGCAAACGGGGGCACCCATCCATCGATGCATTCCTTCCTTCCAGAGTAAAATCCTAGGGATTCTGCTGTGAGTGAGATGAGCCAGAGCGGTCTTCAGGCAGAGCCCACCCCAGGTGCTACAGCCTCTGTACCCAATGCCTCCAGACTGGGCCACAACAACCACCACTTCCATGCCCCTCCCCGCCAGGGTCTTTCCCAGATCCGGTGCTGGGGGCACGGTCAGGAGGGCTGGCTCTCACAGTGGGCCACTGGGTCCTCGGGGGCGCTTTTTATACGAGCAGAGGCTGGTCCAGGGAGTCTGCTCCGCTCCCTGTCATGCATCCCAAGGCGACTGCAGGCCTGGCGGTAGCACAGGCAATGAACTTGTCTCCTGGGCTCCCTTCCCACCGCAGCTTGCTTGAGGGCTGGGACAGGAAGGAAGGGGGCAGAGCACAACTATTAAAAGAATGATGAAACTATTGACGGGAACAGGATGTAACAAAAACTGGTTAGAGCCTCCTAGGCACAAGATGGCGGACAACTTGACCTCCAGTAGACCTTGACCCTCATACACTCACTCTAATACATTAGCCTCTGCTAAAGGGCACACCCACCAGAGCAGCGGCAGTTCCATAAAAGGCAAAAAGTGGCTGCTACCCTAGTTCCCGAAAATCCCTGCCCCTTCTCCAAGACAGAATATTCCTCCCACTCATTAGCCTATGAAATGACCCAGCCCATAAAAACTAAGCACCCCACACTTCCAGGCACCTCTCCCACCTTCTGAGACAGCCCACACTGTGTCTATGGATTGTGCCTCTAACTAAACCTTTCATTTTCCTGTGGCTTGCTCTTGAATTCTTATCTGCATAACCTGCCCCGAGGACAGATATGAGCTTGACCATCCTCTTATGCCCCATTTTTCCTACGACAGAGCCAGCAGTCCATTCTTGGGGCCCCACCGTGGGTCTCCAAGGACCGGAATCTGAGTCCTCACCTTAGCTCCCTCCAGACTTTCAGGCTTCCCACAGTGGGTTCAGCACAGCCCCAGCTTGGGCACCTGCGGTGCCTTCCCTTCCCTGGGCCTCCAGTACTTTTCACTCCATCCTGGGAAGCGGCCCGCACCTGCCCACCCTCTTCCTCATTCACTTCCGGCCACGCGATTCGCGCACGTGGGTGTGACCCGGCCCTCCGCACTCGAGGCAGTGATCCCCTCGGATACAGGGTCCGGGATGGAGCGGAGGCGGAGCTTTTGCTTGGGTCGCACTCGAACTACCCGGTTCCGAAGGTACGCACCTGCCTGCTGCTGGTGCTGCTAAGTCACTTCAGTCGTGTCCGACTCTGTGCGACCCCATAGACGGCAGCCCACCAGGCTCCCCCGTCCCTGGGATTCTCCAGGCAAGAACACTGGAGTGGGTTGCCATTTCCTTCTCCAGTGCATGAAAGTGAAAACTGAAAGTGAAGTCGCTCAGTAGTGTCCGACCTTCAGCGCTCCTCCGCCCATGGGATTTTCCAGGCAGGAGTACTGGAGTGGGGTGCCATCGCATCTGCCTAGACTTGATTAACCAAACTCTTGGATCCTCGGTCTTTTTCCTCTTTCACCTTTTGCTCAGCCGCATTTTCAGAGACACCGAGCGCACGCCCCACTGGGGAGCCGCAACTCCGGACAACGCCCTGGCAAAAGCCCCGCCCCGAACCCTGGAGTTCCTCCGGGGAGAGTGAGGGTCCCGGGCGCTGCGCTGGGCTCGGGCCAGGGAGAGTCGGGCCGGGAGGATCTCCAGGTTCCAGGATTCCCAGCAGCAAAAGCAGTTCATTGCATCTTCCATCCGCCTGTCCGTGGGACCGCGGATACACTTGAACTTTGCGTTCCCAGGGTCTGGGGGGCATCTCCATGGACTGCGATGCAAAGCAGACAACCACGGGCACTGCTTCCCCGGTCCCCAGGTGGGAAAAGGGCAGAAATGGGTGAAACTCCGTGAGTCAGCGTACCCGGGGCCTGCCTGGCCGGCCCAGAGAGGCGCCGCCCCTCGGCGGGGACGCGGTGCCACTGGAGGGCCAGGAGGCGAGGCCGGGGCGCGGCGGGGCGGAGTCCGCGCGGGCTGGCCCAGGCGCTTCCCGGCCGCTGCCGGCCTGGACGGCGCGACGGGCAGGCCTGGGTCATGGCCGGCGGGGCCGCGCACCCGGGAGCCGAGCTGCTGCCCTTTGCGCGGTTCCTGGACTCGAGCCTGCAGCCTCTCGTCTACGGGTACGGCAGGGGCACCCTGCACGAGCTCCGGGCGCGCGAGTTCGGCCGCCTGGCAGGTGAGACCGGCGAGGGGAACCTGTGCGGGGCTGGTGAGGGATACGCGGTTTCTAGAACCAACGTGGGGGAGGGTGAACTTTTTGCTCCCGGTGGGAGCGGCGTTACCTCACTGGCGTCGCATCTTGAATCGAAAGACCTGGAGGGATGTGTCCACGCGCCCTCTTCATGGACGCGGCTCGCTGGGGTCCTACCTGCAACCCCAAGGCTTGCTGCTCCTTAGACTTCCAGTCCTGTGGGACCGACATGGTCCTCTGCCACCTGTCTCTGCCCTCCGGGAACAAGACTGAGGATTCTTTTGCCTTTGCTTGCCCGAGAGACTCCTGGCTCTAAAAGTCCAAATGGAGCCAGGGTTGCAAAATGCAGGAATGTCCGGCAGCTCTGACTGTTCGTCTGCTCGCCCGGGGGCGGGAGCGGTGCTCGCGAGGCCAGCGCGCCGGGTGGGGACCGCGACTCTGCGGGCACGCAGGATGGGGACCGATGGGCTGCGCTCCAGACTCTGGGTTGCCTCGCAGCAACTTTTCTTTTCGAAGTTTCATTTTTTTTTTTTCTCACTCGTGTAGGTAAAACAATGCCTTGGAAGTGCAGCTCGGTGGGGGACCTGAAGAATTAGCAAACCGTGCAATTTGAACTTTTTAAGTACAGGACGAGCTTGTATATTGGACGTGAGGACCGGGATCACATCGTGCCTGAGAGTTCCGCAAAGCGGAACAGGCAGTTTAAATTGGAAGTCAAGCTCCATGTGGCCCGCGGTCCTCCCAGCCCATTGCTGCAGGGCGGGAGGGGACCACTCGCACTGGGTCGGGACTCATCCTTTTGCCGGGGATCTGGTATGAGGGGCTTCGTCAAGCGTAGACCGGCGTGCTGGTTGAACTGGGAGAGATGAGGGGTAAGGGGCAGGACGTGGCGCCGGGCACCGGGATTTGAGGTGCACTTATTCTGGGCTTCCCTGGTGGCTCAGACGGTAAAGAACCTGCGTGCGAGGCAGGAGACGGGAGTTTGATCCCTGGGTCGGGAAGATTCCCTGGAGAAGGGAATGGCTACCCGCTCTAATATTCTTACTTGGAGAATTCCATGGACAGAGGAGCCCGGTGGGCTACAGTCCATGGGATCGCAAAGAGCAGGACACGACTGAGCGTCTACGACTTTGACGTTCTTTACTTTATTCTGTCTTGGTGAACAGTGTCACTTTCCAGCTTGTGACAGAACAGCAGCCAGGATGTATGTTTCATTAATCAGCTTTTTGCCTCATTTTCTCATGTTTCGGAAAGTGATTCTTTTTTTCTTTTTCCTCCTTTGGGAGCTTTAAGGGCTGTGGTCTGGTCTGTACTTACCTGGAGAGGCTCAAGGAGGAGACAGGGGCCCTCTGGCCGTCTCTCTTCTCTCCCTGATCTTCCCAGTCCCGCATTGACCTGCTGGAGACAGTTCCCCTTTTCCCTCCCCATCTCCCTCTCCTTCTCTGAATTTTTTTGGTTATGGAAACTTCCCACCCACAGAAATAGAGACAGCTATAGAATAAACACCCGACAGGTGCAGAGGAAGTGAGAAAGGTGTCCCATTCTTTTGAAGCAAATCCCAGAGGCTGTTATTGTTCAGTCCCTAATTATTTTAGCATCCCTCCTCCTTAATCCCCTGATCCCCTCCAGATGTGATCTCTTACACCCATCATTAGCTGACCCCTCCTCTCAACATCACCTGGGAAAGTAGGAAGTAGATGTCTCTTTGTTTCATTCTTGTGTCTCAGTGAACAGCACGCTTTTCCTCAGGGTAAAATTTAGGATCCCAGGCTGGCCTTAAGTGCCCCTTTAACATCTACTCTATTTGTGGTAGTGTTTTGTGATTATCTGTCTATCTGTCATCTATCTATTTGGTACAATTTCCCAACATTTCCTCTGCATTACGATTGTGGTAGACATTTGTGGACTAAACTCACCCTTCCCATCACTGAGAGTCTTGGAAAATATCCCACCTTTTTTCACATGGAAACAAATGAACCAGCAAGAGGGCAGGGAAAAATAAGCAAACCAAAATAACTCAAGATTCCCCCTCTTCTTCCTTACCCTGACCCCTATCCACATCCCCTCAAAGTTTTCCTGCAGGTTTGAGAATTTGTCTGGTTAAGTGGTTTGCTCTGGATAATTAAATGCTTAACCTTTAAGTGCTGAAATATTTCCCAACCCATTGGATGGGAACATCCTTGTTTTCGTGAAGGGAGCTTGTTGATTCCACAGATGTGGTTCAAAATGGTTCTTAAAGCCTCTGGGTGCTGACTGATGGTCACTCACCTTATGTGGAACGGAGAACTGAAGTTACACGAGCCAGAGCAGATCCTGGGATTTCCTTTCTTGAAGACCTAATGCCAACTAGTTTAGGGGTCTTTTGCCTGTTTCTTCTAATAATAATGGCAGTTCACTGTAGCTCTCCCTAATGATGGGTGGACAACAGCCTTTCTTTTGGTATGGTGTCTTTCTGAATCTTCAGTAAATGAGAAGATTATTTGAAAACTAATGTTTTGGATTAGGCAATACATTTAACATGGTACCAAATCCAAAAGGTGCCAAAAGAGGTTGAAGAGTGGCCAGGGCGCCCCCACTCTCGCTCCAGCTGCAGCCACCGTGGCCACCCCACAGTCAACTGCTGCCATTTATGTTTTGTATGCCTTTCCAGTGCTTGGCTATGTTTATATGTATGTGTACATGTTTGTTTGTTTGTTTGTTTTCACATGGTTCAGCCATAACATTTCTTACCACCTGACATAATTTACGTTTATTTATAGTCTTTCTCTGTTACTAGCATACGGCTTCTATTTTGTCTTGTTATGTTCCCAGCACTTAGAACAGTGCCTGAAACAGTAAGTGCCCCAAAATATTTCTTGAATATGAAAACACTCAATAAACTAGGAATAAAAGGAAGTTTAATCAACCAGATAAAGACCATCTACAAAAAAACCCCACGGCTAACCTCATACTTAAAGGTGAAAGAATGAAAATTTTACCCTTGAGATTAGGAACAAGGCAAGGAAATCTGTTCTTAGAACTTCTATTCAGTATAGTCCTAGAAGTTCTAGCCAGGAAAATTAGGCAAGAAAATGAAATAAAAGTCATCCAGATTGAAAAGGGAAAAGTAAAATGTCTCTACTTGATGAGAGTGTAATCTTGTATACAGAAAATCCTAAAAAAAAAATCCACACGCAAAACAGAACTAAAAAACAAATTCAGCAAAGTTGTAGTATAGATCAGTATACAAACATCAATTCAATTTCTATATAGTATCAATGAACACTATGCTAGTGAAATGAAGAAAACAATTCCCAAAGCCTCAAAAAGAATAAAATACTCAGGAATAAATTTATCAAAAGAAATATAAGACTTATCAAAAGAAATACAAAACTACAAAACATTGAAACAAAAGAAGACCTAAATAAATGGAAAGACATTTTACATTCATGGATTGAAGGACTTAATGTTGTTAAGATGTCACTACTCCTCAAACTGACCTAAGACTCAATGCAATTTCTATCAAAATCCCAGGTATTTTTTTTTTGACAAGTTGATCCTAAAATTCATGTAGAAATGCAAATGATCCAGAATACCCAAGGCAATCTTGAAAAAGAACAAAGTTGAAGGGTTTACACTTCCATAAAAGGAAAGGTAAGTAAGATTTATATAAAGTTACAATAATCGAGACAGTGTGGTATTGGCAGAAAGATAGACACACAGACCAATGAAGTAGAATTGTGAGTTGAGAAATAAGCCTGTACATTTATGGTCGATTTATTTTCATCAGGATGCCAAGACTATCCATCCAGTAGGAGAAAAAAGAATATCTTAAATGGTGTATCTACACACCAAAGACTGAAGTTGGACCCCTCTTCAACACTGTATTTAAAAATTAACTCAAAATGGATCAAAGACCTAAATATAAGAGCTAAAAGTATAAAACTCTTAGAAGAAAGCATAAATATAAATCATTAGGATTAGGCAATGGTTTCTTATGACACCAAAATTACAAATAATAAAAATAGACAAATTGTACTTCATCAAAATTAAAAACATTTTTTTTCCAATGAATACCATCAAGAAAGTGAAAGAACAACTAACCAGGGAGAAAACATATGTCCACACAAAAGTTTGTACACACATATTTACATCAGCATTATTTATAATAGGCAAAAATAAAACCAAATATTTATTAGTAGATGAGTAGTTAAAATATGTGGCATTCCATAAAATGGAATACTCTTCAGTCATAAAAAAGGAAGTTCTGATACATGCTACAATATGGATGCCCCTTGAAATTGTTATGCTAAATGAAAGAAGCCAGACACAAAAGCCCACGTGTTGTATGATTCCATTTATATGGAAAGTCCAGAATAGGTAAATATATGCTGTGCTGTGCTTAGTCATTCAGTCATGTCTGACTCTTTGTGACCCCATGACTATAGCCCACCAGGGGATTACAGTCTAAGGGGCTTCTCTAGGCAAGAATACTAGAGTGGGTTGCCCTGCCCTCCTCCAGGGGATTTTCCCAGCCCAGGGATTTAACCCAGGTCTCCTACATTGCAGGAGGATTCTTTACCCTTTGAACTTATAGAGGTAGAAAATAGATTGGTGATTGCCAGGGCTAGGGCTGGGTGGATTTGGGGAGTGAGTAGTAATGGCTGTGGGCTCTCTTTTTGGGATGAATGAAATGTTCTAAAATTAGATAGTGGCCATGGTTGCACAACTATATGAATATACTCAGGACTTCCCTGGTGGCTCAGATGGTAAAGCATCTGTCTAAAATGCGGGAGACCTGGGTTTGATCCCTGGGTCGGGAAGATTCCCTGGAGAAGGAAATGGCAACCCACTCCAGTACTCTTGCCTAGGAAATCCCATGGATGGAGGAGCCTGGTGTAGGCTACTGCCCATGGGATCGCAAAGAGTCGGACACGACTGAGTGACATCACGTTGAATATGAATATACTAAATGAATATACTAAATTGTGAACTTTAAAAGGACAAATTTTATGGTACGTGAATTAATCTCAATAAAGCCATTATAAAATAAATGAAAATTTTATTCTGCACAAAGCAAAAATATTTGTTAAGTACATGAAAGAATGAATGAATCTATTCACATGTATGTTCTTGAAAACATGTCTTGGAGTTTGTTCCGTGGCAGTACTTACAAATTACCAGATGGAGGTATTCAAATTCTTTATTTTAAATACATAGACAGTGCTGCACTGAATGTCCTCATTGACAGGCCATTTCACAATTTATAAGGTAGATTTCAGGAGGATGATTATTAGGTCAAGGAGAGTTTGCATTTTGAAAGCATAAGTGACATTGCTAAGTTGCTGTTCATAAAGAAGTGGTACCAGTTTTCCCTCCTACAGCCATGTCCCAACAGGCCTGTTTGCCCACACCTCGCCCACACAGTGAGTTATCCAGCCTTTTGATCTGGGGCAGTCTGATTGGTAAGGCTTGATATCTTGCTGTCATCTCAATTTGCCTGTCTCTATTTGGGGGAGAGAGTGGAAAGGTTGCCTCCATTCCCAGGCATCTCTGAAGCCTTCAGAGCTGTTAAAAGGTTGAAGACTGTGGAAGTCACTGTGGGGAAGCAGAATCAGGGCTGGACAGCCACAGAGGCTGCATGGAAACTCCAGAATAGGGTGTGAATCATAGTGTGAAATAGCTTTGCCATCCTGAATCAGGGACATCTGCTAGGCTCCTCCTCCTTCCCTATGGCTGCTCCTCCAGGTTCAGAAGAGACCTGGTTCATTAGGAAGGCTCTCAGGGCCCTAAGTGTCGATAAGTGCTGAAGTGCAGTTCCTCCACTGCTCATGACTGCTTGGATTAAGAATCACGCATCAACAAGGGAGGGTTGGGGAGTGGAAAAGGACTGGCAGTTTGAGATTAGCAGTTGTAAACTGGCTTCCCAGGTGGTGCTAGTGGTAAAGAACCTGCCTGCTAATGCAGGAGACATAAGAGACTCGGGTTTGATCCCTGGGTCAGGAAGATCCCCTGGAGGAGGGCATGGCAACCCACTCCAGTATTCTTGTCTGGAGACTCCCGTGGACAGAAGAGCCTGGTGGGCTACAGTCTATAGGGTTGCACAGAGTTGGACAAGACTGAAGCAACTTAGAACTCATGCACAAACTATTATATATAGGATGTATAACAGCAAGAGATCAAACCAGTCCATCCTAAAGGAAATCAGTCCTGAATATTCATTGGAAGGACTGATGCTGAAGCTGAAACTCTAATACTCTGGCCACCTGATATGCAGACCTGACTCATTGGAAAAGACCCTGATGCTGGGAAAGATTGAGGGCAGGAGGAGAAGGGGACGACAGAGGATGAGATTGGTTGAATGGCATCACTGACTAGACAGACATGAGTTTGAGCAAGCTCTGGGAGTTGGTGATGGACAAGGAAACTTGGTGTACTGCAGCCCATGGGGTCACAAACAGTTGGACACAACCGAGTGACTGAACTGAACTGAAATAGCACGATCCCACTGTATAACACAGGGAACTGTATTCAGTATCCTGTGATAAACCCTAATGGAAAAGAATATGAAAAGAATATTAAAAAAAGAAGAAGCACATGTCAAGATGCTGGGCGAATCAGTGTCCTGTTATGTCTAAACACATCAAATGGGCACTGGCCAGGTTCACACAAAGCAGATCTAGATAAAGTGAGTGAAATACCTCTGAAAATAATCGCAGCTTTATTTTGTATTTTCTTTCAGGAACTGTCTATCTTGACCATGCAGGAACCACATTGTTCCCCCAGAGCCAGATTACAAGCTTCATGAAAGATCTCATGGAAAACGTTTATGGTAAAGAAAAACACAGCGTAACTGATTTTTTGCATTGAGCTTCAGCCAACTATCGGGTTGGCCAAAAAGTTCATTCGGGTTTTTCTGTCCCACCCTGAACGAACTTTCAGGCCAACCCGATGCATTCAGTTGATATATCTATTGCCTAATAAAATGTCAGATGGACGAGGGAGAAAGTGCTGAATACACAGTGCTGGGCAAGCCCCTCATGAGAGGGGGTCAGGCAAGCACCTAGGGTCAGTCCCATAGCACCTGTGCTGCTAGGTAGGAGAGGCTGGTTCAGGGATATGCAGGTAACCTCCAGAAGAAGGGGTTGGTGTCAGGGAGGAGGCCTGGGGTACGAAGGTGCTGCATTTGGTGATGGGGTGGCCCTGTGGGGCCAGCGCAGTGCAGAGGATGGGACAGTGGGGAACATGCACTCATTCACTCCATCAGTGTTTATCAAACCGCCCTGGTGTTGGGAGCATCATGTTGTAATGGGAACAAAGTAAATACGTTCCCTGCCTTCGTGGACTGCGGTCTAGGAGAGACAAGACCTCAATCAAGTGATTCCAAATAAATGTAAAAAAAAGAAAAAGTAAAGTAGTGTAACACAGAAATAAAGTAAATTATTAACGGCGTGACGGGCTGTGACCCAAAGACCCCAGTTCCCCGGGGGGCTTTGTATGTGCAGAGTGACGGTGAATCGGCAGTGTAGCTATCAGGGACAGCTTCTGCAGGAGGGGGCAGATGCTGGAGGAGGAGCAGGAATTCACTCGGAAAAGAGGAGGAGAGGGCATTTCAGGCAGAAGCAGCAGCATGTGCCAGGACCCTGCAGTGGTTTTAGGAACCAGCCCCCAAACAGGGAGGGGAGGAGAGCGGTGGAGATGTGAACAGAGCTGGATAGGTGCGGTATTCAGTTCACTTCTTCCACCTGGTGGGGGTGTGGAACTACAAAACAGCCCAAAGGACATGGCCCAGAATCTATCCTTATAGCCCGTGAGGAGGAACTTAGTTTAATGGCTCAACTATTATTATTTTGTCTTGCTTGACTGTTTTCCTATCTTTCTGCGCTTTTTCACTTCTCTGATTAAATTTACTCTTTGGAACTCAGGGGAGGCTGGATCATACATTATTATTATTATTATTATTATTATTATTATTATTCTGCTTAACTTTTTGAGAAACTGAAGGAGAGGGTATTGGAGGAACACACCAGGAGAGACCATGAGTAGTGACCCTGCGGCTTTGTCTTTGTAACCTTCCAGGTAACCCTCACAGCCAGAACATCAGCAGCAAGCTCACCCATGACACGGTGGAACAGGTGCGCTTCAGGTGAGCAAATCGGGGCGCCCACCTGCATGGGTGCCTGTGGGTGGATGGACTTCCTACCAGCTGCCCACATCCCACAAAGGTGCTGAGTTGGTTTTGGGAAGACCATGTTCAGCTAAATGGCCACACGTGCACGCTGCTAACCACCGGGTCAGAGGTCAGGAAGGTGAGCGTGAGCAGGTGCAGAGCGAGAGCAGATGCCATCACGAGTACAGGCAGGTGCCTCTGAGGTATCCAAGCTGTTGTGTGTGGCTCTGGGCTGGTGCCACCATTCCTGGAGGTCAGAGTGACAAGGAGTGACCCTAGTTCCTAAGTCTTGTTTTCGGGGATAAGAAAGTGCTTTCTCTGGCTTTTTCCTTTACGTATTTCAGATTTAGACATCTTGGTTTTTTCCGTTTCTCCCCTCCCTTTTACTAATATTTGCACATAACAAATTTTGCACATAATTTAGGTGGTACCTAAAGATACTTGACTCAACACAATTTCAAATTATTTCCTACTTGAAAGTGACACCTTTTGCTATAGGATTGCCTGTGTTAAAAGCAACTTGAAACAAGTTGATGGCTTAGAACTTATGACAGAGCCAGACACTAAACCAAGAAGTGGTGTTTTCAGTTGAGTTTAAGGTAGTTGTGGATTTTGTCTTATCCACTTGGGGGTGGGGATTTGGGCGGCTGGGTAATTTTGCCAGTTTGCACCTCTTTGCATCTCTTCCCACAGCTTCCTCTGCCCCTGATCTCACTTCACCATTGTGGCCAAGCCTATCTGGTTTTTTTTTTTTTTTTTTTCCCTAGCTATTAAGATAGAGAGGGGGCTTCCCTGGTGGCCCAGTGGTAAAGAATCTGCCTACAGTGCAGGAGACGCAGAAGATGTGGGTTTGATCCCTGGGTTGGGAAGATTCTCCTGCGGGAGGAAATGGCAACTCATTCCAGTATTCTTGCCTGGAAGCTTCCATAGACAGAGGAGTCTGGTGGGCTACAGTCCATGGGAGTCTCAAAGAGTCAGGCACGACTGAGTGATTGAGCACTCACACATACACACACATGGTGGAGAGACGTCTTATTAAGTAGAAATACAGCTGCCTCTGAGAGTTTAATGCACACGGAGACCGTGGAGTGGCCTGATGCTGTGCTTCTTCCAGGATCCTGGCGCACTTCCACACCTCCCCGGAGGACTATACGGTGATTTTCACCTCCGGGAGCACGGCTGCTCTTAAGCTGGTGGCAGAGGCTTTCCCGTGGGTGTCCCCAGGCCCGGAGGGCAGCGGCAGCTGCTTCTGTTACCTCACCGACAGCCACACGTCCGTGGTGGGCATGAGGAAGATCACCGCGGCCATGAACGTCTCTTCCATCCCCGTCAGGCCAGAGGACATGTGGTCGGCCGAGAGACAGGACGCGGCTGCGGCCGGGGACCCCGCCGGCCAGCCTCCGCATCTCTTCTGCTACCCGGCCCAGAGTAACTTTTCCGGAACCAGATACCCGCTGTCCTGGATAGGCGAGGTCAAGTCCGGGCGGAGGCGCCCTGCGAGCCGGCCTGGGAAGTGGTTCGTGCTGCTGGACGCGGCCGCCTTCGTGGGCACCTCGCCTCTGGACCTGTCGGTTCACCAGGCCGACTTTGTCCCCATCTCCTTCTATAAGATCTTTGGCTTCCCCACTGGCCTGGGCGCTCTGCTGGTGAATAACCGTTTGGCTGCTCTGCTGAGGAAAACCTACTTCGGAGGAGGCACGGCCGCTGCGTACCTCGCGGGAGACGACTTCTACGTCCCGAGAGAGTCGGTGGCTGAGAGGTAACCTGGTGATGGGAGCGGATGCTGAGCGTCAGCATGGCAGGGGCCTGGCGCGTTCCACCTGTAGGACTGTGCAAAGGAGGCGGGGGTGGGCTGGAGCTTCCACAGCAGGCCTGTGAAGACCATGTGTGGGCCTCTCCACAGCTGTGGGGGAGCAAGGGCTTGCTGGTAAGGGCTGTAAGCAGAAGACATAAAGGTCTTCCAGGGGTAAGGAGAGTCAGCACCAGGCCTTTGCCCACAGCACTGACATGAGGCGAAGCTACTGAAGCAGTGACTTTTTTTTATTATAATTTTTATTTTTTTTCAATTATGGAAGTATGATAACTCAGGCTTCCCTGGTGGTTCAGTGGCAAAGAAGCTGCCTGCAATACAGGAGATGGGTTCAATCCCTGGGTCAGGAAGATTCCCTGGAGAAGGAAATAGCAACCCCACTCCAGCATGCTTACCTGTGAAATGCCATGGACAGATGTGATAACACAGTAATAGACTTGGAAAATACAGAACAATGTTACATGTAGTTCCACTGTATATTGCAATTATTTTTTTAGGTAGATAAATTAAGATTTTTTTTAGTTGGAGTTTCAATATCAAACTCTCAAAAATTAACAGAATGAATATACAGAGAAGTAGAAGGATATAGAAGACCTAAAAAGCACTATGAACGGATTCAAGAAGCACAGCATCCCACTCCAGTATTCTCACCTGGAGAATCCCTTGGACAGAGGTGCCTGGCGGGCTATAGTCCATAGGGTTGCAAAGAGTTGGGCACAACTGAAATGACTTAGCACAGAGGCATACAATTTTTGCACAACAGTAGGATACAGATTCTATTCAGTTCCCATAGACTGTAAACTTGGAGATACTGGAACATATCCAGGGACATAAAACAAAGTGCTGAAGCAGCGATTTAAGAATTTGGTACCATTTGGCACAAGTGTGCACACGTGTTGACAGCATGGCTGTATTTCAGCAGCTAGAATCAGCTCAGCTTGGTATCTGGTCAGCAGGAGGAGTCCATCAAATGAGAGACTACCAGATTCAGGAGCGCTGCTAACAGCAGTCTCTATGAGCACCCCCACCATGGGGGGCAGTTACCAGGGAAGTTTGAGGGCTTGCAGCTCCTTGCCTGGGTTTGGTGGTCTGTGTGTCTTTCTCAGGGTGCAGGGGAAGGTGGAGTGGGTGGTGTCCAGGAATCTCCCAGATGGCAATGGCTGGGGCATGAAGATTGAACGTATAAGCGGGTGGAAATGGCAGCCGATCCAGGCTTCTGTGGGGGCCAACAGCGGGTGGTGGCCAGGTACCATGAGGTGGGGCCAGGACCTGGTCACTGTTCTGGGGCCTGAGGAGGCCACAGGGCCTGAATGGGAAGGGGGTTCAGATCCCCTACAGACCCAGGTCAGACTGGAGGGTCCTGCAGGAAGGGGCGTGGCCTCGGCAGTAGGGTCAGAGCCCAGAGTGTAGGTCTCGGAGCTGGACTGCTGGGAGGTGGCTCCCCTGCTACCCGCCGTGGGAACTGGGGCCTGTGATTTGACCTCTGCACCTCATGTTTGTCCTGTAAAGTGCATCTCTTAGAGGGTACAGTTCTTTAACATATAGGTGAAGCATCAAGACTGAGTTGGCATCAATACGTTATGAAGCTATCTGATGTCTCTTTTATTTAGAATTTCTCCATAGACAGGCAGTTCTAAAAACAGGAATGCTAATGTAAAACCTCTTGAATCCAAGTGTGATAGTGTAGCATGTAATGTAACCAAGTGAAAAGAATGACAGGCACACCATGTAAATTAAAGGCAGAACGAAATAACAACCAAAATTTTATTAAGCCAATAGGGGCACCTGAAGGTGAGGAGGAACAGGGCTGCTCGTTACAAGCGGGGCGTGGGTGTGGGTGCGCTGCCTCTTACAGTCTGGGTGAATTGCCTTCTAGCAGGTGCTGCACCAAGATTCCCAGATAGCTGAATGTATTTCTTTACCATTAGAAGTCTCATTTTGGGAGGTTCCCTGGTGGTCCTCTGGTTAGGACTTGCTACTTTTACTTTGGTGGCCTAGGTTCAATCCCTGGTCAAGGGACTAAGATCCCGCAAGTGGGATCTTAGTGGCAAAAAAAAAAAAAGTCTCATTTTTTTCCTTCTAAGCCTAGATTAGCACGCACGAGATTTAATACCCAATCCAAATGTTTCTTGAGCATGTACCTAGACCATGCTCTTTTAACAGAATATTTGTGTATTTATTTGTTTGCTTGGCTGCACCGGGTCTAAGTTGTGGTATGTGAACTCTTAGTTGAGGCATGTGGGATTTTAGCTCCCCGATCAGGGATAGAACCTGGATTTCCTGCATTGGGAGTGTGGAGTCTTAGCCCCTGGACCGCCAGGGAAGTGCCATGTTCTTAATCTTTTTCTATTTCATAACCCAATGAAAACAACTTTTGATGGAAACATAAAACCTCCCTTTTCTCCTGAGTCTATTAAATTTTGATCAATAAATATTTATTATTGATCAATTAATAGCTGAAGTTATTATTGCCTAATCATGTTTAATTTATTAAAGACTTTATTTATTATATGGTCAATTAAATATCAATTGATTCACTGTTAATTTGGTATGTTTATTAATTACCATTTGTTTTATAAGAAAATTCGCATTGTGGTAATGATATTTTGAGCAACTCTTATCCCTGGAGTATTAAAACACAAAGCATGATATTTCCATTGAAAGCTTCAACTTGCATAAGGCTGC
Source organism: Bos taurus (assembly GCF_002263795.3). NCBI lineage: Eukaryota > Metazoa > Chordata > Mammalia > Artiodactyla > Bovidae > Bos > Bos taurus. The sequence goes on along the minus strand of NC_037351.1, from coordinate 20,933,446 downwards.
TATTTGTCACCACTTCCCTGGTAGCTCAGCTGGTAAAGAATCTGCCTGCAGTGCAGGAGACCTTGGTTCAATCCCTGGGTTGGGAAGATCTCCTGGAGAAGGGAATGGCAACCCACTCCAGTATTCTTGCCTGGGGAATTCCATGAACAGAGGAGCCTGGCAGGCCCCAGTCCATGGGATGCTTGCTGGAAACTCCTTGCTGTCCCCAGCCTTTCCCTCGCTAATGCAGCAGCCAGTGGCATCTTATCAAAACCCAGGCCCCATCCACACAGTCACTGTCTCTGCTCAGAGCCCTCCAGCCACTCGTCTGACCCAGGGTGAAGTTCTCTGACTTGCCCTCCGAGCGCTGCCAGGCCCACTGATCTTCTTCCTGTTCCAGATCTACCTGCTCAGGGCTTTCTGCTGCATCCCTCCTTGGAATGCTGTTTCCCTTTGAAACTGTGAACTTAGCTGTTTCAAAAATGAGCAGTTTCCCTTGCTCCCTTACTTTCACTCTGCCTCTGCTTGAGTGATCTTCCTCGGAGAGGACCTGCCCTGACCGTCTCATCTAAAGCAGCCGCCAGCCCTTCAGTGCACTTGTCACCCCTGGCTTGTGCTTATTTGGCTTCCCTGTGTGCTTGCTGTTTGTCGTTCCTTATTTCAGTGCCCTTAGAAGGATGGAAGCCCTGTGAAGGCAGGAATCCTACTTGTTATGTTCACCGCTGTATCCTTAGCAACCAGAACAGTGCCTGGCATGCAGTCCATGGACAATAAAGATTTGATGAGGATTTTGTCTAAATGAGCCATTAAAAAAATGTAAATATAATGAACAGCTTGGTAACAGGAAGTTTACTGAGAGCCTTCTAATAACTGTAGTCCTGTAGACTTTGGAGCGATAGACTCTTGTTAAGAACCTCGTGGCTACACAATGGATCTTACTGAATCAACACCCTGTCAAGGGGTGCTGTCTTGGGGGTCAAGGGCAGCATGGTAGGAGCCACAGCACTTGAGGTTTTGTCAAGTCTGAAGTCTTCCGAGGTCCTGACTATCTTTCAGGGCCCCTCGTCATCACTGTCAGATGTAAGCTGCAGAACAGGTCAGGGACAGAGGTAGCCTGCGTGTCTTGGTGTGACAGCCGTCTGTCTCAAGGCGGGAGGGGAGACAGCGTATAAGGCAGCAGAGGCAAAGTCTCCGTAGACTGGAGGCACAAAGCCCTGGTGTCACATACATGAAATGCACACGGAGGCTTTGGTCACAGCTTGACCTTGTCCCTCTCCCCACTGTTGCAGGTTTGAAGATGGCACCATCTCCTTTCTTGACGTGATAGCACTAAAACATGGATTTGATGCCCTAGAGCGCCTCACAGGTCAGTGGACATCTTTTTTTTTTTTGGTTCTACCAGATCTTAGTTGCAGGACGTGGGATCTTTAGCATGTTAGCACCTAGTTGCGACATGCAGGATCTAGTTCCCAGACCAGGGATTGAACCCGGGCCCCCTGCACTGGGAATGTGAAGTCTTAGCCACTGTCCCCTCAATGGACATCTCTATCCATGTGGCGTTTGCTCCTGTTGCCAGTGTTCTTGAAGGGAGCCCTGGCACAGATGGGATCCAGATAAGGAGAGAGTCTGTGCGAGAGATGAGCAACCGGCAGCTCTGCACTGACGCGGGTGGAGCCGATTCTGAACAACTTCCAGAAATGATTTTGCAGCAAGAGCGAGAGACTGGACCTTTCTCTCTCTCTCTCTCTCTCTCTCTCTCTTTTTGGTGGGTTAAAAATATTTTAAGAATAGAGACTTTCCAAATCCTGAGATTAGTAACCTCATAGAAGCAGAGGAGCCATCCTTGGTCCCTGCACTGGGAATGCTTACAGATCCTGAGAACTTATAAAGCTCTTAGTTCGCTGGGTCTTCCCACAGGGGAGCCTTGTGATGAGCCCACTTTGCCCACAAAGGAGCTTATACTCAGAGAGATTAGATGTCTTCCCCAGGGCCAGGGAACCTGGGAGGGCTAGGGTTTAAACCCACGCAATCCTAATGCCTTACCCGAGTCCCCAGATGTGGTCTCTACTGCTGGCCTTTGCAGCGACACGTGCTTTCTTTCCTGACAAGAGCTTGGGGTGCATGAGCAGGTGGGGGCATTCCCCATAGTCTGACACACACACGGGTGCACATCCAGTCTTGTGGGGTTGACACGGGGTATAGGCTGGAAGAAGCTCTGGTGAGCCGGGCCTCCACCCCCTGCTATGCTGCTGTCGCTCCTTTCAGAGGCTGAGCTTCCAGGTCGGGGCAGCATTGCTTGTCCTGTCCAGAAGGGGATGGAGTTGTGGTGAGCCAGGGGCTTGGCATGGTAGTTAGGCAGCCCTTTCTCTCTCTGTCTCTCTCTTGTCAAAATAACGTAACCCTTAGGTCCTCAGCCTAATCCCAGCACTGCAAACACACAGAACTTGTGGAAGGGTCGTCCTGACAGTAATGCAGGCTGGTGAGCAGGCATCACCCTGACAAAGCGGAGACCGTGAAAACAGACATTGAGAAACAGGCACTTTTTCAAGGAAAGATGCTAACGAGGTGTCCGAGCCACAGGTGACAGAGTCTGACAGGTCTGGGGTACCTCTGAAAGCAGATTGACAGTGTCAACTCCGCAATAAGGCAGACCCTGAGTTTTCCTCACTTAATTGCTCTTTTTTAGAAAAAATTGTGGTGAAATCTATGTAATGTAAGTGGCGTCAGTTTAGCCATTTTAAAGTATATATGGTTCAGTGGCATTAAGTGTATTCACACTGTAGAGCAATCATTACCACTATCCATGTCCAGGACTTTTTAATCATCCCAAACTTAAAAAACAGTATCTCCCCTATTTCCCCTCCCCAACCCATAGTACCTCTGTTCTTTCTGTTTCTATGAATTTGCCTATTTTAGGCACCAGACATAAAAGGGATAATATGATATTTGTCCTTTTGTGCCTGACTTATTTTACTTAGCATAATATTTTCAGAGTTCATCCATGGAATAGCAAGTATCCTTAGCTGCTTTGCATAGTATTAAAATGATTTAAACACTCACCAAAAAACAGCAAAAAAGAAATATGTTTAAAGACAAAATTATACATTTTTGCAGTCTGTTACAAAAGAGTCTAAATTAGCTGAATGCTTAAGTAACATTTGTTTTTTTTTTAATTTTGAAAAGGAAGATGATAGCACTTTCTATGGAAAAATTCCACAGAAGCAGTAGTGGTAAACTGTCATTCGGTACCGATGACCTAAACATTTATTGTGTGGGCAGTACCATACTCTGTTTACAAGTAGAGTAAGTTCTCTACATACGAACCTTCACATTGCGAACTTTCAAAGATTCGAACATGCATTCTCGTGTCTAGTCACCTACGTTAGTTCACATGTCTGGCGTATATTTTCATGTGCGTGCACCCTCTACGAGTGGTTGTACTTTTGTGTACTCTGCTGTATAATAAGGTATAGAGTGTGATTGTACAGTGTCTTTATTTCAAGACCAGGATGTCTGGAAACAGACATAAAAACAGCAGTGATGTAGCTGGCACTACTGTACTTTTCAAGGTGCTGTACTGTAAGATTAAAAATGTTTTCTTTTTGTGTCTGTTTCTTACGTATTACTTGTGTGAAAAGTATTAAAAACCTATGTAGGTACAGTTCTATATAGCCGATCACAGGCTACCTTTGTTGGACTTACGAACAAGTTGGACTTAAAAACGCACTTCCGGGATGGAACTCAATTGTGTGTAGAGGATTTACTGTGTTTAAAATCATTAATATGAGGTCCAAGTTTGCCAGTTATAATGATCTCATGTTCTTAAAACTGAGACTGAATTTTCCATCACGTTCATGCTTCCCTTTCACCCCCGTTCGCTGCTCTGAGGTGGGATGGAGAGCATCCGGCAGCACACGTTTACCCTGGCTCAGTACACCTACACTGCCTTGTCTTCCCTGCGGTACCCCAACGGAGCCCCTGTGGTGCAGATTTATAGTGACTCTGACTTCAGCAGCCCAGAGGTGCAGGGTCCGGTCATCAGCTTCAACGTGCTCGATGACCATGGGAACGTCGTTGGTTACTCCCAGGTGGGTTTTCTTTTCATCCTGCTAACCTGTTCATTTCAGCATCTACAATCATTAGTTGTCTCTTGGGTGAGTTGATTGTGAAGATATTGGCCCTCCCCACCCCTCACCCATCACTTACACAGCAGCAGAAGCAGCCCAGTGTCATTCAGAAACAGGCAATTTTAAATGTTTTTGAGGGGTGGTGTAAAACACACTGGGGCCAAAGGTTTGCCTTCTCAAATACGTTATTCTGGGTAGTTGGTACAATAAGTTTCCTTCTTTTTTTTTAATATATTTTATTTTTTAACTTTACAATATTGTATTGGTTTTGCCATATATCAAAATGAACCCGCCACAGGTGTACATGTGTTCCCCATCCTGAACCCTCCTCCCTCCCCATACCATCCCTCTGGGTCGTCCCAGTGCACCAGCCCCAAGCATCCAGTATTGTGCATCGAACCTGGACTGGCGACTCGTTTCATATATGATATTATACATGTTTCAATGCCATTCTCCCAAATCGTCCCACCCTCTCCCTCTCCCACAGAGTCCAAAAGACTGTTCTACACATCAGTGTCTCTTCTTGAATCTAAAATAAGTGTATTTTTGAGGGTGTGGAGGAGGGCAGGCTGAGGACTCTGAAATGTGCTGTGGCAAGCATGATGCTGAGCTCAGGTTGGGCTGCTCCTCACTGAAAAGTCAATGAAGCGGGGGCAAGTGTCAGTAGAAAGGAAAGCTATTGAGTCAGAAAAGCTGGAGTCTAGGGAGATAGTGGACTCATGTCTGGAGACTAACTCCAAAGATTCTGCTCAGTCATGACTATTTTTAACAGGAAAATGGGGAAAAAAAACAAGTTAATCATTAAGGTAAGAGGTCAGGTTCTTTGTCATGTCTCACCGTGTGTAGACCTGCTGATGTCTCCTGATCTTCTTTTGGATACTGTCTGGCCTGCATGGTCCTCTTGCAGATTGCCAAGGGGAGCTGGGGGTATAGAGTCAATCATTCTTTAACTATGTAATTCTTCCTTCTTACTCCTTTTAATCCTGAAAAGGGATCAACTGGTTAGGCCAGGCATTGTGTACATTCAGTAGAGCGTAAGTCAGGAATTAAGTTAAATGTTACCTCGTGATCTCATTTTTATAATTAAGGTCTGAGGAAAACAGAGATGAACAAATTGAAGAGGGGCAAAAGAACTGCTTACAAATTCCCACTCTCAGGGATCATTCCCTATCTATGGGAATAGGGACAAAAGTCTGTCTTCTGTAATTGCTTCACACTGAGAAAGGGTGTCTCAGTCTTAGGGTGAAAGATGTCCACGTGGGTCTGAGGCATCTCTTTGCTGACCATTTTAGTTGCCAGCTTACCTATGTGGGCAGAGCAAGCTACAGTTATTCTAATGCCCACAAAGACATAGATTATTATGAGCAATAATGTTAATTCCATTCTTTCATCAAACACTGAGTCTGTGACTCTGTTGTCCTACTCATTGACTGACTGAGCCTGCTCTTTTGTGACTCTTGGAGGCCTGGGAGATTTCAGTTTTTCTGCAAACAAGAGGCAGGGGATATACAGGAGCCTTTGTACTTGGGTTGGGGCAGGGAATCGGTTCCAGGCAGAATGGTGAAAGAATCACCCATTTGCCCAGAGAAGCAAAGAGTAAGATTTCCCCAAGAAGAGGGAGCTGCCCATCTTGGTGTCTACCTGACTTCACTGGGACCCTCATTCCCTGAGGTCTCACACAGGGGTTTCTCCCTTGTGCGTCTATAGAGGAAGCTCATCCCATGAGTGGGGGTCATAGCTGGGGCATGGCCAGCTGTGTCAGCTCAGGAGAATCCTGGGTTTGCCTGGTCTTTGTCACATGTGGGAATTCCACAGAGATTCAGAGGGTCTTTGGAAACATTATACAGCATCATGGCTGGGTCTGGCTGTCTCTTTTTCAGGGGATTTGTGAAGGAATTGCACCTCCTGTGAAAAGCTTTTGGGTACCTGTTTTTGATATCCAGGCCTCCTCATTTCAGTGGTGCCTCATTGGGTGACATCAGTGACTCATGGACATGAGTTTGGGCAAGCTCTGGGAGTTGGTAATGGACAGGGAAGCCTGGTGTGCTGCAGTTCATAGGGTCGCAGAGACTCAGACGTGACTGAGCAACTGAACAAACACAAGCACCTCCTCATTTCATTTTCCCCTCTGGTGGAAGTCAGTCTACCCAGTTTTTAAGTGGGTGGGTTCAGATTCAGGCTGCCTTGTACTGGCTCTCTGAGCTTGGGTGAGGTAATGTAAGCTCCCCAAGTCTCTGTGAAATGAGGTAAGAATGTACCCTGATGACAGTTTGTCATGAGGGTTGAATGAGATACAATATATAGCTCCTTAGTGTCGGGCTGGCATGAAGCAAGTGCCCCATTGTACTGGGAATATAGCTCTCATCCTGTTCCAGCAGCCAGCTCCTTCACCCGGCTGGGCACTGGCCAAGCCTCTGTGGGATTCCAAAGGTCTCAGGGTGAGAAAAGATGAAGTTGTGATGAGAAAGTAGAATGGAGGGCAACTGTGGCCAAAACAGCCTCTTCCACCCACTTGCTTTTCTGGGTGGGGTCCCTGTCTTTTCCCCTTGAGCCTTGGCGGGTCTGTGACTCACTCACATTCAACAGCATGCCCCCAAAGGTGACACCGCTTGGCTTTGGAGGCTACAGAAAAGCCCATGCAGCGTCAGCATTGCTTCCTGGGGCATCCGCTTTCGGAGCCTCAGGTTACTGTGGAAGGAGGTATACCCTGAGCAGCCATGCTGTGAGGAAGCCAGAAGCAAGCATGTTGGTGACTGTCCTGGTTTGAGCGAGGCCAGACCTGTCTTTGAGAAACTGAACCTCAAGGGAATTCTAACCCCAGGCATGTCACTCCCAGCCTTCTAGTCTTGCCAAATGAGATCAGCCATCTCTGGGCCCTTCTGAATATCTGAGGCCCTGTAGCCATGAGCACAATACAATGGTTGTTGTTTTATGCCATGGTGTCTGGGTGGCTCATTTTGTGGCTGTGGCAGCTGGAATAGTGCATACGCACTGTGTCTGGGAGAGGGGTGAGCGTAGGGGACTTATAATTCAGCTTGGTGGGAGCTGGGGTCGGGGAGGGAGGAGCTTTCCTAGGGGCTTTCCCTTGAGTGGAGGTCACCTGACCCTGGAGGTGGAGTTGGCCAGACCCAGTGGGGTCGCCAGGCCTCACCACAGAGAGCAGGGAATCGCTGGGTTTCATCAGCAGAAATGGCTTCTTCACACTCTGACAGTCCCGGAGCGATGGCTAAAGTGCCGACAGTGTGGTCTCTGCAAAGGCATGTGGGAGGCACTGCTGTTGTGACCGCCCCGCAGGGCGGCCAGGCGGACCTGTGCGTGGTGACCTGTGTCTGCAGACGCAGGTCTCTGGCCACCCTGCATGTTCTTCCCAGGAAGAAAAGTCTCCAAGCCTTGCCCAGCCGGGCAGTCGTGTTTGTTTCCTCAAATGCAATTAGAGGACTTCCCTGAGTTTAGCCTGAGTCACCAGGGCTAAGGACCCTCACTGGGCCCCCAGGCCTTTGGGGGCATGGAACCCTGGACCCACAAACAGAGGAACTGGCACAAACATCCCTCATGCCAGCTCACCTTTGAGCCTTGTGAGCAAGAATCACCTGTCCAGCTTCCAGAGGAGAGGAAAAAGACTTGGAACTTCTGGATTGAATTGCAGTTCTGTGATTGAACCCAAAGTCTAGGATATTATGAAAAGCAAACCGGTAGCATGCGGTGTCAACATAGTAATGTTTGTAGTCTGGGCTGGGAGCCGAGGCAGGGCTCCTATGAGTGGTAGCTCTGCTAAGGCCTGCTCTGGGATCGGGGCACATGGTCCTGGTCTGTCTTGCCTAAGGACACTGAGGAGCTGCCCCACATCCCAGCCACACTCAGATTTTATTCTTGTGAATTTCACTTGAAACCTGTGGGGTCTTCTTTTTCAAAAATTAATTCCTTAAAATTCTTTTTTTAACACGTGAGATCAAATTGATGTATAACATTGTATTAGTTTTAGGTGTACAACACGGTAATTCTATATATGTATACGTTGGGAAATGATTTCTACAAGTTTAGTTAACATCTGTCACCACACATGGTTATAAAAATTTTTTTCTTGTGATGACAACTTTTAAGATTTACTCTCTTAGCAACTTTCAAGTATATAATACGCTATTGTTAACTATAGTCACCATGCTGTATGTTATAACCCCAGGACTTATTTATCTGTACAAGTTTGTATCTTTTGATCACCTTCACCACACCCTACCCTCCCTTGCCCCTGGCAACCACCGATCTGTTCTCAGAATTTTTATTTGATTCCATGTGTGTGAGCACACAGTATTTGTCTTTGTCTGACTTACGTCTTAGCGTATTTCATTATGACTGAGCAAAAGCCCTCAAGATCCATCCTTGTCACAAACGGCAGGATTCCCTTTTTTTATAGCTGAACAATATTTCACTGTTTTGTTTATATACATCACATTTTCTTTATCCATTAATCCTTTGATGGATGCTTAAATTGTTTTCATGTCAGCAGTAAACGTGGGAGTATAGATCTCTTTTCAAGAGAATGATTTCATTTCCTTCAGGTAAATGCAGCAATTCGTTCTTTTCCGTAGTTGCTGTGCGCATTCCCACCAACAGTGAACCAGCGTTCCCTTTTCTCCATGTTCTCCCCAACTCTTATTATTTGTTGTCTTTCTGATGATAGCCTTTCTAACAGGTGTGACATTACATGCTACATACTAGATATTTGAGAGGTGGTATCTTATTTTAGTTTTAACTTACATTTGCCTAATGACTAGTGATGTTGAGCATGTGTTCATGCACCTGTTGGCATTTGTATGTCTTCTTTGGAAAAATGTCTATACAGATTTTCAGCTCATTTAAGAAACCAGATGATTTTAAATGTGAGCTCTCAACTTGGAATTTGGTGTAATATTTTTCACTTTTCGCAGGCATATATCTATTACCCAACTCAATTCAGTTCAGTCACTCAGTCGTGTCCAACTCTTTGCGACCCCATGAATCGCAGCACGCCAGGCCTCCTTGTCCATCACCAACTCCCGGAGTTCACCCAAACTCATGTGCATCAAGGGTGATGTCATCCAGCCATCTCATCCTCTGTCTTCCCCTTCTCCTCCTGCCCCCAATCCCTCCCAGCATCAGAGTCTTTTCCAATGAGTTAACTCTTCGCATGAGGTGGCCAAAGTGTTGGAGTTTCAGCCTCAGCATCAGTCCTTCCAATGAACATCCAGGATTGGTCTCCTTTAGGATGGACTGGTTGGATCTCCTTGCAGTCCAAGGGACTCTCACGAGTCTTTTTCAACACCACGGTTCAAAAACATCAATTCTTCGGTGCTCAGCTTTCTTCACAGTCCAACTCTCACATCCATACATGACCACTGGAACAACTATAGCCTTGACTAGATGGACCTTTGTTGGTAAAGTAATATCTCTGCTTTTCAATATGCTATCTAGGTTGGTCATAACTTTCCTTCCAAGGAGTAAGCGTCTTTTAATTTCATGGCTGCAGTCACCATCTGCAGTGATTTTGGAGCCCAGAAAAATAAAGTCTGACACTGTTTCCAGTTTCCCCATCTATTTGCCATAAAGTGATGGGACCAGATGCCATGATCTTCGTTTTCTGAATGTTGAGCTTTAAGCCAACTTTTTCACTCTCCACTTTCACTTTCATCAAGAGGCTTTTTAGTTCCTTTTTACTTTCTGCCATAAGGGTGGTGTCATCTGCATATCTGAAATTATTGATATTTCTCCCGGCAATCTTAATTCCAGCTTGTGCTGCTTCTAGCCCAGCGTTTCTCATGATGTACTCTGCATATAAGTTAAATAAGCAGGGTGACAATATACAGCCTTGACATACTCCTTTTCCTATTTGGAACCAGTCTGTTGTTCCATGTCCAGTTCTAACTGTTGCTTCCTGATCTGCATATAGGTTTCTCAAGAGGCAGGTCAGGTGGTCTAGTATTCCCATCTCTTTCAGAATTTTCCACAGTTTATTGTGATCCACACAGTCAAAGGCTTTGGCATAGTCAAGAAAGCAGAAGTAGATGTTTTTCTGGAACTCTCTTGCTTTTTCCATGATCCAGTGGATGTTGGCAATTTGATCTCTGGTTCCTCTGCCTTTTCTAAAACCATCTTGAACATCAGGAAGTTCACGGTTCACATATTGCTGAAGCCTGGCTTGGAGAATGTTAAGCATTACTTTACTAGTGTGTGAGATGAGTGCAATTGTGCAGTAGTTTGAGCATTCTTTGGCATTGCCTTTCTTTGGGATTGGAATGAAAACTGACCTTTTCCAGTCCTGTGGCCACTGCTGAGTTTTCCAAATTTGCTGGCATAATGAGTACAGCACTTTCACAGCATCATCTTTCAGGATTTGAAATAGCTCAACTGGAATTACCCAACTGGATAAGCTTTAATTATCAGTAATATTTTATAAAATGTATTTAGTAAACCCATGATGGATCATAGCACTTTAGAGAAAAATTCCAAGCTCATATTTTAATTTTACTGTTAGGAAAGAGAGACCCAAATATGGAACCTGAAACTCTTTTCAGTCCAGGCAGTCAGAGGAAAACTGGACACTCCTAACCCTAGTTCTGTGTCATATTAAACCCATAGGTGGATAAAATGGCCAGCCTTCACAACATCCATGTGCGAACCGGCTGCTTCTGTAACACTGGGGCCTGCCAGAGGCACCTGGGGATAAGTGATGAGATGGTGAAGAAGCATCTTCAGGTTGGTACTGGACCCTCTGGCCCGAACGCTGGCCAGCAAGACCCAATGCTAATGCCTCATCTTGACCAGAGGCTGGATCCGTGTCTGGAGTGGGGGCTGGTCTTCGGGTTCATTTCTCTGAGCCCACCCTGTGAACGTGCAAAGAAAAAAGGGTCAACAAAATTAGCAAATGCTTCAAGATAGTGACTCTATGCCAGGCGTTTTTTAGTTTGAGGGCAAAAATTTAAAGGCAGTAGAGGACTTTTTTTTTTTTTTAATTCAGAAGATGACTTTTAACAGAGGACAAGCCAATGTGAAAATGTGCTCATACATGCAGAGGGTCCTTAACTCGTTTAGTCCTTCCAGAGTGAAATCTGCAAGCTAAGAAGTCGCTCATCCTTTGGCAGAGTGAGGAGAGGAACTTTTCCAGCGGGCTTCTGCATTTCTCAGGTCCCCACCCTTCCTGCCATGGCTTCCCTGGTGGCTCAGAGGTTAAAGTGTCTACCTCCAATGTGGGAGACCCCGGTTCAATCCCTGGTTCAGGAAGACCCCCTGGAGAAGGAATTGGCAACCCACTCCAGTGTTCTTGCCTGGAGAATCCCATGGACGGAGGAGCCTGGTAGGCTACAGTCCACAGGGTTGCAAAGAGTCGGACAAGACTGAGTGACTTGACTTTCTTTCACCCTTCCTGCCACTTCCCTGAGGTGTGGTTTGTCACTTCAAGGTACGTTTTATTTTGAACCATTTCATAAGACTAGTTTGAGTGGCAAAAAGCCTTATTTATATCAGAATAGTTTATAAATTGTTTCTTTTGGCTGCCACTAAATAATGAATATATTAGATCCCAACCAACAATGAACTGTGTTCTGCTTAAAAAGTGAGAGGGAGTCTTAGAACACAAATGAATGGAATTCCAGATATAATATTGAACCCGAGGAATGCCATGGATCCATCTCTTTGGATATCTGACTTGGGTTCAGCTCTGGGGAGGTAGGCCGCTGGAGCAGTGATCAATACCAGGCAGCGGGGCTTGGAGAGGCTTGGGGACTTCTTGCTTTTCTTTCCCCACTTCCCGGCCAGGCACTTAGTACTGCCTTTGGCTTTCATTATGGGCTTGGGCCAGTCGTTCCTTGGGGCAGCATCTCTGTTTTGCCCTTTTGTCAAAAGGCAGCTGCAAAGGATACAGGCCTCCCTTCGATCCTGAGAGAGTCTAAAAGGCATGGCCAGTAAGCTTTCCTCCCCCTTCAGCCCTGGGTAGGCCAAGGAGCTGACCCATCTGTGCTTCTGAAACTCCGGTCTGTATTGATGCCCCTGTGGGTCAGCATTGTGTATATGGCTCTGGTTAATGCTTTATGTGAACAATTGCTTTTAAACTTAAAAAAAAAAAATTTATTTATTTATATTGAACTATAGTTGATTTACAGTGTTGTGTCTTTTAAACGTTTTAATGGCCCCTTGGGATTGGTATAGGTCCCCATCCACAGTGAGCCACGTGGTGGCCGGAGAGGGAGTCAGGGCCCTGGGTTTGCGGAACTATGCCTGAGGCACGCAGCTCTTCTTAGTGTTGCAGTTCTGTTTTCCTGGGTGCATTTTATCTTCTATTATCAATAAACGTTGTTTTACAGAATGGTTTCTGGTCCATCCGTGAGGCATATTCTCTCTGGCTGACTTGTTTCTTTCTCCTAGGCTGGTCATGTCTGCGGAGACGATGTGGACCTCATAGACGGGCAGCCGACGGGCTCTGTGAGGATTTCTTTTGGATACATGTCTACGCTTGAGGATGCCCAGGCCTTCCTCAGGTTCATCATAGCAACCCGACTGCACTCGTCTCATGGCCAGCCTCTCCCTCTGGCCACCCCGGGGGAGGCTGGAGCCCCACCAGAAGACAGCGAGGCTCAGAACGCCGTGCCTGCCGCCCGCGCCAGAGGTAGCTCCTCACCTCAGGAAGACACTTCCCCACACTCCGGGGTTTGGAACAACTCACCCACCGCTGTGGACGCAGAGGGTCTGTGTCCGCCCCTGCTGGAGGCCACTGGAACCCAGCAGACCACTTCAGAGAAAGCTGCTGATGTCCCAGATGGGGACCTCAGGTCACACGTCATCACCAACCTTTTCCTCTACCCAATCAAGTCCTGTGCAGCATTTGAGGTAAGGGTTTCAGTGGCAGCTAAAGAGATTGCTTCTTTTGTCTTTATTTTTTAATATTTTTTGATAAAGCAAAGAAAAAAAGTTCAGGAAGTGAAGGGAAGCATGCAGAAAATCAAACCTTCAGTACCTGCAGCACCCAAGCTCAGTGGTTACAGTTCCCAGGCTCTGGAGCACAGACTGAGTAGTTGTGACCCATGGGTTCAGTGGCTTTGCAGCATGTGGGATTTTCTCGGACCCGTGTCCCCCGGGTTGGTAGCAGGTTCTTTTTTTTTTTTTTTTTGGATCTTGAATATATTTTTTTAAATTTTATTTTTAAACTTTACAGTATTGTATTGGTTTTGCCAAACATCGAAATGAATCTGCCACAGGTATACATGTGTTCCCCATCCTGAACCCTCCTCCCTCCTCCCTCCCCATACCATCCCTCTGGGTCGTCCCAGTGCACCAGCCCCAAGCATCCAGTATCGTGCATCGAACCTGGACTGGCGACTCGTTCTATATATGATATTATACGTATTTCAATGCCATTCTCCCAAATCATCCCACCCTCTCCCTCTCCCACAGAGTCCAAAAGACTGTTCTATACATCAGTGTCTCTTTTGCTGTCTCGTATACAGGGTTATTGTTATCATCTTTCTAAATTCCATATATATGTATTAGTATACTGCATTGGTGTTTTTCTTTCTGGCTTACTTCACTCTGTATAATAGGCTCCAGTTTCATCCATCTCATTAGGACTGATTCAAATGTATTCTTTTTAATGGCTGAGTAATACTCCATTGTGTATATGTACCACAGCTTTCTTATCCATTCATCTGCTGATGGGCATCTAGGTTGCTTCCATGTCCTGGCTATTATAAACAGTGCTGCGATGAACATTGGGGTACACGTGTCTCTTTCAATTCTGGTTTCCTCAGTGTGTATGCCCAGCAGTGGGATTGCTGGATCATAAGGCAGTTCTATTTCCAGCTTTTTAAGGAATCTCCACACTGTTCTCCATAGTGGCCGTACTAGTCTGCATTCCCACCAACAGTGTAAGAGGGTTACCTTTTCTCCACACCCTCTCCAGCATTTATTGCTTGTAGACTTTTGGATCGCAGCCATTCTGACTGGCATGAAATGGTACCCCATAGTGGTTTTGATTTGCATTTCTCTGATAATGAGTGATGTTGAGCATCTTTTCATGTGTTTGTTAGCCATCTGTATGTCTTCTTTGGAGAAATGTCTATTTAGTTATTTGGCTCATTTTTTGATTGGGTCATTTTATTTTTCTGGAATTGAGCTGTAGGAGTTGCTTGTATATTTTTGAGATTAGTTGTTTGTCAGTAGCTTCATTTACCATTATTTTCTCCCATTCTGAAGGCTGTCTTTTCACCTTGCTAATAGTTTCCTTTGTTGTGCAGAAGCTTTTAAGTTTAATTAGGTCCCATTTGTTTATTTTTGCTTTTATTTCCAATATTCTGGGACGTGGGTCATAGAGATCCTGCTGTGATGTATGTCAGAGAGTGTTTTGCCTATGTTCTCCTCTAGGAGTTTTATAGTTTCTGGTCTTATGTTTAGATCTTTAATCCATTTTGAGTTTATTTTTGTGTATGGTGTTAGAAAGTGTTCTAGTTTCATTCTTTTACAAGTGGTTGACCAGTTTTCCCAGCACCACTTGTTAAAGAGATTGTCTTTAATCCATTGTATATTCTTGCCTCCTTTGTCAAAGATAAGGTGTCCATATGTGCGTGGATTTATCTCTGGGCTTTCTATTTTGTTCCATTGATCAATATTTCTGTCTTGGTGCCAATACCATACTGTCTTGATGACTGTGGCTTTGTAGTAGAGCCTGAGGTCAGGTAGGTTGATTCCTCCAGTTCCATTCTTCTTTCTCAAGATAGCTTTGGTTATTCGAGGTTTTTGTATTTCCATACAAATTGTGAAATTATTTGTTCTAGCTCTGTGAAGAATACCGTTGGTAGCTTGATAGGGATTGCATTGAATCTATAAATTGCTTTGGGTAGTATACTCATTTTCACTATATTGATTCTTCCAATCCATGAACATGGTATATTTCTCCATCTATTAGTGTCCTCTTTGATTTCTTTCACCAGTGTTTTATAGTTTTCTATATATAGGTCTTTAGTTTCTTTAGGTAGATATATTCCTAAGTATTTTATACTTTCCGTTGCAATGGTGAATGGAATTGTTTCCTTAATTTCTCTTTCTGTTTTCTCATTATTAGTGTATAGGAATGCAAGGGATTTCTGTGTGTTGATTTTATATCCTGCAACTTTACTGTAGTCATTGATTAGTTCTGGTAATTTTCTGGTGGAGTCTTTAGAGTTTTCTATGAAAAGGATCATGTCATCTGCAAACAGTGAGAGTTTTACTTCTTCTTTTCCAATTTGGATTCCTTTTATTTCTTTTTCTGCTCTGATTGCTGTGGCCAAAACTTCCAAAACTATGTTGAATAGTAATGGTGAAAGTGGGCACCCTTGTCTTGTTCCTGACTTTAGAGGAAATGCTTTCAATTTTTCACCATTGAGGATAATGTTTGCTGTGGGTTTGTAATATATAGCTTTTATTATGTTGAGGTATGCTCCTTCTATTCCTGCTTTCTGGAGAGTTTTTATCATAAATAGATGTTGAATTTTGTCAAAGGCTTTCTCTGAATCTATTGAGATAATCATATTGTTTTTATTTTTCAATTTGTTAATGTGGTGTATTACATTGATTGATTTGCGGATATTGAAGAATCCTTGCATCCCTGGGATAAAGCCCACTTGGTCATGGTGTATGATCTTTTTAATGTGTTCTTGGATTCTGATTGCTAAAATTTTGTTAAGGATTTTTGCATCTATGTTCATCAGTGATATTGGCCTGTAGTTTTCTTTTTTTGTGGGATCTTTGTCAGGTTTTGGTATTAGGGTGATGGTGGCCTCATAGAATGAGTTTGAAAGTTTATCTTCCTCTGGTAGCAGGTTCTTATCCACTGCTCCACCAGAGAAGTCCTCATTCTGCCTTTCTTGGTTTGAGCTAACTTTTGACCATGATTCTGCTTACGGGAATCCCTGAGGGGACCCTGTTTCTGGTTGTGACTGCCTAGTTACTGTTGATAGTTATGAATGTAACTTTTATGCAGAAGCGTTTTACATACTTTGGTTCATTTGATCATCAAAACGATAATATGAGGTGCTAGATAATATCATCTCTATTGTATAGATATGGAGCCTTGGGGTTATTGAGGTTAAGCACTCTGCCTAGGTTATGACCTCCTAATAAATGATAGGGAAAGGATTTGAACCCAGGTCTACTGACTCCTTGGGTCCACACTGTCCTGAGCCTGTCTTCTTAGCTCTCCCTGTGTAGGTGAACTACATAATGTCTGCAAACAAGCTGGCCTGGCAGTCACCCTACCTGGGAGATGGGAGTGCTTGCCTTGGTTGGCCAACTGGTCCTGACCCCTCCTGCAGTGGCCGAACTTCCTATGAGACTGTCTTTCTATGATATGTGTGTGTCCCAAGTCCCAGGTGAAGTCCCAACCTCCTTAGCCTCTGGGATCACAGGCTCCCTAGCTCCTCATTGGATATTCCATGCTGAAGGAGACTGTCCTCCAGTCTGAGACCACGAACAAGCAAGTTCTTTTCCACTCTTGAATGCAGGCAGGTGAGGAGTGTCAGGACGCTGTTTTCTCAGATGAGTCATGTCCTGTAGAATAGCCGTGCTGCAGAAACACAGCAGGAATCAGTGACCCATTTTACAGATGAAGACACTGAGATTCAGTAAGGTTTCATATTTTGCTAAAAGTCTTCCGTCTGTCTGCTCATTCAGAAACTATACACTGAGTACTTGCCACCTGCTGGGCCTGTACCTGTGTGCAGTGATGAACAAAATGGAAATGCTTCCTTTCCTCATGGAGGGCAGTGTCTCAGGAGGGAAACAGATAACTTTACAACACACACACACACACACACACACACATCTATCTCTCTCTCTGTCTGTCTACCTATCATTTATCTGTCTATCCATTCATAGCCATGATTTCACACTGATATCTCCAATTCCAATCCAACACTACAGGGTTTATTTAGCCTTCCCCTGCACTTGTAAATCCTGTGAGAAACCTAGCTCCCCTTGCCCTCTGCTGCTGCTGCTGCTGCTGCTAAGTCGCTTCAGTTGTGTCCGACTCTGTGCGACCCCATAGACAGCAGCCCACCAGGCTCCCCCGTCTCTGGGATTCTCCAGGCAAGAACACTGGAGTGGGTTGCCATTTCCTTCTCCAATGTATGAAAGTGAAAAGTGAAAGTGAAGTCGTTCAGTCGTGTCTGACTTGCGGCAACCCCATGGACTGCAGCCTACCAGGCTCCTCCGTCCATGGGATTTTCCAGGCAAGAGTACTGGAGTGGGGTGCCATTGCCTTCTGCCCCCATTGCCCTCAGTGAATACTTATTTGCTCAAATCCTTCCGTAACCCAGCCCCCAGCTGCAACAGCTGAAAAGCTTACCCTTCGCATGCCAACACAGACATGGTGGCTGAAAGCTTGCCCTAGACAAAGAGGAAGAAGGAAGGCAGAAGCCAGTAAACTCAATGTTTAGGTGGGAAATCAAAGGATAGAAAATGATAGACATGTTCCAACAAGTGGGTGTAAGGAACAGCAATGGGCCTGAGACTTTGGCCTCCTAGCAAGCTCACAACCCAGCCTGCCTCAGTGTCTTGGATGCTGACAAGAGACATGAGATTCCATGGGGCTTCCCTGGTGGTCCAGAGGTGAAGACTCTGCATTTCCAAAGCGGGGGATTCAGCTTTAGGATCTCGCATGCTGGGGGACAGGGGAAGATGAGATTCCTGAGTCAGAGAGAAAAGGCTGTTACTAACAGCCTTCAGGTAGCAAGAGCTTCATGTTTGTATTGCTTTTCTTTCCCCCCAAGTCCAAAGAAAGGGTCCAGAGGGGTCCAGGTGGATGCTCTGTTCATATTTGGAAGCCCCCTAACTCAGGAAACCTCTTTCATAATAGGATGCCAGTCAAGCTGTGTAGTCCTCAATCAGGGAGGAGCTGATACGTTTGTGATACTGGGCTGTGAGCAAACTTGCCCTCTACTCCAGAGGGTTGTAGAGCTGTTCACTATACAGACATCCTTGACAGGAGAGTCTGGAACAGAGGACAGTTGGTGCTTCTGCTTGTTAAAGCTGCTGCTGCTGCTGCTAAGTCACTTCAGTCGTGTCCGACTCTGTGTGACTCCATAGACGGCAGCCCACCAGGCTCCCCCGTCCCTGGGATTCTCCAGGCAAGAACACTGGAGTGGGTTGCCATTTCCTTCTCCAGTGCATGAAAGTGAAAAGTGAAAGTGAAGTCACTCAGTCGTGCCCGACTCTTAGCAACCCCATGGACTGCAGCCCACCAGGCTCCTCCACCCATGGGATTTTCCAGGCAAGAGGACTGGAGTGGGGTGCCACTGCCAGACATGCAGAAATGAGAGATCCATGGAGAAATGCCACCCAATAATAGATTGTCTTCTAAAAAGTTATTTGTAATTCAAAACACATTTTCCGAAAGAAAGAGTGACTTAGTGTTGGATTCTGGGCTTGGCCCCTAATATTGCTGAACTTGATGGCTCTGCCAGCAGGAGCAGCCATGGTCTGTGGGAGAGGATGTCTGATACACAAGGCAAGTGAAGGGCAGAGTAAAGGGGTTGACATCTGTGGGTCACCTGTTATATTCAGTTGCTTTACATTTTATGCACTGTTTTGGTTTTCACCTAATCCAACCACAATAATGTTCATTTTATATAATACATGACAGGGCCAAGGCTCAGGAAGGTGGTAAGTTGTCCAAAGCCGATAACTGTCAGAGGTGAGATGTAAGCGTCAGGCTTGTCAGTCCTCCGAGTGCCTATCCCCCACCCACCGCTGCACCGCGTTTCTGCTTCCTGGGTACAGGGCTCCCCGGGCTGCAGGAGCAGTTTCCCTTCACATTGTTCCTCCTTGAGATCTGCGCCGCACTCACCCCAGGCCGGAAGTTCCTCTCCTTCACTTCCTCCCCTTGAAGCCTCCATCTTTACCCAGGTCCCTCCCTCGAGGACTCACCCCAAAGTGCCCCCGATTAAATATTCTTCCCTTTCATCATTACCCCGGATTGGAAGTTTTCAGACTCCTTTGGGTGGTTGACTTGGGTGCTCAGAGGAAAACAGAAGGGTGGAATTGATTCTTGCTCAGTTGTGCAAGAATGTTGGTCTCTTAATCATAATACCATTTCGAAAGCAGTGGGTGGTGTACACCCTTCTTTAACAGCAGGCAGTGCTGAAAACAGTGGGTGTAACCTGTGGACAAAACTGCAAAGACCTAGTCTCACACTATTGATATTTCATTATTTTCCCCCTAATGTGCTTTTTGTGTTCTGGATCCCATCTAGAACACCACGTTACATTTAGCTCTCGTGTCTCCTTAGGCTCCTCTGGGGCTGTACCAGTTTCTTAGACTTTCCCTATTTTCAGAACCTTGATTGTGTTAAGGAATACTGGTCAGGTATTTATTAGAATATCCATCAGTTTGTTTTTGCCTGATGTCTTTCTGGGGATTAGACTGGGGTTTGGGGTTTTATGGCAGGAGGACCCCAGAGATAAAGTTCTCATCATATCATGTCAGGATACATAGTATCATTGTGGCTTATCACTACTGATGTTAACCTGGGTCTCATAGTGTTTGCCAGCGTTCTTCACTGTTCGGTTCCCCTCCACCCATTCCCATACTGTGCCCTTTAGAGGGAAGTGACTAAGCATAGCCCATATTTAATGGGTAAGGAGTTATGTTCTACCTTCTTGAGAGGGGACCATCTACATTAATAATTTGGAATTCTTCTATATGAGAGAGTTGACCTTTCTATTTAATCATTTATTTATATCAGTATGGACTCATGGGTATTTAGTTTATATTTTAGGTTATAATCCAATACTCTATATATATATGTTAGTCACTGTCGTATCTGAGGCTTTGCGACCCCATGGACTGTAGCCCATCATTCTCCAAGGGAGAATACTGGAGTGGGTTGCCATTCCCTTCTCCAGGGGATCTTCCCGACCCAGGGATTGAACCCTGGTCTCCTGCACTGCTGGCAGATTCTTTACCATCTGAGTCACCAGGGAAGCCCAATCCAATATTATGTTATTATTATTGTTGTTGTCATTCAAATGTTTGGGTTTTTTGTTTTTTTTTTTTTTGCCACTGGACATGCTTTCAGTTAACTCCTGCACCCCTTTCATGTACCTCCCTTATTTTGTTTTCTGAGCACTTCCTTACTTTTCCAGTACTACAAGGTACTCCTGGCTCATCTTGTATATTTCCTGACCCAGCGCTAGAATAAACCGTTTCTCCAAGAAGTCCTGGTTGTTTTTGTTGGAGAATGGTATTAAGTGCAAGATCTGGGCACTGGGCATAATTTGTATTTTAATTTTGTATAAATATGAAGCATTGAGGAATATACATATTTTATACACTTAAAATGGGTCAGCTCAGTGACCATTTCAGTGGAGCCACCATTTGTGCAAGAAACAAGTTTGTATTATGGGGATATACCTGTTCAGGCACCCACCGCTATGGAAGGACACACAGACAGTGGGAGCAGCAGAGACCTGTGGGGAGGGAAGTGGAACACAGGGTGGGCAGAGACCTGCTCTCCGCGTCCCTGCTAGGCACACGTATTACCCACGCAAAAAGCACACTGAAGTGGACAAGGATGGAAACTGGATCTGGAGGGTAAATGGAAGGTCCCTTGATCCCGTAGTCTCCTTTGCATTGGCTTCTTCTTTTTTAAATGTTTGTTTATTTGGCTGTGTCAGGTTTTAGTTGAGGCACACGAGTTCTCTGCTGGGTGATGTGGCATCTTTGGTTGCAGCACATGAGCTTCCCAGGTGGCACTAGTGGTAAAGAATCTGCCTGCCAATGCAGGAGACACCAGAGACGTGGATTTGATTCCTGGGTCGGGAAGATCCCCCAGAGAAGGAAATGTCAAGCCACTCCAGTATTCTTGCCTGGAGAATTCTATGGATAGAGGAGCCTGGCAGGTTACAGTCTGTGAGGTCTTAAAGAGTTGGACATGACTGAGCATACAGACACATGGACTCTGTACTCCTGGCAGGTGCTCAGGCTCAGTAATTGTGGTTTGCAGGCATTCGAGTTGTGGCATGATGGCTCCAGAGTGAGGGTTCAGTAGTTGAGGTGCAAGGGCTTAGCTGTTTGGAGGCACATGGGATCTTAGTTCCTTCACGAGGGATCGTACCTGCATCTCTTGCATTTCAAGGTGGATTCTTAATCCACCAGGGCCACCAGGAAAGTCCCTGTCTTCTTTGTTTCCTTCTCCTCCACCCTTTCGTCCTTTAAAAGTCTGTGCTGAATTCCTGAAGCCCATCTGCATCTGTGCAGCCCCTGTGCAATAAATGAGAAGATCATTTTTGAGGAATGCTGGCTTAAAATACACTGACTTTTTTTTTTAGGTGATCAGGTGGCCTCTAGGAAGTCAAGGGCTGCTGTATGACCGAAGCTGGATGGTTGTGAATCACAACGGCATTTGCCTGAGTCAGAAACAGGAGCCCCGGCTCTGCCTGATCCAGCCCTTCATTGACCTGCAGCGGAGGATCATGGTCATCAAAGCCCAAGGTCTGAAAACAGGGTTCACTTTTACAGAGTAGTTGTCAAGAGTAGCTTTATTCTCATAAAATAAAATCATGGCTTTTCCTATACTACACATTAAAATATTCCAAAAGGAAGTGAAATGATGTATAGAAAAGACAGTAGGAAGTTTGTTCCTCTTGTGTTTTTTTTTTTTTGTTTTGTGTGTGTATGGAGGATATTTCTGGGAAAAGGTAAAGATCTGACCATCCAATCAGAAAGTAAAGAGGTGTCGATTTTGAAACTGTATGTTGTCCTTCACTCACATTAGTTTTATTTCCTTCACTCTTCATAGGTTCTGCAAGCTTTAATTCTTCTTTGTGGATTTTTATTATGAACTGTCTAACATGTATGAATGTAGACCAGCTCTGTCCAGTGGACCCTTATATGATGATGGAAATGTTCAGC
Organism: Bos taurus; assembly: GCF_002263795.3. Lineage (NCBI taxonomy): Eukaryota > Metazoa > Chordata > Mammalia > Artiodactyla > Bovidae > Bos > Bos taurus. The sequence continues at coordinate 20,911,430 of NC_037351.1, read as the reverse complement.
ATCTACATTGTGCTGTTTGGTAGCTATCAATCTGATGTGGCTACTGAGTATGTGTAATGTGCAGGATGCTGGAGCTAAATTTTAAATTTTATTTAATTTAAATTAATACATGTAGTGGCTACAGTGTTGGACAGCACAAATCTGAATAAGATGCAGTCTCAAAAATGACAGAATGATCTGTGTTCGTTTCCAAGGCAAACCATTCAATATCACAGTAATCCAAGTTTATGCCCCGACCAGTAATGCTGAAGTTGAACAGTTCCATGAAGACCTACAAGACCTTCTAGAACTAACACCCAAAAAAGATTTCATTATAGGGGACTGGAATGCAAAAGTAAGAAGTCAAACACCTGGAGTAACAGGTAAATTTGGCCTTGGAGTACAGAATGAAGCAGGGCAAAGGCTAATAGAGTTCTGCCAAGAGAATACACTGGTCATAGCACCCTCTTCCAACAGCATAAGAGAAGACTCTACACATGGACATCACCAGATGGTCAACACTGAAATCAGATTGATTATATTCTTAGCAGCCAAAGATGGAGAAGCTTTATACAGTCAGCAAAAACAAGACCAGGAGCTGACTGTGGCTCAGATCGTGAACTCCTTATTGCCAAATTCAGACTGAAATTGAAGAAAGTGGAGAAAACCACTAGACCATTCAGGTATGACCTAAATCAAATCCCTTATGACTATACAGTGGAAGTGAGAAATAGATTTAAGGGACTAGATCTGATAGATGGGCTTCCCTGGTGGCTCAGAGGTTAAAGCATCTGATAGATAGAGTGCCTGATGAACTATGGATGGAGGTTTGTGACATCGCACAGGAGAAAGGAATCAAGACCATCCCCGAGAAAAATAAATACAAAAAAGCAAAATGGCTGTCTGAGAAGGCCTTATAAATAGCTGTGAAAAGAAGGGAAGTGAAAAGCAAAGGAGAAAAGGAAAGATATACCCATTTGAATTCAGAGTTCCAAAGAACAGCAAGGAGATAAGAAAGCCTTCCTCAGTGATCCATGTAAAGAAATAGAGGAAAACAATAGAATGGGAAAGACTAGAGATCTCTTCCAGAAAATCAGAGATACCAAGGAAACATTTCATGCAAAGATGGGCTCAATAAAGGACAGAAATGGTATGGAGCTAACAGAAGCAGAAAATATTAAGAAGAGGTGGCAAGAATACACAGATGAACTATACAAAGAAGATCTCCATGACCCGGATAATCACGAAGGTGTGATCACTCACCTAGAGCCAGACATCCTGGAATGTGAAGTCAAGTGGGCCTTAGGGAGCATCACTATGAACAAAGCTAGTGGAGATGATGGAATTCCAGTTGAGCTATTTCAAATCCTGAAAGATGATGCTGTGAAAGTGCTGCACTCAATATGCCAGCAAATTTGGAAAACTCAGCAGTGGCCACAGGACTAGAAAAGGTCAGTTTTCATTCCAATCCCAAAGAAAGGCAGTGCCAAAGAATGCTCAAACTACTGCACAACTGCACTCATCTCACATGCTAGCAAAGTAATGCTCAAAATTTTCTAAGCCAGGCTTCAGCAGTACATGAACCATGAACTTCCAGATGTTCAAGCTGGTTTTAGAAAAGGCAGAGGAACCAGAGGTCAAATTGCCAACATCCGCTGGATCATGGAAAAAGCAAGAGAGTTCCAGAAAAACATCTACTTCTGCTTTATTGACTATGCCAAAGCCTTTGACTGTGTGAATCACAATAAACTGTGGAAAATTCTGAAAGAGATGGGAATACCAGACTACCTGACCTGCCTCTTGAGAAACGTGTATGCAGATCAGGAAGCAATAGTTAGAACTGGACATGGAACAACAGACTGGTTCCAAATAGGAAAAGGAATATGTCAAGGCTGTATATTGTCACCCTGCTTTATTTAACTTATATGCAGAGTACATCATGAGAAATACTGGGCTGGATGAAGCACAAGCTGGAATCAAGAATGCTGGGAGAAATATCAATAATCTCAGATATGCAGATGACACCACCCTTATGGCAGAAAGTAAAAAGGAACTAAAAAGCCTCTTGATGAAAGTGAAAGAGGAGAGTGAAAAAGTTGGCTTAAAGCTCAACATTCAGAAAACTAAGATCATGGCATCTGGGCCCATTACTTCATGGCAAATAGATGGGGAAACAGTGGAAACAGTGGCTAACTTTATTTTTCTGGGCTCCAAAATCAGTGCAGATGGTGATTGCAGCCATGAAATTAAAAGATGCTTACTCCTTGGAAGGAAAGTTATGACCAACCTATATAGCATATTAAAAAGCAGACTTTGCCAACAAAGGTCTGTCTAGTCAAAGCTATGGTTTTTCAAGTAGTTATGTATGGATGTGAGAGTTGGACTATAAAGAAAGCTGAGCGCTGAAGAACTGATGCTTTTGAACTGTTGTTGGAGAAGACTCTTGAGAGTCCCTTGGACTGCAGGGAGATCCAACCAGTCCATCCTAAAGGAAGTCAGTCCTGAATATTCATTGGAAGGACTGATGCTGAAGCTGAAACTCCAATACTTTGGCCACCTGATGTGAAGAGTTGATTCATTTGAAAAGACCCTGATGCTGGGCAAGATTGAGGGCAGGCGGAGAAGGGGACGACAGAGGATGAGATGGTTGGATGGCATCACCGACTCAATGGACATGGGTTTGGGTGAACTCCGGGAGTTATTGATGGACAGGGAGGCCTGGCGTGCTGTGGTTCATGGGGTCACAAAGAGTTGGACACGACTGAGTGACTGAACTGAACTGAACATACTTACATCATCGAAGTTTAAGAAGCTTAGCATTTGGCCACATTTGCTTCAATTTCTCCTCCTTGCCTATCTCTCCCCTCTTGTTACCTACCTTCTTTGTCCCTTCTGCACATCCTCTTTCTCCTCCTCCTCCTTTTAAGAAATAGAAACATTTCAGATATAGATGAAATTCCCTGTGTTCTCCTCTGTGCTCTCACTTCTTCTGCACTCCACCTACCATTTACAGAATATTCCAGTTTCCCTCCTAACTTACAGCTATACTTTTGTGATATATACCATTTCCATATATTCATTGATCATGCTTCTTGGCTGTAGGGGTTCCATTCTGCTCCAGTGGTTTATTTTTTCTTGAACCAATGACCCAGTGTCACTACTAGAAGTATATACTGAATCTCAATAACTGATAATCTACTTCTGCTTCATTGACTATGCTAAAGCCTTTGATTGTGTGAATCACAACAAACTTTGGAAAATTTTTCAAGAGATGGGAATACCAGACCACCTTACCTGCCTCCTGAGAAACCTGTATGCAGGTCAAGAAGCAACAGTTAGAACCAGACATGGAACAATAGACAGGTTCAAAACTGGGAAAGGAGTATGTCAAGGCTGTATTTTGTCACTTTGCTTATTTAATGTACATGCACAGTATATCATGTGAAATGCCAGACTGGATGAAGCTCAAGCTGGAATCAAGATTGCCAGGAGAAATATCAATAACCTCGAATATGCAGATGATACTACCCTAATGTCAGAAAGCAAAGAGGATCTAAAGAGCCTCTTGATGAAAGTGAAAGAAGAGAGTGAAAAAAACTGGCTTAAAACTCAACATTCAAAAAACTAAGATCATGGCATCTGGTCCCATAACTTCATGGCAAATCGATGAGAAAAAATGGAAACAATGACAAATTTTATTTTCTTGGGCTCCAAAATCACTGCAGATGGTGACTGCAGCCATGAAATTGAAAGATGCTTGCTCCTTGGAGGAAAAGCTATGACAAACCTAGATAGCATATTAAAAAACAGAAACATTACTTTGCTGACAAAGGTCCATATAGTCACAGCTATGGTTTTTCTAGTAGTCATGTACAGATGTGAGAGTTGGACTGGAAAGAAGGCTGAGTGCCCAAGAATTGATGCATTTGAACTGTGGTTTTGGAGAAGACTCGAGAGTCCCTTGGACAGCAAGGAGATCCAACCAGTCAATCCTAAAGGAAATCAGCTCTGAATATTCATTGGAAGGGCTGATGCTGAAGCTCCAATACTTTGGTGACCTGATGGGAAAAGCCGAATCATTGGAAAAGACCCTGATGTTGGAAAAGATTGAAGGCAGGAGGAGAAGGGGATGACAGAGGATGAGATGGTTGGATGGCATCACCGACTTGATGGACGCAAGTTTGAGCAAGCTCCAGGAGATGGTAAAGGACAGGGAAGCCTGGCGTGCTGCAGTCCATGGGGTCACAAAGAGTCGGACACAACTGAGTGACCGAAGAACAACAATAACTGATAGGGCTGGTCCTTCCACCCCATGCTTCCAAATGGTCCTGGCTGTTCTTGGCCTTTTGTTCTCTGTATGAATTTTAACCCACGCACACAATTGAATAGTCACTCCCATAATCGAGATACAAAACAAGAAACGAAACCCCAGGAAACTCCTTCATGCCATCCCTTTTTAGTCTCTCTTTTCCCCATCCTTAACACCTGGCAGTCAAAGCTCTATCACTATGGCTTTTTTTTTTTTTTTTTACCCTTTAAAAATTATCACTGTTAGTTTTTTTTGAGGATGTTCTATAAATGTAAACACACAATCTGTAACCTTTTGATGTTGGTTTCTTTCACTCAGCATGAGGCCTTTAAGTCCCATCTAAGTTATTGCATGAATCAGTAGTTTATTCTTTTTTTATTGTTGAGTAGTATTCCGTTGTATGGACATACTTGAGTGTGGTATGTCCTCTTTTTATCTACTGAAGGGCATCTGAGTCATTTCTAGTTTTGAGAAATTATGAATAGAGCTGCTTTTAACATTCATGTACAGGTTTTTGGGTGCTAAGAAGTTTTCATTTCTTTAGAATAAATACTAAGAGTTGATTGCAGGGTCATATATTAAGGGTAATTTACTTTTAAAAGAAACTTCCAGACCATTTTCTGGAATTAATTGTTTTCATTTCCACCAGTAGTGTATGAGAGTTCTAGTTGCTCCACATCCAGTCAGTTTTTGTCAGTGTTCTGTATTATTTATTTTAATAGGTGTGTAATGGCATCCCATCATGATTTTAATTTGGTTTCCCTACTGGCTAATGATGTTAAGCATCTTTTGATGTACTTACTTGCTCTCTGTATGTTCATTTTGACCCATCGATTACAGAAGTGTGTTAATTTCTATATATTTGGAGATGTTCTTATTTTCATTCTGTTACTGATTTTAGTTTAATTCCATAAACTCTCCAAAAGAGAGTACTTACTTTGTAGATTTTAAATTCATTAATATTTGTTAAGTTTTGGGTTATAACCAAGGATGTGATTTATTGCCATGAGTGTTCCATATACACTTGAGAGGAATGTGTATTCTGTTGTTGGGTGGAGTGTTCTGTAGATGTCAGTTATATCCACTTTGTTGATCAGTATTGCTGTTTTTCTATATACCTGCTGGCTTTTTATGCACTTGCTACTAGTTCTGTTAATGACTGAAGAAAGAGGGTTGAAGTCCTCAACTGTAATTGTCGATTTGTCTGCTTTCTCCTTAATTCTGTTGGTTTTTGCTTCACATAGTATACTTGACTTCGTGGTGAATTGGTCCCTCTTTAAACAATGTTCCTCTTTATATATCATAATTTTCTTTGTTCCAAAGTTTGAAGTGTGAAATTCTTTGTTACAAATCCTACCATTCAGCTCTGTTTTGGTTAGTGTTTGCATAGTATATCATTTTCCACCTTTTTATTTATTTCTTCTAGCCTGATCAATATTTATAGAACATTCCACAAAATGTATTCATTTGAACTGTACCATTCAATTATTATTATTCTTGTATATTTACAGTCATCACCACAATAAACTTTAGAACACTTTGTCCTCATCCTAAATGAAAAAGCCCGTACCCACCAGCAGTCACTTCCTATTCCCAACCTCATCCCCAGTCCCCGGCCACTACTAATCTACTTTCTGTCTCTATGGGTTTGCCTGTTCTGGATGTTTCATGTAATTGGGATCATACAGTATATGACTGTATTCACTTAGCATAATGTTTCTAAGGATCATCATACTGTTGAACAATTAGACATACTTATTTTTTTATCCATTTATCAGTTGAGGGATATTTAGATTGTTTCCACTTGTGGTTATTATGAATAATGCTGCTATGAACATTTGTGTGTAAATTTTTCAAAATTTACTTATTTTTAATTGAAGGATAATTGCTTTACAGTATTGTGTTAGTTTCTACCAAATATCACATGAATCTGTATGGCTGGAGAGCACAGGTGGGCCACAGAGGAGGTATCCACAGAGAAGGGCCACCACGGGTTCTACTCAGGCATCTTGGCTTCATGCCTGTCCCTGTATTTTTAATGACTCATGAAGGATGAGAAGGCATGCAGAGTGGCAGCATGCCTCAGCTGTTCCAGCCTTTATCAACAATCTTACACTCTTCAGGGGCCCTGGATCAATTTCCTCTAGTTTCTTCCGCATATTTTATTCTAAGTTTATGTACATATGTTGTATGCTCCTTTGTATGTATAATGTGTATAAAAACTTTTTAGAGAAGAATCACTTCCCAACTCCACTGACATGGTAACAGTTTTTTTTTTTTTTTTTAGCACTAATGATGTTTGATTCAGGAATCCAATTTGATGTTGACTCCTAGGAGCTAGGAGAATTGACACTCTATGCTGACCTCCTTCCAGACCGAGCCTTCATGCCAGCCTGTCTATTTCTAGAGGATCTAGGTAGCTTAGAGAGCAATGACATCAGGATGTGGAGTCCTCCAGAGGGAGAGACATCTTTCAGAGGAATTTACAGCATCGCAGCGACTATGGTTGTGACTGCCCCAGTGCAGGGTCTCCCGCGAGAAAGCTGCTCGGTACACCTGCTGCTGGTGGTGCTAACAATGAGGAAGAGAATCTCTGTGTTATAAAGAGATTTCTAAGACCCAGCCACTTATTTGGCTCAACCAATTGCCCAGCTCATTAATTCTTGTATATTTCAGAATAATGGACTTTAAAAACATATACTTGCTCTTTTTTGCATGATGATAAATTTGTCTCTAACCTTTGTTCATTAGGGATGGAGCCTATAGAGGTGCCTCTTGAGGAGAACAGTGAGCAGGTTCAGATTTGCCAAAGCAAAGTCTGTGCGGACAGGTGAGACTGTGGCAGGTGAAACTCTCAGGGAAGGGAAGAATGAAATGTCACTTTGCAGACATTCTCTCTGGTGCTTTGAAAGATGCACCTAAGTCCATTTTCATTATATCCAGCACTCATGGTTCCCAGTATAAGAAGCCTGAGTTCACGCTATCCAAAAGGCATTATTAACCAGAAAATGCCAGTCCTCTCAGATGCAGCTACATGAAACCAGGGATAAATAATTGCAGACTCAGACAGGAAAGAATCTGATCTGTAGTATAAGAGTTGTGAGCTCAATCCCTGGGTCAGGAAGATCCCTTGGAGAAGGGAATGGCAACCCCCTCCAGTATTCTTCCCTGGAGAATTCCATAGTCAGAGGAGCCCAGTGGGCTACAGTCCACTGGGTGTCAAAGAGTCGGACATGACAGAGTGACTAACGCTTTTACTTTCACCCTGAAATGGCTGTATTTCTCTCCATGGGAAGATTTGCTATAGTAACTTTCCAAAATATTCACCCAAAATTCATTACTCTGATTGAAAATGTGCTTTGATGAGTGTTTAAATCTGCACAAGAACTGGCAAGAGGGTGCAGAGTGTGCTCACCCCATGGGCCTCCAGCATGGCCAGGGCCCACGATGCTCAACTGGGTAGAGGACCATCCTCACACTATCACCTTCCCGCCTTTCCTGAGCGTGTCCATAGCCCTCCGTCCTCCCAGTGTGACCCAGAGGTGCTAACAGCTTGAATCCAGTTTGGATGTGTGTAGCTTAAGTGTTTGACATATCCCTTCATGACTTACTTGTTTGCAGGGCAGAAGGAAATGCAGTCTGATCAGCACTATGCATATACCATGATTTCCTGAACACAAATGTACCCACTGACTGCTTTATTGTGTTCACTAAAAGCCAGTGGCATTTTAAAAGCCTTCTACTAGTATATAAATCACTAGTGAACTGTGACGTTAATAATTTTTGTGTTTGGGGGGTTTAATTGGTTGGGGTATTAGATGGGCTAGGAACCATAAGATTGGGACCCACAATCAGAAAATTTGTATTCCACATGTTTTCTGGTTGAGATTAGATTTAGGTAAAAGGAGAGGTAGAAAGAGAAATTTCTAAAGCTTTTCATTTGATCTTAAAACTGTGTAAAAGGCACAAATCTCAGGCCTCCCCTGGCCTTGGAAATCTCTCTGCAGCTTCCTAAGCACACCTGTCACTTTAGGTTTCTATATTGCTGGGGACTTCATTATATTCTATATTCTGTTATATTATACTATATAACATTTTGCTATTTCAATTACTTAAAGGAATACTACATAATGTTCACCATCTTTCCTTTTTCTTTTTTGTCAGGGTAAACACATATGATTGTGGAGAAAAAATTTCCAACTGGCTGTCAAAGTTTTTTGGCCGTCCCTATCATTTGATCAAACAAAGTTCAGACTTTCAAAGAAATGCAAAGAAGAAACATGGCAAAGGTATTACATTTGGATTGCTTCTTAGGGGACAGGAACTTGGACTCAGCAGACATGAACATCAGTCCACAAGATGGGTCGACAGGGTAATCTGCTCGTGAAGTGGGGGTGGTAGGCCTTGGGCAGACAGGTGCCGAGCTGACCCCGCAGGTCAGCAGGGCCCACGCGTGGCCTTCAGACTGACCCTGAGGGGACAGGCGGGCTTGCAGGCTCCGCTCAAGCTCTCTGCCTCAGTTCTGCATGTTTAGAAAAATCGGTTAGTTTTTTTTTTTTTTTAATAAAAACATTGGTAGCTTGCTATATCCTAAGAAAATCTGGATTTCTGTCCTGACACCAAGTGATTGTGACACCTTGGCAAATCCTTGAACCTCATGGTGTTGGAATTCTGCAGACCTCAATTACTTAGGTTTAAGGGTTTTGACAGTTTTTCCTGCCGTAAGCTGTTGTGAGCATGAAATGAGACTTTAGAGAAGAAAGTACTTTGAGGTCACAGAAAGTACTTAGAGGTCAAAGAAAGTACTTTGAGGTATGCGAAGAGTGAGCTTTCACGTGTCTGTTCCAATATCGCCTTCTCAGGGGACCCTTGCCTGACTGCCCTCCTATGAACTAGAGCCCCCTCTTGAACCTCCCAGCTCATTCCCTGTTTTATTTTTCCCTGTGGTTCTTCTTCTTTTTTTCAATCTGTTGGTCATGCCACAGACCATGTGGGATCTTAGTTCCCTCACCAGAGAGTGAGCCTTCACCCCTTGCACTGGCAGCGTGAAGTCTGAATCACTGGATCACCAGGGAGGTCCCTCTGTGGCACATTTCACGTCCTAGAAGGCAAATATTTTACTCAGTTATCCTGTTTATTTTCTGCCTTCTCTCTGCTAGATCATAAACTTGGTGAGGGAAGGATTTTTCTCTGCTTTGTCCAGTGCTTTGTGCTCAGTGTTTAGAACAGACCTGATACATAGTGGTTGCTCAGTAAATACTAGATGACTAAATCAGTGGACTGGATAGTTGCTACATTCCTGATTTGGGCACGAACGACCTGGCTTAGTCACTAGCTCTCAGGAAGACTGGCTTGTAAGTCTACACCTGGAATGAGTCTTGGGCTTCAGGGAAGAGGTGAGTTTGGAGTTACATTTTAACAGGAGAGTAGGACTATTCTAGGCAGAAAGAGGCAAGAAGATTGCTGAAGATTACTGGCAGGGCTTGGCATTTCATGGGCTCAGGGAAGGGTTTAGGAGGGTGGGATGTGGATAGGCAGGTGATGGGGTAAGAGATGGGGAGATGAGATGACCATGCTGCTAAGTCAGAAGCACTATCTTGTGGGTGGGAGACTCATTGAAGAATTCTATGCTGGGGAGTTTCATGATGCTGCTTGTATCAGAAAGACATCCCTGGTGAGGTGTAGAGGCTGCAATGGAGAGAGAGAAGAAGGAAGCAAAGAGGTCAGGCAGGCTCTGACTGTCCTGATAGGAGATGGAACCTGGGCAGGTGAAGTGGGCAGCAGAGTGAATCTGTTGCCTGCTCGATGCAAGATCAGGGAGTGTCAGCTTGTGAACATTATATTTCAAAGATGCCATTTATGGTGGTGTGGTCTCTGATGGTCTGGGTCTAGGTATTTAAACACTTAAAATTTTTAAACTACACTACCTCTTTACACTGTCACCTAAATTTTTTAAAAGTAGTTTAAGCAGTTGCAAAGGATGTGATTTCCAGCATATTGCATATATACAGGCTTACCTTGGAAATATTGTGGGTTCAATTTCCGACCACCACAAAAGTAAGTCACACATTTTTTTGGTTTTCTAGTGCATATAAAAGTTATATTTATACTCTGCTGCTGCTGCTGCTAAGTCGCTTTAGTCGTGTCTGACTCTGTGCGACCCCATGGACAGCAGCCCACCAGGCTCCCCCATCCCTGGGATTCTCCAGGCAAGAACACTGGAGTGGGTTGCCATTTCCTTCTCCAATGCATGAAAGTGAAAAGTGAAAGTGAAGTCACTCAGTCGTGTCCGACTCCCAGCGACCCCATGGACTGCAGCCCACCAGGCTCCTCCACCCATGGGATTTTCCAGGCAAGAGTACTGGAGTGGGGTGCCATTGGCCTTCTCGTTTATACTCTACCATTATCTATTAAGTATGTAATAGGATTAAGTCTAAAAATCAGTGTGCATACCTTAATTAAAAATACTTCAGCCTTCAGCAAGTCATAGTAATATCAAAGATCACATAACCTAGGAACATAGATCATATAACATAGTAACATCACAGATCACCATAACTAATATAATAATGAAAAAAATTGAAACATTGCAAGAACTACCAAAATGCAACACAGAAACGTGAAGTGAGCACATGCTGTTGGTGCTGTTGGGAAAATGGCGCAGTAGACTTGCTTGATGCAGAGTTGCACAAACCTTCAATTTATAAAAAGTACAATACCTGCGAGGTACCTGTGAGGTTCGATTAAGGTGGAATTCAATAAAATGAAGTTTGTGTGTGCTGTGAACTAAGTTGCTTCAGTCGTGTCCGACTCTTTGCAATTCCATAGACTGTAGGCTGCCAGGCTCCTCTGTCCGTGGGATTCTTCAGGCGAGAATATTGGAGTGGGTTGCCACGTCCTCCTCCAGAGGATCTTCCAGACCCAGGAATAGAACCTATGTCTCTTAAGTCTGCTGCATTGGCAGGCAGGTTCTTTACCGGGAAGCGCAAAATAAAGTATACTTGTAGTCACTAACATGAAAACTCATATTTTGCCCTTTTAAATATAAGCCAGTGGAATCTCATTATCATAATAATTTGATTCTTATGAGTATTCATTTAAAAATATGTATATGAAAAAAATGTTTTCTTTTTTTTTTTTTGCCCCACCTCAAGGCATGCAGAATCTTAGTTCCACAACTTAGTTCCACAACTTAGGGAGCTAACCCATACCCCCAGAAATGGAAGTGTGGATTCTTAACCACTGGATCAGCAGGGAAATCCTGAAAAAATATTTTTAATGTATAGAAATTGTCTTTCTTTCCTTTTCCTTCTTCAACTTGGATTGCCATTGCACTTCCTTGATGGAATTTTATCTTAGTGTTGTATATTTTATGTTTGAAAAATCTTTCCGTGATCACCCTATCATATTTACCTTAAACTAAAATTATATATGAATTGAAATGCATAAAATTTTTAAAAGTTTTCTGTGATCGTAGTGTCTCAGTGTTAGGACATTTTTATCCGGGTTGAGTTCTTATCATGATTTTTAATAATTTTTTAAAAATCAACACAGTTGATCAAAGCAATAAAAACTATATTATAAAATTTGAAAAATAGCTATTAAACATAAAGAGAAAAAATAGTGGAAAATGAATCTCTTAATGAGATGACTGGCTGCCTGTGATTAATTCCCGTGTCCATGAACAGCTATCGTCTATGATCAGAATAGCTGGTGCTGGGCATTGGTTCTCTTCTGAAGAATCTTATTTAAGTCAATAGTTGGGGATGACGGAGTTTGGTTAGCAGGCTGTCACTCAAACCTTTCTTCTGAGGCACAGGGATCTAACATCAGGATGACTTTAATCATCTGTCATTTGACAGCTTAATTAGTTCCAGCAGTTTTGTGGTTAGCAAAGAATTGGAAGTCATCTGACCTACAGGAGAATCATTCTCCCATACTTGAGGGACTTTTATTTTCTTAGCACAGACTCCAGGGCTGTGAATGGGGCTTTTGTTTTCCACCCAGATTTTTAGCCCCAGGGCCAAAATGCCATAGGAAAGGTGCGGTCTTTCCCAGTGAAGGGTGAGAAGGGCCTTTTGTGGGCACCTTGCTGCTCTGATGAGCTGTTCTTGCAAAGAAGCCATGGAGGCAGAGAACCTGTAAGCGATTCTCTTGGCACTGTCCATTCTTAGGGACCCTGGCGTCCACAGACCTGAATCTGCAACAGCTCTCTAGGTTTTGGTCTGGCAACCCTTTCATGTCAGCATCTATAATGACAGCTCTGGCACACCCAACAAGTGGCTGATCAAAGCTGGGTGACAGGTTGAGGCAGTTCTGCATGACTTTGATATTTTTTTCCACTCCTTTTTTTAAAAAAAACTTTTCTATAGTTTTAAAACTTGTCTTATTTATATATATCTAAGGTCAATATTGGGCTCCCCTAGTGGCTCAGTGGTAAAGAATCCACCTGCCAAGGCAGTGGACGTGGGTTTGATCTCTGGTCCAGGAAGGTCCCCTGGAGAATGAGATGGCAACCCACTCCAGTATTCTTTCCTGGAAAATCCCAGGGACAGAGGAGCCTGTCAGGCTATAGTCCTTGGGGACACAAAGAGTTGGATGCAACTTAGTGACTGAACAACAACAAAGTCAGTATTACAAACTTGGCCAAGGGCAAACCCCACCTTTCCTTGACCAGATTCCCTGACTAGACACAGATCTTCCTGGCCCAGGACCCTCATCAAGGTCCTTCTTTCTTGGGGAAGAGCCCCCCTACTTCCCCACAGCTCCATCTCTTCTCAGAATGTTACCTTCAAGTCTCTTTTGCTGGAACAATTTAACATCAGCATTTTATTATTTTTTCTAGATTAGTAACAATCTTCTAGGAGCTAATTTTCTTCCTGTTTGAATTATGCTTAGAACATTTTTGTTATTCCCACAGGCACCAATTTTTCCCTTGTAGAAATAATCTGTATTATTTAAAAATGCAAGCCAATAGAAGCACAATTCATTTGCATTCCAAGAAAGCAACTCTTCTTTTTAAATTTAGTTTAAATTTTTGAATTTAGTATTATTGACATACAACATTATATTAGTTGCAGGTGTATGCCATAATAATTTGATATTTGTATGTATTGCAAAGTGATCATCACAAGTCTAGGTAACATCAGTCACCATACATAGTTACATTTTTTTTTTCTTTTGATGACAACTGTTAAGATTTACTCTCCTAGCGGCTTTCAAATAGACAATACAGTTTTATTAACTATAGTTGCCACAGTATACATTGCCCTCCCCAAGACATATATTTTGTGCTTGGATGTTTGCACATTTTGATCCCCTTCACCCATATTGCCCATCCGCCCCCCTGCCTTTGGCAGCCACCAGCCTGCTCTATGAGTTTGTTTTGTTGTGTTTTGTTTGCTTGTTTTTTGGTGGGTTTTTTTGTTTGTTTGTTTTAGATTCCACCTGTAAGTGAGATCATACAGAACTTATCTTTCTCTGACTTATTTCATTTAGCATAATGCCCTCAAGCTCTTTCCATGTTATTGCAAATGGCAAGATTTCATTTTTAATGGCTGAATAATACCCCATTGTGCATGTATGCCACAGTTTGCTCATCTGTTTACCCATCCGTGGACACTTAGCTTGTTTCTCTGTCCAGCAGCCCTTCTTTTAAATACTCCATCCTTTTTTAGATCAGTCTGCTCACACGACAGCCACCCTTTCTCTGGTGAATGAGGCACAGTATCTGCTGATAAACAGATCCAGTATTTTGGAACTTCAGCAGCAATTAAGCACAAGGTAAGATTCCTTTACTGTTTGCTATTTACCTTGGGAAAAAATGCCTGCAATGCAGGAGACCCAGATTCGATCCCTGGGTTGGGAAGATCCCCTGGAGAAGGGAATGGCTCTACCCACTCCAGTATTCTTGCCTGGAGAATTCCATGTACAGAGAAGCCTGGCAGGCTACAGTCTGTAAGGTCACAAAGAGTTGGACATGACTGAGTGACTAACACTTTGGGAATAGCAAACAGGTGTAACCACTTGCCCCTGGGAGTGAGCCAGTCACCTGCCTGGGGAGAAAAATTCTGAGAATCTTGAGTCCAGACCCTTCACTGAGAAACCAAGGTCCAGAGAAGTCACAAAACAGTTTACCTCAATCTTTTGGAGGGTTCTGCTTTATCTTCCAGTGTCCTTCTTGATGCCCTCAAGATGCTTAGTGGAGAATGCCAACTCTCATTGTCTAATCATTTCAGTTCTTAACATTTGCTTTAATGGAATTGTCAGCAATTGGACACAGTTGTTTTGCCCACCCTCCCACTGTTCCCTGGCCCCTAGGAGCCTTGCCCTCCTTCCACAGTTATTTTGAGTGAAAATAGCAGTCATGCTTTTCAAGTTATAACTGCAGATGTCATCTGTATCATCAGACAGAACCAGTGCCCTTGCCTGCTCACTCCCACCCAGAGACCTCCCAAGGACTCTGGAAAGGTCAGCTCCAGAAAGGGGCTTGGGGGCTTCAAGCCCCCTCATTGGTTTTTAGAGGAAATTGAAATCCAGAGGTAATCAGACCATTGGGACAAAAAAAGCTATTATGTAAGAGACAGGTGGCTCATTCGTCCACACCTGTCTGTGTCCTGAGCCACGCTCCTGTGACTATCACGTGCCGTGTGGTCCCCGGCACCTGTGTGCACACACGCAGACATGTACACATGTAGCTTAATAAGAACAACAAAGATGGTAGTTTTGTAGTAATTCCTGTTTATGTGTGTGCTCAGTCACTCAGTCGTGTCTGACTCTTTGCAACCCCTATGGACAGTAGCCCACCAGGCTCCTACGTCTGTGGAATTTTTCAGGCAAGAATACTGGAGTGGGTTGCTATTTCCTACTCCAGGGGATCTTCCTGACCCAGGGATCAAACCTGCGTCTCTTGTGTCTCCTGCATTGGTAGGTGGATTCTTTACCACTGCGTCACGTGGGCTTCCCAATTCCTATTTATCGTCATCGGCAAAGACACATAATGGTTTTCTTTTGCTGTGGTCCATCCTGCCCTGTTTGGGGGCAGAAACGTGATGCCTGGTCCTTGGGTGTTCACTGAGTTTTCCCAGCACTGAGTGACCCTCTTTCTTAGGTGCCCGGAGCCCTGGAGAGATCAGGTTTGTGGTTTTTTGGAATTCTTGGTGTGGAAGAAGAGGTGGCTTGATGCACCTCTGGTTCCTATCAGCTGGTTTAGTGAAAAGCTGACAAGTGGTGGGGGTAGGAAGGACAGGTGATCAAAGATAAGAGAAACAGCCTGTGGTTAGTACGTGGTGAGCATCCCTGGTTCTGTTTTTTAATTTGATGGATGCTCTTATATACATACTGATGCTGATAGCTTTTAGACGCAAAACTTTCCCTTTCATAAAGCACAGGGGAGGGCTTATCACCTGGAGGGTAAATCCAGAATCAAAGGATATCAGGATTGGGACTTGCTAACCCGCTCCTTTCTCACAGGGACCTGCGGTTGTCACTGGCCCTGGGAATTGCACATAATGCAAAGCTGGACTTGGTTATTCTGGTCCCTGGCTGCTTCTGGCTGCCCACTGTTTGGAGGGGATTGGGATACAGACATGGACCCCTTTCTCTCCCCCAGAGCCTTTCAGTTCTATCTCCAGGGCAGGCTCCAGTGTGCTCAAAGATTCCCCCCGAAACTTAAAAGTTTTTTTATTAATGTGCAATGAAGGGCAAAAATCATAAGTACATAGTTCAGTGAATGTTTACAGATGTCTATATACCCATGGAGCCGCCGCCTCGATCAAGCCATGAACATTTCTAGTGCCCCAGACCCCTTCCTCATGCCCCCTCTCAGTCAACCCCATGGAACATCACTAGTATGGCTTTTTTCATTCTAGAACGGGTCCCCAACCTCCAGGGTCTAATGCCTGATGATCTGAGGTGGAGCTGATTTAATAATAATAGAAATAAAGCGCACATTAAATGTAATGCTCTTGAATCATCCCGAACCCCCACCACCAACCCTCATCCAGGAAAAAATTGTCTTCCATGCAGCCAGTCCCTGGTGCCAAAAAGGTTGAATTCAACTTAATGGGGTTATACTGTGTGCTTGTCTGCTGAAGTTTTCAGATACTTTTTCAGTGCTTTTTTACCTTAGGGAATGGGATGCATGGAGGTACAGGGAGCCTTATCATGGTACCTCTGGAGAAGGGAAAGGCTACCCACTCAAGTATTCTTGCCTGGAGAATTCCATGGACTGTATAGTCCATGGGGTCAAAAGAGTCAGACACAACTGAATGACCTTCATTCATTCATTCGTGGTAGTAAACAAAAATTTTAAACAGGAAAATTACATAAATAACATACACCTAGTTAAAACTGCAAACAGGATGGAAGTTAGGAAATAAAGTTTTTTAATTGAGGTGCAGTTGACAGGCAACATTATATTGGTTTCAGGTGTACCACACGATCCCATATTTGTATATACTGAGAAATGGTCACAATAATTCTAGTTAACATCTGTCACCACACATAGCTACAAAAAATGTTTCTTGTGATGAGTACTTTTAAATTTTATTCTCTTAGCACCTTTTAAATATGCAATACAGTATTTTTTTAGACAATGCACTATTATTAACTATAGCTGCCATGCTGTACATTACACCCCCATGACTTGTTTATAACTGGAAGTTTGTACCTTTCGACCCCCTTCACTCATTCTGCCCACCTCTCACCTCTGGTAACCTGCAACCGGTTCTCTGTAGAAAATACATGTTCAAACCTCCCTTGTATATACCCTATACAGCTTTATGATGGTCTAATATCCAAAAATATCCAAAAAGAGTGTGAGCTCTTGGTACTTTTTAGGTCCTTGGTAATTAAGCCTGTTGACATTCTTTAAATGCCCTGTCCTTACTCACTAGTATTTTCTTACAAGTGTATCCACTTGACCCCTCCCTGTTCACTGGGTTTACCAAAGTTCTTCATCGCGTCAGCAAGGACCGACTCACTCATTGCACTGCTTCTTGTGAGCTTCTTCTCTGCAGGTGGGACCATATTCTAGGGGAGATCCTGGAGGTCTGACAACAGCAGTGTGTCTTTTAGCCTTCCACTCATGATAAAAGCTTCTGATCATCTAAACCTCAGGCCACAGTATAGCTGCTGAACTCAGGCATTGAATGGCAGGAATGTTGACTTACTACAATAGTGCAGTTATCCATGCCTCCACACCTTTTCTCTTTCTGGTGTGTCTTAAAAAGCTGTGAGAATGGCAAAGAAGAATTATTCCCAATGAACAATCTCATCTCACGGTTCCGTGCCAATATTATTACCAATGGAACAAGGGCTTTTGAAGAAGAGAAATGGGATGAAATTTCAATTGGTTCCTTGCGTTTCCAGGTAAGTTCCCAGAAGTCCTATTATCTTTCCTTAAGGGTTGTCAGTGGGGATTGACCTCAACCCTTGGCTGGGATAGTAGCTGATAGAAGGGAATCCCACCCTTGGGGTTGACTCTTACCCACAAAACCTCAGCAGGAGGGTATGTGACATCTGCATTCTGGGTCGCCGTTTGGAATGATCCATCCATCCTTCCTTCAAGGAGGGTGGCCGTTTCACATGAAGAAGAGAGAATGTACAGGTGATGGAGGTACAGACCTCGTCGCTATATCTAGACTAGCTATTTCTTGGAATGCTTGTGTCTGTGAGAACTTCCTCCTCTTGAAACTTGCTGTCTGGAGCTCCCGGAGGACGTCCAGGTGCTTCATGGTCCTTCGGCATCTGGGGCGGCTGTACTTCTCCTCGCGTTCTTCCTTCTGGCCTCACTGGAAGCTGGGGAGGAGCTTGCAGTCAAAGGATTAGGCACCAAATTGTTCTGCCTCCTCAGGCTTTGGGGTCCCCAAATCTCAAGTCTTCAGCTGACATCTACATTCCTCATGAGAGTGGATAAGGCCCCCAAGCCCCGAGCCCCGTGGCCGCTCCCATCTCCCTGAGGTCGGCACCCCCTCCTCCTCTGCCTGTCCTGCGGACCTTCTCTCCATCCCCTCAACAAGCCAAGATTCCTGCCTCAGCACCTTTGCCCTTGCTGTCCCCTCTGCCTGGTGCACTCCTGCAGCTCCTTCAGGTCTAGCTCAGACGTTACCTCCTTGGGAAGGCTGTTCCTGACCCACCACGGGGTTACGCTCCGCACAGTGTCTGCTTATTTCCTCAGAGTGTAAGAGAGTGGGACCAAGTCTATTTATTCCCCACCGTTCACCTAGGGCCTAGAACAGTCCTGACCCAGAGTCAGTGTGCCGTGGTTTCTGACAAAACGAATGGCTGGGACAGCTAAGGAAGAGCTGGGGACAGAAGGATGGGTCCTCTGCACAGAGCAGCTTTAACTTCCAGGAAAGCAGCAAGCAGTAATTTAATCTCTAATGGCAGGTTTCAGAGCTCTGCAGATGGTGTGTGTGCTGTGCGTGCTCAGTTGCTCAGTCGTGTCTGACTCTTTGCAACCCTGTGGACTCTAGCCCGCCAGGCTCCTCTGTCCATGGGATTCTCCAGGCAAGAATACTGGGGTGGGTTGCCACGCCCTCCTCTAAGGGATCTTCCCAACCCAGGGATGGAACCCACATCTCTTATGTCTCCCACACTGGCAGGTGGGCGCTTTGCCACTAGTGCCACCTGGGAAGCCCTGCAGGTGAGGGTAGCGATAAACTGCGTGGCACACACACACACACAGACACATGCACACGATGCCCCACGGAGCTTTGCTATCCATTCACCTCTCCAAACTTCCTCTTATGCTGGAAGCTGCTCCCCCTTGAAAAAGCCATCTCTTTTCTCTCCCGCAGACCTATCTCTGCACCAGCCTTCCTGCCGTTCCCCTCATCTCTCCATCCTGCCTTCCTCTTCTTCATTTTCTATTGCTGTGCCCTTGCCATGCTGTAAAAGGACCTGCTCTGACATATCCTACCTTGGCCAAAGTAAACACTCAATATATGATAGATGGAGAGAGAGGGAGAAAGAAAGGAAGAAAAGAAGGAAAAGGAAAGAGAAAGAACTACAACTAGACCAGGATCACTGTCAGAAACTTACTTTGTAACAGGCAAGTTGTAAGATTCGTGGGGACATGAGTATAAGAAAGACTTTAAAAAGCCTCTCTCAGATGCTTTGCTTTCTTTAGGTCATGATACTTAATAAACATCCATTAGTGAAAGTCAAAATATACATGCCCTTTGACCCAATAAGTTTACTTGTAGAAGTATATCCCACAATAAATACTCTTACAAATAGGTGAAGATACACCACAAAATTACTTATTGCAATACATTATAAATATACAAATTGGAGAATATCCTAAATACCCATAAGAGGGAGGTTGAATAAATTAGGTTACATCCATACAATGTTGTCCTATGCAGATGTTAAAAAATATAAGCTGTAGTTAATACTGTGTCTTTCAAAAAGTAAGTGCTAAATGAGGAGCCTGGGATTAATGGATACACACTGACATATATAAAATAGATAACCAACCAGGACCTACTGGGTAGCACAGGGAACTATACTCAGAATCTTATAAACTGTAATGGGTTATTTTTTTTTCAGATGACTTCGCTGTATACCCGAAACATCATTAATCAGCTATACTTCAATTATAGCAAATTTTTAAAGTAAATGCTTAAGAGATGTTTGTTGGTGGTAATACTCAGTGCTGAAGCAGTTACAATGCAAAAAGATCCAACACATCTCTTTTGGAAAGCAGTTTCTCACTGGGTATCATCAAGTCATAAGAGCTTTATATGTATTGACTTTATAACCTCATTTTGAGAGATTTAGCCTAAAAGATTCAAACATGAGAGAGTTATGTGAATTAAGACCTTTATGGCAATATTATTGATCAAGCAAAGCATGAAAAACCATGCACTTGGCTTCAAAGGAGAAGAGCTGAGTGCATCCACCCACAGGAATGCCAGGCCTTGGTGCAAACTGCAGTGTGTTTCACAGGGGCACCTGCGGTTGCGTGAGCTACTTTCCCAAGTCTCAAGTGATCTGTGGCCATCACAGCAGCACAGGGTGTGTGGCTGGCCATCTCCTCCCAGTATGTCCTGCAATCAGTGCTTTGTTCCCTGGAGGAAGCCCCACACCCCCTGATAACCAGCTGCGAGTCACAACCACGCTTTTCTTTTTCTACAAAACCCTGCTGCAGGGGTCTGTCAGCTGGCAAACACATGTGGGTGATTCCCTAGCAGGCATTGGGAAGAGGCGGCACTCTAGGCTCCTTGCAGCTGGAGCGTTTCTCTCTGAGTCTGAAATTGGCTGTTTATAACCATTCCTCTTGGACCCAGATTCCTCCCTGCAGAGTGGGACAGTTGGGTCAGTTTCACGACAACGCTGTCTTTTCACTTCTCACCGCCCAGGTTTTGGGACCTTGTCACAGATGTCAGATGATTTGCATCGATCAGCAAACTGGACAACGAAACCAAGATGTTTTCCAAAAGCTTTCTGAGAGGCGAGAGAGAAAGGTAAGCATGATTGCTAAATACGACACCCCATCTTAAGATCCTGATGCGTTGTCTACACTGGAACTAATCCTTAATAATGCTGAGTAATTTCTAGAAGTGGGAGAACATTCTAAGGCTGATGGACTACCATCAAGGTTCAGACTTTGTCTGTGACATGATCTTATTTTTCTTTTCCATTCATTTCCTCACTTTTTAAAAACATTGTTTTTTATTTTTATTTTTAAAAAAAACATTGTTTTTTTAATTGGAGGATAATTGGTTTATAATGTTGTAATAATGTCGCTTTATAATGTTGGTCTCTGCCATACAACAGCATGAATCAGTCGTAAGTATACATGTGTTCCCTCCCTCAGGAATCTCCCTCCCACCCTCCACCCCTCCCACCCCTCTGGGTCTCACTTTTCTTAAATTACATATATTTTTGATGCTTTCAAATCTTAGTTGAAGAGATAAGGAGTATAGATAAGAAATACTTTAAAAAAAAAAGAAAAGAAAAGAAAGGGACTTCCCTGGTGGTCCTGGTTAAGACTCTGCACTTCCATTGCAGAGGGCACTGGTTCAATTCCTGGTCATGGTATTAAGATCCTGCATGTCATGTGGTGTGGCCAAGGTGGTGGGGGCGGGGGGGAAGAAATAGTAAGTAAAGTAATTCTGTCATCTTATTTTCTTTGCCACAGAAATCTCATGAAGGAAAAAAATGCCTTAGAGTGAACAGGATAGCTGCACAGAAAGATTCAATAAATTTCACTATAATAAGTTTGTAAGTCATATTCTTAAAGCTAAAATGACTAAGTGTTATTGTTATGGAATTCAGATGATAAAAGCTGACTTTATAGCAGATTATTCATTAGGAAGACTCATTTAGTTCCGGGCTCGCACTTTCTGTCAGGACTTTCTGTTTGCAAAGTATTCCAGGAAGCCAAGTAAGCAGTCAGGCTGCGTGGAATAATTCCTGAAAATTAACAGAAATAAGGCAAGTGTTTCATCTCTTTCCAGTAACAGCCTGGCAAGTTAAGTGATGGTAAAATGTCTGCATTGTGTCTTGTGTTTCTCCAAAGCCAGAGTTTTTGTTTCGCAGTCATTGATCGACAAAACTTTCCTTTCAGATGTGGACAGGTGTGGTCTGCAGAGCTGTTGCACTTGAGTGTTATACTGGTGTGTCTCTCTGCACAGGTGCAGCTGGCCATGTCAACGGGGGGCATGGGGACCTTGAGTCTGCCCCACACAGGTTGTCAGGAGAGGGGATGGGTGGGCACGAATGCTATTAGACATGGAAATGGTATTTTTCAGCATCACAATAATTCTTGTGCACAAGTCTTTTATTCTCTCAAATTTTGGAATGAATTTAGATTTATAGAAAAATTGCAAAGAAAGTACAGAGAACTCCCATGTACTCCTCACCTGCTGCTGCTGCTGCTAAGTCACTTCAGTCGTGCCCGACTCTGTGCGACCCCATAGACGGCAGCCCACCAGGCTCCCCCGTCCCTGGGATTCTCCTCACCTACATGTACACAAATACTAAGGAATTGATTTGGTCCCAGTCCCTAGCCTGGGGCCTGGACCACAGTGGTGGCCAACTGCTGTGATCCCAGGAATGAACATGTCTGGGAGCACATCTCATATTCCAAAGGGCTGCTCACTCTTTGGAGCAACTCTACTGGCTCACTCGCACTGATGGCAAACCTTGAGTAAATTCACATGACTCTTCATTTTGGACCTTCCATCTTTATTCCAGAGAATTTGGATAACTTAGTGCATATCACATGTTCTTATAGAAAATGCAGAGTTTTGCCCATATTTTCACAGAATGGCTTTTGCATCAGGGAACAGAGCAGAAATCAGCCTGACAGTGGGTCCGAAGCCCAGAGCAGGACAAAGCCCTCCTGTGGGAAACTCAGGGGATACAGGAAGGAAGAAAGAATAAAAGGTCCAGCAATTAAAAGGTGTGGAAGACTATCAGGAAAAAACTCTTCGGAATGAGGATCTGTGGTGTCATGCATGGGCTATTAGGATTCTCCCTATTTTGTATTTGTGGCTGTGCTGGGTCTTTGTTGCTGCACATGGGGGCTGCCCCCTAGTGTGGCACACAGGCTTCTCCTTGCAGTGCGTCCCTTGTTGCAGAGTGTGGGCTCAGTAGTTGTGGCGCATGGGCTTGGTTGCCCGGCAGTACCTGGAAGCCTCCTGGACCGGGGATGGAACCTGTGTCCCCTGCGTTGGCGGGTGGATTCTTTACCACTGGACCACCAGGGAAGTCCAGGATTCTCCCTGTTTCTCACTATTCCTACTACATGACGGACAGGACACATCAAGTCTCAGGACCTGTCTTTAAAGACCCAACTTAATTTTAGTGGAATGTTATCATTTGCAAAATTATTTTAACTGCTGAAATAACCTGTCTTGTTGTTGTTGCTGTTTTGTTCACAGGTGAAGTTTGGAGTGTACCTGATGCATACGTCTTTGGATTTATCTTCTCCATGTTACCTCTCCGTAGGATCTCAGGTGCTCCCTCTGCTGAAAGAAAACATGGAACACCACGATATACCGGCTACCGAGTAATGTCAGGATGCTAGCTCCTGAATTTTTTTCAGTATCTATTAAAATTTCTGTTTTACCCTCTTCATTCTTTTTTTTCCTTCCAGTTTTATGGAGATATTATTGACATGCAGCCCTATGTAAGTTTAAGATGTACAGCACAATGATTTGACTTACATACATCATGAAATGATTACCACGTAAGTTCAACATGTGTGTGTTTAGTCACTCAGTCATATCCGATGCTTTGCGACCCCAGGGACCATAGCCTGCCAGGCTCCTCCGTCCATGGATTCTCCAGGCAAGAATACTGGAGTGGGTTGCCATTTCCTTCTCCAGGGGATCTTCCCAACCTAGGGATTCGAACCTGGGTCTCTTGCACATTGGCAGGCCGATTCTTTACCACTGCGCCAGCTAGGAAGCCCCAAGTTCAGTGAACCATCTTATATAGACATACTGGGCTGGCCAAAAGTTTTGTTCATTTTCTCCATAAGATGGCGCTAGTAGAGCTTAGTTGTCTAGCTTCATTTGAAACAATTTTATTAGATTAAAATATTGTGACTGCTGTCATATCAGCATGCATTTAAAAAAACATCAAAATTAATGAATTTTTGTATTGCTATTTTGATATTGAAGAAGAAAAGCAACATTCTTGGCATAATATGCTGTATTATTTCAAGAAAGGTAAAAACCACAACTGAAATGCAGAAAAAGATGTGTGCAGTGTCTGGGGAAGGTGCTGTGACTGATGGAATGTGTGAAAAGCAGTTTGCAAAGTTTCGTGCTGGAGACTTCTCACTGGACAATATGCCACAGTCAGGTAGACCAGTTGACGTTGATGGTGATCAAACTGAGACATTAACTGAGAACAAGCACCGTTATACCACACGGTAGATAGCTGACAAACTCAAAATACCCAAACCAAGTGTTTAAAATCATTTGCACCACTTGTTACATTAATTGCTTTGATGTTTCAATTCTACATAAGTTAGGTGAAACAAACCTTCCTGACGATAGGATTCTCTACTGAAATGTAAAGAAAAATGTACTGTTTCGAAAACAAATTGTGACAGGCCATGAAAAGTAGATGCTATACCATAATGTGGACCAGAAGAGATCATGGGACAAGTGAAATGAACCACCACCAACCACACCAAAGTCCGGTCTTCTTCCAAAGAAGGTGATGCTGTGTATGTGGTGGGGTTGGGAGTTTTCTGTCGTGAGCTCCTTCTGGAAACCCAAACAGTTGATTCCAACAAGGACTGCTCCTAATTAGACCAACTGAAAGCAGCACTCAACGAATAGCATCTGGAATTAGTCAACAGAAAATGCGTAATCTTCCATCAGGATAATGCAAGACCTCAGGCTTCTTTGATGACCAGGCAAAAGCTGTTACAGCTTGGCTGGGAAGTTCTGATTCATATGCTGTGTTCACCAGACATTGCCCCTTTGGATTTCCATTTAGTCTCTTAATGGAAAAAGTTTCCATTCCCTGGAAGACTGTAAAAGGCACCTGGAACAGTTCTTTGCTCAAAAAGATAGAAAGTTTTGGGAAGATGGAATTATGAAGTTGCCTGAAAAATGACGCAAGGTAGTGGAACAAAACGGTGAATGCGTTGTTCAATAAAGTTAGTGGTAAAAATGAAAACGTGTCTTTTATTTTTACGTAAAACACCGAAGGAAGTTTTCAGCTAACCCAATAAAGTTAAAGAAATGGAAACCAATACAATTTTTCCTTGTCATGAGCACTCTTAGGATTTGCTCTTTTAACAAATTTCCTATGTAATATAAAACTGTTAATTATATTAATCATGTTGTACCTTACATCCCTGGGACTTACTTATCTTATAACTGGAAATTTGTATCTTTTGACTGCTTTTATCCAATTTTCCCACCCACGTCCCACCTCTGGTAACCACAAATTTGATCTCTTTTTCTATGAGTTTATTTTGAAGTATAATTGACCTGCAACATTATGTTAGTCCCTGGTACACAGCATCAGTTCAGTCACTCAGTCATGTCTGACTCTTTTCGACCCCATGAATCACAGCACGCCAGGCCTCCCTGTCCATCACCAACTCCCGGAGTTCACTCAGACTCACGTCCATCGAGTCAGTGATGCCATCTCATCCTCTGTCGTCCCCTTCTCCTCCTGCCCCCAATCCTTCCCAGCATCAGAGTCTTTTCCAATGAGTCAACTCTTCGCATGAGGTGGCCAAAGTACTGGAGTTTCAGCTTCAGTATCATTCCCTCCAAAGAAATCCCAGGGCTGATCCCCTTCAGAATGGACTGGTTGGATCTCCGTGCAGTCCAAGGGACTCTCAAGAGCCTTCTCCAACACCACAGTTCAAAAGCATCAATTCTTCGGTGCTCAGCCTTCTTCACGTCCAACTCTCACATCCATACATGACCACTGGAAAAACCATAGCCTTGACTAGACGGACCTTTGTTGGAAAAGTAATGCCTCTGCTTTTGAATATGCTGTCTAGGTTGGTCATAACTTTCCTTCCAAGGAGTAAGCGTCTTTTAATTTCATGGCTGCAATCACCATCTGCAGTGATTTTGGAGCCCAGAAAATAAAGTCAGCCACTGTTTCCACTGTTTCCCCATGTATTTCCCATGAAGTGATGGGACCAGATGCCATGATCTTCGTTTTCTGAATGTTGAGCTTTAAGCCAACTTTTTCACTCTCCTCTTTCACTTTCATCAAGAGGCTTTTTAGTTCCTCTTCACTTTCTGCCATAAGGGTAGTGATTCAATATTTCTATTCTTTTCAAAATGATCATCAGGATAAGTCTAGTTATGATATGTCACCGTAGAACGGTATTACATAACTGACTATATTTCCCACATTGCTTCATACCCCTGACATTTATTTTGCAACTGAAAATTTGTGCTTCTTAATTTCCTTCACCAGATTTCTCTTTCTCTTGCCCCCCTCCCCTCTGGCAACTACCTGGTTTTTCTTTGTATCCATGACTTTAGTTATGTGTGCTTACTTGTTTTGTGTTTCGGATTCCACATATAAGTGAATCCATACAGTATTTGTGTATCTCTGTCCATTTACTTCACAATTTGCATATTCTAGGTGCACCCATGTTGTCACAAATGGCAAGATTTCATTCTTTTTTTAAAAAAAAATCTGAATTACAATGTTGTGTTAGTTTCAGGGGTACAGCAGAGTGACTCAGTTGTACATACATGTATATCTGCTTTTTTAAGATTCTTTTCCCGTGTAGGCCTTTACAGAGCTTTGAGTAGAGTTCCCTGTGCTTTATACAATAGGTTTTTATTAGTGACTCCACTTTCACTTTTCACTTTCATGCATTGGAGAAGGAAATGGCAACCCACTCCGGTGTTCTTGCCTGGAGAATCCCAAGGACGGGGGAGCCTGGTGGGCTGCCGCCTATGGGGTCGCACAGAGTCGGACACGACTGAAGCGACTTAGCAGCAGCAGCAGCAGTTACCTATTTTACATATAACAGTGTGTATGTGTCAGTTCCAATCTTCCAATTTATCCTCCCTGCCTTATCCCCTGGAAACCATGAGTTTGTTTTCTATGTCCATGACTCTACTTCTGTTTTGTAAATAAATTTATCTGTATTCATTTTTTAGATTCCATATGTAAGCAATACTCTATGATACTTGTCT
Source organism: Bos taurus (assembly GCF_002263795.3). Classification (NCBI taxonomy): domain Eukaryota; kingdom Metazoa; phylum Chordata; class Mammalia; order Artiodactyla; family Bovidae; genus Bos; species Bos taurus. Next base: position 20,884,487 of record NC_037351.1, on the reverse strand, counting down.
TTCTGTGTCTGACTTTACTTCACTCAGTGTGACAATCTCTAGGTCCATCCACGTTGCTGTAAATGGCATTATTTTGTTCTTTTTTAAGTCCGAATAATATTCTAAAGCATATATGCACCTCTTCTTTTTCTGTTTGTTTATTGATGGGCACTTAGGTTACTTCCATATCTTGGCTGTTGTAAATAATGCTACAATGAACCCAGCGATGGGTATATCTTTTTGAATTAGTGATTTAATTTTCTGTGGATATAAACTCAAGATTAGAATTGCTGGGTCATCTATTTTTAATTTTTTGAGGAATGTCTGTATTGTTTTTCATAGTGGTTGCAGCGGTTTACCTTCCCACCGTTAAGTGAAGTGAAAGCTGCTCACTTGTGTCTGACTCTTTGTGACCCCATGGACTATACAGTCCATGGAATTCTCCAGGCCAGAATACTGGAGTGGGTAGCTGTTCCCTCTCCAGGGGATCTTCCCAACCCAGGGATTGAACCTAGGTCTCCCACATTGCAGGTGGATTCTTTACCATTTGAGCCACAATACCTTCCCACTAGTAGTACACAAACGTTGCCTTTTCTCTGTACGCCCATCAGCACTTGTAATGTGTCACCTTTTTGATACTAGTTATTCTGACAGATGATGCTGACATCTCATTGCAGTTCTGATTTTCATTTCCCTGATGATTAATGATGTCGAAAATCTTTTCTTTCTTTTTCTCTTTTTTTTGGTGTGGCAGACATTTATTTCTCAGTTCTGGAAGTTGGGAGCCCAAGATCAAGGTGTCGGCAGATTCAGTGTCTGGTCGGGCCCCTCGTCCTTGTTCACAGCCAGCCCTTCTTCCTATGTCCTCACTTAGTAGAAGGGGTGAGGGAGCTCTCTGAGATCTCCTTTGTAAGGGCACTAATCCCAGTAAGGGGGACTGAGCATCTTCTCATGTGCCTATTGGCCATCTATGTCTTCTTTGGAAAAATGTCGATTCAGGTCCTCTGCGCATTTTAAAATCAAGATTTCTTGTTTGTTTGTTATTTGTGTGGAGTTGTATGATTCTCTGCATACTTCGGATAGTACCCCCTTATTGGACATACCGTTTGCAGATGTCTTCTACCATTCAGTGGATGGCTTTTTCTTTGTTGATAGTTTCCTTCACTGTGCGAAAGGTTTTCCGTTGGATGTAGTCCCGTTGTTTCTCTTTGCTTGTGCTTCCCTTGCCCTGAGGAGACATATCCAAGAATGTTGCTAAGAGTGGTGTCCAGCTGAGTGTGCCACCTCGTTTCTCTTCTAGAAGTTTTATGGTTTCCATCGTACGTTTAAGTCTTTCACCCGTTTTAAATCTCTTTGTGCGTGGTGTGAAAGAATAGCCTATTTTGATCCTTCGGCATGTAGCTGTCCAGTTTTTCCCAACACTGCTTATCGAAGAGGTTGTCCTCTCCTCTTTGTGTATCTAGCCTCCTCTGTCATAGATTGAAAGTGTGCTCAGTCGTGTCCGACTCTTTGCGACCCCATGGACTGTAGCCTGCCAGGCTCCTCTGTCCATGGGATTTCCCAGGCAAGAACACTGGTGTGGTTGGCCATGCCCTCCTCCAGGGCATCTTCTTGACCCAGGGATTGAACCTGCGTCTCTTAAGTCTCCTGCATTGGCAGGCAGGTTCTTTACCATCAGCGCCACCTGGGAAGCCTATGTTAGACATATAATCATTCTTAATTAGTTGGCATTTTTAGTGAATCTCACTGGGAATATTTAACCTCCTCAAATTGGAGGAGGTTACCGTGCTCTTTGGAGAAGGCAATGGCACCCCACTCCAGTACTCTTGCCTGGAAAATCCTATGGACAGAGGAGCCTGGAAGGCTGCAGTCCATGGGGTTGCAAAGAGTAGGACACAACGGAGCGACTTCACTTTCATTTTTCACTTTCATGCATTGAAGAAGGAAATGGCAACCCACTCCAGTGTTCTTGCCTGGAGAATCCCAGGGACGGGGGAGCTTGGTGGGCTGCTATCTATGGGGTTAGTTGGACATGAAGTAACTTAGCAGCAGCAACCGTGCTCTTACTTGGCCTTTAGAAAGACACTTTAGGCCCTCTTCTTGTACTGGGGAAGATAGTCTGTGCCCAGTGATCTAGAGGAAATGAGAATGGGGCTCCCTGCTGCGTGTACAGAGGAGGCAGGCTTTTCCTCAAGGCTGAGTGTGACTTGGGTCCACCCTCCTTAGGAGAGGTTTGACCAGATTGTGTTGCTCAAAGTCACGGGCCAGCAACCCCCTTCCCCCTGCTTCCTGCCCCTGCCCACTGTCCCCCTTCCCCCTGCTTCCTGCCCCTGCCCACTGTCCCCCATCCCCTTGCTTCCTGCCCCTGCCCACTGTCCCCTCCCTGCCACTTCCTGCCCCTGCCCACTGTCTCCCTTCCCCTGCTTCCTACCCCTGCCCACTGTCCCCCCTTCCCCCTGCTTCCTGCCCCTGCCCATTGTCCCCCTCCCTGCCACTTCCTGCCCCTGCCCACTGTCCCGCTCCCTGCCGCTTCCTGCCCCTGCCCACTGTCCCCCTCCCTGCCACTTCCTGCCCCTGCCCACTGTCCCCCTCCCTGCCGCTTCCTGCCCCCGCCCACTGTCCCCCTTCCCCCTGCTTCCTGCCCTGCCCACTGTCCCCCTTCCCCCTGCTTCCTGCCCCTGCCCACTGTCCCCCCTCCCTGCCTCTTCCTGCCCCTGCCCACTGTCCCCCTCCCTGCCTCTTCCTGCCCCTGCCCACTGTCCCCCTCCCTGCCGCTTCCTGCCCCTGCCCACTGTCCCCCTCCCTGCCGCTTCCTGCCCCTGCCCACTGTCCCCCTCCCTGCCACTTCCTGCCCCTGCCCACTGTCCCCCTTCCCCCTGCTTCCTGCCCCTGCCCACTGTCCCCCTTCCCCCTGCTTCCTGCCCCTGCCCACTGTCCCCTTTCCCCTGCTTCCTGCCCCTGCCCACTGTCCCTCTCCCTGCCACTTCCTGCCCCTGCCCACTGTCCCTCTCCCTGCCGCTTTCTGCCCCTGCCCACTGTCCCCCTCCCTGCCACTTCCTGCCCCTGCCCACTGTCCCCCTCCCTGCCGCTTCCTGCCCCTGCCCACTGTCCCCCTCCCTGCCGCTTCCTGCCCCTGCCCACTGTCCCCCTCCCTGCTGCTTCCTGCCCCCGCCCACTGTCCCCCTTCCCCCTGCTTCCTGCCCTGCCCACTGTCCCCCTTCCCCCTGCTTCCTGCCCCTGCCCACTGTCCCCCTCCCTGCCTCTTCCTGCCCCTGCCCACTGTCCCCCTCCCTGCCTCTTCCTGCCCCTGCCCACTGTCCCCCTCCCTGCCGCTTCCTGCCCCTGCCCACTGTCCCCCTCCCTGCCGCTTCCTGCCCCTGCCCACTGTCCCCCTCCCTGCCACTTCCTGCCCCTGCCCACTGTCCCCCTTCCCCCTGCTTCCTGCCCCTGCCCACTGTCCCCCTTCCCCCTGCTTCCTGCCCCTGCCCACTGTCCCCTTTCCCCTGCTTCCTGCCCCTGCCCACTGTCCCTCTCCCTGCCACTTCCTGCCCCTGCCCACTGTCCCTCTCCCTGCCGCTTTCTGCCCCTGCCCACTGTCCCCCTCCCTGCCACTTCCTGCCCCTGCCCACTGTCCCCCTCCCTGCCGCTTCCTGCCCCTGCCCACTGTCCCCCTCCCTGCCGCTTCCTGCCCCTGCCCACTGTCCCCCTCCCTGCTGCTTCCTGCCCCCGCCCACTGTCCCCCTTCCCCCTGCTTCCTGCCCCTGCCCACTGTCCCCCTTCCCCCTGCTTCCTGCCCTGCCCACTGTCCCCCTTCCCCCTGCTTCCTGCCCCTGCCCACTGTCCCCCTTCCCCCTGCTTCCTGCCCCTGCCCACTGACCCCTTTCCCCTGCTTCCTGCCCCTGCCCACTGTCCCTCTCCCTGCCGCTTCCTGCCCCTGCCCACTGTCCCTCTCCCTGCCGCTTTCTGCCCCTGCCCACTGTCCCCCTCCCTGCCGCTTCCTGCCCCTGCCCACTGTCCCCCTCCCTGCCGCTTCCTGCCCCTGCCCACTGTCCCCCTCCCTGCCGCTTCCTGCCCCTGCCCACTGTCCCCCTCCCTGCCGCTTCCTGCCCTGCCCACTGTCCCCCTTCCCCCTGCTTCCTGCCCCTGCCCACTGTCCCCCTTCCCCCTGCTTCCTGCCCTGCCCACTGTCCCCCTTCCCCCTGCTTCCTGACCTGCCCACTGTCCCCCTTCCCCCTGCTTCCTGCCCCTGCCCACTGTCCCCCTTCCCCCTGCTTCCTGCCCCTGCCCACTGTCCCCCTTCCCCCTGCTTCCTGCCCCTGCCCACTGTCCCCTTTCCCCTGCTTCCTGCCCCTGCCCACTGTCCCTCTCCCTGCCACTTCCTGCCCCTGCCCACTGTCCCTCTCCCTGCCGCTTTCTGCCCCTGCCCACTGTCCCCCTCCCTGCCGCTTCCTGCCCCCGCCCACTGTCCCCCTTCCCCCTGCTTCCTGCCCCTGCCCACTGTCCCCCTTCCCCCTGCTTCCTGCCCTGCCCACTGTCCCCCTTCCCCCTGCTTCCTGCCCCTGCCCACTGTCCCCCTTCCCCCTGCTTCCTGCCCCTGCCCACTGTCCCCTTTCCCCTGCTTCCTGCCCCTGCCCACTGTCCCTCTCCCTGCCGCTTCCTGCCCCTGCCCACTGTCCCACTTCCCCCTGCTTCCTGCCCCTGCCCACTGTCCCCTTTCCCCTGCTTCCTGCCCCTGCCCACTGTCCCTCTCCCTGCCACTTCCTGCCCCTGCCCACTGTCCCCCTCCCTTCCGCTTCCTGCCCCTGCCCACTGTCCCCCTTCCCCCTGCTTCCTGACCTGCCCACTGTCCCCCTTCCCCCTGCTTCCTGCCCCTGCCCACTGTCCCCCTTCCCCCTGCTTCCTGCCCCTGCCCACTGACCCCTTTCCCCTGCTTCCTGCCCCTGCCCACTGTCCCTCTCCCTGCCGCTTCCTGCCCCTGCCCACTGTCCCTCTCCCTGCCGCTTTCTGCCCCTGCCCACTGTCCCCCTCCCTGCCGCTTCCTGCCCCTGCCCACTGTCCCCCTCCCTGCCGCTTCCTGCCCTGCCCACTGTCCCCCTTCCCCCTGCTTCCTGCCCCTGCCCACTGTCCCCCTTCCCCCTGCTTCCTGCCCTGCCCACTGTCCCCCTTCCCCCTGCTTCCTGACCTGCCCACTGTCCCCCTTCCCCCTGCTTCCTGCCCCTGCCCACTGTCCCCCTTCCCCCTGCTTCCTGCCCCTGCCCACTGTCCCCCTTCCCCCTGCTTCCTGCCCCTGCCCACTGTCCCCTTTCCCCTGCTTCCTGCCCCTGCCCACTGTCCCTCTCCCTGCCACTTCCTGCCCCTGCCCACTGTCCCTCTCCCTGCCGCTTTCTGCCCCTGCCCACTGTCCCCCTCCCTGCCGCTTCCTGCCCCCGCCCACTGTCCCCCTTCCCCCTGCTTCCTGCCCCTGCCCACTGTCCCCCTTCCCCTGCTTCCTGCCCTGCCCACTGTCCCCCTTCCCCCTGCTTCCTGCCCCTGCCCACTGTCCCCCTTCCCCCTGCTTCCTGCCCCTGCCCACTGTCCCCTTTCCCCTGCTTCCTGCCCCTGCCCACTGTCCCTCTCCCTGCCGCTTCCTGCCCCTGCCCACTGTCCCACTTCCCCCTGCTTCCTGCCCCTGCCCACTGTCCCTTTCCCCTGCTTCCTGCCCCTGCCCACTGTCCCTCTCCCTGCCACTTCCTGCCCCTGCCCACTGTCCCCCTCCCTTCCGCTTCCTGCCCCTGCCCACTGTCCCCCTTCCCCCTGCTTCCTGACCTGCCCACTGTCCCCCTTCCCCCTGCTTCCTGCCCCTGCCCACTGTCCCCCTTCCCCCTGCTTCCTGCCCCTGCCCACTGACCCCTTTCCCCTGCTTCCTGCCCCTGCCCACTGTCCCTCTCCCTGCCGCTTCCTGCCCCTGCCCACTGTCCCTCTCCCTGCCGCTTTCTGCCCCTGCCCACTGTCCCCCTCCCTGCCGCTTTCTGCCCCTGCCCACTGTCCCCCTCCCTGCCGCTTCCTGCCCCTGCCCACTGTCCCCCTCCCTGCCGCTTCCTGCCCTGCCCACTGTCCCCCTTCCCCCTGCTTCCTGCCCCTGCCCACTGTCCCCCTTCCCCCTGCTTCCTGCCCTGCCCACTGTCCCCCTTCCCCCTGCTTCCTGACCTGCCCACTGTCCCCCTTCCCCCTGCTTCCTGCCCCTGCCCACTGTCCCCCTTCCCCCTGCTTCCTGCCCCTGCCCACTGTCCCCCTTCCCCCTGCTTCCTGCCCCTGCCCACTGTCCCCTTTCCCCTGCTTCCTGCCCCTGCCCACTGTCCCTCTCCCTGCCACTTCCTGCCCCTGCCCACTGTCCCTCTCCCTGCCGCTTTCTGCCCCTGCCCACTGTCCCCCTCCCTGCCGCTTCCTGCCCCCGCCCACTGTCCCCCTTCCCCCTGCTTCCTGCCCCTGCCCACTGTCCCCCTTCCCCCTGCTTCCTGCCCTGCCCACTGTCCCCTTCCCCCTGCTTCCTGCCCCTGCCCACTGTCCCCCTTCCCCCTGCTTCCTGCCCCTGCCCACTGTCCCCTTTCCCCTGCTTCCTGCCCCTGCCCACTGTCCCTCTCCCTGCCGCTTCCTGCCCCTGCCCACTGTCCCACTTCCCCCTGCTTCCTGCCCCTGCCCACTGTCCCCTTTCCCCTGCTTCCTGCCCCTGCCCACTGTCCCTCTCCCTGCCACTTCCTGCCCCTGCCCACTGTCCCCCTCCCTTCCGCTTCCTGCCCCTGCCCACTGTCCCCCTTCCCCCTGCTTCCTGACCTGCCCACTGTCCCCCTTCCCCCTGCTTCCTGCCCCTGCCCACTGTCCCCCTTCCCCCTGCTTCCTGCCCTGCCCACTGTCCCCCTTCCCCCTGCTTCCTGACCTGCCCACTGTCCCCCTTCCCCCTGCTTCCTGCCCCTGCCCACTGTCCCCCTTCCCCCTGCTTCCTGCCCCTGCCCACTGTTCCCCTTCCCCCTGCTTCCTGCCCACTGTCCCTCTCCCTGCTGCTTCCTGCCCCTGCTCACTGTCCCCTTCCCCCTGCTTCCTGCCCCTGCCCACTGTCCCTCTCCCTGCCACTTCCTGCCCCTGCCCACTGTCCCCCTTCCCCCTGCTTCCTGCCCCTGCCCACTGTCCCCCTCCCTGCCGCTTCCTGCCCCTGCCCACTGTCCCCTTCCCCCTGCTTCCTGCCCCTGCCCACTGTCCCCCTTCCCCCTGCTCCTGCTCCTGCCCACTGTCCCCCTTCCCCCTGCTTCCTGCCCCTGCACACTGTTCCTCTCCCACTTTGAGTCACTGCACTGAGAATCGCTCGCGTGCCTGAAGACATACTCAGTGACTCGGTTGTATTATGTGAACAACTGTGCTCCTGACCACAAACCCATCAGACAGGGTTGGTTCATCTACCCAGAGCCTCCAAATGCTAGTGAAAAGAGGAACTTTGGAGGCTGAAGGATCTCATCTTTGCCACGTCTAATGAGCACTCCTGTTGCCTCCACTTGAATATGTCCAGTGATGGGAAGCTCACTCCCTAAAGAAGTTACCCAAAGCACTGAGTTGCTCAAAAGTTCTTTGCCATATTGAGCTTGTTTCTGCCTCCTGCGATTTCCAGCCATGGGTCTTGGCCTGTCATCAGGAGCTACCCAGAGTGAGTACGTGCCCTCCCTGCCCACCCTGCCAAGTCCTTCTGAAGCATGGAGTCCACGTGTGAGCCCCAGGTCGCTGGCCAGACCTTTGGTACCTTCCACCCGTGTTGTTCATTTGTCCCGTCTCTTCTTTTCCTTAAACCCTTGCCCAGCCCTGCCCACAGCATATACCTAAAGTTGGTCTTACCTACCGCTCAATTATTTAACCTGTCAGTCTCAGGCTTCCTGCCGGGTCTATTCAGAGCTCTTGAGAACAGGAGTCAATTGTGTCCTTACCTGATTTGTGGGGTTTTGTGTTGCTCCCAGCGTAACGTGGGCTTTGAAAGATGAGGAATGGCTCTGGTGAGGCTGTCGAGAGGCAGTCTTGTGCTCACCCTCTCATTTGGTGGCAGGATTAATGATAAGACATGGTCTCTGACTCAGTAATTTCTGAAGCTAGTGAACAAAAAGGCAGATGAGGTTAGAAGGTTTTATTATTTTAAAGAATCTGTGAAAAATTCAGCCTCTTTGAAGACCCAGTGACGCCGCACCATGTATGTGGCCCTGTCCTCATCCCCTAACCAATGGGAGAACAGTGAACTGGCATGATGGCCTCAATCAGGCCAGTTTCACGCACGAGGAGACTCCTCCCAGACAGCAGGCCAGCCATGCTTGCATCCATTAAATATGAGTGGAGCCCAGTAAGAAAGCACGTCTTACAAGAATTTGGTCACGTGTCATCGACATCTTCTCAGGACCAAAGGACAATTTATTTTGTTCTTGTCTACACCCATGTCACTTTTTGTAGTCAATAATCTTGGGAATGATTTCAGATGTTTTAATGCACGATTGTTTTATAATTACTTATATTACTGACTGCACATCTGTCCATCTCCACCGGACTGTGAGCTCCACATGGATAGAGCCTGTGTCTGTCTGGCTCACCAGTGCATTTCCAGGGTTGGCAGGTAAGAGATGCTCAATAGAATCTGTTAACTGAATTTATTAAAGCTGGTCCTGTTTTTTATAATTAATCAGTTGATTTTTAAGTGTAAATTGTCTTTTGGATCTAATTTCAATATTTCTCATATGTGGTTTTAGCTAGAAGTGTATTTTGTAGCTTCTGTGGCAATGGTTTCCTATTCAGACTTCTTGGGTATTTATGATTCTGGGTCCTTTCTTTAATTCCCACCTCCTGAACTTCAGCCCTATGTGCTTCTAAAAGAATGTGAAAGTCAAAGGCAATGGCACATTCCTTGTATTTAATTCTAACACCACATCTCAGAAAGTCAAATTGTGTTTTTCATATGTCCTCAGTATAGGCAACATCAATGTCTTTCTGGGTGTTCCCTTCATGGTTCTTACAGCTGGGAGAGAGGTTCTCTTCTACATGCTTTAGACTGATTCTTTGAAGAGGGGTGGTGGTTTAGTCACTGAGTCATGTCTGACTCTTTGTGACCCCAAGGATTGTAGCCTGTCAGGCTCCTCTGTCCATGGGATTCTCCAGGCAAGAATACTGGAGTGGGTTACCATTTCCTTCTCCAGGGGGTCTTTCTCACCCAGGGATTGAACCTGTGTCTCCCACATTGCAAGTGGTCTCTTTACCGACTGAGCCACCAGGGAAGCTCTTAAAGAGGGAGGTGGTACTGAATTCTTCCCACTGAAATGCAACCTCTTCCCCTCCTCCACCTTATGGGATGGGGAAGGGCAACCAGTGAGGCTTTCCTCTTATTGGAAGATGTCTATTTATTTACTTTTCATTCAAAATGCGCTGAAAAGGTTCCATGGCTACAGAAATGAAAGAAACAAAATGTACATTCAAAGGTCTCACCACGGAGACAACCCCAAGAAGGGAAAGACAGACCAATACATCATCCAGTGTGATATGAAATGTTTCAAAAATATACTATACTCCGAAGCATGCATTTGTTGTTTGGGATTTACTTAAAGTGTCCAGGAGATGTTCTTTGGTGAGAAAATTCCAGAGGGGTCAAAGGTGCAGTTGAATATTGCTGAATATTCATCTCTGATGTTATAGGTTGACTTCTAGGCCAAGATGGTTAAGTCTGCATTCCAGGACACACAGGCAAAGAACTCATTTAGAACTTGGCCCTCCATACACATTCCATAGTCGACTCTATGTGAAAACAGAGTAGAGTCTTTATAACAGTATTAGAAAGTGAAAGTGAAGTCAATCAGTCGTGTCCAACTCTTTGCGACCCCATAGACTGTAGCCTACCAGGCTCCTCTGTCCATGGGATTTTCCAGGCAATATACTGGAGTGGGTTGCCATGCCCTTCTTCAGGGGATCTTCCTGACCTGGGGATTGAAACCAGGTCTCCTCTGGCTCCTGCATTGCGGCAGATTTTTTACCGCTGAGCCACCTGGGAAGCCCTTTAGGGTACATACATCCATAGAAAAAGAATAGAGAAACGGATAGGATGATAAGTTACACATTTTAGGGGTGGAGAACTAGAACCAGGGAGGGCACTTGGGGCTTTGGCTCTACTGGGAATGTTTTATTCCTTTGAAGTTCTCTTTCTCTTGCTCAAAAAGCATGACATTGATCAAGGGAAGGTGCCCTGCCTGTTGAGGTACCATCTGTGTCTCTGAAACTAAGCCAAAGGCAGGCTCATGAAAGCAGGGGCTTGCATGTAGGCTAATAGACTTGCCATGTTGGTAGCAGGTGGTATTATCTGAAACTTATGAATAGAATTTTTAAGAAAGATTTTGATTGTGGTAGGAACACTTGACATGGGATCTATCCTCTTAAAACTCTAAGCGAACATATATCATTGACTATTGGTACAATGTTGTACAGCAGGTTTTTATTCTTCCTGTTTAACTGTAAGTCCCATTTCCTTCTTTTCCTGCTGCTGCTGCTAAGCTGCTTCAGTTGTGGCCAACTCTGTGCGACCCCTTAGACGGCAGCCCACCAGGCTCCCCCGTCCCTGGGATTCTCCAGGCAAGAACACTGGAGTGGGTTGCCATTTCCTTCTCCAATGCATGAAAGTGCAAAGTGAAAGTGAAGTCACTCAGTCGTGTCTGACTCTTAGGGACCCCATGGACTGCAGCCCACCAGGCCCCTCCATCCATGGGATTTTCCAGGCAAGAGTACTGGAGTGGGTTGCCATTGCCTTCTCCATCTCCTCCTCCAGCCCCTGGCAATCACCATTCTATTCTTTGATTCTTTGAATTTGACTATTTTAGATACCTCATATTATTGCTGTTGTTCAGTTGCTAAGTCATGTTGGACTCTTTGCGACCCCGTGGACTGCAGCACGCCAGGCTTCCCTGTCCTTCACCATCTCCCAGAGTTTGCTCAGATCCATGTCCATTGAGCTGGTGATGCTATCCAGCCATCTTGTCCTCTGTCGCCCCCTTCTCCTTTTGCCTTCAATCTTTCCCAGCATCAGGGTCTTTTCCAATGAGTCAGACATCTCGTATAAGTAGAATCATACCTGTGACTGCATATTTCATTTAGCATAAATGTCCTCATCCATGTTATCACTTGTTGCTGAAGCTCCTTTTTTAAAATTAAGGGTGGATAGTGTTTCGTTGACCCACTCCAGTGTTCTTGCCTGGAGAATCCCAGGGACAGGGGAGCCTGTTGAGCTGCTGTCTATGGGGTTGCGCAGAGTCGGACACGACTGAAGCGACTTAGCGGCAGCAGCAGCAGCAGTGTTTCATTGCATGTATGTATCTCATTTTCTTCATTCACTCATCTGTCTGTGGACATTTAGGTTGCTTCCACACTTTGACTACTGCACGTGGGGCTGCACGTGGGAGAGCTACTATCTCTTTGAGGTACTGATTTCAGTTCTTTTGGGTAAATACCTAGACGTAGGATTGCTGGATCATATGGTAGTTCTAGTCTTACGTTTTTGAGGAATCTCCATGCTGTTTTCCATGGCAGCTACACCATTTTGCATTCCTACCAGCAAGTGTGCAGGGGTTCACAGAACTTCCCTGGTGGCCCAAGGGCTAAAACTCCCAATGCGAGGGCCCCAGGGTTGATTCCTTGGTTAGGGAACTAGATCCCACGTGTTGCAACTAAGAGTTCCCATGCCACAGCTAAAGATCCACATGTCAAAGGGAGAGGGAAGATCCTGCAAGCCTCAACTAAGCCCTGGAGCAGCCAAATAAATAAATAATAATTTTTTATAAAGTGTGCAAGGGTTCAAGTTTTCCCACATTCTCACCAACACTTGTGGTCTTTTGTCTTTTTTCATGATAGTGGGTGTGAGATATCTCATAGTGATTTTAATTCACACTTTCCTGATGTTAGTGACATCGAGCATTTCTTCATACACCTGCTGGCCATTTGCATGTCTTCTTTGGAGAAGTGTTTATTCAATCACTAAGCCAATTTTTAAAAAAATGGATTATTAGTTTGTATGTATGTGTATAGATACTAAGTTGTGGGAGCGCTTTATGTACTTTGGAGATTAATCCATTATTAAATATATGGTTTGCAAATGTTTTCTCCTGTTTGGTAGATTGCCTTTCACTCTGTTGGTTGATTGCTTCCTTTGCTGTTTAGAAGTTTTTTAGTTCAATGTAGTTCCACTCATTTCCTTTTTTGATGTTTTTGCCTGTGGCTTTCATTTCATAACCATAAAGTCATTGCTGAGACCAATGTCATGAGGGTTTTCACTTACGCTTCCTTCTAGGAGTTTTATAGTTTCAGGTCTTATGTTTAAGTCCTTAATTCATTTTTGGTTGACCTTTGTGTATGGTGTAAAATCAGGGTCCAGTTTTATTCTTTTGCATTGGATATCCAATTTTCCCAGCGTCATTTGTTGAAGAGACTCTCTTTCCCCACTGTGTATTATTGGCAGTCTTTCTAAAGAGCAGTTGAGCATATGTGTGGGTGTATTTCTGTGGTCTCTATTCCATTCCATCAGTCCATGCATCTGTCTTTATGCTAATACCATATTGTTCTGATTACTGTAGCTTTAAAATATATTTTGAAACAGAAAGTGTGATGCCTCTAGATTTGTTCTTCTTTCTCAGTGTTGATTGGCTCTTTGCAGTCTTTCATGATTCCATATGAATCATACAATTGTTTTTTTCTATTTTTATAAAAAATGCTGTTGAAATTTGATAGGGTTTGCATTGACTCTGTAGATTGCTTTGGGTAGTTGGACATCTTAACAACATTAAGTCATCCAATCCACAAACATGGGATGTCTTTCCATTTTTGATATTTTCTTTAATTTCTTTCATCACATCGTACTTCCAGTACTATCTTGAATAGAAGTGGCAAAAATAGGCATCCTTGCCTATTCTTCAACTTAGAGGAAAAGCATCTAGTTTTCACCTTTGAGCATGATTTTATGTGGGCTTTTCATGTGTTTACTGTGTTGAGTTACTGTCCATCTGTTCCTAGTTTGTTGAGAGTTTTTACCATGAAAGAGTGTTGAGTCTTGTCAATCACTTTTCTGCATCTATATATGATTATGTGATTTTTATCCTTTATTCTATTAAACATATCACATTAATTGATTTTCATATGTCAAAGCATGCTTGCATCCAAGGGATAAATCCCACTTGGTCATGGTATATGATCCTTTTAATGTGCTTTTGGATGTTTTTTGGCTAGTATTTTGTTGAGGATTTTTGCACCTTTATTCATCAGGGATATTGGCCTGTAGTTTTCTTGTGGTGTCTCTGTTTAGTTTAGTAAGAGTAATACAGGCATAAAATGAGTTTGGAAGCATTCTTTCCTCTTCATTTTTAGAGCATAGCTTGAGAAGAATGGGCTTTAATTCTTCTTTAAAATGTTAGAATTCACCAGTGAAGCCATCTGATCCTGGGCTTTTCTTTGCTGGAAGATTTTTGATTATTGATTTAATCTTCATACCTGTTGTAGGTCTGTTCAGACTTTCTCTTCATGATTTAGTCCTGGTAGTTTGTGTGTTCGGAGAAGGCACTGGCACCCCACTCCAGTACTCTTGCCTGGAAAATCCCATGGACGGAGGAGCCTGGTGGGCTGCAGTCCATGGGGTCACGAAGAGTCGGACACAACTAAGTGACTTCACTTTCACTTTTCCCTTTCATGCATTGGAGAAGGAAATGGCAACCCACTCCAGTGTTCTTGCCTGGAGAATCCCAGGGACGGGGGAGCCTGGTGGGCTGCCGTCTCTGGGGTTGCACAGAGTGGAACACGACTGAAGCGACTTAGCAGCAGCAGCAGCAGGTTGTATGTTACTAAGAACTTCTCTTTTTTAAAAATATTATTCAGTTTGTTGGAGTATCATTTTTTTGTTGCTTGTTTTTCTGGCTGTGCCATGCAGCATGCAGGATCTTAGTTCCCCAGCCAGGGACTGAACCTGTGGCCCTTACGGTGGAAGGCCAGAGTCTTAAGCACTGGACTGCCGGGGAAATCCTATAATTATTCATAGCAATCTCTTATGTTCCTTCTTACTTCTGTGTCATCAGTTGTAAAGTCTCTTCTTTCATTTCTGATTTTATGAGCTCTCTCTTTTCTTAATCTAGCTAAAGGTTTGTAAATTTTGTTTATCTTTTCAAAAAACCCAACATTTAGTTTTTGTTGATTTCACCTATTGTTTTTATCTTTTCTAATTCTTACTTCTGTTCTTATGTTATTTCCTTCCTTCTACTAACTTTGGGTTTAGTTTGTTCCTAGTTCCCTGGGATGTAAAGTTAGGAGTCATATTGTTCATTAAAAAACGGCTTTGCTTTCAATACAAGTGAAAACGTTATGAAAATAAGCCTTGTTTGTGGTCTGTGGCGGGTCCTCTGTGCCTTCCATGCTACTGGATGGTAGTCTCGAGAAAGGGAAAAGCCACAGTTCCTGTACTCAGTGAGCTCGACGGTTCCTACCAGGCAATCACCAGACTGTGGTGTTTCGAAGGAGGTCCTAGGACAGGGGAACATCTGGGAGTGAGGAGGCTGGCCCGGGGCGGGGGAGAAGGGAAAGCCCTGCAGTGATGGCCAGGGCAGCGCCATCTCTTTGGGTGGCAGAAACCTGTCCAAGCTGATGCTCTGCCTGGTTGACTTCCACCCACAAAAATCTCGGACCTCCAGCGTCTTCCACAAGGGAGGAGATGAAAATACCATTTAGGACCATGCCCCAAACTTCAGGTTGTGGTAAGAGAAGTTAAGCCCTGCAAGGCCAGCTGCAGTGGGTGGCATTTGCTCTAATCAGAGTGACCCCCCCCCCCCCCCCGATTAGAAGACGCCATTGGGACCAGCTGAGTGCAATCTTTCTCAGGTTCTCTTATCTAGCCAGTGAGCAGCCGAGGAGAGCACAGGCTGCAGGGATCCAGGGGATCTGAGATCCACCGCCAGAACTGAAAGTCTGTGGGGACTTGAGTAGTGTTTTGACTGATGCAAATGGCCCGCCTGAGACCCTGGCAGTGGATGAGGCTTCACTGGGTGGGCAGTGTTCGGAGCACCTGATCTCCAAGCAAGGCTGAGGCTCTTCTCACTGCCAGGGAAGTTCAGAGAGTAAATGGAAGCAGAAGGAAACCTAGGCTCCAGCTGACAGATAATTTCAGCCTGTCTTTTTCTAAATCTTTTTTTTTTTTTTTTTGGAGTGGGGATACTGATAGAAATAACTTCTATCTATCTCACTTTGCAAATCCCCAAATTAAAATCATGGCAAACATCATCCCATATTACCAAGTCACTGAACATTTCTAAACCTCATCTGAAAAGAAAACCCACAATACTTTCCTCATAAAATTGCTTGACAACTAAATGGGACAGTTTTGTTTAGCACCGGGCCTGAATAAGCCACGTCTGCCACCTAGTGGCGACATTAGGGAAGTGCAGATTTTATTTTTCAAGAAGATGAAAAATAGCTCAGATTGGGTGCTGCTGCTTAGTCGCTCTGTCGTGTCCGGCTCTTTGGGACCCCATGGACTGCAGCTTGCCACGCTTCTCTGTCCATGCGGATTCTCCAGGCAACAATACTGGAGGGGGTTGCCATGCCCTCCTCCAGGGGATCTTCCCAACAGGGATAGAACCCAGATCTCCCACATTGCAGGTGAGTTCTTTACCGTCTGAGCCACCAGCCCCAGATTAGGTGAACAGCTCCTAAATAGAAGGAAGGCAAACATCAGGACACTTCTGACTCCCTGCCTGCCTTCCTTAATGCACCAACTTTGAGAAATTTTTCTATGTTGATATTGGAGTCCTTTAAAAAGGTGGTTCTTAAAGTCGGTTCTTGAACTATTTCTTGGTCAGATGGAAGGTGAACCTACATTGCATCAACCATTTTTTTTGAGGTTCCCTGTTTTTCTTAGGATTTTAAAGGATGCTACTTTGAATTGGTAGTTCTCTTCCTGTCTCTCCCTCCCACCCCACTCCCATTTAATATATAATACCTTCTGTCGACTACAGATTCAGGTTTTGTGGTCCCAAAGACTGTACAATCTTAAAGTCATCTTGAAGGAAAGGGATACAAAATAAAAATTTGGCACAAAAGCTAATCTTTACTTGCATAGAAATGTCGGGGCTTAGAAAGAGGTCTGTGCAAGTGAGGGGCCCTGAGCTTGAGCTTTGCTACGTTTGCAGTGGCTCCAGCTTTGCATGGTTTTCTGGCTGCTCTGTCTTCCTGGTGCAACTAAGTGCTTCTCAAAGATTGCTTTGCTCTTCTGCGGTTTATAGAATATACCAGGGTTTATTCACTTTCTAAGATAGACAGCCACTTGCAGAACTTTCTTGATCTTTTCTCTTCTACCCGTGGATGAAAAGTGATTTTCTGTCATCACTCTGAGATTGTGACTCACTCTGGACTCATTCTTGCTCCAGCTGGGACCAAGACCTGAGAGGTTGATGAGTATGTGAAATGATACATGGCTGCATTGTATTGTAAGTAATTAAAACGTACTCCTATACTCCTGTAACAGACATACAAGTTTCTAGTTTTAAATTTTATGAGACCGTAGTAAATTTTGCTTTTGAACATGGCTATTCATTTATTTTTGCATTTATTTTTCCTTCTTCTAAATGATTTCCTAGAAACAAGAGTGGGATTCCATGATAATTGCTAGGTATCATTAAAATGTTTTTCCAGTAGAAATTTACTGACTTATAACCGTGGTGTTTCAATATTGTGCTGGCCCAGCCACTTCAGGTTCCCTGGGCTTGGGCTCCTGGATGTAAGAAAAATATGCTCCATTTCTTCCTTGGTGTAGTCCTTTTTGTTCATGGCATCAGGTATAGTCTGAAGAAATGAGCCAGAGGGGCTCCAGGCTCTGGAGAAGGTAGGAGTGTGCCTGGCAATGAGAGGTGGGGGAGGGTAAGTGGAACTGTGGAGTGTTCTCAGCCTTCCTCCACCCAGTTCCGGTGAGGCAAATGAGGTCCCCTGCAAATATGTGGGGTGTGTATGTGTGTGTATGAGTATGTGTGTTTGTGTGTGCGTGAGTTCAGTCATGTCTGACTCTTTGAGACCCCATGGACTGTAGCTTGCCAGGCTTCTCTGTCCATGGCTTCTCTAGGCAAGTATACTGGAGTGGGTTGCCATTTCTTCCTCCAGGAATTTTCCTGACCCAGGGATTGAACTCGTGTCTCTCGCGTCTCCTTCATTGGCAGACAGGTTCTTTACTACTGCACCAACCTATGCAGGGCCCAAGGCAAAAGTTCAAATGGAGGCCCATAAGCATGCATTTAAATATATTTTAAAAAATGAAAGTCACTCAGTCACGTCCAACTCTTTGCGACCCCATGGACTATACAATCCATGAATTCTCCAAGCCAGAATACTGGAGAAGGTAGCTGTTCCCTTCTCCAGGGGATCTTCCCCACCCAGGGATCAAACTGGGGTCTCGTGCACTGACTGCAGGAGATTCTTTACCAACTGAGCCATCAGGGAAGGCCACAGATATATTTAAAATTCATAAATCAAACAAAATGTTAAGTAAAATATGCTCTTCCTACTTTGACAAATACATCTTCATAATGACTTGGAAGGACAGATCTGAGTTTAGGATTCTGACTCCGTGGCACTCCACACAGGAAAAGGGCAGCGAGAAGAAAGCTGGCCCAGCCTGCTTGCTGCCATGGCGTCCTCCCACCCCTGAGACACGAACTCCAGAAGTGTGGCCCCTGGATCCTGCACGTCCAAACGCCACCCATACCCTCTGTAAACAGCCCCCTATAGTCTCTTCTTAGGCCTAGGGGGCAGCAGGGACCACCCTTAGGGGGATCACCCAGGGAAGAGACACATGTGGGCACTGGGTATGTGTTCAGGGCCATCTGGGCAGGGG
Source organism: Bos taurus (assembly GCF_002263795.3). Lineage (NCBI taxonomy): Eukaryota > Metazoa > Chordata > Mammalia > Artiodactyla > Bovidae > Bos > Bos taurus. Next base: position 20,866,618 of record NC_037351.1, on the reverse strand, counting down.
ATTCTGTGGTTCCTGGTACCTGGAGACCAGTCTCAAGAGAGAGCAGCTTGAGTCCCAGCTACATTTAACACTTGGTACAATGGACTCCTTGCCCTTCAGGGATGGGTGGGCAGACTGAGGCCCTCTGATGCATGGAGCCTAAGGCTGGGCCCCCCTTGCTCTGGGCTAAGAGATGTACTGGTAAGAACGTCCCTGGATAAAGTAAACTACCCCAGAAAGAGGACCTAAAGATACTCAAGGAAAAAGCCATCTGTCCACAGCTTGTCTGCAGTGAAGCCCACCAGGCAAAGTGCCTCAGTTATAGCTCAGAGCTTCCAGGCAGTTTTTAACATGAGTGAACAGCCAAGGATCACAAGTGTTTAAGGATAAATTCGACTGTAAAAGAGAATGACAGAGAAAGAGAAAGGGGGGAAAAAACTATCGAACGCAGACATAGTACAATGAAATGAAAACTTTAAAAAAAAAATGGAATCAATGATATAAGGGAAATCCAGAAAACAAGAATAACGTGGAAAATCAGAAAACAAGAATGTGAAACGAATCGCCAGTCCAATTTCGATGCATGATACAGGATGCTCAGGGCTGGTGCACTGGGATGACCCAGAGGGATGGTATGGGGAGGGAGGTGGGAGGGGGGTTCAGGATGGGGAACACGTGTATACCCGTGGCGGATTCATGTCGATGTATGGCCAAACCAATACAATATTGTAAAGTAATTAGCCTCCAATTAAAATAAATAAATTTATATTAAAAAAAAGAGTTCTTGAAAATTAAAAATGGGAATGCTGAAATTAAAATTTAGGTGAGGGACTTCCTTGGTGGTCCAGCGATGAGGACTCCACGCTTCCACTGCATGGAGGTGAGTTCAATCCCTAGTCGGGGAACTAAGATCCCACATGCTGTGCAGCACAGCCAAAATTTAAGAAAAAAAAAAAAATTCAGTCAAGGAGAAGGAACATATAGTTGAGAAAAATCTCAAAAAATGTACAACAAAATAATCAAAGAGATGAAGAGGGTGGAAAAGTTAAGAAAATTACAGGGACTGGTTAGTGTCCAATACCCAATTAAGAGGAGTTTCAGGAAGAGCAAGCAGAGCAAACTGTGCAGAGGAAATTATCAAAGACATGATATAAGAACATTTCCACAAATCAAATAACTGGATCCCTAGGCTAGAAATAGCAATGGAGTCTCAATATGATGAATGAAAATGAACTCACACCAGGGTAATTTATCATGCAATTTCAATATACTGGGAGTAATGAGAAGGTTCAAAATCCTCCAGAGAGAGGGAAAATAAAAAGTTACATATATTATACAAAGTAAGTAATCGCCAGACCACACATCTTCTCAATGGCAATAATGAAGCAATGCCACAAACTGAGTGGAAATCATTTTCAACCTAGAATTGTATATCATGTGTGTTGCTGCTGCTGCTGCTAAGTCGCTTCAGTCCTGTCCGACTCTGTGCGACTCCATGGACTGCAGCCCACCAGGCTCCCCCATCCCTGGGATTTTCCAGGCAAGAGTACTGGAGTGGGGTGTCATTGCCTTCTCTGATCATGTGTGTTAGACTGTTGCAAAGATGACTGCAAGAGTCCCTCAGGCCTCTTTGCAATGTGACTTTGCTTCTCCCATCAGGGTGTGCTCAGCCGCTCAGCCTTGTCCGACTCTTTGCCACCTCATGGACTGTAGCCTGCCAGGCTCCTCTGTTCATGGGATTTTCCGGGCAAGAATACTGGAGAGGGGTGTCAATTCCTACTCCACGGGATCTTCCTGACCCAGGGATCAAATTCATGTCTCTTGCATCTCCTGCATTGGCAGGCAGATTCTTTACCACTAGCGCCACCTGGAGTGCAATCTTTTTCTCTGCTCCTTGAATCTAGGCTGGCCTTGACTTGCTTTGATAAAAAAATAGTGGTGAAAGTGACACAGCATAAGCTCTGAGCTCAAGGATCAAGAAACTCTTATGGTTTTGCCCTTGAACTCTTAGTATGCTACCCTAGGACTGCCAGTGGGAAAAAGCCAGGTCTAACTTACCAGATGGAGAAGGCGATGGCACCTCACTCCAACACTCTTGCCTGGAAAATCCCATGGACGGAGGAGCCTGGTAGGCTGCAGTCCATGGGGTGGCAAAGAGTCGGACACGACTGAAGTGACTTAGCAGTAGCAGCAGCAGCAACTTACCAGATGGAGGAGGAGAGACTCCTTAGCCAAGTCTACAAGTTCATAGATACATTTTCTATCTTCCAAATTATTGTGGGCAATTGTTTTCTCAATTGTTTTATTGTTACATAAAGTTATGACCAACCTAGATAGCATATTCAAAAGCAGAGACATTACTTTGCCAACAAAGGTTCGTCTAGTCAAGGCTATGGTTTTTCCTGTGGTCATGTATGGATGTGAGAGTTGGACTGTGAAGAAGGCTGAGCGCCGAAGAATTGATGCTTTTGAACTGTGGTGTTGGAGAAGACTCTTGAGAGTGCCTTGGACTGCAAGGAGATCCAACCAGTCCATTCTGAAGGAGATCAGCCCTGGGATTTCTTTGGAAGGAATGATGCTAAAGCTGAAACTGTAGTACTTTGGCCACCTCATTTGAAGAGTTGACTCATTGGAAAAGACTCTGATGCTGGGAGGGATTAGGGGCAGGAGGAGAAGGGGACGACAGAGGATGAGATGGCTGGATGGCATCACTGACTCGATGGACGTGAGTCTGAGTGAACTCCGGGAGTTGGTGATGGACAGGGAGGCCTGGCGTGCTGCGATTTATGGGGTCGCAAAGAGTCGGACACGACTGAGCAACTGATCTGATCTGATCTGAACACACGTAACCATATTCCCGGTTTTCAGTAGTAATTTTTTTTTACCACTATTTCTAGGACCTGGCTTCTTCACATGATAGTTTCAATTCCATATGCTCAGAGGGTGAGAACAGATCAGCAGCTGTAAGGATTCTTGAAGCCTTAGTTTCAGAAGTCACACAGTGCCACATCCAACATAGGCTGTCACAGTAAGTTACACAGTGATCCCCATTCAAGGAGAGGGGAAATAGACCCCATATTTTGATGGGGCAATTGGCAAAGTCACATGGCAAAATGTTGGGAGAAAAAAGGGTGGGAAGGGATGTGGCCAACCTTGCCAACAGAAGTACCACACCAAGGCAAGTGTGAGGCTGTCTGTGTGCTAGTCACTCAGTCATGTCCAACTCTTTGTGACCCCATGGACTGTAGCCTGCCAGGCTCCTCTGTCCATAGGATTTTCCAGGCAAGACTACTGGAGTGGGTTGCCATTTCCTCCTCCAGGGGAATCTTCCTGACCCAGGGGTCAAACCCAGATCTCCAGCATTACAGGCAGATACTTTACCATTTGAGCTACCAGAGAATAAAAATTACTTTTAGACATGAAAGTTTCAAAAATTTACATTTTCTCAGAAAGCTACTGGGCCCTGTATTTTTTTTTAAAAAATTGCAAGTGTAAACCAAGAAAGAATATGACATGTGATCTGAGAACCAGGGGTTCCCACACAAGAGGGATGCCAAGGAAATCCTGGGTAGGAAAGGGCTGAGAGGAGCAGGAGGGTGGAGGACGGCCAGAGGGGTGTTTCTGAGAGGAGTGTCCTAGGGCTAAAATATAGCATCGAGAAATTATTTGATATTATCGAAAGAGGCATTTTCAGAGCTGTTGCAGGATATGAGATCTAACTGGCTGCCCAAGAAAAAAATAAACAACTGAAAAAAATTGAGGCAAATATTAACTTCAGAAAAAAAACCAAAAAGGTGTTCAAGAAAGGCCATGTAATCATGTGAACTACTTGGCATAAAAGTGAACAATAATAACACAACCATTACTTAAAAAATCGTGAGGATTCCCCTGGTGGTGGAATGGATAAGTATCCCCTGGCCAATGCAGGGGACACGGGTTTGATCCCTGGTCTGGGAAGATTCCACGTGCTGTGGAGCAACTAAGCCCTCCCGCCACAATTACTGAGCCTGTGTGCTGCAACGACTGAAGCGGTGGGCCGAGAGCCTGTGCTCCAAAGGAGAGAAGCCACTGCAGTAAGAAGCCTGCTCACTGCAGCAAAGAGCAGCGCCTGCTCGCTGCAACTAGAGAAAGCCCACACAAACAACAAAGAGCCAGTGCAGCCAAAAACAAATAAATAAAACTTGTTATTGCTGTTTACTCACTAAGTCACGTTTGACTCTTTTGTGACCACATGGACTGTAGCCTGTCAGACTCCTCTGTCCAGGGGATTTTCCTGGCAAGAATACTGGAGTGGGTTGCCATTTCCTTCTCCAGGGGATCTTCCTGACCCGGGGAACCCGCATTGCAGGCCGATTCTTTACCAATGAGCTACCAGGGAAGCCCAAAATAGAAATCAGTAATAAATAAAAAGACTAAAAAAATAAGAATTTGACTAAAATCGTGATAAAACTATATTGGGATGATGGAGGAAGGAAGTCTGTAATGTAGCATGGTATAAAGTCAGTATATTCTCTAAAATTAGTTGATCAAAATAGAGCAGTGTCCTTATTATTTAAAAGTGAGTGCTTCTGGGAAGTGAGAAGGGAGGTAAGCGGTGATCATGAAACAGGGAACTGGTATTTTTTGTTATAACTCTTGACCTTTTAAACTACAAAAAGTTAAAACAGAATGATTTCAAAAAATACGTTGAGAAAAAAAGTTGGCTGTTAATCAGAGGAATATATTATTGCTAAGAGCAGTTTCAAGTGAGTTGTCAGGGCAGAAATCCTCAAAAGAATTGAGGATGGCCTCTATGATTAAATTTTTTGAAGGTTTCATTTTAGGTGCCAGTCCCTATTTAAAGTTTTAAAACTAAAATTGAGTAAGACAAATTCCAATCCTTTAAAGTCTTGTGGTTTAGAAGAGCAGGCATACCAGTAAGCAAGTATTTTCAATGCAACATGAAAAGAGCTACCATAGCCACAGTAGAAAGTAATCTGAGACCACAAAGGAAAGAGATACCATCCTTGTTTGGGGGTGAAGTTGGAGATGTCTCTCTAGAAGAGCTGATCTTAGAAATGTGTGTTGGAGGATAAGTGGGTTCAGCTGGCTAACTAGATAGGTAAGAGCATTCCAGGTTGAGAAGCTCACATGAAAAATCTCAGCATGTTTCAGTCAGTTCAGTCACTCAGTTGTGTTTGACTCTGCAACTCCATGGACTGCAGCAAGCCAGGCTTTCCTGTCCATCACCAACTCCCAGAGCTTATTCAAACTCATGTCCATCAAATTGGTGATGTCATCCAACCATCTCATCCTCTGCCATCCCATTCTCCTGCCTTCAATCTTTCCAGCATCAGGGTCATTTCAAATGAGTCAGTTCTTCCCATCAGGTGGCTAAAGTATTGGAGTTTCAGCTTCAGCATTAGCCCTTCCAATGAATATTCAGGACTGATCTCCTTTAGGATGACTGACTGGATATCTTTGCAGTCCAAGGGACTCTCAAGAATCTTCTTCAACACCACAGTTCAAAAGCATCAACTCTTCGGCACTCAGCTTTCTTTATATGCTCAGCTTTCAGCATGTTTGGGAAAGGGTAATAATTCAACATTGCCAGGATGTGAAGGAGTAAGTCTGGAGTGGTAAATTGGAGCAGATCTTAGACAGTCTTGTGGGTTTTGCATGTAAGGATTTTCCCCTGAGATATGACACATCTAATGTACATCTTTGAAAGATCACTGGCTCTGAGACACCCGTGGAAGCTCCAATGTAGGATGCAGGACTGGGGGTGGGAGACACATTGGAAGACTAGCATAGGAAGTGAGGGCCAGACAGAGGGAGAGTTGAGAAAGAGTTCAAAGGCTGATTCAGTGACAGGTCATAGTGACCAATAGGAGGATACAGGACCCAAAGATGTCTCTGATGTTTCACTCACGCACCAGAATCTATGGTGTGCCTTTTCTGTGCTAGGCACTCTGCCAGGCACTGGGGGCGGGGGGTGTATAGGGTTGAATATCACATGCTCCCTGCCCTACGCTGGTTTTCAGTTTAGTGGGAACACAGATATATATTAACAGAAACTGTAGTTGTGATGCTCTATTTTTACGAGGCGAACAGAGCCCAGAGGAAATGAGAAGAGCTGATGAAGAGGGAGAAGGTGAACTTAGAATGGGTAGAACTAATGAAGCTGAGAGAAAAGAGTTTGAAAAAAGTGTGGTCCATGGTGACAGATGCTGCTGAGAAAGTGGATGGCAAGGCTGAGGTGTCCCCCTAACGAGGCAACAAGGATGGCACTAATGGTCTCAGAATAGCAGGGAGGGCTGTCCATCAGATGTTTTGGGGTGTGGAGCAAAGAGGTGGTGACGATGCTGAGAAATGAATGTAGCTCTTGCTTTCAGAAGCTGATCAGGAAGTGAAGAAGAGATAAGCCACGGAGAGGCAGCCTTCATAAAGATGTAGTTTTTAAGAGAAAACACTTGAGTATTTACGCTCATCAGGACCAGCTGTATAACCTGTGGATCCCAATGCAGAATGAAACTTCCAGTCCTCTTGTTACATTGTTATGAATTTAAGGACCACAATAGCAGAGTGTGAAACCAGCGCGGGGCTCTTCTAAGAGCTGGGATCTGTAGGATTAGCCCAGGCTGTGTGCCAGGAGGCTGGTCCTGATTCTCAAGGGGAAGGAGCCCAGGAAGGAAGGAAGAAGAAGGCCAGATCAGTGACACAGGCTGATCCCAGAGGAGCCAGGAAGGGACTCAGGATCCAGATGAAGTAGAGCCTTGAGCAAGAAGAAAACCAGGGCTTTGGTCATCTCTTGAGATGGAGGAGACGGAAGATGGACATTCCAATGGAGAGGAGGGGAGTGGGAAGGGGAGGACTTCACCCTGGAGCCATGACCTTCTTTATTGAATAATCTGTAGGTGAAGGGGCAGAAGCTTGTGGCAGCCTGAGATGAATGGAGGGCCACCGTGAGCAGTGCTGAGAAACCTGGGAGGAGCGGGGTGGGTCATTAGAGTGGCTGCTGCCAGCAGTGGATGGGGTGGGAACATTCTTGGGACCTGCTAGCTGAGGCCAAGAAAGTGATACAGCATGGAGGTCACTGATGGGCTGGGATTCATGTAGGGACAGAGGTGAGAAATGGGGCGGCTAGAAAGAATGGAGGCCTCCCTCACTGAGGAGAAATGAAAATGGTGATGAAAATGGGAGGGTAGGAGGCAGGGGTTCAGAGCGGATGGGATTTTAGCCTCTGCCCAAGAGCTGATGGTGAGGTTGATGTACTGGCCTGTCTAAAGGACTCGTGCAGAGAGAACTAGCTCTGCAGGAACGAGCAGGTGTCACGGATCATGGTTATTTTAAGAACAGGCGTTAAGCCTGGACGTGCGTCGGGGAGGGTCCACGGAAACGGAAGGTCACAGGTGCGCGTGAAGAGGCTAAGCGTGGGACGCGGGGTTACTTCCCCTTGAAGCCAGAAGGGGAGCCACATGTCACAAAGTCGGCTTGTTTAGACGCGGATGTTGAGAGCCACTGAGTTTATTCCACGAGACCTGCATGAGGCACGAGGGTACCCGCGACCTTGGCCATAGCCTGGGAATGGAGAGAACCGGGAGTTCTTATTGGAAACGAAGGGGGTCACCCTCGAGCAGCGAGAAGCCTCGAGGCGCCGGGCAGGCCGAGGCGGGCAGCCTGCAAACCTTCCCTCCAAGTCCCTCCGTGCCCGGTGGGCCCCTCGCTCGCCGCGGCCTCCCTGCAATTCGGTGACCCCCCGGAAGCGCCCCTGTTGCCCCACTAGATCCATTTAGGGCTTTAGGAGACCTCACTGGCCAAAAGGCCGTGGGGATGCGGAGGATCAACCAGCACACGCAGCCCCCGAAGCCTCCCGCCTGGCGCCCTCCTGGGCTTGTTTCTTAAGAACCGCTGCCAGCGATCCCCGGTTCACCCTCCTCCTTCTTAGCTTCCTTCTCTCCGAGGGAAACCTCCCCGGAACCCTGCCCAGGGCTCCAGGTGGCTGCCACTACCCTGCTTACTTTCTTGCTTGTCGGGGTGGGGTGGGGTGGGGTGGGGCGGGGGGCTTCCTCGCCTCCTGGTGCCCAGCTGGGGCTTTCCGAATCCAGGCAGCAGGAGTCCGGCCGCCGCCGCCTTCATCTGGAAAGAGTTAAGCCTGCTTTCAGATGGATAAGATGCCCGAGGACGGCTCTGCCCCCACCCGCCCTACACCTCGGTTCCCCTAGCTCCGAGGGGTGCAGCTCGGCCGGGGCGCACGTGCTGCGGGGTCTGCCCGCGGAGCTTTGTGTGTGGGGAGGGTTCGGGGGTCTTTCCGCCAGCGCACTCGGCCCAGGGCTGCGGATACTGCGCGAGCCGCTCTCCCTTTCGCGTTCCTAGCGGCGAGTCGCGTGGGTCCCTGCTGGCGCGCGGGGGACGCAGAAGGGGAGGAGCCGGCGAGCCCCGGGAGGAGGGGGCCCGCCGGCCCCGCCCCCGTCCCGCCCCCCGCGGCCGGAGCCCGGGCTGCAGCCAGGCGCGCCGGAGCCTGCGAGCCCGCGAGCCAGCGAGCGGCGGCCGCGGCCTCCCCTGCTTGCGGTGACCCCCGTCGATCCCGGGGCCCGCGCCCCCCTGGGGCAGGGATGCATCATGGCCACTCTGGCCTGCCGGGTGCAGTTCTTGGACGATACGGACCCTTTCAACAGCACCAACTTCCCCGAGCCCAGCCGGCCGCCGCTGTTCACGTTCCGCGAGGACCTCGCGCTCGGCACCCAGCTGGCCGGGGTCCACCGACTGCTGCGGGCGCCGCACAAGGTACGGCCGGGCGGGAGGCGGGGTGGGGGGGCGGGCTGGGCCCCTTGGGCGCAGTCCCTGCTGCGGGACGCGCCGGGGTAGGGGCGCCGCGGGCGAGCTGAGCTGGGTGCGGCCGGGGGACCAGCGCCCAAGGGCAGACCTCCCCTCTCCCCGTTAGGCAGAGGGGTCCGGGCACGCGCCGGCTGGCTCGGGATCGCCCGGGCCGGCGAGGAGGACCGCCCCGCGTTCCGGCCCAGAGCGGGGGCGGGCAAGGCCGAACAGGTGCGGCGCCGACCGGAGGCGGGATGCAGAGGGTTCCCCGCGCCTCGCCGTTAGCTCGGCCGGGTGGGCGGGGTGGGTTCGGACGCCGGCGGTCGGTCCCCGCACCCTGGCGGGCGGGCGCCGAGCTGCGCGCGGAAAGAACCCGGGCCCCGGGGACTCTGGTCCTTTCGAGGAGGGCCCCGAGCGACGCCCGGGACAAAACCTCTTCGACCTTTGGGGCCGCTGCAGGCGGCAGCGCGACCCTCGAGATAAAGCACGCTTCCCGGGGACGCCTCTCCTTCCACCCCTGGGGGCGCCGCGGAGGACGCCGCCAGCGCTCAGCAATCGTGCTCAGAGCAGCCCCTTTTTTCTTAGAAGCAGGTGGTCTTTGGGGAGCAGTGGCCGTGGGAGGAGGGGCGGGGGCGCCGAGGGGCGGCCCTCGTGCACAAAGCCCGAAGTGAGTGACCCCTGGGAAGAATGGCTTGATTTTTTTTTTTTTTCTTTTTCTTTTTTAACCCTTTGCGGGACAGGCATCTTGCAAAGTGTGTGTATTGCAAAGAGAGCTGGGCACTGAAAGCCAACCATTTAGTTTACCCAGGAGAACCCTTCCTCCCACTTCATAGAGTGACTGCATCTTGAATAACTTTCCTGGTACTTCACCCCCCCCCCACACACCCCCCACCTCCCCGGCTTAGGGTTCATATCAAAGCTTGTAGATGATTTATTCTTTGAGGATCAACAACTGATAAATATTTGGAAGCGTTAACACTTGATGACAAGAAGAACAAAATTAAGTTTTAAAAATTCCTTAGGTTTCTGTATGTTGTTCACCTGCCTTGGAAGAAGGGAGGGAGGTTGATGTGGAAACCAGTGAACTTTGGCAGTGGTGTCCGTTGGTAGTATATCACGGCTCCCCCCTCCCCTCCCCAGCCCCCATTACTTAATGAGTAACCCATCTTCAGGAATGAGGAGTAGGGCAGTTCTATCTCCTTTTCTCTGTGTTGGTGCAGGATGGATAGTCCCGGGAATCCCTGTGGTCATGAAAGGTTGGGTTGGGAGATGGGGAGACAGAAAGATGTCTTGTGGATTCAGCTTATCAGGATCACTTTGTCAGTTACTTGGTTCCTTGATCAGTGAATTCAGTTAAAAATCTTTGTAGGGCTTCTTCAGCATGGTTGTTTCATTCATTATGGTCTCTGATTATAGTGATCCTTTGTTGAAACCGCAGAAGACTCATAATTGTGGCCCTGTGACCTTGAAGTGGTTTCCTTGGATTTCAAACCCAGGGTTGACCTTTCAAGCTGGAAACTGACATACATTTTTATGTTTCCATGGATGAGCCCTGTAGCCTGATCCAGCGTTCCTGGTCTGGTAGGAGATCCCAATGCCCCAGCGTTACGCTGTCCCCCGCCCCCATGCCCCCAGGAAGCCACAGCACAGCAGATGCACTGGCTCACAGGACTTTCAGCGATGACCCTTGTGGAATAAACAGAACCTGAAGACGTCCCACAGACACCCTTGATCCCTTGTCTTGGGGGGCCCGGCCAGCCTCAGTCTCAGAGTCTGTTGCCTGAAGACCCCTGTCGTACCATCAGATGTGTGGCATGGTTGTTCACATCTAGAGCCAACTCAGTGGCTGGTTGTATTAGCCAGGGTTCTACAAAGCAGAATTCAGGGCATTTCTGTGCCCAGGTGTGCATTACTATTGTAAAATGCTGGTTAATTTCCAGCAGGAGATCTCCCAGATTGAATGATCCATCTGTGATAGACAGAGCTAATGAGTTTTGAGTGCTTGGTATGTAGGTGTGTGCTCTACTAGGGATGTCAGTGTGGCATCTCATTTCATGTTACACATATCTGTCAAGTGCTGACTTTTACTGGACCTGTTTGATGGATGAGGAAACTGAGGCCAAGAACAGTTGAGTAACCTAGTTTCTCTAAGAGTGGGAGCTGATATTGAAACGTGGTCTGTGTGACTTGAGACCCCACTGCTGTTCTGCTCCCTGGACCAGTCGTTTGGCCAACTCCGCATCTACTCTGGCTTCTGTTCCATTAACTCGGGGAGTTCCCGACTCAGTTTTCTAGGCCAGGTACTTTTTGGCCTGGGGCAAGTGAATGTTACTAGCATGAGTAAGAGCACTGAGACAGAATTGCTGACCTGATAGAGTTCACAGCCAGAGGGGGAAACAAATTGTTACCAACCTGGCTATGAATTAGCTAACGGTGAGGGAGTGGGCATGCCCCTGCCATGGGTCTCCTTGAGCCCGGCCTGGCAGGAAGATGAGTTTCTGGAGCAGGGGATATTCTGGGTGGTGAAGGGGGAGAAGCGTGACTGTGAACTTCAGAAACTCTTAGCATCCTCAGCCATCTTACCTGGGAGTGCAGACTTTTGCTCGAAGTAGATGGCATACACAGAAAAGTGTGTAGGCCCCACGTGAGCAGCTGGATGAATTTTCACTAAGTGGACACACCTGTGTAACACACCCCTCAAAGACCCTGCAGAGGGTCTTAATTTGTAAAGTTCCCCTAAGGAACCTCTGGGAACCTCTGAATTGGTTTACCCCTCATGTCCTTCTCAGCCCAAGCTTGAGCCTATGTATCTTTTCCTAACCTTGGGAAGTATGTATAAATTTATCTTTTGTTTGCTGACTCCATTCGAAATTAGTTGTTCATTTAAACCATTGACTTGGACAGAAACAACACATTGTTCTTATAATGTTTTCTTTTTTTTCCCTAAGCTGGTAGACTGAAGCCTCCCCTCCCCCCAGATTTTTATAGTAGTTCCTTGAGGATGATTAAATAAATGATTGGTCTGATAATAAAAAGGTCAGTACAGAGAATAGGTACCGTATTCTCACTGGGGAGATGTTTATTCTGGTGGTTATATGTTTTATCTGGACTATGTGAGGCCTTTTGTTTTCAAATGCTGCATGAACAGGTGTTTATTTCTGGTTTAGTGCCTTAAAAAGAATTATAATTATAGGACTTCTAATTTACAAAAAACTGTGCAGTAGAATTAACAGAATCATGGACCTTTCAAAGCATGAATGTATTTGGATTAATTGGTGCTAAAGGCAAAGACTCTAAGGATTCTTATTTCTTTTTGAGAGGCAAACTGAAATTGTAGAATATTACAAAAAAGTGCTAACTAGCATGTGTGTCAAAATGGCAATTATGACCTAATAATTTAATTCAGGAAATGTTTCCCTGGCTGCTGTGGACTAGAGAGTAGAGAATAATAGCTCTCAGGTTCTGGCCACTTGCCTGCGCCAAGCACTGTCCCAGACATGCATTCTTCTGCCAAGCCCGAGACCACCCCATGGGTCAGGCACTGGGACAGTTGCATCTTAAAGCCGAAGAGCCCGAAGCAAAAAAAAAAAGTCAGCGGGCCATGTGAGTGGGAAGTTCCAGGACTGGCATTTGGCACCAGGTCCGAGCCCTTAATGACTCTACTTCTGTGTCTTGAGTTTCCTCCTTCCAGGCAGCCTGCCCACGTTTCAGAGTTCCATCCTCTCATTGGATTAGCCTGGACAGTGCCCTGTTCATTCCTTTCTCACTGCCTTTCTCTTTGTGGTTCCCTTGCTGCCTCGGCTACACCACCTGCAAGACAGCTGATTGCTGTGAGGATTGGAACCTTGGTCCTCCGCGTGTGGGCTGGGTGTCACCTGGGCTCTTAGAAATGCACTCTCAGGCCTCCCCAGGCCTGCGGAGTCAGAATGTGTGTTTTCCCAAGATGCATTGAAGATTCCTGTGCACACTGCAGTCTGGGCAGAGGGGACTAGAGGTCATTTAAGTTAGACTCAGTGCAGGGCTAAGAGGGTTTTCCATGCGCCCCCTGTTCACACATACCTGCCTTGAAGGTAAAGACCTGGCTGCCCAGTTCTCCAGGGTTCTCCCTGAGGCTGAGCAGCACTAAGACGAAGCGTGCACTGAGATGATTGATGGGCGTCAGTTTTAGAACACAAATCCACTGGTATTACTGCTCTAATGAATTTCCACCTTAATCCTCTTAAGGGACACATCTGTTTGTTACATTACATTAAGATTTTTTAAAGATGAGGTCATTAGTAAAGTTGGCCAGTGTGTTGTGTCACACAGCATCTTAGGACAAAACTGTTTGAGAATGTTGTATGAACAGCTATGGGCGTCTCCAACCCGAGTTGACTCCCAGTCTACCGTAATTAGCTCAGTTGGTTGGAGCTGGGCTATTGGGATCAGGCTCGTGGGATTGAACCCTTTATGGGTCAGTTGACTTTGTGCCATGCGTGGCCACAGACTGCATCAGGAACCCAGTTGGATGTCCAGCGGGCGCAGGTATGGCTCCCTGCCAGGGTCTGGGTGGGGGTGGTCTGGCAGAAACCTTTGGGGGTGAAGGGCTACTGTATAATGCGCTTGTTCTAGGCACTGTTCAGTGAGCCTTGGCGTTACAACCCCATTAACCTCACAAGAGTTAGTGCAGACCGACAGTGGTGTCTGCAGTTAACAGATGAGGAAACTGAGGCACAGGGAGCTTAGGCAGGTTGTCTAAGGTCACACTACCTTTAAGTGGAGGAGCTGGGATTTAAGGTCAAGTCTTTTTTTACTCCAGAGCCTGTAGCCAACTGTGTCCCATTATTAGAAAACTGGCAGAGCACATGCGCTCTGTGCTGGGCGAGGGGAGGGCGGAGGGGGCTGCCTGTCACAGGCTGTGAGTTAAGTCGTGAGCTCTGCTAAGTCCTTCCAGTGCAGAAGCTCTTGGGAGTCTGTGCCTCTTGCCCTCGGAGTCCAACCTGCTTCCCTCTGGAAAACACAGTACTGCCTTTGCCCTCCTCCTCTGGACTCTGAAATGTTCGTCTTTAACGGTGGCAGATTTAAAACTGATTAACGTGCTGAAACCAACTCAGGAGCAACCCCCCCCCCCCCACCCCCCAACTCCAGCCTGCGTCCCCCTCCATGGTTTATTTTTCTCTGAAGTGTCCCTGGAACCTTCCTGTCCTCAGACGGAGGACAGTCACCTCTCCTGCAACCTCCGTACTGTACCTCTGGCCAGCTCAGGAGTGTCCCGGCTTTAAACCCGGTTTTCTAATCTGAGTAGCTGGTTCCACGTCTGTGGGGCATTTCCAGTCTTGAGTTTGTCAGCATCTGGTCCTTTACGGAGGCAATCAGACTGCTTTTTGTTTGTTTTTGTTTTAGCTATTTTATTGGGTTATGTTACTGTGCCTTGTTCTGAACTAAGTAAGAAAGAATGGGGAAATTGTTACAATGAATGTTAAACCTCACCACAGGGATGTAATCAACAAAATCCAGATTGGGGGAAATTATAGTTTCTCTAACAAATAAATGGTAAAGGAGAAGTTGGAGATGGAAGGAAACCTTAGATTAAAAGAGATTTAAGAGATATATCCACCGGTTGCAACGTGTGGCTCTAACTGGATGCTGATTCAAACAAACACATTACAAACAAATATTTGAGACCATTGGGGAAACCTGAACAGTGACTTCTGGATATTAAAAATTAGTAAAGTTAAGTTAATAAAAATAAAATGAATAACAGTATTTAACATTAAAATTATTAAAGTGGATAATAATATTGTGCTGTTTAAAAGTTTGTGTGTTTCAGAGATACATACTGAAATATTTATAGATGAAATCATATAATTTGCTCCAAAATAATCTTGGTTGAGGGGCAAGAAGTAGGTGGGTGAATATATAGAGGAAACAAGATAGACTATGAGTTAGAGCTGGTTGATAGATATATGGGTGAGTCATTAGACTATTTTCTGTACTTTTTCATACATTTAACTTTGTTTTTAATAAAAGAGATAAAAAGCTAGGTTATGGGTTCTAAGGTTCCCTTTGGGTTCACAGTCCTTTCATTAAGTGTCAATGTGTGTCCTAAGTGTGTTTGCTATGACTGAGGTGGTTGATCAGCAAATTTTTTTGTAGTGCCTCTACTGATATTTAAGTCCAGTGCTCCCATCCTTGATCCCCTACTGCTCTATCTGTAGTTTAATTAAATGAAAGAGAAAGGAAAGGAAAGTGAAGTTGCTCATAATTACTATTAAGTGTGCCACACCCTGGATACCTGGCTTTCAACCCTCCTGACCACCGTGAGGGGACTTCCGCCCTCTGACGTCATCACGTAGGCTGCAGGCGCTGGAGGGGTGTGAGTGCCCGACCCGCGGGGAAGCAGCTGGCTGACCGCCGCCTGAGGGGTACAGTCTCCACTGCCTCCCTGACTTCCATCTTATCCACAGCTTCAACGGATGTTTCTGGGCTCCCCGATCCCCTAAGTAGTGTATTCTTGGGCTAACACCCCCCCACCCCCACTGTCTTACTCACAAGTTTATAGCAAATCTTAATGGAATGAGGTGGAGGTTCCCTCCTTGCCTGGGAACCTGGCCATTAATAGGAAAAAATGAAAACTTAGAGATGGGGTCCATTCATTGGGTTTTAATGGAGGGAACAGTGTAGGAATCAGGCCTGTGTGACCAGCTAAGGAGGAAACAGGGTCAGAGTACGGCCCTTCTCTGCTCCAAACCTCCCTCAGCGCCCCCTGCCATTCAGGGTCACCCAGGCCCTTGAGGGGCTGGCCTGCTGCTCCCTGAGGTTTGGTTGCTTGGTTTGTTTCATGGTCTGCTTGGTTTACTGGTCTAGCCCTAGAACTCGGAACAGTGCCTAGAACATTGTTCGTGTAAATAGCTGTTGAATGATAGAGTCAAAGGGAAAAAAGAGGGGTCTTCTCACCCCAGCCATGTCCATGCAGAAGTCCCTTCTGTGAAGCCCCTGGTCAGACGTGTTCTAGCTGCTTCTCCTTGGATGACAGAGAGCAGTTGGCACCCTCCCTTTAAGGGTGGCCTTTCTCCATTTTTAAAAAATTTATTTAGTTTTTAATTGAAGGATAATTGCTTTACAGAATTGTGTTGTTTTCTGTCAAACCTCAACATGAATCAGCCATAGGTATACATATGTCCTCTCCCTCTTGAACCTCCCTCCCACCTCCCTCCCCATCCCACTCCTCTGGTGGTGGTTTAATCACTAAATCGTGTCCTACTCTTGTGACCCCATGGACCAGGCTCTTCTGTCCATGGAATTTCCCAGGCAAGAGTATTGGAATGGATTGCCATTTCCTTCTCTCCTGGATCTTCCTGACCCAGGGATCGAACCAGAATCTCCTGCATTGCAGGCAGATTATTTACCCTGAGCTACCTGGGAAGCCCCTAGGTTGATACAGAGTCCCTGTTTGAGTTCCCTGAGACACAGCAAATTCCCATTGCTTATCTATTTTACATATGGTAATGTAAGTTTCTCCATTTTTGACCTTTATTTGTTAGAATTTATTCTTTATTTGTCCCTGATTTTCACCGGGAAAGGTGGATCCTCATATCCCCACAGATGGGGATGAAAGTGGATCTGGACCATTAATTGCCTGAGTGAGTCCAAGAGGATGGAAATAGGATGGATAAGGCAGAAGAACCATGACCTCAGGGTTTGGTAAGTAGAGTGACCTGTGACCTACAGAGAGTGCTGGAAGGAGTTATGGAAAGTGTGGATACTTTTCCCAGTGATGACAGAAGTAAAAAGCTGCTTTCTTTTTGTGTTGAAGCTGAGTCGTCTGGATTGTTTTTATTACTCAAATCAATATGTGTATCTTGATATGTGTATGTCCGGTACCCTAAGGCATTTTCACACTTGCAATTCCATTTTGCTGTTTGTGTGGAATCAGGGAGACATCGCTGGGGAGAGGTTACAGCTAACAAAGCTAGATTCAAGGAGGGGAAGGCCAGGGAGCAAAGAGTCTGTCCTTATGAAACAAACAAAGCGTCTGTTCCCATCACAGAATGAGCATGTGTATGTATTTTGAGACTACAGAAAAGCACACTGAAGAAATAGAAATCACTTTTCTTACCACCCAAAGGGAACTATTCTTAACATGTTCTACCAGAATTAAAATATACCACTGTATTTGTGTAGTGTGTCATAATGCATGTACCATGGCCCATGTCAGCATTGCTCTGTGAGGGAAAAGTCTCTGTTTTCTTCAATGTTTATTTGTCCTGTGTGTGTGTGTTAAGTCGCTTTAGTTGCGTCTGACTCTTTGAGACCCTATGGACTGTAGCCTGCCAGGCTCCTTTGTCTATGGGATTCCTCAGGCAAGAATACTGGAGTGGGTTGTCATGCCCCCTTCCAGGGGATCTTCCTCACCCAGGGATTGAACCTGTGTCTCTTATGTCTCCTACACTGGCAGGTGGGTTCTTTACTACTAGTGCCACCAGGAAGCCTTGCTTTTCTGGTAAGGGCACTAATCCCATCAGGGGGTCCTACCCTCATGACCTTATTTAAACCTAATTACTGCCCAAAGGCCATGATAGCATCGCATTGAGGAGTAGGGCCTCAACATATTGCGGAGACACATTCACTTCCTGACAGCCAACACGCATTATAAAATTGTACATATGGAAATGTAGGTAAGAAATGTTTAAGATGGAACGAGTAGCTTCCTTCTCCCAGACCTGCTCGCTACACCCCTTCTGCATCTCCCTGTTTGGAAACATCATGAGAACTGCTCATCAGCCTCAGCTCCTCTGCACCTATCCCGTCCCTTGCTTTCCATTCCCAAGTCATCCGGGCTCCCATCTGGACTCTGTATGTAAGTGCTCTGATCTACCCCCAACCTGCTTTCTCTGCCGCCGCCGCCTTCTTGCTGGTGGTTTCCCATTATTATCAGGGTAAAGTCATAGCTTGTCATAGGACACCCAGGCCTCTCTGGGACCTGGCCTCCTGTCTGCCACTCCCAGTCGGTCCTGACCGTCCTTCCCTCCCCATCACTCCCCATCCCTCGCTGTGCTGAAATGCTTGCAGTTTCACAGAGAGGCTGCCCTGGTGGTTCAAGCCCATGGCTCTCCCCAGTCTGCCCCTCCACCCTCCAGCTTGGAGGGAGACCGTGCCTGTGGGTCATCTCCACTGCCTTTCATGGCCCCCTCCCCGTCCCGTGCAGGCCCCTCGCCTCCTCCCACCTGTGACGCTCTGGTTCTTCATCCCTTCTTACCATCTCCCCACCAGCTATAAACCTTTAGTAGCAGAAAGTGCATTTCAACTCCCCACTCAGCTCAGAGTTCCTCGAAGAGTGCCTGATACACAATAAGCCCCAATAAAAGAACCAAAGAAAGTTAAGTGAAAAAGTGCAGCTGTATTTATATACATGATGACTCTGCAACAGGAGGGCCTTCAAGAGCCAATATCCTCACATCTTTTTCAGGTTCCTAACCTCCAAACGTGATTTGCATGTCACAATTTCCCTCACAAACTGTGGCTGAGTGAGGTATAACCAGCTCTTCAGAGCCTCAAAACCTTATTTTCTGGCCTCTTCCACACCAAGCCCAGGCCATCCCCTGAGGCAGGAAGCCTGGGGTTGGCCAGAGAAGGCCCACCGTCGGTCAGCATCGTTTCTTGTTGCATTGGCAGGGGTGGGTGCGTGCTCCGGGGCCCTCCTGGGTGGGGGTCCCGAGGTCTGCTCCGTGGGGCCAGGCTTGAGGCCTGTAGGGCCAGGCGGGGGAGCACTGACTCATGCCCATTTTCCCATTTGTTCCCGAGCCTTCCTGGTTGACTGCTGCTGCCCAGGCTGGGCGCGGGGAGGGCGAGGAGAGTTGTGAGCTGGTGTGTGTGTCTGGGGCGGGGGGTGGGGGACAGAGGTGGCCGCAGTGAGTGGTGGGGATTCTGAGCAGAGGATGGATCTGGGAGACTGGAGGGGTGCCTGCAGAGTCCAGCCACCCTTCTTGCCCCCAGGGGAGATTCAGGTCTTTGCCAACTGCGGTGGCTATGGGGAGATTTTATTTCAGGCGATGGCACTCACCTAAGAGGGATCTATTACCCCTTTTCAGGATCAGATGGTAGCTGCAGCCACAGGAGAGCCTGTCTGGCTTCAGATCGCAGCTTCCATAAATCACCAGCCCCTCTGGCTTCTGCACGACCAGGGAGTTTCTCAGTGGCTGGTGTCTGAGTGCCCTGTGCCTGGGGGTGAGGAGGCCCGTCTAGTCCTCTTGGGGTCTCCCATTCAGATTTAGCAGGGCCGGGTGTCTGGGGGCAGGGAAAAGAGAGCAGCTGGGCACCCTGTCCAGAACAATAGTCATGGATATGAGTGGTTTTTTGTTCCCAGAATTGGGTGCATTTTTGTGGACGGTGATTCATCCCTGAATATGCCAGGAGCAGAACCACGGCGTGTCTGTGCAGTTCACAAGGCGCTGGGACACAGGCTCGCCTGGCTGGTCCTCACACAGCCCTGCAGGAGGGGGCGATGGGCTATGTAGGCCCCGTCTCCAAGTTGAGAAAACTAAATTCACATTGCTTTCAGGACTGAAACATAAAGATGGCTAGAGCTCACATACATGTCTTCTGACTTCAGGCTCACTACGGAGTGAACACAACTGGGGGGATATTTCTGCTGAGTTCATAGACCTCACAGGTAACGACTTGGTGATTATTATAATTTTATTTTTTTTTGAGAGCTGGGGAGCAGGCGGGGCTGAGTGGGAAGCTTTATTTCTATCGATGCCACTGATCCCAGCACATGATAATCATCTCCTTTATTGTGGTGCTTGGTTGGAGAAATAAGTCAGAAAAGTGAAACGGCCTCTGAAGGCAGCACGTGACTCACGTCTAAGTGGGATGTAGGCAGCCTGGCCTGTAGCAACGTCAGAAGTGGGAAAACTCCATGTGGACTGCGCAGTCCAGAAAGCCTCCTGGAGAGAGCAGTGGGGTGTGAGTAGGTGAAAGGAAACGGGAAGGCCGTCCATGCGGGTGAGAAGCAGATGGGAGGCGTGTGGGGATCAGGTGCGGATGGCTCTGGGTGAGTGAGAAGGGCCTGCTAGCTGTGGGCCACAGGCTGGGATGCTACCAGCTGTGAGCACAAGACTGAGAAGTTACTTCCATTCCATGTAGGGAAACATGAAGAGAAAGAAAGGGAACAGGAGAAAAAGCCAGAAATTTGGGAAGGAAATGATTATAGAGAAAAATCTAGGGAAGGGGGAAACAGGGAAAGGAAGACAGAGTAGGATGGTCAGGCAGTGACTGCAAAGCCACCTTGTGAGGAATGCCTGGGAGGATGAGGAGCTCGGGACCTGCCACGAGGGGCACATGGCCTGGGCCTGGGGCAGGGTCTCTCAAAGCCCACGGCCGCGTCGCCGCCGATTCCTGGTGGGCTGAGGGGCTCGCCAGCGAGGCTTCAGGTATGACCCTTTCTCCCACCTTCCTCGCTTTTGTGGGTGTCTGCTCAGTGTCAGGCTCTGTTGGAGCCAGCGCAGGCACTAGAGTGAGTGAAACAAGAGTCGGTGAAGTGGCTGGGCCCCAGTTCCAGCCTGCTCCCTCTCCTCATGCTTTGGAACGTAGCATCTCCCTTGTGGGGCTGTTGTGAACAAAACCAAAAATGGATCCTGCTATTGCGTGTCCCTGGGGACTGCCACTTGGCTTTCGTGGTCTCCAGCCCTACTGCTCCATGGGCCTGGGCAGGCTGTGCTTCTCTTTTCGTGGACACCCCCACCCTGTCCCCCCTCCGTCATCTCCCCCACCTCCCCTGCCGCTGCAGAGACAAAGCAGAACCTTCATCTGCAGCTCCTGCCCCCACTAGCCTGTCTGCCCCTCTCCATGTGCCCCCTCCTTCCCGACAGGGCAGCTGTGTCCCCTCTCCTGGCCGGGCCAGGCCCCTTTCTGCTGGATCTTCAACCCCTGCTTCGCTCTGGGATCCCTTCTTAAGCCTTGCGAGGGACTAACACCTCCTTCATCCAGCATTCCACCCCCCTTCCTGTCTTCTGCCTTCACCTCTCCTCCAGCCCAAGTGTCTTTTGAGCTTGTCTGAGCCCCTCTGTCTGGCTCCCTCCCCACCAGCCCAATCATGGTGCCCTTGCCATGGCGTGTGTGTGCTCAGTCGTGTCTGACTCTCTGCGACCCCAAGGACTGTAGCCTGCCTGGCTCTTCTGTCCGTGGAATTCTCCTGGCCTGGGTTGTCATTTCCTTCTCCAGAGTATCTTCCCAACCCAGAGATTGAACCCAGGTCGCTTGCAGCTCCTACGCTGGCAGGTGATTCTTTTACCACTTGTGCCACCTTGTCACTCATGCCCAGACACCTTCCAGCCTTTATCTCACTTAATCTCTAAGCGGCACTTGCCATTCCTGAGCATCTCCTCTGAGGAACGCTCGCTGTCCCAAGTGTGATGGTGAGTGATCCACCTTGCACATGTTTGTCAAGCTTTCTGCTCCCTCCTGCCCTCAGCTCTGTCCCAGGACCAGGCCTTCTTGCAGCTTACCTCCTTTCCTGGGTAGCTTCCGAGGGCTTTCTGACAGCCCCCTCGTTGGCATGTGGGGCCCCGCGCTATCTCTCTGGTCTTGAGTCCAGCTCCCCAGCTGCCCTGGACAGCTCCTCTTGGGTGTCCTGGAGATGTTGAATGCACCCTGTGTCCATGCAGGATCGTGATATCTTCCCCCAGACCCATCCTGCCTCAGTGAGGAACATGACTGTCTGACCAGCTGCCCAAACCCAGAACTGCCCCCCAACCCTGACTCTCATCTCTTAGCCGTCACAGTCTGGTGATTCTGGCACTTCTCTCCATTCCATGGATAGTTCATGGCTATAGAAAGTGCTCAGTAGAGGATGAAATGGATGAAGACTAGACTTGATGGTATATGAGGAAATATCTGTCATGTGGCAGTTGTCCTTGGCTGTGAACACATCACTCCGAAGCACAGAAGCACTCTTAAGTTACTTACAACATTTTTATTATTGCTCATGATTTCCTTGGACCAGGAATTTTGGGACAACTCTGAGCACTTTTGGCTCAGAGTCTCTCATGAGGCTGCAGCGAGGTGATGGTGGGGCCCAGGACCATTCAGAGGCTCTTCAGTTGAAAGTTTGGTGTCCGGACCAGGAAGATGCAAATAACTGGGAGTTCCTTGAGCATCTCTCTATGTCTCTTTGGTCTCTCTACCAGATACCTTTAGCATGGCGGCTTCCAGATAGCTAGACTTCTTATGTGGCCATTCAGGCCTCTAAAGAGCGAGGCCCAGGATCAGGTGGTGATGTATCACTTTTCCTAACCATCACTGTCCTTGCACTGTACTCCTTAGAGTCAAGTTGCCGAGCCTGGCCCACATTCAAGGGCCGGGGAACTAGATACCATTGTTTTCTGGGAGAAGTGTCCAAGAATTTGTGAACTTTTGAAAAATAAATCTATACACAGTGAAATTCATTTTTATTTTTGATGTTCAATCCTGTGAATTTTAATATACCTATTGGCTTTTTAATTGAAGTATAATTGACTTACAGTATTTCACATTTCAAGTGTACAGTATTGTGATTCAGTACGTTTTTGGAGGTTATGCACCAGAACAAGTGTAGATTCTGTAACTACCACAGGATACAGAGCAATTCCAGCAACGTGGAGGATTTCCTAGGCCTTCCCCGTTGTAGTCAGACACCCCCTTACCCCCATTCCTGGTAGACAGGGATCCGTTCTCTCCTTATAGCTTTGCTCTTTCCTAGAAAGCCATCCATAGAAATAAAATTGTTTGTTTGTAACCTTTAGAGACTGGCTTATCTCACTCTGCACAGTACCCCTGTGATCCATTTAAGGTGCATTGGTGGCTCACTCCTTTTTCATGACGAGTGAGATTCCATTGTATGGATGAACCAGTTTTGGCTCAGTGATAAAGAATCCGCCTGCAGTGCAGGAGACGCAGGAGATGCAGGTTCCGTCCCTGGGTTGGGAAGATCCCTTGGTGGAGGGCGTGGCAATCCACTCCAGTATTCTTGCCTGGAGAATCCCACGGACAGAGGAGCCTGGTGGGCTACAGTCCATGGGGTTGCAGAGAGTTGGACACGATTGGAGCGACTGAGCACGCATGCACCGGTTTGTTTATCCTTTCACTTGTTCAAGGGTGTCTGTGTTGTTTCCAGTTTTTGGTGGTTACGAATAAAGCTGCTCTACGCATTTGATCTGGAGGCTGATCTCTTTGCTTCTTTGTGTCATACCACCTTTTCTACTCTACTGATTTGGGTAGAGATTTTATGGGAACATAAATTTTCATTTTGCTAGGATAAATCCCTAGAATTGGGATGACTTTTTGGCAGAGGTTTACCTGGCTCTTTCCTTAGCAGGACTGTCAGGAGGTTTTTACTTCTTGGGCAAATTACCCTTGGTCAGAAGAATTTGTTATTCGAGTCTTTGGACTTCAGAGTATAATTACTTTTGAAAACACTGCCCACAGAAAGGACCATTCATTTAAAAGTCACTTACAGTTATTCTTTATTTTTAAGGCTTCAAGGCCCTGCCGTGGCTGCATCGGGGTGTCCCCCTCCTCAGCCTGGTCCCCCTGAGGGCTGACGTCACCCTGCACTCACGCCATACTCTCATCCTGTAACTCTACAAAGGGGCGATGACCCCATGGAGCACAAATCACCCGAAATTCCGCAGTTGGCAAAATACCATAAATAAATGAAGAGCAGCCTTGGAGAATGCTAGCATATGAAAACTGCACTTTGATCACGGAGTGTAGAGATGAAGCAAGCAGAAGTGGGGGCGGGGTAGGCAACTGAGGGTGTGCTTCTCTTCCCCTGAAAGTCAGAGACCAGGCCTGAAGTGAGGGAGGTGGCCGGGAACCATGGGAGAGGTGGCATATTTAAGTTCAGAGGCAATAATATGAAAGATCCAATTTTTGAATGACTTTGACCTTTTTACCAAGGGAAAGCTCCATGTCCAGAAGGTTGCTAAGATCTCAAGATGTCCTTCATCTGAGCTTTCTGCTCACCCCATTTGTTCTTGGCTGGATGAGCCTGGGAGCCTGCCTGAAATACACAGAGCCCCCCTTTCAGCTCCCTTTCCATTCTGTGGCATTGCCTGGGAATACCTACCTTCCCGAGGGCACTAGAGTACGTAAATTAGGTCAAGGACCTAAAGGGAAGAGTTCTATGCAGCTCTTCAGGTACCTTTAGGAACCGAAGTTGTCGCCACGTGCATCCTTTAGGAAAAGGAAGTTCAGTGTGAAATCTGACCTGTGCAGCAGTCTTTTACTCACCTCACACAGATGTGAGTTCTTGCTCTTTGTCAGGTTCTCTGCAGTGTATTTGGGAGTCGAAGAATAAAGCATGGGCCATGCTGTCAAGAACACGAAGGCCATGATGGCAACAGGCTGGCCTCATGTCCTAACCGTAAGTACCACTTTACTGCTATGAAAAGTGCATTCAGAGCTCCAGACAGCCAAGTCATGGTGAACTTATACCCATTGCCTCCCGGGTATAAGTTGGGGACTTTGCTTATGCAAGAAGTTGTGATTTGGCCTTGATTTAGGCGAGTTTCATTAGACCCCTTTGGTTGTGCCGAGACGTTGAGGACATCATCAGCATCATAGCTGCCCCCCTGAGAAATCAGCTCCCCTCTTTCTTCTCCAGCCTTGGGACTTTTCCTGGTTTCTGTCCATTTCCTTGGTCACTTAAGAGCTCTGTATTCCAGATTCGGCCTCTGGTGACCCAAGTCTTTCTGCTCTAATGCATCTTCCTAATTCCGAGCCTCTTTGTTCCCTTGTTCACTCTCTGTGTAGAAACTTTCACCAGGTTCCCTTACGGATGAAAGTGGGGGGCTTCTGCAGAGGGGATGTGGGAGTTAAGGTGGATCTGGGGGCCTTGGGCACATCCCAAGATTCTGAACTTTGCTTGTAGCATTAGAATTCACGCACAGTCTTTGGGTTGGAGGGCCCAGAGATAAAAGCCCAGTGTTTTTGGGGCCCCAGTGCTTTGTGGGTGCTCACACGTGCACCCCATGAGTTCCTGCTCCATGCCTACCTGCAGAGAGACACCCCTCCCACCCTCCTGCACTGTCCCAGGGAACTGGATTGGTGCTCAGCCAGGCAAAGCCTCCATCTCATCTGTCATCAGCCTGACTTTGGGAAGCAGGATCTTGGTGTCCTGGTTGGGTGTGTGTCCCTGTCCCCTCCCTGGTGAGCTGCCTCCGAGGCTGTGACCTGCCAGGCCAGCCAATGGTGGCTGTTGAGACAAGGAGTAAGAGCTAATCCCAGGCTGAGGAGCGGGAAGGGAGGGAGGTTCTTTGTGTCTGGGGCTCTGGGGTCTATGAGCCTCTCTTCTCCCCCTACCCTTCCTTGGATAGCCGTTGGTTTCATTTCACCAGAGTTCCTGCCCGGTGCTTGAAGCAGAACAGGCCATTAAGTCAATGCATGCCACTCTGCAAAGTCTAAACAGTTTAAATTCATCATTCTGGGCAGTGTTTGGTGATTGGAGTTTGCCAAAGCAGGGGGATCGGTGCGGGGCGAGGAGAGGTTTTGCCCCCCTTCACACCCAGGACCCTGCTCTCTTCTGCCTTCTCGAGCGGGGAGGGGATTGGGCTTCACCACGTTGAAGTTGTGGGTAGCAGTGAAGTTCCGGGCTGCAATGGGATTGCTCTCATTCTACTGCCTGGGTCATGGGGGCTAAAGATCCATCTGACGGGGAGAGGCTCTGCTCTGAGGCCTTGCGGAGCTGTCTGTGCACATTCCACAGAGTATTTTGGTCATAATGATCCATCATTGTCGAAGGACCTTAGGTGTCATTAGCATTTTAATAGTTTCTGATCAGTTTCCACTTCTGAGGTGGCGCTGGTGAGAAAGAACATACCTTCCAATGAGGGAGACATAAGAGACCCAGGTTCAATCTCTGGGTCGGGAAGATCCCCTGGAGAAGGAAATGGCAACCCACTCCAGTATTCTTGCCTGGAGAATGCCATGGACAGGGGAGCCTGGCGGGCTACTGTCCTTTGGTCGCAGAGTTGGACAGGACTGAACGACGAAGTGCAGCACGTAGTTGATTAGCAGTGTTGTGATGCTGATTTCGGCAGCATGTATACTAAAATTGGAACGATACAGAGAAGATTAGCCTGGCCCCTGTGCAAAGATAACTCACGAATTCGTGAAGCGTTCCATATTTTTAATATTATCCCCAATACCTGCCACCCCAGTCTTAGTTGGTGGTGGAAGAATGGTCTCAGAACTCTCTGACTCAATTGGCCATTTAAGTTTAAGAGTAAAAGCCTGGTTAATGACAACTGCATCGTAAAGCCTTCAGAAGGAAAGGAGTATGTTTTGTGGAACATTTGTTTTGTGTGTGGCAGTTTTAAGTCACTTGTTTTTAAAATCAGTACTTTTAAATGGAAACAACTTGACCGAAGTTCTGTCACAGAATTTGAGATCCATTTTAAAAAGCTTAGTGAGAAAACAAAATATTGTGTTAGTTTCAGGAGTACTACAACATGGTTCAGTTATGCATATACAAGTATCTATTCTTTTTCAAATTCTTCCCTCTTTTACTGTGTTTCGTAATACTGAGCAGAGTTCCCTGTGCTGCACAGTGGTCCTCAATGGTTATTAATTTTAAATATTGCTGATCCTCTTGCTGTGCATTGTATTTCCAGAATGTATAAAATTATTGTCTTCCCCTCACTTTAAATCACCTTGGAGAAGGAAATGACAACCTGCTCCAGTATTCTTGCCTGGGAAATTCCATGGACAGAAGAGCCTAGCGGGCTGCATACAGTCCATGAAGTCGCAAAGAATTGGACACGACTAGTTATGCGCACCGGAGAAGGCAATGGCACCCCACTCCAGTACTCTTGCCTGGAAAATCCCATGGATGGAGGAGCCTGGTGGGTTGCAGTCCATGGGGTCGCTAAGAGTCTGACACGACTGAGCAACTTCACTTTCACTTTTCACTTTCATGCATTGGAGAAGGAAGTGGCAACCCACTCCAGTGTTCTTGCCTGGAGAATCCCAGGGACGGTGGAGTCTGGTGGGCTGCCGTCTATGGGGTCGCACAGAGTCGGACACGACTGAAGTGACTTAGCAGCAGCAGCAGCAGTTATGCGCGCACACACACACTTTAACTCAGAGAGCTATGGCCAGTCCCTGGGTCAGGCGCAGGGGTTCATGAGAAGGTGAGGAGAAGCCAGCACCCTTTGGGGGACTGCCTGGTGCCCAGGAACTGAGTGAGTGTGTGTGGTTGGTAACACACCCAGTGTGCACGTGACTCCTCCTCTTTCTTGCTGTGAGGCTGGATCACTGAGGTGGCGGGGAGGGGCAGAGCCTTCCAAGAGGGTGGCAGCAATTGGGGTAGAAGGCAGACAGCAGGTGTTGGGGCCCAAGGTCAGGTAAGAGGAGGGATGGATGGTGAAAATGGAAGAGCATTGGGTGGCCTGAAACTGCCCACCTTCCAGTCCTGCCAGGAGAATGGTCAAAGGAACCCCCTGCTTCCTCTTGGGAGGATGACACGGGGAGGGACATACTTAGGGAATCTCCAGGAGGGCGGTGTATCGTGTCTGTTTTCTTCACTGCTAAATCCCAGGTTGGCCCTGCTTTAATGAGGTCGGGGATGGACACAGGGAGCGAGACTGGAGCGGAGACACCGGAGGAGCAGGGTGGCCCTGGAGCCTGCAGAGATGAAAGGACGGGCAGGTTAACCGGGGGCTGGAAGGTTTGGTGTTGGGCACGTAAAGTTGAGACTGCAGGGTCCAGCCGGCCAGCCCCTTCTGCTCATCACCAACCCGTCTCCTGGAGGCCAGGGTGCCTTCAGGAGGCTGTCTCCATTTCCAGTGGCCTGCAGGGCCCCCTCCTCTGTCGAGTCTGTCCCTTTGCATTTTCCATCTCATGCTTTATGCTTCAGCAGACTGGCCGCCTTAGTCTCTCACATTCCTCGATGTTTCACGCTGGCCTGCCCTTGCTTTGCCTTCACCCCACCCTCTATCCCAGCCCCCTCCTCCTGGTTAGGTCATCCCCTTCTCTTTACACCGATGGCTCTGGTACAAACTCATTCATTCATTCCACGGACACTTATTGCTGCCTGTAAAGTGTCAGATGTGACTTCTGGGTGCTGCCACCTGCCCCCACCCCCTCAACCCTCCAGGCCACATAAGTGCTCCTTCTGAGCACACCTTTGGATCTCTGTTCAGTCCAGCGTAATGATTTAAAGCACAGGCCTTGTATCCCACAGATATACAATTTGTATATCTGCACTTCAATTTGTATATCTATGAAATGGGAATATACAACACCTTCCTTGGGGGAGTGGGCTTCAAGCCTAAAATGAAATTGCCCCTGGAATGCATTTAGCACAGCGCTTGGCCCACTCAGAGACAGGGAGGTGTCCTGAGGCTGCTTGTCTGTCTTGTAGCATCACAGGGTTGGGATTCCCTGACTGAGTCCCTTTCCTATGGGACCCAGGGGCTGGCTTCAAGAAGGAAATAGTATTTAGCCAAGTCTGGAGCACAGAGGTGGTGTTAGGTGCGTGGGAAAGGGGAGAGTAGATTAGAGGCATGGAGAGTGAGGAGTATGAGATGAGTAGAAGCCAGCCAATGAAGGGTGTGGGACGCCAGGCCCCAGTTCTGGCCTTAATAACCAGGATTTGGTCCATCCATAGTGGGTCCTCATGATCAGCCGATTTGGGCTTAAGATCCGAGGCCTTCAGGCAAACTGAGAAAGGCGACCAATGTATTTGAGTGTCTAGAAAAGCATTTAGGATCTTGTGTGACATATGTGATCACTGAGGGGTGAAAGCGTTTGGGGAGTAGTAGTTTCAGCACTTCCAGAATACTCTGCCAAGAGGACCCGGGGCCAGGGGTGGGCAGGAGGGATTGGAGCTGCTTAAGTGGTGGAACCAGGAGGCAGGTTCGCTGTTTGTGGGATCAAGAGCTTCACTGTGCCTGAAACTCTGGGAGGACTTCCTAGGGCTTCCCAGGTGGCACCATGGTAAAGAATCCACCTGCCAATGCAGGAGACATAAGAGATGTGGGTTTGATCCTTAAGTCGGGAAGATCCCCTGGAGGAGGGCATGGCAACCCACTCCAGTATTCTTGCCTGGAGAATCCCATGGACAGAGGAGCCTGGTGGCCTACGGTCCACAGGGTCGTAAAGAGTTGGCCACGACCGAAGCAATTTAGAACGCAGGCACTGGGGGTGCTAGAATGGGTGGGTAGAGGCATTTTGATATGCCTGGGCTGTGACCTCCCCCCAAGCCAGCAAGGGCTACATTCTATGAGTAATAAAACATGCTAGCTGAAGTCTCCCATTATCTGCAATCTGTCCTCGCAGAAGATCCCATCCACTGCAGTCTTTTAAAGTGTCTTCTTTGCTCATGTTAAGTGGAAGAATTTGCTGGTGCACCCCACAGCAGGGCTCTGTGTTCTAAATTTTCCTTACCGTCTGCTTCGCTTGCTGCTGCCAACTCCCCGTCTTTTGTGGCCTGGGTGACTGGTGCCCAGAGAAGAGTGTGTTGAGCTGAGTTGAGAGAAAAAAGCTGGTTTGGTTAGAAGAGTCTTATTTTGGATCCTGTGGCCAACGGCCAAAGTAATTTGACGTGCTTAATTTGATATTCCTGGCTGTCCACAACCTGAATTCAGCCCGTCTTTGTCCTGCTCTGCTGTTCCCTGACACATTGATCTACCAGCTGTTTCTTGCCTTTTCAGGCTCCCTCTTTAAATATCCAGAGAAGGAAATGCCAACCCACTCCAGTATTCTCGCCTGGAGATTTCTATGGACAAAGGAGCCTGGCAGGCTGCAGTCCATGGGGTCGCAAAGAGTCGGATACAACTGAGTGACTGTCACTCACTTACTCACTCTCTGAATATCCATAAGGGGAGGCCCCTGGCAGTAAAGAGATAAGTTGATTCTGGGCCTTTGTGTCCTAGTGTGTTTTCCAGACTGTATACATTTGGGAAGGTAGGTTTGGGGAGGCAAGAAAAATTTGCCTTTAGGCAGCTGTACCTGCCTCCTGAGCTATTCTGAGTGAGCCACACTCTGTACCAGTGACTAGCTACTCCCTTTCCTCCAAACCTTCCTAGATTGCAGGGGCTGCTCTGACAGTTGCTGTGCCCTCCATGAAGCCTGCTCTGCTGGGCCTGGCCAGAAGTAATCATCCTGCTGCTCGCCCTCCCAGTGATGGGTCTCTACCTTTCCCCAATTTTCTTTCTCTTTAGATTATGATTTGTTGTTGTTCAGTCGCTAAGTCATATCCAGCTCTTTGCAACCCTGTGGATTGCAGCATGACAGGCTTTCCTGTCCTTCACCATCTTCCAGAGTTTGCTCAAGCTCATGTTCGTTGAGTCAGTGATGCCATCCAACCATCTCATGCTCTGGCACCCCCTTCTCCTCCTGTCTCAATAATTTTGAATTCCTTTTCCATTGGGAGAGGAAGGATACTCACTGGCTAGGATCCTGCTTTCATGGATCGTTATATCCCCTGAAGTGATTGCCACTGCTTCCTCTAACTCTTTTTCAGTCACTTATTTTCTTTTTACTTTTCTTTTCTTCAAATTTATAGAATTAATTTTTTTTAAATGAGTTTTCCATCCTAGTTCTAGGTTTCTGGTGTGTATTTTAGGAAGTGACTGAAGATGAAATCTGTAAAGATCATTTGCATTTCAAGTTTAATTCCTCATGTTACCGTCTAGTCTCTGAGGTCCCCTAGCCAAAAAACAAACAAAAAAACCGATTCTTAACCAGCACTGGCTGAGAAGCTGAAAGGCTGAGTAGAACTACAGATAGTCTCATGATGCTGAGGAGATAAAAATGACAAGTTAAGGGCTTATTACAAAGGTGGAGAGATCCTGGAAATACCTCATGGTTATAAATACCCTGTTGCTTCACTCAGGAACCCTGAAGGACTGTATCCTAGGAGAAATGGCTTGCTAAAAATAGGCCAACAGTTATAAAGACTGAAACCCAACCTCAAATTAGCTGACCAGAATAGACCAAGTTTACAAAGATTGAAACCAAGCCTTGAATCAGCTCAGCCGCTGATTGGATTAAGATAATCTGTTCCTGATCTAGTTGCCTGCCACAAACTGAAGAAAATCATGTAACAACATCTAGCTCCTTTGCAGTTTTAAATATATTTATATAAAACATTCATCATTTAGCTAAAGAAATACCAGGCATATAAACAGGCAGGATCAAGAGAAGAAAAAGACACTCAAAACAGACCCACAGGTGATACATATACTCTAATTATCTGATAGACATTAATGTCAGTGATTAATAGATTCAAGAAAGAAAATGACAAGATGGAGAGTTTCATCAGAGAACTGGAATCTACTTATATATAAAAATCAGATAGAAATCCCAGAACTGAAATAGTTAGTGATATTAAGCATGCCTGTGTACTAGGTTGCTTCAGTCATGCCTGACTCTGTGACCCGTGCACTGTAGCCCACCAGGCTCTACTGTCCACGGGGCTCTCCACTGGTGGGTTTAAACAGTGGCATAGATGCAGGTGTACGGAGATTTAGTGATCTACAAGAGCAGATAAGTGAATAGAAATATCCTGCCTAAAACAGGGAGAGAAAAAAAAGATGAAAAATAAAGGACATATCCACCAAAGCTAAATGATACATAATGAAAAGGCCTAACACACATGTAATTGAAATCCCAGAAAAATAATGGAAGAAGCAAAATTCCAGGAGATACTAACAGAATTTTCTGAAAACAATGAAATATACCAAGCCACAAACTAAAGTAGCACTGTAAACCCCAAGCAAGAGAATATAAAGAAAAAAGAAATTTGTCGGTAATATTTCTGAAAACCAAAGACAGAAATGAAATCTGAAAGCAGTCCAAGCAAAAAGACATAATTACCTTCAAAGAAAGAACAGGAAGACTGACAACTGAGTCCTTAACTGTAATGATGGACTCCAGAAAGCAAATATGTCTTGAAACTGTTGAAATGTTTCTATCTAGATTTCCCTCACAGATTTCACAAAGATTTCCCTCTAGATTTCAGAAAGGTGAAGTAAAATCATTTCTAGACAAGTAGAGACTGAATTTATTGCCAGCAGATGCACTCTAAAAATAGTAAAAGGAGTTCTTCAGAAAGAGGCATATGACCCCAGATAGAGGCATGGATATGTAGAAGGGAATGGAAATCAGTGGATAAGGTAAATACATGAGTAAATCTAAATGAACTGCTGACTGTACAGATGTCTCATGGGATTAAAGTACATGTAAAAACAAAATATACAACAAGGAACAGTAGAAAAGATTGAGGGAGATAAATGGAATTAAAGTGTTTTAAAACTCTTATCTTCTGGAAAATGGGAAAGTGTTAGTCAATTATAAGTCAATGATGTTGTTTACATGATACCCTTAAAATAACAGTAAAAGAATATAAAGTTAACCTAGTAAGTAGAGAAGGAAATATTTAAAAATACAAGATTAACCTAGAAGAAGTTGAAAATTGAAATAATTGAGAGAAGAAGGGACATTAAACATAAAGGACAAATAGAAAGCAAACAGAACATAGATTTAAATCCAGATCTATCAGTAATTATAGTAAATGAAAATGGACTAAATATTCCAATTAAAACTCTTTAGTTGTGAAACTTATTTTTAAAAAATGCAGCAAAATCCAATTAGATGCTACTTGCAAAAAGATGTTAAATATAGAAATACAGGAAAACTGGTAGTAACTGAATGTAAGAAAGATATACCAAGCAAAAAAGGTGATATTGGAAATGACACAACATATGCCGTAAGATAGACTTCCCAGGTGGCTCAGTGGTAAAGAATCCACCTGCCAGTGCAGGAGATGCAAGTTTGATCCCTGGGTCAGGAAAATCCCCAGAGGAGGAAGTGGCAATCCACTCCAGTATTCTTGCCTGGAGAATTCCATGGACAGAGGAACCTGTTGGGCAACAGTCCATGGGATTGCAAGGAGTTGAACACAACTTAGTGAGCGTGGACTTCCCTGGTGGCTCAGATGGTAAAGCGTCTGCCTATAATGCGGGAGACCTGGGTTCAATCCCTGGATCAGGAAGATCTCCTGGAGAAGCGAATGGCAACCCACTCCAGTATTCTTGGACTTCTGGTGGCTCAGACGGTAAATCGTCTGTCTACAATGCAGGAGACCTGGGTTCAATCCCTGGGTTGGGAATCCCCTGGAGAAGGAAATGCAATCCACTCCAGGACTATTGCCTAGAAAATCCCATGGACAGAGGAGCCTGGTAGGCTACAGTCCATGGGGTCGCAGAGTTGGACACGACTGAGCAACTTCACTTTAGTGAGTATGAGACTAAGTCAGAAAACATTTCTAGTTAAAAAGAGGGCAATTCATCAGGGAGATACCAGAAAACCTATTTGTTTGCATCTAGTTATAGAATGTATAAAATTGCAAGAAAAAATAGACAAATTTATAATTAGAGTGGGTTTTAGCATACTGTTAGTAACCGATTGCAGAAGCTGACAAAAAAATCTGTACAGCTATAGAAGATTGGAATCAGTTCAGCTGCTTGGTCATGTCTGACTCTTTGCGACCCCATAGATTGCAGCAAGCCAGGCTTCTCTGTCCATCACCAAATCCCGGAGCTTACTCAGACTCATGTCCATCGAGTCAGTGATGACATCCAACCATCTCATCCTTTGTCATCCCCTTCTCCTCCTGCCTTCAATCTTTCCCAGCGTCAGGGTCTTTTCCAATGAGTCAGTTCTTCACATCAGGTGGCCAAAGTATTGGAGTTTAAGCTTCAACATCTAGTCCTTCCAGTGAATATTCAGGATGGATTTCCTTTAGGATTGACTGGTTGGGTCTCCTTGCAGTCCAAGGGACTGTGAACAGTCTTTTCCAACACTACAGTTCAAAAGCGTCAATTCTTTGGCACTTAGCTTTCTTTATAGTCCAACTCTCTCATCCATACATGTCTACTGGAAAACCATAGCTTTGACTATGTTGGCAAAGTAATGTCTCTGCTTTTCAGTATGCTGTCTAGGTTGGTCATAGCTTTTCTTCCAAGGAGCAAGCATCTTTTAATTTCATGGCTGCAGTCACCCTCTGCAGTGATTTTGGAGCCCCCCAAAATAAAGTCTCTCACTGTTTCCATTGTTTACCCATCTATTTGCCATGAAGTGATGGGGCTGGATGTCATGATCTTAGTTTTCTGAATGTTGAGTTTTAAGCCAGCTTTTTCACTCTCCTCTTCCACTTTAATCAAGAGGCTTTTTAGTTATTCTTCACTTTCTGCCGTAAGTGTGGTGTCATCTGCATATCTGAGGTTATTGATATTTCTCCTGGCAATCTTGATTCCAGCTTGGGCTTCATCCAGCCTGGCATTTTTCATGATGTACTCTGCATAGAAGTTAAATAAGCAGGGTGACAATATACAGCCCTGACGTACTCCTTTCCTGATTTGGAACCAGCCTGTTGTTCCATGTCCAGTTCTAACTGTTGCTTCTTGACCTGCATACAGATTTCTCAGGAGGCAGGTCAGGTGGTCTGGTATTATCATCTCTTTCAGAATTTTCCAGAGTTTATTGTGATGCACACAGTCAAAGGCTTTGGCATAGTCAGTAAAGCAGAAGTAGCTGTTTTTTCTGGAACTCTTGCTTTTCCGATGATCCAACAGATGTTGGCAGTTTAATCTCTGGTTCCTCTGCTTTTTCTAAATCCAACTTGAATATCTGGAAGTTCACGGTTCACGTACTGTTGAAGCCTGGCTTGGAGAATGTTGAGCATTACATTGCTAGCGTGTGAGATGAGTGCAATTGTGTGGCAGTTTGAACATTCTTCGGCATTACCTTTCTTTGGGATTGGAATAAAAACTGACCTTTTTCAGTCCTGTGGCCACTGCTGAATTTTCCAAAATTGGGATACTAATAACCAAAATATCCTAACTGATTATATAGACCATTACACCCAAGGATTGTGGAATACACATTGTTTACAAATGCACATGGCACATAATTTAGCATATTTGGGTCTTAAAGAAATTTATTCTGTAAATAAAACCCTTCCTATAAAGAAATCTCAGTCTCACATGTCTTTGATAGTGAATTTGCCAAATATTTAGAGAAGTAGGACCAATCTTATACTGAGTCCTCTGGAGAATGGAAAAAGAGTTGCACATTTCCCTGTTCATTTTATGAGACTAGCATAACCCTGAACCCCAGACTTGACAAGGGCATTACAAGAAAGGAAAACTGTCTAGGTCAATCTCTTTCATGAGTGAAGATATAAATCTGAACAAAATATTGGCAAAATAATTTCAACAGTATATTCAAATGATGGGCTTCCCTATTGGCTCAGTCAGTAAAGAATCCATCTGCAATGTGGCACACCTGGGTTGGATCCCTGGGTTGAGAAGATCCCTTGGAGGAGGGCATGGCAACCCACTCCAGTATTCTTGCCTGGAGAATCCCCAAGGACAGAGGAGCCTGGTGGACTACAGCCCATGCAGTCGCAAAGAGTTGGATACAACTAATCGACTAAACACACATATTCAAATGATGGGACAGAGCACCAAAATTCAGTCTAGAAATGAAATATTAGGTTTAATATTAAAGTGCATTGTTATTCAATATGCTAACAGTCTGAAAGATAAAAATAATTTGCTCACAATACAGAAAAAGCATTTGATAAGGTTTGTACCCATTTATGATAAAAAACAACCTTAGCAAACTTGGATCTCAGTGAACTGCCGATATTGATAAAAGATATCTTTTAAGAAATAGAGCAAACATTATATTTAATGGTAAAATTTTGAAAGCCCTGAAATTGAGACTGAGATAGGGAAGTTAGCTGTAATCACTTCTTTTCAGCAAAAATTAGAAAATAAAAATGACAGGAGTCAAATCATCACATATCTAGGGATACATTTGACCAAAGATATTTAAGACCTCTACTTAGATATGGGAGATATTTAAAAACGCTAAATTAAATAGATATAAAATGTTCATAAGTTGGAACCTTCAGTATTATGAAAATGTAATTCCAGTTAAAATCCCAGGAGAGTTTTTGGTAGAATTG
The DNA here is from genome assembly GCF_002263795.3 of Bos taurus. Classification (NCBI taxonomy): domain Eukaryota; kingdom Metazoa; phylum Chordata; class Mammalia; order Artiodactyla; family Bovidae; genus Bos; species Bos taurus. The sequence continues at coordinate 20,830,842 of NC_037351.1, read as the reverse complement.
CCAAATGGATTCTAAAATTTGTGTGGAAATGCGTAAGGCCAAACATGTTCAAGATAGTCATGAAAAGAGCAAAGTTGAAGCACTTGCACTACCAGAAATCAAGAATTCTTTTAAAGTTATAGTGAGCAAAACATCGTGGTGTTGGTGCAAGGTTTGATCATTAGACCACTGAGACAGCGCAGAGTCCAGGAACATAGCCACACACGTTGGTGATGACAGCGGTTATGACGCAGGGTAGGGGGGAGAGTTTGTTCTCTGAGTACAGTGCTGGTCTGTGCGCTCAGTTGTGTCCAACTCTTTTGAGACCCCATGAACTGTAGCCCGCCAGGCTCCTCTGTCCATGGGATTCTCCAGGTAAGAAAGCTGGAGTGGGTTGCCATTTCCTCCTCCAGGGGGTCTTCCCGACCCAGGGATTGAGTCTCCTGTATTGTAGGTGGGTTCTTTACCGCTGAGCCACCTAGAAAGCCTAAACAGTGCTGGGTCAATTAGATACTCACATGGGAACAAATGAATCTTGACCCTTATCTTGCACTGCATTCAAAATTCAATTCCAGATGCATCACAGATCTAATGGTGACGGGTAAAACAGTACAGCCTTAGACGATAACAGAAAAATACAGTCACAGCTTTGGGTGAGCAAAGATTTTAGACAAGGTGTAAAACATACTAGCCATAATGGGATCAGTTAATGGAGTACATTAATGTTAAGACCTTAGTCATCAAAAGACATCAATACAAGTGAAAGGGCAAGTTACGAAGTGGGAGAAGATAATTATGCATTCTGTGTGTGAACTGAAGTGAAAGTCACTCAGTCGTGTTCGACTCTTTGTGACCCCGTGGACTATACAGCCCATGGAATTCTCCAGGCCAGGATACTGGAGTGGGTAGCCCTTCCCTTCTTCAGGGGATCTTCCCAACCCAGGGATTGAAGCCGGGTCTCCCGTATTCCAGGTGGATTCTTTTCTAGGTGAGCCACCAGGGGAGCCCACTCTTTGTGTATATGTATGTATTTAACAAAGGACTTTATTCAAAATGTATAAAGAGCCTCTACTTTTACTAAATAAGAAAAGACACAATTGAATAGAACAATAGGCAGAAATCTTAAACAGGCACTTTAAGATGATATGCGAATGGCCAATAGACTTTATTGATCAGGGAAATGTAAGTTAAAACTGCATACCCACTAGAAGGGTTGAAATGTAAAAGCACAATAATACTAGCAGCTGATAAAGATGTGGAATCAAAGGAATGCTTGCATACTCACTTTTCAGTGCTCTTTTGTAGCTGCAAAGCTGAGTATCTGCATGCTCTATGATCCAGCAATTCCACTCCTAAACAGAGACCCAAAAGATATGTATACATACATGCCCCCAAAGACATACAGACATATACACACAATACATACATATACACACACATATACACACGTGCATAACAAATGATGCGCATCTATTAATGAATGTCTACAGTAGTAATTTGTGTGATAGCAAAACAAAGCTGAAATAATGTAAAGTTTATCAATGTGGAATGGATAATTATATTTATACAATAGAATACTAAACAGCACTGAAAATGTATGGTTATATGTAGTAACATGGATATATAGCAGAGTGAGAGAAGTAAAAGAAGACATAGGAGATTATTTACTGTAATTTATATCAAGTTCAATACAGGGAAACTAGTTGATGATTTTATAAATTAAGATAGCTGTTACCTTTGGTGATAAGGAGGTTTTAGTGGCTGACTGGGGCCCCTGGGGGTACTGGTAATGTTCTACTTTTTTGAAATCTGAGTGGTGGTTACATGGGTGTGATCCCTGTGAAAATCCATAGATTTGTATACTTTTCTAAATGTGATACTTAAATAATAATGTTAAAAAACTTGCTGAGGAAAGCGCAGAGGATAGAAGCAGTTGGCTTTTGCCATTTGAGGATTGGCTGTCTGGAAAGAGGGAGGTGACGATAAACTTCCTGACTTAGGCCGATCCCTGAGCACCATGAGTCTCTGAAGAGCCTGAGGGCCAGGAAGCAGTGACGTGTCTATCGCTGTGGCCCTCTGTCTCCCTTGGAGACACTGGAGCTCCATGGTCTCGGCTGTATTCATAATAGATGATGCTGGCAGGGTCGAGTGCAGTGGGCAGGAGGCAGGAAACCAGAGACCCCTGTTCCCCTCCCCTCCCCTCCCCGCTCCCCACTCCCACCCTCTCCTCTTTTCTTACTCTGCCGCAGAGAGCCGGGATTCTTGCTCGGGAGTCCACACCCACAGATGAAAAAGACAGAAGGATATTTATTTAGAAAAAGGACAGATGTAAATTCGTATTTTGTAGACGAGACACAAATGCTTAGACTTCAGAATGTTGGTTGAACATCAACCCTGTGGGCAGTAGAGAGGACTGCTTTGAGAAGGCAAGAATTGCATTTTCAGAAGCTGAATGAAAAGATGTGAAAAATTTTATTCAGGGAATGTTATGAACTGAATGCTTTTTGTCCCCCTTGCCAATTCCTGTATTGAAGCCCCCAACCTCGAATGTAATGGTACTTGGAGCGGGGACTTCTGCAAAGTAATAGGCTTAGATGAGGACACGGTGGGGTGTGCTCTTGATGGCGGTATATATATTCAAGTGCCCTTTTATTTCCCTAAAATATAAGTGCCCTTATATTTACCTAAAAAGCCCTTAGAAGAAGAAGAGGGGCCAAGGGAACTGGTTCTCTCCATACTACGCTCCAAGGGAAGTCCATGGAGCTCACAAGGTGGCTATTTACAAGTCAGGACAAGGGCCCTCACTAAGAACTGAATCTGTGGGCTCATTAATTGTGGACTTCCCAGCCTCTGTGAGAAATACATTTCTGGTGTTTAAGTCACCAAGTCTACAGTGTTTTGTTATAGCAGCTGGAGCTGACTAAGACAGGGAAGTAAAACTTGACTTGGTTTAACATCTCTGATTTCTGCAAGCTGGGGTTGTTGCCCTTTCCCTGTGGATTTTATCTACAGAATGGGACCTCTGGGACCCACTTTATCTGGGACCACTGAGAAGCCCAGCCCATCCATCTGTTGTGAGCATGGCAGTCAAGTTGAAATAAAAAATGCCCTTTGTAAGAACTAAAGTTTTCAGCCTGGTCCCATCATGGTATTGAGAAAAGTCAAGGAAAGAAACCAGAAACACTTGAGTTTCTGGTAACAGAAAGTTTCAAATATGCATGCCGGTACCATAGTTAGGTTGATCTCCAAATCAGGGTTTCCCTTTAAATTTTGCTTGTTTTCAGTATAACCAAATAGGTCATAATGCCTTATTTACTCCTGAAAAAGTGATCATAAAGGTATTTGCTTTTGGGTCTTAATTAGTGCCTCTTCTCCTACATCAAGTGGGAAATGAAACTTCTTTTCTCCAGTTTAACAGACAGTATGTTTCAGTGGTGTAGAATTTTCTCCACAGATTTCACACTAATAAGATAGTTTAAACTGCTCTACTTCTTGAGAAAATAATACTGGCTTGTTTGGTTTGTGCAAAAGTCAAAAGAATGTCAGTGGTTTAGGAAATAGACTTAGCGGGAGCAGGTGGCCAGCTGAGTTGTCTTCACCACACCCACCATTTCTGTGCGCTGAGTCTGGCATTTTAATCCACTGATTCAAGAGTCTGCAACGACCAGTTATCTGCACCAGCCAAAAATAGGCACAGAATCTGTTGCTTTGCATGGTATCTCTGCAAAGCGTGTCACGAGGTTTCTTTGAATTGGGAGATTTTCCTGCTAATTTGGGAAGCAGCCGAGGAGACCGACAGAGGTCTCAAGTGTCCCTGGGATCTACACTGTCCTCGCCAAGGAGGCTCAGGTCTTTCCCCGGTTCCCCAGAGCCTGACTTTTCCCACAGCAGTGCTGAAACCACAGACTGCATCAGCTTTATTTCCAAAAAAAAAAAAATTTAATTGTGTTTATCAAAGGTAAGTAAAATCCACTGGCACAGCGCAGTTCAAGTTTTGTGAGGATTAGACATTGCTACATATGTAGCATCTAGATTGTGCTTGGAATAGGGTGAATTCTAAAAAGATGGTTAGTCGTGTAGGTGTGTTGTGTGCTAGCCATGGCTAGATGCTTTACCTACAGAATGTTGACTCCTCACAACAGTTCTGCAAGATACTTACCTACTTCTGCAAGATAAGTAGCTCTTATTTTGGGCTTCCTAGATGGCGCTAGTAGTAAAGAACCTGCCTGCGATGCAGGAGACATAAGAGATGTAGGTTTGATCCCTGGGTCAGGAAGATCCCCTGGAGGAGGGTGTGGCAACGCACTCCAGTATTCTTGCCTAGAGAATCCCATGGACAGAGGAGCCTGGTGGGCTACAGTCCATGGAGTCACAGAGAGTCGGACACAACTGAAGCGACTTAGCAGCAGTTCTTATTTTATTAATAAGGAAGAAGAGCTTCAGAGAAGTTAAGTAATTTATGTAAGGTCACACAGCTACTGGATGGTGGGGCTGGGGACTGAATCCGAGTCCATCTTCCTCTCCTGCTTCTCCACCACCACTGCCGTATTCTCTCTAAATGTGTTTCTCAAGTTGGGATCTGGGCTGCCTGGAAAGTTTGTGGAAGTCTTCTTAGGGAGGTTGTCAATGAGTTTATAGTTTGAAAGATATTGCTTTGTGCAAGAGGTCAGCAAGTGTTTTCTTTAACGAACCAGATAGTAGTTTATGCTTTAGGGGCTGTACTCTCTATGTTGCAGCTACTTAATTCTTCTGCTGCTGCTCACAGCATGGGCAGTATTTAACCAAATAGGTATGTCTATGTTTGAATAAAACTTTATTTATGGGGAACTTCCTGATGGTCCAGTGGTTAAGACTCTTCTTCCAATGCAGGGGGTGTGGTTTTGATCCCTGGTTGAGAAACTAAGATCCCATATGCTGCATGGGATGGTGAAAAAAAAAAATTAAAAAATAAAATAACATCTGCAGAGACTTAAAAAATCCAAACCTTTGTTTATGGACATGGGTGACTGGCTGGATTGGGTCTGCAGGCTGTTGTTTGCTGACCCGTTTTATTCCATGATACCTTCTGTTCTCTTCAAACCCCTGCAGCCTTGGGTGCTCCAGCTTCTCTGTCTGTCATCTTAGCAGCTTCTACTCTATCTGCTCAGTTGTCAAAATCCCACATTCTACAAAGTTCCTGACCTTATGGAACCAACAGCCTGGTGGGGAGACAAATGTATGCCACATGGTGAAGGGTAAGGAGAAGAAGGCAAGGGATTGGAGAGTGACAGTGGCAGTGAAGGAGGGACTCTGAAAAGATGATGCTGGAGCAGAGCCCTACCAGAAGGGAGGCATAAACTACGTGGCTGTCTCAGGTGATGTGTTCCAGAGAGAACAGCAAGTGCAAAGGCCCTGAGGCAGCGGTGTGCTTGGCCTGTCTTAGAAACAACCAGGACTCCAGAGGGGCCGGGGTGCAGTGGGTGAGGGCAAGAGTGGTGGGAGAGGGGCAGGCAGGCAGGTGAGAGGCAGTTCATGGAGGGCCTTGGAGGTCATTGCAGGGCTTTATAATGAGTGGCCACTGCAGGGGGTGTTGGTTTGAGCAGCTGAGTGTCATAATCTGACATGGAACAAAGGATTCCTTTGAGCTGCTGAGTGGAGCGAGTGTATAGGGTGAGAGGAGGGGGAGGCTGGGAGCCATTTAGAGAAGGATGGTGGGAGAAGCCTATAGATTCAAAATATGGCACCAGAGCCAATGCTTTCCCGACAGATTGAGTAGGATGTGGGAGGAACAGAGGGGTCAAAGTTGACTTGAGGTCTTGGCCAGAGCGGGTGGAAAGTCAGAAAGTGAAAGTCGCTCAGTCATGTCTGACTGTTTGCAACCGTGGACTATACAGTCCATGGGATTCTCCAGGCCAGAATACTGGAGTGGGTAGCCTTTCCCTTCTCCAGGGGATCTTCCCAACCCAGCAATCGAACCCAGGTCTCCCGCATTGCAGGCGGATTCTTTACCAGCTGAGCCACAAGGGAAACCCAAGAATACTGGAGTGGGTAGCCTATCTCTCCTCCAGCAGATCTTCCCGACCCAGAAATCACACTGGTGTCTCCTGCATTGCAGGCGGATTCTTTACCAACTGAGCTATGAGGGATACCTATGGAACGTCAGAGTTGCCCTTTGCTGAGAGGGGAGGACTGTGGGAGCAGATTTGCCAGGAAGATGAGATCGGGTGCTGCTGCTGCTTCTAAGTTGCTTCAGTCGTGTCCGACTCTGTGTGACCTCATAGACGGCAGTCCACCAGGCTCCCCATCTCTGGGATTCTCCAGGCAATAACACTGGAGTGGGTTGCCATTTCCTTCTTCAATACATGAAAGTGAAAAATGAAAGTGAAGTCACTCAGTCGTGTCTGAACCCCATGGATTGTAGCCTACCAGGCTCCTCCGTCCATGGGATTTTCCAGGCAAGAGTACTGGAGTGGGTTGCCATTGCCTTCTCCAGAGATCGGGTGGGATGTGTTGAGTTGGGACTGCCAGTTGATAACCAGGAGCAGAAATCAAGTAGGCAATGAATTTGCAAGTTAGGAGTTTAAACTGGGACTCTACAGAAGAGAATCAGCAGGGGATGGTGGGCTTCAAAGCCAGGGGTGGGCCGGGATTACCTAGGGAATAGGTCAGAGAAAGAGTGGCCTGACCTGGAGGCCATGGCCCCCTCTTGTCCCCGCTCCCTGCCCCTGCCAATTTCAGGCCTCAAGACTCTTACGTAAAAGCATTTTGAAGACTTTCTTGTCAGTCCAGGGGTTAAGACTCTGTGCTCCCGGCAGGAGCACAGGTTCAATCCCTGGTTGGGAAAGTAAGATCTTGTTACCACACAGCACTGCCTAAAAATAAATGAGTAAATAAAATTAATAAATAAAAGCATTTTGATAGCTTCCTTCCTAGTCTGTTATCTGTGGAACTACCAGGGATTCCTGGAGCCCATCACCCGCCATGTCCCTCCCCTCTGAAACCTTTGGGGTGTCTGTGCAGCCTGCAGGAGAATGTGGGGGTACAGTCTCTCTCCTGTCCTCCCCACACTGCTGATCTGCAGTCTGCCTGTGGGCAAAGCCAGTGATGTCTGCTGCTGTCCCCGCTTGTCCTCAGCCTGCATGGTTCTTCCCACCTACAAGCACCACCCCATCCCCCAACATCATGTCATAAATATGTGTAGCCATTGTGCTGAAGACATGAAAGGGTTCTAGAGAGATGTCAATCATTGTGTGTGAAGACCGACATCTTTAAAAAGTATTCCCTTGCGATGATGAAGAAGGTATTGGAGATGTGGTCATGTTTGGGAGACAGAGAGAGAGTGGATAAGTTGAGTTTTAGCCATAAAGGGATGAAGAAGGGATGAGGCCAGCTGGCATTATGCTCTTGTCTAAGGGTGAGCAGTTTCCCAGCAAAGTTACGAACCCAGGAGCCACATCCCAACAGGAGAGAGCATCCCAGGGAATAACTTAAGCAGGGTTAACAGACACTTAACTGGGGCACTACTGGCCTGCCTCGAGCAGCCTGGGGCTGAGGAAGAGCAAATAGCTGTCTGTTGTTTCTATCAAGTGACATCAATTGATAATGCCTGCCTGGGGGTGCAGTCAAGGTTAGGTCTCAGAAGAATGAAGACGGTCATTGATTAGTCATGTCTACCAGGAGTCTGTGGGGCTGGGTTTGCTTCAGGACCACCCTGGGTGTTTCTGAACTGACATAGCTGTCCTGGGCACAAGAGCACTGGTTCTCTCCATCCACCCGTGGGGAATCCTGCAGTGTGATCTGGCCACCCATCGAGTTAGATCTGATGGGAAACTAACCAGCGGAAGTGCAAAGTAACCAAATGCATTCGCTTTTAAAAAGTCACAGGTTTTCTCCTTGTGCGTTGGAGGTGACCCTTCACATTGTGGTCTGTGTTTTACATCATGGAGCGAATTACACAGAAGCTTCTAAAGAAGTGAAAACAAAGCATCTGGGAGAAAAGTAGATCCCCAGTAGCAGGAGATTTCTTTCACCAAAAGGAAATGATGTTTGTGAAAGTATTTCAAGTGCTATAAAGTGCTCTATAAATGTAACAATTTATTATTATGCGCTGCTGGAGGGAAACCAGCTAAGCCATAACACTAGCAATTACAGAACAGACTCCCTACAATTAAGTTGGAACTTGCAGAGAACCTCCGAGGAAGGGCTTTTCCTGAACGCATGAGGCCCTTGATGGTGAGCCCAGGCTGATGGCAGGGACCTGTGTCCCGTCGGGGCTTGTGGTCCACCGTGGAGGGGGGCAGTTTATCCAGTAGGGATCCAGCCCAGGCAAGGGTGGCTGCTGCCTCTAGTGCTCTGTGCGTTGGCTTCAGATGGGGAGGCAGGCTAGTCACTGAAAATGACTGTCTGCTGGGCAGGCAGACGCCAGAGCTGGCCTGAGCCAACCCTTACCCTCGAGAGGAGACATTCTCTGCTCCCTCCCAGCCCCTTCCAAGCCCTTCCCGTGCCTTTTCAGTACCGATAACATCAGATCACAAATATTTTTGAATACTAATTTCTTTATAAGATTCTGCTTCTTCTGATTTCCTCCAAAGAGGTGTATATCCAATTTTTTTCCTATTTTCTTTCATAAAAGGGTGAAAAATTATAAACAATAAGGTACAAATAATTGTCTTTTCTGGTATGAGATAGAGGCTATGAAATGCTCCCTGTCAGTAAGCATCCAAAAACGTTGAATTGGCGGGTAATTTTTTTTTAAAATGGTACTTATTTTTTTAGTCTTGGCTGTGCTGAGTCTTTGTTGCTGTGAGGGCTCTTCTGTAGTTGCAGTTCAAGGGCTTCTCATTGTGGTGGCTTCTGTTGTTGAGGAGCACAGACTTTAGGGCATGCAGGATCAGCAGTTGCGGCTCCTGGGCACAGGCTCAATCATTGGTCGAGCACGGACTTGGTTACTGTGTGACATGTGGGATCTTCTTGGATCAGGGATCGAACCCATGTCTCCTGCGTTGGCAGGGAGATTCTTTACCACTGAGCCACCAGGGAAGCCTTGAACTGGCAGACAATTTAAGAATCTTCAAGAGGAGGGTTTGAGCTACTCTTCTTGGTTTCTAGACGTACTCAACTGACAAACAGGACTGATTGTCACAAACTGCATTAGGAGTTAGTCTCTCTATAGGTACTGCTTGTCCCTCTGAGCACATCGATGTCAGCAGATGACAGATGTGGCATTTGCTGGCCTGGGTGCTTCCCTCTATCACCGTATGGCTTCTGGGGGGTGCATATCGGGGCAGTTTCTCCTGTTGTAGTGGTCTGCATCCAGGTAGGAGGGAGAAAACACACAGTGATTTAAACAGGGGAAGTTTAATACCAGAAATTAGTAAACTCTGATGAAAGAGTAGCCGTAGGATAAACGAAAACTCCTCGTGGTACATACCCCAGGGCTGAGGGAGAGCAATCAAGGAAGGACAGACTTGGAAGGGGTTCAGACCTTGTTGGAGAGGGTATAGTTGACCACATTGAATGGCAGAGAAATTTGTTGGTTTCACTGGTCCTCAGTCCCCAGGCAAACGGGAAGCAGGCCTCCAGGGTTCGGGCAGGGTAGGCGAGCTGCTGTTGTGGGTGTGCCATGGGTGGGGGATACTCAGTGTGAGAGGCTGGAGCACAGGAGTCTGCCTGGAAGGCCACACTGTCAGGAGGACCACAGGGGATGAGGCTGGGGGAGATAACGAGGGAACAGAGGGAAAGAGGATGCCAGCATGCCCAGGAGGCCGGGAAGGCCCAATGTCTGTCCTGGGAGGGCTCTGCACGGTCTGTGAGGTTGCAGGAGACAGCACCTGCTGGGTGGGTGTGGCTGAGCCCCCGCTGGATATCCTCACCCCATACCATCAACTCTGTCCCCCTGCAGCCCCTTCCTCCTGCATCGTCCCTCCAGCACCTTCTGTTGACAAAGCTTAACACTGTGCTGCTGTAAAGGAGAAGTGCTTGAAGGAATTGCTTTCATTATTGCAGAACATGTATTGAGGGTGAATCTGGAGTTGAGAGGGAAACTCCTGGATAACTGGCTTCCTTGGCCCCCTTCCCTGTAGCACCTGTTGTCCCAGGACCTCTGTGAGGAGGGAGGGCACCCCATTCCTGTGAACGGCCCTGTTTGCTCCTGAAGATTGGCTCACACGGGCTGGCTCTCTGTTGTTCAGTCGCTAAGTCGTGTCTGACTCTTTGTGACCCCGTGGACTGCAGCATTCCAGGCTTCCCCGTCCTTCACCATCTCCCGGAGCTTGCTCAAACTCATGTGCATTGAGTTGGTGATGCCATCCAGCCATCTCATCCTCTGTCGTCTCCTTCTCCTCGTGCCTTCAATCTTTTTCAGCATCACGGTCTTTTCTAATGAGTCAGCTCTTCACATCACATGGCCATAGTATTGGAACTTCAACTTCAGCATCAGCCCTTCTCATGAATATTCAGGATTGATTTCCTTTAAGACTGACTGGTGTTCCACAGTTGATTGGAAGATTGAGTCTTCCCCAACACCACAGTTCAAAAGCATTAATTCTTCGGCATTCAGCCTTCTTTATGGCCCAACTCTCACATCCATACTCGACTACTGGAAAAACCATGGCTTGACCTTTGTTGGCAAAGTAATGTCTCTTCTTTTTAACACATGTCTAGGTTGGTCACAGCTTTTCTTCCAAGGAGCAAGCGTCTTTTTAAATTTTGTGGCTGTGGTTACCATCCACAGTGATTATATAGACTGCAGTCTCTCTGCTGGCAGCTGGGGGAGTGAGGACAGTGGTGGGGAAGGATCATGACCCTCATAGGCTGCTGCACAGCTTGGGGCGAAAGGATGTGTGTGTGTCAGGGACTGAGCTGCCACAGGCCAGCACCCCTGCCTGCCAAAGGGTTTAAGACTTTAACTTGACCTTGTGGTTGGGGCAGTGGCATCTCTGACGGCTCACAGAGGGTACCTCCCTCCCTCTCTTTCTCTATTTAAGCTAACTGAAGGGGCAGAACACTTGAAAAATGTGTGTTTCTGCAGCCCTGGACCACTGCTCCCATCATAGCTTGAGCAGTTCCTAGTTCCTGGTTTCTTTGTTGCTGCAGGTCAGGCAAGAGGGCAAGTTCCCTGCCTGTCGCAGCAAGGGCTGGATCTAGCTCTCAGCCCATGGAGTAAGGGGTCAGGTTTAAGTCTGGAAGGGCTTAGGCCTCCAGTGTCCCTCTGCCTGGGCCCCAGCTCCTAGAGATCTGAATTCATTGATCTGAGCTGGACCTTGACATCATGATGCTTTCACAGCACTGCCAGCTCTGTGCTGTGGTTTGGAAGCCCAGCCAAGGGGAAGACCCCTGGTTTGAGTCAGTCTCCACTCCCTGGGCTCATGCTCTGCTCCTTTTACTTGTTTGTGCATCACTCAGCTGTCGCCTGGGAGCATCTTGAAGGCAGAGGTTTGTCATCCTCTTGGTGTATATGTCCCACACTCCATCCCTGGCCGGTGGCAGCCTCTGCCTGACCCAGTCTGCACTGACCAGCCTTTGGTTCCCTGACATCGGTGGAGTTGCCAGTGCCCCCAGGTTTATCTCAGACTCAGCCCCAGAAGCCCACTGTCTCCCCTGTGAGATCTGACTTTTCTAGACTTTCTCAGGGTCCAAAGGAGGAACTGAGGACAATCAGTCTTGGAGGAGATGTCCGTGAGGCCCATCACAGCCACTGGCTGACTTGGCCTTGGAACACTTGAGCTGCTGCCTGTAGGTATGGGTGTCTGTCAACTCAAATCCTTCTCCACGTTGTTGACAGACTGAAAGGATTCCATGTAGCTCTCACTTAATTGAAGGGGATGGATTCAAACCATAGTAGAGCCACCCAGAAGAATGTACGATACTGCCCTTTTGGGTTTATAACCATTCCTGCATTGGCACCTTCTACTATGAGCTGTCCTGGCCATTTCCAGATGTGAACACTCCACTTCTTTTGGACAATCCAGTTGTCCCTCCTGGAATATAGTGGGGATGGGGGTGGGACATCCTTTGTCTGATAAACCCCACTGGAGCAGTTCTCAAAGTGTGGTCCCTGGGCAGCAGCTTCAGTATCACCTGGGTATTTGTTAGAAGCGCAAATCCCATCCCCTTGCTGATCCTGGAACTTTGGGGGTGCAGCCCATATTCTGTGTTTTAAGAAGCCCCCAGATGATTGATACATGCTCATGTCTAGGAACTGCTGCCTTACCTAGTAGACTGGATGCCTTAGCACACTGCAAGTGCGGCATGTACTTTTCTCCTCTTTCTTTTTGACTTCTGAGACTTTGTCCCTACACATCCCTCCATTCTTCACGCGTGCCTTTTGAAATCACATCCATATTCCTGGCCAGAGTCAGGAGTCACTTCATTCGTGAAGCCTTACCTGATTCCCCCTCTCCAACAGGTGTGTGCTCACTGCCCTGGTCACCCCACCCCCATTGCCATGGTCCCCTCCTGGCAACACTAGCACCACTGGGCCCTCCTTGTATTGTTGTTCTTCAGTTGCTACGTTGTGTCCAACTCTTTGTGACCCTGTGCACTAGAGCATGCCAGGCTTCCCTGCTCTCTACTATCCCCTGTAGTTTGCTCAGGTTCATGTCCATTGACTTGGTGATCCTATCGAACCATCTCATCCCCTGCCACCCTCTTCTCCTTTTGCCTTCTGTCTTTCCCAGCATCAGAGTCTTTTCTATTGAGTCTGCTCTTTGCATCAGGTGGCCGAAGTACTGGAGCTTCAGTATCAGTCCTTCCACTGAATATTCAGGGTTGATTTTGGATTGACTGGTTTGATTTGCTTGCTGTCCAGTGGCCTCTCAAGAGTCTTCTCCATCACCACAGTTCAAAAGCATAAATTCTTCGGCACTTAGACTTCTTTATGTTTCAACTCTCACATCTGTATATGCTGCTGCTGCTGCTAAGTCGCTTCAGTCGTGTCCGACTCTGTGCGGCCTCATAGACGGCAGCCCACCAGGCTCCCCCGTCCCTGGGATTCTCCAGGCAAGAACACTGGAGCTGGTTGCCATTTCCTTCTCCAATGCATTAAAGTGAAAAGTGAAAGTGAAGTTGCTCAGTCGTGTCCGACTCCTAGCAACCCCATGGACCACAGCCCACCAGGCTCCTCCGTCCATGGGATTTTCCAGGCAAGAGTGCTGGAGTGGGTGCCATTGCCTTCTCCCATCTGTATATGACTACTGGGAAAATCATAGCTTTGACTATACTCACGATAAAGAACCCTCCTCAGAAATGCAGAATCCCCGCCTGCCCCACTGACTGAGTCAGAATCTGCATTTCATAAGATCTGCAGGTGATTCCCATCTACTTTAAAGGCTAGGAAGCACCTTTTAGACCACCCTGAGTGTACTAAAAGAAATATTTTTTTTTTACTGATTACATTTTAATGATACTTATTCACTAGGAAAATAAATGGGAAAAAGAAAAGCCCAGAAATTGACACTGCCATGAGCAGACTTTCAGGGGTCAGTGTTAACAGCCCACCTTTGTTCTAGGAGGGACTGTATTCAGATAGATGACCTTTAGAGACAGGAGGCATGTTTTAAACAACAGCTAACACGATGTCTCGCATAAACCAGCTGTTCAGGAATTTAAAAAAGAGGGAATTCAAGAATTCTATATTAGTATAAATGGCTTCCCAGGTGGTAAAGAATCCACCTGCCAATGAAGGAGATACAAGAGAAACGTGGGTTCTATCCCTGGGTCTGAAAGATCCCTTGGAGAAGGAAATGACAACCGACTCCAGTATTCTTGCCTGGAGAATCCAATGGACAGAGGAGCCTGGCGGGCTACGGTCCATGGGGTCACAAGAGTCAGGCACGACTCAGAGACTGAGCATGCACACATGTAAAGGTATTGTCTCCTTTCCAGAAGTTGGAGTCCTCAGCCTATTAAAGAGGTAGATGAAGGCTGTTTCTGGCCGAGGATTTCATGGCTGTTAAATCCTGGTGTAGTGACCAGAATATCTCAGTCTGAACCCTGAGGATGTGAAGCTTGGTGAAAGCGCTGTAGGCTGCTCTCAGGCATGGTCAGGATCTCAGTTCCAGGAACCCACTTTCTGACCTACCCTGAGGACTGAAACTGATAAGGTGGGTTGTAGGTTTTACTAGAATTCTCCAGTGAATGTGGTGGGGTTTGGGGAGAGGGGGCCTGCCTGCCACTCTGGCTCAGAGCCTCAGGGCTAATTTAATCAATCCCGTAAGGGGCCGGGCAGCTGGGGAGAGGCTTTCTGAAGCACTCCAGGGCCACCCTCAGCCCGTTCAGCACGCCTAGCTGCCTGCCTTGTCCTTCGGTAACTGTGGCCTGTCCCTACTCCCACTGGCCTTGGGAGCAGCTGTGAGCTGTGGGACCCGATCTGGGCTGTGGGTACCCATGGGAGTCACCCAGCAGATAAAGCTCTGACCTTGGAGTCCTCATGCCCAGACTCTAGACCTGTGCAGCATTTCTCAGCTCTGAGCTCTTTGTCACCTTTGCTTGAGCCGCTTCTTCCTCAAGAAGAGTCAGAGATGGCTGCCTCGGAGTTGGGGGTAGGGTGGGGGTGGGAGTGCCCCATGTGCTCCACGGGAAAGTCGCTGCCCGCATCACTGTTCCCAGCTGCCAGGTGGGCAGAAACGTGGGTGCTCCTTGCCCACCTCCATTGCTGCTGCTGCTGCTAAGTCGCTTCAGTCGTGTCCGACTCTGTGCGACCCCATAGATGGCAGCCCACCAGGCTCCTCCGTCCCTGGGATTCTCCAGGCAAGAACACTGGAGTGGGTTGCCATTTCCTTCTCCAATGCATGAAAGGGCAAAGTGAAAGTGAAGTCGCTCAGTCGTGTCTGACTCTTGGTGACCCCATGGACTAGCTGGCTCTAAAGGGTCAGTGCAGGGAGAGTGTGAATGGTTCCTGCCCATGTGGTCATTCCCCTTCATGAGGGCGCATGAGGGTATGTGAGAAGCAGGTATGTCTCTGCACGTGATGATGGTCTGGGCCTCTCGCTGCAAGAACAGCACCTGGGTTGGTGGCAGCCTTATTACAGTACACAGGGTGTGTTCAGACACATTGGGGCTGCTGTGTCAGCCCGGCCAGGGCGTTTCTCTCGAACATCTGGGAGCAATCACTTTCTGCCTGACCCAACCGTGTGGTGGCCCCGAGCAACTCCACATCTAGGTGAATTGCAAAAACAAGCAGGCAGTCATACTCATGAGTGCACCTCCGTGCAAATGGCAGATGCCAATGGCTTTCCAGAAACACCTGCGTCCTTTTACCTGGAGTGCCCAAGCGGAAAGGGACCCCAGCCAAGTCCTGTCACAGACATGCCACTGCTTGCGGTGGAAGCTGCTGCAACCGCCTCGGGGACCTGAAAATTGTTTTGACTTTTTAAAAAAGCCAACATTGGAGTGTGCTTTTTAGCTGTGAAATATCTCTAGACTCCTGAAAATGACTGAAGATTGATCCGAACCTTACTGGCAGTAGTCTCTAAATTCACAATCTCACAGTGGATTTTCACTCAGCAGATCATATGCTATGTTTAAAATTTTCATTGATTCCCAAACTTGATCATCAACCATCTTAGACTGAAACATTTCTATATTGAAGGTCTGATTCTCCGGGCTTTCAAATGAGCTCAGAATATACCTAGGGTCAGTCATCTGCTGCTAAATTCTGTTTTTGGTTCCAGAAATGCATTTCCTGCCTGATTAGTGGGGTCTCCGAAGACTCTAGACCTGGTTTCTGTGATAGCCCTGCCCCTACCTGCAGGGTATAATGGGAATAATTTCAGAACAGCTGACAACTTTCTCTCTTCAAACATTATTCGAACATCTATTAAAGATGACAATCTAGGGGGTTTTTCAGGAAATACTTATTTGGAGCATGTGGCATCACAAATGGAAGTTTCCTGGCTTTGCTGTCCCTGGCATGTGGCTCTTTGGAAGGTCATCCTTCAATGCCTGGGAGCCCCAGGAGAGATCTGTCTGATACACGTGTGGTCTTCTGCTTAGGAGCAAGGGCAGTGGTTTTATTTTTTTTCCAATTAAAAATGGACAAGTTGTAATTTAGAAAAACATGGATGCCTGTGGATTTTTAAATTGGATTTAGAAAGTTGTGGCGAAGAGTACAGGGGCCAGTATTTAATTACCCCTCTCACCAGCCCTGTGCTTTGTCATGCTAGGTGTGGAGAGGCATCGCTGCTGAGCAGGGCTCTCCTAACCAGGGAATCAGGCATCTTGATGGGGTCTTCTATTTGCTATGGCAACAGGCAGTGGGGCAGTGGATGTTGACTTGGGTACCTGGGTTGCTGAGGATCTTACATGCTTAGTTGTTCAGTCGTGTCCGAGTCTTTGCAACCCCAGGGACTGTAGCCTGCCAGGCTCCTCTGTCCATGTGGATTCTCCAGGCAAGAATACTGGAGTGAGTTGCCATGCCCTCCTCCAGGGGATCTTCCCAACCCAGGGATTGAACCTGGGTCTCCTGCATGCAAACAGATTCTTTACCATCTGAACCACCAGGGAAGCCCACTAAGGATCTTAAAGATGGCACAAACATCAGTAAGCTCCTAAAGCAGAGGGTTTGGTTGAGGGGTTTCAGCTGACCACTAAACTAGGGCTGTCTGGTTACCTTGTTAATGAGTTACTAAGGGAATGGAGCAAAATACCCTGCTGATTTCACGCTGCTGATTTTTAAATCCTCTGGTTATTGAGAAGAACGATGGTGCTATATGTGGTTGAAAGTAAATGAAGAAATTGGACATTAAATCCTAGAGTGTTTTGAGGACAAAGGACCTTTGAGTCACCTGAGCCTGGGTCCAGATGAGTAATGGAAACGAGCCAGGTGGGCAGGTGGTGTCGTGTCCGACTCTTTGTGACCCCATGTACTCCCTGACCTTCACTGTCTCCTGGAGTTTGCTCAAACTCATGTCCATTGAGTCGATGATGCCACCCAGCCATCTCATCCTCTGTTGCCCCCTTCTCCTCCTGCCCTCAATTGCACTGCCCAAATAAAGGGTGGGCACTGCTTCAGCTTGGCCTCTTTGGGCCTGGAAGGGATGGCCCTGGGTTTCCAGATCCTCTCATTTTTAAAGAGATGCTGGAAATATGAATTTTATGCAAATTTCTTTTAACTATTGGCAACTAAACATATATACCTTAAAATGCCATGTGGGCAAAATGAGCACAGCAGGAGCTGCAGTTTGCTCTCTGATGTCCTGTCTCCCTTCTCAGATGCTGTTACTATAACCTGCCTGCTGCATGTTCCACCGCTGGTTTGGTGGCAGCCTGTGGCATGGAAGCCCAGCCTCTTGCATCTGAGGCTTATATTCTGGTCTCCCCAAGGCCGATTTCTGGGGACGCTCCGGAGTGACTAGGGCGTTCTGGCTTTCCTGGCTAGCGGGCAGCTCACCCTCTAGTGTTCTTGGAAGCTCTTCCTAGAAGTCCACAGTCATGGCCAGCTGGACTTCCTGAGGCGTGGCTTATGCTCCTGGGTGTTCATATCACACATGCCAGGGGGAGCTGGGTTCTTGGCCTGTTTGTGTGTTTTCCTAGGATACCAGTCAGTAGACCTTCCCTGGGGCGTCGGCTTAATCCCCACACACTTGGGCCCCAAGACATACTTTGCCAGCATGAGAAACAGTTCATACAAATACGGCAGAGTGCGAGGGAGGCGCTGGAGACTGGATGAAGAGGGAAAAGTTCCAAAGAGATTGGGACTGCTACCCCTCCTCCAGCCCCCTTGCAATTTCTACTCTTGGTCCCCAGCCTAATCTGAGCCGTGTGTTCTCCCCCAGGGGAGCTGAAGTTAGGTATTGTTGGCACCTGTATTTACAATGGAGCCCCAGGCCCCTGTATCAGATCGCCTGCAGATGGTAGAAATAAGTGTCCTGAGCTGTGCTCACCCAGACCCTCAGAATTAGAATATAGGGGTATCACCTGGGAAGCTCCTTACAGACAGCTCCCCGGAAGGTTAGTGTGTACACAGCAGTGTAAGAACCACTGTTCTAGGGATGGCGAAGTCACTGGGCAGTAGGGCCCTGTGATTCCAAGTCATGTTCTGTAGGCCCTACCAGGCAGGGACGTGAGCAGACCAGAGGAGCTGGTGGTCAACTAGCCGGTTCTGGCTCACAACCTAGAACCCAGGAGGCAGCGCTGAGTGGTGGCCCCAGGACTGGTCTCATGGGTGGGTGACAATGTTCTCACGCAGAGCTCTGCAGTTGGGATTTAATGCTCTGTAGCCACAGCTTTGAAATTCTTACCTTTACTATTGATTTTGTGTCTTTTTAAAAATTTAATGGAATCAATACTTATTAATACTTCAGTAAGGGCATTCTTTGTGTAACTGACACTTTTATTACTGTGAGTGCACAAGAGTGAAGAATACAATGACTAGTACACTGAAGCGTCTCTGTCCTGATTCTTGCTAAAGTTCCAGTGGTTTTTCCCACTACCAGTGCAAAAGTCAGGTCAGTAAGAGGCAATAATATGATGGTGGTTTTGACTTGGTGGATTCCTGAAATAGTCTGAGTCCTCCCGGGAGTCTTCAGGCCATGTGATGGGAACCACACTGGTCAGTCTTGAACATACTTTGTTTTTTAGTTCCTTCACATGTAATAAATCTAGGTGGGACAACGGAGCATGCGCTGGGGATTCGGCGCTTCTGCGCACGTGCGTTTTTGCTGGCCTGGGCCTCCGTTTCTCAGGACCTGGTCTCTGATTCAGGCTGTTTTGTCTGCTCACCCCACCCGGTGACTTCCTCTGTCCTGTGCACCAGTAGGCATGTGGGTACAGGTGAGCATGTGCCCACGTGCTGAGTTGTGCCAGTGGGCTGTGGGCGTAGCTGAGGGTCTATACAGGCCCTGTGAGTATCCCTGAGCTCGAGGCAGCGCAGTAGTAAAGTGCAGATTTAAATGCCTCCTTGGGCTTAGAGGCCAGCCTTCCCCTGGCTTTGCTCTGGTCCATCTGGCTGATCCTCTTCAGTCCTCTCTTCTTTGATGCAGTCATAGAATGTTGGAATTGCAGAGGGCTTCTGTGTGTATCTTTCCTCAGAATTGGATATTCTGTTGTAGGTTAAGGACACAGTCTCAGGAGCCAAGCGGTCTGAGTTGAGTTGCTACTAACTGTCATGATCATGGCAAGTTGTTTGGTCAATTACAGTTTTTTGGTGAGTTTTACATTAATTATAAGATGAAAATAATAATAGTACCTTCCTCATAACTTGTGTGAGGATTAAATAATTAATGTTAATTCGTTAATTCATGTCAAGTGAATAGTAAATGTTTTTAGCTGTTAAATGGATGTTTGGGCTTATGTTACCCAAAACAAGTTTGTATGCTCAACATACAGTGGTGGTGTAGTCACTAAGTCATGTCTGACTCTTGTGACTCCATGAACTGTAGCTCGCCAGGTTTTTCTGGCCATGGGATTTCCCAGTCAAGAATGCTGGAGTGGGTTTCCAGTTTCCTTCTCCAGGGGATCTTCCGAACCCAGGGATCGAACCCAGGTCTCCTGCCACCAGGGAAGCTCCTCAACACACAGTGAGGCCCAACAAATCAAAACATTGGAGTTTGTCCAGAGAAACATTTATTTCAGGGCTGAGCAAGAAGGGATGGCTCATGTTCAAAAGACCCTGAACTTCCTGAAAAATTTTGGCAAAGCATTTTTAAAGGCCAGGTGAAGGAGAGACATCCCAGAATATGTGATCAGCTGGTGCACAGTTCTCTGGTTGAAGTTGAGATAGCAGGGTGGTTAACATCAATCCTTAGGTGCCAGAAGGTCTGGGGGCTGTGTGCTCATGATCATCAGGTAGTTAATTTCTTTCATTTGGTGGTGGTTTTTAACATCTGAAAAAGTCATGAAATATGCATGAGATACTATTTTCTGGGGACTTCAGGGAAGAGCTACAGCAGAGGATATGGGGCAGGAGTCTGTCCAGGGGAGGCCCCATAGGGTCTTGCTCAGTTATACATCTGGCTATAAGGAACCAGCTTGTAGCAGACCAGTACTCCTACCAAGAACAACAGAGGACCAAAACCCGTCTATTTGAAGGCGCTGCTGCTGCTGCTGCTAAGTCACTTTAGTCATGTCCGACTCTGTGTGATCCCAAAGACGGAAGCCCACCAGGCTCCCCTGTCCCTGGTACTAGAGAGCTCCAAAGGCAGCCAGGACTTGGGAGGCCAAGACTCGAGAGAGAAGGGAAACTTAATGAGGTCATACTCACTAAGTCTGATATTCCTAGTTCTTTTTACTGTAATGCATGTCCCGGTTCATCAGCGGTAGGTGCAGAGATGCCGAAGGTAAGCAGAGAGTGACTGTGAGGAGGCTGAGAAATTAAGTGAAGCTACTATTCATAATGCTGGGGAGAGAAAAACAGAGTAGAAGAAGTGTTAACTGAAATCAGGCAAGCATACCAAGACTGAAATCCAATTTTGAGTGAGCTCAGTCCTTAATTGGATTATTATGATCTACTCCTACAGCTACCAGAAGCTAAGGAAGATCTCTCTGGAGGAAGCTATCACTCAGAACCTTGAGTTTTTGTTTTTTTTTTTAATAAACAATGATTGTATTCAATAAAATGTACCTGGTATATCCAGAGACATGATCAAGGGGAAGGGGGAACCATAGAAATGTCTATAAGTGTTCTAGATACTAGAGTTACTAGATATGATCTCTAAAACAGGAGAAATACATTCAAGAAATGAGGCAAGATGGAGAATTTAAACAAAGCAAAACAAGAATGGGGTGTGTGTGTGTGTGTGTGTGTGTGTGTGTGAGTGTGTATATATATATATATATATATATATATATATATATATATATGGAAGCAAATGGAAGTTGTAGAATGAAAAATACAGAAGTTAAAAATAGGGACTTCCCTGGTGATCCAGTGGTTGGGAATCTGCCTGCCATTGCAGGGTATGCAGGTTCGATTCCTGGTCTGGGAGGATTCTGAATCCCTCAGAGCAACTGGGCCCATGTACCCCAACTACTGAAGCCTGCATGCCTAGAGTCTGTGCTCTGCAGCAAGAGAAGCGACTGCAGTGAGAAGCCTGTGAACCACAAGTAGAGAAAGCAACAGAGACCCAGTACAGCCAAATAAATCAGTAATAAATAAATAACGCCCCCAAATTAATAGAGTGGGTGGTTCAACTAAAGATTAGACACAGATGAAGAGAATATTAATGATGTGAAATATAGATCAGTAGAAGATACTAAGATATGTGGAGTGCAAAAACCAGAAAATGCAGAAAAGAACATGATAGGCATGTGGATCACGGTCTAAAATATGTGTTGGAGTCCTCAAATGGGTGAAAAAGGAGCATGGGGCAGAAGGAATATTTGAAGAGATAATGGCCAGTATTTTTCTCAAATTAACAAATGACGTCAGCCACAACTTCAAGAAGTGCTATAGATTCCAGACAGGATAAATACAAGGCAAACTACACATAAGCACTTCACAGTAAAACTGTTGTAAATTAAAGACAAAGAAAATATTAAATGAAGCCTGAGAAAAAGAGATTATCTTCAAAAGAAAAACAGTGAAACCGGCATCTGATGTTTCATCTGAAATGATGTATGCCAGAAGACAGTGAAGTTAATCGTTTGTGAGTGCAGGTATACTTAGTTTTACTGTGCTTTGCAGATACTGTGGTTTTTTTTTTTTTTTTAATTGAAGTTTTATGGCAACCTGGCATTGTCACATGGTGGTTAATGTTTTTTATTAATAGCAATAAAATATTTTTTAAATGTGCATTTTTTCAGATAAATGCTTTTGCATACTTAATAGACTGCAATATAGTATAACTTTTTAAAATTTTTATTTATTTTTAATTAGAGGATAATTGCTTTACAATATTATGTTGGTTTCTGCCACACATCAACATGAATCGGCCATAAGTATACATATGTCCCCTGCCTCTTGAACCTCCCTTCCACAAGAAACCAAAAAATTCACGTGACTCACTTTATTGCAGTACTCTGGAACATAGCCTGCAATATCTCCAAGGTAACCTGTACTTCAAGCAAATAGCTGCTAATTTAGAATTCTGTTTCCTCCAAAGATATCCTTTAAAGTAAAGGTGGTATGATACCAAAAGCACAAACAACAAAAGAAAAAAATAGGTAAATTGTACTTGATCAAAATTGAAAGCTTTTGAAAGGACACCACTGAGAAAGTGAAAAGGCAACTCATAAATTGGGAGAATATTTTGCGAACCATGTAGCCGATAAAGGACTTGTATGTATAATATATAAGGGCTACTTACAACCTGATAACAAAAAAGACAACCCAAATTAAAAATGGGCCATGAATTTATATAGGCATTTCTCAGTAGAAGATGTACAAATGACCCATAAACGTATAAAAAGATGCTCACAATCATTCGCCATCAGGGGAATGCAAACAGAAACCATGAAATACCATCTCGCGTCTATTAAGATGGCCATCGTCAAAAAGAAAACAAGTGCTGGTAAAGTCTGGAGAAATCGGAGCCTCATGCATTGCTGGTGGGAACGGAAAATGCTGTCGCTGCTTTGGAACACAGTCTGCCAGTTTCCTAAAATACTACACATAAAGGACTCCGCAGTTCTACTCCTAGATACACACCCAAGAGAAACGAAAGTATATGTCTATATAAAAACTTGTGCACAAATATTCATAGTAGTAGTATTCATAATAGTCCCAAAGTGGAAACAACCCAGTGTCCATCAACTGATAAATGGATAAATCAAATGTGGTGTATCTGTGTAATATAATATTCTTTGGCAATGAAGGGAGGGAGGTGCTGATAAATGCTGTAGTAAGGAAGAAATTTGACACCTTTGTACTAAGTAGTGGAAGCAGCTAGTCACAAAAGACTATTGTGTGATTCTGTTTATATGAAATGTCTAGACTAGGTAAATCTGTAGAGACAGGAAGTAGATTCATAGTTTCTGGGTAGAGAGCGGGTGTGTTTGCGGGAATGAGAAGTTACTATCGATGGATAATGTGGTTTCTTTTTGGGATGATGGAAATGTTCTAAAGTTGATTGTAGTAATGGATGGCCAAGTCTGTGAATATACAAGCCAAGGAATTGTATACTCTAAATAGGTGAATTATAGGGTATGTGAATTATATCTCAGTACAGCTATTACCAAAAAAAAAAATTGAAATAGAGGTGTTTCTAGAAAATAGGAACTGTGGAAATTTGTTGCCAGTAGACTCTCACTTAAAAACTGCTAACTAGACTTCTTCAGGCAGAAGGCAATGATCACAGATAGAAGCACAGAAACCCAGGAAGGAATGAAGGGCAAGAGACCAGAGTGAAAATGTGATTGAATTTAAATGAACATTGACTGCCAGACAATACTATGTCATGGGGTCCAAAGTACATCTCTCACTATGTTGAAAGGTATAGACCATGTTAAAATGGTCTAGGGCCCTAACATTTTCCGGTAAGTGGTAACTCATTCATAGTAGGTTCTGCTGAGTTAGGAAGCCAGATTATTTAGAGGATAAATTACTGAAAGAATTAATAAAAGAATATATAGCTAGGAATGAGAAGAATAAGAAGAAGGAAATACGAAATAGTAGAGAATAGTGCTTTAAACTAATAGATGCCAAGAAAGGCGGAAAAAGTAAACTAGACCATGTAGGTCAAATACTAAATATGTAGATTTGAACCTAGACAGTAGCAGTCACTTTAGGTTAACAGACTTCGTTAAATGCTTTTATTAAAAAACTAAGATGGTCAGATTGGATAAAAGCTGTTATCTACTTACAGGAGGTACATATCGAATATATGAGCACCAAATGTTGTAAGTAAAAGACTGGAAGAAGATAAACCGTGCAGCTCTAACCCAAAGCAACTGGTATGGCCATCCTAGTAACAGACGCCAGAATCTGTAAGGCAAGAAGCATTACTAGAGATAAGGGGGAATCTCATGGTGCTAAAAGACTAGGAAATAATATTTTCACTAGTAAGTCTAAATCAACTAATCAAATATTGACAGAAAAGAAAAAAAGAAAAATTTGCCATTGTAGTGGGAAATTAATATATGTCTCTATATTATAAGCATATGAAGGACAATAAAGATAGAGGAGATTTGAGAAGCTCAGTTAACAAACACTGCAGTTGTTGAGTACACATCCTTTGTGCTTACTGGGCCATAAAATAAGTTTCAAGAAATTTCAAGGTTCTAGTGTATAGAACTGGGAACTTATTCAATATCCTGTGATAAACCATAATGGGAAAGAAAAGAATGTATATATGTATAACTGAGTCACTTTACAGGAGAAATTAAACACAACATTGTAAATCAACTGTATTCTGATGAAATTTTAAAAAATTTCAAAGACTGGAAATCATACAGAATATATTTCTGGTCATAGTGAAATTAAGCTAGAAATAAACAGTAAAAAAAAGATGCTAGAAAACTCCTAAATATTTGGGAATTATGTAATACACACTCCTAAATAGCCCGTGGGTCAAAGAAGAAATCCCAGTGGAATTGAGAAAATATTTTGGATTTAAGATAATGAAAATACAGCATATTGGATCTTGTGGTCTGTAGTTAAACCTTACTTAGAGGAAAATTATTGTCTCAAATGCACCTGATTGAGAGAAAGAAAGACTGAAAATCTTCACGTTTTATACATTAGAAAAAACCCAGCTTACTAAACACAAAAATATTGAAGGAAGGAAATAGCAGAGACAACAGAAGTTAATGAGATAGAAAACAGACTTAAAATAATGGAAAAGCAATGCAATCAAACGTTGGTTCCTTGAAAAGACTATTAAGTGAATAAAAGACCTCTATTAGAGGAAAAATGGGAAAACACAAATTGCCACTATTAGGAACAAAAAGGGGGACACCATTAGAGAACCTCCAGCCACAAAGAGCTAGCTGTTACCTTAGGTTCACTGGTGTACTGTGAGCTTTCAACCGCCGTGTTTTTTTTTCATGCCCAAATCCATTTCTCTACTCAACTCCTCCACTTGTTTTGGGCATAACATCTTAGAAACACCAATTTAATCCTATCCCCCCGCCCCCAGCAGTTTTTTGTATAATGTTCCCCACGTTGGTAAATGGTAGCAGCGTTTATTAATTTGCTCAAGCAAGACACCCTGTGGGATCCTCCACGTCTGACCAGTCACTGAGTCGTTCTCACTTTTCCTTCTTCCCTTCCCCTCTTTTTCTGCTGTATCACCCTCTCCCCTCTTTTCTCTCTGTTGCTACTGCTTCCACTGTTGTCCCAGCCACCTTCAAATTGCCCGCCATTCTTTCAGTGGCCTCTTGTTTATCTTCCCCCTTCTGTCCTCCTATTGCAAAAGTGATCCTGCGTGCATCTGTTTTCAACCAATTTCACAGCTTTTTGTTGCCTTAGAATCAAGTCTAAAATCTGCTATGGCCACTGAGTCTTCCTCTCCGGAGCCCTTGGCCTGCTTTCTTTTAGTATCTCTACTACTCAACCTCCTCTGTGTCAGGGCTTTTATATCCATCGTACTTCAGCTCCCTCATCCCTCCAGCGAAAGTAAGAGCAGAAACAGCAAAGCTACTAACTCCTTGTTCTCCTCTTTTCCTTGTTTGGGGCTTGGGCCCATCCACAGCCATGAATGCCCCCTGGAACCTGGCCTGTAATATAAGGACATACCGCAGTGCCAGGCCAGAGAAGGAGCACAGGAAAGGATTATTCATCTGAATGAGTGAATGATAATAGATCAATAACAACACTGAAACTTGGTGCTGATAACTAGTTTTCAGCTTGACTGAATGGGAGGCACATGTACACCCATGGCTGATTCATGTCAATGCATGGCAAAACCCACTACAATATTGTAAAGTAATTAGCCTCCAATTAAAATTTAAAAAAAAAATGAAAAAACACAAGTGAATATAGTCTGGCCTTTTTAAGAGAGAAGTTTAATGGATTTTGATTATTTATTTAATGATAGAAAGGTCCTGTAATATAATACAAATATTTACCATATTATCATGTCGCTCAGTTTAAGCTCTTAATGGGAGAAACCTTGCCTTTGTCTTTCTTCTAGAATTTGGCAGAAGCCGTTCCTTTGGTTGGTGAGCTGTGCAATTTTGTTGACTTAAGTAGAAGTCTGGGGCTTGATTTGGAAGCTGCCTAAATCAATATCAGGACATTGCTTCTCTCACTGAGGTTGCTGGCCACAAATAGCATAACTTACTAAAGGTTTCCGAGGAAGTAAAATCCAACCGCTTTCAAAGTAAATACATTCATATTATTTCATAACCCATATAGGCTCGATCTTCAAAAATATCCTCGTATGTAACCCTAAAACATTTACGAAGTACCCACAATATATTTGTTGTTCTAAAGTGGCTAAATGGGCCCCTAGAGATTTAGAAGTTTAAATATGATTTGTTGGGGTTAACCAACAGGCCTGATTTCTTCTGATATCACGTGAGTCAGTTTCCTTTGGTCTTTCTCTTAAAGAAAACTGACCCAGCATTCCTTTTATTTTTAAATTATGTCCAAATCACAGCTTTATGTGAAACTATGCATTTTTGTTGTTGTGAGATGTGTTATGCATTTGAAGGGGATGAACGTGGAAGGTGCGTGTAGTTTGAAGGATGCTGAAATGAATGCCATGTCTTCACTGCCCATCTTAGGAGATGGCAGGGGGTGGCCCCGCGGCATGTGCCCTCGTCCCTCGGCCTTGGCCCTCACGGGATGGGGGCAACCAAAGCCCACAAAAGCTTGACCGGCCGAGCCAGGACTCTGTGAAGGTTTATGAAGAATTGTGAAAGGGACATGCGGCCTTGCTTGTTGGAAAGCTGTCCTTCCTGATGGTTTTGCTTGTCATCTGAGTTTCTAGTCTCTGCTGCCTTTAGAAGGAACCACAAACTTGAGGGAAGCCAGAAGCTTCATGACTGCCCTGCAACTGGAGCCCCAGTGGAGGGGGAAACCGTAGCTGTCTCAGAGCTGACCTGATGCAAGGTTTGCCTGCCTGCTGCTCTGAGGGAGGGGTGAGCCTGGAGTGGGGGGCACAGGGCACCCACCGTGGACCTGGCCCTGGAGCGACGCGGGTGCACAGCAGGGCTTCACTTCTGAGCCAGGAGCGGGTCCAGCGCCGTCAGAAGGGCCCTGGGCTGGAAGCTGCCATTTTGAAAGTCTTCATCGTTTTTACCCTTCGAATGTGCATTTTGTACGACAAGATGGGGGCACAGGCTCAGAGGGCCTGGGATTGCAGCTCCTGCAGGGTTTCACCTTCAGCCACCTCCTCGCCTTCCTGGGGGGACAGTGCAGCTGGCTGTGCCCCCACTCGCTGGCACGTTCCCCCCAGCAGCTGCTGCTGTCTCCTGTCCTCTGTCCTTGGTCCCTGGTAGGGGCTCAGCCTCCAGGAGGGGCAGGGCCAGGCATGTACGCACCGTGGTGGCTGAGGACCGGGCCTGGGGCTGGCGCTCCTGCCTCGAGCCAGTGGTGTCATGATGTGTTCAGTGGGCACCTTGGTGGGGTGAGCTCTCACCCACCTCAGAGCCCGGCACCAACCACTCTCGAGTATGAGGCCGCAATCCCTGGGGGCCCACATGCTGTGGATGGAGGTGACAGGCTCAGAAGAGATTGGTTGAAAGCAACAAGCATGGCCCCATCCCAGTGGGTCTGCTGGGCAGTTCTGCTTTGGGCCAGTCTGGTCATCATGGCTGGCCCTCATCCTGGGTCTGTCATTAGCTGGCAGCTCACTTGGAGCCTTGGGGATCCAGGTCGGCCCTGCTCGGTGTGTGGCAGTTGGCAGGCTGTCGGCAGGGGCAGTGGGAGCAACCAGGTACCCTGGAGATGGGGAACCCGGGCTGCTTCGGTGGTGGCCGCATTCCAAGGGCAACAGGAGAGGCCAGCCCTAGTGAGCAGGTGTCTCTCAAGTCTCTGCCATGTCACATTCGCTACCTCGTTGGCCAAAGCAAGACACAGCCCAGCCCAGAGTCCAGGAACCAAGAAGGAATCCACCTCTTGATGAAAGGAGCTGCAAAAATGATGCAGGGACAGGAGGAACCCCTGAAATGACATCAGCAAATGACATTTGTTTTAATTTTTTCTTTAAAAAATCAGCACGTATTTTCCCACTTCTGAACTCTTACCAAAATTAGCTTAAGATTAGACCTCGTGTATATTTATAGAACAGTTCTGTGCAAATCTATTTCAGAGTTCCCCAGAACTTTATTGCCTAGACTAAGGATTCCTTTAGACCTGCTGCCCAACCCAGATAATCATTAACCACCCCAGTAACATGCCACTTCACCGGATTAAGGAAAGAAAAGAAGGTATGAGCTGAGAAGTGACGTCAGCCTTGTTTTAGGTATTTTTCCTCCCCAGGATGGCGAGCCTGCCTTTTCCATCTTTGAATGCACTGTCTTTGTAGGAGCGGTCAGGGGAAGGTGAGTGACCTCATGCAGGTGGTCTACAAAGATGGGAGGGCTTGTCCCGTGTCTCTGGGGCTCCAGGCCCCATTTTAATGGTTTGTTTTGACCCGGAGGAGTGGCACAGAGTTCCAGAGTACTTGGAAGGGTCCCTCGTGTGGCTCTGTGACTGGCCCCTTCCCAAGCACCCCAGCCCCACCAGATTCCTGGTCCCCCCGCCACTCACTGTCACTACCTGCTCACCTTCCCTAGCCACTGTCCTGAGATCGCCCTGCACTGCTGTCTTCCCACCGGGCTTCCGGCTCTGCCTTGTGTCCTGAAGTGCCCGGCAGTGTCCTGGCCGCCAAACCCAGAGCCAGGAAAGGAGTGCGGGGGCCACGCTGCCAGGGGATCAGGGTTGACATGAAAATCGCTGGAGTCAGGAAATTCCAGGGCCCTTCAGTCATTTGGGAAGACATTTGACCTGAGAGGCCTGGGGTGGGGGGATCAGGTTCCCTTCATGTCAGGAGGAATTGAGGTTCCTGTCAGGAACTGGCCTGGCAGGGAGGCGTCCGGGTCCTCCACTCTGTGGGCAGAGCCTGAATGGTTCTGTCTAACCCTTTCTAATAACTAGATTGGAATTAAGCGCCACTCGCCGCCTATTTGCCTTGTACTTTCTGTCGTGACTGTTAACTTAGTTATCCCTGACAAGACTGAAGCCTGCGTTTGGTATACCCATCAATTTGTTTGTAATTGAAGCTGAACTCCAAAGTACCAAGGGGTTTTTACTGTTCATGCATCAGTCCAGCCCAGTAGCTTTTCCTGCTCCTTGGCTCACGTGATGGTTTACAAGTTAATTGTGCATCTGGGGTGTGGTGATGGCGGGGCTCATGTCGTGGAATGCAGCGGCCAGCGTGTGCAGATTTGTTTGGCATCTTCACAGGCTGCCTGAGTTGCGGGGACCCCTTTGTGCACATGTGCCCCAGCTTGCTAAGGGGAGCAAGCTGACCTTGACCCCTTCCTATAGCCCTGCTGTAAGCCCCACTTTCAAGGGACTAAAGGGCACAGAGTCATTGTTTCTGTTTAGTTGAAGGACTTGCACAAATCGCCCAGCTGTTAATTACGGAGGCAGGGTCGTGACACCTGGCTTAGGAAGTCAGGTAGCCTTTCTGCTGGAAGGGGAATGTCCTGTCTGATAGAGGATGCTGGGTCTCGGGGGCTGTGGATGCTAATTACAGCTGAAGGAATGCAACTGAAGGTGAACTTCCACACATTTTGACGGTTGGTTTATGTGGCTTTTCATTCTCTTCTGTGTTCTATTAATGTGTCGTACTTGCTTGACAAAATGATCTTTGAAGAAAGGAAGCCAGTATGTGTTCCTTGGTGCCCAGCCCATGCCTAACATATAATTTTATTAAAATTGAACCATGGAAATGGCAGTAGCTACTGATGCCCTGAATGTGAGGAGAGGAATCATGAGAACAGGCAGTTCTGCTAAGGTTTTGGGATTCTGTGGTTTTGGAGGCTGGGGAGGTGGTGGTGGGGGGGGTCCTGCTGTGATTTGGGGCTGCTGGGAGCATGAGGAGGCAGGTACCTGGTGGGTCAGGGTGAGCAGTGGGGCCAACCAGGTATTCACCCCAGCTGCTGGGAATAAAATCAGGAGTATGGAGTGAAGACGATGTGGAAAATAACCATGGTTGCTGGTAAGAATGGTGGCTCAGATGGTAAAGAATCTGCCCACATGCAGGAGACCTGGGTTCGATCCCTGGGTTGGGAAGATCCCTTGGAGAGGAAAATGGTAACCCTCTCCAGTAATCCCATGGACAGAGGAAGCTGGTTGGGGGTGGGGCACTATAGTCCATGGTATCGCAAAGAGTTGGACACGACTGAGCGACTAACATTTATTCATGTCTGCTGGCCCCTAGTGATCCGCATCTGCTCCAGCTAAGGAGAAGAGCACAGGACTGGGGGAAGGGTGAGGGCTGAACGTCCAGGAGGGGGACTCAGCCTTTCGTCCACTCCCTGCTGGTGTCCACTTGAGGTGCCTCAAGTTGATGACCTGGGAGGGCCAGAAGCAGCATGTGCTGAACCTGGTCTGGGTGGTTTGAGAGGGAATTTTGTTCAATGCAGTCATTATGCAAAATTAAATTATCCTGTATATATATATATATATTCAATGAACAAAAGTTATTAGTATATTAGAAACAAAGGTAAAAATATTCAAATATGTACACCTAAGTATATACTATGCTGCTGCTGCTGCTAAGTCGCTTCAGTCGTGTCCAACTCTGTGCGACCCCATAAACAGTGGCCCACCAGGCTTCCCCGTCCCTGGGATTCTCCAGGCAAGAACACTGGAGTGGGTTGCCATTTCCTTCTCCAATGCATGAAAGGGAAAAGTGAAAGTGAAGTCACTCAGTCCTGTCCGACTCTTCACGACCCCATGGTCTGCAGCCTACCAGGCTCCTCTGTCCATGGGATTTTCCAGGCAAGAGTACTGGAGTGGGGTGCCATTGCCTTCTCCAAGTATATACTATATATATATATATATATATATAACTGACTCACTTTGCATTACACCTGGAACTGATAATATTGTGAGCCAACTCTACCTCAAAAAAGTACTCAAAACATGTTACTTTCTAATTTGTTTCATTGCATTGGGAGTTACTTTCATCTCCTGATCTGTATGATAAAAATACTATATGCTGGTGAGCTTCTGTGTTTCTCTTTTTAGCTCCACACTCAGTGACTTCACACTGGTAGCTTGAAACCGGCCATGGTGGGAATATTTGTACCACATAAGAGTGCACATCTCTCCTCCCTGTGCAACAGAGCAATAATTCCTCTCCAACTCAGTTCTCTCTGTCTGGCTTGAGTGTGGACCACAGCCTCTAAATGGCTTCAACCCCCTCGAGGGGAACCAGAAACTCTATCCAAAAGCTTCCTTCTTTGGACTCGCACAGTTCACATTTCCAAGGATGGAGGCAAAAGAAATGATCATAGCTTAAAAGTGCTTTCGGTCTTCCCAGGTGGCTCAGTGGTAAAGAATCCCGTCAATGCAGGAGATGCAGTTTTGATCCCTGAGTCGGGAAGATCCTCTGGAGGAGGAAACGGCAACCCACTCCAGTATTCTTGCTTGGTAAATCCCATGGACAGAGGAGCCTGGCGGGCTACAGTCCACAGGGTCTCAAAGAGTCAGACATTCCTTAGCGACTGAGCATGCAAAGGGCTTTCAGTTTCCTTGTCTGCTAGTCTGTTGATGATATGTGGGATTAAAAATGAGCAGAAGTGTTGATACTGTCAACAGAATGGACCACAAAAGCTTTATTAGTTGAACATGCCAGTAGGAGTTGAAAGAATGAGCTGCAGTGATTACAGCTCTACGTACACAAGGACCAGTGGACATGGTAACATTTCCTTGTCTAATTAGAATTTCCACCTAAGAATGATAAAGGCTGATTTTAGTCCGCAGGAGACCCAAGCCCAGGAGATGCCTTCTGCAGGAAATCCTCTGCTTCTGTAAGCAGGGAAGCCAGCTCCCTGGGTGTCCCCCCAAAGCTTAGGCACACCTCCCCTGAGTGTTCCCCCCAAACCCTGGGGGCACCACCCCTGAGTCTTCTCCCCTCCTGCCCCCGCACCCTGGGCGCACCTCCCCTGAGTGTTCCCCCCAAACCCTGGAGGCACCTCTGGCATCAGAGTACAGTGAGTTTGGCCCATTGGGCCCCAGCTTTCTCAGATCAGATTGCCCATCTGTAAAGTGCCAGTCAAGAATGTTGACCCTCACCAGCATGCCTTTAATAGTTTGTTATTAGGGAAATAAAACAAGTGAATCAAATAGGATTAACCCCTTCAAATGATTTAACTATTTCTTACAAATAACAAAGAACAAATTCCTTTCATTCTGTTGAGGATAACCAGAAACGTGGAGCTGTGGGGGTCTCTGCAAGAATTAGCAGCTTGTTATAGATGCTGATTCTGGACAAGTTGACAGTCTTTGTTTCTCCTGTTCAGGATAATAAGCAAAGCTTTTCCATCAAAGGAGACTAATTCCTTGTTTGAAATCTCCCTTATGGCAGGAAGATTAGCAGGCCTTTACCTAGATGTTTTGAAGTAGCCACGTATTTGCCTCCACTTCTCTCTAGTCTCCTGGCATTTTGGAATAAGAGCTTTAACTCATCAAGTGGATGAATAATAAGAGCCACCCTTACTGAGAAATGAAGCATGAAGTTATATACTTGGATTTTCTCATAATGTTCATCTTTGGTTAAAATTGCTTTCCTGTATTTTTAAGTGTATGGATTATTCTAAATGTCATGTCATGCTGGCTAATTGAAACAGCCTCAAAGTCTTAATGACTTACTAGAGCAAAGGCTCATGTCTTGCTCTTGTCACTGTCCAGGATGGGTGAGTGGGAGCTGGGCAGCACAATGCTGTCTTCCATGCAGTGATGTGGGGACCTGAGCTGCTTCTATCTGGGGTCTGCTGGTTTCCAGACTTGAGAGTCCTTTCTGGCTCCTCTATATTTGGCCACAGGCATGAGAAGAAAGGTGTGCGGTTGGGTAGGAGTGTTTTGGCCAGGCCTGTTGGGATTCTTCCCTTTCACCTATATTCCAGTGGTCAGTACTCAGTTACCCAGCAATAGCCCAACTATAAACCTGCAATACATGGTCTCTGTCCCCAGGAGGAAAGGGAATGGTGTTGGCAAGCTTGCAGCATTACCTTGGCCAGACCAGAGCACTCCAATCACCAAAGTTGCATTTTGTGAGCGTATTTTCAAGTCCTCAGAAGGTCTCTGGCCATAGAGCAGATGCAGAGCATAGTGGTCAAGAGCATGACCTCAATTCAGATTCCCTGAATTCAAATCCCTCCTCCATCACTTATCAGATATGACAAGTGTCTTAATCTGTCTCTGTGACTCAGCTTTCTCATTGTGAAATGGGGATAACAAAGGAAATCACTAGAGTTTGTGTGAGAATGAGATGATGTAACATGTAAAATGCTTAGAATTACAAATGGATGTAATTAACAACATATAAGTATTTGTTAATGGGCTTCCCAGGTGGCTCAGTAGTAAAGAATCTGCTTGCTAATGCAGGAGATGCAGGTTTGATTCTTGGGTCAGGAAGATCCCCTGGAGAAGGAAATGGCAACCCATTCCAGTATTCTTGCCTACGAAATTCTGTAGACAGAAGGAGCCTGGTGGACTACAGTCCATGGGGTTGCAGAGAGGTGGACACAACTTACCGACTGAACAATGACAACAACAAATATTTATTAAATAAATTTTCTAAAAATGAGACTAGTAATAAAGAGATCTAGTGTCCTTTTTGGTGAGTTGTAGTTTGAATATATTGCCATTCAGATAAGGCAATGGCACCCAACTCCAGTACTCTTGCCTGGAAAATCCCATGGGTGGAGGAGCCTGGTAGGCTGCAGTCCATGGGGTCGCTAAGAGTCGGACACGGCTGAGCAACTTCACTTTCATTTTTCCCTTTCATGCATTGAAGAAGGAAATGGCAACCCACTCCAGTGTTCTTGCCTGGAGAATCCCAGGGACGGGGGAGCCTGGTGGGCTGCCGTCTATGAGGCCGCACAGAGTCGGACACGACTGAAGCGACTTAGCAGCAGCATTAATTATAATGGAACGAACCTGACCATAGAATCTGAGTGAGTAGGCTGCTCACTGGGTCAAAGGAAACAGCATGTTTTCTCCACCAAATTTGCCTTTTAAACTCTGTGTCTCTCAATCCATGGTCCCATTGGCATCTTAGTTTCCACTCTCCAAATCCATGGCTTCTTCTGGGCCCCTGAGAGTGAAAGGTGACATTGGCCCAGTGCCTCTCCTCCCCTGGCCACGTCTTATAGGTCCTGTCTATGTCATTCACGTAGTGGGTATAATTTCTGTCTACCTGTTATGCAGTTTGCTTCCAATCTGTTTATATGAACATCCTACCTCTTCCATTAGGATCCAGATTTGGGGATAATGCATGGTTTTATTGATTTATTTTAAAATACTGATTGATCAATTAGGCTGTGCTGGGTCTTAGTTACGACATGTGGGATCTTTAGTTGTGGCATATGGGATCTGGTTCCCTAACCAGGGATCGAACCTCGGCCTGATGCACTGGGAGCGTGGAGTCTTAGCCTCTGGACCACCAGGGAAGTTCCAGATAATGGTTGATTTCAGAAAACACACGAGGGCAACAGGAAGTGATTTCTGGGTTCCAGCCCCCACCTCAGCAGCAGGCTGGGCTTAACAAGCTCTTTCTCTTGCAGCTGGACGACTGCACCCTGCAGCTCTCCCACAATGGTACTTACCTGGACTTGGAGGCCACCCTGGCCGAGCAACGGGACGAGTTAGAAGGCTTCCAGGATGACGCTGGGTAAGAGTGACTGCTGTCCCTGCCAGCTGGTCCCGACCCTCCACGAAATGGGGCTTCATTGAGGCCTTCAAATATTTTGGAGAAATCACCATAGCTTTCACCTTGTCTCACTCATAGTCACACAAAAGGACTCACCAGTAGTAACTGCAGACTCTTTGAATTTGAGTAGCTCTTCTTGGTAAGGTTATTCAGGGGTTGAGAATTTCTGGTGTAGTTTAATTAAGCATGTGATATTTACATTCAAAGTTTCTTTTTAACCCAAACGTAGTTAAATTAATATTTTCCAGATTTTAGTGGATTGACAACTATTTTATACATTGTTTTTGTTGATAACTCCTGGATATTTAGTTTTTTGGCAGATGCCCCTTTAGATCATTTTATACTGTATCATCTTTTGAACTCATTAGTGGAAAAAATAATTATTAATTATGTTAGTTAATATCAAGTTACTTTTAGCCTATACCTAGAATTGCTTAGTATTTCTGATTGCTGTGAGTCTGAATAAAGCAATTCATATAAAAAACCAGAAATATATACAGAAAGCGAAGCCACTGTAGGAATATACCCATACAATTAGCCATTCCTATGTTTATTAGATTATTTTTTTCAAGTGATTGTTTTATTCTCTTCCAGATTTTTTTAACTTTTCGTGTCAAAATGATTTTTAACTCCCAGAAGAGTTGAAAGTAAAGCACTGACTTTTCCAAATAACACTTTACGCAGCTTCCCATGATGTTAACATATTACATAACCAATGCAAATTTGCCCAAACCAAGACATTAATATTTGTAAAATACTATTATGTATTTATTAGATTATCAAAATACACTTTGGATGGGCCCCCGCACCTCCCTTTCTACTCCTCATTCATCCAGAACCAAATCTCTCTCTGATTTTATCACCTTCCTCCTTAGAAACCTTCAAAGGCTCCCTCTTCCTTTCCAAATAATGCCCAGCCATCTATGCCTGCTACTCAGGGATTTCTTCAAAAAATTTTTTGAGGCAAACTTTCCTGAGTTAAAAATGTACTGCAGTCAAATGAATATTATCTGAGAGTGCTGATTTTCATGAGTGGCTCAAAAAATGAGGAAAAGTGGGAGGCTTCTTGGTGCTGCTTTCCTGACACCAGAATATATTGATGACTTCCCGAGTTTTCTCTGCTCTAATACCTATCACAAGTTATGGTCCTCTCCCCATTAATGGTCCCCTTAATTATTTCTCTTCTCTGCTGCTAAAATTCTCCTAGATAAGAACTGGGCCTGCCTGAATACCCAGCCTAGCCTTTTCTCAACACATTAGAGGCACTTAATGTGCACTAGGAGCCAGGTGAACAGAGGAGCCCAGAATGGATTCCTGAGTGCCGTGCGCTTGAGCACCGAGACCAGGGTCCTTGGTTGGAACCCAGTCAAGTTCTCTCAGGATGCGCTTCCTGTCTCCTGAGTGGATTCAGAAGCCATGAAAAGACTTGGGAAATGCCATAGGCTGTACACACATGAGGGGTATCTCTATTAAGTCACATCAAATTCTGCTCACCATCATTTTAAAAAATTACATTGTTAAGACTGAAAGATTTGGGGAAATTCCTTTGCTATAGTTTTTACCAAGTATTTGACAATGACATTCTTTATCTAAGATGTCAGCATTAGGTGCATGACAGTCTAATGGGATGACTTGATGTTTCATTGATCAAATAGATCTCAGGAGTGTTACGAGTAGATCATTGCCAATTTGAAACATGTCCGTACTGCTGTTGTGCTTGAAAACCATGACCTGATATTTTTCTTTCTTATCAGAACACGACTAGTTTGGAAATGACAGCTTGGAAAAAAATGTTAATAGCTAAGAGTCTCAAGAGTTAAGAGTGGGGAAGAGAGTAACCTTATGAAGCACCTGATATGCCAACCACACGCCATTATTCATGGCATGTCTGTTTACTGGTTCATTTCCTTAATAGGCACAAACCTGGGATTGGATTTTCTCATCTCCATGTTTCATTTGAAACAACTGAGGGCCAGGAGTTCAATCACATGTCCAGGGAGGCAGAGCTGGTAGAAGGTGGAGCAACGTTTGACCGTAGGTGTGACTGGTTCCCAATTCCGTGCTCCTCTGCCATCCCAGGAGCTTCTGGAATATACATTTCAGGTTCTCCTGAGGATGTACATTGGCACCCGAGGGGACATACGGTTGGTTCATGCAAGGACTTCCTCAGTTCCAGGCTAATAACTATCTGTAGCTGGACAGCACCCACTGCAGGGTGGCTCCATCCCCTGGCCCTGAGGCTACAGCTCATATTATAAACATGGTGTCCAGATGCCAGCTTCTTTGCAGCCATGCCTAGAGAGCCAGGGAGCCTGCTGCAAGCCCCCCAGAGCAGATCCTGGGGCTAACCTTCTCACTTTGTTCCCTTCTGAGCCATCACCTGACCATGGGTCTGTCTGACAGGGGCAGCCTTGACCACATTTCTCCACCCTCATGGCATGGGGTGCTGGGGAAACAAGTTATGGCAAGATGAGAAGGCGGGACTTACGACGTGGGAAACCGCAAACACTGGGGAGGGAGGGGGTGGCCCAGAGGAGGTCGGGTAGCTGCATATTTGACTGCTGGGTCCCAAACCCACCCCAGAATGGGGCTTCTATCTGAAATAGTCTTCATTTGTGGGATTCAGCCTTTGTCCTCTGGAACATATCCAGGATGACTTTCCTGTTTATCTGGAAGAGTGTCAAGAAGCCACCTCTCCTGATCTCTGGTTGGGAGAGCCCCTGGGCCTGGCCTGGGCTGCAGAAGACAGGCCAGGATGGTGCTGTCCTGGCATTGCCAGGTCACTGTGGTGATCCCTGGGTCCTGAGCACGTCCGTGAACACTGGTGGCGTGTGGTGAGTTACTGGGCGCTGGCTGGAAGCAGTGTGATGGTGGAGGCTCCCTGCACAGGAGGGAGGTGTCTGGGTGCATCTGCAGGGCACACTTGCACTGAGAGGCCCTCCTGGGTCTTTTCTCAGAAGCTTGGCATTTGGCAGAGTCTGTGTGCCTGAGAGCTCACGCCTCCCTCAAACGGGAGTTAAAATATAATTTACTCCTGGTTAAGAATTGCCCTTGTGAAGCGTGAAAAGGGCAAATGAAATCATTATGTTTCTTGATTTTGTTGTTGTTGTTAAATTATAGGAAGATACCTGCTCACGCTGTGGCCACTCAATGAAGATGGGTGGCAGGCTGTGTGGAGACGGTGGTGGTGTCGGTTCTGTGTGTTCAGAGTCAGTTTTTCTTGCTGGAGGAGCTGGTTGCTTTGTTCTTGTCCATTACCCTGCTCTTTTCTGCCAGGACTAAAATTTAACTTACCCCTTGTTTATAATGATCACTTAGACTATATAGCTAGTTGGAGAAGAGGAGAAAGACCTTCAAAAGTACAAGGACAAAGCAATTATCATGCTAGCAGAGTAAAGCCAGGTCTTTTTATTGCCTTCCAAAGCCAGCGAAGTGAGTAGGCACAGCAGGGGGCAGTGGAAACTGAAGCCCCTGGGTTATTATTCCCGACCCTGCCATTGTGTGACATGGGGCAAGTCACTCTACCTCTGATGAGAGTTTATAAAATTTATTTATAAAATGAAGACAATGCTACCCACTCCCATTTCCCTCCTTGTATCAGCAGCGACCCCAACAGAGTCTCAGGGCCTGAGGAGAGTGTAAAGAGCAGCTGTGCACAGTATTTGGGGGCGTGAGCTTTGCAGTTAACCTCAGGGCTGTGTGACTATGGGAAGGTTACTTTACCTCTCTGAGCCTTGGCTTCCTTGTAAGTGGGGATAATATATGCGATAATCATATATTATGATTATAATATAACCATCATACTGCCTCCTTGGGTTGTTGTGAAGTAAAATATGATGATGTGTCTAAAACATTAAGCTGGTTCCCAGCATGTAAGACAGACCCAAAGCGAGTAGCTTTAGCTATAGTTACAGTTGTAATTTGAGATCATGCACTGATATGGGAGTCACTGGGTTTTAGGGCAGGATGGGGTCTATTCCAAGCTCTCGTGGGGAGAGCTCATTGTTAGGAAAACCAAGGCTGGAGCCTTGCCCGTGGGGCAGAGGTGGCCCAGATTCTGCCTCCCCCAGCCCCCCAGCCCTGGACCTTGTTGCTTAGTCCCCCTCCCTGCCTCTGAAAGGAAAGGCACGCAGGGGGCTGTCCCAGAGAAGCGGGTTGGAGGTTAGTCCTGAAGGTGAGAGGGTGGGGTTTTGCCAAGGTAGCGAGGGCCGCAGGTTGGGGTGCAGTAGACCTGTGAGTGGGCCTGAGAAGCCCCGGGCTTCAGGGATGCTGGTGGTTGTTGGGCACGTCCCCAGGTGCTCCTGACCTGGAGGAACCCTGGACACTCACCTGTGCTTCTCTGGACTCCCCTCAGGCCTTTGCTAGAGGGTCAGCGCTGAGACAGCGCTTCTTGCTCGGTTTTCTCATCCTGTGTCCACAGCACTGTGGAGTGGGAAGGTCAGATGAGATGAGACCCTGTGGAGTGGGGGTGGGGAGAGTGCAGTGTGAGCCTCA
Organism: Bos taurus; assembly: GCF_002263795.3. Classification (NCBI taxonomy): domain Eukaryota; kingdom Metazoa; phylum Chordata; class Mammalia; order Artiodactyla; family Bovidae; genus Bos; species Bos taurus. Next base: position 20,791,639 of record NC_037351.1, on the reverse strand, counting down.
GAGATGAAGGATGTGAGGCCTGGGGGTGAGAAGGGCTGTGAGGAAGCCCATTCACAGGGGCAGGTGGGCCCCCACCCCACCCTGCCAGCCCCCATGCTTAGGGGGTGCGGAGGAGTTTGGAGAGAGCTCTTGTTTGACTCTTAGACACCCAGCTTCTCAGCCTGTAGCACGTGAGCCCCGAGGATCCGTGTGTGTAGCAGGGGTCCAGGAACCCCTGAGATGTCTGCAGTTTGTTGGGAATGCAGGATTTTGGGGTGGAGAAGGGTTTCATGGCCTTTCATCGGATACTCAAAGAGTTCTTTACTTTTCAAAATGTCAAGCTGGAAGGAATAAGAAGCCATTTTCCCTCCTTACTGTCCGATACAAAAGTTAACCTATGACATCTCTGTTGAAGTTTCCTTGGCATCTGGACCTGGTAGAAAGGGAAATCACTAAAATATATTTTAAACCTAAATCTAAAAACCTGCAGAACTCATCAAACCAAACCAAACCACAAACAAAAACTTTAACAAAAGAGAGATTCTAGTTAAAGGTGTGGGTGGGATGCAGTAAAGGGTTTTCCCCCACTTTTCCTCTTAAGCCAGAAGAGGTTGTTGTCTGAGGTTCTCTTGGCAAATCACCAAAGAGTTAAGGGTCTCCCGTCTTCTCAGTGCAAGACTTGGACTGCAGACCATCAGCCCTGCTTTGGTTACGGTGGAGGAATTGGGAGGGTGGTTTCAGTGCTGAGCTGAGCAGCGCAGCCCAGAGGCCCCTGCACACCTGCTCTGGATCAGTGCTAGACCAGAGCCTCCAATTACCCTGGGAGAAAGCCACTTAGAGGTTCTCGGACAAGACAAATGAGCTTCCATGCCGATTGGACAGTGGAACTGGCATGGCTCCAAGTTCCCTCGAGTGCCAAATTGTGCAATAGGACAAACATGGTGACAGGTAAGAGTCAGGGCGCCCAGGTGGGTTCTGGGCTTTCTGGTGTGGGTTGGACTCAGAAGAAAACTGACCTGCAAAGAGGGAGCCCTCCCAGAACCCCTCCAATGACAGAGCAGGGAGGCTGCAGTCAGTGTGGCCCGCTGTGAGCGGGGAAGGGAGTGATCTAATGGGTCTGAACCTGGTGGTCAAGGAAGGCAGGTGGACTGGGGCCTGGGCCAGTGAAGGAATCTGTAGATATGATGCTCATAGAGGGAGGGAAACAGGAGAAGAAAATGGACATATGCCATTAGGTGGATGGTATACAGATGGTGGACTACTTAGAGAATTAGGGAGGTTATGGGGGGCAATTTGGGGAGGGGGAGAAGAGGTTTATACATGTTAATCTGGGATTATGTCAACCTCAAGTTGCAAGGTGGCCAGGTGAGAAATATTGGCCTGGAACTCAGGTGAGAAACATCAAGGCCCAGAGAGATTGGGGGTGATCTCTTGGAGGGAGTTAAAAGCCAAAAACTTCTCTAAAATTTGAAGTCTATTTAAAATAATTAACATTTAATTATTTTTATTTTGGGGGGAGCAGCACCATGTGGCATGTGGAATCTTAGTTCCCCAGCCAGAGATTAAACCCGTGCCCCGTACGGTGGAAGCACAGAGTCTTAACCACTGGACCACTGGGAAGTCCCAAGTCTGTTTTTTAAAAAGTTTGGATAATTAAGCCATTTCAAGGGTAATAAATTGATTACAAGATGCTCTTAGGAACCCAGGCTTCTTTTATCTTTCTGCTGTGTCATCCTGATGATATAGCTTTCATCTTTCATGCTTCATCATAGTTACAATATGGCTCTCCCACCAGCATCACATCAAGCCAGGAAGTCGTATGTTGAATACGGTACAGTTTTCCGTGATGTAAACAAGAGATTCCAAATTATGGCAGTTTATGTATAAAGATAAAAATTTCTTTCCTGTGTAAGAGTCCAACTATACATAGTCTTTCTTGGGACTGGTAGAGCAGCCATTCATCCTCAAAATGAGAATTCCACCTCTGTGTCTAAAGTTGTTGCTTCAGCTTTTCCCTTTTCATCCGTATCCTAGCTTCCAGAAAGATAGAAATGGACAGAGAGAGTGCATGTCCATTCCTTGGGCACAGAGCTTTCCCTTGCATGGCACTGGCCAAAGCTTAGGTTCATGATCTTGAATTGTGGGCTTCAGTCAGTTCAGTTCGGTTCAGTCACTTAGTCATGTCCGACTCTTTGTGACCCCATGGACTGCAAGCCAAGCTTCCCTGTCCATCACCAACTCCCGGAGCTTGTTCAAACTCATGTCCATAGAGTTGGTGATGCCATCAACCATCTCATCCTTTGTCGTCCCCTTTTCCTCCTGCCTTCAGTCTTTTCCAGCATCAGAGTCTTTTCCAGTGAGTCAGTTCTTCACATTAGGTGACCAAAGTATTAGAGCTTGAGCTTGAGCTTCAGCATCAGTCCTTCCAATGAATATTCAGGACTGATTTCCTTTAGGATTGACTGGTTGGATCTCCTTGCTGTCCAAGGGACTCAACAGTCTTCTCCAACACCACAGTTCAAAAGCATCTTTGGCGCTCAGCTTTATTTATGGTCCAACTCTCACATCCACACATGACCACTGGAAAAACCATAGCTTTGACTAGACAGACCTTTGTTGGCAAAGTAATGTCTGTGGTTTTTAATATGCTGTCTAGGTTGGTCATAGCTTTTCTTCCAAGGAGCAAGCATCTTTTAATTTCATGGCTGCAGTCACCCTCTGCAGTGATTTTGGAGCCCAATAAAATAATCTCTCTTACTGTTTCCATTATTTTCCCATCTTTTTGCCATGAAGTGATGGGACCAGATGCCATGATCTTCTTTTTTTGAATGTTGAGTTTTTTAAGCCAGCTTTTTCACTCTTCTCTTTCACTTTCATCAAGAGGCTCTTTAGTTCCTCTTCACTTTCTGCCATAAGGGTGGTATCATCTACATACCTGAGGTTATTGATATTTCTCCGGGCAATCTTGATTCCAGCTTGTGCTTCATCCAGCCCAGTATTTCACATGATGTACTCTGCACATAAGTTAAATAAGCAGGGTGATGGTATACAGCCTTGATGTACTCCTGTCTGTTGTTCCATGTCCAGTTCTAACTGTTCCTTCTTGACCTGCATACAGATTTCTCAGGAGGCAGGTCAGGTGGTCTGATATTCCCATCTCTTGAAGAATTTTCCACAGTTTGTTGTGATCCACACAGTCAAAGGCTTTGGCATAGTCAATAAAGCAGAAGTAGATGTTTTTCTGGAATTCTGTCACTTTTTCAGTGAGCCAACGGATGTTGGCAATTTGATCTCTGGTTCCTCTACCTTTTCTAAATCCAGCTTGATCATCTGGAAGTACGTGAGTACTGTTGAAGCCTGGCTTGGAGAATTTTGAGCATTACTTTGCTAGGGTGTGAGATGAGTACAATTGTGCGGTAGTTTGAGCATTCTTTGGCATTGCCTTTCTTTGGGATTGGAATGAAAACTGGCCTTTTCCAGTCTTGTGGCCAGTGCTGAGTTTTCCAAATTTTCTGGCAAATTAGATATGTTACCAAAGCATACTATTACCCTATATTGCAGACAAGGAAGCTGAGCCTCATAGAGGCTAAGTAGCTTGTCTAGGATCACACAGCTGGCTTCAGAGTTTATTCTTCTCACCTATACTGTCTCCTAGGGGAGACCAGAATGTATCCGGAGATGAATGCAGTGACTACCAGCTCTCTTGGACTTTGAGCTTCTGAGCAAATTAATCTTCCCTAGTACTACTCTTTAACTCACTGATGACTGCATTAAATCCTTCTTCATCCCCCAGACTGAGCACTGGCTGAGTCTCAGAGGTTCAGAAGCTTACTAAGAGGAAGCTTATCCTGGGGCAACTGCTGGGGGGCCCCTGTCTCTGCTTCTGCTGCATTGTCCAATGTGTGTTTTCTACTCTTGACTGAAACCATAGCTTAGTTCAGTGGAGAAATAGCTGGCAGCATTGATTCTGCTGTTGACTTCAAGAAGAAGTCTTCAAGCCTTTGGCTCCATGCAACTCCATTCTCTTGAGCGCAAGAGAATAACGTAAGCACTTGTTCTTACATTGCAAAGACTTTATACGTTTTCTTACAAAAATATTTTCTTGAGAGACAGGGATAGGACTGAAACACACGGGTTTCTGCGAGACTTATTTGGTTAAACCAGATCTTCTTCCCGAGGCCATAGACATTATTGCAGAAGTTCATGTATTCTGAGAAAGCAGGAAGTTTGGGGGAAGTTCCTTCAGCGATAGTGCCGTCACGACCCTGGCACCTTGGCTAAAGTCTCCTCTGATTGAATGTCTGTTTTAGTTCTCTCATCACTTGGGTGGCATTGGCCTTGGGTGTGGGCAGCTGATTGGCGTGGCTGCTCCCTTAGGCCTGTGATGTTTCTCTGGCAGTGGCTGTGCTGATAGGAATGGAATCTGAATCTCCCTGGGGAGCTTTAGGTCAAGTTAAACTGCCTTTGCCTCTTGGTCACCAGATTCTGATAACTGATGCACTCCCATTTCACTCTGCTGCAAACAGGCAAACTTGGAAGGAGAGGCAGCTATGATACTGATCCAATAAGCCTGTATCAGGGAGAAAAAGACCATTAAAGTGCTTATGATGAACAGGCATTGACAGACTCTCACTGAGTTTAAGTTTTGGAACATGGAAGTTCCATGAAGGCAGATACCAGAGTTTGTATTAATTAGGGTTTTCCAGAGAAATAGAACGAGTAAGATATGCCTGTCCATCTAGTCTAATATAGCTAGTCTGTCGGGAGAGATTTATTTCAAGTAATTGGCTCACACCATTTTGGAGACCAGCAAGTTGAAATTTGTAGAGTGGGCCAGCAGGCTGGAAATTCAGGTAAGAATTGAGGTTGCAGTCTTGAGTCCAGAATATGCATGGCAGGCTCATGGGCAGGATTTATATGTTGCTGTCTTGAGACAGATGGTCCTTTGTGGATCTGACAGAGAGTCCACCACACACTAGTCACCAGTGAACATGTGTGGAGTGAGGGAATGCATGAGGGCACGCCCAGCTGGGAGGCAGCCTCAGGGAGGTGGTAGGCGTACAGACTCTGGGGTCAGGCTGCCTGGGTTGGGTTCGAGCTCTGTCACTTTTTAATGTGACTTCAGCTATGTTGCATAACTCTTCTGGGCCACAATTTCCTGACTTTCAAAATGGCAATCATATTACCTACTTCATAGGAGTTTTCTGAAGACTAAATCTGTATAAATTAGTTGGAACCTCATCTGGCACATGATAAGCATTCCATAAATGTTAACAACTATTATGATTATTATTTGCTGAACCCAGACTGACATAGTATCCCACTGGGGAGAGGGGAAAGCATACCCATGATTATTTAATTTTCCTCTGAAAATTTCAGCTGTGAAATAGAAGACAAGGGCATATTTACTAGAACAATGGGGATAAACTGATTATTTTTAAATGGATGAAATGATTATTTCTCTAAAAGAAGCTAAATGAATCAGCCAAAAGATTTTTAGGGTCAATAATAGCAGCAAGATGGCATATGTAAAAGAAATGCATAACAATCAGCATTACCCAATTATAAAATACAGTGGTGGGAGGAGGGAAGCTACCAAATTAAAGAGACCTTTTGATGGATGTTGTCTATACATTGATATTTGATGTAGATAAATAAAACATGGACATCATGTAATTCTTGAATTCTTAGGATTAAACCTTATTTGGTCCTGTTTTATTATATTCATGTATTTTAAGTTTTGGTTTGTCAATTTTTTTAAGATATTTCCATCTTAATTTTTTGTGTCCTTTTCTGTTAGATTTCAGTACTGAGGTTAAACCAGTTCCTTAAAACACCTGGGACACTTTTTATCCTTAGTAAACGCTGGAGAAGGTTATTGAGTGGGGCACTTGTGCAGCAAACGGCAGGATGATGCGAATGATGGAGAAGTCAGGGACTCTGCTGTCAGCCCAGGTCTGTTTCCATCAGTCACGTGACTTTATGCAGGTTCCGTTATTACTACAAGCTTTGCTTCTCTGTCTGCACAATGGGCACAGCAGTGGTACCCGCTCCAAAGGTAGGAGAAAGTCGGGGTTGGGGGAGATGAAGGACAACGTCTGTGGACCTGGGTGCACTCACCACCCCACGGCCTCTGCCTTGGCAGCCCCTCTCCTTTGCCATGGACTCCTGGGATCTGGCCCCGCATCCCCCGTCGAGGGGCTTCCACAGCCTTTAGTCTCAAATTCCACTCAGATTTCTTCCATCATTGGATTCTGTGCAAAGGGGCAGACAGGGAAGGAGGTGGCAATATCGAGACAGAGGATTTATAAGTGATAAAGACAACTTAAAAATATATAGGCCTTTTTTGTTTTATGCTCTCTTAAATTCCCTTCGAGTTTAACTTTACCAATCTAATTGCCTGTTTTCTCAATGTACGAGCACAGAAAAGATGGCACCTCTAGAATGGTGGGCTAGCGGCTTCCTCAGAAGGACTGTGCTAGTTCTCATACAGGTGCCCGGATCCTTTGTGACCACAGGACTGGAGAATTCTGTGGGAAAACTGAAACACCTCCTCCAAATGAAGCTCCGCAGTTGTCTGAAGATAAAAGTAGGGGCTCTCAATGGGCCCTTCTGAACTTCTCCAGAACTCCTGAGGAATTCTGAACTATTTTCTCCTGCCATCCTGTGTTTCCTCCTCTATGGGCATCTCAAGCATGTATTTTGTCTATCGCTCATTTATTTTTGACTTATAACTGCTGGTAACATGAGTTACAAAAAATCTTCCAGGTAAGAGAACTTTGGGTTTGCTGTTTCCGGTAGTTAGGGTCTGGCCTCTTTTGGGGGTTCACTAGTTGCTGCTCCCAGCTCTGCCCCATCTCAGCCCTAGGGAGACTGCATGCCTGGTGACTGCTGTTCCCACCCCACCTTTCCTGGTAGTTCGCTCAAGAGGCTGTTCAGCAACTCAATTCAACGCACTTAATGGGATCTTTCTTCCTAGTATGACCATAGGAATGGAAGGAGTGTTGTCACTAGAAATGTCTAGATAAATTTAAATAAAGTGAGATGGGAAAGGAATATGTTCCAGATGAAGGGTCAGGATAACCCCCCAGAAGAACAATTAAATGAAATGGAAATAGGCAGTGTGCAAGAGAAGAGAGTTCAGCATAATGGTTGTAAAGGTGATCCAAGAACTCAGGGAACCAATGGACGCACAGAGCGAGACATTACAAGAAGTTTTTAACAAAGAGTAAGAAAATATAAAGAACAACCAAGTAGAGTTGAAGAATACAATAATTTTAGTAAAAAAATACACTAGAAGGAATAAATAGCAGAATAAGTGAAGCAGAAGAATGAATCGGTGAGCTGGAAGATAGAATGGTGGAAATCACTGCCCGAGAACAGAATAATGAATAAAAAGAAATGAGGACAGTCTCAGAGATCTCTGGGACAATATCAGATGTACCAACATTTGCATTATAGGGGTCTCATAAGGAGAAGAGAAAGGACCTGAGAAAACAGTTGAAGAGATAATAGCTGAAAACTTCCCTGACATCAGAAGGGAAACAGTCACCCAAGTCCAGAAAGCACAGAGAGTCCCAGGCAGGATAAACCCAAGGAGGAAGATGCTGAAAGACAGAGTAATCAAATGGACAAACATTAAAGACAAGGAAAAATATTAAAAGCAACAAGTAATATCCATGGCAATCCCCATAAGGTTATCAGCTGACTTTTCAGCAGAAACTCTGCAAGCAAGAAGGGAGTGGCATAATGAAAGGGAAAAACCTACAAATAAGAATACTCTACCTAGCAAGGCTCTCTTCAGATTTGATGGAGAAGCCAAAGCTTTACTGACAAGCAAAAGCTCAAAGAACTCAACACCACCAAACCATCTTTAAAACAAATGCAAATTGAGATAGTACCATTGAAACATATACATTATCATATATAAAATAGATAGCCAATGGGAATTTGGTGTATGAGGCATGAAGCTCAAATCTGATGCTTTGTGATAACCTGGAGCAATGGAATGGGGTAGGAGGTGGGAGGAGGTTCAAGAGGGTGGGGGCATAAGTATGCATCTGTGCGTGCTAAGTCGCTTCAGTTGTGTCTGACTCTTCGTTACCCTATGGACTATAGCCTGCCAGCTTCTTCTGTCCTCTTCCTGACCCAGGGATCGAACCTACATCTCCTGTGGCTCCTGCTTTGCAGGCAGGTTCTTTACCACTGAGCCACCTGGGAAGCCTGGACATATGTATGCTTATGGCTGATTCATGTTGATGTATGGCAGAAACCAACACAATATTGTGAAATAATTTTCCTCCAATTAAAAATAAATCATAAAAAGAAATGCTAAAGGAAGTTCTCTTGGTGGAAAAAAGGCTATAACTAGAAACAAAAATTACAAAATGGGAAAGCTCACCTGTAAAGGACTGTCAAGAGAGAAGAAGGTTTTTTGTACATGAAGAAGATAGTTTCGAAGAAGTCTGTGTTTATAGGAATCTCAAACTTGTCTTTGAAGATGGGTTGAGTGTTGTGTATGTGCAAACTCAAGGCTGGTAACTTGCACATAGTAAAAGCTAAAAGGAGGGACTTGTGGGCATTTGAAGGGACTGTGAGTGCAGACTCTGCCTACAAGGAGATGCTGGATAGAGGCTGCTCCATGTTTTTGTAGGACCATATGAGTGTATGAGTGATTTTCTTTTCCCCTTTAAAAGAATTGAAAAAAGTTTTTTTTTTTTTGAAACCATGCTTTCCCCTCGTATCTGGTCTCAAGAATAAAACATATGATCTGGTACTGTAATTCCTGTGACTTCATATTTATAATATCATGTGCCCTGGTGAGATTTATGTGCCCTTGTCTTCCAGCACAACCACAAAACCAGGAAGCGGGAAAGCACTGTGAGACACTGTTATACACGGAGCCCTGAGGGGGAGGGCTGAACGTGGCCTGCAGAGTGATGGGGAGGGAACTCAGCTACTGAGACACCGAGCTGATTACCCGCTCCTGGGATGGTTCCTGGCTCTGTTTAACCTGGCTTCCCTCTTTTTTCCCAAAGCTCAAAGCCTTTTCTACACCAGGAAGACAGAACTCATATGCTCCCCATATATCTTCTCTTATGTGCTCTGGGCTTTGGTTTTCCTCTGTAAGAGTGGGCTGAGCCTTTGTGGAAGGAGAACAGGGGGTGGGGGCATCCTGTATCTTCCTCTATAAGAAATGAAGTGAAAAGGAAGCAAAGGTGAGACAAGGTGCGGTGTAAATTGACATCCTAATGACAAATAGCCTACACGCTGTCTTTACTGGACCCCGTCTTCCTGTTGGAGCAATAGAGAAAAAATGTGTCTTGAATTGTCACACAGAAAAACAGTTTTTTCTGATTGCTCCACTAAGTGTGTCCTTTCTCTATATCCGAAAACATGTAAAAGTAGCCATGGGAATGATCAAGCAGATTTGTGCTGTTACATTCCAGGGATTTCACTTGATGGGCACAGATTTTAAAAACTTCCCAACATGGTCAGGCGTGAGTACATGTGACTCTGTGGAGCAGACCAGGTTTGGCCATGAAATGCCTGTGCCAGTCTAACAGAGTCAAACTTCATTGTTTTATTTTCTGTAAAGTCCTGTGACATCACAGTATTTCAGGATAGATAGTTAATCAGTGTGGGTTTCTGCTTATCTGGGGCCTCCCCAGGTGGGCGTGTCCAAACCATCAGGTTGATTGATAGCAGGTAGGGTTACCTTGCCAACCCCTCTGACGCCAATGAATGTTTTGTCTCCTGTCTCCATTAGGCGGGGCAAGAAGCACAGCATCATCCTAAGGACACAGCTGTCTGTGAGGGTCCATGCCTGCATCGGTGAGTGACATCTGCAGAAGGGGGTGCTTGCCATCTGCCCTCGGTGATTACACTTGTGAGAATTGATGCCACTTCTGGGAATAAAATGCAGTATTCACTCTTATGCTCTCTATGCTTGGGTTAGCCCCTAGCACAGATGGTTAGAGTTTTTAGGGAAGCAGTTTCTGGCAGTTGTTTTTGAAAGTTACCTCTTTCATTCTGGCTTTCTTTGCTGTTTGGCTGGTGAGTAGAGCTGGAGGTAAGATGGATTGTTGATGAGGTTCTTTTTGTCAGTGTGGGGAGAGATGAGGTTCTTCGTGGGGCTGTGCCAGGGTGAACCTCCAGCCAGCTGAAGTGACTTTCATGTGCCTCTTGGTGACTCCCTACAGCCCCCTGGCCTGTGGTCTCAGGCGATTGAAAGGGAAATCTCAAATCAGTATAGGACGGGCCACACGTGGATGCACAGCAGTTGATGTTGTGCAGATTATTTGTGGTTCAGATGGCCTGCCTGTGGTCACATAAGAAACCTCACTGGCGCCCATTCCTGCAGCCATTGATTTTCCCGGACCCACTGGTTTCTCCACTGTACACGTGGGCTGAATGGCAATGAGAGCAGTAATTTATGTTAAGCAGACAGACTCCATGGGAAGGTTTCCTCCTGGCACTGGTCCAAGTTGAGGCAAGTACGTAACATAAAAAGAGAGGACCTAAATTTCGCCTTATGCATAGAAGTTTCCACATCTGAGTCAGTTTGCATTTATTTAATACGTGTCATGGTCTTAAGTCAGGCCTCTAATTAGGAGAGCACCGGTCATCCTGCCAAGACCCAGTCTACACCTGGAGAGTGGCGTGCATGGGGGCAGTGGAAAGAACCATTTCCAGTCCCTCCTCCTCCTCCCTGCTTTCTTGTTGGAGACCCAGGGATGGGGTGAGGGAGCAGCTGATGTGGAGGGGAATCTGGGTAATTCTGTTTCATTTGCGGTTAAGTGGGTGAGGCTGTGAGTGTCTTGAGGAACAACCTTTGTCTGACCCTGTGGTTGATGAGTAATTGTGCAGCTGACACAAAAACCTAAGGAGCTGGAGGGTCAGTGTGTCGGGAGGGTTCGTGATCTTGTTGGAAATGAAGTGAGAGAAATCTGTGGGATCTTCAGCACTGACCCTGCTTTTCAACTGCCTGTAGCACTGAGTGACCTTAAAATATGCACAGGCACTTGATTGTATTTAATCATTTACTTCCTTGATTACCTGCTTTATAGTTTCTCCAATTATTTTATGTGTGTAAATCATGTCTACCTGTAGAAAAGTCTTGTGATCTATGACTTTGGATAAACTCCCTTCTGATCCTTGTCCTGAATCTAGAACAAAGCCAGGTGCATACAGTGTGCTGAATGCAACAAATACTGAATGCTGGGTGAAATATAGCAGATATCCAGTCAAATTTGGGACATGAGTATGAATTGGTATTTCCCAGGAAGAGAAAGCACCGGAAAGCAGATTTACATTACAACAGGCTAGATCAAAGTCCTAATGGGCTAACTTGTCTTAAGAAAATTCACTTATTTGCAGTATACCCTTAAAATATTTCAAATACAGGATTTTTCTAGCTAGCTGACTTCCATATTACTGACTCACTGCATTAACTGATGTATTGTTCCATAGTCCCGGGTGATACATGTAATCATACGTCTCATCCCCATGGCAACTGAACCCCAGCAGCCAGGCCAGCCCAGCCTGCTGTCTTCCCAGACAGCCAGGTCTTCCTGCTCAGAGGGTAGAACTGGGTGCTGACAGGGTCATTGTGTTTGTTCCCAAACCTGCTGATGCCAGTTGTACTTGCTATTAGAATTAGGTAATTAAATGGGACGTGAACACTTTATAAACTGGTTAAGTATGAGTATACAAAGTCACTGCTTTGAGTATGTTGAAAATGATTCAAAATTCCTTACTATAAAAGCATTTCTTGTCAATGTGAGTGGGTTGTGATAAGCATAAAAGGTGTAATGTTATAAAAATCCAGAAGGATTTTGGTCTTTGTAAGCATCTTCAGTACTTGCTTCACTTCAAAGACACCGAGATTGGGCATCAGAGACTGTATTATGTGAGTGGCTCATGAAAGAAAGTCCATGGGGAGTCCCACTGGACTTTTATTCAAAGAAAGGTCATGGCCCTAAATGATGGGCAGGTGCATCTCCTGAGCAGTGTGCCTGGCAACCAACTGTGTCTCATCCCAGAGAAACTGACAGTCAGTCACCATGGCTGCAAGTTAAGAGTCTTAAGGTGCATATGTGTCATTTTTAAAAGACTTTATGCTTTAATCGCTTTTCACCATTATATTACTTCAGGCCTGAGTATATTAAATGAGAAGATTTGACGGTGTGAATTACCATCAATACCCAAGAAGGCAAAGTTTCTTCTTTGTATTAAAAAACGCTCTTTGTCCTTCTGTGTCCTATTATTGACAAGATATGAAATAGATTTAATAGCGCAATACTAAGTATTACCCTTTGGTTTATGTCTATACAAAGGAATGAACGCATCCTGTGTGTGGTGTACCAGCTGCCATTGTGACACAATTTTTCCCCTTCCAAATGGAAATATTAGGTGAGATTTCTTTGGGATTAAAAAAAGACAACCAAACCTGAAACAATCTTAAGTTGAAATGGCAAAGGGAAACATGACAGAGGGAAAAAAGCCTTTTTCACATCAGTTAGTTGAATCCCTGTTCTTTTTCAAGATCACTTCTTCTCTTCCCCATCTAAAAAATGGTTGAATGATTACAGGCATGGGACACTGGCTGCTGTCAGTCTAGCACCATATGCAGCTCCCCCAAAAACTTCCCTTCCCACCGCACGATTGGACTGGAAGGATCCAGGATCCCTGTAGGCTGCTGCTGCTGCTACTGCTAAGTCGCTTCAGTCGTGTCTGACTCTGTGCGACCCCATAGACGGCAGCCCATGAGGCTCCCCCGTCCCTGGGATTCTCCAGGCAAGAACACTGGAGTGGGTTGCCATTTCCTTCCCCTGTAGGCTAGTGGGCTTAAAATGCTGTCAAGTGAATTTCTCCAAAGTCGTGTTTTCTTCACCCCAATTCTCTTCTCCTTCACCTCTGTTTTCACTAAGTGTAGGTATGTTTAGAATCCAGGACTGCTTGTTGGTGAATTGGAGGTAACATGCCTTTGGAACTCTCCAGTGTTAACGTTGGAACTCTGTACCCGTTGGGATGAGAGTGGATTGGAGCCTTCACGATTAGCAACCGAGCAAACCTCGTGAGAAATGAAAGCCACGGGGCACTGCTGTGATGGTCCCAGCTAGCAGCTGAGACAGGGGTCTTTGCTGATAGCACGGCAGGAAGCTGGAATGAGTTTTTGGTACATAGAGAGGCCCCATGCTCTTTGTACCTCTGGACTCCTCTCCGCTGTATGACTTTGCACATTTTTAGTATGACCGCTTGATGTAACATAAAGTAGCAAACACCATATGCCTTTGCCTTCTTCTAGTTTCAGTCTCTCAAAAAGATAGTGGTCAAATTATGGAGATGAACTTAACAGATACAGAGTTAAAAAAAATATATATATATATGACAGGCATGTGAAGTCTGCATTTAATGAGGTTAGTTAGAGAAAAAAACTTTTCTGGTCCCAGCAAGTGATCCTATTGCCAGAAGCCAGAAAAATGTTCAGAGGGCCAACTGGCCCTGATGACTAAATCTCATCATGAAGAGAAAAGGAGTGGAAGAATTGTGGGGGAAGGAATGGAATTGAGAGTTAAAAAAAAGTAAGGTTTGAAGTCATTAGGATCCTAAAGTTAATATCTGCAAGTCTTCTATGGGCTGTCTTTGGAGGCATTGTGTTTGACTTCAAACCTCTGTGCTTCAGTTTTGTGAAGCAAACCCTGTCTTCTCATCAAGCAAGTAAAGCCTGTTGACTGATTCTCTGGGACCCATTAGGCTGACACTTTCAAGTATCCAGCTAGAGTTAAAAGGATGAACAATTGGCTGAAGATTTCAAAGTGCCATTTATGCTTGCAGTCGGGAGGAACAACCCATGTGAAGGGTCTTTAGACCTTTTAGAGCATGTTTCCCCAAACCTCTGAGATGACAAAGGCTGCCCATAAGAGAGAGGTGAGGTCGGCAGAAGCTGGCAAGGTGGCAGAAGTGATTAAGCTCTCCATGAGCTTAGTTTCATCTCTCACTAAAGGTCAAATCACAAGGATAAAGCCAATTTACTTATTTGTTTATTTTGGCTGTACTGGGTATTCATTGTTGCATGGGCTTTTTCTCTAGTTGTGGTGATTGGTCGCTTCTCGTTGCAGAGCATGGGCTCTGCAGCACAGGCTCATTTGTTGTGGAGCACAGGCTTAGTTGCTCCCTGGATCTTCCCAGACCAGGGATCAAACCTGTGTCTCCTGCATTGGCAGGTGAATTCTTTACCACTGAGCCACCAGGGAAGCCCACAAGGACACAAAAACAATGTAAGGAAAGGCTGTTCCATCAGCTGATGCAGAAGAGTAATTTTTCAGCAACTGAAACATCAGTTTCAAAATGTTTTTCAAAATGTTTGTAGAGTGTTTTCCTCTCAGGAGCTGTACTGTGCAGCTGTGTGCTTTGTGTTACTCTGTTACAGCAGAGAGCTAAATGAGAGTGGAGCGTTTCTTCAAGAAGAACCTTCTAGAGCAAAAGAGGCTGCAGCAATTCAGCTCATGTGCCAATAGATGGAGAGGTGGTGGTTCCCTGGGGCACGGTATTGAGAAGGATCCTGAGGCTGAGTGCAGTCTTTTGGGAGGGATCCTCTCAATGCCGGCTTTCACTGGTGGTGATGGAGGTGGTGTGTGAGTGTGTGATGTGGGGCTCTTGGTGAGGTGTAGACTTGGTCCAGTGTCTGAACCCCCTCTGGCTACAGTGTAGAGGGCCCATGGCTTCCTGTGCAGAGAGTGGGGATGGAGCTGTGACCCATGAGCGCGGCCACCACCAACTCCTCCCTTTCTCAGGTTCTTTTTTCTCATGCCTGTTAGTGTGAGCATGGCTCCTCCTTCCTTTCCCGCCTTGCTGGGTGTTCTGACTGAGTGTCTTTTCCTCGTTTGCTCAGTGTGAGCTGGTTTTGTGTGGCTGAGCCCAGCTGGCCCAGCAGGGGGCTCCGTCCCCTCCAGCCACTGAATAGCACCCATGTGGTGCTTCTATATTTGCTAATAAAGATGAGGAGCTGCTGGCACCATGGACGGTGAGACCCTCGGCCTGTGCAGTGATGCACCTTAGCTTGGAGGACCAGTCTGTCTAGGTGCCGGGGTGGGGAACCACATGGGTGCTTCCAGTTCTCTGTTGTCTGCGGTGGCAGGCCTCCCACTGTCTCCTGTCTATCTGTAGAAACAGAGTAAAAATGACTGTTTTCTGACCAGGAGACAGCCCCAGAGTCATTCTTTCTCCCCTTGGACCCCTTGCCCTTCTTTCTCGGACTTCAGCCCTTGGACTCGGGTTTCTTACTGACTCTGTCCTGCATCCCATAGGAGGCAAGTTCTATCCTTGTGCTGCCTCTGCAGAGTTAGGTCCCAGGTGGGGTTCCCTCTTGCTCTGTCTGTGAAAGGCACAAGGGTCGAGCTCACAGTGTCTTGAACACACTCTTCCCTAGTGGGTTTAGGTACAGTGGGTC
This sequence comes from Bos taurus, assembly GCF_002263795.3. Taxonomy (NCBI): domain Eukaryota; kingdom Metazoa; phylum Chordata; class Mammalia; order Artiodactyla; family Bovidae; genus Bos; species Bos taurus. The sequence goes on along the minus strand of NC_037351.1, from coordinate 20,776,206 downwards.
ACGTTTCCTGTTTTCTGTTCTTTGATGGCGGGACCTGGTGATTCTCCACGAACCCCGGAGCCCATTCCTATTCCTGTTATCTTTCTGTGGAGCCCGAGTGGCTGGCTGCGGCCTCGGCACAAGAGGGCTTGACTTTGAAATCCTGACTCTTTCTTTGCAGAAGGAGACGTCCAGTGACTGTTCTGTGTTTTTTGTTTTAGACTTCCTCCCTTTTACAATAAGTCTGTGACCCATTTTCGCCCAGAGTTCTGCTCTCTAGGTAAAGACAAGCTCTTTGGGTTAATCAGATTAAACACTTCTTATCATCTGTTTCCTATTAATCTGTCTCAGCTCCCAGATGACAGACCTCACGAAATGTCCATGTGTCTAGAAGGCCATTGGGTCTGGGCTGGGGAAGATAGACCTATTGACTCTCTTCACTCTCTCTGGGGGCTGCCTGCCTCTAAGATGCCTTATGGTCAAACAGTGATCAACAGATATGCGCTCCCCCCCACCCAAAAATAAAAAAGGAAGAAGGGATATGAGAAGGAGGTGAAATATACCACCAGGTTATCAAACAACATATCTGTCATAAATACTATAGACTTAGAGGAGCTAGGTCAGCAAGGATTTGTTGCCCAAAATTAAAATAACAACAAGAGATTAAAGAATTGCTTTACTATCTTCAGACACATAAGTAAACATAATGTGGGGGCAAATAAAGAAAAGGAGACACAAACCTATGAGAGAACGCAAGAACCTTCCAGATGCAGCTGGAAACTCAGGTCAGCTACGGAAATTAAGAGGCATCCAGAGAGGAAGTATGGTTGTGGGCAAATGTGAATTGAAGCCCAGGCAAGAAAAGCAATGTATCAGGGTCTCTTATGGCAGCTGTTTCATCTTTGTGCTCTCTACTGCCCTCCCAAGACTTTTCCTTTTTTAAATGATTAATTCATTGTCTCTGTAGAACTGTGTTGCCTTTCCTCTCTAAGGATCTCTGGATGTTGGATGATGGAGTTTGAATATTGCCTTGGAACTGTTACCTTGAGTTTGTTTGTCTTGTCCCAGTGACATTCTTCCCTGGTGGTGCAGAGGAAAGAATCTGCCTGCAAGACCGGAGTCCTGGGTTCAGTCCCTGGGTCGGGAAGATCCCCTGGAGGAGGACATGGCAACCCACTCCAGTATTCTTGCCTAGAGAATCCCCATGGACAGAGGAGCCTGGCAGGCTGCAGTCCATGGGGTCGCAAAAGAGTCGGACACGACTGAGTGACTAAGCACAGTACAGTGGAATTCTAGCCAGTGGCAATAAAAAATTGACACTGAAGAATGTAGTCGTATTGGTGGAGACACCTGTAGCAGATGTTACAAGACAAGTTCAAACCACATGCTGGCAGTTAGACTCCAAAGTTGCTGTCTAGTAGAACCTTTCTTCTATCTGGAAAACAACTCCTGGTAAGGAAATCGCTGTGCTTTTGATTTCTTCAAGACTGGTCTTTCTATAACTGCTTTCCACTCCCAGGTCTGACCTGATGGTGGAGTGTAATGCAAGTTCTAGTTCCTGGTTCTCTGCACCAGTGTCTGTCCCCACGAAGAGACAACCTCATTTTTATCATGGATCAATAAGACTGTATGTCAGAAAACAAACGCTTTGTCTCCAATTTCTAGAGACATTGATATCCAGAGGACTTAGGAGCTGAAAAGGATGGATGGCTTGCAAAGGTCCTGCTGCGTGGGGATTCTCCAAGGATTGGGTGAACACTTGTGTTCTTTTCAGGTCTTGCTGAGAGACTTGAAGACAACAGATTTCTAGGGAAGGGGATTCTTTGGGCATTTTACTGATTTCTGTTGTGTTAGAAATACAAAATGGGAGGTATTTTAACTTGTAAAGAAAGCACTTGCAAAACATTAGTAGTTCGGCAAAATATGTAGCCAGTTTAAGCTTTAATTTGAAGGAAAAAAAAGAGGTTGGAGGAAATGTTATAAGTGCTGTTGGTCTCAAATTCACATAATAAGAGTAGTAGTGACGGAATAGCTTGCTCCTTGGGAAAAAAAAAAAAAAGCTGTGACAAACCTAGACAGCATATTAAGAAGCAAAGATGTTACTTTGCTGACAAAGGTCTGTCTAGTACAAGGTATGGTTTTTTCCAGTAGTCATGTATGGATGTAAGAGTTGGCTCATAAAGAAAGCTGAGTGCCAAAGAACTGATGCTTTTGAACTGTGGTGTTGGAGAAGACTCTTTGAGAGTCCCTTGGACTGCAAGGAGATCCAACCAGTCAATCCTAAAAGGAATCAGTCCTGAATATTCATTGGAAGGACTGATGCTGAAGCTGAAACTTCAATACTTTGGCCACCTGAGGCAAAGAACTAACTCACTGGAAAAGACCCTGGTGCTGGGAAAGATTAAAGGCAGGAGGAGAAGGGGATAACAGAGGATGAGCTGGTTGGACAACATCACCGATTCGATGGACATGAGTTTGAGCAAGCTCCAGGAGTTGATGATGGACAGGGAATCCTGGCATGCTGCAGTCCATGGAGTTGCAAAGTCAGACATGACTGAGCGACTGAATTGAACTGAGCAGAGGAGAAAATGGAAAAAGCTCATATAATTAAAATCTTGTTATCATCACTGAAAAGAACAGCTTCTGTTGTTAATTATACCCAGAGGTGACATGCTTTATCTGTATCCTAGTAACTGGACTGTGATGGTGTGGGCAGGAAGGAGTCCACTTTATAAGAATGTGGGCAGTCTTTGTGGGAGGAGGTGTGATGTTAGGTGTGCATTCAACACTTCAGTCACTTCCTAGTCTTTAAAAAAGGCTCCACTTTGGATTCAGTGGTGAACTTAGTAACAATTTTAAAATTAGATAATGTAGCTACAAGTATTTCAAAAGTTGTGAAATATTACAAAGAAGATTAGTTTGAGAAGAACTCTAATACACTGGAGCTTGTTTGTTGTTCAGTCGCCCAGTCATGTCCGACTCTTTGTGACTCCATGGACTGCAGCATGCCAGGCCTTTTCCTATCACCATCTCCTGAAGTTTGCCCAAGTTCATGTCCATTGCTTTGGTGATGCCATCCAGCCATCTCATCCTCTGATGCCCTCTTCTCCTTCTGCCCTCAGTCTTTCCCAGCATCAGGGACTTTTCCAGTGAGTTGGCTGTTTGGATCAGATGACCAAAATACTGGAGCTTCAGCTTTAGCATCATTCCTTCCAATGAGTATTCACGGCTGGATTTCTCTCAAGATTGACTGGTTTGATCTTGCGGTCCAGGGATTCTCAGGAGTCTTCTCCAGCACCATAGTTTTCATCAGTTCTTTGGAACTTATTGACCTCGGCCATTTAAAAAAGGCCATTTGAACCATGTTCACTGAATGACACTTTTGCAATATTTCTCTTCTCACTCACGTTTCATGGACCCTCTCTACCCTTCCTGAGCCTTGGGAGGGGCTGAGAAAAGTGGACATTTTCTCAAGACCACATGCCTGGGATGGGGAGGGAATAAGTCTTGACGCTCTCCATTCCCTGACTGGGGGTCTTTGCCCTGGCCTGATACTTCTCTTTTTAGGCTATTTTATGTAACCTCCAGGCTTCCCTGGTGGCTCAGTGGTAAAGAATCAGTGGTAAAGGAGACCCAGGTTCTATCCCCTGGGTCGGGAAGATCCCCTGGAGAAGGAAATGGCAACCCACTCCAGTATTCTTGTCTGGAGAATCCCAGGGCCAGAGGAACCTGGCAGGCTGCAGTCCATGGGGTCACAAAGAGTCAGACATGACTGAGCAACTAAATAACGACAACAGTACAGTCTAGCTCATCTTACATGTGACTGCAGACTGATGCAAGCCTTCTGGTTTAAAAAGTCTGAGAAGTGCTGCTGAAATATCTAATATAACACTTTTCCCAAATGAAATTTTGCCAGATTTCAGAAGATGGTCTTCCAGCTGAGTTCCCCCAAGTGTGGTTCACAGATTGCCTTAGGGGAAAGCAAACAGCCGAGATAAATGGATTTCACCCTTCAAGAGCTGACCATGTTTAGTAATGCAGTTACGATCCTTTCTTCTGGGTTGAGCTGCCAACTCCTTTAGATGGAACTGGAGCTTCTGGGTCCCTTCCTGGCTCCATCCTGACCACTGGACATGTGGCCCCTCATTTTGGGCTTCGAGTTAGGAAGTACCTGGGAATGATTGCCTCTGGCTTTAGGAGCTATCCAGAAGGAACAGCAGGGTTCTAGGCAGGAAGCTGTTGAGTCCTCCTGCTCCTGGCTTGGAGATTTGGTTCATATCTGAGGAGATCTATGATGTAGGGGCTCCGTGCCAGGTAGCCACTAGCTGTTGAAGCTAGCTCCTTGAAGGTGGACTGTTTTGTATCCAGCCTATAAAACAAAGCAGACCTAACCTTATTTGTTGAGTAAATAAAGCCTCTTGTGATATTGTGGTTTCTATTAAGAATGTGTATTTGGTCTTCATCCTCTTTCTGGCACAGAACTCCTAAAACCCTTGGGATTTCCTAAGCGGTAAGAGCAACAGAGATATTTTTTGTTATATTAACATGGTGACTTTTGTACCCCACCTAGGGATGGTTGGCTCACAGGAGCCAACCATGTGATTGTGTGTATGTTAGCTGCTTAGTCGTGTCCAACTCTTTGCAACCCCATAGACTATAACCTGCCAGGCGCCTCTGTCCGTGGAGTTCTCCAGGCAAGAATACTGGAGTGGATAGCTATTCCCTTCTCCAGGGGATCTTCCCAACCCGGGAGATCAGGGTTCCAAGCTGATTGAACCCAGGTCTCCTGCATTGCAGGGAGATTCTTTACTGTCTAAGCCACCAGGGAATCCCCACCATGTGATTAGAGGTTTGGAACTTTCCAATTTATCCCCTGACCTTCAGGGAGATGAGAAGGGCTAGATAGAGGTTGGATGAATCACCAATGGGCAATGATTTAATCAGTTATGACCCTGTAATGAAGCCTCTATTAAAAACCCCTAAAGTATAGGTTTCAGAGAACCTCTGGGTTGGTGAACACACAGGGATTCATGGAGAGTGGCATCTGGAGAGGGCATGGAAGATCCTCGCTCTTGCCCTTGACTTTGCCTGCTGCATTTCTTCCACGTGGCTGTTCCTGATGTACAGCCTTCTATAATGAACTGGTGACCTAGTCAGTAAAATGTTTCTCTCAAGTTCTGTGAGCTGCTCTAACAAATTAATCAAGCCCAAGGAGGGGTTCATTGGAACCTCTGATCTGTTGCTGGTTGATCAGAAGCATGGGCAACAACTTGGGATTGGCTTCTGAAGTGCAGTGGGGGCCTTCTTATGGGATGACTTATGGAACAACTACTGCACCATCTAGATAGTTTCAGCATCGAGGTGAATGGTAGAACACCCAGCTGGTGGGCTGAGGATGGCTTGTTGGTGTGGGGAAGCCTAGACAGACACACAGACACACATGCACACACACACACACACAAAGACACACAGACAGACACAGACACACACACTGGAATTGGGTCGAGGAACTCAAAAGAACCACTGAAAAGGTTGTAGAACTGACATGTATTTAAGTTTAATTCACTTACTTTCAGAATTGAATTTCTTAGGTATTTTCTCAGAAAGAAGAATAAAAGGCAGTAAACAGAATGTGGAAGGAAGTAGAAAGTAACAAAGCTGTGCAAGTGGGTAGAGTATCCTTTAAAGAGTGTTTCCAGGAGGACACTCAGTTCTGGAGGTCTCGTGTAAAGCTGGAAGTGCATAGCCTCTGGTTTCTTGTGGCCTGGTTGCCAGGCAGAGCAATGTGAGTGGGGTCTGGGGGCCACTGTCTGCCCCCACCCTGGGTGGTTCTGGGTCCCCCATGGAGCTGTGACCTTTAAATCTGCATCCTGAGGTTGGAGGTAAGATGGTGGTGATTTGTGCTAACACCCTGACAGAAGACTGCTCTTTGGAACAGAGCCTGGGTCACTTCTTTTGGGGAAGAGGGTGAGATGCTCTTTGCCCCAATGTAACAAATTGATGACAGACCACTGAAAAACTCACGAGAAGATGGTGAAGCATCATGAAGGGTGGTCGTGGATCTTCCTGGGGCTGGTGATGGAATGTGCCCCGGTGGAGATGCTGATTCTGATTGTTCTGAGCGGGGATGGCCAAGGCCTGGTGGTTGACCTGTGCAGGCAACATACGATGACTTGAGAGCCTTCTAGCCCCACTGTTGCCTCTTCTTTGGAAGAATCCTTATGGGTGGGCACAATGTGTGCTCTGGATGTCACCTAGGGATGGATGGATGGATGGATGGATGGATGGAAGGGGCACAGGGATTTAGGTCTGAAGATTTTTTCTGAAAGCAGAGTCAGAGTCATTATGAATCACACTGCTCTCCCTGCCACACACCTTAGTCCAGGGGAGGAGGACCAACACTGGCTTCGCCTGGGGCGTTTTGGGGGTGGATGCTGCATGTGAGTCATCCCCAGGCCCCATCAGCCACTGAATTGAGCACCTGCTCCGTGCAGGGTGCTTAACACAGGTTATTCCATTTATCCTCCTGACACATTCATTATCTTTACAGAAGAAGAAAGCGAGATTCAGAGAGGTTTGCTCGCTCACCCAGGGACAGAGAGCTGAATCGCAGAGCTGATTCACATCCGTATCTGTCAAGTGTTAACTGGAAAAGTCCTGTTGTGTTACTTTTTACAAAGCTTTCCTTTTATACAAGCAGAAAGGGAAATTTCCACTGCATTTCCTTCCCACCAGACACTGGGCAAAGTACTATGTACTTTAGTCCTCACAACAGCCTCTGAGGGGAGGGGATTACTATTCCCATTTAACAGAGGAGAAGCCTGAGGCACTTGTGATCTGCTTGCTTGGCTGAGGTCTCGAGGGGAGTATGTGACAGAGCTGAGATACTCATGTGGGTCTTCCTGACTCCAGGGCCTGTACTTGCACTGGCTGGCCTTTATCAGTGATTACCATGCTCCAGGCATCTGCTGGGAGAAGGCAATGGCACCCCACTCCAGTACTCTTGCCTGGAAAATCCCATGGATGGAGGAGCCTGGTAGGCTGCAGTCCATGGGGTCGCAAAGAGTTGGACACGACTGAGCGACTTCACTTTCACTTTTCACTTTCATGCATTGGAGAAGGAAATGGCAACCCACTCCAGTGTTCTTGTCTGGAGAATCCCAGGGACGAGGGAGCCTGGTGGGCTGTGGTCTATGGGGTCGCACAGTTTATATTGGGTATTGATTTATGGGCTCAAAGAACAGGTGTGTGCTTTAGAATCAGGCAAATTGGGGTTTAAATGCAGCCCTGAATCTTTGTGTCCATGAGCAAGTTACTCAACCCTTTTAGGTCTGTCTGCTTATATATGACAGTGAGGACAAGGGGGTCCTGATGCCTCGCTGCTGGTACTAATGTAGATACTCGTGGAGATGGTGTCTGTACAGATCCAAGCGCGGTTCCTGGCATGTGTTACTTGGGGCAAATGGTGAATATCATTGTTGTTGTGATAAAGTTGGTATTTTGTTGCTTTACAGCTTGTTAGAGCACAATTGAAATGTGATTATCCAGTAGTTCTTAAAGGAAATTACCTGTAAAGTGTCTGATTTATTCATAGGTAGAAGTGACTTGTATGAAATCCATGTCCTCTCTCCAATTCTTGAAGGACCTTATCCAGAACTGAATCTCAGGATTGTATGAGATGATTAACTGCAACAATAAACTGTAGAACTCTTATTTAAATATGAATGCAGCTAATACCCAACTAATCTGGTCAGGAAGCAATAGTTAGAACTGGACATGGAACAACAAACTGGTTCAAAATTAGCAAAGGAGAACGTCAAGGATGAATATTGTCACTTTGCTTATTTAACTTCTATGCAGAGTGCATCATGCAAAATGCCAGGCTGGATGAAGCACAAGCTGGAATCAAGATTGCCGGGAGAAATATCAATAACCTCAGATATGCAGATGACACCACTGGTATGGCAGAAAGCAAAGAGGAACTAAAGAGCCTCTTGATGAAAGTAAAAGGGGAGAGTGAAAACATTGGCTTAAAACTCAACATTCAAAAAACGAAGATCATGGCTTCCAGTCCCATCACTTCATGGCAAATAGATGGGGAAACAATGGAAACGGAGACTTTCTTTTTTTGGGCTCCAAAATCACTGCAGATCGTGACTGTAGCCATGAAATTAAAAGACACTTGCTCCTTAGAAGAAAAGCTCTGACCAACCTAGACAGCATAATAAAAAGCAGACACATCACTTTGATGACAAAAGTCTGTCTAGTCGAAAGCTATGGTTTTTCTGGTAGTCATGTATGGGTGTGAGAGTTCGACCATAAAGAAAGCTGAGTGCTGAAAAATTGGTGCTTATGAACTGTGGTGTTGGAGAAGACTCTTGAGAGTTCCTTGGACTGTAAGGAGATCCATCCAGTCCATCCTAAAGGAAATTCGTCTTGAATGTTTATTGGAAGGACTGATGCTGAAGCTGAAACTCCCAATACTTTGGCCACTTGATGCGAAGAACTGATTTATTGGAAAAGACCCTGATGCTGGGAAAGATTGAAGGCGGGAGGAGAAGGGGTCGACAGAGGATGAGATGGTTGGATGGCATTGCCAACTCAATGGACATGAGTTTGAGCAAACTCCGGGAGTCGGTGATGGACACGGGGAGTTGGCGTGCTGCAGTCCGTGGGGTCTCTAAGAGTTGAACACAACTGAGTGACTGAACTGGACTGAATGTATTTACAGTATGTTTTACATGCTGCCCTTTGCTGATTGGTAGACAGATTTGAAACTATCCGTCAGTAAATTTCTGTTAACATTCTCTTTGGTATTACACAGCAGATCTGGTCACCCCAAGACCAGAAGGGCCATTCTGAGTCCCTGGTTTCTGTTTAGCTAGTGACATTTGGGTCATTTTTGTGGTTCTCTTCTTTTCAGTTATCCTGCTTTTGATACATTTTGGAATGTTCCAGTTTTGGAAAGCGTTGAACAACATGTTTACTGAACAACTCTCATCTTCACTAAAATGAAGTGGGTTTTCTGTTAGTGAAGGCAGCCTCTCTCCCTGATCCTTTGTGTTCCAAGATTGTGTTCTCCAGAAAGGACTGCTGAAATGGAGGATAATGCTTCTCAGAAATCAGATAAGACAAGTGTATGAAAAGAAATAAAAACACCGAGTGCTAGTTACTTTGTATCATAATTTTAGGGTTGAAAAATTATACTCTGAGCTCTGTAAAAGTAGTAAAAAAAATTCCAAGTTGATATTTACAAAATGCTCAAATAGAAGAGCTGTTCCAGTGGTACCTAAAAGTACAATCAATATGTTTATTTACAACAGCTATGCTACTGTTGTTCAGTTGCTCGGTCGTGTCCAAATCTGTGATCCCATGGACTGCAGCATGCCAGGCTTCCCTCTCCTTTACTGTCTCCTGGAGTTTGCTGCCCTCTTCTCCTTTTGCCTTCAATCTTTCCCAGCATCAGGGTCTTTTCCAATGAGCTGGCTCTTTGCATCAGGTGGCCAAAGTATTGGAGCTTCAGCATCAGTCCTTCCAATGAATATTCAGGACTGATTTCAGCAACTATACTAATGATGGTAAACTCCCCACACATACAACAGTAACATTGTCAGTTGACTTAGTATCCTAGAGATTTTAAAAAATGACTTGTTTGGCTCAGGGTACCTTAGAAAGCTGCCCCATGATGTCATGCTCTGGCCCTCTGGCCCCTCATCAGATTGCCTGGATATGGGGCTTGGGTGCTGGAATTGGTGAGAGTGAGGTGGGTGGCTAAGGATGGGTGGACCAGGTCCTATCCCCTTCACCCGGCACTGACTCCGAGGACTCCAAGGCCACCAGGAGGAAGCAGAGCAGAGTGCCACGCAGTGCTTTGCACTTCATCAGAAAGCCATAAAAACAATTACCAGCCCATTATGGACTCTGAAAAGGAGCTCGCAAAGCTGCCTGGCTAGCAACTGCCAAGGCGTGTGAGTCACTGATGTAATTTGCTGTAGATCTTTTTTTTCTTTCATGGAAGGTAGTGAAATCTTGAAGAGGAGTGTGTCCATTGAGATGGCCTCCCAGAATGCCTGGAACAGCTCAGGCCAGGCAATTTGAGGTCAGCATGCTGGTTTGTACCCACTGCAGATATCCAATGGTGGGACCCAAGTGCAGCTTAGCCTTGGGGTCCTACTGGCAGCCCTGCCTTTCTTTGGCTCTCCTCCAGGGTTTGGGATTCAGTCCTTTCCACGGTCTGACTTGAGGCCCTGTCTTTGTCAGGATTCTCTGGCGGCTCCACGGTGTGGCTTCTGGCTTGGGGGACTTGCGGAATTTGGGGTTCTCACTTATGGGCTGACCTGGGCCTTGTGAGGAGGACTTGTGTTGTCACCTTCAAAGGAGGTTGTGTCTAGAATCCAAGATTATATATTTAAAACATGCCAGTTTTTATTTCATAGAATCCTCCTCTGGCATCTCTTAATTTTCCTTAAACAAATGGCTTAGAAGACAAAATAAGAAAAAAAAAAATCAGAGGTCATGGAGAGGGCCTGCTCAGGTCTGGGGACCCAGACTGTAGTTGAGGGTATTGGTCCCTCTTTAGGGGTGTCCTAATTGAGGAGAACTGGTGGACCAGGGTGGAGCTATGGGAGGCAGGATTCTGATTCTGGTACCAGCATCGTCAGGCAGCCAGACCCAGGACATGGCACCGACTTCTCAAAAAATGGAGACCCTTGTGTTTCCCTTCAGAGCTGCTGAAAGGACGGGTGAGCCAGGAGTCTGTCTTCGGTCAAAAACCTGACATCTGGCAGCCCTGTGGGATTTCCATGAGCAGGAGCTTTGTTGCTGCTACCGTTAAGATTCAGCTGTAACTTACGAGTAGGCGTGAAAATATACTATCATTTATATTCCTGCAATGTGAGAGATATCCAGCTTTCCGCCTGACTTAGAAAATAACTCATCAACGTGTATGGAATGCCTCCTGGGTGTCACCACCATATCAAGTACTGTAAAGGAAATGAATAGGCACAGAGTAAATGTAGTACAAATATGAAGCAATTTTTATCAAAGTATAGTTGATTTACAACTTTATGTTAGTTTCTGGTGTATAGCAAAGTGATTTATGTATATATGTGTATGTATGTGTATATATGTATACATATATAAACTGTTTCAGTTTCTTTTCCATTATAGTTTGTTATAAGATATTGAATATAATTCCCTGTTCTATACAGTAGGATCTTGTTGTTTATCTGTTTTGTATATAATAGTTTATATCTGCTAATCAAAAACTTCCAATGTATCCCTCACCCTCTTCCCCTTTGGTAACCGTAAATTTGTTTTCTAAGTCTGTGAGTGTTTTTGTTTTGAAAATAAGTTCATTTATATCATTTTTGGATTCCACAACATAAGTGATATCATACGGTGTTTGTCTTTCTCTGTCTGACTTTGCTTAGTATGATAATCTCTGCTGCTGCTGCTGCTAAGTCGCTTCAGTCGTGTCCGACTCCGTGCAACCCCATAGACGTCAGCCCACCAGGCTGCCCCGTCCCTGGGATTCTCCAGGCAAGAACACTGGAGTGGGTTGCCATTTCCTTCTCCAATGCATGAAAGTGAAAAAATAAAGTGAAATTGCTCAGTTGTGTCTGACTCCTAGCGACCCCATGGACTGCAGCCCACCAGGCCCCTCCGTCCATTGGATTTTCCAGGCAAGAGTACTGGAGTGGGGTGCCATTGCCTTCTCCAATGATAATCTCTAGGCTCATCCATATTGCTACAAAGGGCATTATTTTATTCTTTTTTACGGCTGAGGGATGTTCATATATATATATTTATACCACATCTTCTTTATTCATCTGTTGATGGACATTTAGGTTGCTTCCATGTCTTGGCTGTTGTAAATAGTGCTCCTATGAACATTGAGGTGCATGTATCATTTTGAATTAGTTTTCATCTTTTCCAGATATATGCCCAGTAGTGGGATTGCTGGGTCATATGGTAGCTCAGTTTTTAGTTTTTTAAGGAATCTCCATACTGTTCTCCATTATGGCTGGATCAATTTATGTTCCCACTAACAATGTTAGGAGGGTTCCCTTTTCTCCATACCCTCTCCGGCATTTGTTATTTGAAGACTTTTTGTGACGACCGTTCTGACTGGCATATGGTCATACCTCATGGTAGTTTTGATTTGTACTTCTCTAGTGCTTAGCAGTGTTAAGCATCTTTTCATGTCCCTGCTGGCCATCTCTATGTCTTGAAGATTTGTCCGTTTAGGTCTTCTGCCCATTTTTTTTTTTTTTTTCTGTCTATATTTTGATTGGGTTTTGTTGTTGTTGTTTGAGTTGAATGAGCTGTTTGTATATTTTGGAAATAAAGCCCTTGGTCACCTCATTTGCAAATATTTTCTCCCAGTCTGTATGTTATCTTTTCCTTTTCTTTATGGTTTCCTTTGCTGTGCAAAATCTTATAAGTTTAGTTAGGTCCCATTTGTTTATTTTTGTTTTTATTTCTGTTGTCTTAGAAGACTGACGTAAGGAAACATTGGTAGTACTTAGAGAATGTTTTGCCTGTGCTCTCTTTTAGGAGCTTTATGGTATCATGTCTTGTATTTAAGTCTGAAAGCCATTTTGAGCTTATTTTTGTGTATGGTGTGAGGGTGTGTTCTAACTTCACTGATTTACATGCAGCTGTCCAGCTTTCCCAACACGGCTTGCTGAAGAGACCGTCTTCTCCATTGTATATTCTTGCCTCCTTTGTCATAGATCGATTGACCGTGGGTATGTGGGTTTATTTCTGGGCTCTCCATTCAGTTCTGTTGATCTGTGTGTCTGTTTTGTGCCAATACCACACTGTTTTGATCACTGTGCCTTGGTAGTATTGTCTGCAGTCAGGGAGCAGTTCCCTCTACTCGTGTATCTAACTGGCAGCTATGTGTTTGAAGTTTCCAACTCTGCCCTAAGCTCTGGATCTGTTGTTGAAATGTGTGCTGTGTCCATTGGAGACCTGAACTTCATCCACGCCAGTTTCCCACCCCCCACTGGAAGGGCTCCAGCCTGCCCACCACATGTCCCTGGTGCTTTTAGCGTGGGAGTTTCACCATTCACTCTCGATTCTCCATGTGTGTGATCTGTTCATGTCCTGTTCTCAGGGCAGGGATGGAGGACCTTCCTCTCCCTGAGGGCAGAGGGGTAAAGGGGCCTTACAGGAGGAAGGAGTTTGGGGTTTCTGGAAGCCAATCATAGAACTGCCCTGAGCCTCAGTTTTCCCACCTGAACTTGGGACATAGTTCATATAAATAGTGGAAAATTCTCTGTATACATTTAAGAAGTGTTCTGAGGGAGTCTTTTTAATAGTTTGGTTACATTGGTGTCTCTCTTAAATCTTTTGTCTTTTTGTTGTGTTTTTCTCTAAGAACATTTGTTCATAAAATTTTAACTATACTCTCCATTTCTCTCCTCTTGATTTCTGTAGCATACCATATCTTTCTGACTTTTCCTTGATTCTTAAACTAGACACAAGGCCCAAGCTAAGCAGAGAAAACCAAACAAAACTTCTGGAGCCCTTGCATGCCTCCCTAGGTCAGCTGTCTCTTAGAGAGAATCAGAAAATGGACACAGTGTGTTCTTGAGTCTGTCGCTCAGCTCCATGAAAGGCCCAGGAGGTCAGAGTTGGGCAGGCAGCCCTCTGTTTCTGCATTTTTCCTAATGTGCCCGATCTCATCTGATCTCAGAAGCTAAGCAGCATGGGGCCTGGTTAGTACTTGGATGGGAGACTGCCTGGGAATACCAGGTGCTGTAGGCTTTTTGCCTCCCCTCTCTCTTGGGATTCCCTGGTGGCTCAGACAGTGAAGAGTCCGCCTGCAATGAGGGAGATCTGGCTTCGATCCGCGGGTCAGGAAGATCCCCTGGAGAAGGAAATAGCAACCCACTCCAGTATCCTTGACTGGAAAATCCCATGGATAGAGGAATCTGGCGGGCTACAGTCCATGGAGTCACCAACAGTTGGACACGACTGGAGACTTCACTGTCATTCCTTAGGAGGGCAGCACTCCTAGACCCATGGATGGAAGGAATCACCTCCTTGTTCCAGGTAACTTACCTAGTTAGTTCCAGGTAACTTTCCCAGAGGACTGCGTGTTAACAGCGTGCTGCCTGTACAGGTCATGGCATCCGGTCCCATCACTTCAAGGGAAATAGATGGGGAAACAGTGGAAACAGTGTCAGACTTTATTTTTTTGGGCTCCATAATCACTGCAGGTGGTGACTGCAGCTGTGAAATTAAAAGATGCTTACTCCTTGGAAGGAAAGTTATGACCAACCTAGATAGCATATTCAAAAGCAGAGACGTTACTTTGCCAACAAAAGTCCGTCTAGTCAAGGCTATGGTTTGTCCAGTGGTCATGTATGGATGTGAGAGTTGGACTGTGAAGAAGGCTGAGTGCTGAAGAATTGATGCTTTTGAACTGTGGTGTTGGAAAAGACTCTTGAGAGTCCCTTGGACAGCAAGGAGGTCCAATCAGTCCATCCTAAAGGAGATCAGTCCTGGGTGTTCATTGGAAGGACTGATGCTGAAGCTGAAACTCCAATACTTTGGCCACCTCATGCAAAGAGTTGACTCATTGGAAAAGACCCTGACGCTGGGAGGGATTGGGGGCAAGGGAGGAGAAAGGGACGACAGAGGATGAGATGGCTGGATGGCATCACCGACTTGATGGACATGAGTTTGGGTAAACTCCGGGAGTTGGTGATGGACAGGGAGGCCTAGCGTGCTGCGATTCATGGGGTCACAAAGAGTCGGACATGACCGAGCTACTGAACTGAACTGAACTGTACAGATAGTCCTTAGGATGATGTGACATGGATTTTCAGTCTCCTCGGATGTGACTACATCACAGGGAGCCCCATGTCCCACTCTTCCTACTTGCAGAGATCAGGGACTTCTACTCAGATCCCAGGAGAACACCATGGCTGCCCCTCCTGCTTCACTCCTGCCCAAGGAGAGATGGTGGGTCTGGGAGAAGGCAGTGAGCAGGTGAGGCTCAGCTCTCCTTTTCATGTGTCCTGTTTTGAGGACCCTCCAGGCCTTGGCTTTGACGTGAGCAAGCAGCCTGTCCCTCTGGTGCGCCGGGGGTCATCCCATCGCTGCTCAGGATGCCCTCTGGTCCCAGGGGTGAGGCCAGCTCTCTCCCGAGCTGCATAAGTGGTCCACCTCTGTTGGTCTGCCTGGCGTGCCTCATTTCCCATGTGCTTCTGAATGTAGGAGGGCGAGACCCCGAGCCCACAGAGAAGATTTCTGCAGACTGGGCTCTGGAGTTGGGGATGTGGATCCTCTTAGCTCTAGCCCTTCTCCTGAAGGCAGGCAGGGCGCTGCCTCATCAGGCAACTTAGATGCGCCATGTACTCGGAAGACGGGGGTGGCGTGTCCAGAGTAGAGATGACAGGCAGCTGCTCCTGCCCGTCTTCCCTCAGCCGGGATGGCGGCTCAGGGCAGGCTGGCTGTGCCAGGCTAAATTAAAACTGGAGGTGCCCTGAGCTTTGTTCTTTTTAAGGCTGCAGTATTTGAGGTGAAAGAGAGGGAGTGAGTCTAAAATAAAGTGTGACTCTGTCGGGGCCATGTGCTCACTGTTGTTGATGGAGGAGGTGAAACCTGTTCCGGGGCTGGGGTCCTGCTCCGTGGCACTGTGGCTGCTGTGCCCAGGACTGCCTGTTTTGATTTTGGGGGAGCACATTCTAGACCTTTGATATTTTCCATTAACACTTGTCCGAATACTGTAACAAAAGCAATATAGCACATCGCACTCTGGCCTCTGCAGCCTGGTATACCAAGGTGTGAACAAGACGTGGTTTTGAGATGCGTGCACTCGCGGCAAACTTGCTTGAAAGAGTGACTACGTTGTGAGTGTAGCAGGGCACACATGTTCGCCATGAGAGTGGTTCTGTCACCCCTCACATGAACATTTGGATGGGGAAGAAGGAATTATTAAACTAGCAAACCCTGGTATCTAGAGTAATCATGTAATAGAATTTATGGAGAGATTGCAGGATTTGGGGGGAAATAACAACTGGAAAACATAGACTAGTCATGAGTCATTTATGGATGAAACCAACTTGGAAAGATCAAGAGTCCACGTGTATGGACAGCGAATGGCCCTGCCTTAGCTTTTTTGCTTCTTGCCCGTGAAGTGAAGTGAGTGTTAGTCGCTCAGTCCTGTCTGACTCTTTGCGACCCGTGGACTGTAGCCCGCCAGGCTCCTTTGTCCACGGGCTTTCCCAGGTGTGAATACTGGAGTGAGCTGCCATTTCCTTCTCTCCACACCTCGACTCCACCACTAAAAAGCTGTGTGACTTCTCTCTGCCCCTTTTCTCTCCTGTTGAGCGGGACAGTCATAGGGGTGTTGGGGGTTGAGTTGATCCACATCGTGTTCAGAACCCCACCAACCCCACACGGCTGGTGCTTTGCACAGCGAGCAGCTGTGAGCAGTCTCCCAGCACAATGCACGGCCACAGCACACACTGTGCTCTTCATCCAGCCCAGGGAATAATAAGGGAGGGGCGTTTGGGATCCCAGTGAGAGTCCAGCTGAAGTATCAGACCATGGAGCTATCAGACCATGGAGCCACCTGCCTTTTCTTCCCCAGTCCCTCTGGAGTTTCCCTGAAGTGCTGATGAGAGGTGGTGGCCACAGCTGAGGTGTCTGCTCAAAATGCTTGCCCTAAGCAGGGGACGGAGGAAGGGGGCTCCCTGCCTTCCCAGACCCTGAGCCCCGGCTGCTGCCTCCCCGTCCCTCCCCTCTGGATCCAGCCATGCTGTGCAGCCAGGGCGAAACTTTTCCTGGAACCAGGCGGGTTGCATCTCTCCCTCCTTTGTCTGGCTTTGTCCGCGTTTCATGCTCTGGCAGCTCATTTGTACCTCACCGTGAAGCCCATTCTTTCTCTTTCAGCTACTGTAATGGCAGACGGGCAGGGCGGTTTTAATGAATTACTGTTTTCTTTTGGAGACGATGCTTTCATTATAAATATAATCACGGACTCATAGCCTTCTGGTCCTTACATATCATTTGCCAGTTAGGATAATGGACTAAAAAAGTCCCTGGGAGAGTGACGGGGACAAAGGTCAGCCTGTAACTCAGCCCTGGGTGCTGGCAAATGAAGTGCCTCGCCAACTGGAAGCAGCATAGATCCAGTCTGCCCACCACATGCATGTGCTGAGAGGTCCGAAAATATTCCTGACCTTTGAGAAAGAGAGATTAAAATTAGTAGGCAGCAATGTGGTGGCCGGCTCCTAGACTTTGCGATGTGGTCATGCCGGAGTGTCTGCCATGCCCACCACATGCTTCTGGAACGGCTGGAGGGCAGAAGGCCGTGCTGCTCGATGTTAGAGTTAATGCAGCGTAATGTCGAAAGCATTTAGGATGGATCTGGCGGCTAATGGGATGTTTCCATCCATTCCTCTAGAGGCCTCGGTCTTGCAGGCACTTCCTCTCTCATTGTTTTTTTCCCTCTCCTCCTCGGTAGTGCTGACATTTGGAACCAGAGACTCATTTATCATGGGTTCTCCTGTGCATTTTACGATGTTTACTGGTACCCCTTACCACTACGTGGCTTCCCAGGTGGCTCGACTGGTAAAGAACCTGCCTGCCAATGCAGGAGCCACAAGAGACATGGGTTGGATCTCTGGTTCAGGAAGATCCGCTAAGGAAGGAAATGGCAACCCAATCCAGTATTCTTGCCTGGAAAATTCCATGGACAGAGGAGCTTGGTGGCTATAGTCCATGGTGTCACAGAGTCAGACACGATCAGCGCATACACTTGCATACACGTGCACACACACACACACTGACTTCTACACACTAGATTCCAGTAGCAACTGCCCTAGTTGTAACAGCAAAAAATTCTGGCAGACGTTGCCAGATGGGGGCAGAATTGGCCCCAGTTGAGAACCACTGCTCAGGAGCTGCCCCCAGGAAGGCCACCGAGGGACTCATGAGCTGCAGTCATGCTCATGTTGAGAGGAGTCTGATTAGACTGATCCTCACCAGGACAGTTGGTGATGGGTTCCCTCGGGAAGCCAGTAATCAGGAGCCCCAGCTGTGTACCTAGTACTGTGTTAGACCCAGAGGATGCAAAGTTGAGTGAAGTTGTTGTCTAAGAAGCTTAAGAAAATGGGTCTTTTGATGGGGCCAGGAGTCTTCCCCTTAAATTGTACTAAATGGGCTTGTTCCTCACTCCTAACTGAGTTGATGTGATTTCCCCCCCACCCCCAACATTGGGAAAATCTGGTTCTGATGGTATCCCATCGGAGGGCCACAGGCCTGGGGTCTACAGACAGACTGGTCATAGGAAAGGCCTTGGGAGGTGACTGGTTGATCAACACCTGGAAGCGTTTAAGTAGGTGACATGGAAGGGTTGAAGGAGCCCCTGGAGAAAAGACACACAGTTGGGCATGAGGAGGAGCAGAGTGAATCTGGGAGCAGAGAGAATCCTACCTACCTGGACTGAAGACCAAGGCATTAAATGATGTGGGTGTGTGTGATGGGTACAAAATACCAAGGCTTTCTGAGCTGTTGATTGGGGAGGATGCTACCTGCTTCATGGGTTCATTGTTTCAAACATGATGATAACAGTTTAAACATTGTGCTGCCCAAATAAAGAGTATTAATAAAATCTTTGGGTACATAGTCTTACAAAGAGACAATGTGATTTTTTACTAAGAAGAATGTAAGGGAATTACTGAAATCAGATTTTGAGCTGGGGAGTAATATGATGGGAATGGGATTTGAGGAAGAAAATTCTGGAAATCACTTTGCTGACAAAGGTCCATATAGTCAAAGCTATGGTTTTTCCAGTAGTCATGTATGAATGTGAGAGTTGGACCATAAGGAAGGCTGAGTGCCGAAGAATTGATGCTGTGGTGCTGGAGAAGAACTGTGGTGCTGGAGAAGACTCTTCAGAGTTCCTTGGTCAGCAAGGAGATCAAACCAGTCAATCCTAAAGGAAATCAACCCTGAATATTCACTGGAAGGACTGATGCTGAAGCTGAAGCTCCAATACTTCAGCCACCTGGTGCGAAAAGTCCTAGATGCTGGGAAAGATTGAGAGCAGGAGGAGAAGAGGATGATAGACAATGAGATGGTTGGATGGCATCACTGACTCAATGGACATGAGTTTGAGCAAACTCTGGGAGATAGTGAAGGACAGGGAAGGCTGGTGTGCTGCAGTTCATGGGGTCACAAAGAGTCAGACACAACTTGTGACTGAACAACAATAGTAATTCTGGAAATGGTACACAGGATGAATTGGACGGGGAGGAGCCAAGAGGTCAGGGTGGAGGTGAGGAGGCTGGTATTGCTGACCAGGTTCCCCCACTACCAGGTCACTGGAGAGGGGCTTTATGGTGGAGGGAAGCTCCAGGGTTATACTTGTGTGTGAAGGGTGATTGGAGGAAGCAGTGGTTGGCCTTGATTCCATAATTTACTGGTTATAGTTAGACTTTATCCTGTTTCCCAAAATGATTGGAAGTGGTGTGGAGTGTTAAAATGACAGAAAACAGTATATCAAACGAATATGGATCATGACAGATTATAAGCAACCAATAGATAGATGATGCCAGGCATCTGGGTTAGGTTAGTTACTGCAGCTGGTTATAAAACCTCCTGGTGGTTTAGTTGTGAAGGGAGACCGTTGCCATTGAACCTTGATGTTTCTCTTTGTTTGGGGTATCCCTTTGAGACAGTCTGGAGGAAGAAACCAGTATTTTGGCTCTAATTTATTTAGATACTCATATTGATACAAAGGCACAGAATATATTTTAAAACAGGTTTACAGTTTTTATTGTGCCCAAATCTTATTAAAGATTTATAAATGCCCAAATCTTATTAAAATGGGCATTTCTTATATTGAGCCTCCTTGAAAAAATGGAGGCCTCTTTAAAAATCCTTCCTCGTTGATGTCTGAGTGATGTCATTTCTGTTTTTAACCAAACCCTTTCTGAGGCTCAGCTGGTGCCCATGGAGCATGGCAGATCTTGGTTCTGGTTTCTTCCAGGACCCCTCAGGGTTATGGGGCTTATTATACATAGTGTGGATGTGTTTCAGTGACATATGTGTGGGCTGAATTCTGCAGAGACAAGGCTTACATTTTGGTTTGAAGAGACTGGAGCAGGACTCAGAAAAGCCAAGAAAAAAAGTGACCACATGTGACCAGTTGTCCATCCGTCTCCAGAACGGGCTGTGGCAGGGGACTTCTATCAGGCGAGAGTTACTGCCTCTCTGGGCAGAGACAGAGCCCTGATGCCTGGCTTGGGGTTTTGATGAAGAGGACCCTTTGTTTTTTCCCAGCTGTTAAAACCTGGTTCTGTCTTTTAATTGGTTTGTATTTATAAATTATGTTTTCCTAGAATTGTTACCTGTTCTTCATCTGTACAGGGTCTTTTGCATTTAATGCAGCTGACTTGATTTAGCAATCGAACTGTTTATTCTTTTGAATACAGCAGTTTGGAAATTAGAAGGCATAAAGGACAAAGAGTGAACGATCCCCTCCCATCCCTGCTGGTCACCCTGGTGTGGCCTGTCAGTGTCATCAGCTTCTTAATGCATCTTTCCAGGGATGGTCTCAGTGTGAATGAGCAAGTGTGAGCACACCTACACATGCACATGTAGTGCTCAACAGTGTAGTGACACAGCCATTCATTTAACTGGCCCTTCCCAAACCCATGCACTGATAGTGAACTGTTGAATGAGAGAACCCATAGACTTTGAATGGCTGTCTGAAGGCAGTTCATACAGTGTTCTTCAAGAGTATTTTTGAAGACCTTTATGAGTATTTTGCAGAGAGAAAGCCAATCAGGGGATCCCCAGCAATTTCCAACCCTGCACAGTGGGAGGACAACTAAGCCTAAAAGAAACACAGGACCTGGGAGGAGCGACTGATCTGTGGAGACAGTCTGTGCGTTCAGTTTTGGGCATGTTGAGACTAGAGTAAGGACCAGATCTCTTACTTAGAAAGAAAGGTACTAGAGGCATGTGAGAGAGGAGAACTGGCTTATGGGTTTAGGGTTGCTTCTGAGGCTGAACTCAGACACAGGAGTGCATAGAATAGCCCATGTTTACCCATTTACTTTAAGTCACATTCCCGGAAGGGTCAGATAACAATACTTAGGGAGAGAGAATTAAGGTTGTCTTTTTGCATTTGCTCTCTTTATTTTTTCTTTAGTTCCCTATCTACACTGTCAGAGTGTTCAGCTCCTCTCTTCATTTCAGCCCTCATTTCCTCTTAGTTCTACAAGTACCTTCATGTTTGGAGGTTACTATCAATCCTTATGAGCCTGGTGGGCTACAGTTCAGGGGTCGAAAAGAGTCAGACACAACTAAACTCGGCACACACAGAAAGAGAGAGAGATCCTTACATTCATACCTTTCTAGTCATCTTCTGTGTCTGCAGCTCATTCTCCAATTAGGAAGTCTTTGAGGTCACAACTGTTTTCATGATAATTCTAAGACATTATTTCCCCTGTTTTCAGCCACTCTCTTTCTCTCCCAAGTGCACAGTGGAATTATCTAGAAGTTATGTGACTTGTGATATCATAGCAGTTTAAATGCATTAGCAGGCAGGTGAGTCTGGCTGTTTGGTATTTGGAGAGACCATAAAGAGATTTACAAAGATGAAAACAAGGCTACTCTTCTCTAAACTATTTTGACTTACGAAGACAGTTATTTTTCTTAAAATATGTTGTTTATGTTAGCATATAGTGGGTTTGTTATTTGACTACATAAAACATTAAAAATTTTCTGTTTTAATTTATAAAAGGTAAATTATGTGGCTATCACCCATGCGTAAACAAAGCTCCTTGGTCCCTTTTGAAAAGTGTCAGGAGTTTGAGATAAAAAACTTGAGGACCCTCATTCTAGCAGGTTTTTTTAGGAGAAGCTTCAGGATTTTGCACATAGTTAAGTTTATTGGTGTATTTATACTTAAATGGTTTGCTCTGAATGATGTTGTCGGCTCATATTTTCTTTCCTTGTTACTCTATCCTGCAAAAGAGTTGCTTTTGAAAACTGAAGATGATGCACTTTTCTTTCCCTTACATGTCACTTTTAAAAAAAATTTTATTTTATTTTTTAACTTTACAATTTTGTATTGGTTTTGCTATATATCAAAATGAACCTGCCACCGGTATACATGTGTTCCCCATCCTGAGTCCTCCTCCCTCCTCCCTCCCCATACCATCCCTCTGGGTTGTTTATGCTAAGACTCCCAGAGGATTGTTTTTCCTTCTGTGAAGTTCAGTAATTAGACTGTGTCTTGGAGTAGGTCATTCTGGGCTTATGTTCTCAGGTACATAGTGTGCTGTTCCAGTGTGTATTTTCCAGTATATATACTTTTTAATTTGAGGAAAGTTTTCTTGTATGTTAGCTTTGATATTGGTTCCGTTCCCTTGTTTTGCTTGTCATCTTCAGGGACTCTTGTTCTCTGTGTGTTAGAGCTTCTTTGTCTACCT
The DNA here is from genome assembly GCF_002263795.3 of Bos taurus. Classification (NCBI taxonomy): domain Eukaryota; kingdom Metazoa; phylum Chordata; class Mammalia; order Artiodactyla; family Bovidae; genus Bos; species Bos taurus. The sequence continues at coordinate 20,753,758 of NC_037351.1, read as the reverse complement.
GTCATCATTTACTTTCTTTTGAATAATTTTCTTCTTCTAGAATTAAAAGAAAATCCTCAGTTTGGACTTCCCTCATGGTCCAGTTGCTGATCCTCTGTGCTCCCAATTCAGGGGGCCCAGGTTCAATCCCTGGTCTGGGAACTAGATCCCACATGCCAAAACTAAGAGTTCGTATGCATACCAAAGATTATCTGTTGTATTTTTTTACTTTTGTGTTTTTTCCAGTTTAATAGTCATTTCTGAGTATTAGTGATTTTCTTTGCTTTAATGTACCTGAATTCTGTAATTTTATTTCTGTGTTCCCAATTCTGATTTATATTGTTCTTTCTTGTCTTATGTCATTTCTCTACACTTTTTATCCCATTTTTAAAAAGAAGTAGGTTACAAATTTGGTTTGTTCTTTAGCTGTGTCTTTCTGGCATGCTTTCCTTGTCTATAAAAGTGTTATTCAGCTCCTTATTCACTTTCCCCTGTAATGACTCTGTGTGCAATTTGGCCTTTATACTTCTTTGTTGTTCGTGTGAAATTAGTTTTCCTGAACTTTTAGAAGGAGCCTTGGTTCAGAGTTATTTTTCTGACTTCACAGAAAAGCCTGTTTTAGTATAGTGTTCAGAAACATGACTGGTTGCATTCTGAGATTTCTGGGCTCTGTCTCTGTCTCTCATTTTTAATTGAATCATCACTTTCCTTTGTATTGTTGCCTTTATCTTGCTCAATTTTGACTCCACTCCCAGCAGTTACTCTATCCTGGAAGGATGTCCTGGGGACCAGTTTTAAGAGTTCACAGGGACTAGACTGCTCCAGTCTCAGAGTCCAGCAGCGGGCTCATGACTTGCCTTGGGCTGGATTGGTCAGGACCGTGCTCAGTTTCAGCTGCTGTTCTCATATCAGCCTGCTGGATTTTCCAGTGAATACCTGTTAGCTATTCTGGGTTCTTCTGACCTCACGACTGTCAGGTGCCTCATCACTCTCCTCTATTTTCTGCCGAACAGATGACAGCACCCCAGGACCACGCAGCTGGTGCTTTGTCCTCATCCACCTGTGTTTTAGTGTTTGTGGAATTTTTTCTCACCTACTTGTACTTGACATTTGTCATTTGATTGTAAAGGCTGTTTATGAGGTTTTTGTTTTGTTATCTGGTTGATTTTTTTTTAAAGATAGTATTTAGAAAATTAAAAATATTTTGAGGTAATTATAGATTTACATGCTGTTATAAGCATGTAATGGTTACATTCTGTTATAGCATACAGAGGGAACTCATTTCTCTATTTTTATGTGTGGTTTTGGAAGAGTTAAAAACCATGCCTCTGTCACTGCCTCCATCTTCATGGAATCCTCTCTTCATTGGTAACTTTTTAAAAAATTCCTTAAAATTGTTATTTAAAATTCATTTTACCATTGTATAACTAACTCCTCAAAACAATAGTGAATGATTTAAAGACAGTAGATTCCTTTCCTATTGTATAAAAGAAGTCTGAGCGTTGCATTCCAGAGCTAGCTAGTATCACAGGTCCAAAGTCATCAGGGACATGGTTCTCTCTCTCTTGATGTTCAGTCGCTCTTGGCACATCCCTTCCTGTACAAGATAACTGCCTGAGCTCTAGTCATCACTTCTATATTCCAGGCAGCAGGGAGGAGGGAGTGTAAAGAGACTTTCTAGAAGTTTCTACCTACTTTAGATTGGCCTGAATTTAGTTCTGTGGCTACAGATAGCTGCTAAGGGTCATGGAAATGAATTCTTCTAGCTGATTGCAGGGCCACCCTAAGTAAAATGGGGGTTCTTTTCCTAAGAAAGAATGGGAGAGTGAATATTGAGGTAGGCAACTCAGAAACAAATGGAGTTTTCCTTCAATGAGCTTGAGCACAAGCTTACAGAGAGTGAATAAATATGTTAGAAGTAAAAAGGACATTTTGAGTGCAATTTTAATCTTAACATCTTTTTCTTATTAAATTTATGCTGTTTTGCAAATTAAAACAATTCAGTGCTATGAATTGAACTTTCTGCACAAATCTCAGGATGCTGATGGAATCACAGTCAGCACAGATATTTCATCTCTTGGGAGCAGTGGTGGGAGAGGGGAGACGGCTCCCCTGTCTGTCTTTCTGGCAGTACTTCCTAAGTCACTGTCTCTTAAGTGTAGTAACAAGCCGACTCCCTAGAACATCCAAGCTGTGATGACTGTGGATTTAAAGGGTTCCTTGGCTTCCTAACTTTGCTGATTTAGATTGGTAAGCATCCATATCGGGGAAGGCAATGGCACCCCACTCCAGTACTCTTGCCTGGAGAATCCCATGGACAGAGGAGCCTGGTAGGCTGCAGTCCATGGGGTTGCTAGGAGTCGGACACAACTGAGTGACTTCACTTTCACTTTTCACTTTCATGCATTGGAGAAGGAAATGGCAACCCACTCCAGTGTTCTTGCCTGGAGAATCCCAGGGACGGGGGAGCCTGGTGGGCTGCCGTCTATGGGGTCGCACAGAGTCGGACACAACTGAAGCGACTTAGCAGCAGCAAGCATCCATATAGCCTCTAAAACATAAGTACCATGGGGAGAAGTGTAGGGTGAATTTTCCATTTTCATACTGAAGCTGGAATGTCCTCACGGGATTTTTTGCAGTTCCCTGATAAACTGGAGTCAAAGAATTTGACAGAATCCAAGTCTGATGTTGGGTTGGGGGAAGTTGTGTTGGGCTCACTCTTGTATGAAGTGTGACAAGCCACACATGGTCTCTGGTGACAGTGAAGAGGCTCACCTTCTTATTGCCATCATGTGTGTGTTGGCTGTTGTGGATAATGCTGCTGTGAACACTGGTGTACCTATATCACTTTAGGATCCTGCTTTCTATTGTTTTGGTTATATATTCAGAAGTGTTGTTACTGGATCTTGCATGTGTGCATGCTCGGTCATGTCCGACTCTTTGTGACCCCATGGACTGCAGCTTGCTGGGCTTCTCTGTCCATGGAATTTTCCAGGCAAGAATACTGGAATGGGTTGCCATTTCCTCCTCCATGGGATCTTGCCAACCCAGGGACCGAACCCGTGTCTCTTGCATCTCCTGCACTGGCAGGTGGATTCTTTACCACTGCGCTACGTGGGAAACCCCTGCTGGATCATATGGTACTTTTACTTTTAATTTCTTGAGGAAACACCATATTGTTTTCCATTGTGGCTGCACCATTTTACATTCTCACCAACAATGCATGAAGTTTTGATTTCTCTATACTCTTGCCAACAATTGTTATTTTTGATTTTGGTTTGACAGCAGCAGCTCTAAGGGGTGTGAGGTGATATCTCATGGTGGTTTTGATTTGAATTTTTACCATTAAATTTTTGAATCCTTACTTTCCTTATCTTCAAATGGAGAAATCCTGGGCTATTCTTTATATGTTGAATGCGCATTTGCTTTGGAGTCAGATTTCCACATGGTCCATGTGCTGCCACATGGGCTGAAAGAAGCTTCCTCTGCGCTTCATGGCATTGTATGTTCAACTCTTGTAGTAAAACTGTTACCTCATTATAGTTGTGCTCCAGAGCCATATGAGTTTTACAAAAAGAAAGTAAAATGGAATCACAGAGGCTAAGTTAATTGCCTTTTAGTAAAATCTCTGGATCCATAAGAGACATTTTTTTGTTTCTTATTTTACATTTGAAGAAGATCTTGTCATTGCTTTTTCAAAATTACTTGCTGTTTTCCAAAAGGTTGAAAATTAAAATTCTGCTTAATTGGGAGAGGTGCTAAGCTTTGAATACTGTAATTACTCAAATTAGAGCTGCATTGTAATAACTAAGGTTCTGCTAGCATTTTAGCTGATGTTGGGGGTGGGGAGGTTGTTCAGGCTCTTCACCAGCAAGACTTTGGTCAGAAACACCCAGAATCTTCAAGAAAAAAATTGGCATTGTTTTTCCTTAAGTAGACCACTTACCTTTAATAAAATAATATATCTTGGCTCTCAGTTTCTCCGTTATTTCAGCTGTTTGTCATTTTCCCCTGTGCCTCGTCTTTCTTGCTCTTTGCCTTCCCTTATTCAGAACCTCAGGATTTTGAAATACCACCCTCCACTTCAGGTCATGCTTGTCTGCAAGCTGGTTTCAAGTCACACATGTTTGCAAGCAAGTTATTGACTGTTTCTCCCTTTAATCACTGCTTTTTAAAAAGATCTGTGGTAAAATATATCCCCATCAAATTAACCATCTTGGCCATTTGGTAAGAGTACAGTTCAGTGGTATTAAATTATTCACATTGTTGTGCAACCTTACCACCATCCGTCCTCAGAATGAATCTCATCTTGCAAATCTGAAACCCCAGACACATGAAACAGCAACTCTCCATTTCTTCCTCCCCCAAGTCCCTGGCAACCACCCTTATACTTTCTGTCTCTATGAATTTGATGACTCTTAGGTTCCTCATAAAAGTAGAATCATACGAAGAAGAGATAGAGATACTGTTCGTGCCCACTTCCCTTCTAAATGGGAGGGAGAATTTTCTTTTTTTTCAATGTGGTTGGTTGCTCTCTGTCTCCCCCAACCCCTGTTCCTTAGTGGAGACCCCTGAACCTTGCTATACGAAGTGTCGTCTCTAGACCGGCAGCATTGGTGCCATGTGGTTAGGAGGCACCATCTCAGGCCCCACGCAGATCGCTGGGTGAATGGTGAACCTTTCAAGTGGAGACGTGCCTCTCTGGTTGATTTGAAGGGAGGCGTCTGTGAGACCCTGGCCTGCAGGCTGGGGAAGCGACAGGCATGGGGGGTAGTCTTCTCACCCAGCCTGTCCCCAGCCCTGGGACAGTGGGGATGACTGGGGGCGGGGGGCAGTGGAGGGCTCACCCACATGACCGGGAAGTGGGTGCCTACAGCCATCTCCGTTGAGATGGAAGCCTTTTTTCTCCTTGGACAGTGGAGGAGAGGACCTGGCCTAGAAGCAGATGGTCAGAGAAGAAAAGGGGATGTGCAGACATTTTAGGGAGGAAAGCCCGGGAGGTGGTGGGGGCCACAAGCTTCTGTCTGTGTTTCAGTTGTGAAGGTCGCAGTTTGGCTGGCCTCTTGTTCCAGTGGGACCCCTGGGTGACTTGGATAACGTGATGCATGGTCTTTCTCACCCGTCAGGAACATCTGAAGGAGGAGCAGGCAGGTGACTTCAAGAGAGTGGGGGCCCAGGAGCTGGATGCCAGGTTCCTGCCCATTGCCTACTGCTGTGTGGCTTTGGCTGGGTCCCCGCCTCTCTCTGATCCCCAGTTTCCTAGTCTGTAAAATGAGCACAGCTGCATCCCATGCTCTCTGGAGGAAAGCTTTCTCCCAGGCTTTTGTGAGGATCACATGTGGCCAGGGAAATGAAAGGGCTGGAAGCCTGTGAGCTCTTTGTTCCCTTGGCCTCAAGTTTCACGGATGAGGCCTCTGTGTAGGAAACCTCACCTGGGGTGCGCCACCGGTCAGCGACAGTTGGCTCAACCAACCTGAATGCCCGTTGTGCCAGTTTATTGATTTAGAAATATGTTAGCCACCCAGGAGACAATGCCAGCAGGGATGTGGCCGGCTCCTCTCTCTCCTCACAGGACTGTGGGCTGGGGGCTGGGGTGCAGACGGGTGTGAGTGGGGAGGTTCGTTCGCTGTGTGACTCACGTATTTGATGGCGTCAGGTGGGGGAGCCCAGTGTGACCCGCCTGTCTCACAGGGACTGGAACCTGTGGGTCAGGACAGGTTTCCCTTAGCGCTGCCACCAGCAGGATTGTGAAGATTTTTACACTACCATCTCACATATTTAGGTACATGTGTGCAACTTTTTATGAGTTTATTGAGATGTAAATCAAACATACCATAAAACTCCCCTTCCTTTAGAAAGCATTCAGAATTCTCCCTGGCTTTATTGTGTGTTCATAGATTTGTACAACCATCACCACTACCTAATTCCAGAACTTTTTCATTAATCCTCTAGAGACACATTGAACCCAACAGCAGTTACCCTCCAAGAAGCTCCATGACTCTCCATTCCCCTCTCCATGTCCTTGGCAACCAGTAGTCTTCTTGTCTCTAAGATTTGTCTTTTCTGGAAATTTCATATGTGTGTGTGCTCAGTCATGTCCGACTCTTTGTGACCCTATAGACTGTAGCCCGCCAGGCTCCTCTGTCCATGGGATTCTCCAGGCAGGTAAGAATACTGGAGTGGGTTGCTGTTTCCTTCTCCAGGAGATCTTCCTGACCCAGGGATCAAACCCCCGTCTCCTACATCTCTTACATTGCTGGCAGATCCTTATTACTGGGCCACCTGGGAAGTTTGGAAATTTCGTATAAATGGAGTCATATGATAAGTGGCCTTTGTGTCTGGTTTCTTCCATTTAGCATAGTGTTTTCAAGCTTCATGGCTTCTCTTGTGGCTCAGATGGTAAAGAGTCTGCCTGCAATGCAGGAGACCTGGGTTCGATCCCTGGGTAGGGAAGATCCCCTGGAGAAGGAAATGGCAACCCACTCCAGTACTCTTGCCTGGAAAATCCCATGGATGGAGGAGCCTGGCAGGCTACAGGGGTTGCAAAGAGTCAGACATGACCAAGCAACTTCACTTTCACTTTTCAAGCTTCAGCTTTGCTGTAGCATGGGTCAGTACTTAATTCCTTTGTGTGGATGAACACTGTTGCGTTGTACGGACTTAGCACGTTTTGCTTGTCTATTTCTCAGTTTATGGACATCTGAGTTGTTTCCACCTTTTTGGCTATTAGGACTAATGCTATTGTGAATATTCATGGACACTCTTTAGGTGAACATATATAAGTTTTTCAGTTCTCCTGCATATCTACATTCTTTTAATGTTCATTAAAAAATCTGTTGGTTTCTTTATGTGGGACTGTTTTACACACAGTGCTTTTGAGGTTGTGATTGATCATTTTAGCCCTAAGAAGAGGAGAAGATGACATGGAGCGGGGGCCTCTGGGGCAGGCACAGGGTAGGAGAAAAGAACCGAGTTGGCAGGCTTGGCCTTTTTAATTTTTCAAAGCAGAAAACCTGTCTGAGCTCCAGACGGCTGGCGAGAAAGCCAGCCGTCTCTTACTCTTCCTTTCATCATGGCAGCCAGGAGGCCTTCCTGAGTAAAGATCCATAAACTGTGATGACTGCAGAGGACCTGAGTGCTCCTCTTGATCAATATCCAGGTATCCTGGTCAGTATCTTGATGTGTATGTGAAAGTGCCCCAGGGAGGAAGGCTGACATGTCCATGGTCTCATAGTTGGCAACCAGCAGGGCCTGGACTAGAGTCCACTCTTCCGTGACTTTGATCCGTCATCTTTCCCTGACATTCACAGTCTCTCCTTTGAGGTGACACTATGGGAGCCCTTTGAAGCTCGGTCCTTTATGTCTGAAAGGGAAATGGCTTTGTGCAGGGTGGAATTTCATCTCTCTCTGAATTTTAAGACCTTAGCAAATATGTTCCAGTTTTCAGAGTATCTAAACTAGAACCACAATGAGTTTTCATCAGCTGGAGAAAACCCACCGTTTACACACGGCAGCCTCTTTTGTTTCACATCTGCCAAGAGGCGCGTTGGCCAGGCTTGAAGCTGTGGCCAACAGTGACGCAAGTCAGAAACTCCAGCTGGCCAGGGGGTAGGAAAGTTCTCCTTGGTTAGACTTTGCTAAGTCATGACAATGAAGTGAAAAATCTGTGAGCAGAGTTTTGTGTGGAAGGGGCTGTGGTGGTGCGGGGTGCAGGTTCCTGGGCTCCTCAGGAACTGCTGGGTGATACCCTCCAAGGCCAGAGCTGGAGTGGGCCCCGGGGCCCCTGGAAAGCTCTGGGCAGGTGGAGGGGGCCAGGAGCTGTCTCTGGGGCTTCTGTCTTCCTATCTCCTTTGGAGACAGGGCTGTGTTCTGTCCTCCACAGCCTTCCTGCAGCCCTCCCTTTGGAAGGAGACTGGCTGAATAGGTCGGACATTGCTGAAGGTGACAGGTACCCCAAGGCATACCTGTGTAGAAAGGATTGTGATTCATTGACACCCTCCCCCCTCCCCGCCCCGGATTCTCTTCCTGCCTTAGAAAAAGATGTCTCAGGGGACTTCCCAGGAGGTCCATCTTCCCACACAGGGGCTGCAGGTTCCATCATGGAGGTGAGATCCCATATGTCTCGGGCCAAAACCCAGAATGTAAAAAACAGAAGGAAGAGCATCACAAATTCAATAAAGACTTTAAAAATGGCCCACATCAAAAAAAAAAAAAAAAAAAGGATGTCTCAGATCATCTCCAAGGTGAGTGCGACGTCCTCCTTTGGTGCTGCCTACTGAGTTTGGAACATTAGAAACCCACATGTGTGCCGGGGCATTTTTACAGATTCATGCTCTCACAGTGGAATTTATCATTCAGGGGTCTTCCCATTCATCTTTATAATAAAAGTTATGCTCCAGAGTTTTCACACTTAGTTATTACAAAAAACACTGGGGAGTTTAGTGAAAAACACACACTAAAATGTCATAAGAAGATATTAGCAAAATACAAATTTCTTTTTTTTAATTCAACAAAAGAATTTTTTCCTTATTCTTAATTTTTGTTATTTTTTTAACACCTAAACATTTTGTATTGGGGTATAACCAATAAACAATGTTGTGGTAGTTTTAGGTGAACAGCAAAGGGACTCAGCAATACATATACATGTATCCATTCTCCCCCAAACCCCCTCCTATCCAGGTTGGTACATAACATTGAACAGAGTTCCCTGTGCTGGACAGTAGGTCCTTGTTGGTTATCCATTTTAAATATAGCAGTGTCTACATGTCCACTCCAAAATCCCTAACTGTCCCTTCCCCCGGCAACCATGAGTTCATTCTCTAAGTCTGTGAGTCTCTTTCTGTAACAAGCCACAGATTTCATTAGAGTAATTTACTCTGTGAATTGTTCCAGAGTTTTCCCAGCACCTGTCAGTCAAAGACACTTTAATTTCCCATAGGAATAGTGGTCACTGGATTGGGATGCCAGAGCAATTTCTAAACAGAAATAGTGTCTGGACCGCTCTGCAGCCCAGTGGGGTTTGACTTCCTGGGGGTGAGGTCTGGGCAGTTTGTCCTTTAAAAGTTTCCCCACGTGATTCTCAAGGGTGCTTACTCACACCCCAGAACCCTCGGGGTTACTGTAGCTGAACCCTTGCTCTGCGTTCCGCCTGCACTAAGTGCTCGGCTTGTGGATCACATTTCTGCCTCATTAGGAGGTGGTTTCATTATCCCCTCCATGCAGAGGCAGCTTCCCAGGTAAGTAGCTTCCGGGCCCCCACCTCCAGGCTGTCCCTGGGAAGTCTGGGCAGCGCCGGCCCCCATCCTGGGCCTCCCCCACCTCCTGAGCTGTCCTGCCTCCTACTGAGCCCTCTGGAGAGCAGCCTGCACTCAGGCAGGTGCTAAGGGTCGTCTGCCGAGGGGGTTGGTGACACACCTCCTGGAACACAGGCGGAAGCTCCGGGCCTGGCTTTGGTCCGTGGCCTTGGCCTCTTACTGCTCTGTGACCTCACTTAACCTCCCCAGGTCTCCACTTCCTCGTCTGTAAGTGAGGGATCGTAGTGCTTGCCTTATAGGGTGGCTGGGAGAATTAAATGAGACAGATGCATGAAGACTTGGCAAGGCAGCTGATGCAGCAAAAGGTCGAGGGTTGTGTATCATGTGGCCCTCCCCGACCTGGCCCCAGATGCCTGCAGGGCAGTTTCTCAGCCTTCAGTGTGCTTTTGCAGCACCTGGGCACGTGGATTTGGTAGGTCTGGGCAGGGCCTGAGATCCTACTTCTCTGCCAGGTTTCTAGGTGAGGCCAAGACCTGAGTCGTCAGCTCCTGGGATTCTCATGCACCCATCGCGGTGGCTAGGAGGGTGCCGATGGTGTGACCCCAGGGCAAGCTGAGTCCTTACACGTTCACAGTGCTGTCCCGCCCACTCTCAGAGCTGAGGGCACCATCCTTGCTATTCTAATCGTGTAGCTTTTGTGTAGAATTTTTTCAGTCCTTCCAGTTACTAATCATTCAGTTCATTTCAGTTGCTCAGTGGCGTCCAACTCTTTGCGACCCCATGACTGCAGCACACCAGGCTTCCCTGTCCATCACCAACTCCTGGAGCTTACTCAGACTCATATCCATTAGTCGTGATGCCATCCAACCATCTCATCCTCTGTCATCCCCTTCTCCTCCTGCCTTCAATCTTTCCCAGCATCATGGTCTTTTCCAGTGAGTCAGTTCTTTGCATCAGGTGGTCAAAGTATTGGAGCTTCAGCTTCAGCATCAGTATTTCCAATGAATATTCAGGACTGATTTCCTTTAGGATGGACTGGTTGGATCTCCTTGCAGTCCAAGGGACTCCCAAGAGTCTTCTCCAACACCACAGTTCGAAAGTGTCAATTCTTCAGTGCTCAGCTTTCTTTATGGTCCAACTCTCACATCCATACATGACTACTGGAAAAACCATAGCTTTGACTAGATGGACCGTTGTTGGCAAAATAATGTCTCTGCTTTTTAATATACTGTCTAGGTTGGTCATAACTTTTCTTCCAAGGAGCAAGTGTCTTTTAATTTCATGGCTACAGTCACCATCTGCAGTGATTTTGGAGCCCAAGAAAATAAAATCTCTCACTGTTTCCACTGTTTCCCCATCTATTTGCCATGAAGTGATGGGACTGGATGGAGAAGGCAATGGCAACCCACTACAGTACTCTTGCCTGGAAAATCCCATGGACGGAGGGGCCTGGTGGGCTGCGGTCCATGGGGTCACTAGGAGTCTGACACGACTAAGCGACTTCACTTTCACTTTTCACTTTCATGCATTGGAGAAGGAAATGGCAACCCACTCCAATGTTCTTGACTGGAGAATCCCAGGGAGGGGGGAGCCTGGTGGGCTGCCGTCTATGGGGTCGCACAGAGTCAGACATGACTGAAGCAACTTAGCAGCAGCAGCAGCAGATGGGACTGGATGCCATGATCTTAGTCTTCTGAATGTTTAAGAAAACTAATCATTACATATAAGGAATTATATGTTAATACTGTGATGTCAAATTAATGCATTATTGAATGATGATGCATTGATGTGCTGTTTAATTTTCCTGCTTTTATGAAGTCTTTACTGTTTTATTTCCCTTCTCCAGGGAATCTTTCCGACCCAGGGATAGAACCTAGGTCTCCTGCAATGCAGGTGGATTCTTTACCATCTGAGCCACCAGAGAAGCCCTGTTTTATTATTATTTTTTAACATATTAGATTCCAGCAAGTAGATCAGGAAATGAACATGGTGTTGGAAGTTTAGGGTTTAATTCCTGGCACTGCCATTTAGTAGCTCTTACCCCAGCCCTTTATGTGTGCATCTGTGAAATGGGTCAAATAGAACCCACAGAACCGGGTTGTTAAAGGGCAATGATCTGGAGGCTCAGATACCACCATTTTGTCTCGTTATATTTTAAGGCAAAAACTCTTAATTTGCAGAAGAATTTAGTTCAAAAATCAAAACATGTTTTTAAAGCTCTGGAGATGTTCCTCTCTCTTGTCCTCTCTGCTTTGGTGGTGGTGGTTGGAGGGGGTTGTTATGCTAGGAGCCAAATTGATAGCATGAAATGCAGTGACTGCAGGATACAATTTAAATTGTAAAGTTTTATGTGTTTTGCCTACATTATTTGAATGTGTGACATCTTTTGAATAAATAAAATGCAGGTAAAAATAAGATAATCAAAACTCCAAGAGGAATAAAGCTCAGGACCAGTATTCTAGAACTCGGGAGGAGCAAAGAATCCGTCTGCATAAGGTTCCCAAGGAGCCAGCTGTGAGGACATTTTTAGATGACTGTGAATGTGTCAAAATATGGAACAGATGTGCTTCCTGTCTGTATGGAAGAATAACTCCTGCTTGTGGCTGTAAGGTTCATGATGCTGGGAATTGCATAATAATTATTTTCCCTCTTCTCCCTCTTTGTTGGTTAAATGAAGCGAGGCAGTTTCTATTTAAAACACGGTGCTGTATGTCTTATTTGCCTGTGGGCTCCAGAAGTTGAAGCAGCTGTGCAGGGGTCTGTGCACAGCATTGCTAACTAAGCGCATAGTAGGTTCTTGATAATGGTCGCATTGCAGATTTCAGGAGTGGGGACTTTGATCAGCACTGAGTTATATTGTGAGCTTCCCTGGTGGTTCAGTGGTAAAGAATCTGCCTGCCAATGTAGGAGACGTGGACTTGACCCCTGAATCAGAAAGATTCCCTGGAGAAGGAAATGGCAACCCACTCCAGTATTTGTGTCTGGAGAATTCCATGGACAGAGAAGCCTGGCAGGCTACAGTCCACGGGGTCACAAAGAGTTGGACATGACTTAGGGACTAAACAAGTTCATATTGTGGCTCTTGTCTGGTTTTTAAAGCAAGATGGCACCTGCATTTAGAGGCAATGGGAGATGAGTGCTGGCTTCTGTGAAGTGTTCATGGGCTGGCCCTGGGTCCCATGTCTGCTGTACATGATAGGTAGCAGCATCCCCACTGTTCGTGGACTTACTGACTTACGTACTGGGTACATGGCGTGCCCCAGAAATGTGGATTTATGCTCTCAGAAGGACAGCTCACAAGCTCAGCAGTCCCCCTGCCTTGCTTATTATTTTCATGTTTGTGAGAGCTAAATATTACACCTTTGCAAGAGTTTCCTTTCCGAGAGTCTCTCTGTGTGCTTGAAAACACAGGTTTGGACACGTGTGGGGGTGAGAATGGTGGGACCCTCCGACATAGCATTAGAGGTGGTGGTGGTAAGAGAAGGATTCGGATTCCTCTTACACCTGACACTGAGAGGAGGGATGGTCTGATTAGCAAATTCTGTTTTTGAAAGTTGTCTCCCATCTAGTCTGCCAGTCCATCTCATTGTGGAATGAATGAGTTTGATCTGATTGCCTTTTACCTGAAATCAGCTGCCCACTGGGACTGAGTGCTCTTATTTTTGGAGTATTATTAGGGACTTTTGGAGTTCATTATGTATATTCTGGCTGGTAGCTCAAGAGTCAGAATAGCCTATAAATCACTTCCCTGAGTTCATAAAGAGGAAGGGCTGTCGGAGGAGGTTGTATGTTAATGGTGGTCCCTAATGGTCCCTCAGGGGATGTGATCTGACCACCCTTGGGTTCTCAAGCTGCTCTGTCACATCACCCACACACCCACACACCCCATCCACCTGTAAACATGTAAACATCCCTGCTGAGGGATGAGGTCATGTATGAGTCCAGGGCTTTGCACATAGAGGCCCTCAGGGGCAGTGATCTGAGTGAAATGTGTGATCTGACTGCATCACATATAAGGATGCTCTGCCGTCCTCTGCTTTCCCTGCCCCTCTCTATCTACCCTTTGTCTTCCTTTTCCCAGGAATGTCCTTGTTCCTCTTCCCTGATTGTGCAGGAGCATGGTCCAGAGTCACCTGTGGAGGTTTTTAAAAATTTATTTATTTTTGGCTGAGTCTTCATTGCTGCGTGGGCTTTTCTCTAATTGCAGCAAGCGGGAGCTGCTCTCTAGCTGTTGTGTGCACAGGTTTCTCACTGCGGTGACTTCTCCTGTTGAGGAGCTTGGGCTCTAGGGCCATGGGCTTCAGTAGTCGAGGTGCATGGGCTTAGTTGCTCCTTGGCATGTGGGATCTTCCCAGATCAGGGATGGATCCTGTGTCTCCTGCATTGGCAGGTGGATTGTTTACCACTGAGCCACCAGGAAGGCCCTATGGAGGTTTTTGAAAAAGCAGATGGAGGCAGACCCAAGCTGCTTTTGTAAGGCTTTCTGGGTGATTCCTGTGTTCAGCCGGATTAAGAATTACTACTTTACAGATTCTCCTTTTGCTCCAAGTCTCCACTAGTTCATTGATCCTCCCTAAGTTGCATTCCCTCACGAGTGTTCTCCCTGTTGTCTGAGCTCATGAGCAATAATGATGTGTTAATAGTAACAGCCCTGATGCTCTAGTCACACATCGGGACTGTGTTAGGAGCCTCACGCTCATTATTTCAGTCTAATTCAAGTCTAACAGGCTTGCAAAAAAGGTGTTGTCATCTCCATCTTACAGATAAGAAAACTGAGGCTTAAAAAGATTCATGGACTGCTAAAGTCAGACACAGGTTTTAAGTGGGAGAGCAAGAATTTGAATTGAGGTCTACCGGAATCCAAAGCCACGTCCTCTCCATAAGTTACATCACGAGACTCTGCTTTGAGCTTTGCAGACACCCAATACTAAGTCATATCCAATGAAGAGTAGGAGTCAGTGTCGACTCTGCAGGCAGATGGCCTGGACTTGAATCCTGGCTCTGCTGCTTGTCGGCTGGGAGCTTGAACATCCTACTTACCTTCTGTCCCTCAGCGTCCTCATCTGTGAAATGGTGAGAATAATGGTACTTTCCCTGTCGGGTTGCTGTGTGCTGAATGGAGGCTGGTATGTGATCTGTGATGTCAAATGTGTTTTCAAAATTGAAGTGGAGTTGGTCTACAGTGTTGTGTCTGTACAGGTGTACAGCAGCGTCCAGCAAAGCGAATGTTATGCATACATATATATCCACCCTTTTTGAAGATTCTTTTCATTATAGATTATCACAAGGTAATTGAGTATAGCTCCCGGTGCTATACAGTTGGTCCTTGCTGTTTACCTATTTTATATATAGTAGTGTGTATCTGTTAATCCCAAACTCCTAATTTACTCCTTTGGTATAAATTTAGTCCCTTCCCTTGTGGTAACCTGAGTCTATGAGTCTATTTCTGTTTTGTAAATACTTCATTTGTGTCATTTTTTTTAGATTCCAGATTTAAGTGATATGTGATATTTGTCTCTGTCTAACTTCACTTAGGTCAAATATATATATTTTTAAGCAGCACAGTCCTTTCTTTATATATCTTATGAGGGAAGCAGATGTCAGGTGGGTGAGGATGAGGCCTGGGCTGCTCACATTCCTGTGGAGAGGGGCCCCTGCAACCCCGAGGACCGCCTTTTGTAGAGCCTGTGAGGGTTACCCTTCTCCAGGGTAATTCTCTGTCCTGTCCATTTACTAACCTTTAAAATCAATGACAGCAAATTTACTTGCTTATTATTATGGTCAACTGCGGTGGTTCTGTCACTCAGTTGTGTCTGACCCTCTGTGACCTCATGGACTGTAGCCCGCCAGGCTCCTCTGTCCGTGGGATTTCCTAGGCAAGAATCCTGGAGTGGGTTGCCATTTCCTTCTCTAATGGTCAATGGCAGAGGAAAAGCAAAAGCTGAATGGTGTGCAGAAATTGGGCCATATACATGCGGAATCTTAAAGATGGTCCTGGTCACTAAGGAGAACGTCCGCCTTGGCCTGGTGATACTCTGTCTCTGTTGGCAGGATGTGCAGGGCAGGGCCTGCTCTGTGGGTGGTCATGTCTGCCCAAAGAAGGGTGTCTGAGAAAGAGCAAGCCTCTTGCTTCTAGGTGGGAGTGGTGTGGGCAGGGCTCACAGGTGTTACAGGGCAGCTGAGAGTTGCTGAAAACGAGGAGTGAAGGGCATGGAGGACACTGGGGAAGGGAACTCTGTTGGCACCGAGTGGGAAGATGCTTTCCAGAGACTTCTTGGCAGACAGGGGCCTCATCAGGGAATGATCGGAGCTCAAGAACAGCACACACTGGCTCATACCCGGGACATCGTGCCAGTAGTTACCTGGAGCTAGGGTTGGATTGCCAGGGATGAGCACCAACACGGCCAAGGAGTTGTCAGGAAGGCGCCAAGGGTAGAGATATAGGGATCTGGCCAGGGCTGGGGGCTGTCCTTCATGAGGAAGACGGAAGCCGTCTAGAGCCCAGGAGCCAAGCCCACAGTGTGTAGTGGATTGTGTCTTTGGGAAAGGCAGGCCTCATGACCCTGCTGTTAAAGGGACTCACTAATGGGCTGTCTAAGTAAAGAGACTCAGGCAAGCGGTCACAAGGCAGATAAGTTGACCTGGTCATTGTTACTGCTGGGAGGGGCTCCTGGGACTCTGCTCATTGTGCCTGCTGGGGAGCCAGGCCAGAGATGCAGTGACTGAGTCCAGGGACACAGCCAGTTAAAAGCAGGGCCTTGGTCCAGTGCTTCTTACAGAGCTGAGCCTTGCTGCCTAGAGAATTCCTTCCTTTCCTGGGAGAAGATACCAGGACTGGCATCCTCCAGCGACCATGGGGAACCTTGAGAGGAGCTCTTCCTCGAGTGTGGCTGAGGGGTCAGCTCACCACCTTTAGCCCCTGCTTTCCAGGGTGCAGACGAATGAAGTCTGAAGCATGCAGGCTTGACATCCTAGACAGGAGAACTGATGACAACACAAGAGACTACAAAACTCTGCATCCGCCTCACTGGCATCACGCCTGCTCCCCTCCTTCCACACTGGTTAGCCCCAGTTGTCTTTCCCTGTTCAAAGCAGAGCTTGCTCATCCAGCAGACCTTCTTATTTCATCTGTCTTTCTGGGTGCCCACACATGTGTGTTCCCAGGGACCCCTGTGAGTTATCCTGGACTTGCCTTCTCTTCTCCTGGGCTCAGTGCTCCTTGACCTTGTGTCTCATCTTTGTGCTCTTGGTGCCAAGCAGTGCGTCCATTTCAGGGCCCAGGATGCAGTAGGTGCTCAGTAAGTTGTTGAGTGAGTGAGTGATTAAAGACGTGGTAGTTTGTAGTCAGTCTCCAGCAAGTTCCTGGCTGCTAGGAAAAAACCCAAAGCTTGGGTGTTTGTCCCGGAGCTCTGCTGGTGCGGTGAGCTGGGTCTGCTCCAACAGCTGTGGAGGCGGCCTGAGAAAGAGGCATTGCTCTTCCACTCTGAGTGGAAGTGACTTGGTGGTGGATTGTCCTACTCGCACTCAAACTTCAAAGCGAAATGTCCTCTCTGCCCAGAAGGCTTCTGTCAGTTCCACTCATTGCTGATGGAGAAAGCAGTCAGAGCAGCAGTGCTCGTGAGAAAGGGCTTGATCAGAGGGAAGGGAAGGGACGTTACCCAGGAGCCCCACCCTCACCCCAGCCACAGAGCTGTGAGCCTACCCAAAGTATAGCCTCTTACATCTTTTTTTTTTTTTTTTTTTAAAGAGAGGCTTAATGAACAGTAACCCACATACTACACAATTCACTCAGAGTATGCAATTCAGTAATCATTAGTATGACAGATTGTGTAACCACAATTTTAGGACATTTCATCACCCTAAAAAGAAACTTCATATCCATTAGCAGTCCCCCTTCATGCCCCACTCACTTCCCCAGTCCTGGCAACCTCTCACCTCCTTTCTGTCTCAATTGATTTGCCTGTTCTAGTGACTTCATTATAAATAGAGGCATACATACATAGAGTTTGTGGTCTTTTGTATTTGGCTTCTCTCACTTAGCATAATGCTTTCAAAATTTACTCAGCACTTCATTCCTTGCTGTGGTTGAGTAATTTTCCATTGTATAGACATACTATTAATACATCTTGTTTGTTCATCAGCTGATGGACATTTGAGCTGTTTTGACTTTTTGGCTCTTACAAATAATGCTGCTGTGAACATTCGTGTGCAGGTTTTTGTGTGGTCATGTGTTTTCATTTCTCTTGGGTATATATATCTAGACAGGAATTATTAGATCATGTGATAAGTCCATGTTTAACATTTTAAGAAACTGTGAAACTGTTTTCTGAAGCAGCTGTATCGTTTTACATTCCCACCAGGAATGTATGAGGGTTTCAGTTTTTCCACATTCTTGGTAACATTTGTTATTGTCTGTCTCTGATTATTGTCATTTTAGTGGGTGATTTTGATTAGTATTTCCCTTATGGTTAATCATGTTGGCATCTCTTTAACTGCTTATTGGACATTATTGTTTTTGAAGAAAAGTTTTTCAAATCCTTGGCCATTAAAGAATTGGTTATTTGGCTTTTTAATTCTTACGTTGTAAGAATTCTTTGTATATCCTGGATATAAGTCCTTTATCAGATATGATTTACGAGTATTTTCTCCCTCTCTGTGGATTACCTTTTCAGTTTCTCGATATTGTGCATTTAAGTACAACTTTTCGTATTTTGATGACATCTAATTTACTTTGTTTTTCAACCCCAGTGATTTTGGTATCGTGTGTAAGATTTCATTGCCTAACTCAAACTCATAAAGGTTCATGTCTAGGTTTTCCTCTTAGAAGAAAACGTACCTCTACCTCTGATATCTAGGTCTTTGATCCATTTTTGAGTTAGTTTTTGTACAATATATGGTGTGAGGCAGGGGTTCAGCTTAACTTATCGATATCCAGTTATAGCACCGTTTGTTGAAAAGGTTTATTTATTTTTGATCGGAGGATAATTGCTGTATAATACTGTATTAGTTTCTGCTCTACAACAATATGAGTCAGTCACATGTATACATATATCCATCCCTGTTGACCCTCCCTCCTGCTGTCCCCCCACTAGCCCACCCCTGTAGGACATTACAGAACACCAAGCCGAGCTCCCTGTTACAGCAGCTTCCCACTAGTTACCGGTTTTACACATGGTAGTGTGTATATATATGTATATATGTCAATGCTACTGTCTCACACATTTTTAATGAATTAATAAATATGTTTTAAATTTCACTTCTCAAGTGCTTTTGATAGCATGGGATCTGTTATAAAGGAAGTTATTAAAATCATTAAACGTGTATGCAGGTCAGGAAGCAGCAGTTAGAACTGGACATGGAACAACTGACTGGTTCAAAATTGGGAAAGGAGTATGACAAGGCTATATTTTGTCACCCTGCTTATTTAACTTACATGTGGAGTACATCATGTGAAATGCCAGGCTGGATGAATCACAAGCTGGAATCATAATTACTGCGAGAAATATCAGCAACCTCAGATATACAGGTGATCTTACTCTAAGGGCAGAAAGTGAAGAGGAACAAAAGAGCTTCTTGATGAGGGTGAAAGAAGAGAATGAAAAAGTTGGCTTAAAACTCAACATTCAAAAAATTAAGATCATGGCATCCAGTCCCATCACCTCATGGGAAATAGGTGGAGAAAAAGTGAAAACAGCGACAGAGTTTATTTTCTTGGGCTCCAAAATCACTGCAGATGGTGACTGCCTAGCCATAAAATTAAAAGATGCTCATTTCTTGGAAGGAAAGCTATGGAAAAACTAGACAGCATATTAAAAAGCAGAGACATCACTTTGCCAACAAAGGTCTGTTTAGTCAAAGCTATGGTTTTTCCAGTAGTCATGTATGGATATGAGAGTTGGACCATAAAGAAGGCTGAGCACTGATGAATTGATACTTTTGAACTGTGGTGTTGGAGAAGACTCTTGAGAGTCTCTTGGACTGCAAGGAGATCAAACCAGTCAATCCTAAAGGAAATCAACCCTGAATATTCATCGGAATGACTGATGCTGAATTTTTGATACTTTGGCCACCTGATGCAAAGAGTCTACTCATTGGAAAATACCTAGATGCTGGGAAGAATTGAAGGCAAAAGATAAAGGAGATTGCAGAGGATGAGATGGTTAGATAGAATAACTGATTCAATGGCCATGAATTTGAGCAAACTCTGGGAGATAGTGGAAGACAGAGGAACCTGGCATGCTGCTCTCTATGGGGTCACAAGAGTCAGACATGACTTAGCAACTGAACAACAGCAACAACTCATCAAAGGGTAACATTTACTTGATATTATGTGATTCTGAGTGAGGGAATCAATTGATTTCATATTTCTCTATATTTGAAACTAAGCTGAAGGATATGTAGTCATAGAACTCTAGTTCTTAAAGCACACCAGGGTCTTGCCTCCTTGTTCTTATCTTTCAGAGTTTTTTCATTTTATTTACTATTTTTTTCCTGTATTTACTTTTTTTGTTTTTATTTTTTTATGGTATGATATAGAGTGCCTACAATTAAAATGTTTGGAGCATAAAATAGAGCAGTTACCCCTGTAGATTTATCTTTATAATGTGGGCTGAGTGGCCCTATAGAATGCTGCAGGTGTTAATTTTTAGAAGGAGAAATGAACCAAGATTTTGATTCCTCTTCTCAAAATGAGAGCACTCTTGTTTCAGTGCTATTTGGCACTCTCGTGCCTCTGATTCTAAAACACAACCCCCATATTGGGCCTGGGAGGTTGGCCTGCTTGCTGACTCTTTCCCTTTGAGTAGCCCCTGCTCCATTGGCCTCTCTTCTTCACCCCCATCCACACACTCTTAAAACAGAGTCGGCCCTGATGGTCCATCTGCAGGGTGACAAATGGATCATTGGAGCTGTGGAGGATTCGAGCCCTTTGTATAAAGCGTGCTCTGGGCTTGCCTAATTATAACCAGGACAGTGCTGCCACCCCCACCCTGCGACTTCATGTGGGCGGCAAGGGGGTATTGTTAATAGTGCTCAGAGCCACTGCCTTAGGGGGGATGGTTGGAGAGGGGACAGAAAAGCTGTTCAAACCCAGCGCCCTTTCTTTAGCACTTTCAGAACAGCTGTGATGAGGAACTCTGTACAAGGGCTTTTGTGTGTGTGTGTTTACACACTCATTTGAAGAGCAATGCAAGATGAAGCTACTTACCAAGAAAAGAAAAACTAGTTCTAGTATTTAAAATTAAACTCAAATTTGTGGAAATATGGATCAATCTAAGGGGAAAGGGTGATACCATTCTTAAAGAAACAGAAATGTTGCTTAAGGGCACATAATTTCAACTCAGGATGATTGATGGATGATAAAGACTAAAACCAGACATATTCTTAAACAGCTGGGAAATGTATTGATATGTCTTAGAAGACTATCTTGACATTTGCTCCATGTGAAAGTCAGTGTAATTCTGGAGAGGTGTTGTCCAGGTGAATTTATTCCCGCTAAAGCAAAACTTAAGATAGAAGAATTTTCTTCTAAAATATTTTTTTGAAAGTCGGAATACCTTTTGCTGCAGTCATTTCAGACTTTCTGTTTTGATTAGGAAAAAAAAATCACTATTGTATAACATTAAGATAAACTGATAAATTTATGTGATTATGTAACTCTTCCTCACTTTATATCAAGACTGGTCAACAGAAAAATAGAACTCTTTATCACCAAAACTGTGATTTATTAGAAAAATCTGTAATCACTTTTTAAAATCCAGATGCATTCAGAAGTGTCTTGAAATTTTTTGAAAAATACAAATGCCCAGGTATTGCTTTTTTTTCCTCCAGAGCTCCAGATATGTTTCTAATGAGCAGTCATGTTTAAAAACATCTGGACTATATGATGATCTTTTACTTTTATCTAGTTTGTTTCACTTTTTATGTTTCATATTTAATGCTCCCATTTCATTTAGTTTATATTTTCCAGTTTCTCCATCTCTTTTTTTTCTGATGTGCTTTCTCAAGCCTTTATCAAGCATAGTAGAAAAGCTTTTGGGTTTTTATATAAATATATATGTAAATTATAAATAATACGTATAATGTATATAATTTAAAAAACTGAATTTTTGCCTAACTAAAAAATTTATGACATTTTGATTCCACTGGTTTCACTTAGTAGGAACTAAGTATGCATTCAGTTCAGTTCAGTTCAGTTCAGTCGCTCAGTCGTGTCCCACTCTTTGCGACCCCATGAATCACAGCACGCCAGGCCTCCCTGTCCATCACCAACTCCCGGAGTTCACTCAGACTCATGTCCATCAAGTCAGTGATGCCATCCAGCCATCTCATCCTCTGTCGTCCCCTTCTCCTCCTGCCCCCAATCCCTCCCAGCATCAGGGTCTTTTCCAGTGAGTCAACTCTTCACATGAGGTGGCCAAAGTACTGCATTAGTAGCATTCTAACTAAGAATGCTAGACTTCTAATTAAAAAATAGATATACAATAAGCAACAGAAGTTTACTGTATAGCACAGGGAACTATAGTCAATATCTTGTAATGACCTATAATGGAAAATAATTTCAAAAATGATATATATTTATATGTATAACTGAATCACCTTGTTGTACCTGAAACATTGTAAGTCATCTATATTTCAATAAACTATATATATTAGGGAAAAAAGTATTGATGAGGTTCAAAAGTTTGTGAAAAGAGTATAAAGAGTGAGTATGTAAAAAAGAAAGAATGATACAAACATTTTCTCATCGATTGGTGGCACATCTCCATGGAATATGTGTCCCAGACACGTCACTGGTGAGGGGTCCCTGGAGCCTGACTTGTCCACTGTGTTCCGTGGGCGCAGGAGAACCTTGTTCAGTGAGGGACACGATGGATGAGCCCACGACGGGCAGGGCCAGAGCCAGAGGCCTGCACCTCTCCGGGAAACACAGTCACAGAACTCAGACACTCTAGTTTTCAGCAGTCTTCGTCAGAAACTTCTCAAAAAGGTCGACTCTTTAATTATTTTCTAATGTAAGTGAAAAGTTGTTGCCAGGTTGTGTTTGAAGACCACCTTAGGATAAGGTGTCTTGGGAACGAGAGTCCCTGGCGACGTTCTTCCTGCCCAGAGGCAGCGTGCTGACGTCCCAGGGACGCACACGTTCGGCTCCACCCCCAGAGCGTGTGCTCAGAGCCTTGTGAGACGGGGGCCTCTCCAGAAGCTTCCTTTACGTCTCCGGTAATGAAACCAGTAGGAAGCGTGGCACGGTCTGCCTGGAACCCTCGGACCATGGTTCCAGGTGTTCTGTGGACTGTGCTCTGAGGCCAGGCCTGCTGACCAGAGCCTCGAACCTTGCGTGGCAGGCCTGAGATGACCAGGGCTGCTTTCCTTGTGGATGGCGAGTTGCTTGTGGACTCAAGACTGATGGTCCCACACCAGCCCTTCTTTTGTCAGGCGTCACCACACCCGTAACGTTGGGTGGCTACATTTATATATTTTATCCATGGCCAAAATATATGCTTCCTTCTCCAGAACTCACCACATCCTACATATAATTAAATTTTTTTGCTGTGGTAAAATACATAGAACATAAAATTTACCATTTTCACCATCTGAAGTGTACAATTCAGAAGCGTTAGTTGCGTTCAAATTTTTGGACCACCACCATTGCTATTTCCAAGGCTTTTTCATCTTTCCAAATAGAAACTCTGTTAACCATTAAGCAGTACCTTCCCATTCCCCCCTCTCTCCAACCCCTGGAGCCTCTGATCTTCTTTTTTGTCTCTATGAACTTATCTGTATCATTTTAAGATTTAAATTTTTAAAAAGATTTATTTACTTTACTTTAGGCTGTGCTGGGTTTTCATTGCCGTGTGCGGGCTTTCTCTGGTTGCGGCGAGTGGGGTCTACTCTTGTTGCGCTACGCAGGCTTCTCACTGTGGAGTCTTCTTATGTTGCAGAGCCCAGTTCTAGGCACATGGGCTTCAACAGTTGCAGCGTGTGAGCTCAGTAGTTGTAGCTTGTGGGCTGTAGAGCCACGGACTCAATATTTGTGGTGCACAGGCTTAGTTGCTCTGTGGCATGTGGGATCCTCCGGACTAGGAATCGAACCAGCATCCCTTGCAGTGCAAGGGAGATTCTTAACAACTGGACCACCAGGGAAGCCCAAGATTTACTTTTAAAACAATGTTTAAAACTGTTTCAGAAGCAAAGTTTACAGAAGAGTTCAAAGTTTCGATAGAGTACTTCTGGTTTTACAATTTTCAGCAGAGCATATTGAAACCAACAGGTCTGCCTCCCCTTGCACATAGTTTCTGGAGAGACGAACAGGACATGGCAGGAGGGTGACCAAGTCCTTGAGGTGCCTTTGTAGATCACACACGGGAGTAGCTGCCTGGAGGTCCATGGTCACAGCAGCTGCACGTGGCGGCCTTCATGAATGAGTCATTCCTGTTTGAAGACCAAGAAGTTACTTTTCATTGAGAATTGGCATCAAAATTTTGTTACTAGTGGAGATTGTAAACTGCATCCTTTTGACCTCAAAATGTCCATCTCTTTCTGTTACTCTCTTCTATCTTCTGGAGAGTGCAAAGGACTCTTAGTAAGGGAAGATCATGCATGACTAACATCATTATATGTAGCAGAGTGAGTTTCAGAGCCGTAGGTAGCAACAGTTACTAAGGAGGGCTAAGGACACCGTGGGACAGTGTGAGGGGAGCCCGTCCTTACCTGAAGCCACCAACCACTCATCTACCTGTGTCATCTCCTCCCCAGCCAGTCCCTGGTGCCAGCCGTGTGCTGGACTAGGGGGAGGAGCCAGGGGCCCCAGCTGGCAGCCTGTCATGATAACAATGAAGGTCACAGTGCAGCCCCTTCCACACCCCCATTCCTTGGGCACATGCTATGGGATGGGCCTGGGTGGGGGTTCTCAAGCATTCTCTTGAACTTCTGCAGCTCCCCAGAGAGGTGGGTTTAGCATGGGAAGAGGGAAGCTCCCAGAGGTCAAGTTGCAGCTTTCAGGCCAGCACTTGACTAGTGGTCATAGCACGGCTCCCAGGGCCATGTCAGGGGACTGCCTGATCCCTGGCCAGTGCAGTCCCACCCTGAGCTGTGGAGCGGGTGGGGCAGGGTGCCCACTCCCAGACCTCTCCTCTGGGCAAAACACAGACATCTGAGTAGCCAAGGGACCTGGCCATCCGGAGAGAGGGTGCGGGCCCAGGGAGCAGGGACTGCAGGGGAGGGGTGTTGGGGGGATCTCCATCTCTGGGCCTCCTGGCTGGGAGACTGTCACAGGGTTTCAGGGAGATACAGGGCCTCTGCTGAGTGCACCTTGGTCATTTGAACAGCCAAGGTCGGGGTGGGGACAGGTCCCGATGGCCAGAGCAATCAGAGAAAAGAGTCGGCTCTTGAAATTGTGTGTTAGTACTGATTCACTTTGCACAGAGGAAAGGCCCCCACGTGGCACTTGCTCATGCTTATTTTGCAGTTGACCCTTGAACAACTCAGGAGTTAGGGGTGGCAGTCCTTTGCTTAGTCAGAAGCCTGAGTATGACTTACAGTCAGTCCTCTGTATCCTTGGTTCCTTTGTTTCCAAGACGGTCCTGCCTCAGCGGATTCAACCCACTGTGGCTCGTGTTCTGCTGTAGGATTTACTTTTGGCAAAAGTTTACATATAAGTGGACCTTCACAGTTCAAACTTGTGAAGTTCAAGGGGCAGTTGTATTTCTATCAGCTTTATGACCTTATTTTCTAGTTCACAGCATGTCAGCAAAATCAAGTCAGGAGGGGAAAGTGAGGCTCCTTTTGATACACATGCTTAACAGCTAACATGGAGGGTAGGATGAGAATCAGTTTCAGCGAGTGAAAGGGGAAGAAAAGATTAAGATGAAGAAAGTTGAGCTTTACACATTTTCTTGGTGTGCAAGGATTTATTCAAACATTGTTAAAATGTAAACCATTCAGTCTGTTACTAAGGACAAACGGTTCCTTTTAGGCTTCATTTGCACTGTTTTATCCAGGCAATAAATATTTAATTGGTTGATGTTTTAAAAGTTTACCAGGCTGCGGTGAATCTATATTTAGCATAAGCCCGAGTAACCTTGTAAGTCATTTCCAATAGGATTAAAATGATCAGCATGCTTCCTAAGTCCTAAAAGAAATGTGAAGCTCGGGGGCACATTCAGTTGTATGTTCTTAGTTTCAGATGGGTGCTCATGTTCCACCAGCAAGTTTTTCTAAGACTGCCTATAAGGCTGGTCTCTTTGTTTCCCTGGGGATGCATCCCCACAGGAGAAGGAGAGAAGGATCTGGTCTCTTTGAAGTTTGATCCAACCAGATGATCACCAGGGAATCTCTTTGCCTTCTATGTTGTTTTACTTGTGAATCAGCTGGAAATAAATTTGCTTTTCAAACAGATCTCAAACACATAAATATCCGAGTGTCATAGATATAGGTGTCATTTCATAGTAAAGTAAAGTAAAAGTAAAGTCGCTCAGTTGTGTCCAACTCTTTGCGACCGCTTGGACTATAGCCCACCAGGCTCCTCCGTCCATGGGATTTTCCAGGCAAGAATACTGGAGTGGGTTGCCATTCCCTTCTCCAGGAGATCTTCCTGACTCAGGGATTGAACCCGGGTCTCACCAGGGAAGTGATATAACCTCTGTCATTCCTCTGAAATATGAAAAGATGGGTTGGACGTCACTTAGGAAGTGTGACAAGTCCTTGGCTTCTGTCCTGAGCATCCTTGTCTACATCGCTGTTCGCCCGACACAGGTGACCGAGTGAGCCATAATCTGCTCATTACTACAGCCTCCTTCCAAAACTGTTTGGTTAATAACACTTGTTTTGTTTGATCACTAATTTCTACATGTTAAGAACATATATTTTTTATTTGTCAAGTTGTTCCCATGAGCCCTATCTCTCCATTCTGGTTGCTACTGCCATGATTTGGGGTTCTTGACATCTTTCTTTTTGGAGACTGTGGCCCTCTCCCTGGGATCCCTCTCCTCCACTGGGATTCTCTGCCAGCCCTTCATGCATTCTGCAGGGTGATGTCCCCAAAATGCAGACCTGACCAGGACATTCTGCTGCTTAAAGTCTTTTACTGCTGTTGTGTATATTTCTGAGCCAGCAAGGGATTGTCAAGAGAGGAAGAAGGCAAATATGAAATGTGCAGTGATGTTTCCTCCCCAGAAAATTGGAAAAATATAAAGTCACTCAGCAAATGAGCTGCCCTAGGGAAGATTATAATGTTGGCCTTATCTTCTTTTACCAACTTTCCACTTCCCTGACATTCATCTAATCAACTACTATTAACTGTCTTGGAAAATTTTTTTTGTTTACACAGATTTTTAAGAAAATGAACAATTGCCACCAAATTGAAGAAAGTTAGGCCAAAAAATGTTACACCTAACCAAAAGAGATGAGCATTGGGCATATTAACACATGTAATTCTATGTATTATAAGATGCAATCATATTCTTTGGTTTTTCTGCAAAAAACAAGACTTGTTGGTTTGCACCTCAGCAATTCACTGACACTTTGGAGGTGGGTTGCCATTTAGAATTTGGAAATGCTACATCTTCAATCCATTTGGACAAATGTCCCCGTTTCTGATTAGGCTCAGAGTGGTGGGGGCTCGCCCAGAATTGAGATGTTCACAGCAGCTCCACATTTTCATGGACTCTGAAAAGGGATTTCACAGAGATTAGCATTCAGAATGTTTGTCTAAGTCCAAGTAAAAGACTTTTGGGGTAGAAAGATTGAATAAAGTGCTTTATCCTCTGTTGCAGTTTTTTTTTTTTCTTTTCTTTTCTTTAGAAAGCAGCCCCGTTGCTTTTGTAACAACAATTTGAAAATATTCCACCTGAGTTTGGATGCTTTGTACTCGAGAACTAGATGGCTTGGGGTTTGGGAGTATCACCATGGACCCGAGTTGACAGAGAGTTTAAGGTTTATGATGAAAAAAGCGTTCAGGGAAGGCGTGTGACATGTTTACTTCCGCTGCCTGGCTCTTAAGGGGTGACACGAGTCAGACCCCTTGTCAGAACCCACATGCTCTTCCTCAGTGGGAATTTGACTGTGATAAAGAGGCCTGAAACAGTGAAGGGAATTCTCAGCCTCAGAGGGAGAAGAAGGGTAGGAAAGTGTGGGCCTGGAAGAAGAACTTATAATGTCAAAATTACAGTTTCTTCATTATAAAATAGGTCTGGCCATAAACATATTAAATTATTGCCAGTATCTAGTTCAAGGAAAATGTTGTGAAATAGCCCTGCATGCAGTAAAGGGAATTTTAAAACAATTATCATCTGTCTTCTCTGTAGTCAACCGGACTTTGGAACCTGGCTCTCGGGCTGTGCAGTCGACAGGAGCTCATACTTTTCCCTCTGTGATTCTGGCTGTGCTCTATTGTTGACTGACTCCCCTTTGGTTCAAGTGGAGGCCTCCTGGGCAGCTGGTGGCCAGGGCAGCTGTGGTGGCCCGAGTCAAGTGCGCCCCTCCCATGGATGCGGCTCCCAATTTAGCTGTGGGGTTTGCGCATAGCATGCCACAGCCTAGCAATCTGAGCTCTTGCTTTCTGTTTAAAAAGGCAGATGCTTCACACATGTTTGCCCGAATTGACATAAACCATGGAAGGAAAGAATGCTGATGCTCCTTCGTTACCCCATAGCAGCTCACTACTTTTAATTTTGTAGGTTTCCTATAAGAGCACACGCTGAAGGCAAAGCAGCCTTGTGCTCCTGCTGGGTTGGGAGTCTCGCTGTTTTAAGCGCCTGAGTACTGGGTGGACAGGGCATCTGTAAACAGCCGGGCGGTGAGTCTGATGGACCTCAGGGATGGGAGGACTTCCTTGGGCCTGCGTTGTCGCAGGTGGCCAGGGAGGAACACAGCTGAAAGGAGGAGAGTCCCTTCTGTCTGATCTTTCTTTCCATACCAAGAAGAGCAGACGCTCGAATCACGGAATTAGCCTGCTTGGGGAGCGTTTGCTCTGGAGCACAGACTCCTGGGAAGGCCTAAAAATAAGACCGAGAAAGTGTTTGCCCCTTTTCTTGAAGACGACGTTGGCCTACATGACTTGGGAGGTGTCAGACAGCTCCCGACTGACTCTTGTGTCCAGTTACACCCAGTTCTCTCTTCGTCTCTTCTGGGCTCAGCTCGGCCCGAGGCTGATCCCTAGAGGCTGGGAAGGGAGGATGGGGCCCTGGACTTTTCTCACAGTGGTCCTGGGTTTATTCTGATGTGACCGCACCCCCTCGGTCCTCTACGGCAGTACCAGGCCCACGTCAGCCCCGAATTAACTGATGGTGGGTACTTGAAAGCCGACAGGCCACATTTTGGGGGTGTCTCTGGCCATCAAGTACAATCAGGGGTCATGCAGACTGAACCTTACCTCGAATTGCTTCTCCTGCTTACCACCTGGAAAGGCTGTCCCCCTCTCCCACAGTGTGATTGCACAGTGTCAGTGCCCCTCTGCCTGCCCCAGGTGGAGACCGGTACCTGTCTGCACCCCTCACCGCCCCACCAGAAGGGCATCCCGGAGGGATCCAGAGTGAGCTTGGGAGCGGATCCATTAAATAAACAAGCTGTTTATTTAAGTGAGTCTGTTAAATAATGCAAGTTTTACCTGTGGCTGGCCCTCATGAATGCAGGACAGCTGGTTTTATAATAAGACTTTAGCTCACCACAGTTAGAATTTGGTGTTAAATATTCTCACCCCCACACTTAAGGTTTTTTAAACACAGTGTTGGCCTAAAAGTAAGAACCAGGTTCTGGAAACGGGTCAGGCAGGAGCCCTAGAATTTGGCTAGTGTCCTTTAGCTTATCTGTGATTAGCTGAGATGCTTGATAAATTCTTTTCCCGTTCCAGCAGCTTTATGACCGTCGGGTCTGGCTGTCTGGTGTGGCAGTTCAGGACAGTACGTAGTTGGCGTGGTGTAAATAGTAAGTGGGGACATGTCTTACCAGCCTGTCGTTTCAGCTAATGACTTCAGTGGTGCTGGAGTTTTGATGTTTATCACTGTCTCTTTCACCCCCACCCTTTTCTTACCCAAAAGACAAATGGTGAGGTTAAATATGGCCATGACTCAGCCACGGCTCAGCCCAAGCCCAGTAGTGGCCATGAGGAGAGACAGAGTCACTGTCACAGGTTCTTTTGGAACTAGCATGCAGGCCTTTCAGCGGTCTCAGTTTTCACTAAAGTTTAATAGCTTATTATCAGAACTTATTCTGGTAAAGTATTCCTTAGCATGTTTCAAAAACTAAGATAATTTTTTAAAATGAAAGTACAGATTATTTGATTTGCCAAGTGACATTCACGTGTGAGGAAGTACACGTAATTGAACTAAATCTAAGTTTTTTTGCTTAGGTAACAAAAGTGAGATGCTTTTGAATTTTCAAATACTTATGCAACAGTACATAATGAGGAAGTTGGGTCGCTTCTTTTGTGAGACTTTTCTCATTTTTATAAAGTTACTTGGCCCTGAAAGCTTAAGTTCAGCTGAACAAAGAGTTTGTGGCATGCATACTGCAAGGATCTTAAAGTTTGCAACCTAAAGGCAAATTGTGCAATTGTGCATAATTAATTTGTTGTGTGGGTTAAATTTTAGAATGGAGAACGGAAGTAGAGTGGTGACTGGCTTAAATGTCTTCTCCCTTGAAAAAGTGTTTCAGAGCAGTAGAGGTGATAGGTATGGCTGAACGGGTGAATGCGGTCTGAGTCCAGTGGGGTTGCTGGCAGATTGTCTGGAATATTCCAGAATCAGTAGTCAACAAAAGGACAGTGGTAATGTGCAACCTCGATATCCAGCCAGAGCTGCCATGAAATTTGGTGGTTGTTTGGGGTCACATGACAGTTCCAGGGGTCAGCAGGGCCATGCTAGTTTCTGAGGGGGATGGGCAGCACCTGTGTGCATGAGCAGTCTATAATGGGGGGGAGGGAAGGAGCATGCTATCTGAAGAAGGCGAACTCTGAGGGGTCAGCATAAGAATCAGTAGAGAGACTGTGGCCAGGATGGAGACAGGACGAGAAGAGCAGGGTTCTCACAGATCCCAGCTGTAGGGTTATAGAGCAGGGGTGGCGTTTCAACAAGGTAAAAGAAAGTGAGTGTTAGTTGCTCAGTCATGTCCGACTCTTTGCAGCCCACGTGGACTATAGCCCTCCAGGCTCCTCTGTCCATGGAATTCTCCAGACAAGAGTACTGGAGTGGGTAGTTATTCCCTTCTTCAGGGGATCTTCCTGACCCAGGGATCTAACCTGAGTCTCCTGAGTTGCAGTCAGATTCTTTACCGTCTGAGCCACCAGGGGAAGCTTTTTAACAAGGTGTATCATTTTTATTTTAATTTTTAAAAGTTCTTTAATTAAACTCTAAATTTAACTTTTTGGGAAAAAGTGGCACATCCACATAACTACACCTTTGAAAGGTATTGAATGATATATAGTAAAATATCCTTCCTTTTTACCCTAGCCATGTTCCCTGTTCCCACTCCCAAAGCTCATGTAATCACTTTGGGATTCACCATGACATGTAATAGTGTTATTAATTCCTTGTGTTTTTATGTGTGAATAAAAATATATAATTTATCCCCCCCTTTTAAAATAAAAAGGTACTATATTATGTGCACTTTTTATTCACTTAGTATTTCTTGAGGGTCTTACCATTTAGTAAATAAAGAGCTTCCTATTTCTTTTTTGACAGTTGTGTAATATTCCAATATGTGTCTGTAGGAACCTTTTTGAATCCATTTCCTATTAATGAATAGTTGGTTTGTTGCCTATTCTTGGCCATTAGAAACAACGCTGCAGTCAATAACTGTATATATGCCATTTTGAACATATGCAGGTTTATCTGTGGGATAAATTCCAGAAGATGGGGATCTGTGGGTTAAATGACAGATGCACTTATAATTTGATAGCTTTTGCTCAGCTGTTTTCCACAGGACTTGTTCTGATTTTCCACCAGCAATTTGAGGTTGGTCAATTCAAATGTGTCGGAATACCTCTTCAGGCCTCAAATAGTGATGCAGAAAGCATATTGTATGTGCGGGTCTGAAAGCACCCTCAGGAATGTGACAGCAGTGCTCCCCAACAGTGCAGGGGACCTGCTGTCCTGGTTTCGTGCAAGACAGCCGCCCTGGACAGCAGTGCTTGTAATTCCTGCCCACTGGTGCACTGGTGTGTGACTGGCCTGGGTTGCAGTTCACCCTCCAGGCTGCCCAGGGCGGGTGTCTTGGTTTAATCCCCCAGCAGCAGCTCTGGCTGAAAAAGCCTTCTGAGAAAGAGAATCCAATTCATATTAGAAAATCTAGTGTCCCTGAGTAAGCCCTTGGTGAATTAGATCTGGTTAAATTAAACACTGATGGAAGCTTTTATCAGACACGTAGGAAGGATGCATCAGGAAGATGAGCAATCAGCTTATATTTTTTAGTATTTTTAACACTGAGCTGAGAAGAATAAACACTGCCACCATTTTAACACGAGGCATGAAACTGCCAGGCTGGGGTTGGGATGTTAGGAAGTACAGTCCAGGGAGCCTTCCTGGGTCTCCCACTGCCCTAGCTTCTCTGCTGTTCCCAGCCCCATGGGGGTTTATAGATACATTGGTCCCCACCCCCAGGCCTCTGCCCACTTCTTCACCTCCTGAAACTTTGTCTCCAAATCCCCGTTCTGCTATGAATTTTAAAATTTAATGAACTTTTTTCCAGTAATAAGAGCAGTTCACATTGATGGTAGAAAATTTGCAATATTTATGGTTCAAAGCCATGATTACAGTTTTGGAATTTGATAGAGATTAGATTGGGTTAGAAAGAAGGACTAAGCAGGCATGAGAAAGGAGGTTGGAAATGGGGGTAGGTTCAATTTGGGTGAAGTTCTCAAAGTATGTGGAACAGCTGTAACCATCCCACCACATTTTGACCAATGGGAAAGTGTAAAGAAAAGGCAACCTAAATAGCATTTTTGCCGGGGTGAATCGTGATGAGCATCCCTGAACACACAATGAGTATTAGAAAGATGGTGGATGCTAAGAATATGTTCTGGGTCACTGATCACGCAGAGGGGCAGTTTTGGAAACACTCTGCTCTCTTTTCAATGGAATCATATTGCTTTGTAATAGTAACAGCAGACACTCCTTGGAGACAGTACTAACAGTGAGGTTGGTATCTAAGTGAGGAGAGCATGAGGAATCGTGGAGGATCAGTTGCTAGACTTCTTTAGATGGTGGGCTCCCCATCCATTGACTTGGTGTTTTGGAAATGCCTTCTACATCAAAAGCAGCCCACACACCTGAAGAGACAGAAAGTACAGATACTGGCATGAAAGAAGGAACTAGCATATATTCACTGCTTACTTCATTCTAAGCATCGGCCCAAATGCTTTTTATACACTGTAATAGTAACTAATGATTTTGGATCTGGACTTTGTGGTAAGTGCTTTTACTTGTTCTGTCTCATTTTGGTCTTTATAATACTCCCAAGAATTGTTCTCTTATTGTCTTCATTTTCCATAAAACTCAAAGAATGTGCACAAAGACACCCAGTTAGTAAATGGCTTTGTTTATTCCTCACGCACCAAGCAGTGTGGTGGGAATTATGTTTAAGGATGAGGACACACAGTGAGAAAGTAGCTCAGTTAGGATTTGAACTTGAATCTGTCTTCACAGGCTTTGCTTTTTCCCGTTATAAATAAGGCATAAGTTGAGGTCTGTTTCTAGAAAAAATATGGGAGGAGATTTGAGACTGAAATGCTGAGGTTCCTGCAGAACTTAATATAAATACACGTGTTCTTTGAATCATGGAGCTCTTAGAAGAAAAACAATTATCAAGTTGCCAGAATTTACAGAGACATTTAAAATATGAGACAAGGAAGATCACGTTGCCAGCAGAGGGATTCTTTGCAAAACCATATCTGATCCTGTCTCTCTTCACCAAAAAATAATCCTTCCTGGTTCCCATTGTCTGCAGAGTGTAATTCTTGGCACATCTGTTGCTGTGGTCAGTCTCCTGCCACCTCCCTGGGCAATTCACACAAGCACTGCTATCTCCAGGACTGAATACTCTGTTTTCATATAATAATGCAGTTAATGCTCTCCTCTCTTCCCAAAGCTACCTCTCCTGTCTTTCTTGCAAAACAAGTTCAAGTTCAGTCTTAATACTTTGGGGGAAGGCTTCTTTAAATCCCTCAGGCGAAATATAGTTGTTTCATTTTGTTACCCAGATGTTTGCTGATCTTACTCTCATGAATTCAGTACACTGATTTGCTACCATTTGCGGAGTCTCCAAGTGGTTCAAAGATTGTCATGGTTTGAGGCTCTTTTTCCCACCAGGAGCATGATGCTCCTGGTGCCTGACTCAGAGTCTGGGACACTCAGTCAATGTTTCTGCAATGAGTAGGCAGATGGATGGATGAATGAATGGATGAAATGTTTGAATTATCCCATAAAAAATATGATACATGGTTAATACCTTATTCTAAATTATAAAGTATCGCAGCCACAGTTGCTGCACAATGAATGTAATTACTGATGTTTTCATTGTTTCTGAAAAGTAATCATTCTCAGATATTAGGATGCGAAATAGACTTTGAACGAAAGATGTTATAGCTATGTATCTCCCAGTGGGTCACAGTCAGGAAGCGTTAAACCTTTGCATGTTTGCTTTCCTGCCTCTCCAAAACCTACTCATCCTTCTTGGTCTGAGATGAGCTCTCGGTGAAGATTTCTGTGCTCACCTGCCCTGGACCCTCTTGACCAACCTCTTCAGGGAGCGTCCATAGCTGTGGTTGTCAGTTATTCTGAAGTCCATTTCTAAGGTGTATATCCTGACTTTATTTTTCATGAATTCTGCCTTGGGTTACTGTTGATTCCCCAACCAGATGATGTTATTTAGGGAGTAGGAATCACATTTGTCCTTTCCCCCCCTCCCCTCAGTGTGTCTAAGGCAGTAAGCATGTTTGTGTAGTAAGCATGAAGGAAATTTTGGTTGACTCTGTTACTCTCTTACTTTGTCTTGGCAAGTCGAAAAATGCCCATTCATACTTGTGAGGAACAGAGCCCCGCTCAGGTCTGCTTCAGTAGCCAGGGTTTACTATGAAGATGTAGGGGTGTCTCATGGGACGGAAGAGCAGGGAGCTTATGGAAGAGGGTGTGGAAATGGGGTGTCCTTGGCTACCAGGTCTGTCTGCCTGTCTTGTTGGATGGCCTCTTGTCCCTCCTCCTCCTGGGGCCAGTGACCCACTCTAGTTTTCTCTGTTGACTGGACCTGTTTGCTCTTTGACGTGGCAACAGAATGCATGAGCACTCAAGGGACCATACTACACTTTCTGACATTTAATAAAAATTTTTCACACTTTCTGACTTTTTTTAGGAGAAGGAACATGACTGGTTCCTTTAGGTCAAATGGTCTTCCCTGCTTCTGTCAGCTGTGGTCAGATAGAGGGGGTCACTGGGTGTCAACATTTTTCATGCAAGGTAGTGAGAATACATCATCCAAAGACGGTATGTGGGCTGACTGGGCATGCCCAGCTTTTCTAGTGAAATTTAAAATATGTTCCAGCAGGAGTCAGTTGAAATGAGAATGTTAAATTAATTAAGGGACCATGTGCTAACATTGGGCTTGCCCAGTGGCTCAGTGATAAAGAATCTGCCAGCAGCGCCAGAGACTCAGGAGATGTGGTTTCGATCCCTGGTCGGGAAGATTCCCTGGAGGAGGGCATGGCAAACTACTCTAGTATTCTTGCCTGGAGAACCCATGGACAGAGGAACCTCACAGGCTACAGTGCATGGGGCTGCAAAGAGTCAGACACGACTGCAGTGACTGAGCACACATGCATATGCCAACACTGCTTAGAATAAAGAGAGAGACATACCGTGCAGGTATATGAAGCTTTATCCCAGGAAGTGGCACCTCGTGAAGGGTTTTGAGGTCCAATTAGAAATTGGAGATTGTTTTTCCCAGAAGTCCTTGCCACCAGGAACTCTGAGGAAGTCGCATGGCAGGCTGTGGCTGGGGTGTCACGGAGGTGGCTTCCTCTGCTGTGAGAAGCAGTGCTGTGAGGCACAGGCTTCTTAGGGTGTTGTGTGCATCTGTAGTTTCTGTTTAGAGGAGGAGGATGGGAGTGACACCTTGCATAGTATTAATTGCTATCAGTCTGAAAAGATTAGCAAACTTCAGTGGGAGATAAAAGCTGAAAAACTAGACAGACTTATACCTAATGAGATTCAGAGTCCCAGCCAAAGCAGGTGAGGAAAATACCCAGTTTTGTATGGCAGGCCCAAGCAGGAACCCCACAGGAGGCACTTCTTACAAGCCACTCAAATACTGCAGAGCCACCTCCATATTTATTGCCTTTGTGCCTTGAAGCCAGCCTCCAGTACATCTGTTACAGATGCAGCTCATTCCTTTGCTATGGGGAAGGAAAATGGCTTTAAAGAATGTCTTTCTGCTTTTTGCCTGTTAACACGGATCAAGGAGTTCTTAGGGCTGGAGATCACTTTCACTTTTCACTTTCATGCATTGGAGAAGGAAATGGCAACCCACTCCAGTGTTCTTGCCTGGAGAATCCCAGGGACGGGGGTGTCTGGTGGGCTGCCATCTCTGGGGTCGCACAGAGTCGGACACGACTGAAGTGACTTAGCAGCAGCAGCAGCAGCAGCAGCAGCAGCAGCAGCAGCAACAGCAGCAGGGCTGGAGAAATAATTCGGAGTCAACTCTGAAAAGATGTCAGAGGCTTTGACTGGAGCCTCTCCCTTCCCTGGAGCATCCTGAAGATAGCTTGTCATCACCAGCACTGAGGGGAGGGTGGGTAGGGGGGGATACCTTGTTGCTTAGCAACACCAAATGTAGAGGAGCAGCCATCTGAAGAGCTGACCTGCTGGCACACCTGGGTGTCTTCCTCTGGGGCTTGTTCGAATGACAGAGCAGAGCCTGACCAGACCTCGAAGCCCCCAAAGAGCTCACTGTGGCAAGTGGGTGCTGTTGCCTCGTGCAGGCCTAAACCTCAGGCTTGTCTCCAGAGACCTTGAGATTCTGGATATGAAGCTGAAAGGCTTCAGGACACAGGAGAAACTTTTATCTCTTTTTACTGTTGAAGAATCTTGGCTTGAAAGAGAACAAAGATATGGGACTTGGACAGCTCCTTGGTGTTGCTCTAAATTATAGGTTATTTCATTCTACTTGATTTCCATTTGCCAGAAGACTAGGGTTGGGCAAATCAGCCAGTTTTTAAAAATGGAAAATAAGCAAGGTTAAAATGGTTATTTTAATCATAGAAGCTTGACAGTAATCTCTAGTGAAGTCTGTTCTACCCAGTACATGGTTGATAATCAGTAGTTCTTTTTTTTATTAAATCAAAAAAAGTGAAAACTTGGGGCAAGGTGATAAACATATTGTTAGAATTTCTAAACGACTATAGAATTACTAGGAACCAATGTCATAGGTTAGCTAAGAGTGAATGGAAGTGACTTTGGGCTGTTTGATCTTATTTTAGGAATACACTTGATAGGGCTTCTTATAATATCCTTGTGGGCTAGATGTTAGATGAACTCATCATTTATTTAAAAACAACCTGGATGGTGTTTTTTGTTTTTGTTTTGAGCCATCAGAAAAGGACAGGCAGATTCACTGGATTTCATAAGGCTGTCATATCTTCACCTAAAAAAAATTAGTGTTCTATATCTAGAGGGCTTACTCAAAATGGTTGAAAGTGACGGAAAGCTGATAGGAGCACCTAATGTTTTATGACAAAGTTGAGATGTTGAAAGGTTGGAATCGACAAAAAAAGTGGAACATAATTGAAATAAATGTCCTGCCTCTTGGGTAAAATGTTATTATACGAGTATAGAAAGATACTGAGAAAATAGCATTTTTATAAAAGATGACCAGTGTGCTTTGCTGCTGTTGTTCAGTCACTAAGTCATGTCCGACCCATTGAGACCCCGTGGACTGCAGCAGGCCAGGCTTCCCTGTCCTTCACTATCTCCTGGAGTTTGCTCAGATTCATGTCCTTTGAGTCAGTGATGCTATCTAGCCGTTTGATCTGTATGCTTTAGTTGACTACATTTTACAAAAAATAAAGCTATATAGGATGAGATGGTCAGTAAAGCTTTATATTCTTTCAAAGGGGTATATGGACTCTGGCTGCAGTGGTCTGTAAGCCACCTCTTAGGGGGGCCTCTGACCGTTTGAAGGGTGTCCTGAACAGCATGCAGGAGAATTTGGGGGCAGCCAGAGGGCTTAGGGAGGCCTGGCCTTGAAACCTGGCAGGGTTGTGAAGAGCATCTTCCTGATTTTCATGACTGTCCTGAGGAAGGAGCAGGCCTGTTTTGGGCGGTTCCCTTGGGCAGCACTACTTCTGTGGGGAGAGGTTACTGGTGGATGTATTGGGCTCAGGTTTGAGCAAGCCTATTGGCTGGGTGAGGATGCATTTTAAGTGTGTGGAAAGTAGAATTTCGTGCCCCCTGAGGTCCCTTCCAAATCTTAAATTCTGCAGTCCTGGGCACTCTGCATTTTGTTTTAATTTCAGAGTTAATAGCATATGGTTTAGAGATGAGTTTATGATTATAATTTGGGTTGTATAATACTATAGAAGGAAACTGTGATCGTCGTGCATACTCAGTTGTGTCCGACTTTTCTGTCCCCATGGACTATATATAGCCTGCCAGGCTCCTTTGTCCCTGGGATTTTCCAGGCAAGAATACTGGCGTGGGTTGCCATTCCCTCCTCCAGGGGATCTTCCCGACCCAGGGATTGAACTCATGTCTCCTGCATTGGCAGGCTGATTCTTTTAGCCCTATATAGGATTGTCCTTTAAGTGGGAACTTTGCAGAGAAGCAAGAGAAACTGGGACTGTTTTGCAGAGTGCAAATTTTGTTGAATGTAACTGTAATGAGAAAACAAACTTGTTACCTGAACAATGTGCAGTCCCTGGAGGGAGTATATGGGGGAACATGTCACCAGAATTCGTTTTGCATTTAGTCACTGAAGGTTGACTCCATTTGAGGAAATCTGAAGATTAAAAAAAAAAATCCTGTTTTCCGCTGGTGATTCTTTTTGAGCATTTCCGCCTTCCAGTAATCATAGCTTTGTTTTACCAAGAAAGCTCTGCCTCGAGGGGAGCTGTGATTTTCAGAGCAGTTATTACAGCTGGCACGAGCGGCCAGGCCCATCAGGACCATGGTCGCCCTGGAGATTTTCTTCAGAAACAGACTCTGATTGCTCTTTATTTTTGCTCCTGTTGTTTTACTCTAATTTGTAATTTAAAGTCCACTTTACAAAGAGTCCACAGAGCGCCAGCTGGATACTAGTTTAAAGACTTTCTTTCTCTAGTTTTTAAATTTTAAAGAGGACTGTAGATTTTGGTGGTTGCTGTTTCGAAATTGGTGAGATGTATCTTTCTGTTTCTTTAACTTCGGTGGATGGGAAGGTTGAAAACAAAATCACCAGCTTCAGATTTATGTTAAAGGTCTTTTCCTAGCAAAGGGGGTAGGTCTGCCCCGGCCAACTTCATCTTCCATCGATGGGGGAAGGAACCGTGGGGTCTCTGAAGTTAGTCCCCTGCTTGCAAGTTGTCATCTCAGGAGACCTGGGAGTGTGTGCCGTGTGCCCTGCCGTTCGGTCCTTCTCTGGGCGTGTCAGGGTCACACGTGGAAGGGAGGAAGGCTCCAGTGGGACTGACCAAGACAGTACTGGGACCCATGGGTTGTGGTCAACCGCAGAGGGCAGTAAATGGCACCTTCTTGCTGCTTTTGAAAAGCAGATGCTTAACCTCCTATATAATAACGCTGTGCCTTGACTTTTGCTCAGAGTTCTTTACCATATGTTTGGACTGTATTGTTTGGAGGGCATGGATTTTCTTTTTGGTGCTATGATTCTCTGCCTTTGCAGTTTAGGTTAAAGCCTTGTTTTTCTACTTTCCCTTCCTGTTAATTGTGCAAATGTCTTAGGCTCATTGACTCTTGAATAAAATCACTCATATAACCCAGACTTAATAGGACACCATAAAGTGTTCTTAAACTGCTTTTGCTTTGGGTGTGTAGTCCTTTAGGAAGGCAGTTAGGCAACATGTACTTACGTATTACTTTTATTATTATTAGGAAAGATCTTTACACATTTATTCTGTTTGTTCCAGTAATTTCTGGGAATCAATCGTAAGGAAATCTTATGAAATACAAAACATAAAGAGTTGTTTAT
Source organism: Bos taurus (assembly GCF_002263795.3). Classification (NCBI taxonomy): domain Eukaryota; kingdom Metazoa; phylum Chordata; class Mammalia; order Artiodactyla; family Bovidae; genus Bos; species Bos taurus. The sequence continues at coordinate 20,714,363 of NC_037351.1, read as the reverse complement.
AAGAATGAATTCTAATAAGTATTGTACTGCTGCTGCTGCTGCTAAGTCGCTTCAGTCGTGTCCGATTCTGTGCGACCCCATAGACGGCAGCCCACCAGGTTCCCCCGTCCCTGGGATTCTCCAGGCAAGAACACTGGAGTGGGTTGCCATTTCCTTCTTCAATGCATGAAAGGGAAAAGTGAAAGTGAAGTTGCTCAGTCGTGTCTGACTATTTGCAACCCCATGGACTGCAGCCTACCAGGCTCCTCCGTCCATGGGAATTTCCAGGCAAGAGTACTGGAGTGGGTGGCCATTGCCTTCTCCAAGTATTGTACATTGTTACCTAAATTTTTTTGCTTATGATTTTTTTGGTATAATTTTTCACTTATTCCATCACTAGATATGGTTTGTACAGTGTACATTGGTTTTATTTCAGAAAATAAAAAAATCAAATTATGAAAAAAATAAGTAAACAAACTGTATGTCTAATAGTTGCAAGATGGGTATTGTTTCTTCTTTCTAATTATCTGCATTTTTCAGCATCTTTTAAAAATGTGTTCATTTGATTTGTTCCAGCAGCTAGTGGGTCACGTCTTCTATGGGTGAGAGGCTAGACCAAATGAGATTTAAATTATTTTGCTTGTATAACTAGTGTAAAGGAAAAAATACTCGGCTTAGGCTATTTCATAGTTGTTGATTGTGTACCCTGGGCTTCTGTTCTTGGAAGATAGTAGCTGAGCTATCTTGAAAACCCTGCTGTCACAGACCACTTAGTCCTGCTGGCTGTAAAACATTGAGTATCCTTTTAAGTGTATGTCAGAGATGACAAGAAATCACAGGAAATCACCAGTGTTCAAAAGTTTTTTCATCAGTGAGGACAATGTGAGCTGATACCAGAGCAGCCTCGCAAAAACGGGCCAATTTTGGTGACTGCAGAGCACCTAGGAGGCTGTGGAGATAGGAGAAGAGACCTTAGGTTTTTGGAGTGTGAGGATTCCTGTTTAAAGTCAGACTCCTCAGGACCACATGCTCGGTGAAAGAATGGCCAGGGAAAATGTGCCCCCCAGACTAGGGAGATTAGTAGGAAGTTTATCCCCTCTAGCTTGAGACAGGTGTGGTAGGATTTGTAATCTCAGGTGTACCGTCACTTGGGTTTGGGGTTTAAATGATATTACTTATGTAAGAATCCTTAATCTGATCAATTAGGTCAATTAGATCAATTAGGGGTCCCAAAGTGGGGATGCTTTTCTTGAGGGACACTCTGTACCCAGGCTGCATGGGATTCCCACGGATCAAGTATTTCTGAAGATGGACTCACAATCCAAAATTAAAGGCCCCCAGGTGAACCATCTAGCACAGTGGGAGCTTAGTACACATGGCCTGAAGCTTAGTACACGTGAGTCTTTCATTTAAATCCTCAGTGGACAAGTTAAGCATTGGATTAATAAAATTGAAGAAGAACTTGTGTAGTGGAAGATGGATGAGAAAAATTTACTGAAATTGTACAGAGCTGCGTACTTCTTTTAGGAGACATATTGAGAGTTTTGGAAGAACAGCGAAACCAGGGCCAAAAAGATAATGTGTGAATTTTATTAATAAAAGCTAACAACTAATGTCTAACAGCATATAACTTTAATATGTAGTTGAATGTTTCTGACCATATTTTATGAGACTGACAAATTAGGTGAGACTAGTAATTGCTGCTATTTTGAGCACTTGCTGTGTGTAAAGCCTTTTTTTCATGCTTTCCATTCCATGAGGAGGTATGGGGGCTCTCTGCTGTTTCTACCTGTCTCTTTCCCCACTTTCCCTGGTAGCGGCACTTGCTTCCCCTTTGTGGGGGGGGCATCCTTCTCTAAGGATGTGGGGGAGGTCCTGGTGGAGGCTTGCCTGTGAATCGAGTTACATCAGATCTCCCTGGTGCTGGGTCCCCAGTGGGCATCTGTCTTCTTGGAATCCTGATCATGAGGTAAGTGCCACAGGATGAAGCTGATTCAACAGCAGGGTCCTCTGAAAAGACTCCTTATAATTTGTTGCCCACACCCCCAGGGATACTCTACTCCTGGCCCTTCCCAAGGCCCAGCCATTAGCTTTTCTTTGGATTCTGAGAGCTACTCTTATACTGTTAATGCATTTTTCTTTTTCTTTTTAAAAGCCAGTTACTCTTTTGCTTCAGTTCAGTTCAGTTCAGTTGCTCAGTTGTGTCTGACTCTTTGCGACCCCATGGACTACGGCAAGCCAGGCTTCCCTGTCCATCACCAACTCCTGGTGCTTGCTCAAACTCATGTCCATCGAGTTGGTGATGCCATCCAACCATCTCATCCTCTGTCATCCCTTTTTCCTCCAGCCTTCAGTCTTTGCCAGCATGAGGGTCTTTTCAAATGAGTCAGTTCTTTGCATCAGGTGGCCAAAGTGTTGAAGTTTCAGCTTCAGTATCAGTCCTTCCAATGAATATTCAGGATTGATTTCCTTTAGGATGTACTGGTTGGATCTCCTTGCAATCCAAGGGTCTCTCAAGAGTCTTCTCCAACACCACAGTTCAAAAGCATCAATTCTTTGGTGCTCAGCTTTCTTTATAGTCCAACTCTCACATCCATACATGACTACTGGAAAAACCATAGCTTTGACTAGATGGACCTTTGTTGGCAAAGTAATGTTTTGGCTTTATAATATGCTGTCTAGGTTGGTCATAGCTTTTCTTTCAAGGAGCAAGCAAGAAGCAAGAGACTCTCTTGCTTACAGTCATAGAAACTTAACCGATTTAGTAGGTATTTAACTTCTCTGTCTTTTAGATACTAAAAATGGGATGTAGAAAAATCACATGATTTCCCACAGCCCATAGGATCAGTCAAGGCTAGAGGCTGAATCTGAAGCAAGATCTGGTCTGTTCCAGATGCTCCTGTTGCCTCATTTCCTTGTAGCCTCCCTCCCAAGGAGCTTTTCTGTCCATTGAGACAAATCGTTTCCAGGTCACACATGCTTTCCTTCCATGACAATATCTCCATATACTTGAATGTTTTTGGGATGGAAACTTGTCAAAAGTTAGCAGTATGTACAAAGAAGTTTTACTTTTGGATTCCCCCTTTATTAGTCTTCTTTCATTGCATAGTAAATTACCACAGACTTAGGCCTCAAAGCAACACTTTCTGTTAACAACTTATTTCTGACACTTAAATCAGCAACTTAGCCCAGCTTTGCTTGCCTGGGGGGCTCAGGGTCTCACTAGGCTGAAATAAAAGTGTCAGCCAGGGCGTGTTCTCATCTGAGGCTCAGATTCTTCTCCCAAGCTCACTGGTTGTTGGTGGGATTCAAGTCCTTGAGGTTGGAAGACTGAGGTCCTCAGCTTCTACAGGCTGTCTGCCCTTCCCTGTTATGTGGTTCCCTCTTCAGCCCATTACTGGCAGCTGCCAACTGAAGATCAACAGCAAAGCTCCTTTGCTGATTCTTACCTCTTAGCTCCATACCCTTTATGAAAGGGCTCACTTGATTAGGTCCCCACCCCTCGCCCCCTCCAGGAAATCTCCCCTTTGATGAACTCAAACTGATACGGGACTAATAACATCTACAAAATTCTGCCATCTTTGGTATACAGTGTGTCTAACCATGGGAGTGATAGCCTGTCACATTCTCTGGCCTCACCCACATTCATGGGAAGAGGATTTTACAGAGTTTGTGTACCACGGAAGGGAATCTTGGGGCCATCTCAGAATTCTGTCCGCTACACTCCTCTGAACACTTGTTCACTTAAGCCTCAAAGAACTGCACAGGATTAGCAACAATTTTTTCTTATGTTCCTCTCCTCCTCAGGGCTTCCCTTGTGGTTCAGCTGGTGAAGAATCCACCTGCAATGTGGGAGACCTGGGTTCAATCCCTGGGTTGGGAAGATCCCCTGGAGAAGGGAAGGGCTACCCACTCCAGTATTCTGGCCTGGAGCATTCCATGGACTGTATAGTCTATGGCGTCGCAAAGAGTCAGACACAACTGAGTGACTTTCACTTCACTTCACTTTCCTCCTCAAGTTTACTCATTTGTACTTTATTATTAATTTCACCAAGCTCTCTGTGGGAATGTGCTCTAGTACTACTTTTACCATAAGTGAAGAGGTTAGAAAATTTGCTCAATCTTAAAGTAGGTTGTAATTTTACTGAATCTAGACTATTCCGAGCATGGGATTTAGACAGGTGGATAAAGTGTTGTCCATAGATTACTGCTAGTTTGTGAACTGTTATCAGTTCACAGTGAGTTAAGTTTAGGACCTAAGAGCAAGCATTTAGAAACATTTATAAAAATTCAACATTGTTAGAGTATCCAAGAAAGGGATCAATAGCCAAATCGTGTTGGCCAGAGTATAGCAGAGGTGGGATGTTGTTGGCCTCATGTGGCATATGAGGCAAGCATCAGTCATGTGTAATATCAGAACTAATGCTACAAGGAGTGATTTTATTTTTAATCAACTGTATTGAGTTATACCTTTCATTTCAGAAAAACGCACCTATATAAGTGACAATTTGATACGTTTTGACAAGAGTACCACATCCATATAATGACCAGTAGCACAATCAAGGTATAGAACATGGCTATGTTCCTAGAAGGGCTGCCTTGGTGGCTCAGTGGCCAAGAATCTGTCTTCAATGCAGGAGACGCAAGTTCAGTCCCTGGGCTGGGAAGATCTGCTTGTGGAGGAAATGGCAACTCACTCCAGTATTCATCCTTGGGAGAATCCCTTGGACAGAGGAGCCTGGCAGGCTACAGTCTATGGGATCTCAAAGAGTCAGACACAACTGAGTGACTGAGCATGTGCTTCTAAGAAGCTCTCTCTTGCCCCTTCTCAGTCATTCTAGACTGTGTCCCCGTTCTCACTCCTTGCCTTCAAGCCACTGGTAATCGCTGCTGCACCTTTTGTCACTATGGATTGAATCTGTCTTTTCTGGAGCTTCACAAAAATGGAATTACTTATTCACTATGTGCTGTGTTTTTGCTCTGGCTTCTTTTATTCACCACAATGATTTTAAGATCCATTTATGTTGTTGTTGTGTTATTGATAGTATATTATATTTTATTGCTGATGACTAAGCCATTGTGTGGACATACCACAGTTTGTTTAACTATTTATCAAATGTCAAGTATTTATTGACACTTGCCTTTCTAATTTTGGCCATTATGAGTAAAATGGCCAAAATTTTAAACACATATGTACAAGGTTTATATATTTTTCATTTTTATTGTATAAATACCTAGAAATGGAATTGATGAGTAATATGAAAGTGTATGTTTAATAGGAAACTTACCAAATTTTTTCCCAAAATGATTATGCCATTTTACATTAATACTACGAGATACCAAAGGAACATTTCATGCAAAGATGGGCACAATAAAGGACAGAAATGGTATGGACCTAACAGAAGCAGAAGATATTAAGAAGAAATGGCAAGAATATACAGAAGAACTGTACAAAAAAGATCTTCATGACCCAGATAATCACAATGGTGTGATCACTTACCTAGAGCCAGACATCCTGGAATGTGAAGTCAAGTGGGCCTTAGAAAGCATCACTACGAACAAAGCTAGTGGAGGTGATAGAATTCCAGTTGAGCTATTCCAAATCCTGAAAGATGATGCTGTGAAACTGCTGCACTCAATATGCCAGCAAATTGGGAAAACTCAGCAGTGGCTACAGGGATGGAAAAGGTCCGTTTTCATTCCAATCTCAAAGAAAGGCAATGCTAAAGAATGCTCAAACTACTGCACAATTGCACTCATCTCACATGCTAGTAAAGTAATGCTCAAAATTCTCCAAGCCAGGCTTCAGCAATACATGAACCGTGAACTTCCAGATGTTCAAGCTGGTTTTAGAAAAGGCAGAGGAACCAGAGATCAAATTGCCAACATCTGCTGGATCATGGAAAAAGCAAGAGAATTCCAGAAAAGCATCTATTTCTGCTTTATTAACTATGCCAAAGCCTTTGACTGTGTGGATCACAATAAACTGTGGAAAATTCTGAAAGAGATGGGAATACCAGACCACCTGATTTACCTCTTGAGAAATTTGTATGCAGGTCAGGAAGCAACAGTTAGAACTGGACATGGAACAACAGACTGGTTCCAAATAGGAAAAGGAGTACGTCAAGACTGTATATTGTCACCCTGTTTATTTAACTTATATGCAGAGTACATCATGAGAAATGCTGGACTGGAAGAAGCACAAGCTGGAATCAAGATTGCCAGGAGAAATATCAATAACCTCAGATATGCAGATGACACCACCCTTATGGCAGAAAGTGAAGAGGAACTAAAAAGCTTCTTGGTGAAGGTGAAAGTGGAGAGTGAAAAAGTTGGCTTAAAACTCAACATTCAGAAAATGAAGATCATGGCATCCGGTCCCATCACTTCATGGGAAATAGATGGGGAAACAGTGGAAACAGTGTCAGACTTTGTTTTTCTGGGCTCCTAAATCACTGCAGATGGTGACTGCAGCCATGAAATTAAAAGACGCTTACTCCTTGGAAGGAAAGTTATGACCAACCTAGATAGCATATTCAAAAGCAGAGACATTACTTTGCCAACAAAGGTCCTTCTAGTCAAGGCTATGGTTTTTCCTGTGGTCATGTATGGATGTGAGAGTTGGACTGTGAAGAAGGCTGAGCGCCGAAGAATTGATGCTTTTGAACTGTGGTGTTGGAGAAGACTCTTGAGAGTCCCTTGGACTGCAAGGAGATCCAACTAGTCCATTCTGAAGGAGATCAGCCCTGGGATTTCTTTGGAAGGAATGATGCTAAAGCTGAAACTCCAGTCGTTTGGCCACCTCATGCGAAGAGTTGACTCATTGGAAAAGACTCTGATGCTGGGAAGGATTGGGGGCAGAAGGAGAAGGGGACAACAGAGGATGAGATGGCTGGATGGCATCACTGACTCGATGGACATGAGTCTGAGTGAACTCTGGGAGTTTATGATGGACAGGGAGGCCTGGCGTGCTGCGATTCATGGGGTCGCAAAGAGTCGGACATGACTGAGCCACTGATATGATCTGATCTGATCTGACATTAATACCAGCAGTGCATGAGAATTCCAGTTGCTCCATAACCATGCCAACACTGGGTATTCCAGTTTTTTAAGTGTTAGTCATTGTAATAGGCTTGTCATTGTAATTCATCTGGGATCTGGTTTGTTTTTCTCTGATGACAAATAGTAATGAACTTCATTTCACATGCTTATTGGCCATCCAAATATCTTCTTTGTGAAGTATCTGCCCAAAACCTTTGCCCATTCTTTTTTATTGGCTTGTTTGTCTTCTTTGAGTTATGAGTTCTTCATGTGTTCAGTTTTTTATAGCTTAATATTGTTTGCTGAATGTTATTTGTCAGTAAAAATATATTAATTATTCTTGACCTTAATTTAATACTGGCAAAACAAATGTCACTGGACTTTTTTTTTGTCGAGAAAAGTCTCCTTTTCTGTGTGAACAGTAGTAGTAAACTAAAAGGTGACAATGAAAGTCGTTTGAAAGCAAAAGATTTGATATTAGTTTTAGTTGACAGTATTAACCTTCACACATTCAGTTCAGTTTTGTAGCCATAATTAGCCAAATAAGCTACTAAACACAATATGTTATTTTCTGAGAAAGTACTGGCGGATGAAGAGATCAGACCATTAATTCTTAAAAAGCATTTTCAGATAAACCAAAGAAATGTAGTGAAAGCAAAACGAATTCTTTGAAAGAAAGTGTTCAGTTGAAAAAGCTGACAGATGCAAGTGTTCACTATTTCGTATGTCAGCATGAGTGTTCTGTAGTCTTATTATTAAAGAACAGTTTGATTTGCTAGGAATAAAAAGACAGTATATCTTTGTCCACACAGTGATGAAGGATTGCGTCAAGGATGCTGATGTGAGAATGTTCAGTGACTCTGTGGCCAAGAAAATCGCTCAGTACCACTTTCTAATGATGTATTCAGAAACTGGCTAATGATACAGAAAGCCAATGCACAGAACAAATAGTAGAGAATTTTTCACTACAGTTTACTAATTGGCAATTCTAGTAAATGTGTAATTTGAACATGATGTTGATATAGGAAGAATTCTTTTTAATTTCATTGCTGATAAACACAACTAATTCTGAACTACTATATAAAACCATGAAAAATTACACTGTCAGCAAGTTTAGTTTGAAATTTGAGTTTTGCATAAGGGAATGTGTACTGACAGCATAGAAGAACAGTCTAGAGCAGCCACATGGATTACAAGCTTGCTTCCAGTGTAAATCACTCTACTCCCCCCTCCACTGAGAAAGCTGTGGTTCAGAAGAATGCCATCTGAACAGTGTGCTTACTGATGATGTAAAAATTGTAAATATGCAAAGGCCTTAAAGATTATCCTCCTTTATGTGACACTAATTATCCTCCCATAATATGGATGCTAATTATTTCAAACTGTTACTGCATCCTGAGGTATCATGGTTGTCTATGGAAAAAATATCTCTGGAAAATGAACTGTAAAATAAGCTGTAGTATTTTTTGAAGACAGGAAACCAGTTTGTTCTCAATTTTTTAAGAATAGGGGTTAGCCAGACTTGCTTAGTTGTTTGATATCTTAGGCATTGAAACTTCCATGCAACAAAGGAATGCAACATATTTTTATAAATAAATGGCAGACAAGATTAAAAGACAGAAACAAAAGCTATATGTTTAGAAGAACAGAGTTTGCAGATAGCTGGTTTATGTTCCATGATCACGCCTGGTGTCCACTGCCTGAAACCTCCCAGCCACTTGTAGCTATAGCTATTACTGAAGCAGGTAATGATCTTGACGTTGCATCTCTAGGAAACAGTATCACTGAATACTAAATGATTTTATCAAGCATTTTGAATTTTATTTTCTATCCAAAAAGCCAGGCTTGTGAAATTTATGGATTTCATTTCTTCTTACTTCATCAAAAGATAATTTTTAACAGTAACTACCCAGGATAGATTGGGAAATTGGCAACTACCAAAGGATTGAAGATGCATTTGAAAACATGGCATCATCTGCTTTCATTTTGGATAAAAGTTAGAAATTAATGTTCTGAGCTTGTCAAAGTTGTGCTAAAATCTTTTCACTCATTTCCATCAACGTACCTCTGCAAGATTGGTTTTTTACAATGTGATGGGTGTTACTAAAACAAAATAGGAAACAACACCTATACATTGTCCCCTGAGAGTAGCTTTGTAGATCCACCCTAGAATAGGTAAGTTAACAAGCAAAAACTAGAGTAGTTTTTCCCATCTAAAGACTTTAAATACTGATAATACATAGCCTTTATTCATTGTATGTGTATTAGGTTTTAATGTGGTAAATCAATTTCACTTGCAACTTTTTGTGCTACAACAAAGTTGTGAGACTAATTGTGACTTAATGTCTGTATGCTTTCTTTTGTATGCTATTTCGTGTAATTCTTTTATTTTTTTCTGAATTATGTTTGTTCAGATTATATTAAGACAGGATCTTGTTAGTATTAAGTCTAATGATAATGGTATGCATTCGTGGGTCCTGTTGTATGTCCTTTACTGGTCATTCATTTTTGTTGTAAATAGTTTACCAAGGCATTGGTCAACAGTGGATTGGAAATTACAACCTGACAAATGAATCCTTCAACTTGGGTAGTTTGAGACACACAGAAATGAATGTTTGGTTTCTCCTTGGGAGCATTTACTTTTGGTGGCATCTCCCCTGGCCTGCTCTCTGCCTCGCATCTCTGCAGAGGTAGCTTGTAGGGTCCCTGGACCAGTTTAGGAGCATTTTCCACCACAGGGCTAGAGGGAGCCTTGGTGAATACCTTAAGTAGCTCCACAAAGAACATTTGACCATAGAAGGCGTTATCCAGAAATAACTTAGGTTTATCTGCTTAGGTTTGCCAAGCAGACCAGCATAGTGGGTGTTGTCAGCATCCGCTGCTGCTTCGGCTCTGAGGACACGCCGGCACCCCAGCCCTCTGTCTGCACTTCCTCACTGATGCCATCGGACAGGAAATGTGCTTTCAGGTTCAGCAGCTTGGTCCTTGCAAATGCAGAGACCTTTTTTCATGTGTTCTTGCTCTCTCCCAAGTCCTGGAGGCTGTTTGCCATCTGTGATTTTTAAATCATCCTCTCCCACTGGCTCCGCTGGCAACAGGCTGCCCTGCTTTCTCCCTTTTTCTTTTTTTCTCCTCTTTCTTTCTGGCAGCTTCTCCGAGTCCTTTTCCAGCTCCTGGTGTGACACCCCGCTTTGACCCTTTCCTCTGGTCTCTGTCTGTCTGCTCTCCTCCCGCTCTGACTTCAGAAGCATTTCTCCCTAGCTCCTCTCCTCTGACCTGGATCTCTGTCAGTTCCCAGGATGTCATGTCTCGTAGCCCCTCAGCGTATTGACCAATCAGTAGATCTCTTCTGATGTGGATGATTTGAAGGTGTTTATTGAATTTGTTATAGTATTGCTTCTGGAGGAGGAAATGGCAACCTACTCTGGAATTCTTGCCTGAAAAATCCCATAGGCAGAGGAGCCTGTCCTTGGGGTCTCAAAGAGTCAACATGATTGAGTGACTGAGCATGCACAATATTGCTTCTGTGTTATGCTTTGGCTTTTTTAGCTGTGGGGCATGGGGGATCTTAGCTCCCAACCAGGGATCAAACCCACAGCTCCTGCATTGGAAGGCAAACTGAACCTTCCAAATCTTAACCAAAATCTTAACCACTAAATCACCAGGGAAGTCCCTTCAACAGATCTCTTATCTGATGATGGTCCCCAAACCTGAGGCCCGGCCAGCTCCCTTATCCTGCCCACTCACCTGGGCGTGGAGACTGTGCCTGGTGTCCACTGTCTGAAACCTCCCAGCCTCGCTCTCTCCACTCCATCCTCGCCCTGTCTTGGCTCAGGCCCTCACTCTCATCTGCTCCCCATTCCTGCCTCCTGGCTCTTTCCTCCAGCTTCTTCTCCACTCAGGGATCCAAGTTTTCTCTTTGAAAAACAGTTCTGATTCTGTTCTGACCTCTCTGTGGGTGCAGGGTGAGGTCCAGACCCTTTGCAGCCTGGCCCAAACATGTCTGGGTTCACCTTGGATGACTCTGTTTACCTTGAACACCAAGTCATGCTGAACATAGTCAGATGCTGATGCAGGCCATTTGGGATCTGTGTTATCTGCAACACAACAAAGTTAATCTATTAGCATCTCACAGAAACTGTGGGCAAGAGAGAATGTGAAAGTGTCAGCCAGGAGAGGATGCCAAATGGAAAACAATAGTGTAGCACCTTACTCATTAAAGTGTAAAAGGCCCTTGAGGGTTTGTTTTTTAACCAAGGGGGCTCTTTCATTGTATTGTTGTTCAGTCACTCAATCGTGTCCGAATCTTTGTGACCCCATGGACTGCAGCAGTCCAGGCTTCCCTGCCCTTCACCATCTCCCAAAGTTTGCTTAAACTCATTCCCATTGAGTCAGTGATGCTATCTAACTACCTCATCCTCTGTTGTCCCCTTTTCCTCCTACCCGCAGTCTTTCCCAGCATCAGGAGTTTTTTCCAATGAGTTGGTTCTTCCCGTCAGGTGGCCAAAATATTGGAGCTTTAGCATCAGTCTTTTCAATGCATATTCAGGATTGATTTCCTTTAGGATTGACTGGTTTGATCTCCTTGCTGTCCAAGGGACTCTCAAGAGTCTTCTCCAGCACCACAGTTTGAAAGCATCAGTTATTCAGTGCTCAGCTTTCTTTATGGTCCAACTCTTGCATCCATACTTGACTACTGGAAAAACCATAGCTTTGACTATATGGACCTTTATTGGCAAAGTAATGTCATTGTATTTAGAGTATACTTTTTCTAAAGATTTTCATTGATATATCCACAACCCCGGACTCTATGGCTTCCTTCTGAAAGGATCTCCAGTTTCTCAACCATGGACTTCCTCTCTCCAGGCTGCAGAAGGGTAGCGACATCACCATCTCACCTGGCTGTCTCTCCTCCTGGCCCTCGTAGGTGCCTTGTCACATCTTTGGATCTGCCCCGGATACAGCAGAGAAGTCAGTGAATGTCTGAGAAATGAGGAAATGAATCCTCCTGTGTCCTAGGGCTGAATCAGTGCTTCTCACACCTTAATGTGCATGTGACTCTACTGGGGATCTTGTTAAAATGCAGATGATGTTTCAGGAGGTGATGTGTGGGGAGACCAAGGTTCTGGGTCTCTCGCCATCTCCCGGGTGAGGCTGATGTTGCTGGTCCAGACTCCATGCTTTGAAGAGCTAAGGATTGAACCCCTCACCTTAGATAAATGTACGGGCCATTCACCAGCCACCTGACATGAGGACGGGCAGCTGTCATCGTCTATAGTAGGAGCAGGCTCCAGGGTATTTCTAGAAGCCTTTCTGCATCCGCCTAGGGGAAAGCCTTTTCTTCCTGATGGAGGATGTGGTTACTCGTCTGCTTCCTTATTTGAGGAGCCCTGTGGAAGGGTTGCACACTTGTGATGGAAGTGATGTGAAGCATTGTTCCAGGTGGGCGCTCTGACCAGCCGACTCTGAGTCTCCATCTGGAAAATGACAGCTCCAGTGGAGGATGTCCTCAGCCCTCCTGGTGCTCCTATTCTGCCCCGAGACCCCGAGGACCACCAGTGCTGTCCCCCCGCCCCCCACCAGGAATACAGAGATTATCTTGACAGGATTGGCTGAGGCTGAGTTCCAAAATTTTTGTTAATGAACCTAAGCACCTTTATGGTTGAAAAAAATCCAATCCATAATAAAGTCTATTAATATCTCCCCACATATCCACATAGTTCACATACTTGTCATTTTTAAATGGCTCAGTAGTTACATTCCCTCAGGTTGTCTGGCTAAGGCCATGTGTAGCCATTCCCTTGAGACTGGCTGTTGGCTCTTCTCCAGGGTTTTTTTTTTCCCTTGAATTTAAGCAGAGGGGTTATGACTGTCTGCTGAATTTATCCCCTCCTCCCCAACCTCCATTATTGCCTTGGGTAAGCTTTTACAATTTATAGCTCACATGGTCAGGTCGTCTAGTTACATGATCTTATGGCCCTGCTATACTTTTGCTTTTTTGAGGATGTTTTCCCCAATTGTAACTACATAGTTATTTGCATGGTGGTGTGTTTCAAGTCAGTCTACCAAGGGATTCTCAGTTCCAGAGGCCAGCCCTCCTGCACCTCCATCATCGCAGTGTTCTGACCACCTGGAACATGGCTGGGGGGCACGTAAGTTACATTAAGAAGCACATGCTTTGTGGCTGGACTGCGTGCCTCACACAGGTGCCCCAGCCTGCTGGCATGTGTCAGGTGGCCTCTATGTACCGAGCATCCTTCCAGATGCTGTGTGCTTAGTTGCTCTGACTCTTTGCGACCCCATGAGCTGTAGCCCACCAGGCTCTGTCAGATGCTGGGGATATACCAAAGGATGTGCGTGGACCCTGCCTTCAGGTAGCTCACATCCAGCTGGGAGAGAGGGAAGGAAAATGGGAAATTGCACTTCATTGTTTGAAGTGCCAGCAAGCGTGGAAGCACAGGGTTCTTTGGAGACACAGAGAAGGAGGACCAGACTGAAGCTGAGGTCTAAAGGAAGTTGACCTGGAGACAGGGAGGTCTGAATTGGGGTCTAGAAGGCTGCAGCACATGTCTGACAGCCTTGTTTCGGGCTGATAGCTGCTGTAGTGGGCAGAGCCCTGGCTGGCAAGATCCTTCAAGGCATTGTGTTTCCTGGTGCGTCTTTAATTTGATTTTTAAGGTCATTAAAAAAAATCACATTTTACATTGGGAAACCACACATTATAGGGGCAGCCTCGTTGATACAGCTGGGCTATGCAGTTGCCTTTATGTGCCTTAGTTATGGACAGCACGGTTATGTGCTCTCTCTCCATCACATTTGAGATGAGGTTCCTGCCTGTGGAAAACAATGCACCTACTCATTGAGTTGTGGGGCTTCCTGGGCAGCCAAATGGTAAAAAAATCTGTCCACTAAGCAGAAGACACAGGTTTGATCCCTGGGTTGGGAATATCCCCTAGAGAAGGAAATGGCAATCCACTCCAGTGTTCTTGCCTGGAAAATCCCATGGACAGAGGAGCCTGGCAGGCTATATAGTCCTTGGGGTTGCAAGAGTTGGACACGACTTAGCAAATAAACAATGACATAGAGTTGTGGACTCACTGAGTTTGTGTGGTCACAGTAGAAGGGAGCTTGGTCAACTAGCAGGGACACGTTGTATCATGGGAGGCAAAGTGTTTCCCACCCAACCCCCACTCCCATGCCTCCCTTCCCCCGTCAGAAAGGCCAAGTCAAATTCCGCTAAGTGAGGATTTTTCACTTCAGTTCGTGAAGCCAGTGAGTAAAGCTGAGGAACAGAATAATAAATTACCGATTACAGAGTGTTTCCTCAATGAGTCATGGTGTGTTAGTGTCATTATTTTTCACAATTTAGAAATGTCATTGCCAGCAACTGGAATACCCAGAAACTTCCAGACCCTGGACGTCCCGTGTGTTCTTGAGACGCCCCCTCCCTGCTCCCATTTCCCCCGCATCCCCCTCCTCTTTGTTCTGTTTTATGTAATATGTTTGCAGGACTGTGCTTCGAGCATTCCTCTGAACATGTGGCATTTTTCAAGCAGAAGGTAGTCCGTGGAGGCCATCAGCTTTTTTTCTTTTCTTTGAAGGTATATTCATGATAATATGTTTATCATACACACAACTGTATTTCCACATGTAGCTCAAAAGTAGTGGATTTTGCTCCTCAGCTCTTTATAAATGGATTTTCTCTACTAGATTTTTTTCATCACGTGACTTTCTTATGTTGGCATGTGAAATTCTGACATTGATATGCTTATTTTTCTTTCCGTCTGTTTCTTTGTCTCATCTCATGTGGTTGCACAGGAAAAAGGCAGCCGACTTCCCAAGAAATGAGGATTTGGTGGAAAATTTTGTCTTTTGATTTTAACTTTTCATTTGAAATAATTGTAGACCTCCTCCTCACCCCCAACTTGTATAAATAGTACCTAGAAACATAGACTTTCTGTATGGGCTTCACCCACCTTCTCCAGATATTATATCATCTGATAAACCACAGTACAGACATCAAAACCAGGAAATTGTTATTGCTATGGTCCCACTGGGTTTCCCCAGTGGCTCAGCAGTAAAGAATCCATCTGCCAGTGAGGAGATACGAGTTTGCTCCCTGGGTCAGGAAGATCTCCTGGAGAGGAAAATGGTACACCACTCTAGTGTTCATGCCTGGGAAATCCCATAAGAGGAGCCTGGCCGGCTACAGTCCACGGGGTCGCAAAGAGTTGGGCACGACTGAGCGACTAGACAAGAGCAAAGATGCACCGGTCAAATTTTTGTTGGTTGTCCCAATATTGTCTTTTTTCCTTTTTTCAGTTCTAGGGTCCAATTTGGCATCCAGTCCAGGATCATGCATTTCATTTTAGTTGGCACATCTCCTTAATATCTCCTGGTTTGTGGTCATTCCTCATTCTCTTTCTTTCACAACCTTGACCCTTTGGAAGAGCACTGGCCAGTTATTTTGTAGACTGTCCCTCAAAATGGATGTGTTTGATGTTTCCTCATGACGGAATTTAAGCTACAGATTTTTGACAAAAGTATCACAGAAAAGTTGTGTCTGTCTTCGTTCGTCCTAGGAGGTGGGGCGTGATACTGATAGGTTCCATTGCTGCTGATCGTAACTTTGGTCCCTTGGGTGAGGTGCTCTCTGTAAGCATTCTCCACTAAAAAGTTACTCTTTCCCCCTCTGCAGTTAATAAACATCTTGTCAGGAAATGCTTTGAGATCATATAAATGTCCTGTGTCTCATCACACTTTGAAATCCCTTGATAATTACTGACGGTGACGATCATTATTAACGATATTTGGTAATTTTCTATTTCTATCATCCCAAATGCATGTATGCCTTGGAATTTTACTATAAGAAACAGCTTCCCTCTTCTATGTATTTATTCATTTACTTGTTAGTATCAGTATGGACTCAGGAATATTTGTTTTATTCCATTACTATCATCATTTATTTTGTGGCTAAAATTGTTCCAGATTTGACCATTAGGAGATCTTTCGAGTTGACTGCTGTGTCCTTTAGATCCTATATCTAGCCCTACATCATGTTTTTTCTACTTTTAAATTTCTGGTATCTTGAAATATTTTATGCTCATTTTATGCTTGCCCTGCCCAGTCCTGGAAGTAGCTATTTCTCCAAGGAGCTCTGTTTCTTTAGTGGAAAATAGCATTTAGAAGCCAAGATCTTAGAAGGTAGATATACTCATTCTACACTGGTTTTATATTTTCTCAGAGCACAGAACTAGAAAATATATATGTATATACACATGTACTTCCTTGTCTTTATCTGTATATCTATGTATCAAAATCTTTGAATTTGTCTGAAAAACTGACTCTAAGTTACCTTGTTGTTGTTCAGTTGCTAAGTTGTGTCTGACTCTTTGACCCCATGGACTCAAGCATGCCAGACTTCCCTATCCTTCATCCTCTCCCGGAGTCTGCTCAAACTCATATCCATTGAGTCAGTGATGCCATCCAACCATCTCATCCTAAACCACCTACGCAGTGCTTTTTCTCTTCTTTTTTCCATTTATTATTTGTATCTCTTTTCTCCATCAAAGAGACACCTGGATTCTGTTAGCCACAATATGTTTACTTATTTACTCAACCTTAAAAGGAACAAGAATAAAGTACAGTAGTTTCCAAATTATTAATTCATGTGACTGTGGGGGAAAAACTTACTGTCAGGCTAAAGATTTATACTCTAGTATCTGATCAAGAAGTTAGCCATTTTCCGAAGTTACTTAAGTTACTCCTTTTCTTCCCCCACCCCCTCATGTGATTTTATTATTCATTTATGGTACAGTTTGATTCATTTCCTGCTTTTTGTACTCCATTTTGGGTTCCTTTCATGTCTTGGTTGATTTTAATTGTTTATTTTTGACTATGTCAGAAACATAAGCAAGATTTTAAAAATCTAAACAGTTAAAAAGGTCTTGCTCAGGAAGTGTTACTTCCTCCTTATCCTTTCTCAATTTCACATTTCCCCCTCTTTCCACCTTGTTTCCACCCACACCCTGTAGATAGCCAACTCCTTAGTTTCTCGTTTCTCATATTGTATTTCTTTTGTACAAATGAGCAGATACATCAATATTTTCTAATCTCTTCTTTCTTATATGAAGATAGCATGCTATAGATACTCTTTTGCACTTTGCTTTTTTTGCTTAACAGAATGTCCTGCAAATGACTTCGTATCAACTCATAGAGATCTTCATCAATTCTTCTTAGAGGCTGTGTTAGATTCCACTTTATGGATACACCATAGTCTTTTCAACCAGTCTCTTGTGTGTAAGCATCGTCAGTTGTTTTCAGTGTGTTTCAATTACAAACAGTGCTGCAATAAATAGCCTTATACATATGTATTTTCACGTTGTGGGAGGTGTACTGTCAGGGTAAATCCCTGGAAATAAAAGATAAGTCAAAAGATAAACGTGCCTCTATGGTGGAGATGCTGACAAGCTCACCTGCAAAATTCTGGTCGGAGAATTTGAATAGAACAAGCTTCGCAAACTGCGTTTGCCAAAGGTGGTGGCTGTGATGGCATTCAGTGGTTGTGGAGATGGGCATGAGTGCTTCCCTTGGAGGATGGGGAGCTTGACCCATTGCCCTGTCCCTCCTCCTGGCTTCTAGGACAGTAAGATAGTATAGTGGAAAGAGAATGGAGGCCAGCTGGGAACTTAGCTAATCCATGCTTTTCCAAGCTACCTGGGGTCCATATGAGATATGTGTCATGGTGGTGCATGAAATCATCTCTTAGGGAAAGAGCATGGAGTGGAGTGGAGGTGAGAGGTGGGTTAAATAACTTCTGGGTTTGAGTCCTGCCTTAAATTGTAGTGGTCTGATTCCTAAGCAGGCTTTAACTTCCCTGGACAATTAGAATAGTAAATTCCAATGCATGGAAAGTGCATTTCACGGTGTCTGGTAAGGTTGATATGGTTGGCCTGAGGAGTCAGTAAATCATCAATGGAGTACACACACAGTGATCGTTACTTCCCAGTCCTGTCCAATTTATTTGCAGTAAGAAGGGGGATTCTAAATCATTCTGCTGACTGACCATGGGGCTGTGTTTAAAAATCTCTGTAAAAATAAGCTTTGTTTTACTTCAGTATTTGACAGACTGGCTAAGGGCGTGATTATGAAAGTTTGGGCCTCTGCCTCATCTCAGCTTTCCTCTTTCCAGTTGAGGATGTCTGGCTGGTGAGTTCCAGGCGTTTCCAGGTAGTACCACCGAGGCTGGATCTACTTAGCCACAGCAGTTGTGGTTGTAGTCTCCTGGATCTTAATACAAGTCACATTGAAAATAATGAAGTCCTGCATTTCTTGTAAGTCAGTGAATGAAGAGCTCTTGACCCCCCTTCAGGGTTCTCCAGGCTCGCCAGTGTTTCTTTGTTGTTGTTGCGTTCAAAGCTGTGAAGCCTTCCTCCAGGCTTCTGCTGATACCGACGCCCTGAATCCTGTACTGGGTGAGGCTTCGAGGACAGGAATGTGTTGCTAGGACAACAGGTATTAAAGGGTTTAAAATTGCTAAAGAATCATCAACAGTTAATTCTGCTGCAAATCCAGGACTGATCCTTGTCGGGTAAGCCACTGAAAAGCAGACTTCAAAATGCGATGTTGTCACCCATGACTTGGGGACCCAGAGTGCTGGGGACCTTGTCTGTCTACCTGCAGGACCAAGGGGCCCTCAAAGTTCTCAGAATGATGGATCCTTGTTAGCGGCAGCCTGAAATCACCAGCAACTGGAGAAGTCAGCAACAGCCAAACTCTCTCTTAACAGCTTTAGATTTAACGTATTGATTTCTCCTGCACAGCAGCATTAGCCTCCGCGGGCATTTTTCTTTTCCAGCACGCTGTCTCCTCAGCACCCGAGTCTGCTCTCCGGCGAGGTCAGGGGGGTAATTCCTCGCTGGCACGTTTTGCCTCACTTGAATCCACATGTCCCAGATTGAACCCTTTTTGAATGGAAAGGCTTTGTAAGTCCGTAAGGATCTGCAAGTAAGCAGAGAAAATTGAGGGAGGTGCCCCAGTTGGGGAGGTTATGAATTCACATCTTGTGCAAGGCCACAGTCCTGACGGAAAGCCGCCCGTGTGCGTGGCCAGCTCAATTCACGCTTTTGTTGCTTCCCCACCCTTAGTATAAACTGTTGCTCTGATAGATTTTTAACATAGCCATCTCCCGCCATAAGTGTGATTACTGAAAGGTGAACTGTTTTATGAACTGCAGACCATGGCATCGCAAAGAGTCGGACACGACAGAGCGACTGAACTGAACTGTTTTGCTCCTCTGTTACCCTACTGGATACCTGTCCTTTAGGCTTCCTTGATAAAAGCTTATCCAAATGAGTAAGAGAGCCACTGATTATGGTGGAAGAGAGGAGAAGAAAGTCTGCCTTCTTCCCTTGCTGGGGAGGTGGAGTGCATGGCTGAAAGTCCATGGACCCTTGCCCTCTCCATGCCTGATCACCTAAAAGGCATTTTCACACAGCACCCCATGGCAGCTCCTTGGCATTTGGGATTGAGCTGAATTTCTATCAAAGCCCACAGTGTCTTAATGATGGTGTATTCACACTTAGATTTGTGTTCCTCAGACCCGAAGTTCAGGGTGGCCCCAGGGCAGCACCTTAACTGGCTGCCTTTACCAAAATGCTGTTGAGATCTTTTCTTGTTATCTTGGCTTTATTTTTAGAAACTCTTTTCGACTGTGTCTTCCCTTTAATACTTCATCTCCTAAACCTTTGGGTGAGAATGATGTTCAGGATGGGGCATGCTGGCCCTGTGGATTAACCTGTGTCACTGCAGATCCCGGGTGTGAGCACGTGTTGGAGGGGCCCAGGCCAGAGGGTCTCTCACAATGCCATCGTCTGCATGCCTTTGTGCTCGGTGGCCTGGGGACACGATGTCTGACTTGGCCTTGGTGTATGATGACAGTGTCGGGGCATTGTCAGCCTGACCTGGCCCAACTTGATAGGTTTAATTTTTTTCCACTTGCGCAGGTCTTTTCCTGTAGGGCAGCGGGGCTGGTGTGGACCGTGGACCCCAAGGCTTCACGTGGTGTGGACTGCACGCTTCTCTTTACCTTCATTGCGGCCATCAAAACGACTGATGGATGTGAGACAGGGGAGGGACAGCTCCAGCCTCAGGAAAACGTCCATAATATGGCAAAAGCTGGCCAGTGTCCCCTCATGGCTATTGCAGCATTATTTATCATGAAACTCTGAGAGCAACCTTTTTGTTTAATTGCAACAGGATAAGTTTAAGTACATTATTGACTTGATGGAATATCCTGCAGTTATTAACCTCATCTTTAGCTTAACAACCTGGAAGAGGGTTGTTAAATAAAAGCAGGTTTCAGACTTGATTTAGAAACACATTCAATGCACGTCTGGTTAAGAAGCTGGTGCCTTCGGTCTCTTTGGAGGAGGGGAACCTGGCAGCTGTGGGTACAGGATAGGGAAGAGGTGTTGTGCCTTTTGACTTTTACAACATGTGAATGTTTTTCGAAATAAATAACGAAGAGAGGAATGTGTAGAAATTGAAGGGAAATACAGCAAAAGGAGGTTAGTAGTTGTGTTAATAGTGCTTAGTTGCTCAGTTGTGTCCAACTCTGCGACCCCATGGACTGTAGCCCGCCAGACTCCTCTGTCTGTGGAATTCTCCAGGCAAGAATCCTTGAGTGGGTTGCCATGCCCTCCTCCAGGGAATCTTCCCAACCCAGGGACTGAACTCAGGTCCCTGCTTTATAGGCAGATTCTTCACCGTCTGAGGCACCAAGGAAGCCTGTAGGTATGTTAGGTGGTGCCATAAAGAGTATTTTCATTTTATTAATACTCTAGACTTAAAATAAGAAATAATGATGACATTATTATTATTTTGAATTAAAAAAGCAAATGTGAAATATATGTGGCAAAAAGAATTTCCCTGAAGTGGCTCAGCATTGGAGAAAGTAGAGGGTCCCCTCTGGATGTCGTGTGTTGCTGCATACAGGATAGGGTAGGAGTCACCTCATGTAGTACAGAACAACAACAGGTATGTGACAGTAATTTTATTGGGCACTTGGATTGAATTTTTAATTTGTTTCAGAGGCACACATTTATTATAATAATGAAGACCTATTTTTAATCATAATCCAGCCCTCTTCTGCAGAGCCCTGGGGAGCCCTGCCTACAGCTCCCTCCTTATTAACATCCCTCTGCCCTGGCCTGGCCCTTGTTGAGGCCTAAAGGTGGACAGTGGTGAACCCCACCTTTCCCCACGTGGCTCCCTGGGGCTGGGCTGACCCGGCTGCCCTGCCTACCCCTGCATAAGGGAGTGCTTTTGTTAGACAGCCTCTTGTCTTCTCAGGCCCAGGCCAAGGATAGGACCTCAGATCACTGTCCCTCCTCCCCCTCTTGCTGGGCTCAGTCAAGCTCCAGGCAGAGTGTGCGGGCTGACTCAGGCTGGGGTACCTGCCAGGGAGACCTCAGGCTCTCCCTGGGGGCTCCCATAGCCGGTCTCACAGTTGGGAAATCTGTGTTGGGTGCCTTGCCTTGCTGGGCTCCCAACCTCTCTGGGGTTTCACCCCCACTTAGCCTGCTTGCCCTCCCTGTGACCAAACATGAGGCTTTTGTCTGTTCTCCTTTACTCAACCCAGGGCTCCCTGTTCGCCCTTCCCACCCCAGCTAGCCCCCCTTCAGAACAGCCATTTCTTTCTTTCTTTTTAATGTTTATTTGACTGCGTCAGGTCTTAATTGTGGCACATGTGATTTCCGTTGCTGCAGGCAGCATCTTCCATTGTGGCATGCAGGCTTCTCGCTAGTTGTGGAGCGCAGGCTCAGTCGTTGCCCCATGGCACATGGGATCTTAGTTACCAGGGACTGAATCTGTGTCTCCTACAGAAGAAGGAGGATTCTTAACCACTGGACCACCAGGGAGGTCCTGACAGCCATTTCTCAGTGTTCTCTTTTTTGGGAGTGATGGGAAGAACTCCCTTACCCTGGGGCCTCATGGGGGTATTTGCGTTTAAAAGATTCTTGAAGAGTACAGTGTTTTAATCAAAGCAATTAATCCCTAATGGAAGAATTACAGGCTGCATTGCAGGGACATGCTGACCCTCAAATCACTTGGAAACTGCCCCAATTTCCTGTGTTTGAAAGCAGTTCTGTCACTGGGCTTGATTGCTAGATAACTGAAAGGAAATGGTACATATATATTTTAAGTATTTATTGTGTTTATTAAGATAAAACGTAAAGGAAGACACAGAATATTAAGTATATAGCTTGAATAATTTTTGCTCTTTGTGCTCAGTTGTGTCCGCCTCTTTGCAGCCCCAGGGACTGTAGCCTGCCAAGCTCCTCTGCTCATGGAATTTTCCAGCAAGAGTACTGAAGTGAGGTGCCATTTCCTACACCAGGGGATCTTCCCAACCCAGGGATCGAACCTGAGTCTCTTGTGTCTCCTGCATTGGCAGGCAGATTCTTTACCGCAGGTTCCACCTGGGAACTTTCAGTACTATTTAATTCTTAATTTTCTTTACGTGTTCACTTTATGTTTATACTGTATATGCCATTGTCATCCTGATAATGTGGGTGTAGGGTAGAGACTCTTAAGGTACCTGCCTGGTGTCCCAGAGACACCCAAGTCTGGAACCCAAGTCTGTCTGACCCCTTAACCTTAGTCACTGTGTTAACTGTTTCCCTCACTCTTTTACTCCCTTCTTCCCCAACATTTTCACCAGAATTATACTACAGGAGATAAATACATTCTAAAACAGCAATAAAATGTAAAGTCTAAAAAAAACCCATAGCATTTTATTCTTGGTTAGAGATTCTTGGAATTTTAAAAATGACATTTCTTTCTTTGTGTTCTAATATACACAAAAATTTGTTCAGTAAGTTGTTCATCAAACATAGATCTTAAAATACAATTTTTTTAGAGAAAAATGCTTTCTAAGTTCAATTTGATTATTGATTCATTACTGAATAGGTGCCCAGGGTAGGAAGCATTAATAAACACCAAATTATGGTTATAATTAATAAACACCATGATTATGGTTATAATCATGATGAAAATAACCATATGACCATATTCTGGTTTGGGGAAATTTTGGAAGTCATGTTTTTTATTATAGTTTGATAAAGGGAAAGAAATCCACATTTGATGAGCAGCCAGTGATAAATCTAGGAGAGAATTAGAGGGAGAGGGCAGGCAACCAGGGTGCTCTCTGGAGGGGTGGAGAAGACTGGGGTGCTGAGCTAAGGTCGTCTGTGGTTTCTTGAGGTGAAGTGTATAAAATAAGGGGATGTTTGGGCTAATATTCATAGTTAGTACTTTTAAAGGAAATTCACTGTATTAGAGACTATTTAGAAAACATGCATTTATTTTAAAAATTAAAAAAATTAACTTCAGGGCTTCCCAGTTGGTGCTCGTGGTAAGGAACCCACCTGCCAATGCAGGAGACTTAAGAGACGCGGGTTCAATCCCTGGGTCAGGAAGATCCCCTGGAGAAGGGTATGGTAGCCCACTCCAGTGTTCTTGTCTATAAAATCCCATGGACAGAGGAGCCTGGTGGGCCACAGTTCATAGCGTTGCAAAGAGTCAGACACGACTGGAACAAGTTAGCACACATGTGAGACAACTACTTAATGGGCAATGAACCCAGAAAAGCCGGACCTGGCTCCAGTCTCTGGGGTCTCACAGAACAGTTAATCACTTTCATTCACTGACTGGTACCAGCTACGATAGTCTTTTCATTTAGTTTCCTTTTTACAAGCTAAACATACCCATGTTTATATTACGAATTTTCTTAGCAAACCACTTTCATTTCTTTCGTGACTCCAAGAGGGGCAAAACACCCAAATCACTTGAAAAACGAAGGGTTTATAACCTTGTTCTGACATCCCAAATTAATCTAAGGCATATCTCTTGGACTTGTGATGGTCAGCATGAACTTAAATATGATGGGTACAGCAAAGAGAAAGCTAGTTTATACATCATGTTCGAACATGTAGCCAAGGTCATGGATCTCAGAGCTGGTGAGGCATGTGTCCCCTTAGGAAGTCAGCACTCATCAGGGCCTGTCTTGCAGAGAGGTCATGGTAAAGAGAGGATCTGGCAGCTGAAAGTCATTTCAACAGAGCTGAAATTGGTTCTTTACTTTCTTCAGAGTGATTACAAATCCTTCTTTCTCTTCTTCCCGTGTCTGTCAGAACTCAAAACTGCTACCAGAAATCTTGCCCTTCTTCCTCACCAGCAACCATGGTGTCTCTGTCTTTCCCTGGTACTCTTTGGTCCTGTGGGAAGTAGATGGACTTAGCCAGTCTGCTCATTCCTCAGACGTATGCCGCCTTTCTCCTCTCCTCTCCTCCCCTCTCCTCTCTGAGTCCTGGGGGCTGCACACCAGCATTCAGAAAGCTGCCTGGCAGGAACTGAGTCCTCCCCAGGGTAAAGTGCAGATTTTCTGTGGGGGTGGGGTGAAGGGAAACAGGGGAGCAGGGAAGGTTGGTCATAGTACTAGCTAATGGTTCTGCACCATCCACCTATAGGACCTGTTTGTCAGAGATGTCATGTGTCCAGAATTAATTAGACTGGGTCAGATTGAAATTTGCATCCTCAGGCCACCACAGTGGCTCGGCCCACCCTGGCCTTGGTGTCAACCCTCTTTCAGCCTCAAACCAGCCTGCTCTCCAAGCTCCTTTCTTTCCTGCCTGAGATTCAGTCTCCCAGATTTGCCCCTGTAAATGTGTCTTTAGCCCCTCCCTGATCAGCAGCCTTATTTGCCTGCAAGTTCCTTTGAGCTAGGCTGGGGCTGTGGATCCACTCGTCCCCCTGAAAGTGACTGGCCACGATGGTGACCTGTGAATGCAACCCATTGTCATCAGGGATTATGAGAATGAGGAGAGTGCCTACTGGCGTTTTTTTTTTTTTTGTGCCAGAGATGTTGAGAACATTAAGGCTTTAACCTTAAAAGCACCTCATGAGCCTTTTCAGTGCTCTTGCCACCTTTCAGAGCTGCAGGATCGAACAGAAGTTTTCCTTGAAGAATTAAGGCAGAATCCACCTACAAAGCAGGCCCGTCTGGCTTGGAATTTACCATGTGCTGTCAGTGTGGATCAAGAAGAGAAGCCCAAAGGATTTGAAAAGTGAAAAGAAAACATCTTAACATTTACAGATTATTATTTCTTATTTTTGTAATAAGAGCATTTAACATGAGGTCAACCCTTTTAACTAATTTTTAAGTGTACAATACAGTATTATTAACCGTAGGCACAACATTGTACAGCATATCTCTAGAACTTATCTTGCATAACTGAGAGTTCATGCTCACTGATTAGTAACTCCCCATTCCCCCTCCCCTTAGCCTCTGGCAACCACCATTCTACTCTGTGGTTCTAGGAATCTGACTATGTTAGATACCTCATATAAGTGGAATCATGCAGTATTTGTCCTTCTGTGACTGGCTTATTTTGCTTGGCATAATATCCTCCAGGCTCATCTATGTTGTTGCATGTTTTACATTTCTCATTTTTAAGGCTGAATTCTGTTACATATCACATCTTCTTTATCCATCCGTCTCTTGATGGACACTTGGGATTGTTTCAATAGTTGTAGAAACAACTGTTATTGTAGCTGTTGTGAATACCACTGCTGTGAACATGGGACTGCAGATACCTATCCCAGATTCTTATTTGAATTCTTTTAGATAAATACCCCAACATGGGATTGCTGGATTAAATGGTGCATCTGCTATGGAAAATAGTAGGGAGGTTCCTTGAGAAATTAAGAATACAGGCTAAGTACTTTTAGCACAGTTCTTGGTCAAGCTTAACTGGTGTTGCCCTGAGGATGTAATCATTTTCCATTAGTTTTTTGTATCAGATCAGATGCCATAGAGACATCAGGATAAAGAAATCAACTTAATACATCTCTGGGTATAAAAATACCTTTTGTTTGGCAAAGGTTTTCCTCTATAAGAGGATTTGATACCTGACAGTGTAAGGTGGGTCAGGTGAGAACTGAGGAGAGGAGTCTTGGAGGAGAGTCAGCTCTGGGATCCAGAAGGGAAGGGAGGACCTCGATCTTCAGAATCGTCCTGTGACCCCCAGCCACATCGCCCACCCCACCCATGCACTCGACTCTGGCGTTGGGGGTACTCCCCCTGATCCTCACACGGGACCTCTTTTTTAAAAAGTTATTTCTTTATTTATATGTGGCTGCACTGGGTCTTGGTTGCCACGTGCGGTTGTGGTGCATGGTCTTCTCATTGCGGTGGCTTCTCTTGTTGGGGAGCAAAGGTTCTAGAGCGTGGACTCAGCAGTTGTGGTGCATGGGCTTAGTTGCTCCATGGCACGTGGGATCTTCCTGGGCCAGGGATTGAACCCCTGTCTCCTGCATTGGCACATGGATTCTCAACTACTGGATCACCAGGGGAGCCCCACATGAGGTCTCTTAAAGAGGCTTTATTTTTTTTTTAATTTATTTATTTTAGTTGGAGGCGAATTGCTTTACAATATTGTAGTGGTTTTTGTCATACATTGACATGAATCAGCTATGGGTGTACATGTGTTCCCCATCTTGAACCCCCCTCCCACCTCCCTCCCCATCCCATCCCTCTGGGTCATTCCAGTGCACCAGCCCTGAGCACCCTGTTTCATGCATCGAACCTGGACTGGAGATACATTTCACATATGATAATATACATGTTTCAATGCTATTCTCTTAGATCATCCCACCCTTGCCTTCTCCCACAGAGTCCAAAAGACTGTTCTATACATCTGTGTCTCTTTTTCTGTCTCGCGTATAGGGTTATTGTTACTATCTTTCTAAATTCCATGTATGTGTTAGTATACTGTATTGGTATTTTTCTTTCTGGCTTACTTCACTCTGTGTAATAGGCTCCAGTTTCATCCACCTCATTAGAACTGACTCAAATGTATTCTTTTTAATGGCTGAGTAATATTCCATTGTGTATATGTATCACAGCTTTCTTATCCATTCATCTGCTGATGGACATCTAGGTTGCTTCCATGTCCTGGCTATTATAAAACAGTGCGGTGATGAACATTGGGGTACACATGTCTCTTTCAATTCTGGTTTCCTTGGTGTGTATGCCCAGCAGTGAGATTGCTGGGTCATGTGGCAGTTCTATTTCCAGTTTTTTAAGGAATCTCCACACTGTTCTCCATAGTGGCTGTACTAGTTTGCATTCCCACCAAGAGTGTAAGAGGGTTTCCTTTTCTCCACACCCTCTCCAGCATTTATTGTTTGTAGATTTTTGGATAGCAGCCATTCTGACCTGCGTGAGATGGCACCTTATTGTGGTTTTGATTTGCATTTCTCTGACAATGAGTGATGTTGAGCATCTTTTCATGTGTTTGTTAGCCATCTATATGTCTTCTTTGGAGAACTGTCTGTTTAGTTCTTTGGCCCATTTTTTGATTAGGTCATTTATTTTTCTGGAATTGAGCTACAGTTGTTGCTTATATATTTTTGAGATTAATTCTTTGTCAGTTGCTTCGTTTGCTATTATTTTCTCCCATTCTGAAGACTGTCTTTTCACATTGTTTATAGTTTCCTTCGTTGTGCAAAAGCTTTTAAGTTTAATTAGGTCCCATTTGGTTATTTTTGCTTTTATTTGCATTACTTTGAGAGGTGGGTCATAGAGGATCCTGCTGTGATTTAAGTTGGAGAGTGTTTTGCCTATGTTTTCCTCTAGGAGTTTTATAGTTTCTGGTCTTACGTTTAGATCTTTAATCCATTTTGAGTTTATTTTTGTGTATGGTGTTAGAAAGGGTTCTAGTTTCATTCTTTTACAAGTGGTTGACCAGTTTTCCCAGCACCACTTGTTAAAGAGATTGTCTTTTCTCCATTGTATATTCTTGCCTCCTTTGTCAAAGATAAGGTGTCCACATGTGCGTGGATTTATCTCTGGGATTTCTATTTTGTTCCATTGATCTATATTTCTGTCTTTGTGCCAGTACCATACTGTCTTGATGACTGTAGCTTTGTAGTAGAGCCTGAAGTCAGGCAGGTTGATTCCTCCAGTTCCATTCTTCTTTCTCAAGATTGCTTTGGCTATTTGAGGTTTTTTGTATTTCCACACAAATTGTGAAATTATTTATTCTGCTGCTGCTGCTGCTGCTAAGTCTTGTCAGTCGTGTCCGACTCTGTGCGACCCCATAGACGGCAGCCCACCAGGCTCCCCCATCCCT
Organism: Bos taurus; assembly: GCF_002263795.3. Lineage (NCBI taxonomy): Eukaryota > Metazoa > Chordata > Mammalia > Artiodactyla > Bovidae > Bos > Bos taurus. Next base: position 20,686,146 of record NC_037351.1, on the reverse strand, counting down.
GGGATTCTCCAGGCAAGAACACTGGAGTGGGTTGCCATTTCCCTCTCCAGTGCATCAAAGTGAAAGTCAAAATGAAGTTGCTCAGTTGTGTCTGACTCTTCGCAACCCCATGGACTGTAGCCTACCAGGCTCCTCCGTCCATGGGATTTCCCAGGCAAGAGTACTGGAGTGGGGTGCCATTGTCTTCTCCGATTATTTGTTCTAGTTCTCTGAAAAATACTGTTGGTAGCTTGATAGGGATTGCATTGAATCTATAGATTGCTTTGGGTAGTATACTCATTTTCACTGTTGATTCTTCCAATCCATGAACATGGTATATTCCTCCATCTATTTGTGTCCTCTTTGATTTCTTTCACCAGTGTTTTATAGTTTTCTATATGTATGTCTTTTGTTTCTTTAGGTAGATATATTCCTAAGTATTTTATTCTTTTGGTTAGAATGGTGAATGGAATTGTTTTCTTAATTTCTCTTTCTGTTTTCTCATTGTTAGTGTATAGGAATGCAAGGGGTTTCTGTGTGCTAATTTTATATCCTGCAACTCTGCTATATTCATTGATTAGCTCTAGTAATTTTCTGGTAGAGTCTTTAGGGTTTTAAAGAGGCTTTAGACCCACGCTTTGGCTTCATGGAGCATATACCCCTGAAAGGACATGAGTGTCACATATATGTGGTGGTGGTGGTGTTCAGTCACTCAGTCATGTCTGACTCTTTGCAACCCCATGAACTGCAACACGCCTGGCTTCCCTGTCCCTCACTATCTTCCAGAGTTTGGTCATACTCATGTCCATTGAGTTGGTGATGCCATCCAACCATCTCGTCCTCTGTTGTTCCCTTTTCCTCCTGCCTTCAATCTTTTCCAGCATCAGGGTCTTTTCCACTGAGTCAGCTCTTCACATTAGGTGACCAAAGTATTGGAGCTTCAGCTTCAGCATCAGTCCTTCCAATGAATATTCAGGATTGATTTTCTTTAGGATTGATTGGTTTCATCCGCTTGCTGTCTGAGTGACTGTCAAGAATCTTCTCTACACCACAGTTTGAAGGCATCAATTCTTTGGCGCTCAGTCTTCTTTATTGTCCAACTCTCACATCCATACATGACTACTGGAAAAACCATAGCTTTGACTATAAGGACCTTTGTCAGCAAAGTGATGTCTCTGCTTTTAAATACTCTGTCTAGGTTTGTCATAGCTTTTCTGTCAAGGAGCAAGTCTTTTAATTTCATTGCTGCAGTCACTGAATTGCTCACAACCTTGAAGTGGGGTCCAGATCCTAGGGTGCTATCATGGGGCTGGTGCTGGGAGCCAAGGGATGTCAGGACATAGGACATCCTCCCCGTTTTTCTGTGTATCTGTTACAGGTTTATCCCTGATTTCTGATAGAGCTCAGAAGAAAGTTTCTCAATCTGTTTGGATATACCAGATATTCCACCAGTTCAATTTTTTCTTGACTTTCTCCACCTGAAGCCTGTCTCTCCAGCCTGCCTGTTCTGCTTCCACAGTCCCCTACCCTCTTGATCCTCTGACAGGGGGCAGAGTCAGTGTCCTGGTTCCTTGGCTTGGAAGAGGGTATCCCCACATTGAACTGTTCCTTTTACTACTTTGAACCCATCCTCCCTGTCTCAGCTCCAGCCAGCACCCAGCTTTCCGTATCATAAAGTGACCCACTTTGTTTTATTTATTTATTATTTAAACATTTTTATTTATTTAACTTTTAGCTGTGCTGGGTCTTTGTGGCTTTGTGTGGGCTTCCTCTAGTTGCGGCAAGGCGGGTCTACTCTTTGTTTTAGTGCAAGGGCTCTGGGACGTGTGGATTTCAGTAGTTGCGGCGCATGAGCTTAGTTGCTCTGAGGCAAGTAGAATCTTCCTGGACCAGGGATCAAAGCCGGGTTCTCTGCATTGGCAGGTGGACTCCTATCCTCTGTGCCACCAGGGAAGTTTGAAGTGACCCATTTTTTTCTTCTCTCTCTCTTTTTTTTTTTTTTGCTGCACAGCAGGTGGGGTCTCAGTTTCCTGACCAGGAATTGAACCAATGCCCCTGACTTGGAATTGTGGAATCTTAACCACTGGACCACCTAGGGAAGTCCCTGACCCACTTCTTATTGCCCCCACTTAGGCTTTGGCTTTCTCTAGTCTGCAAGGTCGGACAAGGCAGTGGCACCCCACTCCAGTACTCTTGCCTGGAAAATCCCAGGATGGAGGAGCCTGGTAGGCTACAGTCCATGGGGTCGCTAAGAGTCGGATACGACTGAGCGACTTCACTTTCATTTTTCACTTTGATGCATTGGAGAAGGAAATGGCAACCCACTCCAGTGTTCTTGCCTGGAGAATCCCAGGGACGGCAGAGCCTGGTGGGCTCCCGTCTATGGGGTCGCACAGAGTCGGACACGACTGAAGTGACTTAGCAGTAGCAGTCTGCAAGGTTAGAACACATGCCCGTTTATCTTTGATTTTCAAACCTTCCAAAGTGAGATCCACTTTTTTATGGAACAAAGGCAAAAGCCCATAAGGACAAAGAAAACTGGAGAGGAGATGATAGCAGAACAGGTGTATCAGGAATATTTCTGAAACCAGACTGCATGTGTTCAAGCTGCTGGATTTAGCTGGAGGTCCCTTCAGTTTCTTACTGATTCCCCAGTATAATCCTTGAAGTGACTATTCCAGAACCTTCTACCCTGCAGAATGTCTGCCACAATCTTCTGTCCCTGCTTCTGGCATGGAGCCCACCCAAAGTGCTAGTTTACATCCAGCCTTATCCGCGTTGACCCTAGGAGGAGCCTGTTGTCAAGAACTGTTTGAATTTGAAAACAAAAATTGTTAGGGAGGTATATTGGGATCAAGTGGGGAGAATGAGAAGGGGGAAGAATCTTCAGGTTTCACTGTAGATTTTTTGTTTTGATCATATTTGTATAATGATAAGGCTTCCCAGGTAGCACCAGTGGTAAAGAACCCATGTGCCAAAGCAGGAAATGTAAGAGACTCGGGTTTGATCCCTGGGTCAGGAAGATCTCCTAGAGGAGGAAATGGCAACCCACTCCAGTATTCTTGCCTGGAGAATCCCATGGACAGAGGAGCCTGGTGGTTATAGTCCATAGGGCTGCAAAGAGTCTGACATGACTGAAGTAGCTTAGAATGCCCGCACATAATAATAATATATCTATCATAATTCTTTTAGGGTAGAAAACTTTTACATATGTCCCCTCTTTCTTGAACTCTCCTCCCACCTCCTTCCCCATCTCACCCCTCTCGGTTGTTACAGAGCCCTAGTTTAAGTTCCTTGAGTCATACAGCAAATTCCCTTTGGCTATCAATTTTACATATGGTAATGTAAGTTTCCATGTTACTCTGTCCATACATCAGGGCGGAAAACTTTTAAATAAAATTTTATTAAAAGAGATTTGTTTTTCACTTGGACAGGTGCTGGCAGTATTTTTTGAACTTCCTTCTTTTTCAAAGTTGTCTAGGGATCACAAGGAAATGTATTTAATATGGGAAAGAGCCAAAGAATTAAAATATATATATAAACCATGCTATGAATCCTGCCTTCCTCAGGCTCTGTGTTGGGTCAGCAGGTATTGGAGTGAACATTTCAGTATTTATTGCATACACAGTGATCCTGGCTTAAGCTGCCAAGGAGGGCAAAAGTAGAAACAGATGGGACTGCCTGTGGCCTTCTTCGGAAGAGGAGCAGACCCATCTCTTTCCATCCATGGTTTGGTTCTGTCCTCCCCTCTCCTCCTAGTCTCTCTCCACGGGGTGTATTAACAGCTGGGACCACCTGCCAGACCTGAGAGGCTCCTGGACCCTGCATCCTAATGCAGAAACTCTGCATCTATAAATACCACCAGTTCCTCGTGCATCCGGGGTATGCACTGGAGGTATCCAGACCTCCCGCAGAGTTAATGGGGCTCTGTTGCTGCTGAACTCCTTTTGTCCGGAGCAGTGAACAGTGACAGGTGAGTCCGGCTCCCTCCCCAAGTGCGGTTATCATTAACCCCGGGCCTCAAACAGACCCTTGAGCTATGCATGATTTTCCATCTCTGTGACCTCTGACAGTCTGTGCTGCATCAACTTCTGACAGCGACTGGAAGCAGTTTTCTGAGAAATGTGGAAGGCTGCCCAGAGGACTGGGGTTCAAGTGCAGACTTTACCAGCTGCACCAGCGCAAGAGGTCTTAGGTTGGATATACTGATGGGTTTCTTTCTTGAAAGAGGGGACAGAGGGTAGTTGATTGTAATGCATTAGAAGGTATTTTGAAAATAGCTGCTCATTTCTTGTCAAAACAAATGTGCATTCTTACGTCACAGGTAGGGACGTAATAGGAGGAGAAAGCTGCAGCGTCGTCGACTCTGTAGTCCTCAAGCTGCTCATTGAGGTCCTTCCTTAGGGGTGGCTGTAAGGATAGGGAGGGGCTTCCAGCTTTTGGGTCCCTCAGAGTGTCACTCAAACAGGGTGACAGTGTCAGTGTCAGTGATGGGGTCAGAGAGGGGCCCACTTCTACTGCCCTGCTATGTTGAGCTCTTAGGGGCTGCTCAACACTTCCTGAGAGAGTCCTGCCTGAAGCCCAGTGCTTTGTACACACCCTGGTTCTTGCCTATCCGTGGGAAGCAGGGCCACACAGACTAGCACCCTTCCTAGGTCATGAGGTGACTTGTCATAGCCACTTACTGCTGAAGAATATGAGTCTGAGAAGGAAGACTGGTGTATAAATATTCTCCAGTGAAGGGATCTTCCTTTAAAGGCACGTGTGTTTCCCTTTTTAGCACCTGTGCTTTTGCTTTGCTGGAAAAAGGTCGGTTTTCATTCCAATCCCAAAAAAAGGCAATGCCAAAGAATGCTCAAACTACTGCACAATGGCACTCATCTCACACGCTAGCAAAGTAATGCTCAAAATTCTCCAAGCCAGGCCTCAACAGTACGTGAACCATGAACTTCCAAATGTTCAAACTGGATTTAGAAAAGGCAGAGGAACCAGAGATTAAAATGCCAACATCCACTGGATCATCATCAAAAAGCAAGAGAGTTCCAAAAAAACATCTACTTCTGCTTTATTGACTATGCCAAAGCCTTTGATTGTGTGGATCACAACAAACTGTGGAAAATTCTTCAAGAGATGGGAATGCCAGACCACCTTACCTGCCTCCTGAGGAATTTGTATGCAGTTCAAGAAGCAACAGTTAGAACTGGGCATGGAACAACAGACTGATTCCAAATTGGGAAAGGAGTACGTCAGGCTGTATATTGTCACCCTGGTTATTTAACTTTTATGCAGAGTACATCATAGGAAATGTGGCACTGGATGAAACACAAGCTGGAATCAAGATTGCCAGGACAAATATTAATAACCTCAGATATGCAGATGATACCACGCTTATCGCAGAAAGGGAAGACAAGCTAAAGAGCCTCTTGATGAAAGTGAAAAAGGAGAGTGAAAAAGTTGGCTTAAAACTCAACATTCAGAAAACTAAGATCATGGCATCCAGTCCCCTCACTTCATAGGAAATAAATGGGAAAACAACGGAAACAGTGAGAGACTTTCTTTTTTTGGGCTCCAAAATCACTGCAGATAGTGACTGCAGCCATGAAATTAAAAGACACTTGCTCCTTGGAAGAAAAGCTATGACCAACCTACACAGCATATTAAAAAGCAGAGACATTACTTTGCCAAGAAAGGTCCGTCTAGTCAAGGCTATGGTTTTTCCAGTGGTCGTGTATGGATGTGAGAGTTGGACTATAAAGAAAGCTGAGCACTGAAGAATTGATGCTTTTGAACTGTGGTGTTGGAGAAGACTCTTGAGAGTCCCTTGGACTGCAAGGAGATCCAACCAGTCCATTCTAAAGGAAATCAGTCCTGAATATTCATTGGAAGGGCTGATGCTGAAGCTGAAACTGCAATACTTTGGCCACCTGATGGGAAGAACTGACTCATTGGAAAAGACCCTGATGCTGGGAAAGATTGAAGGTGGGAGGAGAAGGGAAGGACAGAGGATGAGATGGTTGGATGGCATTGCTGACTCAATGAACATGGATTTGAGTAAACTCCAGGGGTTGGTGATGGACAGGGAAGTCTGGCATGCTGCAGTCCATGGGGTCACAAAGAGTCGGACATGACTGAGTGACTGAACTGAAACTGAACTGAAAGGAGAAGAAATAGAAAAATGTGAGAGAGGTTAGATGGGGCATGGAGCTCCAGGTTATATCCAACCTGTAAGGAGTAGGAAGTGAAACAAGGCATCAGGATGTTTTGGGAAGAGAGAAGTTTTATGGGAGCAGCCTCCAAGATGCATGTGACTTGGGTGAGAGACAGGTGAAGAAAAGCTTTTGGATGTATGGCTGTGTGTTGATACCTAGTCAAGAGATTTCAATATGGATTTAGAAAACCATTGAGGATTCATTTGATGTTGGGTTTCATTTAATTTTTTTTTTAATGAATGCAGCGTCATGCTGGGCACAGCTATGGCAATTACTCATCTTGGTCTGGATCCTCCTGTGATGGGTCATCATGTAGACTTCCTGGTGAAAGTTGTAGCCCTCAACCTTGGTGGGTTATCCACTTCAGATGTGGTAGAAAACTCTGTAGTAAGCACAAGCTCCTGAATACAGCATGTGGTTTTTGCAAGAATTTTGGCTTGCATTCAAAGACTAATCGTGTCTGAACCCAGCAGTAAAAAGGTGGAGTATTCAAAAAGGAAGAGAAAGAGACAGCTTTTGTAATTTGACTTTATTGGTAAGATTGGTAGAGCTGAAACTGATTCCGTGGAGTCGGGCAGGCTTGCTTGATGGGATGAGGATAAAGAAAACCACAGCGGCTGCTGAAGCAGGTGAACAGTGATGTGTCTGCTCTTGAGCTGTTTTTTTCCTCTGAGTCAGTTCCTGCTCTTTGTTTTTGACAGGATAGGGGAGAATTCTAAATAAAAAATTTTAAATTGATGTCCGGTTGATTTACAATGTTTTATTAATTTCTGTTGTACGGTAAAGTGACTCAGTTATATATATACACATAATTCTTTTTCATGTTCTTTTCCATTACGGCTTATCCAAGAATACTGAATATAGTTGCCTGTGCTATACAGTAGGGCCTTGTTGTCCATCCATTCTGTCTGTAGCACTTTGCATCTATTAACCCCATATTCCCAGTCTGTCCCTCCACCCCACCCCCCCACCCCCACTTGGCAACCTCAAATCTGTTCTCTGTATCATATTTTAGATTCCACATATAAGTGATATCATATGGTGTTTGACTTTCTCTTTCTGACTTATTTCACTTAGTATGATCATCTCTAGTTGCATCCTCATTGCCGCAAATGGCATTATTTCATTCTTTTTTATGGCTGAGTAGCATTCTGTTGCATGTGTTTACCACATCTTCTTCACCCACTCATCTGTCGGTGGACATTTAGGTTGTTTGCACGTCTTGACTGTTGTGAACAGTGCCAGTTCCTGCTCTTGCTTGATTTCTCTTAGAGAGATCTCTGGAGCCTCATACAGTTAACTAAGCTCAGGAGGTTACAGCCTGGGTATAGTAAAAGGCTTTTGTTTCTGCTTCATCATGGGCGATGTAGCGAGCAAAGATTTAAGGAGTCAAATGCCGGACTCATAGCCTATCATGTTTTATTTCATTAACATCTTGAATGTTCATAATATTCAGCTAACATATAAGGTCCTGAGCTTATTGAAGAGTGAGTCCTGGAGTCTCCAAGAAGGAGAGAAATGTTTGAGAATCCTGAAAAAGAGGAAGGGGGGGACAGGAGGAGTGGATGGGTGCCTTCGCATCCTCTAATCCCCCTCTTCCCACTCACTGGGTCAAAGGGCACTCTGTCTGGGAGATGGGATTAAAGCAGTTGTGTGTGTGGTGTGAATAATTGAATGACACATTCTCTCTGAGGCTATTTGGAGTCTCGAAGGAAACATACAGGATCACAAGAATGACTCTTTGGTAGGTGGAATGAGAAAGAAAGATGGACATGGAGACTTAGTAGTTAGGTTGAGCAGTGGTGGCAAGGAGGGTGGTCTTGGGGCCCCTTCTGGCTGTCATTTCAGGTGGGCTTTTTACCCCTTGCTCCTTCATAAATCCCTAAGGACTGAAATAAAAGAGGACTGAACAGTTTTAAAAATATATTTTTTGGTGGCCTGTCGCTTTGAACCATCCACCCCTGGTCTCTTTTACGAAGATGTCTGTACACCAGGTGCTGCTGCAGAGAAGACAGAAAAACCGAATCGAGGCTGGGAGTGTCTCTGAATTAAGATAGTTCCTGCCTCGATTGAGGGCCTCCTTCAGGCCTCCTTCCTGCCTCCATCGGCCTGGTGACGTTTTGCTGCCCTGAGGGGAGGTGGGACAGTCCTCAAGCCTTTTTACAAAACCTGTTCTTTTGTCCTTGTTTGGTAGAAAGTCAGGCTCCCACCATTGCCCTCCCAGCCCCTCCCCACCGCAACCATGACCTCTCCAAATGGCTCCATTGAACCATACGGATGACTTGGCCAAGTTGGTTTTCATGAGTCCTTCTTACCTCCCCTTCCCTCCTGTAATTGTCAAATATATTTTAGTACTTTCTAACCTTAAAAAAATCAGTCTCTATGGAGCGTGACCTGTTTTTGAGCTGCATTATTTTATCTACTTGTATCCTAGATCACCTGGCCCAGGTAGTTGGTCAGGTTTCTCCACTCAGTTGAAGTCTTTCTTCCTTTTCCAAACTGGCCTTTTTAGAAGAAAGTCACTACATGTAGCCCAGTTCAACTGGTGGGGAGGTATGCTCCATCTATTGGTCTATTCTTCCCCTTTATTTATTCATTCTTTTATTTGTATCAGTACAGACCTATGAAGATTTATTTTATCTTTTAGAGCAGGGGTCTTGTAAACCACACATCATTTTGCACACGGGAGATTTGAATATAATCATTGTGTTCTACGCAGTGGAGCCTGGAGGGCATTTTCCCAGGAGGCCTTGCTCTGAGCCGCTTCCTGAACAGGCTCAGCGGCCTGCTCGACCCTCAGCATAGATGGTGAGCTCGATAGCCCCTAAGCTGTGTGCAGTGGTACATGGGAACCAGCGTTCAGCGGGCCCGCTGGGGGCAGTGGCATGTGCCCCACGTGGCCACGCAGCTGCTGATTTGGGCCTCGTTCCCCTTTGCTTGCTGTCTAACCTTGGACAAGTCACGAAACCTCTCCAAACATCAGTGTCTAACTGATCGGATCAGGACATGAAGACTGGTGTCAAGGTTGTCATGGGAGGTGAGTAAAGAGGGGCCTGTCCAGGGCCTGGCGTGGGGAGGACTATGGTTCAGTTCCCTAATTGCCCCTGTTCCACCTCCTCTCCTGCTGACCAGGGAGAGTGAAGTCTGCCTGGAGTCTGGTGGGGTCCCCTCAGTCAGGGCACAGAAGCGCTGTTGGAAGTGAAGGTAGGGCTGAGACCTTCGGGAGGTGCGCTGGCTGGGGACTGAAAGGGTGGGACAGAAGGGTGGTGGCACGGGCCTCCCTGCAGAGTAAAGGAGGGCAGGCTTGGGTGGTGTCTTTCTCCAGGTCCTCAGATACGCCTCTGCTTCTGACCCCTGATGTGGGGCCGGCTGCCCACGTCCTTCTCCACCACCACCCTCTGCTTCCAGGCAGAACTTCTCTCCTCTGGGGCACGGCATCTTTTCACTAGCCTCTCTCTTCACTTGTTCCTAGAGGGAGAAGGGCTCTTTTGATAGTTAACCCGCCAGCGTGGCAGGCACACACATGAAGAAGAAAAGCATTTCCCTGTCCCATTCTCTTCTTTTTCCATTAGATTCTTGCTGAGAGAATAAAGCCTGTAACTCTCCGCCAAGGTTGGGTGAACCTGAACTTGAACTCAGGCTGGTCTCATTTCAAAGCCTTTGTATTTACGCACTTCGCCCTCACGGTTTGACAATGACTTGGCTCGTGAGTCGAAGCTTGCCCGGCACTGGAACCTCAATTAAAGGTATTTGAGGACTTACAGCATCTCAGAAGGCTCGAGGATTACCTGCTTCTGCTTCTCATAGCTTCTAAATTCGCTTTTGTGGACTAGCCTGGGATCTCATCCAACAGAGGCAACATTGCTTTCATAGGGAAATTTCTTTTTAATTTCAAGTAAACTTACTTACCAATAAGTTCTTGGAACCTAGGTAGTTCGCCTTGCAGACTTGGGGTTCTGCCTGTCTGTTGTGTAAGAAGCAGCAGGATTCCAGCAAGGAAAGGGAGACGTAGTGGAAAGAGCACTGCCCTGGGAATTGGAAGACCTCTGCCTTAGTCATGGATCTGTCACAGATTACAGGGAACCTGAGCCAGTGCCTTCCGAGCTTGAGCTTTCCAATGTGTCTTCAGTAAGATCAAGGTGGCCTAAGAGGTCTGGAAGATCTCTTTTAGATCTAAGAACTTAGGCTCCACTGTAGAGTGATGTGCAGAAGTGAAAGCAGTTGTAATTAGTTTAGATAGGCCTGTTTTATTAAAGTTACCTGTTTTTACTTATTAAAGCTACTTTCTTAAGTCCCACGTGCCCCAGTAGGATTGCTCACTGGTCAGATGCTGGAGAAAAAGGTGAACCTTCTGTGGTTTTGGTGGAGCAGTTTGGATGCAAGCAGGAAGGTTTCCTTTCAGCTGCCCTCGTTGAGTTCTCTGGTCTTTGCTGTATTACGTGGCTCAAAGTAACCTATATATGATTCCTTCCAATTGTCTGTTACTTACCCTGGTAGGTTCCCAGTAGATTAAAGACAGCAACAAATATCTGTCCATTATAAGGCAACCCATTGCAATTCTGGTTTGCATGATTTCTGGTTTTTATTATTAAGATTGACAGCTTTGTTAATGGGAATTTTTATCTCCAGAGATTAACTGATTTTTATCTCCAGAGCTAAACCATTTCAGCAAAATTCAAATGAATTAGATGGCTGTCCTTGGTTTCCATGATCTCTGTACAGTCAGGACTGAATACCTGGGAATTCCTTTCAGATAACCTTACAGTCTGTGACAAGCTTTTAATCCAAATGTCAGTTTACCTGCAGAAAACATAAATATTCTCAGTGCTTTCTTGTTGTGTGTAGGCTTAGGAGACATTGGAAGTTGGGGAAATTAAAATCAAGCAATTTCTTAAAAGTGCTAAATAGATGGAGAGATTAACAATACAATTATCGTCTTTAATTTTTTTCTTTATTTGGGTCTCTGTTTACTATAAAAATACTCAGAGACATAAAATCCATTCAGAAAAATAAGTTCTTAAGCTAAAAGGAAATCCGTAATGTTGCTGGAAATGTTCCCACAATGATAGAGCAGGTAATGTTTGCAATGAGATTAAACAGGAGAAAGCAGCCAACTCTAATTGTGTTTTATCAGAAGAGCGTTCTGTTTTCAATAGCTGGCATTTGGCTGGGGCCATATCTGTGACCAGGTTGATAATTCTCTTGGGAAACATGCCACTGTACTTGAGTTTTCAGATGAGTGTGTCGATATTGACGTGTTGAAGAAATGAACTGCGTGCCTCTCTGATAAAGGATATCTGGGGAAAGGATTAGTAAAGAACAAGTCCGTTACCGAGCAATAAACATTCCTTTCATTAATAACATTTGAATGGTTCCTGAGGACGTTTTGCTGCCCTTAAAGTTCTTCCAGGAAAGGCTGTGAATGGCAGCAGCATGTATACTGCTGTTGGGAGATGATGCAGCCAAGTGGACCCCTGGGTCCTGGTGGGGGCTCAGTACGTGCTGTGTGCGTGAGGCTGCAGTGCAGCCTGGGCCCCCGCACCCAGGAGGCTCTGGCTGGCTGGACTGGCTCCTGCAGAGTGAGTCAGGCCCAGTCGGGAAAACTTGGGTCAAGAAGATAAGTTTCCATCAACTCCCAGAGACATTGCATTTATTTTCCTTTGGAGACTGCCAGTGTGATAACTCGCAGTGGAAAGGATGTGTGTGCAAGTGGAGAAAGAGAATTCCAGAGATGCAGCGTCAGGAAGGGAGGTGTGGATGGGTCTCCAGCGGAGTGGGCAGGCCCAGGAGGAGGCATGGATGGTGAGGGAGGCCCCAAGGAGTAGGTGGTGGTGATTTGGCTTCAATGGAAGTGAGAGCAAAGACTCTCAGCCCTCTTCATTGTCTCTCTTCCCCTCCCTCTTCCTTCTTTCCTTGGGAGCATAGGGCCTGAGCATACACAGGATAGCTGCCCTTCAGGATCTGCCTGTCCGTCTGTCTGCTGGTCTCTCTCTCTCATACACACACTTGCAAACTACCATGAGATGCTTAAGACTTTTAAAATAAAAGTAAGGCAGAAATATAGAATCAAAATAGTGTGACACTTGTAGGCAGAAAATAGACAGACATGGATATCTGAGAGGATTTCTTGCGGTGATATTGGTGGCCACCTTCCTGTCACTGAGGGTCCAGAAGTGACCTGGGATAGCCAGAGGCCTAGGCTGACAGGTGTGAGACTGCGGCCTGGGCTTGCTTCCACAGAATACTGAGGTGGGAGCCAAGCATTTGCACAGCCCTTATGGTCTTGCTCCTCCAGTGGTCTGGTCATCCCGAGAGACTGCCGACACTCCGCCAAAGGGTTCTTTTCCCGGGATGGTTGGAAAGTCGTTGTGGAAAGAAGGTCATCAGCACATAAAGCTGGAAATGCCCTTTCTCGTGTACCCTGTGGTCCTGAGAGAGGACCGCTTGTGCCGCGAGGAAGCAGTAGCCCACCGTGGGGCTGCCCCGTGGAGCTCTCCACCCTGGGGACACCTTCTTCTTTCCGGCTCAGTCATGAGGTGGTCCAGCGTGGCCCCCACAGGGAAGAGGGCCAGGGCAGAGGCTTCAGGCTCCTCAGTGTGTTACTGGGTCCCCTGACTTGCCTCTTCTCAGTTTATTTCTTTATAAAACTGAGAAAACCCTCCTCTCCGGACTCAGAGCGCTCGCCATGCTGTCCGCATCCTAGGGGGCGCCATGCTGGCCTCTGTGTGGAACGAATGGCCTCCCTGCCTGCCTATTTATCTTTCAACCCTCACGAGAGATGGGTGCTTTGCGTGGTGGTTGAGAGGGGGCGTTGGGGATACAGATGACACCAGGCATCGTCCAGAGCACAGGTGCCCACACTGCAGACTGGCGGAGATGGAGACGTTTGTTAAACCCAAAGGGCAAGAAGCCGCACCAGATTTGTGCAGTTTGAAGGCAGAGAGGAGGTCTGGATCTGACCCTGGATTCAGCTGGACAGTCGGGGCGGCCCCTGGGCTCCCATACCCCCCTCACCCCCCACCCCAACTCTCCACTGGCAGGAGGATAGATGCTCCTGTGTGAAGCTTTTGGGTGTGGGAGGAACAACAACCAGAGAAGCAGCACACATCGGCCTCCAACTGCTGACCCGGGGACAGCCATGCCCATCCCCGTGGGACCCCAGTCTGGCTCGATTGTCTCTGATGTGACTCCCACCTTGCGAACCCTACAGCACCAAAGCTCCATGGGTGGCGGGCCTCTGCCCCCATCCGGATGATGCGGCCAGGAGGCCCAGGCACAGGGAGGACGGGGGTCTGGAGGGAATGAGGTACTAAGAATAGCTAGCGAGACTCGGTGATAAGGGCCTGGTTGGTCAGGGACGTCAGCTGGGGACAGGGGAGGCGGAGGTGGTGGGGGAAGAACAGGGAGATAAGATAGGGCCTGCGACACAGGAATGCACAGCTGGGGCTCTGGAAACGGCTGGAGGGGGCCTAGTGTTGACAGGGTGCCCCAGCAGCCTTGGGGGACAGAGCTGCCCAGGGGCCTCCCGGGTGTGCCCTGAGGGTGGGAGTTGGGTTAAGGAAGGGCGAGCAGGCAGTGAGCCGCCGTGCATCTCAGAGGCAGCTGGAGTGTAGCGGTCTCGTGCCCTCCCCTGCCAACCTCCATTCACGATACTTTCTGAGGGAGGAATCTGTGGCTCAGAGGTGGGAAGGGACTGCTTCAAAGTTGGGGGCAGAACCTAGTCCAACCCCAGCCCTCCCAGCTCCTCCCACTTCCAGGCCAGGCCCTCCTGCGGCTGAGACTGACCTTCTACTCTGGGGGCACAGGGCACCCCAGGTGGGGCCAGCCAGGGTATGGGCATTACTCATTCCACAGATGAACCCTGGGCACCTTCTCACCACAGGTCTGGGCATTATCACTGGGGGTGTAACGGGAAATACAGCAGAGAATGCCTGTGCCTCCCTGGAACTTGGGGAAGATGTGTTTAGTTGCTCAGTCAAGACCAATTCCTTGTGACCCTTATGGACTGTAGCCCACCAGGGTCCTCTGTCCAGGCAAGAATACTGGAGTAGGTTGCCCCAGGGGATCTTCCCAACCCAGGGATCGAACCCAGGTCTCCTGCATTGCATGCGGATTCTTTACTACCTGAGTCACCAGACAGTAAGTAAGCAGATGATGCTGCTGGCTTCAGATGATGTCAGACAGGAGGCTGAGCCATGTGGGGTTGGAGCTTTTCCTGCTTCTGGACTTTGACATGGTTGTACTTGGGGGTGTTTCCTCTTAGAACTGGGACCACTTGGCTGCTTCCTGAGAATTGGGGTGAAATTTTCTGTTTTACGTACGTCCCTGTGCCTCTCCCCAGCCCCCAGCCCAGGTCCAGAGCTGCACACAGTGAGTACTGACCCTCTTGGGGTTGGATAACTGTTCACTTGTCCTTGTGAAACTTGAGACTTTTCTCCCGGGATTAGGTCCTGTGGATTTGGGTGCAGATTAAGGGGTGTCACACTCAGAGCTGACACATTGAGTGCAGCACTTTAACAGCATCGTCTTTTAGGATTTTATGATGTGTGATTTGACTGTGTGGATCACAGCAAACTGTGGAAAAGTCTTAAAGAGATGGGAATACCAAACCACCTTACCTGCCTCCTGAAAAACCTGTATGCATGTCAAGAAGAAACAGTTAGAACTGGACATGGAATAACGGACTGGTTCAAAACTGGGAAAGGAGTATGTCAAGGCTGTATATTGTCACCCTAGTTATTTAACTTATATGCAGAGTACATCATGCGAAATGCTGGGCTGGATGAATCACAAGCTGGAATCAAGATTTCCAGGAGAAATATCAGCAACCTCAGATATGCAGATGACACCACTCTTAAGGCAGAAAGCAAAGAGGAACTAAAGAGCCTCTTGATGAAGGTGAAAGAGGAGGGTGAAAAAACTGACTTAAAACTCAATATTCAAAAAACTGAGATCATAGCATCTGGTCCCATCACTTCATGGCAAATGTATGGGGAAAAAGTAGAAACAGTGATAGATCTTCTCTTCTTGAGCTCCAAAATCACTGTGGACAGTGACTACAGCCATGAAATTAAAAGACGCTTCCTTCTTAGAAGGAAAGCTATGACAAACCTAGCCATTGTATTAAAAAGCAGAGACATCCATCACTTTACTGACAAAGATCCATGTAGTCAAAGCTGTGGTTTTTCTAGTAGTCATGTACAGGTGTGAGAGTTGGACCATAAAGAAGGTTGAGTGCTGAAGAATTGATGCTTTTGAACTGTGGTTTTGGAGAAGACTCTTGAGAATCCCTTGGACTGCAAGGAGATCAGCTAGTCAATAGTCAATCCTAAAGAATATCAACCCTGAATATTCATTGGAAGGGCTGATGCTGAAGCTTTAATACTTTGGCCACCTGATATGAAGAACTGACTCATTGGAATAGATCCTGATGCTGGGATAGATTGAGGACAGGAGGAGAAGGGGATGACAGAGGATGAGATGGTGGGATGGCATCACTGACTCAATGGACATGAGTTTGAGCAAACTCAGGGAGATAGTGAAGGACAGGGAAGCCTGGTGTGTTGCAGTCTATGGGGTCACAAAGAG
Source organism: Bos taurus (assembly GCF_002263795.3). NCBI lineage: Eukaryota > Metazoa > Chordata > Mammalia > Artiodactyla > Bovidae > Bos > Bos taurus. Next base: position 20,670,370 of record NC_037351.1, on the reverse strand, counting down.
TTAGGCAAACTTAGTGACTCATCAACAACAGCACTCAGAGCTCTCTGGGCCTTGATAGCTTAGCTGGCTGACAGCAGTGCAGATATCTTTCTCCTGGGTGCTGCAGTTGGGGCTGGGCCTTGGATCCAGAACATTGGTCCCTCTTGGCTTACATTCTGCAGGCTAGCTGAGCTCCCCTCAAGGGGTCCACCCCCTTGTCCTTCAGCAGGGGGAGTGCCAAGTGTCATGTTAAGGGCACAAAACCCAAGCGACTTCAAGAGCTCCGAGAAATCACACCCTTCCCACTCAGTGATTGCTGCCCCATAGGCCACTGATGCAGCCTGAAAATAACTTGGCAGGAATGTCAGGCTCCACAAGGGGGTTCAAGGCCTCGTTGTGTTGGGTTGGATCACAATATGAAAGCAGCTGGTGCTCCCACCAGCTTTCACAGGCATTCAAGTGTTCCAGAGCCTGGGCTCCAGCAGGCCCTGGGGGGAGTTTTTGGAGGTTCAAGGGGTGGCAGTGGCTCTCCGAGGATGCTCCAGGGCACTGTGGCTAAGCCAGAATAAGCATTATTTCCACAAATCAAGCCATTTTCATGCACATTTCTCCTGGTGTCTTGATCTGTGTAATTATGGAAGGCGTATGTGTGGGAAGGCATCTTTGGAAAATGAGTCCCTGCTCTTTGTCAAGAGGCTGACCTAAAAGTGTAGGAAAATGGTTCATGAGGCAATTCTGTAGTGGAGAACTGGCAGGAGTTCCAGATGGTAGGAGAGGGTGGGGCCTCCTCTCTGTTGCTTTGTTCCTCTGGACTCTGAAAAGGTCAGATGCAGATCTCGATGCACAAAGAATAGAGGTGAACATGGGCAGCAGTGGGCATATCCTTTTTGATAAAAACTTTTCAAAATTTGTTTTTGGCCGATCTGGGTCTTTGGTGCTGTAAAGGCTTTTCTCTAGCTGTGGGGACCGGCGGCTCCTCTCTACTTGCGGTGCACGGGTTTCTCACTGTAGTGGCTTCTCTTGTTGGGGAGCACGGGCTCAGTAGTTGTGCCATGTGGCTCAGTAGTTGTGGCTCCAGGGCTCTAGGGCACAGGCTCAATAGTTGTGGCACACAGGCTAAGTTCCTCTACGGCACGCGGGATCTTCCTAGATCAAGGATAGAACCTGTGTTTCCTGCACTGGCAGGTGGATTCTTTACCACTGAGCTACCAGGGGAGCCCTGGTATATGCTTTTAAAGTCAGGAGACCCCCGGATGGGGTTTCTGTTCTGCCACTGAGCAGGAACTGCACCCTTTACCACTATCTCATCAGTGCTTAACAGGCACCCAGCACATAGTAGATGCTCGGTAAGTATCAGCGATATGAATGAACATCCATAGTCTCCCTGGCCTCAGTTTCTTCAGGCATAATGGGAAGGAACTGGATTAGCTCAGAGATGGTCAAGTTTATCATTCAAGTTGTGACAGTTGTCCTATAGGACAGGAGGGCTTTATTGGGAGGTTTCTGAAGCTCAGATTTGGCATGTAAGTGGCTGGGTACACACTTTCTAATGGGACTTTCTCCCATCCTGGGCTTTCTATAACCTGTGTGCTTCTATAATGACATACCATTAATATATTTAAAATTTGATGAGATGTAGGGCTCGATGATGTGTACAGACCCTGGATCCGTTGGCTGACTTTGCATGTTCCTTGGTGAGAGAAGCACCTTGTCCCCTGGCGATGAAGCCCCACAGAGTCAGCCAGGTTCCCGCTCGGCTCTGGAATGTCAGGCAGAGTGTCGAAGCCCCTGGACACTGATGTTCCCGCTGGCGGTAGCGATGACAAGGCCAAGGTCAGTGGGTTGGAAGTGAAGTCACAGGTGAAGGGCTGTCAGGTGGCAAGCGTTTAGTGAGTGGTGAGTAGCTGGCAGCTTTGTCCCTGGACTGGTGACACCTTCCAACAGAGACGCCATGGCATCTGGCATGACAGCCTGCTTCACCTCTCTGAGCGGGGCCCTGGGGCTTTCAGTCTTGGCCCTGGAGGCCCACTAGTGTTCCTTTGTGGCTCAGATACTGCTTCATCAGGGCTTCCCTGGTGACTCAGTGGTAAAGAATTCACTTGTCAATGCAGGGGACATGGGTTCGATCCCTGGTCTGGGAAGATCCCACATGCCGCAGGGCAGCTAAGCCTGTGAGCCGCAACAGGAGAAGCCACCATAATGAGAAGCCCTCGCACTGTGCATCACATCTAGAGAGTAGCTCCCGCTCACTGCAACTAGAGAAAAGCTCATGCAGCCACAAAGACCCAGCACAGCCCCAAAGCAAAAAGAAATACATAAAAAATTTTAAAAAGATATGGCAGCATCCCAGAGGTAACAGTGTTAATACATTTCCGCCATAAAATGAAAGGGCAAAGGAAGCATTCTCTTTTGAGTAGATGGATTTGAGAAGGTGAGGATGCTGTTCCTGGTCCTCTGTGTTGCCCCAGGAGGCAGAGGAACACCAGCTCATGTTGTGTGGATGCTGTTGGGAGTGTCAGGAGTTGTGGAAGCCTTGTTGCCTCCTTGGGAACCTGCAGTCTCACACCCAACCCCCAGCGCTTGCTCCCGCCTGATCGGAGCTGGCTTGCATCTTACTTCATGATGCATGCTCTTGGGGTTTCCTGTGGTTGCACCTTCTCCCCAAAGGCTGCAAGGTTGCTCTGGGTAGAATCCATCCTTTCTACCCTCGGTGTCCCTGTGTGCCTGCAGGGTGAGTGGTTGTCACCAGCTGCCCTGTGCAAGTAGCTCCTATCTCCTCCTGAGCACTGGCCTCAATCAGAACAAAGAGTGGTCCATGTCTTTAGGATGGAAACAATGATCTGTTCAGTGCTCCTCCAAGTAAAGGCTCCTTTTGTCCAGATTGCTGACTTTGAAAAGTTCTTCTTGAGGTTTTGCTGTAGGAAATTAGAATCACCAGCACAGAGACAAAGACAACCTCCTCATTGGGAAAATGACCCTGATTAAAGGTAGCTGATTTTCTGCAACTCCCATAGTTGCTTGTCTGTTCATCCACAGTGTGAGGGGTAAGCACCTGGAAAGGTTATTTGTTTTAGGGACTTAGCTTCCAGAGTACAGTTTTCATTTTTCCATCCCAGGAAGTTTTCCATGAACTAGATGATATAAATGATGATTTTCATAGCTTTTGTGGGTGGTGACAAAATATCTGTGAAAGAGTCCAAACCAGGTAAAGAAAAAACTGCTGTTTTCAGTCATTTAAGTACCAGGATTCTCGGGACCTCAGCAAATGTTGAGAGGATAAAATTGTCAAAATCAGGTGATGTCGCTTGGTAGGTGGGTGGGGGCGGCAGAAAGGAAGTCCTGAGCAAAAAGTGAAGAGAGTGTTAAGTGCCAGTCCCATTTCTCTGTAGTGTATATTTTGTTACAATCTTAAACATATAAATTATGTGGTCTATGTGGTTCCCCTTAGAGATGCAACTATTATGAACTTTGAAGCCCAAATTAGTGTCTGGTTGTGTTTTCAACGACCCTGCTGAGGACTTTGAGCGAGTTTGGGGGTGCTGGTGTTAATGTAATGGCAGCCAGCCAGCTTCACAGCCACTCTGTGTGGCTTACTCCTACATCATCCCTGTGTTATGGATGAGAAAAAGCTATTTAACTTGTCCAAGGTCACGTATTCAGTAAGTGAAGGAACAGGGATACACCAGAGTATTCATCCTTTTAAAATGTACCGCTCAATGTGTTTTGGTAAATCCACAAATTTATGCAACCATCAGCAGTATCTAATTCCAGAACATTGCCATCACCCCAGAAGGAAACCTTATAGCCATTAGCACTCACCCCCCATTCTGTCTTCCCCTTTTCTGCCCTATGTAACACTAATCTGCTTTCTGTTTCTATGCATTTGCCTATTCTGGGCAATTCACATAAGAGAATCTCATACTATTGGGTCTTCTGTGACTGGCTACTTTCACTTAGCACAAGAATTTTGAGTTTCATCTGTGTATCAGTACCTCATTATTTTTTTTATGGCTGCTAGCCCCATGTGTTTAAATACCACATTTTATTTATCCATTCATCAGTTGGTGGACATTTTGCATTATATTCACTTTTTGGCTATTCTAAACAACACTGCTATGAACACTGTGTGGGCAAAAGGAGCTAGAATTTGAACCTTTCTCTTAGCAACTCTGTTGTCTGCATGAGATTGTCTCTAATACTTTGCATCTGCTCCAATGGAAAATGGGATATTACAATAGGCAGAGTTCTTAGAGATTTGTTTTCAAATCTGAATCAAGCTTCCTTCATTTGAAGGCAGGACACTAGCTCAGTGAAATGAAATGAAGTACTCTAACCTTGGACTTCCCTGCTGGCTCAGTGGTAAAGAATCCACCTGCCAGTCCAGGAGATGTGGGTTCACTCCCTGGGTCAGGAAGATCCCCTGGAGAAGGAAATGGCAACCCACTCCAGCCTGGAAAACCCTATGGACAGAGGAGCCTGGAAGGCTACAGTCTATGGGGTCGAAAGAGCTGGACACGACTTAGAACTAAACAACAACAGCTCTAACCTTGTCCACTCACAGTGTGGTCTGTGGGCCAGCAGTGCCAGGTTCTTCTGGGAGCTTGTTAGAAATGCAGAATCAAAGATCTCGCCCAGACCTGCTAAATCATAACCTGCATTTCTACACAATCCCTGAATGATACTTAAGTTCATTAAATTGTGAGAAGACCTATTGAGTCACTCAGCTCTGATTTCCTAATTTCTAGTCTAGGGGGATTTTTTTTCTCTTCTGTGTTACCTCTGGGCATTTTCTGAGTGCATTGCTATTCTATAAAATATTTAACAACTTCCTCACTGACTCAAAGTGAGATGTGGAGAAACCAGTACCCTCTCTGCACTGATCCAATGGAGTAGATAAAACTAAAAGGAAGATGTTTTAACATCACTCTTCACCATTTTCAGAGTGTGTTTCTAGTCTCTCTTGGGCCAGCAGAATCTAACCTCCCTCTGTAGAATTTCCTTCCCCTGGAATGTATCGACGGCTCTGATAATACCTTGGTTAAGAAAACTCTTTATTTCAGAACGTATTTATTTTTGAGCATCTTCAGATATTAATAATGCTTGTGTATCAGTGTTCTCTAGAGAGACAAAACCAACAGGATACATATATGGAAGCAGAGATTTATTACATCAGTAGGAATTGGCTCACACAATTACAGAGGCCAAGAAGTCCCACTGTCTGCCATCTGCAAACTGAAGAACCAGGAAAGTTGTGATGTACTTCAGTCTGAGTCTAACATCCAAGAGCCAGAAGTGCTGATATCTGAGGGAAGGAGAAGACGGATATTCCAGCTCAAGCATAAAAAATAAAGCAAATGTGCTCCGTTTCCATCATTTTGTTTTACCCTAAGTCCTGAGGATTGCTGATCCCACCTGAGTTGGTAAGGGTGGTCTTTACTCATTCTACAAGTTCAAATGCTAATCTCTTCTGGGAACACCCTCAAGACACAGCCAGAAATAACGGTTTACCAGTTACCTGGGTATCCTTCAACTAAAATTGACATGGAAAGTTGACCATCACAACTTTGAACCCATTTTTAGAAACAAATCTGATCCCAATATTGTAGATCCCGTATCCCATCCATATGTTATGGTCTGAGGGCAGTGACATCCACGTTCTCTACTGAATTTTTAGTTCCTTTACTTCTGAATTTCTTCTTCCATTTTCCATAACAGTTGAAGATAGAGTTTAGGAAGCCACACTTTTTCCTGATATTTAGGCAACAGAGAACAATTAGAAGACCTTGGAAAGGACTTGCTGCTGCTGCTAAGTTGCTTCAGTCGTGTCCGACTCTGTGCGACCCCATAGACGGCAGCCCACCAGGCTCCCCCATCCCTGGGATTCTCCAGGCAAGAATGCTAGAGTGGGTTGCCATTTCCTTCTCCAATGCATGAAAGTGAAAAGTCAAAGTGAAGTTGCTCAGTCGTGTCCGACTCTTAGCAACCTCATGGACTGCAGCCTACCAGCCTCCTCCATCCATGGGATTTTCCAGGCAAGAGTACTGGAGTAGGGTGCCATTGCAGAGACATCTTGATTTTTTGGTTGATCTTGTAAAACAAGAATGACTATATTCCAGAAGACACACCTATTTGTTTGTTTTACTGACTCCAGTATGTCCACTTGTGCATGGTTTTCCTTTGTTTTGTCTCATAAATTAGTTCACGTCCTACAGGAGGGACTCAGTGATAGTGATGGGGATGTGAACTGAGAGGAAGGGAATTAGGATTGAGACATCGATATTACTTCCACAGGTTTTGGCAAATACCTTAAAGAAAATTCTTGTCCTATCGCATCCACCATTTGGGCTATGCCCTTATAATTAGGATGCTGAGTATTTCGAGTAGGAGGCAGACTTCAAACTGAAGGCTGGAGCTGTTTCCTTGCAGCTGACAGCCTGACACTCCCTAGAAGGTGAGGAGGGTTCAGAAGGGCTGAAATCCAAGAAGTCAGTGCCTGAGGAGAGTGGGCCAAGAATGGGGATAGAGGTGGGGGGAGCCCTGGGAACGTCAGGGAAGAACCTTGAGCTGGCTGAGGTCTGGGTAGGTTGGCTCAGTGGCCTCTGCCTCTAACTTGGCCTGAGCCCTCTCCTGGCCCCGAGTGGACCTCTAAGGCCTCTGGCATGTTGAACCCCCAGACTTTGGAAAGTGTGGCCAGTTTCCCTTCAAGTTGAGGCCCGAGCTGCAGGCCATTCTTGGCTGGTTTGGGGCTCAGCTCAGTCTTCAGGGTTTTTTGAGGAGGTGAATATCCTGAGGCTCTAAGGAGCACGGGGTTTTGGAATGTTCCCTGGGTGGAGGTCTTCTGGCATTTCACATCATTTGCATTTTGTGAAATGTCAGGGTCTTATGTGCTATGGCCACAGATCATGAAAACTGTGTGTGTTGGTAGGGAAGGGACTGATGAGATTTACTGGAGAAAAAATTATTAATCAAAAACTGCTGTTACTGGAGTTAATGTGTGGTGACCCAGGAGTTCTACCCTTAGTTTAACTCTACCCGAGAGTTAAAAACGTATGCCCCCACAAAAACTTATACACAGATATTCATAAGAGCACTATTCACAAGAGCCAAAAGGCGGAAACAACCCACATCTCCATCAGCCTATAAATGGGTAAACAAATGTGGCATATCCATCCATATACAGGAATATTATTCAACCATAAGAAGTATTGATATACTGGTATGTGCTATAATGCTTCCATGCTGGCTCAGTGGTAAAGAATCTGCCTGTCAATGCAAGAGACAGGAGTTCTACCCCTGGGTCAGAAAGATCCCCTGGAGAAGGAAATGGCAAGCCACTCCAGTATTCTTGCCTGGGGAATTCCATGGACACAGGAGCCTGGCAGGCTACAGTCCATGGGGGTCACAAAGAGTTGGACACGACTTTGTGACTATGTACTCATGCGTGCACATGCTATAACACTGAAAACATTAGTTTAAGTGAAGGAAGCCAAATATAAAAGTCCACCTATCATATAATTCCTTTAATATGAATTTTCCAGGATAGGCAAATTCATAAAATAAAAGGATTAGTGGTTGCTTCGGGCTAGAGGGAGTGGTGACTGCAGAGGAACTGCTAATAGGTGTGGGGGTTCTTTTTAGAGTGATGAAAAATATAGCTATATAGTGGGATGGTTGCCCTACTTTGTAATTATACTAAAAATCATTTAATTGTACAGTTTAAAGGGTGAATTTTATGGTATGTGAGGTATATCTCCATAAGACAAGCCAAAAGCCAAGGTTAACACCTTGTACTTGGAGAACAGAAAGTCTTGGGACTATTTCTTTATTCTCTAATTTAATCTGTAAAGGGTTTTTGCTTGCAGGGTGGATAGGAGACAGTCGCTTTCATGGCAGTGCTTCCCTCATCCCTTGGCTCCTAAGTGGTTCATCCTCTCTCTTGGCCCATGTGTGGCTGTGTCTCCACTTTTGATGGACTTGGGTGCTCACCTGCATCTTGGTGCTGCCCCTGGACTAAGCTGTGTGCAGGGATGGTGCCCGCAGGACCCTGGCAGCTCAGCTGGCTAGCATTCCCCGCCACCCTGTGGTCTATGTAGAGACCCAGCTGTGGTGTGTGGAGGGCTGTGGCTGATATTCTTCCTTGGCTGTCACAGAGGATGTTTTAAAAAGTCAGGCAGTTTAAATCTCAGAGGGAGATGAAGAAGCACAAAGGAAATACTCAAAGGGAATTGAGAATTCTGATGGGCAGGACCTGCTGCTCAAATAAAGATTGACAAGGTGATTTATTAGAAGCTTTCCCTGCCGTAACTAGGAGTAGTGGTTATTATAAACAATGCTTAGTTTAAATGATGTTACTTTATTAATTTAACAAATCTGGAAGACTGTATACTAAAGTCTGTAAGGGTGGGATTCCAGGAGACTTTTACTTCGTATATGGATATTTAATTATAGTGTTTTATTATTTTTCTGAATAATAATAGCATTTCCCCCAGTGGGAATGTATTACTTTTATAGTCAGAGAAACTAAACATATTAAAAAATAAAAAAAATAATGGCTTAGATAATATTATACATGTGATTGTCAGAATTTACAATTCATTAGGTATGTTAGGGAAAACATGATCCAAAGATTGGTCTAGAGAGATGTATTTTTTAAAGCATTTCACTAATATAGTGATTCATGGTTTACAAAGTTTGTGCTCTCATTCACTCATTCAGTCTGTCCATCAACCCATCAGTCCTTTACTCAGTCCTGGCACTGTCACAGTGCTGAGTAAGCCCAAGGATGCTGAGGTACCCTGGCCGTGATGCCCCGTCTCCCAAAGTACACGGGTTTGCTGATTGAAACATGTCCTGTATCCCTGGGTCCTGCTGTAAGGAGGACAAGGGCTGACAAGGGCCTGAAGGCCAGGCTCATCCCTGCCGGGGTGCGAAAGGTGATGCCATCAGATGGGCAGGAAGGGATCTCTGTCTTGTTTCTGTGGATGCCTCTGTTGGCCACAGGGTTTGGGACTATGGGACGGAGCCCATTTCTCCACCCAGGGCAGAGGGCCGGCAGAGCAGCAAGACAGAGAGGAGAGAGCCTGGCCGTGTGAATGAGGGAGGGGTTCATGCTGTAGCTTCCTTCACTGTAAACTGGGTTCAGCTCTGAGAGTGAGCAGAGCCCACGAAGCTGCAGTCATCCTAGGAGGGATCCTAGGAAGCGGTCGCCTTTCTAAGGGCTGGATTGGGGGACTGTGACCCTGTGGGAGGTCTGGGAATGGCAAGATTGTGCTTAGTCGCTCAGTCATGTCTGAGTCTTTGTTGCCCCATGGACTGAGCCTGCCAGGCTCCTTTGTCCATGGGGATTCTCCAGGCAAGAATTGGAGTGGGTTGCCATGCCCTCCTCCAGGGCATCTTTCCAACCCAGGGATTGAACCCAGGTCTCCCACATTGTGGGCAGAATCTTTACCATCTGAGCCACTGGAGAAGCTCATGAATACTGGAGTGGGTAGCTTATCCCTTCTCCAGAGTATCTTCCCAACCCAGGAATCAACCCGGGGTCTCCTGCATTGTGGGCAGATTCTTTACCATTTGAGCCACCAGGGAAGCCAAAGAATACTGGAGAGAGTAGCCTATCCCTTCTGCAGTGGATCTTCCCAACCCAGGAATCAAACCAGTATCTTCTGCACTGCAGGTGGATTCTTTACCAGTTGAGCTACCAGGGGAGCCCATGGCAAGATTGGTGGGGGCTTTTTGTTTTTTCTCCTGGTGCCCCTCACAGTTGCTTCCTGAATCCCTTCTGTTTTCACTGAATCTCCCCATTGCTTGGCCCTGGTTGTCATAATATTGAAATATATCATGTTTTATTACTTGCTATACTAACTGAGCATGCATGCATTAAGTGAATAATTGGAAGGCTTTTTATTCTTAATTAAAAATACAGATGTGTCATATGCTTTCTCCTTTTCTCTCTGAAAAATTCCTCATTATAGGAGAGAAATCAATTTTTCCCTTACCATTGTGTTTGTTTTTTATGGACTAATGACCTTTAGGTGGGGAAAAAAAAGACTCATAAGGACTTTGGGACCAGAATAAGTGACCTGATTATAACGAGGTGATATCTAAATTCCCTGGGTGTCCAGATCAAGGTTGTATGACTTTTCTCCTGACTGAGCCTCTGAACTGAGGAGGTAGTGAGGCCTGGATGTTTTATGAACCACTGGCAGCCAGATGGGCAGCCAGCAGAGGCCAAGCCATTGATGGGGTGCGAAAGAATGAGCTAGGGGGCCGCGGAGGCCCCCCTGAGTGGACCCGTTTCCCACAGCTCTGAGATCTAGGAATGTATGGGAGGGGAGTGTGGACTGGGAGATTCTGGGCCTCCTGTCTAGGGTGGCGGTGGAGGTGCCTGGGAGCAGCAGTTTCTTAATGATGGTGTGGTCACATTTTGTGCCCTCTCCTGTAAGCCATCTTCAGATGAGAGCACCACTCCCCAAGATGCTGCTTCGGGCCGGGTCTCTGATTCTTGCCCCCTGTAGCTAGGAAAGAGCTGCAGAGTACTTGTCACTTTTATGTCTAAGTCAGATCTTAAGCCAGCTTGAGTCACTGAATCTCCACGATCAAAGGCAGCCATTTCACATCTTTTAGCCACTTCAAAGCAAGTTGTGGAAAAAATTAGGAATCTGGAAGCAAATTGAATTATACATCAAAGAAAAACAATCTCCTGACCTTTCTTCCTTCCAAAGCCAACTGTTCCTAAGCATAAAGATCCAGGCAGAATGCTGCCGATTCAGCGTTGGCGGGGGCAGGGGTGGGGGGGTGCAGTGGGTGGGTTCAGGGGATGGAGGTTCAGTTAAACCAAAGGGCTCGTTGAACACTTTCTTGACAAGGAACGTTCTTGGAGCCGCGGGATGTGGGAGAAAGTTAGCATAAGCGTGAGGGTTTTGTCAGAAAAGTACTCACGGTTAGTTGGGGAAGCAAGAATGGCACACAGCACAATTTCCGTGCCAGGGTTGCAATTCAGGGGTGAATTGGGTGATGCAGTGTGAAGTGTGGTGAGACTTCAAAGGGGAGGAAGACCAGCCGTGGTGGCAGCTGTGGGTGAGGACGGATTTCACAGCTGGGCTGTCGAGTTGGGTGACAGGACGAAGAGGAGCTCTGGGAGAAGGAGAGGACGGACTGGCCCGTGGGGTGTGTGTGAGGGGGGTCAGCCCTGTCTTCTCAGTTGAGGTGGGGAAGAGAAGTGGTTGCAGTGGGGAACGGCCCCAAGAAAGATGAGTCCCTGAGGCTAGACTTGATGTCAAAGATAAACGAAGCCAGACACTGGTTCAAGTGGCGAGGGCAGGTTTTAATCAGTAATAGGCATGATAGGGAGAAGAGGCCAGTGTGAACTGAACCCAGCTTCGATTTGTAGGGAGGTGACTGGGCCGTTTGAGCAGAGTGAAGGGCTAGGGAGGGGCCTCGAGGGGAAACATTGTAAAAAGCTGAAAGGGAGGTTGGTCCATGTGAAGCCCATCTGGGTTTTCAAACTGGCGCTTCTTCAAGTTAGGCTCCCTCCCTCCCGCCGATGCTGGAGGCAGAGCCCTATCTCCAGGTGTTGGCGGGAGCAAATAGTAGATTCTTTTTGGCAGCCCTGAGTTTTCTCAGGCAGGCACTTTCAGGGGGGTGCAAGCCATCCGAGGGATGTGGCCTTGAGCTGTTAGAAACTGTGCTAATGTTTGTTCAAGTCTTTACAGGCCAAGGTTGAGGGGCCTGGCCAGGAGGAGGGCTCAGAGGAGCCCAGGGTTCAGTCAAGGTGAAAACCTCCATGAGGAGACATTTGATGTGAAGAGGCAGGAAATGGATTTAATGATAGTTTTCAAAGTGGGAACAACTTCCTGGGATGGATATCAAAGGAGATTAGATTGGCTTTGAGTATTAATCACTTTTCATTGACTCTTAGGGCCACAAATAACCAAAGCGATCATTAAATTTTAAAGCCTTTTATTTACAGAGGATGTCACGGGGATCTAAGAAATCAAGTAATTTTTACCCTGTGACATGAAAATAGTCTAGGCGTGTGTATATTCCCAGCCCTCTGTGTATGAGTTGAATACTAGGAAGGTACTAGATACAGTGCTGGGTATCGTGGGAGGTACAAAGATCAGCCCTAATCCCTGGGGGCTCCGGGATGCTCACAGTCCAATGGAAAGGCCCATGTGTGGAGAGTTGGCAGCACATGTAGAGACGATGGGCTCTCCTGGCAGGAAGTGAGGGCAGAGGCAGGAGAGTCCCTGGACTGTCTGGGAAGACAAAGGCTCTTGGGATTCTAGAGCTGAACAGACGCAGGGATGCTGTAGTCCAACAAACTCACTTCATGGTCTTGACACATGGATTTGGACAAACAGAAAGCAGAGCAGAGCTCTGGGAAGGGCAGAGGGAGACCCCAGGATGCGTAGGAGGATGCAGAGTCCATTCGAGTGTCAGTGAGTGGTCTTTTTATATACTTTTATCTCTTGTATTTATTTATATTTGGCCGCACTGGGTCTTCATGGCTGCGCTGGCCTTTCTCTAGCTGCAGAAAGTGGGAACTACTCTCTAATTGTGATGGGTGGGCTTCTCATGGCAGTGGCTTCTCTCGGGCATGTGGGCTTCAGTAGTTGCAGCTCGCAGGCTCTAGAGCCCAGGCTCAGTAGTTGTGGTGCATGGGCTTAGTTGCTCCGCAACACGTGGGATCTTCCCAGACCAGGGATTGAACCTGTGTCTCCCACATTGGCAGGCAGGTTCTTTACCACTGAGCCACCAGGGAAGCCCTGGGCAGGGATTGTTGAACAGAAGGTTCTGAAAGGTGAGCAGTACTTGGTCGCCTGTAACACTGGTGTATTCATGAAGGATAGAAAGGTTTTTAATGTGATTTTTCTTGGTCTACCTGTCACCTGTAGTGTTGACAGACTACCTTAATCCAGGACATTGTTACCGCATTTTTTGATGGATGGAGCATCTTCTTAACAGATATCCCTCCTTCCTTGGTATCAAGTCCCTTGGATCCCTCCAAATGCTTTTCCTCAGTGAATGTAGTCAGAGTGATTTCTGGGTTGTGTCTCCCTTCTCCGCTTAAAACCGCTCAGTGGCTTTCAGTAACATTTATCTTCCCTTGTCCTTAATGTCGTCCATTGGTCCCACTGTGATACTCCTGATACCCTCACACTCGTAACTCTTGCCTTCCCAACCCCTCCACTCCTTCAGACTACTAAAGCTTTGCTTCTGTGATCTTCTAGTCTAGGACTTGAGAATATTAACTTCTATTAATATTAATAATCTATTATTCTCTAGTATTAGAGAATATTATTCTCTATTTCTTTTCTACTTAGAAAATATCAAAGGGAGAATTCTAATTATAGCTTATATTGCATATATAAAGATTAGGTTTAATGGATTTTTGTCAACTTCAGACAGCCAGTGAAGCTCATTGCCAGCATCTTTTGTGTCTTTTCATGTCCTGTGTGCACTCTGCCCTCATCTTGATGTTGGTGGCCATTCCTGTGTGTCTTCTTTGTGTTCAGTTGTTTGCCTGGGTGACAGATGTCAAGAGTGATTTCTGTCTTACAGAGATGGGAATGAGCTGTATACATAATATAATCTTCAAGAAAATGAAAAATTATGCCTTAAATGCCCCAATTTTAAAGCAGTTGATCTGATTTTGATGTAAGTCTTTCTAACAGATACTCTGCTTCTCCTTGTTTATATTTTTGTCTGTTAAATAAAGAATCCTGATGAACCTACTCTCTGTTTAATGCTTTCTTTGTCATTACATGAACTTCAAGTCCTTTGGGTCCTTTTTGTCTAGTGAATAGTTTTCCTGACTTACTTGTTTCCTTCATATTTGTTAAGTTTGTAGCCACTTGTGTTAGAACTATCATAAAGTTTAGAGCGCCTGAGAATTTCTCACATTTTAATCTGCTTTCATTTGTCCCAGTAGCAGCATTTTAAGCAATATTCAGTTGGATAGATCATAAAAGGTTCTTTTCAAAATATATAATTTTTGGAATATATTTGATGAAAATGAACATTTATTTTTCTTAGACGTATATTCTTAAGAACATTTTTTTTACTGTGTTAAATGACTGTATTAGATATGTATTTATTTGTAGCAAGTTTAAATCAGGAGGGAATGCCTGAGCTCAAAGGACCAGGCGCATACATGTAAAATGCACGATCCCCCACCTTTCCACTTCTGCCTGCCCCTCTGTCTACTGCTCAGTTAGGCAGTGCTGGTGCCCCCAGTTCCTTCTCCTGACTCCCCAACATGGCTCTTCCCAGCTGAAGCTGCTGGGGGCTGAGTTAGAAACAAATTAACCATTCCTAAAACCAGTCATCCAGAAGTAGGCAGAATTAGCTGTTAAAACAATCACATCGAATGAGGTTGCTAAAATTTCATGAAATAATGGAGACAAACAAGTAAATTCTGCAAGTTGGGTTTAGGCAAATGAACATTCTGCAAGTTGGCCCACTTCCGTGTGGTAGCACCTGGAAGATGGTTTTCCTCGGAGCCTTGGGCGGTGCTGAGATCCAGTGGCCAGGTGCTGTTTCTTCCTCAATGCTGCTCCAGACACCCCTAGCTCCCCAAGCCGTACCTCCCTTTGTGTACTGTTCCTGGTTTCCTGTGTTCCATCACCAGGTCACCAAGCACACGAGAGCCACGAAAATGTTTGATTTAATTCTCTAGAGAAGTATTTGCATACATGCCTGGAGATGTTCATTGTCCAGTGTCCATCAAAGGTTTCCATCATGCAAAATTGAGGGGAGCTGAAATGTCTGCTCAGGAGGGTGGATGCAAACTTAATCCTGGTCCTTCTATTCAAGAAACATGCAGCAGGGGGCTTTTGCCTCTGGCTTCAAGGACATCATCACTGTTGACAACTCTTTTAGTTATGCAGAGGTCTTCCCTGCTTATTTAGCTTTTCTAAATAAAAAGACTCTATTCCAGAAGTTTTAGAGTTTTCAGACTGTAGAAAAGTGGGAGTGACTTCAATCATATTACTCACTCTTGTGATTAGATGTTGTATGCAACATCTAATATAAATTGTAGCAGGCAAACAGCATTTGATCCCTAATTTATATCTTGGTAGCAACCAGGTTCAGTAGACCAGACTAACTGAAATATTAGAGAATGATTTGTGTTTCATATATGTAGGCAGGCATTAGTAATGATCTGATTAAAAGACCATCACAGCACCATGAATTGCCCCCATGCACCTATTCTATGGCCCTATGGACTGTAGCTCCCCAGGATCCTGTCTGTGGGATTTCCTAGGCAAGACTACTGGAGTGGGTTGCCATTTCCTCCTCCAGAGGATCTTCCTCACCCAGGGATAGAATCCATGTCTCCTGCACTGACATGTGTATTCTTTATCACTGTGCCACCTGGGAAGATCCCAGCAAAATGCTCCCATCTCTCGTGTCCTGGGTCCTTCCTCCCTTGTGGCATCAGGAGAGTATTCAGACTTTTCTGGAAATTCAAGCTACTTGTAATGATAGTTTTCCTGTGCTGTGCTGGGCTAGAGGCATTGTTAGTCTTTTTGCTTTTGAAAAGCATAATTTCTTTTCTTTTTTAAGCTTTTAGAGTATTATTCTGCTGGTATTGGAAATAAACCTTCATTTCCTTCAGCTTTTTTCTTTCACTGAAAGAGAAAAGCAACAGGACTTGAAGGAAGAGGGGAGTGGGGAAAATCATTGTTGCTTTCTGTGTTTGCTCTCTGCATCTCTTTTCTTAGTAAATTGCCTCAGGAATTTCTGCAGTCAGCTCTAATCAGCTCTTGAAAGGCCTCTTTTGGACCAAACTCTTCAAGTGAGCCAAAACTCTAAGACTACAGGGTTTGGGAGGAGACAATGAAAAGAAAGGGGGTATTAACATGTGGCCCTTCTATTAAGATTGTGAAATTTCCTTAAGTTGTAAATGTGGCTGGGAAAAAGGGGGAAAACTCCACTTTTGGGGGAGGCAGCACTTACATCTTCTCCTCTTCCCGTTTTTTCTTTCTTCCCTTCCCACCTAAGTTGGTTGCAGCAGAGAGTTTTTTTTTTTAATAGTCTTGGGTTATTTTAACTGTTTTTATTATTTTTAAATTAATCTTTATTGGAGTATAGTTGATTTAAAACGTTGTGTTAGTTGCTGCTATACAGCAAAGGGAATTAAATAGTTAAATATATATATACACACACACACACACACACACACATATCCACTCATTTTTAGGTTCTATTCTCATATAGGTCATTACAGAGTATTGAGTAGAGTTCCTTGTGCTTATACAGTAGGTCCTTATTAATTATCTCTTTTATATATAGTAGTGTGTATGTGTCAATTCCAACCTCCCTTTCCTCCTTGGTAACCATAAATTTGTTTTCTGTATGGCAGCAGAGAGCTTTTTATACATTTCTGAAAACGGGCATTTTGTGTTCTACTGGTACCATGGACAGATACCAAAAAAATATTTTTGTCTCCTCTTGGTATTTTGAATTAGCATCTTACCTCAAAATAAACATAAAATGCAAATGACAAAAATTTGACTTTTATTATCACTTCCAAAGTCAGTTAAACATGGCAATTTTGAAAATAGGTTGAACACATCTTTATATAAAACATCAAAGACAGAGGTATTTTTTCTGACAGCTGGTGTTTTCAAAAGTTGTTCTCTCCCCTCCTACCCACTAAGGAAAATGTCCTTTTGCTACCACATCAGAGGCATTGTTTCTGAACTTGTGACTTCTGCCATTAATTTAGTTGAAATGAATTCATGTTTCCTTAATTCCTAACAAGGGTGTGAAGCAAGCTTGTGACTATTTTATGCCCAGACCTGGGTTGGAGTTCTTAAGGAATTAGGCAGAAGGTGGGTGGGTGTGTGTGACACTTTATCTGTCTTAAAGATCGTGAAAGTTATTCCTAGCTCTCAGAAATTATAAAAAAGAAGGGGGTGGAAACAGATCAAATGCTCTATTCATGGTATAAGAGGAAGAGGAGGGAGGGAGGGAACTTTCATTCACTTCACAGAAATGTATTCTGTATTGTTATGTGCCAGCCACTGTTTAAGGACCTGGGGCCACAGCAATGCATGAATTAGACAAAAGTCCTTGATCTCTGTGGACCTTCCACTGCAGTGCGAGTCGGAGAGAGATGATAAACAGGGTAAAAAAGTAAAGTACAGAGTGTGACAGTGATCAATGGTATGAGAAGAAAGAAAGGCAGGGGGTTCTGAAATGTGTGTATTTGAGTGCATGTTGGGTAGTCCGCCCGGAGGACTGTCCATGGGGTTCTCCAGGCAAGAATACCCGGTGTAGAATGCATGACTCAAAATGTTAGTCATGATGGAGTCTTCCGTGAGCCAACCAGGCGCGCTCATGCACTCCGAACGCCAGGAGGAGAGGTGGGGCCTTGCTCCCAGTGCGGACCCTGAGGCTCGTTGTCCTAACACTAGAGCCACCCAGGTGACCATGCTTTGGGTGGGGGTGGGGGTAGTTTGGAAGAATCTGGGATTTTACTGGGTGGTGTGTTTTATAGTTGGGAGGCCAGTCACTGAAAATGACCCAGGGATTTTAGTGTGTGCGGAATCCAGGGCAAGCCGACGAGGCAGTGTGCCTGCTGGAGGAGCAGGAGTAGTCTGAGGAGGGGGGCACTTCCGGCCATGAGGAGAGGTCACTTCCGGCCATGAGGAGGGGGCCACTTCCGGCTGTGACCTGGCCCTGCTTGCTGCTCCACTCAGCACAGCAAACCAGTGTCTCCGAGCTGCGGGGACCTCACACCTGCCCTCTTCTCTTCCTGGCCGCTCAGCATGGTGTGTTTTGCTCTAGTTTAATCTGTTTGTTGAATGTGAGACTCAGGTGTGAGTCAGGGGAGTCCACACCCCACTGGACCCTTTTGTTTCATTACCGGGTGAAAGGGCTTCCCAGGTGGCACTAGTGGTCAGGAACCCTCCTGCCCATGCAGAAGACGTAAGAGACCCGGGTTCGATCCCTGAGTCAGGAAGATCCCTGGAGAAGGACATGGCAACCCACTCCAGTGTCCTTACCTGGAGAATCCTCATGGACAGAGGAGCCTGGCGGGCTACAGTCCATGGGGTCACAAAGAGTTGGACATGACTGAAGCGACTAAGCACTGCACAGCAGACCAGGTGAAAAAAAGTCATGATCAGTGCTAGTAAAATGCGTCTCCAAGTATTTTCACAGGAGCAAGTGGGTTCTATGTTACCCCTATTTTAGATAAACGGCTGGCTCAGAGGTTATGCGTGGGGAAATGGCGGACTGCCTATCTTAGTGACATCTTGATTACCGTACATTTCACCGTTGGGCAAGCACTGAATCGTCTGTGATGCTGGTTACTGGGCTCTGAGGAGCAGGTTTGGGAGCGGAGGCTCTCGTGGTATCCACCCTCAGTGCGGCCTTCAGATTCTAACTTGCCATACCTGCTGGAGGGGGCTCTCCTAGCAATCCAGGTGTTGACCTGGACCAAGGTTGGTGCTTCTCCCAGCATGGTCCTGGGCCTCTGAGTCCGGTGGAACCTCGGGCCCACCCAGATGGACCAACTCCAGGTCTCCATTCTGCTAGCTCCCAGGTGATTTCTGTGCATTTTCCAGCATGAGAAAATCAAGGGAACCGCGCATTAGCCGGGCTGTTTTGGAATAAATCAGGTAACGTGACAACCCCACCTGTGGCTCGTTCTCCATCACGAAGGTTCCTCTTCTCCAGGCACCCACGCCTCTCATTGCTTCCTTTTTGTTGCTGATCCTCAAAACTTTTGTCTCTTCACGAGTCTTTTTCCTTCAACACATGCTGCCTCGGAAAACGTGCAACCAGTTTCCGTTGATTTGCTTTGCTGTCGAAGGTGGGTGTGGCTGTACCCGCCGGCCCCTCCCATGCCACGTGTAGTCCTGGCCTGGAGAGTGCGGTGAGGGGAAGAAGCTTAGCTGTTTAAATTCTGACCTGACTCATGTAGCTGCTAAAAATTCTTCCCTGACTTAGGGCCGACTTGGCTTCTACATTCTCTAAATACAGGTATGAACGGGTGGGATGAGGCTAAAATTGTCTCAGGTCCCAGTGAGAATCTAAAAAACAAGTCTCATAATTTTTAGCCTGGGAGAAAAACGAAACAACCCCCCACCACCCCTTCCTTGAAGGGCAAAGCAAGGGTTTGGGCCCTCGGTTTTGTTCTAATGGCACCTTCGTCTGCAGTCAGTGTTTGAGGGAGCCTCTGAGTGTGCTATAATGATGGGTATTCAGTCTCTTTCCTGAGGACGGAGCTTTAGCCCCCCAGGGGGTGTGGTGAAGGCTGGGGCCCTGCTGTCCGACCACAGAGATTACTGAGGACAGTTTCCATGCCTGTGGCTCCGATCTGTGTGGAGGCGGGGCGGAGCCCAAGGGAGACCGTCCGGGGGGGCAGCGAAGGCAGCCACCCGTGCCGGGCCCCCAGTCCTGGTTCTGTGGGCACCTGCCCTCACAGCCTTGTACCTGGAGAGGCCGCCTAGATCGTGGTTCACAGGGAGGGTGTGGCAGAGCCAGCCCCGTACCCTGTTATCCCGCGCTCCCGTTTTTACTCCTGGAAATACCTTCTGAGCTTGGGAAGGGGTGGGAGTCACTCTCTGAGTCTGGGGGGAGTGTGTGTGGAGCCTGGGCATTAGGGCAGGTAGGTGGTACCCCGCCTGTACAAAGGTGCTTTAAGCCCCCCTCCCTTCCCCACTGCTGTCACCTGTAGTCGGAAGCTGACCCACTTACCCTGCCTGAAATAACCAACCCACAGCAGGTCTGCCCAGATTCATGGTGACTTGACAACTGTATTGTGATGTTGCAAGGGCACACCCTTGCTTGCCTTTCCTTCTCAGTGTCCTGTAGTTGTGACTTTTTAAAAAATTTAATTTAATTTATTATTACTTTCGTTGGGTCCACGGGGTCTTTGTTGTGGCGCATGGGCTTGGTAATTGTAACCTGAGGGCTTAGTTGTCCAACAGCATGTGGGCTCTTAGTTCCCCGACCGTGGATTGAACCCGTGTCCCTACCTTGCAAGGCAGATTCTTAACCACTGGATCCCCAGGGAAGTCCCTGTGACTCTTTTTCTAAAGCCTCCCTTGGCCCAGAGTGCAGGGCAGCTGGATGGTGGAGGCACTGAGGGTGAGCTCGCACCCAGGAAGCCCAGCGTGGCCCACGGTTTCCTCTTCAGCTGCTCCTCGCCCTGGCTCCTTGAAAATCCAGGGCTTTCCCTTGGAGGAAACCAGGTGAGTCAGGTGGCCCCCCACGTGGAGCTGTTACTGAGGCCCTGGAGGAGCAGGGAAGTCAGAGTCAGCCGGATCCGGGAAGCAGGCCTTCTAGGCTGGGGTTGGGAGCAGGGCGGGCAAGGCTGGAGCCCTTTAACTGGCTGACATGTGGCACCACCGTGGCAGGTCACGGAGTATACTGAGTGAGCCTGAAACGGCCCGAGCCTGGTACATACTGTAGGGACAGAGTGTTGGCTGGGTGAATGCTATTCACCTGAGTAACCAACTCATTTTCCCAGAGTTTACCTGCTCTCCTCTCTGAATGGTGTCACTATACAGCTCCTTATTCCATGGGAGGACTTACAACTACGTCAATAGCTGAAGGTATCTGTGAATCTCTCTCTCCTTTTTAGACTCAAAGCTCCTCATGGGAGCAGTGTATTGTGCTCATCTTTTTTTTTTTTCTTTTAAAAGAAGATTTTATTATTTATTTATCTGGCCACACCACAAGGCACGTGGGATCCTAGTTCCCTGACTGAGGCTTGAACCCGCGCCCTCTGAAATGGAAGTGTGGAATATTAACCGCTGGACCCCCAGGGAAGTCCCGTATGTTCATCTTTGAGGCCAGGATGCAGTGCCTCTCCCCTAAAGTGACTGCTTGTAAGTGATTGTTCAGAGTCACAAGCCCCCTTCCCTGTGAGGTGTCACTGTCAGTTCAGTTGCTCAGTTGTGTCCAACTCTCTGTGACCCCATGGACTTCAGCACGCGAGGCTTCTCTGTCTGTCACCAACTCCCGGAGCTTACTCAAACTCATGTCCATTGAGTCAGGGATGCCATCCAACCATCTCATCCTCTGTTGTCCCCTTCTTCTCTGCCCTCAATCTTTCCCAGCTTCAGGGTCGTTTCCAAGGAGTCAGTTCTTCGCATCAGGTGGCCAAAGTATTGGAGTTTCAGCTTCAACATCAGTCCCTCCAGTGAATATTCAGGACTGATCTCCTTTAGGATTGACTGGTTTGATCTCCTTGCAGTCCAAGGGACTCTCAAGAGTCTTCTCCAACACAACGGTTCAAAAGCATCAATTCTTTGGCACTCAGCTTTCTTTATAGTCCACCTCTCACATCTGTACATGACTGCTGGAAAAACCATAACTTTGCCAGTGTCTCTGTACAGCTCCCTGTGCCATGGGAGGACTTACAACCAGGCCAACAGCTGATTTCATTAGGACATGTGTACTGATTAAGTATCAGGTCTAGAAATACCAATTCCACTGAGATGTCTGTGTTCTGGTCCTCTTCTCTCTGATGGAGTCCTCCAGAAGCTGAATCCAAATTGTTTCCTGAGTTCTTCAGGACGTTGGGCTTAGCTAGCTTTTACCGTGGAGCGGACAAGAGCAGTCACTCTCGGCTCGTTTCGTCTTCTCACTGCACGACTGCTTGCTCAGCCCTCCTCAGCACAGGACCTGGAAATAAACCCAGAGGGAGAGTCAGGAGGTTGGGGAGGATAAGGAGGCAGCTTGTCCTTTTGATGTGTACAAACATTTGGTTCAGACGTGTTTGCTCCCCACGACAAAACCGGTATTTAAGGTTTGCTGCACTTAATTATAAAAATAACAACATGATTTTTCTTTTACTGTGGTCCCTCCTCTCCCTTGGTGAGTGAATAAACTCTGAGAACAGTTATTTTAAAAACCATTTTCTCTGCTGCAGTTTTGTTGCATCCCTATGATACTCACTGTAGAAAACAGCCGTTTCCATCTTGAAGAATACTTGCAGAGCCTGGCCCCATGGGGTGGGTCAGGTGAACGCCTGAGTTTTGCCATCTTGGTTCCATGACATGATTGATGCCAGATTGTTCCCTTTTGACCCCAACTAATGATCCTTATCTTCTCCCCAAGGGTTAGACAGTCACTTCTTTTTCTCCAAGTGTTTAGGGCAGGGATGGGGAACATTTTCCCTGTCAAGAGCCATTGACCCCAGGAAGGAAGAGACCATTTCTTCGCAGGAGTGATGGTGCCTTGGAGAGGCACCCCCCGGGCCCAGCTGGGCCTGTCTGAGCTCAAGCGACCTCAGCAAGAAGGAGCTGACAGATGACAGGAGCTGCCTTGCTAGCTCGGGGTCAAAGGCCTGATTGTTCACTCTGGCGGGTCTTGGGTATGCTCTAGAAACGTATTGAAGCTTTTGGGGCTGGCAAGAGAAGGAAAAGTAATCTTTATTGGGCAGTAAAGTGTGCCGGGTGCTTTGCCGATATTATCGCATTCTTTGTCACGTTGCTTTAGAATGTTGGAATGTATGCTTTTTAATCCTGTTTTGCTGATAAGAACACCAAGGCACAGAGAGGAATTTCTTCCAAAATGCTAACATCAATTTAGGAGTCTCGGTGGTGGCGAGGTCCAGGGCCATGGTGGAGTGGTGCAGAGGCCACATACAAACCAGAGCAGTGCATGGTGCAGAGCGAGGGCCCTGGCAGCTGGATGTGCAGGGGAGGACAGGAGAAGTGGACACAGCATCCCCAACAGTGGGCACGAGAGAAGCTGGGGGACCACTGGAGGCAGGTTCTGTGAGCTGAGCCTGGGGATAATGGAGTGCTTCACCGAGGCCAACAGTAGGACCATCCTGGCTGTGGTCAGTGCCCAGGTAAGAGGCTGAGTAGTTTCAGTGTGTGTTCTCAGGAGCTGTTTGGTGTTGGGGTGTGTGGCTTGGGGCCATTGTACCAAGATGATTTTCTTCTCTTAAATTGTTCCCCTTGGAGAGTAAAGCCAAGTTGGGCCTCGTGCCCCATTGAGAAGGTTGGTCTCCCGTGCACATGGCCACAGGCTCTGGATGCTTCCAGAAGCTCAGAGAGAGAATGGGCTGGTTTGATCAGGAAGCCTCTTTTCCATTTGTGCCCGGTCAGGGGGTGGTGAGAAGGGCCGAGCTTCGGGCAGTGACTGCCATTGTGCTGTGGCCAGCTCGGGTGGAACCCCCACTTCTTGCTCAACCAAAACCACCCAGCGGAGCCGTTTCTCTGTCATTGTGAAAACAGAACCAGAAAGAAATAAATGTCATTTTGGGGTGGGGGGGGGAAGCGGGCATCTGAACGTTCCCACTTAATTCTAAAATTAAGAAAGGGGATGATAAAAGCTCATAAATTATTTTGAGTTCTCCAGATTCCTAATCTGGGGAGAAGAGAGGAAGCAGGAGTTGTAAGGGGAGGAGGTGGGAAAGTCAGGAGGGCAGGGGCCAAGCCATTGCAGGAGAGAGACAGGCGTGGAGATGAAGGGAGCAGAGGAGATCTGAAGTGAAGGGTGCCCATCACCTGTTTTTCACACCACTGGTTGCCACAGGGTGTTTTTGCTGCTTTTCAGATGCTAATGATCTGATTACCCTGGGTCAGCAGCCTTTTTTGTGGGTGGTGTCAAAGTGCGGACCCTCGGGGCTCCTGCCAGGGTCCTGCTGGCTGGATAAGTGACCACAGGGCTGGATGGTATCTGAAGGCCCTGCTCTCTCTCTACCATTCTTTGATCCCAGGGAAAAACAAAGGCGTGTTTTGAACAGAATTCCTATTCATTAAGTGGCCGGCACTAGCTGACCCCAGCCTTTTTGCCTCTGAGAAGTATCACTTTTGTTAAAGCAGAGATATTAGCGGACCGGACGGTAGTGCCCTTCACTGGGGCACAAAGCTAGCTGGTGCCCTCCGTTCAGAGGGAAAAATGGGTTCCTACAGAGGGATTCAGAACCCAAGACTCTGCCTGGATCGCCTTCCTCAGTGAAGGTGAGGAGGGTGGGGGCGGGGTTCCCAAGGTCGCAGGCAGAAAGAACACGGAGCTGGGTAGGGCTCGGCAGGGGATGATGACAGATGAGCAACCGTGCAGGTTGCTTATAATTTCAAGTCTCATGCAGTGTTTTGGTTGACAGCTCCTTGGAGGCTTCTCGCCTCTTGCAGGGGGGCTCCTGTATTCCTTGCTAGCACCGTGCCTGCATCCCCCCGTCTGCTGTTGACATGATATCTTCATCACTGACTGCAACCTTCATGCAGCTAGGCTGTGTCTCATGCATCTCTCTTACTCCCCAGCCTGGCATGGCGCTTGGAGCCAGTGATCGTTTGAAGGAAGGGAAGCCTGCTGAGCGCTGCAAGAAGCATCCTAGGGTGCCCAGCATCCTGAAAGTTCTCTGTGTCCTGCCCTTCAGAAGTCAGGGAAGGCTTCAAATCTGGGCTAAAACCATATACACAAAACAGGCCTGGAACTTCTCTGTGGGACCCAAGGTTAACACATCCTGGTCTTAGACAGTAGAGCGTGTGCATCTGTCCATGAGCCATGTATCCCAAGCCTGGTCCCTTGCCAGACTGTCATGGATGCAAGTTGGTTCTTGAGCAGGGAGATCACATAAGTGTATGCCAAGTCTCAGGCCTGCTCCCACATGTGTACAGAGGAGTTATACAAAACAGTGCCCTTCATAAACTCCAGGCTTATGGCCCTTCACTTCCTGTGGTTCACCTTTGATATTTCTTAATAGACACCATTTTTGTGGGAGGGCAGTTCTAATGTTACAGAAATGATGGAGGAAAAAGTCCAGAGTACCCATATGCCCTTCCAACCTCCTCCAGTTCCCTCTGTTATCAATATCTTGCGTGAATGTGGTACACGGTTATAATTGATGAACAGATACTATTTTTCATCACTGTACATTAAAATTTTTTTAAATTTATATTGTAATATAGTTGATTAACAGTGTTGTATTGCTCTCAGGTGTCCAGAAATGGATGCATTTTTATTGACTATAAAAATTGTAGTTTGTAGTTTATTAGGGTTCATTCTTTGTGCTGTCTGTTCTGTGGGCTTAGGCAAATTTATGTAATGAGATGTCACCACCATTATAGTGCCATGTGAATAGTTTCACTGTCCTAAACATCCCCCACGCTCTACCTAGTCATTCTTCTCTCTTTCCCTCCGAGTCCCTGGCAACCACTGATCTTTTTATTGTTGCCATGGTTTTGCCTTTTCCAGACTGTCAGATTGTAGGAATCATGCAGCCTGCAGCCTTTTCAGATCAGCTTCTTTCACTTAGTAACACGTGTTTAAGGTTCTGCCACGCCTTTTTGTGACTTGACAGCTCATTTCTTTTTACCACTGAACAGTATTCCATTATCTGATGTACTGCATTTTGTTATTCCGTCACCAAGTAAAGGACACTGAGGTTGCTTTTAAGTCTTGACAATTATGATTGTAGATATGCTTTTTGTGTCTTAGGAAGGGTGGCCACAGGGGTGTGGCAGACTGGGGCTGTGTCTTTGGGGGCTGGGCTCATTCACAGAAGGCAAAACTAGCATCTTCTTAGGTTCTAACCTATAAAGCTGTAACCAGGCCAGATGTTGGGGGCATTAGGAGTCTGGATGGTTAGGGTTCCTCCTGGGTTTTGTTCCAGCTCCCATAGTTAGTTTGGTCAATTAATTAATCAATTATTTATGGAGGTATTAGGTCCTGGGGATATGCAAGTAAGTTATTTATGGACCCTGATATCAGAACACCCTCAGTTTAGTGTGGGGATAGAATTGCAAAAGAATCATTACTGTTGGCAATATTGAAACAAACACTGACTGCAAATAATTAAGGACAATGGTGATTCACAGAGTTAAAAGCCAAGGCCATCATCAGAACTCATCCTAGCTCAAGTGATAAGTGTGACAATAGGGGTGAATACTGTTGGGGGGTGGGGAGATGAGGGAGGTGTCTGTAGAAGGAGGTGACCTGACACACAGGAAGGGGAGAGGTGGAAGAAACCGGAAACCGTATTCCAGGCTGGAGCGTGAAGGCTGGAGAGTGAGGCTTCTTCTGATCCTCAGTGGACCCCAAAGACTCAAGGATGTCTCAGGGGGTCCGTTTCAAGGCAGGGGCACTGCTCGCTGGCAGTGAATGTCCAGGCTCCTCCAGGTCCCATCTCTCCTCCAGTCCCGTCAGCCAGGCTGGAAATCTGCGAGTCCACGTGCGTTGTCCCACGATCAGCTCCGTCCCTAACTCTATCTCCAGTCGACCTCTCCTCGTCATCCTAAGGTCATATCTTGCCTGCATGGTTCCAGAGTTCTCTTAACTGGTTCCCTGCTCCTGCCCCGTTCACATTATCTGCCCTCATTGACCAGACTGACAGTGAACTGGGAAAAAACCATGTCTCACTGGCTTCCTTCTTGCCTGAGAGACAAGAAGCTGAAACTCTAGGGCACAGCAGCTGGGCTCCCACCCCGCTCCAGCATGGACCCTCTGCATGTCGTCAGCCTAATGCTCTCCCTGCACGACCTGCCCACGCACTGGCCCCACTGAAGTGTGGTCCGCTTTGAACACACTTTCGTCCTCAGCCGCCCAGGCTGCACGCTGCTCTTCTCCTCCTCTCGCTCCCCCTCTGCACAGAGCTTCTCACACTGGTTGGTTTCCACTCGCGCCTCTGAAGTCTGTCCCACGTCGCCACGGCTGAGTCTCCATCTCCAGCCCCAGCTTCACAGGGTTTTCCACTCCTTTCTCCGTGGCCCCTTGTTACTGCCACGTCCTTCTCACATGGCAGGGGCTTTGTCTGGGACAAGCCTGTCCTCCCCAGTCGGCCATCAGCTCTCATGCCTGAGACTGTCTTCATTTCTCTCTGTCACCCGAGTGCTCAGCACACTCCCTGCTTAGTGGATAATAAAAGACTGTTAAAAAGATGATGTTATAAATACATAAAGGGAGATTGCACTCTAAGCGATCTAAGGATTAAAGAGGTCATCTCAAGCAGTCTTACCTCGTTGGGTCTTAGGACCTTCTCATCGTTCACACTTAGCCTCTTCCACCCTCGGGCTGCGGGGGCTGCCCCTTTGCCAGCGGGGGAGCCCCCTCATTCATGCCCACTCACCATCATCACCATGGTCACTTGTCTCAGTTGGTCCCCAGAATAGAAGCCCTTGCTTTTATATGTGTGTGTGTTCTTCTGAATTTACTTGGTGACAAGCGTGTCATGGTTAGGGTGTGAGTTTTAGTGGCCCAGTTGTTTATTGTGTAAACAGAACGTAAGGCCATCTCCATTTCTCCTAGGCATCTTCTGTTACTCTTCCCTACTTCTGAGAGCCTGTTATCCCAGCACTGGGGACAGCCTTGATGTCACTTCTCTGGCTTTGGTTCCTTCACCTGTGAAATGAGGATGTTGGATTAGATCAAGAATTCTTACCTCTGGACCATAGGATCCCCTGACTGTCCATAGGAAGCTTCTGTGTACCCATACTCTCTGAAATTGTATTAACATTTTGTGCGTCTGAACATCTTTTTATAACTTGTGTATGACTTTCAGATGAGTCTGAGACTCCCATTACTGGAAAAAATGGTTTCCAAAATCTGACCCAGCAGTTTTTTTTTTAAACTGAAAAATGGTTTCTACGGTGTCACTTTTTTTTTTCCCCTTTAAAATATCACCATGGTAACTGAGTATCAATTTCAGGCTGAGAGGGGTTATTCTTCCCAGTCATTGGTGTATCATGTGGCACTTTTGGATTCAGGGGAAGAATTTCCAGAGTAGAATTTCTTTGACTCACTCAGTGTTGACAGTAACTTGGTCTGTGGGCTTCCCCAGCTGGGGAAGAGAAGCATAGCCCAGGTTTGACCACTCAGTTTGTCTTTTGTCACACTTTGCCAGTTTCTGAGTGGGGAGTCTGATGTCACAGCTACATCCAGGCGAAGCAGAGGCTCATTTCTTATTGCCACATCTGAAAATTCATGACGGTCACGGTTCTCTGTAACTGGTGCAAACAGATTTTTAAATATAGACGTGGTATTTTGCCAATGAATAAATCTGCTCTCTACATGTGATGTCTTTCATAGCAGCCCAAGGGTAGAAAGAAGGTTATTGTCATTCCATATAAAGGAAGGACCCGTAGGTCTTGAACCCAGTTTCCCATGGAGTGCTTGGTGACTGAGTTTGCCTCTTGGTGAGATAAGAGTGTGCTATAATTGTTAAAGTCAGTGAGTTTTATGGGTCTGAAAATAATGGTATTCTGGATCTATCTTTCACTCGCCTACTTCCCCAGACTTACCCACAGATGCCTGGGGTTCTTCCCCTCCATATTCTTTGACCAACATAACCAGTTTTTTATCCAACTTCACTGGTGGCTCAGATGGTAAAGAATCTCCTGCAATGCAGGAGATGAGGGTTCGATCCCTAGGTCAGGAAGATGCCCTGGAGAAGGGAATGGCTACCCACTCCAGTATATCTTGCCTGGAGAATTCTATGGACAGGGGAGCCTGGCGGGTACAGTCTACGGGGTCTCAAAGAGACAGACACAACCGAATGACTAACACTTCGCTTCACCAGTTTTTTATTGGCTCCTTGTCATGTTTTGGTCTTCCCCTCCACTCAGAGGTTTTCTTCACTGTGCTCCTGCCTGAGCAGGCAGCATAGGACCTCTGTGGCCGTGCTTTTCAGCACTGAGATTTTCGAGACATGCAGGTTTCCTTCCCAAAGACAGAAGGTCTCTGATGGCCTTTGATTAATTTCCCCTCACCTCATTATTGTAAGCTAGTTTAGCGTATAATACAGTAATTACATCTCTTAAAGGAACATATTTCATTTTAAATAGTGAGAATTGTGGAGAGTAGAGATGGGAGGGCTTATAAGACTTTAACAAATGATGTTCTGATTACACTTCCTTTCCCTACCACCTACCATAGGCTCCCAGTTGCCCTTTACTGAAAGGTGAATGCCTGCCCCCCAGGCAGATTCAGCCTGGAATGGGGGAGGGGGAAGAATAAATGCACCTGGGCTGTGCTTCACCTCAAAAATAACAAATGGATGTATAATTGCCCCTTCCTACAGCTTCTCCCCAGGAGAAGGCAATAGCACCCCACTCCAGTACTGTTACCTGGAAAATCCCATGGATGGAGGAGCCTGGTAGGCTGCAGTCCATGGGGTCGCACAGAGTGGGACACGACTGAAGTGACTTAGCAGCAGCAGCAACAGCTTCTCCCCAGCTGCTGGGCCCAAAGCCCCCCTACCTCCAGGGGACGTTCTGAGCCTGAGCTGTAAGCCACCCTCTTCTGTGTTGGCAGGAGGGGCCTTGCACACTTTGGACCTGGCAGTGTCAGAGTTCTGGGAGAATGGACAACCTTGGGGAACACAGGCTGATCCCAGCCCTACATTTTACACGTGAGGGTTCTACTTTGGGTCTGACTGTTGTGCGCTCTTGAGGTTTGTTAGGAAGGGTTCCGTGTTTTACTACTTAGGCCCCAGTCCCCCGACGCTATCCCCTGCCCAGGCACCTTTTCCCCTGATGCTCTGACTTAAGACTCTCAAAGTGAGTTTCAGTGGCAAGAACCATCTTTTTCCTTATAGGCCCCACCACCCTTGGGAAGCTGGCAGGCCATCCTCTGCTCCTGGGTGAGCCCTTCACTCTCTAGTCTAAGCTGAAGAGGAGGCCAGTGCAGCCGTGGTGCGTCTGACTTTGTGTATGGTGAGGCCTGGATGCAACATAAAAGGAACACCCAGTTCCTTGAACTCAGAGTGTCCCCCAGCATTGAAAGCTCCAAACCACACCACCCGTGGCCTGGCTAGCCCAGCAGCAAGGAAGCCAGGACCTGGACTGGGGAGAAGGACTGCTTCTCCTTTGGCCTGTGTAGGCCTCTCGAGCCCATCAAAGGGCTGTCAGCAGTCTTTGGTTTGGGTATGATGTCTGATGTGGGAAAATGTCTGCTGGCTCCTCTTCTACCAGCAGGAATTGTCCCTCTTCATAAAATGACAAATTGATATTTATGAACATCCTTGGTCCCTGATCCTTCCTCACCTCTAGGTAAGCAGTGATGTCTCCTAAAATGTACATTCATCAACAGAACAGTCAGGTAGGGCAGAGGGCCTGTTCAGTACCGTGCGTTTTTTAAGACAGATGGCAGTTTTGAGTTTCAGTTAAGCACCGTGGTTTTATTTTATACCACAGTGTTGGTTCTTTCTAGAGAGATAATATCAATTACCTTTTCAAAAAAAAATCAGTACTCTAGAGTAATATTTCTTTGAATGAGTATTTGGTCATTTAAATCTCAACCACAAGAGTGGCGATTCCAGTGTTGTTCTCATATGATACGGGGGCCAACCCATGACATTTATTAAAATGTTTATTACATAGAACAAGGAAAGGTTTGCAGTACTTTGGGAGAGGGTATCTTTGGCCATAAAAATGAAACTTTGCTGCCTATCACTTTTATGAAAGATTTAAAAATTAAAAGAAAAAGCTACAATTTAACAGACACTGGGTGGAAGGATTTCTGAGGTACACCTCATCTAGGGCTTTATAGCTTATGGAATTAAAAAATGAAGTATTTCAAAGGATATTTCAGCCAAAATATGTAATATAAATAAAGTTATTACTCTTTTGAGCTTTGATTTAAAAAAAAACACATGAAAATTTACAACTTGCTTTCAGAAGTCTTTTTGATAATTTTCTCACATTAAAGAGAGAATTATTATTTGGAAACCATAATATTTTTTTTTTCAGCTTTGTTTGAAATGTTTGTGCCTAGTTGTGTCGGACTCTTTGTGACCCCACAGACTGTAGCCCACCAGCCTCCTCTGTCCATGGACTTTTCCAGGCAAAACTACTGGAGCAGCTTGCCATTTCCTACTCCAAGGGATTTTCCCAACCCGGGGATCGGACCCACGTCTCCTGTCAGCAGGCAGATTCTTTACCAGTGAGCCACCTAGGAAGTGGAATAGATAGTTATTTAAATAAAATGTATAACTAATTTTTAAAAAGTTGGAGACAATTGGAAAGAAAATTGCTTACTCCTTGAACAGAAATTACTATTTGTTTTAATTAAGACAACTGGTAAAAAAAAAAAAAAAGACAGGGAGAGATTTCTGGCACCACTCAAGGATATGTTTGGCATTTGTTCAGGATGTTTCTCATCAAAGGCTGAGGCCTCCCTGAGGTCTTCTGTCCCAGTGTCACAGAGAAGTTATTTGTGATGTCCTGGAGGTTAAAAACACAGAGAATGCATACCAATTAAAAGATAGATTGGATAAAAACAAGTTTCAACTGTATCGACAAGAAACTCTACATAGACAAGTTAGAAATAAAAGGATGGAGAAAAGACAGACCATGCAAACATGAACCAAACACTCACTAATCATTTACGTATTAGAAAAATAGACTTTAAAAAGGAATATTTCCAGGGAGGAAGAGAAACATTACATGGTGCCTGTACGTGTGTGCTCAGTAGCCTAATCATGTCGGACTCTTTGTGACCCCATGGACTGTAGCCCACCAGGCTCCTCTGTCCATGGGATTTCCTAGGCAAGAGTACTGGAGTGGGTTGCCATTTCCTCCTCCAGGGGATCTTCCTGATCCAGGGATCAAACTTGTATCTCTTGCATCTCCTGCATTGGCAGGCATGTTCTTTACCACTGTGCCACCTGGGTGACTGATTACATGGTGATAGATGGTCTATTAACCTAAAATCCATAGCCTTTCTAATTGTGAGTATACTCAACACTTGAACTTCAGAGGACCTAAAGCAGAGGCTCATAAAGCTGAAAGAATAAATAGACAAATCCAGTATAATAAAGATTTAAATACTCCTCTCACAGTAAAATATAGAACAGATAAACAGAAAATTGATTAAGAGAAGACCTGAATAGTACTATCATTCAACTTGACCTAGTGAATATTTATGGATTGGTTCAGCCAATAACAGCAGAATACACATTCTTTTCATGTGTCCATGAGACAGTCATCAGGATAAACCATATTCTGGGTCACAAAATAAACCTTAATAAATTATAAATATTTGATATCATAACAAAATATATATTTTCACCATAAAGAAATTAAACTAGAAATTGATAACAGAAAGATATCTGGAAAATCCTCAAATGGTTGGAAGCTAAGCAGTAGCATAGCTCCTAAATAAACCAGAGATTAACATCAACAACAAAAAACTCCACAGGTTTAAGTTATTCCCTTTTGAAATGAATGAAATGTTCACAACCATAAAATTTTGAATGGAAAGAAAAGAAAAACAATATATGTAAATTTTCAGAATACTGCTGAAGTAGTACTTAGAAATTTATAGCGTTAAATACTTACATTCAATAAGAAGAAAGTCCTCAAATCATTTAAGTTTTCACCATAAAAAACTAGAGCAAAAGAGAAAATTAAGCCAAAAGTAATCAATAAAATAGAAATCAGAAAAGCAATGAAAAATGGAATGAAATTAAAAGCTGATTCTTTGAAAAGATCAATAAAATCTATACTCTTATAGCCTGACTGACCAAGCATGAAAGGGAAAAGACAGATCACCCATATCAGGGATTAAAGAGAGGCTGCAGTAGTCAGTAAAAGGATAAGGGAGTATCATGAGAACAGCTTTTGTTGTTGAATGATATTGAATAATCCATAGCTTAAAACCTTTTATTAAAGGGAACTCCAGGTGCAGGTAGCTTCATTGGAGAATTCTGCCAAACATTTAAAGAATCAGTAACACCAAGTCTGCACAAACTTATTCTCGAAGATGAGAGAACATTCCCAGCTCATGAGGTTGGCATCAACTCAATGTCAACAACATCACAAGAAATGAAAACTGTAGATTAATGCTCCTTATGAATATGAATGTAAAAATCCTCAACAAAATGTTGTAATTGTCAACTGAATCTTTTTTTTTATCTATTAATACTTAATCCCTATTTGAACCCTCCTACTCTGTTGGTGGGAATGTAAACTGGTGCAGCCACTATGGAGAACAGTATGCTGCTACTGCTAAGTCACTTCAGTCGTGTCTGACTCTGTTTGACCCCATAGATGGCAGACCACCAGGCTCCACTGTCCCTGGGATTCTCCAGGCAAGAACACTGGAGTGGGTAGCCATTTCCTTCTCCAATGCAGGAAAGTGAAAAGTGAAAGTGAAGTTGCTCAGTCGTGTCTGACCCTCAGCGACCCCATGGACTGCAGCCTTCCAAGCTCCTCCGTCCATGGGATTTTCCAGGCAAGAGTACTGGAGAATGGTATGGAGTTTCCTCAAAAAACTAAAAATAGTTGCCAGATCCAGCAGTCCTACTCCTGGGCATATATCTGGACAAAACTACAATTCAAAAAGATACACGCACCCTTTATGTTTATAGCAAGACCATTTATAATAGCCAAGACATGGAAACAACCATCGACAGATGAATAGATAAAGATGTGGTACATATATTCAGTGAAATGTTACTCAGCCATAAAGAAACAATGAAATAATGCCATTTGCACTAACATGGATGGACCTAGAGATTATCATACTAAGCAAAGTAAGTCAGAGAAAGACAAATACCATATTATTATCACTTATATGTGGAGTCTAAAATACGATACGAACTTATCTATGAAACAGATTCACAGACACAGAGAACACTTGTGGTTGCTAAGGGAGAGGGATGGCATGGGAGGTTTGGATTGGGAGTTAGGCACTAGCAGATGCAAAGTGTTACATATAGAATGGATAAACAACGAGGTCCTGTTGTATAGCACAGGGAACTATATTTAATATCCTGTAATAAAACATAATGGAAAAGAATATGAACAAAAATATATAAAACAGAATCACTTTTCTATACAGGTAACATAACATTGTAAATCAACTATAGCTCACAAAACTACTTAATCTTCATTTTAAAAACTGATTATTTTGATTGTAGCACCAAGTGCTAAAACCTTAGCAGCCAGAACACAGCAAACCATAATCATTATTCACATGAATTGGAAGCCATGATAGATCACTGGTAACTAAAAGAGACATAAGCAAGAAAGTTACATAAGCAAGAAAGTCTAATGCAAGCCTTATTATGTTGTAAAGAGGTACCTGGCATTGAATCTCTCCTCTACTGATGCCCTTCCTGGACAAGAGAAATCTGCCCTTGTTCTTCCAGATATATTAGCCCCATGCTTGCATTTGAGAACTTTATTCTTATTAGAAGTGATATTGGCTAAAAACAAAGTCTGTCCCTCTAGATTTCAGGTTCTGATATGTTAGCTGTAGAAACTGGAGGAAGAGTGGTCTCCCAGGGACCTGGCTTCTACTACAAGGGGGATGCAATTCACTCTATTTATTCACTTCAGTTCAGTTGGTCAGTTGGTCAGTTGTGCCCAACTCTTTGTGACCCCATGAACCGTAGCATGCTAGGCTTCCTGGTCCACCACCAACTCCTGGAGCTTACTCAAACTCATCTCCATCAAGTTGGTGATGCTATCCAACCATCTCATCCTCTGTCATCCCCTTCTCTTCCTGCCTTCAATCTTTCCCAGCATCAGGGTCTTTTCAAATGAGTCAGTTCTTCGTATCAGGTGGCCAAAGTATTGGAGTTTCAGCTTCAGCATCAGCCCTTCCAATCAATATTCATGACTGATTTCCTTTAGGATTGACTGGTTTTATCTCCTTGCTGTCCAAGGGACTCACAAGAGTCTGCTCCAATACTACAGTTCAAAAGCATTAATTCTTTGGCGCTCAGCTTTCTTTATAGTCCCAACTCTCACATCCATACATGACTACTGGAAAAACCATAGCTTTGACTAGACAGACCTTTGTTGGCACAGTAATGTCTCTGTTTTTTAATATGCTGTCTAGGTTGCCATAGCTTTTCTTCCAAGGAGCATGTGTCTTTAATTTCATGGCTACAGTCACCATTGGCAGTGATTTTGGAGCCCTCAAGAATAAAGTCTGTCACTGTTTCCATTGTTTCCCCATCTATTTGCCATGGAATGATGGGACCAGAGGCCATGATCTTAGTTTTTTGAATGTTGAGTTTTAAGCCAACTTTTTCACTCTCCTCTTTCACTTTCATCAAGAGGCTCTTTTGTTCTTTGCTTTTTGCCATAAGGGTGGTGTCATCTGCATATCTGAGGTTATTGATATTTGTCCCAGCAATATTGATTCCAGCTTGTGCTTCATCCAGCCCTGCATTTCCCATGGTGTACTCTGCACAGAAGTTAAATAAGCAGGATGACAATATACAGCCTTGACATAATCCATTTCCTATTTGGAACCAATCTGTTGTTCCATGTCTGGTTCTAACTGTTGCTTCTTGACCAGCATAGAGATTTCTCAGGAGGCAGGTCAGGTGGTCTGGTATTCCCATATCTTTAAGAATTTTCCACAGTTTGTTGTGATCCACACAGTCAAAGGCTTTGGCACAGTCAATAAAGCAGAAGTAGATGTTTTTCTGGAACTCTCTTGCTTTTTCGATGATCCAATGGATATTGGCAATTTTATCTCTGGTTCCTCTGCCTTTTCTAAATCCAACTTGAACATCTGGAAGTTCATGGTTCACGTACTGCTGAAGCCTGGCTTGGAGAATTTTGAGCATTTCTTTGCTAGCGTGTGAGATGAGTGCAATTGTGCAGTAGTTTGAGCATTCTTTGGCATTGCCTTTCTTTGGGATTGGAATGAAAACTGACCTTTTCCAGTCCTGTGGCCACTGCTGAGTTTTCCAAATTTGCTGGCATATTGAGTGCAGCACTTTTCTTTTTTTTTTCCCTAACTTTATTTTATTTTTAAACTTTACATAATTTTATTAGTTTTGCCAAATATCAAAATGAATCCGCCACAGGTATACATGTGTTCCCCATCCTGAACCCTCCTCCCTCCTCCCTCCCCATACCATCCCTCTGGGTCGTCCCAGTGCACTAGCCCCAAGCATCCAGTATCGTGCATCGAACCTGGACTGGCAACTCATTTCTTACATGATATTTTACATGTTTCAATGCCATTCTTCCAAATCTTCCCACCCTCTCCCTCTCCCACAGAGTCCATAAGACTGTTCTATACATCAGTGTCTCTTTTGCTGTCTCGTACACCGGGTTATTGTTACCATCTTTCTAAATTCCATATATATGCGTTAGTATACTGTATTTATGTTTTTCCTTCTGGCTTACTTCACTCTGTATAATAGGCTCCAGTTTCATCCACCTCATTAGAACTGATTCACATGTATTCTTTTTAATGGCTTAGTAATACTCCATTGTGTATATGTACCACAGCTTTCTTATCCATTCATCTGCTGATGGACATCTAGGTTGCTTCCATGTCCTGGCTATTATAAACAGTGCTGCGATGAACATTGGGGTACACGTGTCTCTTTCCCTTCTGGTTTCCTCAGTGTGTATGCCCAGCAGTGGGATTGCTGGATCATAAGGCAGTTCTATTTCCAGTTTTTTAAGGAATCTCCACACTGTTCTCCATAGTGGCTGTACTAGTTTGCATTCCCACCAACAGTGTAAGAGGGTTCCCTTTTCTCCACACCCTCTCCAGTATTTATTATTTGTAGACTTTTGGATCGCAGCTATTCTGACTGGTGTGAAATGGTACCTCATAGTGGTTTTGATTTGCATTTCTCTGATAATGAGTGATGTCGAGTATCTTTTCATGTGTTTGTTAGCCATCTGTATGTCTTCTTTGGAGAAATGTCTATTTAGTTCTTTGGCCCATTTTTTGATTGGGTCATTTATTTTTCTGGAGTTGAGCTGGAGGAGTTGCTTGTATATTTTTGAGATTAGTTGTTTGTCGGTTGTTTCATTTGCTATTATTTTCTCCCATTCTGAAGGCTGTCTTTTCACCTTGCTGATAGTTTCCTTTGATGTGCAGAAGCTTTTAAGGTTAATTAGGTCCCATTTGTTTATTTTTGCTTTTATTTCCGATATTCTGGGAGGTGGGTCATAGAGGATCCTGCTGTGATGTATCTCGGAGAGTGTTTTGCCTATGTTCTCCTCTAGGAGTTTTATAGTTTCTGGTCTTACGTTTAGATCTTTAATCCATTTTGAGTTTATTTTTGTGTATGGTGTTAGAAAGTGTTCTAGTTTCATTCTTTTACAAGTGGTTGACCAGATTTCCCAGCACCACTTGTTAAAGAGATTGTCTTTAATCCATTGTATATTCTTGCCTCCTTTGTCAAAGATAAGGTGTCCATATGTGCGTGGATTTATCTCTGGGCTTTCTATTTTATTCCATTGATCAATATTTCTGTCTTTGTGCCAGTACCATACTGTCTTGATAACTGTGGCTTTGTAGTAGAGCCTGAAGTCAGGTAGGTTGATTCTTCCAGTTCCATTCTTCTTTCTCAAGATCGCTTTGGCTATTCGAGGTTTTTTGTATTTCCATATAAATTGTGAAATTATTTGTTCTAGCTCTGTGAAGAATACTGTTGGTAGCTTGATAGGGATTGCGTTGAATCTATAAATTGCTTTGGGTAGTATACTCATTTTCACTATATTGATTCTTCCAATCCATGAACATGGTATATTTCTCCATCTATTAGTGTCCTCTTTGATTTCTTTCACCAGTGTTTTATAGTTTTCTATATATAGGTCTTTAGTTTCTTTAGGTAGATATATTCCTAAGTATTTTATTCTTTCCGTTGCAATGGTGAATGGAATTGTTTCCTTAATTTCTCTTTCTGTTTTCTCATTATTAGTGTATAGGAATGCAAGGGATTTCTGTGTGTTGATTTTATATCCTGCAACTTTACTATAGTCATTGATTATTTCTAGTAATTTTCTGGTGGAATCTTTAGGGTTTTCTATGTAGAGGATCATGTCATCTGCAAATAGTGAGAGTTTTACTTCTTCTTTTCCTATTTGGATTCCTTTTATTTCTTTTTCTGCTCTGATTGCTGTGGCCAGAACTTCCAAAACTATGTTGAATAGTAATGGTGAAAGTGGGCACCCTTGTCTTGTTCCTGACTTTAGAGGAAATGCTTTCAATTTTTCCCCATTGAGGATAATGTTTGCTGTGAGTTTGTCATATATAGCTTTTATTATGTTGAGGTATGTTCCTTCTATTCCTGCTTTCTGGAGAGTTTTTATCATAAATGGATGTTGAATTTTGTCAAAGGCTTTCTCTGCATCTATCCCAGGGATGCAAGGATTCTTCAATATCCGCAAATCAATCAGTGTAATACACCACATTAACAAATTGAAAAATAAAAACCATATGATTATCTCAATAGAGTGCAGCACTTTTATAGCATAATCTTTTAGAATTTGAAAAAGCTCAACTGGAATTCCATCACCTCCACTAGCTTTCTTCGTAGTGATGCTTCCTAACGCCCACTTGACTTTGCATTCCAGGATGTCTGGCTTTAGGTGAGTGATCACACCATCATGGTTATCTGGGTCATGAAGATCTCTTTTTTATAGTTCTTCTGTGTGTTCTTGCCACCTCTTCTTAATATCTTCTGCTTCTGTTAGGTCCATACCATTTCTGCCTTTATTGTGCCTATCTTTGCATGAAATGTTCTTTTGGTATCTCTATTTTTCTTAAAGAAATCTCTGGTCTTTCCCCTTCTATTGTTTTTCTCTATTTCTTTGCATTGATCACTGAGGAAGGCTTTCTTATGTCTCCATGCTATTCTTTGGAACTCTGCGTTCAAATTGGTATATTTTTCTTTTCTCCTTTGTTTTCACTTCTCTTCTTTCTCAGCTATTTGTATGGCATCCTCAGACAACCATTTTCCTTTCTTTTTCTTGGGGATGATCTTGATCACTGCCTCCTGTACAGTGTCACGAACCTCTGTCCATAGTTCTTCAGGCATTCTGTCTATCAGATCTAATCTCTTGAATCTATTTGTTACTTCCACTGTATAATCGTAAGGGATTTGATTTGGGTCATACCTGAATGGTCTAGTGGTTTTCCCTACTTTCTTCAATTTAAGTCTGAATTTGGCAATAAGGAGTTCATGATCTGAGCCACAGCTCCCAGTCTTATTTTTGCTGACTATATAGAGCTTCTGCATCCTTGGCTGCAAAGAATAAAATCAATCTGATTTTGGTATTGACCATCTGGTGATGTCCATGTGTAGAGTCTTCTCTTGTGTTGTTGGAAGAGGGTGTTTGCTGTGACTAGTGCATTCTCTTGGCAAAGCTATGTTAGCCTTTGACCTGCTTCATTTTGTACTCTAAGGCCAAATTTGCCTGTTACTCCAGGTGTCTCTTGACTTCCTAGTTTTGCATCCCAGTCCCCTGTAATGAAAATGACACCTTTTTTGGGTGTTAGTTGTAGAAGATCTTGTAGATCTTCATAGAACCATTCAACTTCAGCTTCTTCAGCATTACTGGTTGGGGCATAGACTTTGATTACTGTGATATTGAATGGTTTGCCTTGGAAATGAACAGAGATCATTGTGTCATTTTTGAGATTGCATCCAAGTACTGCATTTCCAACTCTTTTGTTGACCATGATGGCTACTCCATTTCTTCAAAGGGATTCTTGCCCACAGTAGTAGATATAATGGTCATCTGAGTTAAATTCACCCATTCCAGTCCATTTTAGTTCACTGATTCCTAAAATGTTGATGTTCACCCTTGCCATCTCCTGTTTGATCACTTCCAATTTACCTTGGTTCATGGACCTAACATTCCAGGTTCCTATGCAATACTGCTCTTCATATCATTGGACTTTACTTCCATCACCAGTCACATCCACAACTAGGTGTTGTTTTTGCTTTGACTCCGTCTCTTCGTTCTTTCTAGAGTTAGTTGTCCACTGATCTCCAGTAGCATATTGGGCACCTGCCCACCTGGGGAGTTCCTCTTTCAGTGTCCTGTCTTTTTGCCTTGTCATACTGTTCATGGGGTTTTCAAGGCAAGAATACTGAAGTGGTTTGCCGTTCCCTTCTCCAGTGGACTACGTTTTGTCAGAACTCCCCACCATGACCCGTCCGTCTTGGGTGGCCCTACATGGCATGGCTCATAGTTTCATTGAGTTAGACAAGGCTGTGGTCCATGTGATCAGTTTGTTTAGTTTTCTGTGATTGTGGTTTTCATTTGGTCTGCCCTCTGAAGGAGAAGGATAAGAGGCTTATGGAAGCTTCCTGATAGGAGAGACTGACTGAGGGGGACACTGGGTCTTGTTCTGATGGGCGGGGGCATGCTCAGTAAGTCTTTAATCTAATTTTCTGTTGATGGGCGGGGCTGTGTTCCCTCTTTGTTGTTTGGCCTGAGACCAAACTATGGTGGAGGTAGTGAAGATGATGGTGACCTCCTTCAAAAGGTCAGGTGTACGCAGTGCTGCAGTCAGTGTCACCGACTCTCCAGCAAGCCACCACTGACCCACGCCTCCACCAGAGACTCCTGGACACTCACAGCAAGTCTGAGTCAGTCTCTGTGGGATCACTGCTCCTTTCTCCTGGGTTCTGGTGTACACATGGTTTTTTTTGTTTTGTTTTGTGCCCTCCGGGAGTCTGTTTCCCCAGTCCTGTGTAAGTTCTGGTGGCTCTATGGTAGGGTTAATGGGACCTCCTCCAAGAGGGCTCATGCAATACCCAGGTCTGCTGCACCCAGCGTCCTTGCCCCTGTGGCAGGCCACTGCTGACCCTGAGGAGACACTCCAATACAATTCTGGCTCAGTCTCTGTGGGGTCTCTGGGTCCTTGTGTGCACTAGGTTTGTTTGAGCCCTCTGAGCATCTCTGGCGGTTATGGGGTTTGATTCTAAACGTGATTTCGCCCCTCCTACCATCTTGCTGGGGCTTCTCCTTTGCCCTTGAGCGTGGGGTATCTTTTTTTTAGTAAGATCCAACATTCTCCTGTTGACAGTTGTTCAGCAGCAAGTTGTAATCTTGGAGTTTTTGCAGGAGAAGATGAGCGCACATCCTTGTAGTCCGCCATCTCTATTTCTTACTCATGTCTTTTGAGTCCACACATATATAAATACTTTAGAGGTCGACTTGTGAGTCATTGGGCCTCATTTTTTAGGGTCTGTGATGAATTAGATGTTTAGTTTGGGGATGGTTGATTCCTTTGGAGTCTTCCCGGCTCCTTGTGTTCAGGAAGACAAGGAGTGATTCTCTCTCAATCAAAACACTGCATAATTATCAAGCGACTGGGGGTTGCATATTGTATTTACAGGTGTGGAACTGCATAATGGGCAAACACTAGGAGGCCCTGGGGTCAGACCCCACAGGATCCTGCCTCTGCTTCTTAAGCTGTGTAGGTAGTAAGTCTGGAGGAGACTGGCCTGCCCCAGGAGCTGAGAGAACAGGTGTCTGCTGCATGATGAGTTGGTATGTGGTGGGGGGTGGGGGCGGCAGGGCTGTGTGACCAAGGATTGGCAGACCACGGAAGGGATTTGGGGTTTGTTAGTGCCGTGGGCAGCCACTGAAGGGTTTGAATGGGGGCAGGGATGTTTTCAGGTGATGGTTTTCACCCTGTCCTTCCGGCCTTGGTCTGGAGGATGGGTGAGAAGAGGGGAAGTGGGCAGGGTGTCCATAGGAAGCCCTTCGAGGAAGCTATTGCCATTCAGAGGCTGAGCCAGGCCCATGCTCCATCATTTTAAGTCTCTCTAAGATGGGAACCTTCCATCACCTCAGATGGGGCACTTCTAGAGCCACAGTACAAAGGGGCATATCTTTCTCACAAC
Organism: Bos taurus; assembly: GCF_002263795.3. Lineage (NCBI taxonomy): Eukaryota > Metazoa > Chordata > Mammalia > Artiodactyla > Bovidae > Bos > Bos taurus. The sequence continues at coordinate 20,628,843 of NC_037351.1, read as the reverse complement.
CAGACTTCTGCTAAGTCATTTAGATCTGTGCATTTCATCCCCTTCCACTCACACGAGAGGAGAACATGGTTTTGCCCACCACCTCCCCCCATAGGCTGGCGTTGAAGCCCAAGATTGCCTACCATGCAGGTGACATTACTTTGAAATCTATAATTCTAAGTATTTTAAGTAATTTTGCATTCCACTGCATCATTTCAGTGCTGGATTTAATACATACAACCATCTTCTACTAAATCTACTATTATCTGTTCCCTCTTTTTGGATAAGGAATCCAAGGCTTAGAGAGGTAGTATACTTCACCCAAATCACATACCAGGTTGAAATGCAGGCCCTTGGATTGCTTAGTCTTTGCTCTGAGTTCATTCTTCACTACTGTACCCTCAGTGCCTAGAACAGCGCCTGGCAGGTGCTCAGTAAATGTGCTCTGGATGGTTTATATTGGGGCTCTCTGACACACAGTGTTAGAAACCCAACCCTGGGCAGCTGAGCCACCTGGGAAGCTGAGCGGAATCCATGCTCCTGGGAGTCTGCATGCACCAGTAGAAGTGGATGCTCCCTGCATTCTCCATGCCTTCAGCACATTCTGGCACCGCCCCACTGACCAGTGAAGACTTGGGGCATACCCATCTGCTACTTCTGCCCACTGTAACTGCTGGAGGGTGGGTCCTGGGTCAGGCTCCCCTCCTCATGCATGAGGCCTGGCCCAACTAGTACATGTTACATGTCACTAGTTATAGAATTCAACCTGAGTATCGAGCCCCAGAATACTGACGGGCTCCTACATCTGCCTTGCTCCAGGCCAGGACTCATCCTCGAACCCATCTTATATGAGGGAGAGTCCAGATACAGGCAGAGCTAAGGCTAGGTCCCTGCTGGAAGGGCTGGCAGCAGGTGGGAGCCAGTCAGTCCTTAGAGACATCATGCTGCTCTTGGTTCTCTTGAGGTGAGCATCAGATTCCATGGAAAAGAAAGCAGTTTGAAGCTTCCTGAGCCCGACTGTGGAGAGTATGGTGATGCAAGCCTGTGAGACGAGGAAACAGAAGGATGAGTTCCGTTTTGACTATGTTAATTTTCCCGATAGATTTGGCTATCAACTATCAAGTCTGTGGTGGTGGTTTAGTTGCTAATTCGCGTCTGACTCTTGAGACCCCATTAACTGTAGCCTGCCAGGCTCCTCTGTTCATGGGATTTTTCTAGGCAAAAATACTGGAGTGGCTTGCCATTTCTTTCTCCAGGGGATTTTCCTGACCCAGGGATCGAACCTGGGTCTCCTTTATTGGCAGGCAGATTCTTTACCAACTGAATTACTACGTCTGTAAACAGCTGGAGCTCTGGAGAGAGGGAGGTGGGGGCTGAGGGTGCAGATCAGGGCACTTCCCCACACTCACAATCCCCTCTTCCTGCCTCCTGTAACGGCTGGACTGTTCTTTGCACCATTAGAGGTGGGGCTGCATCCTGAATGAAATGAATTTGTTTTACTCACCTTTCCAGCGGAATTTCTGTAATTGCTCACACCCTGTCTCTGTTTTTACCATCTGTTGAGTCAGTTTAATGAATTTTATATGGTGTGTTCTTTATTTCAGAAAAACTGTACAACTCCACTGGACGAGATTTAAGAAGGGCCCTCTTCTCCCTGAAGCAGATATTTCAGGTAAAAAAAAAGAATACTCTCAGGTTCTGTTTTTGCATTGCTGTGGGGTTAGATGCAGACAAGTTTATGCCTTTTACTGATTACAAAAAGAGAAATGCTTTAAAGTACAAAGTAAATTTCGGTCAAAACATCAGTTAAGAGTATTTTTACCGTATCAAATATTTCAAACAATAGAAAGTAAAGAAAACATCATCAGAATCACAATATTTTTCCACGTTTACTTCAGATTTTAAAAACATACCTACTACAGATGTAATTGAAGTCTTCTGTTCAATACTGGCCACTCTCTCGGGGGCTTTTCTCTGCTGAATGTCAGATATAGTGTTTACCATGCAAATGCACATTTCGATACTAGTGGTGCATATTCGCCCACAATATGTGAAATTCGTTTGTGTCAATTGTATATGCATGATATCATGCAGCATGTATCCTGATGCAGTTTACTTAGAATGAGATCAGTGTGGGCATGACCCAGGTAGCTCTGAGTGTCCACTGTGTGAAGGAAGCACAGTTTGTTTCATTCATCGTCTGTTGGTGGACAGTTGCGTTCCTCTCCAGGGCTCTGCTGTTATAAACCATGCTGCTAGGGACACGCCCCCTTGTGTGCATGTGCTGGCATCTCTGTTAGGTTCCATCTTATCCTTTGCCCCAAACTTTCCCTCTGCTTCTCCCCTGGGCAAGTCACGAGCTTAGTGAAGAGGGCTGGGACTGGGGTGCAGGCAAACTCCAAGCTGTCACCCACAGGAGATTTCAGGGGAGAGAGACAGAGAGCCAGGGGCAGAGAGTGAGGCCGCTGTGCCAGGGCAGGGTCAGGAAAGGCCAGATGAGCTTCGTGGAGAAGATGGCGTTTGCATTGAGCTTGTGTCTGTGTAGGTTCATCATTCTCGCTCTCATGATATTAGACTCTAGGGTGTAGTCAGTCCATTTGTCTTTAGTTCCCATCTCCTTCACATCCTTAAAGAGTGTTCTGTCAGTGATAGCTCCAGCCTGAGTGGCCGTCTCCTTCATGGATGTTTTCTGTCTCAGGGGGATTGGCAGAAAGGCAGGCCAATAGGCCATCCTGCCTGCACGTTCTTGTCCCGTTTTAAAACCTGCTCAACTGTTCACGCCCTCATCTTTTTCCCAGAGCAGAGCCCTTCTCAGTGATTGTGCTTTTGGAGATGAGTCCTCATTTCTCAGCTTCCCACACTACAGGTGTGACCCCGAGTCACCATTGTCCCTTTAGATCACACATCTCAGAAGTGCCTTGAGGTTTGGGGTCAGCCTTGATTCAGGCTGTTTCTTCTGGGAGAATTGTAACAGCTGTTGTGGACACTGTTCCGTCCTTCACGACTCAGTCCATCCTCCAGCTTCCACCAGAGGGGGCTCACAAAGTCCTTCTCATGCTGGTTCCGTGTAGCCTTCTGTGTTACATCTGAATCTCAGTACAACCCACCTCCCTGTCCTTTGCTGCAGTAACATCTCACTGTGATTGTGTTCTGGGAACAAGCCATGCCCTTTCTTTTCTGTACCTTCACCCCCAGACCTATTGCTTCTATCCCAGGATGGTTCCTCCCCACATCCACTCCCCATGTCTCTCAGTTTCCCACCCCATGTCTCCTCCTGCCAGGGATTCTCTAGATGAACCCTTACGGCAGTCAAGGGCTCTCCAAATACCTCTATTCCTGTGCTTACCTCTGGAATAGAACTTGAGATACTCTAGCTCGCTTGTCTGAGTCCAGTCACCTGTGAGCTCCTGGAGTCTATCCCTGGCTCTTTGGGGCCTCATGCAATGGCTGATGCTACTGAAGCAATAGATGAACAGACCAGGCAATTGGAATACTCTTCTCAAGGGTGTCTATCTTCAGTCTTTCCTCTCTTTTAATTGAGTAAATGCTTCGCTATTTACTTGTTCCCAAGTTTCACTTCCCATGTATTCATCAGTGTCTCTCTGCCTCTTTTTTTCTTTTTTCAATTTCAATAAGCTTTCCCCAGCCCCGCTAAACTTATTTATTTTTAATCGAAGGAAAATTGCTTCACAATATTGTGTTGGCCTCTGCCATACATCAACATGACAGCCATAGGTATACATGTGTCCCCTCCCTCTTTAACTTCCTTCCTATCTCCCACCTCTTCCCACCTCTCTAGCTTGTTACAGAGCCCTGGGTTGAGTTCCCTGGGTCATACAGCAAATTCCTATCAACTGAACAAAACAGAACTTCTTTACCCTCTGTTATGTCCTTCTCTTGAACTCAGATTCCTGACAGCAGTTGGGCTGGACTCTTACTGCTGGAAGTCCACACTCATCACACTCCACACCCTCACTCTTACAGCCCTTCAGCCTGCTTGCTGTTTCCATTGTTCAGCTTTTCCATTGTTCACCTCACTGAGTATCCAGATGGTGGCAGAACCACACAGAGAAGAGCTCTTCCAAGTAACTCTGAAACATTGCAGTTTGTGTACTCTGGGTAGAATATACTCTGAGAAGAAAAAGAACCATGCACGCGTGCAGATCAACTGTTTATAATAATCATCTTGCTGGTAGTAGTGTTAGTATTGCTATTCTGATACTGCAGTTTGTGTGTTTTCTTATTTTGTTATTCTTAGAGTTCTTAAGGATTAGGGTTCTTAGTGTGTGGAAGAAAGTTGATGGAAAGATAAAACAGTTAAGTTAAAAAAACTCTGGATTTCTGAATTTAATTAGAAGTGTTGAAATGAACCCATGGTGTTTATTATCCTAACAAACTTGCACGAAAGCATATTTCTAGCACTAAGTTTATTGAAAAGTACTAGAAGCAATGGTCAACCCATTAGCAAAAACCACTACTAGCACAGAGATTGTGGTCTTAAAATACTGAAAGGAACCAGAGTTCTTGGAGAAATAGCTGACTTCAAGTCTGGCCTAGGAAATGGGTAAAATAAACTTGGAACGTATTATTATACAGATAGCAAGGAAGCTATCAAATAAGACTAGGATTATTGCCAGAGGAACTTGGGAGCATGTTGAAGGTCTCCCACTGGCTGGCTGAAGATGGACAATATAAGCATCAACAAGCATGATAGTTACAGTGGACTGAAGCACATCAGCGTAATCTACATCGACGAGTTCATAACAATACTGAAGAGTAACAATGAATTGGTTCGCAATGGAAGAAAGATGGTGGTGAACCAGCTCTTGATTTTGAAAAATGGGTAAAATTCTAAAATCACACATTTATCTTACTTTTTCCTATATGAGCTTTAGGATAATCAAACAGTAGTTGAGGGAAGGTATGCTTATAAAAATATTCTAGCTATTTAGTAAGAAGGAGTGATATACTTAGAGTATCACTTAGAACATCAGAGTTTTGCAACCCTGAATGAATTAATGGATCTAGGTATGGAGATTTAAGGAGAAGGCAATGGCAACCCACTCCAGTACTCTTGCCTGGAAAATCCCATGGACGGAGGAGCCTGGTAGGCTGCAGTCCATGGGGTGGCAAAGAGTCGGACACAACTGAGCGACTTCACTTTCACTTGTCACTTTCATGCATTGGAGAAGGAAATGGCAACCCACTCCAGCATTCTTGCCTGGAGAATCCCAGGGACGGTGGAGCCTGGTGGGCTGCTGTCTATGGGGTCGCACAGAGTTGGACACAACTGAAGTGACTTAGCAGTAGCAGCATGGAGCTTCAAGACCTGCTGACACAGTGGAAATGAGATACAACCAGCTATTACGTACCTCCTCGTGGAAACTCACACTGCCATTGAGGATGCAGTCATATCAACAGATTCAACCCTGCATGTGTCTGACCCTGCCTCTCTATGTGGTAACTAATTTACAAATTATCTAAGACAGAAGCACATGTTAAACCACACCACAAGTAATCAACACAACCCAGAATACAGTCTACTCTGTAGGACAAATGATATAGCTTCTTCAACACACAGATTTCAAGGGAAAAAAAGAGATGATTTAAAAGACATTTTAAAGTTGTATCAACTAATCGCCACATGTGGATCTTATTTCGATCCTTCTACAAAATGTAAAAAAACAACAACAACTGTAATTTTGAGACAGTTGAAATTGGTCATTGTCCAGTTGAAACTGGACATTTGATAATATTAAGAAATATTCATTTTTATGGTGAGTATTAATTTTTTATGGTGATTACATAATTTTAAAAAGAGTTCCTATACTCTGGAGGTACATATTAGAATATTTATGGATTGAATGATGTGACATCTGGGATTTGCTTCAAGTGAATATGGCAGCAGACAGGGTGGGGTGATAGATGGGACAGGATTGACGTGAATTGATTGGCACCTGGCTCCCTAAATTGTTCTCTCTTCTTTTGCATATTTCAAGTTTTCCATGGTGAAAAAGTTAAAAGATACATTGAGCACATGGCGATCTGGTTTTATACCCCCTCACATGCTTGTTCTGTAGTGCTATCTCTCTGAATTCTCAAGGCTACTGTTTCCACCTTTTACTCAGCAGAGCCATATTTTTGAACAGCCTTTGTTGGCATTATGTAGACAAGGATGAAGACGTTTGCTCCCAGAAGTTTAATCTTTTGGAAGACCACAGACCTGTTTGGAAGACCACAGACCTGTCCGTCAAAGAGCTCCATCCATGGAGCTTCCTGTTTGGAAGACCCCAGACCTGTCCGTCAAATAGCTCCATCCCACAGTGGTCTTGGGTGGATTTGACAGCCAGCAAGCTGTCTGCAGTTTAGATCACCTTCTTCCACACCAGTGTGTCTGCATCTCTCTCATCTTTTGGGTTTCCTTGATGTGTGGAGGTTCCTTTTGGAACTCCAGTGTAGAGGGTGTAAAAACACAACCATTGGTCATTTGGATTGAGTTGAATATTCCTTGATTACCAGGTGTCAAAAAAAAAGATCACAGGTTAAAGTGTGGCTATTAATCTGAATTCGAGGATAATCTCTTATTAGTTCATGTTAACATGTTGATTTCATTGGAGTCAGAAAGCAGTGTTTCAAAAATCATTTATTTATTAATGCCCATATACGTTAAGGTATGTGTTCAAAATCCTGCACGTTGCCAATTTGGAAGACATTTTCTACATTTATTATCAGTATATTTTAATTTCCTAAGTGCTTTATCTACATATGTGCATCAATTTTAGTTAGGGTTCTGGATTATTTTTATAAACACTGCCCAGTGTCTTTTTCCAAGAGCCTTTGCTAGACAGTCAGCTCTCTGCTATATTAATATTAGTGATTAGCTTGAGTGGTTTCTTGAGAGCTTGTTCTCACTTTTTCACCATGAAGTCATGTGTGAATCTAGTTTTAGTTAAAGTAATAAACATTTGTTACATGCTTGGAAAAACTTTCTGACTAGACATGAGCTCATCTAAATGTTCGCTTTTCACATATGCTGATGGAAAAGAATATGGATGGAGGGAGAATTATTTTTATTTCCTTCATACATACGAGTGTAAAGTGATTTTCCAAAAATCATGATACTGTCCCATTTTCTCTTGCTTCCAAAGCCATGATTATCTTCAAGTCTGAGTTAACACAGCTGTCTTTCATTATCGTCGGGGCACGGCAGTGTTCACCCCTCCCCCCAGTGCCCTCTGAATGTTAAGAGTGTGTTTTTGGTTCAAAGGGAGTATCTGCCTGGCCTACCACCTCCTCCCCCACCCCCACACCCCTTTGCTCAAGTCCTCCATCCATATAATTGGAAAATGCCATAAAATCAAAATGAGAGGCTGCTTTCAACATGGAGACAGGAGAATTATGCCAGTGTGTCTAAATTACTTTTTTCTTTTCTGGAGATAGACCGTGGTTGCTGACCGTTTCTATAATAATAACCTTTCATTATTCTATTAAACTTTCTACTACTTACATCACTGAGGTTTTTCATTTTTGTTCTGTTGTTATAATTGAAGATGAATGTATCCTAGCTGCATTTGAGACAAGGCAGGGTCCAATCAAGGAAATCTCCCAAAACAGTAGTGGAAAAGTTTGTCTCACAGGGCTCTATCGAACTTGGTACTCCAGGCAAGGGGCTGGCTGACCATAGTTAGGTCATCTTGGCCAAAGTTTTGCCATTCCTGAGTCTTCATCTGTGAAGGGAAGGCAGGATTAGATGAGTGATTCTTGAACTGTTGCCCTTTAGGATGGATTTCCTTAGGAATTTAATGTCAGAACCTGGACCCCACCCCAGAAATTCTGGTTAAACCCGTCTGGGAGGGGGCTGTTTCCTGTTCCTTTTTAAAAGCTCCATCGATGATCCTAATGTGAGGGAGTCAGGGGTGAGAAGAAGACCCTGAGCGCCTCTGTAACCCCTGTAGAGCTTATTAAGCACCGGTTGCTGGGCCCCACAGTGGAGCTTCCTGTTCAGTAAGTCAGGGTGGAGCTGGGTACTTTGCATTTCTAACCAGTTTCCAGCTGACGCTCAGGTACCTGTGGCTCCGGAGATCTGTCTTTGAGAACCACCCTATTAGATGACTCCAGTGATTCCTTCCAGGTCCTGCCTTCTGTGATTAGACTGCAGGCTGACTGCAGTGGCTCTTTTGAGGGACAGTGTGGCTGCTCCAGACACACGGCGGATTCTGTATTCTGCCTCCTTGCTTGTCCTGTGAGCAGCACAACTTGGGAGGTGGAGAAACTGCTCCTTTACTTTCTCAGATGCTGTTTGCAAGACCCTTGTACCCTTCCTCAGGGACTGTCCTTTGAAACACACGTGTGGCTTTGAATCCTTCACACGATGGTCTGTACTGCAGGCCAGTGTTTCCTGTGTTGAAACCCAGCAGGCTTCATGTGGCCGGTCCCTGGGGACCTGTGGGGGCCTGGAGCCTGGTGATTTCTGAAGAATGAAAACCAGATCACTATAAATATTCCTGACAGTCAGGGGATTCATTTGCTTTATCTTTATTAGATTGCCCAGAAGGCAATAATTGGTCTTTGGCAAACAACGACGTGAAGACTGGTTGTAAAATTCCTCTGGCAACAGTTAAGATGCTTCATTTGAATAGAGCCGAACAATCTTCAGAGGTCAGTCTGGAGTCAGAGGCTTGTACGTAGTTTTCACTGTACAGCCGGGATGGACGATGGACCGGGACAGTATTTGAAGTTTCTCTCTCTCTTTCTCTTTTTTTCTTTCCCTGTTTCCTGCCAGGATGACAAGGATTTGGTGCATGAATTTGTAGTGGCTGAAGGTCTGACGTGTTTGATCAAGGTGGGAGCTGAGGCAGATCAGAACTATCAGAACTACATTCTGAGGGGTAAGTTACGCTGGGTAGGTGGCACCCAGCCCCTCCAGGAACTTCAATACCGAGAGCTTTTTAAAAAGACTTGGATTACCAGGTAAGGTGACGAAGACATCCTGTAGCAGAAGATGACTCCTTCATCAGGTTTTATCAGTTCTCGTAACTTAGAGACCGAGTTCATTTTACTGACTTTACGTGAAGTCTCTTCCTAGTCATTGAGAAAAGAGAGCATTCTGCACACTAGGTTCTTTATATTCTCTTTTACTTAGTGAGGAAAGGGACATACCATGTGTCTTGAAAAAGGCCTGCTTTGCAGCACAAAGCCCCCTAAAACCAACAAGGCCAATTATTACCTGGGAAAAATACTGTCTACAACTTGGGTTATGCCCGGGAGTACCTGTAAGAAGCATGCATTCCTCATCAGGTCTGGGGTGGGCCCAGAATCTGCATTTTAAAGAAGGATGCTGAAAACTACCTCTGTAATCTCGTTTTTTTACAAAGTGGTGCATGTGTGGTGTTTGCAGCACTGATTACTCTTCCAGTTCATAAAGTAAATGCTCTTTTCAGAGTTAAAGTATCTTTGTGTACCTTCATGTAAATAATTTTCTTTGCTTCCATAAAGTCTGTGAATAGGCAGGGTGGGCATTATTAGGTTGGATCATGTGACATAACTATTATCAACAGTATTAACTTAGCAGAGAAAAAATTTAATGTAGTTCAGTATTGTCTCCATTTTGCAATTGAAAAAGCTAACTCAAAGAGTTTGAGCACTTGCCTAAAAAATTCACTTCTTCTAGTGTGAAGTTGACCACGGGCCATATCCAGGCACTGGGGTGCATCATGGCTGATTGGGGTCCTGTTCCCCCTTCTGTACCTATGCCTGTAACTCCACAACTCTGTGCTCATATAAGCAAGAAAAAGACCTTCTTTTCTTTTCCCTGGATGAAGGCAAAATGCACAAAATGTGGCTTAATAGCAAATGTCCTTGGTTAGAGTTGAATGAAATGCGCACAGGGAAGCAGTCTCCTGCAGTTTCCTGTGTGTTTTAACCCCGAGAAGGTTTCTTATGTGCTGACTTGTGACCCAGCACCTGGAACTCTCTGGATCCTTTCCCGTTTCCTCTGTTTCTGGAGAGCCACTGCAACCAGGGCAGAAGCAAAAGGGAAAACTGAGCACTCATTAAAAAAAAATTTTTAACAATGTATTGTCATAAAAAAATTTTAAGGATGTATTGTCATGTCAGTGTTAATCATTTCTGTTCATTTTGATAAGTGCCAGGTGTGTGTGCGAGAGAGGCTTCCTCAGCCTCGGATTCTCTGCTCCATGTGTTTGTCAGGCTGGCGAGGCACCTCCTTCTGTCCACCTTCTATCTTTTCCTGGATGTGTGGAAGAGTCTCACTACAAGCTGTTGGTCCAAATGCTCTATGGATGAATTTTATGATTTCTGGTCTCAATGTCATTAAATCATTTATATGGAAGCTTTTATGGTATGTGTAGACAAATTAACCATAGACTTTGTCCTGCAAATGCAGCAGTCCTTCTGTGTCTGAAAAGACGTGTAAAGGCCTTGATGCTCATCCTCATATTTCCATCTCCACTGGCCCAGCACCTGGAAGAGGGCATGGCACAGAAATAAGGAGCATTTCCTCTGGGTTATTTTCCAGGTTACTTATACCGTGGATGCTCATAAGTTGAACCACGTGGAAAGAAGTATACCTAAAATTGCCTAATTCTGAATACTGGGTCCAAATTGACAGTGTTTTTGTTGTTGTTGTTATGTTTAAAGTATACATCATTTTCACTTAAAAAGAAAGTCTTCCCCAGGGGATGATGGCATGAATACACAGACCTCCACATACCTCTATAGAACTAATAACCATCTACATGTCTATGCTTCTGACCCTTAACTAGGAGTGTATATATGCATTTTTATAGAGCCATCATCAGGATAAGCATCTTTGTTCACCTGCCTCCAAGGCTGGAGGGAGTGCGGTGGCGCTGCCTGCTGTCATCAGCCCCCTCTTATCAAGAAGGTAAAATTCTTGTCAGGAGCTCCTCCACAGACCTCCCATGGATTAGAACTGGGTTGCATGACCACCTATAGCTGCAAGAGAGGCTGGCACAGTGGGTGCTTGGCTTCCTGGACTCTAAGGGGAGTCAGGCAGCAAGAGAGAAGGGATTGGCTTTGTGTCTGCAGGTTGCTCGTGTCTGCCACATAGAGGGAGTGAGGAAGGAAAAACTCAGCCCAACTGAGAAAGCCTTCTGATAAGCAGTCCAATGGTGGCCTGGTTGGAGATAGAGAGGCATCTGTCTGTCAATGAGGGCATCATGATATAGGGGCAGTGTAAGCTCAGTGACTGCACAAGGTCCCAAATGATGAATTGTGTCCATGGTTCTTGCAGGTAATCAAAGATGGTGTTGACCTGGAATACTTCAGCAGGGCTCTCCACCCAGTGTACACTTATCATTAAGCTTGTGGTGGCTTGTTAATCTATAGTATCCTCATCTGCACTAGAAAGACACCAAAAGCCATCATCCAATGCTTGAGAATCAGAACTCCCAGGCACAGCCAGGGGAGAACCCTGCCAACTGCCTGCTACTTCTCTGTCCCTGCAGGAAATGCCACTGAGGTAGGACCCTCACATAACAGCACTGCCTGATCTGTGAGAAGACCCCATGTCTCCATTGCCACCACCGAGGTCTTGCCTTCTGATTTTGATTTTCCAGCAGTGTCTGTTTATTGGAGGCCAGACAGCCACCATCTGTTACCTGGGAAACGAGGGAGTGCCCCCTCCCATTCAGGTTACTACAAGATGTCCTGCTTTCCATGCAGCCGAGGGGCCTTTGCACACCTGCCCCACTTCCACTGAGTCTCAGAGAACTTGGGGTAAGCAGGGCGCTGGGTGCACATGTTAGCATGTCTGGACGTATCTGACTGAAGCCCGTGCCAAGAAAGTGTGCTTCTGAGGAATGTAAAGGACAGATTTCTTAGGCTGTGACTTTTGTGCTTTGATACAAGGAAGCTATCATTTTCCCCAGCCCACGTGTTGAGTCACCCCTTCCTGACCTTGAAGATGTGGGCTTTTCTAGGTTGTGATCGACTGCCAGCAGCCACCAGACATTTGCAATCAAGGACAGCCTTTGAATTGCCTCTTTGTCCAACCTCATTTTAGCCAAATTACCTTGGGTGAAGGATGATGAAGCCGGATGCACACCAAGAGAGAGAACTGGGAAGAGGTTTCCAGTTTGGTCATTCACCGTCCCCTGGGGAGAACAAATGCTGCCCTGGGCCCCTCGGGAGAAGCATGGCAGAGGGCGAGGGCCGGCACCTCTACTGTGGTGTCCACAGAAGGCGGGGTGAGCAGGATTAGGGCTTGCATTGTGTCGGTGGGCCCTGGGGTTCAGGGGCCATGAGGACAGAAGTGTCAGGGCGTGGAGTGTCAGTGGCAGGCGGTTGGGGGTGTGGACTTGAGCTGCTGGAGAAGGGGACTGACTGACCTCTAACCAGAGCCTCCAAACCGAGCCCAGACGTCATTTGGAAACGCTCACAAGCCATAAGGTAGACCAGTTGTCCCGGTGCTGTGCGGGAACGTGCCCTTCACAAAATTTCCTCAGGAGCCCTGGTCTGTGTGACTGTGTATAAGGCCCCCAGATCCAAAGGAAACAGGAGTGTTTGGAGAACCCAGTCCTTTTCACACCTGCTTTTAGGACTCTTTTAATTCATCTTTATTTTTGCACTCAATCCTCTGTCAGCTTTTTTTTTTTTTTTTTAAGGCTGAAGTATCTGTTGCCCTGTGTTAAGGGTGTATCTGCTAAGAGGTAAAGACAGGTTTTAAGTTACGGTGTAGCCTTGTACTCTCCATAAATGTGAGCCAGCTGCTGGGAAGAGGTCTTAAAGGCACAACATGCAAAAATAATATTTATCTGACTTACTATTCTTGAATGGTTATACCTAGTGATCTACAGGGTGTGTGTGTATGTGAGAGAGAGAGAGAGAGATTGCCCGTATTTAATATGTATCTACTAAAGAATTTTTAATCTCACAATTATTCTTATTGAAGTAAGACCTTGAGAGCTACATTCCTGGGAACTTAAACTTTCTATGCACATGCTGAGCATTCACAATAGGCCATGTCAGGCCCTGGGATGTACTGATAAAACCAAGCCAGGTCCTGGAGAAGCTCCCTGGAGGTGCTGCCTGTGACCCGCTTTACAGGTTATATTGCAAGCAGCAGCAGCAGCAGCAGTCTTACACATCTAGAAATTGCATAGAGGTGATCTGCTTTGGTGAGGAAAGAGAAAGAGATATGTAGGATCAGTAAGACCAGCTGCCTTTTCTGGCTGTCCCTCAAAAGAAGCTGCCTCTTACAGGCTAGTTTTAAGTGGAGAAATTTGATCATTTTGCCTAAAGCAAAATACCCATTAATTCTAAAATATTCTAGTTCTAATTCTAATGACTAAAATACCTAGTCTTTATCACAGCTGGTTAAGATCTTAGAACTCTTTTAGCTCAGGCTTTGCATTTTAGGAGGAAACTGCAGATAGACTGTGTTTGCTCCTAAATTTAAAAAAAAAAGAAATTGAAGTATAATTGCTTTACAATGTTGTGTTAGTTTCTGCTGTACAACACAGTGAATCAGCTACATTTGTTTAGATGTTTTAATGGTTGTTGACATTTAAAAATTGAGAGATTTGACATTAAAAAAAAAAAAAATCCAGATTTCTGTTATCTTTGGAGAAACTGAACCAGAGAATTTCAGTGCCTTGCCAGATATCACTTAACTAATGTGGAGAAATGCCTTGTGTATTAGGGGGTCTCTTAATGAGGATCAGGACTTGTGGTCAGATAGCTCTGGTCGGGATCTATATCACCAGGAACCAGGCAGGAGTACAAAAGGACCAAATGGTAACCAAATGATGAAACCAACATTCTCCATCCCAGGAAAACTTAAACGTTTATCTTTTGACATTTCAAAGCCAAGGAGGAGAGTGGAGGTTGGGTTCAAACTAGATGAGGGAGGGAAGCGAGGGGCCCAAACTGGCACCAGGGGGAGAGATGAGAACGGAAGGCGGGAGCTGCTTACTTCCTGAGCCAAAGTCCATTCCTTGGCTGCCGTGTTTTCTGTCCTCCACCCAGAGGATGCTCCTCCGCCCCCTACCCTAGTCCTGAGGTGCACCCAACTGTCCGGGAGGAAACGTCCTCTTTCTTACCTCTTGCTGAGTCAGGACGTCAGGGATTAATCATGGCAGCCCCATGGCTAGTTGTGTGGATGACCCAGTAGCACGTGTCGTGGTGGTGTTTGTCACAGCCCCTGCAGAGAGGGGAGTTGAAACCAGGGTCACAGACAGAATCCTCCTTCATTTAATGTTTCTCCTCTTATTCACTCAGTGTGATGGGGGCTGTTTCCAGTAGGAAGTCATGCTGGCCATCACAAATTAGCAGCCCAAGGGGCCAAATTGACCCTGCAGAGATGAGAGTGTCAGAGCATCAAGGTCAGTGGAATAAAGGTGGCCTGAGATGGCACAGCTGACAAGAAAACCTGGTAAACACTGATATGTAGATTAAAAAAAAAAAACAGAAATAGAGTTTTTAATTTTTTTTTATCATGTAGTTTGTGAAGACACAATTGTCTGAAAAGCAAACAGCATAAAAAGGAAAAATGTAAAAAATCACCCATCATCCCGTAAAACGAAGACTGTTTTCTACCCACCCATGTACATGCTTGTCTTGTACGTGCCTTTTACGAAAACAAAGTGTCCTGTCCAGATGTTGTCAACCACGACCCTAGGAAGGGAACAGTGGACCTTGGTGGCTGGCTTTGTGACATCTCCTAGTGTGCTCAGTCACTCAGTCGTGTCTCTGCGACCCCATGGACTGTAGCTCACCAGGCTCCTCTGTCCGTGGAATTCTCCAGGCAAGAATACTGGAGTGGGTTGCCATTTCCTACTCCAGACATCTCCTAGTCCTTGGCACTATTCTTTAACTTCTTTAAACTGCTTCTCCCTCACCTAAAGAGATAATACCTTCTTTACAGGAATGGTGTGAAGCTTAAAGAGCTCAATGTTGTTGTTTAGTCGCGAAGTTGTATTTGACTCTTGCATCCCCATGGACTGTAGTCTGCCAGGCTCCTCTGTCCATAGGATTTCCCAGGCAAGAATGCTGTAGTGAGTCACCATTTCTTACTCCAAGGGGTGTTCCCTACCCAGGGATTGAACTCGTGTCTCCTGTACTGGCAGGTGGATTCTTTACCACTGAGCCACCAGGGAATCCTAAAGAGCTCATAGAAAGATCTAAATAAAGGCGTGAATTCTAGGTAAGACAGTTATTATCAGTAGTAATGTTGTTAATGCAGTAGTCATCTGTTATGGGCTGAATTATGTACCTCTCAAATTCATGTTGAAGTCATACCCCTCAATACCTCAGAATGTGACTGTATGTGAAGACAGGTGGTTAAGTTAAAATGAGATCATTTAACTGGGCCCTGATCCAATATGACTGCTGTCCTTAGAAGAAAAAGAGATTAATCACAGACCTGTTGAGGGGAAATGATGTGAAGACAGAGGGAGAAGAGAGTCAAGGAGAGAGACCTCAAGAGAAACCAACTCTGCAGACATTCTGAGCTTGGATGCTCATCTCCAAACTGTGAGAAGTAAATATCTGTTGCTCAAAGCCCAGAGCCTGTGGTATTTGTCACAGCAGCTCAAGTGACTGATACACTGTCTTTGCAAAAGAGACTCTGGGAGTTACTGGGTAGTACCTAGGGTGAAAGTCCTGGGGATAGAGTTGCTGGGTTCAGAGGATGTACATTTCCATCTTGTTTTTGGTTGAATAATTGCCTCCGGAGTGGATGTGTGAATTTACGCTCCCATCTGTGGTCTCCACTTCTCCTTTACCCCAGGCTGGGAGTGAGCATTCTTTGTAGTCTTTGTCATTCCTGGTGATTGCGTGCGTGCATACTAAGTCCCTTCAGTCGTGTCCAACTCTTTGTGACCCTATGAACTGTAGCCTACCAGGCTCCTCTGTCCATGGGATTCTTTAGGGAAGAATATTGGAGCAGGTTACTATGCCCTCCTCTAGGGGAATCTTCCCAACCCTGGGATCAAAACTGCGTCTCTTGTGTTGGCAGGTGGGTTCTTTACCACTAGCGCCACCTGGGAAGCCCGTCATTGTGTGGAAGTGTCATTCCTGATGATTGGGGCGCCCTTACTACTATGGACCAATTTTATAGTCATTTTAATAAAGTAGTTTGTAGTTTTTGGTTGTCATTGTGTGAAATTTGTCCATAAATTTAGGAAGAATTGATATCCTTATTTAAAAATTCAGAACTATTGCCTAGATGCTCTTTCATGGCCTGGGACAAATCCTTTGCAAGAATATTTTCTCCATCTAACTCTTGTGTGCCATGTCCCTTTCCTTCTCATTTGTTACAGAGCTTTCTGCGTATCTCCCCAGGTGTTTTTGTATTTGTTTTTTCTTGTTTATTCATTTTTGAATTGGGTCTGGTATTGACCACATGAAAGGACGAGAGGATTCTCTTGGGTCTTTTTCCTGTTTATTTTGTAAACTTGGCTTGGGAGTGTCATCTAAGAAAGATCTGTCTTGCCCTCCTTGGAGGTGTTTTGCTTCAGTTGGGGAACACTGTGTCTTGGGGCCTGGATTCCTCAGTTGTGGCAACTGCTTGGCTAAGACTGGCTCATGAATGAGGTACCTCTTCCCGAGGGAGTGTTAGCTTCCTCTTCTTGCGTCTTTGCACGTTGGAAACTCTCCCTTTGAGGATTTAGATGAGCATCATGCTGGCTGGAGACTTGGTCTGTCAGTTCTGGGTGCTCACAGCTGTGGTATGTGGGCTGGGCATGGCTGGAGAAGCCGGGCCACTCATACCTGCGGGATGTGGCCTCCACATTTTGTTTGTTTATTCTCATTTCCTTTCCTGCTGTAGTTTTTGAAACCTCTGCTTTTGGTGTCTTGGTGCCCTGGTGTATCTCACCTTGGCCTGACGTTTCTGTTCACATGCTTGGCATGCTGTTGGGAACATGGCCTCCGGGTTGAACCAGGCACAGACCTGCCCTGGGCTTTGGTCAGGCCAGGAAAGCCATGGCCTGCCCTCCTTGGGGGAGGGAGGCTGAGTCGCTCTTGCTGCTGCTATTGGTTTGTGGTGACAGAAGGGTCGCCCTTGCGTGCTCTGAGTGTCCCTTCTGTGGCGTCTCTTGCCACCCCTTCCATCCCCACCCTGCATCAGGCCTTCTCATCCCTCTTAAAAAAAAAAACTGGGTCAGAGAATATCAAGAGCTGCACTTATGTCTTTCCTCTTCTAGCCTGTCCAGGCACAGGGCCCAAAAGTGGGTTCATGCTGAGGCCCTTTGGGTCATTCCCGTGGCCCATGTGATCATGCAATATTGTGGACGTGTACAGCTTTTCTCCATGACTTTCTCCTAGGAGAAGGAGCTGGTTGCTGGAATCGCCACTCCCCACAGGCCTGCCGCAGTCTCTGGTGTATTTAGATGGAGTTCTCAGGGGCTGTAGTGTGTGGTGCGCTACCCCGAGTCTCGGGGCTCATGGAACCTCTTCTCTACTTGGGTTTCTCATTGGTTATTTGGATCGATTGAAAGGAAGGGTGCTTGGAGGCTTCTCATTGTGCTGCCCTTTTCCTGGAAGTGTGAACTCATCAGAATCATCATCGCTTGTGCTCTGTGTCCGGCCAGACCCTTAGTCTGCAGTGCTGCATGCAGGAACATGGTGGGTCGAGTGGGTGAGGGAGCAAGGGAAGGCCAGAGCCAGGTCCTGACCTTTGAGGGGACACAGTGCCCTGTGTTTTTCCTCTGGGTTCTCAGGTGAGAGAGGCAGGTCCTGGGGTGGATCGCAGGTAAGACAGACAACTCGCATGACCTGAGCCCTTCACCACCTTGGGCAGCAAGCAGGATGTTTACCTTCAATATCCAGTTCTAAGTGGGCACTTCTAACTTTAAACACCGTCTTGGTTTTCCCCTTCACCCTCTTACAAGGTATTTTTTTCCTTATAGTTAGACAGTGCTTGTCTCTTGGTTAACTTTACCTTAGAATGGATAAAGCTTTTCTTTCAAGTTTTAGTTTTTCTGAAGTAAAAACCAGTGATTAATTCTGTTGAATGTAGCAAGAATTAAGTAGTAATAGAAACACTCCATAAGATAGTCTTTATAAAGTAATGCACGACTAGGTCTACCTGGCCAACATTATCCCAAACCTGGAGCATCGTTAGGTCAAATCATGTGAAACTGCTGATCTGTGACCATTTTTACCAGAGACATGGCATAGCTGATTGGTTTAACGTAATATTATCATAATTCATTCCTAGACTGATAAGATGTTATTTACAATTCACCTTGGCTTACCTGGTGGCTTACCTGGGCTTACCTGGTGGCTCAGACAGTAAAGAGTATGCCTGCAATGCAGGAGACCCAGGTTCGATCCCTGAGTTGGGAAGATCCCCTGGAGAAGGAAATGGCAACTCACTCCAGCATTCTTGCTTGGAGAATCCCATGGACAGAGGAGCCTGGCGGGCTACAGTCCATGGGGTTGCAAAGAGTCGGATACGACATGACTGAGAGACTTCACTCGTTTTGCATTTTATATAGAATACAAGCCCTCTGGAAATTCAGGCCAGTTTATAGACCAAAAAGAAAGAAAGAAAGAAAGAAAAACCATTCTCCCCCTAAAAAAGAAACTCTTGCTATTTTGTGCAGTCATGCCTCAGAGTACTTCAACCCCTCACAGTCTCAGCCAAAGAGATTTCTCCAGAATTTCCATCTCCATTAGCAGCCCCCATCTTCTTCTTTTATCTGAGATGAGAAGGAAGAAAGTAAAACAGAGTTATTTGGCCTTTCCTATGTGTGGAATTTTCCGCAACTAAATCTCGTTGCTCTGTGTTCATCAGGAATTTTTCCACTTTATTTACACCAAAGATGTGTCTCCTCGCTCCGTCCTTCTCTCCTTTCAGTGGAGTTTTCCAGAGGAACTGCTGACAGAGTGTACTTTGAATCACAATTGTTATTTCCTTGGCTATAACCTTATCTTTTACATAGTCCTTATAGGGCTTCTACTTACAAATCCAGGCTTATGATAAAACAGAATGTCTTAAGCAAATTTTAAACCTAGCCTCAAACATGGATTAAAGTTATTTTCCTGGCTGGATTTACTGGGGAAATATCAGTTTCTGTGTTCATAGATTCTTGCCTTTTAGAGTTTTGAGGGCTCTTGGTAGATTGAGCCAGTACCCTACAGGACATCACTCTGTCCTTGCACTGACTTCCCTTGCCATTCAGATTCCCAAGGTCCCCAGCCTGGTCCCTCTGCAGAGCCTCAGACCTGCTAAGCCAGCAGTGCCCTGGGTGTCCCACACGTGCCACGTCCAAACCCCAGCCCAACAGCTTCACCCCCCAGGCCAGCACTCCCATGGCTCTGTTCAGAGTATGGATGAAGAGCACAGTTACCCATCATATTCTGGCACTACCTGGGGACCTCCCAGACCCCTCACTCTCAACCCCTTTCTGTCATCATCAACGACCAAATTTGGGCTTCCCTGGTGGTTTAAATGGTAAAGAATCTGCCTGCAATGCAGGAGACTCGGGTTTGATCCCTGAGTCAGGAAGATTTCTTGATGAAGGAAAAGGCAACCCACTCCAGTGTTCTTGCCTGGAGAATCTCATGGACAGAGGAGCCTGGCGGGCTACAGTCCATGGGGTCACAAAGAGTTGGAACACAACTGAGCAACTTAACACACAATCTTCACCCCCTTTCAAGTCTTTGCATCTCTTTTCATTCCCGGTATTAGTTTCTGAGATCAGACCATCATTTTTTCCTTCTGGATCTGCTCTCCCAACCCCATAACTAGCCTCTCTGTTTTCAACCCTGTCTCCTATAGTCCATTTTGCCCCCTGTTGCCTGATTGACCTTCTGCAGTGCCCAGCTGGTCTCCCTGGTTCTCCTCAGATGAAGGCCTGGCCCTCCCCTGTAGGTAGCACCCACCCTGGGCCTGCCTTGGTGTCCCTGTTCAGCCCTCTCCCTGGCTTTAGCATCACCCCTCCTCTCCTGGTTCACATCTTATCCTTTGCTACCTGCTCATTCTCAGGATGAGGCTCAGATACAGGCTCTCTTCTGCGGGAGACCTTCCCTTGCCTCTCTCATATGTTAGTGCTCTCTGCTTACCCTGGTCTTCACACTTACCTCACTGATAATAAATATTTGTTGAGCATAGACTCTGGGCCAGAGACCCCGGGCTAATCCCCTGCACCGTACTTGCTGCCTTTGTGTCAGTTTCCATCCTTGATGCCAGGCTCATTTTAGGAGCTCAGTGAAAGACAAATGGTAGAATATCGGCAGGGAAGAGAACTCATGACTCCTGAGGAAGCTGCTGGTTTGTACTAAGAACTTGGCAGAGTCTGGACTTGCTGACCTGAAGCCTTAGCTCACCATATCTTCTTGTTTGGAAATACTATAGCACTCAGTGATTGTTTTGGGTACTTAGAAAAAAGCTTAATTATTGATTTTTTCTTTTTGAAAAGCTTACTAGTTCAGTTCATCAATATATTGTATGTCTTACTCTTTTTTTAAAACTACTTTCTTTATTGAAGTATAGTTAATTTACAATGTGTTGATTTCAGGCATACAACAAAGTGGTTCAGTTATATGTGTGTGTGTGTGTGTGTGTGTGTGTGCTTTTTCAGATTCAGTGTATATCTTGATTTTAAATTTGTCATGATTTCTGCGGATAAATGGTATGCTTTATAACTGGTTTTGGATCTCAGGGAGTTATTTACTTGCCACCAAAACAAATATGCTCCGAGTTCCTTTGTGTCTGGAACTCATCGACTTTGTGGTCCCAGCTCCAGCCTGCTGTTTGGTGTCGTGTAGATCTTCAACAGATATTTGATGGAAAGAAAATGAATAAATGAATGAGTGAAAGGGGATTCCCCAGAGTCATGGCACAGAGCTCTGTCTTGGTCTTATGCAGTATTTTCTGAGTGATTGTGGCTGATCATGGATGATCAGAAGACTGTAAAATGTGGGGACAGCCGTCACATGCTAACTGATGAAGTGCGATCTGGAGGGTTTTCATTTGGGTGGTTTCTGGTACCCTTGCCATATCAACCGCATCATCCCTTGCTTCCTTTCCTCTGCATCTTCTTTCTCCAGCTCCTTAAAGCTGGGCTCCGCCAAAACCACTCCTGTGCTAGGCTGGTCTGACTCATTTCTGGAGTCAGTTCCCATAGGCAGAGCAATGCTCTGTGGCCCCCGCCTCACACACTTGTCTCTGCCCCCAATGCCTCCTCGGCTACAGAGTTCCCTGAAACACCACAAGGGCACCTGATTGTCCAAGAATTAGAGCCTTACTCCTTTCTCTGCCAGGTAGCCCTGTCCCTGATGGAGCTTGAGCCTGCAAGGGTTTGAGGACGGAATAAGTTTACATAGTTTGATAAGTAAGGGGTTGCTTGTGGAGAAAGGGACAGAATTGTTTGTTGCTTTTAGAGGCAGATTAGGAGCAGTGAGTAGGAGTTACAGGAAAGTGGCTTTTGACTGAAGACGAGCTCCTAAAAGAGAGTTGGAAAGTGAGTTGGTTTCTCTTGCCAACGTAAACTGATCATTGGTGACTTTCTGGAGCATTCTGTTGAGGATTCGGAAGCCACATCCAGCATCAGCAGGAAAGCGAGCCATGATGGATTAGTAATGTCTGTCAATAGCCCAAGCGGTGGGAGTGAGAGCCGGAGGACCAAACATGTCATTTGCTTCTCCTGGGGAAATAGTAGGCATTTTCAGAATGTTTACTGAGCTGATGTCAGACAGGTGTGTGGGGCAACTGGCCTTCCAACCACAGAACAGACTACTTTGCCATGGGAATGTTCCAACAGAGCCTGGGGTTGAGAACCTACTACGGCCACTAGGATTGGGGTAAGGTGCTACTGGGTGACCTTGTAAATTCCTCCCAGCTCTGAGGTTCTGTGATTCTTAGGGTGCTACTGGGTGACCTTGTAGATTCCTCCCAGCTCTGAGGTTCCGTGATTCTAAGTAAAAGAGAAAAAGCGGAAGGGATGAATGCAGAGCCATTTGATTCTGCCTCTTTTATGTGTTCTGTATTAGTCGTCATAGGATTCCCAGGCTACCACTGAGCCTGTATTGTCCTTTTTCAGAAAGTTTCAAAGAAGCCCATCTGGTTACATGGCATGGAGTCCAGCCAAGTCATGGAAAAGATAAACTGCACTTAGCCATTTTGGGGTCAGTGTTCATAATGATCTGCAAGAGTCTGAAGGGTTATTAGTGAGTTTATATGCAGTTCATCTGTTCATGGTGAGGTCAGGAGCACAGGGGCCAGTGGGCGCTTGTTCTTTCTCCAGAGCCTTAGTACTGGGGGCACAGAGGGCTCACAGCAACACTGTGGGTTTGGACTCATTGCTCAAACAAGGCAGGATGGAGAAGAGGGTTGGGAGCTATGAAAAGAGGCCCACAGACACGGCTGCTTTCTGGGCTTTCTTCTTGCCTTCCCTGCTGTCTCTCCACACCAGCATCCCCCTGATCCAAATAGTTTCTCTCCCTCTCTGCCCCTTGCTGCCTCACACCGTTCTTTCCAGATCCTCTTCCTATCTTTCCCACCTCCTCTAGGTCTTAATTGGAGGGCTGCGAAAAGGCTGATCTCCCCCGATTCTAGATTTCACTGTTCTTTGTCAGTTTATGACTCTAGTTGGTCTGTGGTTGCAGGCCTCAGTAAGTGAAGATGGGCTGGTCCATTCATTCATCAGTGAGTGTGGCCTGGCGGCCTTACCTGAGCCAGTCACTTCGGGGTCTGAATATGGACAAACAGAGAACAATACAAATAAGCACTGTAATTTGTCCTGTATTAAGTTATGCGGTTAAGTTCAAGAATAAGCTGCGAAGGAAGAGTAATCTTAACTTTAGTAGGGAAAGCAATAGACATACTGTGGTCAAGGAGGAATCTGATATGGCCCAAACAATTCCATTCCCCTGGCTGACATCCTGTATCATCCTTTCTCCTTGAATGTGGACAAGATCTGCGATTATGATGAATGTGTAAGTATCACAGAACCACGATTAGGTTGCATTATGTGGTAAAGGAGAAAGGGTTTTACAGATGCAATTGTGGTCCCAAATCAGTTGAGTTCAAATTGGTTAAAAGGGAGGGGAGGGACACACTCTTCTGCTGACCTTGAGAAAGCGAGTTGCCTTGAGTTCTCTAGCCGCGATGAAGCTGGTGCTGCCAACAACCACAGAAGCTTGGCAGGGGCTCCCCAGCCTCAGAGGGGACCACAACCCCAGCTGTCACCTTGATTGCAGCTTTGAGACACCCTGAGCAGAGGACCCCATTAAGCTCCTCCTGGACTCCTGCCCCGTGGAAATGGTGAGATAATAAATATGTGTTGTTTTAGGCTAAGTTTGTGGTAGTTTGTTATATAGCAATAGAAGGCGAATACAATTAGCTATAAACAGTCTCCATACAAAGCCATCTGGATGAGCTGAAATTGGTATAAAATACTGAGTGACCTCACAGGAGGCAGAGATCTTGGGGGATGGTCAGTGGAGGGCTTCATGAAGACAGTGACTTTGTCTTTTCTCCTTGGGCCCTACAGTCAACCATGTGGCTGCCACCCATTCCGGCCGAGTTCCCTGGGGGGTCCCTGCTGCTGCTGGCGTCATCCTCTCTTGCCGTCTCCTGGGTCCCCTCACCCAGGCGGCGGTTGCTCCTCTGGACCTCTCGGATGTCAGTGGAGCCCATGCAATGACAGCTTTGTGCTGCACACAAATGAGCAAATAAAGGAGAAAGTGATCCAGAAGAAAGTTCAGTATTTCCAGTATGCTGGTGTCAGAAGAGGACGCGGTGATCTGAAAAAGACTGGGCTGAGTTTTTAGGAAGAAAAGGGAAGTTGATAAGCAGTGCCATGGGTCTTCTTGCCCATGAACTTGAGATGGGTGCAAGGCTCCGGGAACAAGGACTCTGGGGCAGGTCTGCAGAGATGGTTTTTGCTCGTCTTCCTCTGCCTCCTCCTGTTGACTCCTTCACATGTTCATGCATCCGGCACGTGCCCTGTGCAGGGAGCCGCAGTGGGAGGGGGAGAGCTCCAGCCGAGATCCCACACCGCAAGGGATTTGGCAGTGGCCTGAGGATAGGAACCATCAAGTGAGGATGGATATCCACAAAAACACTGTATTAAGTTGGGTTTTGGATGAGAATCCTGAAATCCTGTTTTTTCCTCTCAATTTTGCTTGTATCAACATTATGTTTCCAAAAGTGGTTGATGCATTTTAAGTACTTCAATCCTATAGCATCCATTTCAAAGATATAAGAAACTGTTTCTCAGTTATTCTTTGCTCAGTTGTTCAAGATGTTTGCTTTTTATATTTCAGCTTTTCTTTTTTAAAAAAGAATCAGCTTGATGTATCATGTTTCATGGGAATTTCATAAAAGATGAAATGTGGTTCTTGAATCAATTATTCATTCTCATGTAGGCAAAACACAGCATAGAGGTTTCTAGGCATTATCAGGCTTGGAAATAAAGGAAATATGTAATTTTATGGTTTTGTTTCTAAATTCCATCTGGATTACAAAATCCCTCTGATATCAGTTGAAGTCCTAATATGAATGGTGCTTGGAACCAAGCATGGCTGATCTTTTTGTAAATTACAGTTGAGATAGCAGGGACTTTCTAGATTTCCTAAGAAGCACAGCTCGTTCTCAGCCTGCCTGGACAAGCAGATGCTTCATGGAAGCTGCATCCGGGCACCTCGGCACTGAGGGTGGGAACAATGGGTGATGCTCCTTGGTGTCTGTGGATGGCTCCTGGGAGCGGGATCCCACCTGAGACTTTCTTGACTGTTCCCCCAGGGACCTGTGCCCAGTCAGAATTGAGCAAGCTGGTTGCTGTTGGACTCTTTACTCCAGGAGGCAGAACCATATTTTCATTTGACTCATCTGGTCTCAATTAGCTTTTCTGATGAGTCATGCAGTGAGAGACGAGTATAATTTCTCATAAAAGGGATTTCTCTAGAAGATGTAGCAGGTACCCTGTGAGTATTCCTCTCATCTGCCAAACCTTGAGAGACGGTCGGGGTGCAGCCTGTCTTGTAACTTGGTGGACGCCTTGAACAACAGCTGGTGCTTCTTTGCCCATAGTTTTTGGAGGCTTGATGGCCGTAGGACAACTGCAGGAGGTCATGCTTTGGGGCTGCTTCTCCCCATGCTGCCAACAGCAAGGGTGGTGAGCACACAAGAGCTTCCTGCGCCTGCCGTCTCTGTCAGCCTCCAGGTCTCCTGTCATCTGAGGGTGTCCCTGAAAGTCACCCTTATGAGCCTGTGGGCCAGCCACAGGGCCCGTTCCCTTGCTTGGTTGATGGCTGCAAAAGTGAAAAGGTAGATATTTATATTGCCAGGGGGCTAATGTGGCGTCCACTCTGGCTCTCTGTGGGGAGGTACCTGAGGCTGAGCTGCGTGCAAGTGTCTGAGTCTGCCATGTACCTGACCTCTTCCTTCTCCTCCTCAGCTTAAGCAGGGTGTCTCTTTCCTCTTTGTGACACCTTTCCCTTTCCCGTGATGCCTTCTTTGGGTCCTCCCTAAAGCCCCTCAGGATGCTCTCCCACCATACAGAATACTCATAACCATTTATCCTCTTGTCCTTCTCCCCGACTAGGCGAAGTCCTCCTTGTGGACCAGACATTCTTTTTTTGAACATTTTATTTCATATCGGGGTGTAAATGGACTAACAATGTTGTGATAGTTTGAGGTGAACAGTGAAGGGACTCAGGCATACATATACATGTATCCATTCTCCCTTAAACCCTGCTCCTATCCATGCTGCCTCATAACAGAGCTCCATGTGCTATACAATAAGTCCTTGTTGGTTATCCATTTTAAATATAGCAGTGTGTACATGGCCTTCCCAAACTCCCTCACTGCCCCTTCCCCTCCAGCAAACATAAGATCATTTTCTAAGACTGTGTGTCTGCACCCTCTGTGTCCCTCTCTGAGCAAGCAGCTCAAAAAGGGCAAGGTACTTGCTTGTGGGTGTCTGTGTGTGCGTGCTCAGTCATGTCCAACTTTTTTGTGACCCCATGGACAGAGAAGCCTGGCAGACTCCTCTGTTCATGGGATTTCCCAGGCAAGAATACTGGAATGGATTGCCATTTCCTCTTCCAGGGGATCTTCCCGACCTAGGGATCGAACCCACATGTCTTGCATCTCCTGCATTGCAGGTGGGTTCTTTACCAGTGAGCCACCTGGGAAGGTACTTGCTAGGCTTTTCAATAAAGGAGTCAACCAGTGACTGCTGTCCAGGGGGTCTCAGGGGGAGAACAAATCCGTGCAATGAAGGTAAGACGGAGAAGTCTTAGAATCAAAAGCTGGAAAAACAGAAAGAATCAAAAGTCATGAATGTGATTATAGCCAAAGTTATGTCCATGCACACCTGGGCAGTTAGGTGGAACCTCGACATTCTTGACTTGTCCCATGGAGGCTGCCATGTTAGATGATGGGAACCTGAGAGAACGAGCCCTGTCCCGGGCATCCGGAATGCTTTGCTGAGAAGGGAGTGTTCTCTGTTTCTGATCAGAGCCCTGTGTTTCTCAAGAATGAAGTCTGCCTTTCCACTGTGTGCTCCTCTTTTCCCTGTGCAGAGGGCACAGCAGAGAGGAGTACAGGGCAGTTGCAAAGCAGTGCAGGCTCAGTTCGTGTAGAGCCTGTGTTACACACGCACTCAAGTCGTGTCAGACTCTGGGTTGACGGTATGGACCGTAGCCCGCCAGGCCCCCTCTGTCCATGGGATTTTCCAGGCAAGAATACTGGAGTGGGTTGCCATTTCCTCCTCCATCGTGGAGCCTGGGGCGCCTGCAAAACTCAGCCAAAGGCCGCTGGCTTTCTTTTTTAGCAGGACTTCTCAGGGTATTGAAAGAGCTCAGGGTATTGAAAGAGAACGTGGTTGATTTGTTGCACTCGGCCTGGAAGGTTTTGGGTGCTGAACAAGTTGACTTCATTGCATAGCTTCTTCTCTTTTGGAAACCTGAGCTGTGCACATCACCTCGCCTGTTTCCAGCCCAGTTTCTGTGCCAGTGCATGTGCGGCATCATGTTCACCCTGCTTCTTGCACCCTCACGACGATGCTCATGGGCTGGTTCTGCACGTCACAGGTAGCTCCTCTTAACCTCCAGGGAGGATCTGACCTTCAGCAAATATCACCATCATTTGCTCTAAAGAGGGTGTCTGGAGACAGATTTCTTAGTTGCAGTTTTGTAAATAGACGTGGCCATGGGCAATACTCAGGCCAACTCTGGCTGTTGCTTCTGAATATCTTGTTGCTCGAAAGTTCCTGTGTGTGTTCTGGAAACGCGGCAACATTCAAGGACAGGGGGGTTTAAATGCAAATTCCTTATCAGACGGATAGAATTTGACATGCAATTTTGTCTGTTCTTTTTCTGTTTAGCTGGATGCTCCTATTATACAGTGAGGCAGTGGCCATATCTTTTTCCAATATTTTCATGGCTAAGATTTGGGAGTGGTTTACTTCAGCTGCTTTATATTTCCAGGGGGAGAGAGCCTTCACTGAGTAAATACTTTCAATCCATCTTAAGTTCTGATCTGTTTCTTTTTAGTACAAGAAACTAAAGAGATATAGGATTTTGGAAAATATGTTCATGTCACATGTATAAAAGAGGCAATAAGGCTGAGGCAGTCTAAAGCCTGAAAAGCCATGTAATTTGGAATGGAAGCCTATTGTCCAGCATTGGAAGTCAGGCATCTGTAAAGGTTCCTGGCAGGGCTCTGTAGCAGCAGGCACTATGAGGTCTAGGCTGGATTCTGGGAGCATTGCCTTTGACCTCGAGAACCTCTGCTTCTTGAGGGACACCAGCTTCCCTGGGTGGGAGGTTTGGTCCCATGGTGTTGAGTGGCCTGCTGTGTCTGCACTTTTACAAAACCAGCAAAGGCAGGAAGGGAGAGGGTATGGCCAGTGGGGGAGAGGACAGATGGCTTGGGATCAGGAAGATGGAATATATTTAATATAAAAGAATATGCACTCATCTATTAATTACTTCTCTTATCAGTCTTAAATATAATTAAGATTATTTTGAAATATATTAAGCAGATAAAGGCATAAGGGGTAATAAAAATGAACTTGTGTGCATCCATCACTCAGTTTAAGAAATGTCACCAGTCTGTGATGCAGCCTTTCCTGGCCACTGCATAAAATAGCACCACCTCCAACTTGCTCTTTCTTGCTTCATGCTTCTCTGCAGGGCACCGCACAATCTGTCCTACAGCCTGTATTACTGGGAGGAGCTTTCTTTTCTCTGTCGCCCCTCCACAAGAGCGGGGGCTTCATCCATTTGGTCAATCAAGTGTCCCCCATGCCTAGACCAGCTTCAGCACAGAGTCTCATGCTGTGAGTGCTTGAAAGACGAGTAAACACATGATGTGAGACTCTTAACAAGCTGTGAACCTGCTCCTCACCTGTCTGTTTCACTGCTGGGTCATGGTCTGTTGTTGGAGTATATGGCCACTATATATCAGCTTCTCAGTTGGTCCACAGTTAGGCGGTGCCCCATTTTCTGGAATTGTAATCAATGCTGAGAGAGATTGAAGGGCAAAGGAAAAGGAGGCGACAGAGGATGAGATGGTTGGATGGCATCACTGACTCAATGGACAAGGATCTGAACAAACTCTGCAAAATAGTGAGGAGAGGGAAGCTCGGAGTGCTGCAGTCCATGGGGTCGCAAAGAGTCGGACCCGACTTAGCGAGTGAACAACAACAATCAGTGCTACCCCACACATTCTCCTAGTGTTTCCTTGTGTGTAGGTGTGAGTTCCTCCAGGGTGTACACGAAGGCGTGGGAGTGCTGGGCCGAGGGGGCGTTCATGTTAATCTATAACGTGCAACGTGTTTTCATACAGCTGTGTGAACCGCTGTGAAGGAACCCAGGCATCTGACATCCATGCTGTTGCTGCTCGGGTTTGTCGTGAGTTTCGTCCTCCCTGAGGCCCCAGTGGGGAGAGACCATGTGGCTGCAGTGGCTGCCGAGCCTGGTTCTGGAGTCTTGGGGCTGGGAGGGACTTTTTCTTGGCTCCTTTCCCCTGTCCCCTGGGGCCTTGCCCCTGTCACGATGCTGCCGGGTTCAGTGTTCCAACCAGGGGCCGGTCTGCTTGGACGAGGGGTGTTAGAAGCTGCTGGGTCAGCCCTTCTCGTCGCACCATAGAGGAAATGTGGTCTGAAGGGTAGAGGTGACTTGGCCATGGCCTTGCTTCCCTGGTAGCTCAGCTGGTAAAGAATCCACCTGCAATGCAGGAGACCCTGGTTCAATTCCTTGGTCAGGAAGATCTGCTGGAGAAGGGATAGTCTATCCACTCCAGTTTTATTGGGCTTCTCTGCTGGCTCAGCTGGTAAAGAATCCGCCTGCAATGCAGGAGACCTGGGTTCGATTCCTGGGTTGGGAAGATCCCCTGGAGGAGGGAAAGGCTTCACACTCCAGTATTCCGGCCTGGAGAATTCCATGGACTGTGTAGTCTGTGGGGTCGCAAAGAGTCGGACACAACTGAGTGACTTTTACACTTCACACACTTCACACTTGGAGCTGCAGGTGATACAGACCGAGGTGCTTTCCAAAACGCTCACGATAGCTCCGATGAGGACGGGCACAAACAGCCTCTGTGTGCCTCCCTTGCACCTTCCACATCTGTGCCCTGGCCTCCGATAAGCGTGTGGCCCGGTGCACACAGCCGCCCCGTGGTGATGCTTTTCTCGTTGGTGACCTTGCTGTGACAGTCTGTCCCTTTGCTTTTCCTTTCAGCCAGGACTCTTGTTTCAGGGCTCACAGCCACTCTGGTTGTGGGGACCCTTCCCCCTGCTGTGTTCTCAGCAGCTAGCCCCCGCTCCTTCTTGGTCTCTGGAAAGTGCTTGTGTCATTGGGAGGGGCAGGGTGTCTCCAGGACACCTCCGGTTACATGAACTCCTTGGTTTAAAAGGAACCTCTTTGATATTTAAGAATTGGGCCTTCAAAAGCCAATATATGGCTCAATGGAACAGAATGGAGAGCCTAGACATAAACCCACACACCTACGTGTTATTGAGTTGTATGAGCTGCTTGTATATTTTGGATATTAACCCCTTGTCAGTCACAACATTTGTAAATATTTTCTCCCATTCAGTAGGTTGCATTTTCATTTTGTTGATGATTTCCTCTGCTGTACAAAAGCTTTCAAGTTTGATTTTGTCTCATTTGTTTATTTTTGCTCTTATTTCCAGTGGTCTAGGAGACCAGTGTCGATTAACCTATGACAAAGGAGGCAAGGCTATATGATGGAGGAAAGACAGTCTTTTCACTAAATGTTGTGGGTAAAATTGCACAGACTACATGTAAATGAATAAAATTAGAATGTCCTCTAACATCACATACACAAACTCAAAATGGATTAAAAACCTAAATATAAAACCATATACTGTAAAACTTGTAGAGGAAAAAACAGGCAGAATACTTTTAAGCATAAATTGCAGAAATAATTTTTTATTCATATCCTAGACCAATGGAAGTAAATGCGAGAGTAAATAAGTGGGATGACGTAATTGAACTTGAAAGCTTTTGTACAGCAAAGGAAATCATCAACAAAGTGAAAATGCAATCCACTGAATGGGAGAAAATATTTGAAATGATATGACTGACAAGGGGTTAATATCCAAATACACAGTCAGCTCATACAACTCAGTAACAAAAAACAGCTCAATCAAAAAATGTGCAGAAGACCTAGACATTTCTTCAGAGAAGACATCCAGAAGGCCAGTAGGCACATGAAAAGATGCTGAAGATCACTAAGTATGAGAGAAATGCACATCAGAACCACAGTAAGGCATCACCTCACTCTGATCGGAATGACCACCATCAAGAAGCCTGTAAGTAATAAGTGCTGAAGAGGGTGTGGAGGAAAGAGAAGCCTTGCACACTATTGGCGGGAATGTAAACTGGTGCAGCTACTATGAAAAACAGTATGGAATTTCCTTAAAAAAAAAAAAAAACTAGAAAATGGAACTACAGTATGATCCAGGAATTCCACTCCTGGGTATGTATCCAGACAAAACAATTAACTCTATTTCGAAAAGATACATACACACCATGTTCAAATAGCAGCACTATTTACAATAGCCAAGGTGCCCATCAACAGATGATTGGCTTAAGAAGATATAACATGCAGAAGAATATTACTCAACCATAAAAAGAGTGAAATAGTGCCATTTGCAGCTACATGGAAAGACCTAGAGATGATTAGACTGAGTGAAGTAAGTCAGACAGACAGAGATAAATACTATCTGTTATCATTTATATGTAGAATCTAAGAAATGATACAAATGAATCTATAGTCAAAATAGAAACAGACTGACAAACATAGAAAGCAAGCTTATGGTTACCAAAGGAGGGGGAGAGAGGGTAGGCTCAGTTTTGGAGTATGGGCTTAACAGATAAAAATTACTACATGTAAAATAGATTTATAAAAACAGGTTTCACTGTATAGTACAGGGAACTATAGTCACTGGAAAATATTATGAAAATATATATTATATAACTGAGAAGAAAAATCCAAAACCAAAACAAACAAACAAAACCTGTGCCTTGAATGTCCTGCTGATGCAGCAAAAGCTCGAGAAACAGGTTGTATCTAATGTGAGTCAGGAAAATGTCTCCGAAACGGGACTCTCAGGGTTGGCTCTTCATCCAGCTCCTCTCCCACCGTCAGTTGTCCATCCGTTCAGTCACATGTCTCAAGCCAGAGTTGTGGCCCCAGCCTGGCCCCTCTGGGTTCTCCTGTGTGTGCCCCCGAGTCCCTTGCCCTGCCTGGTACCTCTGCTCTCCCTTTCTCCCTTCCTCAGGCCTTGCACTTCTCTGATGTAGGACTGTCTATGCCCGTCTCCCTCTGCGCTCACACCAACCCTTGACCTTGTCCTCTGCCTGCTTCTATCCTCCAGCTCTGGAGAAATCTCCCTACCATGTGGCTTTTATGACATCAGTGAAGGAAAACCCCGAGTTCCTCCCATGCCCAGACTATGCCCCTAAACGTGCACTCTCTATACCTAGAACTTGGGCATAGCTGTCTGGAGCTGCCCAGGAGCCCTGGGTATTTAATCTCATACCCACGTGCTCCCAGTGCCAGAGGAATAGGGAAAGGTTGTTGCGACCCCATGGACTGCAGCCCACCAGGCTTCCCTGTCCTTCACTCTCTCCTGGAGTTTGCCCAAACTCATGTCCATTGAATCAGTGATGCCATCCATCCATCTCATGGTCAGTCATTCCCTTCTCCTCCTGCCCTCAATCTTGCCCAGAATCACAGTCTTTGAATACAAGAGACAAGAAGGATAGCTGTGTTTTAAGTTCAAGCATGGGGTACAATTGTGTTGCTAGTTGTAGAGAAGATGAAAGATGCTGGTCTGTTGCCTCATGCCAGTCAGGCTGCCATGGGTCCAAGACTGATGCATTATCGTCAGCCGGGGGCAGTTCTCTGCAACAGGAGGCAGACCAAGTTCCATAGTGGGGTGCAGGGGTAAGGATGGTGCAGAAAAATGTCAAACCTAAGGGAACTATGTGATGTGGGGCTTCTAGGTCGGGTGGCACTGTAGTGATCGAGACCATTCACAGACATTTGTCCAGAGCCTGCAGAGCACTGGGCCTAGAGTAAAGAAATGAGATGAAGCCTCTGTACCCCCACAACCCTCCCACTCTCTGCTCTCTGGCAGGAGAGGCAGAGATGTCAGAAATTGGCCACCTCATCCCCATGAGTCAGGCCTGAAACCACAGAATATCCCTCCAGTGTCGTGGGCCCCGGTGGCAACCCTGCCACCTGGGGGTGAGGAGGGGGAGCAGGGAAGAGGGGTAACTGAGACAGTCTGGACGGGCATACCTGGCATGGGGGAAGGAAGGCACAAGTGACGGCATGATGCCTGCCTAAAGCTTCTGGCAGCCTCCAGCTCCTGGTGGGGCAGAGTAGGAGTGAGGACCACTGAGGTCGGGATGCAGCAGGCCCCGGGGTGTGCCGGGTGTTGGGTGTTCTGTAGAAGGTACAGCAGGGGGCAGGCGCTCAGCAGGGGTGAGGGGGCCCCGTCAAGGTTTGTTCCAGAGGTCGCCTTGGGACTGGAGAACAGGAGAGAGTGTGGGGGTTGAGAGAGGTGGGGTGGTCCTGACTGCAGCCCTGGGATGAGGTCCTGCCAGCTGCTTCCCCTGGAGGAGGTAGAAGTATGGTGTTTGAGGGAGAGGACGCATCAGGTGACCACAGGTTCCCAGCACAGTCAAACGCGACATGGCTGAGCGAGGCGGGGAGGGCCGCAGGGGGAGCCGTGTGAGGGTGTGTTGGAGCCAGAGCTACTGGTGGACGTGTAGGTGGAAATGTCAGCCGTTGGGTGCCTGGATCTAAAACTCAAGTGGGAGGCTGAAACAAGCCCTTCAGGTTTGGGCAGCACCCAAGTTACCCTGGGGCAAAGGGCGGAGAGGCATGGGCCTTGAGGGCAGCTCCAGGCCTGCCAGCCAGGGCTTTCGGCCTTTGTGTCCTGAGGGTTGATGGGGTTGTGGGGTCACTAGTTAAGCAGGAGGCCGGCTGGAATCATCATGGGGCCTGAGGGTGAGCAGGCTCGGGGAGTGCAATGCTCTAGAGTAAAGCAGCAGCGTGGGGCCTCCAGCAGGCAGGGGGCACGGGAGGGAAGAAAGCACGGACCGCGACAGAGCACACTGTACTGATCAGAGAGGTGGGAGGAAGCCCTGGGGATCGAGCGGTCTCAGCAACCCCGGGACCCCGCACTTTGAGCACTCCACGTCACAGGCGAGGTGGAAATCTGGCGCTTCATCAGTGGAAACCACGAGAACTTCGCCAGACCTTAGGAGGGTGGGTCACTCACAGAAGCAGTATAGCTAGCTTTTAGCACCAGGAACTCAGAATTCTCAAAGGCTTAGTTTCTTCCTCTGTAAGTGGGCTACGATGCGCGCCTCCTATAGGTTCCTGTAGGGTTGAGTGAATGCACGGGGGCTGCACTTGGATTCTCCCAGCATGCGGTGAGAGCTGCAGAGATGCTTGGTCTACTCCTGGCCCTTTGGCCAGGGCTGGAGGCTGGGCTGGGTCCTACAGGCCAGACTGCCTCCTGGAGATGGGGCCTGGCCTGTGCAGAGCCCACACAGTGCGCTATCTTCTGAGTAGGCTGTTAGCTGTGCTCTGTGTGGGTGACACGACCTGAGTTCAGGGATGCAAGCTGCTGGTCCAAGCCCGATGGCTCCTGAAAAGGTCCGAGGGCCTTGGTGGCGGTCTCATGGTATGCTTTGCATGGTGAAGAAGAGGGGCTGAGTGATTGGCAGGCTGAGTGATCAGTGGGTAGTTCTTATCACTTCATGGTGGCCATGAGGTCACCTAGAAGACAGCTTAACATCTTAGTTACTGAGGAAACCATAGCACAACCTGGCCTGCCCTCCAGGCTTGCAGGCAAATTGTAAGGTAAGAAAACCTGACAGCCAAGTGCCCCTGAGGGTATATGTGTGTGTGTGCATGCGTGCATGCATGTATGTGTGTAGAGGACAAGAGTTGAGAAGGGGAAAACTCAGTAGTGTAATCTGATGTCTAAATGTATATTTCTGAGAAATACTATTTTCCCATTAGCATGAAGAATCCGAGAATGTCAGCATTACAGGGGCACCTGGGCTGATTTTGCATCCATGGCTAGTGGGCTTGCTAGTTCCAGTGAAAAGTGGGCCTCATCCCATTTTGGACATTTCCCACTAATAAAAGTAATTTTTTTCTGAAGTCTGCACCATTGTAACATCCTCCTCTTGGCCTGGGATGTTGGACGCACAGCGGCTCTGATCTGCATCACAGTGACAGCCCTTCAGATGTCCGGTGACAAGAGTCACATTTCCTGCCTCCTCTGCTCCAGGGCTCAGGAGACGATAGATCGGCAGCTAAGTCAGGGCATGGTCTTCCTGCCTGGCCTGGGTGGTAGTTGTTCAGTCGCTTAGTTGTGTCTGACTCTTTGTGACCCCATGGACTGCAGCACGCCAGGCTTCCCTGTCTATCACCAACTCCTGGAGTCTACTCAAACTCATGTCCCTTGAGTCGGTGATGCCATCCAACATCTCATCCTCTGTCGTCCCTTTCTCCCGCCTTCAATCTTTCCCAGCATCAGGGTCTATTCAAAGGAGTCAGCTCTTTGCATCAGGTGGCCAAAGTTGGAGCTTCAGCTTCAGCATCAGTCCTTCTAATGAATATTCAGGACTGATTTCCTTTAGGATGGACTGCTTGGATCTCCTTCAGTCCAAGGGACTCTCAAGAGTCTTCTCCAACACCACAGTTCAAAAGCATCAATTCTTCAGCATTCGGCCTTCTTTGTAGTCCAGTTCTCACATCCATACATGACTACTGGAAAAACCATAGCTTTGACTAGACAGACCTTTGTCAGCGAAGTAATGGCCCTGGTTAACTCTGTGCTATTTCTCCGCGGTGAGGAGGGTGGCGGCTGCTCATGGCCAGCTGTGCTGGGGAGAGTGGATGCAGGCCTCCCATGGGAGAAGCGGAGGAAGGACGTTTCAGCCACTGGGCCTGGGAGGGGCCGTTCCCCACCCCGGGTGACTCTCTGAGGTGGAATTTGATTAGTGTGGCTCATAAGTCCAGCATCTGCCTATCTAATCAATTGCCCTGGGTTGTTATTGTGGATCAGTACCTTTGAAAGATGTCGGGCCACTGAGTCTGGCCTCCTCATTTCCTCTTTCCCCTGTTTTGCAAAGCTGTGCTGAGCTGAGTGGCTCCCGAGACCCCCTTCCCTACCCTCTCCCAGCTCACACAAAAGAGGGCTTGTTTTCCTGGTGCTAACTTGCAAACCCTGGGTCTAGTTTTTTACTTGACTATATAAACGTACTGTCCTTAGAAAGCCACTCAAAACACTCAGGACCATCTGTGAAAATTGACCTCTGCTGTGGGGTGAAACAGGGCACAGAGACCCTACTGGGCCACTTTGATGTCTTTATCATGTTTTTCTTCTTGTGTTTCTTGTCCCATTTGTTCCTTCAAACTCCCCACCCCTCTGCTACCCTAGGAAACTCACTTTTTCGATTAAAAAAAAAAAAATCAGTGTCATAAACAAACTTAGCATGTCCAGAACAGTGTTACCAGTGAGCGAATATGCAGGACTCAATAGATTGGTCAGTGGCTTAAAGTGAAAGTGCAGTTTTTACTCTCCAAGAGCAAAATTACATGTCCTCACCTGACAGCTTCATCCAGATTAGAAGAGTCAGGTGGTCCCTGGTGAGGGGTGGTCACCCAGCTTGCCCAGGGCAGGTAATCTACTCACCTGCTCCCTGCTGCCTGCCCCTCCCCACGTTTGCTCCTCTGCCCTAACCCCACCTGCCCCCACCCGCCCCTGTTCCTTCCTAGTTGCTTTGGGAGAAATAAAGGGTTAATCTGAGGTCTGAATACTTGAAGATCTTGAACAATAAAAATCTGGGTCAGTGAGGGACGCATTTATCAGGAACCCCTTTAATCGGGTCCCATGTTACTTTCCTTTCCTTGCGAACAGGAAGAAGTCTGCGTTAGAGGAGAGTTTAAAACAGTTGTGCCTGTCACATTTAAGTTATATCTACAGAGGCAGATTGGGTGCTACTAAGTTGTACTTTAATGAACAGGTCATTATGTTGACACACGTTTAGTTTGGCTGGCAGCTGTAACAACATTTCAGGGATTCAGTTTTTGGCCATTTTATTTACATGATTAATTTATACCAAAGGTTACTTTTCTGTAAAGGGCCAGAAAGTAAATATTTTAGGCATTTTGGACCAAGAGCAAAACTGAGGATAGTGAGTAGTTACTTCTGTGATAGGAGAGAAAGTGAATTTGCACAGACTTTTTATTGACTGAGTTCAAAATATAATAATGGTTGAGTACAATGTTTTTATAACTCAGATTTACTAATGATACAAATGGAATTTGGATGGGAAGGAATAACGTATCACTTAATTGAGGCTCGAAATTACTGTTGCTTATTGTCAAATTGATCCCCAGTGTTTATCTGTGAAAAACAATTCTTAGCTGTAGAAAAACAGGTGGTAAATGAGGTTTGGCCCGTGAACGGTGGTTTGCCAACCCCTGGTTTATACAAATGATTTGCTTAGAAAATTTGTCCTCCCCCAACAGATAGGACCAAGATAACTGTCTGTCTGGTCTTATAAAATACAGATTTCTGTAAGCATAATGGCCTCTGCCTGTTAGAGAACTTTGTGACACTTCAATTTCAAACAACATGCTCTGGATGTTGGTGCAGTTTTACAAAGAAGTCTCGGTGACTTCCTGTCATTAACGAACATGCGTTTGAGGCAGTCCGTGTCCCATTGCGCTGGCCTAGGCTTTTTATGGTCGGCCATGAGCAGGGGTCCCTCACTGAGCTCGTCCTACTACGGGTGCAGGGGTTTTCCCCATCCAGGCCACCTGCCAGAGAGGCTGCCCTGAGCGCGGACTCCCTGCTGGAGCAGAGGGGGCCGGAGCAGCTTCCTGGTGAGGATCAAAGCAGGGAGGAGGAGGTGGAGGCCCTGTTCCCACACTCCTGTCGGCTCTCACTGCAGGCTCCTCACACCAGGCCAGTCCCCACCCTGCCTCTGCTAGCAATCCTGGCCCCAGTGCAAATGCCCAGGTGATATTCCCTTTACCCCTTAGTTCAGTTAAAATACTGTTAGTTTTCAAACAGAAGCTTTTCTAGAAATACCAATTGAAAAAGGAAAGAAAAACAAGTGGAGAAAGATAAAGTCATTGGGTCAGAGGAGAGCTTGATCAAAACATTCTAACCTGAGTGAAATCTGACGTGGCCTTGGTTTCCCCTAAGTGGAGGGGCCCCTCCCCGCTTGCCCTGTCTTATTTTGGAGCCGAGGCATCTGCTTGCACCGCCTGCTGTATCCGATCAAGCCCCCAGGCTGCTGCTTGCCTGTGGGGTGGTCCCACTGGCCATCTATACTGCAGACACAACACTCGCCCCCGCAGCACCACCTTTGCACTTCAGGGTGGGGGCTCCAGCCTGGGAGACTCCCCATGATTGACACTTGCTGTGCAGGAGGCCCCGAGTCCTCCTGCTTGTGTCCCCAAGTCATGCTGCTGCTGTGGGTTCCTCTGCTCCCCCACGTGGGTTTCCTCCTGAACTTTCTCTGTGCTGTTCTCAGATGGGAACCTGGGGCCATCATCCATTTCTGATGATAGGTGCCCCCCACCCCCATCCGGGGAATCAGTGGAGACCACATGGGGAATCTGGACCATCACTCCTCCCTAGGGACAATGAGGTGCCGTTCCGCCTCCTTGCTGGGTGATGTCAGAGCAGGCCACGGGGACAGGCAGGACTTTTACTGCAGCTCAGTTGAAACAAGGGCAAGAAAGTTACCAGAGACAAAGAAGATGTAGCATAGAGATGGAAAAATCAGTCTACCAAGAAGGCACAGTTGAAGTTTGTATGTCCAAAAGAGTGGAGCTGTAATACATGTGAGGCCAAAACTGATAGAACTGAAGGGGAAAATAGACAAACACACGCTTACAGCTTGAGATTCTAATACCCGTCTCTCAACAATTGGCAGAACATAGTTAGAAAGGGCTGTAGAACACGTCAATAACTCCATCGAACATTTCCAGAACCGTCCAGCCAATGAGAGCAAAATGCATAATCTTTTCAAAGGTTCATGGAATATACTGATAAGTTTAAAAAGACTGAGATCATATTCTCAAATCACAGTGGAATTAAACTAGAAACCAATGACAGATAACAGGAAAAATCTCCAAAGCCCAGGAAGCTAATAGTACCCTTCTAGATAATCCATGAATCGAAGGGGAAGTCTCAAGGGACATTTAAAAACAACATATATTGAATTGTATGAAAATGAAAAACAACATATCAAAACTCGTGTAATATAGTAAAAGCACCACTGAGAAGGAAATTTATAGGGCTAGATATTTGCATTAGAAAATAAGAACAGTCTCAAATGAATAGTCTCAGGTTCCACTTCCAGAAACTTGAGACAGAGCAAAATAAACAAACCCCAAATAAGCAGAAGGAAGAAAATAATCAAGGACAGGAACCAGTGAGATTGAAAAGAGAAAATAGAGAAAATCAATGAAACAAAACATTGTTTATTTGACAAGATCAATAAAATTGATAAATCTCCAGCAGGAAAGATAAGAGAGATAAATTACTAATATCATAAATGAAAGAAAGGATGTCCTGACAGACTCTGCAGACATTAAGTGGATAATAAGTGAACGCTGCAGACGACTCTACACACACAAACTTGACACCTTCAGTTAAATGGAGCAATTGTTCTCCTTAGTAGGTGAAAGGTTAAACCAACTGATACGCCCTACCATGGAATATTGCTCAGCAATAAAAAGTAATGACTGCTGGCACACACAGCCTGGATAGATCTCTAGGGCATTATTCTGGTTATAGAAAGCCAGTCCCCAAGGTCACATACTGTCTTATATTCTGTTTATGTAACGTTCTTGAAACAGCGCTACTATTGATATGAGAAGCAGGGGTTGCCGGGGCTTGGAGATGGTGGTAGTGGGCTGGGGGGAGGTGAGTGTGGCTGTGAAGGCGTAGCACATGGAGGATCTTGGTAGTGACGGAGCAGCTCTTGTTCTTGACTGTAGTGGTGGTTACACAGATCTGCACATGTGACAAAATGATGTGGAGGCATCCATACACGTTACACCGGTGTGCACTTCTATTGCTGTGTAAGATGTAACCATTGGAGGAAACTGGTGAAGAGTGCCTGGGACCTCTCAGTACTACTTGTGCATTTTCCTGTGTATTTTTAAAAAAAGATTTAGGAGCCTTTCATTTAAGGTGGCTTTATTGATTTATTTTTGACTGTGCTGGGTCTTCACTGCTGCCAGGGTTTCCCTCTAGCTGGGGAGAGCAGGGGCTGCGCTCTAGCTGCAGTGCACAGCCTTCTATTGCAGTGGCTTCTCTTACTGCAGAGCATGGGCTCTAGGGTGCTGGGCTTCAGTAATTGCGGCTCCCGGGCTCTAGAGCGCAGGCTCAGTAGTGCACCGGCTTAGCTGCTCTGCAGCATGTGGGATCTTCCTGGATCGGGGATTGAACCTGTGTCTCCTGCATTGGCAGCTGGATTCTTTACCATTGAGCCACCAGAGAAGCCCCTTTCCTGTGTATTTTTATTTCAAAATAAAAAGTTGAAAGAGGATGAAGGCATTATCGGTCCTTTAGCTGCTATACAACCAGTACGCTGTCCCCCTCAAAAAAATAACCACAGTTAGCATCATCTTTGTTAATGGATTTGTTGTCTGATGAAGGGACATCAGAGTCTTCATGCTGACCCTTCCAATTCGACCCAGCTCGAGTCCTTTGCGCGCTTTGGGTTGGGCTGGCTGGAATTCGGGGCATGAGGTAGTTGAAGGAACCTGGGAAAGATTTGCCATGGAGGGCGGGCAATACGGTAATTATTTGAATAGTTCAAATTTGCTGTGTGTAGGTCCTGAGGCCAAAACCGGGGCCAGAGTGAAATTGGGCCTCAGGATAAGGAAATCTGGCCACTGTCCAGGGAGGGAAACAGACTACAGCCTTCCTGTTGCCAAACCAGCTTGGAGTGGTGAGCGGAGGGAGACTTATGGATGTCCACCAGGGATGCCATCCAAGTGGGGACTGCAGTGGTAGAAATGGGGCCTACATGGCACCTTTTGGTCAAGTTGTGATTGAAGAAACGCTGTCGCTAGGTGAGTGGAATGAGGGGTGACAAAACCTTCAAATGGACCATGTATTAGTCTTCACTATTTTGAGAAAATTAAAATCAAAGCTTAATTTTCTGGGATTATTTTTGGTCCCATTAGAATACTGGGCTTCCCTGGTGGCTCAGATGGTAAAGAATCTACCTGCCATGCAACAGACCTGGGTCCACTCCCTGGATCAGGAAGATCCC
Source organism: Bos taurus (assembly GCF_002263795.3). Classification (NCBI taxonomy): domain Eukaryota; kingdom Metazoa; phylum Chordata; class Mammalia; order Artiodactyla; family Bovidae; genus Bos; species Bos taurus. The sequence continues at coordinate 20,588,052 of NC_037351.1, read as the reverse complement.
CTGGAGAAGGAAATGTCAACCTTCTCCAGTATTCTTGCCTGGAGAATTCCATGGACAGAGGAGCCCAGTGGGCTACAGTTCATAGGGTCACAAAGAGTCAAAAACAGCTAACGCTTTCTATCTTCATCAATTATCAATCTTTGTTATTTTGAGAAAATTAAAATCAAAGTCTGATTTTCTGCGATTATTTTTGGTCCCATTAGACTACTAGTTGCAGAGTAGGAATGGCTCGGGCCTTGAGGTGGATTTGAGGGGGATGTGCTCATTAAAGTCACTAGAAGGGAAAACAAGAGCAGCGAGGAATCAGGACGTGAGCATTGTGGGGAGAGGCCCGGTTCTGATGCAGCGATGGGGGTGCAGGTCCACACCTCCCCTCGAAAGCCTCGGACTCAAACAAAGGGAGACCCTGCAGAACGTCCTCTGCTGCCTCTGGCTTCATGTAACCTACATTGAAGCACCAATCCCTCTCATCATGTTGTGCCAACAGGCATGCTCTCCTGATCAAAGCAGATTCCTCAGTGACACACAGAACTGCGGGCGTGGGGTGGAGTTGCTGTGAAGTGCTAGGCAGATTTTGTAGGGCCTTTAAGAAAGGAGGACATTCTGAAGCTCGAGGATGTCTGATTGGGCCAGGTTCCAGTTAAGGCAGAGATTGTTCGCTTAAATCGTTTGCTTATTTATACTTGTATACATGCATTATCGTTTCCATCAACCGTTCCTCTTCTTGGCATGGCTCTCAGAACTGTGGTGGCTAAAAGTATATGTAGTTGATAGAAAAAGAGCCCTACAAATGAAGATCATTCATTGCCTTGAGGTCACCCGAGCTAGAACTTTCATAGACAGTCGAAAGGTGGGCTGGGGCAGAAGGGCGCTCATGGTGCCAAATGTAACTTAGAGATGTTGGGGTTTTGCTGACTAAAGTTAATTGCATCTGGAGTAACATAATTGACAGTGCGGGTGTGTTCAGGCCTGTTCTTGTGTGACCAAATTCTCTTTACTGAGTGGTATTCCTGGTGGCTAAGATGGTAAAGAATCTGCCTGCAATGTGGGGCACCTGGGTTCAATCCCTGGGTCAGAAAGATCCCCTGAAGAAGGAAATGGTGCCCACTCTCCAGGTATTTTTACCTGAAGAATTCCATGGACAGAGGAGCCTGGCGAGCTATAGTCCATGGGGTCACAAAGAGTTGGACACCACTGAGTGACTTTCACTCACTCACTCACTCAACCAGTGGTGTAGTGATTCCCTGGTGGCTCCGTGGTAAAGAACCCCCCTGCCAATGCAGGAGATGCAGGTTAAAAGAGAGGGCATTAATTTCTAAGTTACATTTGGCACCATGAGCACCCTTCGATCCAAGCCCACCTTCCGACTGTCTGTGAAAGCTCTAGCTCAGGTGACCTCAAATTCAGTAGGGTGCCTGCCAAGGCAATGAGTGACCTTCACCTGTAGGGCTCTTTTTCTGTCAACCCCCTGCATATGGCTGATGCAGATTCGATCCCTGGGTCAGGAGAAGGAAATGGGAACCCCGTCCAGTATTCTTGCCTGGGAGACCTTGTGGACAGAGGAGCCTGGCGGGCTTGTGTCTGACTCTGGCATGTGTGAACAACGGCTTTATGCAAGTGTGAGAGGGAGGGTGGGATGGAAGAGTGTAGAAAGAGGAGGGAGAGTTGTTCATATAAAGTGAGAACAGGAAGGGCTGGTTGGCTGGAAAACAGTTTCCAGGGGAAGAACTGGAGGTAGTCCATCCTAAGGCCAGCCCTGTGGTCACTCCATGTGGCATCTGTTTCCAGGCTCTGGTCGGTGGGACAGAAGACACTTAACCCCATTTCCCTTCACTCAGTCTCTATTTTCCATAACCTTCTTCTCCAGGCTGGCTTGTCCTCACCAACAGGGAGTATTTGGTTCTGTTCTGTTCCTTTTCCTATTTAATGTCATTTTTCAAGGGAGATTATGAGAAGAAATGTTGATATAAGTGTATTTTTTTTTTTTGCTTTCAATTTTAGCAGCCAGAAATCTAAAGCAAGGTGTAGATGTTTATGTATGGAATTCCAAATAAAGTGAGAAGTTAGTCAGGTAAATATAGAATGTAGCACTAGCCCCAGGACATTAGGATAACAGCAAAGTTGTTACATGGTTGAGGGTCTGAGTCCATAGTTCCTAAAATATTTGTAAAGTTTAACCTTTTTAAAGTTGACATTTAACCTAATGTGTCTCTTTGTCCAACAGAATTAGAATTGAACCTCAAATTGAACTGAGCTAAATCTCCAAGCCATCCCCTTTGAGAATTCTGAGAAATTAATGCCTTCTCTTTTAAGTACTTAGAGATCTTCAGATACCAATACTCTATGCTTTTAAAGTGCCTTTTGCTTGTGTACTAGCTTGAGGGGAAGGTAGAAGATACATGCCAGCATTTGAAGCTCCCAGGAAATACCCCTTGCCAATCCAGTCCTCTTCAGCCCCACATCAAAGCTGTTTAACAAATGGGAACTTGGATTCCAGTTTATAACACTGGAATTAAAAGGCTGACATACTGAGGACAGAGCTATTATAAGGCGGATGATTTTAATGTGTTTCCCCACAGCTCTTTGTAGAGCTAGTACCATCCTCGTGTTTTTATGATGACAGATGCCTTGTGAAATTAGATCAGAACTGGAGCTCAAAGAAGAAGTACAGCCCCTCATGATCTCCACAGTTACTGCATTTTTATCTCATGGATGACGAGGGGGATAGAGCTGGAGGTGCTTTTATCTGTTTTATAGGTTGCACTCTCCTTAATTTATTTTTATTCTTAAGGGTTTGAAAATTAGCTTCAGTTTTTGGTAAATTCTAAGCAAAATAATGGGCAACCATTTAAACTAATGTTTTCTAAAACTAAAAACAAAGAAGTTAAAGGAAAGGCCACTCAGCTGTGTTGTGTATTCTGTGTTTTTGGCTTTTGTGTTTATTCTTCCACCTGGTAAATATACATAATGTGCTCTGAATCTTCTTCCCAGAATCAACTTGCTGAAAAGACATTATGTTGGAAAAAATCCACTTTGTCTTAAAACACTTTTTCCCCCATTATCAAAAGTTTGATCTGTTTTTCTCCAAAAATTTTTTTGGTGTATTTAGAAAATAAAAATTTAAACTTGAGATTTGTGTGACTTCCTCTGTAAAATGGATGAATTTGTAACTTGTCAGAAATGGTTGATAAAGCTTCAAAGTTACTAGGGGCATCTGTATTGCTGAGGGACATGTTATTATATTTTGAAAACATTTAGTACATCTGAAAGCACAAAAAAGTGAAGAAAGGGGTTCGTTCCCTGCACTGGTGATTTTAATGCATGAACTTGGCAGGGCCATGGTGCCCAGATATGTGGTCAAATATCACTCTGGGTGTTTCTATGAGGGATTTTAGGATGAGATTCACATTTAAGTGAGTGGACGTTGATTAATGCCAACTGCCCTCCACTATGATTATGTGGCTGGGCCTTATCCGAGTAGTTGAAAACCTGGATAGAACGAAAGACCATCCTTCTACGAGCAGGAGGGAGCTGCAGTAGCAGGCTTTGGATTCAAACTGTTAACATCGGCTCATTTTGGATCTCCAGGCTGCCAGCCCACCCTGCAGGTGTAGGATTTGCCAACTTCAGTGAGTCAGTCACTTAAAATAAGTCTCTGTATGTATGCGCACAGATGGGTGGTGCTAGTGGTAAAGAATCCACCTGCAATGCAGGAGACATAAGAGACAAGGGTTCGATCCCTGCGTTGGGAAGATTCCCTGGAGGGAGGCATGGCAACCCACTCCAGTATTCCTGCCTGGAGAATCCCATGGACAGTGGAGCCTGGCAGGCTACAGTCCATAGCGTCAAAAAGAGTCAGACACAACTGAAGGTGACTTAGCACGCACTAATGGATACATATATACATACATATTTTTGTGTGTGTGTATAAAATATATTGGGTTGGCCAAAATAGTCATTCAGATTTTCTATAACATCTTACAAAAAAACCTGAATTAACATTTTGGCCAACCTAATATATATGTGTGTGCATATACATGTATATATTTTATGTATATTTATCCTCCATTGGTTCTGTTTCTCAGGAGAATCCTGATGAAACTCTCCTCTTCTGGAGAAATCCAACAGCAGAGAAATCGGGGCATCACAAATTTAACTGCCTGGTATTTTCCTTGAGAGCCTGGTTGAACCAAGTGCCATCACACATGGACTTTTCCTGCCTGTGTCCAGAGAGGACAGCTCAGGGTACTTGGGGAAGAGCAGCCCATTGGGCCAAGAAGGAACTCTAATCTTTCTACCCTTGGTGAGCAAGAGAGAAGATTCTTAAAGTTTCTAGATGCTGAAAAGCTTTCAAAGCCAAGCTGGGTTGAGGTTCTGAAGGCCTCAGAGCCCTGCCGCCCGCCTGGAACTCTGGTGGAAGGGAAGGAGCAGGCCCAGTGTGTTGACATTAGGGTGCGGTCCACGTGAGTGCCTTGGGGAAGCACTAACGTGTCACACAGTGCTTATTCTCCCCAGAGTTCGTTCTCTGTCCACATTAAGTGTTTGGTAATATTGCCAGCAGTTAGTGTTTCAAAAACCGTTCTGCTTCTTAAAATAAAAGTGTTTATGGATAAAGATCACACTTCTTATCTCTTTCAGTTATCTCTGTGATGGGGGCTGTTGCACTTTATGACTAAAACCCAGTTGCATCGTCCAGGACAGGGGGAGTGGTTTGAATATAGTTGTAGCTAAATTTTCATGCCAAATGTATAATTCTTTTTAAAGTCCTTTTATCATCTTCTGGCACATAGTACATGTTCATGAAGTACGTCATGTGGATGAGAAATTCTCTGGTTGTTCCCTAGAGAGGTAGATCACATCTTGATTTCTGGAGTTTTGTCTTTGACTCTCAGAGCAGACTGGATACTACTCTTGAAGAAAAGCTCCTGACCAGACTCTCACCTAAGCAGAAGAGGTGGGCTATGGACTCAGTGCTGGAGGCTGGCACAGGATCCCTGACCAGCACCCCCAACACACACACACACACACACACACACACACACACACACATGTTCTTCACAGCAGAGATGTACTCGGCCCACTCGGGAGTAATTCATGAGGAAGGTCATTCATCACGTGCCCATCACATGTTGACTTTCCTTTTTATTTCTCCTTGTTTGTTCCCTCATCTAATTGCACCCAGTCTGTGGGTAAATGCTTTATGAGCTGGGGCCAAAGCCCAGGCCTCCTCTCCGCCTGATGAATCAGGTTCTGTCTGGAGTCAGCTCTTACTGTGAGGTGCCAGGGCACCTGAGTCATTCAGAGGCTGCTGGCTGCTGACGCCGCGGTGCCCATCACGGTCACAGCCACCTGCTGCCCCAGAGCCTCTGGACGTGCAAAAGTTTTGGTGACCAGAGAAGCTGGCCAGAGACTGAAAAGAGCCGAGGAGAACCAACCAGGGTTGTGGGGCAGTAAATACATGTTGGAGGAAAACCTAAAAACCAGGTGAGTGTTGGTGGACGAGTCGGGGCTTGGCAGCCAAATGTTGCTCCCTGTTTTCCTGCCGAACCTCTTTCCTCAGTGGTTTTGCTTTGAACAGAGTGAGGGGTACTTTTCCAGCTCAAGCTCTAAACAGAGAACATATGCAGATGTGTTTATCTTTAAAAAACAAAAAAGTACCTGATCTTCAGAAGCTGATGGTTCTTAAAGCGTTGGGCAAATAACTTAAACTTTCTCAACCTGGTTTTCTCATCTCTAAAGTTAGGATGATAATATTATCTACCTGTGTTGTCATGCGAATTCAAGGAAGCGATGCTTGTAGCTTATTCTCAGTGTTGGAGATACTAGGATGGTATTGTTGTTGGAAATGGAGGCTCTTACTTGAGGCTTTGGATTTTAATGTTGATCCATGTTCAGCCCCTTTTCACTCCTCTCTCCCTCGGCTTTGGTCAACAGAAACTCGTTCTGTGTCCAGCGAGCCAGGACCAGGGCATACAGTGGTGACCAAGGCAGATGTGGTCCTGCCTCGTGGAACTTTCCAGTCCAGTCAAGGCGGTAGACAGGAGTGTGTAAAGGGTATACGTACTAATGATGGAGTGAAGAGAGATAAAGTGGGACTTGGGGTGGAGGGGAGCAGGTGTGAGGTGGGCAGAGTCTGTTTTATGTAGGATGACATTTTCTGAATCCACAGCAACCAGCCCTGCTGCTGATACCATGTCAGCTCAGAGGTGTTTATCATGAAATGTTTTGAAGTTTGGGAAACAGTGTCTGTACCCCTGTGTATATGAGTATATCTGTGTGTGTTATGTAGGTATATGTGTGTGTCTTGTGTGTGTGTGTGTGGAGAAGGTGCCTTTTCCTTGGTGTGAACTGTGCTTTATCTTTATGAAGACATTGTTGAGAGAAGAGGAATTCTGCATGGTTTAGCAGAATTTATGTAGAAAGTAGAGGATTTGGAAGATGCTAGTGTTTGGTTCTCCTTCAAGCAGTGATTGAATGGAGCTACCAAATTGTTATTTCTTTGACGTGTGAAATGGGTAAAAAATAATACATGACTCTTTTAAAAAAATCTGCTACTTTAGCACCAAAAAATGCTGTTTAAAACAAATTTTATGCTCCTACAAGTGTCAGAAAGGCAGGGTAGAGGTACCTTGTAAGATGTGTGTTAGTAGCTCAGTCGTGTCTGACTCTTTGCGACCCCATGGATTGTAACTTGCCAGGCTCCTCTGTTTATGGGATTCTCCAGGCAAGAATATTGGAGTGGGTTGCCATTCCCGTCTCCAGGGGATCTTCCCAACCCAGGGATCAAACCCAGGCCTCCCCCATTACAGGCGGATTCTTTACCAGCTGAGCCACAAGGGAAGCCCAAGAATACTGGAGTGGGTAGCCTATCTCTTCTCCAGGGGATCTTCCTGACCCAGGGATCGAACCTGGGTCTCCTGCATTGCAGGCAGATTCTTTACTGCTGAGCCACCAGGGAAGCCCACCTTGTTGAGTACCTCCTCACAAAGGGCTGTCTTGGGCCCCTATTTCCTGGAAGGACCCTTCATGTGTGCTGTAGGCTTGCCTTTTGGAATGTAACCAGTGTGAAATCGGTGTGTCTCACATCTGTGTGTGTGTGTGATGGCAGATTTTTCTTCCTGGAGAATAAATGCTGGGGCTGAGTGTCCTAGAAGCCCTTTTCTGTAGGTGCACAGGAAGAAGAAATCCCGCTCAGACTGCATTTCCTGAGGCTGTACCTCCACCAGGCTTCCTTTTCCTGGGTTTCTGGTAATCTCCCGCTTTCAGTGTCACTACAAATAGGGTTTGCCTCCCTCCCCCAGGATGTACTTACCACTAAGGTTCTTCGTGGCAGTTTGGGTGCTTTTATTTCACATCGTGTATTCCTCAGCAGTGTTGTTTCTTTGCACCAGTTCCTGTCGCTTATGCTTCCAAAGTTTTGCTATTTCACTGAAAAAAAAAAAACACAACTGACCTTGGGCAGCCTAAAAGCAGCTTTGACCTGGAGAAACAGACCTGGGCAGCCTTTAAGCAACTTTGTGTGTGGTGGCTGGCAACTTTCAGCCTTGGGGCATCAACAGGGAACGGTGATCCTAGGAGCCTTGCGATTTTTCAGATGTTGGTCTGTTGTTTTCTTCAGGGGCTGTGGCATTAATGAGCAACCCTGGGAAGTTCCCCGAGTTCCCTCTCCAGCAGCCGGAAGGGAGGAGGCAGTCTGGAATGGTCATCAAAGAGAGAGCAATTTCTTCTCTCGCAAGCTGTACTGTGTTTTTTTTTATTTGTTTTTTGCTTGTTTTTTTCATGGAAGATACTTTTAATGTTTAATTTTTAAAAATTGGGGTATAGTTGCTTTACAGTGTTGTACTGGTTTCTGCTGTACAACGAAGTATGTTGTTTTTAACTTGGGCTATAGGACCTCAAGGGTCTCCCCTGGTGGCTCAGAGGATAAAGCATCTGCCTGCAATGCAGGAGACCTGGGTTTGATCCCTGGGTTGGGAATATCCCCTGGGGAAGGAAATGGCAACCCACTCCAGTATTCTTGCCTGAATCCCATGGACAGAGGAACCTGGCGGGCTACAGTCCATGGGGTCGCAAAGAGTCGGACACGACTGAGCAACTTCACTTTCTTTAGGACCTCGAGTACATCTGCCGGGATGGGTGTATTAGCTTATTCATCTGCATCCCTGTCTCACGCAGCGCATTCTGGTGTGATATTCATCAGTGCCATCGGGGCACCAGTTTACATGGCATGAAGAAGTTAGCAATGACCTTGGGTACTTACTGCTTGCCTTTGAAACTTAAATGCTGGTTCCCTCAAGCCTCTCCCTCTTCTTTCTTTCATGAGGAAATCAGTACAAAAACTCAAAACGAGAAATATGCTAGGACCATAAGGTCAGTGCTGCCCGGGATGGACAGACTCTTGGCTGAAGTGTGGACTTGAGAGCTGATTGTCCCTGCCCTGAGCCAGTCTCCTGGGGAGAGCTTAATCCCAAACCCTGGACCCTGCAGGTACACAGTGACACTGAGGAGAGAGGATCCCTGAGGGGCCAGCGGATACAGGAGAGTATGGGCAGGGAAGGCCAAAGCCCAGCAGCTCAGGGCCGTCCTTCCTGCAGGTGGAGTTCAAGGTCTGGTGCACTGTCTGGGGTGGGAGAACCCCGCCGCTCTTCAACGCCATTGTTTCAAAGCACAATAGCCAAGACTTAAAGGAGAACAACCAAAGGTAGAAAAGAGCGCCTGCTGTTTATTCCTTACTTTGAGGAAGATTTGTCCCATGCTAAACCATCTGATTTTAAAATCCAGGACAAAGACCTTGAACATTTATCTCCATTGGTAAATAAGACAAAAAGAGAGAAAGAACACGGGGTGGTGAAAACCTGGAGAAAGGCAGAGAGGGAAGGGACACGTGTGGGAGCTGGTATCACTTGCTCGTAGCTTTGTACGTTCCGTGACCTTTTTTCCTGTGTTGTGGGGCCAGTTCCTTCATGAAGTAGGTAGTTTTGAATTTAGGCTTTGGAGCAAATAAAAAAAGGATTAAAGCAGAGGAGTGAAATTTGGGTTTGATGAGTGTTTAAAACAAAAGGTTGTTCATTCACACTGCTGAAGTGACTGCATCTGTTTTGTACTTTTAGTTTTACAGAATGTTCTTTGTCTATTTCCTCAGGTGCAACTATTAGTATTTCAAAACTGCTCTTGAGGTCAGAGGGACATATAATAACCTATGTATGTGTACAGTGTACAGTTTGATGTGTTTTGACATAGGTGTACACAGGTCAAACCACAGCTACAATAGAGTGAAGGTTATCCATCACCCCAAAGTGTTTTCTTTGCCCCCTTATAGTGCTTCTCATCCCCAATCCCACCCAGCCTTTCCCAGGCAACCAGTGAGGTACTTTCTGTCACCATAGATTGCTTTGTATTTTCTCAGATAAGTTGAATCATATAGTTGCTGCTGCTGCTAAATCACTTCAGTCGTGTCCAACTCTGTGCGACCCCATAGACGGCAGCCCACCAGGCTCCTCCATCCCTGGGATTCCCCAGGCAAGAACACTGGAGTGGGTTGCCATTTCCTTCTCCAATGCATGAAAGTGAAAAGTAAAAGCGAAGTTGCTCAGTCGTTTCCGACTCTTAGCGACCCCATGGACTGCAGCCTACCAGGCTCCTCCGTCATTGGTGCACCATAATTATTTTGAAATTCACCCATGTTGTATGATATTGATATTCATTCCTGTTTATTGCCAAGTAGCATTCCATTATATGGACATACCACATCTGTTTATGCATTCACATGTTCATGGACATTTGGGTGTTTCCAGTTTCAGACGTTTGTGTTCCAGTTTTAACAGCTTCAGAATAAAACTATTATGAACATTTCTGTACAAATGTTTTTGTAGACATAGCTTTAATTTCTCTGTGAAACTGAAAGTGTTAGTTGCTTAGTTGTGTCCAACTTTTTGTGACTCCATGGACTGTAGACCACCAGGCTCTTCTGTCCATGGAGTCCTCCAGGCAGGCAAGAATACTGGAGTGGGTTGCCATGCCCTTCTGCAGGGGATCTTCCCGACCTAGGGATCAAACCCAGGTCTCTTGCATTGCGGGCAAATTCTTTGCTGTTTGAGCTACCCGGGTAAGTGGCTTAAGGCTCAGATGGTAAAGAATCTGCCTGCAATGCAGGAGACCTGAGTTTAATTTCTGGGTCAGGAAGAGCCCCTGGAGAAGTAAATGGCTACCCACTCCAGTATTCTTGCCTGGAGAATTCCATGGACAGGGGAGTCTGGCATGCTACAGCCCATGGAGTTGGTTTGAACTTACATTTGTCCAGTGACAAATGATGTTGAACATCTTTTCTAGTGCTTATTTACCATCTATCTACCTTTTTTGGGTGAGATGTTTATTCATATCTTTTGCCAGTTTTTAAATGGAATTGTCTGTTCCTGAGTATTTAATATTTATTTTATTTCTTATTATTCCAGTTTTTTTGTTTTGAGAATTCTTTATAGGTTACAGATGCAAGTCCTTAATTTATTTGCAGATGTTTCCCCTAGTCAATAACTTGTCTTTTCATTTTCTTAATGGTTAATGTCTCCTTTCAAAGAGGAGACATTTTCTATTTCAAAAAAGTTTGATTTATCAGGTTTTTTTTTCTTTCATGGAATGTACATTTAGTTTCATATCTAAGAAATCTTTACCTAACTCAAGGTCACAAAGACGTACTCCCATGTTTGCTTTAGGTTGATAGTTTCAGATTGTAAATGTATATCTATGTCTTATTTTTGAGTTAATCTTTGCACATGGTATGGGTCAGGGTTCTTTTCTTCTCCCCTGTGTATAAACACCTGTTCTAGTACAGTTAGTTGGGAGAAAACCTAGCAATTATGTTTTCTCTATTGAATTATCTCCAAATTTTTGTTAAAAATCAGTTGCCCATATATATGTGAATCTGTTTCTGGACTTTAAATTGTTTTCCATTGGTTATTTGGTCTTTTTTTTATTTTCTAGGTTTCTAAAATTGATGTATTGTCTACATATATCATTATATTAATAGTTTCAGGTGTACAGTGTTATTATTTGATATTTGTATACAGTGCAAATTGATCACCACAGTGTCTAGTTAATACCAATCAGCAGCATAGTGACAAAATTTAATTCTTATGAGAGAACTTTTAAGAAATACTCTTTTAGGAACTTTCAAATATACAATACAATATTCCAGTGCCACACTGTCTTTATTGCTGTAGTTTTATAAATCTTGGAGTCAGGTAGCATAAGTCTTCCAGTTTTGTTCTTCACTTTTGAGGGCTTCCCAGGTGGCACTAGTGGTAAAGAACCTGCCTGCCAGTGCAGGAGATACAGGAGGTGTGGATTCAATCCCTGGGTCGGGAAGATCCGCTGGAGAGGGGCATGGGCAACCCACTCTAGTAGTCTTGCCTGGAGAATCCCACGGACAGAGGAGCCTGGCGGGTTGCAAAGAGTCAAACAGGACTGAAGTGACTTAGCACGGACAGCACGGCCCAAGTCTTCCAGTTTTGTTCCTCCCTTTTGAAGGACTGTATCAGACCTTTTACATTTCCATGTGAATTCTAGATTTGGTCTGTCACTTTCTAGAGCAGAGATCCCACTTAGATTTTGATTAGGAATGCACTGAATCTTTAAATCAATTTGGGAGGAATGGACATCTGCAAAATATTGAGTTTTCTAATCCGTGAGCATGGTCTGTCTATTTCTTTAGGTCATTAATATCAGCAGTATTTTGTAGTTTTCAGTGTATAGGTATTACATATTTTTAATGATGTTTATCCCTAAGCATTTTATATTTTTGATGTAGTTTTAAAATTTCAACTTCCAATTTTCCATTGGTACTACATAGACATACAGCTGAATTTTGTGTGTTGATCTAGTTTTCTGCAAACCTGTTAAGGTCACTTTGCCTATTTGTTCTACTAGCTTTTTTGTGACTCCTGTAGCATGTTTTTTTACCTAGATAATCTTGTTGCTTGTGAATAATGACAGTTTAACTTTTTCCTTTCCAATCTAAATTACTTTTTAACTTTTTCTTATTGTACTGGCTGTATAAGGTTGAATAACATTGAATGGAAGTGATGAGTGGACATTCTTGTTCCCCATCTTAGTAGAAAAGCATTCAGTCTCTTTCACCATGCAGTATGATATTATCTGTAGGTTTTTTGTAGATATCCTTTATCAGGTTGAGGAAGTTCCCTTATATTCCTTATTTGCTGAGAGTTTGTATCAGAAAAGCACATTAGATTTTGTTAAAACGATTCTTCTCCATCTATGGTGATTATGTTTTTTATTGTTGATATTATGAGTTACATTGACTCATTTTTAAATTGTCCAACAAACTTGGATAAATTCTACTTAGTCATGATATGTATTTTTAAAATAAATTATTTGGTTTAATTTGCTAAAATCTTTTATTATTGTTCATGAGAACTATATTCATGTGAGATACTGGTCTATAGTTTCTTTTCCTCTGATGCCTTTGTTTTGTTACCATGATAATGATGGTTTCACCAGGTAAGTTAAGAAAATTTGCTCCCCTTCATTTTCTGGAAGAGTTTGTGTAGAATTGACATTTTTCATTCTTAAATGTTTGATAGGATTCACCAGTATATCCATCTGGGTCTGGAGATCTCTTTCTGGGAAAAAATCGACAAATTCTATCTCTTTAGTAGATGTTGGACTATTCAAGTTGCTTATTTGTTCTTGTGTACAGTTTTGTTTATGTTTTTAAGGGGATTTGTCAGTTTCATTTATCAGTTTTTTTGGCATAAAGCAGTTTTACTCCCATTATCATTTTCATATCTGCAGAGTCTTTAGTGTTGTCATCTACCTCCTTTTTGGTACCGTAATTTGTGCCCTATCTTTCTCCCCCTCTCTCTTTCTCTGTGTCTCTCTCTTTCTGACTGGCCTGGTTACAAGTATATCAATATTTTTGACTTTTTCAAAGAACTCGATAGGTTTCTTTATTGTTTTCCTTTATCATTTCATTGATTTCTCCTCTGATCTTTATTAATACCTGTTTTCTATTTACTGTGGGCTTAACTAACTCTTCTTTTTTCATTTCTGAAGGTGAAAGCTGAGGTCCTTGATTTGAGACCTTTATTCTTTATAATGTAGACCTTTATTCTTTATAAAAATTTAGTGCCATAAATTTCCCTCCAAGTCCTGCTGTTTAGCAGCATCACATACATTTTGATATATCATCTTCATTTCATTCATTTTAGAATACTTTCTCATTTTCTTTTTGACTTATTCTTTAACCCTTGGGTTACTTTGAACTATGTTTTTTATTATATAAATATTTGGGGATTTTCTGGAGATCTTTCTGTTATTGATTAATTCTATTGTGGTCAAAGGATATTCTTTCTATGACTTGAATCCTTTAAATTTATTGAGACTATTTGTATAGGTTAAAATCTGGTTAGTCTTTGGGACCTGAGTAGAATGTGTATTCTATTGTTGGGTAGAATATTCTATAAATGTCAATTAGGTCAAGTTGATGGATAGTTTTCTTCCAGTCTTTACTGATTTTCTGTCTACTTATTCTATAGAATCCTCTGAGAGTAGAGTTGGAGTTTTCCAACCGTAATTCTGAGTTTTTCTGTTTTTTTTTTTTTTCTTTCAGGTCTGTCAATTTTTGCTTCAGATACTTTGAAGCTCTGTTGTTATGTGCATAAACATTTAGGATTGTTATAAATTGACCCCTTTGTTCTGAAGTGACATTCTTCATCCCTGGCAATATTCATTTATCTTAAATTTATCTTGTCTGATAATAACACTAGCATGTTTTATCTTTTTTCCCATCTTTTCACTTTTAGCTTATTTTTGTCTTTATAGGAAAAGTTTGTTTTCTGTAGGAAGCATTTTGATACTTTTCCTCTGTGTTTCAATTGGGGTGGTTTCTATTGCCATGTCAACTTCACCAGTCTTTTCTCCTTGCTTATCTAATCTGCCATGAATCAATGTCTGATGTAATTTTCATCTTGGAGGTTGTGTTTCTCATCTAGAAATTAAGTTTGCTCTTTAATATTTTTTATGTCTGTAGTTAACTTTTTGATTATATAGAATACTGTTGTAGTACCCATTTTAATGTTCTTGTTTGATAATTATACTATCTATGTTAGTTCTATTTTAGTTTTGGTTGATTTTCTCCAAACTCAGAACAGTTTCCTGCTTCTTTGCATGCCTCGTAATTTTTGTTTTTATTGAATTCCAGACTGAATTTTATCTCATTGCATGCTGATATTTTTGTATTCTTAAAAAATTTGTTATGGGATAGTTTTAATTTATTCTGGGATGGTGAAGTTACGTGAAAACAATTTGATCCTTCTGGGTTTTGCTTTTAGGTGATATCAGAGAAGCATTTACTATAGGGCTAATTATTTGCCATGATTAAGACAAGATCCTTCTGAGTACTATTCCCCATTTTCCATGAATTATGAGATTCTAGTCTGGCTGGTGAGAGTAGCCCAGTATGAGTACCTCTGATTGTTTGGCTGCCTCTTTCCCTAGTCTCAGGTCTTTCCCTTGCGTGTACTGATGAGTACTCTGCTGAATACTCAGAGGGACCCTCGGTAGATTTCCAGATTCTTCTCTGGGCTACACACTCATATTTGGCTCTGTGAATTCTCCTTACCTTGCTCCCCCCAGTCTGCCAACTTAGCATCTGATTACTCCCAAGCTCTGTCTAGGGTCCTTTTCCCCATGTCATGCCTGGGAATTTTCTCAAAGCAGTAAGGCAGCGTTTTGTATGTCTTAAGCAGAAGAGGAAAGATGATGCATATTCCTTAATCTTGGCCAGAACAAAAGTTTTGCAGCCATTAATATTTCAAATGTGTTGACAGTATATAATGATTCATAGAAAACGATCAAAGTTTTTATGAAAATCCTGTCTCTGGGTACATATCTTAGTAGTGTAGTGTCTGACTCTTTGTGACTCCATGGACTGTAACCCACTAGGCTCCTCTGTCCATGGGGTTCTCCAGGCAAGAATACTGGAGTGGGTCTCCATTTCCTTCTCCAGGGTACATATCTTGCTGCCGCTGCTGCTAAGTCGCTTCAGTCGTGTCCGACTCTGTGCGACCCCATAGATGGCAGCAGCCGGCTAGGCTGCCCCATTCCTGGGATTCTCCAGGCAAGAACACTGGAGTGGGTTGCCATTTCCTTCTCCAGTGCATGAAAGTGAAAAGTGAAAGTGAAGTCGCTCAGTCGTATCCAACTCTTCGAGACCCCATGGTCTGCAGCCTACCAGGCTCCTCCGTCCATGGGATTTTCCAGGCAAGAGTACTGGAGTGGGGTGCCATTGCCTTCTCTGGTACATATCGTAAGTAGCTCTAAAAATGAAAGAGATACTGTGCACATAAAAATGTTCTGTACAGCATTATTTGTGATGGGGAGTTAGAAGAAATCTAAGAAAAGGAGAGTGGTTAAAATTACAGCATATCTATGCACTGAAATATTAGGGGTTATTTTAAATGATAATTCCAAAGATTTTCAATGTTAAAAATGCTTAATATTAAATTCATTAATGATATGGTAATTAATGTACCATGGTATATCATCATTTGTTGTTGTTTTTCATCATTAAAACCTCGTAAAACATTCATCTGGATAAAGACTCAAAGAGAATACACCAAATGACAGCATTTTAGGGAGATTGAATAGATTTAAAGAATGTATTCATCATTGTCCTGGAATCTATCAATTTGGAATTAATTTGGGAATTATTATTTTAATTTATCAGAAAAATAAGATAGCTGTGGACACACTGTTAACCTTAAGAAATCAAAATTAACAGTGTCATTGATGCTGCCTTGCACGGCACCCAGCAGTTAAGTCTTTCTTCCCCTCCTGTCCTGACTACACCCACATTAATCTCTCATCCTTTTACAGTCTTGTGTATATGTTTGCAAACTTCTTATGAATGTATTATGTTGTTGTTCTGTGATTTAACAAGATTAAGAGTCATCCTGGTGTATTTATTTTTGTCATAGAGTGGCATATTTGTGTATGGATATACAGTTTCACGAGCCATCTCCTGATCATGGACATTTAAGTTGCCTCAATTTTTCAGTGTTACAAACACTGACGTTATTAAAATTCTTATATGTATGTCCTTGGGCACTCGTATGAGAATTTCTCTAGGTTAGAACATGTTAGTGTGACAGAAGTTACAGATTTGTGAGGCTGACAATTACGTTTGATGGAGCTGGGTTTCATAACCTTTCTTGTTTTACCTGTTCTCTGGAAGAAAGGTTGCTTTACTTCTCCAGATGTATATTAAGAAGATTGTAAATTGATTCTTAATAAAAGAAAAGTACCATAAATTGCATTGTTAATCAGATGAACTGAAATTTAAATGACAATCTGAAACCTTTCTGGTTAATCCTTATAGCTGTGCCTTAGTTGTCTAGAATCAGGGGAGTCCCTTAAGAATTTCAGTATCGATTTCGGCACCATTGGTAAGATGATTCCTTATGTGTAAACTGCTGTGTGAGGGGCTCCTGGGATTGTCCTGTTGGCCCACCCTTGGCGGCAGTCACCTCCCAGCAGCCCTGTGAGCTTCAGTGCGCGCAGTCTGTGCCCACGTTCTCATCCAGAGCCCTGTGCTCAGCTCAGCCATCCGCCCCGGCTCCTCCACAGCCTGCCCTGTCGCCACCAGTGTTTTCACAGGATAGGAAGGATCACCTGGCTCCAGCCCCCACCTCGTCGTCACGTGTTGTGAAGTACTGTCTTCTCTCTGCTGACCTTCTCCTTGGACCACAGCCAGCTTTCACTTCCTAATGTCCCTTGACGGTTTCATGGAGGTGGATTCTTTTGGGGCCTGTTCAGCTTTTCAGGAAGGGATGAGGGGGAACAGCTAGAAGATTTCAGAACCCTCTGCCTCTGATCACGTCCCTAAGGCAAGACCACCTACCAGCGGGGGACCCAGTGGCGTTGCTTCCCCTCTCAAGGACCTTCTCTCTGACACTGCGGCTCTTGGCTCCTCAGAGAGAGGAGGAGAGAAAGATGAACCTCAGGGCCTGCTGTGGCCTCGATCCCCCCAACCCCACCCCAAACCCCACCCCCAGAAGGTAGCTTTTTAAAGTAAGACTAGATGACTTTATTCTTTTCTCATTTCTAATAGACTGAGATTTGCATGTGATTATTATTTACTAATTATATACCATTCAGCTGCAGTGCCTGCCAATATCTCCACCTCTTCTGTTACTCCTTTAGCACTTTGCTTGGACAGAACACATTCGTGGTTTGTTTTTTTTTTAAATAATTTTATGGCTTGTATTTTATTCATCTATTTTTATTGGGGTCTAGTTGCTTTACTGTGTTGTATTAGTTTCTGCTGTACAGTGAAGAGAGTTAGCTGTATGTATTCATTTATTTCCGCTTCTTGAATCTCCCTCTCACCTGCCCCGCCAATCCCATCCATCTAGGTCCACCACAGAGCACCAAGCTGAGCTCCCTGTGCTATATGGCAGGTTGATCTTTAAATCTTTTCTCTTTTTCATTTATTTTCAGGGGAGGCAGCGCTGTTTTGCATGTGGGATCGTAGTTCCCAGACCAGGGATCGAACCCATGCTCCCTACATTGGAAGCATGTAGTCTTAACCACTGAGCCACCAGGGAAGTCCCGAACACACTCATGTTTTAAACCGATCTGCACAGTGAGTTTTCCTCCTTGTGTAAGGTTGGTGCTCCCTGAAGACGTGTCTGTTTCGGTTTTCATCCCTGTCTTATTCTGAGCTCCTGTCTGCAACTTGCTTCCTCTGGAGACCTCTTTCTTCCCAGCAGTCCCTGGCTTCCCTCTCCTCCATCAGAAGTCAAAGAGAGCTCTTCATGGGGGTGACTAAGGGCCACAGAAATGGTCAGGTGTCTCTTCTTTATCTTTTAGTAGGAGCATATGCAGTGTTTGTCTGGCCTGAAGCTTATATGAGTTGGGGTATAAAAGTGAAGATTTTAGAATGAGAAGATGAGTCACAACAAATTACAGATTATTAAAGGCTGACAGATACCATAGACCATCTCAAAAACTAGAAAAAAACTTAATATTTTTATTACTCATGTCACTAACAGGCTTCTATAATATAATTTTTCCTGCATTTTTTGGCTGTTTTCTAACCTCTTGATACTGCAGTGATGTTTATCATATTTTCTATAGAGAAAGCAAGGAAGTAATTCAGTCTTTGTTCTGGTATGATCAATTAAAATTTGTTTTATATTATTGGTAGTTTAGAGTGAGGATCAGCAGACTTTTTCCTGTAAAGGATCAGATGATAAATATTTTGGGGCTTGGGAGCCACATGGCCTATGTAGCAACTGATCAACTCTGTCTTTCTGTGCACAAGCAGTCCTGGTCAGTATGTATGGATGTGGCTGTATCCCAACAAAACTTTATTTATAAAAACAGGCAATGGAGCAGATTTGGTCAATGGGCTGTAATTTGTTGGACCGTAGTTTTGCCAACCCTTGCTTTAGACTGTTTCTTTCATCTTCACAGGTCATTTATGGTAATCTCTTAGAAATGTCTAGGATATTTGCAAATGGCGGGGTGGAGGGGGGGACCTCCGTTAGTGTTCTTTCATGTAGGAGCTGCAGGAATTGGAAGTATATCCCACAGACAAGCTTCCAGCTCTTTCCATCCAAAGTGCTGGTTTTCCTCCCATCTTGTACTTGAGGGTTCCTCACACTGAGGTCACATTCATATTGCAGTCTGAGCTCTGGGCCTGCCCCTCGGGTCACACAGTCCACTGAGTTGCCGCACCGGGCAGCAGGAATGTTTTAAGGAATCATTCCTTCATCGGGACAACCAGCAAAAATCTAACTGTACATGGAAGAAATGGTAAACCATGTAGATACATCCCACTAAACCCCTACTTCACT
Organism: Bos taurus; assembly: GCF_002263795.3. Taxonomy (NCBI): domain Eukaryota; kingdom Metazoa; phylum Chordata; class Mammalia; order Artiodactyla; family Bovidae; genus Bos; species Bos taurus. The sequence goes on along the minus strand of NC_037351.1, from coordinate 20,569,177 downwards.
TCCCTGAGCTAGATCTTCCAAATGCTCATGGTGGTTCTACCACTTGCCATCTGAGAAAGTGTGGTGGAGGGAACCAGCGTGGATACAGACCGTGGGCTTAAGTGATGGCATTAAAGTGCCTTCCTTTTGCAAGTCACATGAAAATATGAGGCCATCAGAACACATGGCTGGGGCCCTTCGAGGTCCGGGAAGAGTGAGGGCTTCTGGTACTAATAACCCCTGTCCCCAGCGTAGGTTCCATTTATCTCCTAGCGGATGGACGCTTGAACCTTACTTTTCTTTGTGGAAAGGAAGCACGTATCCACTGAAAATGAGTTTCAGTAAGCTGGGAAGAGGCATAATTTCCAAGGCCTATAGCACTGGCGCCCCACTCCAGTACTCTTGCCTGGAAACTCCCATGGACGGAGGAGCCTGGTAGGCTGCAGTCCATGGGGTCGCAAGAGTCAAACGCGACTGAGCGACTTCCCTTTCACTTTTCACTTTCATGCATTGGAGAAGGAAATGGCAACCCACTCCAGTGTTCTTGCCTGGAGAATCCCAGGGATGGGGGAGCCTGGTGGGCTGCTGTCTATGGGTTCGCACAGAGTCGGACACGACTGAAGCGACTTAGCAGCAGCAGCAGCAGCAGCATTCCTTCTGGGGCCCCTGAAATCATAGCCCAAATGCAGCAGACTTCTTCCCCTGCTCTTGAGTCTGAGTTTGGAGGAAGTGACATGTGTTAGTGTGTCCTTGGGCACCAGGAGGGAGTGTGTTGCATCTTGGCCTGATAACTGGCGTGAAGAGGGATACACATTGCTGAAATTCTTCTCTGACTTAGAAATGCCGCCTGCTGCTGCTCCCGTCTGCCCCTGGGACTTCAGGCTGGGCTTTGCATGTCCCTACTTAGAGCCCGTTAGCCTGTAAGCTGACCTTGAGGCCAGAGCTCCCCCGAGGAGGGAGTTGCAGGGCTCTTGTAAGAGTGTGGAGGGTGCTGGCAAATAGAATCTGCTGATGGAAATCATGGCAGGCAACTGCATATATTCTGATCATCCTCTTATTTCACTTGGAAAGGCATGACCAGTAGTTCCTCAAGCTTACAAGAGCCAAATATGTATCGTCATCTCTTACTTGGTTTTCCCTGCAGCCCCCTGAGAAACATCACCATCTCATTTTTTTGGAGGAAGGATTTGAAGCATCAGAGGTCAAATCGCTTATACAGAGTTGCTTGTTGATAAGAGGTGATGCTGCCTGGCCTCAGACCCAAGTTTCCTGGCTTCTAGACCCATACTTGTGACCACTTCCCTGGCCTACCCCCTGCTTCTCTTCTTCCAAGGCTGATGTGGAGCAAGGGATCCAAGCATTCGCCATTCCTGACAGCTCTGTCCATTTGGATGAGGGGGATCCAGCCAAATGGGCCTAGCAGGGTGCCTGGCACTTAGCAGATGCTTGTGGCTGCTGGCATGAATGAATGCATTTGTCAGTCCTGGGAAAAGCCAAGAGAGTCTGGGCCAAACGGAGGGCAGCGCCTCGCACAGATTGCTGTACGATGTGCTGCTAAGACTAGCGTGAGTCCCGCAGCAAAGCTGTACACTAGTCTTCAATGAAAACTTTTCATAGTTTTTTACTTTAAATTTATTTATTTTTTAATTGAAGGATAATTGCTTTACAGAATTGTGTTGGTTTCTGCCACACATCAACTTGAATCAGCCATTTTTTTCTTTCTTTTTTCAGTTGTGAAGAGCAAATGGGTTGCTTATTTTGTGTTGAAAGAGAATCTTTAATTGTAGGATATAAAGCAGTGTTTGTCAGTTTTTTTTTCAAATGATCACCTTCCTCTGGAGCCTTTTAATATACATTTAGTCCTTAATTACCCTCATTCAACCCCCATGAAGTTTTAATGCCCCAGACTATGTATCTGTTATGTACTAGGTCCCTGTAGTGGAACATAGACTATTTGAACATATATTGAAGGTATTTTTGCCCCCAAGAACCAATTTTCTTGTTCTCACCCCTGTTGAGAATGCATGGTCTAAAGTGTTTATTCAGTTTTAGTAGCTGGTGACTTGTGAAATGCTCATATATTTATAGAAATGAAAACAAAGTACTTGCCAGTGACAGCCCTTAATGACCATTAGCATGGCAAAACAATCAGCTCTAATGAACATGTGATTACAGCTGCCAGGAAATAGCTATTAAATGAATGTGAGTCTAATGTGCTGGCCGCGGAGACGGGATGGGTGGTGGCGAAGTCCACGGACGCGTGGCCTTGTGGCCTCATCAGCTCCACGGAGACTACACTAGTTTTAAACCTGCTTGTGCTCAGGGAGGCGCCCAGCACTGTTGCAGCTCACACTCAGCGCCGGAGCCATTGTCTTAGTTGCTTTTGGGATTTCCTGCTGTGGATATTAGGCCATTGGTTTTTAGTCAAGTAGTGTTTTGATATGATTTTATTTTTACTTATGGTAGTAAGATATATATACATGATATAATGTACCATTATTACTATTTTTATTGTACAGTTCAGTGACATTACCTTCGCAAGGTGGCACTAACATCGCTGCTGTCTCCTAAACTTTTTCATCACCCAGACGAAATCTGTACCCATTAAGCAGTAACTCCTCATTCTCTCCTCCCCGCCCCCTTTTCTTGTCCCTCTGAGTTTGCTTGTTCTAGACATTTCATGTAAACACAGTCATCCAAATGTGTCCTTTTGTGTGACTGGCTAATTACACTTGGTATGAATTTTTTCAAGGTTCACTCATGAGTTTGATAGGATTGTTAAATGTGCCTCTGTTAAATGCATTCACACATACTTCAGTTTTTTGGAATGAAGATAATAGTGGACATGCACAACCAATGGAGAGATTTATTATTTACTTTTCTCATATTAAAGGAAGTTCATTATTTTTCTTCTCTGCCTTTCTTTGTCACCAACTTGACAGGTATGAATGAGTCACAATAGGAAGGTTTCTAATTCTGTGACTATTAAGCATACTTTGGTTTTGTACTAGATCATAAAATACACATAAAATAATATCATAAAATACATTTGGCAAGCTCGTAATACTTCTAAAGAATTCAGGCTTGGCATGAACTGTGGAAAATATTGTCAATAAGCATGCAGGCACTCAAAAAAAAAAAAAAATAAGAGTAGTACAAGAGGACATCCTTGACTGATTCCTGATATCAGGGAGAAAACACTGAGTTTTTTCATCAGATACAATGTTAGTTGTAAGTTCTTTTTTTTCCATAGAGTTTTCCTGTCAAGTCTAGAAAGCTTCCCTCTGTTCTTAATTTGCTGAAATTTTTCTTATGGCTGAATGTTGGGTTTCGTCAGACGCTTTACCTCCATCAGTTGATGTGATCATCTAATTTCTCTCCTGTAGACAGTTGATAGGATATACTACATTGAGTTTTGCATATTGAACCAGCCCTGTGTTCTTGAAACAAACCCCCCTTCATTATGGAGTATACATTTTAAAATATATATTATATATCAAAGCAAAAAAAAAAAAAAAAGTTCAGGTTTGGGACTTCCCTGGTGAGCCAGTGGCTAAGACAGTACCCTCCCAGTTTCGATCCCTGGTCAGGGAACTAGATCCCACAAACTGCAACTAAATATCTTGCATGCTGCAGGCTCAGCCAAATAAATAAATATTTAAAAAAAATTCAGGTTTAACTAAGTTGTAGGCAAGTGACTACTACATAGGAGCCACATTTTAAAAAAGTCCTTGAAATTCCACTGTAGAGGTTCACAATAAGGTGATTGAATCCTCTGGGAAGAAGGGAAGGGATTGTCATATTTAAAAACATAATTTTTTGTATTAGATGATGCTGTGATTTTAAAATAATGTTTACAAGTGAAAATTTGGACTTGCGTCCATCAAACAGGCACCTGTGTAAAGCTTGGAAAACGTGAGGAGGCCCAGGAGCCATTTCTAGCAATTTGGAGCTTAGGGGCAAGCAGGCTGGGCTGGTGCTCGTTTCACATGTTAGCAAGGTCATGCTCAAAATCCTTCAAGCCAGGCTTCAACAGTATGTGAACCAAGAACTTCCAGATGTACAAGCTAGGTTTAGAAAAGGCAAAGGAACCAGAGGTCAAATTGCCAACATCTGTTGGATCATCAAAAAAGCAAGAGAGTTCCAGAAAAACATCTACTTCTGCTTCATTGACTACGCTAAAGCCTTTAGCTATATGAATCACAACAAACTGGAAAATTATTAAAGAGATGGGAATACCAGACCATCTAACCCATCTCCTGAGAAACCTGTATGTAGGTCAAGAAGCAACAGAACCGTACATGGAACAACAGACTGGTTTGGAATCGGGAAAGGAGTATGGCAAGGCTGTATGTTGTCACCCTGCTTATTTAACTGCTATGCAGAGTACATCATCGAAATGCCGGGCTGGATGAATCATAACCTGGAATCAAGATTGCTGGGAGAAATATCAACAGCCTCAGATATGCAGATGGTATGACTATAATGGCAGAAAGCAAAGAGGAACTAAGGAGCCTCTTAATGAGAAGAGTGAAAAAGCTGGCTTAAAACTCAACATTCATAAACCTAAGATCATGGCATCTGGTCCCATCACCTCATGGCAAAAGAAGGGAAAAACTTGAAACAGTGACAGGTTTCTCTTCTTGAGCTCGAAAATCACTGTGGACAATGAGTGCAGCCATGTAATTAAAAGACACTTGTTCTTTGGAAGGAAAGCTATGACAAACCTAGGCAGCATATTAAAAAGCAGAGACATCAATTTGCTGACAAAGGTCCATATACTCAGAGCTATGGGTTTTCCAGTAGTCATGTACAGATGTGAAAGTTGGACCATAAAGAAGACTGAGGGCCAAAGGCTGATGCATTTTGAATTGTGGTGCTGGAGAAGACTCTTGAGAGTCTCTTGGACAGCAAGGAGATCAAAGCAGTCAATCCTAAAGGAAATCAACCCTGAATATTCTTTGGAAGGACTGATGCTGAAACTGAAGCTTCAATACTTTGGTCACCTGATATGAAGAGCTGACTCATTGGAAAAGACCCTGATGCTGGGAAAGATTGAAGGCAGGAGGAGAAGGGGATGACAGAGGATGAGATGGTTGGATGGCATCACCAGCTGGATGGACATGTGTTTGAGTGAACTCCAGGAGATATTGAAAGATAGGGAAGCCTGGCCTGCTGCAGTCCATGGGGTCCCAAAGAGTGAGACATGACCGAGTGACTGAACACAGCAGAGCTGGACTGGTGGGAACCAGCGCCACATACCTGGTCCCCATATCACTGCCCCAGGGAAATCAGGGACAGTGGTCATCAGGATGTGGGAACATTATTTTTCCTGTTTGCCTTTGAGTTTGATTAGAAGCAGGTGCTGATAGATAGCGTGGAGAGAGCCCTACCTAACCAGGCACTGCCCTCAGGTCGTGGTTTGGTTTAGCAGTGACCAGGGGTTCACATCTCCTGGCTATGCAGGAGAATCACTTGTGGATGATTTTGACAAAAACAAATGCCAATTAAATCAGATGTGAGGCTGGAGAGGTTAGTGCATGTGTGCGTGCTAAATCGCTTCAGTCATGCCCGACTCTTTGCGACTCCGTGAACTGTATCCCACCAGGCTCCTCTGTCCATGGGATTCTCCAGGCAAGAATACTAGAGTGGGTTGCCATTCCCTCCTCCAGGGGGTCTTCCCCATCCACGGATCGAACCCACATTCCTTATGTCTCCTGCATTGGCGGGCGGGTTCTTTATCACTGGTGCCACCTGCGAAGCCCAGAGGGCCTGGGGAGCTGTGGCTTAAGGCTTCTGAGGCAATGATTTTTCCCTGAGAACCCTGAGTAGGTCAGTGTCTTGGATCCTGGTCGCCAAGATAATCACAGGATTCGGGTCCTTTTCAAGGGGCAGCCGGGGAACACCCAGGAAGGAGCCAGCACCCTGTAGGGGGGCCTGCAGCAAATCCCGTCCAGATGCAGATTCTCTAGCAGTTGGTAGAATTTTAGTAAGGGAAGGGGTTTGATAAGGTAGGTTTTTCTGGAAGTTAAAATTCTAAACATGTTGAAATCGTAAATAGAGAGAAATGCAGAATTAATATACTGGAAAATACTTCAATTGTTTTAGGTAGTACTCCCAAGTAAACTGTTTGAATGGAGTCTCATCTGGGATTCCAGAACTGCAAGTATTAATATAAAGACCTATTAGAAGAGTGCCTCCTAGTGCCAGACACTTAGTATTACATCCCCTTAGGGACTTGGATGTTTCGAAAAGGTAGGATTTTGGAGCTGGAGGGCTTTGGAGGGCTTCAGAATGAATCCTGTATCTCCCAGATGATGGACTTAAAGCCCAGAGAGATTAACTAGCATAGTGTCATCAACAAGAACTGCCTGACCATCATTATGTGTATGCTAATACATAATCCCCTTTTATCTTGACAACATAGAGTCCAGATGGGACGGTTCTTCCAATTTACAGATGTGTAAACTGAGGCCCAGGAGGCTGGGTAGCTTGTACATTTTTGAGAACTAGGGAATGGTGGAGGCAGCGTGAAGACCAGCTTCTCCCTGGGTCCAAGCCCGCTGAGTTGTTCTTGATGCTGCGCTGCCCTGAAAGAGGAAATGAGCAGAAGCACGGAGGTACCTTTTCTCTTCTCCTGCCAGGGAGCTCTTCTGTCTCCTCGAAGCTCAGTATATCCCCTCCTTTACAGTCTGGCTCTGTTGTCCTCCTCCAGGAAACCTTCTGTAATTACTCAGGCTCACACCAAACCTGCCCTTCTCTGAATTCGGGTGTTTTATGAGCTCTGTCTCACCTGGCTTGGGCTTAATTGCTCTCTCCAATCTTCATGCCTCTTGCCTCTGTCACAGAGGCTCACAAAGGAAAGCCATGCATGAGGGGATGTCCCGTGTGTATGCCTCCTGCGTGTCCCCTCCCCAGGGCAGGGGAGGAGCTGCTTCTCCCGGGGTCCATCAAGGGAGCCCTTGCTGCTGACACACGGTGCTGCCCCAGGTCCCTGTGGGAACAGCAGGGTTAGATTGAGTCCATGAGGTGAGCAGGACGGCCCAGTCCCTGCTGAGCCTGTGGAGTCCACTTCTGGTTCATTTCATCTCTGGCTCGGGGGTGTCTTGGGAAGGCTATGGGCTTCCACTGGTATTTCATTGGATGTAAGTCCTGGAGATCATTATAGAACAGATGATTAAAATGGCTGTTTTTCTTTTCATGGAGACATTAGGAGTCTGCCAACATCGTTTAGAAGCTCAGGACCTGCTAATACAGTAAACCTGTCTTCATTCCTTTGGTTCGTCCTTATCTAAAAAATGGAAGAATGTGGAATGAGAGAGACTGAGCAGAGGTGTAATTGAGGCCATGGAGGCCCAGCAGTAATAAGACTCCCTTCATGGAGGCTTACTTTGAAACCTTTAGTAGGGGGATCTGGAATTTAAACTTTGATGCTGATGGGCAGGTAAAGGAATGGGGCAGAACAACATCCTGTATGTGGCATTAGATGAGAGATGAGGATGCAGAGAGTTTTGCTACATGATATCCTGGTAGGAAGGTCCAGCAGGAAGAACAGACAGAAAATCCTGTTTTAAGGGCCCTGCATGGCCTCTCTTTGGAGAGTTACAGTTGAGGCTTACAAGTGTTAAGAAAGGCCCTTAGGCCTCATGTATTTTAAAATTTATTTTAGGGACCTTTTTTTTTAGGAAACGGGCATTCAAGGGTAGAGAGAGGTTAGTCAGTTTTTCCAAGAACGCTTTTGAAAATTTGCATTGCAAATACTGCTAAATGTCAGCAGGGGACTCGAAACTTTGACACCTTGTTGGAGCTCTTGGTGCTGATTAAATTCTTGTCTCCAGTCTAGAATTGGCAGCTTATTCTCCTTAATTTTCATGCAGTAATCAGTGCTGAAAGACTATTTCTTTGACAGTTGCCCTTGGGGAAAACTGGGTCTGGGCTTGTTATTTAGCGCAGACAGGACAGGGGAGGAGGGTGGTAACAGGGCAGACGCCAGGGTCTCCACTTGGTTCCAAGAATGTCAACCTTATCCACCTCTCCTCAGTATTTACTGAGCATTTGGGTGCTTAATGGAAATTGGGGATTGGCGAATCCATTTCAGAGTTAGGAAGAGTCAGTTTTAATGGTCTGATAAAAGTAAGTTGAAATCCCTTTTTAAGATGAATTAGCTCTTTCCAGGAGATAAGGTTTTAGTGATGGGCATGGTTTTTTCCTTTCTGAAGATAACCTTAAGAACTCTCATGGCAGAGAGCCAGAACCACTGTGTTCTGGTTTAAGAAAGTGTCGTCCATGATCTTGTGCTTCCAAGGCCTCTCGGGGGACAGGGAGTAGTGAATATACCCAACCACACAGCAACATCCATCTTTACTCCCAATGGGCAAGTCACAGATTACCCTCTTCCAAAAAAAAAAAAAAAAAAAAAAAATCCCCAAACAAGAACACCAACTCTGGTGACCACTCATAATGGTTTTCAGCAGAAAGCTGCCTTTGTGGGTAAGGTCATTTTTCTTTAATTTTTCATATGTCCAGTCTGTTATTTTCTGTACTTTTAGTTGAAATAAATAGGCATTATTTGCAATCACATTTTCAAGTGGTAAAATCTCTGATCCAATGGAATGGCTGTAGAATAGATTTTCCTTCCTACTGCTTTTGTCTAATGAAAATCAAATCAAGAATGGGAAAATGCAGTTGAGGAGGTCTAGGGAGCTAAAGTCTAGGCATGATAACTGTGGTTAACAATACTGTGTTGAATCCTGAAAATGTGCTGAGAGAGTAGAGTTGTGTTCTTTCAGCATGCACACAAATGGTAACTATATGAGGAGGTTTTATGTGAATTAGTTTGACTTCATGATCATTTCATTGTGTATGTGTATTACATCATTATACCTTAAATATAAACATTTTTATTTAAAAATATAATTTTAAAAGTTCAGGAAAAGAGAATGATAAAGTAAATGGTACACAACATAAACAATTAGTGGAGCTTTGTAAAATGTCTATGGATAAATAAGAGTTACTTGCACTGTTGTTTCTGCAATTTTTTTTGTTATTTTGAAATTATATCAAAATTAAAAGTTACCCCAAGATGCAAAAAATATTTAGTAGGGAGGTGATACAAAAGGTACATTGAAATACTCAGAGAAATCTTTTGTTTCCTGGTGGAACTCTAGCATTGAATATACAAGTGGATGCTTAATTTACAAATAAAAGCTTTGTCCAGGACATAAACAAGGGCTAGTTTATAGTCAAATGTGTGATATGCCTACAGTTATTTCAGTGCTTTTTTTGAAACCCAACCACGTTACGTTAAAAAATCCTTTGGCCTAAACTGTATAATTCCCTTAAGAAGGTCATGCAGCTCTGGAATCTCCAAGCCAATTTACAGAGTACGTGTGACCTATAATTTCACTGTAATATTGAAGGAAAGAATGGATGAGGGGCTCATTAAAAGACTACTCAGGGCAGCAGTGTTTAAGAGCTCTTTGTTTAAAAAGTCAGATGACTCTGCCAGGAAGGAATTATCTTTCAGCTTCTTCCATGGCATTTCTGGCATCTTTGGTCAAAGGAGAGGACATGAACAAGCAGGCAAATAACTGATGGGGGTTTGTTTTCTTGGGGTTGTTGTCTCTGATATATAAGAAGTTCTTTTTTATAAAACAATTAAAAAATTCTATCTTTAAAAAAATTAGCTCTGGTTTTTGGAATTAATATTTTATATTTAAGAACTTTTCTTAAAAGCAAGACACATGTAACTAATTCAAGTTTGATAGTCTTAGGATTAAAGCCCTTCATGGGAGCAGAAGGTTCAGAGGTAAAGGAGCCCAGATGGGGTGGACAGGAAGTTGAAAGGTGGGTTAGAGGCTGGGGATGGAAGGGACCTTGGGCCTTATCCCCAGGCGGAGGGAGCCAGATGGTCTGCCAGTTTCAGTTGATTTAGTTCATGGTTTAGAAGATTCAATGGCAGCATCTTTCATGGATTAGAAAGAGTACAATCAAGGTAGGTGGACCAGCTGGGTCATCAGTTGCTGTAATCCAAGAGAGACAATGGAAGCTGGACCTGAGGCAGTGATGGAGGGAAGGAAAGGTGAATTTGAGGCCTGTTTCAGAGGAAAATGGAGGGAATTAGAGGAATCACTGGAGGTGAAGGATAACAGAAGGGAAGGGGTTTGAAATAATAGATTCCAAACTTTTGTGGCTGAGATCTATAGGAGAAAACTCATATTTTTATAAAATAGAACAAAAATAGAAACAGCCCTTAACCTGAAATGAAGTGCATTCTGTTTTCTATTCTGTTTTGTTTATTGAAAAAATCCACTGCTGATCTGGACTCACTAAGTTGATTTCATAACCCACCAGTGGCGTTTGAAAATGCAAATGTGCAGTGAGCTCCACTGTCTAGCCTGGGTGATTGGGTGCTTTTAACAGCCCCCCTTTGGGACCTACTGCAGTAGACTGGCTGGCAGTGTCAAGTGTTAAGGGGGAAGCAGTTAAAACCCACCAGTGCTTCCGGCAAAACATCCAGGAGTGATCTATGGCCTGTGTTAGGGTTCCTTTTAGAAGATCCTTTCACTGAAAGGCCTCCAGCTTTAAAAAAGAAAGGAAAACAATAAGGAAAGAAGGAAAATAAAAATGGAGGAAGGGAGAAGAGGAGAAAGGAAGAAGAGAAAAAGGATTGACAACCATGTAGTTAGATTATTGAGGCAAAGTTCTGAGCGGACCCTGACATGGGACTTGACTCCAAGCCGTCCCTGTGTTGCTGTGGAGTTGTCTTCTAAAAGCAGAGCTGGGCAGAGTTCTGCCTGAAATGGCGAAGCACAGAGGAACCTCTCTCTGGTATTCAGTGTGACTTTGTTGTTTAATCACTAAGTCGTGTCCGACTCATTTGAACCTCGTGGACTGTAGGCTGCAATCTCCTCTGTCCATGGGATTTCCCAGGCAAGAATACTGGAGTGGGTTGCCATTTCCTTCTGCAGAGGATCTTCCCGACCCAGGGATTGAACTTGCATATCCTGAGTTGGCAGGCAGATTCATTAGGCTGAGCCACCAGGGAAAAATACATAAAGCAACTATTCAAGGATCTTGAAGAGTAAATAGTAGTGGACAAATTGGGAAAGAAGATTAGAATTTCAAGATAGTGCTGGGATAGTGCTTTTTAACATTTTTCTTCTAGTATTTCCTGATCTGGACTCAGATCAGCCCCGAACCCAAAGTGGCCATTGATGTATTCATTGGGAGTTCCAAAAGAAGCTTTCTACTTCTGGCTTGAAGTAGGATGAAAAGGGACTCTAGACACTAAAAACTGCGAAAGTCCCCCATGTTTCTTAGTCTTTTCTCTGTTATCTTGAACTCCTGCCCACAGATAATCCCATGGTGAGAACAGCTGTGATAATAATGGGAGAACAGCAGGAGCCTGCAGGCACCTACAACTTTGAGGCATAAACTTCTGCTTTTATTGAGAGGAGTTGTAGTCACAAGAGTGTTGGGGTGAATTCCGTTTGTATTTTCTCCTGTTTTCCCACTGCTTGGCCCCAGATGTGGGCACAGTCACAAAATGTATGTGGCAGAGCAAGGTAAATAGTGGCCCCACTCTCTGATTGAAAGACTAAGAAAGGGAGCCCCAGGGAACCTAAAAGTATCAGGGAGATAATGGAAAAAGAGAAAAGTGACCTACAAAGTTTTTAATGAGCCCCGGGCTCACCACAAACTACATGCATGAATCTGACCCTAAACAGCACACCAAAGACTTTGAGAACCGAACAACAAGGTGGACCACTGCCCCCTGCCCGGTGGCTTCCAGACTAGCCACTGGGTGGTTGGCATGCAGGGCTAATCCAGATGGCACAACACAGGCTTTGAAAACTGAACTGGCATTGGAACCACAGCTCAAAAAAGTCAGGTCAAAACAAGTGGCTTAAAGAAAACAAAGTTAATTGCCTGCTTAAACAAAAATGTCAGCCTTTTCTGGAATATTTAAACAAAATCCAGTCATAATTTTCAGGGTATCTAGCATATAAGCCAAAATTAGTTGACATACAATAAACTAGAAAAATTCCAGCTTGCGTAGGAAAAGACAAATCTGTAGACCCCAGTGGCAAGAAGACATTGGTAGTGAATTTGTCAATTGCTCTAAAGAAGCTAATATCAAAAAAAGGAAGAATGAACACTATTGAAGTGAATGGAAAGATAGTCTCAGAAAAGGAATGTAAAATATAAAGAAGAATCATTTTCTAAATGGAAAATTTAGAAATTAAAAATAAATTAATATAAAAATCTCACTAGATGGATTCATTAGCAGATTGGAAATGATGGGGCTAAATTCAGATGTACCATTAATTACATTAAATGTAACTGGCCTAATCACAGTGATTAAGAGACCAAGATGATCAGAATGGGTACAAAAATAAGACCCACCTAAATGCTGCCTATAAGAAACCCACCTTAATTATAATGCTTTAGTTAGTTTAGAAGCAAAAGGATATAGGAATAAATATCATACAGACATAATAAAGAAAAAAAGATAAATTAACATTAGAGAAAGTAGATTCCAGAGTAAAGAAAATAGCAATAGATAAAGAAAGACATTATAATGATATAAGAATTGATTCACCCAGAAATGGAAAACCTATACAGCTTCAAAATACATGAAGCAAAAACTGAGAGAAATGAAATAAGATCTGAAAAATCCTCAGTTGAAGTTGAAGACTTCAATATTCCTCTTTTAGTAATCAATAGAACTGGTAGACTGGAAATCAGCTAAGCTCTAGTGGAACTAAATAACACCACCAACCAACTAGTTCTAATAGACATTTTTAGAGCTTTCTACCCAACTGTAGTAGAATAAATATACTTTTGAATGCATAAAAACATTAACAAGATAGATCATGTCCAGGATCATAAAAATAACAAATTTAAAAGACTTGAAAACATCTGATACATTTTCTGACAATAATGAAATCAAACTAAATCAGTTATAGAAGGATAACAGGAATATCTCCAAATGTTTGGAAATTAACCAACAAACTTTTAAATAATCATATGTTGAAGAGAAATTTTCAAATAGAAAATAACTTGAACTAGATGAAAACAAAAATATAAATCGAAATTTGTGGGATGCAGTTGAAACAGTGCATGGAGGGAAATTTATAGCATTACATATTTCTATTAGAAAAAAAGAAAATAATCCATGATATAAACATTTTCCTTAAGAAACTAGAATGTAAAAGGAAAAATAAACCCAAGTAAGTAGAAGGAAAGAAATGATAAATATAAGGGTAAAAACTAATGAAACTGAAAACAGGAATAATAGAGCTGGACTTTTGAAAAGCTGGACTTTCCAGATGGCATTATTGTAAAGGACTTGCCTACTGGTGCAGGAGATGTAAGAGACGAAAGTTTGATCCCTGGGTTGGGAAGATTCCCTGGAGGAATGCATGGCAACCCACTCCAGTCTTCTTGCCTGGAGAATCTCATGGACAGAAGAACCTGGCAGGCCACAGTACACAGGGTTGCAGAGTCAGACTCAACTGAAATGACTTTAGCATGCACACATGCTGCTGCTGCTAAGTCGCTTCAGTCGTGTCCGACTCTGTGCGACCCCATAGATGGCAGCCTACAAGGCTCCCCCATCCCTGGGATTCTCCAGGTAAGAACACTGGAGTGGGTTGCCACTTCCTTCTCCAGTGCATGAAAGTGAAAAGTGAAAGTGAAGTCGCTCAGTCGTGTCTGACTCTTTGCAACCCCATGGACTGCAGCCCACCAGGCTCCTCCATCCATGGGATTTTCCAAGCAAGAGTACTGGAGTGGGCTGCCATCACCTTCTCAGGCACACATGCTAGGGAAGGCTAATTCTTTGAAAAGCAATAAGAACAAATAAGCAATAATGACAAAGAAAAAGAAGACACTCATTGCCAACACCCATAATGATACAGGGGATATCATGACAGACTCCACAGACATTAAATAACTAATAAGAGGATACTATGAACAGCTGTTAGTAAATAAAATTGATACTTAGATGAAATGAGCCAATTCCTTAAAAATCACAGACTACCAAAATTCACCCAAGATGAAATAGATAACCTGACTAGCCTTAGTACTGTAACGGTTATTGACTGTGACTGTTAAGGAAATCTGATTTGTAGTTAGCCGTCTTCTGAAAATGGATTCTCCAGGCTCAGACGGTTTCCTGGTAATTCTGCCAAACATTTGAAGACAAAATAAAACCAACTTTATGTAACCTTTTCCAGAAAACAGAAGAAGAGGAAATGCTTCCCAACTCATTTTATAAGACTGACATTACCATGATGCCAAACTGGGCAGAGACAGGATACTACAGACCCCTGTTTCATGAACAGAGATGCCAAAATCCTCAACAAAATATCAGCGAATCAAATTCAGCAGTATATAAAAAGAATACTGCGCCATGGCCAAGAGGGAATGCAAGGCTAGTTCAATATTTGAAATTCACTCTGTAACCCACTGCATTATCAGTCTGAAGAAAAACCATTTGATAATATCAGCTGATACAGAGAAAACATTTAACAAAATTCAGCATTGATTTATGATTAAAGAAAACTCTCAATTAACTAGACACTGGGAGGATCTTCTTTGCCTTGATAAAGGGCACTGTACAAAAACCTATAGTTAACATCATAATTAATGGTGAAAGACTACATTCTTTCTCTTTAATATTGAGAAAAAGCAGTTTTCCACTCCAACCACCACTATTGAATATTCATACTTAACCAGTGCAATAGGGCAAGGAGGAATAAAGGGAAGAGGGCTGAAGGGGATATAGATTGGGAAGGAAGAAATAAAATTGCTCTAGGTCACAGACATCATTATTATCTATGTAGAAAACCTCAGATAGTCTGCAGAAACATAATCCTTCAAATCCCTAGAATTAATAAGTTTAACAAAGTTACAGAATACAAAGTCAAAACAAAGTTATTTTTATTCTAATGCTGAATTTCCAATACTTTGGCCACTTGATGTGAAGAACTGACCCATTGGAAAATACCTTGATGCTGGGCAAGATTGAAGGCAGGAGGAGAAGGGGACGACAGAGGATGAGATGGTTGGATGGCATCACTGACTCAATGGACATGAGTTTGAGTAAGCTCCGGGAGTTGGTGATGGACAGGGAAGCCTGGTGTGCTGCAGTCCATGAGATTGTAGAGAGTTGGACGTGACTGAGTGGCTGAACTGAACTAATAATAAATAGTTAGGAATGCAGAAATTTAAAAAATATATCCAATAGCTCCCAGAAATGTGAAATACAAATTTAGCAAAAATCCATATACAGAATCTTTAGTTAAAAACTACAAAAAAGCAATGAAAATAGAGGTCTAAATGATGACATAATAGGATCATGGGATGCAAGATTGAATGTAGTAAAGATGTCATTCTTCCACAATTTATCTGTAGATTTAATGCATTTCCCATAATATTAGGTTGGTGCAAAAGTAATTGCAGGGTTTGCATTACTGAAGTTTGCTGTTTGATATTGGAATATATTCTGAATAAATGTGGTTATGTTATACATCATTTTAATGCACACTTCTCGCTTTATGGTTTTTTCCTAATGACTTATTACTTGCTGTTTGTTTTATATTTATTTTAGACTATGGAAATGATGTTAGGCAAAAAGCAAATTCAAGCGATTTTCTTGTTTGAGTTCAAAATGGGTCGTAAAGCAGGGAAGACAACTCACAACATCGATAATGCATTGGGCTTACCCGGTGACTCAGTGGTAAAGAATCTGCCTGTCAATACAGGAGATGCGGGACACTCGAGTTTGATCCCTGGGTCAGGAAGATCCCTTGGAGAAGGGAATGGCAACCCACTCCGTGATTCTTGCCTGGAGAATCCCATGGACAGAGGAGCCTGGCGGGCTACAGTCCATGAGGTCACAAAGAGTCAGACACAATTGAGAACTGAGCAGCAGC
Source organism: Bos taurus (assembly GCF_002263795.3). Classification (NCBI taxonomy): domain Eukaryota; kingdom Metazoa; phylum Chordata; class Mammalia; order Artiodactyla; family Bovidae; genus Bos; species Bos taurus. The sequence goes on along the minus strand of NC_037351.1, from coordinate 20,553,254 downwards.
AGCAGCATCCTATCGAATAGTCAAAATGTAGTATTAGATCCATTGCATATCTGTGTGAAAAAAGAACATCCATCTAAATCACACAATTCCTATAAAAATTATGTCAAAATGGATCATATATCTAAATATTAATTTTTTTTTAAGAAAATAAACGAATTGTGACTTTGTTTGGGCAGAAGGCTCTCTGCACTTTGTGTCTTAAGAGTCTTTCATCGTGTGTGTCTGTCCAGTAGCTAATTGATGTGTGACCTCAGGGACATCCTTGATATGACTGACCCTTATTGATTGAGCACTCTGACAAAGACTGCTCTAACTCAGTCCCTACAACACCTCTGCAGAATAGGTACTATAGTCTTACTGTCTCACTTTTGAGATGAGGGAACAGAAGCACAGAAAGGTAATAAAAATTCCTCGAGAAAATCCCAAGAGCAGCGTAACAACAAATGGCCTGTTCTCTCTCTTCAGACCTGTGCTGTCATTAGGCACGACCACCACTCTGTTCTGACATTCTGATACTCCTCACCCTTCTTCAAAATGGAAATCGGTAATTTTTGTGACCCAGACCATCTACTTTTCCTTTCTTTTTCTTTTCCCTCTTGTGTGAGTTTTATTCACAGGCCCTCATCCAGGCCGGTGGTTTTTTTCTTTTGGAAGCTTAGTGTGATTTTTAACCCACCTAAATCTATTTAGCGCCATCTAGTGTCTGCATTGGGTTTTGCAGGAAGGAGCTCATTGGTTTTAGGGTGGGCTCTGGTGCAGGGAGATCTAGCTTGAAAGCTTTTGTGTCTGACAATATTCTGACAAACCAGCGTGATCAGAAACTTGAATTCCATTAGATGTGGACTTTCTGGTGACTTTCTTCCTCCAAAGTGGGAACTTAATAGAACCTTGAAGGGAAACAGATCATGGAGAGAAAACTTACAGAAATTCTCACTTTGACTCCCTTTCCGTAGTGATGCCCTGGTTTGCTGGGCTTTCTGCAATACCAGAGGCCCTGAGAAGTTAGTGGGGAGACTGTAGTTCCTGGCTTTTCAGCCTTGGGAAGCGGGAAGGGTCCCCCAAGGGATGCATCTTCCAGAGACTATAAACAGTCCTCATTGTCTCCCCCTGTGCCATTGATTTAGAAGATGCTAAAGTCTGTGTTAGTTGCTCAGTCATGTCCGAGTCTGAAACGCTATGGACTGTACCCCAACAGGCTCTTCTGTCCATGGAATTCTCCAGGCAAGAATAGAGGAGTGGGTAGCCTATCCTTTTTCCAGGGGATCTTCCTGAGGCAGATTCTTTACATCTGAGCCACCAGGGAAGCCTAGCATCTGAATTTGCTTCTTCAACAGTGGAACTCGAATGGGAAAAGGACAGTGATGCAAACTCCTCTTCCCCAGAGGTTTGCCAGTTTGTTTTGGAAGGGAGAGGAAGAAAGAAAAAGAAAAGGGAAAAAATGGGGCAGGAAGTGCTGAATTCTCAGAACTCTTCCATGAAGTGGGAGCTTGATTTTACTGAAGGAGGGAGGGGTATGCTGAGAGGGGTAGGCTAGTAAAAAAATTCTAAAAACCAGGAAAAGCACTTAACACTTTGCATTATACGGTTATTTAGTTCCTTCTTGTGTATCTGTTTGCTTTCCCATTAGAGAAGTAATAGGTACTTCTAATGAAAAACAAGGAAAACAAAAAAGTAGAAGAAAATATATCCAAAAAACATATATCCTGTCATAATGCTTAATATATCATGGGGTTTCCTTTCCTTCAATGCTTGAGGATCTTAGTATTTTATTGAATTATATAATGTTTCTCATTTTCTACTTTTAAACTATTTTTATCAGAAACAGCTCACAAGTTAGGACATAGCTTTGGTAAACTACTCTGTATGCAGCGTTCTAGTGGATTTTATATATGTGGATGTGTGGATTTTAGTTGATGCTTTGATGTTATACATGACACTTTGGTGCATATCTTTGCTTCATCCTTTTTCCTCCCTTAGGGTTATTCTCTTAGGATAGATTGCTGAAATCACATTGGCTGAGCAGGAGCTTTGAGAGGACTTTCAGGCTCTGAGTAGAGACATAGGGAAGCCACCTGTCCTGGCTGGACTTGGACTTAGCCACTTGGTAGTGATGGAGCTTGGGAGCCCTTTTCAGAGCCTTAGTTTTTCCTCTGTCAGATGAAGGTAATAATACCTCCTATACAGCCTGGCTCTCATATTAATAACATATATACATCCCTGCCCCCCTCAGATCTTGGGACACGGTAGACACTAAATGGTAACTATTGAAACTATTTTTAAAACAATTACAGCACTAAATAGACATATTGCAGGACTTGTACAGTTTGCCCTGATGCCAGGAATGTGTGAAGTTAATTATTTAACCTCTGCAGCAGTTGATGACTAATCATTTCTTTCAAAAATGTCTTTGATAATTTAAGTAAGAATGCTACCTCACTACTGTTTTATTTTGCATTTTTATTACAGTAAGAATGAACAACTTTACTATTGTAAACTAGTTTGTCTTCCCTCTTGTCATTGTTCAGTCACTAAGTCGTGTCCAACTCTTTGCAACCCCGTGGACTGCAGCACGCCCTGCTTCCCTGTCCTTCACCATGTCCCAGAGTTTTCTCAAACTCATGTCCATTGAGTCGGTGATGCCATTCAACCATCTCATCCTCTGTCACCTCCTTCTCCTTTTGCCCTCAATTTTTCCTAGCATCAGGGTCTTTTCCGTGAGTTGGCTCTTCACATCAGGTGGCCAAAGTATTGGAGCATCAACTTCAGCATCAGTCCTTCCAATGAATTTTTAGGATTGACTGGTTTGATTTTGGCTTTTTTATATTGGTGTTGAGTATTTTCTTATCAACTTATAAAATAAATCATTTAAACCTTTATCATATTTGCTCTCATGTGTCCATTTATCTAGCATTATGTTTTTATATCAAAGTTTGATTTTCTTTGTGTATTATGTACTTTTTCTCATCAGGATAAGAATGTGGTTGTAATTGTGATCTCCTCATTATAAATTTTGTAGATGAATTTTTTTTGGCCTGTAATATTTCTTGCAAATAATGACAGTTTTATGTATTAATTTCTAACCATCCTATCTTTCATTATTATTATTCATGTCTTGTTATGTTTGCCTGAAACTCTCTAGCAAGGTATTAAATAATCATAGGATTAGTGGGCATCATTTTAAAATCACTTCTGATTTTAACAGGAGTATCTCTAATGTTTTGCCACCAAATAGGATATGAATCCGGTATTTCCAAAAATATACTGCTTATTGTGTCAAGAATATGTTCAATTAATTGCTTAAAAATTTGAGTTTTTACATATACAAGAACATACTTTTCCTCAGAATGATTATGTGATTTTGTTATTTATTAGATAAAATAATAATAAATTTTCTGACATAACACATATATTTGTATGCTTAGAATTAGTGTATACTCACATGTCGTGTTTTATTTACTGTTTTCAATCAACACTATTTCATCTGAACTGCTTCCTACAACCTGCATATAAAGTTGTGTGTGTGTTAAGCATAAAAGAAAGAATATAGGAAAAATATATCAACATGTTAAGAATAATTCTAAATTATGAGATTATGAATTATTTTCATTTCACACCTCTTACTTTAAGTTTTCTAAAATGAGATATTCTACTATTACCAGGAAAAAAGTGTTGCCAAAAGTGTCAATGCCATGCCAATTAATTATGTCTTAAATAAGATTTAGGAGGTCAGATGTGATTCAATGAAGCCTATTTAGAGTATATAACCTTTGTTTATTGATTTTCTAGACATCAAATTATTTTGAAACTAAGGGAACTGAAAAAATGGAGTTAGTATTTGTTTAAAAAGTGTAATAATATTTTTTATGGATAATGACAATATGTGGTGACTGTATTCTCCTTAACTAAGAATTTATTTGGTATTGACAAATGTTTTCATGATATCTTGACATTTTAAAACCCCAAAATCCTTAGAAAGGATTACAAATAATACTTAAATACATATTTATCTCCTATCTAAGGATTCAAATAAACTTAGGATGGTTCCATAGCATCTGGGACAAGCCTGACCATAGGCTGGGGCACTGGACAGGTTGCTTTGAGAACCTCTCTCCGTAACCAGAGGCCACGACCCAGACACCGTCTCATCCATATCTGTGTCCTGTCTGGGACTTCACACAGATATAGAAACTGAAAACATGCATTTATACATCAAGGCACAGAGAAGCAACAGTCACTGGATTTGGTGCCTTAATTGCATCTTCCAGATGCCAGGAATAGCCTTTGTTTCTTGTGTAGTGGTCCACACTTTCTGCGGTGAGATTTCGCTAATTTCAGAGCTCAGGAATCAAACCAGAAGATCAAATCTTCAGATTTGATCATTAACATACAGTGTACTTAAAGTGTGAGAATCTCACTTGACATTATGATCACTGGAGATGTTATTTACTTGCTTCTTTCTCTCTTCTCCTCTTTAGCTTTGGGCCAGATTATGTTGTACGTGGATGGGATGAATGGAGTAATAAACCACAATGAAACCATTCAGTGGCTGTATACTCTCATTGGGTCAAAGGTAAGAGATTATGGTTGAACGTTTTATTTGGTTTGTATGTCATACACCTCTCTTTTTGTTGTGCTCTCTGGGATGGTTTTATAAAAAGAAGTCCTTATTTAGCTCCATGCCAGCCCTGTCAGAACACAAACAAGGACTATGATTTTATAGATTAAAAAAAAATATCCAAATTGCAAAGAACTTAATTTTTTATGCATTTTAGTTATTTTCTTTTAAGCTTTTTTTTTAAGTTTTTGGCTGCCCGTGCAGCATATGGGGTCTTAGTTCCCCAACCAGGGATAGAACCTGGCAGTGGAAGGGTCTTAACCACTGAAATAGCCCGGAAGCCCCTTCTCTTAATTGTTAATCAAATACTTTTGGCACCTTTGGTTTTTAACATTTAATTAAAACATTAGGCAATGGATAGAGCATTAATCTTGCCAGTGGTAAAGCCAATGTGTGCGTGCTCAGTCGTGTCTTGACTCTTTTTGACCTCATAGACTATAGCCCGCCAGGCTCCTCTGTTCATGGAATTTTCCAGGCATGAAGACTGGAGTGGGTTGACATTCATCTTACCTGCTGTATTTCATGTTTAATATGGTTAGTTACTTAAGTATATGTATGCTGTATATATGTATATGCATATTCCTGTATGTATAGATGAAAGAATCTGAGACTGCCTTTCAATTCTGCCGTCAATTATAAAAGTGACCAATGTTGACTCACAATTTACCCAGGCGCCATGGTAAGTGCTTTTCAGGCATTATTGCGTTTAATACACACGAGGCTACTCTAAGGTAAATAACGTCCCCATTTTGTAGTTGAGGAACTCGTGCTTGGTTATGAAGATCTCTCTAGTTTCCCCCACAGATCTTGGCCTGTGTCTGTCTGGCAGTGCCTTGGCTGTGAGTCCCCGCTTCCTGGGGCCACGGCCCCAGGGAGGAAGATCCGCCGTGACACTCGAGGGGTGCTGGAAGCTGAGGGAGCCTCTAGCGTCGCCCTCTCTAGATTCTCAGGTGGGGCCATGACGAACCTGGCTGGAGGCAGACTTGGAGGAAGTCAGAAGGGATCCCATCTTGAGCAGAAGCCAGTGAATCCAGGCTGGACTGTGGTCAGCCTGTGGCGTGAGGCATCATGGTGGACATCATGGTGATGAGAGTAGGCAGCAAGGTCAAGTGGGGAAGACGTCGGGGCGTGGGTGGGGAATTTCAACCTGACTTAGACATGTTGCAGAGTCTGCACAGCTTCCTGGGGGTCCCTGCAGAACCTGTGGTCACCCCAGGCTTCCCCATCCCTATGTTCCCTGCCACCCTCACTGTGGCGAGCCTGCTGAGGCCGGTGGGCACCAGCCCTGGGCTCTCGGCAGAGTCACAGTCCTTGGTGTGTGATACCCACTGGGTCCCAGGCCCTTGGTTGACCCTCAAATCTCTGCTCACTTTTCCTTTTCCAGTATTATTTTTAATAGAATCTCCTCTCCCACTTTATAATAGAAGCAGTTATGGTTTTTCTTAGAAGACTGAAAATCTTTTCTTCTCCTTCTCTTTTTTCTTCCTCCCCCTCTTCTCTTTAAACACCTGGCTCCATTTTCTTTGGAAAATGGATGTGCCTTTATTTACAAAGTGCTTTAGGTGACCTTACAAGCTGAGTGGCATGGCGGGCCTACTGGGTTGATTTCGCAGGGTGAGGGAAGATATGTATCTCATATCCTGCTTCAGTGTTGTCTGATTTTTTCTCCCTTCTGCTGAGTCTCCTTAACCTTCATGCTCATTTGGAAGCTGCTCCTTCCCCTGGGCTCTCTGCATGGTCTCGAGGACCCCAAAAGCTAGGGAGATGGGAGATTTTGCAATGAAAGCTCACTTTATTATGGTCATAATAAAATGCCAACAACCAACCCTATTTAGAAACAGGAATAAAACCTAGCAGCAACGCTTGTTACAGGAAAACTGACCACCTTTTAGCTCATAACCAGGAAGGAGTAGAGGAAGGGTAAGATCCTGGTGGGGGGAGTGTGAGGGGAAAAAAGGACAAGAAAGGCATGGAGAAGAAGAGAGAAGGGGAAAAGGATGAGAGGAGAGACCAGGACCAGGAAGAAAAAGAGAGGAGAAAAAGGAAATGGCTCCTAATGGAAATGGCTCTGTCTGCTCAGTAGACGGGAGGAAGGCTCACAGCCTTCAGTGTTGCAGCAGCATCCTGTCGACTTTTCTTAGGCATCATTCTGCAAGGAAAATAAACACTGGGAAAGGAATATATGGGACATCTTTATTGATTTCCAAATAACATGGGGAAATCATGAAATTCAAAGCCCCCAGGAATGAGATGTTTCCCCTCTCCTTTCCCTGTGCAGCATACATGGTGTTTGGGACCCTGGGCATCTCTCTCAGGCAGGGCATTTGCCTCCCCCACCCAGGCACTCGGAGCATCGGCAGTGATAGATCACTGCTGGATCCTTCTTCCATCTTTCATTTTCCCTACAATGGTCTCTAGCTCCTGTGTTCAATACCAGACCAGGCACTATGTGGAGAAGAAAATAGAGCCAAGACTCAGCCTAAGCCTTGGGGCTGTTGGTGTTGTTGGAAAGGGGACGGTGGGTATTGCTCAGAGCCTGTGTCTACTCTGTGATGTCACAGGAAGGTCTCAGCTGACCCTGCAAGGAGTGCTCAGTTTCAGACGACTGGCTGAAAGTCAACAGGGGCAGCAGCCCCCAAGTGCAGGTCTAATGAGATCACTTCTTTACAAAACCAGTATGGTAGCGTCAACACTCCCCCTCACCCCCATGCCTGGAGAATGAGATCTCTGCCAAGAACAGGTGAACCAACATCAAATCCTTAAGTTTTGAGAGAGAAGCCTCAGCCTCTCCTTTAACATACGGTTTGGGTGGTATGGCCACAGAGGTTTTCCTGATTCAAATTAAATTAAGAAATAAGGAAAGCCAGGGGTCCTAGGTTTTTCTTTTGACTAAGATTTCTCAGAACCTGAAGAACAGGAACCCTGAGGTCCTGTTGTTTGTGCCTTAAACAGGCACAGAGTTGATGTTGGAATCCTGGGTTAGAGAAACCTTGCCATCCTGTTCTCATAATTCTTCATTTTCCTTCCATGAAAGGCAACAAGATGTGTCTGCCAGCGGGCCGTTATGCAATATTTGCAGGTATTTGAGTCTCATAACCAGAGGAGGAAACGATCCATTTGCAGCCAAATAATTACGTTTTAAAAGAAAGAAAAAGTGTTTTCAATAATATGTTTCATTCTGTTTACAAAAATCCATCTTTAAACTTCCCAGTCAGAAGCAGATGCTAACCTCATGACTTTTCACAAATATGGATTTTTTTCCCTCTTCATATATCTGGAAGTCTCATTAACTGGGGTAAGGTGATTCAGCTTGTACAGTATAACCTTTCGTTATTATCATACAGAGAATCTGTTTTTCTTTATCTGTATGGATCGCCTTCTGGCCATGGGGGAGGCCCCAGTAGCCCATAACCTCCTTGTAGGTTTCATGACCTCCTGATATTGTCATGAAACCTGCCCTTTCTATGTTGCTGTCACTGCATTTTTCTGTCAGCCCATTGCAGCTCATTCTTCCAGCTGTGTCCCAAATTGCTGGTCATAGATCTCCAGACTTACTTTGTGCTGTGTGGGGATGGCCCTGCATCCTGACTGCCACGTGGCACAGCTGCTAAACCTGAGTCAAGGGGAGCTCTGGCCACAAGGCCCTTGTCTCACACACACACACACGTTCTTATACACCTTAGAGAGCCACGCTCCCCACTCCCACAACAAATACACACACACACACACACACACACACACACACACATTCTTATACACCTTAGAGAGCCATGCTCCCCACTCCCACAACAAATACACACACACATACACACAAACACACATATACGCACACACTGGGGACGCTGCTCAAAGTTTCTTGTTAGGACAGTAAGATGGTGAGAAGTAACACTGGGTGTGTAAGATGGAGGTGGTGGGAGAAGAAATTGACAGGGATAGGGAGCTAGGGACCTAGCATGCTATCAAAGCCCTGAGGTAGTGAGACCTGGCTAAGAATTGCAGCAGAAACTGATGAAACTCTGGAGACATTTTGTAGAATAGCTTCCTAGGACTGGGTTTCTGCATGTAGAAAAACAGCATGAAGAATCAAAGCGAGGGTCATAGTTTTGAACCTGGGCAGCTAGGACTATGGCATTGCCTCCAGCAGAAGTAGGCGTGGTGGTGGTGGTGCTTAGTCGCTCAGTCATGTCTGACTGTGACCCCATGGACTGTAGCCTGCCAGGCTTCTCTGTCTATGGGATTTTCCTGGTAGGAATACTAGAGTGGATTTCCATTTTCTCCTCCAGGGGATCTTCCTGACCCAGGGATTGAACCTGAGTCTCCGTGTTGCAGGTGAATTCTTAACCATTGAGCAACAGGGCATTCCCCAAGCAGGAAGAGAAAATTCGGCAGTTGGGATTCAGTAGCTGGAAAGCTCTGACATACTGAGTAAGATGAAGGCCGTGTCCCTTAGGAGAGCTAAACAGGTGTATCCATGGTGCCAGGAAGTGCTGGCTGGTTGTAAAGTAGAGGAGGTTTCGTGAACCCTTTGATCATGGTCATTGGCATGTCACTGCCAGTGTGATCTGCTCAGATGACCCACAGGTGGGTGAGATCTAAAGTGCTTTTTCATTTTTAATTTTTTTGGTTAATTGTTTTGAGATAATTGTATGTTCACATATAATTGTTAGAAATAATACCTAGAGATCCTGTGTAATCTTTACCCAGCTTTCTCCAAAGATAACATCCTGCAATACTGTACTACAGCATCGCAAATCAGGCAGTTGAGGGTTTGGTACAGTCAAGAGACAGAACGTGTCCATCACCAACAGGAGCCCGAATATCACTTGCCTCCTATTCCCACCCAAACCTAAATCTCTGGCAACCATTAACCTGTTCTTCATTTCTATACTTTGGTGGTTTCAATAAGGTTATATGGAAGGTAGGGGCCACAGCATGTAACCTTTTGGAGTTAGCTTTTTTTCACTCAGCATAATTATCTGGAGACTCACTGAAGTGCTTTTTGAGTAATGTAATATCAAGTAGAATTCTAGCCTTGGAGAGATGGCAAAATCTTGTTCAAGATGTTCCTGACATTCACCAGCCACACTCCCGATACTTCAGCAGAGCAAGTGCCATTTCCCTCAAACTGCCTTTACTGGACACTGGAACTGTGGGAAAGCCTTACTTGTGGGGACCCACCTCTACCTTTCTGTCATTAACCAAATGCTTTGCACTGCTTTCTAGAATAACACACACTCACTTCCCCATGGAAATACTCTTAAAGTGTTTAAAGACAGATACTATGCCATCTTGACTCATTGGAAAAGACCCTGATGCTGGGAAAGATTGAAAGCAGGAGGAGAAGGGGACGACAGAGGGTGAAATGGTGGGATGGCATCACCAACTCAATGGACATGAGTTTGAGTGAACTCTGGGAGTTGGTGATGGACAGGGAGGCCTGGCATGCTGCAGTCCATGGGGTTGCAAAGAGTCAGACACGACTGAGTGACTAAACTGAACTGATTATGCCATCCTGTCCAAGTTAAATTTGATGGTCTCCACAGACAGTCCTTGGGGATGTAGTTTGTAGTTCCTCATTGTGTGGGGTAGCAGTTTCTCTGTCCATCCAGTGCAAAGGATCTTACTTTGGTAAGATCCCAGAATACAGTGTCCCCCTTCTATAAATCCCATCTCTGCATTCAGCGGCAGCCCTGGGTGCTAGCTCCAATCAAACTAATAATTCACTAAACCTCCTAGGTTTTGTTTTGTTTTTCACTTATTTACATTTGCCAATTTCTTCCATTCTGCATCTCTGTGATTGTTTAACACCTAAATGTGGAGCTTTGATTTTTTTCCCATTAATTTCAGGCTAGAGTTCCAACCTCAAGATCATATTCACTCAGGAAAGGAAAGCTTTAGGCTTTAAATGCTTTTTACTTCCAGCATTTCCATTTGATTCTTATAGTTTCCCTTTGCTGAAATTTATCATCTGTTCATGCATGGTGTATACCTTTTCCATTAGTCTTTAACATTTTAATCATTGTGAATTTTATAGTTCCAATATTGAGCCAAATCTATTGATGGCTTTGTTTCTTGTTAGAAAGGGTAGGGAATTGGGACTTTTTTATACATCTTGTGATTTTTTTGTTGAAAGCTTGGTATGTATGGGATAGTATAGGCTAACGTAGGTAGTATTTATGCCTATAAATGGGCACATCTCTAATACTAAGCTATTAGAGTAGAGAGGTTTTCAGTTTTCTCTCAAGGGGAGCAGGGCTTGGGTTTTGCTGTTGCTGTATTATCTTCCTTTACCACCCGTTTCCAAGTTCTTTTAAGTAATTGTGCTTGAGATGAGAACTGGCTTGCTAGAGAGTTTTTCTCAATGTTGCCTTTTCACTGTGAGCTTTAAACATTTTCTACACATCTGAGTCTCAGAGGGAGGTCAATCTCCATGCTCCTGCCTCTCTCCAAGTGGAACCTGCTGTGGCCTGGTGCTTCCAGAACTGAACTTTCTCTATTGCCTTTGTTTCCCACATTGGTCTTCAGCAAGGTCATATGCCTCTTATTAATTACACAGTCATTAAATGTTAGGTTTTTGAAATACTACAATAATACAGGAAAATAGTGTAGGAAAATTAGAAGGAAATGTACAAAGTTTAAAATCCTTATGTAATAGCACTTCAGGTGATTTTCACTTTATTTTTGTATTTCTGAAGTTTGGTATAAAGAGAATATATTACTCTTAGAATCATAAAAAAATCAGTAAAAATTTTAAAAGGTTATTTTTTAATATCAAGATTTCATACTACACCAATAAACTGGGTTTGAGGTGGGACTGTCTCAGTGGTCCTGTCCCTCCCTCAGTGGTAGGAGAACTCTAAAAGGTCTCTCCTGAGGGATGTGTTCTTGCCCCTGTCCCAGCAACACAAAGTCTTATTCTTTTCCCTTCTACTACACTACCTGTGCTTCTGGGGCAACAAGATTTGCTATCCTGCCCTGCAGCTTACGGCTTTTGTGTCATAGAGGAGAAGACTCGGGATGTGGTTTCCTGCCTGTCCAGGTAGTCTGTGGCTGCTCCCTTCCTCCTATGGGTTGTTTGCTGTTCTTGACCCTAGAGTGCAGGCTCAGGAGCTGTGGTATCTGGGCTCAGTTGCTTCATGGCATGTGGAATCTTCCCAGACCAGGGATCAAACCAGTGTCGCCTACATTGGCAGGCAGATTCTTAACCTCTTGACCAACCAAATTCCATGTTTTAATACAGGTTCAATTTGGGGCTTCCCCAATAGCTCAGTTGGTAAAGAATCCACTGCAATGCAGGAGACACTGGTTTGATTCCTGGGTCGGGAATATCTACTGGAGAAGGGATAGGCTACCCATTCCAGTATTCTTAGACTTCCCTTGTGGCTCAGCTGGTAAAGAATCTGCCTGCAATGTGGGAGACCTGGATTTGATCCCTAGGTTGGGAACATCCTCTGGAGAAGGGAAAGGCTACCCAGTCCAGTATTCTGGCCTGGAGAATTCCATGAACTGTGTAGTCCGTGGGGTCGCAAAGAGTCGGACACGACTGAATGACTTTCACTCACTCAGTCAAGTAATATTTGTGTCAGAGATATTATGGATACAAAGAGCCACTCTCCCCTTTATGGGTATTGCTCTTCTACTGGTTATTCGGCTCCATACACCCAGAAATCCCTGGAGGAGGAAATAGCAACTCACTCCAGCATCCTTGCCTGGAGAATCTCATGGACTGGAGTGCCTGGCATTCTACAGTCTATGGGGTCAGAAAGAGTCGGACACGACTGAGCAACTGAGCACGTAGGCACACACCCAGAAAACTAATTCTCACTGATTTGATCTCTTGGATACCCCCATAATCTAAGTGGAAGAAAAAGAAAAAAAAAGGAAATTTTACTAGTCATTGTTTGGGGGGAATTTACTAGTAGTTGACACCAGAGGTTGGAGTCACACCTTAAAGGAACCAGCACACTGAGGGGACCCCAAGATCCAGAATGGGTCCCCAGCCACAGGGCTGGAACAGCATTTTTTTTTGTCATTCCACTCTGAGATGATTAGCTTCAGGGAGCTGATTTGTGGTAGGAACCACAACTCTCCAAAGGCTTATTGATAAACCAGAACTGCAGCTTACAAATTTACATAGTCAAGATCCCTTATGAATGTAAATGGGAGGAAACAGGAATGAAGTGGGACTCTGAACCTTCTTCCCTTTGGGGGCATGTGGCCAAGCACTTGCAGCTGTGTTCCCTCTTCTGGGAAATGGGTGGCTCTAATATGGAAGAACATCTGGAATGATGTAAAAGCTTCACTGTGGCCGATGTGCTGTTCCTTGGACAGAGATGTTCTAGGAGAGTTGGGTGAACAGGACGACTGAAAAAAGCATAAGCTTCCAGGAGCCCGCTGGACAGAGATGTTCTAGGAGAGTTGGGTGAACAGGACGACTGAAAAAAGCATAAGCTTCCAGGAGCCCGCTGGGAGCAGCCCTACCAGCTCAGGTCATCCTTTGCCAGCACTGCTGACCCCATCCCTGCAGCCTCTCTCTACCTGCCAGTACTCATCTGCCAGCCCTTCTCCGTCCATTTTAGGAGATGACAGCTGACCAGCACACTCGGGCTAACAGCACTTTCACATTCCTGAGCTTGGCAGTTGTTCATTGTCATGTTTCCAGGGCTGGTTATTTACATAAGAAAGTTATTCAGCTTTGATCAGTCACCTCAGACATGCAGATGACACCACCCTTATGGCAGAAGTGAAGAGGAACTCAATAGCGTCTTGATGAAAGTGAAAGAGGACAGTGAAAAACTTGGCTTAAAGCTCAACATTCAGAAAACTAAGATCGTGGCATCCAGTCCCATCACTTCATGGGAAATAGATGGAGAAACAGTGGAAACAGTGTCAGACTTTATTTTTGGGGGGCTGCAAAATCACTGCGGATAGTGATTGCAACCATGAAATTAGAAGATGCTTACTCCTTGGAAGGAAAGTTATGACCAACCTAGATAGCATATTAAAAAGCAGAGACATTACTTTGTCAACAAAGGTCCGTCTAGTCAAGGCTATGGTTTTTCCAGTGGTCATGTATGGATGTGAGAGTTGGACTATAAAGAAAGCTGAGCACCAAAGAATTGATGCTTTTGAACTGTGGTGCTGGAGAAGACTCTTGAGAGTCCCTTGGACTGCAAGGAGATCCAACCAGTCCATCCTAAAGGAGATCAGTCCTGGGTGTTCATTGGAAGGACTGATGCTAAAGCTGAAACTCCAATACTTTGGCCGCCTGATGCGAAGAGCTGACTCATTTGAAAAGACCCTGATGCTGGGAGGGATTGGGGGCAGGAAGAAAGGGGACGACAGAAGATGAGATGGCTGGATGGCATCACCGACTCGATGGACATGAGTTTGGGTGAACTCCGGGAGTTGGTGATGGACAGGGAGTCCTGGCGTGCTGCGATTCGTGGGGTCACAAACAGGCGGACATGACTGAGCGACTGAACTGGGCTGAACTGAACTGATTACTCAGAGAAGAATACCCACTCCAGTACTCTTGCCTGGAAGGTCCCACGAATGGAGGAGCCTGGTGGCTACAGTGCATGGGGTCGCAAAGAGTAGGACACAACTGAGCGACTTCCCTTTCACTTTTCACTTTCCTGCATTGGAGAAGGAAATGGCAACCCACTAACCCACTCCAATGTTCTTGCCTGGAGAATCCCAAGGACAGAGGAGCCTGGTGGGCTGCTGTCTATGGGGTCGCACAGAGTTGGACACGACTAAAGTGACTTAGCAGCAGCAGCAGCAGAAGAGAAGAATATGTGTCCCATTTGCCTGTGGCTTATGTTTTTGCACCAGAGGGAAAGCTGGGGTACCCTATAGTATGGTAGAAATCAGATTAGCCTTGGTTTTCTTTGACTTCCTCTAGAAGTTAGCTGTGTGACCAGTCACAGAGTCTTCTGAACCAGGAGGTTTTGTATCTGAAGCTGGGGATAAGCACCACTCTGGTTGATTTCCCCCCTTCATTTTGAAGGTACTGTGGCAGTGTTCCCTGTGGCAGTGTTCCCTAAGGCAGTGTTTTAGTGCACGGTTTTGGTAGTGCTTTCGGTTCAGTTCAGTCACTCAGTCGTGTCCGACTCTCTGTGACCCCATGAATCGCAGCACGCCAGGCCTCCCTGTCCATCACCAACTCCCAGAGTCCACCCAAACCCATGTCCATTTAGTTGGTGATGCCATCCAGCCATCTCATCCTCTGTCGTCCCCTTCTCCTCCTGCCCTCAATCCCTCCCAACATCAGGGTTTTTTCAAATGAGTTAGCTCTTCGCATCAGGTGGCCAAAGTATTGAGTTTCAGCTTCAAAATCAGTCCTACCAATGAATACCCAAGACTGATCTCCTTTAGGATGGACTGGTTGGATCTCCTTGCAGTCCAAGGGACTCTCAAGAGTCTTCTCCAACACCACAGTTCAAAAGCATCAATTCTTTGGTGCTCAGCTTTCTTTATAGTCCAACTCTCACATCCATACATGACCACTGGAAAAACCATAGCCTTGACTAGACGGACCTTTGTTGGCAAAGTAATATCTCTGCTTTTTAATATGCTATCTAGGTTGGTCATAACTTTCCTTCCAAGGAGTAAGTGTCTTTTAATTTCATGGCTGCAATCACCATCTGCAGTGATTTTGGAACCCCAAAAAATAAAGTCAGCCACTGTTTCCACTGTTTCTCCATCTATTTTCCATGAAGTGATGGGACTGGATGCCATGATCTTAGTTTTCTGAATGTTGAGCTTTAAGCCAAGTTTTTCACTGTCCTCTTTCACTTTCATCAAGAGGCTTTTTAGTTCCTCTTCACTTTCTACCATAAGGGTGGCATCATCTGCGTATCTGAGGTTATTGATATTGGGTGAAGTGCTTAGATAACAACAATGGATTTATGTTACCTGTTATCAGCTAACTCTTCATAGTTACACTGAGAAATGTATCCCAAAAGAAATTTAGCAAGTGGATGTTTTTTGGTCTTATTCACTTTTAGACATTATTCTTTACAGAAACCTCCAGGTAAGCCCCAGTACTTTATCTCAATAGAAGAACATGTCCTTTTACAGCATTATTTACTATTTTGACATTTATTTGAATTATTTTTGAATTTTTGTTTTTGTTGTTCAGTTGCTACATTGTGTCCACCTCTTTGCAACCCCACGGACTGTAGCATGCCAGGCTCCTCTGTCCTCCACTGTCTCCTGGAGCTTGCTCAAACTCATGTCCTTTGAGTTGGTGATGCCATCCAACCACCTCGACCTCTGCTGGTGCCTCCTGCTTTTGCTTTCCATCCTTCCCAGTATCAGGGTCTTTATTTTTGAATAGTCTTCTGTATTTGACATTCTGCAAGATTTTCTGACAGCAAGTAAGTAAAAGTTTGAGGGGTTCCCAGCCCCACAATTGGCTACTCCATTAATCACCAAGATGGTTCCCTTTCTGCAAATTGCATTGGATCATACATGGGTTGGCCATTAGGCCCTGAAGCCACAGCACATGGGTTTGATGTGAGTGGCTTCCTGTCCTGGCAGGTGTGCCAGCTTTGGGGTCTACACCTCTCCCCCACAGACACCTGAAAGCCTTGGCTCAGAAGTTTGGACTCAGGGAGAGTATTTTGGCCTATACTTTATTTCTGATAAGATCAACCTCATTCTTATGATGACAGCACAAAAGGGGAGAGATTTGAACCCCAAGATGTCTGAGGGCCCATTCTGAGCTTTTTGCTTAGAAATTCTGAGCTTGAGTATATGTCTTTGGAATAAAGCATTTAAGAGAAGTTTGATAAATATCTTAAGTCACTTGAATTTTGTTGTTGTTCTTGTTAAAATATTCAGTATAGTCTTAGTTCTGGTTAGCTTGTAAACAGTGTGGCAAAGCTTTGAGGATCAAGTTACCCTCCAATTTCTAATTCAGTTTTAATAACCAGCATCCACTTCTATAACATGCTTTTTTTAGGGGAAAATGAAACAGATAGAATGAAGCATGTCTTTCAAACCCCCTTTATAATTTAAATCCTGAGGTTTGGAAATTGTTTTCTTTCTATGGTTGCTGAATTTTTAAAAGAGTAGGAATTTGGAGACTTGGGGGAATACTTTGATTTCTACTTCATAAGCAACGTATTTGACCTGCTAAGTGAAGTTCTTGGTCTTCTCTAAGTACCATAAAACGTGAAGGGAGTTCCAGTTTGCTTTTTTATTTGTTTATTTCAGATTGTGCTGGGTCTTTGTTGCTGTGCGGGCTTTTCTCTATGCGACGAGCTGGGGTACTCTCCAGTTGCGGTGCACCCGCTTCTCGCTGCGGTGGCTTCGTTGTCGCACAGCATGGGCTCTGGGGTGCTCAGGTTCGTTAGTTGTGGCTCCCGGCTGTAGAGCGCAGGCTCAGTAGTGTGGCACACGGGCTCAGTTGCCCCCAGGCATGTGAGATCTTCCCAGATTAGGGATCGAGCCTTTGTCTCCTGGATTCACAGGCAGTTTCTTTACCACTGAGCCAGGAGGGAAGCCCTCTAGTTTGCTTTTAAGAGCAGAATTATTGAGGAACTGCCTCTTACTCCTTTTCCATAACAACTGGTGGTTACAGTTTATCTAAACCCTAGATAGCCAGGTTCTGTACAGGCTGACTCCATGCCCTCCTTGTGGGCTGAAAATTAAACAACAGCAACAACAAAACCAGCCAAGCCCTATGGACACCATCGTCCTACTCAGTCCCCGCCTCCCTGACGTGGAGGTGACACTGGAGTCCCAGGTTGTCCGTGGGACCTCCCTGGTCTTCCGAAGCCCCACGGCCTCCACTTTATGCTGTGTAGGAACAGAGAGGAACAGCTGCTGCAGAGAGTAAGGCTCACACTGATGATAAGAAGCACAGTTCACCGCTGACTACATGTTCCTGTCCTTGTGTGAAAGGCTTGTCTCAGATTCCTGTTATATACTGTGATTTACCTGCATATTTAAAGCAACATAAAACATAATTTATTATGATGGACGGGAGAAGGCAATGGCACCCCACTCCAGTACTGTTGCCTGGAAAATCCCATGGATGGAGGAGCCTG
Organism: Bos taurus; assembly: GCF_002263795.3. Lineage (NCBI taxonomy): Eukaryota > Metazoa > Chordata > Mammalia > Artiodactyla > Bovidae > Bos > Bos taurus. Next base: position 20,535,578 of record NC_037351.1, on the reverse strand, counting down.
GTAGGCTGCAGTCCACGGGGTCGCTAAGAGTCAGACACGACTGGGCGACTTCACTTTCACTTTCCACTTTCATGCATTGGAGAAGGAAATGGCAACCCACTCCAGTGTTCTTGCCTGGAGAATCCCATGGACGGAGAAGCCTGGTAGGCTGCAGTCCATGGCATCGCACAGAGTCGGACACGACTGAAGCGACTTAGCAGCAGCAGCAGCAGCATTATGATGGACAGCGCTAAAATAGAGTAGCAGTTTTTCCTAGGATGTAATTATAGTTGATCCTTGAATTATGCAGACGTTAGAGACCCAGACCCTTCCAGGAGTTGAAAAATGGTGTATAGATTAAAGTCAGCTCTCCATATCTGCGGTTATTCCATGTCCGCAGTGCTGTACCCGTGGTTCTGCACCCAGGGATTCAGCCAGCCGCGGATCATGTGGTACCATAGTATTTACCTTTGAAAAAGAAAAATACTTCCTATGAGTGGATCCGCACAGTTCAAACCCATGTTATTCAATGGTTGACTGTATATAAAAGTAGGTAATGTGTAGCCCAAAGGCTGAATGTAGACCCTCCCCTCCATGTGGTTCCTCCAAACCCTAAAATAAGTGGGCTTATTTGTGTAAGCGGGAACCTGAAGGCTGTCACACCGCTCTTCGGGTCCCTGGAAGCCTAGAAGGCCGGCTACATCAGCTCTGAGCCTCTCCTCCCCAGTGTAGGGGCCTGGCTCTGGGACGTTGCTCTCTGTCCTCAGTAGCCGGACTCTGATGGCCCCTGGCACAGGTAACGCTCTCAGCCATGTTGTGTGGAGGTGTTCTGAGTCCTGTCTCCAAAGCAGGTTGACTGTCTTCTTAAAGGCTGGGCTACAGCTTCCTGACCCTCCTGCCACCCAGGGACCTTCAGTGGGTACTGAGCATCTGGAAGGCACTCAGGATGTTGAAAGAAGAATCAGAGCATCTTGGAATTGGGAAGGACCTTAGATGGCCTGGCCGGCTCACCCCCATCCAGGTTCTGAATTCCTTCTGCAGTAGCCTTAGCAAGGGCCACCCAGACCTTCTGATATGGGGAATCTATGCCCGAAGCATCTGACTGGTCTCAGAACCACTGCTTCTGAGACTGACTCCGTGTTGTCCTGGTTACTGTTTTGTGACCAGTTGCTTTATCTTCCCAAGTGCTTCATGCTCCATAAGAATGAGAATCAGTTCTTACTGACTGCCCTCAGTGTTAGACAGATAGGCAGAGTTTTTAGCCTGTAAGTCATTTGTGATGAAACCGCCCCTTAGAACATGAAGGAGCACCAGGCGGAGATGAAATGGCATTGGAGGGTCACTGCCACAGCCCTTTGAGAAGCCTCCAGTGTCTGAGCCTTGCAGTGCTGTGTGCTCCAGTGTCTGAGCCTTGCAGTGCTGTGTGCACTGGCATCCATGCGTGTGTCCCCGCCCCTCATTCGTGGTCCTTGCTCCCGCTGCCACGGTGGGCCTGCCTCTCCCGGTCCATCACTGGCCTCTCGTTTACCTCCTCTCAGCAGGTCAGGAAGCTCGGTGGCCACTCCTGCTAGAATGTGTCTTAGATAAGCACAGCGGATTTTTAAGAGCTCTGAGATGATGAGCAGTGTGTTTCGACTTGGAGGAATGGCTGTGCGGCCTCCACTGTGACTGTGCCAAGGTTTTGGAGGGTTTTGATAGCATTCCAGATACTTGAGGGCATCAAATTGCGTGAATTCTGGAAAAATGAGCATTTGGTGTAGAAATCTTTTGAAGTCAGGAATTCTTATTCCTTTCAAGTCTGTACAGCAATGCTAATGAGGTATTTCAGAAGAGAAGCTGTGCTGGTTGTATTTTGATGATTAGTTGGGACATGCTAGCAATTAGTACTATTCATTTCCATTAAATTAATGTGTCAATGCTCTCTTTTTTCTGAAGTAGTTTAACTATATAATATGTTTGTGATTAATTTTACATAGTAAGGCTTCCAAACACACATAAACATCAACTTAGACCGAGTAGAAGCCAAATTCATAGAAGCGTAAGATCATGACTCAGAAGAGTTTAAGGGTTTTTTAAAAATAAAGTTACAGGGGCAAAAGATCTCTAAGCAGAGCCTTCATAGCAAAGGAGAAGATGACGTGAACAGGCATGTTGAGACTAATAAGGAAAGAAGACTTCCCGAGAAAACAGTGGTTTCTTACTTAGAGAACCTTGTAAGGGAGAGTGGGTCCTTGAGTACCCTGTCAGCCAAGGCCCCGTGACCACAGAGATGCCCGGGAGGCAGCCCAGCTGAGACCAGCTGATGGGGCCGTGGGCTGGGCAGCAGCCAGGTTCTTTCCCATGAAGACACCGAGGAGGCTTAAACCACATAATAACAGTCCACCCACCAATGAGGGCGCCAAGCCTGGGCTTGCTGGGTTGTTTTATTTACTTGAAGACATTTTTTCTGCTCTACATGTACCGAGATAGCACCGTTCATTGTGCCATGCCTTCCTCTCCTACCCCCACCTTGTAGTTGCGGAGAAAAATACTCTGGAATTTAGTCTATTCCCAGTTAGGGAGAACAGAGAATGTGGGACATGGCTGACAAAAGGTGAACGTGCTCTAGAGAGTTCAGAGCCCTCGCCAGAACTCAGGTCCCATTTTGATAAGGACGTCGCAGGGCGGACGGACAGAAGCCCAAGGCACTGCTTGTCCTCTGCACTTGGTGCGGGGGGCCCGGCCGTGCCGAGGGCTGGGGTGGAGTGGGGGGTCAGAGCGGGCCGAGGAGACTGGCTCCACACACATTAGGGGTTGGGTTTGCAGGCCAAGCCTTGGTAAAGAGGGCACTCCGGCCTGCCCATGTGCAGTACTGACCCAGCAGCCCCTTGGAGGGAGATGCGGTTTCTGGTGTGTCAGAAAAATCAGCATCTCCACCACCAGGTGGCCTCTGCTCTGGGGCTTCCCTGGTGGCTCAGCTGGTAAAGACTCCACCTGCCATGCAGGAGACCCTGGTTCAATTGCTGGGTCAGGAAGATCCCTGGGGAAGGGACCGGCCGCTCTAAACAGGTGTGGCTCGTGTATCAGATGAGTGACGTGTATGTAGCAGTTACGGGTCATGATAAAGGACGTGAAGAAAACAGGGTGACGTGAGTGACCAAGGGGCTCCTTTAGGTGACATCATCAGAAAGGTTATTTCCCACGAGGGGAAATCTCTCAGACCTGGAAGATAAGGAAAGGCCAGTCCTGTGGTGACTGGTGAGGGAATAGCCAATGAGAAAACTCTTGAGTCAGGCACAAGCTTTAGTATGTGAAAAACACACGGTCATGTGACTAAAGAGAGGTGGCTGATGGGAGCACCCTGGGCAGAAGGGGAGTGACGGGGATGAGGACGGAGAGCTTGGTAGCGACATAAAGCTCGCAGGGGTAGACGCCACCCTGAATGTGATGCAGAGCCAGTGGAGGGTTGAGAGGGCCAGGGTCCCTCTGGCTGAAGTTTAGAGAAAGGGCTTCAAGGTGACAAGCCCAGCAATACTGAGGAGGCTCTCGTGGTGGTCTCGGGTGGACAGGGAGAGGGAGCTGTGGGCAGAGTCAGATAGCTGCCGACAGCCCTGATGGACGGAGTCGTTGTGAAATTGGGAGGGAGGAGGGCAGTGTGGCTCCCATTTGCAGTGAGTGAATGGTGGGGCCTTGTCCCGAGGTGTGGACTTGTGGAAGGGACACGCTGGAAGTGGTGGTGGGACAGAATGAGCACAAGTACAGATCGAGAGAATTCTCTATGGGCTACATTGAACTTGAGGGCCCATAAGAGTGGCGAGGTCAGGTGCCAGGTCTGAAGAGCACTGAGTCATAAGTGGGATTTACAGTTAAGGGCCTGGATGAACTCACCTGGACAGAGTGTGTGGCAAGGGAGCAGGGGTGGGGAGTGAACTCTGAGGCCTCCCCACACCTGGAGGTTGAGCTGCTTAGAAGGAGCCAGCTAGAGTAGCCCCCCAGGTAGGAGACGGTGGTCAGCCATGTCATGAGGAAATTGTTTCTGGAGGGAGCAGTTGATTGTCACGGGCTGCTGAGAGTTGAGCTAAAATGAGCCTAGAAGAGTAACCACTGGACACCATGGAAAGTCAAAGAGTTAGTTACTCAGTCGTGTCTGACTCTTTGTGACCCCATGAACTGTATAGCCTATCAGGCTCCACTGTCCATGGAATTCTCCAGCAAGAATACTGGAGTGGGTTGCCATTTCCTTCTCCAGGGGATCTTCCTGGCCCAGGGATCGAACCCAGGTTTCCTGCATTGCAGGCAGATTCTTTAGTGTCTGAGCCACCAGGGATGCCTGGACAACATGGAGGCCATCAGCAAGCTTGACAAGAGTAGTTTAATCTGCGCCGTGGAGATAGGAGCTCTGTCAGATGGGTTGAGGAGTCTATGGGAAATGGAGAAGGGGAATCAGGGAGTATGGCAACTCTTTTGAGCAATTTTCTTTTAAGGGGAGCTGGATACCATGGCTCTGGCTGGAGAGAGCTATGGAATCGAGGAAAAGCCAGCTGGTTTACTAGGGGAGATGACAGAGGACAGGGGTTGACGGGGAGAGGTGGGGTCACGAGTTTGGAGAAATGACTTGGGATGGGTGATGGTTTCACCCTGTCCCCCTGGCATGTGCAGGGCTCCACATCCCACCCTAAAGTCCACACCTGGCTCTAATATATTGATGTGAGGAGATGCCTGCAGGAGTCCCTGGGCCTTTCTCGGCGGCAGACCTGGTGGAGTGCCTGGAGCCGGTTTTCCGCAGCCACGGGGGTGGGAGAACAAATGTAGACTGATTGGTTGCTTCTTGGGAGATTCGTTCATTCCACACGCAAACACTGTTGAGGCCACTCTGACCCAGGTGTGGTTCCGACCCTGCAGACCCCATGCACAGCAGCCCCTCTCCCCAGGAGAGCTCTTTCTGCCCGTGGGGTTGGGGCGGAGGCAGAGGGGCACTGTCCAGCCACCTGCTGGGGGCCCCCTCAAGGAGCAGCCCTGAGGCAGGTGCGCTGTTTCCTAGAAGGGGGATTTGAACCTGTTTCCAGGAGGAAGGTGGTGTGTGATTTCTTTGAGAAGGAGGAAATGGGGTGCAGGAAAGGAGACATGAGTCAAGGTTGCAGCAACAAAGCCTGTGGGAAGGGGTGGGGGGCTGAGCGGGAAGCCCCAGGCTGCCACAGCCCACCTCCAACTCCACCCCACCCCACCCTACCGCCCAAACCCCACCCCCAGCAGCTGAGTGACTTAGGGTTCAGTGTCAGCTGCATTTCTCCAGGTAAGTGACCTTCAGTCTGCATGAAGAGGGGCCCTGGGCTGGGTGTGGCTCCTCACGAGTGCAGTCCTCTGGGCCCAGGACTGTGGGGGTGAGGCCCCAGATGGCCTTCCCTGTGCAGTTTTAAGAACCCGGACTTGGTTCAAGCGTCCTGTCACAGCGTCAGACAAGTCATTTAGCTTGCCATGCCTGCTTCTTCATCAGAAAACAAATGAGACTTGATTGCGGTACATCACAGTGATCTAGTCTGGTTAAAACAAAGTTACCGACCCAGCAACTGCCACCTCCTGTGTTGACAGAACTTGTGTGAGCCCGGGGGCCAAAGGCCTTGGGTTCAAATTCTGGTTCCTTTTCTAGCTGTGGTATCTTGAGTCAGGGACTCGGCCTCAGTTTACTTATCTGTGCAATGGGGGTAATACTGACACCTGCCTTCTGAGGTGTCTGGTGAAGGAATCTGCGTAACTGCTGAGAAGAGCATCTGGGTGCCAGCTGCTGTCAGGACAAAGGCTGCAGACGTCCCTGCTGTGTGTGCAGCTGCACGACGGTTGTGTCTTGTCTCCACAGTTCCGCCTGGTGGTGAAGACAGCCCTGAAGCTGCTGCTGGTCTTTGTGGAATACTCGGAGTCCAATGCACCTCTCCTGATTCAGGCCATCTCTGCCGTGGACACAAAAAGGGGTGAGTGGTCCCTGCTTACTATGTCATCCAAGTAAAAGTGTCTCATGGAAGATTTCCACTTTTTATTTCCATGTTCAAGGCAGAATTGAAAAGGAACAGAATTCCCTTTGTGTGGACTTCTGACATCAGGAAACAGATGTTTCAGGATGCATATGTATGAAGATTAGGTGAAGGAGGGAACAGGGAAAGAAAAGCACCCCTAACTGACCCAGGACAGGTCAGACTCCAGCTTATCCTTATGCTCCATCTTCAGCCACCACAACTGAATGCACAGAACCAGCTTGTTCTCTTTTCCCATCCTGTTGGAGTCACTTTGGCTCCTTTGTCTCTTTCCCTTCCTCCCACCTGCTTTATTGGCTTTCACCCCACAATGTTCCTTAAACATCTTCCCTCCCTTGCATCCTCTTCACCATCTGTCACTGGGCATCCTTTACTTCCCTGAAATGCTACCCGCCTCTCTGCTATTGGAGGCTTCTTCTAAAGCACAAATATGGTCACGTCGTTTTCCGTCTGAAACCTGCCGGTGGCTCCCCAGTGCCCGGTTAGGGCCGACCCTTCACGTCCCATCCCTGTTTACCCACCACCCCCACCTCCCACCCAGCCTGCGCCAGGCCCGCCCTGCCTTGGGTCAGATGAGCATACTCTTTCAAAGCCCCATGTGCCCCTCATCTCTGCTGTGCCCATTCTCCCAGGAGTGTGTGTCCTTGCTGGACAGTGGGGTGCCTGTCCCCTCTGGGTGTCCCAGCACCTGGCTGACCCACAGCAGGAAGGCCTAGTGCCGGCCTGCACACCTGATGACAAATGAGCTTTGGATCTGGTTTACAGCATGACATGCTGCGTCCCCTTTAATGTTGTGAAGTCTGATTCTGAAACGGGTTTTTGTTTTGTTTTATTCTTTAAAACAGCTTCCCTGGTAGCTTAGACAGTAAAGAATCTGCCTACAATGCAGGAGACCAGGGTTTGATCCCTGGGTTGGAAAGATCCCCTGGAGAAGGGCTTGGCAACCCACTCCAATATTCTTGCCTGGAGAATCCCATGGACAGAGGAGCCTGGTGGGCTACAATCTATGCAGTTGCAAAGAGTTGGAAATGACTGAGTGACTAACAAATACTTAGGTTTTGTTCCTCAGTAGGACATTTTTATTAATATTGTCATCCCCACAAAGACTCTAACAAGAACAAAAATTTGTTAACATTAATTATTTTCTTTTTATAATGGAAATACTCTAGAAAATTTGGAAAAAAACAGTGTAAAGAAGACCATAAAAATTTACCTGTAGTCTCACAAGATAGAATTGTTCTTAACATGTTGGTGTATGGTTGTGTGTGTGTATGTATGTGTGGACACACATGTTTATGTACAAGTTAGCTCAGGGACAACCGATGAAAAGAAATGAGAGGCCTAAATAGCCTTCTTTGATTCAAACCACTTGTTGTCTCTGACTCAGTGTTGATCAGAGACCCACATTCAGGACTGAATGCAAAGATGAAGGAAAGTAGCTTACTAGTTGCTTTGAAAGTTTGAAACATGTAAAATATCATGTAAGAAACGAGTTGCCAGTCCAGGTTCGATACACGATACTGGATGCTTGGGGCTAGTGCACTCGGACGACCCAGAGGGATGGTATAGGGAGGGAGGAGGGAGGAGGGTTCAGGATGGGGAACACATGTGTGCCTGTGGCGGATTCATTTTGATATTTGGCAAAACTAATACAATTATGTAAAGTTAAAAATAAAATAAAATAAAAAAAAAACCAACAATAATAACAATAAAAAAAAAAAAAGAAAGTAAGTTTGAATATAAGTTAATGAAAGCCATCCAGGACCATGAACTGGGATTCTGCACTTTTCCCACAAACACACAGGCAGATGTCAGTCCCCAGCATGGTAGAATATAGGTGGGAGGCAACTCCAGGCCTGTGTTTGCGTGTACCACAGAGGCAGTCCTAGTGTGTGAGCAGGGGCTGTGAGTCTGGAAGGTTGATGCCAGGTTGGGGCAGGTTTTTTCTGCCAAGGCTTGTTGCCATCTGAAGCATGAGCATGAAGACCCTCGTGGCCTAAAGCACATCAAGGGGACCCCTTGAGAATCCTAATGAAGGCTCCCAATGACTCAGAAGCCAGGATGGGCTTTCCCAAGGCCAGTCCATGGCTTAGGGTCAAAGGTGGATGTTTGGGAAGAGAGTGAAGCTGATCCTTTCATTCATCCTTGGAAGATTCATACTCTATTCTCCAACTCTTAGAGTTACTTTAGGATAATTAGCAGACTCTTCATTTTCCTATCCTAAATTTCAGGTAACCCTTGGGCCCTTGTCATGTGGGCTGTGTTAAAGGAAACAACCTTCTTATGACCTTGAGATTCTCCCTTGACTTCACTGGTTTGGGAACTCATAGCTTCCTTCCTCAGACTGCATATCTCAATGGAGAGACCATTTGGGATAGAGGAGTGATCCCGAACACACCCAACCCCCAAGTCTCCACCTGCAGGCCCAGCTGTACACTCAGCTGTACTCTCTCCCCCAAGACAAAGCCATGGCTGCTGTTTCCCAATTTATAAAAATAAAAAGTCATAACAGAGAATGGATTGTTTTCTCAACCTCATGGTTTTTCCAATGAAATTTCTTAAGCTATTGGCAAGTATTGTCATCCAGTTGCTACTGAGCACTAGCAGCTGAGAACAAAAAGGATCAGCACTGATGCAAAAACTCAACCATAGCTTATCATGTGTGGTTCAGTCACATATTTCTCTATGACGTGTGTGGTCTTGGCCATGACATTATAACACGTACATATAACACCATCCTATATTACTGCTAGTAAAACTGTCCCTGACCTCTGTGTTGAAGTTGGACACACAAATACGCCCTGCTGTTCTGCAGGGGGAGGCAGGACCTGCTGGTGTGCTTCCACCTGGCAGGTTGGGAAGCTGCTCTCCAGTCCCTCTCAGCTGGACGAGCGAGTAGGTAGACATGCCAGGGGTGACCGAGGGCCAGCTGAGTATGTCCATTTCTACACAGGTTTATAAATCTGCCATAAATGTGACTCCTCAAGGTGGTTTTGGACTCATTCTTTTGGAGGTTAGGGTGAGAATGGGCATGTTAACGTACAGACCTTTTTAGTAGAAAGGAATTCTTTTGGATGATGAAAAATGATAGGTTTAAAGAATCAGCAAGGAAAATCAACAAGTGAGCCACAAGTTCTCAGAAATTACTAGCAAATGAAGTTGTCCAAGAACAAATTCCTCTGATTGCTGTATAAACAGCACATCCCACACATGGGTTAACGGGAAGGGTTCATTGGTGAGCATGGATGGACAAATTGCTGTTTTGCCAACACTGGGCCAGTTAGGGAGCAGCAATAAAAGCTGAGGGATTTAGGTGTATCATAGGGACTAGCAAATATGTATGAATTAATGAAAATTAAAAGGGCCCCATTTGATCGTGGCAGTTGGCACTTTGGCTCAGGTGCTAGAATGAAACCATGGATTTGAGTTAGTCTCTGAGGCATGGCTCAGTGTCATACCTGTCTGTGTAGACTGCTGGCATGTCTTCTCCTTTGCATGGGTCTTCAAGTCACTTTCTCTTCCTAGTGGACAGGGCCAGGCAGCAAGAGAGAATGGCAGTTAGTAGTCATGGAAGCCCATGAGAAGGCTTTGCTTTCTCATTCTGCCATCATCAAAGACTTCTTCACTCTAGTGATTAGCAGGAAACTGGTCGAGAATCCCCTGCTCCCCTGGGCAGGGTGCCCCCTCCCTCTGACTGGGTTTCCCTCCCAGACAGAGGGTGGGGGTAAGTGACCAGATGGGGTACCTTATTTTGAAATTTCAGTCATAAATCTTGAGTCCTGCTAATTTGGTTCAACACTGCTTTTGAAGAGGTGCCATTTTTCATTTGAATGTGAGGTGATGAGATATGACATAATTTTTAAACATGTGTCTCACACATGATTAACAGGGTTGGGGAGGTGGGTGGGGAATCCAGACATCCTTTCAAGCCATCTTGGCTCTGACTTGTGCTCAAGGGTACGTTGCTCTGTGAAGACCGCACAAAGCATGGTGGAGGTTAGAGTGCACAGAACTCAAGCTCTGTTTCCTTGGTTATTTGGAGCAGAAGTGTACTCGTTAAGTGTTCATCCCTCACAGTGAAAGACATGGAACATGCCACTGGGACCTTGTGTTTGAGTGTTAGACCAACTCGCATACGAGGCCTCATGCAAAATATTTTATTTTCTTTGGAGTTTAATACAGAGACTTGGAAGAGAGTAAGAGGACAAGAGTATTGAGCAGTTTATCCTGTGCTTATTCATTCTGGGTTGAGAGAGGGGTGATGTGGTTTGCTGGGAGGAGAGGGCCTGGCCAGGAAGCCTGCGGGGCAGGCCTGGGGGGGAGCGTGGGTGTCCCCTGCCCACCACCTCCACCACAGTGACAGCTACTGCTATCCAAGTGCCTGCCACACAACAGACACCGTTCTAAGCGTTTTTCATATAAAATTCATTTGTTTAACAATTATTTAAGTGCCAATCATGTGCCTTTGAACATCAGAAAGAAACCAGGCTGTCATCGATCCTATACTCACTCCAGTGCTGGAGGTGGAGTTGGAGAGAGACGGACAATGATGATGAAGGAAGTGACCATCTCCTGATGTTCTGCATCAGCACTCAGGAGAGGCGACAAAGTGCCTTATCTCCGGGACACCTCACAGTGAGCCGCTAGGGTGGACGTCATCTCACCAGTTTACATGCCTCCCCCTGAGCCTCTGTTCATTCCACTACTTTGGGGCTCAATTTTGTTCTCTGTTATGTAAAGGGGGAAGGTCGTGTGGTTTATGATTTTAACACAGGGCCACCCCCTACCCCCACATGTTATTCACTCAGTCATGTCCAACTCTGTGACCCCATGGACTGTGACCTCTATCCATGGGATACTCCAACAAGAATACTGGAGTGGGTGGCCATTGCCTTCTCCAGGGGATCTTCATGAGTCAGGGATTGAACCTGGGTCTCCTGCACTGCAGGCAGATTCTTTACCATCTGAGCCACCAGGGAAGCCCCAGGGAAGCCCCAGGGAAAGTGTTAGTTGCTACCCACACATACACACATGAAACCCCATATGGAGCAGTGAAGGTGTGGATGGGGGCGGCAGTGAACTGGACCCTTTAGTTCTGACGGGCGGGCTCCTGGGACAGGTACAACTGCTGGTGCTTGATGCAGGCCAGCTGGAGCCCTGACAAGGTATTTGTGTTGAACTAGAAGAGAAGGCTGGAGAAGGCAATGGTACCCCACTCCAGTACTCTTGCCTGGAAAATCCCATGGGCGGAGGAGCCTGTTAGGCTGCAGTCCGTGGGGTCGCTAAGAGTCAGACACGACCGAGCGACTTCACTTTCACTTTTCACTTTCATACATTGGAGAAGGAAATGGCAATCCACTCCAGTGTTCTTGCCTGGAGAATCCCAGGGACGGGGGAGCCTGGTGGGCTGCAGTCTATGGGGTCGCACAGAGTCGGACACGACTGAAGCGACTTAGCAGCAGCAGCAGCAGAAGAGAAGGCAATGGCACTCCACTCCAGTACTCTTGCCTGGAAAATCCCATGGACAGAGGAGCCTGGTGGGCTGCAGTCCATGGGGTCGCGAAGAGTCAGACACGACTGAGCGACTTCCCTTTCACTTTTCGTTTTCATGCATTGGGGAAGGAAATGGCAACCCACTCCAGTGTTCTTGCCTGGAGAATCCCAGGGACGTGGGAGCCTGGTGGGCTGCCGTCTATGGGGTTGCACAGAGTTGGACACGACTGAAGCGACTTAGCAGCAGCAGAAGGTGTCCTCACTTTCCCCTTCATTCTTCTAAAAATTTATTTTCTTGTCCCCAAACAGTCAAAAGATAGTGAACATGTATCCCAGTAGTGTCTGATTACATGCAAATTTCCAGACTCAAAATCCTTAAATGATAAAAAGGGAATCAGATATTATAACTGAAGAAAACTTTTTGTGTATATCTTCTTTAAACTTTATTTAGTTTGGCTGTGCTGGGTCTTCATTGCTGTGTGGGCTTTGCTGTAGTGGCGGGGCGTGGGGTTCCTCTCTAGTTGCAGTGCCCAGGCCTCTCACTGAGGAGGCTTTTCTTGTCGGGGAGCACGGGCTCTAGGGCGTCCGTAGTTGCGGCACGCAGGCTCAGCAGTCGCGGTTCTTGGTGTTAGAGCACAGGCTCAGTGGTCGCGGTTCCTGGGTGTTAGAGCACAGGCTCAGTAGTTGTGGTGCACGGGCTTAGTTGCTCCGTGGCATATGGGATCTTTCCAGACCAGGGATCAAGTCAAATCCGTGTCTCCTGCATTGGCAGGCAGATTCTTTACCACTGAGCCATCAGAGGAGCCCCGAATATGTTTTTTAATTAAATGAAGCCCCTGTTTGAGTGCTTTCATTATAATGGATAAAGAGGTGCATAGATATGTGTGTCTGCATAAGAGAGAGAAAGAGAGAGGAAATAGACTATTCACCTCTCTCTTTGGGATGCTTGCCATTTGCTTCCTTCCTCTCATTCCACAGGCCCCGTTTGACATCTTTGGCTCCTAAGTAAGCAACCAAGAAGCATTTCAGGGCCCCTGAGTCCCACTGGGAATTCTCTGCATCAGTGCTGTCTCTCTTATACAGGCTTTTCTTTACCCATGTAGAACTCATGTTTTCATGTTTTGTACTGAGGTTGGGTGTGAGTATGAGTGACGGAAGTTGCCCTTTTATAAGCACAAGCAGAGGCATTTAGAAAGCTTGACCTACACCTGGACAATGAGACCTACTGACCACACTGATTATCTTGAGGACAGAAATGGTTACTTCGCCTGGCTATGAAGAAGAGGTGTGGACTTCAAGATAGTTTGATGATAAATATCAGCAAGAAGATAATTCAGCAGTTAGCACACAAAGGATCATGCTTTTGTGTTCGGAGTAACAAAGGGTTATAGAAGCTTAGTCATAGACTCCTAGTTTGGACTAACTGAGCAACTAGCCCAAAGGATGGGCTTCCCTGGTGGCTCAGAGGTTAAGGCATCTGCCTGCAATGCAGGAGACCTGGGTTCGATCCCTGAGTCAGGAAGATCCCCTGGAGAAGGCAGTGGCAGCCCACTCCAGTATTCTTGCCTGGGGAATCCCATGGACGGAGGAGCCTGGTGGGCTGCAGTCCACGGGGTTGCTAGGAGTCGAACACGACTGAGTGACTTCACTTTCAGCCCAAAATAAAAGGCATTTTGTTCCCTTGCTGGGATCACCAACAGACCTGAAATTCTACTTGTGTCTTTCATGTTTTATGGTAGGTACCTCATCCTTTTTAAATTCTCCTGTCTTGTCTCCTTACTGTGTGCAGTGAATCCTGTGGCTCTTTAAAAACTACCCCAGTTTAAAGCCACCCTGTACCCTCTCAGAGGTCCCCATTCACTAGTCAGCAGACATTTTATTGAGCACCTACTATGTGCTGGGCACTCTGCCAAGGGCAGAGAGACAAGACAGAAGCCATCACTTCCCTGGGGGAGCTTTGGTTCACAAGACCAGGAAATCAGCTCTGACATAACCCACCCAAGAATCAGCATTTGAAACCCACTGGTTTTAGGTTATTTCAGAATTTACTTTTATCAGCAAAAATAGACAATATCCCTTTGAGATCTTTATAGAGAAACCAGGAAAGAGCTGCATGTTCCACACCACCATGCCAGGGGCAAGGCAGCACTTCGCTGCAGATGTTTATCCCCAGAGTAGGAAATCATGTCAGGGTGTGTGTCCCCTTTGTGGCCTTGGCCTAGTGATCCTGAACATGGAGGGTTTTCCTGCCCTCCCTGGAGCCATGGGACAACCTCCGTGAGCGCCCCCCCACCAGTCTCACCGAGGAGTCACTTCTTACACCGAACCCTCCTCGACCATCTCACTTCAAAAGACAGACCACCGTCGTTGAGTGAGAGGCGTGGCTAAGCGCTTTGCCTTCTAATTGCTTTTACCCTGTGCTGGCATGCGTTCTGTGTCTGTGCCTGACTGTTCCATTTGACTGTAGACCTTCTGAGGGCCACCTTCTAGAGACCCAATTCCTTGTACCTGGTTGATGCCTAAATAGTTTTTGTGACTTGATACAATAGAGATAATATACTTCTGTTCTGGAAATGTCTGCTAGACGGACGTTTCACTGTTACTGTTTTGAGTCCTTTGCTTGAGTGACTGTAAAGCTCTCCTGAATCCTCTTTCCTTGCAGGAGATGGACACACATAGAGAGTAATTCCAGAACATTTCCATACTCGGAGAGTAAAATGCATGGTCTAAAAAAGCTGCATATAATTGGATTTTTTTTTTTAATTGCCTATTTAGTATAAAGGGAACTTTTCAAGCAAACTGATAGGCATCCGACATGAGGAATATACATTTTCAAGTAGACAAGGATGACACGGCATATCATCACCTCATTGGAAGGATGTACAGAGTCATGCTTCAAAATTTGGTGAAAGGCGTTCCTGTCATTGGGTGATGAGTCTGGATAAACTGTGATGTGAGTTGGATAAGGGGTCCCAAATTGCTGTTTCTCATGATTTTTGCCTTATTCATAGGAGTCACACCCTGGTCAAATATCATGGAAATCCTGGAGGAAAAGGATGGGGTCGACACGGAACTGCTGGTTTACGCGATGACTTTAGTGAACAAGGTTGGTTGATGTTTGTTGTGGGTTGAATTGTGTCTCCCACAAAAGACGCTGAAGTCCTGACCCCGGAGCCAGTGAATGTGATCTTATTTGGAAATGGGATTTTTGCAGATGAGGTCATTAGGGTGGGCCCTAATCCAGTAGAACTGGTGTCCTATAAGAAGAGGAAAGAAGAAGCACACAGAGGGGGACAGCATACACACTCGTCCACGAGGAAGGCGGCCTTTGAAGGCAGGGCTGCAGGTTGGAGTGATGCATCTGCAACCGCGGACCACCAAGGATGCTGAGGATTGCCAGCAACCAGTCCCAGATGCAGCAAGGCAGGCCCTCCCCTAGGGCCTTCAGGGGTAGCATGGCCCACCCGACCCCTTTTTATCTTTCCAAAACCGGTTTTTTCCTTTTTAAAGCTCTGCCATGTTTCTAGTGGGCGCCGAAGGCCACCTGCCACACTCACACCGGGTTGTCTGTGCAGCCAGCGAACAGTCTGGCCGCCAGCAGACCAGGCCAGAGAGGTCCCCTGGGGCGGCTCTGTCTGGCTGCTGCTCCTGAAAGCTTCTTGCTCCAGTTCACCTACAGTGACTTTTCCCTGCAACTCCCAGATCTTCATGCTGAGCCTGCGGCAGCCCCGAGACGGGAGCAGCCAGGACTGAAGCACGGGGCTTTGATGATGTTCCCGCCTTCTAGCCCGTGAAGGTGCTTGCCTTCATCAAGGTCCCGTAGTGTGGCTCGGCCAACCTTACCCCCAGAAGCACAGAGGGATCCACCTGGAGAGACAGTGTTCAGGCAGCCTCTGTGGCCCATGTAATTGGTCTTCAGCTTACAGTTTCCCAAGTTTCGTACCTCATTTCAGTCACTGTAAGCCACTCAGTTGTGGTACTTTGTTATGGCAGCTCAAGGGAACTAGTGCATGTGAAAACCTAAAATTTGCCCTCTGAAGAAGCCTACTCCATGTACACCCCCATGCTGGTGGCTGGAACACGCTTCAGCATGCCTTTGCATTAGAGGAGACCCTTTACACAGACGCATGGCGTGTGTGCGTGTGTGCTGGTATTCATACATGTGAAGGCCCGAGTTGTCTGCCAGGTTTCTAGACTTTGGTTTTTCTAGTGAAACTAGAAAGAGGGTATCAAGACTTTTATGGCTACTTTTCCTATCGAGATGTCCCCTTAACATTTTTCCTTAAAATATAGATGAACAAGTTTTACTCTAAGGAGATGATTCTCGATCAGGCAGAAAAGCAAGCATTCTTATTCTGCAGCTGGTTGAACTCTGGCCGTGGGGGCCAGGTGAGGGTTCCTGAAGGTGGATCCCATCCTCTCCTATGATGGTGACCTGACCCTTGTGCCCTCATTCTGCCCATCACATCCTCCCTGGTCACCAGCTCGTGGGGCAGCAGCTGTCTTCAGTGTCCATCCTGAGGGGTGCTCTGACAGTGGGTCCCACGCTGACCAGGGACAGCCCACTCTCAGGACTGGGGTTCCCTCAGTGCCCTGGCCCTTCCTTATTAATAACTGAGGGAGGGTGAGATGGTTATCTTCGCCCTGGACCCCAGACAGCACATCAGCCACCCCAAGGCCCTACCTTTGTACTCCCCAGGGTGCCAGGTACAAGCCTAAGGACCAACTGCAGTTCTTTAGAAAGGACTGAGAATCTCTTCCTGAAATATATCTGGAGAAATATGAACTGAGAAATATGAATTGGTAGAAAGCAATGTAATTATGAGAAGTAATTCTACTAGGTATTAAGATGTTGTGTAAACTTTAAGGATTAAAACAATGTGGTCCTGACTTTTTCCTTGGCAGATGGCTGAAGCAGAGGGGCTGGAAACAGCCCTCAATGTACATGCAGTGCACCCTGTAATTGAAATGCACAGGGATGGTCAGCGCCATGTATGACTGAGAGAGGTTTTGCTAAGTGGAAATAAACAATGTACATGCAGTGCACCCTGTAATTGAAATCCACAGGGATGGTCAGCGCCATGTATGACTGAGAGAGGTTTTGCTAAGTGGAAATAAACGAAAACACGCTTTGACTGTATAGCAAAATAAATTTCGGAAAGATCGAAAAGTTCAATGTGACACACCAAACTGTAGAAAAATAAGAAGAAACAGAGGTGAAAATCAACTGGTCTCTGGTCAGTGAAGGTTCGTCTAATAATATAACCAGTCAAAAATATTCCAAAGAAAAGGACTTAAATATTTCACTGTATTAAACTATAAAAAGTCGTATTTACAAATTGAAAACCACCAATGAAAACTAAAGGCAAGTGGCAAACTTAGAATTAATTCCCAAAAATTGGGCAGAAAAGGGTACTATCCTAAGTATATTGGGTTGGCACAAAAGTTGGTTCAGATTTTTCCTTAGGCTCGTCTGGGAAACACAAACAAACTTTTTGGCCAACCCAGTAGTATGACCCCAGTCGACAAATGAATGACATTAACCCTACTAAGCTTGAAAGAAATATGTAGTTAAACAGCAAGTCATTTTCTCTGGGTCACGTGGGCAGTGATTGCTTTTTAATTGAATGCCAGTTATTGATGAAGTCATGGGAAATTTCCTACAGTCCTGGTGGGAAACAGACACCCCTTTTCTGGACAATAATCCTAAGAACTCAAGGTTTTATTTGAAAATCTCTTTGTGAGTTGATTTAGCATGCAATTTGAAAGCAATTTTCTGTTGGTTTTTGAAGATGAAGGTCATCTATTTCCTGTCATTTTCAGTCACTGACCTTGTATTGGAAAACACTGAATTCAGCAAAAAAAAAAAGGCATTTTCACTCTTGGGCAGCGTGTTCACTTAGTGGTGGAGGCCTTGCTTGGTTCTGTAATGAGCCCGGCGGCAGCCGTGTGACTTGGGCTTCTGCTGCCAATCGCTGGCCAGGACCCAGTGCGTGTCACTCTCCGTGGCACCATATGGCCTCCGACATCCAGGAATTCCTCGCTTACTCTTTCTCTTCTGGTGGTTCCATCCCATATTTGTTAGTCCTGGCCCAAGGGAAGGTTCCGAGGACACGATTCCAGGTGCCATCCTTTCCTCAGAAAGATCAGCAGGCACCCATATGGGGTTTGTTTGTTTTTGCTGAATTTTAGTCACATTGATCATTTCGGTAATGTCCTCTGAGACCCGAAATATCATCATGCGTTGACGTGCTAATGTGGGTCTGGAAAAAACGCAGACTCTGAAATCTGGGAAATTGTATTGCTTTTCTGACTTTTCTTTCAACAAAATGGAAGGGGGCCTAATAAAATGGAATTCAAAACATTAACATTTTTATGACAGAACAAGGGTACGAAATCCTAGCCTGCTCAGGGCTCTGAGACTGAAGCCTGCTCCCTTGGTTAAACAGACACATTAGTGAGGGGTTTCCAGGATCCAGAATGATCCCGGCTGAGCTCTTCCCCTCTCCTCCATGTCATCAGTAGATCTGAGAGAGCATCAGGAATTATCCATTTCTCACCCTGCAAGCTGCAGTCGTGTGGAGTCCTGTCCCAATCCAGCCGCAGTCCTCTCAGTGGGCCTCCCCCACTTTGGGAGCTCAGATATTGATCACCTTGTAGAATCAGATGAGGAAGGTGGGGACATGATTAACAAGAGGTGGCACTGTGGGGCTGGCTTGGAGCATTCAGGGAAAGCGGCACCAGGCAGCCCTGGGGAGGGAAGTTATTCTAGTGGAGCCCGGGGGATGAGTAACCTGATGGGATTCACACTGAGGGTTTGTATTTAGATTCGACTGTAAGGCTTTTTAAATTATCATACAGTAAAATTAACTCTTTTCTTTTGGCATTTAGCTGCGGAAGTTCTAAAACATATGTAGTCATGGATGACCTTCACAATTAGCATATAGAACAGCTCCATGTCTCCCCAAAATCTCACACTCATGTTATCCTTTTGTAGTGACATCCTGACCCCCTATTCATGTCCCTGACAACCACAGATTTATTCTCCATCACTGTAGTTCTGTTTTTTCAAAAGTGGGACCCATACAGGATGTAACTCTTTGAGGCTGACTTCTCTCACTCAGCACAGTGCCTTAGAGATTCATCTATGTCACTAGGTGTATTAATAGTTTGCTCCTTTTCACTGCTGAGTAGTGTTCCATTGTGTAAATACACCACCATTTGTTAGCTCTTCATCCACTGAAGACATTTGGGTGTCCACAGCTTTTAATTTTCACAAATGCTCCTGCTGCAATGAACACTTGTGTATAGGCTTTCACTACCCTGGTTTTATCCCTCAAGGAGGATTTGATGGGATAAGTGAAAACCCAGGGAAAGGAAAACAGAATGTTTGCTCAGACAGAGAGCAAACATTCTCCCTTGAGAGGGACTGTAAAGATTTACTTGTCACAAATCCTGGCAAGACAAGGTCTGAGAGAAACCAGGAAGGGGGTCCCTAGTATCGTCTGAGAGTGGAGGTGTCAAGAGACATTTGCTCACAGAGTTTTCTGGAGTGGCTGCCACCTTTGCCAGAAGTAGGCACATTGGCCATGAGTGTCAGGGTAGACATGGGAAGACAGGGCCCAGGAGGGGTGAGAGCATGGCAGTTTGCTGAACATGTTAGAGAATCTGCTGAGAATAGGTGAGTGTGTGCTTTGGGGCTGCACAGCCCCCTCCCTGTGCGGACAGAGAGACAAGCCATCTTCGACTGTGGTGGGAGGCCAGCTCCCCTGTGGCCGCACGTGAGAGGGGGTGGCATCTGGATATGGCTGAAGCCCGCATTTTCACCATGAACATGCAGGGACTTCTCAATACCCTCAGTTCTGTGCCTCTTACTGAGCACGGCCTCCCTGAGTCTGGTTCTATAGACCTAAAGGTTTAATTTTTTAATAGTAATCCCCCTACCACGCCATCAGGGTTGGGCTTGCAAAGGCAATGGGGATTAGTTCTAGGAATTTAACCCCCTGGACTGAAAGAATCTCAATTGACTGTCTGCAGGGAAGAAAAGGGAAGAAGAAAGGAGGGGAACTAATGCTGAGGAGACACCAGAGGCCTCTCTCTGTGTCTCATCCTACCCCGCCCCAACCCCGCACTACTGTGTAGGAAGTTTTGGATCTAACACTGAATGTCAGCTTACCTATGATGGGCAGGTCAGCAGTTAGGGCACCTCTGGTCATTAGCCCTGCCCTGGCTTTTATGTCACCATTTCCCTCTTCCTCATCTTTTATTTATTTACTACTTATTTGGCTTATTTGGGGCTTCCCTGGTGGCTCAAACAGTAAAGAAACTGCCTGCTATGCAGAAGACTTGGGTTTGATCCCTGAGTCGGGAAGATTCCCCTGGATAAGGGAATGGCAACCCACTCCAGTATTCTTACCTGGAGAATTCCATTTACAGAGGAGCCTGGTGGGATTCAGTCCGTGGAGTCACAAAGAGTCGGACATGACTGAGTAGTTAACGCTTGCTCGCTTGCTCATTTTTGCACAGCTCAGTGCTCTGTCTTATTTTCAGTGCGCAGGCTTCTCTTCTGTGGCACGTGGCTTATCTGCACTGAGGCATGTGGGATCATCCTTCCCAACCAGGGATCAAACCCACATCCCTGCATTGGAAGGTGGATTGGTAACCACTGGGCCACCAGGGAGGTCCCTCCCTCTCTTCATCTTTTAACAAGTTCTAGAGTTTTCAGTAAAACAAAAGATGGACTTGTTCTGATGAGAAGGTTCTTTGGGTGGGTGTGTGCTTTTTAGGTTAGGTCAGTGGACTGCTGTCTGCTAACCCACCAGTGACCGCCTTGCCTGGCACCTGCAGACATCAACATATGCTTGCACACTTGGTCACTTCAGTGTGAGCACCTGTTCATTTATCACAGCTGCTGACTGGTTCACAACCTTCCGTTCAGTGTCCTTGCTGGGGCTCCTGATGGATTAAGCTGTTGCATCACAGCTATTTTTCTTTAGTTTCTGGTTTCAATGGCAGTGAGTTGTATCCTCTTTGTTCAGCATAGAAGAGAAATAGCCATTATTTGGGTTAGGAGCAGAGATATTTCTTTCCAATATTCATAGCCCCAAAATAGAAGTGTTAAAAGAAGTTGGTACCATGAGATGATCCTTAAGAAAATATTGGTCTTTTTCCTTCCAAGGCAAGTCAACATGTTTAGAATAATTTTGAAATGCAATAATAGTGAAATAAACAGGGAGTGAAACTCTGTGTCTGAAATTCGAGTCCAGAGCAATTTGTTTAGAAGGCACGAAGACTGGAATAGCAGGTCTGAGCACAGGATTTTATTAGTTATTATTTAGTAACTTCCTGCTACCTCCCCACCTACATCCCCCTCATTTATAAGATAAGGGGCTTTGAGTAAATCACCCCAAGTGTCCTTCCAGCTCTAAGCAGAGGCCTGATCTGAATATCATCCTTCTTTTAGAAGGGATGGGATAAGAAGGAAGGTGGGAGGGGGTTCAGGATGGAGGGACACGTGTATACCTATGGCTGATTCATATTGATGTATGGCAAAAACCATCACAATATTGTAATTATCCTCCAATAAAAATAAATACATTTTAGAAAACAAAGAGAAGCAGAATCCAAGGAGAAGTTGGCTTTTTCTTTCTTGGGTTATCTTTTTGTCTCTTGGTTGCCACTTTGAAATTTCTCATATTGCCATAAATATCTTAGACCAAGGGGAAGGCCTACAGAACTGAAAGAAAAGGGAATCATTAAATTGTTCTAACTCCAGCTGTTGGTAGATCAATCTTAACAGGAGTTTCTGAGTATGTTAGTTTTCAATTGCCATGTAACAAATTATCACAAAGTTAGCAGCTTGGAATATCACAGACTTACCATCTTGCAGTTTCCATGGGGGCAGGGCCCAGGCACCGCCCCACTGGGCGCTCTGCTGAGTCTCACAAGGCTGCAGTCAAGGTGTCAACCAGGGCTGGCGTCTCGTCTAGAGCTTGGATTTCCCTTCCAAGCCTTTGTGGTTGTTGGCAGAGCTCACTTCCTTGCAGCTGTGGGACTCGTGGCAGCTTGCAACTTCTCCTGGGCCAGCAGGATAATGTCTCTGCTGGTCTCTATGCTCAGAAAAGGCCTAACCCCCTTTTAATGGCTCACCTGATTAGGTGAGGCCCACCTGGCTACTCTCCCCTTTTTCAGACTTAACTGATTTGGGACCTTAATGCCCTTTGCCTTTGCCCTATAATGTCATGTCACCTAATCATTAGAGTGTCCTGCCCACACTCAAGGTGGGGGATTGTACAGCACCTCTACCCCAGGGGGTGGGCTCTTGGGGTTCAGTCTGCTTACCACACTAAAGAAGCTTTTTTCTCCAATGAACTTGTCATCTGTCTTGCTTTGCTCCATTCTTATACTCATGGCCACTGGCTACCATGCAAAAGATGTCCCAAGAGCCTTGTGACAGTCTCCTAAGACACTGTGTCCTGTTCTTTCTTCATCTAGACCTTGTCCGGTTTGCCAGACCAAGACACCTTCTACGACGTGGTGGACTGCCTGGAGGAGCTGGGCATTGCAGCCGTGTCCCAGAGGCACCTGACCAAGAAAGGGGCTGACCTGGACTTAGTGGAGCAGTTGAACATCTATGAGGTAAGAGGATATGCCTTTTAAGGGCCTTGTACAGCTCAGACACGTCAAAGGCTGAGATAAACATCCTCTAGACCAGTGGTTCTGCGTGCAGCGTGGCAGCATTAGCAACACCTCGGAGCTGCCAAAATGCAAGTTCTCAGGCCCACCCGAGACCTGCTGAAGCAGAAACTGAGGCTGGGCCCAGATCTGTGTTGTACGACCCTCCAGGTAATTCTAAGAACACTCCAGTGTGAGAATCCCTGATCTAGGGGAAATGTGGTAGCTTGCTTGCTTATTGATTGATTGCTGTTTTGTTTTAAAGAACATTCATTCTTGGTGGGGAGAGAGAACGAAAGAGAGGCACAGAAAGCATGTTTCTTATCCTGCTGGTAGAACTTCTGGCAGGCTCTACATACTTCGTAGGGTCCAGTGCAGAATGAAAATGTGGGGAAAAGTGCTGTAAGAGATACTAAACTTTTCGCTTCCTTCTGCCTTGCCTCTTGTCTCATTATGATATATATATTTTTTAATTTTTAAAAATTATTTTATTTTTAGCAGCTCTGAAAAGTGAAAAAGTGAAAGTTGTGTCCAACTCTTTGGGACCCTATGGACTAAACAGTCCATGGAATTCTTCAGGCCAGAATACTGGAGTGGGTAGCCTTTCCCTTCTCCAGGGGATCTTCCCAACCCAGGGATCAAACCCAGGTTTCCCACACTGTAGGCAGATTCTTTATCAGCCGAGCCACCAGCAAAGACCACAAATGCTGGAGTGGGTAGTCCATCCCTTCTCTAGCGGATCTCTGGGTCTCTGTTAATGCATGCAGGCCCTTCCTCTCCAGTTGCAGCAAGCAAGGGCTGCTCTCGTGGTGCTTGGGCTTCTCGTGGTGACAGAAAGCTTCTCTTGTTGTGGAACATGGGCTTTAGGGCATCTGGACATCAGTAGTTGCGACTCACAGGCTCTAGAACATGGGCTCAATTGTTATGGTGCACGGGCTTAGTTGCCCTGTGGTATGTGGAATCTTTCTGGAGTAGGGATTGAATTCATATCCATTGGCAGG
Source organism: Bos taurus (assembly GCF_002263795.3). NCBI lineage: Eukaryota > Metazoa > Chordata > Mammalia > Artiodactyla > Bovidae > Bos > Bos taurus. The sequence goes on along the minus strand of NC_037351.1, from coordinate 20,512,426 downwards.
TGAATTCTCAACCACTGGACTACCAGAGAAGTCTCTGTGGTGTTTTTTTTGTTTTGTTTTTTGTTTTTCTTTTGCTACAAGTATGTACTCTTTGAAGAATATTTGGAAAATACCAAAAAATGTAAGATAAAGAAATCACCCATAATTTTATTTACTAACTGTGGTTAACATACTAGTCTGTTTTTCTAGCCTATCAGTTCAGCTTCCCTCATGGCTCAGTGGTGAAGAATCCACCTGCAATGCAGGAGATGTGGATTCAATCTTTGGGTCAGGAAGATCCCTTGGAAAAGGAAATGGCAACCTGCTCCAGTATTCTTGCCTGGAGAATTCTATGGACAGAGGAGCATGGCAGGCTGCAGTTCATGGGGTCACAAAAGAGTCAGACACAACTTAGTGGCTAAGCAAGAACAACTGTGGAGACAATAGTCTGTATACAGTGTTGTGTACTGAATTTTTATTAGTAAATATGTTTGAACCATTTTGTCATCGAATCATCTTCAAGAATTTAGTTTTATTAGAAACATAATATCCTGTCTGCGTGCAAGTACCATAATACATATAATCAGTTTCTCTTTGTTCAGATTTGATGACTTCTAAGATTTTGCAATTATAAATGCTGTTACAATGAACAGCTTTGTTCATAAATCTGTGTGCACAGCTGGCATCCTAGGAGAGATATTTCCCAGCTAAATGGCTCCACTGTAACCTTTCTACAGTCTCACTGTAGAAGTAGAGAGACTAACATGTAACTCACTACTTCCTAAAAGTTACTCTCATAAGTGTCAAGCTGAGGAACAGAGCAGAATTATCTTTGTACAATCTTAGGAGAAATCAGAGGAAACTGAGCCAGAGAGTCTGCGGTCAGAGCGCAAAGCTTCCCACAGCCGGCCAGCTCCCTGTGCTGCTGCTTAGGGCACCTTGTCCTCTAATGTAAGCCTCACTTAGTTACCCAGTTATCTGCTCACACTTTCATGTTTTGTTTTCAGTGAGTGATGGAGGGGTATGGAAGACAGGATAACGTAGGAGTGCAATAAGAATACTAAAGATGGAGAAGGAATGGAATAGACAATTGGCTCACAGGACTGTAGAAGACGGACTTTCCCCAGTACAGACACCTCCCTTCCTCACCCCCTTAACTCCTATTCAGAGCCCCAATCTCTACTCAACCAGGGGCTTATATGATTATAGCTTGAGATTCTGTGCGGTCAAAAGGAATGATTGTGTGTCCGGCAGCTGGGGCTAGCAAAGTTAAAGCGTCAGGTACCTTCTTAAGTTTTTCAAAGAGGCTGCTTGTGTCTTTGAGTCAACTCTGGTGAATAGCTGAGTCATTTTCATGTCTGAAGATTCAACTGGCTTGAGGATACATTCTGTTTGTTGAAGGGAGAAAATCAAGTCCTGCTGAATAATACCACTCACAGCATAATTTACACCTACAGTGCACTGTGGCTGAGACTTCTTAGGGTTTTATATGACAGTTGCTTGAGTTTCAATCCAGACATAGCCACCATATACCAGAAGACAGCATCATACAGGTGAATTTCCCACCAGTGAACCAACGGGGAGAGAATTTTGCAAAGCATGCTGGATCCCTCCCCCAGGATACTGCTTTTGGCTTCAGGGAACACTTACTTTCCAGCCTTCCTGACTCTCAAGCTACCTCCCCGTCTTCCTCTTTCCATTCGTGCCAAAAGTTTCACAAGGTGTTCTGTGTCCACCATCTTTCTTTGGTCAAATGGCATCTGCTTAATATTTTAGCCTTAAGTGTATCATTCACAACTGTGGATTATATGTGTCACTCAAAGAACAACAAAGCGAACACCCATTGCCATAGTTAACTTTGTGTATCAGCTGGACTGGGCCACAGAGGGCCCAGATATTTGATCAGACATCACTGTGTGTCGGTGCAGTGTGTATCCTTAACCTTCTGGATGAGGTTAACATTCACGTTGGTAGACTGAGTAAAGAAGATTGCCCTCCTCCCTGTTGGCAGGCCTCATACAACCCACTGAAGGCCTGAATAGAACAAAAGGCTGAGCAAGAGAGAGTTCACTCTCTGCTGACGGAAATGAGCTGGGATGTAGGTTGCCTCTTACCTGTGACCTCCAGCTGGAACTGACATTGGCTTCCTTGGTTTCCAGGCTTTTGGGCCATAGCTCTTGGGACTTCTCGGCTGCCATAATCATGTCGGCCCATTCCTTATAGTAAATCTCCATATATATCCGATTTATTTTGTTTCTCTGGAGAGTCCTAATACACTCGTGTTTAAGAACCAGTGTATTACCAGTAACTCAGAAGTGTCCTCAGTGACCCCTCCTGGTGTCATTCAACTAACTCCCAGCACCATTCTTTTGCCTTTTTTTTTTTTTTTAATAGTTTTGTCGGAAAATAGCTATTCTTTGAGCTAACACAAATGATCAGATTATCAAGTAAGAATTGACCATCTGAGATCTTGCTGTCTATAGCAGAGCTATACTAATCTATCTAGGCTACTAATTTCCAGAATACACAGGTGTGGGGATGCATGGAGAGATCTGGGCCATCTCTTGTGACTCCTAGATCTTTTTTTCATGCATCAGACGTGGGCTTTCTGACCCAGAATAATAGACAGGGTTTCCAAGTGTGGTTTCCAAGTCACCTTGCCCTTCGAGTAATATTCAGTTATGAAGCATCTCTACTACACAGCCCAGAGTGTCATGGCTTATCAATCCATAAATTCTGTGTTTACTTAGTATAGGGGATCCTTAGCCAATTCTGGCCTGCTAAAGGCATTCCAGAAATAAGAACTCTCATTTTTGGAATTGTCATCAGGCTATTTATTCAATAGTCTAGTTAGCATATTTACGAAAGATCAGATGGGGTCATTGCCTTCTTTCTTTCCCTAGAAGCATCGCTCCTGCGGAAGGGGTGGAGGGATTCTAGGCCAGCTGCTGTAACTCCTTCCTCCTGTCTGTATCCCTAAACAACACATGGCTTAATTTTGTCTTTTTATAAATGGGACCATACCACGTGTGTCCTCCTGCAGCTTCTCTTTTGCTTGATTTTGAGGCCTACCCGTGTTGCTATGCGGAGTTCTAGTTTGCTCATTTTCACTGCTGATGAATACATCCCAATTTATGTACCTGCTCTTCACTTAGATGTTGGCTAGCTACAGTTTTGTTGCCATGACAGTGCTACCACGAGCGTTCTTGTCCTCTTTCCTTTGTGTGTGTATACGCATGTGCAGTACTTATTATGTTTGGGTATCAGTTCTGTTCTTGCTTTGTAAAAATATTTAGAAGCTTTTCTTTTTTCTTTCTGCCCTTGTCTCTGGTCTTTGGTTATCTGATAGAGCTCCCTTGGAAAACTGTGTGGGCTTGTAATGATGATGATGGAGGGGCAGAAGAGGAGTGTGTGTGTGTGTGTGTTTGTGTGACTGTGTGTGTGTGTGTGTTGGAGGCAGGAGATCTTTGGTAACTATGCTTTATTCTTTGGATATTGGTCTATGTAAACTTCCTATCTTTATTGGGATTGGCTTTTCTAAATCATATTTTCCTAGGAAATATCCATTTCATCTGGATTTTTAAAGTGATTACTAAAGAGCTATGTAAATAGTCTCTTATGAATGTTTCTAATTTCCTTTCCTTGAGAAGTTATTTTCCTTTGTTAATTTTTGTGGTTGTAATTTCTCCCCCTTTTTCCTCTAGGTTAACTAGTGGTTTGTCTATTTTGTTGTTGTTAATTTTGACTTATATATGATTTTCAGTGCTTTTCTGTTTTATAACTCAAAACATTTTTATCTTTATGATTTCCTTCTTAAATTTTCTTTCAGTTTATTTTGTTGTCTTTTTTTAGATTTTTGAGTTGTTTATCTGATTCATTTCTTTTTATCTTTTAACCATCTTCTCATTCCTGGAATATAACCCACTTGGTCATGATGTGTGTTTTTTTTCATGTGCTTTTGGAATTCTGTTTGATACTGATTTGCTTAGAGTTTTAGACAAATAGTCATAAGTAGAGCTGGCCTCCATCCTCATCCTTCCCCCAGCTTTTCCTCCCTTCCTTTTTTGTATGCCATCCCTATCAACTTGGACATCACTGTTATGCTCACATCATAAGAGAATGGTGCTGGTGGGCACGAGACCAGTCTTGTACATTGATGCTGTACAATGCAGTGCTGGTGACTGTGTCTGTGGGTGTCTCCAGAGTACCTCTCTGACTGTTCCTCCTCAGCGTCCCTCCTGGCTCTTTCTTCTCTGTCTCTTCCTTCTCAGTGTCGGGGTTTCTTCATCAGACCTCCTCTCTCAGTCTAGGCAGCCTGAGCTGCGACTCACCCAGTGAGTCCAGCAGCTTTGGCTGCAGCTGATACCTTGACCTGAGCTGTCTGCAAGGTTCAAGGCTGCCTGCCCCTCTGCCTGCTTGTGTTTTTGCATTATGCTCATTTATTCACTGAAGATATGTCATGCACTCTGAACATTCAGAGATAGAAGATCTGTCCCTGTCCCAAGGAACTGACATTCTGTAGTCTCAGACAAGCAGGTGGCTGATTTCCCAGCAGCTGTATGTGATGGCACAGAGGGGCATGGAAGGTGTCAGAGGAGCTCAGATTATGTCAGACAGAGCCACCTAGAAGCTGCAAATGACATGACCCAGCCCTCACAGAACCCTTTGTTCCCCGCCCCATGACAAAAACAAAACTCCTGCGCAGTCTGTTCATTTCTCCACCTCTGCAAAGAACAATCTCCCAGGTTACAAACCTGGAGCTGTCCTGGACCTCCTTCTCTCTCCCCCCATCCTCATACCTAGAGGTCTGATGGCTGAAGACTGAAATTTCTTCTCCATTCCCCTAGCTCAGGCTCTCTTTGTCTCTTGTCTGGTTTGTTGCAATAGCCTTCTCATTCATTTGTTCACCTGTGAGTCCATTCATTGAACAGAGCTTCACTAAGCACCGATTCTGTGCCCAGCACTATTCTAGGCCACGGGACTCAGCAGCAAACTAGACAGACAAGGCCGGTGCCCTGAGGGGATGCACAGTCTCATGGGGTGCAGAATTGCTGGAGACAAGGCCACAGCAGCTCGAAGGCCACAGATGGTGTTGCCTCTTGAACTAATTCAAGGCATTCCAGCTTCGCCCCACGGGCTGTGAAAAAGTTTTTAAGGATTTTTGTTCATTCATTCCTTCACTCTTGTTTATTTTCTGAAATGGAGGAATGGACCGTGACCGAGTGCATGAGTCAGCTGATAGCCCGAGGCTGCCGGCATGTCTGTGAAGAACAGAGACAGGGTGAGCTGGAGGCAAGACACTGGGTGGATGGGCCACCACCACCGGCCTGAGGTGGTGGCCCAACGCAGAACAGTGACAGAGTGGGGAGCCGTGGAGGAGCTCTGCCTGGTGTGAAAGGAGGCGTGATGAGGGCCAGAGCCTGGGGAGGATGGCACCTGCAGGACCGCATCCCCGGGGGCTTCTCAGCTTATTCCCTCTTCCTGCTGCTGCTGCTGCTGCTGCTAAGTCGATTCAGTTGTGTCCGACTCTGTGACCCCATAGACGGCAGCCCACCAGGCTCCCCTGTCCCTGGGATTCTCCAGGCAAGAACACTGGAGTGGGTTGCCATTTCCTTCTCCAATGCATGAAAGTGAAAAGTGAAAGTGAAGTCGCTCAGTTGTGACCAACTCTTAGTGACCCCATGGACTGCAGCCTACCAGGCTCCTCCATCCATGGGATTTTCCAGGCAAGAGTACTGGAGTGGGGTGCCACTGCCTTCTCTGTCCTCTTCCTAACTCCCTGCAACTGAAAACAAGGGGTCCTCCTCAATGTCAGGGCTAACTACACCACTCTTCCATTTCGGAAAATAAACAAGAGTGAAGGAATGAATGAACAAAAATCCTTAAAAACTTTTTCACAGCCCGTGGGGTGAAGCTGGAATGCCTTGAATTAGTTCAAGAGGCAACACCATCTGCGGCCTTCGAGCTGCTGTGGCCTTGTCTCCAGCAATTCCTAAGATGTTGCTGAAATTGCAGCCACACTCAACTCCTCTTGTTTCCTAAGCGTGAAAGGCAGGTCACCGCAGAGCTTCCCTTCTTCCATTCTCCTTGCTTTGCCTGGAGTGTTCTTCCTTCCTGTTCTCAGGTTGGCAGACTCCTCCTTCCCCTGTAGGAGTCACCTCAGATGTCCCCTTGTCTGCAAGGCCTCCTTGGCAAGGTGTAGGAGTCCCTGGGCTTGTTGCCTGCACTTTGTTTATAACCCAGGAGGGAGCGCTTGCCTGTGTGCACACCTCACACTGAACAGTCTCAGGACGCACTTGCCTGTCCGTTTGCCTTTGTCATCTGTGGCTTTCTTCTGTAACCTCTGTGCTCAGCAGTGCCCTTGCCCAGAGTAGAAGTTAAGTACTTGAGTGAAGGTCTCTTAAATATCACTGATAGATTCTGGGCTGAAGGAAGGGCATGATTTAATCAGAAATCAGCCACTTTAAAGGGAAGATGCCTTGGGTAATCACTCAAGGTGACAACTGAATGCTTGGGGTACCAGATAGAGTTAGGATTTTTATTCCTATCTAAAAATTAATGCACTTTTAAAAGTGTTTGGTGCCATTGGACAACTAAGTTCATTATAGGTGGGGGCAGTAAGAAGCCTATAAGCAGTACTGATATTTTCCTCACGAAAGATTACAAATGTTTCAAGCCATTGCAGAGAACTTTGTTGGGCTTCTAGAATCCTTCTAAATAGTGGAGGATGTCTGGTGACCATATGTCCTGGACTTTCTGGGGATAGGCCCAAATGCAGTTAATTTTAGAAATTTTACCATTTTAGAAAGGTAATTTAATCCATGTTTAATTGGATTCATTTGAATTGTTATAGTTCCAAATGATTTTTTCAAATACATAATTTCACAAATCAAAATCAAAAGTCTTTTTTTTTTTTTTTTCGGATTGCGTTCTCACTTTTGATGCTGAAAATGTGGTCCTAGTAATGGGAAAGGCATCTTAGAGCTGAAGACTTTGGGGGTGAGGAGTGATTGTTACTGTTAGGAATAATTAATAGGTCCAGTCTCTTCAAATCCTTCCTTGTCATAGTTGATTTTTAAAATGTGTATCAGTTAGCTCTTGCTGCATAACAAATATGCCAAAAAGAGCGGTCTTAAAACAGCAGGTTTTGCTCATCATTCTGGGGGTAAGAAATTTTGGCCTGGTTCAGCTGAGAGATTCTCATAGAGCTGCAGTTATCTGATGACTTAACTGGGACTGAATGCTCTAAGATGGCCTTATTCACCTGGTTTGGCCTTTAGTGGTGGCTGTTGGCTGGCTATGTGTCTTCAGCAGGCTAGCACATACTTCTTCACATGGTAGCAGCATTTCAGAAGGGAAGGTCTCAAGTACAAACACTTTTCAAGGGTCTATGTCCTCTGACGTCACACTGGCCAAAACAAGTCATGTGGAAAATTGTAGACTCGGTGTAGGAGGGGACTATACAAAGATAAGTAAACAGAGAGGCATGATTCCCTGGGAGCCCAGTGCTGTAATCATCTGCCACAACCTGTTCAACCTGATAGGAGAATTATCAGCATAGTTCCTTCTTGAAATGGCAGTAGCACTGGCATCCATTTCACCTAAAAGCTGAATCAAGATGTATAGGTGTGCATTAAAAGAAAGCGTGGGAGAGCAATTTGGAAAGTGGTTACATCTGCTATGTATGGTTGCCTGTCATGGAGGATAGTAGTAGTATAACAACATAATCTCAAAGATCTGTTAATAGCTTTTGACCTTCATTAAGAATGTTCACATTGTTGGATGTTCGATGATACTAAGAAATTATTTTAATTTCTTAGTGATATGGTGGACAGTGGTATGGTGGTTATGGTTTTTAAAAATCCTTATCTTCTAGGGATATATACTGATATATTAATGGATAAAATTATATGATTTGAGACTTATCTCAAAAAAACCTGGCTCTGGCGTCAGGGGCAGGGAGTAAATGAGACAAGATTGTCCAGGGTTGATAACTGTTGAACTATCATAGGTGATGACACAAAAGTCTTTGTACTCTTCTCCATACTTTGCATGTGTTTGGAAACTTCCACTAAATTTTATTTTTTATTTATTTATTTAATTCTTTTTTTTAAATTTTATTTTATTTTTAAACTTTACATAATTGTATTAGTTTTGCCAAATATCAAAATGAGTCCACCACAGGTATACATGTGTTCCCGATCCTGAACCCTCCTCCCTCCTCCTTCCCCATACCATCCCTCTGGGTCGTCCCAGTGCACTAGCCCCAAGCATCCAGTATCGTGCATCGAACCTGGACTGGCATCTCGTTTCATACATGATATTTTACATGTTTCAATGCCATTCTCCAGAATCTTCCCGCCCTCTCCCTCTCCCACAGAGTCCATAAGACTGTTCTATACATCGGTGTCTCTTTTGCTGTCTCGTACACAGGGTTATTGTTACCATCTTTCTAAATTCCATATATATGCGTTAGTATACTGTATTGGTGTTTTTCCTTCTGCCTTACTTCACTCTGTATAATAGGCTCCAGTTTCATCCACCTCATTAGAACTGATTCAAATGTATTCTTTTTAATGGCTGAGTAATACTCCATTGTGTATATGTACCATAGCTTTCTTATCCATTCATCTGCTGATGGACATCTAGGTTGCTTCCATGTCCTGGCTATTATAAACAGTGCTGTGATGAACACTGGGGTACACGTGTCTCTTTCCCTTCTGGTTTCCTCAGTGTGTATGCCCAGCAGTGGGATTGCTGGATCATAAGGCAGTTCTATTTCCAGTTTTTTAAGGAATCTCCACACTGTTCTCCATAGTGGCTGTACTAGTTTGCATTCCCACCAACAGTGTAAGAGGGTTCCCTTTTCTCCACATCCTCCCCAGCATTTATTGCTTGTAGACTTTTGGATCGCAGCCATTCTGACTGGCGTGAAATGGTACCTCATAGTGGTTTTGATTTGCATTTCTCTGATAATGAGTGATGTTGAGCATCTTTTCATGTGTTTGTTAGCCATCTGTATGTCTTCTTTGGATAAATGTCTATTGAGTTCTTTGGCCCATTTTTTGATTGGGTCATTTATTTTTCTGGAGTTGAGCTGTAGGAGTTGCTTGTATATTTGTGAGATTAGTTGTTTGTCCGTTGCTTCATTTGCTATTATTTTCTCCCATTCTGAAGGCTGTCTTTTCACCTTACTGATAGTTTCCTTTGATGTGCCACTAAATTTTAAAAAGAACGTTTAGATCAGTCAGTGACCTCAAAGATAGGTGGAAGTTGTCCCAGATGCCACCTGAGTTTGCTCTTCTCTGCTTTCTTGGTAGGATGGGGTAGGGTGTCCAAGCAGTCGGTGCTGGATTCCTCACCTGGATTTTAGAGACTGTTCTACATTTGATTAAAAGAGTCAGAAGGTATCTGGTGAGGGGCCCAGCAGCAAAACACCCCATCACTTGGTTGAGATTAGAAGTCGTTCAGGACATAGTGGATCTCACCGTGGGTCCAGGGGAGGACACCACACTTGTGGTTAATTAGATCTGACACCACAGGTTCTGAATAAGTCTCATGGTAAGTGCTGTTCTCTCTCTAGGTGTCTTCCAGAATTTATTGGTCTTAGCTGTAATTTGAAGTGCTCCCTAGAATCTAAAGAAATTGGAACTGCTACCACGGCCCTGGACGTGAAAACAGATCTCTTTCCCTGTCATCAGTGGACACTAGTGATTCTAAGATTCTTCTTGTAAAATCAAAACTGGGGGTGAAGACCAGCCCAAATTTCATGTTACAGCTTTCCCAAGGCAGCTTCCCTGCCAAGCCCGAGGCTGACATTGGATCTCCTGGGATTGTAATTCCCACTTGCCCCTACCCCTATGCATCCTTTTCTGTGTTTAAGAAGATGGATACTTTGTTTAGGACTGGAATTTTACACAGCTCTCATTGAATTCCATTTTATGGTGCCACTTTGATAATTTTTCAGTAAACCATTAAACAATGGTTGTCTCATCTTCCTTGAGAAAAGGCGGTTGAAATAGATTTCACGTTGTGCACATGCCGTGTGCCTCTCTGAAAGGCCCTGTGAGTGGAATGCTATTTGATCTTTGCATCTCTGAGGTTAGACAAGGAATTAGAAATATCTGAACTCTACGTTATCCCCTGACCTTATCATTCCAAATATGTGCTTAATTAGAAGCAGAATCAATATTTCAGGTCAGAATGAGTTCAAGTGGTCTAGAATTTTTATATCTAAAAATGAAGGAAAAATAATTGGCTAGTGATATTTTAAAACACTGTGCTTGGCTAGGTATATAATCATTCTCAAACAGTCCCCAGAGAATACCATTTGCAGTGTTAAAGTTGAGGTGATAAAAGTGGTTAATCAAATACATAATTTCTTTCCCAGTTCTTGCAGTTACACTGCAGAACACCCTTACCCCAGGAAACAGACTTTCCAGTGAAATTTTGTAACAGTATAGCGTTTTCTGAACTCTTATCCATTCTTACCTCAAACCTCCCCAGATTATGTCTGCCTAGTAAATTCTAGGGGAACAGAGCAGTCAAAACATTATTAGATTGTCTTCTAATCTGGGAGTTTGTTATAGAATGTATCTGGCATGTAGATAGAAGAGTTTTCACTAAATCAGACTTGTCTAAAAGCTAGAGCTGGAGGCAACTGCAGATGGAGCACATCCAGGGAGGCTTCACTCCTGGGAAACAGGCTGTGCATCTCAGGTGTTCATCCTTATAAACCGGATGAGAGGGGCCAGCCTGGCCTCGACTTGGCCAAGCTCACCATGCTGTGTGAACACATTTGGCATCAACACTTTGGACATGGGAGGCCACTGACTTTGCAATAGCCAGGTTTTCTGCAGACAGGCGATGCCAACACCAGTAGCATGGTTAGCCATCTGGGTCTTTATATTACTTCTCCATTCTCTCACTTTTCAGGACCAGGTTGTGAAATGTGACCAGGAGCACCCATAAGGCTGGGAAATATGCACCTCTGGAGACATGGGACCATGTGGGTCTTTGGGCACCAAGTCAGAGAGACTGTTGGACTTGATTGGGCCTGGCCCACCTGGGCTGTGAGGTGGCCTGCCTGGGCAGTTCTGTGTGATATAAGAATTTGTGGGTGTTCCAGGCTCTGGGTTGGGCTGATCCCCTGGAGAAGGGAATGGCTACCCACTCCAGTATTCTTGCCTGGAGAATCCCATGGACAGAGGAGCCTGGTGGGCTACAGTCCATGGGGTCACAAAGAGTTGGATGTGACTGAGTGACTGACAGTTTCACTTTTCACTAGGCCCCTTCAGTTGAGGGCACAGGCTGGGGAAGAATTGTTACGTTTATTGAGTACGAGCCACAGGGTGGGCCCTACCCCAGCTGCTTTACATGCATTATATAAGTTATTCTTACCACAAACCTGCAAATGCAATCCTGTTAGCCTCATTTGGTGAGCGAGAGACTCTTGAGCAAGCAATTTGCTGCAGATCATTCCTGGTCTGTTAGTCACACAAAGGTCTAGTCAATGACAGCTCCTGCGACTGTGTAGGTTTGGAGAAGGGAGGCACACACATAATTAAAGAAACTGGAGAAACAGGTAGGTATAGTCCACAGCTGGAAAGGCTGAGCTCCTATAAGGAGGAGGTATGCACAGAAACAGTGGGTGTTGATGTGAGAAGGCCTATGGAGTAGGATCCAGGATGGAGGAGATTAACAGATGGCAGAGCTGATTCTTTGGCCAGGCCTCACCCAACTAGGGGCAGGACTAAAAGATCCCTGGGAAGAGGGCAGGGGTGTGGGGTGTGGGGCCAGTTGGCTCTGGTTTCTGTTGGGTTGGCCAAAAAGTTTATTCTGACTTTTCTGTAAGATCGTATGGAAAAATCCGAACGAACTATTTGGCCTACCTGTACATGAAAGCCAAAATGGCCAAGTGTGAGTGCTTTTAAGAGGAAATTTTCTAAAAATCCTAAATTCTAGAGATCCAGTCTATTTCTGGTCTATATTTTTGTGATCACAGGTGCAAGCAGGCTCCATGCCCACCCGAGACCAGGCTTCGGAGGGTGCCCCCCACCCCCGTGCATGGGGGTCTCAGATCAGGCCTCTCAAATGACCTGCAGGTGAGGCTGTTTGTCTCACCTGGAGTTCGTGGCTCCTGCCTTTCTCCTTGCTGTGCTCTCTAAGCATCCTCCCTGGGAAGCGAGCTCGGGGTCAGGACCTCCAGGGCGCCCTGTGACAGGGTTTCAGGAGACACTCCGCCTCCTGGACCAGAGAACACCAAGTTGGGGGGAGTTCACGAGAAGGAGAGATGGCCTCTAAAGGGAAGTCCTGGGGTCTAATTACAAAATAGTTCTCAGATCTTCTCGAGACATCAGTTGACCTTCTCAGATCCATTTGGGAAGATACGCAGTGGCGAGCATCTTTTGGTTTGGAGGCTGCGCTTTGGGATGCGCGTGTTGTGATGACTACAATGAGAAGCCCACGCCACAGGAGGGGAAAGGACGGAGTTCGGTGCCCTTTGGGATGGGACTGTGAAAGGTCTGACCTTGCTCTGTGCACTCTCTGCTCTTCCAGGTGGCGCTCCGGCTGGAGGATGGGGATGAGACGGCAGAGCCGCCCCCCAGCGGGTGCCGTGACCGCAGGCGGGCCAGTGTGTGCTCCGGAGGCACGGGCAGTGAGCCCCGGGGCCTGGACCGAAGGCGGAGCCGCAGGCACTCGGTGCAGAACATCAAGAGCCCCCTGTCGCCCCCGTCCAGCCCCTGCTCCCTGTCGGCTCCTGACTTCAAGCCCAGTCAAGTGCGAGATCTCCGGGAAAAGTAAGTATTAACCCAGCCTTGGAGAAGGGCACAAGGACCCCTAAAAGTGGAAAGGAGGCCCAACCCCACGGGTATCCTGGACCATCCCAGCCTTTCCTGTCCCCTGCCTCTTCTCTACATTTAAGCCATCACCCCCAGTTACCCCAAAACTTCCCAAGGCAAGGTGGCCCTGGTGACACACACAGACTTGATCTAACTCCCTGAACTCATCTTCACCTCCTTGTGTTTTTATATTATTTATATTATTAGCATCTCAGTTAATATCTGTGTAGAAAGCTATGCTTTATCAACTAGCAGAGAATCCAAACCACAAAATTTTGGCCTAGAAATAAATGGTATGCCACCACACCAATGTGAGATGGTTAGAGTCTGAGGTACGCATGACAATACATAGTTGAGGTTAAGTAGAACAAATATGTACTTTCACATAATTTCAGTAAAAACTAATTCTGTCATTTATTCAGTTAGTCATATAGCATACATTTTTCTGAAGTGTGTCTTATAGGCCAGGACTATTTGCAACCGTGAAGACATATGAATGGAAAAGGTATGATCTCCATTTCTGTGAACTCCTATCAGGGCTGAGAGAAAGTAAGAATGAAGAAAGGACATAAAAAGAAACAGAAAGATTGACAATCCCATGAGAAATTATGTATGTCCAAAATACAAAGTTTGACCAGATCTCTAGGAGCTCAGAAGTGGTTCCATTAAACAGAGGTGCAGCTGAAGGATGGCTGTGCGGCTCTGGGGCCTGGGTCCAGTGATATCTTCCCAAATGGAAGCCCTCAGATCACTAGGATGGTGGGGCTCCATGGACCAGTCTGTGCCAGACAGCTCCACCAGGGCTGACTGATACACTGATTGCCAGTGCCCCTCTTCTGCTGCCAGTGGAAACCCTGCTTGCATCATTAGGCTGGAGTATTTTCTCCCATTGTGGGGATCTACCTGGGAGCCACATGTTGTTCAGGAGGCTGCATGGTGAAGAACTGAACTCAGAATAGGTGGGATGACCTTAAGACAGTGGTTCAGATATGTCCCTTCCTCTCTGTCCCTCAGGGAACACCCATACTCACTTCTACTAAGAAGTGACTGGAGCAGTCTGGTACCCTTGGGGTCCTGGCACAGCCCACCCCATTGGGTGCCTCCTATTGCAGAAGGAGAAGGAGGGCGTGGATCTGAGAGTGATGTGCAAGGCATGGTCCATGCTGACACCCTTCTCCACCACATAGCCTACAGGCTTTTCTGTCTCTAAGAGTCAATGTACAGCAAGCTCTCTTTCAGTGAAAAGAAAATTGAAACTTCTGAGCGGAATGAGAAATGAGAACATTTACTGTGAAACTGCATGTTGTGATCTAAGATCTTTGAGAAACTCAGGCAATTCTCACAGGGTCCCGAAACTCCCTGTGGTGCTGTTTCTACCAGCTAGAAAAATGAGCATGGAGAGAGTTGGGCAGAGTGGGCTGAAAAATCTGTGATCACCAAAGATGCTGAAGGTGGGAGCTCTGAGGCTTCGGTGGTGGCACTTGGTACACTTGTGCCCTGTCTGCCTCGTGTCACGTTTGTTCTGTTCTCTTTCTTGTTGTTAGGCTTTTAAAGGTCCCTGCACTGTGACTCCAGTGACCAAGCCTTGTGATACGTTGGCAAAGGCAGTGACAGTGGGGTGAACCAGCTGGGCACAGTCCACAGTTTTGAGGCTCCGGCCTTGGTGGGATCTGGAATAGGACACACTTCTGAGTGCTCCCACCTCAGTGTTTTCAAATACGACTGATTTTTCATTTTAATGAAATGATCACTGTAAAGTTCATAGCATTCGCTTACGAAAAATCCACTTTCCAGCTTATAAAGAAAGATCATGGTTTTAAGATAGATGATGATGAAGTGGCTTCATCCTTGAAGTCTATTGGAGGGATTTTGCCCCGTGGCCACAAAATCACAGCATGATTTTGGCAGAGATGGGAGCAGGAGAAAGGGAGAGGGTAACGAGAAGCAAATTGGGAAACAGTCCCAGCATATGCATAGCTTAGTCACCTGCTCAGCATCTGTGCCTCACACGTCACCTTAGAATCTAGAAGTTCATTGTGCTCGATTGCCCGTAGACCTTGAAAGACACAGACACACCTGACCTAGACTACTCTTCACCTGTGTGATCATTCTGGCCCTGCTTACTGCTAGCTTGTAGCAACATGGCTGCATGTATCACACATGAAGAATTGTAGACTGAATTGTCTAACTCTGTGTCCCAAATAATGCCAATACTCTTGAAAAGAAGACAGAACTATGCTACAGATTAGAGATTCATGTTGTCCTCAGTATATTCATATCTGGCACTCTGCACTCAGATGCTTCTTTTGTGTAGCTTGAATCAAATTCTCCTATTGATCCTCTCTAAGGTCCAGGTGGGACAAGCATCATTATCCTCACATTACAATGAGAAAGCAGCTGGGGGCTGGTGCCTTGTGACGAATCTTAGAACCAGGGGGCTGAGCCTCGGGTTAAATCTAAGTCTTTGGCCTTTGCCTCTCAATGTCCCAGTCATACAGAATCACTTCCTACCTACCACTCCTTAACATAATCATTGAGTGAGATTTGTACTTCTGGACTTTTTTAGACAAGTAATTTGATTTACATACCATGCAGGGGTATTTTTATTCAGGTTCATATGAAAATTCAAAGTTGAACAGGAGAGAATCCCAGAGTCGTCTTGTAGACCTAGGCCTGCTAGGCTGTGAGCTTTACTAAGGCCTAATAAGGCTTGAAACTCACATTGCTTTGGCTTCTGAAGAAATAGAACTCCACAGTGAGCACTCACCAAATAAGGTGTGTGTTTATTGTTCATCTGCCACCTAAAAGTACTTTTTGTGATCATGTGTGCCATAGTTTCACCTTTGCAATTCAATTTACAGATTTGATTGGGAAGAAAAAAAAATGTTGGTGCTTTCATTTTTTTTTTTAACCAGGAAGATTATTTTTAACATCTAATCATCAAAAGAGCCAGTGTCTCTGATTTAAATTGTAATCGTAATGTTAGGACTAAAAAGTCTTCAAGGTTTGTCTAGCCCACAGCAGAAGCCTGTTCTATGCCTTTAACCTCAGACATTCTCCTCCCTGAGGCACTCCACTCTGTCCTTGAACTTCTCAGCTCCTTAGGAAAGTCCCCTGGACTAAATGTGCTCCATAATGTGGTGGCTTTATTAGTGCTTAGAATTTTACTACATGGATAAAATTCTCCTGCAACGTCTCCCCATTCATCCCGGCTCTCAACGCTGTCAGCGCGCGTGAGGTCCTCTTCCTGTTCTGTACGACCGACCACCTTTCTGACAATGAGCATGGCCTGGGACTTCATATGTAAACTTGAAATTTCATCCTGTTGACTTCCACACAACATTCCAACCCGTGGAGGTAATTTTGAGCTTCATTTAGTCACTCCTGTTAGCAGTCGCGCCTTCCAGCTTTCAGTCGTGTGTATATTTGAATACACATGGACGAGTGACCTGGCGGGTAGTGGATGCTGACAGCAGCTTGGTACAGACGACTCCCATGTGCCTCGAAGTCAAGTGTTGGAAACATTCTCTGTCATGGGCCAGATAATAAATATGCTGAGTTTTGCAGGCCAGACAGTCTTTGTTGCAACTACTCAATTAAATTCTTCCTTTGTAGCATGAAAGCTGCCACAGACAGCAGGTAAGCAAGTGAGCATGGCTGCCTTCCAGCGAGGCTTTATTTATGGACACTGAGATTTGAGTTTTACATGTTATAAAATATTTAGATTTTTTCCCCCAACCATTAAAAAAAGTGAAAATCATTCTGACAGACTGTACCAAACCAGGTGGTGGGCCACATTTGGCTCACAGGCTTGCCAACCCCTGTTCTAATGGGCTGGCTTTCTTG
The DNA here is from genome assembly GCF_002263795.3 of Bos taurus. NCBI lineage: Eukaryota > Metazoa > Chordata > Mammalia > Artiodactyla > Bovidae > Bos > Bos taurus. The sequence goes on along the minus strand of NC_037351.1, from coordinate 20,495,759 downwards.
AGGGAAGTTGATGGGGAATGGCAGAGATGACAGAGAGGAGAATGTGGCTAAGAAAGAAGAACCCATCATGCGCTATGAGAGGACTGTTAGGAAACAGCGTCCTCTAGACCAGGGTTATAGCTAGGAATATTTCATGAAGACGTGGAGGCTGTTTGCTGATGGCCGCTCATGAGTTGTCACTGGATTATTGAGGGGGCTGGAGAAAGCAGAGATCAGATGAGGGGACATACAGAGCCAGCAGGGAGGAGGGTGTGTGGTGATGACTCCAGGAAAGGTTGGGCTGCTTGGGCAGGGAGACTGGGACCAGTCCCAGTGGTGCCAAGAGGCAGTTGTCTTCAACCAGAGGTCTTCAACCTGCCGTCTGTTGAAAATTCCATGAAGGTGGTAGTACCCTCCCCATTTTACAGATGAGGAAACTGAGGCACAGAGTGGCTAAAAAACTTGCCCCAGATCTCACAGGTGGTAAGTGGCATAGCTGAGTTTGAACCCAAACCAGATTTTAGTAGTCCAGAGCCTGCCCTCAGTCAAACATCCCTGGAACTAGTCTCTGAACCTATAGAACGTGTTCTATGGTGACAAGCTTTTTCTCTTTGGAGGATGAATTAGAGAAAGCAAAAAATCTTTCAGAACAAACATCCCCTGGAACTTGGTCATCCTACTAAGCTGTGTTGCTTATAGTCACTGTTAAGATTCTGATCCTGAGATAATCATAGTGGTTTGCTTGTTTTTCTCATAAATTGGCACTGGAGACAGTTCCTAACGAGGAGTTCTGAAAGTGTTCAGAGTAATATCTGCCAACACCGGAACAGCCTTCCCAGTTAATCATAGCTTGCGAGTGATAATCTCGGTGAGGGGAGCAGGAAGGAAGGTATAGAGAGCAAAAGTTCATGGTTAACAGGAACCCACCGTTAACTGTCAATTATTGGAGGCTTAGCTGTCCTCAGGTTTGGGGGATCATACTTGATGTGCACCAGTTAGTGGCCTAGTGGGTGGTGGGAAGAAGGGAGCCAAGCCTTGAGGCTGAGCCTCCAGGGTAAGGGCTGGAGGGAGGTATTCAGAGAGGGTGTGGCTTTCTATTTTCCTGTGGGAGTAGAAAAGAGTGTTGACACCTTTCCACCAGTCACAGGAACCAGTGGACAGATGGGAGAGCCTAACTATGAAGGGGTGCAGGGTGGTGAAGCGACCTTCCTGCGTTTTGACAGGGAGGAGGCATATTTGGATGCCGAGTTCCAAGGCAGTGCTGTGATCTCCAGTTGGTCTCTTGCCTTGTGCACAGAGCTTCAATACCAAGGCTTATAGATTCCACTCCCTTGTGAGCTGCAGGATCTGCAGCAACAATAGTTCTGGCTTTCTTGGAAGTAGTTGGCAATGAACAATCAATTTGAAAGCAGGAAAACCTATTATATAACCGGTAGTGTTACAGAGTCCAAGCTTGCCACAATAGCCCAATAAATTGAGAGACAGGGTGTTGGGATAAGGAATAGTGACTTTATTGGGAAGGCCGGCAGACAGAGAAGATGGTGGACTGGTGTCTTGAAGAGCCTTCTTACCTGAGTTGGAATTCAGGCTTCTTTTAACTAAAAGGGGAGAGGGTATGACTGGTTGTTGCTGACTTCTTGGTGCTGACCAGATGGAGGCGATGTGATAATCCTTTGTTCTTACAGCTGTCCACCTAGGTCTGGTCATGATGTTGCTGGAAACCTCCAACAAGACAAATGTTATTCTCTATTCTGCAACTTTTTATGTCTATGTGAATGGAAATTGTTATACCTTCAACATATAACCTCCCAAGCCTGGCAGGCAAAGTTTTGTGAATGGATCACCCTGTATATTTCAGGCGATAGACAACATTCTTTTATAAAAGGTACAGAGCCTGCATAGTTAAGCACAGGCAACCGAGCACAAAGGTTAGAGCCAAAGGACTAGATTCTGTACATAGTCGGGCTTGTTCTCTGTTACAGTAGGTGTTGCATAATTGGTGTTAACTTACAAAATTTATCACTCGGATGACCTCAGTCCTGGCTCCTGGGGAACATTTGGCCAAGTGCAGTGCAGAAGCAGCCGCTGAGGTTATTGAGGGCACAGACATGACGTTCTCGGCTACAGTCCCCGCTTCCTCCCCAGGCTTGGCCTCAGTCTCCTCCACAGTAAACTCAAGGTGATGATACCTCCTTAATAGAATGGCAGGTGAGTCAAGAGAGGCAGTGCAAATGTGTGATTAGCCCAGTGTTATTCCAGTCACTATATGCCCTGGAGCTTTCTCGGATACTGTTATTAAAGAAGGTAATTGTTAAATAAGTATGGGTAGGAATGGACGAGAAGATTCTGTGAACTGGCTTGAACATGCCAGAGGATTTCACAACTAGATTAACAACCATTGGTACCGTGAGCAGCAAGTAGCTACTTGGGTAGGTTTATCTGATGATAATTATTTCACTAATGAGATTCACCAGCAAGGGATATGACCTCTGCAGGTAGGCGTGATTAGAATATAGCCAGTGATTCCAAGTTACCATTTAATCTCCAGGAAGCCCTTTGTGGTCTCTTGAATATTGAATGGCAAAGAGTGTTCAGCAAAGGAGGGAACATGGCTTGGGTGGGAGGCTGAGTGGGAGGCAAAGGGGCATGAACTCGGAATTGAGAGAACCTGCATCAAGAAAGGACTAGAAGCAAAAGGTGTGAGGGAGTGTTTGCTTTGCAAAGCTTCCTTCTGATTTCCGTGACAGCACTTCCGGTTTCTCAGAAGGTTCACTGTGACCAGATTACATATTTCTTTGGGGGTTTGGACTTTGCTGCATTAAATTTGGGGATTTTTCTAGATTCTGATTTCTAGATTTTCTAGACTCTAGAGTCTGAAGACAACAGCAAAACTGTAAAAATGAACAGAGCCACTGTTGAATTTTAAGTGAAGAAGTGAGATCGAGGTAGTGTTTCAACCAGACCCCTCTGGGAACAGCCCAGAGGCTGCATGGGAGGAGAGCTGAGCAAATGGGGAATGGCGGGCGGGGCGGGGCGGGGCCTGGACCTCACCCTGGAGAGAGGTGGAGGGGGCCAACAGGGAGAAGGGGATGAGGTATAGGATGGATATCATTTGTGGGAAGGTGAGTAGATTGTATGGTGGGAAAGAAGAAAGAGTTTGGGGGTGATCCCCAGACAACCAGTAACTTAGTTAGGGTCATGGGATGGCTCGAGGCCACTGAGTAAGCTGTGGGCATTTTCAGTTTGAGAAGTCTGGGTCACAAGTAGAACTTCCCATAGGCAGTTGGATAGGCATGAACTGAAAGTCACATACATGCAGGTGAGGGGTGAAGCCTGAGCTTTGACCCTCTCCCTGACCCCCTGTAACCCAGGGAAAGCAAACCACATGAGTAGAGAAGTGAAAGGATAGAGTTGTCATCTCATGGAAGTCTGAAACTGAGAAGGTGACTTACTTCCTGAGTCAGTGAACCTTGACCTTGGTCGTCTTCAAATGAGAATGCTTCTCAAGCCAGAGTAGCCTTATTTGGTGTGATGTTGCAGGAACGGGCTAGCCCTTTGCTATGGGAATGGTGAATACACCTCAAAGAAAACGAAAGATTCTTGTTTCTAGTTAAGTTTTTGACTTGCTTCGAGAATTTTCTTCTTTTGGTGTCAAACTGGCTTGCCCTTGACCTGTGCAAATGCCGCATTTCCTATAGTATACATATTCCCATCCATGTCCTGACTGTTCACAGCCCTTTCTGGTAGAGTTGATTTTGTTGGCCGTTCACACAGGTATGGGGGTGGGAGGGGCCGTTCTGTAGAGCAAGCATCTCTCTTTTTAAATCCCTGACAATTCCAGGATCCTTTTGGATATGAATCAGGGGCTTTCTAATGATTACTAAGCTGAGCTGATTAAATCCTGTTGTGGAAGGAGGAATGAGCGTATCTCTGACAGGAGTCTACAGAGGGAGCCTGGTAGTAAGTCTTTTGAATGAGTAGGGAAATATAAAATCCTGAAAATGTAGGCTGAGGAGGGCAGATCTGGCATGGCAAAACAAAACAAAACAAAACAAAAAAAAAGCAAATGGAGTGTGGAGTAGGCAGAGATGATGTTGGGGAAGCATTTTGCAAGGAGCTTCTTGGGAATGAACTCTGGAAACTGATAAGGAGAGATCCAAATAAAGGGAGACCTGGCCTAATGTCATTTTTATCTCACACACGTGCTCAGTGAGCTGACAGTGGTCACAGGAATATTATATTCATGTTGAGAAAACACTGATTTCTAAGGCAATTAATGTTGAGCTTTCCGAGCCTGCTGAGAATGGACATGGGCCATCGTTGTGGTCCAGACCATCGTTGGTCTGTGTCAGGGTGTCACTGATTCTCCTAGTGGTGGAATGGAGTCTCACCGTGATGGACAAAGGGTCAGAGCTGGTAGACACCTTTACATCTGAATACATGAAGAGAATCTGAAAGAAGGAAAGATTCATGCTTCTTCCAGTCCTTAAAGGAAAGAGGCATTTATTTCCAACCACAAAGAAAGGATCACTCTGAAACCTCTGAAACACTCTGCCTAGCCTGTGCTTGGCATCCTTGCTGTTTCTAAAAGGTCACAGAGAATCCCAGTCTACCTTCCTCCTAGTTTCTGTTCTGCTCTCTCAGGCCTCTAAGAGGCATTTAAGGCAATTAGATAGTATCTCTGGCTTGGAATAAAGTTTTTTCTAAAACATGAAATCAAAGCACCCACAAAAGAAAGAAGTGAAGCACCCCGCAGTCTGTAGTTTTCACTGGACTGATTCGTTTTACTTCTAAATAAGCCTGTAACTAGGCTACTAATTGTGTTTTTTCTACTGATATTTATGCTGTGCAGACTGGAATTCTATTCTATTCAACTTCTCCATGTTTTCAGCAAAAATAATGTGCTGGATCCATTAGTATTTTATTATAAGCAAAATAACGGCTTATGCATTAGTAATTTATTCTAAAGCAAAATAGCAAAATAATGGCTTATGCATTAAGGTTCTGGTTGGTTGGCCAGTTACTAGGTATATTCAGTATCCATGGCCTGTGTTTAATACTCCTTCTAAACTTTGAGTGTTGCAGGGACAATAAATATTTTCCTGTCTAACTTTGGGTTCTCACTATGGAAACATCAGAGCAACAGCGGAGCTTAGATGCCTTTTCATCCTCTCGGCTGGCAAAAAATCTTTTGAGGGAAGTGTCTTCTTTTTTGGTGGATAACAGACCTCTGTTTTTGAATGAAATCACTGCTCCAGTTGGTCAGAGATATGTCTTAACTGATTAAGATCACTAATTGGAAAATTTTAAATCTCTTCTTGGGGCCTTGGTAGCCTAGTAACAGCCTTGAAGTGAAGAGAAAGTGTGAGTCATTGGGAGGCTAAGTTCAAACTCCAGTTGAAGTGTTTGCTGAGGGATGCAGATGGAACCCAAGGGGGCACTTTGTCCGACATAAATTTAACATGCTATTTCTTTTTCTGTTTTTAAAATGTAAAGTTTAATTTTTTATTGTGGTAAAAAATATAACATGAAATTTACCATTTTGATCATTGTTAATTTTACAAATTAGTGGCAATGATCACATTCATAGTAACACACTATTTCCATGAAATACTCTTTCATCTAATTATGTCATATGTATTTTGTAGAACTAAATGGGGGCATTTAGAATGTCTATGTCTTATCTAAACCTTAATACAGAGCTTTCTAATGAGTTGCCACAAATGATCACACCTGTGTCAAGATGCTGATTTCCCCTCTAGGCAACCAGGCATGTCCAGGGTGATGGGGGCACTGGGCAGATCTCCCGCTTACTCTGGTGGCTGTGTCCTAGATGGTCTTGTCTGAGCCCTGTGCAAGGAGAACCAAGAAGCCCTGTCCAAGGCACTATTGCTTAGGTGGAAACATGCAGTGATGCAGGAGCCATGAAACCCATTTGGATTCTGCTTTGAGTTCATGGCATCAGCAGTTCCTCCTGGCAGGTTGTGTGATCTCGCCCTCTCTGGACCTCGACTTTCTTATCTGCAGCAGGGGGAGATCTCCAAGTCATCTCCCAGTTCTGGCCACTCTGTCTGTTGACTATCCACAGCAAGTGTCTCCATGCTGAGCACCATGTGAGATTCTCAGGGTCAAAGATCTCCAACAGGCAGTGACTACTCAGACTGGCTGTCCTTGTGGACTGGGTCCACTAGAGAAACAGAGCAGGAGGAGTAACTCTAGGCAGAGAGAATGGCTCCTTCAAGGACCCCCAGCGGAAATGCCCATGGAGTTGGGTGGACAGCTCAACAGACTGATTAAAACTAGGGTGAGGAAGTTGATGAAAGGAGAGTAGGGGATGGAGAGATGATGGGGGTGTTTGCTGGGCAAGTTGGACTTCACCCTAAGGTTAGTGTATACATGTTGGAGCAGGAGAGGGTCGTGTGCAAAGTCCCATCTTGTCTTCCGGTCATTTCCTACTTGGCCAACAGCACTGCAGAAGTTTTTCTCATTTGAATACTTCCTGGTGCAATTGATGTCTTTCTCTCCCACAGACCTGTAAACTTTAAGGGTGAGAACCTCTATTAACCACTATACCCCAGCATCTTGCACATAAGAAATGCTCAATAAATAATTGTTGGGTAAGTGGAGAGAGAACTCTTGCCCCGTAGTTACACTTCTTTACTTTTAAAAAATGTTTGTATTGCTACTTACCATGGGAAATCTCTGAACCTTCTGGCCAATTTTGCTATGAAAATCAAACAGCTCTAAAAAATCTGTTTAAAAAATTTAAATTGTTCAGAGTTGAATGAATCATAATCCTTAGTTCATGGTACATTGGCATCATTGGTCCATGTGTGGCCCTCTCCTAGTTTATTTTATGTCAGATTTACTTATTAATACAAAGAATATCCATGAGACTACAGTCCCGCTAGAAACCCAGGGCATTACCCTTAACTCACTATGAACTTCCAACTTTCAAATCTCTGGAACTGGGTAACCAGCACTCTTAAATATCCTTTAGCATTGTCTTATGGGTTTATTGTTGTTTTTACTATTATCAGATATGCATATATATTATATATAAAACAATAGTATGTCATGTAATTTTGCCTTTTTGAACTTTATAAAAAGTGTTTTCATATTGTAGTGTCTCCTGGCAGTTGTTTTCTTCAGTCCACATTATGCTTTCAGTGTTCATCCGTATTGTCACGTGATGCAGAAGTCTTCCGTTTCCTCTGCTTGGAATATACCAGAATATATTTAGTGCTTTTCCCATTGGGGAGCATTTGTGTTGTTTACATTTTTGTCAGTTACAAACAGCACTGCTGAGAATATTCTCAGACTCACATCCTCTGCACATGCTTTGGCTTCCCCAGGGTTTCTCAGGCTTGGTACAGTTAACATTTTGGACTGAATATGTTTTTGCTGTGTAGGGCTGCCTCGTGCCTTGTAGGATGCAGCATCTAAGCCTAAATGTCTCCCAACATCAAAACATGTCCCTTGGAGGACAGAATTACCAGATTCAGAAGCACTGATGAGTTGTCTACCTTGACAAGATGGTGCCAGTTACTTTGCCAGAGTGGTTATACTAAAGCACAGTCTTATCAACAGTACATGAGAGCCAGTTGATCTGTATGCTCTTTAGTTCTTGGTGTTATCTTCAGACTTCTTACTTATGCCAAGCAGACAAAAAACGTTATCTCATTGCAGTTCTGATTGATTTATATTAATCTCTGTGTTTCAGATATCATTTCATACAAGTTTATTGGCCATGATCATGTATTTTGCTCACTTTTATAGTTGTATTTTTATTGTTTTTTAAAATATATTTTTTCATATCCTTGATATGAATTGTGTTTTAGTCGCTCAGTCGTGTCCGGCTCTCTTGATCCCATGGACTGTAGCCTGCCAGACTCCTCTGTCCATGAAATTCTCCAGGCATGGAAACTGGAGTGGGTTGCCTGCTCTGAATGCGTTGCTTTAGCTCTTCCACTTCCTGATTGCTTTGGTCTTAGAATATGCTTTGCTGCTGTTTAAAATGTGTCTGTTGTACTTTTAAAACATCTCTGCAACATCCATTTTCCTTTCTGTTTGTTTTTTGAAGTCTGAGGAACATGCCAGCAGCCTGAGACCCAAATTGGGGGAAATTGCTTTGGCTTTGAAGGAAATTGTGCCCTGAGGAATTGGTCACTCTGTGGACTGGTGGCTTTTCTCATGTGAAGAGGGTGGACTCCAGTCTGGGACTGTGTATGGTAAAAAGGAGACCACCTGACGGGTGCAGAACAAGCTTGTGCCCTTGAGTAACTCCTCACCAATTGCAAACAAACAAAATACCCCTAGGGGTATTTTAAAGCCAGAGGCCAAACACCCAGAATGCCTTAGTACAATATAAACAAAATTAAATTATATTTTAAGACAAAATTCAAATAAAAGCAAAATTGTCTGATCTGTTTCTTCAGTCTTAAGTATTATCTGCATAAAATATAATTTTGTTTGACTAATTCCACTAGGATGAAATTAAATAAAATCAAGCATAGAAAATCTGGTGCCCTTTGAGAGGGCATTTCCTTCTCCATGGGTTTGAGTTGTTGGGCACAGCCAGCACTTTGACCATGGGACTTCTTGGAAGTGGGTTTCCTGAATGAGTCATTGTGCTGCCTGTCCTTGGTCCTGCTCTGCCACTCATGATAGTAAAGCTGTAATATGCACAAGTCACTGGGAGATTTATTGCAGGATCAGAAGATGTTGAGCCCAAAGAGGAAACAGGTTGGGATGTAGATCAGAATTGTTGTCAAGGAGATCAAACCAGTCAATCCTAAAGGAAATCAACCCTGAATATTCACCGGAAGGACTGCTGCTGAAACTGAAGCTCCATTATTTTGACCACCTGATGCAAAAAGCTGACTCATTGGAAAAGACCCTGATGCTGGGAAAGAGTGAAGACAGGAGGAGAAGGGGACAACAGAAGATGAGATGGTTGGATGGCATCACCGACTCAATGAGTTTGAGCAAGCTCCTGGAGGTGGTGAAGGACAGGGAAGCTTGGCATGGGGCAGTCCATGGGGTCACAGAGTTGGACATGACTAAGCAACTGAACAACAACAATACATCTTTAGGACAGCTACATGCAAGAGAGAAGGATCAAAAATACACAGTTTGCATAGGTGGAAATTATAAAGGGGAAGGTGTTGCTATCTGCCAGTGGTTGGGAATGCTTTGCAGAGCACTGTGACCTTTTCCTTAGTGAATCAAGTAGAGTTCTGAGTATCCATTGGTGGGGGATGGTAGAGATTTCCCAAGAAGACCTGAAAGTCAGTGATGATGATGTTAGAGCTAATAGCTAAAGCAAATTGATTAGTTCACTATATACCACTCCTTTTCAAAATGCTTTACATGTTAACCCAATCCTTCTAAAAGGTGGGTACCATTGATATCCTAAATTGGGAGGAGGATAGTGGGGCCCAAGGTCACATAACTGGTAAATTATGGAGCTGGTGTATAATACAACCTAGGCAGCTTGACTATGAACCTTTCCAGCTGCAGAAGACTTTGCTTATAAATGACCTAAGTACCTGGGGGAGCAAATGAAATCAAGTTATTTTGAAGGGAGGTGCTCCATGTTTTGTGTTTAAGAGGAGAGGCCCATTGGTTGGCAGGCTAGAGATTCATGGGTTCTGGGCAGACCAGCAGTAATAACATTTGCAGATTCCTCACCTAGCTGAGGGAAGGTGGCCTCTGGCTGAAGGTTGAGGGTACAGTTTTTAACTTGGCTGCTGTTAGAGCAGAAAAGGACTGCCAAGAAAAAAGGACTGTGGTTTGTGAGGGTGAGCTGTGCCAGACTCAGAAGGACAGATGAGGTGTGCTCACTTGTGGATTGTGGCATTACAGGAGAAATCCTGTCTTCACCGTTTCACTGGCCTCGTTTCTGACAGAGACACCCCTCAATCCAGGTATGAGACATATAACCATGGGGTTGAATCAATGCCTCTTTCTTCCTTTCCTGCCACATGTAATCAGTCACTAAGTTCAGCCATGTCTGTTTTAAGCCTTTTTGGATCCATCTCTTTTTATTTAACCTCCCAGCTGTCACTCTCTTTGCCCTACCTCTTTATGAGACTTGCATAACCTGATCAGCACATATTAAGAAAGAGGAATTATTGATCAACCTATTCTCAGAAGATATATGTAAAAAAATTTAAATAATTTTATAATCAGTGATACTTCAGTTAAAAATTTTTTAATAAAAAATTAACAAATAGAACCAAGATATTTATATTAAAAAAAGGATAACATAACAAAGTGGGATTTATTCCTGGTATGCAAGGTTGATTTCACATTTTAAAAAGCAATGTAATTCATTGCATTTACAGAGAAAAAGGGGAAAATCATATAATTATCTTGGTGAATGGAAAGAAAGCATTTGATAGACTTCAGCACTCATATATGGCAAAAATTCTTAGTAAACAAGGAAAATTCTTTGATCTGATAAAGAATGCTTACAAAAAATAAATGACAAAGCTCATATTTCCTCCTGATATTTGAGACAATGAAAGGATGCTTAGTATCATCACTTCAGTGTAATATTGCAGTTCCTAGCCAGTGTAATAAGGCAAGAAAAAGAAAACCATAAGAACTGGAGCAAATTAAATACAACTGTCTTTGTTTAGGGCTTCCCAGGTGGCGCTAGTGGTAAAGAATCCACCTGTCAGTGCAGGAGACATAAAAGACGTGGGTTCAATCCCTGGGTCAGGAAGATGCCCTGGAGGAGGAAATGGCACTTCACTGTAGCATTCTTACCTGGAGAATCCTGTGGACAGAAGAGCAGACTGTAGCCCCAAGAGCTACAGTCCATGGGGCTGCAAAAAGTCAGACACAACTTAGCAATTGAACAACAACAACAGTAGAATTAAATTTTATATTTAGAAATAAATTTAAAAGAAAATATATAATACCTGTACTGAAAATTTCAAGCTTTAAAAGAAATTGAAGGATATTGAAATAAGGTTTGATGTAAATAAAGGATATACCATAATCATGGATTGGAAGGTTCAATATGTAAAGTTGTCAGTTCTTCTCCAATTTATGTGTAAATTCAGTACACTCCTAATTAGTAGTCCATCAAAATTTTTGTGGAAAGTGACAAGTTGATTCAAAAGTTTTATGAACATATAAAGGGCCAAGGACTTATATGTTGAGTGTCAAGATCTATCATAAAACTGTTGTAATTCAGATAGTGTTCAAAGATTCTCTCAAAGGTAGAAAAACTGATTACTGGTGAGAAAAAGTCCAGAAACCCACAGATACATACCTGATTTGTGATAAAGATGATACTAACTTGAAGAAAATATGGCCTTTTTACTAAATGGTTCTGGGCCAACTGCCTATGTAGGAAAAAAAAAATGTATCTGAACCCTATCTCATATGGTGTGCAAAATAAATTATGGATAAACATCAAATATAAATATGAAAGGTCATATAATAAAGCTTTTAGAGAGACAAATAAGAGACTACCTTTAAGACTCTGGTGTAAGCAAAAAAAATTTTAGAACAGGACAAAAAAACACCAACCATCAAAGGTTAGTGTAGATCACAAAAAACTGTGGAAAACTCTTCAAGAGATGGGAATACCAGACCACTTTACTTGCCTCCTGAGAAATTTGTATGCAGGTCAAGAAGCAACAGATAGAACCGGATGTGGAACAAACTGATTCCAAATTGGCAAAGGAGTGCGTCAAGGCTGTATGTTGTCACCCTGTTTATTTGACTTATATGCAGAGTACATCATGCATAATGCTGGGCTGGATGAAGCACAAGCTGGAATCAAGATTGCCGGGAGAAATATCAATAACCTCAGATATGCAGATGACACCACCCTTATAGCAGAAACTGAAGAGGAACTGAAGAGCCTCTTGATGAAGGTGAAAGAGGAGAGTGAAAAAGTTGGCTTAAAATTCAACATTCAGAAAACCAAGATCATGGCATCTGGTCCAATAACTTTATGGCAAATAGATAGGGAAACAATGGAATCAGTGACAGACTTTATTTTCTCAGGCTCCAAAATCACTGCAGATGGTGACTGCAGCAATGAAACCATGAAATTAAAAGACGCTTGCTTCTTGGAAGAAAAGCTATGACCAACCTAGACGGCATATTCAAAAGCAGAGACATTACTTTGCCAACAAAGGTCCTTCTAGTCAAAGCTATGGTTTTTCCAGTCATGTATGGATGTGAGAGTTGGACTATAAAGAGAGCTGAGCACCAAAGAATTGATGCTTTTGAAGTGTTGGAGAAGTGTTGGAGAAGACCCTTGAGAGTTCCTTGGACTGTAAGGAGATCAAACCTGTCAATCCTAAAGGAAATCATTCCTGAATATTCGTTGGAAGGACTGATGCTGAAGCTGAAACTCCAATACTTTGGCCACCCGATACGAAGAACTGACTTATTGGAAAAGACCCTGATGCTGGGAAAGATTAAAGGTGGGAGGAGAAGGGGATGACAGAGGGTGAGATGGTTGGATGGCATCACCAACTGGATGGACATGAGTTTGGGCAAGTTCCGGGAGTTGGTGAGGGACAGGGAAGCCTTGCATGCTGCAGTCCATTGGGTTGCAGAGTCAGACACGAACTTTGTGACTGAAAACAGTTCCATTCAGAGTGACTGAACGGAACTGTTCAAAGTTCGAAAAAATGATAAATGGGGTCCCGTTAAGATTAAGAAACTACATTTATTAAAAGACACCATAAAGTGAATGCAAAGACAACCTACAGGTTCTTAAGGCAGAGTACTTAGACGCTTCAAAAAAAGGGTATCTAAATAGGCACTAAAAGTATAATAATGTGCCCAACTTCATTGGTCATCAGGGAAAGTGAACTGCAGCTACAGTGAGACCTCACCCTCAGATTAGATGGCAAAATGAAAGGCAAAAATATCAAATCGTGGCAAGGATGTGGGGACAACCAGAATGCTTATAGACTATTTATAGCAATGTAAATTCATTCATTCATTTAAAAAAGTGTTTGACAGTTTCTAACAGAGATGTACTTAAGCATATCCTATGACCAAAAACATTAAAAAAACATCTACGACAGTATCCATAACAGCCCTAGGTAAAATAACCCCAAACTGACAAGTACCTGGTTAGCATCAACAGTAGAATGGATAACTAAATTATAGTGTATCCATGTGAGAGAATGGTATACAGCCACAAGAAAGAATGATCTTCAAGTACATGTAGCTGTATAGATGATTCTCACAAGTGTAATGTTGAACAAAAGAAGCTGGATACAGTATGATTCCTTTAGATGGAGGACAAAATCAGGCCAGGCTGACTTGTGCTATTTGAGGTAGAGGAGGGAAGCAATTAAACAGGAGCATTGAAGGAATGCTGATTACAGGGATGTGTCTATTTTGTGAAACCTCAGTGGTTCGTGTGCTTATATGTATATATTTTGTATTTCAGTAAAAATTAAAAACCATGACTAAAGGACACTGGGGCAAAAGAGTTAAAGATCTTGGCAAAATGATGGGTGCAGTGAGAATGGTCAGTTCATGAGGACTGAGGGCAAGAAGGAACTGGTGGAGGACAATCTTCCTCTAGGAAACAGAGGTGGACACTGAGGTTGCAGAAGAGTTACGGTGGGAGGAGAGAAATGAGAGAGTTGGAGGATGGGGCTTGTGGTTGGGGAGGGGAGGTGCAGGTGTAGAAGTCTGGATGTAGGTTTTCCGAGGTGGGCTAGTTCTGTGTGATCGTGAGGTCCAGCACGTGGGGCTGAAGTGAACAAAGATGGAGGTCATCGGAGTCCAGTTGTTTCAATCCCTTTGACAAGGGATTAAGAAGCCCTCAGGGTGTTCCACGTGGATGGTGACAAAAGTCACATGTCGACAGGATTTAGAGGCCAAGGAAGGAAATGAATCAGTTATCAGAGTCTGTCCTTGTGTAGCTGCAGGAACAAAACTCAAGTTAAACTATCCTAAGTGCAAATGAGCAGTTACTATCTTCTGTTAGTGAAGCTTCAGAAGTATTTTAGATCCAAGTATTAAAACTGTCATGGGGACTGCTTTCTCTCTCTCTCTCCATCCCCCACTTTCCCTCTCTCTCTCTCTCTCTCTCCAACTCTGCTGTTCTTGGACCATCTTCAGTCACAGGCAGCCCTCCTCCACTCAATTTAGGGTGTCCTTGTACCTTCTCGTCCCTGAAGGCACCAGGAGAAATCCCAGGGGTGGCCTGGATGGATTCCACCTGGGCCATGTGTTAACCCTTGAAATGGGGTGGGGGGGATCAGCCCTCCACCACCAGACACATTGACTGCGAATGAGGGAGTAACATGCAGAAACCACCTGCCCACGTGGAGGTTGGTGCTGGACGGAACGCAGTGGAGACGTGAGGACTGCTCCCTGCCGGCGCCGGGCACCCCACAGGACAGCCACCCACCTTCCGTGTGCAGGAGGAGAACCGCCTGGGAGGCCGGCCTGAGGCCAGAGGCGGCTCTGAGTTCATGTGGTGGGGGGTTGGCGGGAGCCGGATGGGGGTGTGCAAGGCAGTCGCATCCAGCCAGCTCAATACAGAAATTTGGCTTGGTCCAGGTGATTGCATCTCCGACCCACACTTAAATTTCTCCATCTCAGAACTGTCTCCTTTTCTCCTAACAGATTAAGTGTGCTCTTTTCATTTCAGCCAGCTGGAGGTTTGTTGTTGTTGTTGTTTTTTTTTTGGCTTCATCTTCCTGTTTGTCTGTAATGCTTATCTCGCTTTTCCATCTTGTCTCTGTGTGCATTTCTCTTTTCCTGGCCTTGTCTCAGGGTTGAGGAGGAGGAGGAGGAGGAGGAGCAGCCAGTCACGGAGCCCAATTCAGAGGAAGAGAGAGAGGACGATGCCCCCTGTCAGGGCAAGGACAGGTACCGAGGGCTGGACCCTCCCTGGCTCCCAATGAAAGCCTGGAGGCTCCTTCCTGATGGAGAGTTTGCAGCATCCTTCAGTAGCCTCCTTCCTTCCTCACTGGCTCCCTTCTGCACTGGTTCCCTGCACACACAGCCCCAGAGTGACTAGCTTCCTAGAAATATAACTGAGCATGTTTTCCCTAGAGGACTGTATTTTTTACTCAAATACTGCCTCCCTCACCACGCTTTATGGAAGACACACCCAGCTGCTTTTCTCCCCACTGTCCCCTCCCTGAGTGTTTGGGCTCAGTCACATTGGCAATAACTAATGAGACACTCAGAAAATTTTAACCCTTTCTGCCCTATAGGAAGAATAATTACACGTGTCCCCTTCTTCTTGCTAATTATACCAGTATAATGTTATCTAAAATATGTGGATGACTGCTAGAGTAATAATGTACTTTGATTTGTATCCAAATGGACAGGACCACTTTTCACCCCCATACAGCACAGAAAAAAAAATAAATAAATCCCAGCATTTATTGTCATGCCCAGAATGACTCTCAGAGCTATTCAACCCTTTGGGGGAGTATTCTTTCTTCTACACACCTCTCCAAGGTGCATCCTTTCTGTCTTCAAACAATATTAACAGAAAGGCACCTTGTAGATACTTGTGAATTTGGTGGATATTTCCCCCCAAATGAGGTCTGTATGAAACGTAAAAGTTGATCATGGGTAATTTCATTTTCTAGTATTCAAAAATAATTCTATAATCAGTTCCTTCACTTGATTGACTACACTGCACTTTGATATTTTTGCTGTTAGTTTTTCCACAAATAAGCAAAGTCAAAAGGCTAAAATCTTTCTTTTACCAATTTCAAAGTTAATGGGATTCTTTGCTGCTGTGACCTGCTTCTCCAGGTCACCAACGCAAGTAAAAGTTCTCAGATAGGCCCATTGGATGCACTGGAATGTCCACAGCTCTCTGGGGCCATGGACTTCTCTCTGAACTGCTTCCCCACTTGGGGAATGTCCAGGAAGAAGCCAGCAGAATGTAGATGGAAAAGGAATGACCACTAGGTGTCCACAGAGAGTGAGGTGCACATTCGAGAGTGAGGGGGTGAAAGGTGGCCATTAACCAGGGCACCCCCTCCCTGGCCTGTGCTGAGTGCCAGGCTCGGGGGTAGTGACTTTAGTTAGGGATGCTCTGGGAAAGTAGGAGGTTCAAATGACAGTCCCACCTTAGGCTGAAAATGAGCCACAGAAAATTATGTGGACCCTCAATAAATACACCCGTGTGGCTCCTCATGTGCTTAAGTGTACATGGTGTGACCTCCACCCACACAAGCCCTTCACCCTCAGGGACTTAAACAGTTCAGTAGCACCCCCAGACCAGATGGAAGAATCTGGCTGGAAAGAGCAGCCTCTAAAGGCATCCTGACTACCATTGCCGCCTTTACACGGGATGGTTGTTGATGCAGATAGACGGCAGTTTATCCTACCCCTGCAGTATCTTTGATGGCACAACTGGTGCTGTAGGGCATCTTCATCCGAGATTGTACAGACTAGACTTTTCTGTTTCAGGAAGCACAGGGTGTGCACATGAAGCCCCAGGGTTTGATCTCAGCCAGGGTGTTCATTAACATGGATGTAACGCTACTTGCTCCCTGGTGTCAAGCTGCTAGACTTAAAAGTGGTGGGAAAGGTTCCGCTTCCTTCTGTGGGCCGGTGCCTTCCACTGCTCCCTCGTCCTGCTGGCTGTTTCCCTGGATGCTTGCCATGTGTACCCGCCACATGTGTGTGCCATTGTATGTACCCCCTGTGCCAGGCCCGCCCTGAGCACCGCAGTGTGGTCTCATCCCATTCTCCCTCTGAGCCAGGGAAACCAGTATATCCCTGCTCTTATACACAGATGGAGCTCCGAATTTGAGGTAGGAAAGAAAAAAAACATAGCTCATGTTCCATTCCCAAATGGGCATGGCCAGGAGTCAAGTTCTCTGGGAAAGGGACTGTGGTTTTGAAAACTGCAGAATTTAAGGTAGATTCTCCAGTGGGCTTCCCTGGTGGCTCAGAGTAAAGAATCCACCCACAGTGGGGGAGACCTGGGTTGGATCCCTGGGTTGGGAAGATCCTCTGGAAGAGGGCATGGCAACCCACTCTGGTATTCTTGCCTGGAGAATTCCCATGGACAGAGGAGCCTGGTGGGCCAAGGTCCACGGGGTGGCAAAAAGTCAAATACGACTGAGCGACTAAGTACAGCACAGGACTCCAGTGACAGAGGTGGGCATCAAGACATCTAAGTGTTTCGAATCCACCCTGAAGGTGGAAGTCTCCATGACTGTGTCTGTGGCAGGGTCAGGCCTGCCTGCAGGGGTCTAGATGTCTAGGGCTTAGTGGTAGAGGAGGCCTGGGGGAAATGTGCCTGTGAACCAGGCAAAATGTGTCTTCACTCTACCAGCCCCTCATTTCAGGTTCTTTGCATGTCCTGCTGGCATTGTTTTCCCTTCTCCACGCTTGCTTTCCGGAAAGGATCCATAAGCCCTAACTCCTAAGTATGGAACTTGTGGGATAACTCATCCTCAAGTCTGGGATGTAAAGGAGGAGGATCCCCTGTTGAGCCAAAGAAATGAAGTTCAAATTGTGGAAATTTCAGTGCCAACACAACTGGGGGGGTACCCTTGGTGGGTGAGGAGGGCAGGTGCAGACGAGCCTTTGAGGCCCCATGAGATCCGCTCACAAAGGCCCCTGTTTGCTTGGAGGCCAGGTTGGTCTGACCTCCCAGACTGGCCAGCCCAGGGCGTCAGGATTATTGGGAAAAGCAGGGTTTCCGGCTTCTATGCCGCAGGTCAAGAAACACCACCGGATTCTGAAGCCAGCAGCCCTGCCGGTGATGAGTTTTTACGCGTCTTTTCCCCCTTTCTTAACCTTGGCTCTCTCTCTCCTCAATCTCTCTTCCTCTCCTTTCTTCCCCTCTCCTCTCCGCTGCTGCCGAAGCAGCGAGGCCCGCCTTGCCTCGGAGGTCGCCGCCACCGCCACCGAAAAGGATGCAGCCCCCGCCGCTGCCTCGCCGGGGAAGCCGCTGGCGGCCAGTGCTGAGGCGGGGACCTCCTCGGGCAGAGGGTCCTCGGGGCCCGCCCTGCGGCCGCCCCCCAGCCCCACCCCGGCCTCTTGGCCGTCCTCCAGTGCGCCTGCGCCCCCGAAGGCGTCACCCAGCAGAGAAAAGCTGCCCTACGTGCCCCACAGCCCCTTCCACCTCTTCTCCTATGACTTTGAGGATTCGCCTTTGTCCACCAAGGAGAAGGAAGCCGAGTCCCAGCAGGAAAGCAGGTAGATCCAGCCCACGTGGTGGCCTGCGTGAGGCTGCCCAGGGGAAGGTGACACGGGCGTGTTAGCTGCATCCTCTGGCTCATCTTGCACTGTGCTTGTGTTAATTCGGGTCAGAGCAGAGGGCAGCAGTTGTGTAAAGTCCCTGACCACTCACTAATTACAGCATGCAGGCAAAATATGGGCTTCCCAGGGGGGCACTAGTGGTAAAGAACCCACCTGCCAATGCAGGAGATGTAAGAGACACAGCTTCGATCCCTGGTTGAGGAAGATCCCCTGGCAGAGGGCATGGCAACCCACTCCAGTATTCTTGCCTGGGAAATCCCAGGGACAGAGGAGCCTGGTGGGCTAGGGTCCATACCGTGGCAAAGAGTCGGACAAGACTGAACGACTTAGCACACACAGAAGAAAATCCTGTCTGTGCCAATTGAGGAGCTCTTGTGTTCTAATGCCATTACTAAAAATGGATTAATGAAGGTAAGGTTTATAAACATAAGCATGACGTCAGAATCTAAAGCACCCCCCACCTCCCGCCCCAAGCCCATCTCTCTTGATCTGCAGAATGCAGCGAGGGGCTTCGCCAACTTTCCAGGCAGCCTCTTGAGTGAGTTTTCCTTCCTTTCACAGTTCCTCTGATTCTCTCCATCTGAGCACGTATTCTGCCTCCGAGCCTTACAACTTCCGGTCTTTCTCTTCTAATAGGTGGGTGTCTTTTCTTTATCCCCTTTCTCTTTTTTGTAGCTTTCAGTTTTTATTCTAATGTACGGTGATTTTCTTTCAGACACTGCTCATAACTTCCTGTGAGATGGCAAACAGTTGCCATTTTGAATCACTTCCTGGGCATTAATTTAATTATGTTTTAAAATTTTTATTGAAGTCCAGTTGACTTACAGTGTGTTAATTTCTTCTGTACAGCAAAGTGACTCAGTTATACATATATTTTTTTCATATCCTTTTTCACTATTTTTTGTCAGAGAATGTTGCATGTAGTTCCTTGTGCTATAATGTAGCACTTGTTTATCCATCCCGTATATAATAGTTTGCCTCTGGTAATCCCATACTCCCAGTCTAGCCCTCTCCTCCCCTTCCCTGGGAAACTACAAATCTGTTCTCTGTATCTGTGAGTCTGTTTTTGTTTCATAGATATGTGGATTTGTATCATATTTTGGATTCCATATGTATTATTAAGTGATATGGTATTTGTTTCCCTGACTGACTTCACTTAGTATGACAATCTCTAGGTCCATCCATGTCACTGCAAATAGCTTTATGTTGTTCTCTTTTATGACTGATGATATTCCATTGTGTATATTGATATATATCTGACTCACATCTTCTTTATCCATTCATATGTTGATGAACGTATAGGTTGCTTCCATATCTTGGCTAATATAATTGCATTATTTACATATGGATGCTTCAGTGATTCCTATGCCAATTGGAAATGAGGCCGAGGGAAGGAGGTGTGCAAATCAAAAATGCTCAGGGAATTTTCAGCAGGTGTTTGTACGCTTACCCATGTGCCTGCTCTTCGCTGATGCCTGGATCAGGACCTCTCTGCAGAGCAGAGAATGGGGAGCAGAGAGTTTGAATATTTCAAACAATCAAATTGTCCAAAATCAGTAATAAAAATCAGTATTAACTGATGGCCCCATGTATATTCAGTGAGGAAATGGAGGCACAGAGTGGTTTGGTGACTGGAGATGGCTTACTCAGCCAGAATGGCTTTGTGTACTTTCGGGCATATGTGACCTCCTGTTTGAATACCTCCAAACAACAAGTTCTGTACCAGTCTCTTTTAGGTCTAAAATTCTGAGTTACTGTGATCTTTCACACAATTTTCATGAAATGCATCTGACATAGCTCTTATATCCCTTGATAATAGTATCTGTGTACAAGTGATGAGCCACACATTTGACTGGAAGAAAGATATCCTGGCAACCTCATCTTCCCTAGCAGGATGGTGTTAGCCCAGAATGGTGATGGACTCACAGGCCCTGACGGGGCTTTTCTGGGCCCGGGTCCCTCCCACGTGGCCCCAGGCTTCAGTACCACTCACAGTCCTGGGGGATGAGAGCAATAGAAACATGGAACTGGCCAAAATAAATATACACATAAATTGAGAAAAGCAGCCTCATGCTTGTGAGACTTCCCGGGTGGCTCAGTGGTAAAGAATCTGTCTGCCAACGCAGGAAATGCAGGAGATGTGGATTCGATTCCTGGGTCAGGAAGATCCTCTGGAGGAGGGCATCGCAATCCACTCCAGTATTCTTGCCTGGAGAATCCCATGGACAGAGGAGCCAGGCAGGCTACAGTTCATGGGGTTGCAAAGAGTCAGACACAGCTGAGCATGCATGCATGCTTGTGAATGAGAATCAGCTTGGATTTAGCTGAGGAAAGTTAATAATTTTTAAATTATTTGACAGGAATTTGAATACTGTATAAATATTGTTTGTACCTATTAATTTTCTGATGTTCACTCAGTGTGGTTGTCCCAGGTCAATATGGCTGCACATTTGACTGCTCAGTAGTGGACTGCAACTGAATAGGTTATAATAGAAACCAAGCAGTTAGTCATTAAAAAGAATTTTTTGAAAACAAAAACATAAAACTCTGTGCAGTGAATTCAGTTAGTTTAGTTGAAATTGAGATGCAAAATTGGACAGACCACAAGGTAGTCAAATTAATTGTTCAACCATTAGAGAAACTAAAGGAGGGGAAATGACTCTCTGCTTGTTTTATTTCCATAATGTTTTTGAGACATAATTTTAGTAAAGTAATCCTGTTAAAACATTCTCTGGGATGCCTACTTTTGGTCTGGAAGGAGATGGTTTTAGATGCTAGAATAGCAAGCTCAGTGTCCAGACAGCTGGGTGACGCAGGGCTGAAGCCAGAGCACGGGGCCTGTCTCCTGGAGGATCCCGAGGTCTGGGGCAGCTTCCTTCCCTCCTGAGCAGGGCCCGCTGCCTGCTGCTTCTCTCCTCTCTCCTGCTGGGCTTTTTCTCCCTTCTCTGCTGCTTCCTTTCTTTCATATCATCTTATTCTTTGCTTTCCCTCTTCTCTGTGGCCTATGTGACCCTCTTGTATTTTAATTTTTTTATTGAGGTGTAATTGACAGAATGGGCTTCCCTGTGACTCAGTGGTAAAGAATTTGCCTGCCATTGCAGGAGACATGGGTCCAATTCCTGGGTCAGGAAGATCCCCTGGAGAAGGAAATGGCAGCTCACTCCAGCACTCTTGCCTGATAAATCCCATGGACAGAGGAGCCTGGCAGGCTACAGTCCTTGGGGTCACAAGAGTCATTCACAATTTAGCCACTAAACCACCACCGCCACTTGAAAAATCAAGCCAACACTCACTCAGAGAAGAAGCAGTTAGCCTGCTGGACAGGCAGCATGTTGGGACTTTTAAGAGATGAGAAGATGAATGCCCAGAAACCAAGTGCCATGAAGATGGTGTGTTACCGGGGGAGGGTGGGGGGTAGCATTGTGAGTCCCCATCTGCCTGCCAGTGTGCCTGGTACTGAGCACAAGCTGACACATGGTAGCAAAGAGACAAATAAGAAGCCAACACAGCAGACGCAGCAGACTTAGCAACACAGGATAGATTGGGGGTAATATGAGTATTTTAGGTTCTATTATAATATAGTAATTCATTAAGGAAATCTGAAATTTTACTTCTGTATTCTATTTTTTTAAATAGATGATCTTTATTTTATGCTTTCTTCTATGCATTCTCTTTTACCTTTGAGGATATTTTTTACAATTGTAATCAAACTTACTGTATAATATTATAAACTGATGTTGCGTGCGGTATGTGTGCAGGTATAAACACACTATGAACATTTGCCATGTTTTCACTTATAAATTGGCAGTCATTTTTAATGGTTGCGTAACATTCCATCAGTGAGTGTTACACCATACTTTCTTATCCTCACACTGTTACCTAGTTGGGTAGTTTCCAGTTTTTTGCCATGATCTCAAGGAGCTGCCAGTAAGAATCTTCCTGTGTGATGCTTTTAGTATATAAATCACGTAAGTAAGGTTATGTTAACTTCCCCAAAAGTAGACTTATTTGGTCAATGGATATCCATAGTTTGAGATCAAATGGCCTCCTAGAATGGTTAGTACTGATTCTCTTGGTGGGAACTTGTACTGGATTCACTGTGTATGGGAAGGTCTTTGTGCGCTTCCATCATGGCAGCCCTTGGAGTCCCACATACTCCAGTAGTGTGTCCTAACCAATTTAGAAGGTAGAGTCAGCCCTGCCCTGTCGCTGAATAGGTTGTAAGACAAAGCTCTGCTGATAATAGCTAAATCCACCTTAGCTAAAGAACAGCTATTCTGAAAAAAAAAAACAAGAAAGCCCTAGACTTTAACAAATCCTGAAACTTGTCAGGGTTGACTGGGAGATGATAAAAGCTCATTGAAACTTAGTGGCTGTCATTTTGGTTCTGAGGACATATTGGTGAAACGTCCTCAGACCAATATCGGGTGAAAACATTCGATATGTGCACCTCTAAGTGGCGGGCCAGCCTAGAAGGTCTGGAGACAGTTGCTCCTTGATTGCTGGGCATGCAACGAGACTATGGCGTCTAGTAGATGAAATTGATTCAGAAACACCTAAAGGAGAATTTTTGAGTAAGATGTTTCTTTAGTTAGTTGTCTGATGTTTTCTGCAGACCTTTGATGGAATTAACACTAATTGTGCCTCCACCAGAGAAGGAAACGGCAACCCACTCCAGTGTTCTTGCCTGGAGAATCCCAGGGACAGCGGAGCCTGGTGGGCTGCCGTCTATGGGGTCGCACAGAGTCAGACACAACTGAAGCGACTTAGCAGCAGCAGCATCGGCAGTACCACCACCAGGGCCTCCCCGGTTGCTCAGCAGTAGAGAATCCACCTGCAGTGCAGGAGACGCAGGTTTGATCCTAGAAGCAAGAAAAATCTTCATGATTCAATTCAAAGCAATTTGGATTCTATTTATGTTAGCAACTAGTTTTAATGTACACTTAGAAAGGAAACGGAGAAGACAATGGCACCCCACTCCAGTACTCTTGCCTGGAAACTCCCATGGACGGAGACTGAGCGATTTCACTTTCACTTTCCTGCATTGGAGAAGGAAATGGCAACCCACTCCAGTGTTCTTGCCTGGAGAATCCCAGGGACAGGGGAGCCTGGTGGGCTGCCGTCTATGGGGTCGCACAGAGTCGGATACGACTAAAGCGAACATGAGGATTTTGTTTAAGCCCTTTGTCATAACCCGCTACTTAGCAGTTTGGGACTTTAGGAAGCTTCTCTAATAAGAAATAATAAAAATGAAGTTAGTAAGTTTCTCTAAGTTAGGGTGCTCACTAACAGTGCTACCTTGTCTAGACCTGTTTTTCTTGTAAAAATTAAGACAGTTTGCCGAGTGTTATTCATCTAGTGACTTGTACTCATTTCTCTGTCCCTTCCTGCCCCCAACTTAACTCTCTGTACTCTTCAGATACAGCAGCTTTGGCAACAACTCTCATCACTCCTCGAGACCTTCACCTGGATCCAGTGTGCCCACCACCCCCACGTCATCCGTCTCACCCCCACAGGAGGCCAGGCCTGAAAGGTGGGTTGTATGTACTGACTGCTTCCTTGTCCTCAAGCGAAGGGAATCAGTTTAAGAGTGCCCAAAGGGAATTTGGGATGGACATGTACCCACAACTGTATTTAAAATGGATCACCAACAAGGACTCACTGTATGGCACAGGAAACGCTGCTCCATGTTATGTGGTGGCCTGGGTGGGAGGGGAGTTTGCAGGAGGATGGATACATGTATATGTATGGCTGAGTCCCTTTACTGTTCACCTGAAAGTATCATGATATTATTTGTTCATCAGCTACACCCCATTACAAAATAAAAAAGTTTTTTAAAAAAGAGTGCCCAAAGAAAAGTATAAAAGAATAATCTGAAATATTTCCCTTGACAGAGTATAGTCCACAGGTAAGGCTGTTTTCTCTCTTTCACACTGTACTATGTAACTGTCTTATTAGAGGTGGTAGTTTATTGGTAATCCTGTCTTCTCTCTCAGCATCCTAAAGATAGGTATACACATTTGTTCTAAAGTATTTAAATGTGAATGTTTTGATTCACCCCTTAAAAACTGTTCTAGATTTTGTGTTAACCCTGCAATTTGTGTTATACACATCCATTTTCGCCTTTGAATGATTCATTCTATGTACATCAGGAGGTAGTGGGCCCTTTAAGGGCACCTTGAAGATGTTGTTTTATTAATTCAGGACCTACCAGAAAACAAATGAATTACATGGGTCCGTGGATGGAATTTAACTTGGCAAGAGTATTAATTAGACCACCAGAAAGGAACTTATTATTACTCCTAGAAGCAAGGGATTGCACAAGGATGTGTTTACAAGGGAAAGGTAAGGCCTGTAATTTTAGAACAATAAAAACGGCTTCCCTTATATGGCAAGAGCACCGAGTTAGAGGAGACTGGCCAGGGTTCCAGTTCTCTCACTGGGAAGTTATTTAATCCCTGAGGGTATGTGCCGATTATGTCAACCCTCACCTTAGAGGGTGGTTTTCTGAGCAGATGATAAGGCACACTTGAACCCCACTGTGTGGGTCCAGTGACTGACCATGTACAATGGTGAGATATAATGTCCAGCAGCTCGTGAATGATCAGAAATTCAGAAGTGAGCAATTCACAGAGGTCATTTGCCTCTAATCCCAAATTTAAAACAAATCCATATTCGCATGGTCTCCAGTATATTCTGAAGGGTGTTTTGCCGACTGGAGATCTTGGAAGAAGGGGGTTGCCTGGCCGCACACCACCTTTAATTTCTAAAATGGTACCTAAACCCCCTGGTGTCAGACTCCCAGGTGGCACAGTCCAGTGTGGTCGTGAGCTGGTCACATCTGGGCTTGGCTTGGTCCTGGTCATAAGGTAGCAGATGGATTGCCATGAAATCTCTGCTTTTCACCTTAGGTTACTCATTCTGGGGATCAACTGAGGTCTCCTGTGCTCCTAGAGAGGTCACCTGGAAAGAGAACCTTTGTCCTATGAGATGTGAGATTTGAGGCTGAAGTGAGGAATATTAGAGTCTGACTTGATATTACATTTGCCGGGTGGCCAGCTCCTTAGGAGCAAGGAAGTAGGCTCCATTCATTGCTATAGTTTCTGGGGCTAGGCTGTGGAAAAGTCGAGGTGAATGCCAATTGAAGGATCCAGGTGAATTATCCACTCACTGTGGACAATTTGGAGGTTTCTAAGGTTGAGAAATTGGAAGGACAGGAGGTCCACGGGTTTCCCAAGTCTTCGCCTTTGGAGGAATGTTGTTCCCAGGTCCTAATGGGGAAACCCAGGTCCCGTTTGAGCTGGAAGGTCCGGGAGCTCAGGACCCTGAAGGACTCCTGCCTGTGCCTCTTTCCTGCTGGGGCTAGCTGAGTGTCCCCTGAGGGGCTGGGGGGATTTAGTGGGGGAGGGAGAAGAGGGGCTGGATCCCAGAAACCCTTGAGTGCCCTGGCGGAGGCTGGACTTCATCCCAAGACCCTGGGCTGTTAGGGTTTTGAAACAGCTGGTGCCATGAACTAATTGGCCCACAGTGCAGGTGGAGCCAATGGGGCAAAGCTGCAGAGACCAGGGCTGCTCGAAGCTGCCTCTAAGTCAGAGAGAGGTGACCCTGCCCGGGAGTGGCAGAGGCCTTGGGGCTGGAAAGGAGCAGTGGGTTTGTGCAGACTTGGCTGCTGCTGGGAGGGTGGACGCAGGGGAGCCTGCGGATGTTAGAAACAAGGAACTGAGATGGAAGATGCGGGATGAGAAGCAAAGCAAGGATGGAGATGTTCATCTTGGGGTGCACACGGCCTGAGGAGTCTGTCTGACACCCCGGGAGATGCTCCGGTGCTGGTGGGGTGAGGACTTCGTGGTCCTCGGTTTGAAGAAGGCACTGGGTTGAAATCCCTCAGAGGGAGCCCGCGCGCTGAGACCCCGTTGCTGGGTGGCAGCTGAGGCAGGGAACCCTCCTGTTCTGAGCTGCCTCTTCTCCCCTGTGCGCTCCTGCCATAGCAAGTTCACTATATCACTGTATCCACCAGCGAGGAAAGCTGCAAAGGGTTTCTTACTTCCTTTGCATTTGCATGATTTTTGTTTCAACCATCACCATCTGCGACTTTGAAACATCAGATATGGCATTCCATTAAGGCCAGAAAGCCACCAGGCCCGGCCACATCACCACTTTCTGCTCTCACTTTGCCAGCTTATGTTTTGTGAGTATAAAAACCAGTAAAAACAAGAGAGTCCTTAACTCCAAATCATATTCGTATCTCACCACCCTAGCATATTATGTCAGTTGTATTTATAATATTTATTTTTATACAGTTTGATTTTTTCTTTTTTCCTCTTCAAAAACTGGATTCTTTGGATGTCACCGTAATCTATTTTTACATTTACAAATATTTTCTGTCTTATTAAGATACAGGATTGTTTTGACCGAGGTATATACTTCAGGAGGGTTTGTAAGATTTATCCTTGAGATGTTTTATATACCCCTAATTATTGAAACTCAAAAGAAAATCTCTTAGGAAAAACATTGCACTCTTATGAACAATTACATTTTTGCAATGAGAACCCACATGTTCTGTCAGAACACTCTGGGCTAATAAACAGCATGACAAGGCCCCATGCATTACTGGGGAGTTCTAGAAACCCTTTCCCTTGATTTGCAAACAAGATTCACTTCCCTGAAGTCCTAGGAAAATCACGCCAACTAAAACACCCCTTCAGGCAGGTCAGCCCGCGTTGGGACTACAACTGGGCATTACTGTGAGTTTAGAGTTTTCATATTTTCCCCAAGCATATTAGTGTGTTGGATGTTAATAAAACTTGGAATGATAAATTGACCTAGAAAGGAAGAGCTGAAGAAACAATATACAAATTAAGTTAAGCAGCGGTATTAAAATGAACCCTTCTCCACATCTCCTGTTACAGCTTTGTTTACAGGGCTCTGTTAGAAACAGAGAGTGCAGCATTAACTTTCATGAAATTGCAGCTTGAGTTGTACCAAAACAAAACAAAATAAGAAGACCAGAACCATTTGCAGAAGCCCTCAGGGATACAAGATGTAACTGTTTAATGAAAGCAGACTTTTAAAATGCTTCAATTTTGAAAATGTGCTTTTTGAGTGGAAACATTCTAAATATTTTCTTTTTAAAAGAAAACAAAATTACAAGAGCATTTGAACCATTCATCTTCAAGTATTCAAATAAAACAAACAGGCAGACAATCATCACAGCGTGGTCACTCTGTGGCTCTGGCCTGAGCGCATCCTCTCTGCATCCCTACTGCGACATCCCCCTCTGGTGGGCCTTTTCAGAAGAGGCAGCTGCACGCCTGTTCGGTATTGTGACAGTGGCTGCTGAGGGAATTCAAGGGAACAGTGAGGCCAGTGCTGGGGCCTGAAGGTGCCTGGAGGCGGATCAGTCTTTGTGCTGAGGCTGGGAAGTAAGTGCTCTGGGAATGAGGCCCCTGTGCTGTGAGCTAGGGGTGGGTGGTCATGAGCAAGTGAAGATGCTAAGAGCTCAGTGGGTGCACCTTGGAGATTTTAGGAGGCCAGGGAGGACTTCTCTGTGGGCCTGCCAGCATGTGCCTTGTGTACTGAGTCTGTTCTCCTTCTCCCCTTACATTAGTGCTGTTGTCTGCTGTAAATGCCAGTCACCTGCCTGCTTTACACACTAATGTCAGGAGTCCTTAATATATATATGTGCCAATCTAGGTTGCTTCAGGGTGTCCAACTCTTTGCAACCCCATGGACTGTAGCCCGCCAGGCTCCTCTGTCCATGGGATTCTCCAGGCAAGAATACTGGAGTGGGTTGCCATGCCCTCCAGGGGATCTTCCTGACCCAGGGATTGAACCTGCATCTCCTGCGTCTCCTGCTTTGGCAGGTGGATTCTTCACCACTAGTGCTGAGGCCCTAATAGATGTTTACATACAGCTGAGTCACACTCTTGTGCAGCGGAAACTAACACAGCCTGTAAAGCAATTATACTCATTAAGGGTACATGTACGTATGTAACAATGCTTCCCAGGCAGCACGGTGGTAAAGAATCGGTCTGCCAATGCAGGAGATGTGGGTTCAATCCCTGGGCCAAGAAGGTCCCTGGAGAAGGAAATGGCAACCTACTTCATCATTGTTGCCTGGGAAATCCCATGGACAGAGGAGCCTGGTGGGCTACACTCCGTGGGGTCACAAACAGTTGGACACAAAATAAAAATCAAAGCTTAATTGTTAAAAAAAAAAAAAAAAAGAGTGCTTATAAGTTTGGGAATTGTTTACCTTGTATAGTCATCCCAGCATTTTGACTTTCTGGAAGACTGTAAGCATAGATATTAGCAGTAATACTTCCTTTAGAAATAAAATGGATAGTAAGGGATAAATAAATATTTAAAGTTGCAACTTTAAATTTTGTGTATTATTGTTTATATGGGCCTTTCATGTATGTAGTAGCATTTGAAAAGTGTGAAGGGGTGCACAGTTTGAAAGTGAAGCTTCTTCCTACCCCGTTATTTTTCCCCAAAACAAGGGCTCCTTGCAATTCCTTATGTGTACTTCCAGAGATATTTTATGTTAATGTCAGCATATATGTGTTTAATATAGCTTTACACAAATAGTAATACA
The DNA here is from genome assembly GCF_002263795.3 of Bos taurus. Classification (NCBI taxonomy): domain Eukaryota; kingdom Metazoa; phylum Chordata; class Mammalia; order Artiodactyla; family Bovidae; genus Bos; species Bos taurus. Next base: position 20,466,937 of record NC_037351.1, on the reverse strand, counting down.
CTATACAAACTACTCTGCATTCTGCTTTTTTTTTACTTAAAAATTTACCTTGGTTCTCTTTCCATTTTGTTGTCATTCAGTCACTAACTCATGTCTGACTCTTTGCAACCCCATGGACTGCAGCATGCCAGGCTTCTCTGTCTTCCGCTGTCTCCCAGAGTTTGCTCAAAGTCACGTCCATTGAGTCAGTGATGCCATATAACCATCTCATCTTCTGCCGCCCTCTTCTCCTTTTGCATTCAGTCTTTCCCAGCATCGGGGACTTCTCCAGTGAGTCAGCTCTTCACATCCAGTGGCCAAAGTATTGTAGCTTGAGCTTCAGCATTAGCATCAGTCCTTCCAAAGAATACTCAGGGTTGATTTCCTTTAGAATTGACTGGTTCGATTTATTTGCACTCCATGGAGTCCCAGGGACTCAAAGGTCTTCTCAAACTGTACCTAGCGCCACAGTTTGAAAGTGTCAGTTTTTCAGCCCTCAGCCTTCTTCATGGTCCAGCTCTCACATGACTACTGGAATAACAAATGCTTTGACTATACATACTTTTGTTGGCAAAATCACGTCTCTGCTTTTGAATGTCTCTTTACAGCTGCTCCATTCTTTTTAATACTTTGTTCTCTGGGTGCTGTTTCATATACCCAGTCATGTAACGATGGGCCCTGATGATACTGCAGTGTGATTCTTATCTGAGTGTCCTTTTGCACATGTGTGATTCTCTCTAGGACTAATGCCTAGAAATAGATTTAGTAAGTCAAGTTTTTGTATTTCTTCAGTTTTGATTGGTTTTTGCCCAGTTGCTCTTGGTGAAGATTGCCCCAGTTTGGGTTCTCAGCTGCAATGTGTAAAAGACCCTGTGTTCCCAACCCCTCTGCCAAAGAGGCACCATTCAAGTTTTCAGCCATTGCTCTCCGAGCGGTGAAGAGTTGTATGTCATTAAAATATAAATTTGTGTTTCCTGTTGTGACTGAGCATGATTTAGTATTTAAAGGCACCTCTCCTTTCCTGTGGATTTGTGCTTCATGATCACTGAGTTCTTTTTCTTACTGAGGTGTCCAGGTTCTTTATAAACTCCAGTGGGTGTACCTATTACTTTGCTCAGTCATTGGTCTTTTTACAATATTTGTGTGCAGAACAATTTAAATTTTGGAATCATATTTATTAATCTTTTCTGTCTTCTGGCTTTTGTGTTCCTCGTGAGGACAGCTTTTTCTCCTATGGTGGAGGTGGTTTTGTTGCTAAGTCATGTCCTACTCTTATGACTCCATGGACTGCAGCCGCCTAGGCTCCTCTGTCCATGGGATTTCCCAGGCAAGAATACTGGAGTGGGTTGCCATTTCCTTCTCCAGGGGACCTTCTTGACCCAGGGATCAAACCTGTGTCTCCTGCATTGCAGGCAGATTCTTCACCAACTGAGCCACCAGGGAAGTCCCCTTTTCTCCCATGGTTTTTTCTAATCGTTGGATTGTTTGCCGAGTGGTATTCAGACAAGTGAAAAAATTGTAGCTACAGTTTTCTCCCATGGTTTCTTCTAATATTTTTGTAGCTACAGTTTTCACATGGAAATATTTTTTCTACCCGGGAAGTTATTTTGGCATATGGTATGAGGCAGAGGTCAAAGTTACATTTTTTCACTTGTTTGAATACCATTTAGTGAACAGTCCTTTGTTTCCCCGTCGATTTGTTGTATACCAACAGCAATGCAGGCTTGTTTATATGTCTGTTCAAGGTGCTTCCATAGGAGTGTCTCCCATCTCCTCCAGTGCCCATCTTCTCAGATGGATCAACCATTTGAGGCTGTCAGGAGCCCTCTTTCTTCCCCAGTCTTTGGAATATGACTATATCATCTGCTATCTTGAAACAGTCCTGCTGTTTTTGTCGTCTGTTGCTGTGGGGTTTTATATGGTGATTGCCCACACTGGAATAAAGAGCACAGGGATATTTGGGGGAGCTGGGACCAAGCAGTTAGGATGAGGGTGGGAGCCTGACGTGCTGAGCCTGAGCACTGCCTTGTGAGATCTCACGTCCTGTGACCCCTAGAATACCTGTCTCCAGCACTGATGTGGTAACTCCCCCCGCCCGGATGAAGGTCTCCTTTTCCATGCTTTGCCTGCCTACTTTCAGTTACTTTGGCTTTTGTAGTTCTCAGCTGCTTGCAAGCCTATCAAGCATTGCCCTGAGTATCATTGGCTGGTACCCGTGTCTCCCTCATCCTGATTTCCTCCTCCACGTGGACTGCTCTGTATGGGTGTCTGGGTGCTTCTGGCTTCCTGTTCTAGTCTGCTTTGACCTTTTATTATTTCTTGCCTTTGCTAGTATCTACATATGCCTTGAGCTTCTACTTGTCTGGTTTTCAAATCACTGATTTTTTCCGAATATATGATCCATGTGTTTTTCTGGATCCCAAACACTTGCTGGCCATCTTCCATCACTTGGTCTACACAGTACTCTTCCAAATATTGTGTCAGTAGAGTTAAGAGCTCCATTGTCCAGTGGGCTTTTAAATTTTTATTTTTAATTTAAATTGATCAAAGTAGATGAAAAAAATCACTGAAAAAAATCCTGAATAGCACGTAAATGGAATAAAAGGCATTGCCTTTCTTTGTGATCACAGTTCATGGCATAGAGCCCACAAAGGCCAACATCAGAAAAAGATACCCACACAGACAGATTCCCTACCATTCAAACCAAGAGGCAGTGAATCTGTGTGCTCCTGGCGCTGTGCACCAAGCAGGCTTTCTGCTGGCCTGCTGCTAGGTCCTGATAGCAATCTTGGTGAACAAGGAGTTCCTGTAAGGCATAATGTGGTCTTGATTAAGTAATGGTGTTACATCCAAAGTGCGTGAGAGCAGAGGTACCTGTCAGTTAACAGAGGGAGTTTGCAGAAGGGTCTGGCTTCGTGATGGCTTCACCAGTGACTGTGGACATTAGGGGACCTAGGCTCTGGGTCAGCCCACGTGGGTTTTGGATCTGACTCCTTCTCACCCCTCCTACCGCCATAGATTTAGCCCAGGATCTGTGTCACACGTGGACTATGTATTGCAGTGATGTATGTCTCCTACACTTTCTGAAATACAGATCTGAGCAAGTGACATTTCCTGTTTGGCAACCTTGAGTGCCTCCCACCACTTATCAGCAAGCTCCACCTGAGTAGCATCATCTCTAGGATCTCTCACATTTGGATCCTGCATACACCTTGCAGCTTGGGCAGCCATCAGCACGCCCATCCTCACTGTACTTCAACCCCACAGAAATGCTGCCAGGCTCTCCCAAGGCCCCCTTCTTTCATATTTGCTCCGTCCTCTGGCCAGCCTCCTCCGCTGCTCATTCAGTTGCTTCCTTCTCATCCTCCAAGACCCAAGTAGATGACATCTGTCTGTAAAACTCCTCTGACTTCCTCAGGAGGAATGAATTGTGACAGTTCTTATGGGTTCATGCACCTCAGTTTCAGCTCCCAGCCCTTTGAATAATTATGTGTTCATCCTTTTGTTTCTGAAGTGGGGTTCACAAATGTACCATGGTCTGCGTTAGTGAACCTGGGTTTCACAAAGCCATGGCATAAAGATGGTTCACCTTTCTGGACTGGGCATTTGATTAAAGAGTCAAGGAAAATCTTTAAGATAAGCAGGACTGGAGAATCCACATGTAAATTGTAAAGATAAAAGTGTTTGTTTTTGCACGGAAGCACTTTCTGCTTGTCCCATGTTCTGCGTCCCATGTCTGCATGTCCCAGCAGCCGTTTGACTATTTCACTATTGAGTGGCAGCCATCTCTACATCTCTACGGCATGAGATTCCCCTTTCCTCACTGCCCTTCTCCCACTTCTTTGTCAAATAACCAGGAGAACAAACACAGGAGCAGTTTTAACCTCTTATTTCCTTCCTTTGGAAAGTGAGATTAGAGTAGATTTTTACATTTTTATTTTATTTTTTGGACATTCTACATGGCTTGCAAGATCTCAGTTCCCTGACCAGCAATCAAACCCTGACCTCTAGCAGTAAGAACGCTAGGTCCTGACCCCTGGACTGTCAGGGAATTCCTAGGAATAGATATTTTGTTTATGTATTTATTGATATTTTTAAATTAGACAATTCTATAACCCTTGTTTACTTTAAGAGTGTCTATAGCAACCTTCCTACATGGTGTAACTCAGTTGGTAAAGAAACTGTTTGCAATGCAGGAGACCTGGGTTCAATTTTTGGGTCAGGAAGATCCCCTGGAGAAGGGTATGGCAACCCACTCCAGTATTCTTGCCTGGAGAGTCCCATGGACAGAGGAGTCTGGGAGGCTACAGTCCATGGGGTCACAAGAGTCGGACATGACTTAGCGACTAAACCATCACCATCACCATAGCAACCTTAAAAAGTATCAATATATATTGTACTTCTGTTGGGAAGCGAGAACATTCACTTGTGTGGAAGAGAGTAGGTGAGATCTGTAACACGCAAGTCCAAATATCACTCATCAAAACACTGCAGATTGAATAGCTCCACCCATAGGGCTTAGACACTCAGGTGTCCCGTGCAGTCAGCTGAGCCTGGCACCACCTTCCCTGCTTGTGCCCCTCTCCTAGTGGGACAGCTCCTGACAGCCAGGTCTCCAGTTCTCATTGGCTACAGTGGTTTTGGACTGGCGTTGTGCACAGATCACAGAGTGAAAATGGGTAGGAAGGATAGGGAAGAATTCTCCTTCAGAAAATGTATTTCTGGGTTCCTGATTCCATTTCCCCGCTTCCCACAAAGCCAGGCCATGAGTGAGTAAGTTTTACTCTTATAGTGGAAGAGACTGGGTTTCTAAGTTGATTTTAGAAAGTGTGTGTGTGCACACACATATATAGATAGAAATATAGATCAGTATCTAGATAGCTAGATAGAGATAGAAACACACACACTCTCTAGTCTTTGTACAATCCTAGCACAAAACCATGGGAGCCGGTGATAGCTGGAAACATGTTTGGGCCTGTGAACACACGCAACACCCACCCACACACACACGCACTCTACATACTCATCCATTTCATTCAGCAAGTGTTTACCGGTGCTTAGAATGGGCCGTGTATGCTGACCTGGGAGTCCAACATCGACTGAATGAGACCCTGTCCCTGGCTTCATTGAGCTTATACCCTAGTGGCAGAAACAGAAGACAAGCAAATGGTCAGCAAATAAATATTGTGAAGAAAATGAACTTTCATGGAGGAAGTGGAGAAAGAGAGGCCATCAGGGTGGGAACACCAGCATGGGTCCTGTGTCCTCGTGACGGACACCTCTAGTAAGAGGTCTGGGAAACCGAGTCACCAACACAAGACAAATTGCACCTTGTCCCCCTCCACTGAGAGGGCAGAGCGTAGGAGGGAAGGTAACAAGGGAGATAAGAAAATAGAGTGATTGCACATCTTTCTTCAAGTCATGATCCTGGAATAGTTAGGAGACTGTGTTTGGAAGATACATATTCAGAGGAGAGGCGAGCATGCCGATGGGGGTGCAGGTGGGCGGTGAGGGGGTAAGTTGGCCTGGAGTGGAGAGGAAGGGAGAAGACCAAAAGGATGGGCCTCAGTTCAAGCCAGCATGGCCTGGAAACTGGGACATGGGAGGGGCTTGTGCAGTCAGTGCTTTTGGAAGCTGCCAGGAGAATGTGTTAATTGTGAAGCCAAATATAGGTGGATGTATGATGGAAAAGGACTGATCTCCTTCTGGCTAGAGGACTCACTTGGTCTTAGATGGGAGGGTGGGAAGTAAGACAGAAGGGGCAAGAACTGCTACATTCCTGGGCTCGGGGCCTGCAGAAGGGGCAGGAGGACAGGACAGAGCGTGACACCAGCCAGGCCGGGAGGATGGCGTCATCCTTTTTGCATGAGCCAGCACAGCCCGCGAGATAGCACAGGGGACCAGTCTCCACGCAGCCGCAGGCGCCGTGCTGGGCCCTCCTGTGGCCGGGAAGCTCAGACCTGCACTGAAGTGGTGTGTGACCGGTTGGGGAGGAGAGAGTGGAAGGAACCTTTAAAACCACATCCCCATCTTCGGTGACAGAATCCTGAAGGGTTGTAGCAGTGTTGATGAAGAAAAGTTACCTGTTTCTTAGGTCTGCCTTGAACTTGCTCATTTCATCATGAAAGCTGGGATATGGCCCTGAAGGTGTGAAGAAGGTTCTGATGTTTCCTTGTTTCAGGGCAAGCAAAATGACTTTTATAGCTGGGCATATCCCAGAGTTTCCTCTTGTCTATGATCATTAGTCTGGCTGAGCCCAGTTTAATAAGCAGGTTGTGACAACAGTCTCACCATTGCAGGAAACCATATTGCATCATTGAATTGCCATTTTATTATTACTATTGACCTCTAAGTCTTCATATTAAATCACCTACTTGTGAATTAAGTGATAGTTTCAAGTATCAATTTGTGAGGTTAGTTTGGGTTTTGTTAATATTTAACCAGAGATTATGATTTATTTTTGATATAAGAAATGTAATATATAAGATATAATAACTTTATATAAAATATATTAGATGTTATATAAGATAACATTATATAAGATATATAAATTGATATAATAAATGTAATATATAAGGTTTGCTTATATAAAGCAAATATAAGATTTGCTTCTTATATGAAAAGATTTTACTCAACTCAAACTTACCAAAGGAGCATTTATTTTAAAACAGCATTTGCAGTATGATTGACATACAGAAAATTGCACATAAGTTTTGACATATGTTGGCCAGTGAAGCTATTACCACAATTGAGATAATGCTCAAATTTATTACTCTAAAGCATTTTCTCACACCCTTTTGTGATTATGACTGCCCTTCCCTATCCCCAAGCAACTACGGATGGCTTTCTGTCATTATAGATTAGTTTGCATTTCTGAGAATTTCATATAAATGTCATCATGCATTAAGTACCCTTGGAGAGGGTTTGGCCTTTTTCAGCTAGTGTAATTGGTTTGGGACTCCTCGGTTTTATTGCATGTTTCAGTAGTTAAGACCTTTTTATTTCTGAGTAGTACTCAATTGGATGATTGTACCACAATTTATGTTTACCTCTTGATTGATACTTGGGTTCTTTTCAGTTTCAGCTATGAGTTGTTGTTGCTCAGTTGCTAAGTCATGTCCAACTCTTTGCGACCCCTGTGGACTACAGCACGCCTGGCTTCCTATCCTTCACTATCTCCTGGAGCTTGCTCAAACTCATGTCCATTGAGTTAGTGATGCCATCCAAATATCTCATCCTCTGTCACCCCCTTCTCCTCTTGCCATCAATCTTTCCCAGCATCGGGGTCTTTTCCAATGAGTTGGCTCTTCGCATCAGGTGGCCAAGGTGTACTGGAGCTTTAGCTTCAGTACCAGTCTTTTCAGTGAATATTCAGGGTTTATTTCCTTTAGGATTGACTGGTTTGATTTCCTTGGCTATGAATAGTTGTATACAAATCTTTGTATGGAAATTTGCTTTAATTTCTTCTGGATAAATAGAAATGAAATGGCTCAGTCATATGGTAGGTACATGTTTAGCTTCTTAAGTATTATTAAGTAAACTATCTTCCAAAATGGTTGTATACCAGAGTAATGCTGACCTCATAAAAGGAGAAGAAATATCTTTCCTTCCTTTTCAACTTTCTATAAAAGTTTGTGTGGAACTGTTATATCTGTCTTATGTATTTTTTAGAATTCACCAGGGAAACTATCTGAGAGTAGAGTTTTAAACTATACATTCAATACCTTTAATAGATGCTTCAGTTCCGTTCAGTCGCTCAGTCGTGTCCGACTCTTTGCGACCCCATGAACCGCAGCACGCCAGGCCTCCCTGTCCATCACCAACTCCCCGAGTTCACTCAGACTCAACGTCCATTGAGTCGGTGATGCCATCCAGCCATCTCATCCTCTGTCGTCCCCTTCTCCTCCTACCCCCAATCCCTCCCAGCATCAGAGTCTTTTCCAATGAGTCAACACTTCACATGAGGTGGCCAAAGTACTGGAGTTTCAGCTTCAACATCAGTCCTCCCAGGACTGATCTCCTTTAGGATGGACTGGTTGGATCTCCTTGCAGTCCAAGGGACTCTCAAGAGTCTTCTCCAACACCACAGTTCAAAAGCATCAATTCTTCGGCACTCAGCTTTCTTCACAGTCCAACTCTCACATCCATACATGACCACAGGAAAAACCATAGCCTTGACTAGATGGACATTTGTTGGCAAAGTAATGTCTCTTCTTTTTAATATGCTATCTAGGTTGGTCATAACTTTCCTTCCAAGGAGTGTCTTTTAATTTAATTTAATTGGCTGCAATCACCATCTGCAGTGATTTTGGAGCTCCCAAAAATAAAGTCTGACACTGTTTCCACTGTTTCCCCATCTATTTCCCATGAAGTGATGGGACCAGATGCCATGATCTTAGTTTTCTGAACATTGAGTTTTAAGCCAACTCTCTCACTCTCCACTTTCACTTTCATCAAGATGCTTATCTGATATCAATTCATATCAAGTCATCTATTTATTCTTGAGTGACCATTAGTAGCTTTTGTCTTTCAAGGGATTTTTCCCTTTCATCTAAGTTGTCAAGTTTATTGGTGTAAAGTTGCTCAAAACATTCCCTTATTCTTTTTTTTAATGATTATGTGTATTTATTTTTGACTGTGCTGGGTCTTCATTGCTGGGCAGGCTCTTCTCTAGTTGCAGCAAGCCAGGGCCACTCTCTGGTGTGGTGAGGGGTGAAGCCACTCTCTGGTGTGGCTTCTCATTGCGGTGGCTTCTCTCGTCACAGTGCACAGGCTCCAGGAGCACAGGTTTCGGTACTTGCAGCACCTGGGCTCGTCAGTTGCAGCACAGGCTCAGTAGCCATGGAACATGGGCTTAGTTGCTCTGAGTCATGTGGGATCTTCCTGGAGAAGGGATCAAACTCTTTCTCCTGAATTGACAGGCGAATTTTTTACCACTGAGCCCACAAAGGAAGGCCTTATTATTCTTTTAAAAACTGTAGAATCTATAGTGAAGTCACCTCTTTCAGTCCTACAGTTTGTAATATTTGTCTTCTTTTTTTCTCTAAGCAATCTGGCTAGAGGTTTATTAATTTTATTGATTTCAAAGAATCAGCTTTTGGTGTTAGTTGTCAAATTTTTTTTTGTTTCATTGATTTCTACTCTATATACTTGTCTGCTTACTTTTGGTTAAATTTGTTCTTATTTTTCTAAATTGGAAGATGAGGCCATTGTTTTGAGATTTATTGCCTTTTCTAATATAGGCATTTACTGTTATAAATTTCCTTCTAAGTATTGCTTTAGCTGCATTCCACAAATTTTTAACAGGTTGTGTTTTTATTTTAACTTAGTTCAAAATGCTTTTTTAATTTCCCTTTTGATTTATCCTTTTTCCATAGATTTTTTCAGAGTATTTATTTAGCTTATAAATATTTGTGGATTTTCCAGGTCTTTGTTATTGATTTCTAATTTAATAAAAATGGGGACAGAGAACTTTTTTTTTTCTTTATTTGGAAGGAGCATGTATTTGTATGGGAGAGTATATTTTGTATGGCTTGAATCCTTTTAAATTTATAGAGCTTTATTTTATAGCCCAGAATATGGTCCATTGTTGCAAATGTTCTGTGTGCATTTGAAAAGAATATGTATCCTGATATTATTGGGTAGTATGTTTTATATGTTTTATATTTAAATTGGGTGGAATTAATTTTATATTTAAAGTGGGTTTTGTGTTGTTTTTGTAAACAGCATATTGTTGAGTCTTGCTTTTTTTTCTTGAATCTGACCACCTCTGCCTTTTAATGGGGATGTTTGAGCATTTATATATGATTATCAACTTATGATTGATAAATTATTATGCTTGCTTTAGACAATCTATTATCTTTTAAGCATATTTAAACAATGATAAATATGCTTTATGTTCACATATTTTATTTTTTTATTGTTTTTATTTCTTTGTATAGATCAAGGTGCCTATATGATGTTATTTATCTTGTACTTGAAGGGTTTTCTTTAACATTTCTTGTACTGAAGGTATTCTGATGATAAATTCCGTCTGTGTTTTATATGTCTGTAAAGGCCTTTATTTCCCCTTCAGTTTTTAAAGGTAAAGAATTATAGGTTGACAGGTTTTTTTCTTTCAGTGATTTAAAGATGTTTCTCTGCTTTGTAGCTTTTATTGTTTCTGACAAATATTCTGCAATAGTTTTTGTACCTCTGCAAGCAATATGTCATTTTTCCTCTGGCTGCTTTTAAGATCCTCTCTTTTTTATTGGTTTTAAAATTTTGATTTTCATGTGACATAGTGTAGTTTTCTTCATTTTTAATTTTTTTTGTGCTTGAGTTTTGTTGAGATTCTTGGATCTGTGGGTTGTAATTTTATCAAAATGGGAAAATTTTCAGTGCTTATTTCTTTAAATTTGGGGGTACTTTTCACCTCTCCTTTCTTTTGATAACTTCAATTGCATATATATTGAGCAACTTGAAGCTTTACCAAAGTTTATGAGTGCTCTATTGATTTCTTTCAGTCTTTTTTCTCATTGTTCATTTTGAGTAGTTTCTGTTTCTATGCAAGTTCATTATTTTTCCCTCAAGTGTCAAGCACCTTTTCAGCTGGATTTTTAAAAAATTCAAGCATAACTGACATACAGCATGGTATCAGTTTCAGGTGTACAACATAGAGGTTCGACATTTGTATACATTGCAAAAGGGTTGGCATCGAAAGTCTAGTTATGATCTGTCACTTTCAAATATGAAGTTCAGCATTACTGACTATAGTTATATTCCCAGGACTTACTCATTTTATATTTGGACGTTTTTATCTCTTAATACCCTTCCCCTATTTTGTCTAACCCCTCACCCTCCTCCTCTGGCAAAACCACCAATATGTTTACTTTATCTATGAGCTTGTTTAGTATGTTCGTTTGTTTTGTTATTTTTTTTTTTTAGATTCTACAAATGAATGAAATCATATGATATCTGTCTTTCTGTATCTTATTTCATACTGTTCTTCTGTGTTATCACAAAAGCAAGATTTTATTGTTTTTGTGACTGAATAATGTTCCATTGTGTAACATACACCACGTATCCTCTATCCATTCATCCATCAGTGAACATTTAGATTTCTACATCTTGCCTATTGTAAATAATGATCAGAGAACACAGGGATGTATGTATCTTTTCAAATTAGTCTTTTTGTTTTCTTTGGATAAATATCTAGAAATGTAACTTTTGGGTCATATGGTGGTTCTGTTTTTAATTTTTTGGAGGAACATCCATACTCTTCCATAATGGCTGCAACAACTTATATTTTACCAACAGGGAATAGGGGTTCCCTTTCTCCACATTCTTGCCAACCCTTGTTATTGCCTGTCCTTTTGATAAGTCTTTCTGGCAGGTGTGAAATAATGTCTAACTGATGATTCGTGATATTGAGCATCCTTTCATGTGCCTGTGGTCCATCTTTATGTCTTTGTTGGAAAAAGTCTACTAGATTATCTGAACTGAGCTCTTTTTTGTATCTTTCATGTCTGAACATGTTCATAGTTTGTTTAACTTCTTGTATCTGTGGCCTATAGTCATAATAACTTCTAATGTTTTAGTCTTCTAGTTCTACCATCTGTGTCATTTCTGAATTGTTTTCAGTTGATTGATTTTATTTCCTCTTTATGGGCTATTTCTTAATAGATGCCACACCTTGTAAATTATCTCTCTCTTTTTTTTTTTTTTTTGGATTCCTATAAACATTCTTCACCTTCGTTCTACCGTGTAATTCAGAAAATTTGATCCTCGCAGGCCTTGTGTTTTAGCTATGTTTAATCCATATTTTACCACTGTTGAGGCAATGATCTTCTTACAACTTTAACTCATGCCACCTGACCCTTTGGCTTCTGCTTCTCCCTAGTGGCTCAAATGGTAAAGAATCCGCCTGCAATGTGGGAGACCCCACTCCAATATTCTTGCCTGGAGAATTTCATGGACAGAGGAGCCTGGTGGGCTATAGTCCATGGTGTTGCAAAGAGTTGGACATGACTGAGTGACTAACACTTTCACTTCCTCCCAACTACATATTCTTTTCCTATCTTCCAGTTGCAAGTCCTGGGCACATGACTATTATTAGCCTGACCTTCTACACCAGAAACCTCACCCACCACTTGACTTTGAATGAACTGCCTTTGGGGAGGAATCCACTGTATTCACTCAGCTGTTGCCAGGGGCACAGAGTCCTACGCATAAGACATTATCTCAGCAGGTCCTCATCATGTGTTTTCGCTTAGAGAATGGGCTGAGCATGTAGACACATGGAGACTAGTGTGTACAGTTGTATCTGACTTGCTACATCCTTGTTATTCAGCATCTAATTCATTCATCAGGTGACTCATCATGCATCTCTTCTAAGTGTCGGGAGACAAGGACAAATGAGAAAACAGGATCCAGCCTAGAAATTTAGACTGCAGGAGGAAATATAATAACATATGTGGAAATGATGAAGACCAAATTTAGGGTAGTGGTCATTTTTAGGAAAGAAATGGAAAAAAATTTAAACTGATGCATGTACTGTGGCAAGTACTGCACAAATGGTACTTTACTAAGTACCCATGGTGTGGGGAGGGGAGGAATATAGGTCAACATGAGGGCTCCAGCCTGACAGGCCTGTTTAAAAAGCTCAGCTCTGCTACATCCTGAACTTCTCTGTGCCTCTATTTTCTCATCTATAAAGGAGAGAATAATAGAGCTTAGTACAAGAAGTTGTATGGATTAAAAGAGCCATTTTGTGCAGAATAATTGGCACACTGTGTCGTCTCCATTCCCTCATTACAAACCATATCTCGGTGCAGTCGAGTTCCTGCTCCAGACATCCCAGGAAGGGAGGCCTGAAACAGGTGGGATTTCTGGGGTAGTTCCTAGAGCCTTTTTCATCCAAGATTAAATATTGCAATTCCTCTTGCTCAGAGTATATCATCCGCTCCCTTGCAAAACCTCTCTGGCCTCTGGCCACCTGCATTCTTGCGTGGCTTCGCTTGGCTGCAGCTGCCTTGGGTGTAACTTAGATGACTTCAGCTTCCCAGGTGCTTTCCTGGTGGCATGCAGCCCTCACCACAGACCCAGCTCGGAGCCATGACAGAAAGGCTCAGATCAAACCCACAGCCCACTGTAGCCCCTCACGCTGAGAACTGCCAGTGTTGTATTCCAGATCTGGCCTTGGAGACCACGGCTCAGACCTTCCTCTGTGTTTGTAGATTTTCTACTCCCAACATAAAGTGATGTTTCTTGAGTGCCTACTGTGACCCATATGCTATTCTAAGCAGGCTCCTATGCACACTCATATAATATGGAGTATTATTATCTCCATTTTACAAGCAGGTAAACTGAGGCTCAGAGAGGTTAACTGACTGGCCATACTCAGGTTTTCTCAATCTAAAGCCCTGCATTTAATTCCTTCACATCACAGCTGGTCCCCAGGCTGGCCAAGATTAAACAGTGCAACAACTTCCAATCACTGTAGGCATTTTCCTGAAATATTTCATTTGAAAGGTAAAAATCTGTTAAGGATGCCTTTATAAAGAGAAAAATTCACCATACTAGCTTGAATTTTGGTATTTGGATATAGTTGTTTTTAGCAATGATTTGAGATATTCCCTTTGTGTGGTTTGAATACTTTCTAGCATTGATATTCTAGGTGAGCTTATTTCCACAGGATTTACAGAGCCAGAGTTCATACTCTCACATATTGGGAATATGTAGATAGAGGGAGACCTAGAGAAATTTAATTTATTAATATTATATATGTAACTCTTGGTTACTGCTGCTACCACTGCTGCTGCTGCTGCTAAGTCTGTTCAGTCGTGTCCGACTTTGTGCGACCCTATAGACGGAAGCCCACCAGGCTCCCCTGTCCCTGGGATTCTCCAGGCAAGAGTACTGGAGTGGGTTGCCATTTCCTTCTCCAATGCATGAAAGTGAAAAGTGAAAGGGAAGTCGCTCAGTCGTATCCGACTCTTAGCGACCCCATGGACTACAGCCTACCAGGCTCCTCCATATATGGGATTTTCCAGGCAAGAGTACTGGAGTGGGGTGCCATTGCCTTCTCCGACTCTTGGTTCCTAGTATGACCAAAATGGCTTCTGTGCATCCGGGACAGATAAGCTCATGGGGCCCTTTGATCGTCCCTTCCAGCTTCAGGGATCTGTGTTAGGGCATCCAAGGGAATGGATTTCGAGTTATAGAAGGCATTGTGCTTCACTTTAGAAGAGGAACCAGTCTTCATTGCTTTGCCTTAGCATCTCACATCTTACTTCTGAAAGGAAAGAGCCTCCACGTGTTAACACGACCTGGTAGTACATTCACATGTCCTCTGGCCTCAGACCCAACATGAGGTCTTCCTTTGCAGGGTCTCAGTAGACAGGGGATCATCTGCATTTCCCTTCCTAAGAGGCACCCGGGGAAGAAATGATAGCATCCACTCAACAAGATGGAAGCAGTTTTATTTTCCCAAGTTCTAATACTGTTCTAATTTTAAACAAGGTCCAGTGTTCTCATCTGAAAGGAAATGATGTTAACAAATGATATAGAGAAGCTTCACTGTGAACTCATTAGTATAGCCACTAATGACCCATTATTAAGTTACCACACATGAAGTTTTTCCTGGAACAAGCTGATATATTTAGAAGAACAAATTAAAGTCAGAAGCGCAAGGGGAAATGGCAAGGTTCTTATTTTGTTCCTTACCCAAGAACTTCTCTCTCCTCCCTCTGAAAAGAGAACTCAAGACCCGAAGCTGCTGGTCCTTGAGACCACCACACAGGGCAGGCTGAGAGCTGAGCTATTAATAGAATCAGATTCACCTAAAATAATAGTCCTGTGTAGTGCATGCGTGCTAAATTGCTTCAGTCTTGTCCGACTCTGTGTGACCCTATAGACTGTAGGCCACCATGCTCCTCTGTCCATGGGATTCTCCAGGCAAGAATAATGGAGTGGGTTGCCATGCACTCCTCCAGGGGATCTTCCCAACCCAGGGATCAAACCCACACCTCTTACATCTAACCTGCATTGCAGGCCGGTTCTTTACCACTAGTGCCACCTGGGAAGCCCCAGTTCTATGTAGGGTACCTTATTTTTTGTTTCATTTTTTGTTTTCAAATTCTGTGATTGCACATAACTTTTAATGTTCAGCTAGCTTGGGGATTCAAAGATACTCGGGCTTCCCTGGTAGCTCAGATGGTAAAGAACCCACCTGTAATGAGGGAAACCTGGGTTCGATCCCTGAGTTGGGGAGATGCCCTGGAGGAGGGCATGGCAACCCACTCCAGTATTCTTGCCTGGAGAATCCCATGGACATAAGAGCCTGGTGGGCCACAGTTCATGGGGTTGCAAAGAGTCGGACATGACTGAGAAACTAAGCAGAGCATATTTTCATATGTTTTTATATTTTTTCTAAATATTCATGAATCCCTAAATAGTGTGTGGTTTTGCTCTGCTGCTGCTGCTAAGTTGCTTCAGTCGTGTCCGACTCTGTGCGACCCCATAGATGGCAGCCCACCAGGCTCCCCTGTCCCTGGGATTCTCCAGGCAAGAACACTGGAGTGGGTTGCCATTTCCTTTGCCAATGCATGAACGTGAAAAGTGAAAGTGAAGTCACTCAGGCGTGTCCGACTCCCAGCGACCCCATGGACTGCAGCCCTCCAGGCTCTTCCGTCTATGGGATTTTCCAGGCAAGAGTACTGGAGTGGGTTGCCATTGTCTTCTCCAGTGGTTTTGTTTTATGTGTATTTAAACTTCATAAAAATGATAACATTCTCTTCATGTTCTTCAAATTACTTGTCACTATCAATATACTATGCTTTTAAGAATCATCCAAATTAGTCTATATCACTCTATTTCATTCATTTCTTCGGGTATAGAGTATTCCTTTGTATAAATACACTGTAATTTTATTTCGCTTTTCTACTTGTTGATATTTATGCTGTTTCAAGTTATTAGCTGTTAGTAGTACAAAGCAGTGTAATATATTCTATTCTTGTACATGTCTGTCATCTTTATACATGCAAAGGTGTAAAGGTGTACTTTGTAGTATAAACCTAGAAGTGGATTTTCTGGATTGTGGGATAAACACATCTCCAGATGTATTAAGTGTTTCTCTGAAAGGATTTTACGAGCTTACACTCCCAGACACAGTATATGGGGGTTCTTGTTGTCTTGTTTTGTGGCAGTGTATAGTGTCTTCTGGAGAAGGCAATGGCACCCCACTCCAGTACTCTTGCCTGGAAAATCCCATGGACGGAGGAGCCTGGAAGGCTGCAGTCCATGGGGTCGCTAGGAGTCGGACACGACTGAGCGACTTCACTTTCACTTTTCACTTTCATGCATTGGAGAAGAAAATGGCAACCCACTTCAGTGTTCTTGCCTGGAGAATCCCAGGGACGGGGGAGCCTGGTGGGCTGCCATCTATGGGGTCGCACAGAGTCGGACACGACTGAAGCGACTTAGCAGCAGCACCAGCATAGTGTCTTCAGGCATGAATTTTTGTCAGTCTGCAGCCTGGAAGGTGTGAAACAGTATCTCACTGTGGGTTTAGCTTGCATCTCCTCTCCCTGAACTCTAGTGAAGATGAGTATCGTTCATGTATTTACTGGTGATTTCATTTTCTTCTTCAATAAAATGCCCACTGTCTTTTGCTCATTTTTTCTTTGCCTATTTTTCCAGTGGGCGGTTTGTCTTTTTCATATGGATTCAAAGGAGTTCTCTTTGTATCGCTTACTAATACTTTGTGGTCTGTATGTGTTACAATTAGCTTCTCCCAGGCTGCGGCTTCTCTCTATTCTTATGTGGTCTTTCAGTGTATGTAAATTTACTAATGTAACATGTGCATATGTATTAAAATTTCCCTTTTGACTGCCCTTTTGGATTTCTGGTCTGAAAAAATTCTTTTCTATCCTAATATGTAGATGTTGTAAAGTTTTGCTTTTTACATGTTTCACTTAAACTTCCCAGAATTTATTTTTGTGTTTGGCATGAGGAGGGGCTGCTGTATTTTTGTCTTACATGGCTAATAGTCGTCTCAGCACCATTTGTTAAATAGTCCGTTTTTTGGTTTCTTTATTTAGTTACTAAGTCCTGTCTGACTCTTTTGCGACCCCATGGATTATAGCCTGCCAGGCTCCTCTGTATATGGGATTTCCCAGGCAAGAATACTGGACCAGTTTGTCATTTCTTTCTCCAGGGGATCTTCCCCACCCAGGGATTGAACCTGTGTCTCCTGCTTTGGCAGGCACATTCCTTACCGCTGAGCCACAGGGGAAGCCCAAATAATCCGTTATGTTCCTACTAATCTGTAATGACATGTCTGTCATGAATCAAGATACCATTTGCGTATGAATCTGTCATTCCATGTCTCTGTTCTTGCACCAAGACCACATTCACAATTAACCACTGTGGTTTTAGAATGGGCTTGATATCTAGTGGGGCCAGTGATCCACTTTGTTCTTATTCAAAGTTGTCTTGGTCATCCTTGGATCTCAGTTCTTCCATAAACATTTTGGAGCCACCTTGTAATGTTCCATGAAAAATCCTTTTGGAATGTTGAATGAAATTGATTTGAAATTGTATAAGTTGAAAAAGAATTGTCATCTTGACTGTATTGAATCTTTCTATATGTGAATGTGATCTAGTTGTTTAGGTCATTTATTTATGTCTTTTACTAAGACATTATGTCTTTCTTATAATGAAGTAATTTGTAGTTACCATGTAGTTAACTTATTAATTGTTGCTGTTATATGAAAATACAATTAGTATTTGCACATTTTACATTGAGAAACCTTGTTGGGCTCTTATTAATTCTAATAACTTGTAGGGTTTTTGGATTTTCTAAATAGATCATATTATCTGCAAATAATGACATTGTATTTCTTTCCCTTCCTTATGCTTTTACTTGTTTATCTTATCTTAGTGTGCTGGAAGACTACCAGAATAATATCAAATACAGGCAATTCTGGGAGTCTCCTATCATTTCTAATATTAAACTTAAATGCTTCAACATTAGGAATGATGCTTACCATAGTTTAAAAAATTTGTTTTTACTAAATACCCATTGTCAGGTTTAGAAAATTTTCTTCTATTTCTAAGAATAATGAGTTAATTCCATTCTGCTTTCCAGATTGTTGAGTTGACCACTCATTATGCTTTAGAAATATCCTAAACATTTTAATATATAGTCTTTTCATAAGTAGTCTTTTGATACATAGTCTTGATATAATACTCTTTGAATATTTTCTAATTTTCTGTATATTTCTTCTTTGACCTGAATTAATTAGAAACATTTAAAAACTTTACAATTATATGGATTTTTCAAATGTATCTTCTTGTTATTTATTTTTAACTCAATTGTATTATGGTTAGGAAGGTAGCGCACATGAAAACCAACTCTTGTCATTCACTCATGAGCTTGAACTTTGTCGCAGGATTGACGGTCAGTTTTTAAATAGTTTCTGTGTATTTGAAAAGATTATGTTTTCTTTAATTTGGGGCACCAGGTTTTATATATATATATATATATATATATATATATATATATATATATATTCATCTGCTAGGTACAATTTATTAATCAGGTTGCTGCTGCTGCTGCTAAGTCGCTTCAGTCGTGTCTGACTCTGTGCGACCCCATAGATGGTAGCCCACCAGGCTCCCCCATCCCTGGCATTCTCCAGGCAAGAACACTGGAGTGGGTTGCCATTTCCTTCTCCAATGCATGAAAGTGAAAAGTGAAAGTGAAGTCGCTCAGTCGTGTCCGACTCTACGTGACCTCATGGACCGCAGCCCACCAGGCTCCTCTGCCCATGGGATTTTCCAGGCAAGAGGACTGGAGTGGGGTGCCATTGCCTTCTCCAATTAATCAGGTTAAGCAAGTCTATTTCACTCATAACAGTTTCTCTCAGTCACTGTGTGAGAGGCATAGGAAACCCTTTCACCTGATTGTGGATTAGATTTGGCTGCATATAACAGAAAGAGAAATATGTGATAGTAGCAAAAAGAAGATAGAAGTTATGTAAGACATAACTGTGTTTATATGGATGATAAAATTCTCTCTATGCCTAAGGATCCAAGTTGATGTATTAGATGCCTAGTAAGCCCAGACTGTAGGTGTTACTGAGCTTAGATCTGGGTCCTCACTGCTCAGAAATCAATACTCAAGATTCAAGTGCCAGTAGGAACAGAAAGGTTTCTTTAATCAGAAAGCCAGCATCCTGAGGAGAAGGTGGACTCATGTCCCCAAATCAACTCCAAAGATTTTTCTCAGCTGTGAAAAGATTATGGGGTCCATGGGGTCGCGAAGAGTCTGACATGACTGAGCAACTTGATTTTCACTTTTGACTTTCATGCATTGGAGAAGGAAATGGCAACCCACTCCAGTGTTCTTGCCTGGAGAATCCCAGGGACGGGGGAGCCTGGCAGGCTGCCGTCTATGGGGTCACACAGAGTTGGACACAACTGAAGCGACTTAGCAGCAGCAGCAGCAACCTGATTAATAACTTTTACCTAGCAGATATATATATATATATATATAACCTGGTGCCCCAAATTAAAGGGGGGAGTGATCTCACTTAATCATTGAGATGTGTGCATGCTCAGTCACTTCAGTTGTGTCTGATTCTTTGTGACCCCGTGGACTGTTGCCTGCCAGGCTCCTCAGTCCATCGGATTCTCCAGGCAAGAATACTGGAGTGGGTTGCCATGTCCTTCTCTAGGGAATTTTCCCAAGCCAGGGATCAAACCCATGCCTCCTGCATTGCAGGCAGATTTCTTTACCGACTGAGCTAGCAGGGAAGCCTTAATCATTGAGACAGAGGTGCAGATTCATTGCCATCTCCCATTGCATGCAAGCTCATCAGCTCTTTGTGATCTTTCTTTAGATGCTATCTTGTTCTCACAATTTTTCATAGGATTACTGACAGGGAGACTGGGGAGAAGATATAGTCATCTGTTAATTACTTATTCTTCATTTTTACTTCTTTGATCTAAAGAAGAAACCAACAGGAAGCAAGATACTGTGTGATCAAAAGGTTTGAAAAGTGTGCTTGGCACCAGTCAGAATGGCTGCTATCCAAAAGTCTACAAGCAATAAATGCTGGAGAGGCTGTGGAGAAAAGGGAACCCTCTTACACTGTTCATGGGAATGCAAACTAGTACAGCCACTATGGAGAACAGTGTGGAGATTCCTTAAAAAACTGGAAATAGAACTGCCTTATGACGCAGCAATCCCACTGCTGGGCATACACACTGAGGAAACCAGAATTGAAAGAGACACGTGTACCCCAGTGTTCATCGCAACACTGTTTATAATAGCCAGGACATGGAAGCAACTTAGATGTCCATCAGCAGATGAAAGGATAAGAAAGCTGTGGTACACATACACAATGGAGTATTACTCAGCCATTAAAAAGAATACATTTGAATCAGTTCTAATGAGGTGGATGAAACTGGAGCCTATTATACAGAGTGAAGTAAGGCAGAAGGAAAAACACCAATACAGTATACTAATGCATATATATGGAATTTAGAAAGATGGTAACAATAACCCAGTACGCAAGACAGCAAAAGAGACACAGATGTATAGAACAGTCTTTTGGACTCTGTAGGAGAGGGAGAGGGTGGGGAGATTTGGGAGAATGGCATTGAAACATGTATAATATCATATAAGAAACTAATCGCCAGTCCAGGTTCAATGCAGGATACAGGATGCTTGGGGCTGGTGCACTGGGACGATCCAGAGGGATGGTACGGGGAGGGAGGTGGGAGTGGGGGTCAGGATAGGGAACACGTGTACACCCATGGCGGATTCATGTTGATATATGGCAAAACCAATACAATATTGTAAAGTAATTAGCCTCCAATTAAAATAAATAAATTAAAAAAAAAAAAAACAAGAAAGAAAAGTGTGCTCGGGCAGAGCCTGGGGGTGCCTGGTTTAAGGTTAGTTATAATATAGTTTTGCTAAAGTGACAAAACAAAGGGGGCCTCCTGCAGAGAGCTTTGTCCTGCTGAAAGCTCCTCACAGAGGCTTTGGTTACTCCCTCCTTGGAGCAACTGGGTATGGTGGTTTCTTCCCTCTGCTTCTCCTCCCACCTCTGATGGGTTGCCAGAGGTGACTCACCTTTTCTAGGGAGAACAGCTGTACGACTTATGGCAGAATGTGTGTGCTGCAATAGTCACATCTTTCTCCTGTGCTGAGGGACCTTGTGTTCCCCACGAGGCAGGCATATTCATCAAATTCAAGTAGGCTATCACCCAAGCTATATATCAGAAATATTTGTGTCTTAGTTTAGATGTTTTCCCAATAAACAAAGGTTCAGTTGTCTGTAACAGATTTTATTATTCCCCAGAGGTCCAACAGACTCTCCTTCCCAGCTAACCCTCTTCTTTATTTTTCATATAGTTACCTAATTTTGCTTTCTTCCATCCATTCTCCTGACTTAAAATTTTCTGTGGTTCCCCTCTTATTCTTCACTAAGGCCTTCACATAGCTGACCATCCCCATCACAGCATCTTAAGTGAACAGTCCAGATTATTTGTGTGGTATCATCAATAATCAAGTGCTGTCCTTTGAACAAGCTGCTTGTTCATGGACACTTCTTGACATGGAAATGAAATTTCCTTAATTCCGTTCAGATTTCAGACCATTGACATTTTTTTTCCCTCCTTATCTGTCATCCCAATACCTTGTTTTAAGATGATACAATTATTTGGGGATGTATATTAAGAAATAGGTATATGGCAAAATATTTTTAGTACACGTAAAAGAGAAAACAGTTTTAAGCTGAATGTTTCTTCCAGGTCATCAGAGTCTTATCAGAAACCAGTTTTAAAATGTGCGTGTGTGTGTGTATGGAGAGAATATGTATTTATATTTTAAGCATATCCTGGAATACTTTTTGATAATAATATCACTCATTATTGATGACTGCTTATATGCCAAGCCTGCTGCTTGGTATTTTATATGCATTATCGCCTTTTTGTCCTCCGAGCATGTAAAGCAAGTTACTTATCTCCATTTACAGATGAAGATCTTGGAACAGAAGTCCTGAGACACTCAGTAATTTCCCCCACCCATTACCTAGGTACTGGCAGACCCTCAGTTCTAACCAAGGCTGACTGATTCCTACATTAGTCCTTTTAATCACTGGATGAGCCACTCAAACATTGACTCGTTGTATCTTTAGGTCATCAGTGAGTGGTCTTCTCACGTCATCCTTTAGACAGCACCAAGAGTCCTTGGCAGCAGAGAGAGAGAGGCGGCGACAGGAGAGAGAGGAAAGGTTGCAGAGAATAGAACGAGAGGAAAGAAACAAATTCAGGTAAGATGGATTTAAAAATTTTTTTAATGAACTGAAAATTAAAGCACATGCTTTCACTGTTGCATATGGTTAATACTGGTATTAAAGGATTAGGGATTAATATGCTTGTTTCCGACGCTGCCTCTGTTTTCAAGAAGAGCAAGCCTGAAACAGGCTTGATCTAGTTTCTTGTGGCCTGTCTTCCTTTAACCTATGGCAGGAAACAGAGCCAGCCAGCCAGATTCAATTAAGGCCTGTGTGTTCTTGGGGCCTTCATTATCTAAAATGGTTTTATCCAGGCCTTCCTGAAGGCAGAGGACCTAATTGGCTTAATTTGACATTTTCCCCTGAAGCTATTCATGTTTTATTCATATTCTATTGGACACCTAAAAGAAAATGCTTTGCCACTTCCTGGTTTCTTACTCCTTGTAGCAATATTTCATATTTTTTTAAGGCAATAGTATTTCCTCCTGTTGGAGAGAAGAAGGCATTGTATTGATTAGTCCCAGGCCATTGTCCCCCCTGGTCTCTTTGGTCTCTGTCCAGCTCTAAAGATGTGTTCTTGGGTGGCCCACTCCAGCTTCTGTGTCTTGGCCTGTCTGCTCTGCTGAATCCAGGATCTCTCCTTTTCTCCTTCAGTCAGATCAACCTTTCCCCCCATCCTCCTGATCCACATCCTAACACTCCTCTAGCCTGGGTTCATGCTGTGGAGTTCTTTTTAAAATGCTGGACACTTGGTTCGTCTTTTCTCACACCTTTCATTCTTCCTACTCTTCCTTTCTTCCCTTTGTCTTTCCCCTCCTTCCCTCTTGCCTTCTCCATCTCCTTCCTCCGCCCTCCTTCATCTTCCATTCATCTCTCCCATAGTTTCTACACTCTTTTTTCTTCTTATTTCTCTCCCATCTCCACTTCCTGTTTCTTCCCTTCAGTTTTTTTGGGAAACAGTCTTTGATCAATTACTCACAGTGAAATCTACGAAGGATATAAAGCATTGTCAACGAGGATTTACAAGTTCAATAATGCTTTTTTTTTTTCCCAGCCGCCAATAAGAGTATAGACTCCTCTGTTCATGGGATTTTCCGGGCAAGAATACTGGAGTGGGTTGCCATTTCCTCCTCCAGGGTGTCTTCCTGACCCAGGAATCAAACCTGCATCTCTTACGCTCCCTGCATTGGCAGGCAGGTTCTTAAGCACTACTGCCACCTGAGAAGCCTCTATATAGTCATAGAGATGAGCAGAGCTGTGAACTTGCCTTAACCGTAACTCACTACTATATGAAAACAAGTATCCCAAGTCTGGTGGGTAAAAAAACTAATCCTGACTTTTGTAAGATGGGGATTCACAAGCTGCATGAAGTAAAGCAACATCATTCAGATCAGATCAGTCGCTCAGTCGTGTCCGACTCTTTGCAACCCTATGAATCGCAGCACACCAGGCCTCCCTGTCCATCACCAACTCCCGGAGTTCACTCAGACTCACGTCTATCGAGACAGTGATGCCATCCAGCCATCTCATTCTCTGTCGTCCCCTTCTCGTCCTGCCCCCAATCCCTCCCAGCATCAGAGTCTTTTCCAGTGAGTCAGCTCTTCGCATGAGGTGGCCAAAGTACTGGAGTTTCAGCTTTAGCATCATTCCTTCCAACATCATTATCACACCATATTTGTACGGTGTACCTTGAGCTGTCAGATTTTCTACCAAATGATACATGGAAAGGCCAGAACTGTATGCACCATTTCTCATGAGGTAGCTCTGGAAGTTGTCACTTTTGGAAAAACCAATTTGTAAAACTACTGGAACAGGTTAGATGCTTATGATTCAGGGCTTTCTGAGAGAGCCACATATTTCACCACCAAATAGCAGCAGAGCATCTGACTGAAACACATGGAAAATTCAGAGAGTAGCTTACACATTTAAGGTTTTGATTGAAAACCTCTTAAAACAAGGTTCCAGATCTGGGAAAGATGAAATCAGCATGCTCCCTCCTGTCTCTTCTATGCCATCACGCAATGCAGCCATCAGTCATGGACAGATTTAAAGCATGGAGCGCTGAAAACTCTGAACTGGAAAAGGGAGCAGGTGAATTGGGGATGGAGGCTAGCATTCAAAGTTCCACCAAAACCAGGGAGAGTTCACCATTTTTCCCTTCAGTATCACATGGCATGACTCAGAAGCGTCCCCAAACCCAGAAGCACATGCCAGGTGTGAGCTGAAAGGGCTCTAAGGGAACGCCTCTTTCTCTGGACTGTTGTCGTTGTTCAGTCACTAAGTCATGTCTGACCCTTTGCCAACCATGAACTGCAGCACACCAGGCTTCCCTCCTTCACTGTCACCCAGAGTTTGCTCAAACTCATGTCGGTTGATTTGGCGATGTCATTCAAACATCTCATCCTCTGTCACCCCTTCTCCTGCCCTCAATCTTTCCCAGCGTTGTGATCTTTTCCAATAAGTTGACTCTTTGCATCAGGTGGCCAAAATATTGGAGCTTCAGCATCAGTCCCTCTGATGAGGAGCAGCAAAAGGAATTCCTGAGGGTTGGAGAGTTCAGAAGTCTCCTGTTTCATCTTATTTTTTTCTTTGTATCTCTGCCAGCCTCCAAGCAATATGGTTACAGAAGCACAGTGATGACATTAGTGTCCAGGCAGGTGCCTAAAACTCAGGGAGGGAACCCTTCCTGTGCTCAGAAGAGTGTGATGCAAGAACACTTCTTTTCTCCATGTCTCCTTCTGCTGCATTGCCCTGTAAGCAGATGGAGGTACTGAAAGCCTGTAGCAGAGCAGGGAAAGTAAAGCCCAAGTTTTTTGCCCAGAGGACCAGGAAGGGAGACGTAAGTTAGGAGTCCAGAAAATGATGGGAAAGTTATAAAAAGTAGAGAGGTCAAGAGAGCAATCCAGAGGTCATCTCTAGTTTGTGCACATGTGACTCAGAACCTAAACAGGATACCACAAACTTGGAAAACTAAGTTCAGAGTGGAACACACTTAGGTATCAGACTGGCCACAGGGTGGTGCATATGAGGACCTGATAGGAATAGCATTAAAAATATTTGAGAACTGATCTAATGCTGGAACCAATATCAGAAGGCAGTCAGAGCTTATAGGCTGAGCCTAACTTGGTTGATTGCCCACTAAAGGAAAACAATCAAGATTCTTCATAGAATTTAAATAAGGCTCTGAGTCACATTGCAAAATATTTAAAATATACAGAATGCAATCCAAAACAATTTGTCATCGGAATCCAGGAAAAAAAAATCTTCAAAGGGAAAAGAGAATCAAAATATGCTGAACACAAAAGGACATAGATGTTGTCATTATCAGACACAGACTTTAAAGCAGCTGTTATAAACATGTTCTAAGATGTAAAGGCAAATGCTTTTGAAACAAATGAAAAGTCTCTGCAAAGAGATGGAAAATATAAAGAAGAAGCAAATGGAAATACATAGAGAAGCAGAAAATACAATAACCAAAATAAAAAAGGCTTTGAATGGTTTCAGCCGCTGAATAGAAATGAAAGAAAAGTCAGTGAATTTGAAGATGAAACAACAGAAATTATCCGATCTGAAAGACGAAACGAAATATTGGAAAAAAAAAAAGAACAGTGTCTGATGGACTCATAAAATAATACATCTTAGCATTTGTGTCTTTGAAGTCCCAGAAGAATAGGATAAGAGTACATTGTAATATGTATTCAGCCCATATATTGGTAGTAAGAATTAGACCTGGGCAACCTCATCTTCAGAGACCATGCTCATAACTAGCTATTCAGTGTTTTCTCTTGGTCACCAAAGAATCTCTCATCGTTTAAGAGCATAGTGAGATCCTGGCAAAATAAGCCTGTCTAGAAAGGAATGCTGATTATTGTACAGACCACACAGAACTACTGATTATTATGACTTCAATTCTATCCTGAAAATCTGAGGATGTGAATGAAAAGAAATTCAAAGAAGGAAATAGGAAAAGCTTTATAGAATCATGCCTGGGATTAGCCATATGGCTGACCCTTTATCAGCCACCTCATTGATACAAGTTATTCATGTTCCTTGTGCTGTTTTCTTTGCAAAGCATTCTTATCTGTTGTTATTTTTGTTGAATATTATCATAGTTTTCCCGGGTTATGGGAAATGTTATTTCTAGTGTGGTGAGTGATGAGAATGGATGTTTATAAATGATAACACATTTGTGCCTTTGTTGATTTTCCTCCCCCCTCCTAACCTGGTTTAGTTGCTCTTACTATCCCTTTATATCCAGGTTATCAGTGCCCAGAGGGGTGGAGTACTTAAGCTACCTTATGAGGTTCAGTGTAGAAAACTGTAATGTCACAGTGCTCCAGGAAAACAAATAGTTTACTGAGAAGGGACTGACCACATAGTCTTAGACTTAGATTCAAGTTGGAACCTCACCAGGAGAAACAGACAAACAAGCATTAAGACGAGACAGATTTGGGCATATTATGGATAAAGACAAGAGAGAATGCACAAAAGCTTCCAGTGATCTCTGCTTAGAAACTGAAGTGTGAGGGATTCAGAGGAAGAATCTTGGGCTGTGGCAGGAATATCTAAACTGTAGAGTGCAGTACAAATTGGCCAAGACACTTGGGCCCACCCAGATTTAAATCTTGAGAGGAATGTTGGGGAGTTACCAGAGCTTGGCTGTGTGGTACTCACCGCTGAATACTATTGCTTGCTTGTCATTGCCATATCTTATTGATGACTTGGTTTACCTTTTAAAAATCTTTTTGTCTCACCCCTCTTCCCCAAATACTTAAAGTCTTCTTTCTGAAGAGTAATTAGAGTTCTGAGTGAATCCAGTAATCCCTTGTTTTCATCCCTGTGATTTTATATAAAAATGTAGTACTTTTAATTTTCATCTCTGTGATTTTATATAAAAATATAGTACTTTTAAAGTATAGCCTTTATGTTTATATTTTAAAAATTTAACAATAACCACTTTCCATTTCTGAGATGATAGCTTTCATGATATACTCTGTTAATAATTTCTTGGCAATTTTATGAGCCTCTAATTCTATTGTTTTCCTTCCCCATTTTGTTTGTTTTGCATACTTCCATTAGCCGAGAGTATTTAGACAAAAGAGAAGAACAGAGACAAGCAAGAGAAGAAAGGTTTGTATATCTCTTCTTTCCCATTGTAACCAAATGGCATGTGACGTGTCACTCTTAACGAAGCCGGCAGAGGAGACTTTGGTAGTTAAAATACAATAGCTTCACCTAAGACCTAGACCTTGGCAGCTGGCATTTTGCAGAATAGAGTGTCCTGGTTATCTCCATTTTCCAAGAAAGTACAGATTAATTATTTAGTGCCATCATGGGGTGAGATATATGTGTCTGTTCCTCCAAAACTCTTCTCCAAATAAACATATAGTTTAGCTTATTGACATGTGGTATATATTTTAAATGTCTTTTTACTACCACTGTTGAGCCTGGGTTAGGTGTCCCTCCTGTGTGTTTCCAAGTCATTTGTTCAGCATTTCTTCAACAAATATTTGAGCCCACACACTATGCCAGGCACTAGCTAGGGTGCCAGACCCTCCCAAGATTCTCCCTGGAGGTGCCTGACCACTTACCCATCCCCTTGCTGAACTGTACTCAGTTCCTGCATGGCAGGAACCATACCTGGTTTTCCTGGGTGTCCCAGTGCCTGCCATAGGGCTTGCAGGTAGCAGACACTTAGGAAGAATGTATTGAATAAATGAGGCTTCCTTGGTAGCTCAGTGGTAAAGAATCTGCCAGCAATGCAGGAGACATGGGTTTGATCCCTGGGTTGGGAAGATCCCATGGAGAAGGAAATGGCAACCCACTCCAGTATTCTTGCCTAGAGATTCCCAGGCTCAGCCTGGTGGGCTACAGTCCATGGGGTTGCAAAGAGTCAGACATGACTTAGCAACTAACCAACAACCAACAATTGAATAAAGGAGCAAAAGAACCAACAGCTTTAAAATATTTAAGCTGTTAAACCAGTTTGTTCATTTCAATGGCAACATACTTTGGATCCCTTTAAACCATATCAAGTTAATATATTCAGTGTCTGGTAAACTTAGATAAGCAGAGGAAATTGTTTTTGGAAGTAGACCAGCAAAAGGCAAGTTTACCCCTAGCTGGACACAACTGTCCAGCTGTACAGTTGTGAGAGCTGGACCGTAAAGAAAGCAGAGTGCCAAAGAATTGATGCCTTTGAACTGTGGTGCTGGAAAAGACTCCTGAGAGTCCTTTGGACAGCAGTGAGATCAAACCAGTCAATCGTAAGGGAAATCAACCCTGAATTCTCATTGGAAGGACTGATGCTGAAGCTGAAACTCCAGTATGTTGGTCATCTGATGCAAACAGCTAATTCATTGGAAAAGTCCCTGATGCTGGGAGATTGAGGACAGAAGGAGAAGAGGTTGTCAGAGGATAAGATGGTTGGATGGCATCACAGATGCAATGGACATGAACTTGGGCAAACTTAGGGAGATGGTGAGGGACAGGGAGGCCTGGCTTGCTACAGTCCATGGGTCACAAAGATCAGACCCAACTGTGCGACTGAACAGCTGTGCAGCCTGCAGTTATTCCCTCTACCACCAGGTGGGGGTTACTGCACAGAGAGACTGGAAAGGCTGGGCTCATACCAGAGCCAGTCCGGAACCAATCAGTCTCTGAACTATGCCAATAAAAAGTGGAATTGTGCTAATTTTTTTTAGACACCATCAGCTAAATAGATCAGGACAGTCTCAGACAGGGAAGAGTGGAGACTGTGTTCAATTAAAAGTTAGATGCTTACGTCGGCCTCATAAACAAAACCATGGCATTACTTTAATTCCAGTGTTCTATTAGATTATTGCCATCCTGATAACCAGTTGTGGCCAGCAAATTTATAGTAAAAGATGCTGGTAAAGAAACTCTAGTAAGTACCTGTTTTTTGTTTTTTGTTACACTGGAGGACATGACATATACCCTGGTTTAAGAAATCAAATTTTAGGACTCCCTTGCTAGTCTAGTGGTTAAGACTCCACCTTCTAATGCAGGAGGTATGGGTTCGATCCATGGTCAGGGAGCTAGGATCTCATGTGCCTCATGACCGAGAGACCAGAACATAAAACAGAAGCAAAATTATAACAAATTCAATAAAGACTAAAAAAAAAAAAATGGTTCACATAAAAAAAAAAATCTTAAAAAAGAAATCAAGTTGTATCTTTTAGCTTTCCCTCTGGACTCTGAACTTTTTTGAGCTTTTGGACAACTTGACAGTCATGTTGTATCTATACAGGCAAGACTTTAAAGCTCCTGGAGAGAAGATCAGGTACTGTGTGCATCAAGATCTGAGCTGGTTCAGACTGGAATCTAGTTTTTTCCAAATTGCTGAGGGCTGCCTCATTCTGCATATTATTTACTACTCTTTCCCCTGAAGTAGAGCATCACTTACCTGGAAAACTCACTCAGAGGAGGTTTCTACTCCTCTTCTCTGGCCTCCACTCTCTCCCCGACACCACCCACCACCCTGGGTCTTCTTAACTGGTGTGGGATCGGGTTCTCCATGGCCCCATGTGGGGTTCTTTCTGTACAGCCTGCCTTTCTGTTTACCTGAGATTTGGGGAAGCAGCCAAGTGTTTTCCTTTGATTTGGACCAGCCACTTTTCCTGGTTAGTTGGCTGTTTGAATTACCTGGTAAAGATGGAAGTGAGGGAGATATACTTTCATCCCTTGTTGGAAAGCAGTTGGGAGTTCCTGGTAAGCCAGGAAAAGATAAGATTTCCAAGTTATAATGGAACTTGGAAATGGATGGGAAAACTAATGGAGATCAGAGGTGGAAAGAGACATGGAAGAGAACTCCATCTGTTAACTCTTTCAGGGTGGAGCCAGGCATGTTTGTTTGGTCCCATGACTCAGAAAAGACAGCCAGACTCACAGCAGAGAGGTTTTGAGGTTCATATAACCTAGTATAATGAGATGAATGTCATTTTGCTATTTTGAGGGGTAATGGCCATGCATACAAATTTGGTTTGATTTTTAATTTTAAAATTTCATGTCATCCCATTCCATAATTTTAGGTAAGCTGTTTTATTGATAATGGTGCAGATCCAGAGTAAGTCTCTGTCTGGTCTATTTCTAATTTTTTGTAAGTATTTATAAGAAAGTCTCTGTCTGATATTGATTGACTTGATGTTCATGAATGATTCTTTTTTAGGGGTGATAAGGAATGAGATCTGGGCTGGGAATCGTTGGGTTGGGATGGAGGTCAGGGTGAGAGTAGTCTGAGGGAGCTGGCAGGACTTGGAGAGGAGGTGCCTTATGGGAAGCAGAGGTTCTGAGGACAGAGTGCAAAGGGGACGGCTGGGACTGGGCAAGGATTTGGGAAATCATGCATCACAGTGATCCTGAAGCAATAAGAGCGGATTCTGAACATGATCTGAGGACAGACTAGAAGTTAGAGGGAGCCAGGTTTTGGTTTAAGGGAGAATTTCCAAGCACTTGGGTGGCAGGAAGAGTCATTAGTAAGTAGGTGCAGTGAAAAGTCATGCAGGGTTTCTAGTGCCTACTAGAGATTTAATAATTTAGATTTGAGCAAGCTCTGGGAGTTTGTAATGGACAGGGAAGTCTGGCGTGCTGCAGTTCATAGGGTCATAAAGAGTCGGACACGACTGAGCAACTGAGCTGACTGAACTGAGTGCTTTTAGTTTTTAGCACATGACAGGCACTCAACAGAATATTTAATAAATAATGAAAAGATAAATGAATTAGATTGGACAGAGGCAAGATAATGCGAATGTTTCAACGAGGGTAGGCAAAATGAAAAGTATTTTGAGTCGGGGGCATAGTCTGTTGATAGAAACCCAGTACTTTGTTCCTAGGAGGCTACATCAGAATCTGTTGATTGGAGGCAGTGTTGCTAGGCAGCCGAGGCGTGACCATCATCAAATGGGCTGGGGGGCTCCTAGGATCGAGCACCACTTAGATCACTCTCGCAGGGAAGGTCGGGATAGAGGTCCAGCTTCCTCCCCAGGTTTTGCCAGAGGTGTCCATGGGGCAGGAGAGGTTGCCGAGCTTGAAGGTCTCCACGCTGGGTAGCCTGGCGCTCCCCAAGCATGCCCATCACCACTCCACCCATCGCAGGAATACAGAAACATAGCGGCTCTTGACACTTGGGCCTCCCCACCTCTGCCGTGTTTTAATGTTAATTGTGGAAAAGTGTACATAACATATAACTTACTGTTTTAACCATTTTAAAATGTATAATCCAGTAGTGTTAAATACATTCACATTTTTGTGCAACTAGCCTCCAGCACTCTTTGTCTATAGAACTGACCCCTTAACCCTAAATCCTGCCATTTTTGTCTGTCATCTAAAGATCTTAAAAACAAGTCAGATTAAACCCCTGACTCGTCCCCTCTGCCTGTCTCAGGGATCCTCAGGGGTGACATCCATGAGCCAAGAAGTGCACAGGAATAGTCTTTGAGAAGTCTATCCAGACCCTGGACCCCCTGGGGTCCCCCCTGAAAATGGGGTGAACCCTTTGGCTGCCAGCACTTAGCTACCAGCCTGGCTTCCCACAGGGAGGGGACCAGAGAGGCTAGGGTGGGGCTGGCAGAAATGGAGGTTGGTGATGGGTTGTCCTCCTGGCCTGAAGCCTTCTGTGTGGGGCTTCATTACTTCTCTCCCTGATTTTGCTAGAGCATGGCTTCCCTCCTCTAGGATCCCCATCTCTGGGACATGTCCAGACCCTCTTGTTTGCCCTGGATTCCTCCTGCCCCCTGCCCTTGCCACTTGGACTCCACATGGGGACACGTGGGCCCGTAATGTGATCTCCTGGCCTCCCAGCCTTCCTGGCCTTCCATTTGCCCCCAGCCCTTTCATAATAAAATACAGGCCCCGACACTTGCCCTCAAGACCACTGTCTTCCATGATTCCTGTCACTTTCACCACCTGGTAGTTTTTTTGGGGCCCATCTGCATTAACTTCAGAAATATCTCCTTTATGGTACTTTTCCTACTTTTTGAGAGATGACGTTGTTGGCAAGGAAAGTCCAGAGTCTCTAAAGCTTTCTTTCTGGGTCGAGTTTCACCCTGTTAACCATCAGACAGACATTTGTAAATGCAGATCCACATCATGCGTTTTAGCAGAGAGTCACCAGGAAAGTAAGCTCACTCCGCAAGAAGGTGAAATCCATGGCCCTGCCCTCTGGCGCCCTGGGCCGCAGGGAGATGAGAGCACGTGGGCTGCTCCTGGAGGGTTCTTTGCCTCCTTCCCATCAGCCCATGAATGCATGGCGCCCAGGGAAAGAACTGAGGATGGTGGTCTTCCTGTTCTCAAAAAGTCCTATCATCTGCTTGTTGAAAACAGACATACACATGTGAAAAGATGACTAAATATGCCAGTCAGTAAATGTAAAATGCCATCTGAGTTGAATGGGCTACATATCTGACATGAGTTCAGAGGCAAGGGCAAGATCACTTCCAGCTGTGGTGGTCAGGACAGGCCCCCCCTGGGGAAGATGCGCGTGTGAGCCTGTCCCGGGGCCTGGCGGGAGAGCTGTGATGACTGCAGACCTGGGAGCCACGCCCCCTAAAGGATGGATGAAGAAATGTGTGCTTTCTAAAGGCATTCTTTTAAAAGGTTCAATGTGTGTGCTCTGCCTTTCTTATCCAGCTGAAGTAAGAGCGCCGTGTGTGCAGTGTCTGGGTAGGGGCTACAGGGTCTAGGGCCGGGGGCTTGCCCTTGGGAAGTAACTGAAGCAGTGAGTTTAGGTGGATGTGAGTGAGGGTCTGGAATAAGCATTTGCAAAGTTTTGTGGTGGGTATGATAGTCAAAAGAGGTTTCCCAGGTGGCGCCGGTGGTAAAGAACCCGCCTGCCAATGCAAGAGACATCGGAGACGTGGGTTTGATCCCTAGATCAGGAAGCTTCCCTGAAGTTGGGCATAGCAACTCACTCCAGTATTCTTGCCTGGAGAATCCCATGGACGGAGGAGTCTGGTGGGCGAGAGTCCATAGGATTGCAAAAGAGTCAGACACCACTGAATCAACTTAGCATGCACGCACACATGATAGTCAAAAACCTGCTACAGCTGAGTTCATGAATTTATTCCTGAACAAATAATGATGGGTAAAATTAGCAGACATCTGGAAGAGGCACATATTTCAGAGTTATTTTGGTCTGATCTATAAAGCACTCTATGAGGAATATGATTGGTAGCTGGTCTTAATAAACAGTTAGTGGGTTCTGCCTGCCTGAAATGCAAAACAGATGTATCTTTGTTCTTTTAAACTGACTTTGATGAATAAACTATATGTGACGTCAGGGCCAAGCTATTGGATGTCTGAGTCCTACTCAGAAATATTTTAGAATATAAAAAACTTTCCATGGTCGACACGGAGAGAACAAAGTGAATTCCAGTCACATTGCTGTTAGCGTTGAAGCAGGTTCAGAAATCCAGGGAAGGCTTCATCCAACAACCTTTTGGTATTTTGGGGCATTGTTCCTGTCTGCTGCACCAAGGCACCCTCCCATTTCACAGCTGTGAGCTCTGAGGGCGTGTGGTTTTCAGCTGTCACTGTTGGGGCTTTTTTGATGGTCATTATTGCTGTTTGGCTTGTTTGCACAAATGTTTCCTAATAGAGCAAACTAGGATTCTGCAGCAGTGATCTGGTATCTGGAGACTGTGATGTTACCACTTCCCCCAATTTGTTTGGTTATGAATGATGCAGGATTTTTAATCATTAGCATCTTGGCTTTGCTGGGTGTTTTTGGCAGACGGGCCCTCCAGCCAGCCCTGCGCTGTGCTCTTTGCATCAGGAAACCAGCTCACTCTGCAGGTGTTTCATCCATAAACAAGCACCAGCCACGGGCTCCTCTTTCTTTTTACGGAAACCCTTTGGAATTTAACTTTCAGATACAAATACTTGGAGCAGTTGGCAGCTGAGGCGCATGAGAAGGAGCTGAGAAGCCGGAGTGCGAGCCGGGGCAGAGCTGACCTCTCCTTGGACCTGACCTCACCGGCAGCCCCCGCCTCCCCCGCCCCCCTGGGTCGTAGCCCTTCATCTCTAGACTCGCAGGAGGTTCCCACGGTATCATCCTCCTCCCCAGGAACGCCTCAGCATCCCCAAGGTGAGTGAAGGGAGAGGAGAGGGGAACTGATGCGGTAATTAACATCAGACAGGCTTCTAGGCAGCAGGAACCATCCCAACGTGCAAACTCATACTGAGAGGCAGGCAGCTAATGGGAAGCTTCAGGGGTGGCTGTGACCTGAGCTGTCACTAATAGCAAGGGGTTTGCAAAGCCACTTACTACAGCAAAATTATTTATAAAGCTTGTCAGTGTATGATCACTGGAAAGGGAGAATGATGAAAATAAGACTCACTTTGACATTTAATCCTAATTCACAGGATAATAAGTTAGGATTAATTAATTCCTCTGTCATTTGCATGTTCTCTATTTATTGGCTCTGCTCCTCCCGTAGGAACTGTCGGTCTGGTTTAAGTTACACTGATAGAGGGTAAAATTAACCAGAGCAAACAAAGAAACATGGACCTCATGCAAACAGAAGTAAAATATTGAAGAAGGAAAAAAAAGAAGATAGTAAAGATGACTGGCCTGTGGTATGGGGGTGGGTGTAGATGCTTGTGTTAGAAGCAGACAGACAGGCTCTCCCTGGAGAAACTGCCTGTCGTCTTAGCTTTATTTGGAGAAAAGCAGTGCCATCGTACCCTGCAGCCTCGGAGCATCAGCAGATTTCCTGATGGCTCTGCAAATTGTGGGTCCGTTTTCTTTCACGTTGTCAGAGAGGATGGTCCTCGGGTACAGGCGCCTAACGCTGCATGTTGACTAACCCTGCAGCCAGCACGGTTTGGTTTAATCGAGTGTGATGGCTCACAGCCTGCTGTAGGCTTAGCCAACTGAAGACAGCGGAGACACTAAACTTTTAACTCTAGGAAGGTTGACTAAATATGGCGTAAAGTCTAATTTAAACAAGGCAGGACTCCATGACCTCAGCAGAACTGGCTGTAACTGAACCATCTTGTCTGTCCAGTTCTTTGCTGGCTCTCCGAGCCTCGGGGCTCAATCTCCTGGAGCGGGCTGGTTCCATCCCAGCTCCCCATCACGTCCTGTTACTCCTGGTCCTGGAGCCATGGAAGATTGTCCTGGGCAGATGGCTCAGTCCTAGATGAGTAATGTCGGTCTTAAAATGTTAAGACTCCGGGAATCAGGAAAACAGATTTCTCTGTAACAGCAGTGTGCTTTCCAAACTCAGCCTGATATCACTGTTCTATCTAAATGGTGGTATTTCCAGAGGCCATATAAAAAATATTCCCCCTGCAAGCTGTGGTTCAGGACTTAATCTGGATACTTTTAACTCTAAGAGTTGTTATCTCCAGCGCTTTACAGAAGGGTTTTGTCCAAACTGTGACGTACAGAATGGCCCCAAGCTAAGAAGGAATTGTCAGTATCTATAAATACTGTTTGTCCTCGAGATTTTTAATCTATTTGATGTTTGTGGCAAAACCAAGATAGTTCCCTGAGTATTTTGTCCAGTGTCAGTCAAACTTGAAGCCATCCTATCCAATTAAAAAGAGAGTGTTTTAAACTTTAATCAGAACACAGGAAATATTTTGTATGTACATAATATGCATTTGTGGAAGGTTATTTCAGTATGCTTTCAGAAAGATAAATAGCAAATGTCATTTTCCTCTTCAGAGAAGGGGTAAACAGAGACTAAGAAAATGTTTGACTGAAATCACACCCTAAATGGTTATCTACATCAGAAAAAGGAATATTGGACTTGAATTTAGACACAGTTACAAATTAACGAAACAGCATTGGTGTTTCCTTTTTCCTTAGGGAGAGGGGAGACGCAGTGGCTCTTATAGAAACACTTCCATCATATATTAAGTTATTATCATCCATCAAATCAGCTGGAGCCAGCAAAGTGTTCTAACATCCTTGTCCTAGTATATAACCGAGTTATTCGATTGGAAAGTCTAAGTGTAGAAGAAGAAAGGCTGTAGGAGGATGCTCTCAAGAGAACTGATGAAGCATCTTTCTGATTTGGAGCCTTTGGACCAGAACACAAAGTAGGTGTGGCGTAAGGGCTTTTCTTCTCCTGGTTTGTTACTATCTTGGAAGCATTCCACGAGGTCCCGGTTACTGGTCTCATCTTTTCACCAGGTCCCCGTTTTCAAATGCTCAGAGTAATTTTTTGCTGATCCCTAATATTTAGAATATTCCAACAGCTGGGGGAAGAATAAAATATATAATCACACATCCAGATGTTTGTCTTGCACCGAACACCTGGCACATGGTCCAAACATGCCAGGGGTTGACTCGCTTTTTCGTTCTTTATCCTTGTGGGGTCATGTGCTAATAATTCATTTCTCATTTCTGTAGCACTTAGCTGCTTCCTTCCAAATGCTGCTCTTTAATACCTTGTGGTGCATCTCAGTAAGGAAGGGAGATGCTCTTATCCATACTTCATGGAGGCTCGGATAGATGGGGATGTGCTTCAGATCTTGCTGGTGCCATGCTGGGAGTAAAGATCACTGTTTCACTCCCAACCCAGCCATTCATTGTGCCATGGTATCTGTGGTGATGCTCCCAAGAATCCCATGCCGTCCCCTCACAACCCTCTCCCCAGTATCTATCAAAATTGTGACCTACATTTCAGAATTACATTTACAAAGAAAAAGGAACAGCAAATATTTATTCCTGAATTATGTATACCTTAGGGTTAAAGGTCACTCTGTGAGTTCTTACATAAATTCTTTTGATAACAGAATATATGAAAACATTAAAGCTTTCCCTCCCTTTTCCCTTACAAAATATATTTACGAAGAGGGAAGAGTTAATGGTAAAATACCTGTAGCGTTATGTGGCGTCTAGTGAGATCTTTCAGCCAAAAACCTTCCCAGCTAAATCTGCTGTAACTTTTGTGTAAATCACGCCACTGCTCCCACCATCGAGTCATTGTGTGCTTGAATTATTTTTCCATCTGGCCCTCTTGTGGTTCATAGCAGGTGTTTGTCCCAGTGGTGCCTAAAACTGGTGGTGATGATCTGAATATTTTCCCTTTGTGTCAAACTGCCAGGCCCATGTGCGCTCATTTGCGCTGTGCTCTAATTAATGGAGACGATTAGCCCCCAGTTTAGGCAACCATGGAAGGACCGCTCTCTTCATCCATTGCTTTAATTATTATTTTTTAAATTTTATTTACTTATTGGCTGCACTGGGTCTTCATTGCTGCAGAGATGGCTTTCACGGCTTTCTGTACTTGCGGAGACGGGGGCTTCTCTTCGTTGCGATACAAGGGCTTCTGACTGCAGTGCTTCTCTCGTTGTGGAGCACAGGCTGTGGGCACCGGGGCTTCAGTAGTTGTGGTCTCCGGGCCCCAGAGCACAGGCTCCGTAGTTGTGGTCTGCGGGCTCAGTTGTTCCGAGGCATATAGGATCTTCCCCGGCCAGGGTTTGGACCTGTGTTGCCTGCATTGGCAGGCGGAGTCTTATCCCCTGGCCCACCAGGGAAGTCCCATTGCTTGAATTATGCTTTCCCTATTTTCACTGAGCCCTCATGGTATCCATCAGAATATCTATCCAATAAATGTGTTTCCTGTTATTTTAAAGCTCTCAGAGATGACTCTGGAAACACACAAGTTTTCCACACTAGGTAGAGAAAAGGTGCAACGTTCTTTTGGAATGGAGTTCTTCGATGTGGCTTTAAGGAAATCACTCTGAGGACTGAAAACAATGATCATCTAGGAACTCCCTGACAGTCCAGTGTTTAGGACTCTGCACTTTTAATTCCAAGGGCCTGGGGCTCAATCCCTGGTTGGAGAACTAAGATCCTGCAAGCCACTTAATATGGCCAGGGAAAAAAAAAAAGATAATCTATAGGCCCACAGTGAAGTCAGTGCAGCAAGGTAAACTGTTAGGCCAGGGGTGTCAGATCTCGGTAACCTATTTCATGGAAACAAAGTGGAGAAAATCGCTGATCTCGAAACCAGGTTTTGATGGTGGTCCCTGCAGGATGTCTCGGGGTTGAACTGCCTTCCTTGGGGGCTAGAACTGTGTTCTTCCCAGGCTCCCTGGCTCCAATACCGGAGTGCCCCCTGAGGCTAAATGAGAGAAATGACCATCCCCAGGAGAAGGAAGATGCTGTCAAGAGTTGATAAGCTGATTTCACTCATTAATATAGCCACGAAAGCACACATAATGGCTAGATTATTTTTCTTATTTTGAGCTCGGTACTTTTTATTTTACACACAGAGCTAGCATGTTACAGATGCATTTAAAAATTTACCATACTCTATTAATTCTATGTCAAGGAAAAATACGTTCAACAGTATGATTTTTTTTCTACCTGTAATTGATTCCTACATATTTCCAAATGTCTTACTCTTTGGCGCTGGAGATATAAAATGTGGCTTATGTGGTCACGGCCTATTCACCAGCACTCAGCTGGAGGCACTTACAGAAATTATGGGCATGGTAAACTAATATTTTCTCTAAACCATGAATAGAACCTAGGTCTCCCACCTTGCAGGCAGATTCTTTACCAGCTGAGCCAGCAGGGAAGCCCAAGAATACTGGAGTGGGTAGCCTATCCTTTCTCCAGGAGAACTTCTTGACCCAGGAATAGAACCAGGGTCTCCTGCATTGCAGGTGGATTCTTTACCAGTTGAGCTACCCGGGAAGCCCCTAAGCATTTACAGTACTGGTAAATATGATAATTCTTCTAGTCTTCTGATCTTCCCTGGAAATAAAATATAGACATACAGTAATGGCATGAAATGTTCGATTTGTTTCCGTGAATCATCATTTTTCATCATTTTCATTCATCATGGCTCCTGTCATCGTTACCAGTCACTGACTGAGCATCTTTGTTACCTTCATTGTGTAACATATTTTTGGTGTCCTTCAGGCAAAAAGGTGCTCTCCTAGGTTACCCTGTCCACAGGGTAGAGATCAGAAACATCTGGCATCCTGTTTCCAGCTGGCACAGAAGCAATGGACTATCATCCATCATCAGCCTAATGCATGCTGGTTCCCTTGCATAAAGCTTCTGGACACCTCCAGTCCAGGATTTCGTGAGTTGGCAGGAAACTAGATTCCTGGTGGTTCTGTGACTCAGGGCTGCCCCACCTCACCTGACTGCTGCTACTTAATGCCATTTGTTCAATGAGACAGAATCTCTCAGGGACTCAACCCAAGGGCAAGGCCAGGGCCCTGCCTGCTATGCCTGCCGGGGAACATTTGACAGCCTTTGTGAATCATGGGAGTTTTCTGCTTGCCATTTCTCCATTTCTAAAAAAAAGGAACAGATAATACTTTCCCATTTTTCCTCTTACAGAGAATGACAGTTGCCTGCAGTATGTCTTCTTGTCCCATTTTATAAAACATTAAATAGTCCTAAGCTTTTTTGAAGCAAAGTATAAATCCTAGTGAAGTTTACTTAAGTAAAGATAAGGCTCAGAGTGGCATTGGGACTGTTGTTAAAGCAGGATATTATATGAGTGCCATGATAATCTCCTAGATGACAAATAGACGTCAATATCTGCCAAAGGTCTGAGACTTCACCCTACTTAAAAGCTAGTAAGTTAGCCCGCCATGATCTCATGGATGTTGGCAGAAGACACGAAACTCCTGGGTCAGAAACAAAGGACTTTATTACTCACAGCGATAGTAGTAGCCAAGATAGCAGCATTTGTGCCATTTCTGCAAGTCGCAGTTTCCACAAGGTGATGTGAATAAGCCCACGTGACACCTGCACACACTGAGTGGAACCCTGAGTAGAAGGATCTCAAATCTTTATTGGGCAGTTAGCGCATCGTCCCTTTATCCCAGAGGGAGACGTGATCTTGCTCACAGTGGGCGATAAACCAAGTAGTGGTTGGTTCCAGAGGGAGACTGTCTCTGTCTTACAAGGCTGTTTTCTATGCATACCTCCTTAGAAGGATGGCCCAGAATCTAGGCTATGGTGGCTTTGCTTGTAAGACTCCAGAAATGAGAGACCCATGGAGAATTGTTTCCAAGGTTGGGGTTATAGTGATTTTTAACCAACCTTTATCATCAAATTTTCATTCTAAAAACTTTAATGTAAACAAAAAAATCCAAGTTTGAAACAGCTGTTGGCTTGTTTGTTCTTATTTGACAAGAAGAAAGAGTATCAGGAGCTATAAAGCCCAGTGGGGAGCAGATGCTGTGTGCGTCTGGAGATGCTCCAGGGCATCCGGAGAGACAGGAGTGCCTTTCATCCCAGGGGAAAGCCTTTGGTAAGTGTTTACAGCTACAGTCAGAAGGCCTCCCTGGGTGGGGGCTGTGGACCTTCTTCAGTCAGTGTGGTACAGCAAAGAGGAATAACTCTCAGGTTTCTTCTCGCCTCCTTATCTGTGCTCAGGACCTCGCTCTCTCCTCTGCCATCTCCATCTCCCCTCTTTCCCCCCAGCGTCCCTCCTCCCCCATACCCCTGCCTTCCCCCACACACTCCCGCAAGGCATTTGTACAAAGTGGTATAACACCAGCAGTGAGGCAGGATGATCAAACACTGGTTTTCCAGCCCCTAAGAGGATGCTTTTTCAAGACCTTTCCTGAGTTCCACAAATCTTTAGAGCTTTCCAAAGCTGTGAGATCTTCTAAAGAAGCCACCTCCACCCGATACACTGGGAAGTTCCAGTAGCTTTTTGTTGACTTTCTAGGTTCAACAACTCTGTCTTTCTTCTAGAACTCTCTAGACTCGAAAGTGTTACTGGGCTTTCATGTCGTGATCGTCTTCTGTCATTGTGATTTCATCATCTTGTCTCACATTTGTCCTCATTTTCTCTCAATCTTCTTACCAACTCTTCTTCTACCTGCCCCCTAGGTGTCAGAGTTTTCCAGGATTCCTTCTCCAGCAACTCCCTGTGTTCACGCCACACCTCCTGTACCTTCACAGGCCCATCTGTGATTTTTAGCAACCTGCCGAGTGCTGAAATCCACCGTGTCTGCCTCTCCAGCTGTGGCCTTCCTGAGCTCAGGACTCATGTATCCAACCTCCTTAGACATCACCATCTGAATACGCCTTAGACACTTCAGACTTACCGAGTACCAGTCAGGGGCATTTTGATGGGAGGTGTCCCTCATCTCTCCCCCATAAAACTAACAAATCTGCTCATACCTCCCAGTCCTTGTCTGGTTAAGACCATTTCTCTTGGCCTCCTTATTTAAGTTGGAAGCAGATAGGTAACTTTGACTTCTCCCTTAATGCTTACCCCTACATCCAGTCAATCACCAAATGTCGATGTGCTCTTTTCCCTCAAATCAGCCCTCTCCCTTGTCTCCCCGTTGTCAATGCTTCAGTCCAATCTTAACCATCCCTGATCTGGACCATTTCTATAGCTTCTACTATATCTCACCTCCCCAGGTTCTTCTTAT
Organism: Bos taurus; assembly: GCF_002263795.3. Taxonomy (NCBI): domain Eukaryota; kingdom Metazoa; phylum Chordata; class Mammalia; order Artiodactyla; family Bovidae; genus Bos; species Bos taurus. The sequence continues at coordinate 20,425,271 of NC_037351.1, read as the reverse complement.
AGCCCAATCCCCTCCCCCCCCAAAAAAAATCATGTCTATACCATGATTTTAAAACCCGTTAGTGGCTCTCCATCATCTACAACATGAAGTTAAGACCTTGCATGGCACTCAAGACTCTTGGGTATCCAGTCCCCACAAGGAGTTTCTTACCACTGTAACCACCTTTACATGTTACGCTCCATCAGGACCAAACCACCCTCATAGTGGAAAGGTGTCTTGTTCTGTCTCTCTTTTTCTCTTGAGCCATTCTTGAATCTCATGTGTCTCTTGTGGTTTAAACAGCTTACTGCACCCAGTGTGATTTAAGAGTCCAAGAACCTGTAGTTGGAGAGAACGTGGCCGGTGACTCTAAGCCCAGGACTTCTTATAGCGTTCCACTGAAGCTCAGTGAAAACTGGCTTATCGGAACTCTGAGGGCGGGTGTGGGATCTCCAAGGTGGTATCTTCCAAAAGGACTTTTAAAAGTAATTTTGAACATATATGGATTTCATCTTAAGAGGTGGTTTAGGCCCGAGCCTGTTTGAAAACTCTGGCTCTAATTTTGAGGACAAAGCTGGATTGTATTTTAAAGGCATACAAATTCATTAGACCGGTGAATCGGTATTTTGCAGGTAATATGTGTCTTTTTGGAATAAGCCTAAGTGGACTGAGTTTGGGCCCATCCTAATGAACCTGTTCCTATAGAGCAATGATTCTCAGCCAGGAGTGGTTTTTGCTCTCAGGGGACATGTGGTAGTATCTGGAGATATTTTTGGTTGTCAGAACTGGGAAGGAGCCAGGAATGCTGCTGAATATCCGACAATGCATAGGACAATAGGCTGCAGCTCCCCACCCCCCCACCCCACCGCAACAACAAAGATATATCTGACCCCAGATATCCAGAGTCCTGAGTCTGAGAAATCCGGCTCCAGAGTGAATCTGAGTGAACAGCTTAGAAAGAATTGGCCCGACACCAACGGCAAAATCTAAAGAATTTTCAAAGCTGTGAGCATTTTCTCTTGGGACCTTTTTCACATTTATATGATTAAACCACAAGTTTAAAGTCCATGGTGTTAGTTATTAGCTCTGAACTGAGGAGGTCCCTGGAATCCACACCATTTGGAGCAGCTATCATAGAACTGGCTGGCCCAGCCCTCAGTTTCATAAGACCTGCCAGAAAGCCAAGTCCTGGCAAAGTCATCGAGACACCATCACAGACTGAAATCAATTGAAGCCACCCAAAGACTTATTAAATTCAGATCTTTCTACCAGCCGTTTATCTCTTCAAAGAGAAATTGCATGACAGGGGATTCCAGTTGGACACTCTGGACTCAGCTGTCAGGGACATTGATGAAAGCAGAGCCGGAACGCTCGTGCCCACTTTTTGTTTTGTTTTTTTTTCAGGAATGGTTATATACTTGTCTTTGTGGCTTAAGTCACCCACCACACAGTGTAACATCACGATTAACAGCCCAGGCTTTTCAATCAGGCCGATCCAAGTCAAATCCCAGCTCCGCTCGTCAGTAAGGTTCTGTTGGAAGTAGGTGACGCATGCTCAAAGGGCCCACGGGCAGGCCGTGAAGGGACCATGTGCAGAGGTGCAGAGTGGGGCCTTCAGAGTACACGGAAGTGCCCGGAGACGAGCAGCAGCGGGGAACTGCCAACACCATTTCTGCCTCCAGGCCTGGAAAAACTTAAGGGAACAGCTCGGGCTGGGTAAGAGCTGTAGCCTTGGGAAGGGAGCCCTGAGGACAGGAATGCTGGCCTGACATCTTCTGCCCAGCTGGCCCCTCATAAAGAGCGGGAACATAAACATGCCAGCCTCGCTTTCCTCCTGCCTTTGCAGGTGCCTCCCAGGGCTGACCCACCTGGAAGTGAGGGAAAGCAAACGCATGAGCTCCTCCCTACAGAGGCTGGCCTCCAGGGCACAAAGCAGGACAGAGAATGGGTCTCGGAGCAGGCCAAGAGTATCCAGCATGCTGTGTGGCCCTGGATGAGTTACTTAACCTCTCTGAACACCATTCCTCGTTTCTCACATGGGGACATTAATCTTCACATCGTTGGTAAGAGAAGTAAATAGGGTGACATGCACCCATGTGTCAGAAGCACTCTGTAGATGGTAGCTTTTGTTTTTAATTCACTTAAGGCCAAGCAGAGCCTGAGGTCAGGTAAGATCAGATGTAAAGTTAGTGTGGACAAAGAACTAGCTAGTCTGAGTTGATGTCTGCCTTAGCTGACTTGAAACAGGGATGAGCTGCCTGAAATCCTCAAGACCTGCTTGCTCCTCTTCTCTTGCCCAGTTTTGTGATCTGTATCAAGGACATCTCGGTCATTAGATAGGGCACCCTTTTCTCTTCTTTCAACAAACACAGTTACGTTTTTCCTCTTCCCTCGTGGTTCTCAGGTTGATGGTTCTCATCCTGGCTCCCAACCTCTCTGCTATAACATCTGTTTCCTTTGGATAAAGACTCCCTTTTAGTGGTCGTGCTCAGTTTATGAGTCCCTCCCCACAGGCTGGCAGCAACCCAGTTCCTTGTTACTTCTTTTGAATATACTGTAGATCTCTTCCACATTCTGTAAATTATCCCTTGTGTGTATGTGTGTGTGTGTGACTCACTCGTGTCCGATTTTCCAGGCAAGAATACTGGAGTGGGTTCCCATTCCCTCCTCCAGGGGATCTTCCCCACCCAGGGATCGAACCCAGGTCTCCCACATTGCAGGTGAATTCTTTACTGCCTGAGCCAGCAGGGAAGCCCATGTTATCCCCTACCATATCTCTTTTTAATGTTTAACTATTTGGCTGGGTCGGATCTTTGTTGCAGCACACAGGATCTTTGCTGTGGTGTGTGGGCTTAGGTGCTCTGCAGCATGTGGGGTCTTAGTTCCCTAACCAGGGATCGAACATGCATTGGAAGGTGGATTCTTAACCACTAGACTGCCAGGGAAATCCCCCATATCTCTTTAGACAGTTTAATTTTTTTTTCTTTCCCCTCCCTTCTACTCCCCCACCTCCAACCTTAAAATTTAAAGTTCTCTGAATCAGGTCAGTGCAGGTTCCGGCCAAATGCATTTTTCTGGCCTTTGCTAAGCGTGTCCTTGCAATGCCAAGATCCCATCAGTCTGCTGTCTCAGGATGTGGTCCAGGAAGACAGATCCCAGCTCTGGACGCCTTCTGTGTTGCCAGGCATTTCTTGCCATGTCCTCATTTCATTTCCAAGCTTGCACCCACCGCGGGGAGAAGGGTTGTCTGGCACCTGGACCTAAGCCTTCTCAGTTTCATCCCACCCTCGCTTTCTAAGAGCAGTGAGAGACCCCTCCCCACAGAGAGGTTGGGATTTAGTAGACCGTTTGTGCTCTGGCCCCTGGCCTGCAACACTCCCGTGCCCCTTGGATATGAACACACCGCCCGCCCCCCCCCAGGGGATCCCTTGCCCGTGTGTTCTTCCAATGATGCCCTTTATGCGTTTTCTTCTCCTCTTGAGCCCCATCAGCTGGCATTTACCTTTCTTCTCAGCCTCTTTGTCTGCAGGGTTCTTGTCTGCTTCCTGAATGTTCACCCCATACTGACTAGGAGTCTCCCCATGAAGCTACCAGCCCATCTCAGCTGTCCCCGTGGGAACTGCGGTTTGTCTGTGACGTGGGTATACTCAGGAGTTCTCTTGGGTCAAGTGGAACATGGCCCGTCTCTTCCTAAGCACCCATCACCCCCCGCAGTGTGAAGTCCCAGGTCCCTAACTCACCCTCGAGGCTTGCTGCCCCAGCCCCTGACCCCAGACGTCTTTCATTCCTCCTGCTTGCCCCATGCCCCTGGTCTCTGCGCATGCTTCTCCCTCTGCCCAGAACTCTGCCCAGTTTTCCCTCTAATTCCTTTTCCCCCTTGAAGACTGTGCTTAGTACCGTTTAAGCACAGGGTCTTAGGACCCTTCCCAGGCTTTGCCAGAAACCCTTGCCAGACCCTCCCAGGGCACCATGCCTTTGCTCTTAGAGCATCCATCACATTTATAAATATTTGTCTACTGTGGCTGGTGGGAACTGAGGGGCTGGGGTTTTCCCTGTGTCCTCTGACGGTGGGGTTTGCCCACCTTTGCTCTACAGAAGTCACGGGTGTTGTGTGGGATCTCTTAGCAGCTCTGTAACTTCCGTGACAATAAGCACGAGGTCTGTAGTGCTGGATCTGGGTTGTGTGTCCTTGTGCTTCTCACCGCTGACACCACTGCTGGGTGTCCATGAAATGTTGTGAGCAATTTTCATCCCTCGGTATTGGCAAATGCCTTAGCTCCCTGAGGACTTCCACTGCAGGCCTTCGTGGTTCCTCCTGTTTCCCCAGGGACTCAGCCAGTGTGGATGGTACTTTCCCCCAGGGTGCTGGGAGAGCAGCGGGCGTGACTTGGGGCGGTGACTCCAAAGGAACAGCTGTGTGTTTGTGGAGGGGACTGTTGGTGATAGCTGCTGCTGCTAAGTCACTTCAGCCGTGTCCGACTCTATGCAGTTCCATAGACGGCAGCCCACCAGGCTCTCCCATCCCTGGGATTCTCCAGGCAAGAACACTGGAGTGGGTTGCCATTCTCTTCTCCAGGGGATCTTCCCGACCTAGGGATTGAACCCAGGTCTCCTGCACTGCGGGCAGATGAGCCACCAGGGAAGCCCTATCAAGGATCTGCTGCTGCTGCTGCTAAGTCACTTCAGTGGTGTCCGACTCTGTGCTACGCCATAGACGGCAGCCCACCAGGCTCCCCCATCCCTGGGATTCTCCAGGCAAGAACACTGGAGTGGGTTGCCATTTCCTTCTCCAGTGCATGAAAGTGAAAAGTGAAAGTGAAGTCGATCAGTCGTGTCCGACTCCTAGTGACCCCATGGACTGCAGCCTACCAGGCTCCTCCGTCCATGGGATTTGCCAGGCAAGAGTACTGGAGCGGGGTGCCATTGCCTTCTCCGTTGGTGATAAAGGTGCGGACAAAGAGAAAGTGAAGGGGAGCAGAAATGTTCTGGAGTTCAGTGTCTAGCTTTGGGGTGTTTCCTAAGTGTCAATGAGAACTTTCTGAGCAGATACTGGTCCAAAGACCACACTGGGGGCCCTTGGACGTGAAAGGAAGGCAGAGTCTTGGCCCCCAGGTTACTCGTGCCTTGATTAATGCAGCTTGAGGAGGGCTCAGCTGTGCCTCTTGTCCAGGGATTTCTTACTCATTTCTCAGGTCCCTCACTTGGCTGCCTGGCCCCATGCCACCGTGACCCCACTGATGCGATTTAAGGCCTGTTGCCAGCCTGGTGGAGCCCTCTGAAAGCAGGAGTGTGTGTTGTGTCCTGGACACACCTGTCACCTGGTGTATTCTGTGCAGAAGGTGTCAGGAGTGAGCAGCCCAGGTGTATGCCCCCTGTCCCCTCCCTTCTCTGTCTTTGGTGGTTTGGCTTGATGGACTGTGTGTGAATGTTTTTTAATTGGTTCGTCAATAGAATAGCATCACACACTGCAAATTTGCAGTGAGGCCCGCGTTCTGGTCAGGACGTAGTTTTGGAGACGACAGTCTCCCCAGCAGTGATGAAAGAGAGACAGCACCCCAGGAGTCAGATCACACGTTTAAATGTCTGCTCCAGGAAGTAAGGCCTGAACAGAGCGGGATGAAATTACACTGTTTATTCCGCAGAGTGTGTGGCTTTCTAGAGCTTGCACGTCCCTTGCCTCACTTGTCCCTAAAGTCCCTGGCTGATCAGAAGCCAGAGTCCCTGCTTAAAATGGAAGGACACGTGAGAGTGGAGTGTGTGTAGGCTGGAGCCAGACAGCCGTCGAATGATGGATCCTTCCTGCTTTGTCTGCCAGTTTGCTGGGGATGGGGAGTAGACCCAGGCTGATGGCAACCAACTGCAGCCGTCTCCCCGTCAGCGATAAAGCCCCGCAGAGGCACCCTCGCCAATTTTCGCCATATGCTCACCAATTAAAACTTAAATGCACGCCACATGCTAGGCTGTTGGAAACACATTTTCATTTTGATGTGGCTATTCTGAAGTAAATGTGTGTAAGAACATATGCTCTCTGTCAACCCAACGATGACACTGCTGTTGCTAAAACTGTGCTTTTGCTGTGCTGGTAAAATGAGGGGAGTTGTGTATCTCTTTGCTAAATACTCTATTATCAGATGAAAAGGCAGTTACCTTACAGAGTCCTTCAACACCGAAGGGAATTTTTCTCCAAGGTCTGTTCACTCTCTCCCTGTACCCAGCTCAGTTTTTGCTTTTAAGGAAAAACACTTGACATACCCGTTCTTGGGCACACGGACTCACAGTCGTGTGCCCTTCAGCTTCTTCCTGCTGCTGCTAGCCCGTGCATCTCAGTCTGGAAACTGCTCTCACATGATCAGACGGGGCTTCCAAAACCAGCCCTCTTGGGGATACCCCAGAGGGACACCCAACAGACTGCAGAGGGTCTACGCCACCTCACCCTCATCTCCTCCATTCTCCCAGGAAGCCAGTGCCTCTGCTAGACTGGAGTTCCCAGCAGAAGTCTTGCAATGTGTCATCAAGCCTGGGGAGGGGGTGGTGGGCAGAAGTCCCTTCATGCTATACATCCAGTTCCCACATAAAAGGCTCTGGGGCAGTTTTGGGAAGAAGATCCCTTCCCTGGGGTGGCTGGAAGTTACCCAGCACATAAGGAGAGGCTGGCATCTCATCTCTTTACTGCCTTGCTCTCCAGTTCCCAGACTCATTTGCCAGGGAAGACAGCCTGAGAGCAGATGAGGGGTGGGGGTTTTGGACCCAGTGAAGCCTGGCAGAATGGCTTCTTGCTGGGATGCTGAAGGGCACCTGGGCCCCCTGCCCAGTGAGGCCTGAGCTTTTCTCTTGCATAGTAATGCCACTGCCTGGTTTGCTGGGGGAGCTGCGCTGGGTGCCCTGTTCCAGCCATCCCTGCTCACCTGAGCTGGCAGATTGTCCCGACAAAGAGAGAGCCCCCACCCCGTCATCTGCCTGTTCTTAGGTGTCTGGGCAGGCCCCTCACACTTCTCCCATGCACAGAGCCTGCCTGAATCTCTGCACTGCTCGGAGCAGTGTGTGTGTAGACTTAGAACACGTGCTGTTGGTGGTACTGCCAGGATTCCAGCCATGTGGCTCTGCCCAGCCCTCAGGAGCGACTGCTCCTCACCTGGCCTTCATGGAAGGCTATGTATCTATATCTATGTCTGTATCTATATATATCCCCAATCATTTTGCCATCCATCCACAGCTCACAGCTGAGAGGGTTACTCAGTAAAAATATGCAAATGGCAGATTGTGTCATTTCCCGGCTTCTAGGGGATGACATCCATAGAACCTGAGCCACACATCTCCAGCCTCGACGGGTTTAGAGTTATTTGCCTGTGGGTGATTCTCATAGATAGCTTCCAAGTGTATGGACTAACGTCACATTGAAAGTGAAAAAGTAAAAGTGGTAGTTGCTCGGTCGTGTCCGACTCTGTGAGCCCTTGGACTGTAGCCCGCCAGGCTCCTGTGTCCATGGAATTCTCCAGGTGAGAATACTATAGGGGGTAGCCATTCCCTTATCCAGGGGGTCTTCCTGAACCAGGAATCAAACCTGCATTTCCTGCATTGCAATCAGATTCTTTCCTTTTTGAGCCACCAGGGAAGCAAACGTCACATTATGAGCAGACATGATTCAAGCAAAGGGTGACAGACCTCACTGGTTCAGTCACTGATAGAAGCTCTGTCTGGAACTCCCCTGGCGGTCCAGTAGTTAAGATTGGATGCTCCCACTGCACGGGCATGAGTTCTATCCCTAATCAGGGAACGAAGACATGCCACACAGCTCAGCCAAAGCAAAGTAGAATTACCCAATGAATTTATGTCAACTGGATATATTTTATATCAACTGATAACTTAAAATCAGACTGCTCTTCGCTAATCAGCTTGATTCACCATGAACTTACTTCCTCTCTCCCTGAAGAAGCAGAAGGACCATGTATCAGTCTGCTGTTGCTGTCTAACAAGTTACCACAAACATAGCTGTTCAACACAGCACCTGGTTATTATCTCATGGTTCCCACGAGTCAGAAACCCAGCCTGGCTAACTGGATTCTTGGCCAGGAGTATCTCAAGGCCATAGTTAAGGCTGTGGCTGGTGGGGCTCTTATTGGGAGGCCCGGGAAGGGTCCACTTCCAGGGTCTTTCAGGTTGTTGGCAGAATTCAGTTCCTCGTGCCTCCAGGACTGAGGTCCCTGTTCCTTGTTGGCTGTTGGCCAGGAATCATTCTCAGCTTCTAGAGGCCAGCACATTCCTTGTCGATGGGCGCTTCCATCTTAAAAGCCAGCATGGGTGGGACAAATACTTCGTGTGCTTGTGATCTCTCTGACATCCTTTTCTGGTGCTAATAAGAAAACACTCTGTTTCTAAAAGGCTCACCAGGTTGGATTAGGCCCACCTGAGAGATCTCTGTATTGTAAGGTTGAGCAACTTGAGACACGAATGCCAGCCGCCATCCCCTTTACTGTCGTGTTTGATTGAATAACCAGGGCTATTTTCAAATGCCAGCCGCCATCCCCTTTCCTGTAGTGTTTGATTGAATAACTCAGGGCCATTTTCAAATTCTGCCTGCCTCACGTCTGTTCTCCCTTTCGCTCCCTTTCGCTTGACGTTGCCTCGAAATTCCCGTCCTCACTGTAATCTCCTCTGTTGTCTCCCCCAGCCAGCGCCGGGGAGCCTGGGCCTGAACCGGAGGCAGACGTGGAGGCAGAGGTGGGGCAGGTGGCCGATGAGGCCGGCCAGGAGCTAGCCCCTGCCAGCGCGGGAGCAGAGAGCGAGGTGGAGCGGGCCCTGGAGCCCGAGCACGAGGAGCGAGCCTCCCTGAGCGAGAAGGAGCGGCAGAATGAGGCAGTGAATGAGCGTGACAACTGCTCGGCCTCCAGCGTCTCGTCCTCCAGCAGCACGTTGGAGAGGGAGGACAGGGAGGACAAGCTCTCCCGGGACAAGGGCACAGGTGAGGAAGCCCCGCCCAGGGCACCTGGCTCACTGGCCTCCGAGTTGACCTGCTGGCCCAGCTCGCTCCCCAGACGGTGCCCCGTGTCTGGAGGAGGGTGCGTGTCCACACTCAGCCAGCCAGCAGCTTCCTGCCCCCAAGATGGGCTCCCTCCCTCTGCCATGCAGCTGCACCATCACTTTACAGCTGGGAAAGGGCCATCAGGGACTTCTGAGGAATGAGCCCCAGCAGAGAAATTCCTCAGCTTCCTTCTAACTGTTAAATTGTGAACAGTAAGTGTGCCTGTTTTCTGGTTTAAATTTAGAGACACATTGTGTTGTTATCTGCTCCCTTGAAAGAGTTAATTTTGCAGTGAAGTATGTTGAGCCATTGTGCCTAAAGATTCCAGACCAGAGCAACTTTGGTAAAATGAATTGTATAAGTACTTTTAAAAAGGGCCAGTTCATAGCGTGCTGAGGTCAGTTTGATGGGTTCTGCTGGAATGTACGTAATTTAGGTAATTTTCTACAATATACTCAGGACCACTGTTTTCTTCCATATTAAGTACGTGCTTTTTCTTATAGAATCATACCTTTTTGGTATTATGCCTGATGGTCATTCAGTTTCACCTGTTTGATGGTGACTTTATGTTTAGGGACCAAATGGAATATTAGTTCTCATTAGGGCCTTGGGGAAGGTGACACAGAGGGTTCTAGAAATTGTAAGTGATTCAAATAAGCATTTGAATGATTTTTAAAATTTTTAATTGGAGGAGAATTGCTTTACAATGTTGTGATGGTTTCTGCCATACAACAATGTGAATCAGCCATAGGTATACATATGTCCCCTCCCATCCCCATCATTTGAATTATGATTTGTGTGTGATACCATGAAGTTGGTGTTCTGACTCATGACTTGTGTGTGGTGTCGGGAAGCTACCTCTCTTGACAGATACTCCTTACCTGTGGAGACATGTCTTATGGGGCAGCCTTCATTAAGTTACACAGTGACACAGATTCAAGGCTCCACAAGGGACTGCCAATCAGTGGCATGACCCATGCATGATGTGTTAGTTCACAGATTAAGAATACAGTCTCCCTGCAGCCTGGACAAGTGAACAAAGATTGAATGAATGAATGAAGCCATAATTCATTCAGGAGACCTGTCAACCAGTGGCTTAGTCTAATATTTCAGTTTTCACAATTATATAATTATATTTAATTAAATATATATAGTCTCAATGAAAAGGAAAAGGCTTTGAAGACTTTGTTTATGTCTTAGGAATCATTGCATTGAAAATCTTGTGTCTGGTTGAATATGTGGGTACTAAAAGGATTACATATATTGATACTAAATTTCTTTCAAAGTCAGATTATAGTTATACTCTCAGATTTTACTCGCTGTTATTCATATTTAACGTAATTTTGGTCACAGTACAGAGTGTCGGGTAAGTCGTGTTGATCAGTTTGACCTTAAATCATGTTTTATTGCATTATGAGTAGCTTTAAGGATTATTCATCTTAACTAGGTTTAGCAAGCCTAAAACATATCAACAAGTTGGATTAGTAAAAATAAGCCAGGGCAAAGAACTTTCTTGGATCAGATTGCCCAATGTCCTTCCAAATAAGGACAACTTTCCAAAAATGGAGACTCTACTCCCAGTGTAGAACCATTGACTTCCTACCGAAAGCTGGTGGTGTCCAGGAATTGGAGCTTTGCAATGTCTTTTCTCCTTCAGTCTGGTGCTGTTAAGGGATGTGGCCATGTTTATTTGTTGTAGCTTATTGGTTCCTAAAATATCCCACTGCTCACAGCCACCATCAGCAATGAGGAATCAGGGAAGCTCTGTCCTCATAATTCTTGCTTTTCAGAATCTTCTCAACCAAATCACAAAGGCAATCAAAGTGATTCCCCATGTTTTTGCTAATGGTTGTAGCTATTATTTGAGAATGAATTTGTAGAGCTTGAAAGAGATTCAACTTACTGCAAGTGTGTGGTTTTATTTTTCTTTGTTTTTGGTGTTGTACTGCCTGGCATTAGAATGAGAGGCTTTATCGTAGCATAGATTACACTTTGTTGTAGTTACTTCCAAAATCGTGTTTTGTCTCTACTTGAATGCAGTGAGGATGGGGTTGTCTGTCTTTTTCATTGTGAGTCCTTCCTAGCTGGGGACCCAGAACATAATAGGGGCTCATAAAACCACCGATGAATGAAGAAGTATCAGGCTAAGATGGAGAAGCCCCATTACTCCCAGTTCCTCCCTCTTACAACTAAAACATCAACACCCTGGATATAATAGAACAGCCGATCATAGAAGGACGCTGATAGGTAAAAAGAAGGAGGCAGACTGCCTAGGAATCTTTTGACTTGAACAGCACAGCAGTGAAGCTTCAAGGAAAGCTGATTCCCTTAACCAAAGGGTTGGGAAAGGTGATGCCTAACAGAACAGAAAATCTGTGCTGCTCTTAATAAGCGCTGTATCCTCAACAAGGTCTAATGGAAACTATGCCACTGTCACACCTCTCTTCTAATCCAGTGGTTTCAGTAAGATGGAAGAGGAGGTAGTCTTCTGTACAGACCCATATGGAAACAGGGGTGATGGCTCTCCAGTTCCCTCCCCTCCCTCAACCCTGTAGTGTCAACGGGACTCAGAAGGGAGTACTGATGCCTGCCCAGTAGAAGCAGATTGCACTCCATTCCCCTGCTGGGATACTGTTGGCCTAATGAGGAGTTCATAGTCATTCCCTGCAGGGAAAAGCAAGTGAATCTCAATTCTCCCAGCAGGGTCGAGTCAGTGGGGTCCTGTGGGGATCTGAGCCTTCACCTGAACCACAGTAGGACCACACTTAATGAGGACCTGGCGGAAAGACTAATGGCCTTCTCTCTCTTCCCACTGGTACTCTCCTTGTCCTCAGTGCCAGTGAGGGCCCAGAGGGAGCCAAGCCTCCGTCCCCACCCAGCATAAACAAGGTAGAATGATGTGGTTGGAGGTGGGACTAGCCATTGGTGGGGACTGGTGGAAAACCAAGCCTTCACTTCACTTGGAGACAGTGAGCCAATGGGAGTCAATGCTTCACGTCCACTGGGAAGATGCTGCTGGGGTCAAGGGGCTTCAGCCCATCTACATTGAGGGAGTGAGTCAGCCTGCTTCCTGATGACAGTGGGACCCAGCGGGGAGCTGAACACATACCTGCACCAAGACCTACAAGCTATGCCCTGAAAGGGTGAAAGTGAAAGTGAAGTCGTTCAGTCGTGTCCAACTCTTTGTGACCCCGTGGACTGTAGCCTATCAGGCTCCTCCATCCATGGGATTTTCCAAGCAAGACTGCTGGAGAGGATTGCCATTTCCTTCTCCAGGGGATCTTCCCGACCCAGGAATCGAACCTGGGTCTCCCACATTGCAGGCAGATGCTTTACCATCTGAGCCACCAGGGAAGCTAAAAGGGTGAGTATCTGCTAAAAGAGAAGGTTAAATATGATCCAAAATCTATCCCATAATACCCAACACATCCAGGATATAATCAAAAATCACTCATCATGTCAAGAAGCAGGGCAATGACATCTTGAATGGAAAAAGACCATCCAGAGATGCCATTATTATGGTGACTGCTTTAAAACCTTTGACAGGTGCTGGGGTGATCTGTCAAAAGTTTTAAAGCAGTCATCATAATAATGCTTTAGAGAACAGTTACAAACTCTCAGGAAATACATTAAAAAAGTCTTAGCAAAGAAATTTTCAAAAAAAGAACCAAAGGAAAATTATACAACTGGAAAATGCAAGCTGAAATAAAGTATTTGACATACTTTATATTTGATTATAGACAATAAATGAAATAATCAGTGTATTTGAAACCAGATCAGTGGAAATTACCAAATCTGAATAGCAGAGAAAAAATAGACTAAAAATGAAAGGAGCCTCAGGGACCTATGGGACTATGTCAGTAAAACTGACATTCATTTCATCTAAGTCTAAGAAGAGGAGAGAGAATGCAGTGTGGAAAAATGTTTGAGGAAATAATGGCTTAGATTTTCCCAAGTTTTGCAAAAGGCATAAGCCTACAAATTTAAGCTGAGCAAATCCTAACAAGGATAAATCCAAAGAAATCGACAACAAGACAAAAGATAATCAAATTTATGATAACTAAAAGCCAAATAATACTTTTTTAAGACAAAAAAAAAATGATGTTATACCTATAGAAGAGCAGCAGTTCAGAGGATGGCGGATTTCTTGTCTGGATCATGGAGGCCTACAGAAAAGGGGACAGCATCTGTCAAGTGCTGAAAGACCATAACTGTCAGTGATGAATTACATGTACAGTAAAAGTGACCTTTAGCAGTGCAGGGGAAATAAAAGCATTCTCAGTAAAGAACAACCAAGAGCATTTGTCACGAGTGACCTCCCCTTGAAGAATGGCTGAAGTAAGTTCTCTGAACAGAAAAGAAATGATAGAAGATGACTTGGGACTCCAGAAAGAAAAGAAAAACAGAATGGGTAAAAATAGGAGTAGATAAACATGCTATGTTTTTACCCATGTGCTTCTTAAATCATATTCGATGGTTGAAACAAACATTAGATTTGCTTTATGGTGTTCAGCATATGTAGAGGAAATACTTAAGACAGCTGTATTTTTAAAAGTGGGAGAGTAAACGGATCTAAATGGAAGTAAGGTTTCTGCACTTCAAAGCAGTAAAACATCAATTTGTTTTTGTTTAGTCACTGAGTTGTGTCCGACTCTTTGTCACTCAGTGGACTGTAGCCCGCCAGGCTCCTTTGTCCATGGGACTTGCCAGGCAAGAATATTGGAGTGGATTGCTGTTTCCTTCTCCAGGGGATCTCCAGGGCTCAAAACTGCATCTCCTGCATTAACGGGTAAATTCTTTACCACTGAGACACCAAGGAAGCCCAATACCAATAGACTAAATAAGGGAGTGTGTATACTGTAATACCTAGAGCAACTACTAGGAAAATTACATGAAGCAATGTACTCAAAAACACTATAAAAAAGTCACATTGAAATTCTAAAAAATGTTCAAGCAATCCACCCAAGACCAAGAAAGGAGGAACAGACACTGAAACAAGGATCAAACAAAACAAATAAAATGGCACACTCGAGTCCTAACACAGCAAGTGAAAGACAGAGATTTGAAGAGTGCATAAAAACACCAGTCAACCACGTGCTGTCATATACAACACTCATATCAAATGTAATGACATGGGCAGATGGAAAGTTAAAGGCTGGGAAAAGATGTCATGCCAACATTAATCAGAGAAAAGCCATATTAGGGCTATATTAATATCAGATGAAGTACACTTCAGAGCAAAGGAAATTGCTAGGGACAAAGAAGCACCCTACGTAATGATTTAATAAAAGACATACATGAATGAAGAAAGTAAACGTAAAAGCCAACATTTAAAATGTTACCTGATTATGCTCTTTGCCTTGTTGCCAAAATAAGAAATTGCCAACATTTCCCAATAAATGGAGAGAGTGAGGCGGTCTGTTGAGAGAGACTCAGTCACTTTATCTGCCACAACTTCCTGGCATCAAAGCAGTCTCCCTATTTACGGGACTGTTTGAGCAGCTGTAGTGATTTTTCCATCGTGTCCTCAAATGCCACCTCCTGTCTCTTTGATGGTGGTTATCATCAAAATGTATTTTGTTTGTGAAGGCAATCTCCAAGAGGACTCAAAACCTCCTTGTTCTGGTGTTGGGCGCTTGGTGAGCTTAGGCCACTGTTGAGCAGAGCACAGAGGACAAAACCACAGTGGAAAAATCAGAGCACTTGAGGGTCTTGGGCTTCCCCAGTAAGTGCTTCCTCACAGATGAAGGCACAGCCACAGGGGAGAGACCAGTGTCCTCCCCCAGCCTGTCTGATCCAGCTCTTTGGTAGAGAAAAAGCTCATGCTGCTCATGTCCTCGGCCTAGGTCTCCTGCCCCCTCCCCAAATGAGCAGCCACAGAGGCCCTTGGATGTCTGATGGAACGCACAGCCTGAAATGCCCACCGCACAGCCCTGCTGGACTTCAGGAAGCAAGCTCAGAGGAATGACGTCCCTGACCATTTATCTGTTCATCCACTCATCCTAGATGCTGGGGATACAACGGGGAACAAAGCAGACCCAAATCCCTGCTCTTATAGAGTTTACATTCCGAGGAAGAACACAATTTAACAAATAATTATAATCATTCCAATAATGGGACAAAGGCAGCAATAAACTCAAAGAGGAAAATGTGTGGAAGATCAGACAGTAAGACATGCTTGGGTAGAAAATAAAGTAGAAAAAGATGATCAGCTGTGGGCGAGAGGGAGGTGTGCACAATTTTAAATAAGGTGGTCGGGGAAGATTTCACCGGGAAGACACTATTTGAGCTAAAACCGAAAGGAAGTTGAGAAGCAAATTGTGTGCTTAACTGGGATTGCCCCAGGAGAGGCAAAGGTCCTGAGGCTGGATCACATAATGCCTGGTGAGTTCTAGGAATGTCAGGTCAGTGCTGTTGCTGAAGAGTTTCATGTGTGTATATCTGGGGTGGCGGCAGTGGCGGAGGTGGTGGTAGGAGAGGGGGAGAAAAAAAAACTAAGGTGGGATCACGCATGGCTTGTGAACACTGACGGGTCACTGGCTTTTTGTCTCGGTGAAATGTGGCACCTTTTGCAGACTTGGAGCAGAAAGATAAGTTGGACATTGCAACACGTCACGTGGCTCTGGGGTTGAGAACTCACTGTAGAGGGGTGAGTGTGGAAGCTGAGATCAGCTGGATGCTCCCTTGATGGCAAGCAACCTCGCTAGTTCAGCCTGGGGTTGTGGCAGGAGTAGTGATGGGATTCTGGATGCAACATGAAGATTAACAGGACTCTGCTGTGTGGGATGAAAGAACAGGATAAAAGTCAAGGATGACTCTGAGGCTTTTGGAATTGGCAGCAGTTACATTGGATGGATGAAGGATGGATGAAGTGGCTGCAACTGAGGCCAGAAATGACTGCAGGAGAAGCAGGTTGGATGAGTGGATGGGACTGAGGGCAGAAGATGGCATTTAAAGGCCTGAGACTGGATGAGATGAAGGCTAGGGAAGGGAGTGTAGATGGAGAGAAGAGGTCCACAGACACTTAAAGGTTAAAGATAAGGAGGAACCAATACAGGAGACTGAGAAGGAGCAGCCAAAGAGAAGGCAGCAAACCAGGTGAGAACAGTGTCCGGGAGGCCAAGAGAAGGATGTGAGTCAAAGATGAGAGGGTAACAGCTGCGTCTAGTGTGACAGGAAGGTCATAGGTCACCCAGAAAGGAGCATCTTTGAAACAGAGCAAAAACTTCATTAGACTGGGTTCAAGAGAGAATAAAGAGAGAAATTGGAAACAGCAAAACAACTCTTATATGCAGCTTTATTCTTTGTTTGTTTTTTTAAACTTTTCATTTTGTATTGGGGTAAATCCCACGGACGGAGGAGCCTGGTAGGCTACAGTCCATGGGTTCGCCAAGAGTTGGACACGACTGAGCGACTTCACTTATTTTTTCACTTTTTAGCCGGTGAACAACATTGTGGTAGTTTCAGGTGAACCTCAAAGGGACTCAGCCATACATATACATGTATCCATTCTCCCCCCAACTCCCTTCCCATCCAGGCTGGCAGTAAGTTTGAATAGAGTTCCATGTGCTCTACAATAGGTCCTTGTTGGTTATCCATTTTGAATATAGCAGTGTGTGTATGACCTTCCCAAACTCCCTAACTCTCCCTCCCCCTGCCAGCTTTACTTTAAAAGACTCTGTGGGAGAGGGAGAGGGTGGGATGATTTGGGAGAATGGCATTGAAATACGTATAATATCATATATGAAACGAGTCGCCAGTCCAGGTTCGATGCACGGTACTGGATGCTTGGGGCTGGTGCACTGGGACGACCCAGAGGGATGGTATGGGGAGGGAGGAGGGAGGAGGGTTCAGGATGGGGAACACATGTATACCTGTGGTGGATTCATTTTGATATTTGGCAAAACCAATACAATATTGTAAACTTTAAAAATAAAGTAAAATAAAAATAAAAAAAATAAAAGAAAGGAGAAAATTTGGATCATAGCTGGAGAGATAAGTATAATCAAGTGAGGTTTTTTGTTTTCATTTAATGGGTAAAATTATACTGTGTTTATATCCCAGTGGGAAGACCTAGTGGGAGGAGCATGGGAGACGCAGGATGGAGAATCATGGGAGCGGATGAGTCCCACTAGAGGACAGGGGATCAGTAGTCACAGGACAAACGTCAGTGTTCAGGTGCAGGTGGGTGAGTGGAGGCAGAATGGAGGCCCTGGAAGAGCTCCGACTTTGTCTATTAAGTTTTTGAAACAGAAAGCAAGGTGATGCTTGCAGAGGATGAGTTGAGTAGGGGAGCCTAGAGGAAAGAGGAGGTGTATGGAAAGCCATCTAAGAGAGGTCATGGATGGGGCCACCAGGCAGCATTAAGGGTCTCCTGAAGACTGGTGGCCGTATGACCAGTGGTACGGTCTGCACGTTTCTCCAGGAGTGTTTGGATTCACTGGTGCAGAGGTGGAGTAGGGAGAAAAAGGAGTAATTCTACAGCCTTTTAAGTACCTGCCATGGGTGAGAGGGCATTTCCTTGCCTCCCTGTGTGTAGTTAGGGCAGTTGCCCTGAGTGGGTCCTGACCAGCTATCATGGGTGGGCAGAAAAGGCGAGGAAATTTTTTCCCATGAGCCTAGGCCAGAGCCACAAGCCCTACGAGAGTGTTGGGTCCCTAGAGTGGGCCATCAGCCCTTCAACACAGCATCTCTTTTGATCAAGAGCATCTTGTCAACCGTGACCACCTTCCTCTTCCATTGCTTCATTTCTGGGTCTTCCTGATTGCTCCTGTGTGAAATGCCCACGTGTTGTCTGGTTGGCTCTCTCATGGTATTGAGACCGGTGTGATGTTCTCATTTTTTTCTCCTGTGTACTTTCAGGTTTGTGGTCTGCGGGTGTTCAGGATGCGGGTGTAAATGAGCAGTGTGGCGACATCCTCACCAGCAAACGGTTCATGCTGGACATGCTGTATGCCCATAACAGAAAGCCCGCGGATGACGAGGAGAAAGGGGAGGGCGAGGCCGCAAGGACCGCGCAAGGGGCGGAGGCGGTAGCCAGCCTGGCCAGCAGAATATCCACCCTGCAGGCCAGTTCCCTGGCCCAGGATGAGAGCGTCAAGAGGGTGGACGTTGGTTGTCTGGACAACAGGGGCAGTGTGAAAGCCTTTGCAGAGAAATTCAACAGCGGGGACCTAGGGAGGGGGTCCGTCTCCCCTGACGCGGAGCCCAATGACAAGGTCGCAGAGAAGACATCAGCTCAGCCCAAGACGGAATCTGACTACATCTGGGACCAGCTCATGGCCAATCCCAGGGAGCTCAGAATCCAGGACATGGATTTCACTGACCTGGGTGAGGAGGACGACATTGACGTCCTGGACGTGGACCTGGGTCACCCGGAGGCCCCAGGGCCGCCTCCCCCGCCCCCACCCACCTTTCTGGGTCTGCCGCCCCCACCCCCTCCGCCCCTGCTGGACAGCGTGCCTCCCCCTCCAGTCCCCGGTAATTTATTGGCTCCCCCTCCAGTATTCAACGCTCCTCAGGGCTTAGGGTGGCCCCAGATACCCAGGGGTCAACCGGCATTCACCAAGAAAAAGAAGACCATCCGTCTATTCTGGAACGAAGTCCGGCCTTTTGAGTGGCCGTGTAAGAACAATGGCCGCTGCAGAGAATTCCTGTGGTCGAAACTGGAACCCATTAAGGTGGACACCTCCAAGCTGGAGCACCTGTTTGAGTCTAAATCGAAGGAACTGTCCGTCTCCAAGGTATCGCTTGCATCCAGCATGCCTCTTCATTTGCTGAGTTACTTACAGATGTTGGATAGAACGGAGAGTTTTGTTATACATAAAATGCCCTTCGTGTTGCTCTTACTAATTTGCTTAAAAAGGCAGTTGGTATAAAAATTTGACTTTTCATCCGGTACCCTGTGTCACACGTTAGGTGTGAGCTAAATGAGTAAGGGACCTTTTGTTGCTAACAAAGCTAGCAACTTATTAACATCGATAGGCAAGTAGCTTTCCAAGAACCTAATAACCTGGAGGAAAAAAAAAAAAAAACAGTGTTTACCCAGGGATTGTTAGCATAGCCTGACAGCAAATGTTGACATTCACTAGAGGAAAGTAGACGTGCTAATTTATCAAACACAATGACTTCATCCTGCGGATGTGTTTATTCACGCTCACATTTGTTGTTTATGGTTGATAGTGGTTTAAACCTCAGCTGTAAGACAGTAGGCTATGGGACATTTCTTCAGCTAATCCCCTGGCTGAGTCAACTTGCTACCACTATCTGGATGCTTCTATACAGCCATATAGTTAGCATCCTGTAAACATTATACGTGTATCTAGATTTCTTATTTCTCATAGATGTTTGAGAACCCTGAGGGCATTGCTGGTGTAGTGTCTTTAACAGAGATGTTCTATCTACTTTTATAAATGAAGAGCTTTGTATATGAAGTTATTGGGTATCAAAGATAAAGTCATGACTAAGGAGCACTGATGAAAAGGCTGTGTGATACTGGATCACAGATTTTATTTCTGATGATTCACTGCATTATTAGGGTCTCCTTTACCTATCTTAAAGAACTGATCTAAAAAAATAACTCTTGTGATCCTGAGTATATTTCAGTTTTAAAACAGGTTTAAGGCTGTCTTCTCAGGGCCCTGAAATAAGAGAAAACACTTTTCAAAGGATAGTTTAGAGTAAACATGCTGGAACTTACTATTGTGAATTAATTTCGGCTCCGTGGGTTGCTCCGTTTAGCATCATTTTGGATGAGTATAAGCTGTCTGAGTTGGGCTCCTTGATCTGCTGGCCAGGCTCTGATTTGGAATCAGTGTGTGCAGGCTTCCTCGGGACAGGAGTATCCTTTCGAGAAGAACCTGAGGATGGAGTTTGTGCCTGTCACCATGTGTGATGCTGAAAGGCTAGGCCGGGAGCTCTAAAAGGTGGACTTCCTGTTAAAACCTGTAATGGGGCCGGGGGTGGGGTGGGGGAGATGGGTCTGGAACTACTTGCTGCTCTTTCCGAGTTGGCCTTTACCCTTGAGTTAATGTCTGCTCAGTTCCAACAAGGATGGGAATCTGAACCATTTCCAGCCCCACCCCATCCCCAAGTCAGAATTCCAGCTTTTTCCTGTTTACAAATCCAACTGCCAAGATCCCAAATAGAAAGCCATACCAGCCAGTCCTTTCCCCCAACTGTAAGTAGAACCCTCTTGTTCTCTCTAGAAAACCATGCCATGGGAAGTGCTATTGCTCTCTGTGTCTCTGTGTCCTGACTTCCAGGACTGGTCACGTGTGGTGATGAGCCACCCACGTGGCCCCTTCCACTCTTACCATCAGACCTGCCATTTGGGAGAAGGCTGGCCTGGCGTGGTTAAAACAGCTGTTGGGATCACCCAGGACGTGCCCTTGCTCCCGCTGATCTGGTTGGCCCGTCTCCTTCATCCCACTCCTTCCCACGTGGGCCCCTCTGGCTGCCTGGACCCCCCGGGCTTGTCCTGGTTGCTCCTTAGCCTCAGAGGTTGCCAGCTCTTGACTTGGGGTTGAGGGGGTGAGAAATTAAAGAGTCCCAGTTGGCAATGAAGGCACTTCCAACTTCATTTTTCCAACTTTATTTTTACTAAAGAAATGACAAAGTGAAAAGCTTCCTTGAGAAGACCCCAGATGGGCTCACCTCCCCAACTTCTTCTCTTGGTGCTACTTGTGATCAGTGACGGGAGCCTGGTTGGCACCCTCTCAGTGGCCCAGAGTTCAGTTCTTTCTTGAAGTAGCTGGTGACCTCTTAAAAACCTGTATTGCCCAGCTACAAAGGTTCACCTAGTTTTTATAAAGTGAGAGCATAAGAGGAAAGTAGCATGTTGAAAATTTACCTGGTTTCAGAATGTTCTGCAGTGGGACCCAGGAGCCCATTTTGGGGTGAAGATAGCTAGAAAATGTGAGCAGAGACTATTTACAAATATTACAAATGGTGAGGATGCAAATTGGAGAGTTGAATCTGTTGTATGGCCTAGTATAGCTATAACCAACGTGACGTTTGTTTCTAATTCTTGACTATGATGTTCATAAAACTCAGCTGTAAATAGCTACTTCCAGATTCTGGCTCATGAGAAGTTTTCCATTAAGAACAATAGAGTGCATCAAAAATAAAATATGTTTCACAGGGCAGCACAGAGCAAAGGGAATCAGTTGTACTTTCCATCAGAAAACTTACACTAGACCAGTGTTGCAGGGCGTGGTGGTGACCGTCTGAGTCATCCCCTAGGGATTCGTGTGCCAGATCCAAGGCTGGGGTGACCACCTCATGGAGATGATAAGAACAGAGAGATGTGCTTTGTGATTTCCTTTCCAAATAGTTTCTAGAACTGGATCTACTTTTCTTTTTCAGCAGGTAATATACATACATACATTTATATGTATATATTTATATATACATATGGGCTTCCCTGGTGGCTTAGACAGTAAAAAATCTGCCTGCAGTGCAGGAGATGTGGGTTCAATCCCTGGGTGGTAAAGATCCCCTGGAGAAGGGAATGGCTACCCACTCCAGTATTCTTGCCTGGAGACTATATGTATAGCTTTTTAATAAGATAGCTTTAATTATGCGTTATAGAGAAAGACAGAAATTTTGTACTACATTTCATCATATTGTGTTTTTGCTGTTGGTCTAAGATGTGGAGAATGGCATAAGAGATGGTTAAAACGACCCCAGAATTGGATATCAGGGCAGAAAACCCCTGGGGATGGGGAATCATCCCAAGAAGCCCCAGGAAGTGGGCTTCCAAGCTGTATGCCTCATCTAGGGCAGCCAAGTCCCTCTTCCTTCCAAAGGGCAGCTTTTATATCGCTGGATCCAGACAGACCACGGAAGATGTGGAGCAGAAGAGGGGCCCAGGAGGAAGAAGGGACCTGGCTTCACCTTTGGGGACTCATGGCTGTCTTATTCACCTGAGTTCGTTGCTTTACCCTGGGGAGGGGCCTCTGGAATGGATTTGGAGACATTTGTTCGACTTTATTTACCTTGAAGTTTCAAACCATTTCATAAACTACTAGCAGTGACTTTTTAAGAAAATCCAGAGATGATTTATTTTGTCTGGGGTAAGCCCCAGGCCGAGTTATTTTGAAAGGCTCCCCCGGGACTCAACCAAAGCTATGAACCATTGATTTAAAGTGAAAAATAAAGCTCCAGTGAGGGGAGCATTGCGCCCACCATCATTCTCCACGTTGACTTCACCCCTGCCCCACCTCTGTTTTATTCTGCAGAGAAGAGAAGAAAATCTTCCTACTCTTTATGCAAATTCAGGTCATAAGGGAATGTTGTTTTGTTTAACAGCACCCTCAGAAAACCTGAATTCTGCCTGAAAATTCCAAGCCCAACTTTGGGACCATCCTTATCTAAGATGGTCCCCATGTATGCGGCGGTCCCAGTGGAATTATTAAGAGCACTCTCTTCACCTCTCAAAAGTCTCTCAGTTAGGGTACTGGATAAACTACAGTAACATTGGAAATGTAACTGTTTGATGGTTGGCCTTTGCTGTAAAGACTCAAAGAACCAATATGGGAAATTAACTTTTTTTTTTTTTTCCTAAATTTACCAATAAGCAAACCTGTTCTGGCCAGTTCCACAGAAATGTTATTCCTAACTAAAGGTTTTTCAGCTTTTATTTAGGCTTCCCTGATAGCTTAGTTGGTAAAGAATCTGGCTGCGATGCAAGAGACCCCAGTTCGATTCCTGGGTCGGGAAGATCCCCTGGAGAAGGGACGGCCCCCCCCTCCAGTATTCTTGGTCTTCCCTGGTGGCTCAGCTGGTAAAGAATCCGCCTGCAATGTAGGAGACCTGGATTCGATCCCTGGGTTGGAAAGATCTCCTGGAAAAGGGAACGGCTACCCACTCCAGTACTCTGGCCTGGAGAATTCCATGGACTACATAGTCCATGGGGTCGCAAAGAGTCGGACACGACTGAGCGATGTTCACTTTCATACTCTCTTTCATGGCTTTTTTGTTGTTGTTCTGTCTTTTGCCTTCATGCTTTCCCACGTATATCTCCCTCATTACAGAACTTGGGAAAATTTCATAGCAGTCACATTGTTATGATATCTGTATTGAGGCATCACTGTCATGGACACTTTCTCAACGGGCAGTTTTGAAAATATCCTGTGGCGTCACCCTTTTGGCAGTTAGCAGGGAGTGAGGAGGGATGATTTCCCATTTCTAGAACTCGTGCCTCGCTGAGCCAGCCCTGGGGTCTGTGACAGTGATGCTGACAAGCATTTTGAGAGGTCGGTCGCCTTTCATGGAAATACTCTCAAACTTAGCAGTATTCTCCAAGACTCTGAGTTCTCTTAATAAATCATGTCCTTATCCCAGTTTCTATTTTCAGTTACTGCACCCTCTGGGATGATAAGTTCTGTGTGCTGAATATCCACTTTTTAAAACCGCATCCTTTACTGCTAGTAAAATTGCTCTTTAAAAACTCAAAGCTGTGATCCTCCATGGCAGCATTTCAAAAAACTTTGGAAGGCAAGCCCTGTCCACCTGCCTGGGTTGCAAGCCTCCATGATCTTTGCCCAAGCTCTCCTCCCTACTCTGCTTGCTTCGTCCTCTCCCCCCACGTGGAAGTTTGTGCCTTCACGGTGGCCCTTCTCTGGACCTTAGCCGTCTTTATCATGGCATGCCACTGCAGAAGCCCTGGGGCTGTGTGCAGAGATGGAGCAGGGTTTTGTTTTTATTTCCAAGTACCACACCCATGATCCGGTTGCATGGGGTTAGCAATGGCCCAATGTGTACCGTGTCTTCGGGAGCCCACTGTGCTTGACCCCAGAGCCTCGCAGAGCTCATTAACCCTCAGGTGTGGAAGGATGCTTTCTCAGTCACTGACAGCTCAGCTCCCAGGGCTGGGATGACCCTGACATCAGTTGGGCATCTCAGACTCCTTTTAGCATCAGTGAAAACTTCCTGCATCATCTTTAGCTGTGGGGATATTATCCCACATCATTCATGAAAGTAGCAAGATCAGACCTTGCTGCATCTTTGAATGACAGGGATGGGGGAGTGGGGGGAGCTCTGTTTTTATATCCTAAGAAATGTTCTCCGATCCCTGCCTTTCATTTCCTATTTTTAAATTGTGTTCTTCTTTCTGAAAGAACAACTTTTTACTCACCCAACAATCCCGTCTCAAGCCTTAAGACTTTTTGCAAGTCTAAGTTGGTGACTCTGGTCACACTCCCATCTTTTAGACCTCTGTGCCCACTCCTGATCAAGGAGGTTAGGACCTCTGAGATGGAACCCAGGCATCACTGTTCTTTAAAAGTGCCCCTTGTATCCCCACAATTGTAAAGCACTGACCTAAATACATCACATTTCCTGGTTTTCCTTCAGAAAATGTCAGTAGGTTGATCGGCCATGTCTCCTCCTTAGGTGAGTGATGTTGCGTTCCTCCTAGTCGGAGGTGGTGAGTCCGTGTTCGCCCTTTCTGCCCTCAGCCATGGAGGCAGCTGAGTCTCCTGGCCCAGAAGGAGACTGTCCTGTTCTTTTCTCCAGAATGCCCCCTTTCCATTAGTCCTGGAGTCCAGTCTTTGGCCTAGAGGGAATTTAGCATGTGGAAATAACCATAATATTCTCCTCCTTGAAAACAGAAAGCAAGTCGTTCGCTACCATCTCCTCTGCAAGGAGACCTTCAGAACCACTCCAGATAACTCACTCACCGGACCTGCTTCCCACTCGGGGGCTCCGTATGCCTGGGGGTCTGTGCAGACTCTCATGAGCATCCGTGAGTTCATTTCAGGAAGCTCCGAGTGAGTTGCCCATGTTGGGAAGCAGCCCTGGAGGCTTAATTGAGAACCAAGTCCCTACACTGTCCCCTGGAATTATCACTGTTGGGGTGGGGACACTGCTCTGATCTGACACTCCCGTGTACCTAGGTGCCTCTCGTCAGTAAGTGTAGTACATGTGTTAGTTATGAAAAACATGCATTGATAAACCATATATTTTTAAAATATAATATCATTAGGTTAAAAATGATTTTTTACAAAAGAGCCAATAGTGAAAGGAGCTAAAGCACTATTTTCCAGGTATTAGCCTAAGTACTTTACATGTATCCATACCAATAATACTATTTTTTTTTTATTCATTTATTTATGGCCACGCTGGGTCTGCATTGCTTTGCTCGGACTTTTGCTAGTTGTGGTGAGTAGGGTCCTCTCTTTGTTGCCTGACTTCTCTTGTGCAGCACAGGCTTTAGGGCTTCAGTAGTTGTGACCCACAAGATTAGTTATTCAACGGCATGTAGGATCTTCCCCGACCAGGGATTGAACCCATGTCCCCTACATTGGCAAGCAGGCAGATTCTTTTACACTGCACCACCAGGGAAGTCTCAGTCATACTATTCTAATAGTCCTAGCAGACGCTTCTGTCATGCTTACCAGAGGCTGAGTGTTTCTCTCACTGATTTACATCCATTGTTTTATTTCATCCTCCTAACAAACCCTGGGAAACTGGGTCCCAGAAAGAACAGGGGGTACAGAGTGGGGCAGTGACTCGCCCAGGCCGCCAGGGTGGGAATGGGTGAGACCCCAGTTGACCCACCTGAGTGCTTTGCTGCTCTGGATATTTTCAGTTGCCCTTCAGGGCTGCTGTGATCCCCAGATTCCATTTTGTTTTGGCTACTTTCAAGTTCACACTCTGGACACTTCTTCATTTTCTTCCCTTGGGAATTTTTGAAAGCCTGCCATTTTTTGAAAAAGACTCTCTCTTTCTTCTCAATGGTCTGTGTGCTTTGCTACTGCAATTTCAAATGTCATTTGGTCTGGACTGTACCTCTGTGTGACTTTGAGCAAGTCAGTAAACTTCTCTGAGCCTGTTTTTGATTATGGGTGGGGTGTGGTGGAGAAGCCAGGCCTGAGCCTGTAGGCCTGACCTCCTGGGGTTGTTGAGTAGACCCAGGGCAACAAGGGAGAATGTACTTTTGTGCTGTGCTGACAGGTCTTCATTTTTTATGCTATTGATTTTCTTATCCTTTGCCTCACGTGACTTTCCTGAGATTCTAGTGTGAGATTTTAAATTAGCCTCTAAGTTTAAGGACTACTATTTAGCATTAAAGTCTTCCTTTCCCCCTTTTCCTAACTGCTGCCTGAATGCTCATCCTTTTCTTTTCCAAAACTGAATGATTATGAGGGGAAGTGATGGGCTTACCCTCAGGATATTGAACAAAAGCAGGTTGTGGTCACACGTGGTCGCCTACCCCCATAACCATTCAGAATCAAGTTTGTCACTTTACTTAGAAATTCTGAAAGACTTGTTCTTGGAAGCAATACCTTGATGTATCCAAAAACCTGACATACTTGTCTCTTCTCTTTGAGGCCTCTGGTCATCCATCTCAGCATCAGGATTGGTATGGCCCCACAGTCCCCCTGAGTGGATCTGAATATCTGGTTTAACTGTTCTAGAAAATCTTCCTGTTGTAGGTGACTTTCTGCCCCTTGGAGTGGCTGAGTTTGCAGAGCCCAACCTCTTGGACTTGCTTGGTTCTAGAAGGCCCACTCCAACACAGGGAGCTGACCACCAAGTGAATCTGGGCTCCACCAGGGCTGCAGAGAGAAGTCCCAGCCCTCACCCCTAAGCCCTGGCAGTTAGCCATCAGTGCTTAAATGGAGAATTCCCTCTGTGCTTCTCAGAAATTCTGTGACTCTTGTGGCCTTGGGTGCTGCCTGTTTGAAGCATCCTCTTGGAGGGGCTCACTTCTGCTTCCTGAAACTGGACCCTTAGCCCTCTTGGACAGTTTGGGGGAAAGGAGCTGAATTGCCTCAGTGACCTCCTTCCCAGCCCTCCTAAGAGGTCTCTGCTAGCTTTGACAGCATCTTTTTCCATAGAGGGTGACCTCTGTTTCTCCCCGTTTTGGCTGTTACATCCTCTCCCCGCTCCCTGCAGTCCTCTTGGCCAAGTCAAGAACAAACAAAACCCTACATTCCGTCCAAGCCTGAAGCATTTCTCCGGAGACAGTATTTCTGGGAGGGCAACTCTTGGAGGCTCCCTGAGAGCTGCTGCTTTGAAGGAGGTTCTGGGTGTTGCCACCTCGTTTGGCTCAGTTCAGCTTCACTGAGCTTTCTGGGAGCAAAGCAGAGACTGACCTCCTCCCAGAGTGCCCCCTAACCCTTCAAGAAGCAAGTTCCTCTTTTACCTTGAGCACTTCTGGAAGTACTGGGGTCAGTTGCATGTCCAGAGACATGCCCACCCTGTTTTCCCCACTCCAACTTGCACAACTGTTTAGCTGGGCAGCTATCTCGCCCCAGAGACAATTGTTCCAATTTTCATGTTCAGCAACCCCTAGTCCAGCATCCTGCACCTGGTACCCGACCCATAGCTGCTCCCTCAACACTCTTTTTTCCCTGTGAGTTCTTGAGCCCTGAGGGCATAGGTTTGGCTGATTGACCTTCTATCAAAGAACTGAGGGAGATACCCTTATTTCCTGTTGCCCCAGGATTGATCATTGCAGTCGATGGCATCCTGGCCACCTACATTTTTTGTTGATCTCCATGAAAAATGTCCCCACTCAAGGAGTAGCCACCTAATAGGCACTCAGGAAATGCCATTTAAGGAAATGAGATCTACAGTTGAGAAAAGGCAAAAACTATAATAAATAAGGGAAGATACCCTGCCAACCAACAAGAGACAGTTGAGCCACTGAGCTTGCTTTTCAGCCTCTTCTGCCTTTGCTCAGGCTTTGTCATGGATCATCACTGATAATGTCTCAGGACTCCAAAATCAGCAAAGGGGTCTCATGAGGTGTGGCATAACCCCACCATGATGACCCTTGGCCATTCCCATGCAACCCTGTGTTCTTGCTTTCTGCTGGCTTTTTTTTTTTTTAAGAAGAAAGATCTCAGTCAATCCAGTCTACTGTGATGTTAACCTACCATACTGGTTGTTTTTGCTTGAAGTTACTTTGGTTCCATATTAGAATCAGGCTTTCATAATGGATTGTGACTCACGGTCTTGCTGCCTTGTTGGAATGCCCTGGATCATTGTATAGACAGCTTTCTCTGTTCTATTATTCTATTCTGTATTATCAGTATAGCTGTTGAGTGCCAGTGCCACACATTAATTATATCAGTTTTATAGTAAGTTTTTATGGCTGATTGGATAGATATTGTATTATTTCCACTTATGGATCTTTTTACACATATACTCGTTCATAGTAACTTTAGAATATTTTAAAATTCCAAAAACATCTTCTTGGAATTTGATTAGAATCATTTTAAATATATGTTGTGTGTTGTGCTTAGTCGCTTAGTCATGTCCAACTCTTTGCGACCTCATGGACTATAGCCTGTGAGCTCCTCTGTTTATGGGGATTCTCCAGGCCAGAATACTGGAATGGGTTGCCATGCCCTCCTCCAGGGGATCTCCCAACCCAGGGATCGAACCCAGGTCTCCTGCATTACAGGTGGTTCTTTACTGGCATATATAATAAATATGTTATTTGTGTATAAATTTTATGAGGCAAGATAATGAACATCCTTTTAACACTGAGACTTCCTATTCAGGAACATGATGTTTCTCATTTACCCACATCTTCTTTTATTACTCTCAATAAAATTTTGTCACTTCCTCCAAGTAGGGCCTGTATTGATATTTCCAGAGGTTTTGAGTTTTCTTTGTAATCATTTATTTATTTTTGGCTCTGCTGGGTTTTTGTGCTGTGCAGGCTTGTCTCTGGTTGTGGGGCCTGGGCTTCTCACTGTGGTGGCTTCTCTTGTCGAGGAGCATGGCTCTAGGGAGAGCAGGCTTTACTGGTTGCAGCTCCCAGGCTCTAGGGCATGGGCTCAGTAGTTGTGGCTCATGGCTTAGTTGCTCTGAGGCGTGTGGGATCTTCCTGGATCAGGGATTAAACCCATGTCTCCTGCATTGGCAGGTGGATTCTTTACCACTGAGCCACCGGGGAAGTCTGGTCTGGAGGTTTTGTTTCCTTGTTTGTGCGTTGTTTTGTGTCTGATCTCGTGTAAAATACAAATCAACTTTTTGATCTCCTGCCTAGATGTATCACCTCCTGTCATCCTCCCAACCCTGTTCCACCTTTGCTGCATCCCTCCTTTCCAGAAGCCTTTAGAATATCGTTTAACATTTCTTAACCTCCTTCACAAGGAACTCTGTCTTATCTGCTTTATCTCCTCTTTTCATCATTGACCAATTTCCCATTTTTCTCATTTCAAACAACGGACAGTCACAGACTCTCTGATCAAAGAAGTGCAATAAGGAAACAAGTCTCTGAGAAAGACTCTTGGCAAGAATTAAGATGGATGGGTTGGGAGTGAGAAGAGGCTGGAAGCAGGAAGCCCATGGTGGCTGCCCTGGGAGGCTGGCTCCAAGGGTCGGGCTTGGGATGGAGGTGGGGGGAGTGAAGGACAGGACACGAGAGACTTTGTGGGAGAGGATGGCCGACAGCCACTCAGACACAGGGCCAGGTGAAGGACATAGTGAAGGTCACTCTTGTTGATCTGGAGCTTGGAGGATTGAAATGCATCAGAATTGATAACGGAATCCCTGGACACCAGCATGTGCTCCCGGGCACAGAGCACTTTGGCTTGTTCTTGCAGATGCCGCTGTGGGTTGTTGTGAGGGGAGGAGACAGTTGGGCAAGCCCACGTGACCCACCCTCATTTCGGGCAGAGTGGCTGCCAAGGCACTTGAGGGGTCAGTGCATCCAGCAGACTCTGTTTCAGTTATGAAGAAGAGCATTTAAAATACCTCTTGGATAAAATCCAGAGAGTTAATAATTCAGCCTCAGATATGACTAACTCTTATTCCTTCCTTCTCGAAGTGGGTGGACGTGCTCTGAAAACATGTCGTCTGTAGAAACAGCTTCCCCATTATCTCAGGATGCCCAGAGGCTGGCTTCTTCTCGATTTATGAGAGCAGAGGGTGTCCATTGATGTGAATTGAGTTCTGCTGAGAATGAGGAAAAGGACATGTCAGGCTCAGAGCCACCCCCGGCTCTGTCCTGAGTGCTTGCTGTAGGTGGACCCTGGCTGAGGAGGGCAGGCTGAAATCTGAATAGTCCGTCTCTCTCAAGAATTTGCCATGGGGCTTTGTCTCCCTCAGGGGGGGCATCTTGCTCTTATTTGCACAAAGGCAGCAGTGGGGCTGGGCCTTATCAGGCATCTCTGCAGGCTCCCAGTGACTCTATGGATGGGGGTCCAGGGGCTAATGATTCACAGGGAGTCCTTGCCTTTCTGTCAGTGCCTCCTGTGCTGGAGCCTGGCGCTGGGTCAGTGCCTCTCGCACGCCAGGTCCCAGGCTTCTGTCTTCCATGTCGCCATCCATGAGGCCTCATTCCTTATGCTCACGAGATGCTGCCCCTCCAGGCCTCATGTCTACATTGTAGGCAGGAAGATGGAGAAAGGGAAAAAGGCATGGCTCATGGGTCCAGCTCTTTTGAATCAGGAAAACAGAAACCCAAACTGCCAGCCTCAGCTGCAAAGGGTCCAGGGAGGTGATTGATTTCGCTAACATATTACCAGCTTGAAAGAAATCCAGGCCCTGTTGGTGAGCAGGGAAGAGGGACTCTATGTTGGGCAGGCCCCCTGCAGTGCCTGGAGTGCCTGGAGGAGTGAGCACCCCGCTGCCCCAAGGTGGGCACACAGGTCATCACATCCCTCTTCATTCCCTTCTTCAGCATGTTGTCAAGGCTTTTCTCAGGCCTTCTTAGCATTCCAACAAAGTAATATATTTTTAAATAATTTTATTTGTATTCATTTAGTTTTGGCTGTGCTGGGTCTTTGTTGCTGCCCAGGTTTTTCTCTGGTTGCTGTGAGTGGAGGCCACTGTCTAGTTGCAGTGTGTGGGCTTCTCTTTGCTGTGACTTCTCTTGTTGTGGAGCACAATCCCTAGGCGCACAGGCTCCAGTAGTTGTGACTTGCAGACTCTGGAGCACGGGCTTAGTAGCTGTGGCTCACAGGCTTAGTTGCTCCGCGGCATGTGAGATCTTCCTGGACCAGGGGTCGAACCCGTGTCTCCTGCATTGGCAGGTGGGCTCTTAACCACCAGACCACCAGGGAAACCCCCAAACAATATTTTAAAGTAGATTTCAGCTACATTTCAGGAGCTCCTGATAAGCTTATTGGCTTAAACGTATAGAAGACAAGCTTGCCCTGCAGGGTAGGGGTGCATTTATGCTGCGTGTCCTGGGAGCCCACAGTTCCAAGCCGGTGACACGCCCGCAGGAGTTGTTCCTCCGGGCCACCAGGCGCCCAAACGGCTGGGATGCTTTCAGTTATTCTCTTCATGAAGAAATTGTAATTTATTCCCAAATGCACATTTAAGGACCTAAAATAGAACATTAGCAACTGAGTTTGGAAGGGCTCAGTAGGACTTAAGGGGCTGTAGCCAGTTTCTCCTTGCCAGCTCCCAGCCTCTAGTGCCACAGCAGCCACTCAGCTGTACCAGGCCCAGCCTGGTTCCCTTCTTCAAAGGAGAGGCTGAGGCCTCAGTGCGGGAGGCTGACTGGCGTTGGCTGCTTGGCTAGGACCTGCCTGCAGAGGGGTTCTGAGCAGCTGACTCATGGAGTCCCCTGATATGGCCCTGGCAACCTCCAGCTTCATCCTGGGCAGTTCCCTGGAACTAGTCAAAGGCCCTTCTCTCCTCACCGTCTCCCCCGCCCCAGGCTAGTCCTAGACAGTCTTTAGGGTCCAGCTTGTGTGGCAGCTTCTCCAGACCCTCACCCCCTCTATCACCAGGTGAGTTATTCCCCCGAAGCTGGGCCCCTCATGCAGTGAGCTCACCCTCAGCATGCTGCATGGTCTCACCCATCCTCATCACCCTGGGCTTGTTTCATGAATCAGAATCATCAACCTCCAGGCCTTGTGGCCCCAAGGGAGGCTGCACAACACAGGAAGCTTGCTGACTGGCCTCCTTCCACCTGTCCCCATTTCTACCTGCCTTTGATTTCCTGAGAGTGGAAGGGGAAAGTTGGGGACCTTGTCATCATAAGCTCTGGGCAGAGGTGAGAACTGGCTCAGCACCTTACACCCTTCCTAGCTTCTGGCTGTGTGCCAGCCCCAGGCTAGCAACAGGGGCTGCTCCGAGGATGCCCGGGACAGCAGAGAGCATGGTGCCCCTCCTTGGCCTCTTTGCCAGTTCATCCCTTACTCCTCTTCACCTGCTCAGTGGGCTGCATCCAGATGAATGAATGTGGCAGGAGAGTGCTCAGGTGTCAGGGCAGAATGTCAAGAGGAGCCCCGGAGATGCAGAGGGCAGACCCGCCAGCAATGCCGGGTTCCCCCAGGCTCCCGTCTCCTTGGCGTGTGGACCAGCTTTCTCCATCTCTGGGCACGCACCACATGCCCCAGGGCCAACCAAGGCACATTCCGACACCTCGCAGCCCACAGGAAGGGAACTCTGAAAGGTCTGAATCCTGTTTCCACTGCTTCTATGGAAAAAAACAGAGTGTTTCTTTCTTTTTTTTTTTCTCCTTGCAAAATATCACATTTTTCCCAATTGAAGGAAAATCAATTTTATTTTGTAATGTGTCTGACTCGAGAAGTTCCATGGCTGCCCCCTTCTTGGCGGCTTCTCGGGGCTAATCCCTGATCTCCGCCGTGCTGAGCGGTAGCCAGTCCCTCCCTGAGCTGAACTGGGGCCATTTGTTTTCATCTCTAAATAAGTCGTGAGTTTGCTTTTAATAGAGGACTGAAGATGAGGCATTAATCTTGGATTCTCCTTATTTTATCACAAGAAAACGGCTGCAGATGGAAAAAAGCAGGAGATCATTGTCCTGGACTCCAAGAGGAGCAATGCTATTAATATTGGCCTGACGGTCCTGCCCCCTCCAAGAACGATTAAGATAGCCATTTTGAATTTTGATGAATATGCCTTAAACAAAGAAGGGATTGAGGTAAGAGGAGCTCGACAGAGTGTTATTTATGTTCTGTTGCATTACTGTCCAATGTGACTTTCTTTCTCCACAGGGTGGCTTGCCACTTTTTTGTCTCAGTCAGACTCTGAATAGTGTTATAATTCTCACATCATTTTTTTAACTTCAGGAGGGGGGCAGTGGGAAGAAACCCCACTTTGCTTATTGGGAAGATCAGGTTCATTCATTAACTTCCTTCTGACCACACTCTGCCTGCCTCAATGCAGAAGAAGAACTTGACAGCCTCCATGGGGCACTGGAATGCCTTCTTTCACATCATTTCAAACCAAATACGTTTCATGAACAGTCTTAAAAGTAGGCTTGTCTGTGCATGCTCACCTCTGTGTAAATGGCTCTGTTTCTCTCTTGGCGCCCGTTGTGGTGTGTAGAGACGGGTTTGATTTGCTCAGCTGGGGATCCCAAGCCAACTGGGTCCGCAGCATCTGTTGGTCTTGGTGGCACAAGTGGAGAGAGGTTGGCTGTCCTGGCTGTGACTGCGTGACTGATGGGCACCCCAGCTGGAGCCGCAGCCCCCCTGCTCTGCCAGGGTCCAGCACCCTCCACTGTGGGCTGGTGCCCGTTTGTGGGAAGTTCAATCTCCTCTTCTAATAATAGAGAAAGAGTGAGTGGAGCCAATGGCTTGGCCCACAGATGCCTCCAGGGGCGTGACCGGCCTGGGGACCCACTGGGTAGAGTGGGGAATCTCAGGACACTGCTTCGTGACATTGGTGGCAGCCAGCGCTGCCTCCTGTTGGCAAGGAGCCTTGGATTCCTTGAAAACATCTCCGTACTGGAGGTTCCTGCGTACCCAGTCTCATTTGAAAGACTCAGGAATGAAGAAAGCCAGTGAAGGCTGGCTACAGTGAGCAGAGGGGCTTCAGCAGGAGAGACAGAAGTGAGGAAGGGCTGGGGGGCTGTGCCAGATGCACCCCCAGGCCTGAGTGTGGGAGGGGGCAATGGGGGCGTGGGGCAAAGTGGTGCCTGAACCCAGGTGGGCAGGCATGCCGTGTACTTTGGAAAGCAGAGGCCTCCGCAGCAGAAGCAGTGTTCCTAGAGGTTTGTACTAGATTGAGTACAGACTTCAAGGTCCATGCTACCCAGAACCTTGGAATGTGACCTTATTTGGAAGTTGGGTCTTTGCAGGCTTGATCAAGCTAAGATAAGGTCATCCTGGATTAGGGTGAGCCCTGCTCCACTGGCTGATAGCCTTCTAAGAAGAGAGAAGTTTGGACACAGACACAGCGAGGGGAAGGCCATGTGAACAGAGAACACCCAGAGGGGACCACTGTGGGATGATGGAGGCAGAAGCTGGAGGGATGTGCTTACAAGACAAGGGACACCGAGAAGTGCCTGCATCTTCTAGAAGCGAGGAAGAGGAGAGGAAAGATCCTCCCCTTGAGTCTTCAGAAAGAGCATCGCCCTGCGGACACCGTGATGTTAGACTTCTAGTCTCTCAGGCTGTGAGGGAACACATTCCCCTGGTTTGAAGCCCCCCAGTTTGCGATGCTTGGTTATAGCAAACCTGGGAAACCAGCACAAGGCCTTAGCAGCTCTGCCTTGAGAAGCACCCACATGGCCTGTGCCAGGAGCAGGTGTGACGAGGAACGTGCACTGGCCACTGGCTGGAGAGTGGGGCCCGAGCCCTGGAGTCAGGCCAGGCAGCACAGCAGGTCAGCACAGGCAGGGAGTGAGGGCACGTGGCAGACGGGGGAGGGGGCCCAAAGGAGACCGCAGGCAAATACCGAGGGGGAGACTGAGGCAGCTGCCAGACAGTGGGAAAGGAGGGGGCAGGCCTGGCCTCAGTACGGGGCAGCTTCACCCTGGGGCCCCCAGAGCAACAAGGGGGAAGGGCGTTTGTGTCCTGCAGGCAGGTGGGGGCTGCCAGGCGGCTCACACCAAGTGCAGAGTGTCTCACACAAGCAGACGACGTGTAGGTGCTAGTGCGTGATTGGCCATCCTGTTTACTTCACAGGATCTCTGAAGGAGTGCAGAAGCTTCAGATTCATACATAGAGAGGCTTCAAATGCAGCCAGAGGCAGCTTGATTGAGGAAAAAATGACAACTTCCCCTTTTAAAAATATTTCCCCTTCTTGCCATGAGAACTTGAAAGTCCATCAAAAGAGACAGATTCCTTTGGTTTTGCCTTTGTTCTGTCCCAAAATGTCAATCTTCCTGGGTAGGGGAAGTTTCAGATACAATAGGTTACTCAGACTTTAGAATGAATCAGATGACATTTTCCTTTTCTGACTGGTTTCCAGCTGAGCACCTTTTTGCGCCAGGAAGGAATGATGATAGGAAAGTAATGATGACAAATAGAGGAGCAGCAGCACATTAATAAACTAGACTTTCACGGGTTTCCTCCTCCGGGCCAGACACCGAGTAGGGGCTGCTCACAGAGGCTCATCAGAACCTTACGAGGTGCACTGCTATGATCCTCATCTTAAAGTTGAAGAGGGTGTATCCCAAAGTTTGTCTGTGCCCAAGCTCACAAGCCAGTAAGAGGTCGAACTGAAATGTGGTTTCTAGAGCCTGAGTCTGAAGTGCAATCCACGGGCCAGCTCTGGGGGTGGCTGGCCCAGATGGGCTCTCTGGGTCTGGACTCACCCATGGAAAAGAACAAGAGGAAATCCGAAAGGGGAGTGAGGAGACACATGGGCCATTGCAATCTGCATCACAGTGCTGCCTACACTTTTCCTCCAGGAGTAGCTGGTGTCGGATATGATGTACAGTAAACAGATATGGCCTCGGAACACACTGCCTAACCCTTCCTGAGAGTTTGCTGTGTCGTGAGGCCTTGGTAGATCATCATTTCAGTTCAGTTCAGTCGTTCAGTCATGTCCAACTCTTTGCGACTCTATGGACTGCAGCACACCAGGTCTCCCTGTCCATCACCAACTCCCAGAGTTTACTCAAACTCATGTCCATGGAATCAGTGATGTCATCCAGCCACCTCATCCTCTGTCATCCCCTTCTCCTCCTGCCTTCAATCTTTCCCAGCATCAGGGTCTTTTCAAATGAGTCAGTTCTTCACATCAGGTGGCCAAAGTTTTGGAGTTTCAGCTTCAGCATCAGTCCTTCCAATGAATATTCAGGACTGATTTCTATTAGGATGGACTGGTTGGATCTCCTTGCTGTTCAAGGGACTCTCAAAAGTCTTCTCCAACACCACAGTTCAAAAGCATCTTTGGCTCTCATCTTTCTTTATAGTCTAGCTCTCACATCCATACATGACTACTGGAAAAACCATAGCTTTGGCTAGACGGACCTTTGTTGGCAAAGTAATATCTCTGCTTTTTGATAGATCATATATAGTCATTAACATGGAGTTACACATTTTGGTCACACTTTTCACTGGAACACGGTTTCTCGGTTGTGGCTCTGTTGCCATTCTGTGCTGGACAGTTCTTTATTGTGGGAGCTGCCCTGTGCTTTGTAGGGTGTTTGCAGATCCCTGACCTCTGTCCACACGATGCCCGTAGCACTGCCCCAGTGGTGACAACCAAGAATGTCCCCTAGACTGTGTCAACATACCATGGGGACAGAATCACCCTGACTGAGAACCGCTTCTCTGAAGCTGCCTGAGTGAATGCAGAGAGAGTGTGTATTTTCAATGCTTGTCGGTTGTAGCTGATAAGAGTCCAGCAGAAACCAGTCCTCGTGGGGAACCCGTAACCCAGGCCCTCCCAGTTGTTACCTGCTGCCTGTGACCACCGACCTAGGGGCCCTCGGGGGCAGAGAGGGTGTCCATCCTGTGCAGAGTCAGTCTCCCAGAGCTTACTGTCTAGCCTTGTTGTTCAGAAGTTACATCAGGGCTGAGAAGAGATGGAAGTCACGTCCTTACAGATCTTCACTAATGATTTCCAGCTTACACCCAAGGGCCTTTTGCTAAACCATCTGCTCTGCAGCATGGCACCATGGCCTAATGGAGTTGTATGAAACCTCTGTGTCCCCAGACGTGATTAGGATGTATTCACTGACATCCTGCTTGGCAACTCCATGTTGTGTATCTGACTCATCATGAAAACCCACAGGAGTAATTGACTAACTTCATTAAGAAAGTTGTTGTTCATAAGAGTGTTAAATTTTAGAATATGATTGGGGCCCATCCCTAAGTTGCATTAACGATATTTTCCCGTGTAAAATGTCCGTGAGGCATCATACTTTGCTGACAAAGGTCCATCTAGTCAAAGCTGTGGTTTTTCCAGTAGTCACGTATGGATGTGTGAGTTGGACCATAAAGAAAGATGAGTGCCGACGAATTGACGCTTTTGAATTGTGGTGTTGGAGAAGACTCTTGAGAGTTCCTTGGATTACAAGGAGATCCATCCTAAAGGAAATCAGTCCTGAATATTCATTGGAAGGACTGATGCTGAAGCTAAAGCTCCAATACTTTGGCCACCTGATGTGAAGAACTGACTCATTTGAAGAGCCCCTGATGCTGGGAAAGATTGAAGGTGGAAGGAGAAGGGGATGACAGAGGACGAGATGGTTAGATGGCATCACTGACTCAATGGGCATGAGTTTGAGTAAGCTTCAGGAGTTGGTGATGGACATGGAAGCCTGGTGTGCTGCAGTCCAGGGGGTCACAAAGAGTCAGACAAGACTCATCGACTGAACTGAAAGAGTGTTTTCTTGTTCTTCCTTGCTTTTCTCATTTTTGTAGCATTTGTGTCTACTCAGAGGGTTAACACAATTGAATGGTCCCAAACGACATTTAAGTTGACACTACTTGACTGCCAGGCATCCTAGAAACAGATATTCCCTTTGGCTGCCTGTACAAAACTGCAGCATCTTTTCAAGCAGTTTGTGTTGGGGAACCCTGTCTGTGGGTCCAGGAACACACAGTTGAACCTGAGTGCAGGAGCCAGTCAGTGGGGTCTGCAGGCCCAGGAACCAGAATGTCCTGACAGTTGGGCACCTTAGCCACACTGGTAGTTTGTGGAAGTGCCATGAACGTGGAGGTGGTGCTGGAGAGTAGGAGGAGCCCCTGAGTGGGTCTCCAGCTCTGCCTCAGTTGATCCAGCTTGACTTCAGGCACCACATCTTCATCTTCAAATTTGCTGCATTATTCTGCCTTACCTGCCTCACCAAGTTGTCACAAGAATGAAAGAAGATACCATCGAAAGAGAACCTTGAGAAGTTAACCTTTAACCTTGAGAAGTTTTTTTTTTTTTTAATTCTCTGTGAGACTCTGTGCATGAAGGAAAGCCATTATCTCATGGGATGGCAGGTTGCAAACCATCCAGCCTCGGCCATAACAGCTCCAACTTTTTGCTTTTAGATACTTATCCAGAGTCATAGCCAGGGTTCTGTTCAGAATTCACAAGGCATGATGATTACTTATTATGGTCTCATCTGCAGGTGAATGAGATGGCCAAACCCCAGAATATTTGGGTCCATAAAAAATAAGACTTAGGCATTTTCCTCTGAAATAAGATTTTCCGATACAGAAGCAAGCATACTTAAAGCAGTGCTAGAGAAACACTGTCTGGGAGAAAGCAAAAAACCACCGAGATTATTATGTCATGGTCTTGTTTGATGTTTTTCTCCTTGTGAAACCAGATGATCATCACAGGGTCATCAGTAAATCTACTGACATGGTAAAGAGCAGATTAAAGGTATGCTCATTCTGTTATGATCTGCTCATGGAAAAATGGGAGCGTCACCTTGTACAAGGTAGCTTTGACCTGCTGTCCCCCGTCTTATGACTATTTTTATTGTCAGTGATGTGTAAAAAAAACAAAAAGTAAAATTAACTGGCAGATGGCAACCTCATAAATCTTCAACAGTGAACAAATGGTTTAAATTAGTCAGAGAAGTGAAAAACAAAAGTAAGAGTGTTTGATTACTTTCCCAAAGGAAAGAGGCAACAAAACTCATCACATGAAAATGCCTTCTGAAGAAGGGGAAAATGTTGACAGCTTTGTGTTTTGGAATCCTTGTACATGCTTAAAACAATTTGAACATTAATAAAATTAAAATACAAATTCTTCATTGAGTTTCCCTTTTGAAAACTAGTTTAAATGCTGGATGTTTTGAAATAAGCGGCATCTGCTTGGATTGTTTTGGTCTTTTTGAAGTGTCATCTGTGTCGGCAGGTGGGATCAATAGCATCAGCCTGTGGGTCGGCAATGGGCTGAGCATCTCCCCAGTGCTCCATTCCACCACTTAATCTGTGTTTGGGGCATGATAGAGAGGATGTTGGAAAAAGAAGTATCTAGAGCTCACCACCTGTGACCTCACTCTGACCCCACCCCAAACACGTCTTCAGTACAGTTTGGTGTCACTGGCTTCTGATAACCTCCTGAGGCCGCCCTCTCTGATAACATTCATGAGCCCAGGACAACTACTCTTCCACCTAGATACATCCTAAGGCATGACTGTGTAAATACCTGCACCTTTGCTGATTATGATGTCAAGTGTCTGGTCTCTTGTTGTTTTTAATTTTTTGAATTAATATGGAGTAAAATTGACTTTGTGTGGATCACAATGAACTGTGGAAAATTCTGAAAGAGATAGGAATACCACACCACCTTTCCTGGCTCCTGACAAATCTGTATGCAGTTCAGGAAGCACGTTAGACATGGAACAACAGACTGGTTCCAAATTGGCAAAGGAGTACATCAAGGTTGTATATTGTCACCCTGCTTATTTAACTTATATGCAGAGTACATCATGAGAAATGCTGGGCTGGATGAAGCACACGCTGGAATCAAGATTGCCAGGAGAAATATCAATAACCTCAGATATGCAGATGACACCACCCTTATGGCAGAAAGTAAAGAAGAGCCTCTTAAAGAAAGTGAAAGAGAGTGAAAAAGTTGGCTTAAAGCTCAAAAGATCATGACGTCTGGTCCCATCACTTCATAGCAAATAGATGTGGAAACAATGGAAACAGTGAGAGGCTTTATTTTCTTGGGCTCCAAAATCATTGCAGATGGTGACGGCAGCCATGAAATTAAAATACGCTTGCTCCTTGGAAGAAAAGTTATGACCAACCTAGACAGCATATTCAAAAGCAGAGACATTACTTTGCCAACAAAGTCTGTCTAGTCAAGGCTATGGTTTTTCCAGTGGTCATGTATAGATATGAGAGTTGGACTATAAAGAAAGCTGCTGCTGCTGCTTAAGTCACTTCAGTCGTGTCCGACTCTGTGCGCCATAGGCGGCAGCCCACCAGGCTCCGCCGACCCTGGGATTCTCCAGGCAAGAACACTGGAGTGGGTTGCCATTTCCTTCTCCAATGCATGAAAGTGAAAAGTGAAAGTGAAGTCACTCAGTCGTGTCCGACTCTCAGTGATCCCATGGACTGCAGCCTACCAGGCTCCTCCGTCCATGGAATTTTCCAGGCAAGAGTACTGGAGGGGGGTGCCATTGCCTGAGTGCCAAACACATGATGCTTTTGAACTGTGGTGTTGGAGAAGACTCTTGCGAGTCCCTTGGACAGCAAGGCAATCCAACCAGTACATCCTAGAGGAAATCAGCCCTTAATATTCATTGGAAGGACTGATGCTGAAGC
The DNA here is from genome assembly GCF_002263795.3 of Bos taurus. Lineage (NCBI taxonomy): Eukaryota > Metazoa > Chordata > Mammalia > Artiodactyla > Bovidae > Bos > Bos taurus. Next base: position 20,384,870 of record NC_037351.1, on the reverse strand, counting down.
TGAAACTCCAAAACTTTGGCCACCTGATGCGAAGAACTGACTCATTGGAAAAGCCCCTGATGCTGGGAAAGATTGAAGGCGGGAGGAGAAGGGGCCAACAGAGGATGAGATGGTTGGATGGCATCACCAACTTGATGGACATGAGTTTGGGTAAACTCCAGGTTTTGGTGATGGACAGGGAGGCCTGGTGTGCTGCAGTCCATAGGGTCACAAAGAGTCGGACATGACTGAGCAAATGAATTGAACTGAGCTGAAAATTGACTTTAGGGGAGTCCAGATCTATTGAGTCTTAGTGCTTAGTCTCTTAGTCATGTCCGACTCTTTGCACCCCCAGTGACTCTAGTCCACCCAGCTCCTCTGTCCCTGAGATTTTCCAGGTAATAATACTGGAGTAGGTAGCTATTTCCTTCTCCAGGGAAATCTTCCTGACCCAGGGATTGAACCTAGGTCTTCTGCATTGCAGGCGGATTCTTTACCCTCTGAGCCACCAGGGAAGCCCAGTTTAAAACATATAAATTCCTGCTGTGACCACTGTAGTCAAGATTCAAAATAGTCCCATCTGCTGAAAAAGCTCTTGTGCTCTTTCCAGTCACACCCTTAACCCACCTAGCCCCTGGTAACCAAGAATCTATACTCATCACTGTGGTTTTGGCTTTTCAAAAATGTTACATACATGGAGTCATATAGTGAGTAACCTTTTGAGAATGACTTCTTCCACTCAGCATGATGGATGCCTTTGTGATTCATCCAAGTTGCAGTGTGTATCTGCAATTGATTCCTTTTTGTTGCTGAGTATCATTGCATTGTAGGGATACACCACTGACTCTTCATCTATTTGCCCATTGAAGAGTGTTCAGCTTCATCCAGTTCTTAGCAGTTATGAATAAAGCTACTACAAATACTCAAGTACAAGTTTTAGTGTGAACATAAGTTTTGATTTTTCCAGGGTAAATACAAATGGAATCACTGGGGCATATGATAACTCTGTGTTTAATCTTTTGAGGAACTGTAACTTGTCTTTTCATTCTCTTAACAGTGTCTTTCACAGAGAAAAAGTGTTTAATTTGAATCAAGGTTAATTTATTAACTTATTCTGTTTTGTTATCATGTCTTGGAGTTCACTGTGTAACCTGGATCACAAAGATTTTCTCCTGTGTTTCCTTCAAAAAGTTTTGTAGTGTTACCTTTATTTTGATAGCTGTGATCCCTTTTGAGTTAACTTATCTAGAAGATAGTGTTATCTAGAAATTAATTTATCTAGTTAACTAGAAGTTATCTAGTTTTCTGGAGGTTAACTTATCTAGAAGGGCTTCCCTGGTGGCTCAGATGGTAAAGAATCTGCCTGCAATACAGGAGACCTGAGTTTGATCCCTGGGTCAAGAAGATCCCCTGGAGGAGGAAATGGCTATCCAGTCTAGTATTCTTGCCTAGGGAGTTCCATAGACAGAGGAGCCTAGTGGCCTACAGTCCATGGGGTTGCAAAGAGTCAGACACGACTGAGCAACTAACACTTTATCTAGAAGGTAGGTTTCAGCTGAGGTTCGCTTTTTGCATATGGATTCCAGTTGGCCCAACACCATTTGTTGAAAACACTGCCATTTGTCTCTTGACGGCCTTCACACCTTTGTCAGAATCCCTGGGCCGTGTCTGTGTAGTCTATTGCTGGACGCCCTGTTTTCTCCCACCAATCTATGTATCTGTGCTGCCCTGAACGTGTCTGTGTAGTCTATTGCTGGACGCCCTGTTTTCTCCCACCAATCTATGTATCTATGCTGCCCTGAAGCCCACGCCACACTGTCTTAATACTGCAGCTTTGTGGTAGGTCTTTGTGACTCCTTCAAGGGTATCCTTTTCCAGAATTATTTTGGATTGACTATTTTGGTCCTCTGCCTTGCTGTAAAATTTTTAAAAGCAGCTTGTCTATATCCACAAAAAAATCATACTATTTTGATTGGAATTGAGCTAAATTTATATCTCAGTTTTGGGAAGACTAACATCTTGGCTATGCTGAGTCTCTCAGTCTGTGAACACAGTTCATCCCCTGTTTACTCAGTTCATCTTTGATTGCTTTCATCAGCATTTCTACTTTCCACAGGCACATTCTACACATACTTTGTTAGATTCATCCCTAAGTATTTCATTGTAAACAGTATTTAAAAAAAAAATTTAGTTTGTGATTGCACCTTAGTAATGTACAGAAATAAAATGGATTTTCTGTATACTGACCTTGTATCATGCAACATTGTTTACTCACTAAGCTGTTTTGTAGAGTCCTCAAAATTTTCTATGTGGACAATTATGCCCTCTGAGATGGGGACAATTTTATCTTTTCCTTTCCAATCTGTATGTATTTCTGAAATTGTATGTACCTCAGCAGGATTTCTACACAGTGTTAAATAAGAATGGTGAGAGTAGACACCTTGTCTTGTTCCACATCTTAGAGGGAAAACATTCTCTCTGTCACCATGAAGTATGAAATGAGTTGTGGGTTTTTTTTTCATTAATGTCACCTGTCAAGTGGGAAAAATTTCTTCTATTAGAGGTTCCTGAGTTTTTGGTTGTGAATGGAAATTGAGTTTTATCAAAATTTCTTTGCATCAATTGAAATGACTGTGTGAATTTTCTTGTTCACACTGTTAATCTGGTAGATTAATTGCATTGATTGATTTTTTTTCATATTGAGCCAACCTTGAGATTATTTTAAAATATATTGCTATATAAAATATAGCAATAGATTTATATATCTTAAAATATTGGCATTTAGTTATATACTCTAAAATATTTTGTTAAGGGTTTTTTACATCTGGTTCATCAAGATATTGGTCTGGAGTTTTCTTGTATTTGTTGAGTTTTTTTTTTTTTTTTTATCAGGCTCATTCTAATCTCATAAAATGAATTTGAGAATTGTTCCATCACCTATTTGAGTTCAGGCCACAGATTCTGACCTACCTTCTGCAGACTATGGTCTCAGTGTCAGCTCAGTTTTCAAAGTCCAATTCAGGTCTCAAAGCCTCTGACCTGCTGTTGAAGGTCAGATTCACACATGAGCAGTTCAGGGAGAAGCTCAGAAGTTCTGAAACCACTTTGTGCCCTTGCTTGGCAGGCTCTTCATTTTTCATGACCTCCCCATTGCTTTCCGGGTTTCTGGGGCCTTCCTTTTTAGTAAAGCTGGGACTTTAGTTACGTCACTTTGCCACACACTTGCTATCACTGTGCCCTTGTCTGGGGCTAAGCCAAGCGAGGGTGGAGAAGAAGAGCAAAAGGGGTTGGCCCCACCTCTTGGGGCCACAGCTCCACTGATGGGAGAGGAAGTTTCCCTTCACGTGAGATTTTGGACCTGCAAACCCTGCTGTCACCACTCGGAGACCCTTTCCCACACCAGGAGAAAGAACTCGAAGCCTCCCCTGGAGCTCTCTGTCTGCCCCTGATACCCTCTTCCAGACTTTGGCTGCCTGATCCCAGGTTGGGGAATACCAGAGGGAAAATGGTCAACTCATTACCAGTTCAGCTGAACTTCCAGTTCTGGTCTTTTTTCCCTCTGTCCACCTGCTACTGTTGATTTTATTTTAAAGTCTTCAAATAGCTGCCCCTTGACTACTGTCCAGGGCATGTAGTTTCATTCAGTGGGACAGTGCTTACCCATGTCTCCCAGAACTGGAACTCCTTCCCACACCTAATCCAGAGGTTTGCTATTGTTGAGCAGTAACTGAAGCTGCTTAGAATTAATGCATTAATGTAAGTTACTAAAAAGCATGGTGCTGTGTGTATTTCTTTGCTTTGATAATCTCATTTGTTAAATGAGAGAAAAATAATGATACCTTCCATTTAATAATGTTGCATGTGGAGTGTCACATGATGGGAATTTTGACCTTCATTAAAACTGTAATTACTGAGGAATTTGAACCTATAAGAATCATGATCCTTCTGACACCTGTTTGCTTCCTCTGTCTTCCAAAATTGACTTTTACCAGAAACAAATAGAAGCAGAAAGTGATACTGTTTCCATTAGTAGGTAAGTATTGCTCTTTGTAAGGACCATCATTGTTTGTTCCTTAATCAGACTTGAGTTTGATGTTCAGTTCAGTTGCTCAGTTGTGTCCGACTCTTTGCGATCCCATGAACTACAGCACGCCAGGCCTCCCTGTGCATCACCAACTCCAGGAGTCCACCCAAACCCGTGTCCATCGAGTCGGTGATGCCATCCAGCCATCTCATCCTCTGACATCCCCTTCTCCCCCTGCCCTCAATCTTTCCCAGCATCAGGGTCTTTTCAAATGAGTCAACTCTTTGCATCAGGTGGCCAAAGTATTGGAGCTTCAGCTTCAACATCAGTCCTTCCAGTGAACACCCAGGACTGATCTCCTTTAGGATGGACTGGTTGGATCTCCTTGCAGTCCAAGGAACTCTCAAGAATCTTCTCCAACACCATAGTTCAAAAGCATCAATTCTTAGGCGCTCAGCTTTCTTTATACTCCAACTCTCACATTCATACATGACCACTGGAAAAACCATAGCCTTGACTAGATGGACCTTTGTTGACAAAGTAATGTCTCTGATTTTGAATATGCTGTCTAGGTTGGTCATAACTTTCCTTCCAAGGAGTAAGTGTCTTTTAGTTTCATGGCTGCAATCACCATCTGCAGTGATTTTGGAGCCCAGAAAAATAAAGTCAGCCACTGTTTCCCCATCTATTTGCCATGAAGTGATGGGACCAGATGCCACGATCTTAATTTTCTGAATATTGAGCATTAAGCCAACTTTTCACTCTCCTCTTTCACTTTCATCAAGAGGCTCTTTAGTTCTTCACTTTCTGCCATAAGGGTGGTGTCATCTGCATATCTGAGTTTATTCATATTTCTCCCGGAAATCTTTATTCCAGCTTGTACTTCCTCCAGCCCAGCATTTCTCATGATGTACTCTGCATATAAGTTAAATAAGTTAAAATGTTGTAATTTCTATATAAAACTTGATATACATTTGGAATATTTAAAACAATTAAAATTATAGTATGATCTGTGGTACAAAAGTTAATCTGAGTTCTTTGGAAATGATTTATTTTTGTAAGATCCAAAATTAATCCATGAGAGGAAGTATATGTTCTTAATATGTTTCGGGAGCTGGTCTCTAATCTTTTATTCTTTCACCTTTCTCTTGTCTCCCATCCCTTTCTTGCCTGGAATGTTCTTCATGTACAAGATTCAGGAAATTTGGGGAAGTTGCTTATGAAACTGGAGATTTAGAGAGAGATGGAATGTTAAAACCATTGAATGTGAATTTAGATGCTACGTAGGGCTTCTCTTCTCAAAAGTTTATTTGTATGTAATGCCTGTTTATGATAAGAGCCCTGACAACAGAGTATCTCTCCTACCTGGCTGGAAAATTACCATATGAATTTGGAAACATCACAGGGTCCATCACTAAGAGTATACGCTATCTTTCCGTCTTTCCAGAAAATTCTAACCATGATTCCCACGGAAGAGGAGAAGCAGAAGATTCAGGAAGCACAGCTGGCCAACCCTGAGGTGCCCCTGGGCAGCGCAGAGCAGTTCCTCCTGACACTCTCCTCCATCAGTGAGCTCTCAGCACGACTCCACCTCTGGGCATTCAAAATGGATTATGAAACTACAGAAAAGGTAAGCACTTAGGAAGCGAGGCAGCCAGTCTTATGTCCCCAGGGTAGAGAAAGTCCATTTTTTTAGTGGTGAACGTAGTGAAGTATTATTCCTGAGGCAGGGTTTGAAGGGTGAGTTGATGGTGCTGGGGGCGTGTATACCCTGAGTGTTGAACAGCCTATACCACGGAGGGGTTATTCTAAAGTGTCTGCCTGACACCAGCCTCAGATACTTGACTGGTTGAAAAAAAAAAAACAACTATTAAATGTTTTTCTGACTCTATATGATCAATGTAGAAAATACAGAAAAACACAATATGGAAAGTGACTTGTAATCCTTCTGTCTGATGATGGTCGCCTCACTGCCGTTGACTGTGGTAATTAGCAGGTCATTGAGCTCCTCTGAGAGAGGCTCTCAGTAGAAAACCTGAGATGGACAGATTGCAAGAGTTTGGAAGGAGCGTAGAAGGAAAGGGTTTTTGATAGTGAAGGCAGGGAAGACTCATCCTAGTAGAAAGTAGAAGAAGCAGGCGTCGTCTCTGGTCTGGCACGAGGTGTTTTTGCAGACCAAGCAGAAGAAATCAATGGAGAGAACCAGGGAGGGTGCACGGCGAGCTGGAGGTGAGCTTGAGTGAGAAGTGCCCGGGGCAGGTGGAGAGGCTGTGTGATCTTCCTCTTTCTGTAAAGGACGAGTATGTTCCTTACTGAGGGGCACACAGGTAGCAGTGTGTTAGTCAGCTCTCTCCTGACCATGGCTGATGCCTCCAGAACTCATCCTTCACATGTTCCTTCAGCGTCTGAACCACAGTCTTCCTCTTTGTCTTTCTCCTCCCAGGCAGGTGACACTGGAAACTGGCATCACTGTCCCAGGACCCAGGTCTGCTAATGTCTCCTCTAGACACCCTGTGGCTGGCCACCTCTTGGCCTGAACCACCACCCCCTAAGCCACCTCTTGGCTTAGGGTGTTTCAGGAGAAACTGCTGTGTTTGACTTCATTCCCTAATTGGACAGGGATGAAGTCTAGAGGGGCTAAGGTAACTTGGTTGCAAAACCAGTCGGCATGTTCGGGTGATTTTCTGTAGCAAAGTGAAGTAACTTCATGGAGAAAACTGGTCATCAAGTCAGCCTTGGCTGGGGACTGGTAGGGCCTGCTGAGCAGAAGTAAGGCTGGAATGAATGAAGCCCAAGCTGCTGGTTTTGGGGTCCGTGCTCAGGGAGAGCCTCAGTGAGGACGCTGAGATGGGGGGCTGTTATGAAACAATAGGACAGAGGGAAGGAGAGACCGAGGCCACGAGGTTATAGGACAGGCTACACATTCGAGAGACTGGGAGTTAGGAAGGCGGTGGGAGTCATGAGGATGGTGGTCTTCTAGAAAGCAACCCAGGCCAAGAGGTGGCCAGCCACAGGGTACCTAGAGTAGACATTAGGAGACCTGGGTCCTGCAACAGTGATGCCGGTTTCCAGTGTCACCTGCCTGGGAGGAGAAAGACAAAGAGGAAGACTGTGATTCAGACGCTGAAGGAACATGGGAAGGATGAATTCTGTAGGCATCAGCCATAGTCAGGAGAGAGCTTGGGAGACGGGCAGAAAAAGGGAAAGACACCTAGCCAAGCTCCTGTGAGCCACAGGGACCCACCTAGTCTCCACTGAAGAGACTTTGGGGCCAGACTTTCTCCTGTCACCTTTCTGCCCTTTTCCATACCTGGAAGCATGTGCCAGTCACATGGGATTGCCTTACACTGAGAGGACTCCACTGGTTATGACCTTGTACAAAAATGTGAATGAAGTAAAGCCAAAGTGCACACTCTATCATCTTCTAATTTTTTTTTAATTGAAAGGAAGTGGCAGAACCACTTATGGACCTGAAGGAAGGAATAGACCAGTTGGAGAACAATAAAACCTTGGGCTTTATCCTGTCTACTCTCTTAGCCATTGGGAACTTTCTAAATGGAACTAATGTAAGTCTCCCCATCCTTTTCCTCCTACCTCCCTGGTCACAGAATCCCCTCCCTCCCCTTGCTGGTGGATCACTGATCTTCTGAGGCACAGTTGAACAATTTTCACTGATGTTGTTTTTTGGTGAAAATTTAGAGGTTTTGTCCTTAAAATATCGGGGCCTATTTATTCAAGCCTGTATCTTGCTGTAAATAAGAAAATGTAAAAAAATAAGCACATTATTCCTTAGGAAGGTTGGCTCCTCTCACAATTGACTTTGGAAATGTTTTCTTCTACAGTTTTCTTCTTTTTCTCCCTGAGCTTATTACTTAAATATTTGTACCCATACACATTGTAAACACACTTAAACAAAAAACTGGCCTATCTTTAGCCAGGAAGTAGAAAATCCCCAGCGGGGAAGGGATTAGGGAAGTTGTGGCTGCCTACATGGCAGAAACCCCACACCCAGCACCCTGATTTAGGAGCAGAGCCCTAGCCCATGGCTGACGGCCATGGTCAGGAAGGGCTGGAGGCTCATTTCACTATCAGGGTGGCTGGTGCTTGTGTGGTCCGCTAAGGACGTTGAAGCATGTGGCCTGAGATGCTTCACTCTCCAAGAGGGTGTTAATTCTAACCATTTGTACCTTTCTAAGAGCCTGCATAACACTTGTTCTCCACATCCTCTCCAGCACTTACTGTTTATAGATTTTTTTTTGATGAGGGCAAACATAGAGAACATCAGGGGAAGAAGGGGGTAGGACAGATAGAGAGAGTAGCTTTTAAACATAGACATTGCCATATGTAAAATAAATAACAAAGTGGGAAGTAGCTGTATAACACGGGGAGCTCAAGTTGGCACTCTGTGACGACCTAGAGGGGTGGGATGGGGTGCGGGGGTGGGAGGGCGGTTCACAGGGAGGCACATATGTCTACTTATAGCTGACTCACACTGTTGTGTGGCAGAAACCAAAACAACATTGTAAAGCAATTATCCTCCAACTAGAAAAAGAAAAAAGCTTGTTCTTCCATTCTCTTATGTTATGTTGCCCAAATAGGCCAAAGCGTTTGAGTTAAGCTACCTCGAGAAGGTTCCAGAAGTCAAAGACACAGTGCACAAGCAGTCACTTCTCCACCACGTGTGCACCATGGTGGTGGAGAACTTCCCGGACAGCTCGGACCTGTACTCGGAGATCGGGGCCGTCACCAGGTCAGCCAAGGTACGTGCGGGCCACGGCGGGGCAGGTGGGGCCCCTCTCCCCCAGAGCTGGGGGTCTGCACCCGCCATCTCTGCAGAGGGAAGGCCCTGTTAACCGAAACGCCCACATGCTGCTTGCACCACCTGCTCTAGAGTCTGTGAATAAACCTCACCTCCTGCCGTTTCTAATGGACTTTTGAGATCACTTTCCCATCTCTGGTTCTCTGTCAGATTCTTTCCTGCTGAGGTATGTGAGGCAAGCCTGCCGTTCCCAGTCAGTCCCAACCCCACGTCCCCTGGTCAGCCGCCGTACTCACCAGGCTGGCTTCTCCAGAGCAGAGAAACCACCCAGCTGGTTTTAGGTGACAAAAATGTCCAAAAGATGCACTTTGGCCCCCCTAAAACTTCCATAGGGCCCTGCAGTGAGGTGTGGAGCCAGGGAACTAAGGGCACGCCTGGCCCCCTGCCCCTCACAGGTTGGCCATGCCTGTGATCTTACACCGAGGGAACAGTTTTATGGGGCTGTAAACAGTGTATAGCATTGGCCCCTTAGCTGCGGTCTCTTAAGCTTAGCGCAGAGTTAAAATCTTCATGAACTTTGGTTTAGTGGTGAGAGCTGGACAACCAGCTGCCCCCGCTGCAGGAGCATTATTGCAGCCAAATAACCACAGAAGGATCCCAAATACAGCAGAACCGGGAGATGTGAGGGTCTTGAAAGCAACAGGGAACTCGCAGGGAGGGTCTTCAGTAGGACACAGGAGCCAGGCCTGTGTGGGAAAACTCGCAGAAAGACAACCTGGCTGAACTGCATTTAGCTCTGGGACTCACTGGAGTCTAGTATGGTTGTAGGAGGGCTTCCCAGGTGGCTCAGTGGGTAAAGAATCTGCCTGCAATACAGGAGACACTAGTCACATATGTGTGTTCAATCCCAGCGTCAGGAGGATCTCCTGGAGAAGGAAATGGCAACCCACTCCAGTATTCTTGCTTAGAGAGTCCCATGGACAAAGGGGCCTGGCGGGCTACAGTCCATAGGGTCACAAAGAGTCGGACACAACTGAAGTGACTGAGCATGCACACATGATCATGGGAGAGACTGTGGTGGGCAGGAAGGGGGAAAGGCTTTGCTAAGCTCCCCTTCAGGGAGCTCTCCTCTCTCTGTCTTCCCCATCAGAGCTGGCTCTTGGGGACCTGCAGCCTGGGACCCTCCTTCACCTTCTCCTAGCTGGCAGCTGCCAGATCCACTGAGCAGGGTGCACTGAGCCAGCATGATGGGTAGTCCTTCCTTGAAGCAGAAACAGGCATGACCAGCAGTCTTGCAACTCAGAGTAGACAGCCTTTTCTATTTCATAGGCACTCTCACCATATTTACTCTGTGCCAAGCCCTGTTCTGAAGTCTTTAGAAATATTACTTCAGCATTCTAACCAAGGCAAAAAGCCCCTCTGAATGTCCCAACAGGGGTCTTCTAGTTGCTGCTCTGACATCCCCCCATGAACACCTTCTCAGAAGACTGTTAGGAGTAATTCTTGAGGTGAAGTCTTCCTGGCCTCTGGATCCCCATTTCCAGAATAAGTCAGTTTCCTTTTTACATCTAGTCCTTTGTTCTTTCCAGGGCCTTCTACTGGGTGGAAACTGCTTGTGCCGAGAATTGCCCTGGCTTAGACCCCCTGCACTAGACTGGCCCCCCGTTTCAGGCCTTTCCTTGTTTAAAACCTGACTACACAAGCCAGAACTGTGGGTCGCTTCTCCCTGTTAACCTTGGCAATTCTGAAGGATGACTATTGACCCAAGTCCTTGTGACTTCAAACAGGAGGCCAAGAGGGCCCCTACCACCACTTCTTAGCTTTTACTCTCAAAGTTGGGAGACATTGAGGGGCACCTTCTGTGTAGACAGGTACACAGCCTACATCAGGGATTCCCCAGCCACATTCATTCCATCCCCTGACGTGTTGCTTTGGGGGTCATCATTGCAACCCCACAAGGAGCAGGTAACTCTAGTGTGTGGAGGAAAACTTTGTCCCACCAGGGCTTGGGGGTAAGTAAGTAGAGGTGGGCATAGCTCTGGCTGCTCCTAGAGAGGTTGAGGCCTCACAGGCTTGTGCAGTGCTGACAAGTCAGGTTACCTTTCAAAGAGAAATAGTGACAAGTGGTCGCTGACCTGACCTCACAGCTCCAGAAGTGAAGGCAGGTGTCAGTGCAGGCTCTCCCTTGTGTTAGTTATCTACAGCTGAGTAACAAATAACCCCCAAAGCTAATGGCTTAGGACAATGTATTAGTTTCTTAGGGTTGTTGTGACAAAGCACCACAAACTAGGTGACTTAGGAAAACAGAAATAATTTGTTCCACCGTTCTAGAGGCCAGAAATCTGAGATCAAGTTGTTGGCAGGGTAAGTTGCTCTTGAAAGAGAAATGTGTGCCATATCTCTCTCCTGGAAATCACCCCAGCCTCTTCCTTCACCTTCACATGATGTTCTCCTTGTGTGTCTGCATCCAGATGTCCACTTCTTGTAAGGATACCAGTCATATTGGACTAGGGGTCCACCCTACTCCAGTGTGACCTCATCCTAATTCAGTTAATTACATCTGTAATGACCCTATTTCTTAATCAAGTCACATTCTGATATACTGGGGCTTGGGACTTCAACATATGAATCTTGGCGTGACACATTTCAACCCATAATAGACAATAAGAAACATTTCATGAATGGTTGTGTCTCCAATTCTCTTCTGGAGTTTCAGTCAACATTTCAACTGAGGCTGCCATCATCTGAAAGCTCAGCTGGGGCTGGAGAAGTTTTCCCCGTGGTGGTTCACTCCCCTGCTGGTTCTTAGAGAGAAGACTGTTTCCTCCCACGTGCGCCTCGCCCAGGGCTCCTTGAGTGTCTTCATGACATAGCAGATGGTCTTTCCCAAAGTATGTGATCTGGATAGAGTGCACAGAGGTCCATGCAGATGCTCATCCCTTTTTATGAACTAGCTTTTACATTCTCTTCATTAGAACCAAGTCACTAAAGCTGGCTACATTCAAAGGGAAGGATTGCTGGCTTTACATTTTGAAGGTGTGAGTGTCAAACAATTTGACACACTGTGTGTTTTCCCCATGCCGTCCCTTCTGCAGCCCTGGCTCTTGTCCCTGAGTTGCCCTGCTCCAGCCCAGACTTGATAAGATCTGACTGCCTCACAGCACAGCTCTGTGTCCTCGTACACACGGAAAGTGGCCCGTTTGGGCCTGTTGTCAGGAGAGGGCTTCCTGGCAATGACTTCCTGCTTGCAACAGAAGGCCAGGCCAGCTCTCTGCCTGGGGTGGGATATTTTAGGGACAAACCTAGACTTAAGACCTGATTGTTACAAACTTAGACTCTGGAGCCAGAGGTATTTGGGTTCAAATGCCAGCTCCACCACCTCCCAGCTGTGTGGCCTCTCGCAAGTTCCTTAACCTTTCTGTGCAACAGTTTCTACCCCAGGAAGTGGGGCCAGTAATAGGATCTGAGGCCATGAAGTAGTGTGAAGGCTCAGATCACGGTGGTGCCATCAGTGCAGCAGGCAGCTAGCTGAGGCAGCCTTGCTGCTGCTGCTGCTAAGTCACTTCAGACGTGTCCAACTCTGTGCGCCCCCATAGACTGCAGCCCACCAGGCTCCTCTGTCCCTGGGATTCTCCAGGCAAGAGGACTGGAGTGGGGTGCCATCACCTTCTCGGGAGGCAGCCTTGCAGCTCTCCTCAAAAGATGATCCATTAATCTCCCTCTTCAAACAGCTTTTGGTCAGCGGCTCCCCATCTGCTTTCTATTGGCAGTGAGGTTGCTTTCCCTGCTTTTAAAGGCTCACAGTGGATTCTCTTCCTTGAAAACTCTCTCTCATGTTGGTGTCTGTTCACCCACTCTGTGCCCACTGCAGTGTTGGACAGGCATCACCTGTTAGACCAAGGACTCAGTACATTCTGAGCTGAACTGAAATTATTGAATTTATTAACGTTATTAAAAATATTGTGGCTCAAAGTTGCTGCCAGGTGCAAATGATTAGACAGGTTACAACTGGCTTCAAACCTCCTGCTGCTGCTGCTGCTGCTGCTGCTAAGTCGCTTCAGTTGTGTCCGACTCTGTGTGACCCCATAGATGGCAGCCCACCAGGCTCCCCCGTCCCTGGGATTCTCCAGGCAAGAACACTGGAGTGGGTTGCCATTTCCTTCTCCAATGCATTAAAGTGAAAAGTGAAAGTGAAGTCGCTCAATCGTATCCGACTCTTAGCCACCCCATGGACTGCAGCCTACCAGGCTCCTCCGTCCATGGGAGTTTCCAGGCAAGAGTACTGGGATGGGGTGCCATTGCCTTCTCCTGGCTTCACACCTCCTAGACTTCTTTGATATTACGTGTTGATCTCAGGTCATCTGGATCCCTTTCTAGACTTCCTCTTTGAACTAGTCAGTCCTTCTTTTCTAAGGCTGCATTTCTTTTTCTTTCAGTAACATGTCAGATTTTTTTCTCAGCTCCACTGTATCATAGGAAAATGTAGCCTTTTCTAATCTTGATCCCAAATCCCTTTGCTTTCAGGCAAATGATTTTTCTCAGTGTCCCACGACCCCCAGTGCTACCTGAATCCCCAGCCTCTGCCTCAGCTTGCCTTCTGCTTCGGCACCCATAGTACCCAAGAAATGCATGACGTGTGCTGTCGTGCCTGACCCCCTGGACATCCCCTTTGCTCAGCACATCTTCATCCTGTCTTGTGACACATCTTCTCACAGGACCAGCCTTTCTTGACTTGGCCATTGTCTTTCTCAGGGTGGGGCTGGAGGGCTGAGGTCACTCCAGCCGGTCCTTTTGGGCACTCACCTCCAGGCCCTGCTCTCGTGACCACAGTCGCAGCATCTGAGCAATGGCGGCTCACCTATCCACACTTGCTCTTTGTCCTCCTGACCCTCATTTGCTGTCGCAGCATCTGAGCAATGGCGGCTCACCTATCCACACTTTCTCTTTGTCCTCCTGACCCTCATTTGCTGGTCCCTCGCCCTGTCCCTCTCTCACTCTCCAGCCTACTCTGTCGCCTCCCTTCAGCTCACTGGTCTGTCTAGTTCTTCCTCCCGCTCCTAGTCTTCTCAATTTCTTTCCTCTCTCACATCTCCCTCCATTAAATATCCTTCAGTGTATTTACCTCATGGATAACTCTCTGATTCCCATAATTTTTAGACTAGAAATTCCATCAAAACATTCCTTTAGAAAGCCTCATCTCAGTTCACTTCAGTCAATACAAACTGGTCCCCCTTCCCCGAAGAGCAAAGTGAATGCTCCGTCACATGTGTTCTTTGCACACATGGTTTGCATCTGCTAACAGATGGGGGTGGACCACACACTGACTCTCACCCGGACACACAGGCCTGATGGGTAGTGTATGTGCTCAGTGATCACCTGTCCGCATGGTGAGCCTCCTGGGGAACAGCAAGCTGGTCTCTTTCTGCATTGATCTTTGTCTTCCTCATACCTGGGGGCGGGAGGTGGGGACTGGCATGCACTCCTCGCTTCTCCCTGAGTGTTGTTTGAATGAGGGAATGAATGGATAAATAATTTGTCATACAGTGTAAAAATGATAATGGTGAAGAGAAGCTGGCTGCCCCTTAACTGGCCCTAACATATTAAGACCATCCATGTCTGAGTTTGGTGAATTCCTCTAACCTCAAGTGAAATATCTAAAGAATAAGAGAGCTCTGAAAAATTTTATGAGACATCTGCTTAGTTCATCTTGTACTAGGGTTCATTGATATCATGTTTTAATTTACAGTTCCCAAAGACTTTCTTAATATTTCTTTCCAAATATGGGGAAAAAAAAGTGACACTTGTACTGAGTTCATTTGGAGAAGTTTTATCACTAAATAATTTGATGTAGAGATAATGACAAATACACATGTGGATAATTTTTAGGCCGTAAATACGTTTGTATTTCAAGATGTAAATTGGGTTTTGATGTTTGTTTCTTCCCGGAGGCAGTTCGGTTTCCTGGGTCAGGTTGATGTCTGGTTATTTCAGCACATTTGTAATGTTCTCTCTCTGATTTTCAGGTTGACTTTGATCAACTTCAGGATAATTTATGTCAGATGGAGAGACGATGCAAAGCTTCATGGGATCACCTCAAGGCAATTGCAAAACATGAAATGAAACCAGTTTTAAAACAGCGAATGTCAGAGTTCCTAAAAGACTGTGCAGAGCGAATTATAATTTTAAAAATTGTCCACAGAAGAATAATTAACAGGTGAGTAAATTGAGGAGTTCATGCAAATATCAGTAAAAGGGCGTGTTGAAGATATTCTGCAAAACAAGATGTGAAGGTACATATACGAACATACTGAAAATCTTGGTACATAGCAAGTGTACCTTTGATGGACAGTCTGCTTAATTTTTCTTAAACACACACGTGGCCATAATGCCACTGAATCTTGGAAGGAATCTCAGAGATAATATCGTCCCAAAGTCCTACTCGATCAGGAACTGCATCTGTAAGATCTCTGGCAAGCTGGCCTCTGCATCTCTGCACCTAGTTGAGCGGTTCTGCCTATAGAGAATACACAGCCTTGCAAGGCAGCTTGACTTGTTAGGAAAGTCCCTTCCTCATGTCGTCCACAGTCTGCCTTCCGAGACCTTTCACTCATGGATTCTCGGATGGCTGCTCTGTATTGAGCCTGCCTGGAGGCGGCCCGCACCCCACAATGTGCATCATCCTCTGGACCAGCCTTCTTGAGAGTCCCAGGATCCATGAGGATCCGGGGAGACACAGCGGTGACATGGCAGGCCTTGCTTCCTGCAGGGAGGCTGGCGAGGGTCTAGGGTGGCTCTATGGTGGTCCACAGCTGTCTTCCCTGTAAGTGGTAGCAGCATCAGGACGGGGTGCCCCAGCCCCCCGGGTCAGGCTGTTTCCTACCAGGCACCCCCACTTGGTTCTCCTTTGTCTCGTCGCAGAGCATGGCTGGAGGTCCCTCCTGCTGGCCTCTGGAGTCTGAGTGCTCTGTCCTGGGCCCTGCTCCTTGGTGAGCAGAGGTGCAGGCCCGCAGGCCGTGGTTTCCCTGGAGCAGCTGCTCTGCGAATAGACCTGCTGAAACAGGCCTCACTGCAGCTCTGTGAAGGCAGGCCTCCCTCTGGGTATCTGAACGGCAGACCTTCCCCGGAGACCTGCTCTTCAAGTCCACTCCCACTCCTGTGCTTGAGTACTTTATTACTGTCTCAGACAAATATGTGGCATGTTCACTTATCCTTGTACCTTTCACATTTTTAAAAATCTTTTCTCTTTTCCTTCCCTCCTTTCTCTGTCTTTCCTTCTTTCCTTCCTTCATAGGAACCCACACTGAATTTTTTTTTTTTTTAACCATGCTAAAGGATATTTTTATTTTTTATTTTATTTTTTTTAATTTTATTTTATTTTTAAACTTTACATAATTGTATTAGTTTTGCCAAACACACTGAATTTTTTAAAAGCCTCCTTTTCCTGTCTGCCTGTGAACCTTCTCCCAGTGTGTATGATGTGCTGTTTGGGTGATCATACCTCCTGGGCCTTGATCCAGGCTTTTTTTGGTGGGCAGGGGTAGTCTTTAAGTGTTAGACTGGACAAGAACAGGGGACAGAATCTTCCCTCCAGGTTGACAACTATCCATTACTCAGTACTTTTGGAATTTAGTTGTTCATCTGTAAGTCGCCCTCCCTGTTCTTCATCTGGACCTCACAGCTGCCCTCCGGGTAGGAGGATCTTATCAGAGATTTTGTCAAATTTCTTACTGAAAGCATAGTACACTCTGCTTTTAACATGGTTAAAGAGGGGAGGCAGAGAATGTAAGCGGCTTTGGCCCTCCATGCTTTGTGTGATACAAGCAATTTCCAACTTAAAACGATTCAAATAAACAAATAGTTTCCATTTGGAATGTCAGGAAACTGGAGCAGTTTTATGAAGGTCTTGTAAAGCTATTATGCCTGGTCACAGTAACCATCTTATCCCGGAAAGTTTAAAACTCTGTTTTGCTGATACATCTGTTCCCTAAGCTATTGTGTGTGTGTGTGTGTTTATGTGTGTGTATGTATATCTGTATATATATACAGATATACATATGTGAATATATATATAATGCATGTGTAAAATGTATATAATGCATACAGCATTTGCTCTGATTGCCTGTTCTTCCTGGTAAGCTGGCTGGCCAGCTGTTGCTTGCTCTTGTATAACCTGGATCCCGGAGGCTCATTATTGGGCACCCATTTGGCCTCCCCCCCTTTTCTAGCTCCCATGGAGCTAATGGGGCAGGTGCGTCCACCTCCGTTTCCTGTCTGATGACACCTCCCCACCCCCACTCCCGCTTAGTGACTCCAGTGGCCCCTTTTAATAAAGGAGCAGAAAGAAGAACTTAGGCAGTTCTCTTAAGGCAATACCTGACTTTCAAACCGTTGCCTGAGAACATCTTGTTCCAGATGTCCGAAACTACAGACTCACCTGCCCTTTTCGCTGCTGTGGGGACAGGCATTCCCACCCTGTGGGTGTGCAAACCCTGGTCAAGTCGCAGAGTCACTGGCTGTAGTTACACCACAGCAGGCCCCGCAGAGGGACCAGGTGAGAGCTGGGAGGAAGGCTTTCCTGGGAGGCATGGAGAACCACCACATTCTGTGGGGAAAGTCAGGTGGAAAACAAGTGTACACCCACACTGGCTTCCTGGTGCCCCCAAATCCACCTCTCCCCACCCTCAGCCAGATACCGCACTCATGGACACACGTGAAGGCAAGAGGGGATGGTGGAGACGGTCAGAGATGTTTGGTTTGTGCCTCAGAACACTGATAAGAGGAACTAGCGCCTCTGTAACCTTAAGACTTTCTTGCCATGTGTTCTGAAAGTTACAAACTTAATTAACAAAAATCCCTCAAACCAGTGTGATGGGATGGGTGGGTGGGAGCCTCAAGGGGGAGGGGATGTATGTACATATAGAGCTGATTCACATTGTTTACAGCAGAAGCTAACACAACATTGAAAACCAGTTATATTCCAGTTAAAAAAAAAATTCCCTCGAATGTTTTACTCCCTTAAAGGTACACTCATTTTGCTCTTCTCTAGGAAGGCCACAGTCTCTTTGCTCAAATGGACATGAGTCTTTTTTTCAAGCATACAATGTACTTTCTTCTCTGTTTGCACAATGTATATTTGAATCATATCTCCAATTTATATGTTAAGATTGGATCCCCTCTAGATAAAAACAATGTTCTAAAAAGTGGAGGATAAGGAATCTTGGGTTGTATTTATGTATGAAAGAGAACCCAGCTGTGATCTGATTGGTTCTCCCTTGATTCATCTTACATATATTCATATAGTATAGTATCCTATCCTAATACGTTTAATATCATGTCATATTTCCAGGGTACAATGTCAGGTACTAATAAGAGCCAGGAAGAAAGATTAAAGAGTACATTTGTGACAGGGAGTGACTGGGAGGTGCTGTTTTATTTGGATGATTGGGGGAGGCTTCTTGAGGAGGTGATATTCGGGCAGGAACTTGAGGGATAAGACAGAGCAATCCAGGCTGCTGTCTGTGGCAAGAATGCTTTGGGCGTAGGGAAGAACTGACAGTGGAGGCCTTGTCAGGGCCTGTGGTCCTCCCAGTGGAGTGGCCGCCTGTCCCTCCTCACGGATGCTGCAGGCTCTCAGCTGTGTCCCCTGAGGGTCCCCTGCACACCACATGGGGGGCCTGAGGTGGGCTTGTTCAAAGAATCATGAGGAGTCAAGTGTGACTGGTGTCCTAGGCAGTGAGGTCAGAGAGGTAGTGGGGCCAGTTTTGAGTGAGACGCCACATCTTGTTTATTCATCTGTTGATGGATACTTGGGTTGTTTCCCCTTTGGGGCTGTTACGAATAGGGCTGTCATGGGGTTTGTGTAGGTTTTGTGTGGACCCATAGTTCCATTCCTTTTGAGTAAGTGTATAGGAATGAAGGGGCTTCCCAGGTGGCGCTCGTGGTAAGAAACCCTCCTGCCAATGCAGGAGACTTAAGAGACGTGGATTTGATCACTGCGTCAGGAAGATCCCCTGGAGGAGGGCGTGGCAACCCACTGCAGTATTTTTGCCTGAGAATTCTGTGGACAGAGGATCCTGGTGGGCTACGGTCCATGGGGTTGCACAGAGTTGGACACAAGGAAGGGACTTAGCACGCACACACAGGGATGAAACTGCTGGGGCACAGAGTGGCTCCGTGTTTAACTCTGTAGGAGCTCTGTCTTTTCCACTGCGGCTGAACCATTCTGCGTTCCTACCAGGACTGTGTGAGGGCCCCCACTTCCCTGCATCCTCACCAATGCTTGTGCTTGTCCGTCTTTTGTATTATAGCCATCATAGTGAATGTGAAGTGGTGTCTCACTGTGGTTCTGATTTGCATCCCCCTAATGACTAACAGTGTTCAGCATCTTTTCATGTACTTATTGACTATGTGCCAATAATCTTTTTGGAAATGTCTATTCAGATCTTTTGTTAATTTTTTATTTGTCTTTTTAGTGTTGAGTAGTAAGATTTATCTATGTTTTCTGGGCACAAATCCCTATTAGACATGATTCACAAATATTTTCTCCATTCTTTGGGTTGTCTTTTCAATCTTGAGAGTATCCTTTGAAGTTTCTAAATTTGATGGAGTCCAGTTTATCTATTTTTTTTCCTTTGGGTGCCTATGCCTTTGGTATCATATCTAAGAAATCATTTTCTAATACAAAGTCATGAATTTTTATAGTTTGTTTCTTCTTAGTTTTATGGTTTTAACTAGCATTTTTGGTTGTAAATAGCATTTTTCTATCCCTTTCTAATTTTATGTTGTATGTTCTCCTTTAGTATTCTTCACAAATAGACTAATCTACTGTCCCTCATTTGAAAAACATACCAAACCCCTTTTAAACTGTATAAATTAAGTGATCAAAAATGTTTTTTTCTACAATTAGTGATATCAATTATATATACTGTTTGTTGTACACAAAAATTTCCCTTTGTCTCCTAGTAGCTTCTTTCTCATTTCTTGAATAACTAAAAATTAGATACATCTTTGTTCATTTTTCTTTTCTAAAAGTTTTAAGTAAATAGAATTCAATGACTTTAATTTATATACTAAATAGATGAAATAAATTTTATTTGCTTATAAACATCTTTTTACAAATCATTAATTAGCATGTTATTCAAAATATGTTCCTGTCAATTCCATCTATTCATTTAACTCCTCTAAAATTGCTAAGCAGCATTTCTTTACCCCTACTCAGTTTTCATATGAGCTAGAAAACGTGCAATACTTTTCTTAAAAGTGAAAGTGAAAGTCGCTCAGTTGTGTCTGATTCTTTGCGACCCCATGGACTATACAGTCCATGGAATTCTTCAGGCCAGAATACTGGAGCAGGTAGCCTTTCCCTTCTCCACGGGCTCTTCCCAACCCAGGGACTGAACCTAGGTCTCCCGCATTGCCGGTGGATTCTTTACCAGCTGAGCCACCAGGGAAGCCCTTTCTTAGAATAGTACTTTATAATTTTTCTTATAAAAGTTTTACACACCAATTAAAAAAAAAACATTAAAACACAGATAAGAAGGAAACAGTACTTAATCTCCTGAAAACATACCACCTCCATCAGTGAGAAGGTTAGCTGAACTTGACTTCTGGTTACATTTTCACTCTTTCAGTTCAGTTCAGTCGCTCAGTCATGTCCGACTCTTCGTGACCCTATGGACTGCAGCATGCCAGGCCTCCCAGTCCATCACCAACTCCCAGAGTTTACTCAAACTCATGTCCATTGAGTCAGTAATGCCATCCAACCATCTCATTCTCTGTCGGCCCCTTCTCTTCCCGCCTTCAATCTTTCCCAGCATCAGGGTCTTTTCCAATGAGTCAGTTTCTTTGTGTCAGGTGGCCAAAGTATTGGAGTTTCAGCTTCAGCATCAGTCCTTCCAATGAATATTCAGGACTGATTTCCTTTAGGATGGACTGGTTGGATCTCCTTGCAGTCTAAGGGACTCTCAAGAGTCTTCTCCAACACCACAGTTCAAAAGCATCAATTCTTCGGCACCCAGCTTTCTTTATAGTCCAACTCTCACATCCATACATGACTACTGGAAAAACCATAGCTTTGACTAGACAGACCTTTGTTTCACTCTATAACCTCAAAGAACCCCAAGAACGAAGAACAATGTCTTTGGGTGTTTGGTTTTTTTTTTTAACTGAAAGTCTGCAGACAGCCGATTTTTGTTCCTCAAGTCTGAAGTCCTTGCCACCATTGTTTCTTCATGGCAGGTTCCACTCCTTTCTCCTCTTTATGGGCCACCCACCGTATGCGATTCGGGAAGTGAACATAAACAAGTTCTGCAGGATCATCAGTGAGTTTGCACTGGAGTACCGAACCACCAGGGAGAGAGTTCTGCAGCAGAAACAGAAACGGGCCAACCACAGAGAGAGAAACAAGACCCGGGGGAAGATGATCACTGATGTAAGTTTCATGAAGTCAGTTTCTTTACGTCATTTATTCTGAATGTCTGATCAACCATAGAACCTCTCCACAGTTTAGAGGCTGCACTTTTCTCTTTTTTTGATTGTGAAAAAAATTTGCCTCTTTTAAAAGATGCTCTTAAACTGTCCCTCTACCACTTCGGTGAAAATCTGAAATATAACAAACTTCAAACTAAGTTGTAAATTAAGGAGGGGTGGCTGGTGGAGGAACTTTAACCTACCATACAAAGTAATTAACTTGGTGGGCTGTGTGATGCTGCTGCTGCTGCTGCTAAGTCGCTTCAGTTGTGTGCGACCCCATAGACGGCAGCCAACCAGGCTCCCCCGTCCCTGGGATTCTCCAGGCAAGAACACTGGAGTGGGTTGCCAGTTCCTTCTCCAATGCATGAAGGTGAAAAGTGAAAGTCAAGTCGCTCAGTCGTGTCCGACTCTAAGCGACCCCATGGACGGCAGCCCACCAGGCTCCTCCACCCATGGGATTTTCCAGGCAAGAGTACTGCTAATGACGTTGAATACTTGATTCCATTTTCAACCTTTGTGAAGTGACTAGAATTGAAAGAGGAGAAGAAAAAGTCTAAAAGATAATGACACCAGAGGAAGACAAAGGTTCTGATTTGAGAATTGATATAGGATTTTAATAATCAGGATAATATTACATAATCAATCAGTTGACACATGGACCACCCATTCTAGGCATTTGAATGGAGAAATAACTGATGTGGTTGCTCAAAGACATAATCTTAAGGGCTCTTGGCAGTCCCTTGAGTTAGAAGATAGGAGAGCCCAGAGGACAGTGAATTTAGCAGGAGTCTCTGATGGCCCCTTGGGGAGCCCTGCACACTTGCATGCCTCCCCAGCCCCTGGGCTTGTCCTGCATCTCTTCCACCTCAGCACCGAGCCCACACACACCGTGGACGCCGTGTGGAGGGCAAAGTGCTGTGTGAAGATGCCAGAGACAAAGACACACAGCGCAGGTGCCTCTTGCTGCTGGGCCTTGATGAAACGTGTTCATTCACTTCAGTCATGTCTGAGTCCTTGCGACTGCACGGACTGTGGCCTGCTAGGCTCCGCCCCTCTTTATACCTATCTGAGAAGCACAGTACCCCTCAGATCCAGGGAACAGAGTAGGTAAAGGATTAAGACACAAGGAGTGACCTCATCATGGGGGTTGCAAGCCTCTGCTGAACCCAAGTTAGGCAGGTTTCTCTGGGGAGGAATATGCTCAGTTAAGAAGACCTCACTGAGGCTGCCTTCTGTGCCCATGGTGGTCAATCATCTTGTAAGACATATAATAGGAAATATGATTGCTAGTCATATTCCTGAGGGGTGTGACCTTCTCAGATGAATTATCTTAGAAATTGTGTTTCAATTTTAAGGCATTATGAAGGAGAACCAGGGACTAGTCTCCTTACCATTAACCCTACACTTGATCCTTTTTTTCCTTGGAATTTGCTGAATCCTTAGGGAGTGCCCAGATCACATTTCTGCAGAAGGGACCCTTTCTACAGATTGTTCTGAAGACCAGTGCCATCAGCTGAGTGTTCCATGTCCTCTCCTAAAATCTGGGTTCAATTGGATCTTCAGCTTCCTGGAAAGACAGTGAATCAAGAAGCAAACTGAACCCACTTGGGCAAACTGTGGCCTACATTTCATTCCAAAGTATTATTTTTAAAAGTTTAAAAAGGGAAGTGCTTATGTTTGTGACAATGAGACACATTGGAGTGTGAAAAATACAAACTCAATATGCTTATAGTTACGAAAACACATCAGAATTTCTTGCCAAATTCTTGAGATTTTTTTTTTTTTTTTACAGATCCCACTAATTTTTAAATTGTGTCCTTTTCTGAAAATATTCAGTCCTCCTATTTATAAACAGGGGTAAATGTTTCTAGGATTGGATTCAAAACTATTTAAATTTGCATTGAAATCTGGACAGCACAGGTTTCTTCAGGGTTCACCCTCAAGGTGGCCCTTGTTTTTGATGGTACGAGTGGCACCATTCATGTAGAAAGATTGCCATCTGCTGGAAGATTAGGGTATTGTCACTCGACGCAAAGTACGCAGCTTCAGGTTTTTCCAGCTCTCAGTTAAGCATCCATTGTGTGCCCACCAATCCTAGGAAGATGTGAGTACAGTAGCAGAGAAACTTGTACCCCACGGGTGTCATGATCCGGGTAGAAAACGACATATGCACGACTGAAGACAAAAGCAGGCAATAGAGAGTCGCAGAGCCCCTGAGCATCAGAGCTGGGAGTGACTTTTAGAGAAAACTGTGGGAAGTCATTTTTAATATAGATGCTGAATAATGAGGATGGAAGTGGTTGCAATTAGACAGAGAAGACTTTAGGAAAACCATCATTTTATGAGGCACAGAGAAGTCTGGGTAAAATCTAAAGACCCCGCATTCACAGTCAGCCCCACACCTGTTCTCACGTGCCCGTCCGTCCCCACTCTTCTTTCTCTATTTCTGAATGTGCAGAAGGCCTCCTTTCTTACTCTCCAGGAGTCCTGCCATGTAAGGATCCGTGAGAACTTAGCTCAAGCCTTTTCCCCTGTGTCCTAAACTAGTTCCAGGCAACACGGGGCATAGACAAGACAGCACAAGGCAACTGTGGCCCTTTCTGCCTCCATCACACCCTGGACGGGCAGTGAGAACGTAGGCTGTCCATCCCAGGACGCTTACAGCCCTGCTGAGGGCCGTGGTCCTCCTGGGTGAGACCTTGAATCTCCTCCAACCCCAGCTTCCTCTTCTGTGAAAAGCAAACGCTAGTGACTGGTGGGTATTGAGAGGGCTGGAGGTAAGCACGTGTGCTAATCACTGGGACAACGCCAACTCTCCAGTTAAGGAAGCTCTAAGATTTACAAAAAAAAAAAAAAAGTCGTCTCTCATCACAAGGCTGATTGCCTGGAGGCAGTGTAGAACTGGAAGCATTTTGTCATTTCGGCTCCCAAAAGTTTAGTCAGTTCTCAAAAACCTGCGTCTAATTTGCCGTCCTGGCTTGTAACCTCAGTGGAAACACAAGTTAAATTAAGGGTGTGTCTGGTTTAGAATTAAGAAATTGACATGACTTTCATCCTCAATTTATTTTTGGAAAAGGAATATTTTATTTGGTTACTTAAAGCAGTTTGGCTGGTGATAATTAAAAGAATGGCGTGTCAGTTCAGACAGCCTCCATGAGGGACAGGTAAGATCTTAAAAATCGTTTGACGTTTCTGAGGAAAGAGTCAGGGGACCCGTCCTGCCCAGGCATTGGTCCCGCTTGTTCTGAGTGGCCTGTGTGTAGACGGGTTCAGGGGGATCCAGACCTGGCAGCCTGGGCAAGGAGAGGCTCAGCACCGGAGGGAGAGGAGGGGACACAGTGGATGGATGGAGACAGGCAGAGGGAGGTCCTGATGGCTGGCAGGCGGTGCTGGGTTCCCTGGGACATGGCCAGCCCAGTGACCAGCCAGCTGACCATGGTCAGCCCATGGCCAGACCACAGAGGTCTTTAACGGTTAGGGGACCAGGTGAACCAGTTTTTGTCCTCCTAGGCAGCCTCAGGAAATTGGCCTGACCTTGGTCAAGACTGGTCTTGGGACTCTCAGAGAGTGTCCAGACAGGAGGGCTATGCAGGCAGGACTCGGCAACTCACATCAAGAAGGGTATCCCCGCTTGCGGCGGCTGAGTCCTTTTATTGGAATTTGATGTGGCATTGAGATGATCTCATCTTTGCTGACTTCTGTGCCTTCTGAGCATCCCTTCTGTCTTTCCCATCCTGTCCTGTCCTCTCGAGTAGACTGACGAAGAAGACGAAGTTGAGGTAGGATGTTTATAAACATGGAGAATGCCACGCGTGACCCTCCCAAGTGTGCCATAGAATCTAACCTGACGTGAGCGGCATAACATGCCAGCCCTGTTCAGTGCATTAAACCTCGCATGACTGTTTTCTGCTGGGTTTCCGTGTGATCACTAACCTCCTTACTGGGTTCTCGTGGTGTGTGTCCCAGGGACTGACTGAAGGGAAACTGCACTTTCCCAGCTGTCCCCGAGTCCCAGGCCCTGTCAAGGGTGGCAGGGTCAGCCAATCTCTTCCTCCCGCTGGACAGATGGACGAGGGGTGGGACGGGTGGTGGCTCCTTCCCTGACCCTGGTGCAGATGCCAGAGCCAGAGGCCAGGGCAGGGCTGCCCAGACCAAGGATGAGGAAGGAGCCACGCAGATGGTACGAGCCACGACTGTGCCCTGGGCTTCAGCACCAGGGCTGAGAGAGTGGGTAAAAAGAGGAAGCCAGGGATGGATGGAGCTGCTCTTTGCAAGTGTTATTCTAGCGGACTCTTTATTTTTCAACCAGATGTTTGGCTGTGTGTGCATATGGCCCGATAGTCTAGCATACCTCTTATAAAACATACACTCTATCTTTGTTTAGCCTAGAATTAGAGAATCTCATCATGGGAGTGTAATGCTTGTGAAAACAACTACATTTTTGACACAACGAGAAGGAAGTAAGTGTTGCCAGACACCAGTTTCAGCACGGATTTCTGGGCCATGTTCTGATCTGGGCCCTGAATCAAACTCTTTTGGGGCCTTTGGCAAATCCCTCCATCTTGGAAGGCCTCAGTTTCCTTCTCTGTAAAGCGAGGGGGACAAGATTCTGCACCTGAATCCCAGTTTTAAAATTCTACCATAATAAGTGATCCATACAAATGCTTTAACTGCTTTCTGGCACCACATTTGAAAAAATAAATCACACTGTATCTGATTAACAGGCATGTTTCAATACTCACATCCAGCCTTTGGTGTTAGATTTGGTTTCTGAGTTCTTCCCAGAGTTGCAGTCCATCGCCCCTTGCCGGCTTCCCCTTAGGGAATCTGCAGTGAGCCGGGAGACACATTACAGTAGAGGGATGGGTGTGGTCCTTCTGGGACCAAGGTTTCTCTTTCTGATAAGGGAACTTGCCCCACATGCAGCCGTCTGTCATCAGTTCATTGACGCCCTCACTGACTGCCATCACTAATGCATCTGCCAAATGCTCGTAAAGAAAAATAGAGAGAGACAGAGAAGGCTTTCCTCAGCTGGAGGTTTGCTGAGCTTGAGTTGGTTTGGGGGGCGTCACCTCATGCCGTAACCCCCTTGCTATTGCAGTCTGGCAAGTTCTCTGGCGGTTCCCCAGCGCCCCTGAGCCAGCCGCAGGGCCTGAGCTACGCGGAGGATGCTGCTGAGCACGAGAACATGAAGGCTGTGCTGAAGACCTCGTCCCCTGCCGTGGAGGACGCCACCCCGGCGCTGGGCGTCCGCACCCGCAGCCGTGCGAGCCGAGGTAACGCCGTCTTCCGGGGTGGCGCCCGTGGTGTCGGGTCCCCCTACAGGGTCCAGGTAGCTGTGTGTCTGTCCGGGCAGTGGGTGGTCCACTCCCCGGGGCTCTCTATACTGACGTCATCACACTTTCCTTCACTCTCACCTTTGTGATCTGCCTTTGTAGCTTCATTTTGGAAACCAGCAACTTTCCCCAAAGCACAGCTTAGTTCACACAGGAGGCATGAGTACTGTGAACGAACCCTTGTGGCTTAAAGCTGAGATCAGCAGGACTTCCCTGGTGGTCCAGTGGCTAAGACTCTGTGCTCCCAGTGCAAGGGGCCTGGCTCAGTCCCTGGTCAGGGAACTGGTTCCCACATGCCACAACTAAGAGTTCACAGCCAAATAAAGACAAATATTTTTTAAAAACAACCAGAGATCAGCAAACTATGTCCTCCAAGCCAAATTGAGCTGGCCACTTACGCTTGGAAGTAAGGTCTTAGTGGAACACAGTCACCTTCCATCTGTGTATATGTGCCGTTTACGCTGCTTTTGCACTGCAGGGCAAAGTCGAGGGGTTGCGACAGAGACTGCTGGGACCGTGGAACCTAATGTTTCTCCTCTTGGGCAGCGTACAGAAAAAGGTTGCTGACCCTTGAATTAAAATGCTGTCCCTTTTTGCCTTTTAAATTCTTGGAGCAGAGAGGAAACTCAGCTTCAAGATGGTAAAGACAGATAAGAGTTTCCAAGTTTGTTTCATAAGTTGGAAAGGATTTTTAACTTGGATTAAGAATTAAGATGTCTTTCGCATCTGAGAGTGCTTCCCCGTGTTCCCCTGGTCTGGGCTGATGCCACATTTACCTTCCTAAGTTCCTCGCTGCCTGCAGGGTCCAGCCCATGCTATTCGTGTGGTATGCTGAGGTCCCCTGGGGTCCGGTCCCCGCCTGGCCCCCACACTTGGTTTTCACTTGGTCCCACGGGGTGTGCATCACCCTACTCTGCACACCCTGTGTCTCCCTGCGGCCCCACCATGGCTCCTGCTGGCCCCTCTCCTCTGCCTGTCCTGTCACCGCCAGAGTCCACCTCCTCCACGCTCTCCACCTCACCACGCACTCCTGAGACCCCAGGTTAGGTCTCAGGAACTTCCAAACTTTATAACTAAAGAGGATGAACTCCTGGAGGATGGACTTTGTCCTCTTGGTGTTTGCTTAGCACATACTGTTGACACAGACTAGAGGAAGCCATGTATTTATTGCCCAAATTGAAATGCTTTAGAGTGTAAAAGTGGGAACAGTGACAGACTTGATTTTCTTGGGCTCCAAAAATCACTGCAGACATTGACTGCAGTCCTGAAATTAAAAGAGTCTTGCTCCTTGGAAGAAAAGCTATGACAAACCTAGACAGCATATTAAAAAGCAGAGACATCAGTTTGCCAACAAAGGTCCATATAGTGAAAGCCATGGTTTTCCCAGTAGTCATGTACATATGTGAGAGTTGGACCATGAAGAAGGCTGAGCGCTGAAGAATTGATGCTTTTGAATTGTGATGCTGAAAGAGACTCTTTAGAGTCCCTTGGACTGCAAGGAGATCCAACCAGTCCATCCTAAAGGAAATCAGTCCTGAATGTTCATTGGAAGGACTGATGCTGAAGCTGAAATTCCAATACTTTGGCACCTGATGAGAAGAACTGACTCATTTGAAAAGACCCTGATGCTGGGAAAGATTGAAGGTGGGAGGAGAAGGGGCCGACAGAGGATGAGATGGTTGGATGGCATCACTGACTCAATGGACATGAATTTGAGGAAGCTCCTGGAGTTGGTGATGGACAGGGAAGCCTGGGTTTCATGCTGCAGTCCATGGGGTGTCTCAAAGAGTTGGACATAACTGAGCAACTGAATTGACTGACAGTGTCCCTGAATTTAGTTCCTTCTCCCCTTCTTAATGCTGGACCTTTCACGGGGCTTTTTCTTTGATAGACAGCTAAGAATATGCTGGAAGAAGGGATGCCTGCCTCCACCCTTCCCCATTATCCTGACTGAGACACAGATGATAAATAGAGCAGTCAGCCCGTGTGCTACAATCTAAATTCCAGACTAGACCCCAGATACATGCAGGTGTTACTGTTCACATCAAAGCATCAGAGATTAGGTTCTCTGTGATTTGGTCTTTCTGACCCCTCTGATTCTCAGGTAGTGTTTGATGTGGAATTAGGAAAAGAAAATAACTTACGATTTGGCAAGGCACAGGCAATCTTTTGGTGAGCAAAAGCAGACAGATGCAACTGTGACAGACCACAGCCCTGAGTACTTGGTGTGGGACATTCTGATTGTTTGGTTTTCTATGTGGAAAGAAAGGTGCCCTCTTCTTGGCCAGTGCTGGCTATAAAAGGCCTCCATTTCTCAGATCAATTAAGAAGTGACAGGAGAGAAAGAGTATGTAAACAAGAAAGAATGTAAGAGGAGAGAAGAAAGTTGGTGAGGTCAGAAGGTGAAGAAAATAATACCATTAAATGATGAGCAGTAGAGACTGTCAGTCTAGACAAAGCGTAAAGCAAGGATAAGAATAAAATAAAACAGCTTTGCACTGTTGGGTGTGAGGTTGGGAATCACTGGCTCCCAAAAGGCCTAGGGCCTCCTATGCATGAGTCTGCCTGTGCCCCAGCAGCTCTTGTAGGCTTTGTCTCCTAGGCTAACCGTGGCCACCAGGAGATCAAAGGCAGCATGAGCACCTGCACTGCAGTGACTCCAGCCATCATGAGTCGAACTGCGGTGCCTTCGTTGCTGCAGGTTGGTGCAATGAAAGCCACCCTGGAAGGTGGAGTCCAATATCGCTGTGCTGTGTGCTTAGTCACTTAGTCGTGTCTGCCTCTTTGCGACCCCGAGGACTGTAGCCTGCCAGGTTCCCCTGTCCATGGGGAGTCTCCACGCAAGAATCCTGGAGTGGGTTGCCATGCTGTCCTCCAGAGTATCTTCCCAACCCAGGGATCAAACCCAGGTCTCTTTATAATGGAACATAATTTGCTGTTGTTCAGTCACTGTCATGTCCAACTCTTAGCCACCCCCATGGACTGCAGCACACCAGGCTTCCCTGTCCTTCACCATCTCTAGGAGTTTGCTCAAACTCATGTCCATGGAGTCAGTGATGCCATCCAACCATCTTGTCTTCTGTGGTCGCTTCTCCTTCTGCCTTCCATCTTTCCCAGCATGAGGGACTTTGGTAATGAGTCAGCTCTTTGCATCAGGTGGCCAAAGTATTGGAACTTCAGCTTCAGCATCAGTCCTTCCAATGAATATTCAGGGTTGATTTCCTTTAGGATTGACTGGTTTGATCTCCTTGCAATGGAACATAATGGGTTGTGCTAATTTGAAAAGAGAAAACCCTTCCATAGTGGAAAGGACAAAAAGAAAAAGATATTGCTGGCTTTGTGCAATGTGGGTTCATTTTCACTAACTGATGAAAAGGACTAGAAAGGAAAGTGGTTCAGTCTCTCTGTACTTGCAGAGACTTCTGCTTCCAGGTGGCTTGTCACAGGGAGTAGCAAGTCACCACCCCTGCTACTGTAAACTAGAAACTATAATAAAATAACAAAAACTTTCCTTCAGAATACATCAGAGAACTATGAAAGGAGAGAGAACTAGACAAACTAGAATTCTGGGTGAGCTGAGGGCACCTCTCTGAGAGCATTCACCTTGTCTGGGCCCAGGCTGAGAGTTAGATTTGCTGTGAGCAGAGTAACTTTAATAGTGAAGAGAATCCAGCGGAACTTTCAGTAGTCATGTGAGCTGGCATAAGAGGATGGAGCTAGAGAAGCTTCAAATGCAGACAGTTTTCTTCATGGGACATTTGCTAAGTACTGGGGCAGTCTGGGGAGGTGGGGAGTGGGAGGCTGTGTCAGAAAGGCTGTAGAAATTTTCCTGCAGTCTTGAAGTTCTGAGGAAACAAAGACAATTTAGAGTAAGCACCTTCAACACATGCATACAGATAGTTAAAGACAGAGATGGACTGATTCTCAACGAAAACTGCTATTTGGCCCCAATCCTGCTCAGTCCTCCTGGGTGGCTCAGTGGTAAAGAACCCACCTGCCAATGCAAGAGACACGGGTTTGATCCCTGGGTCGGGAAGATCCCCTGGAGAAGAAAATGGCAACCCACTCTAGTATTCTTGCTGGGAAATGCTGTGGACAAAAGGAGCCTGGTGAGCTACAGTCCATGGGGTCACAAAAAGAGTCAGACATGACTGAGCGACTAACACAAGAACTGCTCAGACCTTCACTATGTCTGCTTAACAGAAAGGGTAAAGACTAGGGGGGAATGACACTGACTTCAGACTCTGCATTCTTTTCTACACAAAGTACAGTCCATAGTCAAAATTAAGAGCCAGGAAAACAGAAAGTGTGACCAAGAAGAAGAAAAGTAGACTAGAGCAGCAGATCCCCAGGTGATCCAGATGTTGAAATTTGCAGTCAAATTTAGCCATTTATAGTTGTTAAAAAAAATAAAGGAAAATAGAGACAGATTGATCAAAAGTTTGAAATTTATTTAAAAGAATCAACTGGAAATTCTAGAACCAAAAAGAAGATATCTGATATGATTAACTGATATGATGGGTTTAACAGCAGAGTGGTACCCGCAAAAGAGGTTGGTGAATTCAAACAAAATAGATTAGTAGAAAGTAAGCAAACTGAAGCATGGTGAGAAAGAATGAACGGAACGAAATGTAAGAGATCAGCGAAGTGGGATGAAGTGAGAATCACCCAGTCATGTCTGACTCTTTGTGACCCTGTGGACTGTAGCCTGCCAGGCTCCTCTGTCCATGGAATTCTCCAGGTCAGAATACCGGAGTGGGTACCCATTCCCTTCTTTAGGGAATCTTCCTGACCCAGGGATCTAACCCAGATCTCCTGCATTTCAGGCAGATTCTTTACCAGAAGAGATAGGTGGGACACAGTCAAATGGTCTAACATATGTGTAACTGGAATATCAGAAAGAAAAAATGGTAAGAAGTAATAATTGAAATAATGGGTGAGAATTTTCCAAAGGCTCATGATAGATAGCAATCCACATATTTTAGAGAGGTGGCAAGGCCAGGGAGGGTGGTCCAGTGGTTAAGGATCCGCCTTCCAATGCAGGGGGCATGGGTTAGATACCTGGTCAAGGAACTGAGATCCCACCTGCCTCGGAGCAGCCCTTGCACCACAACGGGGGGAGCCTGTGTGCCGCAAGTACTGAGCCCTGTGCTGTAGAGCTCATGCTGTGCGACAGGGGAAGTCAGCATGCCACAAAGCAAAGACAAATACTTAAAGAGGAAAACAACAAATCCAAGGAGAGGAAATACTAAGAAAACCCTACCTAGGCATACACAGACAAACTTCCAAGACCCAAAGAGAAAGATAGCATCTTCAAAACAGCCAGAGCGAAGAGTGTGCTCTCTGAGAAGCAACAGTAAGAATGATAACTCACTGTTAGCTGAAACTATGAAAGTCAGAAGAAAGTGGAATGGCAGCTTTAAAACTGCCGAAGAAAAAAAGAAGTTTCTAACCCGTTATAAATCTATACCCAGGGAAACTCTTTTAGAAATGTAGGTAGATGTTTATTACAGTGATATAATATCTATTTGGATATAATTTTTTTCATTTTAGACCATTTCTTTGTTAGATTTTTAAGGGAAAAATTAGTTGCAGTGTGTTTTTTCAAACTACAATTTGCATATTTTTAAAAAAATGAAGTCCAATTAAAATGACATGGTACTATCATGGTCTGTAATGTTTTATCTGCTCCACCATATCTTTCTCTATTTGCATATATTATATATGATAAGTTACACAGACATCTCAGTATATATCAATGTCTGGCTAGCACCTGGGAGACCCTGGGGAGCCCCCTTGGAGTCTAAGGTATGGGCGGTGTTCTCCTGTGGCTGTATGTGTGTGCACAAGTCCCAGAAAGGGAAGCATGTACACAACCAAGAACGGGCTTCACTGGGAATCGGGCAGTGAGGAAAGTAACCAAGAGGAGAGGAGACGAGGAAGCAGAACCGAGACTGAGGTCATGAGAGAATGATAGCATCACAGAACTGAGTCTGATGGTCCTGGACAGATGGCCACATACTCCTTGTGGGCATCTCCTGACATGTCACGGTGCAAGCAGTTCCCCAAGAGCGTGTAAGATGGACATATAGGTAGTTCTCAGTGGAAAGATCAGATGATGCCTTCATTTCCGGCTCATTTCAGGAGCCAGTTAGTTATATTGCATTATGAGCAAAGACAATTGCCTGAGCTTTGTGTGTTTGGGGAAGGGTAGCTTGGCATTTCAAAATGGGGCACTGAATTTTAAATCAATAGAGAAAAGGGAAAAAAGGAAATTGCTGGGTAAAATGCAATTGTTCTGTTGATGGCTTTGTTGTGAGGAGGGCTGTGGTTTAGAGGCTCTGCTGAGCCCCGTCTGAGAGCTCTGCTGCCGTGAGGACTCTTGCCTTTGATTAGAACACCTAGACCAGCCTGAGAATACAGAAAAATTTATCAATTTCAAAAATTAATTTCTGAGAAGAACATATTTTTAGAGGGTTTTATGATGCTGAAAACACTAACCTTCCGATGGAAACAAGTAGATCAGTTGCCATTAGGTATAAGCAGAAAAAGTAAAAATGTCCTGATTTTCTAAATCCCAATGTTGTAAGTATGCTCTTACTCGTAAAACAAAGCACTTTTTTAAAATGACCACAACAAAAGCCTTGTTCGCGGAAAACATCATTGTCCTATGGCCTCAGTTCTCAAATACATGCAAGTGGTCAAACACTGGAATCCTGGTTCTCGTTTGCAAAGTACGAATTATTTGTGTGTTTAATTTAGTCATCTGAATTTTACTAGCAGAAATTATGACTAAATTATAGAATATTACATATTTTCAGTCTATAAAATGTACAGTCTATTGAGCTGTGATCAACAGTTCCCTACAATTTCCATTAATATCCAAATACCAAAGTTTTGAAAAATTAGTATAGAACTCAAAATTTAAGATAAATATTTACTAACATTTTTTCCCTGTAGTTTGAGAAAAGCTGACTATTCTTCAGCTTTAACTGGATCTTGGTCAAGATCAGGGTACCTGTGTTCCACAAACACAGAGTCTGAGAACACTCACTTGCAGGCTCTTTATTATGAAGAGAAGTGTAAGCAGAGGAAATTCACAATATTGAGCACATTGTACATTTATTTTTCTTACAGAAGCATATTTCCCATCTTAGAGAAGAGATTTCACAAAGAAGTTGATGAGTCACAAAGTTCATTTTTAATGAATCAAAATAGCATTCGTTTCTAAGTGTTTAATATGATTTGAGAACCTATGTTTTTGTGGTACTTTCTTCTTGCTGGTCTAGAGGCAGGTGCTTTCATGTCAGACTGGGCCTGTCCTAACATATAGCTATAAACACATTTTTTTTTTTCTGGCCAGGAAGCAGATAAATGTACCAAAGAAAATGTTGTTTGGGAACTTCCTTGGTAGTTAAAGAAGTTGGTTAGGACTCTGCACTCCCAATGCAGGGGGCCCGGGTTCGATCCCTGGTCAGAAAACTAGATCTCTCGTGCTGCAACTAAAGCCTGGTGCAACCAAATAAATTTTGAAAAGTAGACAATATGTGTTATCTCCGCTTTCCTAATGGGAGAGGGCAATCCTGTTATGATTTTTAAAGGCTAAGTAATCCAAAAAAAAAAAAAAAAAAAGATGAACCCATATGTTACAAAATCCATTGACTTTTATTTAACTGAATGAGAAGTTAGGGTTAGTTGACGTACACTGCTGCTGCTGCTGCTGCTAAGTCACTTCAGTCGTGTCTGACTCTGTGCGACCCCATAGACGGCAGCCCACCAGGCTCCCCCATCCCTGGGATTCTCCAGGCAAGAACACTGGAGTGGGTTGCCATTTCCTCCTCCAGTGCATGAAAGTGAAAATTCAAAGTGAAGTTGCTCAGTCATGTCTGACTCCTAGCGACCCCATGGACTGCCCCCTACAAGGCTCCTCCATCCATGGGATTTGCCAGGCAAGAGTACTGAAGTGGGTTGCCATTGCCTTCTCCTGACATACACTAGGCACACTCAACCAGAGATAGACAGCTGAAACGTAACAAACATCTCCGGACATTTCCGGAGTGCATCACTGGGTATCTGTGATGTGTAGGGCACCATGTCGCATCGGGAGTCTACCCTCCCCCCACCCCCATGACCACAGGACCTGGCAGGTGGAGACATACCCAGAACAGTGAGAGATGGGGACACAGCTGTGTGACAGAGTATGGCATAACGTGCCACTGGCGTGGGTTCTTGGGAGGCCAGAGCCCGGAGGGTGACGGTCCCAGGTCACTGCGGTGCCCCTGCAGTGGGGACGGGTGAGCTCCCTGTATCCGCCAGGTTCCGCCCTGACTCGGCTCCACTGGGCTCTGTTGCTGACGGGCTTTGCTGTGTTCTCCTCTCTGAGTACCTCGTGCTCTCTGGTTGTTTGATTCTTCAGGATCCGCTAGTTCCTGGACTATGGGCATGGATGACTCGCCTAATGTCACGGATGATGCAGCTGATGAGATCATGGACCGCATCGTCAAGTCGGCCACCCAAGTGCCCAGTCAGCGAGTGGTGCCGCGGGAGAGGAAGCGTTCCCGCGCCAACCGGAAGTCTCGTAAGTGCCTCGGAGTTAGGTCGCCAGACTCGGCCTCCTGGGAGCTGCCTCCTGGCTCTCTATGACCCTATGACTCAGAGGTGGGATTTAGTGAATTGTCCGTGGTGCCCGGAGGGCCCACGTGTGGTCTTCAACGAAAGGATTTTGTGGTGGACCGTCAGCACTGGCCACTGGGGAAGGAGGTGTGCCGCAGCCGCCTGTCCACGGTATTCGCCATGTCTGGTCAGGCCTCCCCTGGTTCACACGTTGTCCCCAGGAAGGTCTGAAAGGGGACACTGAAAGACATTTCAGTGTCTTTGGTGTGCAGGGATGGATACACTGGGCCAGTTGCCAAGTACTGCCCTGAGGGCTTTGCTGGGGCCCTATTTCTTCCCCTCGCCCAGCATCAGGGACCACTTTCTGGGCTGGAGACTATTCCCCAGTGGTTCACTGCTGCCCGTGAACATGCTGAAGGTGAGCCCAGAGGTGGCAGGTGATTTTACGGTCATTAGGATGCTTAAGATCACTCATGTTAGCCTACGTTGATCAGGCTTTTTTTTTCAATTGCCTGCCAAATAGAGGATATTTCCTGCTCCCTGTTACCTGCTCCTACCCACTGAATGACAGGTGTGGAGCCGCCTCCGTGGGCACCAAGCTGAGTCTCACAGGGACGGCTCACTTCAAGAAGCAGGTTCTCTGAATCCTTTGACATGGCCATGGTCCTCCTGTGTTTCAGAAGAGAGCTTACCGCCCCAAGCCTTGGCCTGCTACTGGTCACTCAAGAGACAGCTTGAGTCTCCACCAGCTCAGCCTCCAGGAATGCTGACTAGGACAGGGATTTCTGATGTTTCATAAAAAGGATGCCTGTTTGCCTCCCCTTGTCTTAGCTTCCAGAGTGAAAAGAGAGTGCCTCTCAGGAGTCAAGAGTTCAGTAAGAACTCAAACTCAGAGCCCCCCCATGCAGTGCCACCCTGCACTCATGGGGGGTGGCTGCATTTTGGGCTGCATACTGTGGACGCCCTGGTTCTGTTTGTCCCGTTGTCATGCATGTTTCCAGGGTAAAGAATACTAAACCGAATTGCCACAGACTCTCAGACCCTGCCCCTTTTATATCATTGCCTTTAGATTCTAGGGGACATTTTCTCCAGAAAAAGTAGGTTCCACTCAACACCACTTGCAGGGAGAAGCAGAGCCTCTCAAATTACAGAACTTGGGGGTTGGGGGCTGTGGTTCTCAGTCGGTGAGATAGGAGGCTGGTTTTGCCACACTCCTTAGAGGAGGTCCATCCTGATGGTACACGCTTCAAGTACCTTCTTGAGTTGTGGTTCTCAACCGTGGGTGCACAGTAGAACCTTCTGCAGAGCTTTAAAAACCCCCGGTGTCTAGGCCAGACTCAAGCCGACCACCGGAGAGCCTGTGCGGTGGGGTCCTCCCCGCGCCCCCGGGTGGTTGGTGTCACTGGAAGGACTCTTGTTCCACTCTGTGCGGCCTCTGCCGCACTCCCTCCATTTTTAAAATAGAAACGTATCGTTCAGGGGGACTTTTTACATCTGGAAGAATATGTTTGTGGGCTCCAACATCGCTGTCTTTACGTTTTCCAACATTTCCTGGCACTGCTTTGCCATCCTCCTGGTGCTCCCATGTGAAAACTTGACTAGGGGCTTGCGACTTAAAGTTGTTCCTCAGACAACATGAGCATCTCTTGGAGGCTGGTTAGAAACACACGTTCACAGGGACCTCTCCAGGGCAGCTGATTCAGAACCTGCATTTAACAAGATCCCCAGGGGACCTGAGCACAGTAAGGCGGAGGTGGCCCTGGGATACGAGGCCAAGACGGAATTGCAGGGTCCCCAGATGTGCACGTCTTGGGGGGCAGACTCTTCTCCAGAAGCTCACCCTTACTCTCTCCACACTGTGTGCTCCAGGCCAGGCCAGCATGTGCCTTTTCTGAAGAGTGTGAATAGCATTCTTTATGTTTTGACTCACTTTCTTTCT
This sequence comes from Bos taurus, assembly GCF_002263795.3. Classification (NCBI taxonomy): domain Eukaryota; kingdom Metazoa; phylum Chordata; class Mammalia; order Artiodactyla; family Bovidae; genus Bos; species Bos taurus. The sequence goes on along the minus strand of NC_037351.1, from coordinate 20,347,749 downwards.
GCATACTGGGAAGGTCTAGCCTCTTGTGGTTTGTGTCTCTTCTGTTACGTATGGCTTATCTACATCATTTGCATATTTTTCTCTTGCTGTTTTCATAATCAGAAATCTTTTTCTTAAATAGCTTTTTTAAAAAAATTAAATTTATGAAAGGTTTTTGGGGTCTTAAGTAGATTATCCTCAGTATCTGTCCTTTATTGAAAGTGCAAGTTGCTCAGTCATGTCTCATTCTGACTCTTTGTGACCCCATTGACTGTAGCCCGCCAGGCTCCTCTGTCCATGGAATTCTCCAGGCCAGAATGCTGGAGTGGGTTGCCGTTCCCTTCTCCAGGGGATCTTCCCAACACAGGGATCGAACTCAGGTCTAATGCATTGCAGGCAGATTCTTTACCGTCTGAGCCACCAAGGAAGCCCTTGTCCTTTATTACCATTCTCTTATTTACTTAACTAAACCAGTAACCAAATGGAAGAAACCATGTACCAGTAGACAACTTCAGTGCAAAGTCTCCATCGGGAAGAGCTAGGGAAAGCACTTTGTGGGGAGTCGACCATGGGGGCGGAGTAAAGAAAGGATACCAGGCCAGGGATTGCCCTCCAGAAGATGGGCAGGGTTGGGCCAGGGATCTCAGAGAAGGAGACTGCATGAGACAGGGGCCTGGCCAGTCCCTGGAGTCCCCGGCCGTGTCCTCCTCCTATAGGTTGTACGTCTGTGTTGGCAAAGAGTGTTGGCCCTGCCTTCCCGCCAGATTCTTAGAGAGACACATAATGTCAGTGGGAACAATAACACAGTCATAATTAATTTTCCTCTTCAGTCTGGCCAGAGAGATATTTTGCCTGTTTTTGTGGTTGACATAAAATAATTTCCTGTGGTATCGTTTCCATTCCAATCTTATGCAAAACAGCCCTATATTCTTTTTATTTAGCCAAACATATTTTGTCCCGTGATGCAGTTGCTACAACAAATACAGCTCTGCATGTATGTAAGTGTTTATCTGTGACAGGTTTCGTTTATTAGTGATGGCACCATACACAGAAATTTGAGATGGGGAAGTTACTCTGATTCTTTATAAAGGGATGTAAACTCCAGCTTTTCACAAGAAGTTAAAGGAACGAGAAAAAACCAATTTGCAAAATTGACATGAAGTTCAGCTTGGGGCCTCACCCTGGAACAATGCTGCATCAGATTTGATTGTTTAATGGTGGCGATGAGGCAAGTGGATAAATGAATAACCAACATATTTGGGCTATAACTCATTTAGCTAAAGACAATAACAGTCCAGCTGTTGCAGGAAACCAAACTGAATCCAGCCCATAACCTAGAAATTTATGACCTGCAAGCCACTCAAGACTCCTCGTAGATACTTAAACTTTTGCTTTCATGTTTGATGCTGGTGGCCAGGCTTACCCCTGCCAAGAGTCCTGCTTAAAGCCTGAAATATGCGGCCAGTTGGAACACACCCAGGGCACTGTAATGGATTCCGAAGTTCCCAGGCTCTGTTCTGCTGTTTTCCCAGCTGGTACCATCAGGGTCTCAATAAGTAAAGTGTTTTGAATTGTGCAGTTGATGTCTAGCCTGTAAAATGTCAACACAAATGCACCTCAAATGCTCCCCCAGAATCTAGCCAAGGCTCTCGAATCAGCTGGTGCAGGTGACCGAGGAGAGCATTCTCCAAGCCCTTTGTTTTCTTCTTTTGGTTTTTCTTTTCATCATATCAGGGGAGGTATCCGTCTGGCCAAAAAGTTAATTTGGGTTTTTTCATTACATCTTATGGAAAAGTCCGAATGAACTTTTTGACCAACCCCATACTGTGTCCGGGCAGGAAATGGCAACCCACTCTGGTATTCTTGCCTGGAAAATTCCATGGACAGAGGTGCCTAGTGGGCTATACAGTCCATGGAGTCACACAGAGACACGACTGAGCACACACACACACAGACACACACACACACACAGAGACACACACACACACACACACACACACACACACACACTTTGTCTCCAGGCTATTTTTTCTCTTAGGCCTCCCAAATGTTGGTCTTCCCGTGGAAACCTTAAAGCTGATGGGCATCTGAGGTCTCCTTCCCACTGTGATTCTGCGGAACAGGCTCGGGGTCTGGGGAGGAAAAGGGCCCTTGTGTTCTTTTCTCTGGGACTTATCTTCGGAAGAGGGTCTCTGCCCTGGTGGCCGTCTGCATGTCACCGTTAGCCTGGCCTGTCACAGCAGAGGGGGCACTAGGGGCTCATGGTTTGCCTTTTACTCTTTCCCAGAGGAGCCCAGGTCTTGTCCCACTGAGAGAGGCTGGATGCCCCCTCTCCTGCTGTTTCTCTCCGAGGAGGAGTCTGGGCCCCACCTGTGATGTCAACATGGAGTATTGGGCTCAGGGCTATGTTTCTATAAAAGTGCGATCACTTCGACATGACCTACAAGCAATCCACCAATGTCTTAGGAATATAAGCTAGGTCATCTTTACAAGAATGGTGTTTCAGTGTGAGGGGCCAGAAGTCTGATTCTAGGGGCTGCTGGGAAAGGAACACTGAACTCTAACTTGATTTAATGACTGGACTCTCATTCCACCTCTTACAAAGCTTCACCATTCCTCTTGAAGGGCATGTGACATGTTCATGTTGATTCGATATAACAAAGATCTTTTTTTACGACATATTGAGGGACGTTGCCATGCCATCACGTTACAGAATTACATGGAGAAGGAGGCTGAACAAATCTGAAAAATTATTGACCCTGTTTTAGGAAAATGGTAGCTATGCCTCACAAAATATTAGATTGAGTGCTGGATCTGATCAGTTCAGTTCAGTCGCTCAGTCATGTCTGACTCTTTGCGACCCCATGAATCTCAGCACGCCAGGCCTCCCTGTCCATCATCATCTCCCGGAGTTCACTCAAACTCACGTCCATTGAGTCGGTGATGCCATCCAGCCATCTCATCCTCTGTCATCTCCTTTTCCTCCTGCCCCCAATCCCTCCCAGCATCAGAGTCTTTTCCAACGAGTCAACTCTTTGCATGAAGTGGCCAAAGTTCTGATCAGTACTCAGGTTAATTGTAATTTTCCAAAGTGGTGTTTGAAAATGTCCAGAAATTTTCCCACTAATCCCATTAAGAAAAATTTCCCTGCATGTTACTACATAGTTCTTCCCTACTTACAAATTTTATATTCTTTTATAGGGCTAACAATGGAAAGAGCCAGAGGCGTTAAAATGAATGCTCTTAGAATACAGTAGAATAAGATGTTAGTAAAAGGACCAGAGTTTCTCAATCAAACTTTTGTCTTCTCAACATCATTACTATTTACTCAAAGCCTAAATATATTTCCAGCTCATTAAAGCTGGACTGATTGCCCCTCTGAAGACAGCTAAGGGCACCCACCCAGGCCAGAGGACAAAAAGATAAATAGAATAAGTCTGAGAAGGAGCTAAAGTCTCCTAAACCTGGTGGCGAGCCAGTGCATTTTAGAGAGCCGATATGTAAGGGATGGGCCTCTGGGGAGAAGTGCCACTCCATCAGCGCCCACTCCCGGCTGCAGGAGTAGGGTAGCCAGAGAGAATGGGGCTGACAGCTGCTCACTGACCCACTGGGGCCGACTTTAAGCCTATGGTGGGTGTCCAGCCCTTTGCACTGGAAAAGGAAGATGGGGAAGTGAGGAAGGTATTTGTAGCCCGGGTCTTCATTGGGAGGGTCTGGGAGGCAGGGCTGGACGGACCCAGGAAAGGGGCTTTGGGGGAGTTTGCCAGGGGTGAGCTGGGAGGCATAGTTAGAGTCTGGGGACTGGGGAGTGAGATGGTGCTTTCAGAACAGACGCCAAATCACCTGAGCCCTGGCTGCTACTGCTGCTAAGTCACTTCAGTCGTGTCTGACTCTGTGTGACCCCATAGACGGCAGCCCACCAGGGTCCCCCGTCCCTGGGATTCTCCAGGCAAGAACACTGGAGTGGGTTGCCATTTCCTTCTCCAATCTGAGCCCTGGAGGCAGGTCCAAAACAGGGTGTACAGGCCCCGCACCCAAGCCCATGAGGGCGGAAGCAGCCCCTTGCTCTAGAGTTGCTGGGACTTTGATGTAATGGAAAGCTCAAGTCTTGGAGTTAGAAAGGCAAAGCAGAAAGAGCTTGGAAGTGTTTCCCTGCACTGACTGGCTCTCCCAAACTGCGAACTAGCGTGTTGAAAAAGGGGGCTGGCTTCTGTGTCCCTCACCGTATTTGTCTGAATGGCAGGCACCCTTTTGCCCAGAGTGGTGGTTCAAGAGAAGAGAGGATCCGTGGAAGAGAGGAATATGAGACTTTGTCTTTTCTGTGTCAGAGAGCTATTCTGGGAGCAAAGCAGAGGGTTCTCAGAAGGGGGCTTCGGAAAGTGCCAAGCACCTTACTGACAGGAGGTGACAGTGGTTCATCGTCTTTGCTGCCAAGTTCAGATGGAATCCATCTCTATGCTTGAGAATCTGCACAGTCATAACACAGAGGGGACTGGCTCCCATTTAAATGGCTTGGCTTCACTGAGCCTGTCTTCTTCCAGCAAGTAAGGGTGGTGATGCCAGCCTCCCGGGACGGTTGTGAGGGTTAAGTGAGCCACCTGTGATGGGGTCTCACCATCCCCCTTCCCTTCACACTGGTGCCCAAGGGTCCCAGTAGGAATACGAAGCTGCCTGTAGATGTGTAAGGGCTGCGTGCGGAAGTCACCCAGGAGCTTGTGCACAGAAGACACACCCACCTCAGTATCACTTTGCTGCCATCACCCACCTCACTCCCCGAGCACCACTGTCCACCTCACTTGATCCGCTGTAATCCGTGGACCAGACCCATTTTGTCCCTCTCTTTTTACCCCCGGGACTCCGGTGCAGTGGCTTGCTCCTGTGCACAGAAGCCTGGGCTGTCAGCACGGTGTGTGTCTAATACTGTTGTGCCGTCTCGGATACGCACTAAGGAGCTGGGCTTCATCTGAAAAGCGGGAAGGGATTTCAGTCATGCCCAGGACTTGCAACAATGCTGAAAACTCTGAGCCCAGAAAGCCATGGAGGAACTGTTTCATTTCTTTTCTCCCTGGCCAGGCTCCGCCCTCTCTCCCCCATCCTCCCCACTGCGTGACTCATAAAAGGCAGTCTGCTTTTGCATTTTCACTGATTGCTGTCTGCTCAGTGCCTAGCTAGCAACCAAAGAGATGGTGGAGGAGCGCTGGATGTGAACATAGCTACAGATGTAGGCAGGAAGTGGGGTAGGGACTCTGCACAGCCACGACCGTGGCCACACCAGCGGTTGTAGAAAGTGCCTGATACCGTAAATGTTGGGCCTCCCAACAGTGGCTGAGTGGTAAAGAATCCGCCTGCCAGTGTAGGAGGCAAGGGTTCGATCCCTGATCTGGGAAGATCCCCTGGAGAAGGAAATGGCAACCCACTCTAGTATTTTTGCTTGGACAGGGGAGCCTGGTGGGCTACAGTCCATTGGGTTGCAAAGAGTTGGACACAACTTAGTGACTGAACACATCAACCATAAATGTTGCTAAGAGCCGTCTCAGTGTGAGTGAACTTAATTCTGGGTCAGGCCTGTCACCACAAAGGCCATCACCTTCCTGAGCAGCTTTGCTGCATCGCAGTCAGATGGCAATGACTTAAGTCAGGGATCTGCGCCTTCCAGGAGACCAGCGTTCCTGTCCGGGATAGGTATGGCTGCGGCAAGGACTGTCTGATTCTCATTCCATTTAGGCTGCCGCAGGTCAGCTGTTTCACTCTCAGCTTTAAATGTTCCTCCTGACTCAGACAGTTGCCCCGATGTGGGCAATTTCAGTTCCCCCACCCGCCAAGGGCAGGTCCAGTGCTAGTAACACTCCTGTTTTTTCCTCCTGGCTCCTTAGTCCTACCAGGTTTTGCATGGTTCTATATATTCTTTTCCGCTGGTCAGGTGCTCCTGTCCGCTCTCAGCTGCTGTTCTGCACGCATCTCTGTGTCTGAAGGTGTATTCCTGATGTATCCGTGGAGAGAGAGGTACTGTACGTCCGCCTACTCCTCCACCTTCTTGTTCCTAAGTCAGGGATCTGAATCTCCCAGGAAGTCAGGATGCACTTCGGGGGTCTCTTCCAGAGACACTGGTTCTTGGTGCCCCAGGCTGAGTCTGCAAAGTCCAGTTTAAATCAACCAGCTTTGGGAACCTTAGCCCCTTGCTGTTGTCATTTGAAGTTTTGTTTTTTGTTTTTGTTTTTTTTTTTTAGATTTTATTTTGAAAGAATTTTAAGAGTTAACAAAAAAGTTTCAAAAGTAAGCTCAGAGAGTTGCCTTCTATCCTTCACCCAGCTCCCCTCAGTGTTAACACCCTACGCACTGTAGGACGATTGTCAAAAAATTAACTATTAACTGAACTGCAGTCTTGACTCAGATTTCACCAGTTTCCCACCAATGCCCTTTCCTGGTCTGTGATCCTACTTCAAGCCCCGTGTTGGGTTGTCGTCTTCTCAGTCTGCTCTGATCTGTGGCAGACATTCGTGACCTTGACACTTTCGGAAAGTACCGGCCAGTTATTTTGTAGAAAGCTGTCAATTTGGGGAAGCTTGCTTTTAATGGACAGGATTTTATGTGAAAAAAAAGATGGAGGGCAAAAGTAAGGAAATTAACCTAAAAGGTTAAATAATTGACATTGACCAAAAAAAAAAAAAACCCACAAAAATCCCACAGAATGTCTAGCATTGAATTACTAAGAATGACACACAGCTCCTGGTATTTAAGTCCAAAGGGGCAGGACTGGACCCATCATTTTTCTCCTTCAACAGACAGGTCCCTCCAGGAACAAGGGCTGCATAAACGAACAGCTCTGATAGCAGCTGGGCCAGTTACTTCCCAGTGCCCAAACGAAAACATGTAGGACGTCTTCAAGCTCCAATGTGAGTCCCTGTCATCCCGGACATGCTATTCTCAGGAGACTCATCAGAGCAGTCTTTAGGATCTTAGGGATTACAAACAACAACAATGACTTATTTCCAGATCGCTTGGCATTATATGACAAAAAATGAAAAAAAAAAAATCTGTCAGTGATCCAAAGAGCACGCATGTGGCTTTCTGTCCCATGGGAGTAAAACTCCGTCCGTCTGCCATCAGAATGAAAAATTGTCGGCGCGTGGGCTGCCAGGCCTGTCAGGGCACAGCTGTCCAGGGTGGGCTCTGGTTCGAGCTTCTTGGCCCGAGTCCTTCTCTCCCACCCTCCGAGGGGCCAGGGTCTCCATCTCTCCATGCTGCTGTTGCTCATTCCCTGTCCTCATCTCACAGGGTTTCCACAAAATTAGGGTGAAATAATCCGAGGTAGTGCTCAGGAAACGGCAACCACCATCATTCTTCTCGGATTCAACTTAACAGAGAGTCACCTGGGAGCACTTTGGAGGATAAAACAAAAGTGTTTTTCAAGGGTGGAGCGGGGAAGAAAAGAGAAAAACTTAGGATTTTTCCATAAGCCCCAGACCCCCCTGTGCTGCATGTTGACGGCAGAGGTGCCCCGGGTCGGATCCCAGGGCTGGCGTTCCGGGAGCTGTCACAAGTCCTGGGGCGTCGAGGGGCTGCTGGTGCCAGCAGAGTGACCCAGGCTGTCTATGGAAGGGCTGCGGGGCAGACAAGGATAAACATTTCCACGGTCTGTTCTCTGTTAAGCAGCTGCGGGGAGGGGAGGCAGTGGCATGTGACAAGCCGGGGAGCTCCGAGGCAGCCGGAGCGTTCAAGCGGGGAGCAGGAGTGGGGGCGGTGGAAAGGGGCCCAGATGTTATCTTATCAGATGGAAGCCAGATCCCCCACCCACCCCCCCGGCTTCTTCCTCGCTCGCCAGCACTTGAGACATGCTATTTGAGAATGCCCTGTTTGATGGGAGGCTAGTTTCTGCTATGTGAGTCCCATATTCTGCTGATCCCCTCCTTCTCATACATCCCCAGCCCTTCTTTGCTTTCTGGAAATTTGCTGTGTGAGAGTCACCCCCTGTGCCGGCAGGGTGTGCTGCCCTGTGCCCCTTCCCTCACTCCACATCCCCATCAGCTCCTGGCCTCCTTGAGATGACACTTGGCTCAAGGTGGAGGCTCCTGTAACCCCTGTTGAATGAATGAGTTAACTGATGAGCAGGTAGACAGACACTGTGAGGGCCCTTTCCGTGTAGGACTTGAATTGGGGTACCAAGCTGATTTCAGTTCCTTGCATTACACATCTATAAGGTGAATTAACTTAGAGTTTTTAGCAAAGTGTTTGAATTCTTAAGGTCCTCTTCAGGGTTAATATATTCCTGGGAGAATTTATCTGAATTGTCAGGAAGGCCTACAGTAAGTAGGATTCCATAAATGGGGCAAGTTTTTCTTTGCATTTCTACCTTTCAGGGACTCATCTGGCAAGAAGAGGGACCTTTACTTACACTGGCTTTTCGCCATAGCAGAGAAAAGCCTGGGCCGGAGGGGTCTCAGGGGTCTACAGCATTAAAATGTGGGAGTAGACCATGAGGCTGAGGGAGCAAGGCTGGGACAGCACCGTTAAGCTTTGTTCTGTTCTCTGGCCTGCTCCCGGATTGGCTGGCCCGAGGCCCATATCTGTTAGGAGAGTATAGCCTGTTCTCTAAGGTGCCAGGGTCCTTACTCAAATATTTATATGAACTGAGCACTCTAGTTTAGGGCTAACATGTGAACAGAAGTAAGAGAGGCATCTTTCAAGGCCCACCAGCTCGTGTGGTCATTGTGCCAAGCATGTAATCCACGAGGGCGCAGAGCTGTGCAGAGCAGTGGTCACTAGCCCATGCCACCTCCTGTTGCCAAGGAAATGTGAGATGCCCTCCTAGTGCAGCATGGACTTCTTCAGGCAGAAGCTTGTATCTTGGATAAGAGGTCTCAGCCGTCCTTGTCAAGAATGAGAAATATTTCATCTTGTTTTCTGCCACTAAAATTATTCTTTCTTTAACAAACCCTTGAAGGAGTGTTTAAAGAACATAAAGGGTATTACAAACTAGTATTTTTATTGCTGCCCCATAGAACAAATTCCATTACTCAGTTACATGCAATCTGCCTCCAGCCAAGGCTCAGGAGCCAAGCATTTTGTCTGGATGAGTTAGATACTCAGTCTGGAGCCCAGGACGTCTGGGCTTGGGGGAGGGTGAGCTGGTGCAGGAGCAGCTGTGGCCAGGGGGCTCTGGGGCCCTGCTGGGCTTGGAAATGCAGTAGTGTGTGCGGTGGCCTGATCTGAGGGTACTCTTCACTGCAAAACTTTGTGCTGCTGTTAAAAACCCTAAGTGTATCCATTCTTTGAGTTAAAGAGCTGAGCAAACAATAGGCTCTCCATGAAGTATCTGTTGACTGATGGGTTAGGTGTTGGCCCCTGTCCAAAGTAAGACTTCCCTGGTGGCTCAGATGGTAAAGAATCTGCTTGCAGTTCAGGAGACCCAGGTTCGATCCCTGGGTGGGGAAGGTCCCCCTGGAGAAGGGAATGGTTACGCACTCCAGTATTCTTACCTGGAGAATCCCATGGACAGAGGAGCCTGGTGGGCTACAGTTCACAGGATTGCAAAGAGTTGAACACAACTTAGCGACTAACACTTTCCCTTTCCTGTCCAGAGTGCTGATTCCTGGGAGAGAAAAGTGTTCATTAGTAGATATTAGCCGCTGTTTGCTCTACCAGAGACCTGACTCTTTCAGGCCCTTTGTCCATGGGCTAAGTGGGCTTTTGCCCAGGGAGGCATTGATATGGGAGTTTTCTGCAGACACTTGAGATGGGGACCTCGCCTCTGTGGAGGCCTCAGAGGACATAGGCCCCCTTGTCATGGAGGGAATGTGGGGAATTAGATCTGGCAAGGAAAGTGGGAAACAATAAGGGTGAGCTTTATTTTCTCTGCATTCTGATCAAAGGCCTTCCCTGGTGATCTTGGGGGCTCTAGCTGATTGATGATTTAGAGTAGATGGTAGATCTATGACACATCACTTCTGAAAATAGAACAGATATCCCAAACTCTGTATGACTTCCATACAGAGTAGGCCAAATACAATTTATCAATTCAGGAAAATGTAATTAGGAAACCTTTCAAATGAAAAGACCAGTCTTGGAAGGGCCAGCTGCCTCATCCTTCAGCCTTATCCAGCCTCTATTTTGACACCGAACCTGATCACACTAAACAATGGAAACCCCATAATGTCAGGCAAATGTAAGCCAATTCTCAGTCAGTGAAATATGAGTGTTCCTCTGACCGCCAGTTGTAAACCTCAGGGCGAGAGGTCACGGGTCCTTCTTGAGCCGTGTGTGTCTCACAGAGAACATCCACCAAGCCCACTCAGAGGTTTGGCTGTTTGCTCCTTGGCATCGAGTCCACGAGGAGTCAGTGGTTCTTCTCTGTAGAGGCTCTTTGAGGAGTTGAGACCAAGGCCACAGCGCTCGTGGGGGGCTCATCCTGACGACTCCCCCCTTGTGCCGGGTTCCATTAATACCTTGCTGGGGGGGCCTCTGCAGAGGTGCGTCCCTGCAGATTTGCGGGATCATCTCACCTTATTTGCATCATTGGAACGTGTGTTTTCCTGTACTCTGGAATTCCTTAACAGCTCTGATCTGCTCCTTGTGCTGGGAAAGACTGCACTCTCAACACGCCACCTGCGTTTTGTAGTTCGCACCCTTTCTCAGACACCTCATCAGGGTGGGCCTCTCCCCGCTCCACTCCGCCTAGGCGGTCCCCTCTCTGCCTGACTCTTCAGGGCGGTGCCTGGGTCATCTCCAGGGCAGCCTCTGGCAGCCTGTAGATTTTTTTTTCCTGCCCTGAAAACAGCCAGTCAGCCAGGGCTCTTTGGCAGGGGTAGGGTGGGGCTGGGGGTCATGAGTGCTGTGGCTTCTCGGGGAAGGGGCCTGGCTGCTAACACTGCCCTCTCTTCTCACCCCTTCGTCTCTGGCCCTGGCAGTGCGGAGGACCCTGAAGAGTGGCCTGACTCCGGAAGAAGCGCGGGCCCTGGGCCTGGTGGGCACCTCGGAGCTGCAGCTGTGACCCCCACAGTGCCCTCAGAAGCATGTCTGTGCTGAGTGAGAGCTCCTGCTTGGGGGGAGCCCCTCCGGTGGGAGGTGCGGAGACTCTAACGCCTGAAGCTTCTGAAGGGGGAGCACGCGTGTCTCGGTGTCACCGCCTGGCTTGTGACACGGATCCCAGCGTCCCCTTCCGGTACTTTCTTCATCGTGTCCGCTGTGTGTCTCTTCTTTCCTTGACACCTGGCTTAGTAGTTCCAAAGCGTGACACTTTTTCTGTGCAGGAGCAGATCACTTCCGTCACGGTTACCATGGTCATGAGGCAGTTTGATTAGGTTCACAGACTGGGTCCCTCCACAACACCAAAACATGCAGATGTCAACTCCAAAACAGAAAGCACAGATTGTTTACTGATTGTGGATTTTAGATGTACTATTAATAAATGTTTATATAAATTCATAAATGTACACCCTGTTTCAAATACTAAATAAACAGAGTTTAATGCCGTAACTGGAAACCTTTATTCTCCTGCGTAGAACCTTAAATAGCTCCATAGGCTTGGCTCCTTCTGGATCCACAAAACCTCTTCTCAGGTTCATGAGAAGGACCCTGACTCCGTATGGCCTCCAAGCCCTTTGAATTTCCTTTTATTTGTTAACTGAGTGAGAAACGCTGACGTGTGCTCTTTGTAACTCCAGGTTAATTAGGCACAGTCTTCCTGGCAGTACAAGTTAGCAATAACCTCCCATGGATCACCTTACCCGCATGCTTTGTTTTTGCTCCTTTGTGATGCGGAAGCAATAACTAGAGTAGTGTTGAACAAATCTAAATTCTGCAACTCACTCACTGGCCTCTAATGTAAAATTCTCAAAGAATTTACCAAGTCACCAAAAGAAAAATGAAAAGTTGAAGCTTTGTCTGCGGAGAACTTCAGAATGAGAAGTACTGTCCTTGGTGCTCAAGCGCAGCCATCAGGCGTCTAGAGGGGAAGATGCTGCGCGGGGCTGCAACCGCAGAGCCACTCTGAGGGGCCTGAAGCCCTCCACGGAGACCTTCGGCCCCTCACAGGGTGCATGGCTCCCTCTGAAGAACCTCCATCTCTGGAAACAGGGGACAGTTAACAATTGCCATGGCTCAGTCATGTCCGACTCTTTGCGACCCCATGAACTGTAGCCCACCAGGCTCCTCTGTCCATGGGATTCTCTAGGCAAGAATAGTGGAGTGGGTTGCCATTTCCTTTTTCAGGGGATCTTCCCAACCCAGGGATCAAACCCAGGTCTCCCACACTGCAGGCAGATTCTTTACCGTCTGAGCCAGCAGGGAAGCCCAGTATTCAAGGGGGTGGTGTCAAAAGATGGTCAGGTCACCAATTCTACCAGTGTCTCACTTCCAGAACCTCTGTGACCCTGTGTTCCTGAATCTGGGCAGGTATCCTGTACAGACAGGATGCAGTCATGTGGTCTGAAGAGCTAAGATAATATATTCACCCCATTGGCCTTTGTGATTTTGACACCCCCCCACCCCCGCCGCAACCTTCTGTGTCTTCACTCTCTGGGAGACAGGGAGCTCTTTCAAATAGGCATTTGTCAAATAATACGTGAGTACCCCAGAGAGCCTAGAACCTGCAGGAGTTAGGTCTGTGTATTTCAGACAGCTGAGTTTATTTAATCACTTTATTGAAAAAGGTACATAGGGTATTAATGTTTATTTCCTTATGGTTCTAAATAATATGTATTATATTCCACATGTGGTTTAGTGGTTTGTCAAAGCCTCAGCCTAGAATATGAACATGGAATTTCTGTATCACTGGGGATCATTATCGGCAAAGAAAAGGAAGATGAATTTTTTTCCACACATTTAATGAACAAGTATTTTGATGCCCTTTTAGGGGTCCCTGGTGTTCTGCTGAGAGTTACTGCTGTAGAATAAAAGGTCACATTTGGAAAGTGACTGAATAAATCTAATGTTAATTTTATTTTAGGGATTAAAATATTCTCAGAGGGAGCAAACTAAGTCAGCTAATTTCTTGGTTACAGCTAGGTAAAGAAGGCCTCTTTTTACTGGGAATTGGTTTAGTAGTTTTTAGTGAATCTGAGTGATTTTCTTCTGTAGTTCATTTCCTCTCTCCTTGTCGCCATTCATTCTGTCTGCCTCTGTTGGTGTTTTTAATTCAAGACGTTAAATGTTTCTTAAAGACTTTTGAGAAGCATTAAAGTGAATAGTACTTTGCACTGTGAGATGTTGCTAATTGTGCTGGTCATCACTATATGTATTCTTGTGCCTATTTCTTAATCTGGGTTGAAATTACAAAACTGCTGATAAAGAAAGGCAAATACTTTTCTTTTAAAGATACCTGTGTTTTAGTTTCTTTGGAGTCTTGAGGGTTTTCTTTTTTTTTTCTATTTAAAAATACACTTACTGAGAAAGTTTAGGGTGGAGGAGAGGGTGCACAATGATATACCATGCTTATGGATGGGAAGAATACTATTAAAATAACTATGCTATTACACTCAGGCAATCTACAGATTCAATGCAATCTCTATCAAAATACCAATACTGTGTTTCACAGTCATAGAACAAATAATTCTAAAATTTTATGGAGACACAAATGATACTGAATAGCCAAAATGATCATGAGAAAGAACAAAGTTAGAGGCATCATGGTCCCTGATTTCAAACTGTACTGCAAAGCTACAGTCATCAACAGTATGGAACCAGTACAAAACAGACACACAGATCAATGGAACAGAATGGACAGCCCACAAATGCACCCACACTTATATTGTCAATCTGTGACAAAGGAGGCAAGAGTATACAATGGGGAAGATATAGCCTCTTAAACAGTGTTGGATAAATGGACAGCTGCATGCAAGAGAGCCAACCTGCTCTACTGTCACACCACACACAGAAGTAAACTCAAAGTGGATTAAAGACTTAGACCTAAGGCCTGAAACCACAAAGCTTCTAGAAGAAAACATAGGTGGTGTGGTCTTTGACATATAGCTCAAAGAGCTATATATATTTTGCTCAGGCAAAGGAAACAAAAAATCAACAAATGGGACTACATGAAATTAAAAAGCTTTTGCACATTGAGAGAAACTAGACACAAAATGAAAAGACCACTTACAGCATGGGAGAAGACATTTGCAAACAATATATCTGATGAGGGATTAGTATCCAGAATATCCAAAGAATATCTACAACTCAATGTAAGGAAAAAAAACTGATTATGAATAGATATTTTTCCAAAGAAAACATACAGATGGCCAACAGGCATCTGAAAAGATGCTCAACATCATTAATCATCAGAGAACTGCGAATCAAAGCTACAATGAAATATCTGTTAGAATGGTTATTATAAAATATAAGACAACGAATAACAAGTGTTGGGGAAAATGTGGAGAAAAGGGAAACCTTGTTGGTGGGGATGCACGTTGATGTATAGCCGCTGCGGGAGACAGGATACGGGTCCCGCAAAACAATTAAAACTAGAGCGGTGATATGATCTAGCGATTCCACTCCTGGGCACTCATCTGAAGAAAGCGAAGACACTAATCAGAAAAGATACATGCACCCCTGTGTTTATTGCAGCATTATTTATAATAGCCCAAATTGGAAGCAACCTAAGTGCCCATCAACAGATGAATGAGTAAAAAAGGTGTGATGTCTATGTGCACACATGCTGAGTGGTGTCTGAGTCATAAAAAGATGAAATCTTGCCATTGTGACAACAGGGATGGAACTAGGGAGTATTATGTTAAGTAAAATTACAGAATGACGAAGACTGTATGATTTTACTTATATATGGAATCTAAAAATGAAAATAAACATAATAAAACAGATTCACAGATATAGAGGAAATAGGTGGTTGCCTGAGGGGAGGGCTGGGGGAAGGAGAGAAATAAGAGGGAAATTATGAGGTATTACGAGGTGCGAACTTCCAGTTATAAAATAAATGAGTCACAGCTATGAAATATAGTCAATAATTACATAATATTTTTTTTACAGTGACAGATGGTAACTAGACATGGTGATATTTTGAAATGTATAGAAACATTGAATGACTATATTGTATACTGGGAACTAACGCAAAGTTCAATTATACTTAAAAACAAACTTTAGGAGAAAGAGGTCAGATTTGTGGTTGCCATAGGCAGCAGGTGGGGGGAGGAGGAATTGGATGAAGGCATTCAAAAGGTACAAAGTTTCAATTATAAGATAAGTAAGTACTAGGGGCGTAATGTACATGATAAATATGATTTACACTGCTGTATGTTATATATAAGGTTGTTTAGAGAGTAAATCCTAGATGTTCTTATCACAGAAATACTTTTTTCTGTTTCTTTAATTTTGCATCTACATGAAATGGGTGTTGATTAAACTTACTGTGTAATCATTTCACGATGTATGTAAGTCAAATCATTGGACTGTATACCTTAAACATATACAGGGCTATATGTCAATTATATCTCAGTAAAACTGGAAGCAAAGATACTCCATCGAGGATGAGCACAGCACGTTACAGATATGGCATGAATCCCCCAGGAGGTAAGCAGACACCTTCTGTCCCTGTGTGAGCAGCAGGCTTCTTGGACTGTGACAGGTCCCCGCAGCACCTGGACTATTCACTTGGCCCAGATTAAGCAGAGGCCCGGGCTTTTGCTCTATCAGAAAAAAATCCAGAAAGCTCACTTCCCTTCAGAGACTCCTTGCCCCTTGACAGCTTCTGCCTAGCGGGGCTTTCAACACTGCTCTGCTTTGTGGGAGGGGGTTCCACTGGGCGACAGTCAGGTACTTCTGGGCAGGGCAGTGGGCCAAGAAACAGAAACAGTTATCCTTCCCAAAAAATGTCTGAATCAAGTACACAGTGGAATAATTGTATTTTTGTAAACCCCAAGTTTCAAGTAAGAATCTGAAAGGTAGCTGTACAGGAAGAGATGGCTGCCTGGGGAAGCTTTTGGAGCTGCTGTATCCAGCCCCTGAGAAATAAGATGTTCTTGATGATATGCTGGTTGAGGTCATTTTGACTGGAGCTTTACACATATCTGAGTGGTAGACCTGGCTACAGAATTAGAGCAATTCAGTCAACCTCAGAGAGCTTCCCAGCTCAGAAGATTAGCTATGAGATTGGAAGTGACAATCCCACTTCTGACAAGACACATCTTTGGGCTTCCCTTGTGGCTCAGATGGTAAAGAATCCACCTGCAATGCAGGAGACCCAGGTTCGATCCCTGGGTTGGGAAGATCTCCTGGAGAAGGGAATGGCAACCCACTTTCATGGACAGAAGATCCTGGTGGGCTCATAGTCCCTGAGGTTGCAAAGAGTTGGACATGACTGAGTGACTAACACAACACACTTTTCCCCAGCATACACCATCCTCAGAAGTGCAATCTCACTAGAGGAAAATGGGTTCTAATCCAGCAGCCCATCAGCAGGTGGTATGAAAAAAAGCTTGTCTATTTCCCTGTGGAAGAAAAACTTGTCCTGAAACTTGTAAAGGTTATGAAAATTTAAACAACTTCCTAAATTAACATCAGAAAATAGAACGCCACCTTTGGGTGAAAGTAAACTTTACAAGCTTGTTTTTATAGAAAAATGTTGAAGGTGATTTCCCGTTTTTTCAGTGGCCAAAAACATGCTTTGTGAAGACGGTAATTCAGGCCTCAGCAGTCTTATGTTTAAAGGAAAATAGCGTTTCTCATTAAGTGATTCAGTAAGCATATATTCTATCAATAAAATCCCCACCCTCTGTCTTGAACCTGGGTGGACACGGTCCTGAGCCACCTGTGGGAGCAGGTGTGCCTCAGAAGTCCCCAGACATTGAAACACAGACCCTCAAGTGCAGTCTAGAGCTCCATCTCGCCCAAGGGGTGGCCTCACTTAAAAATAACACAAGTATCAAGTTGGGAACTGGAGCCTTGGCAAAGGTAAGCTGTTTCTCCAGAGGCTTAATCTTGTCTTCACTTCACTGCTTTGTCTTGAGGGATGAGGTCTCTCCCTCCATTGGCCTGGAACTGTCCTGAGGGTTGTTTGGGTTCCTGCTCTGGTGGATCTCCAAGATACTCTTTCTGTTGTGAGAAAAGGAGGTGACTGATCCCCAGAGGAAAAGCAGGTGATCTGAGAAGTGTCACTTCTCGAGTGGTTACTTGCAAGCTGAGGAGCGTGTTCTCAGTTGGGCCCACCTGCTCCCTGGGAGGGCCGAAGAGACAAAGTGCTTTAAGATGCAGGTTGAACATCTTTTACTATTAAAAAAAAAAAAGATGCAGGGAACCTGCTCCTTCACCTCCCTCAGCTTTCCACGCTGGAGACACTGTAGAGCCCTAGAGGCTGAGCTGCTTTGGGGCCTTTGTCTACAATGTGGGGGAGAGCCCAGAACCCACACAGGCTGCTCTGCAGCCAGGACAGCAGGCCCTTTTCCAAGGTATGCAGTGACATGCTGACTCATCCCGGGCTTGCCCTGTGAGCCAGGGGTTGTAAAAAGAATCTTTAAAGTGTTAAAGGATGCTGTATCTTAGAAAAGTATCTGAAGTTGAGTAAATGTCCCTGTTCTTTGTTGAATATGGTGGTGGTGGTGGTTTAATTGCCAAGTTGTGTCCAACTCTTGCGATCCCATGGACTATATAGTCCATCAGACTCCTCTGCCCGAGGGATTCTCCAGGCAAGAATACTGGAATGGGTTGCCATTTGATCTTCCCAACCCAGGGGTCGAACCCGCATCCCCTGCACTGCAAGCAGAATCTTTACCACTGAGCCACCAGGGAAATTCTTTGTTGAATATAGCGTGTTACAAAAGGGCTTTGCAGCAGTTATTCTGAGAATTGTGAAAACAAGCCATGCATAGTCCAAGACAGGGTTGCCCAATAGAACTTTCTGATGATGATGGAAATATTCTATATCTGACCTATTCAAATGGTAGCCACTAGACATACATGATTATGGAACACTTGAAATGTGACAAGAGCAGAATTTTGAATTTAGAGTTTAATGGCTATCTGTGGCTAGTCACACTACTCCAGTACTCCTGCCTGGAAAATCCCATGGATGGAGGAGCCTGGTAGGCTGCAGTCCATGGGGTCGCTTAGAGTCGGACACGACTGAGCGACTTCACTTTCACTTTTCACTTTCATGCATTGGAGAAGGAAATGGCAACCCACTCCAGTGTTCTTGCCTGGAGAATCCCAGGGACAGGTGGACTGCCATCTCTGGGGTCGCACAGAGTCGGACACGACTGAAGCGACTTAGCAGCAGCAGCAGCAGTGGCTAGTCACGACTGTACTGGACATCACAGGTCTGAGAGAACACATCTTGTTATGTGCTTGTTACTGTTTATCCTACATAAAGGTTTTCATGTGAAATTGTGTATAACTTAAGGTCTAATACTTAAGGTTCTAAATACTATTTAAGAAGCTATGTCCATCGCCTGCCTATATTGTATTCTGAGCCTTGTGGGTCCCTGTCCTTGGTGGAGAATTCTGTGATTGATGTTCACTTCCATCCATCAAATACACACTCTTCTCTTCCAACACATCCCACTCAGATGACACACCATCTCCTCGGCAGAGTCCACATCAGGCCTGTGTGTGTGACCCAGGGATATATGCCATGGCTGAGCACACATCTCCAAGAGCCAAATCCACCCTGTGATAAAGCTTTACAAAGCACCATTTCAGTTCTTGCATCGTTTTCACCATGGTCCTCACTATTGCATTCAGGCCTGCTCTCGATAGATATTATCTGAGATGAATTGGCTGGCTGTTGGTTAAGTGCTGCATTTACCAGAGTGCGTACCGGTCAAGGCTCAGGTGTTGGGTGCTGTAGGAAATGTAAGGATGTGTAACCACAAAGATCCTGCTTCTGAAACCACAAGGGACACTGATGAACAAGATTTCCGAGTCACAGCCATTGTGTGCAAGAGGCAGGCTGGGAGATGTAGTTCAGATGCCAGGACATGGGCATATAAGCAGCAGATTTCACTGTGACAGAGTCTTCTGAAAGAGGTGGTCTCTGAGCTGGATGAGGATGTCCTGCCTCTAAAATACAGCAGTGGTTGCATTTTGAGAGTTTAAATGAATGTTTAAGCATTTCCACAGCTTTTTTTTTTTCTCATTATTGGGTGGTCTGTCTCTGTTGGTCTATCCTGGATGTAAGTATGTGGCAGCTCCTAATTCAGCACAAAATGGTGAACTAATTGACTTTAAGTGCAATCTACTACTGTTTCATGTGGCTCCACACTAAGCAGCATGGCTCGCAGTGGTAACCCTCTGTCTCAACAACCACTGAGGACGCAGAGGAGATAAGGCAGGATGATCACGTTAATGGAGTGAAGCGCTCCCCCGGAGTGGGCTCTCCTTGCAGACTCAACTTCTCTGATGCTCTGAGGTGGATGCGGACTGGAGCTAGACCTGGGGAGGAAGACGTGAGACAGCTGGCCAGCACCGCAGGTAAGAAACCACAGGTGTAAAGTCACAGAAGGGGGAACCACACTGGTGTTTTCGAAGGAAAGTGAGTGGGGCAGTAGGCAGAGCCTGGCTCGTGTACAAAGCTAACGGCTAGAAAGATTACAGTCACGTTACAAGGGAGGAACGGACCAGCCTTTGAGTTCTCACCTGCGTACTTAATCTTCACAATAACTCCATAATGTAGGCTGATGCGTTAACCAGAGAATGCTTGGTGGCAAAGACAGAATCCAGTCTGGGTTGGCTTAAGCCAAAGAAGGAAATTCATCATAGCATCCCAGTTTCAACTGGTCCTTACCCAGTGTTGTCAACTCCAGTCAAGGAGGCAGAGTTAACTACACAAATGTGGCTACTGGGGACACTGTACATACATGTCTACTGAACAGAAAAGTTAATATTGTAATCCCTAGAGCAACTGCTAAAACAGAATGCAAAGAAGTATAACTTAAAAACCAACAGCTAAGTTAAAAATGGAATTATTTAAAAATTAAAGGAGTAAAGAACGGGTATAGATAAAATATGATAGATCCTAAGTTGGTCGTTGTTGAAACCAGGTGATGGATAGATGGGGATTCATTATACTATTCTATCTTTGTAAATGTTTAAAACTCTCCATGATAAAAAGTTTTAAAAATGGATATATTTCAAACAGAAACTAAAAGGTCCCTTGGTTCTTCTGTTCCAATCATTGTGTATGCTTCACTGGACTGAAAATATTTTGAGTTCTCCACGCAATGAAAGCAAAACCACTGAGACCTGTTAAGTAGAAAGTTTGACAGTCTGTGACATTATTGTCATCACTGTGGCTGATTTAAAGTCCTGGTGCTTGGAATCTTTCCTCACAATTTTGATTTTGGAGGTCTGGAGGAGACCTGGACATCTCGTTTTCTGCACCCAACTCCAGTGACACTGATGCACGTCCACATTTGGGGAGGGCAGCTCCAAGAGGTGTCCTGTGGATTACCCTCTGCAAGCGGCCCCTTGTCGTGCCTGTCCTTGGCCTGGGTACCTCCCTGCTTCAGGACGTGAGCAGCACGACGATGCGGCACTTCATGCACAATCTGAGCCACATCAGTGTGTCCTGAAGCATCCTGCTTATATTCTCATTCTGATTCCAGCACAGACTCTTTTTCCTGGGCGATTGATTTATACAAGTGCCTACTGCCATTTTAATTGCTTTAGTTTCAAAACACGATCATCCTGGTGAGCTTTGCCCCCATGTAATCCTCTTAACATACTGTCTGGAGTCTCTTGCCAGGGGTGCTCCCTTCCTCCTTCACCAGGGCCAGCTTCACGTGCGTGTGATCTGTACAGTCATGCAAGGCCCCACACTCAGAAGGTCTCACTTTGGTTTAATGTTCTCCTGCCGCTGCCTTGAAATTCCTAGTTTAGTCTCTGAACTTGTGTAAGGTATGGTGAGACAAAGGTGTGTACGTGTGAGCAGGGGAGATACGTGCAATGTGTTAGTCCCCTGTTCTTACCACCTCTTTCACTTACAGCCTTTGTGATTCCCATGAGAACAGAATTCCAGTGGGCCTGCATACATGGAGAGGCAGAGTTTAAGGCAAGCTTGTCATGTCTACAGCTGAGAAAGTGAGGACACGAGGCCCCAGAGGTCGTGCTTTCTGAGCCAGATTTCATTCAAATACACAGAGGTGGTGATGGCGTTCTAAGAAGCATGTGTGACCATGGAACCCATACCTTTCACTTCCTACTCATGTTCCGTTCCTGTAGTAGCCAACCACTCACACTGAAATGAGGACACGGAAGAAAAGGAAAACCGAGGGCAGCTCCTAATTTCTCTTTCAGTCCTTCCTTACTCCCTGGTAAGTTGAGAGAGACTTTGTACGTATCAAAAAGTGAAATAATGGTTGAGCTAGTTTTGTGTGTTATTTCCACTATTTTGGTAAGAATGAGACATATATACATACAACAGATATGATTATATTTTATATATATATAATATAATTTTATATATATAATTGTGTGATTTTGCTGATTATGAATATGAATTAAATGCTCTTATAGTGGCCTTTAAAACTGGAATAGCCCAAAAGTAGAAAGATGATAAAATTATAATAATTTACAACTTTAATTTTTCCTGGAATACCATTGAGTATCAAACAAAAAAATCTGTAACAAGTCATGAGAAGAAAGGGAAAACATTTTAGTGCTT
Source organism: Bos taurus (assembly GCF_002263795.3). Lineage (NCBI taxonomy): Eukaryota > Metazoa > Chordata > Mammalia > Artiodactyla > Bovidae > Bos > Bos taurus. The sequence goes on along the minus strand of NC_037351.1, from coordinate 20,326,175 downwards.
TTCATGGTACTGTCTACGGGGTTTTTGGAGAAGAGGCCCCACTCCTAATTCTGCACTGGGCCCTATGTAGGTAGCCAGTCCTGCTCTTAAGTGCTCTGCTCCTCCTGAAGCAGGGCTCAAACCTCTCCACAGTGGAACCCACTCTGTCTACAAGTCCTCTGGGGACTCCAGCTGATTGTCGCTGGTGTCAAGGGCACCGTGGCTTTGGTGGCTCCTCTGCTGCTTCATTTGTGAAATCCAGAATTGGGCCAGAACTGATGCAGAAATACTTCAGGGGCTCCAAAAGCACTAGAGGAAGCATACTCGCCACAGTGGCAGACAACACAACTTCTCAATCCCCTTCTAGCCTTGACTTGGGGAAGCAGCCAAATGCTGGGCTGTCTCCTCTAGCACTGCTGGTTCTCCCTCTGATGAGTTCTGGAAGAAAAATACTTGCAGAAGACTAAACCTCAGCTATTATCCTTGACACCTGGGTTCCTCTCTACCCTCTTCTGCCACTCCGTGAACTGCCGAGCAGTTGTGAGTAGGCAGAGCAGGTGGAAGCTCCTGTCAAGTGACTGATTTCATCAAAACTCTTCATGAAGAGTCCTGGAAAAGCAATGCTTGGGAGGTCTTGTTTTCATGGTACAGTAGAATCACTTCTTTAAAAAAAAACGTGAGAAAGATAACTTTGGCAAATGTGCAAATATCACATCAAAAAACGGGAAACAAACTTTATAGAAAGCTGATGAAGATGAAAAACTTTATAGAAAATTAAAAATGAGCAAAGCTAGATTTGCTTGTGGGGAAGGATATAAAAAACATAAAAATGTATCTTCAAGATTTTACATGGAACATTACAACCCATCAAATTGTTAGAGTGTTCAATATTCTCTAACAAAAATGAACTGATCTGAGTAAGGGTAATGCAAAAATATTCTAATGTAGTGCTACCTACCCAACAGAACTTTCTGCGATGATAGAAATGTTTCATCATCTCTGTGGTGTCTAATACAGAATCCATTAGCCACACAAATATTCCCAATGTGGCTAATAAAACTGAGGAACTGAATTTTTAATATGGCTTAAATTTAGCTGCTTTAAAAGTGGCTACCAATTGAACAGCATAGTTCTAATGCCTCCTAGGTCAAAACCAGTGGTTTCTTTGGGGAACCTCTATAATTACTGCTGAGGGGTTGGGGGTTGGGGTAGAAAGAGAAGAAAGCTCTTAACAGATCTACTTAGTCACTTACATAAAACCTTACATTCCTCACAGCTCCCAGGAGCAGCAGATGGCACAACCTGCTGTGATGGGCATGCAGGAAGGATTCTTGGGGAGACCTGAGTACGCCCTTCCAACTCCTGGCTCAGGCCGATGGGAGTAAAAGGCCTAGGATTCTGTCATTCAGATGGGGAGAGGAATCGCTTCTCAGCCTTTTGGCTGAGATCAAGTGCAGAAGGAAGGAGGACTGTGGTTCCACACACAGACTCTGAGGTTGGGCCATGCCCAGGGCATCTGTGCATGGACATCACCACTGTGGGGCAGGCGGGGAGGCGGAGGGGGTTGCTCATTTCCGGACAGGGTTTCCAGACCCAGAGGAGGATTTAGAAGTGGAAGCAGAACCTGAGGGCCCTTTCTGGCCGCCTGCAGGCTGAACAGGCCCTTTCTTTTTGGGGATTATGGTCTTGTTCTTGCTCTTGAACACTTTGCTAGGATCCAGCTTGTTCACAAAGGAGTCGGTCTCTTCAGTGAGGAGGTTTGTGTTGTAGGTGATGGGTTTATACATGTTGAACCATTGCTGTAAGGCAGATTTGGGAGAGACGGTCAGAATTCAAAGGAGACAAGAATTTGCTCATGTTCTTTAGTGGAGATAGAGGGGTAGAGACCTGGGGAGACGAGGCAGAGAGTAAAAGTTTTCATGAAAAACTGCCTCTAAAATCTATCAGCACTTCCTTTGGGTAAACAGGAAGACACACATTGCTTTACAGGGTCTTATAACCTTTAAATAGAGCAGGATGAGGACGAAGAATCTGAGTAACTAACTGTGCTTCCTTCTAATGTAGTGAGCCTGAGCCTGGGATGCTAGGTCCCCAAGGTACAGGATATAGTGTCCTAACTGTTCTGCCCTCACACCAGCCTCTGCCCCTGGGGTGGATGGGGTAGCATCCTTCCCATGGGGAAAGAGCAGACCAAGACTAGAGCCAGCTCTGCTGAGGGGAGCCGCCTGCTCTCTTCCCTGCAGGCTTTCTGAGCAGCTGAAGGCAAAGGGCACTGACACTTATTGATGTTCATTGATAATAACCACCCACTGTGTTACCTGAATGGTGTCATCATTATGTGCCATTTGAGCAAGTGAGGTCCCTTTGATGGATACATACAGGGAACTGAGTCCCTCATTTTTTGCCACCAGGTCAAAAGTTCTTCTCAACACACCTGGTGTTCTCAAAGAAGGCAGTCTGTCAGCATTATCTGACATCTGTATGTTTAAAATGGTACCTAGATCTATAGTATAAATGATCCATCCATATTTTGAAATATCGCATATCAATGAAAGAGACAAGCTCTCTATATATGGATAGGGAATGAGCTCCAGTGTGCAATTAAGTGAAAAGAAGGTGTAGAACAATGTGAACAGTGTATCTCACTTGTGACTTAGAGAAAAAGAATCCCAAACTGTATGTGTGCGTGCTTTCTATCCAACAACATAGCTCAGTGAGGGCACAAGAGAAACCAACAGCAGCTGCTGGTGAGAAGTGGATGGATGAGGAGCCAGAGAATAAGAGACTGACTGTTCTCTGTTCTTGTGTGTGCGTGTACTGTGAATCCAAAACCAGCCGTCAAACCTAAGCCCTGCCCCCCGCCCAATTCATTAGAAATTAGAACTCCCCAGATGAGTCTGAGGACTAGCCAAGGCTGGACACCACTTAGTTAGATTAGTATAAAGTGCTGTTGTCCACCTGAATTGGAAGCAACTACTTTGCTTATTGAAAATGCAGGTTCCTGGGCTCTACCCAGATCTGCAGAATCAGATGAGAAAGTTGGGACTCTGCAATTTAGGCATTTCCTCAGAAGATTCTAATACCTTCTGGAGTTTGAGATGACAGGCAGTCCTCCCTTACCTTGGCCTGGGGGCTAATGCCATAGCTGGTGAAGGCGTACTGCCACTGGGGCAGGCCCAGGTGAGTGATGAGCAGGCGGTAATAGGCAGTAAAGGTGTCTGTGAGAAAATGCCAGTATAACGCTCTGTCCAGGAACCAGATCTCAGTGTCCTGTGCTAATCCTGAAACAGCAGGCAGAAGACATAAAGGAAGGGATGGCTTAACACTTCTGTCCTTTTATCTATCAAGTCAACATCTACTCATGGTTAAAACAAATTTCAACAGTAGAAGGAATGTAAAAGTTTCCAGTTTTCCCTTCCAACCTCCCAGCTCTGTTCTCCAGGGGCCACTGTCAAGGCTTCTTTGGTGTTCTTTTACGAGCTCTTGATCAGTCAGCCAACTGACCTATCGCTGGGCCCTGGCCATCTGTGCACTCAGGCTGCCTAAGCAGCACTGCTTTCCTGCGTGGACGCGATGCTTCCCCTCGCCCAGCAGCTACAGGCTGTGGGCTCAGCCTTCCTGATGGAGAGACACTCTGAGCAGCCCTGGCTTTCTCAGGAGGTCTGGCAGGAATTAGAAGGATTCTGCCCTTCTCCTGGGACTCCTGCCTGTGCAGTGCTGTGCTGGTTGAGCTGAAGCTCCTGCCTCTCACTTGCTTCTGACCATCCATCCTTACTTACCACTGTGGAGGTCTCTCCTAGCTCATCCCCTCATCTCATCTCCTCTCTAATGGCTGTGACATCTCCCTAAATGGCATCCATCCTCCAGTAACTTCCTCTTCTAGTTCTACTTGTGGTCACACTTTCACTTGAATCCTGCCGTATTTGTGCTAAATAACCTTGACTCCCCCCATACTTCCACAGAATGTCCAAACTCCTTCACCTGGCTTTCAAAACTCGGCATGAAGGGCTTCTGGCATCATCTCCCCTCATCCACAAGATGAATCAAGTGGCCAACGAACTAAAATTACCTGTCATTCCCCCCAAATCAGTTGCACTGTCCCATGGCATGTCTTTTACCCATTTCTTGCGTGATGCCCCCTTTTGCCCCACCCTCACCACCCATATCTCATTCTGACCCATATTTCGGGATGCAGCTCAAAGGCTGCTTCACAAAGACCCCTCCAGCAGGAGATGGTCTCTCCTTCACCCGGAGGTAAATCCTGGTGTGTCTTCTCACCCCTTCCAGGCAGAGGTACCCAAAGAGGGCTGTGCCTTGTCCACCTCTGGGACTGAGCTGCTGTCATGGGGTGGCCACTGCACAGGAGGCCAGAGCCTTTTCCTCTTAGACTGAGGTCTAGTAATTCAGGTTTTTATTAGTTAGACACCCTTCATAAAGAAGTATAAGACAATGCTTTTCCTGGATGCTTATCTAACACGTGAACGAGCTAGAGGAGTTATAAACAGAGTAACTATTTCTTTTACTTTTTATTCACTTATTATCCTAATCTTATTACTCTGCAGTAACTCACAAATGACAGTACCTTAAAAAGACTCCAGTAATGGGCTTGGAGAGGGGGTGGCTCAGAGAGGACCTAAGGGGCTTTCTCTTGGCATCTACCCGAGACCCTGCAGCAGCTCAGGAGGTCAGGGAGGAGCGTGTCTTCTGTGTGATGGCTGGAGGGCAAGGTCAGCCAAGGCCATTCCCAAACTACAGAACTGCTCCTGCCATGATCCTTACCTGGTTTCCCTCTTTTGTAGACGAGGCAAACCTTCCCATTCCCGTTGCAAGGATCCAACTCAAATATCACACTGCGAGAATCAAAGTGAGGCTTCTCTGGATGGTTCTCACTGGCTGCAAATCCAGAAGTTAATGGTAATGTTTAAACACACTCAGCTCAAACATACTCATCCAGCTTTGCTAGGATGAAAAAAACAGAGGGCAAAAAAAGCCTTATCTCAGACATATTCTTAACTATCATTTTTGAATGTGGACCAAATGTACTGTCCGCTCTAAATGCCCTGGGTCTTGTTCTTGGTCTGAGTCTTCTGTCAGGGCTCTGCTGTTAGCGATAGACAGTGTCACGAAATGCAGGGGAAGGTGGCGTGAGGACAACAAAGCGAACTTCCTGGGACACGTGAAGTCAGAGCAATCACAACAATTTCTTTTTCCCCAGATAACTGCTTTCCCCTCGTTTATAGCACTTCATGATCTGTTGATTAAAATCCTGTTTCTTATGTCTAAAGTGTATATTTGTGATTATGACCCTATTAAAGTATTTTCTGTGCCTTTTGTCGATTATCGACTATACAACATTTGGCAAATTGTGCAATGTCTGAGTTCCTTAGATTACTTATTTTTAAGCAGTGATAATGTGTACCTAATAGAGTTTTTGTGAAAACTGTCTGAAATTTTATATAAAGCCCATACTCAATAAATATTAGTTACTGTCATTAATTAATAACAGTGTGAGTTAAGGGCATGAGTCCTAGGGTGGCTCAGAAGGTAAAGAATCTGCCTGCAATGCTGGAGACCCAGGTTCAGTCCCTGGGTTGGGAAGATCCCTTGGAGGAAATGGCAACCCACTCCAGTACTCTTGCCTGGAGAATCCCATGAACAGAGGACCTTGCTGGGCTACAGTCCATAGGGTCAGAAAGAGTTGGACACGACTGAGTGACCAAGCACACATAAGCATAATATAATTCTGTGTGTGTGCTCAGTTGTGTCTGACTCTCTCTGACCCTATGGACTATAGCCCACCAAGGTCCTCTGTCCATGGGATTCTCCAGACAAGAGTACTGGAGTGGGTTGCCATTTCCTCCTCCAGGGGATCCTCCCAACCCAGAGATCAAATCCTTGTCTTGTGCATTGGCAGGCAGATTCTTTACCACTGAGCCACCAGAGAAGCCCATATTATAATTATAACATTATAATTAATGCTAAGTCTGGCTCTGTTAGAAATACCTACCTAGAAACCAAATATCATGGTGTAACAGAAAAAAAGATAAATTCTTAGAAATGCAAGCATCAGAAGCCTCTCCTGCTTCTTTCATTATAGCAATTATGCAATAAAGATTAGTATTAGTGACTGGGTGGAGAAGGTTTACAAACCTAGGAGAGATTGGATAAAACAGTATATAAGAATAAAATTTTTGATTTATACATATACCTATGTAAATGTGTGCACAGTCACTCAGTCGTAGTAGACTGTTTGCAACCCCATGGACTGTAGCCTGCCAGGCTCCTCTGTCTATGGAATTTTCCAGACAAGAATACTGGAGTGGGTTGCCATTTCCTTCTCCAACCTATAGTTTTTCTTTTTAAAACATGGCTTTCCTCATCTCATATGGTCCTAGACACACATATAGGTATACATCTAAATTTTTTCAAGATTGTTTATTATATAAAAATCGGATACCATACAGGTTACCTAAATCTTACCTTCTATATAACAGTACCATGTGGAAAGCCCTCTAAGGTTTGTAATTCTAATGTGTTAATGTCTGCCTGCCTGACTGTGGAAGTGGGTGCCCCCTAACTTACCCTGCCAGCTCTCTACTGATAGGCATTCACCCAACATTATTCTGCTGCAAATGCTACAGCAATCCTCTCCATATACATCCCTTTGATCAAGTCCTTATGTTATGTGGACAGACACCGACACAATAGAATGGGCATTGCTAGACTGCTTTTTGAAAAGGCCTTTGATTTTGAAAGAATTTAGAATGTCTGAAAGGGGTTTAGCATTCTAGGTTGACACTTTTTTCCTCTGAGTATTTTATCTTGTTTTAATCAACTGAATTTGTTTAAAGAACGCTTTTATTTTTTTTTATGTATCTTATTTTTTCCTCTGGTCTAGTACGAGTATTCTCTTAACTTTTTAAAATTGGTATATAGTTGATTTATAATGTTAGTTTCAGGTGTACAGCAAAGTGAATCAGTTATATATTACCCTCTTTTTTAGATTCTTTCACCATATGTCATTGCAGAATACTGATTAGTTTGCTGCGCTGTACAGCAGGTCCTTATTAGTCATCTGTCTTATATATAGTCAGTCAGTCAGTCAGTTCAGTCGCTCAGTCGTGTCCGACTCTTCACGACCCCATGAATCACAGCACACCAGGCCTCCCTGTCCATCACCAACTCCCGGAGTTCACTCAGACTCACGTCCATCGAGTCAGTGATGCCATCCAGCCATCTCATCCTCTGTCGTCCCCTTCTCCTCCTGCCCCCAATCCCTCTCAGCATCAGAGTCTTTTCCAATGAGTCAACTCTTTGCATGAGGTGGCCAAAGTACTGGAGTTTCAGCTTCAGCATCATTCCCTCCAAAGAAATCCCAGGGCTTATCTCCTTCAGAATGGACTGGCTGGATCTCCTTGCAGTCCAAGGGACTCTCAAGAGTCTTCTCCACCATCACAGTTCAAAAGCATCAATTCTTCAATGCTCAGCCTTCTTCACAGTCCAACTCTCACATCCATACATGACCACAGGAAAAACCATAGCCTTGACTAGATGGACCTTTGTTGGCAAAGTAATGTCTCTGCTTTTGAATATGCTATCTAGGTTGGTCATAACTTTTCTTCCAAGGAGTAAGCGTCTTTTAATTTCATGGCTGCAGTCACCATCTGCAGTGATTTTGGAGCCCAAAAAAATAAAGTCTGACACTGTTTCCACTGTTTCCCCATCTATTTCCCATGAAGTGATGGGACGGATGCCATGATCTTTGTTTTCTGAATGTTGAGCTTTAAGCCAACTTTTTCACTCTCCACTTTCACTTTCATGAAGAGGCTTTTTAGTTCCTCTTCACTTTCTGCCATAAGGGTGGTGTCATCTGCATATCTGAGGTTATTGATATTTCTCTCGGCAATCTTGATTCCGGCTTGTGTTTCTTCCAGTCCAGCATTTCTCATGATGTACTCTGCATATAAGTTAAATAAGCAGGGTGATAGTATACAGCCTTGACGTACTGCTTTTCCTATTTGGAACCAGTCTAGTAGTGCATGTCAATCCCAATCTCCCCATTTATCCCTTCCACTCCCCAGTATTTTATCTTGACTGAATTATTTCCAATGAGAAATATGTCATTATTCTTATCTTTTTTCCTTCGTATGGAACTGTCTCTTCCCATTAACAGCTTTTAAGATTTTCTCTTCATCCCTGATTTTGAGCAATTTGATTATGTTTCTTAATATTATTTCTTCATGTTTCTTATTCCTAGCTTGTTGAGCTTCTTAGATACGGTTTAAGTCTCCATGAAATTGGTATAGTTTTGATCCACCATTTCTTGAAATATTATTTGCTGGCCCAATTACAGGGACTCTTTTCAGGGACTCCAGTTAGACATATATTACACCATTTGCTGTCCCTCAGTTCACTGATGTTCTTTTCACGAAAATAATTTTTTAATTTTTTTGTGTTATTTTGGATTGTCTACTGTTATGTCTTTAAGTTCTCCAGTCTTTTCTTTAGCAATGGCTAAGTTATTGTTAGTCCCATCCAGTGTATTTTTCTTCTCAGACACTAGTTTCATCTTTAAAAGGTAAGTTTGGATTTGTTTTTTTCCTAACTTCTATGTCTGTACAAGTTTTTGAACATATCAAATATAGTAATGACTGTTTTAAAGTTTGTATATGCTAATTCTAAATGGTATCTCAAATCTGGATTGGTTTCAACTAGTCAATTTTTCTCCTCCTCACAATTATTTTTTCCCTTCTTTTTTGCATGCCTGCTAATCTTTGATTGGATGCCAGAAATTGTTACTTTTGCATTGTTGAGTGCTTTATATTTATTTCGACATATATCGTTGAGCATTGTTCTGTGATAGTTAAATTATGTGAAAACAGATACTTTTGGTTTGTAGTATTCATCAGGCAGAACCCAAGACAGTATTTAACCTAGGGCTATTTTTCCCCATTCCTGAGGTGGGACCCTCTGAGTGCTCTATCTGTGTAAGCTGTGAGGTGTTTCAGCCTGGCTGTAGCAACAGGCATTAGGCCTGGTCCTATGTGAGCACCAGGTGCTGTTCCCGCTCATCACCGGGTGGTCTTGTCCTGGGCCTCGGGCAGTATCTTCATATGCGGGTGCTCATCAGTTCTCTGCTGAATATTTGAGGAGGATCCTTGGCAGTTCTCTAAGCAGCTCGTTCCTCCCTGTTACTCAGTCCTGTGAGCTGTCTTCATTCAACTGGACTCTTCGTTCTGTCTTCTTAGTTAACAGGTTCAACAGGTTCTGCTTGAGTTTCCCTCTCTATGCTGTCAACTGGACACTTTCAGATAATAAGCTAGGGGTTACTTCATTTGTTTCCCATCATTCAGAACTCCTCATCCTTCCCGGCATGATGCTATCTTAAAATCCATTGTTTTACTTTTTTTTTACATTTGTTTTTGGTTTTTGTTCCAGTTGGGAAGATTGGTCTCTGCTATTTCATCTTGGATAAAATAAAAAATTCAGACTGTAGGCTCCTACCAAGTTTTAGCAGCCCTGACTGATGCTATCTGGGGTTTACCCTCAGGCAAAAAGTTACAAAAATAGGAAAATCATTCAGTGTGATTCCCTTCTGCCATTTGTAGATGCCACTCCAGTTTCTGCTTATATCTGGTTACTCTCTAGTCCTTTTAAGTAATTATCTTAAAAATTTCCTCAGAGTTTAGAGTATTATTTGCACAAGTTCTGATCTGTTTGAAAGATAGTATGCCTTATGACCGGAATCATAAGGTCAAATCTACAGTGTACCTGTTACTAGTTCTTTGTTGAACTTTTAGTTTTGTTTTATCTTCATTTGCACATTAGCACATTGTCTTATAGCTTGTGCCTTATAATTTCATCCTTGGGAGTACCAGTGGATCTCCTCCTGTTACATTATTTGTGCTAGTTCTTGTTCATGGTGTTGTGTTTATTCATGTGCCTGGTTCATATTCAGGAGGATTATTTTTGAAAAATTATTTATAAAAACAATGGGGTCTAGGATAATGTTTTTTTCTTTCAGGGAAGAAGTTTACTTTTATATAAATTTTATATTGAGATATACTTCATCTACCATACCATTTACTCATTTAAAGTGTACAATTCAATGGGTTTTAGTGTATGTACAGAGCTGTGCAACCATTAATACAGTCAATTTCAGAACATTTCTCTAGAGTGAATGTCTGTCTGTGAGTGAATGCCAGGCCACATAGGATATTCATATGGAATCAAATTAGTCCAATTTGGGGATTTTTCCATGTGAAAAGTGGTTATTTCTGGTTCATTATGTCTCCTAAGGTACAGCTCCCCACCGTACTAACCGAAAGGGTAGGGTAGCTTTTATGGGTGCTCTAGTTTGTAGATCCTACAACTCCATTTTATTCTCCTAGTCTCATGTGGGTCCAATTCTCGGCCTTTCATAGCCTCATTGCTTCTTTTGAAAAGGATAGTGTATCCTAGGCAAGAGCAACCCCACACGTTGAGCCTCTTCCCTGGATTTCTGTCTTCTTCTGGATGTTAATCTAGTTCTACCTCATCATCTTATTAGCTCTTTGATGATTTTTTTATGTTGCCCGACTTTTCAGTTGTCTTCAGCAAGAAGGCTGCTCTGAATTACCTATCTGCTTTTACCAGGAGGTCTCTTCATCAGTTTATGTATGCTCCTGAAAATAATACATAGGTGAGCTTTGCTTTTTATATCAATCTGATAGTCTCTGCTTTTTAAAAGGGAAATTGAATTCCAGCACACTTAATATATGATCATTATTTTATTCCTCTTAATGTTTTGTTGCCTGTTTTATAATGTTTCTTTTCCCCTTTTCTTACTTTTACTCATATGATTCAACACTACCTTTATTAGGTTAGAGATTCTAAAGTAATCTTTTATTCCTTTAGTGGTTATCTTCCTTTTTGTTATGCTTGCATGACTGGATTCATACGATTCTACCCTTATTTGAAAATAATAGGCCATCATTTCTCTAACCAAGTGTGGTAAGCAGAATTCTAAGATGGCCCCTAAGAGTCCTACTCCCTGGTATACACACCTTGTATAACCTCCTCCCCTCAGAGTAGTCAGGACCTGCAACGATGGAGTAATGATTCTCTTGATTAGGTGACTTTATGAGGCTACTGTAGTAGTAGCTGGTCGAGAAGCAAGCTACCATGTTGTGAATCATGTGGCTAGAATCTAAGGGCAGTCTAGATGAGCTGAGACTGACCCCTGGCTAACAACCAGCAAGAAAACAAGGACCAAGTCCCAGAAATGCAAGGAACTGCATAAGGTCAACCACCAGCAAGCTTGGAAGAGGGCCCTATCCGCAGATGGCTTCACAGCACCAGCTGATACCTTGATTTTAGCCTGTTAAGACGCTAAGCAGAGGACTCTAATCTGTAGCTGAACTTTTAACTCATGAAAACTGTTAGATAGGAAATGTGTGATGCTTCAAGTCAGTAAATTTGTGGTAATCTGTTATACAGGAAAAGAAAACCCAGACACTAAAGACACTCTGTTTCCCCCAAAGTATACTATTTCTTTCCTCCAGTAGGATGAGACCTTCCACTTTCTACTTCTTTTCCTCTTTGTCCTATGCTTTCTACTGTAAGGACTCTCTGGAATATTCTTGTATTAATGCTAAGGATACTGTAACAAAGTACCACATACTGAAAGCCTGGAACAGCAGAAATTTGTTGTCTCACGCCTCTGGAGGCTACAGATCCAAGTTCAAGGTTGTTTCTTTTGAGGGCTGTGGAGAAGAATCTGTTCTGTCTGTCCCCTAGTTCCTGGTAGTTTGCTTGCAACTTTTGGTTTTGTGTTTATGCTTTCCTTGGTATGTAGAAGCAGCTCTCTGTCTCTGTCTTCATCTTTACATGACTTTCTTATGTACCTATATCTCCCAATTTCCCCTTTTAAAAGGTTGCCAGTCATACTGGATTAGGGCTCCACCTGACTCCAGTATGACCTCACCTGAACTACTTAAATCTATTAATATAATGACCCTATTTCCAAATAAGGGCACAGTCTGAGGTAGTGAGGTTAGGACTTTAACATATGAATATGTGACACAATTTAGCCCATAACACTCTTATATCTTGCCTTTGTCCTATTTTTTAGATTTAGCTGAGACAGTACATTTAAACATATTCCAGGCACTATGTTGCCTCTTTTCCAAGAGTTCTTATGTAAAAGTTGTATACATTCCTGAATTTTGTTTTTGTTCAGTTGCTCAGTTGTGTCTGACTCTTTGCGGCCCCATGGACTTCCCTGTCCTTCACCATCTCCCGGAGCTTGCTCAAACTCATGTCCATTGAGTCGGTGATGCCATCCAACCATCTCATCCTCTGTTGTCCCCTTCTCCTCTTGACTTCAATCTTTCCCAACATCATGTTCTTTTCTAATGAGGCAGCTCTTTGCATCAGGTGGCCAAAGTATTGGAGTTCGGCTTCGGCATCAGTCCTTCCAATGAATATTCAGGGTTAATTTCCTTCAGGACTGACTGGTTTGATCTCCTTGCAGTCTAAGGGACTCTCAAAACCACAGTTCAAAAGCATCAATTCTTCAGTGCTCAGCCTTCTTCATAGTCCAACTCTCACATCCATACATGACTACTGTTAAAACCATAGCTTGGACTAGATAGACCTTTGTCAGCAAAGAAATGTCTCTGCTTTTTAATATGCTGTCTAGGTTGGTCATAGCTTTTCTTCCAAGAAGCAAGTGTCTTTTAATTTCTTGGCTGCAGTTACCATCTTCACTAATTTTGGAGCCCAAGAAAATAAAGTCGGTCACTGTTTCCATTGTTTCCCATCTATTTGCCATGAAGTGATGGGACCAGATGCCATGATCTTAGTTTTTTGAATGTTGAATTTTAAACCAGCTTTTTCACTCTCCTTTTTCACCTTCATCAAGAGGCTCTTTAGTTCCTCTTTGCCTTCTGCTGTAAGGGTGTTGTCATCTGCGTATCTGAGGTTATTGATATTTCTCCTGGGAATCTTGATTCCAGCTTGTGCTTCATCCAGCCTAGCATTTCGTATGATGTACTCTGCATATAAGTTAAATAAGTGGGATGACATTATACAGCCTTGATGTACTCCTTTCCCAATCTGGAACCAGTCTGTTAGAACCATGTCTGGTTCTAACTGTTGCTTCCTTGACCTGCATACAGGTTTCTTGGGAGGCAGGTAAGTTGTCTGGTGGTAAGGTTATGTTCCTGAACAGTAAGATTTAATTTAGTCTAATTTTTTAAATCTTAATTTACATATTTCTTTATTCAGGCTGTGCTGGGTTGTCATTGCTGTACTTGGGCTTTCTCCAGCTACAAGGCACAGACTTCTAATTGTGGTGGCTTCTATTGTTGCGGAGCACAGACTCCAAAGTGTGCAGTTCAGTAGCTGTGGCTTGTGGCTGTAGAGCATGGGCTCAGTAGTTGTGGCACACAGGCTTAACTGCCCCCTGGCCTGTGGGATATTCCCTGTCCATGAATCAAACCGGTGTCCCCTGAATTGCAAGTCAGATTCTTAACCACTGGACCACCAGGGAAGCCCAATCTCTCTCTTTCACAGGAGGTTCACTAATGTCTTGTTTCCTTTCCTCTTTATAGAGCCGCATCTAGAGATCTCCATTCTATTTGTCTTCTGTTTAGAGTATTTATGTTCTTGAAGTTTTACACAAACTTTAATATTCTTTTAATAATCTGAGAGCTGTATTTGGTCTATATATACAGAACTCTTGATTTTCATTCCTTTTCTTTCATCAACCTGTTTATGCTTTTTTACTATCTTCTAGTTTTCAACTGTTGCAGGTAAGAAGACTGATTATTCTCTCTATATAATTTTTTATTTTTACCTAGAAGCTTGTGATTTTCTTTTCTGCATCACGTAATAGACTCTAGGTTTCTGTTTCCTCCCGAATTCAATTGGAGTCCAGAAGAGCCCTTTCAATCCAAAGATTGAATAATACAAATTTTGTTTTATTATTGCTTATTATTCCTTTTACATCTATTCTTTTTCTCTTTTTTTGAGCACCTAGAATTCCAATGGAAGGTCACCTGTTGTATTTTCTATTTCTCTTATCCTTCCACTTTTCCCCTCATTTCTCATTTTAAAATGTATTTTATCTGTGCTTTTAGATATTCTTGCACTTGCTTTTTCAGGCTATTAACTCAGGTCTCAATATTTATATTCTTATTCAACTCCTCTAGTCAGTTGTTTAATCAAGACTTTTTGATTTTTTTTCTATAGGAAATCTTTGTGCTGTCTTAAATGTCTTAGTGTTCTTATTCTTAGTTTTATTTAGGTGTTCATCAGTGTCCTCTAGTGGTGTTACTTCTCTGGTTGTATATTCTAATATTTCTTCCTAATTGTCCTCTTTCTAACTGCTAAGTCTCCTGAGAAAAGTCATCATTTTTAAATTTAATGAAACTTAGAGTTGTTGAACTGTACAAAAAAGCATGAACTCAGAAGGCACCAGAAGCCCAAATGACTTTTAGCCCCATGAATACGTAGGACAATGTGGTCTCTACCCCTAGGCTCAAGTCCTATGCTGCTGCTGCTGCTGCTGCTGCTAAGTCACTTCAGTCGTGTCCGACTCTGTGCGACCCCAAAGATGGCAGCCCACCAGGCTCCTCTGTTCCTGGGATTCTCCAGACAAGAATACTGGAGTGGGAAGTCCCGTGAAATCATTTCTGTCATCTAGTCTACTGCTGCCTACCAGCCCCAAGGGCAGGGTACACCCATTCCCCTTATTTAACAGCATCTTTGCCTTTGAGGGAGCAGAGCGCCCCAATACACACACACAAAGCAAATGTGACCTTTTTCCCACCCATGAGGATTCCATACATTTCTCAATTACAGGTTCTTCCCAGGGCCCAAAACTTTCCAGTCTCAGCCCCTGGATTCCTCCTCCTGTTATCCAGCTGTTTGTCCAGTTGAAGGAGAAAGACTATCATCAGTTCTGTCAGAACTTCGATGCACTCCAAGGCATTAGTACTGGAGATGCTGTAGTTATCTATTGAATATTCATTCTCCCTTTTAGAACTCCAGTTCTACTCCAATTCAATTTGGGACACTACTACACAGCTAAAAATACCTCCTCAAATTCCCTTGCAGGGATGGGTAACCTTCTGACTCTATTCTGGCCAATGGCTATTGGGAGGGGCTTCTGAGAAAACTACTATTTTCCTGACAAAAAGGGAAATATTCTGCCAAGAGACAGTTATTTTGCCCTTTACTCTTCTTTTTCCTGCCTGGAACACAGACTTGAAGCTTGGAGGTAGAACCGACATTTTTCAACCATGAGAATGAAAACCAAACCCGAAGGCTGGTGTGCCAGGAATCCAGAGGAGACTTTATCTTCGAGTTTCTCAAGCAACTACACCAGCCTAGTTCCAGATTCTTATTATGAGAAAAATAAACTCCTCTTTAGTTTAAACATTGTAATGGGGGTCTGTTATGGGCAGCCAAACACAATTCTGACTGAAGAAGTCCTCACTTATACATAATTGATTATAGCTTTAGCAGCTATTTGAATTTAAGCCATTTCAATCAGGCGTGGCCAAGAGCCTGAAGGGAGAAAGGAAGCTGCACTTAGATTGCCACGGTCCCTGAAACGTCTCAACACTGAAATGTGGAGCGAAGTTTAATCCATAACATTCATTCACTTACCAGTGTTCATTAACTGTCTACTGTGCTGCAGGGACTGAAGTGGCTACTGGATATAAAACAAAGACCCCAACCCTGGCATTTTCTTGATGAAAATTTCCTTTTTTGACACAGGCTTTTTTTTTCTAACCTTACTCCCATGGTTCAGAGAAGCCAGGAGTGGGAAGGTTTTGGGTTTAGGGGAACAAGCTGCAATGCTACAATGTCTTTCTATTATTTTCAATATTATAAAATGGAAACAAGCATGTTGATTTGTAACTCAAAGCAGAAGTTCCTGCAGTTACCTTCTTGTATATCGTCCTCCAGGTCTGCCAGAGTTGGTGCGTTAGGAAGTGAGTACATGGAAGACTGGTTGAGTTGAGTCAGTTTTGAGATGCTGTTAATTGCCATGCTGCCCAATGGAATGGTATGTTCTATGGGAATGTTAACAAAAAGAATTACATGGAATAATAAGCTAGTTACCATGGTCAACAAAAGGGCATCTGCTTGACTAACCTAAGACCAGTTACTATTTGATCCCAGGGCTAAGGAATTGAATGGAAAGTGGAAAAAAGAGAATCAACGTACTACCTGCTCTGAAGCACCAGACTTTTATCTTTTATGCCAAAAAAAAAAATACAAAAAACAAAACAAAACAGTGAAGAGTCCCCACTGCATGTGTTAGGGTGGAGCACCAAAGGAAATTTTAAGAGGGGATTCTCAAAAAGAACTGGGAATTCTAGGGTTGGAGCCTGTTTGAAGATCAAAGGACTAAAAAATATTTTTGCTCCCGCCATCCAGAATGAAGGATTATACTTTCCAAAGTAACAGTTTTAATTATATAACTGACCACTTCTACCCTTCTTGTCGTAAGCTTTCACTGTGGAAACTATCTCCCCCTTGTCATTTTTTTGTAACTCAATGGAGCAAATTTTCTTGAAAGCCTTCTTGTTTGTTTCCAGTTTTCTGTGATTCAGGTGTAGAAAGATGATCTATTTTTCTTATCTGTCATACAGAATCTTTATAATACAGGTGCTGGGCATGGGGTGGTGCACAAAGACTTGGACATATGACTGCTGAAATACTGGAATGACAGAAGGTAATACAACAGCTGGTGTATAGCCTGGAATGTCCAAGAAGAAAAGACCACTAAGGAGGTAAACATCAGAAGCTGCCTGTGCTAGATTTTTTGTTAATGATTTTGGCCATCCAGTAAAGAATGGGTATGGCAATGTGGATGAGGATAAGAAAATAGGTTGGGAGGATTAAGTTAGAAAAAGTACTAATAATGAATAGGGACTCAGAAAACCTTCATGAAATGTTTCTTTTCTGAAGTAGGCTTCTGAAAGGGTTAGCCTGTCTCTATGATGTGGGCAAGGGAGAATCTGACAGTCACTCCAGCCTCTGTCCACTCTTTTGGTGACACCATGGTTTCTAGACCATCAGAGGTAATGATTCTAAGTTCACGTTAAATGCTTAGGAGTAAGTTATAAAATGTGCCTCTGGTCAGCTGAGAGAGAAACAGGAAGGTTTGGAGAGGCAGTGAAGGGAAGGGTCAGTTCTGTAGATCTGCTGGGTGGCAAAAACTACTCATCTTAGTGGCAGCAAGGAGAGGTGCAGGGTGATTCCCAAGGACCAAAGCAGATCTGGGGATGTGGCTGGAGTCTGGAGATTATACAGTCCTCTTAAGGACAGGGAAGTCTGTGTCAGGAATGAGCTGAACCCCGGTGGCTAGATCGGGGTTCCCAGCCTACGAAGTCTCACCAGTGCTTTCACCTGCCTGTGCAGCGCTGACCTTCATGCCTGCATAATGCCCGAATCTCTTACATGTACCAAGCTGTCAGTTCCCGCATCCACAACAAGTGTCATCCTGGATGTATTTAATACCAGGATGATAACCTGTGAATTGAGGTGGCTGACAACTTAGGCTGCGGAGATGTGAGGGAGAGAGAGGTCAGAGCCCTGAGATCTCCAGCATGCTGGGAATGAAGGGAGGAGCCCCTCTTATGACCACTAGAGACTGTCATTGCAGTTCACCCTGAGGAGACTGCTCCAAAGCGGACTCCTCCGAGGCTTTAAGTTCAAGGTAGCTCAGGATTTTTGTGTATGCTTAATTTTCCCCAACATCTCATGCCAACAGGAAGCCTCTAACTTGAGCTTCTGGTTAGGTACTGGGCAGACTCTGGCACAGGGGCCACAGAGGCAGGGGGTGAAGCAATGATGGCACAGGTTACTGCTGGGAGATGATCACAGCGCCTGGATACTGCACTTGAGGAGAACCCCCATACACTGTCCATATTCAGACTCCTGAGTTGTAAAGACCCCCAGAATTTTTTCCTCTAAGCTCTCAGCCAGGGAGAGCTGTGTACTCCTCCACAGCAAGAAGGCTGACTCACCATCCAGCTTCACATTCCACGTCATGTGGAAGCCGTTGGTCATCAGGTAAAAGTTCTTCAGATCCTCAGGCAGCACACAGTTATTCTTCTAGAACCACAGAGCAGCTGAGTGTTAAGTCAAGGTTGAAGGAGGGTGTAGGGTTATGCCTCAAACCACGTGGGAACTGTATTTCAGATCCATAAAACTGAGTCATTACCTCTAAAATGCTACTGGAGAGTTCTAGGTTGAAATGGCCACAAAGCAGGCTCCTCAACTCATCTCATATCACTGACACACTGAAACTACAGCTATATACTGAACAATAATTCCCTCTGAAGGAAACCCAGAAACTAGCTGAGTGACTCCTGTTAGCAAATTGAAAGTCTGTGTGCCCAACGCACAGTGAGGCCCATCAATACTAAAACATTAGAGAAAGATTTATTATAGATTCATTAAGGAGATGGGTGGCTCATGGCCTAAGAATCCCAAAGTTACTAAAAGCTTTCAGCAAGCCCCTTTAAAAGCAAAAGGTGTGTGGTGATGGGTGTGGTCAGTTGTTGCAGAGTTCTTGATGTCAGATCCTTGGTTCCTGAGGTCAGATCATGATCAAGTAATGATGTCCCTATAAATCTCTACCAGATGAATGTTATTCTCTGTCCCGACCAGAAAGGGCAAAGTTGCAAGGCACAACTTTCACCCTCCAAGGTCCCAGTCCTGGCTAAGTGGAGACAGATCTCAGCTGGCAGCTCCTCGGGGCCAGGTTCCCACCCAGCTGTCATCCCTGAGGGATCCAGGCACCCAACCCAACTGGCCCTCAGTCTTGCCAGGCTGCCCAAATGGGGAGACCAGGTCTCAGACTGTGACCCAGACAGACGGTCACTGCTAGTAGGTAGCAGAGACAGCATGGGGGAGAGGGTCACCACCGCCTCAAGGCCTGGGCCAAGGCTAGAAGAGGGCCTTACTGAGGGCTCTGGAGCCTTGCAGGACGTAGTCCCTAGTCTGTTTCCTGGGCCCTTCAGCTCACCCACTGGCTGTAGGCTGGGTGAGCTGGGGGGCCTCCAGAAGGCGGCCTGAATCTACCTCTTACCTCACTCTCCACCTGATGACCACCACGC
Organism: Bos taurus; assembly: GCF_002263795.3. Classification (NCBI taxonomy): domain Eukaryota; kingdom Metazoa; phylum Chordata; class Mammalia; order Artiodactyla; family Bovidae; genus Bos; species Bos taurus. Next base: position 20,307,072 of record NC_037351.1, on the reverse strand, counting down.
TGCTGATTACTGACTGAATTACTTCCCCAGTGGTCCCTCACTGACAGTTACCCATGCGCAGGGCCTACTGTGGTTGCTGACCAATAGCTGAGCAGGACAACTAAAGGCCGCTCACTGACAGTTGGTTGTGGGTGGGACCCACAGAGGCACTGAGCAAGGCTGAGCAACGCCTGCTGCCCAGTAACAGGGTGCAGAGTAATGAGGCCCAGCAATGGCCACCTGCTAAGGGCTGCGCTCATCCTGCTCTGTTACATGCCCACTGGGTGAACAAGAAGAAATTTACATCGAAATGGGTATGAGAGGCTGATCACAATCTCACCATAAAATCCACTCTTGGAAGGGTAACAAAACCAGGAGGGAACTCACAACTCCCCGATTCTCCCTGAGCAAAGGGTTTGGACCCTGCATATGGCGCCTCAATTTTTAAAACTTCTATGTGAGAGATGGGCCCCCATAAATCTAGCTCTGAAAGCCAGTGGGGCTTGGGTCCAGAAGACCCACAAGGCCACAGTGAACTAAGAGACAGTTTTTAATGGGCTCCTATGGACTTGCTGTAACAGCAGGATGAGCACAGCCCTTAGCAGGCAGCCACTGCTGTGTCTCATTGCTCCACACCTGCAACTACGCAGCAGGTCTTGCTCAGCCATTGGTTGGTGCCTCAGTAGGCACCCCCCACCCTAAGCAACCAACCGTCAATGAGTGACCATTAGGGAAGTGATTCCAGTCACCTTTCTCACCTTTTGCTTTTCAAGGGGCTTGCTGAAAGCTTTCAGTAACTTTGGGGTCTTAAGGCACGAGCCATCCATCTCCTTGTATGAATCTGTAATAAACCATTCCCTGTTCCAATTTTAGTATGGCTAGGCCTCACTCTGCATCGGGCACACACACTTGTGGTTCAGTAACATTACTATGGATATGCCCCCAGGGTCCAGTGCAGAGACAGTGGAAGTAAAATGCCCAGTCTCTTCCTTAAAGAAGCCTATTTGCTTATCTTAAAAGCGTTGGCCTGAGGGGCAGGCTTCTAATTTAGCACACATTAAGATGCCAACTGTAATCCTCTCCAGAGACCAGGGAGGCCGGTGGGCACCATACCATCTTCATGCTCTCCTTCTGCCGCACAGATATCTTCTGGAAAGGAGCTTATACACATGTCTGGCACCCCAGGCGCTGCGCAGGGGACACACTTGACTGTCTGGCTCTGCTGGCCAACACAGCTTATGTTCCCAGGTCCCAAAGGGCTCTAATAAACAAGCCATCCCACCAGGGCACAGGGCAGAGGCAGCAGATTGAAATACCCAGTATTTTTGTGAAAAGAGGCCTGTTTGGAGATCTTAACTGCAGCCTGAGAATCAAGTTTATGATTTAACATCTATAGGCCAACTAAAACCCTCTCCAAAGATTGCAGAGGCCAGTGGGGACCACCTTTGCACTCTCCCTCTGTCTTGCCTCAGGTCACCAGTGTTTCTAGGAAGGAGGCTGTGCAAACCTCTGCTGCTCCATTGTGGCTGCAGCTTGGAGGACACATCCCTTGATAACTGGCTGTGGTGAGCAGCAAGGCTTGTGTTCATGGGTTCAACAGGATGGTAGCAAACAAAGAAACAGTTCTTAACCTGCTATCCCCCTAGGGCTCAGTGTAGAGGGAGCAGACAGTCCTCCCCTGAGAGACGGTATACGTGCATATTTAAGCTACTGTTTGAGTGCCCAGTTTCCAATTAGCCTGCATCAAGGTGCTGAAATTCTCTTCTTTGGGACACTGACAGGTTGTATTATACCCTCAACTACTGGGAGCCACTAACAGCAAAGTAGGCTGGACATTCAGAAAGGTTTGATAGACAACCAAGAACCAGGGCAGGATTAAAAAGGTTCATCTCTTACATAAGGCCACTCCACTTCTTCAAGACTGGCTGTTGTAGCTAATGCGTTGAAATCAACAGCATGTCAAGAAAAATGAAGAAATAGAGAAATGTGTTCCCAGTGAAATAATTAGATAAAACCCCAAGAAAAGACCTAATGAAATTAAGATAAGTAATTTAAAGATGCTCACAGACATAAGGGGGACAATATATGAAGAAAGTGAGAATTTCGACAAAAAGAAAATACTAAGCAGAAATCACAGAGGTGAAGAATATAATAACTGAGCTGAAAATTTCAATAAAGGCATTCAACAGCAGACTAGATGAAGTGAAATAAAGGATAAGTGAACTCGAAGACAGGGTACTGGAATTCATCCAATCAGATCAGCTTTAAAAAAACAAAAACAAAAACAGAAAAAAGAGTGAATAGAGCTTAAGAGATTATAGAACAACATAAAGCCGATCAATACTATACACCTTTATAGGGATATCAGAAGAAGAGAGAATGGGGCAGAAAGCTTATTTGAAGAAATAATGGCTAAAAATTTCCCTAAAGTGGGGAAGGAAACAGACTACCTGGAAATAGATCCAGGAATCCCAGAGAGTTCCAAAAAAGAATCCAAAGAGACATTATAACTAAGTTGCCAAAACTTAACGGAGAACATCTTAAAAGCAGTAAGAGAAAAACAACTTGTTATATACAAGGGAACCCCATAAAGCTGTCAGGAGATTTCCAGGCAGAAACTTGCAGGCCACAAGATGGTGGCACAATATATTCAATGTGCTGGAAGAGAAAAGAAAACTTGCCAACCAGGAATATTCTACCTGGAAAAGCTGCCCTTCAGAATTTAAGGAGAAATAAAGTTTTCCATACAAGCAAAAGCTGAGGGAGTTCATCACCACTGGACCAGCTTTACAGTGAACACCACCAGCTTTACAGCTTTACAAATGAACATTGCAGAGTTCCAAAGAACAGCAAGCTGCTGCTGCTGCTAAGTCACTTCAGTTGTGTCCGACTCTGTGTGACCCCATAGACGGCAGCCCACCAGGCTCCCCTATCCCTGGGATTCTCCAGGCAAGAACACTGGAGTGGGTTGCCATTTCCTTCTCCAATGCATGAAAGTGAAAAGTGAAAGTGAAGTCTCTCAGTCGTGTCTGACTCTTAGTGACCCCATGGACTGCAGCCCACCAGGCTCCTCCATCCATGGGATTTTCCAGGCAAGAGTACTGGAGTGGGGTGCCACTGGAGAGATAAGAAGCCTTCCTCAGTGATCAGTGCAAACAAATAGAGGAAAATAATAGAATAGGAAAGACTAGTGATCTCTTCAAGATGATTGGAGATACCAAGGGAACATTTCATGCAAAGATGGGCACAATAAAGGACAGAAATGGTTTGGACCTAACAGAAGCAGAAGATATTAAGAAGAGGTGGCAAGAATACACAGAAGAACTATACAAAAAAGATCTTCATAACCCAGATAATCACGATGGTGTGATCACTCACCTAGAGCCAGACATCCCGGAATGTGAAGTCAAGTGGGCCTTAGGAAGCATCACTACGAACAAAGGGAGTGGAGGTGATGGAATTCCAGTTGAGCTATTTCAAATCCTAAAATACGATGCTGCAGCAAATTTGGAAAAGTCAGCAGTGGCCACAGGACTGGAAAAGGTCAGTTTTCATTCCAATCCCAAAGAAAGGCGATGCCAAAGAATGCTCAAACTACCCGCACAATTGCACTCATCTCACACACTAGTAAAGTAATGCTCAAAATTCTCCAAGCCAGGCTTCAGCAATACATGAACCATGAACTTCCAGAACTTTAGAAAACGCAGAGGAACCAAAGATCAAATTGCCAACATCCGCTGGATCATGGAAAAAGCAAGAGAGTTCCAGAAAAATATCTATTTCTGCTTTATTGACTATGCCAAAGTCTTTGACTGTGTGGATCACAATAAACTGTGGAAAATTCTGCAAAGGATGGGAATACCAGACCACCTGACCTGCCTCTTTAGAAACCTATATGCAGGTCAGGAAGCAACAGTTAGAACTGGACATGGAACAACAGACTGGTTCCAAATAGGAAAAGGAGTATGTCAAGGCTGTATACTGTCACCCTGCTTATTTTATTTATATGCAGAGTACATCATGAGAAACACTGGGCTGGAAGAAGCACAAGCAGGAATCAAGATTGCCGGGAGAAATATCAATAACCTCAGATATGCAGATGACACCACCCTTATGGCAGAAAATGAAGAACTAAAGAGCCTTTCGATGAAAGTGAAAGAGGAGAGTGAAAAAGTTGCCTTAAAGCTCAACATTCAGAAAACTAAGATCATGGCATCCGGTCCCATCATTTCATGGCAAATAGATGGGGCAACAGTGGAAACAGTGGCTGACTTTATTTTGGGGGGCTCCAAAATCACTGCAGATGGTGACAGCAGCCATGAAATTAAAAGACGCTTACTCCTTGGAAGGAAAGTTATGACCAACCTGGATGGCATATTGAAAAACAGAGACATTACTTTGCCAACAAAGGTCCATCTAGTCAAGTCTATGGTTTTTCCAGTGGTCACGTATGGATGTGAGAGTTGGACTATAAAGAAAGCTGAGCACCAAAGAATTGATGCTTTTGAACTGTGGTGTTGGAGAAGACTCTTGAGAGTCTTCTTGGACTGCAAGGAGGTCCAACCAGTCCATCCTAAAGGAGATCAGTCCTGGGTATTCATTGGAAGGACTGATGTTGAAGCTGAAATTCCAATACTTTGGCCACCTGATGTGAAGAGCTGACTCATTTGAAAAGACCCTGATGCTGGGAAAGATTGAAGGCAGGAGGAAAAGGGGACGACAGAGGATGAGATGATTGGATGACATCACCAACTTGATGGACATGGTTTGGGTAGACTCCGTGAGTTGGTGATGGACAGGGAGGTCTGGTGTGCTGTGGTCCATGGGGTTGCAAAGAGTCAGACACGACTGAGCAACTGAACTGAACTGAACAGAACAACAAATATTAAAGGGTCTTCTTTAAAGTGAAACAAAGGGTGATAATTGGTAACAGGGAAAAGATGACAATATAAATCTCACAGGCAAAAGTTAAAGTATAGTTAAATTCAGAATAATGTTGTCACGGCAGTGGGTTAATCACTTAGAGACAAAGTATGAAGTTTAAAAGACAAAGAAGAAAACAACCACAGTAAAGGTACTAAAGGTGGCGCTTGTGGTAAAGAAGCCCCTGCCAATGCAGGAGACAAGAGACGTGGGTTCAATCCCTTGGTTGGGAAGATCCTCTAGAGGAGGAAATGGCAACCCACTCCAATATTTTTGCCTGCAGAATCCCCATGAACAGAGGAGCCTGGTGGGCTACAGTCCGCAGGGTCAAAAAGAGTTGGACACGACTGAAGTGGCTGAGTATGCACACACAGGACACTTTAAAAGTACTAAAACACACTATATTTTAGTAGTAAAAGTAACTATAACTGCAATAATTTGTTAACAGATCCACAAGATGAAAAAAAGTAAATTGTGACATCTTTTTAAATGTGTGGTGGGGAAAGTAAAGTTGTAAAGCTTTAAAATGCATCAAACAAGCAGTGATCAGTTTAGATTGTTACATTTAAATACAAGCCTCATGATGAGCACAAAGCAAAAACCTATAGCAGACACCAAAAAGATAAAGAGAAAGGAGTCTAAGCACTCCATTACAGAAAATCATCAAATTACAAAGGAAGAAAGCAAGAGAAGACAGGAACAAAATACAAAAGAGTTATAAAATAGCTAAAAAACAATGAACAAAATAGCAGTAAGGCAGTATATATCAACAATTATTTCAAATGTAAGTGAAATAAATTCTACAATCAAAAAACAAAGAGTGACTGAATAAGAAAGGAGGCCAAATTATGGAACTATGTCGTCTACAAGAGATTCACTTCAGATGTAATAACACATAAACTAAAAGTGAAGGGATGAACATAAATGGGAATCAAAGAAAGCTGGGATAGTTATACAAGACAAGCGTCCTACAAGAGACAAAGAAGGACAGTATATAATGATAAAGGGGTCAATCCAACAACAGGATATAACATTTATAAATATGTATGCCTCCAAGACAGATAAAGGAAATATTAACAGACCTAAAGGGGAAACAGCAACACAATGGAACAATGGATAAGATGGACATAACATTTACAGAATAATCTATTGAAAATCAGCAGAATCCAGATTCTGCTCAAGTGTACATGAAACAGTCATAACAGATCACAGGGTAGGCGACAAAACTATTAACAAAATTAAGACTGACATCATATTGAGTATCTTTTCTGTCCACAATGGTATGAAACTAGACTCAATTATAGGAAGGAAACAGGAAAATTGACAAAAATGTGGAATTTAAAAAACATGCCACTGAATAACCAATGGTCAAGAAGAAGTCAAAAGAGAAATTTAAAAATATCCTGAGACAAATAAAAATGGAAATGCAATACACTAAAACTTATGGGATGCTGCAAAAGCAGTTCTAGAAGGGAATTCATGGCCGTAAGTGCCTGTATCAGGAAATAGGAAAGTTCTCAAGCAAACAATGCAACTTTACACTTCAAGGAACCAGAGAAAAAAGAATAAACTAAGACCAAAACTAGTACAAGTCGCTAGTACCGAGCGACTGTCACTTTCACTTTCACTGGTAGCCTAGTGGTTAAAAATCCACCTTTCAGGGCTGGGGACGCAGGTTCAATCCTTTGTTGGGAAACTAAGATCTCACATATGAAATCTTAGCTACTCAGTTGTGTCCAATTCTCTGTGACCCCATTCTGTGTAGCCTGCCAGACTCTTCTGTCCATGGAATCCTCCAGGCAAGAAAACTGGAGTGAGTAGCCATTCCTTTCTCCAGGGGATCTTCCCAGTCCAGGGATCAAACCTGGGTCTCCTGCATTGACAGGCAGATTCTTTGCTATCTGAGCCACCAGGGAAGTCCAAGATCCCACATGCCATGGGGCAACAGCCTGCGCACTACAACTACTGAGCCCACGTGCCTCAACTAGAGAACCCACGTGCGGCAACTACAGAGTCCATGGGCTGCAATGCAAGCTCCCACCTGCCTCAACTAAGACCTGATGCAGCAAAAAATAAATAAACATTAAAAATAGCATATGATCATCTCAATAGATGTCAAAAAAGCATTCCACAAAATTAGACATCCATTCATGATTAAAAAAAAAAAAAACCTCTCAACAGGTAGGTAGAGAGGAAACATAAGTTAGCCTACAGGAAACATCATATTGAAGGGTTAAAAGCTGAAAGCTGTTCCACTAAGATCAGGAAGACAAGGATGGCCACTCCTGCTAAGTTTATTCAACACAATATTGCAAATACTAAGCAGAGAAATTAGGCAATAAAAAGAAACAAAAGGCATCCAAATCAGAAAAGAAGTAACATTATCACTATTGGCAGATGACATGGTATTACACAGAGAAAATCCTAAAGACTCCACCAAAAAACATTTAGAACTAACAAATGAATTAAGTAAAGCTTCAGGGTACCAAATCAATATAAAATTTTTGTTGCTTTTCTACACAAGAATAACCACCTATCAGAAAGAGAAATTAAGAAAACCATCTTATTGACAATTGCATCAAAACGAATGAAATACTTGGGGATAAGTTTCATCAAGGAGCTGAAAGATCTGCACCCTTAACACCTACAGGAACGTGGTGTGAGAGGGACCCTACAGTTCTGATGATTCGGTAACAAAGCAGTCGCTTCTGGAAATTTCAGAACCATGCACATAACTTATTTCCTGAAACAAACTATTGGATCAGTGAGAACTGATTAAGGTAAAAAGCATATACTTCTAGAGCATTTAATGAATGAATTTAATAGTTCTGAAAGTTCTTAAAAAGAAGCACAATAGAATATAAGCAAATATTTCATATGAATAGTAAATCATCCAAAAAAAGCTGTGATTCCTTTCAGGAGTTACTAGGAGCACCCATTAAATTCTATGTAACTCACACCTCTGCATGCGTCTGGCCAGTCTTTTCTAGCCAATCAGACTACTGAGCACAGAAGGATGAGTTCTCCAATTACTTTTCTTTCTTCTTGTCATGTTGATACAGGCAGAGGGGCAATTTCCAAACTTTCTGCTTACTGGACCCTTTTGAGATGTGATACTGAACACTGCTTGTATCAAGTTTGTTCAGGTCACACTGTCAGTCAATTCCAGGTACCACCCAATATGTGAAGAAGTTGAGTGTAACAGGATGATCTGAATTTATTTCCCAATTCTGCAACAAGCTGAGTGACCTTGACTGTCAAACTCTGTGAATCCAGGTTTAAGAATAATCTCTAAGATTGAGTCTATAAAAGACTGGAGGTGGGAGAAGTTAGGAATCTGGCAGAGAGAGAAGACTAGGTCATTAGGGTAATTACTATGGTTTCAGGGTATAGTATCTTGAAGAACTATATGTGAGAGGCAAGCTTCAAGCTTGCAGGTAATTTTAAGCAATGTTTTTAAATTATTAAGAACACAATAGCTTCCCTGGTGGCTCAGTGGTAAAGAATATGCCTGTCAATGCAGGAGACGTGGGTTCAATCCCTGGGTCAGGAAGATCCCCTGGAGAGGGAAATGGCAACCCAATACGGTATTCTTGCCTGGGAAATCCCATGGACACAGGAGCCTGGTGGGCTACAGTCACAAAAGAGTCAGACACAACTTAGTGACTAAACAACAACAATACAAGAGCTGTCATTTTAAAGAAACAGGATTTTCATTTTCTTGATCTAAGAACTAAAACACACATTCTGATTGTTTCTGTTTGTTTTTTCTATCTTCACCATCAAGTTCTCAATTTCAGAGATGGGTAACATAAAGAATTCTCTGACTCCTTGCACTGAACATTTTTTTTCCTGCTTAGTAAGTTATTTCGAGTTTACAGCTTTCTCCGAATGCCTCCAGTATTGCACACTGTCTGTGCTTTCTTAGAGAAAAGTGTACACGCAAAATACCTTTCTCCTGACCCATGGCACCCTAGTACAGGAAGTCAATAGTTATTAGTATTCTGAAAAAGTTCTTGCTCCTCCTGTCATCCGCAAAGGTCAGCATCCAATATGAGATGCTGGTCACCAGTGCCATCTAGTGGTGGGCACAAGGAAACTACTTCTCAACCCAGATTTCGTAAGATCCCTTCTGAGAAGGTCTGCGAGCACTGATCACCTTTAAGTTATGCTGGAAAATTTCAATAGTAGTGATTATAAGACACACTATTTATTTCACTCAAAAAATAAAATTTGGTATTATTTTATACTAGTATTTTAAAGAATTACTCAAAATTCATAAAAATAGAAAAAAAAAAAAAAAACAGTGAAATAAAGTGTTTGCTGCTGCTACTGCTGCTAAGTCACCTCAGTCATGTCCGACTCTGTGTGACCCCATAGACAGCAGCCCACCAGGCTGCCCCGTCCCTGGGATTCTCCAGGCAAGACCACTGGAGTGGGTTGCCATTTCCTTCTCCAATGCATGAAAGTGAAAAGCAAAAGTGAAATCGCTCAGTCGTGTCCAACTTAGCGGCCCCATGGACTACAGCCTACCAGGCTCCTCCGTCCATGGGATTTTCCAGGCAAGAGTACTGGAGTGGGGTGCCATTGCCTTCTCTGGAAATAAAGTGTTTAAAACATCTCAAATACTCACATAAATATGCAAATGTCAAGCCGACCAAGTTCAAAAAGACAGTAAACATGCTCTCTCATTTTCATAGAAATCACTGTGGCCTCAGCTGTGCCGCCTCCTTGCTGTGGACCTTACTGCCTGGCAGCCCAAGTGGCGGCTCCTGCAGTACTTCCAGCCCTTCCTTCTGAGTGCGGCTTCTAGTGCGGAAGCCACTTTTATTTTTACTTAAAACATTTTTTTTTAATTTTGTTAATAAATTTATTAATTACATCATTATTTTAAGAGTGCTTTATCATGTGCATATAGAAGACTGACCTAATTATCACTGCTTTCTCTCTTCATGCTTGGCTGAGTAACTGAAGTTTCCAGGTGCTTCAGTGAGGGCAGATGAAGGAGAAAAACATGAAAGAGCCTGCAGATGTCAACTGATTCCACATGGCAGAGGCTGGCTGTGGGAGGCGATAAGTATGTTCTGTGGACATGGGGCTGAGCTGCAGGGGCATCATGTTTTCGTGGCTCCTATGCTCTGGCCAGCAACTCAGAGATAGTGCCATTTCTCTCCTGCACAATGTGGGAAGAGACTGCTCTTCTGCAGGGAGAAATCTACTCACTTCAGAAGGGTTCTCTTGCCAGATTTAGGGTCAGTCTCTATTTTTAGGGGATGAAAAAGAAGGGGAAGGAGGAAGACTGGCAGAAAGCAAATGGCAGTCGAAGGGTAAGGATGAGAGAGGATCCGAGAGAAAGTCAAGAAGGGAGAATAACTCTGCTGACCAGTGTGTGCAGTAAGAGTGGCATCCCCACGGGACTGCAATTTCCCTGTATCCCAGTGATGACTCGGTTACATAATTCCCAACTTCTGATTTTTTTCCCACCTCCTAAGGAAGCTATTTTGCATTGGAGAAGGAAATGGCAACCCACTCCAGCGTTCTTGCCTGGAGAATCCCGGGTACGGGGGAGCCTGGTGGGCTGCCATCTCTGGGGTTGCACAGAGTCGGACATGACTGAAGCGACTTAGCAGCAGCAGCAGAAGGAAACTATTTACAATAATTTCTTTAAGCGCTGCTAGAAAGTCCACCACAAGCTGTGTTACTGCCTCATCACCTGGACAGACTGAGCCACTCTAATGTTTTGGGTGTCATCAGCTTGATTCCTGGAGCCTTCCTGAGCACTGCCTGAGCCCGTCTATGGGCTCCTGCTCACTTGCTGTACTTCTGAGAATCCTGTGCCCCATCATTCCCTGTCTTTCAGAGGCCACTTCACTAGGGGGTGGGGACGGCCAGGGAGGCAGGATCAGTTCAGCAAAGAGCCACAGCCAGAACATGGAAATCACTGCTTCCGTAGGTGCTTATCCGCAGTGGGCAGGCTCCTATGAGTCCATGGGCAACAAAAGCAGAGGAAGGGCTGCCCAGAATGGCCACTGATGCGGAGCACTGAGACCTAACTGGAAACCTCAGGCAGGGAGGACACCGGCGCCTACTGAAACTCTCCTCCGGGAGGAGAAAACCGGAAGAGCTGTGGAAGGATGGGGTGAGATACCCGGAGAACTCCAGTGCATTCTCAAACTCCTTCCTAAGGAGACGGGGAAGGCCTGGTTAACCAGAACCTGTTGTCTTGGTGGCTGGGGTATCCAAGTTTGGGGACAGAGCTGAGTTGCTGAAGACTCAGAGGAGAGGCAGCCACTCTTTCTCCACACAACCGTCAGTCTTCCTCTCAAAATACACATAAGGTTGAAAGTTTTATTTTTGTTCTTAGTTTTGAAGAGATGGGAAAGACCCTCTCAGGCAGCTGCTGGTCCGGACGGAGGAAGGGAGGCACTGGAGAGTGGAAGGGCGACTTACCTGTCACAGAAGAACTATGGGGGCAGAGTGAGCACTCAGTGTGAGGGACCATGGTGACAGGGTGTTCTAGGCTGCTCTCTCCCATCTGGGATGCTTACAATGCATTCAGAGCAGGGGCATGTGAGGGACACATCTGGAAGAAGGTTCAGAATCCACCCTGAAGACTGTAGAAAAAGTGAGGCTAAAAAGAGAGGGGATGATGTTCTGCCAAACCGTTTGGTCTCCTGGGCCATAGTTTCACCATTAATAAATTAAATTATATTTGGAAATCGAAAAGTCTAACCAATCAAGAATTGTACTATACTCTGGAACTATGAAATGTCACTGAAATGTTTAAAAACAGAACTCTCCTGACCCTGGGATGCTATGAGAATTAAGAGGCAGACGCCTTCGCAGTGTGCAAAAGATGAAATGCTTGGTGCAGACATTTCACTAACTCCATCATTATAAAAGGCAGCTTGCAGGCAAAGGGAACGTGAATCACGAAACTGCACAAAACCAAGCAGATTGAAACTGTTGTTTAAAGAACAACAACAAAAAAATGGTGAAATGCATTAAAATAAAAAGAGGTTTGTCCATTTTTTTTTTCTAATTTTAGGAGATTGCAGCAGATATAGATAGCCATTTAGGCTTTAGTTTTAACCTTTTCTTCCTACATTTGCAACAAAGAATCATGAAATATTAGAAGTGGATGAATCTTTCTATAACACTAACTCCAAACAAGACAGCAGAGTAAAAGCATGTGGAACTCACCTCCTCCCACAAGTACATCAAAAATACATCTACAAATGGAACAGTTCTCACAGAAGCCCTGCTGAATACTACCAGAAGACCTCAAACCCCTGAGAGGACATGAAAGAGCCCCGTGTAACCGGGTAAGAAAAAAGAAAAGAGGAGAGGGAGCAGGATGGGACCTGACCCCCTGGAGGGGGGAGTGTGGTGGGGAAGAGGAAAGGTTCCCACAGGATGAAGCCACTTAAGCAGCAGGGAGAGGAGCTGGGACAGAGAGCTAGCTTCAGAGGCTCAGAGGGGAACCCAGCAATCAGGCTGCGCCAGGCAGCACAGAGAAAGACTTGCAGAGGGCCCGCACCACTGCCCTGTGCGTCCCAGCCTGAGATGCAGGTCTGCTGGTGTGAGTGGGGCTGGCACTGGAAGTTGGGGGGTAGAGAACGGATGCGGGAAGGGGACGGCTGTTGGCTGTGCAGAGATAGCCTGAAAGGGCTGGAGCGTGGGGGTGTAGCTGCAGCTGGGGGTGTTCACAGAAGAAACCCAGGTGGGCAACAGAAGCAAAGCACCACTGTCATGTGGAGCATTAAGTAGGGGGCGAGGCTGACATCATAGCCTCTTTCTCTGTGTACTGGCCCCGCAGCTGTGGGCCCTGTGAGAACATGTCTTCCCAGCTGCTGCCTCAGGGGCTCCCGCCTCCAAAGGCTCTTGTGGCCCAGTCACCATCTTGGGGGTGGTGGGAGTAAATGCCAGCAGGTTGCCCACTTGCCGAGGTGGGGCTAAAACCATAGCTGAGCCTTAGAAGCCATGAAACTTGGGAAGTAGGGCTGAAATCTAACCCTGTGGTTGTGCAAGCCACAATCTTATGCCTCTGCCACTGGCTTTGTAAATTCAGTGCCGGTAGGACCTCAGAGTAGACACTGGGTGTGTCCATGGCTGGAACGGGTGTGGCAGTCACGGGCTTTGTGGGCATGTGCACTTGGGGAGGGGGGTCTGAGCTGCCTTTGTAGCTCCCGCTGTGCTCCAGATGAGTGATGAATGTGGTCCTGGGACCTGACCCTGGTTGATTTGCGCTGGTGGTCCTGTGGAAACAATGCCTGGGGGGCACCAGGGTCGGTGCTGGCATTCCCAAGGTTGAGATGGGGTCCAGGGCAGTGCCAGCAACAGTGCACTTTGTAAGGCAGCAGAACAGGTGACAGGTGACACGACAAAGCACACTCACGGGGGAACAGCTCTGGCTCTTCTCCCAGTGCGAGTGCTCCAATTCCATTTACCGCCTACCAAAGCTCAGAAATGGATCTGGGGGCTTCTACTCCAACAGCGAGAGAACAGACCCAGCTCCCAACAGGGCAGCGACAACCACAGAGCAAGGAGGAAGCCCTGACCAATATACAGGGCAGGCTCTGGCCGCCACAACACAGTGGCCAGCATACACTGAGGAAAGAGGCAACAGGAATCAACACCAAAAACAGCTCTCACATCAAAAAATATTAAACCTACACAGGCTACATAGGGATGCTCCTCCATAAAAATAGCCCTCCAAGACCACAACAGATAATTGTTTCTCCTAAACTCACATACACTGGAGAAGGAAATGGCAACCCACTCCAGTGTTCTTGTCTGGAGAATCCCAGGGACGGCGGAGCCTGGTGGGCTGCTGTCTATGGGGTCGCACAGAGTCGGACACAACTGAAGCAACTTAGCAGCAGCAAACTCATATATCAAGAGAAATATAAGCAAAATGAAGAAGAGGACCACTCTCGAATAAAATATCAAGAGAATTCTCCTGAAAGAACAAGCAATGAAACAGACCTCATCATTCTAATAGACAATGAGTTCAAAAAGAAGATAATAAAAATACTGAAGAAGTTAAGAATGACTATTGAGAGAAATGCAGATTACTGTAAAAGGAAACTAGAAACTATAAGGAGGAGCCAAGAAAAATTAGAAAATTCACTCACAGACAAAAGCTGAGCTAAAGGTAATGAAAAGCTGAATGAATAATGCATAAGAATGAATAAATGATCTGGGAGATAGAATAATGGAAATCAACCAGTCAGAACAGCAGACAGAAAGCCAAATTTTAAAAAAATGAAAGCAATGTAAGAGACCTATGGGATAATATGAAGCATGCCAATGTACACATAATAGGAATCCCAGAAGGAGAAGATAAAGAAAAGGGGATTGAAAATGTATTTGAACAAACTGTGACTGGAAACATCCCAAACATAAAGAAGGAAACAATATCTAGGTACAAGAAGCATAGAGGGTCCCAAACAAGGTAAATGCAAACAGACCTACACCAAGACATAATAAAAATGGCCAAAGTTAAAGGGACAATTCTAAAGGCAGCAAGAGAAAAACAAAGAGTTAATTATAAGGGAACCCCAATAAGGCTACCAGCTGATTTCTCTACAGAAACAGCTGCAGGCCAAAAGGGAGTGGGGCAAGATATATTTAAAGTCCTGAAAGGGAAAAATCTGCAATCTAGAATCCTCTGCCCAACAGGATTATCATTTAGAATAGAAAGAGAGATTAAGGATTTCTCAGATAAGCAAAAATTCAAAGAATATAGCAATACTAAACCTATCCTAAATGGAATATTAAAAGATTTTCTCTAAATAAAGTAGTAAGAATCTAAGGAAAGAATAAATCACTTAAATAAGCCAGTACACTGATTTAAAAAATAAATTAAATTTCTGTGAAAGTGATAAACACAATGAACAGCAAAATGATGAATATGAAGATGTAAAAGAGGATCAAAATCATAAAATTTGGGAAATAAGAGTAAGAAAATGTAGATTTTTTTTTCCAAGAATGTGTTTGAGTCTATATGACTATAAGTTTAAGGCAAGTAAGTACAAGAAAGACTTAACAAACTTGAAAACAGGGTAACTACAAAGCAAAAACATACAATGCATTCACAAAAACCAAAGAGAAGAGAACATAAATGTAAAACAAAAGAAAATCATAAAACTACAAAAGAAGAAACAGAAGGGGACAAAGAAATATAAAATCAAGAAAATATAAATATAAAATATAAAAACATGAAAATAGGGTTTAATATGGCAATAAAACATATCTATCAATAACTATCTTAAATGTCAATAGGCTAAATGCTCCAGTCAAGACACAGAGAATGGCATATTAAATAAAAAAAACAAGGGACTACAATATGCTGTCCACAAGAGACCCACTTTAGGGCAAAGGACAAACACAGACTGAAGTGAGGGGAAGAAAAAAGACATTTCGTGCAAATGGAAATTACAAGAAAGTGAGGGTCATAAAACTCCTATCAGGTAAAATAGACTTTAGATCAAAGGCTACAAAGAAAGATAAAGAAAGACACTACATTAAGATAAAAGGATTGATACAAGGATCGGATATTATACTCGTTTACATATGTGTACCCAACATATGTACTGTATGCTCATGCTCAGTCGTGCCTGACTCCTTGCACACCCAATATGATCCTGCTGCTCAGTCGCCAAGTTGTGTCCGACTCTTCGTGACTCCCCAGACTGCAGCACACCAGGCTTCTCTGTCCCTCACCATCTCCCAGAGTTTGCCCAAGTTCATGTCCAATGAATCAGTGACGCCATCCAACCATCTCATCCTCTGTCACCCTCTTCTTCTGCCTTCAATCCTTCGCAGCATCAGGGTCTTTTCCAATGAATCAGGGGTTTGCCTCAGGCGGCCAAAGTATTGGAGCTTCAGCACCATCAGTCCTCCCAAAGACCATTCAGGGTTGATTTCCTTTAAGATTAACTGTTTTGCTCTCCTTGCTGTCCAAGGGACTCTGAAAGAGTCTTCTCCAGCACCACAGTTTGAAAGCATCAATTCCTCAGTGTTCTGCCTTCTTTACTGTCCAGCTCTCACATCTGTACATGACCACTGCAAAGACCGTAGCCTTGACTATATGGCCCTTTGTCAGCAAAGTGATCTTTGTTTTGTCACACAATATCTAGGTTTGTCACAGCTTTCCTTCCAAGAAGCAATCATCGTATAATTTCATGGCTATAGTCACCATCTGAAGTAATTTTAGTGCCCAAACACCCAATATAGAAGCACTGAAATACATAAAAATACTAACAGATGTAAAGGGAGAAGTTGATGGGAATACAATAATAGTATGGAACTTTAACACCCCACTCACATCAATGGACAGATCTTTGAGACAGAAAGTCAACAAGGTAAGAGAGATCCTAAATGACAAAATAGAACAGTTAGACTTAATTTATATTTCCAGGACATTACATTCAAAAAAGCAGAATACACATTCTTTTCAAGTGCACATGGAACATTCTCTAGGACTGATCACACCCTAGGGCACAAAAGAAGGTTCAACAAATTTAAGAGTACAGAAATTATTTGAAGTATCTTTTCAACCACAATGGTATGAAACCAGAACTCAACCACAGAAAAAGAAATGAGAAAAAAAAAGTTATGCGGAGACTAAACAATATGCTGTTTAAAAACTGACAGGTCAACAATTAAAGAAGAAATTTTTTAAAATACCTTGAAGCAAATGACAATGAAAAACTATACAAAATCTATGGGATGCAGCAAAAGCAGTTCTTAGAGGAAATTTCATATCAATACAGGACTTTAAGAAACAAGAAAAATCTCAAACAACCTAATCCACCACCTAAAAGAACTAGTTAAAGAAGAACAAACAAAACTTAAAGTTGGCAGAAGGAAGGAAATAATAAATATCAGAGAGGAAATAGAGATTAAAAAACAATAGAAAAAAATCAATAGAAAGAGAACCAAAGAGCTGGTTCTCTGAAAGTTTAAACAAAACTGACAAATATCTGGCCAGGCTCACAAGAAGAAAAGAGAGAAGATTCAAATAGTCAAAATAAGAAATGATTCATCAGAAAGACAAAAAAAAACTATAAGAGAACAATTATATGTCAATTATATGAACACCATATGTCAACAAATTTGGCAACCTAGAAGAAATGGACAACTTTCTAGAAACACATAGCCCACCAAAACTGAATCAAGAGGAAATAGGTAATTTGAACAGACCAATCACTAGAAGTGAAATAGAATCTGTAATTAACAACAACAACAAAAAACTCCCTACAAGAAAGTCCAGGGCCAGATGGTTTCACGGGCGAATTTTACCAAACATGCGAGGAAGAACTTACACAGATAATTCTCAAACTGCCAAAAGATCGAAGAGGTAGGAACACTCCAAAGACATTCTAGGATGTCACCATCATCTGATACCAAAACCAGACAAAGGCAGTACAAAAAGAAGAGAAAATTATAAGCCAATATCTTTGATGAATATAAATGCAAAAATTCTCAACAAAATATTAGCAAACCAGATCCAGTAATACATAAAAAAGATCATATACCACAACAAAGCTGGGTTCATCCAAGGATTAAATCATACAAGGACGGTTCACCATACACAAATGAATCAATGTGATACACTACACAGCAAAAGGAAAGACAAAAACCACACAGTCATCTCAACAGATAAAAAAAAGCATTCAGTGAAACTAAATATCCAATTATGATAAAAATTCTTACCAAAGTGGGTACAGAGGGAATATATTTCAACATAATAAAGCTATTTACGACAAACCTACAGCTAGTACGATACTCAACAGTGAAAACCGGAAAGCATTCCCACTAAATTCAGGAAGAAGACAAGGATTCCTATTCTCACTACTTCTATTCAACACAGTATTGGAAGTCCTAGCCAGAGCAATCAGACAAGGAAAAGAATTAAAATTCAAACTGGTGCTTGCTAAGTCACTTCAGTCATGTCTGACTCTGTCCGACTCTATGGACTGTAGCCTGCCTGGCTCCTCTGTCCATGGGATTCTCCAGGCTAGAATACTGGAGTGGGTTGCCGTGCCTTCCTCCAGGGAATCTTCCTGACCCAAGGATTGAACCTGCATCTCTCACATCTTGTGCTGGCAGGTGGGTTCTTTACCACTACTGCCACCTGGGAAGCCCATTTCAAATTGGTAAGGGAGGGATAAAATTGTCATTATATGCAGATGGCATGATACTATATACAGAAAACCCTAAAGACCACACAAAACAAGACTGGAATTGATAAATTCAGCAAGGTAGCAGGACACAGGAATCAGTTGCATTTCTTTAAACAGACAATGAAGTATCAGAGAAGGGAATGTAAACAGTCCCTTTGAAAGTCACATCCGAAAAACAAAAAAAAAAAACAAAAAAAAACAACTTAGGTATAACCTCATCAGCAAAGTGAAAGACTTATATGCTGAGAACTATAAAACATTAGTGAAGGAAACTGAAGATGATTCAAAAAACTGGAAAGCTATCCCATGCTCTTGGTTTAGAAGAATTAAAATGGTTAGAATGGCTATACTACCCAAGTGCAATCCACATATCCAATCTGATCGCTATCAAATTACCCAAAACGTTTTATACAGAACAAGAACAAATAGTTCTAAAATTTATATGGAACCATAAAAGATTCAGAATTGCCAAAGCAATCCTAGGGAAAAAGAACAAAGCAGGAGGCATAACCTTTCTAGACTTCAGTTCAGTTCAGTCGCTCAGTCATGTCCAACTCTTTGCAACCCCATGAATCGCAGCACGCCAGGCCTCCCTGTCCATCACCAACTCCTGGAATTCACTCAAACTCATGTCCATCGAGTCGGTGATGCCATCTAGCCATCTCATCCTCTGTTGTCCCCTTCTCCTCCTGCCCCCAATCCCTCCCAGCATCAGAGTCTTTGCCAATGAGTCAACTCTTCACATGAGGTGGCCAAAGTATTGGAGTTTCAGCTTCAGCATCAGTCCTTCCAATGAATACCCAGGACTGATCTCCTTTAGGATGGACTGGTAGGACCTCCTTGCAGTCCAAGGGACTCTCAAGAGTCTTCTCCAACACCACAGTTCAAAAGCATCAATTCTTTGGTGCTCAGCTTTCTTCACAGTCCAACTCTCACATCCATACATGACCACTGGAAAAACCATAGCCTTGACTAGATGGACCTTTGTTGGCAAAGTAATGTGTCTGCTTTTGAACGTACTATCTAGGTTGGTCATAACTTTCCTTCCAAGGAGTAAGCGTCTTTTAATTTCATGGCTGCAATTACCATCTGCAGTGATTTTGGAGCCCAGAAAAATAAAGTCAGCTACTGTTTCCACTGTTTCTCCATCTATTTCCCATGAAGTGATGGGATTGGATGCCATGATCTTCATTTTCTGAATGTTGAGCTTTAAGCCAAGTTTTTCACTCTCCTCTTTCACTTTCATCAAGAGGCTTTTGAGATCCTCTTCACTTTCTGCCATAAGGGTGGTGTCATCTGCATATCTGAGGTTATTGATATTTCTCCCAGCAACCTTGATTTCAGCTTGTGCTTTTTCCAGCCCAGCGTTTCTCATGATGTACTCTGCATATAAGTTAAACAAGCAGGGTGACAATATACAGCCTTGACGTACTCTTTTTCCTATTTGGAACCAGTCTGTTGTCCCATGTCCAGTTCTAACTGTTGCTTCCTGACCTGCACACAGGTTTCCCAAGAGGCAGATCAGGTGGTCTGGTATTCCCATCTCTTTCAGAATTTTCCAGTTTATTGTGATCCACACAGTCAAAGGCTTTGGCATAGTCAAGAAAGCAGAAATAGATGTTTTTCTGGAACTCTCTTGCTTTGTCCATGATCCAGCAGATGTTGGCAATTTGATCTCTGGTTCCTCTGCCTTTTCTAAAACCAGCTTGAACATCAGGAAGTTCACGGTTCACATATTGCTGAAGCCTGGCTTGGAGAATTTTGAGCATTACTTTACTAGCGTGTGAGATGAGTGCAATTGTGCGGTAGTTTGAGCATTCTTTGGCATTGCCTTTCTTTGGAATTGGAATGAAAACTGACCTTTTCCAGTCCTGTGGCCACTGCTGACTTTTCCAAATTTGCTGGCATATTGAGTGCAGCACTTTCATAGCATCATATTTTAGGATTTGAAATAGCTCAACTGGAATTCCATCACCTCCACTAGCTTTGTTCGTAGTGATGCTTTCTAAGGCCCACTTGACTTCACATTCCAGGATGTCTGGCTCTAGGTGAGTGATCACACCGTCGTGATTATCTGGGTCATGAAGATCTTTTTTGTAAAGTTCTTCTGTGTATTCTTGTCATGTCTTCTTAATATCTTCTGCTTGTTAGGTCCATACCATTTCTGTACTTTATCGAGCCCATCTTTGCATGAGGTGTTCCCTTGGTATCTCTAATTTTCTTGAAGAGATCTCTAGTCTTTCCCATTCTGTTGTTTTCCTCTATTTCTTTGCTTCAGACAATACTAAAAAGCTATAGTAATCAAAGCAGTGTGAGACTGGTATAAAAACAGACAGATATATGGATCAATGGAATAGAATAGAGAGCCCAGAAATGAACCGCACACCTATAGATAATTAATCTTTGATAAAGGAGGCAAGAATATAAAATGGGGAAAGATAGTCTCTTCAGCAAGTGGTGTTGGAGAAGGGGAACAACCAGCTGCATGTAAATCTGTGAAGTTAGGAGACACCCTCAGATCATACACGAAAATAACTCAAAATGGGTTACTGACTTAAAACTATAAGACACGACATCACAAAACTCCTAGAAGAGAATATGGGCAAAACATTCTCTGACATAAATCATACCAATGTTTTCTGAGGTATCCCAAGGCAAAAATAAACAAATGAGACCTAATCAAAATTAAAGCTTTTGCATAGCAAAGAATACTATAAACAAAAGGAAAAGACATGTGTTCCCCAAGCATCCAGTATCGTGCATCGAACCTGGACTGGCGACTTGTTTCATGCATGATAGTATACATGTTTCAATGCCATTCTCCCAAATCTTCCCACCCTCTCCCTCTCCCACAGAGTCCAAAAGACTGTTCTATACATCAGTGTCTCTTTTGCTGTCTCGTATACAGGGTTATTGTTACCATCTTTCTAAATTCCATATATATGTGTTAGTATACTGTATTGGTGTTTTTCTTTCTGGCTTACTTCACTCTGTATAATAGGCTCCAGTTTCATCCATCTCATTAGAACTGATTCAAATGAATTCTTTTTAATGGCTGAGTAATACTCCATTGTGTATACGTACCATAGCTTTCTTTTTTTTATTTTATTTTATTTATTTATTTATTTTTAATTTAATTTTATTTTTAAACTTTACATAATTGTATTAGTTTTGCCAAATATCAAAATGAATCCATCACAGGTATACATGTGCTCCCCATCCTGAACCCTCCTCCCTCCTCCCTCCCCATACCATCCCTCTGGGTCGTCCCAGTGCACCAGCCCCAAGCATCCAGTATCATGCATCGAACCTGGACTGGCATCTCATTTCATACATGATATTTTACATGTTTCAATGCCATTCTCCCAAATCTTCCCACCCTCTCCCTCTCCCACAGAGTCCATAAGACTGTTCCATACATCAGTGTCTCTTTTGCTGTCTCATACACAGGGTTATTGTTATCATCTTTCTAAATTCCATATATATGCGTTAGTATACTGTATTGGTGTTTTTCCTTCTGGCTTACTTCACTCTGTATAATAGGCTCCAGTTTCATCCACCTCATTAGAACTGATTCAAATGAATTCTTTTTAATGGCTGAGTAATACTCCATTGTGTATATGTACCACAGCTTTCTTATCCATTCATCTGCTGATGGACATCTAGGTTGCTTCCATGTCCTGGCTATTATAAACAGTGCTGCGATGAACATTGGGGTACATGTGTCTCTTTCCCTTCTGGTTTCCTCAGTATGTATGCCCAGCAGTGGGATTGCTGGATCATAAGGCAGTTCTGTTTCCAGTTTTTTAAGGAATCTCCACACTGTTCTCCATAGTGGCTGTACTAGTTTGCATTCCCACCAACAGTGTAAGAGGGTTCCCTTTTCTCCACACCTTCTCCAGCATTTATTGCTTGTAGACTTTTGGATCGCAGCCATTCTGACTGGCGTGAAATGGTACCTCATAGTGGTTTTGATTTGCATTTCTCTGATAATCAGTGATGTTGAGCATCTTTTCATGTGTTTGTTAGCCATCTGTATGTCTTCTTTGGAGAAATGTCTATTTAATTCTTTGGCCCATTTTTTGATTGGGTCATTTATTTTTCTGGAATTGAGCTGTAGGAGTTGCTTGTATATTTTTGAGATTAGTTGTTTGTCAGTTGCTTCATTTGCTATTATTTTCTCCCATTCTGAAGGCTGTCTTTTCACCTTGCTAATAGTTTCCTTTGTTGTGCAGAAGCTTTTAAGTTTAATTAGGTCCCATTTGTTTATTTTTGCTTTTATTTCCAATATTCTGCGAGGTGGATCATAGAGGATCCTGCTGTGATGTATGTCGGAGAGTGTTTTGCCTATGTTCTCCTCTAGGAGTTTTATAATTTCTGGTCTTACGTTTAGATCTTTAACCCATTTTGAGTTTATTTTTGTGTATGATGTTAGAAAGTGTTCTAGTTTCATTCTTTTACAAGTGGTTGACCAGTTTTCCCAGCACCACTTGTTAAAGAGATTGTCTTTAATCCATTGTATATTCTTGCCTCCTTTGTCAAAGATAGGGTGTCCATATGTGCGTGGATTAATCTCTGGGCTTTCTGTTTTGTTCCATTGATCTATATGTCTGTCTTTGTGCCAGTACCATACTGTCTTGATGACTGTGGCTTTGTAGTAGAGCCTGAAGTCAGGTAGGTTGATTCCTCCACTTCCATTCTTGTTTCTCAAGACAGCTTTGGCTAATCGAGGTTTTTTGTATTTCCATACAAATTGTGAAATTATTTGTTCTAGCTCTGTGAAGAATACCATTGGTAGCTTGATAGGGATTGCATTGAATCTATAAATTGCTTTGGGTAGTATACTCATTTTCATTATATTGATTCTTCCAATCCATGAACATGGTATATTTCTCCATCTATTAGTGTCCTCTTTGATTTCTTTCACCAGTGTTTTATAGTTTTCTATATATAGGTCTTTAGTTTCTTTAGGTAGATATATTCCTAAGTATTTTATTCTTTCCGTTGCAATGGTGAATGGAATTGTTTCCTTAATTTCTCTTTCTGTTTTCTCATTATTAGTGTATAGGAATGTAAGGGATTTCTGTGTGTTGATTTTATATCCTGCAACTTTACTATAATCATTGATTAGTTCTAGTAATTTTCTGGTGGAGTCTTTAGGGTTTTCTATGTAGAGGATCATGTCATCTGCAAATAGTGAGAGTTTTACTTCTTCTTTTCCAATTTGGATTCCTTTTATTTCTTTTTCTGCTCTGATTGCTGTGGCCAAAACTTCCAGAACTATGTTGAATAGTAATGGTGAAAGTGGGCACCCTTGTCTTGTTCCTGACTTTAGAGGAAATGCTTTCAATTTTTCACCATTGAGGATAATGTTTGCTGTGGGTTTGTCATATATAGCTTTTATTATGTTGAGGTATGTTCCTTCTATTCCTGCTTTCTGGAGAGTTTTTATCATAAATAGATGTTCAATTTTGTCAAAGGCTTTCTCTGCATCTATTGAGATAATCATATGGTTTTTATTTTTCAATTTGTTAATGTGGTGTATTACATGTATACCTGTGGTGGATTCATTTCAATATTTGGCAAAACCAATACAATATTGTAAAGTTTAAAAATAAAATAAAATTTAAAAAAAAAAAAAAAAGGAAAAGACAACTTAGGTACAAACTGGGAGCAAATATTTGCAAATGCTGCGACTAACAAGGGCTTAATTTCCAAAGTATACAAAGAGCTCACACAACTCAATAACTACAATGACAACAAAAAACCCAGGGACTTCCGTGGTGGTCCGGGAGTTAAGAATCTGCCTGCCAATGCACAGGACATAGGTTCAACCCTTGGTCTGGGAAGATTCCACATGCCTCAGAGCTACTGGGCCTGTGAACCACAACTACTGAGCCTGTATGCTGCAATTACTGCAAAACTTCCCCCAACTCAATATGTCTGAAGAAAATGTTCTATTGGCTATCTCAGTTAGTTAAAAATCTATTTCTCTCGTGCATATCCTTTAATTCTTCCAGTCTGCTGATGGCTATTTATCCAGCTCTACAACTGTATTCTCCTCAATATCAGTCTAAGCTAAGTGGGAACCCCCAAAAGTTGCATTTTCCAGGAGGCAGATTAGTTCCCAGTGTCACTAGATATAAAAAGCAGTCATGGAAGGCATGCTACAAATGAATAAACCATGATATCATAGGTAAAACTGGAACAAATGCACCAAGTCATCTTAGAGAATTCTGGGAAATATCCAGTATAAGACACAGGAAGACAATGCCTCAAAAACTACCTCAATAAATAAGTGACATAATGACACAGCTTTAATGGTGTTCCACCCCAGAAAATGCATTCCTGTCCTCTCATCCTCCCATCCTGACCTATGAACCTGGGTTTCTAAGCTAGGAATCTCCTCTTCAGCAGACAGAAAAACTTGAAGTTCTCATTCTTACAGAGTCCCAAGGCAGTTTTCCCTAAAGGCCTGACTCAAACCTTTTAAGAATAAGAAGGGATGTAATCCACAAAGTCTACAGGCCTGGCTGGCAGAGCCACAGCTGTGCCAGCACAATCAGCTAGTAAGAGCTTAACAGTAGACGTTGCTCTGGAATTTCATTTTCTCTTAGGTAATGTGAGTAAAAATGGGAGTGGAAGCTGAGTGAGTCCATGCTAAGAGCTGAGGTGCTGCTGAGCAGAGGTCATGGAGAGAAACCTTAATAGCAACTACTGATATGCCAGTGAAGCCACTGCTCAGCCCTGGGAGGGTGGGAGCTCTTCGCAGGGACTGATCATGCCCACATTCCTGGGGGCTGCTTGGCTGGCGAGGGCAAGGCTGACATAGTGTTTCCTTCCATAGGAGGGGTAGTCTGGTAGAGCAGAAAGGGCATGTGCTTAGAGGCAGACAATATAGGCTCTGCTACTTGGTAGCTATGTGGCCCAGGACAAATTCTTTGACCTCTCTGACCCTCAGATTTTTCATTTATAACACAGAGATATGGACACTGATCTTGCCAGGGTTATTATGAGGATTAAATGAAATAATTTACCTGATATAGCAGCAGCACTCACTCAGTGACAAGGTGACCTTGTGCTCCCTAGTCAGATCCATTTGCTGCTTGCTACTCAGCCACAGTTATTTTCCAAAACAGAAATATGACTTCTCTATTTAAAACATTTCAGTGGCTTCCCTTGGTAAATGTAAAGAACAAAATCCTAATGATCTGAGAAGCCCTGCATGTCCTGGTCCTTGTCTATCTCTCTCCCTCATTCTCCTGTGCTCTAGCCACATGGACCCTCTTTATGCTCTCAAAAATGTAATCTTTCCTATCTTGAAGCCTTCACACAGGCTCAAAGCATCTTCTTCACATATCTCATCTATCTGGTTAAAAACTTCTCATAACTTCTTTGGGAAAAATATTCTGCAACCTCCAGACTAGGTCAGGCCTCCTGACAATGCTCCCTTAACCTTTATTTCACAGAGCTTGATCTGCTTTGTAATTATACTTGGGATGACTTATACTATGTCTCAGACAAGATCAAGAGGTAGGAAACTGTGTTCTTTATTGATTACCCTTGAATCTCTAGGACTCAACATCAAGCACAATGCCTGGCCCATTTTAGGAGGTTAAATCTTTTACTGAATAAACGAATGAATGAAAGTTTAGAGGAGGGTTGGAAAGCATTCGCTATTAATCTGGTTAGTACTTCTCTGCAACACTTAACCACGTTCTGCCCAGCATGCTTATGAATATTTAATTCCTTCTTTCCTTGCTGGATTTTCAGCTTTGCCGTGTATATATACAACTTCAAATGTTCCACTGCCTCTTTAAGACGGGCTCAGAGGAGATGCTCTGTGTTGGGGAGATGGTATGGAATGCAAGGGAGCGTTAAAAGCCCTGAACAGAAACAGAGAGAAAGATGAACTCTAACTTGAAGGCTGTGGCCTGAGATAAGAAAAAGTTTCCTGTCCAGTCTTTCCTTCTCAGGGACATTTAAGTTGACCACTCTTTGTTGGGAGGTGAGGATTCAACAGGTTGACACTTACTTGTTCCCATGAAGAAATCATATGACGTTCAGCAGGTGGCTTTTCTATGATGGTCACCTCTGTCACACCTGGGGATGATTCTGGAAGAGGAAGCAGAGAGTAGAGTAGTTGGTCCATTCTCACATATTTCTACCAGAAAGGTTGATGAACTGTTGAAGTCTGCTCTAGGAATACCAGATCGCTCTAAGGAGCATTTGTTACCCCTGTAATAAAAGCAGCTGGTCCCTCAAAAGCAGTCAGTCCCATAAGCTAAGACCATGTAGTCTTCTAGTGATAATTATGCCAGTATCCTTTCCACATAGCAAAGTTTTCCTCAGGTTTTCAGAAGAGTCAAATCTTGGGATGCAGCAACAGCCCGATACACTAGCTGAGAAATCGGGACTCCACCGTCCTAAGTCATGCTTTGTGCATTCACCAGCTGTGTGACCTCAGATGAGTGTTCACTTCCTTCTGCATTCAGTAAGACAAGAATTACAGTAATACTTTCCTCAATAAGTGAAGCAAAAACAGGAATGAAGAAACAGAAGAGGAAACGGAAATGAAGATACTTTGGAAAAGTGAAAAGTACCATATACACAATTTTTCTTCTGCCTTCTGTTCAAGGTTCTTTCTAATGTGTTGGGAAGCATGGTACTGTGGTAGAAAACCAGTGAGCTTCAAGCCATTTGACCTGGGGTGAGTCCTTGCTATGCCCCTGACTGGTTAGGATGGAAGACACTGTTTTATCCCTTTAAGGGTAGTCTCATTTGGCACTGCTCACCAAAACTAAGACAGTAGATAATAAATGCCATTATTCAACTTTACAGCAAGGACACCGAGGTTGAGAGGTTAAACCACAAAGCCAATCCTCTGACTCCAAGTATGGGTCTAGTTGAAAAATGAAGAATATGTTCAAAAGTCATTACATGCCCCCTGGCATAGCCCATTAAAGCAATTATCCTACACAAATGCAGAGTCTAGCTTTAATTAGTCTTGGCAACCCACTACTCCACCTGCAGTTAAGACCGAAGAATACAGAATTCTTGGCCCACAACACAGCTGGTTACATAGGGATGTCATCTGACTATACTCACAGTGCAATCTAATGCCTAGGGCTCCAAGAGGACAAACACATAATGTAAGTACCTAACATTAAGTTTTGCTGAGGCATCCATTTCAAATACATCCATCTTGAATAAACAAATTGCCAGTTGTATGATACAGATACTAACTAAACAACTAGATGAGGAATGAGGCCACCCCCAACTCACAAAGTTCCCCTTTTAGAAAGCCCTGGGTAACCTGGATAACTGACTACTTGAATGAGCCACCTTTTCCTTTCAGATGTCCTAATTTCCCCTCTTAAGTTTTAAGTCCACCAATAAAGTGTAAACCTGCAAAACCCTAGACACACAATTCTGGGGCTCTAATAAAAGCAAAGACCCAGGTCTGCTCACTCACTCCCAGCTATCTGGCTGTGTGGCTGTGGGCATACCATGTACCCTCCAGAACCTGTGTATAATAAAAAAAAAAATGTTTTTTCAAGGTTCCCCGATGGTTGCTGCTGAGGTATATCTTCAGTCATAACAAAAGCCACAATGTTTGGTCCAACCACAACATCAGCTTCAATGTGGGAAATCTCTGTGGGGCTCATCCAAGTAGTATAGCCTAGGTGAGTGCCTCAGGTATTCCTAGCCAACAGCAACACTATCAGTAAGTAGGCTGAGAGAGACACAAACACACCATTCTTCAGCTTGTAACAGACCTGTGTGGAAGGGCTACAGGCTCAGACAGAACTGCTGTAATGTAGCACAGATGACAACATATCATTTTTAATCTTTGTAGATCTCCAGGATAGGACAACTGTTCAACATGCTGACTTTAAAAACTTTCATATAACAAGTTGCTTAGGAAGTGCCCACTGCAGAGAGTCTGCTATCCAATACTTCAGCACTGATAAGGAGGAAATACTGGGGGTGAAGAAGACAGGGCCACACAGTAAATTCCAT
Organism: Bos taurus; assembly: GCF_002263795.3. Classification (NCBI taxonomy): domain Eukaryota; kingdom Metazoa; phylum Chordata; class Mammalia; order Artiodactyla; family Bovidae; genus Bos; species Bos taurus. The sequence continues at coordinate 20,278,954 of NC_037351.1, read as the reverse complement.
TTGTATAATGCTGTATTTCTGGGGACTGATATGAGTTATCTCACTGACTCAACAATCATGTGGAGCAGGCATCATTATTTTAAAGATAAGGAAACAGGTTCAGATATATTACATTAATTATTTCACAGAACTAAATCTCTGACCACAGGTGCAGGTACCAAGCCTACTGTTTTCTCTTAGTAGTTAATTCCAACATGAGGGAAAGTTTTCTTCACACCACCAAGTAATTCTCAGACACCAGCTGAATGTTCTACAATTCAACTCAATTCTGACTCTACCAGGAGAAAGCCTCAGATCCCACAAGAGCTCATTCCCACAAGCCTGCCCTTACTTCGGATGCTAACTGCAGGTCCAGGTTGTTATCTGTGCTTCTGATGGACTGGCTATAAATTAGGAGTTCCTATGATCCTTCCCTTGGGTTTGATGAGTTTGATACAGGGGCTCACAGAATTCAGGAAACCCATTTACTCACTGGAATACTGGTTTATTTTAAAGGATATTACAGATCAACAGGGAGATAAGATGTGTAGGGCTGGGTCCTGAACAAAGGGGCTTCTGTCCTTGCTGAGTTTGGGGCCTGGCACAGTGGCATGAGGAAGCGTCTGGTTAACCAGACTGGAAACTCCCTGCACTCTTTTGGTTTTTTATGGAGGCTTCATTGCACAGGCATGCTTGACTAAATAACTGGCCATTGGCAAATAACTCAACCTCCAGACTCTCTCCCCTCCATGTAAATCAGGTGGAGGAGTGAAAGTTCCAACCCGTTAATCCTGGTTGGTTCCCTTGGGAACTGGACCCATCTTTAGGTTACCCAAGGGCTTTCCAGTCACCTCATTAACAAAAGGCACCTTCTTTTATCACTTAGGAAATTTCAGGGGTTTTAGGAACTCTGTGCCTGAAATAGTGACAAAGCCTAAATATATATATTTATTATAAATCATCATAACACAGATAACCAAAAAATCATGAGTATATTTAGAAATAATAGCAATAACAAGTTGTGTATGGTTTATTATTAATGTGACATGAGAAGTAGTATCTGACTCAGTTCAGATGCTCAGTTGTGTCTGACTCTTTGCTTTCCTGTCCATCACCAACTTCTGGAGCTTGCTCAAACTCATGTTCATTGAGTCAGTGATGCCATCCAACCATCTCATCCTCTGTCATTCCCTTCTCCTCCTGCCTTCATTCTTTCCAAGCATCAGGGTCTTTTCCAATGAGTCAGTTCCTTGCATCAGGTGGCCAAAGTACTGCAGCTTCAGCTTCAGCATCAGTCCTACCAATGAATATTCAGGAATGATTTCCTTTAGGATTGACTGGTTTGATCTCCTTGCTGTCCAAGGGACTCTCAAGAGTCTTATCCAACACCATTGTTCAAAAGCATCAATTCTTCGGCACTCAGCTTTCTTTTTGGTCCAACTCTCACATCCACATATGACTACTGGAAAAACCACAGCTTTGACTATACACACCTTTGTCAGTAAAGTAATGTCTCTGCTATTTAATATGCTGTCTAGGTTTGTCATAGCTTTTCTTCCAAGGAGCAAGTGTCTTTTAATTTCAAGGCTGCAGTCACCATCTGCAGTGATTTTGGAGCCCAGGAAAATAGTCTGTCACTGTTTCCCCATCTATTTGTCATGAAGTGATGGGACTAGATGCCATGATTTTAGTTTTTTGAATGTTGAGTTTTAATCTAGCTTTTTCACTCTCCTCTTTCACTTTCATCAAGAGGCATTTTAGTTCCTCTCTGCTTTCTGCCATAAGGGTGGTGTCATCTGCAGAGCCCCCAAGATGATAGCTAACAGTGAATGATGCTGGATTTGTGATCTCCAAAGAAGATTTAGCTTCAGGGATCAGGTACCAGGCTTGATCACTCAAAGCTTTTGTGTGGCAGAAGTTTTATTATATAGTGAAAAAGGACAGAAAAAGCTTCTGACATAGACATCAGAAGGGGGAGAGAGGGGTTCACTTGCTACTCTTATCAAGGCCTTATATACTTTTATCAGAACCATTCCCACAACATACATTTTAAATGAACAAGATTAGAACTAACAATAGAAAGGTCTTACCAGATCCACTCTCACAACATACATATTAAGGTAAGATTAGTCAGAAGGTTCTTGTTAAGAAGAAGAAAAATGTCCTTGAGCAAGATGCAGTTATTATATAATCATTCAGTTCAGTTCAGTTCAGTCGCTCAGTCGTGTCTGACTCTTTGCGACCCCATGAATCGCAGCACGCCAGGCCTCCCTGTCCATCACCATCTCCCGGAGTTCACTCAAACTCACATCCATTGAGTTGGTGATGCCATCCAGCCATCTCATCCTCTGTCATCCCCTTCTCCTCCTGCCCCCAATCCCTCCCAGCATCAGGGTCTTTTCCAATGAGTTAACTCTTCGCATGAGGTGGCCAAAATACTGGAGTTTCAGTTTTAGCATCATTTCTTCCAAGGAACACCCAGGGCTGATCTCCTTTAGAATGGACTGGTTGGATCTCCTTGCAGTCCGAGGGACTCTCAAGAGTCTTCTCCAACACCACAGTTCACAAGCATCAACTCTTCAGTGCTCAGCTTTCTTCACAGTCCAACTCTCACATCCATACATGACTACTGGAAAAACCATAGCCTTGACTAGATGGACCTTTGTTGGCAAAGTAATGTCTCTGCTTTTTAATATGCTATCTAGGTTATCCCTTATCAAACTGTGCAGTTGGGGCAAATTCTAAACAGAAGATACAAAGAGTCCAAAAAAACTCAATTGCCACTTTTGAAGTAGTTTGTTGTTTGGTTACTGTGTCTGAGTCTCCAAGTTGCTAAGGCGCGTTGGACTCTTCCGGGGCCCCATGGACTTTAGACCTCCACAGAGAGTGTGCAACCAGCACTGAGATCTAAACAGCAAAGTGGTGCAGCCTGGTGAGTACTCCACTCACCCTCCCCAACAAGAACCCTACAAAGCAGCCCCACCCCTGGCTGAGTTATACTCTAGAGTGTGAGCTGGCTTCTTTCCATTCTTTGATCAAATAAAACTTGCCTTTGCTTCTGACCAAACTTGGTCTCATCCTACTGGCTCTAATGATACTGGGCAGGAAGACCCTTTTTGGTGCCCAACGCAAAAGGGTTGGTAACAACAAAAGGCTGATTGTTTTGCCTACATGAGTGGCCCCCAATAAAACCCCTAGAATTTGGGTCTTAGGCCAGCTTCCCTGGGCAGAAACACTGCACACATATTGTAGCATTTCACCACTTGAGGAAGGAGTGTACTCTATGTGACCACTCACCTGTGGGAAAACTTCAGAAGCTGATACACGGCTTCCTCTGGATACCACCTGATATGTTAAAGGTCAGATTTCCAGGGTCCAACTGATTGATATAATAAACTATAGCTGGGAGTCCTGTCTGAGTCTTGTGAGTTCTTCTAATGAATCACTGAGACTTGTGGACAGTTGTGAGACACCAGAAACATGTATCTATCTCTTCATTTTAAATATGTTTGAATTTTTTTGCTTTAGTTATGTTTTGGGAAATAGCAAATAGTTGGGTTTTGTGAGCCAGATTTAAAATCTTTTTCTATTACTAGGTGATTTAAGCTCATTCATATTTATTGTTACGAGGGTTACGTTTGGTCTCAGCCTTATCATTATATTTTGTAATTACATGTATCATATTACACTTGTTATGTTTCTTTTTGAAATGTGTATCGTTTGCTCTTTTCTTTAAAATATTTGGGGGAATGGACTGCTTTCTATTGCTTCATGAGAAACTACCACAAATTAGCAACTTTAAACAGCACCCAGATCACAGTTCTGTATCTCGTAAATCTGGCACAGCATGACTGGTTTCTCTGCTGAGGCTGAAATAATTGATCTATATTTCTATACATCCAGGCAAACCGACTGCTCAAGTGTCAGCTGATCTATTCGCATTGGGTGCTCCAGGTCATCTTCCATTCCTGTTACTGGCAGAACTCAACTGCTTGTGGTGGTAGGAATGAAGTCTTCAGTCCTTGCCTGCTGTCAGCTGGGGGCACTTTCAGCGGCCATTATGATATACTTTATCATGTGTTCTTATCCATCTTCAAGCCAACAACAGCATAACAAATCTTTTCCATGCTTCAAATCTCTTTGACTTCCTCTTCTGTTAACAGCTTGTTGTAAAGTGCTCATGTAGTTAAGGATAATCTCCCTTTTTGCCAATTCACACAACAAATCACAGGTGTTATACTTCAGGAAATCTTGGAGGGCCATTTTTTGGGATTCCTTTTTATTTAAAAAAAAAAAAAAAGCCTTATTGAGATATAATTCCACACCATAAAGTGTTCACCCCACTGAAATGTATACTTCAGTGATTTTTAGTATATTCACAGAGTTGTAAATCCTTTCATGAAAAAGTAACCTTGTACCATTTTCCATTCCCCACTCCCAGCATTCTGGCAATTTACTTTACATCTGTACATATAGATCATATAAGTGAAATCATAAAACACATGGCCTTTGTAACTCTCCTTTCAATTAGTTTTCAAGGTTAATCTATATTGTAGCATGGATCAGTACTGTATTTCATTTGCCAACATTTCCTATTGTGTGGACATACCACATTTTTCAATCCATTCATCAGCTGATGGACATATGGACTGTTTGTACTTTATTATAAATAATGCTTTTAAGAATATTTGTGTACATGTTTTTGCATGTAAGTGTTTTCATTTCTCTTGGGTATATATCCAGAAGTGAAATTGCTGGGTCATAGGGAACAATGTTTAGCTTTATGAGGAAGTGTCAAACTGCTTTCCAAAGTGGCAGTGCCATTTTGCATTCCCACCTGTAGTGAGTGAATATTCCAGTTTCTCCAATTCCTTGCCAAGACTTACGTTTATTTATTTAGTTTTTAAGCAGGCATCCTAGAGGGTGTGAAGTGGTATCTGGATTGGATTATTTGATGTTTTTGTAGAGTCATATGAGTTCTTGATAGATTTCACCCATAAATCTCTTTTCACATATGTGATTTGCAGTCTCTCCTTTTCTGTGGAGTCTTTTCACTTTCTTGATGGTATCTTTAAAAGCACAAGCATTTTTAATATTGATGAAGTATGATTTAGCTATTTTTTTTCTTCTGTTTCTTGTACTTTTGGTGTTAGATCTAAGAATCTACTGCCTAATCCAAAGTCATTAAAAAACCAACTTAAGGCCTATGTTTTAGCACATACATTTATATCTAAGATCCATTTTGAGTTAATTTTTGTATCTGAATTGAGGTTGGGGTCCAATTTCACTCTTTTGCATGTGGCTATCCAGTTGCCACAAAATATGTTGAAAAGACTTTTCCCCTCATTATTTAGATATCTCTGTTGAAAATCGCTGGGCCATAAATGTGATGGTTTAGTTCAGGAGTCTGAATCCTATTCCACTGATCTATACTTCTATCTTTATAGCACCGCCCCAGTGAAAACTACTGTAGATTTGAAGCAAATTTATTGTACTTATACATAAAAATCTGCCATATTAACTATTTTAAAGTGTACAGTTAAGTACACTTGACATTGTTGTATAATTATCACCACTATTCATCTGCAGAACATTTTCATTATCCCAAGTGTAGTGAACTTTCAAATGGAGAAGTTTAAGTCCTCTAAATTTTGTACTTCTTTTCCAACTTTGTTTTGGCTATTCTGGGTCTCCATTTTCATATTAATTTTAGGACTGGGTTATTTGTCAGTATCTGAGAGAGAAGCAGTTGACGTTTTGGGGATTGTAAATTTAGTCAATTTTCAGAGTATAGGATTCTAATAATATTAAGACTTCCAAACCATAAACATGTCTTCCAGTTTGTTTAGATGTTTTTTAATTTCTTTACATAGTGTGTTGTAGTATAAGTCATGCACTTACGTAATTTATTCATTTATGCCTTCAGTTCAGTTCAGTTCAGTTTAGTCGCTCAGCTGTGCCCAACTCTTTGCGACCCCATGAATTGCACTATGCCAGCCCTCGTTGTCCATCACCAACTCCTGGAGTTCACTCAAACTCATGTCCATCGCGTTGGTGATGCCATCCAGCCATCTCATCCTCTGTCATTCCCTTCTCCTCCTGCCCCCAATCCCTCCCAGCATCACAGTCTTTTCCAATGAGTCAACTCTTTGCATCAGGTGGCCAAAGTATTGGAGTTTGAGCTTTAGCATCAGTCCTTCCAAAAACACCCAGGACTGATCTCCTTTAGAATGGACTGGTTGGATCTCCTTGCAGTTCAAGGGACTCACTCTCAAGAGTCTTCTTCAACACCACAGTTCAAAAGCATCAATTCTTCAGCACTCAGCTTTCTTTACAGTCCAACTCTCACACCCATACATGACCACTAGAAAAACCATAGCCTTGACTAGACGGATCTTTGTTGGCAAAGTAATGTCTCTGCTTTTTGATATGCTATCGATGTTGGTCATAACTTTCCTTCCAAGGAGTAAGCGGCTTTTAATTTCAAGGCTGCAATTACCATCTGCAGTGATTTTGGAGCCCCCCAAAATAAAGTCTGACACTGTTTCCACTGTTTCCCCATCTATTTCCCATAAAGTGATGGGACCAGATGCGATCTTAGTTTTCTGAATGTTGAGCTTTAAGGCAACTTTTTCACTCTCCTCTTTTACTTTCATCAAGAGGCTTTTTAGTTCCTCTTTACTTTCTGCCATAAGGGTGGTGTCATCTGCATATCTGAGGTTATTGATAATTCTCCTGGCAGTCTTGATTCCAGTTTGTGCTTCTTCCAGCCCAGCGTTTCTCATGATGTACTCGGCATAGAAGTTAAATAAGCAGGGTGACAATACACAGCCTTGACGTACTCCTTTTCCTATTTGGAACCAGTCTGTTGTTCCATGTCCAGTTCTAACTGTTGCTTCCTGACCTTACTTCTGTTAATTTAACTTTATACTAAGTATTTTACTGTTTTGACCCAATTATAAATTGAATTGTTTTTACAGGTTTATTTTTGGACTTGTTCATTGCTAAGCTATAGGGTTTTGTTTGTTTTTTTTCCTTTTTTTGTGTGTGGATTTCTTAGGACTTTCTTTTTAATACATGGAGCATGTTATCTGCAAATAGCTCTTTACTTCTTTCCTTCCCACTTGTATGTCTTTATTTCATTCTCTTGCTTAACTACCCTGACTAGAATCTCAGTAAAATGCTGAATAGAAGTGGTAAGAGGGGAGTTCTTATTTTGCAGAAAAGAGAGAATGTAGCATACCTGAGACTGTAATATTTAGAGACATCTGCTTGTAAGGTTGGTCCTTGGTTAGCATCTGGGAACTTGGATTTCAAGAGGATTTCTACCATTCCCTGGTGAGAATGACTCACTGTACTCACTTGCTATTGCAGACAGTATGGTTTATGCTGCTGCTGCTAATTCGCTTCAGTTGTGTCTGACTCTGTGCAACCCCAGAGACAGCAGCCCACCAGGCTCCCCTGTCCCTGGGATTATCCAGGCAAGAACACTGGAGTGGGTTGCCATTTCCTTCTAAGCACCTGCTTTCCTCTGGGAGTCTCAAATTTGGTACATATTAGGTAGAGGGTGTCTACATAATGCATTTCCAATAAAAGGTATGGACTCCTGGGTCACATGAGCTTCCCTAGTAGACAACATTTCAGATGTATTGTCACATGTTGCTGGAATAATTAAGGGTGTCCCATGTGATTCCTGGAGAAGACAATGGCACCCCACTCCAGTACTCTTGCCTGGAAAATCCCATGGACGGAGGAGCCTGGTAGGCTGCAGTCCATGGGGTCGTGAAGAGTTGGACACGGCTGAGCGACTTCACTTTCACTTTTCACTTTCATGCATTGGAGAAGGAAGTGGCAACCCACTCCAGTGTTCTTGACTGGAGAATCCCAGGGACGAGGGAGCCTGGTGGGCTGCCATCTATGGGGTCGCACAGAGTTGGACACGACTGAAGCTAGTTAGCAACAGCAGCAGCAGCATGTGATTCCACTAAGAGAAGACTCTTGAAAACTTACATCTGGTTTACTTAATCTTCCCACGTGTACCTTTCCCTTTGCTTCTACTATAATAAATCAGAACATGACTTTCTCTCAAGTCCTGTAACCTCAACTTGGTGTGGTGCTGGAGATCCCATGAACATTTGTCTTGTTCCTGATTTTACTGGGAAAGTATCCAGTTTCTCACCATTAAGTAAATGTTGGCTGTGGGTTCTTCACAGATACCCTTCATCATGTTGAGGAAGTTTGATTTTTGCTTTTTTCATTCTATCCCACAATTCAGGTATGTTCTGTCATCAGAGAACACACCTTGTATGATATAAATTCTTCAGAATTTATTTTGGCTTGCATAACGGTCTAACATATGGTTTATTCTTGAGGTTACTCCATGTATACTTGAGAAGAATTTTATTATACTGTTTCTGATAAAGTGTTCTACAGATGTCTGTTAGGTAGAGTCAATTTAGTGTTGCTTAAGTTTACTAGTTCCAAGTTCACTTTATGCCCATCTGTTTTATCAACTGTTGTTAAGTAGGGTATCATCTGAGACTATTATTGTTGAATTATCTATTTCTCCTTTCAACACTGTCAGTTTTTGCTTCATATATTTTGGACCTTCAGTTCAGTTCAGTCGCTCAGTAGTGTCCAACTCTTTGAGACCCCATGAATCACAGCATACCAGGCCTCCCTGTCCATCACCAACTCCCGGAGTCCACTCAGACTCACGTCCATCGAGTCAGTGATGCCATCCAGCCATCTCATCCTCTGTCATCCCCTTCTCCTCCTGCCCCCAATCCCTCCCAGCATCAGACTCTTTGCCAATGAGTCAATTCTTTGCATCAGGTGGCCAAAGTACTGGAGTTTCAGCTTTAGCATCATTCCTTCCAAAGAAATCCCAGGGCTGATCTCCTTCAGAATGGACTGGTTGGATCTCCTTGCAGTCCAAGGGACTCTCAAGAGTCTTCTCCAACACCACAGATCAAAAGCATCAATTCTTCGGCGCTCAGCCTTCTTCACAGTCCAACTCTCACATCCATACATGACCACAGGAAAAACCATAGCCTTGACTAGACGGACCTTTGTTGGCAAAGTAATGTCTCTGCTTTTCAATATGCCATCCAGGTTGGTCGTAACTTTCCTTCCAAGGAGTAAGCGTCTTTTAATTTCATGGCTGCAGTCACCATCTGCAGTGATTTTGGAGCCCCAAAATAAAGTCTGACACTGTTTCCACTGTTTCCCCATCTATTTCCCATGAAGTGATGGGACCGGATGCCATGATCTTCGTCTTCTGAATGTTGAGCTTTAAGCCAACTTTTTCACTCTCCTCTTTCACTTTCATCAAGAGGCTTTTGAGATCCTCTTCACTTTCTGCCATAAGGGTGAAAGTGAGGTTATTGATATTTGAGGTTATTGATATTTCTCCTGGCAGTCTTGATTCCAGCTTGTGTTTCTTCCAGTCCAGCGTTTCTCATGATGTACTCTACATATAAGTTAAATAAACAGGGTGACAATGTACAGCCTTAACGTACTCCTTTTCCTATTTGGAACCAGTCTGTTGTTCCATGTCCAGTTCTAACTGTTGCTTCCTGACCTGCATACAGATTTCTCAAGAGGCAGGTCAGATGGTCTGGTATTCCCATCTCTTTCAGAATTTTCCACAGTTTATTGTGATCCACACAGTCAGAGGGATTGGCATAGTCAATAAAGCAGAAAATAGATGTTTTTCTGGAACTCTCTTGCTATTTCCAAGATCCAGCAGATGTTGGCAATTTAATCTCTGTTTCCTCTGCCTTTTCTAAAACCAGCTTGAACATCAGGAAGTTCACGGTTCACGTATTGCTGAAGTCTGGCTTGGAGAATTTTGAGCATTACTTTACTAGCGTGTGAGATGAGTGCAATTGTGTGGTAGTTTGAGCATTCTTTGGCATTGCCTTTCTTTGGGATTGGAATGAAAACTGACCTTTTCCAGTCCTGTGGCCACTGCTGAGTTTTCCAAATTTGCTGGCATATTGAGTGCAGCACTTTCACAGCATCATCTTTCAGGATATAGATACATATATGATAATTGTTTTGTTTTCCTGGGCATTGATATCTATTATCATCATGAACCATCCTCCTTTGTTTCTAATAATGAACTTTGTTTTAAAGTTTATTTTACCTGCTGTTAGTATAGCCACTCAAGCTCCACTTTGGGTTCTATTTGCATGGTATATTCCACCCCCCTCACCCATACTTTCAGTTTTAACCTGTTTGTGTCTTTAAATACAAAATGTGTCTCTTGTAGACTAGGTATATTTGAATCATGTTTTTGCTTTTCTAAAATCTGATGTCAATCTCTGCCTTCTCATTGAAGTGTTTAGTCCATTTGCATTAAATGTAACTACTGATAAGGTAGGATTTATTTCTGCCATTATGCTATTTCTTTCTGAGTCATCACCAGCAATATTTTCAGCATTGCTATAGTTGATTTCTAATATCAGTCTGTTAGTGGTGATTTATTAGACTTTGTCTACTAAGTTCCTGAAAATTCTTCCAGCTTCCACCCATTTCCTAGTCTCAAAGATGCTTCCACATAGGTATGTGTAGTAGCAGAACCCATTTCCAGGTAACGAAACATAGACATTAGTTTCTATGCTGCATAACTACTGTAAATTTTTAGCATTGGTAAGATGAAGGACACTATCCTCTTGATGGCCATCAGCTAGAGGGCTGCTCTCAGCTCCTACAGACTAGTCACAGTTCCTTTCCATTGGTCCTCTCATAGGATGTCTCACAACATGGCAGCTTAGCTTTTCAAAGCCAGGAGGAAATCCATCTGACTTCTACTTCTCTTTTAGAATGCCCTGCTGATTATGTAAGGCCCACCTAGGATAATGACCCTTTTAAGTCAAAGTTAACTGATTAGGTACTTTAGTTACATACACAAAAACCCTTTGCCTTTGTCATATAATGTAACCTAAGCCATGGCATAATATCCCTCATTTTCACAGGTCCTGCCCATTCTCAAGAGTAAAGGATTATATACAGGTAGCACTGGACATCACCATGGACACCAGCAGATGGTCAATACTGAAATCAGATTGATTATATTCTTTGAACCCAAAGATGGAGAAGCTCTATACAGTCAGCAAAAATAAGACTGGGAGCTGACTGTGGCTCAGACCATGAACTCTTTATTGTAAAATTCAGACTTAAATTGAAGTAAGTAGAGAAAACCACTAGACGATTCAGGTATGACCTAAATCAAATCCCTTACGATTATATAGTGGAAGTGAGAAATAGATTCAGATTAGATATGATGGACAGAGTGCCTGAAGAAATATGGATAGAGGTTTGTAACATTGTATAGGAGGCAGGGATCAAGACAATCCCCAAGAAAAAGAAATGCAAAAAGGCAAAATGGTTGTCTGAGGAGTCCTTACAAAGAACTGTGAAAAAAGAGAAGCAAAAGGCAAAGGAGAAAAAAAATATATATATATACCATTTGAATGAAGAGTCCCAAAGAAGAGCAAGGAGAGATAAGACTTCCTCAGTGATCAATGCAAAGAAATAGAGGAAAACAACAAAATGGGAAAGACTGGAGATCTCTTCAAGAAAATTAGAGATACCAAGGGAACATTTCATGCAAAGATGGGCTCATTAAAGGACAGAAATGAGATGGACTTAACAGAAGCAGAAGATATTAAGAAGAGTTGGCAAGAATACACACAACTATAAAAAAGATCTTTATGACCCAGATAATCACAATGGTGTGATCATTCACCTCGAGCCAGACATCCTGGAATGTGAAGTCAAGTGGGCCTTAGGAAGCATTACTACGAACAAAGGGAGTGGAGGTGATGGAATTCCAGTTGAGCTATTTCAAATTCTAAAATATGATGCTGTGAAAGTGCTGCACTCAATATGCCAGCAAATTTGGAAAAGTCAGCAGTGGCCACAGGACTGGAAAAGGTCAATTTTCATTCCAATCCCAAAGAAAGGCAATGCCAAAGAATGTTCAAACTACCGCACAATTGCACTCATCTCACATGCTAGTAAAATAATGCTCAAAATTCTCCAAGCCAGGCTTCAGCAATATGTGAACCGTGAACTTCCAGATGTTCAAGCTAGTTTTAGAAAAGGCAGAGGAACCAGAGATCAAATTGCCAACATCTGCTGGATCATGGAAAAAGCAAGAGAGTTCGAGAAAAACATCTATTTTCTGCTTTATTGACTATGCCAATCCCTCTGACTGTGTGATAACAACAAATTGTGGGAAAATTCTTCAAGAGATGGGAATACCAGACCACCTGACCTGCCTCCTGAGAAATCTGTATGCAGGTCAGGAAGCAACATTTAGAACCAGACATGGAACAACAGATTGGTTCCAAATAGGGAAAGGAGTAGGTCAAGGCTGCACATTGTCACCCTGTTTATTTAACTTATACGCAGAGTACATCATGAGAAATGCTAGGCTGAATGAAGCACAAGCTGGAATCAAGATTGCCAGGAGAAATATCAATAACCTCAAATATGCAGATGACACTGCCCTTATGGCAAAAAGTGAAGAGGAACTGAAGAGCCTCTTGATTAAAATTAAAGAGGAGAGCAAAAAGTTGGCTTAAAACTCAACATTCAGAAAACTAAGATCATAACATCTGGTTTCATTATTTCATGGCAAATAGATGTGGAAACAATGGAAAGTGAGAGACTTTCTTTTATTGGGCTCCAAAATCATGGCAGATGGTGACTGCAGCTATGAAATAAAGACGCTTGCTCCTTGGATGAAAAGTTATGACCAACCTAGACAGCATATGTAAAAGCAGAGACATTACTTTGCCAATAAAGGTCCGTCTAGTCAAAGCTATGGTTTTTCCAGTAGGCATGTATGCATGTGAGAGTTGGACTATAAAGACAGCTGAGCACCGAAGAACTGGTGCTTTTGAATGGTGGTGTTGGAGAAGACTCTTGAGAGTCCCTTGGACTGCAAGGAGATCCAACCAGTCAGTCGTAAATGAAATCAGTCCTGAATATTCATCAGAAGGACTGATGCTGAAGGTGAAACTCCCAATACTTTGGCCACATGATGCGAAAAACTGACTCATTTGAAAAGACCATGATGCTGGGAAAGACTGAAGGTGGGAGAAGAGGACAACAGAGGATGAGATGAATGGATGGCATCACTGACTCAATGGACATGAGTTTGAGGAAACTCCGGGAGTTGGTGATGGGCAGGGAGGCCTAGCGTGCTGTGGTCCATGGGGTTGCAAAGAGTCAGGCACAAATGAGTAACTGAAGTGAACTGAAATGAGAACTGGAGGTCATCTTAGCAATCTGCCCACTTAGTTACACTATAGTTACATCCTTTAAACATCCTTTTGTCATAAAAGTAAATAACTGTTACATCATTCTTCAACTCTCCTCCCACCTTTGGTTTAGTCTTATATGCATGTATTTATGTATGTTTGTATTAGTCTGTATGAAAATAATGTTCAGCAGAAGGTTGAACATCTTTTTGCGGAAGGTTCCTCAGTCTATGTTTGATTTCATAAAATCTGTCCTCTAGTAGATTCCTCAGGATGGTTTAATGGGTGGAGAATTTCCTAAGTTCTTTTATTTGATAGACAGTTTGGATAGATATTAAATCCTTGGCTCGCACTTTCTTTCACTGAATTTTCTATACTTGTTCATGTATTTTAATTTTGTTTGGAGTTTAAAGTTTTCTTCTACTTCAGTTCTTTTTTGGGAAGAGTCTTCCTCAGTTGTCTGTTTGACATTTTATTTCTTGATTCCAGCATTAGTTCTCTATGGGTTTTACTTTTCTCTCCTTCATTTTGCAATATGGTGTCATTTAAAAAGATTTCTAGGTTAGTGACACTAGTTTCTCCTTTCTGTTGGTTGTTTCAGCTAGCCTCTTTGGCTAGAATCATATCTGGGTCTGTTTGCTTGCCATGGATTCTTCTGGTGGTGAGAGAGTAGGGCAGGAAAAATTACGGTCTGGTCCTATGATTTGTTGCTTTTTCTCTTTTTACTCTGTTACTTTGCACATTTGCTATTCTCTGTCTTTAAGCAACAGTGAGAGTTTGGTTTTGGATAAAAATGTAGTTGTGGAGTTATTGCATATATTTTTGGAAGGAGATTTTTAGGAGGCTGCTTACCATATACCCACCACTGACTTCAGCTGCTTTGCTTTAAAAAATCCTCTTAATATACTGTCTTTTCAAACAACAAAGAAATGTGAAAACATACAGGCATGCCTGTTTTACCATGCTTTGCTTTATTGTGCTTCTCAGATATTGCCTTTTTTAAAAAATTTTTTACAAAGTGACAATTTGTGGCAATCTTGCATTCTTAAATAATGGTTAGTATTTTTCAGCAATAAAGTATTTTAAAGTTAAGGTATGTACATTTTTTAGACATAATGCTATTGCACACTTTAAATAGTGTAAACATAACTTTTACACACAGTGGAAACCAAAAATTTGTGAGACTCACTTTATTAGGATATTCACTTTACTGCAGTGGTCTGGATCCTAATTTCCAACATCTCTGAGGTATGTCTGCAAATGATTTTCGATTTGTGATTACTTGAAATTATTAGGTTTTGACTACATTTATAAATAGATTGCTTACAGGAGGCTAGATTTCCTATAAATTTAATTACAAGAGTTGTTTAATTCCTTAGGTAGGGTTTAACTTGTAACTGTTAGCAGTTTGCCAGACATCTGAAATACATAATAGAATATATTAAATGCATAAATGAAATTTAAAATGTTTATAGACATTTAATTATGTAGGCCTTTAAATCAAACTGACAGCTTAAGGGACATTTAGTTAGCTTGACTTGAGTAGATTAAACATTTATTAAAAGAAAATAATTTTTTTAGAGAAAACTTTCTAGATTTATAAATATACAAATGAAGTTGAAACTCCAATACTTTGGCCATCTGATGTAAAGAGACTGAATGTTGGGAAAGACTGAGGGCAGGAGGAGAAGGGTGAGAGAGAATGAGATGGTTGGATAACATCATCATCTCAATGGACAGGAGTCTGAGCAAACTCTGGGAGATAGTGAGGGACAGGGAGCCTGGAACTCTGCAGTCTATGGGGTCGAAAAGAGTCGGACATGACTTAGTGACAGAACAACAACAATGAAGTATGTCTGTGGAATAGCAAGACCTGCCTAAGTCCAGAAGTACAAGAAGCAATAGGGCATAAGTCTGGGTAAGAATAAGGAGATAAGATATGAGTGGTCTTGGTGATTAGCTACACTCTAATTTCATTTCTAAAACTTACCGCTTCTCTCAAACACATCACGATGTTTCACACCTCATTTACTCTTTTAGGCACCGAGGAATATCAGTTCAGTTCAGTTCAGTTGCTCAGTTGTGTCCCACTCTTTGCAACCCCATGAAGTGCAGCATGCCAGGCTTCCCTGTCCATCACCAACACCTGGAGTTTACCCAAACTCATGTCCATTGAGTCGGGTGTCGCCATCCAACCCAGGCATATAAGGAAGAATAATACAAAGTTCCTAACCTCATGGACTTCAACTACAGAAAAGAGACAATTTAAAACAAACAAAAAATACATAATTTAAAATAGTGGCAAAGCCATGAGGATTTAAAAAAAAGGAGGATAAAGGATGACAGTGATAGGGAACGATGTTACTGGAACTGTATTCAGGGAAGGCTCCTCCTAGGTTGTGATATTTAATCAGAGATTTGAATGAAGTCAGAGAAAGACATTCAAAGGAAGAGAATTTCAGATGGAAGGTCTATGCTATGCTATGCTATGCTAAGTCACTTCAGCCGTGTCTGACTCTGTGCGACCCCACAGAGGGCAGCCCACCAGGCTCCCCTGTCCCTGGGATTCTCCAGGCAAGAACACAGGAGTGGGCCGCCACCTCCTTCTCCAATGCATGAAAGTGAAAAGTGAAAGTGAAGTCGCTCAGTCGTGTCCGACTCTTAGCGACCCCATGGACTACAGCCTAACAGGCTCCTCCATCCATGGGATTTTCCAGGCAAGAGTACTGGAGTGGGGTGCCATTGCGTTCTCCGAAGGTCTAGTGAATTGTAAAAGCCTTGACGTGGGAACAAGCTTAGTGGGTTCATGGTACAACAAGGAGGCGACTGTGGCAAAAGAGAGTGAAAGTAAAGTCAGAAAGACAGTTGAGGGTAAATTATAGGAGACTGGTGGGTCATGGCACAAAATCTGGATTTTATTATGAATGCAAAAGGAAGGTGTTGAAATGTACTATTTGGCCTGCTTAGACTGCCTTTCTCCTCCTCGGTTATCTGGCTAACTTCCACTTGTCTTTCAAAATCAGCATCATCTCCTGTGGGACATATTTCTTAGCTCTCCAGAAAACATCAATCACCTCCTTCTGTGTGCTACCTCTGAGCAATAACGAATGACTGAACTGTGTGTGTGTTTCATTTCATTGTAGAGTAGCTCCAGCATTTAATGTAGTAGTAGGTGCTAAGGGAAGGTTCCATAAAGGAAAATCACCCATTCAACGGTGCAAACCTTGACTTCTCTGGACCAATTCAGGTGCCATTCACACGGAGGCGCATGGGAACGGTTGCCCTGGGAGGTCGGCTGCAACCTTCCCCCACCTCGCTCTTGCCACCTGAAGCCAAGAAGGCCTCTCAGGACAGCCAGCCTCCCACTGTCAGGGGCCTGCTGTTTTCCCTCAGCACATCTATTCCCGCGTCCTTTCTGGGTCCTGTGGTGGGATTTCGGATGGGGTGATCTTCGGGCTTAGCGTGTCTGCATCCACACTTTGGGCAAACGGTCCCCTGGCCCAGTCAAGGCACCTTCTGAACAACGGGACGTAAAGTCGCGACGTCCACTGGCCTAGAGAGTCCAGCTCCTGCCGCGCCTCCGTGCTTCCGCGACACACCCTTCGTCCCGCAGTCGCCCTCACGGCCCCCCGCCCCACTCACCTAGGATGCGAGTGACCCCCAAGGTCAGCTTCTCCAGGTGCGGCTTGCTGCTGCCCAGCAGCGGGGGCGACGTCTCCTCCATGTCTCGCGTCCCGGCTCCGCGTGCGGCCGAGGAAGGTGTGGGGACCCGGCGAGGGAGCGGGGCGGGCCGGAGGGCCGGACACCGCCCGGGAGGCGCGGCCGTCAAGTTCGCGGCATGCCGGGACTTGTAGTGCTCGGCGCCTGAGAGGGCTGCAGGACGGAGATGAGGGGCCCGGGCTGCTCCGGCGGTAGTAGTTCCCCGAGGCGTTTGTTCCCGCTGCCCCGGCGGGTGCTCCACACCACGTCGCCGGGACCCAGCGACCCCTCCGGCCGGACCGTCCCGCCCCGCCGGGGCCGGCCGCGCAAGCGGGGGCGGGCCTCTGTGTCGTGTGGCCAATCCGGACCCGGCCTGGGGGCCGGGGCGGGGCGGCCCCGGCGCGACGCCCCGAGTGGCGGTTGTTTCAAGATGGCGGACGTGGCGGGCCCCTCCCGCCCGGGCGCGGCGGCGTTCTGGAGCCGGGACTGTATCCTTTGCCCGCTTGACAGGGGGCGCCGGCGCCTTTCCCGGGGCGAGCGGTCGCGAGGGACTCGGAGCGGAAGGGAGAAGCTCGCTGCGGACCTCGGGGGCGGGGCCGTGCAGTCGGGCCGCCGGGCAGTCCCCTTGCTTGGGTATTAGGTGGCAGAGAGCCTGCACTGTTTCTCCAGGCTGGAGTTCTAGGTGTGGGGACTCGACCCAAGCTGTTTCCCTGCCGTCCTTGGCGGTGAGCTCCGGAAAGACGACCTAGAGTCGGGGGCTGGAAGGGCCCCAATGCCTGAGGCGACCTGCGGCCGGCCGGGTCTGTGAGGAGTGAGCTTCTGGAGGAGGGCACGGTGTTGGGTGGTCCAGGAGCTTTTCGTCTTGGTTTAGAAGTATCCCTGGCCTGCACTGTTAGGAGCAAGTCAGGACCTCGTCGGACTTCGAAGGCCTGGCAGTGACGATGTATTTTCATACTTAGATCTTCAGAGAATCGTAGGACTTGGTTTCACAGGGACGTGATCTGGTGATGCTGATGATTCTGATGATGGAATCAGATGCGATGCAGATTTTAGGGCCTGGGAGGAGTGTGATTTGTATGTAGGTTGCGGGTCACCGCTAGCAGGGTTGAATCAGTTCTTGGATAGTTCTATGGTAGAGAAGCGGTGGCGCTTTTACCCTTGGAGTAATGAGATGTTTGACAAAACTGGTTCTTTTGCCTGCGTTAGGTACACTGTTCCAGATTGATCTTTGGTCCCTTGCTTCATGTTCCAGGAGAGTTACCTGAAAGGAGGGCGTTCCGTGTGTTGGATGCCCACAGAGGCAAGCCTTTTTGTCTGTTTGCTAGGATTGGCCATAGCATTGTTAGAGGCATTGCTGTTAACTTCTGAATCGTTCTTTGCAGGTTCTACTTAGCTAGTCAGTAAAACTCAAGAAGTTATATTATCAATTCCCCTTGTTGGATTACTAGGATTAAAGTGTCATGCCTTGGAGAATGGGGCATTTTTGGATTTCTTGCTGCTGAGTGTTTGGTGTTATGGACTTTCTAAGCATTATTGCCATTTGTGTGTAAGAGGTTGGAGACCATCAAGTGAAATTGTGATCCTACACTGTGGATAAAAAGCACAATAATACACTATGCAAATTAAATATTTTTTTCTTTACCTGTCAGGAGAATATGTGCATCGGGAGCAGCTGGACTGAATTGGGAAGTCAGGAAATTGGGATGAGTCTTTCTCGTGAAACATTGCCTCTGCAATGTTAGAATTTTGTGATAGAGATATATGAAACTTATTAACTTATAATGTTCTTCAGTGTAATCATTTTCATAACCATCATGTGGCTTTTGTTATTATTCCTTAAATTTCTGTATAACAAATGCTATTGTGCTGATATGAAATGTATAAGGATATTGTTCTGATATATAATAGAATGTATGTGGGTGTGGATAGGGGATACAGTCTGTTGCACTGGGTATGATTAAGTTAATAGGTATGTAAACAGAATCTATGCTCTTGGTCTTAGCAGCCTTGTACTCAATTGTTTATATAGTCATATTACTCTGTATTTCATATAGATGTCATATAGCCTTCCTTTTCTCTTGCATTCTCCCTTACTCTAAAAATTAATGTAAAATACTCATCTTTGCTGTGAAAGTGAGGAGTTGAAGTTATTTCAGGAAAATGGTGGTGATTACATTCTGTAGAAATTCAGATGTTTGAAAGGAGTTTCAAGGTTACCAGTATCACCTGTTTCCCCTCCCTATTCCATGTAATGACCAATTAATATCCAGCCTCAAATATTTTCATGTTATATCTGTAGGACTTAAAAGCATGTCAGATGTGAATTTGTTCCTGAATCTTTGCTAAAAAACATAATTATGAATCATTTAATTTAGTTATGTGTCTTTTGATCTTCTTGTAAAAAAATTTTTTTATTGGAATGTCTTTTGATCTTGATCTCTTTTCTCAATACACTGATGACTTCCCAGACCACCCCTGAAGTACCTATAGTTAGAACTTTCAATAGAAAAAGGCCAAAAAGTATATTTATCTGTAATCTGGTATTCTTTTCACACTATTCAGAGATTTTCAGTGCCTTACCTAAGCAATTGGAGAAGTATGATTGAGAGATTTCCCATTCCTAAATGTTTCTGTCATGTGAGGATAGGTCATCTGTGACTGAAGGTCACCTTTTCATATTGTTGTTTTTATGAGTTGTGTATCTCCTGCACAGTATGATTCAGCAGTGCTGTTTTGCACAAGGTATTTCTTTATACCCAATGTGTAAACAGTGATATGCCATGTTGTCATTTTATGGCTTAAATCTACAAGTGAAATATACCCCCTTGGCCCTAAACTGCTTTCCTTCTTCATTATAGCTCTTGGTAATATCAAAAGAAATTAATATTTCTTCAGTATCTAAATTTGATTGCTGAAGTGCACTCAAGTGTAGTATCTTTAACAGTATTATAAACATGATATTAACAAATATGAACTATAAAGGACCTGGTCAAAGCATTGCAGTAGCTATAATCTCTGCCATTGAGTTTTCAGTTAAATAGAGACTTTATGTTGATGTTAAAATAATGTCAGTTCAGTTCTGTCGCTCAGTTGTGTCTGACTCTTTGTGACCCCATGGACTGCAGCATGCAAGGCCTCCCTGTCCGTCACCAACTCCTAGAGTTTACTCAAACTCATGTCCATTGAGTTGGTGATGCCATCCAACCATCTCATCCTCTGTCATCCCCTTCTCCTCCCGCCTTCAATCTTTCCCAGCATCAGGGTCTTTTCAAATGAGTCAGTTCTTAGCATCAGGTGGCCAAAGTATTGGAGTTTCAGCTTCGGCATCAGTCCTTCCAAAGAATATTCAGGACTGATTTCCTTTAGGATGGACTGGTTGGATCTCCTTGCTGTCCAAAGGACTCTCAAGAGTCTTCTCCAATACCACCATTCAAAAGCATCAATTCTTCAGCACTCAGCCATCTTTATAGTCCAACTCTCACATCCATAGGTGACTACTGGAAAAACCATATATGTCAGGAAAATCATTGTGGTTAGTAATGATGATACACATGTTGCTGATAAGTGATTCACTCTCACAAGGTTATCGCAGAATGGGAAGTACCAAGTTTATTTTCTTCACATCGTATTGCTCTAGGATCAGATCAGATCAGATCAGTTGCTCAGTCGTGTCCGACTCTTTGCGACCTCATGAATCGCAGCACACCAGGCCTCCCTGTCCATCACCAACTCCCGGAGTTCACTCAGACTCACGTCCATCGAGTCAGTGATGCCATCCAGCCATCTCATCCTCTGTCATCCCCTTCTCCTCCTGCCCCCAATCCCTCCCAGCATCAGAGTCTTTTCCAATGAATCAACTCTTCACATGAGGTGGCCAAAGGACTGGAGTTTCAGCTTTAGCATCATTCCTTTCAAAGAAATCCCAGGGCTTATCTCCTTCAGAATGGACTGGTTGGATCTCCTTGCAGTCCAAGGGACTCTCAAGAGTCTTCTCCAACACCACAGTTCAAAAGCATCAATTCTTCGGCGCTCAGCCTTCTTCACAGTCCAACTCTCACATCCATACATGACCACAGGAAAAACCATAGGCTTGACTAGATGAACCTTTGTTGGCAAAGTAATGTCTCTGCTTTTGAATATGCTATCTAGGTTGGTCATAACTTTCCTTCCAAGGAGTAAGCGTCTTTTAATTTCATGGCTGCAGTCACCATCTGTAGTGTAGCTCTAGGATAGGTATATTTATTTCTCCCTACCATTTCTGGCTTGGGTTTCTGCTTGCCACTTTAATTTCTGAAACTTGGGCATTAAAGACTTTATAACCTGATGTACTTTTCCTATTGAGGCACTTCCAGATGAACCAAGTGGAACTAAGGTGACAGAACACAATAAGAGGTCCAAATTGTGTCTCTTTAACTTTCCTATGAAATATACATTTGTTGGGAATTGGTATTTGAAGAAGATAAATATTTGGGTTCTCAAAAATAATTGGATGAAGATAGATTACAAAAAATTAGAAAGTATGTGTTGGATGGAGGCAAGTTCAAATATATTTTGTCTTATTTATAAAAACTTTTGTTAAGATCAGTTTATTTAGTGGTCTTATATTTGAAAAAGAAATTTGGTGTAGCTGTAGCTGGTGGTGGTTGTTTGCATATTTTGAATAGGACAAAGAGAGAAAGACAACATTGAGAGTTGTTGGACAGTGCCTCATGGGATTAAATAAATACCAATTTCATTCGTTCCTAGATGGTTTACTATGATCCAGGCATTCTTTGATCTTAGAGATACAACATTGAACAAAACAATGCAGATTTTCACTGGCTTGGTGCTTTCATATTAGTGAAATGAAATTAGTTCATGAATAAGTAAAATAATATTTTATGATTATGGGTGCTATGGAGAAAAATAAAGGAGGAAGAGGGTAGCTGTTAATGTCATGGGGGTCTTTTGTGTTTTGATAACTGTTGCTTTGTAGTATTTTGAAACCAGGAATTGTGATGCCCCCAGCTTTGTTCTTCTTTCTCAAGATTGCTTTGACTAATTAAGGTCTTTTGTGGTTCCATACAAATTTTAAGATTGTTTGTTTTACAATATTTCTGTGAAAAATGACTTTGGAATTTTGCTTTGAATCTGTAGATTGCTTTATGGACATTTTAACAATATTTTAATCCATGAGTGTGAATTTCTTTCATTTTCCTTCAGTTTCTTTCATCAGTGTCTTAAACTTTTCAGCGTACAGGTCTCTCACCTCTTTGGTTAAATTTTCTAGATTTTTTTACTCTTTTTTTGATGCAGTGGTAAATTGGATTTTTTTCCCCCTAATTTGTCTTCCTGGTGGTTATTCTTGTATAAAAATATAACAGATTTTTATTTATTGATTTTGTATTCTGCACCTTCTGTTTATCAGCAATCTGAATTTGATTATTCCAGCAGTTTTTCAGTAGAATCTTTAGTGTTTTCTATATGTAATATCATGTCATCTGCAAATGCATGTTTGTCAAAGGCTTCTATAGTTTGTTTTTCTTAAAGAAATAGGAAGCAAAGTTATTAGCTTAGAATAAAGATGGGGGAAATGGTATCAGGTTTAAGAAGACAAGAGAAAGTATAAAATATTTGATGAGCTTCTGAGTCAAGGTATGGCTAAGTAGGTCCCTCAGTGGCTGGTCCCTTCCAGCTATGAGCAGACTCCTTTGTGGATGGTCTAGAGAAGTGTAGTATGTTTTCCAGGACTCAGTTATGTCAGTCTTTCCATAGGTCATCCTTGGAGATGGAGAATATTCTGCAAATTCATCCCTATTTTATATTTTAACTGAGGACCCTGTCATATGGAGCGTGTCCTGGGTCATCTTGAATTTTTTCCCCTGGGTACTTTTTCCCATGTGTATATTTCCAACAGTGAATAATTAAACAGTAACTGAAGAGTCCCAGAGGATGTAAAAAAATGACTCTACTGCTAAAGAGTCTGCACAATTTCAGCTTGTAAAGCTTTTGTTTTGGATTAGGTATCAATGAATTTAGAAACGCTCTGCTCCAGTATTAGTTACAGTCAATTTCCTTGGACTAGTGGGGTCTAATTTTTGTTAGTTTACTTGTCTTATGTGCCTCCTGAAATTTTCTGTGTTCATCCCTGATGTCTGAGGGAGTTTAAAGTTTTTAGAGGCACTAGTTACCAGCCAAAGTCTTGAAGCTGTGATAGTGCATATGCTGCTGAGGAGAGCTGAACCACCTAGCAAGTCAGACAGTAAGCACCACCATTGTGTTCCTAAATTTCCTTCACGAGTCTAGGCATTTCCAGTCAGCATTCATTGAAAAGATTCCATTTCTAGAATTGGTTCTAAACTGAAAAATACTGGCTTTCTAACATGTTTTATCCACTGTTTTATTCCCATCTGCTCCCAGGAGGAAATAGTTAATAATTGATTTGTCTACAAATTTTGGAAAACAAAGTATTCATAAAGTAGCAGAAAACTTTGGACTTTTCTAGGTCATTTGGAAAATAATTGTTTAGACACCTGCTTCCTGGATGTGTAATAGAAGGTTATCAAATGGTAGACATACCTGGATTTAAATCTAGTTCAGAATAAAATTTTATTTCTGAAAAGTAAACTTTATTATATTGGTTTCCTTTCTGTATCAGTGTTCGGCTCAGCTGGTAAAGAATCCGCCTGCGTTGCAGGAGACCTGGGTTTGATCCTTGGGTTGGGCGGATCCCCTGGAGAGGGGAATGGCTACCCACTCCAGTATTCTGGCCTGGAGAATTCCATAGACTGTATAGTCCATGGGGTTGCAAAGAGTTGGACACAACTGAGTGACTTTCACTTTCACCCTTTCAAAATTTCTCCTTTTGAAATTCGAAATAGTTCTTTTTGTCTTAAATTTCTTCCACTTGTTAAATAGCAGGGCTTCTTGAGACATTTCATGAATGTACTGTGGAAGAATAAAAAATATTTTTGTGTTTGCATAATTGAGGTACCCTTAAACAGTATTCTTCAAAGCTAAAACTCATTTTGAAATAACATATTCATGCCTCAGATAACTTGTCTGTTCACCAAAGATGAGCACAATGGAGCATTTAACTCCTTATTTACAAAAGGAAAGAAAATGAAACTACAGCAGAATTTATAGTGTTGGGTATGTCATTTGGGAATAAGCATGGATAAAACTTTAATGGAACATGGCGTTCCAGCATTTTTACAAAGCAGATAGTTGTGAATATATAAAGATGAACTTTAAAAGATTATTAATTTTGCTACATTTATTTTCATTATATTACTTCCTAGTTTTGTTTTTTAAAGATAGTTACAAACTTCTAGCTCAAAAAAATTTGCAAATTATAGCAGAAGTATAGAACAACAGCATTTGGGTGTTGGATAATCTTTTCTAGTATTTTCCTTTATGTCTTCCTGCATAGTTTCTGATGAAGAACAATCAGTGGTGTATGTTCCAGGTATGATTTTCTATATTAATTTGGTAAACTTCCTTTGCTTCTTAAGAGTTAGAAGAAAATAAAACATTAGGACAAGTTTGTAGGTATAAGTAGATGCAGAACAGTTCATCAGAACATAATTTTTTTTCTTTTTTAATATTTGGTGTGACCCCATTAAGGTTTGATATATTGCCTTAATTTAGGCTCTGGCTGGCAAGTCAGCTTTTGATGAATTTATAGAACATTTTGTTCATGGATTAAAGAGCAACAGATTCTTTTCTTACTTTTCATATTCAAATAATAGTCTGAATTTTATATTTCAAAGAAAATGTATAAACTTCATGATGTAGGGTTTATGTAACAGACTGTAAAGTTTACTTATTGTTATGAGATGAGTTGTAAAACTGAACCATTGGAGGCACCCTAATTATGTGAAAATTCAGATTTTTAGTTTCCAGGAAGTTAAGGTATATATGGCATGTTGTAGTTTATTGGTTTTAATGTGATTTACAAATGTTCACATCCCCTTTAAAAAATATTTCAGTTGAATCTCTAATGCATTCAAAACACAGTCTTTTCATGACTCATTATTTATTAACAGAACTTTAAAATGAAGTTTATAAAGAGATTTGCCCATCCGGTACCATACAATAGAGGGTATCAAGGAAAAGTTTGCTAGGGGGTGGGTTTAAAAGAATGAAAAGATTTAATTTTGAAATCTTGTTTTGATGGAAATCCTTAGGAATTTCTACAGAAGGAAATATCAGGTCAAGACACAAGATGGTGAATCCAAAAGCTGATGTTAAACTCAAGACCTCCAGGGTGACTACTACTCCAGTCTCCATGGAGTATTTAAAAGGTGCAGGAGATTCAGTTGATGAACAGGTCAGTAATTTCCTTTTTTCTGTTTTTTTTTTTTTCTTATTCTCCAATCTTTATAAATGCTGACCAGTAAGTCATTTTTCTGTGCTGGACAATAATTGATAGGTCAGTGTAGAAGAGCCCTTGAAAGAACATTAGATGATCTACAAGTATTTTGAAAAGATACAGAGGATTCAAGGATGCTTTATTAATATTTAGTATGAATATAAAGTATATATATTACTCAAAGCTTTTGTTCCAGAATGTCCAGGCTTACTTTAAACCTTAGTTGAGAAATGTTTATTGTCTTCATAAGTTTCAAAAATCTTACATCCTGATCTGTGTGGTGTTAGTAAATCAAATTGACAGCAGTTTTTATTCTCTTACTAGGTATTCTTTATGATTTTTGTTCATGTAAATATTTTAGTTGATAAATAACCCTTTGCATATAAGAAAATGCTTTGTTAAAATTAGCCTATATTACTATTATTATTTCCTTCACTTGTCAGATACTATCATGAAGACTTTATTTTTATTGCTCAGTCATTTATTTCTCCCTTGTCTGTCTTTGCCTCTCTAATAGTGTCTCTACATTCCATTGGTACGTGCTTTGTCTGGTTGGTTTACTTTGCATGTGTACTAAGTCGCTTCAGTCGTGTCCGACTCCTTGCGACCCTGTGGACTGTAGCCTGCCAGGCTCCTCTGTCCATGGGATTCTCCAGCCAAGAATACACGAGTAGGTTGCCATTTCCTTCCCTGTTATTTTACTTTATATTTTGTCTCCTCAACCAGAGGTTAAGCCAGGATTTGACAGTCTTGACTTGTAGGCATCTGCTTTTCCCTGTTTTGTGAGTCAAGTGTTACTGGAACACACCATTCCCTTAACATTCTTTTAATGTTATCTTACTGCCGCTTTCGTATTACAGTGTCAGAGGTGCTGTAAAGCTGTATGCCTGCAAAGACAAAATTATTTACTATTGAACTCTTTATAAAAAATGTTTTTCAATACCTGGTTTATGTTCTTGAGGAAATGTTCAGTGTCTAGTTTTGTTACTTATTTCTCTTGACCCTTGAACAACACAGGTGTTAGGGGTGTTGAACCCCATGCAGTCAAATATCTGCATGTAATTTTTGACTCCTCCAAAACTTCACTAGTAACTTATTGTTGAATGAAAGCTTTGCTGATAACATGGTTAACACATATTTTGAGTGTATATACACTCAATATACATGTATTGTATATTGAGTGTAGAATAGTGTAAAATATACCTGTATTTTACACATTCATGACACACCTAACTTTTTTCTTAATTTGTTTTTATATATTTCTTTAGGCTGTGTGGTTCATTTGCAAGCTTTTTCAAATTGTCTTAAATCTCCTACAAGTTTTCTAATATATTTATTGAAAAAATCTGCTTATAAATAGACCTGTGCAGTTCAGACTCATGTTGTTAAGGGTCAACTGTATCACATTTAGTTGTCTACAGGATTTAACTGTGATTAGCTCAAATCGTGCATGGGCTTCCCAGGTGGCTCAGTGGATAAAGAATCCTCCTATCAATGCATGAGATGCAGGAGATGTGGGTTCAGTCCCTGGGTTGGGAAGACCCCTGGAAGAGGAACTGGCAACCCACTCCATTATTCTTGCCTGAAAAATCTCATAAACAGAGGAGCCTGGCAGACTGAAGTCCATGGGGTCACAAAGAGTCAGACATGACTGAGCTCAAAAGGCCTGCTTATGTTGCTTATATCCCCAGTATATCCACTTCACAAAAGCTATTCCCCATTAATCTCAGCTCCTGACAACCGCTAATCTGCTTTTAATCCCTAAATATTTGTCTGTTCTGAATATTTCATATAAATGAAATAATGTACTGCGTGGTCTTTTGTGACTGGCTTCTTTCACTTCAAGGTTCATGTATGTTGTACATGAATCATTGCTTCATTCCTTTTTATGGCTCAGTGCATGTTTTGTTTAACCACCAGTTGAAGGACATTTGGATTGTTACACTTTTTGCCTAATATGAATATGCTCCATCAGCATTCATGTACAGATTTTTGTATGGATTTCTGTTTTCAATTTTCTTGGGTATATATATAGAAGTAGAATTGCTGGGGCATGTAGTAATTCTATGTTTAAGGTTTTGATGTACTGCCAAAGTAGCTATACTATTTTACATTCTACTAGCAATGTTTTGCTAGGAGTTGGACACGACTTACTGACTTCACTTTCACTTTTCACTTTCATGCATTGGAGAAGGAAATGGCAACCCACTCCAGTGTTCTTGCCTGGAGAATCTCAGGGACGGGGGAGCCTGGTGGGCTGCCGTCTGTGGAGTTGCACAGAGTCGGACATGACTGAATCAACTTAGCAGCAGCAGCAGCAGCAATGTTTCTGCTTTATCGACTATGACAAAGTCTTTGACTGTGTGGATCACAATAAACTGTGGAAAATTCTGAAAGACATGGGAATACCAGACCACCTGATCTGCCTCTTGACAAACCTGTATGCAGGTCAGGAAGCAACAGTTAGAACTGGACATGGAACAACAGACTGGTTCCAAATAGGAAAAGGAGTACGTCAAGGCTGTATATTGTCACCCTGCTTATTTAACTTATATGCAGAGTACATCATGAGAAATGCTGGGCTTGAAGAAGCACAAGCTGGAATCAAGATTGCTGGGAGAAATATTGATAACCTCAGATATGCAGATGACACCACCCTTATGGCAGAAAGTGAAGAGGAACTAAAGAGCCTTTTGATGAAAGTGAAAGAGGAGAGTGAAAAAGTTGGCCTAAACCTCAACATTCAGAAAACGAAAATCATGGCATCTGGTCCCATCACTTCATGGGAAATAGATGGGGAAACAGTGGAAACAGTGTCAGACTTTATTTTTTTGGGCTCCAAAATCACTGCAGATGGTGACTGCAGCCATGAAATTAAAAGATGCTTACTCCTTGGAAGGAAAGTTATGACCAACCTAGACAGAATATTGCAAAGCAGAGATATTACTTTGCCAACAAAGGTCCATCTAGTCAAGGCTATGGTTTTTCTAGTAGTCATGTATGGATGCGAGAGTTGGACTGTGAAGAAAGCTGAGCACTGAAGAATTGATGCTTTTGAACTGTGGTGTTGGAGAAGACTCTTGAGAGTCCCTTGGATTGCAAGGAGATCCAACCAGTCCATCCTAAAGGAGATCAGTCCTGGGTGTTCATTGGAAGGACTGATGCTGAAGCTGAAACTCCAATACTTTGACCACCTCACGCGAAGAGTTGACTCATTGGAAAAGACTGTGATGCTGGGAGGGATTGGGGGCAGGAGGAGAAGGGGACGCCAGAGGATGAGATGGCTGGATGGCATCACCAACTCGATGGACATGAGTTTGAGTGAACTCCGGGAGTCGGTGATGGACAGGGAGACCCGGCGTGCTGTGATTCATGGGGTCTCAAGAAGTTGGACACAACTGAGCGACTGAACTGAACTGAACTGAGCAATGTATGAGGGTTCTAGATTCTCCACATTCTCACCAACACTTTATATCCATCTTTTTTGTTTATAATTGTAGTGACTTTGAAGTGGTATCTCATGGTTTTGATTTGTATTTTCCTAATGGCCAGTAGTGGGCTTCCCTGGTAGCTCAGATGGTAAAGAATCCCCCTGCAGTGCAGGAGACCCAGGTTCAATCCCTGGGTGGGGAAGATCCCTTGGATAAGGGAATGGCAACCCACTCCAGTATTCTTGCCTGGAGAATTCCATGGACAGAGGGGCCTCGCGGGCTACAGTCTATGGGGTTGCAAAGAGTCAGGTGCAGCTGAGTGACTGAACACACACACACACAGTGGCCAGTAATGATCATCTGTTTATGTGCTTCTTGGCCATTTGTATATGTTCTTTACAGAAATGTCTATTCAGATATTTTTCAGTTTGAGTTATTTGTCTTCTTATTGATGAGTTGTAAGAGTTCTTTATAAATTCCACCTCTGAGTCTCTTATCAGATACAGTATTTGCACATATTTTCTCCCATTCTGTGAGTTGTTTTTTCACTTTTTTATTGGTGTCCTTTGAAGCTTGAATGTTTTAAATTTTGATGAATTTCAACTTACCAATGCTTTTCTTTTATTGCCTGTGCTTTGCTGTCATGTCTAAGAAATCGTTACCTAAACCAAAGTCTCAAAGATTTATACCAACATGTAAGAGCTTTGTACTTTTAGATATTAATTTAAGTTTTGATCCATTTTGATTTAATTTCTGTAGATGGTGTGGGTAGTGACCCAGCTTTATTCTTGTGCATGTGGATTTCGTCTTGTCCCAGTATCATTTGTTGCAAAGACTATTTTTTCTTTGTCTTGCCACCCTTGTTGAAAAATCTTTTAACCATAAATGTAAGTGTTTATTTCTGTAATCTCAATTCTATTCCGTTGATCTGTATTTCTATTCTAATACCAATCCACTCTGTTTTAATATATTGTAGCTTGGC
The DNA here is from genome assembly GCF_002263795.3 of Bos taurus. NCBI lineage: Eukaryota > Metazoa > Chordata > Mammalia > Artiodactyla > Bovidae > Bos > Bos taurus. The sequence goes on along the minus strand of NC_037351.1, from coordinate 20,249,233 downwards.
AGTAAGTCTTGGAATCAGAAAGTGTAAATAGTCCAAGTTCTTCTTTTTCAAGGTTGTTTTGCCTATAATGGGTCCTTTGCGTTTCCATAGGAATTATGGAATCAGCTTGCCAGTTTCTGCAGAAAGTCAACTTGGGATTTTGGTAGCAATTGTGTTGAATCTTTTTTAAAAAAAAAGTTGAAAAATACAGTTGGTGTACAATAATGTGTTAGTTTCAGGTATACATCACAGTGATTCAATTTTATATATATATATGTGTTTATAATTATGTATGTGTGTGTATATATATTTTTTTTTATTTTAAGATTCTTTTCCCTTATAGATTATTATAAAATATTGAGTCTAGTTCCCTGTGGTGTACAGTAGGTCCTTATTGGTTATCTGTTTTATATATAATACTCTGTATATGTTAATCCCATAAATTGAATGATTGGGAATCTTTTTTTTATTTTAACTTTTTATACAGCTTTAAAGGTTACTTTCCATTTACAGTTACTACAAAATATCGGTTGTATTTCCCGTGCTGCACAGTACATGCCTGAGCCTTACACCCCGTAGTTTGTGTCTCCTACTCCGCTACCCCTACCTTGTGTTGAATCTTAAGATCAGTTTGGCGAGTACTCTCAGCTTCATAATATTGTCTTCCAGACCTTGAATATGGTGTGTAAATTGTCTATTTATTTAAATCTTTAATTTCTTTCAGTGATGTTTTGTTGTTTTCAGTGTACATGCCAAATTTATTTTCAAGTTTTAAGTATTTTATACTTTGTGATGCTACTATTAATGAAATCATTTTCTTAATTTCATTTTTGGATTTTTGACTGCTAGTATATAGAAACATAGTTGATTTTTTATCCTGTAACCTTTCTAAATTAATTTATTTGTTCTAATCTAATAGCTTTTTGGTGATTTTCTTACAATTTCGTATGTACAAGATAGGAAATTATCTATTATGCCTATAATAGATATAATAGATATAGGCATAATTCAAATTATGCCATCTGTGAATAGAGATAGTTTTACATTTGCCTTTTCAGTTTGGATTTCTTTTATTCAGTTGTCTTGTAAAGAGATTTAAAAATGTGACAAACCTTTTTCCAAATCATTTTGTCATACTGATAGTCTTTTGGTTCAGTACCGATTATTGAGGGAACCATTCATTTCTGCTTTGAATTGCCATGATGCTGTTATAAATCAAGGAGATACTTAAGATTTCACTACAAGTCTGGCATCTGTGAGACGAGAAGGAAAGAAAGATTGACAGGGAAGAGCCTCAGACTTCCTTGCAGTCTGAGGTAATATATGAGAGATGTATTATTCTTCCCTTAGTATAGCATAGCATCTTATTTGGTAGTCTCTATCTTTAATTTTGTGTTTATCATTCTGTTGTTTCTCTTTATCAGGGGTTGACAAACTATTTCTGTAAAAGGCCAGATGGTAAATGTTTAGCCTTTGTGAGACACATGGCCTCTGTCTTAATTATTTAATTCTGCCATGATAGTGTGGAAAGAGCCATATGTATGTCAGTGTATAAATAAATATGCATGGCTGTGTTTTAACAAACTCTTTTTTTCCAAAAATAAGCTCTGAGCCAGATTTAGCTTGCAGTTGTAGTTTATCAACTGCTGTCCTATATGGTGTAAACACGTATTTGTTTTTTAAACAATGGTGGTGGTGGTTTAGTCACTAAGTTGTGTCCACCTCTTGCAACCCTGATGGACTGTGGCCCACCAGGCTTCTCTGTCCATGGGATTTTCCAGGCAAGAATACTGCAGTGGGTTGCCATTTCCTCCTCCAGGGGATCTTTCCCAATCCAAGGACTGAACCCGCATCTCCTGCATTGCAGGAGGTCTCTTTACTGACTGATCCACCAGGGAATCCCATAGTTTTGTGTATATTTCCAACTTTTTATGAATGATCTCATATCATATTGTCTGATTTTTTTATTCAGTGTTATGTTTCTGAGATTTATTTATGCTGCAAGTTGTCATATTTAATTTCTTTTCACTGATATTTCAATCAGGGTTTACTCAGTTATTTCAACTGAGAGTATGTTTAGTATATAAAAACTTGTTAGACTGGTGCTGGAGAACTGAAAGGCAAAAAAGGCACACTAAGTTACCATGTATGTAATAATGGCAAGACACAGCCACCATCTCTAGAGTTGGGAAAGCAGAACAAGCTGGAATTATTAAAACCTAGAAACTTGGAGGAGGGGCCACTTAGAGCTGAAACTTGGACCTGTGATGATGGGGAACTAGCCTAAGGGGTATTGCTGTCTCCAAGGAGACATGACAAAGGCTGGTTCTGTGAGGCCTGGAAGAATTACCAACAGGAATCAGTTGTTCTTGCCAGGGTGAAGATCTCTGGCAGGGGTAACACTGACAGAAACAGAAAGCAATAGGAAGGAATGTGTCCTTTCTTCCTCTCAGAGCCTCTCCTTCTCCCTGTTGGTAGAGCTTAATAGAGAACGGGCTTCCCTGGTGGCTCAGATGGTAAAGAATCCGCCTGCAGTGTGGGAGACCTGTGTTCAGTCCCTGGGTTGGCAAGATCCCCTGGAGGAGGGCATGGCAACCCACTCCAGTATTCTTGCCTGGAGATTTCCCATGGACAGGAGGGCCTGGCGGGCTGCAAGTCCATGGGCTCACAAAGAGCTGGACATGACTGAGCGACTAAGCACAGCTTAATCATGTGGCAAAGGAGAATTGAGGTTTCCAGAGCCTCAGCCTCACAAAGCAAAGCAGGGTAGGGTGGGTTTGAAGATGGATGAATGTCAACTAACAATCAGTAGCTGCAGAATTCCATTGTATAAATATACCACAGTTTAACTCTGGTTGACAAACATTTGTGTTTTCAGGTTTTTGCCTGAACACAATGCTGCTGAAGTTCTTGCCTATTTGCAAGGCTTTCTTTTTTTTTGTTTACTGAAAATCTCTTAATGGGTTTTCAGCAATTTTTCCCATTGCCAAATCCAGTGACTCCTTTTAATATTCTGTTTTTTGATTATTACCACTGTTAACCCCACATTCTTCTTAAAACTTTTTTCTCCTACAATATTGTATGCTTCTGATCCTCCTTTTGTCTTTTTAGTTACCAGTTTTAATTTATTTTCTTGGATTAGGAGTTGATTTTTAAAAATTAGTATTTTTTCTTAATTTTAAGGAAAATTTTAAAACATAGAAAAATATAAAGAAAATAATAAAAATCTAAACATTATTGATAGCAACATATGGCTGAATTTTAAATTTTTATGTTTTTCTCTGATCTGTGATCCAGACCCACATTTTCAGCTTCCTGCCTAAACATTTCCCCATGAATGTCCTCCTGGCATCTCAAACTGACCATATCTAAAATCTAAAACCAAATCCATTTAATGTTTTGTCTTTTTACCATATCCTGTTTCCCATTTCCTTTTTCTCCCTTATCTTTCCCATCTTTGGCTAACAGTGCTTCCAGGATTCATTTTAGGGGTCTTGGATTATTCTTGGCCACGTGAAGTAATTGGACTAATTTACTTTGTGGTTGCATAAATGGCAATGCCAAGGATTGTTTTTTTAAACATATTCCTTTTATGTGTTACCTACAAGTGAATTCCTAGGTTTCATAGCTTTGATGTTCATGTACTGCTGCTAAGTCACTTCAGTCGTGTCCAACTCTGTGTGACCCCATAGATGGCAGCCACCATGCTCCCCCATCCCTGGGATTCTCCAGGCAAGAACACTGGAGTAGGTTGCCGTTTCCTTCTCCAATGCAGGAAAGTGAAAAGTGAAAGTGAAGTCGCTCAGTCGTGTCCGACTCTTCACGACCCCATGGACTGCAGCCTACCACGCTCCTCCATCCATGGGATTTTCCAGGCAAGAGTACTGGAAAAGTGCCTTCTCCGTTCATGTACTAGGAGAACTTTTTATAGTATAGGAGGTAGGATAGTACAGTGAGTAAGAACATAGACTGTGGAATCAATGCTTGAATCTCGATTTTGCTAGTTCACTGCTATATTCCTAGGCAAAGTATGTACCCTCACTATAGAACAGGAATAATACCTACCTAATAGCATTGTGGTGAAAATGAAATGGATTAATAAGTATAAAATACTTAGAATATTCACTGGATATAATGGATATAACTGGATATAATAACACTGGATATAACGTTACCTATTATTACTATTACTCTTTGATCTAATACCCTTTGGAATGAACCTTGGGATATATTGAGAGCTTAGAAACTGGTGCCTCTGCTGCCAACCTTAGTAAACCTTCAAGCAGCCATAGACTGTGGTGTCAGAAGGATCTCAGTATCTTCCATTAGATGTTTGTTTCTGTGACGTTCACCAGGGGAAAGTTGTTTCCTTATTATTCCCTGATACTTAAGCATTTGTGTCTGTGAGTTCTTACTCTGCTTTTCCTGTGTAAATTTCATGATGTCCCCTGGTGGACAGACTGTTCCTTAGCCTGTTTTGAGTTCACAGTAGGTTTAAATGAAATAGGTAGTCTTCTACCAAATAAAAGAGATCCAAGAAATTTCATCCCCTGTGCTAATTTAAAGAAATTTCTTGAAAAGTCTTGAAAGTTGTTTTTTGTGAAAGTTAATCAGAATGATTTTTGTTTGTTTGTTTTAGAGTTTCTGCAGGGGAGAAATAAAGAGTGCATCACTGAAGGATTTGTGTCTTGAAGACAAAAGACGCATTGCAAACTTAATTAAAGAACTGGCCAGGTGAGACAAAGCCTTGTATGAAGTGTATTACTATGTGAGAGAGAATATTTTTTTGAAAATAGAAAATTATAAATATGTTCTGATGTCATCCTGTCATTGGTCTTATGGGAACAAAGACTTTTAGGAAAAATAATATTCTGTGGTGCCAAAAAGAAAAGTAGAAAACACACACACACACACACAAAACATAAAATGGAAAAGAAATAAACAGCAGAACAAACACTCTCCAACTTGTGTTTTCTGGTTTATTTACTTTCCCAGTTGTTTCATAGAAATATCTGCAGCGGTCATGTATCAGGAGGGAACATTTTGAAACTTAGCTCTTCTATTGATGTAGGTTGATATTGTTGTTATCAGAGGCATAGCAGTTACTTTTGGTTTTGCTTTAGCATCTGAAACGGAAGAGAACATTCTTTTTATTGTCATCTTTCACAAGAATACTTGTCAGTTTGCTAACTTCTGATAGTTTCAAATAAGGGGTTTTGAATTTTGAGAGAGTTCTTAACTGTTTGGATGTAGTATTCCAGTTTATTAATGATGTATTTGAAGCATATTTACTTTGTATAATTTTTTCTTAACATACATGTCAAGTTTTGAGATCTTAATAAATGAAGATGTCTGTAGAGGAATATATTAATATAAATTATAAAAATTAAGTTTAGGGGAAGGCCATACCTAAACACTGATAAAATAGTACTCATTTTTATCATTCAATTGTATGTTTGAATATAGTAGGTCTTTTTTCTTCTTTCTTTTTTCTAAATTAAAGATAACTACATGAAGTATTTCATCTTAAGGCCTTAAAATAATGTTTGTAGAGGCTGTTCTAGAAAAACTGAAGTTAAAAATTACCTTATTAAATCATAGAATCATAGGTATAAAAGATGACAAAAGCAGTGATGTTTGGGGGATTAGATTACAGAGTATAAGAATTCAAAGTACTGCCTTAGTCTGAATTTGATATGCCACTTGATTAAGCAGTAATCAAAAAAGCACTGGAATTCTTTGACTATTCTGCTCCCTGAAGTAGACTTTTCATTATCTCAAGTAGTGTTTTTTATAATGGGAAAACATTTGATTGTTAAACATTTAATTTATGATCATCTTACAAGGCTTTTTTTTTTTTTTTTTTTTTTACCATGGAGAGGGTTTCGAATGTCCTTACAGCTGTTACAATTAGTTTGACATCATATATTAATGGTCCTGAATTTATTGGAGAAGGAAATGGCAACCCACTCCAGTATTTTTGCCTGGAGAATCCCAGGGACGGAGGAGCCTGGTGGGCTGCTGTCTATGGGGTCGCACAGAGTCAGACACAACTGAGGCAACTTAGCAGCAGCAGCATTGCCTTATTGTTCTGATACATGTTCAGCTTCCAGGCTTAGCGAACTCTTGACATCTTAGAGCATATTGTTTTGGTTTCAGTAAACTTCTGCTTTCTAGCAAAGTGTAAGATTCTTGGTAGAGTGTCAGTGTTTTAGTACAAGATTACTACAAATTTGACTGCTAAAAACCCCCATTACCACTATCAGTTCAAGTCAGTAGATGAGTCATGTCTAACTCTTTGCGACCCTGTGGTCTGCAGCCAGGGTTCCCCGTCCAGCACCAACTCCTGGAGCTTGCTCAGACTCATGTCCGTTGAGTCAGTGATGCCATCCAACCATCTCATCCTCTGTCATTCCCTTCTCCTCCTGCCGTCAATATTTCCCAGCATCAGGGTCTTTTCCAGTGTGTCAGTTCTTCGCATCAGGTGGCCAAAGTATTGGAGTTTCAGCTTCAGCATCATTCCTTCCAATGAATATTCAGGACAGATTTCCTTTGATTTGATTGGTTTGATTTCCTTGCAGTCCAAGGGACTCTCAAGAGTCTTCTCCAACACCACAGTTCAAAAGTGTCAATTCTTCGGCGTTCAGCTTTCTTTATGGTCCAACTCTCACATCCATATGTGACTTCTGGAAAAACCATATCTTTGACTAGATGGACCTTTGTCAGCAAAGTATTCTCTCTGCTTTTTAATATTCCATCTAGAAGGCAATGGCACCCCGCTCCAGTACTCTTGCCTGGAAAATCCCATGGACGGAGGAGCCTGGTAGGCTGCAGACCATGGGGTCGCAAAGAGTTGGACACGACTGAATGACTTCACTTTTACTTTTCCCTTTCATGCACTGGAGAAGGAAATGGCAACCCTCTCCAGTGTTCTTGCCTGGAGAATCCCAGGGATGGGGGAGCCTGGTGGGCCACCGTCTATGGGGTCGCACAGAGTCGGACATGACTGAAGCGACTTAGCAGCAGCGGCAGCAGCAGGTAGGTCATAAGTATTAATTTCATGGGTGCAGTCACCACCTGCAGTGATTTTGGAGCCCAAGGAAATAATGTCTGTCATTGTTTCCATTGTTTCCCCATCATTTTGCCATGAAGTGTTGGGACCAGATGCCCTGATCTTAGTTTTCTGAATGTTGAGTTTTAAGCCAACTTTTTTACTCTCTTCACTTTCATCAAGAGGCTCTTCCGTTCCTCTTTGCTAATTACACCATAAGAATGGTGTCATCTGTATATCTGAGGTTATTGATATTTGTCCCAGCAATCTTGATTCCAGCTTGTACTTCAGCCAGGCCAGCATTTCACATGATGTACTCTGCATATAAGTTAAATAAGCAGGGTGACGGTATGCAGCCTTGACATACTCCTTTCCCAATTTGGAACCAGTCTGTTGTTCCATGTCCAGTTCTAACTGTTTCTTCTTGACCTGAATACAGCTTTCTCAGGAGGCAAGTAAGGTGTTCTGTTATTCCCATCTCTTTAAGAATTTTCCACAGTTTGTTGTGATCCACACAGTCAAGGGCTTTGGTGTAGTGTTTAAAGCAGAAGTAGATATTTCTCTGGAATTTCTTGTTGTTTTTCTGATCCAGTGGATGTTGGCAATTTGATCCCTGGTTCCTTAGGCTTTTCTAAATTCAGCTTGAACATCTGAACATTCTCGGTTCAAGTGCTGTTGAAGCCTGGCTTGAAGACTTTTGAGCATTACTTTGCTAGCATGTGAAATGCGTGCAATTGTGTGGTAGTTTGAACATTCCTTGGCATTGCCTTTCTTTGAGATTCAAATGAAAACTGACCTTTTCCAGTTCTGTGGCCACTGCTGAGTTTTCCAAATTTGCTGACATATTGAGTGCAGCACTTTCACAGTATCATCTTTTAGTACTTGAAATTGCTCAGCTGGAATTCCATCACTTCTACCAGCTTTATTCATAGTGATGATTCCAAAGGCCCACTTGATGTCAGACTCCAGGATGTCTGGCTCTTTGTGATTATCTGGGTCATAAAGATCTTTTTTGTATAGTTCTTTTGTGTATTCTTGCCACCTCTTCTTAATATCTCTGCTTCTGTTAGGTCCATACCATTTCTGTCCTTTATTGTGCCCGTCTTTGCATGAAATGTTCTCTTGGTATCTCTAATTTTCTTGAAGGGATCGCTAGTCTTTCCAATTCTATTGTTTTCCTCTATTTCTTTACATTGATTACTTAGGAAGGCTTTATCTCTCCTTGCTATTCTTTGGAACTCTGCATTCAGATGGGTATATTTTTCTTTATCTCCTTTGCATTTAGGTTCTCTTCTTTTCTCAGCTATTTGTAAGTCCTCCTCAGAGAACCATTTTGCCTTTTTGCATTTCTTTTTCTTGGGGATGGTTTTCATCACTGCTTCCTGTACAATGTCACGAACCTCTTTCCATAGTTCTTCAGGCATTCTGTCTATCAGATCTAATCCCTTGAATCTATTTCTCACTTCCACTGTATTATTGTAGGAATATGATTTAAGTCATACCTGAATGGTCTAGTGGGTTTTCCCTACTTTCTTCAATTTAAATCTGAATTTGAAGTAAGGAATTCATGATCTGAGCCACTGTAAGCTCCCAATCTTGCTTTTGCTGACTGTGTAGAGCTTCTCCATCTTTGGCTACAAAGAATATAATCGATCCGATTTCAGTGTTGACCATCTGGTGACGTCCATGTGTAGAGTCATCTCTTATGTTGTTGGAAGAGGGTATTTGCTTTGACCAGTGCATTCACTTGGCAAAACTCTGTTAACCTTTGCCCTGCTTCGTTTTGTACTTCAAGGTCAAACTTGCCTGTTACTCCAGGTATCTCTTGACTTCCTACTTTTGCATTCCAGTCCCCTATGATGACAAGGACATCTTTTTGTTATTGTTGTTAGTTCTAGAAGGTCTTGTCAGTCATCATAGAGCTGTTCAACTTCAGCATTACTGGTTGGGTTATAGACTTGGATTACTGTGATATTGAATGGTTTGCCTTGGAAATGAACAGAGATCCTTCTGTCATTTTTGAGATTGCACCCAAGTACTGCATTTCAAACTCTTTCGTTGACTATGAGAGCTATTCCATTTCTTCTAAGGGATTCTTGCCCATAGTAGTAGAGCGCAATTGTGCCATAGTTTGAGCATTCTTTGGCATTGCCTTTCTTTGGGATTGGAATGAAAACTGACCTTTTCCAGTCCTGTGGCCACTGCTGAGTTTTCCAAATTTGCTGACATATTGAGTGCAGCACTTTCACAGCATCATCTTTCAGGATTTGAAATAGCTCAATTGGAATTCCATTACCTCCACTAGCTTTGTTTGTAGTGATGCTTCCTAAGGCCCACTTGACTTCACATTCCGGGATGTCTGGCTGTAGATGAGTGATCACACCATCATAATTAACTGGGTCATGAAGATCTTTTTTGTTCAGTTCTTATATGTTAAGTGTTTATTTTTTATAAAAAAAAGTCTACCAAACTGGTTCCCAATATGGTTTTGCTATTTCACAGTCCTGCTAGGAACGTATGAGAGGTCCATCATTCTGCATATTCAATGACTCTTCGTATTGTCGTTTCTCTAAATTTTGATGATTCTAATATCTCCTTGTGGGATTAATTTGTGTTCCTCCAGTGATTAATGTGTTCATTGTCCAGTTTAATTTTGTTAAGTGTCTGTTCAAATATTTTGCCTTTTTTTCACCCACTCACCCTCTTCCTTCTTGATAGTGAAGTATTAGAGTTCTTTATATATTCTAGATGTAAGTTGTCAAGTATTTGGTTTCCCCCGCATCCTGCAGCTTGCTTTTTAATTCTCTTACTATTTTCTTTTGAAAAGCAATTTTTAAAAATTTTGCTCAACTTTCGTTTATCAATTTTTCTTTTGTGATTCATGCTTTTAGTGTTACATGTAAGAAACCTTGCCCATCCCATGGTGGCGAAATGTTTTTCCTATATCTTTTTGCAGAATTGGCCTCAGCCTCCTTGTCAAAAATCAGTTGACCATATATGCATGGTCTGTTTCTGGGCACTTTATTTCATTCCATTGACATGTACCCTTTTGCCAATACTATATTAACTTAATTATTTTTATTTTTTTAGTTAAGTCTTGAAATTTCATTGATATTTTTGTTTGTTTTGAAAATTATTTGGGCTCTTTGAGGTCCTTTGCATGCCACTAAATTTTAGAGTCAGCTTATTAATTACTAAAAGAAAATTGCCTTCTGGAATTTTGTGTGAAGTATATGGAATTTGGGCTTCCCTGATAGCTCATTTGGTAAAGAATATGCCTGCAAAGCAGGAGACCCCTGTTCAATTCCTAGTTTAGGAAAATCCACAGGAGAAGGGATAGGCTACCCATTCCAGTATTCTTGGGCTTCCCTTGTGGCTCAGCTGATAAAGAATCTGCCTGCAATATGGGAGAGTTGGGTTCAATCCCTGGGTTGGGAAGATCCCCTGGAGAAAGTAAAAGTTACCCACTCCAGTATTCTGGCCTGGAGAATTCTGTGGACTCTATAGTCCATGGGGTTGCAAAGAGTTGGACACGACTGAGCGACTGAGATAAATATGGAATTTACCTCAGGGAAGATCCAGGGAAGCCAGTGGCTCAGTGGTAAAGAAGCTACCTGCTGATGCAAGAGTGCAGGAGATACAGGTTCAGTCTCTGGTTTGGGAAGATCCCCTGGAGGAGGAAATGGCAACCCACTCCAGGATTCTTGCCTGGAGAATCCCATGAACCGAGGATCCTGGCAGTCTACAGTTCATGGGGTCGCACAGAGTTGGACACGACTGAGTGACTGAGCATGCATGCATATGGGATTTGCGGATCAAAGTAAGGAAAACTGACATACTCACACTGAGTCTTCTAATCTATGAATACGTCATATCTTTCCATTGTTTGTTTAAATTTTCATTCATTTTTTCCTGCATGATTTGTAGTTTTCAGGTATGGGTATAAAATATACTCATATTTTATAGTATTCTTAAGTATCTTATGTTTTTGATACTACTATAAATCGTGTAATATTAATTTTATATTATACGATATGCTTAATTTCTAATTTTATTTCTAATTTGAAAGGAACACAATTGAGCTTTTAATATTGACTTGGTCTCCTTCAACTTCTTAAAATTTACTTGTTATAGTAGCTTTTTTGCAGTGTTTTGTATTTTCCACATACAGCATCATGTCATCTACTGATCTAAACAGTTTTTTCTTTCCCATCTATAGGTACTTTGTTTTCTTTTCTTGCTCTTTGACATTGGCTGGGACCTCAGGACAATGCTAAATGAAAGTGAGAAGAGGGACATCTTTGCCTTCTTTTTTTTTATCTTACCCCTTTCACTGTTAAGTACAATGCAAGCTGTTGGTTTTCTGTAGATATTCTTCATCAGGTTGAGGAGGTTTATTTTTGTTCCTAGTTTGGTGAGGTTTTTTTCCTTTATTTTGTCATAAATAAGAGTAGAATGTGTCAAATGATTTATGTTCATGTACTGTGCTGATAATATGTCTTTTCTTTTTTTCCTCTATTACTGTGATAAAATATATTGGTTTTTGAGTGTTTAATTTACCTTTCTTTTCTGGTCTAAGCCTCATTTGGTCATGGTGGGTTTTGGTTTTGTTTTTACTGTGTTACTGAATTTGATTTACTAATATCTTATTAAAGATTTTTGTATCATGAGAAATGCTAGTAGTTTTCATGAAGTGTCATCATGTATTTTTTAAATTGTATGTTTTGATTATAGTAAAATTCACAGAAATTTTACTATCTTAACCATTTTTTAAGTGTACAATTCAGTATTATTAAAGATATTCACATTGTTGTTCAACAGAACACTTTTCATCTTGCAAAACTGAAGTGTTCACTCCAGAACACTTTTCATTTTGCAAAACTAAAGCTCTATGCCCATTAAAACTCCCCAGTGCCCCCCTCTGCCTGCCCATGGCAATCACCATTATACTTATTCTGTCTGTGAGTTTTACTATTCTAGTACCATATTGTGGTAAAATACATATAATATAAAACTGACCTCTGGAGACATTTGTTGTTGTTGTTGTTTAGTCGCTAAATTACGTCCAGCTCTTTGCAACCTCATGGACTGCAGCACACCAGGCTTCCCTATCCTTCACTGTCTCCCTGAGTTTGCTTAAAATTAGGTCCTTTGAGTCAGTGATGCCATCCAGCCATCTCATCCTCTGTTACCTGCTTCTCCTCTTGCCCTCAATCTTTCCCAGCATCAAGATCTTTCCCAGTGAGTCAGCTGTTTGCATCAGGTGGCCAAAAGTATTGGAGCTTTAGCTTCAGCACCAGTCCTTCCAATAAATATTCAGGACTGATTTCCTTTAGGATTTACTGGTTTGATCTCCTTGTTGTCCAAGGTACTTTCAAGAGTCTTCTCCAGCACCACAGTTCAAATGCATCAATTCTTTGGTGCTCAGCCTTCTTTATGGTCCAGCTCTCACATCCATACATGACTACTGGAAAAACCATAGCTTTGACTAGACAGACCTTTGTCCACAACATGATATCTCTGCTTTTTAATACACTCTCTAAGTTTGTCATAGCTTTTCTTCCAAGGAGCAAGTGTCTTTTAATTTTGTGGCTGCAGTCACTGTACACATTGATTTGGGAGCCAAGAAAATGAAATCTGACACTGTTTCCACATTTTCCCCATCTATTTGCCATGAAGTGATAGGACCAGATGTCATGATCTTTGTTTTTTGAACGTTGAGTTTTAATCCAGCTTTTTCACTCTCCTCTTTCACCTTCGTCAAGAGGCTCTTTAGTTTCTCTTCACTTTCTGCCATTAGAGTGGTATCATCTCCCTATCTGAGGTGTTGATTTTTTTCTGGGCAATCTTAATTACAGCTTGTGAAGAGGTATTTAGTACACTCACAGTTTTGCACAGCCACCACTTTTAAGCTCTAGAACATTTTCAGCCCAAAGGAAACTGTACCCGTTAAGCAGTTGCTCCCCATTCTCACTTTCACCCTAACCCCTGACAATAGCTAATCAGTTTTCTGTCCGTATTGATTTGCTGACTCTTGATATTTAACTGGAATCATACAATATGTGGCTTCTTGTGTCTGATTTTTTTCACTTGGCATACTGTTTTCAACGTTGGCTGAAAAATACTTCATTGTATAGATACATCATATTTTGTTTCTCCATTCATGTATAGACATTTGGGTTTCTACCTTTTGGCTTTTGTGAGTAGTGCAGCTATGAATGCATGCTAAATCACTTCAGTTGTATCTGACTCTTTGGGACCTCATGGACATAGCCCTCCAGGTTTCTCTGTCCATGGGATTCTCCAGGCAAGAATACTGGAGTGGGTTGCCATTTCCTCCTCCAGGGGAATCTTCCCAACCCAGGGATCAAACCCATGTCTCTTTCTTCTCCTGCATTTGCATATGGATTCTTTACCACTCGTACCATATGGGAAGCACCACTGCTATGAATATTCATGTACAATTTTTGTTTGAACACGTTTCAGTTATTTTGGTTATATATACAAGGGTGGAATTGCTAGGTTTTAGGTTATTCTGTGTTGAACTTTTTGGAGAACTACCAAACTTTTGGCCAAAAGTAAAGAGGAACGGAAGAGCCTCTTAATGAAGGTGAAAGAGGAGAGTGAAAAAGCTGGCTTAAAACTCAACATTCAAAAAACTGAGATCATGGCATCTGGTCTCATAACTACATGGAAAATAGATGGGTAAACAAAATGGAAACAGTGACAGACTTTATTTTCGTGAGCTCCAAAATCACTGTAGATAGTGACTGCAGCCATGAAATTAAAAGACGCTGCTCCTTGAAAGAAAAGCTATGACCAACCTAGACAGCATATTAAGAAACAGAGACATTACTTTGCTGACAAAGGTCCATTTAATCAAAGCTTTGGTTTTTCCAGTAGGCATATATGGATGTAAGAGTTGGACCGTAAAGAAAGCTGAGTGCCAAAGAATTGATGGTTTTGAACTGTGATGTTGGAGAAAACTCTTGAGAGTCCCATGGACTGCAAGGAGAGCCAACCAGTCCATCATAAACGAAATCAGTCTTGAATATTCATTGAAAGGACTGATGATGAAGCTAAAGCTCCAATACTTTAGCCACCTGATACAAAGAACTGATTCATTGGAAAAGACTCTGATGCTGGGCAAGATTGAAGGCAGTAGGAGAAGGGGATGACAGAGGATGAGATGGTTGGATGGTATCACCAACTCGATGGACATGAGTTTGAGTAAACTCCACGAGTTGATGGACAGGGAAGCCTGGCGTGCTGCAGTTCATGGGGTTGCAAAGAGTCAGACACTACTGAGTAACTGAACTGAACCACTTTATATTCCCATTAACAATGTACAAAGATTCCAATGTCTCTACATGCCCACCAACACCTGTTGTATTTCATGTTTTTGAATATAACCATCCTGATAGGTATCAAGTGGTATCTTATTTGTGATTTTGATTGCCGTTTTTCTAGTGGCTAATGATGTCACCGTTTGGGTGTCTTCTTTGGAGAAATATCTATTCAAGTCCTTTGCCCACTTGTTAATTGGATTGTCTATCATTTTGTTGTCATAATAATTTTAGATATTATGGTTTTTTAAAAAATAATTTTTGTTTGGCCATAGCACACAACATGCAGGATCTTAGTTCCCTGACCAGGGTTTAAATCCATTATCCCTGCATTGGAAATTCAGAATCTTAATCACTGAACCACCAAGGAAGTCCTTAAATCTCTCTTCTTTTTTAATGTAGGCATTTACAGCTGTGAATATCCCTCTGAGCACTGCTTTTGCTACCCCCTATAGGTTTTGGTATGTTTACTTTTCATTTTCATTTCATCTCAAAGTAGTTTCTAATTTTCTTTCTGGTTTTTTATTTTTCCCATTTGTTGAGTGTGTTATTTAATTTGTATATATTTATGAATTTCCATTTTCCTTTTCCTTGATTTTTAGCTTTATTCTATTGTACTGAAGAGAATACTTTATACTCCTTTAATCCTGTTTAAATGTATTGGGATTTGTATTTTGACTTAACATATGTTAATATGTAGTCAATGTGTTAGTCGTATGTTAATATATAGTCAATATAGTTGAAGGCAGGAGGAGAAAGGGATAACAGAGGACCTGAAGGGGACAACAGAGGATGAGATGGTTGGATGGCATCACTGACTCGATGGACATGAATCTGAGCAAGCTCCAGGAGTTGGTGATGGACAGGGAGGCCTGACGTGCTGCTGTCCATGAAGTTGCAAAGAGTTGGACACCACTGAGCAACTGATCTGAACTAAATTGATGATTATCTTGGAGAATGCTCCATAGTTAGTTTATAGTGCTGTTCAAGTCCTCTCTTTTTGTATTGATGATTTTTCACCTCAATGTTCTGTCCATTGAAAGTAGATTATTGAAGTCTCCACCTATTATTGTAAAACTATCTATTTTTCTCAATTATGTCCATGTTTTCTTTATATATTTTAGGGCTCTGATGTTTGGTATTTTTACTTTTATAATTTTTATATATTCTTAAGAAATTGACCCATTTATCAATCTATGGCATCTGTCTCTTTGTCTTGTAATGTTTTTTTTTAAGGTTTATTTTGGCTGATGTTAGTAAAAAGGAAACCCATTTCTCTTTTGGTTACTATTTGCATGTTGTTTGCATGAAATAGCTTTTTTCCATATTTTAGCTTTTGTCTTTTGATTTAAAGTGAGTCACTTGTAGACAACATATAGTTGAATTATTGTTTTTTTTTATAATCCATTTGCCAACTTCTATTTTTCATTTGGTGAATATAATTCACTTATATTTAAAATAATTTTTGTAAGGAAGTACCATTTTGCTTTACATGTATGGATATGTATGTGTGTATGCGTGTGAGTGTGTGTGTGTATGTGTGTGTGTGTGTATGTGTGTGCAGGCATACCTCAGACTTATTGCAGGGTCCAGACCATCACAGTAAAGCAAGTATCATAATAAAGTGAGTTACAAAAACTTTTTGGTTTCCCCATGCACATAAAAGTTATATTTATACTATACTATAGTCTGTTACGGAGAAGGCAGTGGCACCCCACTCCAGTACTCTTGCTTGGAAAATCCCATGGACGGAGGAACCTGTTAGGCTGCAATCCATGGGGTCGCTAAGAGTCAGACACAACTGAGTGACTTCACTTTCACTTTTCACTTTCATGCATTGGAGAAGGAAATGGCAACCCACTCCAGTGTTCTTGCCTGGAGAATCCCAGGGACGGGGGAGCCTGGTGGGCTGCCGTCTATGGGGTCGCACAGAGTCGGACACGACTGAAGTGACTTAGCATAGCATAGCCATAGCATAGTCTGTTAAGTGTGCAATAACATTGTATCTTAAAAGAATGCAGCTACCTTAATTTAAAAACACTTTATTGTTAAAAATGCTAACCATCATCTGAACTTTCAGTAAGTCATAATTTTTTGCTGGTGAAGGATTTAAGCACGGTGTTGATGCCTTCTGACTGCAGGGTGGTGGTTACTGAAGATTGGAGTGGATATACCAATTCTTAAAGTAAGACAGCAATGAAGTTTGCTGCATCGGTTGACTCTTCCTTCTGCTGTACTGATTTCTCTGTAATGTAGCATGCAATGCTGTTTGATAGCATTTTTTACATGTAGAACTTTTTTGAAAATTGGAATCAGTCCTTGTTTCAAACCTTTCTCTGCTTTATCAACTAAGCTTAGATAATATTTTAAACCCTTTGTTGGCATTTTAACAGTCGTCACAGTATCTTTACCAGAAATGTATTCCATCTCAAGAAATCACTTTCTTTGCTCATTCATGATAAGCAATTCTTTTTCCTTGAAAATTTTATCATGAAATTGTAGCAACTAAGTCACATCTGTAGGCTGCTCTTCTCCTTCTCTTGCTGTTTCTACCACATGTGCAGTTGCTTTCTTTACTGATGTCTTGAACCCTTCAAAGTCATCCATGAAGGTTAGCATCAGCTTCTTCCTAATTCCTGTTAATGTTGATATTTTACACAAATGCTCTTAGTGACACTTTAAGAGTGAATCCTTCACAGGTTTTCATTTACTTTTCCCAGATCCATTGAAGAAATCACTGTCTGGCAGCTTTCAAAATGTAATTTTTAAATAGTAAAACTTGGAAATTGAAATGACTCCTTACTGCAGAATAAATGTTGTGTTAGCAGGCATGAAAACAACACTAATCTTTGTACATCTCCATCAGAACTTCTGGGTGACCAATCTTATTATCAATGAGCAGTAGTATTTTGAAAGGAGTCTTTTTGGAGCAGTAGTAAATCTCAACAATGAGCTTAAAATATTTAGTTAACCACATTATAAACAAATATGCTGCCATTCAGGCTTTATTGATACATTTATAGAGTGCAGGCAGAGGAGATTTAGCATAATCCTTAAGGGCCCTAGGGATTTCAGAATAGTAAATAAGAATTGTCTTCAACTTCAAGCCACCACCTGCATTAGCCTGTAATAAGAGTCAGAGTGTCGTTCGAAGCTTTGAAGCCAGACATTGACTTCTCCTCTTTAGCTATTTAAACTCTGGACCATAAAAAAGGCTGAGCTTTTCGAATTGATGCTTTCGAATTGTGATGCTGGAGAAGACTCTTGAGAGTTCCTTGGACAGCAAGGAGATTAAAGCATTCAATCTTAAAGGAAATCAACCCTGAATATTCATTGGAAGGACTGGTGCTGAAGCTGAACTTCTAGTACTTTGGCCACCTGATGCAAAGAGCTGACTCATTGGAAGAGACACTGATGCTGGGAAAGATTGAGGGCAGGAGGAGGAAGGGGCAGCAGAGGATGAGATGGTTGGATGGTATCACCAGCTCAGTGGACATGAGTTTGAGCAAGCTCTGGGAGATGGTGAAGGACAGGGAAGCCTGGTGTGCTGCAGTTCTGGGGGTCACAGAGTTAGACACTACTTAGCTACTGAACAAGTGTGGTATCACAACCAGAAAATTGATACTGATAGAATTCATCAGCCTTGTATAGATTTCACATGTACTTGTTTAGTTCTGTGCAGCTTTGTATCACAGGTGTAGATTTGTATACCATCTCTGTAATCAAGATACAAAACAGTTTTGTTATAAGTCACTCATGCTCTCCTTTTATAAACATGGATGCTTTCTTTCCTACCATTTTCTCCTTCCCTAATCCCTAGCAACCATTGATCTACTCTCCATTTCTATATTTTGTCATTTCAAGAATGCTGTATAAATGAAATCATAAACAGCATGTAACCTTTGAGATTGTTTTTTTTCCATTCAGTGTAGTTCTTTTTAAATCCAGCCAGGTTGTTGCCTGTATTAATAGTTTGTTTCTTTTATTCCTGAATAATATTCCATGCTGTGATGTACTGCATTTTATTTAACCATTTGCATGTTAAAGGATTGTTTTCAGCTTTTGATTATTATAAATGAAACTGTGAATTTTTATATACAGGTTTTTGTGTGAGCATAGTATTTTCATTTCCTTAGAGTAGTGTGTCATAAATGCATGTTTAAGTTTTGTCAGAAACTGCTGAACTGTTTTCGAGAAGAATTTACCATTTTACATTTCCACCAACAGTACAGGAGAGATTTACATCCTCTGCATTTTTGCCAACGTTTGTTGTAATTATTTTACAAATATGTAATATATTTTATATTGTAGCCATTCTGATAGCTATTTAGTGTTATCCATTTGTGGTTTTAATTTGCATTTTTCTGATGTCTATTGATGTTGGATATTGCTTCATGTGCTTATTTTATCATCTTCAGAGAAATATCTGTTCATCCTTTTTGCCCATTTCTTGTGGACTGTTTTTTGTTGAGTTTTAAGAATTCTTTGTATGTCCTATATATAGATCCTCTGTTGGATATGTAGTTTGCAAATACCTTTTAGTAGCCTGTAGGTTGTCTTTTCATCCCTTGCACAGGGTTGTTCATAGAGCAAGCATTTTTGATTTTAACTCGGTCCAGTTTTTCAGTTTTTTTCTTTTTATGGACCATGCTTTTATTTTAAAGACTGAGAACTCTTTGCCTAGCCTTACTACCTGAAGATGTTCTGCTGGGTTTTTTTTTATTTTCTGAAAGTTTTATATTTTGTATTGTGTGTGATCCATTTTGCATTAATTTCTATATAAGGTATGAGGCTTAAGTTACAATTTCGTTTTCTTTTTTTGCCTACTGATGTTCAGTTGTTCCAGCACCATTTGTTAAAGTATTTTTTCTGCCTTTGTCAGAAATCAGCTGGACATATTTGCATATGTCTCTTTCTCAGTTCTCTTTCCGGACCCACTGATCTATGTCTCTATCCTTCTTCCAACTGTCTTAATTTATCTTGCTGTATAGTAAGCTTTAATGTTGGATAGACTGATTCATCCTACTTTATTCCCTTTCAAAATTATTTTATCTCTGGTAGTCCTGTGCCTTTTCATGATAATTTTTGAATAAGATTGTAAATGTCTGTTTAAACACTCTGCTAGTATTTTAATAGCTGCTATATTAAGACTATAGATCAGTTTTGGGAAGAATGGACATCTTTACTATGTTGAGTCTTCCAGTCTATGAATATGACAGGACTTTCCATTTACTTAGCTCTTTGATTTCTTGCGTTAGCAATTTATAATTTTCAGGATATAAATCATATATGTGTTTTCTCACTTAATATCTAAGTAATTAATTTTCTTTGGAGCGATTATAAATGGTATTATGGTTTAAATTTTTATTTTCGGATTTGTTATTTCATGTTTGTTTGCTCTTTAAAATATGATTGAAATTTGTGTTTATCTTTATTCCGGAGCCTTGCTGAACTCACTAGTTCTGGAGGTTTTACTGTTGATTCTTTGGGACAGTGACAGGCATGTTATTTGCAAATAGGGATAGTTTCATTGCTTTCTTTTGAATGTGTATGCTTTTTCATACCTTATGATCCTGTATATGACTTCCAGTGTTATGTGAATAGAAGTGTTAAGAGAGGATATGTTTACTATGTTCCTGATTTTATATGGAATTCATTCAGTCTGTCACCATTGTGTGATGTTAGCTATAAGTTAAAGAAGTTTCCCTCAGTGCTGAGTTTTGACTATGATGGCCTGCTTGGCTTTGTAAAATACTTTTTCTGCCTCAGTATCATAGGAGTTTTCTTTAGCTATTGATTTGGTGGGTGATATTAATTGATGTTTAAATGTTGGGCATGCCTTTTATGCTTGTAATAAACCTCACTTCTTATAATTGTTTTCTATATTGCTAGGCTTCCTTTTCTAGTATTGTGTTTGAAATTTTTATTTATTGGTCATACATGGCTTGTGGGATCTTAGTTCCCTAACCAGGGATGGAACCTGGGCCCCAACAGTTTAAAGCAGTTAAAGCCATCCTAGCCATTGGACCACCAGGGAATTGCCTGTTTGGAATTTTTACATCAAAGTTTGTGAGGAGTATTGGACTGCAGTTTTCTCTCTGTCTCTCTCTCTCTTTTTTAATTGCATTGGTCTGGTTTTAGTATCCTGGTAATGCTAGCCTTATAAAATGAGTTGAAAGTATTCCCTCCTTTTCAGTTTTCCAGGAGAAATTGTTTGAAATTGGTGTTAGCTATTCTTTAATTATTTAGTAAAATTCTCCAGTGAAACCATCTGGGCCTAGATATTTCTTTTTAAAGAGCTTTTTAATTACAACTTCAATTTGTTTAATGGTTACAAGATTATTTAAGTTGTCTATTTTGTCTTGGTTGAGTTTTGGGAGTCTGTGGCTTTTGAGAATTGTTCCATTTCTTCTAATTTATGTCATCATAAAGTTGTTCGTAGTACTTTCTTGTTATCTTTTTAATGACTGCAAGGTCTATAGTGCACCATTTGTGATACTACTTGTACATTCTTTTATTTTTGTTAGTCTTGCTAGGTTTGTGGGTATTAGTGATTTTTTTCTCCAGAGAACCAGGTTTTTGTTTCATTGATTGTTCTCTATTTTTCTTGTTTTAAATTGTATTGAGTTTTTGCTCTTATCTGTATTTTCTTACATCTTGTTATTTTATATTTATTTGTTCTTTTCTGGTTTCTTAAAATAGGAACCTGATACTATTTTTTTAGTAGTCTAATATTTAGTCTTGTTACTGCTCTCAATGCATCTCACATATTCATTTTCATTCCCTTCTGTGTATTTTTAAAAATTATTTCATTTGAGACTTCCTCTTTGATCCAAGGATTTTTTAAACTGTTGTGTAATTTCCAGACATTTGGAGGTTTTCCTCTTGTCTTTCTATTATTGATTTCTAATTTGGTTCTCTTATGCTAAGAATAATTTAAAAATTTTTTGAGGTTTGTCTCATGGCCCAAGATATGGTTGATCTTGGTGGGTGTTCATGAATGCTTGAAACAAATGTCTATAATTGTAATCATCCTAGTTGATATTGAAAAGCCTGGTTTGTATTGTCTTTAATACGTTTCCTTATTTTGTTTAACCGTTCTGTATGTAATCCTCCATCTCGGCACTGCTCCCTCTGCTGTACAGAAGCTGCTTCATCCCACCGGGACTTGGACTCTGTTTCTGTCCACCAGCCTACCTCTAGTGGGTGCCCGTTCTCTCTGCTTATATTCCAGCACACCAGTCCAAGCCAAACTCCACCTGAATGTCCTCTTCACTCCACTCTGGTTCTCTTTTTGTTGGGACGTTGCAACTCCTTGGATGCCCTCTCCTCTTTCCTCTGATGAGGCTTTGTTACTCCACACCAAGCCACCCCTTTGCAGTTACGTCCTCCTTATCTTTTTCTGGCTCTGACCTCCACATGTTGGTCCTCTCCATTGTGTGGAGGCCCTCTCCCTCACCTTAGGCTGTTGCATTTCACCTGCCTGCCCCTTCTTGAGGATGACCCTTCTCACTCTGCCTGGGCTTGGGTACTGCCCTCAGGGCTGCTTTCTGACTGTGCATCCTTCTCATTCTCCTTGGGTTGTGATAATCTACTTCAGGTTAAGCCTTTGTGTGGATGCTCTCTTCACTCTTTGTCCTCTACACCAGCACCAATCCCTGGTATAGACCGCTCTTCATCATATTGGGACTCTGAATCTTGATGCTGGATCACTTCTACTCCATTGGAAGGATACCCACCTCAAATACTTAGGCTCTGATACACATGCTGGGCTGCCCCTCCATGTGGATGCTCTTCTCACCTTATTGAGGCTGTGCTTACTCTGCCTTGTTGGTGCCCTTCTCAGCTAGCTTGGCCACTGATATCCCACTGGGCAGTCCTTCTCTGCACTTCTTGATCTCACTTAGAGGATTCTGACTCTGCCCTGTGTTATGGTTTTAGGACTTAATCGTTTAGGAAGAAAAGGAAAAGTTGAAAATGAAGAAAAGAAATAGGAAATGAAAGCTCAGCATTCACTTTAGAAGAGAAAAAAGTTTTCTCTTTGAATAAAGAATGTTTAGATGTTATATTTATATACTTTGCTTTTCAACTTGTATTGTTTAAAATACAACAAGAACTCTGATTCTTTTGTGTTCTGCCTACCTTGACTTTTCTTTTTAAACTAATATGCTTTTGAATAAATAGAGAATAATGAAAAAATATTACTAAAAGCTTATTAGGAGGCTAAAGTCTTAAACGTTGTTTTCATTCATGTTTTTTCAATAGAAATTAGGTATAAAGAATGGAGGTTGTTTCGATTGTGATAAATGTCAAGTCAAATGGGAAAAGTAATAGATTTAGAAAATCTTATGTATTCCTATGTCACATTCAAGTATAGCCTGCTTAAGAATTTTAGCCACTATGTAAGTCTATGAACATTGTTTTGGGGAGAAGTCACTGGGTGCTTAGTAGACAATGCTGACCATTAACAAGCATATTTTCATAATTCTGTGATACTCATTAATTCTCAGTACAACCTACAAAGCAAGTAGTGTGTTTTCAATTACAGAGTGACATGCAATATAAAGGCAAAGTGATAGGTGTAGCTTTTTTTTTTTGGTTTAATTATATAGTTTATTCGATGTTTACATTTATTAATGAGCATGCATGCATGTATGCTGAGTCATTTCTGACTCTTTCGCAACCCCATAGACTGTAGCCCACTTGGCTCCTCTGTTCGTGGAATTTTCCAGGCAAGAATACTGGAGTAGGTTTCCATTTCCTACTCCAGGGGATCTTCCTGACCCAGGGATTGAACCTGTGTCTCTTGCATCTCCTGCATTGGCAGGAGCTTTTTTTTTTTTTTAATGTTGCCTTTGAGATGAAAAGTATTCTTACAAAAGCATAGCCTTTTTAAATAAAAACATGGCCTTGACTTTAGCAGTATAAGTAAGAAAACCAAATGTATCCAGATTCCAAGACTGACTTGCCGGTATCTTGGAGGATATGGTATCTCTGAGGAGTCCACTGAGCATCTGGCTGTGAGATCCCTATTAGACAGTGTCTTCACTCGTGTTACATGTGCTCTCATGCATATGATATCAAAAAAATTTCCATATGATTTATTCTTGTTTCTAAATGAAAATAAATGTTAATAGGGAATATAAATAAAATTTAGAATTGGTATGAGAGGTTGCAAAATGGTTTCATTCAAACAGAATAGAAGACAGTGGTGACAAGTACAGGTTATTAAATGTCTGGGATAGAAATAAATTAGAAATTCATTTTAGAGAATGGCTTACTGGTTAAGCCTTGTGGCATTAATCAAAAAAAAAAAAAAAAACATTGGTTCTTAGTTAAATTTAACCTGAACATGAGCAAGCAATATTATGCTGTTTGGCAAGAAAACAAATAGACAAAAGCATTTGGTATGGGTTTTTAATCTATAGATGCCTTCTTAATAGTCTATATGCTCAGGGAGCCTTTTCACTTCTGTTAACTACACTGATAAAATAATTGAATATAGATACAAATCAAAATTTACAAGCTAATGGATAATACATATCACAGAGATAGATTAGGAATATTATGTTATTTAGTTTGTAGAAGAGAGTATAAGAGATAACTTTATACATAGGTTTCAAGTAAATGAAGGTATATCCCTGAGGTGTCCAGCATTGGACATTTGTAGAAGGATAAGTGGAATATTGATTAATCTTTGTAAGAGATATTAGGCTAGAGAAAATTCTTTTCGTTGAAGATTGCTGAATTGAGTAACCTCAGAAAGTCTTAACAATAAAATTAATGAATTGTTTGCATGGATGAAAAAAGTTGTGTCATTTAAAGAGTTGAAAAATGAATGGCTCTGCAAAATATTGTAGTTTGTGCTGAAAGATGGTGACAGTTCCTTATTTATGCATTTGCATTTTTTTTTTTTTTACTGAGACTTTTAAAGGTGAGGAGGGGTACCATAGACTAATGCACAAACTGTATTATAGCTTATTCCTTAAAGGAAAGTATTTTAAAATACTCTAGGCCACAACTGCAGTCTTTGATATATATGAGCCATATTCTAAGAAGCCTTAAAAACCTCCACTATTTCATGTCCTGAGCCCAAACTGTCAAAGAAGGCATGGTTCCCTAGTGAATACTTGTGCACTAACTCATTTGAGGACAGAGTTCTTTTTGAAGCTCAGATACTCTGATTTTTCCCAGAGGACAGTTTGCTATTTCTACTTGACATTTCTTAGAAGAAAAATAGAAAGTGTAGCACCGTTAGTTTCCCACTGTAAAATGAGTAGATCATCATTATTTTATATTTATTCTGGTCTTTTATTTTTTAAAACCAATCATACCTTTTTTTACATAATTAAAAGTACATTGCAGTCCAATATGAAAGGTAGACTTTAATTTTTCAGTGACTCAGTTTTTTGTTTTCCCATTTGAAGTCTTTATGGATTTAGATGAGTATAAAAAGAATTTAGGGCCTTCCCTGATGGCTCACAGAGAAGGCAATGGCACCCCACTCCAGTACTCTTACCTGGAAAATCCCATGGACACAGGAGCCTGGTAGGCTATAGTCCATGGGGTCGCTAAGAGTCGGACACGACTGAGAGACTTCACTTTCACTTTTCACTTTCATGCATTGGAGAGGGAAATGGCAACCCACTCCAGTGTTCTTGCCTGGAGAATCCCAGGGACGGGGAAGCCTGGTGGGCTGCCGTCTATGGGGTTGCACAGAGTCGGACACGACTGAAGGGACTTAGCAGCAGCTGGTGGCTCAGATAGTAAAGAATCTGTCTGCAATGCGAGAGATGCAGGTTTAATCCCTGAGTCAGGAAGACCCCTGGAGAAGGGCAGGGCAACCCACTCCAGTGTTCTTTTATTATTTAATTAATTTATTTTTTTATTGAAAGATCATTTCTTTACAGAATGTTGTGGTTTTCTGTCATACATCAACAAGAGTCAGCCATAGTTAAACCCATGTCCCCTCCCTCCCGAACCTCCCTCCTATCTCTCTCCTCATCCCACCTTTCTAGATTGTCCCAGAACCCGTTTGAGTTCCCTGAGTCATACAGCAAATTCCCATTGGCATCTATTTTACATATGGTATTGTAAACTTCCGTGTTACACTCTCCATACATCTCATCCTCTCACTTCTACCCTACCCCCGTGTCTATAGGTCTGTTCTCTATGTCTGTTTCTCCATTTTTGCCCTGAAAATAAATTTATCAGTACCATCTTTTTAGATTCCATATATTTGCATAAGTATACTATGTTAAGAATCCACCTGCAATGCAGGAGACCTGGGTTCAGTCCCTGGGTTGGGAAGATCCCCTGGAGAAGGGGACAGCTACCCACTCCAGTATTCTGGCCTGGAGAATTCCATCTACTGTATAGTCCATGGGGTGGCAAAGAGCTGGACACGGCTGAGAGACTTTCACGGTACTTATATATCTCTTTCTGACTTACTTCTTACTTACTTATTACTTTATATAATAAGCTCTAGGTGGCAATGACACCCCACTCCAGTACTCTTGCCTGGAAAATCCCATGGATGGAGGAGCCTGGAAGGCTGCAGTCCATGGGGTCGCTGAGGGTCGGACACGACTGAGTGACTTCACTTTCACTTTCCACTTTCATGCATTGGAGAAGGAAATGGCAACCCACTCCAGTGTTCTTGCCTGGAGAATCCCAGGGACAGGGGAGCCTGGTGGGCTGCTGTCTGTGGGGTCGCATAGAGTCAGACATGACTGACATGACTCAGCAGCAGGTTCATCTACCTCATTAGAACTGTCTCAAATGTGTTCCTTTTTTGGCTGAGTAGTATTCCATTGTATATATGTACCACAGCTTCTTTGTCCATTCATCTGTCGATGGCCATCTGGGTTGCTTCCATGTTCTAGCTATTGTAAATAGTGCTGCAGTGAACATTAGGGTACATGTGTCTTTTTCAGTTTTGGTTTCCTCAGGGTTATATGTCTAGGAGTGGAATTGCTGGATCATACGGTGGTTTTATTCCTTGCTTTTTAAGGAGTCTCCACACCGTCTTCCATAGTGGCTGTGTCAGTTTACATTCCCACCAGCAGTGCAAAAGTTCCCTTTTCTTCCATACCCTCTCCAGGATTTATTGTTTGTAGAGTTTTTGATGATGGCCATTCTGACTGGTGTGAGGTGGTATCTCATTGTAGTTTTGATTTGCATTACTCTGATAATGAGTGATGTTGAGCATCTTTTCATGTGTTTGTTAGCCACCTGTATGTTTTCTTTGGAGAAATGTCTTTTTTAGGTCTTTTCCCCACGTTTTGATTGGGCTGTTTTTTTTTTTTTTCTGGTATTGACTTGTATGAGCTGCTTATATAGTTTGGAAATTAATTCTTTGTCAGTTGTTTCATTTACTGTTATTTTCTCACATTCTGAGGTTTGTCTTTTCACCTTGTTTGTAGTTTCCTTTGCTGTGCAAAAGCTTTTGAATTTAATTAGGTCCCACTTGTTTATTTTCGTTTTTATTTCCATTACTCTAGGAGGTGCGTCATAGAAGATCTTGCTTTGATTTATGTCACTGAGTATTCTGCCTGTGTTTTCCTCTTAAGAGTTGTATAGTTTTTGGTCTTACATTTATGTCTTTAACCCATTTTGAGTTCCTTTTTGTGTATGGGGTTAGGAAATGTCTGATTTCATTCTTTTACATGTAGCTGTCCAATTTTCCCAGCACTACTTATTGAAGGGGATGTCTTTATTCCATTATATATTCTTGCCTCCATGTCAAAAATAAGGTAACCATAGATGTGTGAGTTTATTTCTGGATTCTCTGTTTTGTTCCATTGGTCTATATTTCTGTTTTTGTGCCTGTACCATACTGTCTTGATGACTGTAGTTTTGTAGTATAGTCTGAAGTCAGGAAGGTTGATTCCTCCAGCTCCATTCTTGTTTCTCAAGACTGCTCTGACTATTCAGGATCTTTTGTGTTTCCATATGAATTGTGAAATTTTTTGTTCTGTGAAAATTTTTAGTTCTGTGAAAAATGCCATTGGTAGTTTAATAGGAATTGCACTGAATCTGTGGATTGCGTCTGGTAGTATAGTCGTTTTCACAGTATTGATTCTTCCTACCCAAGAACATGGAATATTTCTCCATCCGTTTAGGTCATCTTTGATTTCTTTCATCAGTGTCTTATAATTTTCCGTATACATGTCTTTTGTCTTCTTAGGTAGGTTTATTCCTAGATATTTTATTCTTTTTGTTGCAATGGTGAATGGAATTGATTCCTTAATTCCTCTCCCTGATTTTTCATTGTTAGTATATTGGAATGGAAATGGTTTCCGTGTATTGACCTTGTATCCCATGAATATGCTGAATTCACTGATTGCCTTTAGTAATTTTCTGATAGTTTTGGGAGGGTTTTCTATGTATAGTATCATGTTATCTGCAAACAGTGAGAATTTTACATCTTCTTTTCTGATCTGGATTGCTTTTATTTCTTTTTCTTCTCTAATTGCTGTAGCTAGGACTTCCAAAACTATGTTCAATAATGGTGAGAGTGGACACCCTTGTCTTGTTCCTGTTCTTAGAGGGAATGCTTTTAGTTTTTCACTATTGAGATTAATGTTTGCTGTGGGCTTATCATATATGGCCATCACTACGTTGAAGTAGATTCCTTCTATGCTCTATTTTTGAAGTATTTTTATCATAACTGGGTGCTGAACTTTGTCGGCTTTTTCTGCATCAGTTGAGATGATCATATGGTTTTTATCTTTCAGTTTGTTAATATAGTGTATCACATTGATTGATTTGCATATATTGAAGAATCCTTGCGTCTCTGGAATAAACTGGACTTGATCATGGTGTATGAGCTTTTTAATGTGTTTTTGAATTCTGTTTGCTAAAATTTTGTTGAGGATGTTTACATCTATGATCATCAGTGATTCAGTTTGGTTCAGTTCAATCGCTAGGTTGTGTCCAACTTTTTACAACCCCATAGATTGCAGCATGCCAGGCTTCCCTGTCCATCACCTACTTCTGAATTTTGCTCAAACTCATGTCCATCAAATCGGTGATGCCATCCAACCATCTCATCCTCTGTCGTCCCCTTCTCCTCCTGCCTTCAGTCGTGCCCAGTATCAGGCTCTTTTCCAATGAATCAGTTCTTTGCATCATGTGACCAAGTTTCATTTTTAGCATCAGTCCTTACAATGAATATTCAGGATTGATTTGCTTTAGGATTGACTGGTTTGATCTCTATACAGTCCAAGGGACTCTCAAGAGTCTTCTACAACACTACAGTTCAAAAGCATCAATTTTTCAGTGCTTAGCTTTATTTATGGTCCAACTCTCACATCCATACATGACTACTGGAAAAACCATAGCTTTGACTAGAGGGACCTTTGTTGGCAAAGTAATGTCTCTGCTTTATAATATGCTGTCTAGGTTGGTCATAGTTTTTCTTCCAAGAAGCAGATGTCTTTAAATTTCATGGCTGCAGTCACCATCAGCAGTGATTTTGGAACCCCCCAAAATAAAGTCTCTGACTATTTCTGTTGCTTCCCCATCAATTTGCCATGAAGTGATGGACTGGATGCCATGATCTTAGTTTTCTGAATGTTGAGTTTTAAGCCAACTTTTTCACTTTCCTCTTTCACTTTCATCAAGAGGCTCTTCAGTTCTTTTTGCTTTCTGCCATAAGGGTGGTGTCATCTGCATATCTGAGGTTATTGATATTTCTTCCAGCTGTCTTGATTCCAGCTTGTGTTTCATCCAGCCTGGCATTTCGCATTATGTATTCTGCATATAAGGTAAATAAGCAGGGTGACAATATACAGCCTTGAAGTATTCCTTTCCCGATTTGGAACCTGTCTGTTGTTCCATGTCCAGTTCTAACTGTTGCTTCTTGACCTGCATACAGCTTTCTCAGGAGGCAGGTAAGGTGGTCTGGTATTCCCATCTCTTTAAAAATTTTCCACAGTTTGTTGTGATCCACACAGTTGAAGGCTTTGGTGTAGTCAATAAAGCAGAATTAGGTGTTTTTCTGGAACTCTCTTGCTTTCCTCGATGGTCCAACGGATGTTGGCAATTTGATCTCTGGTTCCTCTGGCTTTTCTAAATCTAGCTTGAACATCCCAGGAAGTTCACAGTTCATGTACTGTTGAAGCCTGGCTTGAAGAATTTTGAGCATTACTTTGCTAGTGTGTGAGATAAGTGCAATTGTGCAGGAATTTGAGCATTCTTTGGCATTGCCTTTCTTTGGGATTGGGATGAAAACTGACCTTTTCTGGTCCTGTGGCCACTGCTGAGTTTTCCAAATTTGCTGGCATATTGAGTGCAGCACTTTCACAACATCATCTTTTAGAATTTGAAATAGCTCAACTGGAATTCCGTTACCTCCACTAGCTTCATTTGTAGTGATGCTTCCTAAGGGCCACTAAACTTCACATTCTAAGATGTCTGGCTCTATGTGAGTGATTATACCACTGTGGTTTTCTGGATCATGAAGATCATTTTTATACAGTTCTTCTGTGGATTGTTGCCACCTCTTCTTAATATCTTCTGCTTCTGTTAGGTCCATACCATTTCTGTTCTTTATTGTGCCTAACTTTACATGAAATGTTCCCTTGGTATCTTTAATTTTCTTGATGAGATCTCTAGTCTTTCCCATTCTATTGTTTTCCTCTATTTCTTTACACTGATCACTGAAGAAGGTTTTCTCATCTCTCCTTGCTATTCTTTGGAACTCTGCATTCAGATGGATATATCTTTCCTTTTCTCCTTTGCCTTTCACTTCTCTTCTTTTCTCAGCTATTTGTATGGCCTCCTGAGATCACCATTTTGCCTTATTGCATTTCTTTTTCTTGAGGATGGTCTTGATCACTGCCTCCTGTACAATATCACCAACATCTGTCCATAGTTCTTCAGGCACTCTATCAGATCTAATCCCTTGAATCTGTTTCTCACTTACAGTGTATAATCATTAGGGATTTGATTCAGGTCATACTTGAATAGTCTATTGGTTTTCCCTACTTTCTTCAATTTAAGTCTGACTGTGGCAATAAAGAGTTCATGATCTGAGCCACAGTCAGCTCCCAGTCTTGTTTTTGCTGTCTGTATAGAACTTCTCCATCTTTAGCTGCAAATAATATAATCAGTTTGTTACTGGTATTGACCATCTGTTGACGTCCATGTGTAGAGTCATCTTCTGTGTTGTTGGAAGAGGGTGTTTACTATGACCAGTGCGTTCTCTTGGCAGAACTCTGTTAACCTTTGCCCTGCTTCATTTTTGCATTTCAAGGCCAAACTTGCCTGTTACTCCAGGTATCTCTTGACTTCCTACTTTTGCATTCCAGTCCCCTGTGATTAAAAGGACATATTTTGGGGCTGTTAGTTCTAGATGGTCTTGTAGGTCTTGTAGAACCATTCAGCTTCAGCTTCTTCAGCATTACTGGTTGGGGCATAGACTTGGATTAGTGTGATATTGAATGGTTTGCCTTGGAAATGAACAGAGATCATTCTCTTGTTTTTGAGATTGCATCCAGTACTGCATTTCAGACTCTTTTGTTGACTATGAGGGCTAGCTACTCCATTTCTTCTAAGGGATTTTTGCACAGTAGTAGATATAGTGGTCATCTGAATTAAATTTGCTCATTCCAGTCCATTTTATTTCACTGATTCTAAAATGTTGGTGTTCACTCTTGCCATCTCCTGTTTGATCACTTCCAGTTTACCTTGATTCATGGACCTAACACTCGAAGTTCCTATGCAATATTGTTCTTTACAGCATCGGACTTTACTCCCACCCCCAGTCACATTCACAGCTGGGTGTTGTTTTTGCTTTGGCTCCATCTCTTTATTCTTTCTCTTAAGGGATACTGGCCTGTAATTTTCTTTTTTTGTTTTGTCTTTGCCTGATTTTGGTATCAGAATGATTGTGGCCTCATAGAATGAGTTTTGAAGTATTCCTTCCTCTGCAACATTTTGGAAGAGTTTCAGAAAAATGGGCATTAGCTCTTCTGTAAATATTTGATAGAATTCCCCTGTGAAGCCATCTCACCCTGGGCTTTTGTGTTTTTGGAGATTTTTGATCACAGTTTCAATTTCAATATTTGTAATTGGGTTTTTCATAATTTCTGTTTCTTCCTGGTTCAGAGTTGAGAGGTTGAACTTTTCTAAGAATCTGTCCTTTTCATCTAGGTTGTCCATTTTATTAGCATATAGTTGCTCATATTATTCTCTTATGATGCTTTGTGTTTCTGTGTTGTCTATTGTAACCTCTCCTTTTTCATTTCTAATTTTGTTGATTTGATTTTTCTCCCTTTTTTTCTTGATGAGCCTGGCTAGTGGTTTGTCAATTTTTTTTATCTTCTTATAGAACCAGCTTTTAGTTTTATTAATCTTTGCTGTTGTTTCCTACATTTCCTCTTCAATTATTTCTGCTCTGATCTTTTTTTTTTAATTTTATTTTATTTTTAAACTTTACAAATTGTATTAGTTTTGCCAAATATCAAAATGAATCCGCGACAGGTATACATGTGTTCCCCATCCTGAACCCTCCTCCCTCCTCCCTCCTCCCTCCCCATACCATCCCTCTGGGTCGTCCCAGTGCACTAGCCCCAAGCATCCAGTATCATGCATCGAACCTGGACTGGCAACTTGTTTCATACATGATATTATACATGTTTCAATGCCATTCTCCCAAATCTTCCCACCCTCTCCCTCTGCAACAGAGTCCATAAGACTGTTCTATATATCAGTGTCTCTTTTTTATGACTTATTTCCTACTGCTGACTTGAGGTTGTTTTGTTCTTTTTCCAGCTGCTTTAGATGTAGACTTACATAATTCATTGCTTTTCTTGTTTCTTAAGGTAGGATTGTATCACTAAATTTCCCTCTTAGAACTGCTTTTGCTGAATCCCATTGGTTTTTGGTCGTCATGTTTTCATTGTCATTTGTTTCTAAAAATCTTTTGGTTTCCCTTCTTATTTCTTCAGTAACCTCTTTGTTATTTAGTAATGGATTGTTTAATCTCCATGAGTTTGGGTTTTTTTGCAGTTTTTTTTTTTTTTTTTTTTCCTGTAGTTGATATCTAGCCTCATTGCATCATGGTCAGAGAAGATACTTGATATGATTTCAGTTTTCTTAAATTTACTGAGGCTTGATTTGTGACCCAATATGTGGTATATCCTGAAGAATGTTCCATGTGCACTTGAGAAGAAAGTGTATTCTTCTCCTTTTGGATGGAAAGTCCTGAAGATACCAATAATTACCTTTAAATGTAAAGGGATTAGATGCACCAATCAAGAGATACAGACTGACTGAATAGGTACAAAATCAAGACCCATGTGTATGCTGCCTACAAGTGACCCACTTCAGACCTACAGACACATACAGACTGAAGGTAAAAGGATGGAAAAAGATATTCCATGAGACTAGAAACCAAAAGAGAGCCAGAGTGACAATCCTTATTTCAGACAAAATTAACTTTAATATAAAGAATATTATGAGAGAGAAAGAAGGACACTACATAATGATCAAGGGATCAATCCAAGACGAAGACGTAACAATTGTAAATATTTATGCACCTAGCATAGAAGCAACTCAATACATAAGGCAGACATTTAGAGGGATAAGAGGGGAAAATCAACAATAACACAACAATAGTAGGGGTTTTTAACACCCCACTCACACAAATGGACAGTTCTATAATAGGTTATATAGTAATTTTCAAAAAACATAAGGAATTCTTAAGTTGCTTTAGGTAGAAAGGCATTCTCAATTTTAGTGTATATTGATGCTGTAAAACAGTATTCCAAGATACATTCTCAGATTGTAGGTTCTGAGATGTACAATTGAAAGAATATTTTTTGAGTACCTCACATGCTCTTAACAGTCTTTCTCTTGGTTCTGGCCAGAAACAACTTCCTAAAAGAGGTTAATTTTTCTATAGCATTTACTTTTTTTCCCCCTTCTGTTTGACCTCTGGAAACATGTACAGTGCCATATGAATGTGGCCAAGCTTGTCTGATCTTGCTGAATATACTCAGAATTATGCCTGCTTGACCTGTGTAGAATTATGCTTGGGTAACAGTTTGGTTATAGAAAGTTGAAAGGCCACAGTTGTTGGTTTATGTGATACGTATGTATATGCTGTTGCTTTTCAGTCTTTTTTGGGGGCAATTTACATCTTTTTACCCATGGGCTATATATATGCTGATTATTTTCTTTTATAGTTTATTTTTATATGACTCTTGAAATGGATTCAGATTTATTAGATCTTAATAGGAGAAAGAAAATCATTGAGTTAAGGGAAGAGTGAAGAGCATAGGTTAACAGAAATTCTTATATTGCAATTTTATTAGGTTGCTGTCTCAAGATTGGAACTATAGCTTGAAATACAACATTTGAGTTTTGGTATTATCAGATTAGTGCTTTATAACTGATGTGTGTATACCATATTAATTATGTGTGTTTTTTAAACTTTTTATTTTAATTACATGATTTTTATTAAAAACAATTACTGAGTATTTGCTACATGATCTACTTTTACAAAGCATTTGTGGTAGAGATAATCAATTTTTGTCATAATATGTTATACCTCATTTTTTCTACTACTTTTGAAAGTAGTTGATTAAGATGTAACAAAGGGAACTGGATAATATTGAGTGATATTTTATGCTAGCTCTTGCAGAGCCAGAAATTACATCTTTATTCACTCCATAGTATACCTTGGCCTCTAATTTTAATATATTGAATAATTATACAACCATTAAAACTATCATCTTGTTATAAAAAAGCTGCAATAAAATAAAATCCCTGTTTGACACTCCCCCTCCTTCTCCATACACACACTGTTTATGTTAGGGTAGAGTTTGTTTATTTTTAACTTTTCATTTTGAAATTATTTATGGCTTAGAGAAAAGTTGCAAAGGTAGAATTTCCATATATTCTTTACTCCTCTTTCCATACTATTAACATTTGCATTATCCTAGTACAGTTATCCGGAGAAGGCAATGGCAACCCACTTCAGTACTCTTGCCTGGAACATCCCATGGATGGAGGAGCCTGGTAGGCAGTCCGTGGGGTCACAAAGAGTTGGACACGACTGAGCAACTTCACTTCACTCACTTCATACTTTATCACTGGAGAAGGACATGGCAACCCACTCCAGTATTCTTGCCTAGA
Organism: Bos taurus; assembly: GCF_002263795.3. Lineage (NCBI taxonomy): Eukaryota > Metazoa > Chordata > Mammalia > Artiodactyla > Bovidae > Bos > Bos taurus. The sequence goes on along the minus strand of NC_037351.1, from coordinate 20,214,709 downwards.
GAATCCCATGGACAGAAGAGCCTGGTGGGCTGTGGTCCATGGGGTTGCAGAGAGTTGGACACGACCGAAGTGCCTGAGCATGAGTACAGTTATCAATACTAAGAAATAACCAGTAGTGCAGTACTATCAACTGAAATAGAGACTTTATTTGTATTTGACCAATCTCATGTCACTGATAGCATTTTTCAATTCAATGTGTTAGTCACTTAGTCATCTCTGGCTCTTTGTGACCCCATGGACTGTAGCCCACCAGGCTCCTTTGTCCATGGAATTCTCCAGGCAAGAATACCGGAGTAGGTGGCATTCACTTCTCCAGGGGATCTTCCCCACCAAGGAATCAAACCTGGGCCTCCTGCATTGTAGGCAGATTTTTTACCATCTGAGCTACTAGGGAAGTCTCATTCAGTAGCTTACATAACATTTAGTATCTCACATCATATTTATTTGTCACATCTCCTTAGTCTTCTCTAATCTGTGATAGTTTTTTAATGCTTCATAACCTTGACACTAATCAGATATTTTGTTCACTGTCTTTCAATATGGATTTGTCTAGTGTTTTCTCTTTATTAGATTCAGATTATGCATTTTTGGTAAGAATATCAGAGAAGTGATGTGTCTTTCCAGTATGTCATAGCAGGGTCTACCTGAAAAATTGGTATGTCTTTTTCCTGATAATACTAACCTTGATCACTTCATTAAGGACTGATGCTGAAGCTGAAACTCCAGTACTTTGGCCACCTAATGCAAAGGACTGACTCATTTGAAAAGACCCTGATCCTGGGAAAGATTGAAGGCGGGAGGAGAAGGGGACAACAGAGGATGAGATGGCTGGATGGTATCACCAACTTGATGGATATGACTTTGAGTAAGCTCCAGGAGTTGGTGATGTACAGGGAAGCCTGGCATACTGCAGTCCATGGGGTCACAAAGAGTCGACATGACTGAGTGACTGAACTGAATTGAACCTGGTTAAGGTGGCTTCTGCCAGGTTTTCCCCCTGTTAAGTTTTTCTCTTTTTAAATTAATACCAAGTTAAATAAGGAGGTCATTAGACTTAGGAGGCTTTAATGCCTTAGTAGCCTAAATAAGCAAACCAAAACCTGTGTATATATCAGTGCTTTAATGTTAAGAAATCAAACACATCACAAACAGCCACCTAGGCTTTCCTAAATAAGGCAGCTGCTTACATAGTAGCCAAGAAAATACTCTCCTTGCTTGGCTTCCAACTCCTCTCTATAAAAATCTCTTTCCTGGTTCCTGTAGGTAATGTAATAATGCCTCAGTTTATTTCTTAATATTAATAAATGTCATAGTTTTATGGGTTATTGTCTAAACGTATTTATTTTGTTGTTAAAATTGTTCCAGCTTTGAAAATTGGGAGATGTTAGGAGAAAAAGAGTTTTCAAAAATAAATTGAGACATATTATATTTTTAAGACTTTATTTGAGCAAAAATCCAATAGTTAAGCCCTAAACTGAAAGTGGTGAGGAGGCCTTTATGCTCAAGAGTGAGGGGAGAGACTTTATTATAGAGCAGGCTCAGAAGCAAAGCAAGAGAAGTATTTGATTGGCTGTAACTTCGTGGTGGTGGTTTAGTTACTAAGTCGTGTCTGACTCCTGCGACCCCATGGACAGAAGAGCCTGGCAGGCTGCAGTGCATGAAATTCTCCAGGCAACAATACTGGAGTGGGTTGCCATTTCCTTCTCCAGGGGATCTTCCCAACCCAGGAATCGAACCCTGGTCTACTGTATCATAGGCGGATTCTTTACCAAATGAGCTACAAGACTGTAGCTTACGTGGTTGCCTTATTTGGGAAAAAGTAGGTGGATGTTTGTGATAGGTGGTTCTTAGATTTTGATTTCTTCACATTGAGGCATTATAGGTATAGATTTAGCTTACTTAAGCAGGCTGCTAAGGTACTAGAAGCACCTCAGTCTAATGGTTTCCTTGGTTAATTTATTTAACAGGAGCAAAACCAGATATATAAATATATTTAAATATTTGCAAAGCTAAGTGTAAATGGCTGTAGAGATTGTTACTCTCAACCTTACACTTAAAAATAAGGTGGAACAAACTGCAAGCTCTGGACGTTTCTTGAAACAGAGACCTCAATTTAACCAACTCAAAATCTCCAGAGAGATGCATGCTTACAGGAAAAGATGAGATGTGAGCATTGGCTTATATGGGCAGACACCTCTGAAAATGCGTGAGAGCATTTCAGTTACATAGGCAACAAATTGGTAGAGGCCAGATGTGGGCAGGTTAGAATGGGGAGCCTCCGAGGGCAGCAAATGTAGGAGCAGCTTGAGTTCTTTTGCAGAATATCTCCACAGGCCCCACTTGATGAGAGCTCTGTTGACCTATCCCTCTTGGCACAGGCCTGGGAGGAGGAACAGCAGTTGTTACGGAAAGGGCACAGAATATTTCCTGGATCCTTCTCCTGTATCTTTTCTATGTATCAATAACCATAAGTTTAGAAAGAGGGATTCCTTAAAGTACAGTCCTTATGATACTGGTAAAAACCACTGAGGCTGGGGATAGGCAGAAAATAACTTGGGGGCAGGACAGGGTTACATGCTGATATCAGAACTATGGAAAAGAGACAGAAGCACTTCTAAGACTCAGGTATGCAGGGTCTGATCAGCACAAGCCTAATGAGAATAATAGAGAACACCACTCCAATAATAGAGATTCCCGTGTCTAGACTAATAAGTATCTAATAAAAGTAACAACTCACTACTAATGAGAACTTCACAAGATACAGACCCCTCTAGAAGGGAAGACCAAAAGCTAAGTGTGGAGCAGACATTGCGGAAACATCTGGTCCACCTGAGGGGGTGTATCCCTAGAGAGATTTGAGGCCTGTGGTATACTGAGGGTAACGATGGGAACAGTAAAGCTTAAACCTGCCTAACGAGATAGATAAACACACCTCCATGCTACACACATGCTTAACATGTGATAGATAAACACACCCCCATGCTACACACCTGGCCAGAGGAAGTCTGCCATTGCCAAGCATAGCGACTATTTGCCTCAGTCTCTACTGTCCTATTGAGGATATCCAGATACCAGTAAAACTGTGAGTATATGAAAAAGCAAGATAAAACATCATGTTGGAAAGAGATAAAGCAACAGAAGAAGCAGATGCAGGTGGAATGATCTGAGGTATTTAAAATGACTGATTAATATGTAAAAATCTGTATTAGTTATCTATGGCTACCTAACATAATCATAAAATTTTAGCAGTTTAGAATACTAGTAAGCTTCCTAGAGGCCCTATTGTTTGAGAGAATTTGTGAGAACCAGTCTTAATCTCTTTAAAGTACTTTTTGTTTGACTCTATTGAGGCATCAACTTTGATCTTTTTAAGGCCTTAAACAGTAGTACCTTGGTTGTATCTCCACAGTTTGTTTTTCTTGGCAGTGTCCTGGTTTTTCAGTCTACTAAGAAAACATTTAATTTTAGCAGTTTTACTCTCTGGAGAGGCTGAGCATTTTTGAAACTGAAAATCCTGCCTCATTTTTGTTTAAATAGCCTTTCCTTCAACTTCTCTCTCGCTCTTCTCCCAATTTACTATAAACACAAGGATGAAACCAGCCAGCACTTTCAACACTTTACTTGGAAGCCTCCTTAGGTAGATCAGTTACTCAGTTTATTAAGCGTATTTCTTCCTTTCCCTGTTTCTAAGGATGTTGGTAAATTTTCTGCCATCACATCATACTTTCTCTTCCTACAGTTTCTAGTTGTGTCTTGGGACTGAGTTTCTAGAGGCCTCCCTTAGTTTTTTTTCCAAGGGCCTTTCCATATGGTAGATTAGGACTTGGCAACTGGCTCCTATCAGAGTGAGACAAAATAATTAAAAACAAAAGTCACTATATTTTGGTAACCTAATTTCAGAAGTTATATTTAGTCAGTTTTGATAGTCACTAGGTCAGCCCATACTCAAGGGGAGGGAATTAAAGAATAGCAAGAGGCGGGGATTACTGGGACCCATTTTAGAGGCTGGCTATCACAGTAACATTGTGATTTTCCTGAATTTACTTGTTCTAATATATTTTACCTATTCCCAATCTGTATGCATTTTATTTTCTTTCATTATTGCACTGGCCACGGTCTCTAGTCATTATTAAACAGAGGTAGTAATTCTTGACACTCCTGATTTATTCCTGAAGTACAAGGAAGGGGACAGAGTGGGTTTTTTCCATCCTTACAGATATGTATATATGAGATGCTATATGTATATATACATATGTGTTTTTGTACATATACATATGTATATATGATATGATATATGAGAAAAGAAGAAAGAAGGCAAAGAAGAAAGGGAAAGATATACCCAACTGAATGCAGAGTGCTATAAATATCGAGGAGAGATACCAAAGCCTTTTTAAGTGAATAGTGCAAGGAAATAGAGGAAAACAATAGAATGGGAAAGACTAGAGATCTCTTTAGGAAAATTGGGCACAATAAAGGTCAAAGATGGCACAATAAAGGACAGAAATGGCAAGGACCTAACAGAAGCAGAGGAGATTAAGAAGAGGTGGCAAGAATACACAGAAGAACGGTACTAGAAGAAGTATACATAGAAGATGTATAACTATATTATACTTGTTTATCCAGTAGTTGTGTACAGATGCAAGAGTTAGACCATAAAGAAGGCTGTACCGAAGATTTGCTGCTTTCGAATTGTGGTGCTGTAGAAGACTCTTGAGAGTCCCTTGGACTCCAAGGAGATCAAACGAGTCAGTCCTAACAGAAATCAACCCTGAATATTTATTGGAAGGACTGATGCTAAAGGTCTAATACTTTGGCCACCTGATGAGAAGAGCAGACTCACTGGAAAAGACCCTGATGCTAGGAAAGATTGAAGGCATAAGGAGAAGGGGGCAGCAGAAGATGAGATGGTTAGATGGCATCACTGACTTAATGGACATGAGTTTGAGCAAACTCTGGGAGATAATGAAGGACAGGGAAGCCTGGTGTGCTGCAGTTCATGGAGTCACAAAGAGTCGGACGTGACTTAGCAACTGAACGACAACAGATACGGTGTGTTAAGGGTATTCCTTATTAGACTGAAGAAATTCCTTTAGTTCCTAAATTGTAGAAGAGTTTTTATGCCTTTTTTGCATTTAGAGATGATCATGTAAGATTTCTCCTTTATTCTCTTATATATCATACTGCCTCTTATGCTTTGTTCCTTGAAAATGTGTTTTAGGTCTTTTAAAACATGAATTTTTATTAATTTTCTCTCTACCTAATCTTTCATCTTGTATTCAGATTCATTTTTGTCATTTCCATTTTTGATATCTAAACTATTATATTAATTTTAGGGGAAATCATGTTTTCTACCTTTTATCTCAGATTTCTTATTTCACCTGGAGTCTTTAACCACTTACACTTAAAGGGAAAGAAAGTCATTCCTTAATAGGAATAGAATATGCAGTTCAATTCTCTTTTATTTTTTTGAAGTCAAACTCTCTTTTTAATTAATTGCTTATTTATTTTTGGTTGTGCTGGGTCTTCACTGCAGCGTGCAGGCTTTCTCTAGTTGCAGTGAGCGTGGGTTACTCTTTGTTGTGATGCATGGGCTTCTCATGATGATGCCGTCTCTCGTTGTGGAGCACAAGCTCTAGGCACACGAGGCTCAGGAGTTGCAGCGCATGAGCACAGTAGCTGCAGCTTGTGGGCTCTAGAGCACGTGCTCAGCAGTTGTGGTGCTCGGGCTTAGTTGACCCATGGCATGTGGAGTCTTATCGGACCAGAAATTGAACCCATGTCCCCTGAATTGGCAGGTAGATTCTTAACCACTGGACCACCGGGGAAATCCTGATTCTTTTTAAGATTTTCTATTTTTTCACTTTTTAAAATTGAGGTATTGTCTGTACAATATTGTATGTTTCAAAAGTACAACATAGTAATTCACAACTTTAATGGTTATATTCTATTGACTTTATTATGATACATTACCTGTAATTCCTTGTGTTGTGCATTATATCCTTGTAGCTTATTTATTTTTAAAGTAATAGTTTGTACTTCTAAATCCTTTACCCCTTGCTTGCCCTTCCTCCCTTCCCTCTCCCCTTCCCTTTCCTCGTTGGTAACCACTAGTTTGTTCTGAGTATCTGTGAGTTTCTTTCTTTTTTGCTATATTCTCTGGTGTTATATTTTTTAGATTCCACATGTAAGGTGATATCGTACATATTTGTCATTTTCTGGTTTATTTCACTTAGAATAATATCTTCCAAATCTATTTATGTTGTCACAAATGGCAAAGTCACATTTTTTTATGTCTGAATAGTGTTCCATTTTGATAATCAAGTGATACATAGACTTTCACTTTTTTCATACATGTTTACCATGTCTTATTTATGCATTCTGGACGCGTAAGTTGCTTCCATATCTTGGCATTTATAAATAGCACTTCAGTGAACACCAAGGTGCATGTATCTTTTCAAATTAGTGTTTTTGAGAAACCTTTATAGTATTTTGCACAATAACTGTACCAATTTATATTCCCACCAGCAGTATATGAAGGTTGTCTTTTCTCTGTATCCTTGATAACTTTTGTTACTTGTTTTCTTTTCAATGATAGCCATTCTGAAAAGTGTGATATCTTACTGTGGCTTAAATTTGCATTTCCCTGATAATTAACAATGTTTAGAATCTTTTCTATGTGCCTCTTGGCCATCTGTATGTCTTCTTTGGAAAAATGTCTATTCAGATCTCCTGACCTTTTTTTAATCAGGTTTTTTTTGATGTTGTATGAGCTGTTTATTTGAATATTAACCCCTTATCAGGTATATCTTTTGCAAATATTTTGTCCCATTCAGTGGATTGTCTTTTTATTTTGTGGATGGTTTCCTTTGCTATGCAAAAGCTTGTAAGTTTAATTAGATCCCATTTGTTTATTTTTGCTTTTGTTTCTTTTGTTTTAGAGGATAGATCCTTAAATATTGTTAGGATCTTGCCAAAGTGGTTGCGGCTATAATTTCTTCTAGGAGTTTTATGGTCCCCAGTATTACATTTAGGTCTTTAATCCATTTCGAGTTTATTTTTGTATATGGTGTTAGAAAATGTTCTAATTTCTTTGTTTTGCATGTAGTTGCCTAGTTTTCCCAGGTCCATTTACTGAAGAGACTGTTTTTTATCCTTTGTATATTCTTGCCTCTTTTGTTGTAGATTAACTGACCGTAAGTGCATAGGTTTATTTATCGATTCTTTATTCTGTTCCACTGATCTGTGTGTATTTTTTCCTTTGAGGCGCATTCTGTTTTGATTAGTATAGTTCTGTATTAATGGTATAGTCTAAAGTAAGAGTGTGTTGCCTCCAGCTCTATTCTTTTTCAAGATTGTTTTGGCTATTCAAGGTCTTTTGTGTTTCCATAGAGTTTTTTAAATTATTTGTTCTATTTCTTGGAAAATGCCCTCTGTATTTTGATAGAGATTGCATTGAATCTGTAAAGTGCCTTGGGTAGTACAGTCATTTTAATAATATTAATTCTTCCAGTCCATGAACATCACATGTCTTTCCATTTGTTTGTGTTGTCCTCAATTTCTTTCATCAGTGTCTTACGGTTTTTTGAGTACAGAAACCATTTTATTGTTTTAGTTGCTCAGTCATATCCAACTCTTTGCACCCTATGGACTGTAGCCCGCCAGGCCCCTCTGTCCATGGGGTTTCTCAGGCAAGAATATTGGCTTGGGTTGCCATTTCCAGGGAAGATCACATCCCTGGGATCTTCCTGACTCAGGGATCAAACCCATGTCTCCTGCATTGGCAGGCAAATTCTTTACCTCTGAGCCACCAGGGAAGCCCCATTTTGCCTCTTCAGTTCAGTTCAGTTCAGTTCAGTCACTCAGTCATGTCCAACTCTGCGACCCCATGAATCACAGCAACGCCAGACCTCCCTGTCCATCACCAACTCCCGGGGTTCACTCAGACTCATGTCCATCGAGTCAGTGATGCCATCCAACCATCTCATCCTCTGGCATCCCCTTCTCCTCCTGCCCCCAATCCCTCCCAGCATCAGAGTCTTTTCCAATGAGTCAGCTCTTCACATGAGGTGGCCAAAGTATTGGAGTTTCAGCTTTAGCATCATTCCTTCCGAAGAACACCCAGGGCTGATCTCCTTCAGAATGGACTGGTTGGATCTCCTTGCAGTCCAAGGGACTCTCAAGAGTCTTCTCCAACACCACAGTTCAAAAGCATCAATTCTTCGGCGCTCAGCTTTCTTCATAGTCCAATTCTCACATCCATACATGACCACTGGAAAAACCATAGCCTTGACTAGACGAACTTTTGTGGCAAATTAATGTCTCTGCTTTTCAACATGCTATCTAGGTTGGTCATAACTTTTCTTCCAAGGAGTAAGCGTCTTTTAATTTCATGGCTGCAGTCACCATCTGCAGTGATTTTGGAGCCCAAAAAAATAAAGTCTGACACTGTTTCCACTGTTTCCCCATCTATTTCCCATGAAGTGATGGGCCCAGATGCCATGATCTTCGTTTTCTGAATGTTGAGGTTTAGGCCCACTTTTTCACTCTCCTCTTTCACTTTCATGAAGAGGCTTTTGAGTTCCTCTTCACTTTCTGCCATAAGGGTGGTGTCATCTGCATATCTGAGTTTATTGACATTTCTTCTGGCAATCTTGATTCCAGCTTGTGCTTTTTCCAGCCCAGCGTTTCTCATGATGTACTCTGCATATAAGTTAAATAAGCAGGGTGACAATATACAGGCTTGACGTACTCCTTTTCCTATTTGGAACCGGTCTGTTGTTCCATGTCCAGTTCTAACTGTTGCTTCCTGACCTGTATACAGGTTTGTCAAGAGGCAGGTCAGGTGGTCTGGTATTCCCATCTCTTTCAGAATTTTCCACAGTTTATTGTGATCCACATAGTCAAAGGCTTTGGCATAGTCAATAAAGCAGAAATAGATGTTTTTCTGAAACTCTCTTGCTTTTTCGATGATCCAGCGGATGTTGGCAATTTGATCTCTGGTTCCTCTGCCTCTTAGGTTGGTTTATTCCTGATTTTTGAAAATCTGTTGATGCAGTTGTAAATGGGAATTTTTCCTTATTTTCTCTTTCTGAAGTTTGTTTGTATATAGAAATGTGACATATTTTGGAATATTATTTTTGTATGTTGCAGCTTTACTGAACTCATTGATGCGTTCTAGTAGTTTTTTAGTGATGTCTTTTGGATTTTCTGTATATTTTCATGTCATCTAGTTTTACTAGATGTATATTTACTGTATATTTCAAGTCATCTAATTCTTCCCAGTAATTCCTCTGATTTCTTTTTCTATTTTTTTTTCTAGTGTATTCACAGAGTTGTACAGTCATTACCAAAATCAATTTTATAACATTCTCATTATATCAGAATCCATGTACCCATTACATCCTGTACCCATTAGCAGTCATTCTCACTTCTTACCAACCTTGCTGGCCTTAGACAGCCACTCTAGGTTTGTTTAGACAACAAAACTCACTGAGTTTTTGTCTCAGTGAATTTGCCTATTCTAGGTATTTCTTATAAACGAAATTATATGTATAATATGTCTTTCAGTCACTAAGTTGTCTCCAACTCTGCGACCCCATGAACTGCAGCACTCCTGGCTTCCCTGTCCTTCGCCATCTCCCTGAGTTTGCTCAGACTCATGTGCGTTGAGTCAGTGATACCATCCAACTATCCCATCCTCTGTCGCCCCTTCTCCTCTTGCCCTCAAGCTTTCCCAAGATCATGGTTTTTTTCCAGTGAGTCAGCTCTTTGCATCAGGTGACCAAAGTACTGGAGCTTCAGCATCAGTCCTTCCATTGAATATTCAGAGTTGATTTTCATTAGTATTGACTGGTTCAATCTCCTTGCTGTCCAACAGACTTGAGTCTTCTCCAGCACCACAATTTTAAAGAATCAGTTCTTCAATACTCAGCCTTCTTCATGGTCCAACTCTCACATCCATACATGACTACTGGAAAACCATAACTTTGACTATACAGATAATATACGTATAATATGTAGTCTTTTTAAACTAGTTTCTTTAACTTAGCATGATGACTTCAAGGTTTATTCCTGTGGCAGCATGTATTGGTGGAGAAGGCAATGGCACCCCACTCCAGTACTCTTGCCTGGAAAATCCCATGGATGGAGGAGCCTGGTGGGCTGCAGTCCATGGGGTTGCTAAGAGTCGGACATGACTGAGCAACTTCACTTTCACTTTTCACTTTCATGCATTGGAGAAGGAAATGGCAACCCACTCCAGTGTTCTTGCCTGGAGAATCCCAGGGACAGAGGAGCCTGGTGGGCTGCCATCTATGGGTTCGCACAGAGTTGGACACAACTGAAGTGACTTAGCAGCAGCAGCAGTAGCAGCAGCAGCATGTATTGGTACCCCATTTCTATTTATGCCAAATAATATTAGATTTCATAGATAGTACCACGTTTAACTTATCTATTCATTTGTTGATGGAATTTGGATTATTTGTGCTTTCTGACCTTGGGTAATGCTGCTGTGAACATGTCTGTATAAGTTTTTGTGTGGACATAAGTTTTGTTTCTCTTGGATATATATCTAGGAATGCTGGTTGAAATAGTAACTCTTTATTTAACTTTTTGAAGAACTGCCAGACTATTTTCCAGAGTGGCTGCACTGTTTTCCATTTCCACCAGAAATCTATGAAGATTTTCATCTGTCCTCTTACCTAATAGCTGATAGTGTTGAACATCTTTCCATGTGCTTTTTGCCTATTTGTGTATCTTCTTTGAAGACATATCTATTCAGATCCTTTCAAATTAGGTTGTCTTCTTATTTTTGGCTTCTCAATATTCTTTATATATTCCATTTACAAGTCCTTTATCAGATATATTACTTGCAAAATTTTGATCCTATTCTTTGCATTGTTTTTTAATTTTGATAAAGTCCAATTTATTTTTTGTTTTTGTTGTTGCTTGTGTTTTTGGTGTTATATCAAAGAAACCATTGCCTAACACAAGGTCGTGAAGATTTATGCCTATGTTTTCTTACAAGAGTTTATAGTTTTTGCTCTCACATTTTGATCTTTAATTCATTTAGAGCTAATTTTTGTAAGTGATTTGAGTTATAGGGGCCCACATTTATTCTTTTGCATGTGTACAGAAAGTTATCCCTATACTACATGTTGAAAAGACAATTCTTTCTCTTCAATTATCTTGGTACTCTGATTGAAAATTCAGTTTACTATAAAAGTATTTATTTATGTTCTGTACACCTATATGTCTGTTCTTATGACAATACTGCAGTCTCTTGATTATTGGAGTTTTGAAGTAAGTTTTTAAATTGGCAAGTGTGAAATTCCCATGTTTTTCTCCTTTTCCAGGAATATTTTAGGTATTCTGAGTCGCTTTCATTTCTATATGAATTTAAGGATTGGATCAATTGTCAATTTCTGCAGATAAACCTGCTGAAATTTTAATAGAGATTGAGTTGAATTTGAAGATTGATGTGGGGAATATTGCCATCTTAACAATATTAAGTCTTCCAGTCATGAACATGGAATGTCTTTCCACTTATATAGGCGTTTAATTTCTTCACCATATTTTTATAGTTTTCAATGGACTCATCTTCCTTCTTCTCTTGAATTTATTCCTTTGTGTTTTCTATTTCTTGATGCAAATATTCATGGATTTTTTCCCTTAATTTTTTGGGAGGTTGTTTACTGCCTGTGTATAAACATATAATTGACTTTGTATATTAATCTTTTATGCTGTAACCTCACTGAACTCCTTTATTAGCTCTAATAGTTTTTAAGTGGGTATTTTAGATTTTCTGTGTATAAAATGTCATATAAAATAGAAATGGTTTGACTTCTTCCTTTATAATCTAGACACCTTTTATGTCTTTTCCCTACCTAACTGCTGACTGTAATCTCTTAATATAAAGCAGAATTGAAGTAGCAGGAGCAGACATTTCTTGACTTGTTTGTGATCATAGGAGAAAAGCACAGTCTTATATATATATGTGTGTGTATGTATATATTTGTGTGTATGTACGTATTTAATGATGGAAGCCCTTATTTTTCACCATGCATTTACATTTGCTCTAAAACAATATATCCTTTTCTTTCTACTAGATATCCTATAAAATCTAGGATATCTAATCTCTAAATTTTACCCACTAAGTTAATACTGAGAATTTATGAAATGCAACCAGCATTCTCTGCTTTGAAATGTGAGGTATCAATCAGGGAAAAAAATTTATCTGATTGACCATTGCGTGAGCCTTAATTAATTCTCTTTGGGTTAGAAACTTTACTGCCTTCACCTTGTCTTTCATATTAGTGTGAAAGTACTCTTTCCTGGAGTACCTGGAAGAACACTGAGGGTATATAAAACCATAAAGTAAATCTCTTTCTCGAACATTAGTTTTACTAAAAAGTAAAGAATAGATGAACGTGGGGAAACTTTATTAAAACAGAAAAGATTGTTTTATTGAGTAAAATAAAAAAATATTTAGGGATGTTTAAGGTAAAACATAAGGCTTCAAGTAAATTCAGGCCTTTTGGCTTGGTTTTCAGCCCAACCATGCAACTCCTAAGTGTATGAAATCTCTGTTCTTGTTAGATAAAAAGAGTACAATTTGTGAATGTTATTGAGAAATACTCTGGGACATTAAACAAATGTTGAAATGGTGATTTCTTACTTTATGAACAGACTATTGTCCTTCTTGTAAATAATTAACAAACCAACACTGGGAATATCCTCTTGTCCAGAGTTTTAACTTCCTATCCTATAGTCAAATATTTCCCTTTGTTGTGTGTATTTAGATTCTTGTTTTGTTAACTAGCTTATTGCTATACTCTAAATTAGATAGAAGATTAGGTATTTTTATGTTACTTTGTGGTCTGAGAATGCTTTGATAAAAAATGTAGGTCATGATACCAGATAATTTCTCATGTATACACCTCATGGGAAATATTGAACATAAACAGGAAGACATATTTCAAAGTGGATATAAAATCTTGAGTTTGTTTTATTGGCAAGCTCTCAGCATTTAAGACTGTATTAATATAATTGCTCTTATTAACTATGCTAATAGGCCACAGAGAAGCCATGCATATCTTTAGATAGGCCTATAGAAGTGTTGCCTTTTGTGTTTAACACAGCTTGTTAATTTTATAGCCTTCCAGAACATAATAATCACTAATGGGTAGTCTGATCATAGTGATAAGAGAAAAGATTTTATTTTTTTAAAAAAGCTCTGTTTGAATAGTGTAGCAACAAAATTTTCAAACATCTCTGGAAACTAAATTTAGAAAAGAGTGGTTTTTCTAGATAGAGTACTTTAAGTTTTGGGGAAAGCTCATCATAGCATTATGGAATATATGTACAGTCATTTTTTGCCCTTAATGATCCCTATAGTTTTCATGGATTTTCTTTACGTTCAACAAAGGGAGTAAGTAAATGTTGAGGTAGATGTTCTGACCTAGGAGGCTCTAGACATACTTTGTGAATTTACTTTGATGTTGGGTCAATGCAATAGTGGACTTTTTTGTTACTGTTTTTATGACCTTGAAGCCTTGCTTTCTTGAAGAAACAAATCTGTGGTCATTCCTCATATTTCTATGGCTTTTATGAATGGGATTGAAATGACAGTGGGCTATTGTGAGGTTCCTTTTGGATATCTCATAACTGGGTAAAGTTACTGTGATTATTTTTTCCTATATTAAGTATTTGGCTAATATTTTTTAATAAGCAAATGAAAATAAATGTTCTCTTACCTACTTACAGACATTGTAAAAAGATGGTAACAAGAGAGGCAGGTAACCTGAAACCAGAGTATAAATCCTCTATGTATATATGTAGTTGCTCTTTGTTTAGTTTTCTGGATTCCTTGTAATTGTATCAGTACTAGAGATTATCCTCTTAGAAAGAAGGTCCTGAGTCCCATTCATGAGCCTAGTACTGTGCTACATGTAAATTATAGGAGTTGGGAAATGGTTTGAATGTCATGATAAGCAAGAGAAGATAAGCCTTTTTTTAAAAAAACATTGTATGCCACGCACTTTCACACAAATGAATTCAAAGATGCAGTCAACTCTTGAACATTCAAAATTCTAATTTTCATTCTGTTATCTCATTGATCTTATCACCATCTAGCAACAAAAGAAAGGCTGTGGAGTCCATGTTATTCAGAAACTGTTCTGTTAGAATACAGGTGTGGGAGGAAATAAATTTAGATGCTCAGAGAAAAGATATGGATTCCCTGTGGATTTCACTTACACATATCCCAGTGAGATCTTATAGGGTAAAATATGTTGTACTCTTTTTGGAGAATTAATTGCCAGTAACAGAAATTCAGAACCAACATTTGTGTTCACAGAGTACCATAAAAATTTCGATTGTCCTTTGTTAAGGTAAGTTTTAATGTTGTTATTGTTTAGGTTTTTTTTTTTTTTTAAGTTGGGATGCTTTTCAGAATTAAGCATTAAAGATACATATTTTTGGTCAGTGTTTTTAACTTCATAATCCTTTTTGAACTAAGAATCAATGTGCATACCTTTTTTATGTCAATTCCATTTAAAAATTCCAGTCCAGTCATTTATATGCTACTGAGGATTCCAGGGTGTAAGTACCAGGAAAAAGTAAAATTGCCCATGCATGTTTAGTGAAATATTTAAGTGAGATTTTTATATATATATATATATATATATGTTTGTTTTATTGTTAGAATTTAAATAGAAGTATGGGAAAAAGTCTAAATCAATATAAATTGTGCCAGTTTGATAATGAAGAGGTGAAATATTTGTAATAGATACTTTTCTGTCGTGGATCATAACTGGGAACCCATAAGGTATAGGACTTTCTGTATTTAAGACAATTCTGACCATTGCAAAAATTCTTAATGTAAAAATCACATACACGTTTTATTACAAAGGCGTTGAAGAGTCCCTTCTGAAAGGTTAATTTGAGAAGAAATTTTAAAGATATAAAGTATCCCCGAAAAAACCAACATACTTCTGGAAGAAATCTAGTTTTGGTAAACCACAGCTGTAGGCACCTATTTTATTTTATTCTCATGGGCATTTCGTTTCTTTCAGAGTAAGTGAGGAAAAGGAAGTGACAGAAGAAAGACTCAAAGCTGAGCAGGAATCATTTGAGAAGAAGATCAGGCAGTTGGAAGAACAGAATGAATTGATCATCAAAGAAAGGGAAGATATCCTTTTTGAAAGTCCTCTTTTTTAACGTTCAGAAAGTTTGACTGTTTCATGAAGAAAATGTAAACTCCAGAGAAATAATTGTTCTAATTTATAACCTAGTGTAAATCTGCATGGGCTGCCATTTCGAGGTAATCGGAACGACACTTAGCAGCATGTGCCGTGGCTCCCTTGGTGCTTGGTGCAGCCGTCCAGCTGTTCCCACTGCTGCTGCTGCACAGTGGCGCACATACTTGTCAACTCAGAGAGACAGGAAGAAACTCGGGCATTAAAATGTAGTGTTGGAACTTTATTAAATTCTGTTCCACTACTGTAATTGAGCCCAAAACATCTTTGTCTTTGGTATTCTTTCTGGCTAAAGCTTTGACAGTTCTAAGGCATTCTACTCTAATATCATTAAAAAAAATCCGTTGTAGCTTATAGATGTTGTAATTGATAGATATTTATACTGTAGCATAATACCACCAAACTGTTTTCATGGAAGAGAAACTATTGGGTGTAGAATTAGAGGGGTGTGTGTGTGTGTGTGAGTATAAATATGTATGCTGGTGTTATTCATGAGAAAATAAAGTAAAAACTGAAGTTTTAACTCAAGGATTGTACTTTAAGGGATATATGAGTTGAAATAAGTGTATTGCTGAAATTGTTTTGACTGGGTAGAATTGCTTATCTTTGGGGTGTTTTGTACTGACATTTTCAAAAAAGAGAAGTGATTGTCCCTAAAGTTAGGATCCTGGATCTGCCAGGGTATGTGAATTCCTGAAAGAACCATTGTTCTTATTGTCAGTATCGTAATTTATGTGACTTTTAATAATTATTTTGAAGATACTTTGAGTGTCAAAAAATGATCACATATTGACAGTAACTATACCTTTGAGAAAACAAAGCAAAGAGAAGCATAAAGATAAATTAATTCACTGGGGGAAAATGCACAAAAAGTAACTATTAAAATTGAGATATGAACTTGCATTTTTCAAACAGCGGGAATGTGTGATTGCAGATTAATATAATCAGAATTCTCCAATTTGATTTGTGGAGTAGGACATTTGTTAGTTTTATGGGCCCCCAAGTTCAAAGGAGTACTTTTCCAATTATATTTGTTCTTTAGCACTTGAGTAATCTTGAGCCTTCTCTTTTCTTTCCTTTCATTGATTCTATTGCCCTGGGTTGTCAACTCTCAGGCAGTCCCCCTTTGGTGATTTTCATCTTGATGCTTTTTTCTCTTGATTGAAACAGCACTGTTTAGTCAGAATTTACAACTATGCTCAGCCAGTGTTAGTCTTTCACTTTGCAGAAGGAGTAGTGGCTCAGGACCCTAGCACTTTCAAGAAAAGGTAGACCAGGAGTGCTTTTATGTGTAACGCAAGCTTGCTTTACAGGTCTGTTACTTTGCACGTAACAGTTCTGAAGATAAGTGGCCGCTGGCATTGCTGTAGTGGCTTAAAGTTTTCAGTGATGGGTCTATAGAGTTCTCTTAGTTTCTTCTAATGATTGTGGGATTCCAGGTTCCAGGATGGTTGCTCCAATTTCAGTTATTATGTTTCCATTAAGGCAGAAAAAAAGAGGAAGGAAGCCATTCTGGTAGTTATGACTCCCTGTTCGTTTTTAGAACACATGCAGTTTTTGTCAGGGCATTTCCCTCCACGCTGCCACCCAGCAGTCTTTCATGAGATATTTATTGTCCTGAACTTTATCATGTGGACATGCTAATCTGCAGGGGAGGCTGAGAAATTGAGCATTCAGCTTGTCCAATTTATACAGTGGGAGGCAGCAGGGAAGGGGGTTGGAAATGAAGTCAGCCTTCAACTCTGGTAGCAGAAGTAGGGGAGATTGAAATCACTTTTTGTATACGGAGGAGGTGTGGATACCTTGATCTTCCTGGGAAGAAAAAAAAAAAAGTATTGTGTACAGTGGAACTGGGGCTGAGAAATAAGATGAGAGATGAAAGAGGTTGCAGACAATTTAGAAAGCCTGGCTACAGTTAGAATGGGACCTTGTTTATCTGGTACTAGCCTAACAAAAAAAAAATGTGTGGCTATATGGTAAAGCACAGTTTAACTTTGGTGGACTATTACAATTAGCACTCTCTGGGTCAAGATTAATTGTATATAGTATCGAAGCAGTTGACATTCAGCATGATTATGGACAGAATAATTTCTTTTGTCAGGCTGAGTATTAAGATACATCGGACACGACTGAGCGACTTCACTTTCACTTTTCCCTTGCATGCATCGGAGAAGGAAATGGCAACCCACTCCAGTGTTCTTGCCTGGAGAATCCCAGGGACGGGGGAGCCTGGTGGGCTGCCGGCTGTGGGGTCGCACAGAGTCGGACACGACTGAAGCGACTTAGCAGCAGCAGCAGCAGCAGCAGGTGATTGTAGTGACACAGTATTTCCTTTTTTCTTAGCACATAGGTCAACCCACTGCCATGGAACAAATCTGTCCAATGCCAGCTCAGTGCAGCCGCACACGTTCCCTTGTGTATCTTCCGTGGCTGTTCTTGCACTGCAGCTGCAAGTGGTGCAGTTGCAATAAAGATTGTGGCCTGAAATATTTACTGTCTGACCCTTTACAGAAAAGTTTGCTTACTCTGATCTAAATTGTAAAATTAAAAAGTAAAGGAAAATACAAAGACTTAGACATGAATCATAGTTAGACCTATTTTGATATAAAAAGATTTGACTTGAGTTTTATTATTGTGAGTGAAGATTGGAGTAAATGTTAGACCATGTTCAAAAATTAAAATAGTTTAATTAGTGTAATTGGTTTAAGATTTTTTTGAGTCACCTAAAGATAAGTGGTATTTGTGGAACTTGTCAAAGAAAAGAGAAAGGAAGATATGATTAAAAAACAGTGAGATCCATGTCTTTTTTCCCAAGTGGATTGCTCAGGTGTGAATCTCCTTTACCAGTATAAACCTGTCAAAGGTTAATATAGGTGATTTTACTGTACATAAAACTCTGTAAAACTTAGAGACATAAAACAAGGATATAATTTAAAACAATATAATTTTAACTACAGATACATTTACCTATCATACATGAATGATTCAAACTCACATACATGAAATGAGATAATTTCAAATTATTTAAAGCCTGTTTCTGCATGAGAAACTATATGGATTCTGATTTTTGGCATTTTAATGATGTGTTATCCTAATTTATGGGGTTCTTTTGTTATAAAAGTCCTAATAATAGGATTTATTGATTAATTATATGAAACCAGACCAGTCCCTTAGTAGAAAAGAGTGACGATATTTTACATGTTTGCATTTGGATCAAACTTTTCAAGGATTTGTTCTTATGCTAATTAGAGAATTTATTAGTAAAACATAAACACTCTTAGTAGTTTTCAGTCTTTGAACAAAGAAAACTTGTTTCCTGAGAAATTAGCTGTGTAAATGAATGTGCCATTTACAAGGTCTAGCAATCTGATGAACCTAGTAGATTTTTCCCTAACTAAATGTGTATGAATGGGGAGGTAAATCTGAAAGGACAGAATAATATGTCCAATAGGAATAATTCTGAAACATGTTAGCATGTAATAGTGTAAGACACAGAGGATGTAGCCATTATAAAAGTTGATTAATATTTGAGCTGATTGTAATTCCAGAATATATGTCTCAGCTCAGGATGGTATCAAAAGCTTACAGAAGGAAAGTAAAGTCTGATGTTTGCTGACTTCCCTCTTAACTGACAGAGCAAGGGAAGTGACAGACAAGAAAGCACAATGGGCTTTAGAGTCAAAATTGTTTTAGTACTGATGAGCTGTCTGACCTTGGGAAAGCTACTGAACTTTTCTGAGTGTTTTTTCATCTATAATATATGGATACCCAATAATGCCTTTTTTTGCAGGCTTGTTGAAATTTGGTAGGTTCTTTATGTGTGTAAAGAATCTAGCAGTGTTTCTTACTTTGGAATACTGAAACACAGATAGCAATTCTCCTTATTACTATGATTAATTTAGATGAGGAATGAGTTGACTAGCTCCTCTGTTTCTCAACTCTTCCTTTCTTCAGTGGGGTTTTGATGGTTTTCATTAGGTTAAGCAGATGCTTAGGCTGCTTAGAGGCCCAGTAGGAGAGTGAAAGGACTTCCCTGGTGGCTCAGAGAGTAAACAGTCTGCCTGCAATGCAGGAGACCTGGGTTCAGTCCCTGGGTCAGGAAGATCCCCTGGAGAAGGTAACGGCTACCCACTTTCATATTTTTGCCTGGAGAACTCCATGGACAGAAGAGCCTGGTGGGCTACAGTCCATGGGGTCACAGAAACTCAGACACAACTGAGCAACTAACACTTTGGCTTTTTCATGAGAGTGAAATAGATGTGCTTTGTCTTCTGCTTCTATGAAGGAGGAAATCTTTCTGTCTCATTTACACTAGTTGGGTGCTTATCAAGGGCAAACAGGTTTTACTTTCCTCTCCCAGAAACCAGACTGACAGAAATGTTTGTTTTCTTTTCTTTCTGATCTGTTCCATTATCTCTCTGACTGAGACTTAGTCAATTGAAGAGGTTTAGAGGTGCTTAGAGCTTAGATCCTTGAGCCCACTGTATCAGAGGTCATTTTAGAAACCTTGCTCTGGGAAAAAAGAGTTTTAAAGGAACCAGCCTTAACCTTTTTGAGGAATGTTTTAGAATGAGTCAAAGGTCTTAGTATATCTGTGCTGAAATTAGGCTAGAGAAAACTCAAAAGAATTTCATCTAATTATATAAAAAGGAATCATTTGTTTGAATAACAGTAATATTTAAGAGGTATTCAAAGCTTTCTATTTAACTGTATACATCCCTGCTACATGAGCCAGACTACCATGATCTGATAGACTTTTGCCGAGAATAACAACCATTCTTATAGGAAGTTCTATCACAGATCTGGGTGCAGTGGTCTTGGGTGGGTAGGCAGGGTAGGATAATAAATAGAAATAAGTTTCATGAGGAAGGAAATAAACTTCAAAAGAAAGGGTTAGTCTTCTTTTTCTAATTAAAATTTCTGATCCTTCATAAGAAAAGGCAGGAGATTCTCCAGTCTTAGAAACAGTTTGGGGAGAATTAAAAATATAAACTTAGTGAAGATGCCTATAGGCAGAGGAGAGGGTATTTTGGTGCCTGGCAGTGTGGTTGTGACATATGAATATAGCAAAGTATGTTGCCGGACACCTTATCAGCTTTGATGAATCTTGGCCTTTTGAATAAATATTGTGTTTTTTTTTAATGTTTACAAATTGAATTATGGTGATAGGATATATTTGGTGTACTTAGATAAAGTCAGTTAATTCCATTTAGCAAGCCCTAGACAATATTGCTTTACTAATCTAATAACTATCTCTAATACTGTGTAAGTTGTACTTTGGGGGGCTGTTTTATTTGCTCTGTGATGCTGTATAACTTTAGCAGGTTTTGAACCATTATTATTGTATATTATCAGGATAATATTGTCATTGTAAATCATAACAGATTAAATAACCCTTTACCATTGTGTTAAGAAGAAATAAGCATGCTTAATGAAAGAACTAATTATTACTAGTATTACTGTTGCCTGAGCTGTTCTTGAATATTATTTTGTTCTTTTAAAAATACTTAGATATTAATGCTAACTAAAGGGGGGAGAAATTGGTGATAAATGTTTGCAGAAAATAAAAAACTATATCAAATTTTATCCATATACTTCATTTCAATAACCCTTTAGAGTTTAAGTTACTCTGTGGTAGTGAGTTATATTTACATATTACTTTTCTGGACTCATCCAAGATGAAAGTAAAAAGAAGGACTCCTGCTCTGGTCCCCTAAATAATGCACTTTTCTCACATGAAAATTCTTGAGGCTATCACACATATAATATTAAACTCATTGTCTGGAATCTAGTTTATAAGTCCATTAAAAGCAGAAAATTAGAAGTAGGGAAAAAAGCTACAGTAAGGATATTGAAGCTGACAGAGTTAGCTATTAAAACTATTAAAAACCATATAAAAACTGAAAATGTACAGCAATCTAGAACTTCTCCCCACCTAGATGTATCTCAAGACCATCCTGTATGAAATGCAGCACACTGCTTAATTTTCGTAATTCTGTTATGAATTTGATGCCTGATTCTGAGGCATCAAAATAATGGCAAATTGTTTTTATCCCATTACCTTTTTTATGTACATCTAGTACTTCTATTAGTAAGATGTCTTACATTTGTGTATGGGCTTCCCTGGTGGAAGCCCATAGAGGGTAAAGGATCTGCCCACAATGTGGGAGACCCAGGTTTGATCCCTGGGTCGGGATGATCCCCTGGAGAAGGAAATGGAGTGGCAACCCACTCCAGTATGGCAACTCTTGCCTGAAAAATCCCATGGACAGAGAAGCCTGGCAGGCTACAGTCCAATGGGTCGTAAAGAACTGGACACGACTGAGCGACTTCACTTTCACTTTTCTATTTACAGACTACTGAAACTTATACTTTTTAATCTTCACAATAACCTGGTTAAGATAGGTGAATCTGATGCTCTTTTCCTTATTTTTACAGATAAAGATACAGCCCATTGCAGGGTTAAAAGTAAAATCTTAATGACAGGAAATATCTTTACATCCAATTATTTCTGCAGCAGTAAGCAATGCAAATATCAGTAGGCCTTACTTTTCTAGCCTGCTTTATAGTTAAAGCAAATTTTTATTTAAAAAATTGTAATATATTTTACAGTGCTTTTTATCCAAAGTTGGTTTTAAAAAATGGGGGAGGGGGGTTGGCGGAGTACTTACTAGAGTGTAACCTAATTATTCAGAAATCCAGATACGTGAGATGTTCCTGAGATTCACTTGTATTTTGGCTTTTCTATTCAGTCACCAAATCTTTATCATTTCCCCTCTGAAATAGTACTCTTAACCCACTGTCTTTTAAAAAAAAATTTTGTTAGGGTAGAATTGATATGCAGATTGTGTTAGTTTCAGATGTATAACAAATCGAATCTGTTATCCACTCTTTTTTAGCTTGTTTTCCTATATAGGCCATTATAGAGTACTGAGTTGAGTTCCCTGTGCTATATAGTAGCTCCCTAGTAGTTATCTGTTTTCTTAGATATAAATTTATTTGGCTGCATCAGGTCTTAATTGCGGCAAGTGGGATATTGGTTGCACCATGTGGGATCTTTTGTTGCAGGTGCACAGACTCTAGCTGTGGTGCAGGGGCTGAGCAGTTGCAGTGCAAAGGCTCTCCAGGTGTGGCACGTGGGCTCTAGAGCACACTGGCTCAGCAGTTGCAGCACAAGGGTTCAGCCGCTGTGCAGCATGTGGGGTTCTAGCTCGCTGACTGGGAATTGAGCCTGCATCCCCTGTGTTGCAAGGCAGATTCTTAACCACTGGACCACCAGGGAAGTCCCCGTTGTCTGTACATAGCAGTGTGTATATGTCAGTGCCAATCCTCCAGTTTATCCCTACCCCATCCCCCAACCTCACCCCATAGCCATAGGTTTGTTTTTTACATCTGTAACTCTGTTTTTGTTTTGTAGATAAGTTCATTTCTAGCCTTTTTTAAGATTCTGCATATAAGCAATATCATGTGATATTTGTTTGACTTCACACAGTATGAGAATTTCTAGGTTCATCCATGATGCTGCAACTGGCATTATTTTGTTCTTTTTATAGCTGAGTAATATTATATTGTATATGTGGATAAAGAAGGTATGATTGTCTTTTGCGGTTTTCACTGACACATAACTACATTCTTGTGAAGTATCCTTTTGCCCATCTCCATTATCTTCTGCTGTCCTTTGATTGACTTCATTTCATCACTGTTGCCAGATTAATCTTTCTTAAGGACTGCTTTTATTACATCACTTGGCTTTTTAATAACTTGCCTTGGCTTCTTATGGCCTAAAGTATCAAATGTGTATTCTTAATTTTGACATTTAAGCCCTCTGTTTCTGATGCCATGTAATATATGTGACCTTCAATTTGATGACTCTCTTGTGTAGTGCCTACATACTAGATAGGAAAAGCTCACTGTTTTGGTTTTTTTTTCCCCTGCTTACTGAAGTTTGTTTCCATTTCTTTGTCATTGTTCCTTTTGCTAGTTTTCTTTGAGACTTCAGGACTTTTTTTCTGAAAAATTTTTAGCAGTATTTGACTCTTAGAACTCTTTAACTGTTCATAGCTATGCCAACAGCCCTAACTTATGCATCTTATGGCTCCTTGGGCATCTGTGGTATTCTTTCAGCAGTACTGGATTTTGAATAAGAACGTTGACGTCAGTCTTGGACCAACTACTTTATCCCTTTCTGACTCTACTGCAGTCACTGAGTGCAGGAGCATTTCAATTTCATTTTAGAAGAATAAGCTAATTTGCAGTTGCTTTAGACTTTAGTAGTAGAGAAAGTGAAGGCCGTGAAGAAAAGAAGATACTGTCTAGCCAAAGGGGATCTATATTTGAAAAAATGTTTTTTGGTTTGTTTTAAGGCTGGAAAAGAATGTGAAGTATATTTGTATGTTGAAACAAATGTGCTAGGAAATGATTAAGATCTGCTTTCCATCTCATAGTACCTTTTCTGATTTTTAGTTTTTTTTTTTTTCTATGAAAATGAAACAAGTCTTAAAGAAATCTTGATAAATTTATCTGTTAAGCTTATATGCTGTGGAGTACTGAAATATGAGATTGTGCTTTTCAGCCACTTGCCCTCTATTTTGGGCTTATCAAGGTTCATTTATTTATGTATGTTTGTATTTGTTATTTTTGTATTTGCTATGGACTGATTTGTGTCCCTCTAAAAATACATATGTTGAAGCCCTAACCCCCTGATGTAGCCATCTGGAGATGGGTTTTAGGGGGTGATTAAGGGCTACTCTGGTGGCTCAGATGGTAAAGAATTAGCCTGCAATGCAGGAAACCAAGGTTCGATCCTTGAGTTGAGATGATCCCCTGAAGGAGGGCATAGCAAGCCACTCTAGTATTCTTGGCTGAAGAATTCCATCAACAGAGGAGCCTGGTGAGTTACAGTCCATGGACTTGCAAAGAGTCGAACACTGCTGAGTTACTAACACTTCTCTAAGGTTAAATGATGTCTGTATGAATGGGGCTGTAATCCAATAGGACTCTAGCCTTATAAGAAGGAAGGGGATCTCTCTCCCTCCCTTCTTCCCATACCCTACATGTGAGGACACAGTGGCCATCTGAAAACCAGAAGGGAGCTGTCACCAGAAACCAAATCCTATGGGACCTTGATTGGATTTTCTAGCCTTTAGAATGATGAGAAAATAAATTTCACCCGGTCTGTGGTATTTTGTCATGGCAGATTTAGATAGTATTTAATATGTCCTTAGTTCTTCAGTATTTTTATTCTATGTATATGTTGAAAAATCCTTTTGGTGTGTCGTTGAAGAGTACACTAAATTTCTAAATAATTAGTATGTTTTCAGATGTCGTTCTCTGGTAATTTTCTCTTATTTTGGGGGCTTCCCTGGTGGCTCAGATGGTAAAGAATCTACCTGCAATGCGGCAGACCCGGGTCCAGTCTCTTGTTGGGGAAGATCCCCTGGAGAAAGAAATGGCAGCCTACTCCAGTATTCTTGCCTGGAGAATTCCATGGAGTGTACTGTAGGCTGCCAGGCAGGCTACAGTCCATGCAGTTGCAGAGAGTCAGACATAACTAGTTCTTTGGTATTTTTATTCTGTGTATATATCAAAAAAAACCCTTTTGGTGTATCTGTAGAAGGGTACACTCAATTTCTAAATAATTGGTATGTTTTCAGATACCATTCTCTGATAATTTTCTCTTATTTTTAATCTCCTGGTTGGGTATTAATGCACTTTGAACAGTAATTTTTAAAATATTATTTTGTATTTTTTAATGAGATTTGCTTTTAAAGAGTTTTCGACCTTACTGTTTGAGATCCTTTTAATATCTGTGGTGTAACATTTTGTAATAAAAACAGCTGTACTTTCCAGGTTTGGTTTTGATAGTGTTTTGATTTCTTTGACTTGCTGAAGGCTCTAGATATGAAGCCTGAGCCCCTCCACAGAGCGATTTCTGTGTTGCTTTGTAGCGAGTGACACTGGAGTTCAAATAGATGTGCTTTGGGGCTTCTAAAGTAGCCTGAGTGGCTAAAGTATTCACTTGTTTTTGATGACCATGTGTAAATAAGCTAAGCAGACTGAAATTCAAAAATACTGGTTTTCTACATTTCTGTTTAATTTTTTTTAGTATTAGTTCTGTACTGTATAAATGATACTAAATCTGTTTGGCATAATTTAAAATTACTTTGGGAAGTTTCACCAGTTCTTGCATGAAGAAATAGGGTTTCTATAAATCAATTGCATAATAATTATTGTTGGGGAGAGTTCATTATTTCCTTTAGCCTTTTACATTACTCATCTTCTTTAAAGGACTGTTCTAACGTACTTTCTTCGGCTAAATCCTTTTGCCATACCACATCTTGTAATTGGTTTAGATTTGAAGAATATGATGAATGGCTTTATTATTAACCAATAGCAAATTTGTCTTAGTGTTCTTAACCTCAGTGTGACCTTCACTTTTGAATAGTTAAATGATTAAATGATTCAGATGGTACTATTCTCACCTCCAGTAGAGACTTACACAATAGCATTTCCATTTTTAGTTTTATTGTTATGCCCAAGATTTTACATTCCCAGTGCTTTAATTGTTCAGATGTAGTAAATCTAGTTATGGTATAGTCACGTAATGATAAAAAAATTAACTGAATATCTGAAATCGATCTCCTTATAGATAAGATGGTAAGGATTGTCAATTCTCCTGATTTCATTATGTTTTGTTAATAGAGAAATCTCAGTCTATTCAGCTGTTTTCCTGAATGCTCAGGCTGGTGAAAAATGGAGAAAGAATCCTTCCTATCAAAAGTCTTACACAGTCCTTGAATTTCTAAATAAATATGACCTAGAAAATGCAAATATCTAAAGAGAATACTGATGTATCTTCCAGTTGGTATTCTAGTTGGTCAGTTTTTCAAATAATAGTTATAATGTGTGTGTCATTTTTTGGCCATACCTTTTAAGAGACCTTTATCTACACAAAGGCCGTTAAACCAGGGAAAATGGCAACAGGCGAAGGAGAATATAAGAAAGAGATGAAACCAGTAGAAAAGAAGGTTAGAAAGAAATAATAGGGATTATCCTAATGAGAAATTTGCACTAGAGAAAGTTTGACAGTTGAGAAGAGAGCCTAGCGATATGCTGATAGAAGTGAACAGTTATTAGTTGAGTGCCGGGAAAAGCTGCCAAATATCTACCTCTGTCTCACATAAGAACCCCAAGGCATGAGTGTGCCAGATTGAAAGCGCAGGGAGTAGTTTAACACTCTAGAGACAAAGGGAATAAGAGGAAGTTTAAGTGTGATGGTAGGTGTAATCATTTAGAGATAGCACAGCCTTTATAAGTATCTTCTTAACATAGTGTTATACAGTAATCTGAGATGGCTTTTAAGTGAAAAATCTATGTGAAAAATGCTTTTGTAAACTTCTATCCAGTTAATTAGAAATTGGGTGTCTCAAATATGAGTTATCTAAGTATGTGACATAACAAAAACACTAGTATTTTGGAAAGAACACCAAAATCATGAAATCATGATTTCATTTTGCCTTTAAACTAGATATATGACCTTGGATAAACTAACCTCTGCAAGTCTGAATTTTATCATATTTAATGTGTTAATAATATCTGAACTGTTTACCAAAAAAGGTGATCAAGACTATGAAAATTCTATAAAAATTTAAAGTCTACAAAAATATTATCTCACTCTGAAAAGTTTTATAACATACAAATTAATATGAAGATATATATGATTATTTTATTCTTTATTTTATTCCCTCACACATTTAAAAATGTTATCATTTCAAGCATTCTGTGAATTTTATTAAGCCTCTTTTTGTACCAAAGCAAATAGTATTATGATTCTTTTTCAAGTTATATTGAAAATATATAAAAAATATATTTTACTTCATATTTTATTTTTCATTGAACTAATATTGATTTGTAGCATTATATGTTTTATATTTGCAACATTATATTTCTGCCTCTGTATATGTTACAGTGTGCTCATCACCAAAAGTTTATTTTCCATTCATCACCATACAGTTGATCCCCTTTGCCTGTTTTACCTTTCCTTTCCAGGAACCAGTACTCTTATTCTCTGTATCTACATGTCTGTTTTTTTGTTTAGTTTGGTTTGTTCATTGATTTTATTCTTGGTTTTTTATGTTCCACATATAAGTAACATCACATGGTATTTTCCTTTCCCTATCTGATTTATTTCACTTATATATATATATATATATTTCATATTGTCTTTATCTAGTCATTTGTTAATGAATACTAGGTTGTTTCCATATCTTGGCTATTGTAAATAATGCTGAAATGAACCTAAGGGTGTAGGTATCTTTTTTGAATTAGTGTTTTCATATTCTTTGGATAAATAGCCAGAAGTGGACTACCTGGATCATATATGAGGAATCTCCGTACTATCTTCCATAGTGGCTATACCAATTTATGTTTCCACTAACAGTTTATGAAGGTTCTCTTTTTTTTTCCACATCCTTCCAACACTTGTTATTTGATTTTGTTCAGTTGCTAAGTCATGTCTGACTCTTGGCGACCCCATGGACTATAGCACTCTAGGCTTCCTTGTCCGTCACTATCTCCTGGAGTTTGCTCAAACTCATGTCCATTGAGTCAGTGATGCCGTACAAATCTCATCCTGATGAAAGGTTGTTGCTGAGCTGTGAAAGTCACTGGGATTCTTGGGCTCCGGAAGAGAAGAATTCAGTCTGGGGCCAGTGACATTTGATCACTCAGTGCTTTTGTGTAATAAAGTTTTATTAAAGTATAAAAGAGATAGAGAAAACTTCTGACACAGACATGAGAAGGGGGCAGAAAGAGTGCCCCCTGCTAGTCTTTAGCCAGATGTTATATAGCTACAAGCAGGCTGGTAATTAGAGAAAGGAAATGTCTCAAAACTCAGAGACTTGCACCAGGCCTCTCACCCACAACATGCATTTTGGGATAACATTGGCACAAGGTGGGTTGTCCTGGGCCATAAAATGATTAACATGAATCTTGAAGAAAGGTAGGTTTCCAAGCAAATACATAGTCTCATTAACATAACTTAAGAGAACTTTTGTATGAGCAAAACATAGTGGTTTGTCAAGTCACTTCTAAGTCTTAAGCAAACCAACTTGAAGACAAAATCTAGGGTAAATACATAGTTTATTAACATAGCTTAAGAAAAACATTTCCATAAGAAAAATGCATTGGTTGGCTCAAGGTTCAAGAAGAGTTCAGGTGAAACCAGGTGTCCTTATGGCAACACAGAATTGTAAAAGAAACCTCTTTTTAAATGTGTGTAGAGAAGGGGGAAAAAATCGAACACTTGTAGTTTGTTTTCTCCTGCTGCTTAAGAGAGAGAAAAGATGTCTGACACTTGCAGCCTATTTCCTCCCTTGGGAGATCCCTGCCCTTCCTGCCTGTTACCCTCTCACTGTGTGCCCTCTTCTCCTCCTGCCCTCAATATTTCCCTGCTTTAGGTAATGAGGACGTTTTGGTAATGTTGATTCTTCCAGTCCAGGAGCATGAATATCAGTTTCTTCCAATAATGTCTTATAATTTTCAGTGTGCAAATCATTCACCTCCTTGATAAATTTATTCCTACGTATTTTATTATGTTTTTGCAATTACAAATGTGGTTGTTCTCTTAAGTTTTCTTTCAGTAGCTCATTGTTGGCATTTAGAAATACAGTAGATTTATGTATATTGCTTTTGTGATCCTGCAACTTTACTGTATTCATTTATTATTTCTAATAGTTTTGTTGAAGTCTTTAGATTTTCTATATATAAAGTCATTTCATCTGTAAATAGTGACAGTTTAACCTCTTCCCTTCCAGCTTGGACGGCTTTTCTTTCTTGCCTAATTGCTCTGGCTAGGACTGCGAATAATATGTTGAATAGGAGTGGTGAAAGTGGACATTGTTGCCTTATTTCTTATCTTAGAGGAAATGCTTTCAGCTTTTCATCATTGAGTATGATGGACTTGTTATATATGGCCTTTATTATATTGAGATGCATCCCTCTATATCTAGTTTATTGAGTTTTTATTGTAAATATGTGTTCAGTTCAGTTCAGTTCAGTTGCTCAGTTGTATCCGACTCTTTGCGACCCCATGAATCGCAGCACGCCAGGCCTCCCTGTCCATCACCAACTCCCGGAGTTCACTCAGACTCACGTCCATCGAGTCAGTGATGCCATCCAGCCATCTCATCCTCTGTCGTCCCCTTCTCCTCCTGCCCCCAATCCCTCCCAGCATTAGGATCTTTTCCAGTGAGTTAACTCTTCGCACGAGGTGGCCAAAGTACTGGAGTTTCAGCTTTAGCATCATTCTTTCCAAAGAAATCCCAGGGCTGATCTCCTTTAGAATGGACTGGTTGGATCTCCTTGCAGTCCAAGGGACTCTCAAGAGTCTTCTCCAACACCACAGTTCAAAAGCATCAATTCTTCAGTGCTCAGCCTTCTTCACAGTCCAACTCTCACATCCATACATGACCACAGCAAAAACCATAGCCTTGACTAGATGGACCTTTGTTGGCAAAGTAATGTCTCTGCTTTTGAATATGCTATCTAGGTTGGTCATAACTTTCCATCCAAGGAGTAAGCGTATTTTAATTTCATGACTGCAGTCACCATCTGCAGTGATTTTGGAGCCCCCCCAAAAATAAAGTCTGACACTGTTTCCACTGTTTTCCCATCTATTTCCCATGAAGTGATGGGACCAGATGCCATGATCTTTGTTTTCTGAATGTTGAGCTTTAAGCCAACTTTTTCACTCTGCTCTTTCACTTTCATCAAGAGACTTTTGAGTTCCTCTTCACTTTCTGTCATAAGGGTGGTGTCATCTGCATATCTGAGGTTATTGATATTTCTCCTGGCAATCTTGATTCCAGCTTGTGCTTCTTCCAGTCCAGCGTTTCTCATGATGTACTCTGCATATAAGTTAAATAAGCAGGGTGATAATATACAGCCTTGACGTACTCCTTTTCCTATTTGGAACCAGTCTGTTGTTCCATGTCCAGTTCTAACTGTTGCTTCCTGTCCTGCATACAGGTTTCTCAAGAGGCAGGTCGGGTGGTCTGGTATTCCCATCTCTTTCAGAATTTTCCACAGTTTACTGTGATCCACACAGTCAAAGGCTTTGGCATAGTCAATAAAGCAGAAATAGATGTTTTTCTGAAACTCTCTTGCTTTTTCCATGATCCAGCAGATGTTGGCAATTTGATCTCTGGTTCCTCTGCCTTTTGTAAATCCAGCTTGAACATCAGGAAGTTCACGGTTCACGTATTGCTGAAGCCTGGCTTGGAGAATTTTGAGCATTACTTTACTAGCATGTGAGATGAGTGCAATTGTGCGGTAGTTTGAGCATTCTTTGGCATTACCTTTCTTTGGGATTGGAATGAAAACTGACCTTTTCCAGTCCTGTGGCCACTGCTGAGTTTTCCAAATTTGCTGGCATATTGAGTGCAGCACTTTCACAGCATCATCTTTCAGGATTTGAAATAGCTCAACTGGAATTCCATCACCTCCACTAGCTTTGTTCGTAGTGATGCTTTCTAAGGCCCACTTGACTTCACATTCCAGGATGTCTGGCTCTAGATCAGTGATCACACCATCGTGATTATCTGGGTCATGAAGATCTTTTTTGTATAGTTCTTCTGTGTATTCTTGCCACCTCTTCTTAATATCTTCTGCTTCTGTTAGGTCCATACCATTTCTGTACTTTATCGAGCCCATCTTTGCATGAAATGTCCCCTTTGTATCTCTGATTTTCTTGTAGAGATCTCTAGTGTTTCCCATTCTGTTGTTTTCCTCTATTTCTTTGCATTGATCGCTGAGGAAGGCTTTCTTATCTCTTCTTGCTATTCTTTGGAACTCTGCATTCAGATGCTTATATCTTTCCTTTTCTCCTTTGCTTTTTGCTTCTCTTCTTTTCACAGCTATTTGTAAGGCCTCCCCAGACAGCCATTTTGCTTTTTTGCATTTCTTTTCCATGGGGATGGTCTTGATCCCTGTCTCCTATACAATGTCACGAACCTCATTCCATAGTTCATCAGGCACTCTATCAGATCTAGGCCCTTAAATCTATTTCTCACTTCCACTGTATAATCATAAGGGATTTGATTTAGGTTATACCTGAATGGTCTAGTGGTTTTCCCTACTTTCTTTAAGTCTGAATTTGGCAATAAGGAGTTCATGGTCTGAGCCACAGTCAGCTCCTGGTCTTGTTTTTGTTGACTGTACCATTATGTCTACTGCTGCGGGCAGGAATCCCTCAGAAGAAATGGAGTAGCCATCATGGTCAACAAAGAGTCCGAAATGCAGTACTTGGATGCAGTCTCAAAAATGACAGAATGATCTCTGTTCGTTTCCAAGGCAAATCATTCAATATCACAGTAATCCAAGTCTATGCCCCAACCAGTAACGCTGAAGAAGCTGAAGTTGAACGGTTCTATGAAGACCTACAAGACCTTTTAGAACTAACACCCAAAAAAGATTTCCTTTTCATTATAGGGGACTGGAATGCAAAAG
The DNA here is from genome assembly GCF_002263795.3 of Bos taurus. Classification (NCBI taxonomy): domain Eukaryota; kingdom Metazoa; phylum Chordata; class Mammalia; order Artiodactyla; family Bovidae; genus Bos; species Bos taurus. Next base: position 20,182,946 of record NC_037351.1, on the reverse strand, counting down.
TAGGAAGTCAAGAAACACCTGGAGTAACGGGCAATTTTGGTCTTGGAATGAAGCAGGGCAAAGACTAATAGAGTTTTGCCAAGAAAATGCACTGGTCATAGCAAACACCCTCTTCCAACAACACAAAAGACTCTACACATGGACATCACCAGATGGTCAACACTGAAATCAGATTGATTATGTTCTTTGCAGCCAAAGATGGAGAAGCTCTATACAGTCAACAAAAACAAGACCAGGTGCTGACTGTGGCTCAGGTCATGAACTCCTATTGCTAAATTCAGACTTAAAGAAAGTAGGGAAAACCACTAGACCATTCAGGTATGACCTAAATCAAATCTCTTATGATTATACAGTAGAAGTGAGAAATAGATTTAAGGGCCTAGATCTGATAGAGTGCCTGATGAACTATGGAATGAGGTCATGACATTGTATAGGAGACAGGGATCAAGACCATCCCCATGGAAAAGAAATGCAAAAAAGCAAAATGGCTGTTAGATATTGTCAAATATTTTTCCTGCATCTATTGTGATAATCATATGGTTTTTATCCTTTGTTTTGTTAATGTGGTGTGTCACTTTGATTTGTGGGTGTTGAACCGTCCTTGTGTCCTTCAAATGAATCTCACTTTATCATGGTGCATGATCTTTTTGATTTGTTGTTGAATTCAGTTCACTAATAGTTTGTTGAGCTTTTTCGCATCTATGGTCATCAGATTAGTGGCCTGTAATTTTCTTTTTTGTGTTGTCTCTGTCTGGTTTTGGTATCAGAGTAATGTCAGCCTCATAAGATGAGTTAAGAAGTATTCTCTTCTTATCAATTTTTTTCCTCTGGGAATAGTTCAAGAAGAATAGGTACTAAGTCTTTGAATGTTTGATAGAATTCATCTGTGAAGGACTGGACTTTTTTGGCATGGGGACCTTTTTGGTTACTCTTTCAGTCCCTACTAGTGATTGATCTATTCAGATTTTCTATTTCTTCATTTTTTAGTCTTTGCAAGGTTGTATGATTCTGAGAATTTATGCATCTCTTCTGGGTCATTCAGTTTGTTGATGTGTGCTGCTGCTGCTGCTAAGTCGCTTCAGTCGTGTCTGACTCTGCGACCCCAGAGATGGCAGCCCACCAGGCTCCCCTGTCCCTGGGATTCTCCAGGCAAGAACACTGGAGTGGGTTGCCATTTCCTTCTCCAATGCATGAAAGTGAAAAGTGAAAGTGAAGTCGCTCAGTCGTGTCCGACTCCTAGCGACCCCATGGATTGCAGCCTACCAGGCTCCTCCGTCCATGGGATTTTCCAGGCAAGAGTACTAGAGTGGGCTGCCATTGCCTTCTCTGTTGTTGATGTGTAGCTGTCCATAATATTATCTTATAATCTGTTGTATTTCTGTGGTGTCTACTGTTGGTTTTCTTCTTTGGCTTCTGATTTTAAGGGCCTTCACTCTCTTTTTCTCAGTTTAGTGTAGCTAACAGGTTTGTCAGTTTTGTTTATATTCTCAAAGAACCAGCTTGCTTCATTGATCTTTTCTATTGTCTATTTAGTCCCTGCTTCATTTATATTGTTGTAGCCACACGTTCCAGGAAACAAACTCACTCAGAAGGACAATGCAGATAGCGGAGTGCAGTTTATTACACCAGCGGGCCCAAGGCAGAGCTTCCTCTTAGCCAAGGACCCCGACCAGCATTTGTGAAAATCTTTTATACCCCATGTGTACGTGTCTGAACCCACCACCCCAAATTCCTTGAGACTTACATAAACCAAGGAAAATACAATCCCAATAACCCCATTATTCATGTGCTATGTGCTCATGTGCTCAAACAGTCAAACAATTAGCCAATCAATAAATCCGAGGTTACACTCCGATAGATACAGAAAAATTTATGGCCTGTCTGGAGGAAGGGGTGATTAGTGTATGTTTTCTCTTAGGCGATGAGTAACCTAGATACGATCTTCAAGGTTCCCCTGTCTGGAGGCGGTCTTATCCTTCTGTTGTTGTTTTCATAGGCACTAAACATATTCACCCACTCCAGTGTTCTTGCCTGGAGAATTCCAGGGACAGGGAGCCTGGTGGGCTGCCGTCTGTGGGATCGCACAGAGTCGGACACGACTGAAGCAACTTAGCAGCAGCAGCAGCAGCAAACATATTCAAAAGCAGAGACATTACTTTGCCAACAAAGGTTCGTCTAGTCAAGGCTATGGTTTTTCCTGTGGTCATGTATGGATGTGAGAGTTGGACTGTGAAGAAGGCTGAGCGCCGAAGAATTGATGCTTTGAACTGTAGTGTTGGAGAAGACTCTTGAGAGTCCCTTGGACTGCAAAGAAATCCAACCAGTCCATTCTGAAGGAGATCAGCCCTGGGATTTCTTTGGAAAGAATGATGCTAAAGCTGAAACTCCAGTACTTTGGCCACCTCATGCGAAGAGTTGACTCATTGGAAAAAACTCTGATGCTGGGAGGGATTGGGGGCAGGAGGAGAAGGGGACGACAGAGGATGAGATGGCTGGATGGCATCACTGACTCGATGGACGTGAGTCTGAGTGAACTCCGGGAGTTGGTGATGGACAGGGAGGTCTGGTGTGCTGCGATTCATGGGGTCGCAAAGAGTCGGACACGACTAAGCGACTGATCTGATCTGAAACACAGAGTTCAGAATCCATTGGAAATGTGGCCGAGCATGATCAGCATGAACAGGCCTAAGATGGAGTCCAGGCCCTATGAATTCCTTCTTCAATATCTGCCCTGATATTTATTATTTTCTTCCTTCTATTAACTTTGAGCTTCAGTTTTTTTTCTTCCTTTCCTGGTTTCTTTAGATGTGAGCTTAGATTGTCTATTTGAGATTTTTCTTATTTCTTAAAGTGGACCTGTGTCACTATAAATTTCCCTCTTAGTACCACTTTTACTGTAGCTCATAGATTTCGATGTGTCATATTTTCATTTTTGCTTGTCTCCAGGTAATGTTTTGTTTCTCCTTTGATTATTTCATTGATTCGATAGTTGTTCAGTAGCATGTTATTCAATCCCCACATGTTTGTGATTTCTCTAGTTTTATTCTAGTGGCTGATTTCTAGTTTAATTCCATTGTGAACAAGAAATATGCTTCATATAATTCTAGTCTTATTAAATTTATTAAGGCATGTTTTTGTCCTAGTATATAGTATATCCTTGAGAAAGTTCCATGTGTACTTGAGAGGAATTATCTTCTGCTACATTTGAATGGAATGCTCTGTTCTATAGAATCCATCTAGTGTTTCATTTAAGGCCCAGGTTTCCTTGTTGACTTTCTGTTTGGATGATCTATCCGTGGAGGTGAGCGGGTTGTTACAGTCCCCTACTATTATTGTGTTGCGGTCAGTTTTTCCCTTTAGATTTGGTAATAATTGTTTTATCACTCAATGTTTTCTCAATGAATTGGCCCCATTGTTACTATACACCGTCCACTTTTTGTGTCTTATTACCATTTTTGACTTGAATTCTATTTTGCTAATGTGAATATGGCTACACTTGCTTCCTTTGGCTGCTGTTTGCTTGGAGTATCATCTTCCCTTCCTTCATTTTTAGCCTCTGTTTGTCTTTAGAACTGACATGTATCTCCTGGAGGCATCATAGAGTTGGGTCTTGTTTTTAAATCTGTTGAGCCACTCTATGTCTTTTGATTGGTGAATTCAATTCATTTCCATTTAGGGTGAGTTTTGATGGATGAGGACTTAATACTACCTCTTTATCTTTTGTTTAATGGTTGTTCTGTGTCTCCATTGTTTCTTTTCCCTTGTATTTCTGTCTGCCAGTTTGGTTTGGTGATTTTCTACATTTTTTTTTTTTTAGTTTCCTCTTTTTCTATACTTGTGCCTGTATGTATATGTTTTATGATTGACCTGAAGTTTGTATAATATGTCTCGTGTTTAAAATAGTCCTTTTTCTGCTGATAGCATCTTGTCTTTATTTACCTATGGAAGTTCCATTCTTTTCCACTTTTATGTTTTTGTTGTCTTAAATTATCCCTTTTTATGTTGTGAGTTTGTTACCAAATGGAGATAGCTATAGTCATTCTTTTACTTTCTTTTTTTCCCTTTAATTTTCATACTTTAATAAAATCTTTAAAATCTATTCTGATAGTTTCAATTTTCAGGTTCCGTTTATCACCTTGTTCAACATTTTATGTATTTTTCCTATTTTGTTTCTGCTAGAAGAGCTCCTGTCAACATCTCTTGTAAGACAGGTCTAGTGTTGATGACCTCCTTCAGCTCCTTCTGTCTGGCAGAATCTTTATTTCTCCTTCATATCTGAATGACAGTTTTGCTGAATCTTGGGTGACAAGTTTTATCTTGCAGTATTTTGAGAGTGTCATTTGTTCCCTCCTGGCCCATAGGATTTCTGCTAAGAAATCTGCTGATAGCCTAATGGGGGTTTCCTTGTAGGTTATCATCCTTTTTTCCCTGGCTTCCTTTTAAATTCTTTGTCATTGACTTTTGACAAGTTTAATATTACCTCTCTAGTATAAGATCTCTTTGCATTGAGGTAATTAGGTGTTTTCTTGGCTTCATGGACTTGTATGTCCATTTTCTTTCCCAAGTCTGGGAAGTTCTCAGCTTAATTTCTTTAAATAAACTCTCCTCCCTTCCCCTTCTCTTCTTCTGGGATACTCACTTATCCTAATATTGCCCTTCCTGCTAAATGAACAGCTCTGTAGGATTTCCTTATTTATTTTTTTAAGTCTTATTTCTCTTTCCTTTTCCATTTGTATCATTTCTGTATTTCTATCTTCCAGCTCACTGATTCTCTCTTTTATATAGTTTGCTCTGTTTCTGGTGCTTTCTGATAACATTCTTAATCTTGTTTTGGTGTTCTTCAGCTTAAGAATTTGTTTGATCGATTCTTGTTTGATTCTTTTTTATAGTTTCAATCTCTTTGGTAAAGTATTCTCTTATTAATTAGTTGTTAATTAATTAGAGCTCATTAAGCTGCCTTTCTGAGTTTTCTTGTTGAACTTATCCATGACAGCTATTTTGAACTCTGTCAATTAGATCTTATCATTCCGTAACTTCAAGTTTGGTTTTTGGACAATTGGCACTTTCTTTTTGTGGTATGGTGTTACTGTGGTTCTTCGTGTCGCTTGAATTGTTCCTCTGCCTTCTCATTTAAATTAAGTGACAAGTTAGGAGTTAGTTTCCTTTCCTTTGTTTTCTGGTAGGTGGCACTGTCACACAAGCTTTTGGTTTCTCTACCTCCACTACCTTTATATTTGAGAGTGAGTGGCAATTTCCAGCCTCCACCATCTCTGTAAAAGATGTGGCTCCTTGCCTTCATTATTGCTTCTTGTGCCACCAGGGTTGTTGCTGCCTTGCTTCTTCCAGAGCCACTGTCATCCGTCAGAATGGTGGGCTCTTGGCTTGAGTGATGTGACAGGCTCTGCTGTGGGGTGAGGGGTGCATTAATGAGGCACTTGGGGTTGTGCCATGTTTGTGGTTGTAAAGCTTGTGAATTCCACCATTGTAGATGAGGGGAAAGAGGCTGGAGTCATGGGCATCTCAACACTGGAGGGGCAGGGTCCCAGGCCCCACTTCCACTGCTGCCCAGTTACCTGCAGCCACGGGCACTGGTGAAGTTTGGAGGCCACAGTCGTGTGCACCACCTTCCCCACTGGTTCTGGGTTCTCTGTACCTGTGGGCCTTGCTGCCATAGTCAGAGGGCCAGGATTCCAGCATCTCTGCTGTTCCCTTGGTTCTGCCTGCTCTGTGCGCTTCAGCTCACCCACCTTTTGATGTCCAGATGTACAGACTTATCCAACATCCTGTTCTGTTGGGCAGAGGCACCTTTGTTGAGTTGTGGATGTTTACTGGTTGTAGAATAAAGTGGGGAAACAAAGGTAGTTTTTCATTCTACCATGCTTCTGAAATCATTCTATTTAATAAAGCTTTCAAAAATTGCCTTTTATTTCAAATGCTGTCTTCTACTTGAAGTTTTTGTTGTTGTTGTTGTCTGCCTTTAGAGTTCTTGTTCAAATCTCTGTAACCCAGAGTAGCTAGGTTTCTAGTTTTTGAAGAGTATAGTTTTTGAAGCAAAATATTTTTTGATCATATGGGTGAGCATGCTTTAAAATTTTCAAAGCAGTTTTAAGGAACCTTGTTGCTAAGAGAAGTCAGGTAGGAATTGCTTAAGAAATCTCATGTTCTGTCACGGTGTAGAAGAGATTGCAAGGAAAGTAGTGTAGAAACAAAGCTGAAAAGGCTAGCATTGGATGGACATATTTAAGGATGTTTTATGAATCTGTGTCATGATTAATCTTCCTTGTATATAACAAGAAACATCAAGTTAACAGTAACCAAAACAAGGTATATGTTTGTTTATTTTTCATGTAAAAGACATCCGAGTTTTGGCAATTTGAGGTAGATATGATGACTACATAAATTTGGAGGGAGCTAGATTTTTTTATCTTGGCATTCTAAGTTTCAGCCATCGTGTGCACATTCTAGTCACAGGATGGAGTGCTATTAATAATTTTGAAAAGTTTGTTCTCAATTTAGTTTTAATTTCAGTTTTCAGTGTTGGATTTGGAAATACAGCTGGTTTCTGTATATTGGCTTTATATCTTTGACCTTGCTGAATTCTGATTTATTAATAGTTGTCTTACAGATTTCTTTGGATTTTATATGCAAACAGTTATGTCACCTGTAAATGAAAGCGATTAATTCTTTTTGGCTACTCTGTCTGCCTTTTATTTCTTTTTCTTGCATTATTACTGCAGCACCCCCAGCTAGATACTGAATAGAAGTGATGAGTGAGAACATCCTGGTCTTGTTCCACATCTTAGTGGGAAATATTAATACATCCTTAAGATTGATTTAGCTATAAATAGCTATAGTATTTTAATAGATGCTATTTATCATACTTAGGAGTTTCCATTTTATGTCTAGTTTCCTAAAGTTTATTTTTTTCATTTTTAAGTTGTGAATGGATATTGATAATTCATAGCACTTGACATTTTATTACATATTTATTTACTGTCTGTTTCCCTCATGGGAAATCATTTTTGTCTTGTGCACTATTGTACATTGAAAATTTTATATAATACTTAGTACTCTGTATGTACTCAAAAAAATACTTGTTACATAAACAAATTGTTAAACATCTGTGAGTTACTTGATCAGACTGAAAAGTTGTACTTTACTGTCAAAACTGCATGATCATAGCACCCTACTGCCACCTGGTGATAGTGTATCTAAATTGCAGTAAAAGCTTGGGAGGTGAATAAACATGAGAACTGAAACTGCACGTGATGGACTGACGTGACAGTTACAATTTCAAATAAATAAATATTCATTATGTATAACAATACTGTGTCTGAGATTTAGCAAATATTTTTCACGTTTGGTAGGTGTTAAAGTATTTTCTTGGAGAAGGAAATGGCAACCCACTCCATTGTTCTTGCCTGGAGAATCCCAGGGACGGGGGAGCCTGGTGGGCTGCTGTCTATGGAGTTGCACAGAGTTGGACACGACTGAAGCAACTTAGCAGCAAAAGTATTTTCTCTTTTTCTGGATGCTAGGAAAGGATGAAGGATCAGCTTAATTACTTATGTTAAAGACACAGAATAAACTGTGAAAGTTGACACAAATAGGGTAAGAGCAAAGGCATTTCTGTATTTGCATTCATGCTCTGTCAGCATTCCTTTGCTCTTACATATTAGCCAACCTGAATTTTAAACAACAGGGATTTTCCAGCTTCTTAATCTCTTGGACTAAATATTTAATATATTGCAAAAAAATCCACCTAATGGCCAAGAAGGAAACTTTAGGCTTGTTCTTAAATATCCAATCCAACTAATTCTGTAGAATTTACAGAATTCACTGAGATGTAAATGTAGAACAGAGTGGGATTTATCTCTTTTATTATGTGGCATCTTGGGATGAAACTGTCTATCCTTTATACAGTATGATTGACCAATGTGTATTTTCTCTCCTTAGCCTCCCTTCAAAAAGAAGAACCATGTGCCACATATATTTTGATACATTTTTAAACGCAGTTCAAATATTAAAACTTTCTTATTGATGTTAAATGGTCAGTTTTGTAAAATACTGCTATTTTTGCATAAAGGTTAGCCCTTTTTACGATCAGAATACCCTAGGGTGATAGTTTTGGGAGTACTGTTATAGTAATAAAGATTATAGTGTGGATAAGTTCCCTACAAGGCCCCATGATGGTAATACCCCTAGATTTTGTCGTTAAAGAAAACTGCTGAGAGGCAATAATTTTTTTTTGTATGTGTCCCATTTTCATTAATGCATGGTAATTGATGGAGTTGCAGTGACTTGTAGCAGTAATGAGTTCTAAACATAATAATGCACTCTTTTCTAATAAGTGAGCACTGCTGGGGTTTAAAAGCATACTAAATCAGTTGCTTTAGTATGAATTTATTAGTTTTTTTCAGCATTAGCTTTAATAGTAGTTATTTACATAAGCGTACATCCCATTAACCACCATCAGGGCTGGAAAACATGCTGAACTGTTCATATTTTCATATAATTATTGAACATAATGGTTTCATTTGCATTTCTAAACAGTGATGTTTCTGTCAGCCTTGGAAATAGTGTCTTTACGCAGTCCCTATTTCACATCCACTTATTTGACATCGTTAAATTTTATGCTAATGTGCTTCCCTAGAATATCATCAGTGGGACAGATGCTAGTGCTTTAATATACAAATCAGGGATGCTTTTCCATCCCCCACATGGCAGAGCAAGTTTTTAAAATCTGCACTTTTAGACATAGAGTCTGTCTCCATAGAAATAGGTCTATGAAGTTAAAACTTTTAGGGTTAAATGTTATAATCTGATTTTCTCTTCAAAATGCTTCATTATGAATAGCTACTTACCTAAGTTTAGTTTTGTTATCTTGAATGAGGCAATGAGTCTTAGTAAAGATCTTGTTGCTTATGAATATTTAGAATTCTGCTTCTGAAATGTTGATCTTCAGATGTATGCTTTTCAGTGCCTTTGAATATATCAGGCCACAGCATTCGTTTGGAAGTATTCCCTATGTTTTTATCCCTTTAGTTTCTGAACCTAGATTGTAATATCTCATGGTGGAAGCTGTTATGTTAATGCTCTTGGGTATCTAAGCTTTTTGAATAATGCACTTAGAAAATGTTCAGTGTAAAAAATTGTCATGTGGTGGGGGAGGGTGCAGGATAGGATGCCGAGAGCATGTCAGTGAAGTCACAGAACAAATAATTGAAAGGACAGGTTTTCTGGAGAAACTCAGTGCCTTTTGGACATCTGTATGTTCTATTAGGTTTTGTTTCTCCAACATTGTGGATGCTTTTGTGAATGCTGTCGGTTGGATGACTGGAAAAGCTTAAATGAGCAACCAATTAAAGGATTGTTTTGGGAGTTGATTCAGGTCTTCTTGGGACTACCACTTTTTGGGTTTTTTCCCAGCGCCTTCTTTTCATGTGTTCCTACAGCTCAGGGCAGCATTTTACTGTTGACGCTTAGTTGGACCTGCAGTGCCAGAGCTGACTCTGCAAAGTTCAAAATGCAAGGCTGGCCTTCTGGCAAGATAGGCTAAAGAAACAGTTTTAAGAGCTCTTGCCCCAAATTACTTGCTAAAAATATGTTAGAATTGATAGAGCATAAAACTGATGCAGCATAAAAGGATTATTTGCATAGAAATGTTATTTGGCTTACCAGGTCAGGAGGCAACTGAAATTTTTGTAAGGACTTCTGTTCTTTGGGGAATTTCCAGGGAAGAAATATGATAAGGGTTGTGAAGAAACTACTAAAGAGGTAGAATTTCATAGCTGAACTTTTTAATGAATTTCCTGTATTGTATCCTAAAATAGTCTGAGATTAGTCCTTCTCACAGTGATGGGATCCTTTAAACTACGGTATTAAAAACATTGGTCGTGCTCTTCTATCTAAGTTGCTAGGTAGACATTGTATGTGAAAACTTTTAGAAAGTTCTTAAAATCTAGTCTTACTATAAGCAAGGCAATATTTGCAACTATTTGTAAAGCTGTTTTTATGATTGCATTCTTCAGGAGGGAAGCTTCTTTTGGTGGGGTGCAGTTTTTCACAAAACTAAAGAAATACATTCCCTGTCACCAAAAAATATTATTTATCTTTTTCCTCACTGTTCTCATTTCTCTCTGTTTAATGGCAAGAGGTTTAACATGGAAAGGAAAATTCCGTCTGCCTATTCAGTTTTAAAGTGGCATGGTATTTAATTGGACCACTTGCCCCTGAGTGTCTCTTTTGCTGTAGAACTTTACTACCTTCAGTGTAGCAAAGAAGGTGACTGGTGTCCAAGTCTTGGCTTCAGAAGGATAGAAGATTTCTAAATGCTGTTTTTGGACAGTCTCTCTGTAGGTTTCTTATAAAGTTAAAAATTTGAGACAAAGTCAGGTATTTTCCATAATGTGCCAGCCAGTAGGAGGACATTACCTGTTTGGTTTTACTTATTTTCTCTTTAATGGCTCTGGGAGCACAATTACCACTACCTTTTAGAAATGGTGCAAGTACTTTGAAATAAACATCAAGCACTGTGAGATGATTGCCACATGTTCTGCAAAGCTGCAGGGACTTTTTGGCATCCGCTGTGCTGTACCTGTTTAAGGAAACTTTGGGCTTCCCCAGTGACTCAGCAGTAAAGAATCTGCCTAAGATGCAGGAGATGTGGGAGATGCAGGTTTGATCCCTGGGTCAGGAAGATCCCCTGGAGAAGGAAATGGCAACCTACTGCAGTATTCATGCCTGGAAAATTCCATGGGCAGAGGAGCCTGGAGGCTACAGTCCATGGAGTCACAGAGTGTCAGACACAACTGAGCAACTGAACACACACAAGGAAACTTTAATTTAAGGTATTTGATTTTTCAATTCATATATTTTATTTTTTCATTGCTAGATAGGATAGTATTAAAATTGTCTAGCCTGACAGATATGTATCTACAAATATATATCTGTTTCTCTCTCCTCAAATGATTAGTACTAATATTTGAGGACACAGAAGGAATGTTGGGAATACTTGAAAATTAATGCCTTACTTAATTAAAAAATTTAATCTATTTTTCCTGACTTTAAAAACAATACATGTACATTATGGAATATTTTGGAATAATGCAGAATATTGCTTCATTCTTGACATCATCAGTGTGGCATATTTTTGTTTTCCTAGTTCATCATTTAATCATCACTTGAGTAGCTGAAGGGATGCAAGTAGGTCTAATTTGACATTAAGTGAAAGCGTTTTTCAGATCTCTTGCCTTTAAATTTGTATCAGTTATGTTTTATTTAAGGTAAAATATTAAACATGCTTTAAACACAACAGAAAAGTCAGCCAAAAGATATTTAATGGTATATAGTTACAGTAATACTTGCCAGTTCAGTTGTGAAATGGTATTTGCAGAAGTTCTCTGCTCAGTTTTGTGGTTCTCCTTTCAAGTGAGGAGGGTGAGGGATGATCCAAAAGAAAGAAAAGTCTGCAACTGATGTGATTTTAAGGGAAATATTGGGAAAAGAAAATTTCTATGGTGGTCATTTAGTGCTCAGAATACCTGTGCTTTATTAAGCCAAGTGGTTAGATAGCTCTGGGATGTGTATAAATTATAACTCCAAAACTTCAGGTTCCTTCTCTGAAAAGTGAGAATCATAATACTGTTTTTATTTTTAAGAGTTGTTTTGAAGATTAAATGAAATAGTGCATATGAGTAGCCACATTAATCACTCAAAAACTGTTAGGTTATCTGTGGTTTACTTCCTTGAAGTAGGCAATGCTAAAGTGACCCTGGTTTGCTTTATTCCCTTTCCTCTCATCTTGTAGTCCCTTGCTGCTCCAGGCCCACTCCATGGATTTGTAATGTCAGCATCAACTACAATACCTGGGAGCGTGTTAGAATTGCAGAATCTTAGATTTCATGCTAGATTTTATTTTTTCAGAATCCACATTTTAATGAGATCCCTGTATGGTAGAGCAGTGTTTGTACTAATTTCTTACATTAAGAAATTTTGAGCAGTGGAGAAATAAAAGCTCTCACTTTATTTTCTAAGTTCTCACTTTCCATTTTTTTTAAATTTTATTTTATTTTTAAACTTTACATAATTGTATTAGTTTTGCCAAATATCAAAATGAATCCACCACAGCTATACATGTGTTCTAGCTTTGGATAGTGAAGGAATGTGTGTATAAGAGGAGTGTATTGTACTAACTTGTATCATGCTGCTATTAGGTGGCTTATTCTGCAAGTGTCAGATATGTACTATAAAGCTTCTCTATGCCTATTGATTTTTCATCTACCTATTTTATCAATTATTGAGAAAGAGGAATTGAAATTTCTGAGTATAATTGTGGATTTATCCATTTCTCCTTGAAGTTCTATCAGTTTTTGCTTCACATATTTGAAAGATCTGTTTTTAGTTGCATATAGTTGGAGATGGTTATCTCTTCCTGATAAATTGACCCCCTTATCATTATGACATAACTTGCTTTATTCCTGGTACTATTCTTTGCTCTGAAATCTACACTGACTACTGTAGCTTAGTCAATGTAGCTTCTTTTGTTTAGTGTTACCATGGTATGTCTTTTTGTATCCTTTAACTTTTAACCTAATTAGTCTTTATATTTAAAGCACATTTCTTGTAGCCAACACATAGGTGGCTCTTGCTTTTTAATCCAATCTGACATCTATACCTTTCATTAGAGAATTTAAGCCATTTACATTTTATGATTCTTCATATGTTGCTTTTGTGTTTATCATTTTGCAGTTTGTCTTGTTTGATCTTTGTCTCTCTTTTCCTTTTATTCTGCCTTCTTTTGGATTAATTGAATATTAAAAATTTTTATCTCCTTTCTTGGCTTAGCACTTTGTTCTTCTTGGTATTTAATGTTGCTCTAAGAAGTATATGGGCTTCCCTGATAGATAATCCACCTGCAATGCAGGAGATGCCGGTTTAATTACTGGATTGGAAAGATCCGCTGGAGAAGGGATAGGCTTACCCACTCCAGTATTCTTGAGCTTCCCTGGTGGCTCAGCTGGTAAAGAATCTGCCTGCAGTGCAGGAGACCTGGGTTCAATCCCTGGTTTGGGCAGATACCCTGGAGAAGGGAACAGCTACCCACTCCACTATTCTGGCCTGGAGAATTCCGTGGACGTCCATGGGGTTGCAGAGTCTGACATGACTGAGTGACTTTCACTCACACTAAGAAGTATATATTCACCTAACTAATAGCAGTCAACTTTCCAATGATGGAGTCTACCATTTAAACTGCCTTACAATAGTGAAATACCATTTCTTACTCCCTGATCTTTGTGCAACTGTCAAGATACATTTTAATTTTATCCTCATACCTTACTCTTGTTGTTAGACAATCAGTTATCTTTAAGAAGATTTAAATAATAAGAAAACATATATTTACCTGTGTAGTTATCACTACCAGTGGTAGTGTATTCCCTACCACTTCCTCCTGCTTGAGAAACTTCCATTGACATTTATTATTTGCCTGAAGGCAAAAGGAGAAAGGAGCAGCAGAGGATAAGATGGTTAGCTAGTATCACCAAGTCAATGGCATGAATTTGAGCAAATTCCAGAAGATAGTGAAGGACAAAGGAGCCTGGTGGGCCACAGTCCATGGGGTCACAAAGAGTCAGACACCAAATGAGTGACTAACACTTTCACTTCACTTAATACTCCATAGCTTTTTATCATTTAATGGTACTTTATTGTATGGCAGTACCACAGTTTGTTAATCTACTCATGTATTAAAGGATATATTGGTTGCTTCCATTTGGGTGTGATTATGAGTCAAGCTGTTATAAACATTCACGTTCAAGTTTTGTGTGGACATAAGTTTTCAGATCAGTTAGGTAAACACCTGGGAGAACGTTTGTTGGATTGAATGGAAAAACCAGATTTGTAAGATACTGCCAAGTCTCTGCCTTAAGTGGCTGCAACATTTTAAATTCCCACCAACAATGAATTAGAGTTACTCTTGCTCTGCATTCTCACCAGCTGTTGTTATTTTCAGTGTTTTGGCATTTAGCCATTCTAAAAGATATGCAGTTATAGCTCACTGTGGTTTTTAATTTGCCTTTCCTTAATGACGTTTGATTTTAATCATGTCTTCATATGTTAATTTCCCACCTGTCTATGTTCTTTGGTGAGGTGTCTGGTAATATCTGTTGCCTATTTTTAAATTGGATTTCTTTTTTATTGTTGAGTTTTAAGAACTTTATATATGTTCTGGATACAAGTCCCTTATCAGGCATGTGATTTGTGAATATTTTTTTCTCAGTCTTTGCCTTGTCTTCTCATTTGCTTGCTGTGTCTAGCAAAGCAAAATTTTTTAAATTTTGGTGAATTTCACTTTTATGAGTTTTTTTCTTGTATAATTCATGCTCTTGATATTGTATCTAAAAACTCATCACCAAGTCCAAGGCTGTTCATATTTTCTCCTCTGTGTTCCTTAAAAAGTTTTATTACTTTGTATTTGACAGTTAGAGCTATAATCAGTTTTGAGTTAACTTTTGTAGGGTGTAAAGTCTCTGTCCTAGTTTAGTTTTTTATTCACTTGTTTCAGCACCATTTGTTAGGAAGGCTGTCTTTTTACTAGTGTGTTTCCTTTGCCCCTTTGTAAAAACTTAGTCCACTATATTTGTGTCAGTCTGTTTCTAGGTTCTTGCTGTTCTATTGATTTATGTATCTGTTCTTTCACCAATTCAGAAGGTCTAGATCACTGCAGCTTTACAGTAAATATTGAAATCCTATAAGGACCACTTTGTTCTTCATTTTCAGAATTATTTTGGCTCTTCTAGTTACTTTTTTATCAATATCAATTTAAAATCACCTTGTTGATATTTAAAAAACGCTTACTTGGATTTTAACTGGGGTTGTATTAAATGAATGTAGCAGACTAGAGAGAATCTGCGTCTTAATATGATTGAATCATCCAATTCATGAACATGGTACATCTCTCAATTCATTTAGCTCTTTTATATTTCTTCTGTGAATTCATAGTTTTTCATCTATAGATCTTACACATATTTTGTTAGATTTTACCGAAGCAATTTAAAAATATTAATTGATGTTATCTAAATTTTTCAGATTTTAATTTTTAGTTGCCAGTATAAAGAAATTCAGTTGACTTTTGTATGTCTGTTGTCTCTGTGTCCTGTGTCTGCTAAACTTACTTACCAATTTTATGAAGTTTGTTGTAGATTCTTCGGAATTTTTTACTTAGGTGATTGTGTTGTCTGAAAATAAAGACAGTTTTATTTTTTCCTTTCTAATCTATATGCTTTTTTCCTTGCTTTCTAGCACTAAGTAGAACTTCTAATATGATGTTTAATAAAAATGGTGCTAAAGGACGTTATTTCCTTGTTGCCAGTCTTAATGGGAAGGCATTTAGTTTCTCACCATGAATTATAATTTTAACTGTAGGTTATACATGGGTACCCTTTAATTAGGTTAAATAAATTTTCTTTTATTCCTACTTTGCTGGTCCTTATCACAAATGGATGTTGAATTTTGTCAAAAGTTTTTTGTGTGTCAACTGATAGGATCATGTAGTTGTGCATATTTATCCTGTTAGTGTGCTGAGTTATGTTGTTGTTCTTTAGTCTCTCAGTTGTGTCTGACTCTCTTGCCACCGCATGAACCATAGCCCGCCAAGCTCCTCCATCCATGGGATTTCTGCAGAAGCACTGGGGTGAGTTACAGTTTCCTCTTCCAGGGGATCTTTCCCCACCCAGGGATGGAATCCACATCTTCTGCATTACAGGCAGATTCCTTTCCCTGGAAAGGAATGAGCTACCTCGATGCCCACTGAACGATTTTTTAATGTTGAACCACTTTTGCATTCTTGGACTGAACCCCACGTAGTGTGATTTATTATACTTTTACATATTGCTTGGTTTTATTGGTTAATATTTTGTTTAGGATTGTTGCTTAATGAGAGATGTTCAGTTCAGTTCAGCTCAGTCGCGTCCGACTCTTTGCGACCCCATGAATCACAGCACGCCAGGCCTCCCTGCCCATCACCAACTCCTGGACTTCACTCAGACTCATGTCCATTGAGTCAGTGATGCCATCCAGCCATCTCATCCTCTGTTGTCCCCTTCTCCTCCTGCCCCCAATCCCTCCCAGCATCAGAGTCTTTTCCAATGAGTCAACTCTTCGCATGAGGTGGCCAAAGTACTGGAGTTTCAGCTTTAGCATCATTCCTTCCAAAGAAATCCTAGGGCTGATCTTCAGAATGGACTCCTTGCAGTCCAAGGGACTCTCAAGAGTCTTCTCCAACACCACAGTTCAAAAGCATCAATTCTTCGGCGCTCAGCCTTTTTCACAGTCCAACTCTCACATCCATACATGACCACTGGAAAAACCATCTATAGTTATCTTTTCTTGTAATTTATTTATTTTGTACCAGAGTAATAACTAGCCTTAAAGAATGAAGTGAGAGTCATTTCTCCTCAATATAGAATGAATTTTAAGAGTATATTGAATGAAGTTTTTTTCCTTCAATTTGTGTTTGAATTCACTAATGAAGCCAGATGAGCCTAGAATAGTTTTTGTTTGTTTGTTTTTCCTTTCTGATGGACTTTTTTAAATTGCAAGTTAAATCCAAGTGTAATCAATATACAGTCATTCAAATTTTTTGCTTCTTCTTGAGTAACTTTGGTAGTCTGTGTCTTTTGAGAAATTTGTCCATCTCATCTATGTTTTCAAATTGATACATATAAAGCTGGAGTAATACGGTAATTTGGGAATTAATTGAATCACCTTCTTAAATTATATTTTTTAAACTAACTTGGAATAAAAATAGCAAGTTTCTTTTCTCCTTTTTGGGATATACTTGAAAAGGGAAAATGTAGTTGCTTACCCCTGTTCAGGAATTGTTCAGTTTGTCATCCCTTGAGTTGAGCTGTTTACTTGAGGGAGACAGTTGTTCTTAAGACACGAAGGGGATTTATTTTCATTTATTTTATCAACTTGCGGACAGTTTGACAATCTGGAACCCATAAAGATTTACTATAGCTAGTACTGACTCTAGTTTTGCACGGTAACTTGGGACTCAGTGTGTCAGGTGAAAGTTCATTTACATGGGATTGCAAGACAGAACTTGCAGCAGTGTTAATCCAGTATGTATGTAAATTATTATATGTAAAAATAAACATTCCCAATTCTTAACAGTATATTACAGGTAAATTGAGCAGTTCATCCCTTCTTATAATATGGAGCATTGTGAAATGAAATTTATTAATAGGACAAGTTTGCAAAAGAATCCCTATTTTCAAGGCCACATTGGAGTAGGCTTTATTACCCATCTAGGCTTTCTTGATCGTGGCAGAATTGAACCAGAGTGTGTCTTGTTTGGTAGTGTTGACCCCAGTTCTTTTCCCCTTCCTATATCCACTTTCCACGTGTCATGGCAGTTATATAAATTTGCCTTCTTGTCTACTTTGGGTGTAATTGTGTTACTTTGGCCAACCAGAATGAGGAAGACATGAAAGATGGTTTGCCATTTTAAAACCTGTGCATTAAAAAGGGGGGGGGGGTGGGGCTCGAGTGCTTTCGCTTACCCTCTTGCATTTCTGTTACTGTTTTAGGAAACATGTTCAGCAGGATGAAAAGTCTTTGGAACTAATTCACCACTATCTGCCCAGTGTCAATGTGTCATCCTTCATCAGCTCCCTAGAAGTTCTCTCTTACGGCTCCTCCAATTATAATAATGGCTTTCCTGACTTAAAACCATAGATGACCCTTTGTCCTCTTGCCTTGCACAACCAGTGTTTGCAGAAATCCTGAGGGAAAACCAGCCTGGTGTTTGCACCTCTCCCAGAACTCTCCAGAAGCTTCCTGGCTTTGTACTCTTGTATTTGAAAGACACCTTCTATTATAGTGAACTGATGCTTGAGTTAAGTTTATATAAAAACTATTAGAATCAATCTATAACTTAATTCCTAAGATCATAGCATTTTTAAGTTTGTTATCCTACCTTTTCTATGCTAATACTGTAATTAGAAACTAGTATTGTGGCCACAAATTCTTTTAAGCCATCAAGCAGATTTGACATGTTTCTTTCAAAATTCTTAAATTACCAAGGTAGGAGAGAAGACTTGGACTTTTTGTTAAAACTGTTAATGATGTTTAAACCAAAAAAGACCTTGTCAACCAGAATTTTTGTTTTTCTTTTTAAGTTTAACTCTGTATTACCTCAGTGTGACTTTGTACAGAAAAGTACAGGTAGGGTATTTCGCCTGCTTTTTAAAATTGCTTTATTTTCTTGTACAGCAAGCCATCTCTCTAAAACATCTAGTCAAGAGACACAGACCCAAAGAGAGAAATTATATGAACCTGCGTAGTATAGTGGTTGAAAAAAAGTAAGACATTTTGATTCTACACAAGGACATGTTCCATTTTAGCTGTATGAATTTTATCAAGTTATTTTTTAAGCTTCATTTTCTCCATCCATATTCCATGAATATATAACATATTCTACTTCATATGGTTCCTGAGAAGGTTATATGTGATAATGGATGCATATAAAGGCTTAGCACAGTGCTTGGTACATATCGAGTTGGCCAAAAAATTCATTCAGGTTTTTCTATACGATGTTATGAAAAAACCCAAATGAACTTTTTGGCCAACCTGATAGTATAAGCGCTTAGAAAAAGCTCCTTGATGGTGATGATGATACCATTATCATCATCGTCATTAGTATTAATTACTACTACTGCTGTTAATATTTCACTGAGAATAGGAAAATCTAGTTTTTGAAGACCTTATAAAAATACCTTTTTTTTTTTTTTTGCTTTATACATTATAGAATTCGATTTCTTGAATTGTAGTAGATTACTGCTAAGACTTTGAAACACTCTTTTCCCTTTAAATCTCTCTTAATCTTGTAGTTGGGCTTCCCTGGTGGCTCAGTGGTAAAGAACCCATCTGCCAATGCCAGAGAAGTGGGTTCAATCTCTGGGTTGGGAAGATCCCCTGGAGTAGGAAATGGCAACCCATTTCAGCATTCTTGTCTGGGAAATCCCAATGGCAGAGGAACCTGGTGGGCTACAGTCCATTGGGTCGCAAAGGAGTTGGACACGACTTAGTGACTGAACAGCAACAGCAACAACAATCTTGTAGGTAAATCTTTGTTTTTATGAGTTCTTTAAAATATTCATATTCGTTTTCTGTTGCTGCTGTAACAAATTATTAGTGGGCTAAAATCAAGGTATCAGTATGGCTGAGATCCTTCTGGAGTTTCTTGGGGATACTCCTTTTTGTGTTTGTTTTTTCTTTTCCAGCTTCTAGAGTCTGCCAGTATTCCTTGGCTTCTGACTCTGTGTCATTCCAGCCTATTTTTCTGTCATTGTATCTCATTCTTTGACTCCCTGTTTCCTCCCTTATATAAAGACCCCTGTGATTACATGGGGCATACCCAGATAATTCACGATAATCTTCCCATCTCAGAATTCTTGAATTAATCAGATTTGCAGAGTCACTTTTTCCAGGTAGTGTATTTAACATATTCACAGATTCTAGAATTAGAACATAGAAATTTAAGTGTCCCATTATTCTACCTACCATCCTCAATGCTCTGGCCCCCAGATATTCATGACTGTACCATATGCAAAATATATCTATCCCATCCCAACATTCTAAAAATCTCAACACATTACAGTATCAACTCAAAGTCTAAAATGTCTTCTAAATCTCATCATATAAATTAGGCATAGGAGAAGCTTTGGGTATAAATTTTTCCTAAGATACCATTCCTACCATCTGTGAACTTATAACACTCAAGAAGTAAGTTTTCAGCTCTCAAAAGACAATCATAGGGCAAGATGAAAATTAGTCTCTCAAAAATAAAGGAAAGGGAAAGAGAAATGGAATTACCAGGTCCAGGCAGTTTTGAATTCCAGTCTGGCAAGTTCCATTAGGCTTCAATGCTGGGGACAGAAACATCCTCTTGAATTTGAGGCCCCACCTTTATGTGCTCATGTCTCTGCCCTTAGGATTATCCTTCCTTTTTCACGAAGGCCAGTACTCTTGCCTGGAAAATCCCATGGATGGAGGAGCCTGGTAGGCTGCAATCCATGGGGTCGCTAAGAGTCAGACATGACTGAGCGACTTTACTTTCACTTCTCACTTTCATGCATTGGAGAAGGAAATGGCAACCCACTCCAGTGTTCTTGCCTGGAGAATCCCAGGGACTGGGGAGCCTGGTGGGCTGCTGTCTATGGGGTCGCACAGAGTCGGACACGACTGAAGTGACTTGGCAGTTGGCAGTGCATGTTTTCAGCTGAGTGGCTTCATCAGGCTGTTTCCAGCCTGTGTTATTTTGGGAGTCCAGAACCTTCTTTTATTTAGTCCTCTCTCTGTCCTTTTTAGTAAGCTGGCAGTGTTTCTGTTCATATGGCAGTCTCAAGAACATGTGCGTTTCCTGTGGGATTCATTCTATTAGTCTTGGGGATTCATTCTATTAGACCAGAGGTTCCTCCGCCTATCTTTCCTGTGTGATCCCATCTCTGTATCTGGATTCTGCTTCAGTGGCTGCAGGAGTCCAGAGTCATATGCATACTCTCTTCTAAGATCCCTCTGTTTGACTGAATATTATGACTTTTTGATCCTCCCAAGGCACCACCAAAATGTTGCCATTCCATGTGTTTGAGTAGAGTCCCCTTTGCTATTTAATGTAACATTTTCACAGGTTTTGGGGATTAGAATATGGACATCTTTCTGCTGCTGAGGCATTATAATGCCTACCACAGATTTGTGTTTCAATTTTTTTAAAGTCCAGGAACACTGATAATAATATGGTGTTAGGCTCTTAAGTTTGAACTGTTGTTTTCATGTGTCTTAATTTAGCTTCCTTTTTGCTTTATATGGTGCTGTACTCAGTAGAATAAATTCTCATTGAAAGACTCGCTTTTTGTGTGTGTGGCCTCACCACATGGCATGTGGGATCCTACTTTCCCAACCAGGGATTGAGCTTGCTTCCCCCTCACTGGAAGCATAGTCTCAACCATTGGACTCCCAGGAAAAATCTGAAAAACTTATATTTTCATACTTTGTTTCAAATTTGTTTTAATTTATCTAAGCTTCGTCAAACATTATTTTCCAAAATTTTTTGAGGTAATCCAAAAATACCACCAAATATTCTAAAGCCTCTCATTAGTCAGTCTGATTTTGTAAACATCTGGCAAGTTTTTGTTGTTTTCTTTTTGGTGCATTTTTTTCCTTTAGCACTGCCCTTGTGGCTCAGAGGTTAAAGCCTCTGCCTGCAATGCGAGAGACCTGGGTTCGATCCCTGGGTCCAGAAGATCCCCTGGAGAAGGAAATGGCAACCCACTCCAGTATTCTTGCCTGGAGAATCCCATGGACAAAGGAGCCTGGTGGGCTACAGTCCACGGGGTCGCAAAGAGTCGGACACGACTGAGCGACTTCACTTTCTTTTCCTTTACTTTGACCATTGTTTTACCAACAATGAAATATATTTTTAGTACTTAATATCTTTTCAGCAGCCAATACATTTTCAGCCTTTAATCCTACTTTGAAATATTAAGTTATTACTTGGTAGTAAATGTTCACCACAGTGATTTGAGGGAGAGTAGTTGTAACAGTTTTTAAAGAGTGTAATAAGGTTGCATGTTATCAATTATTATTTTCTGTAAGCATTTGTTAGTGCTACAAACTTTAAGAACAGTTTCTTAGTTTCTTGTGCACAGAGTTGGGAAGCAGTTTGTCATTTTTATGATTGTAAACACTGTGTATAACTATTCTTAGCCTTTGTTCCTACCAGGCTGATAATATCTAATATATTTAATCATTTCTATGATGTGACTTTGAGAAGTAAAACAAAGTAGCCAGGTATCAAGATTACCTGTAGTGATAAGAATGAATAATGGATAGATGGACAAGAATAGTGACTCCTTATTATATTATTTTTACCACTCAGAAAAGTGAAACTCACAGAAGTTATATAATTGGCCTGAGATCAGTCAATTAGTTAGTATTCCAGCTGGGTTTGGATCCGATGCTTGCTGAATTCAATTTACCAGAGACACTTTTAATACTAAAGAAGCAGTTGGTTTTGAGATGAGAAATTTTAAAGGTAACATAGTTTATGTATTGTAGTGAAATAAGGTGTTCTGGTCCGTTGTAATTATATGTGTATATACATATTTTATTTATCATGACTCAAAAATAATAATGCGTAAATAGGCTCCTCTAATTTCCAGAGTTACCACAAAGATTAATGTTTCAGTGGCAGTCTTTGCCATATGGGCAGCTAAGTGCCTAAAAGTCAGTTTTACATGCTTTCAAATACTTCATTGACTTATTTTTGTTTATGCTCTTGTCAATTTGACTTTGTATTAGTTGACTCCATGTTATATAGCCATCTTATCCTGAAATAAGTCTTCTCTTTAGTTAACCCATTTTCTTTCTTTTTATTTATTCATGTCATTGTCTATTTTATATTCTACAACAATGTTTATTCTGTATCAAGCTAAGTCTCTCCCCTGCTAAAAAGAATTAATCCTCCCTAACTCACATCATTACAAAACAAGGTCTGACCCGGATAACCAAAGTGGTATGGTCACTCACCTAGAGCCAGACATCCTGGAGTATGAAGTCAAGTGGGCCTTAGGAAGCATGGCTATGAACAAAGCTAGTGGAGGTGATGGAATTCCAGCTGAGCTATTTCAAATCCTAAAGATATGCTGGTGCTGGGAAAACTGGTCAACCACTTGTAAAAGAATGAAACTAGAACACTTTCTAACACCATACACAAAAATAAACTCAAAATGGATTAAAGATCTAAACGTAAGACCAGAAACTATAAAACTCCTAGAGGAGAACAGGCAAAACACTCTCCGACATACATCACAGCAGGATCCTCTATGACCCACCTCCCAGAATATTGGAAATAAAAGCAAAAATAAATGGGACCTAATTAAACTTAAAAGCTTCTGCACAACAAAGGAAACTATTAGCAAGGTGAAAAGACAGCCTTCAGAATGGGAGAAAATAATAGCAAATGAAGCAACTGACAAACAACTAATCTCAAAAATATACAAGCAACTCCTACAGCTCAATTCCAGAAAAATAAATGACCCAATCAAAAAATGGGCCAAAGAACTAAATAGACATTTCTCCAAAGAAGACATACAGATGGCTAACAAACACATGAAAAGATACTCGACATCACTCATTATCAGAGAAATGCAAATCAAAACCACTATGAGGTACCATTTCACACCAGTCAGAATGGCTGCAATCCAAAAGTCTACAAGCAATAAATGCTGGGGAGGGTGTGGAGAAAAGGGAACCCTCTTACACTGTTGGTGGGAATGCAAACTAGTACAGCCACTATGGAGAACAGTGTGGAGATTCCTTAAAAAACTGGAAACAGAACTGCCTTATGACCCAGCAATCCCACTGCTGGGCATACATACTGAGGAAACCAGAATTGAAAGAGACATGTGTATCCCAATGTTCATTGCAGCACTGTTTATAATAGCCAGGACATGGAAGCAACCTAGATGTCCATCAGCAGATGAATGGATAAGAAAGCTGTGGTACATATACACAATGGAGTATTACTCAGCCATTAAAAAGAATACATTTGAATCAGTTCTAATGAGGTGGATGAAACTGGAGCCTATTAAACAGAGTGAAGTAAGCCAGAAAGAAAAACACCAATATAGTATACTAACACATATATATGAAATTTAGAAAGATGGTAACGATAACCCTGTATATGAGACAGCAAAAGAGACACTGATGTATAGAACAGTCTTTTGGACTCTGTGGGAGAGGGAGAGGGTGGGATGATTTGGGAGAATGGCATTGAAACGTGTATAATATCATATATGAAACGAGTCACCAGTCCAGGTTCAATGCACGATACTGGATGCTTGGGGCTGGTGCACTGGGATGACCCAGAGGGATGGTATGGGGAGGGAGGAGGGAGGAAGGTTCAGGATGGGGAACACATGTATACCTGTGGCGGATTCATGTTGATATATGCCAAAACCAATACAATATTGTAAAGTTAAAAAAAAAAAAACCTGCACTCAACATGCCAGCAAATTTGGAAAATTCAGCAGTGGCTACAGGACTGAAAAAGGTCAGTTCTCATTCCAATTCCAAAGAAGGGCAATGCCAAAGAATGTTCAAATTACCTCAAAACTGCACTCATTTCATATGCTAGCCAGGTAATAGTCAAAACTCTTCAAGCTAGGCTTCAGTGATACATGAACCAAGAACTTCCAGACGTACAAGCTCGATTTAGAAAAGGCAGACGAACCAGATATCAAATTCTTGGACCATAGGAAAAAACAAGAGAATTCCAGAAAAACAACTACTTCTGCATCATTGACTATGCTACAGCCTTTGTGTGAATCACGACGAACTGGAAAATTCTGAAAGAGGTGGGAATACCAGACCACTTTACCTGCCTCCTAAGAAACCTGTATGTAGGTCAGGAAGCAGCAGTTAGAATCAGACATGGAACTGGTTCAAAATTGGGAAGGGAGTATGTCAAGGCTCTGTATTGTCACCCTGCTTGTTTAACTTATATTGAAAGTATATCATGCAAGATGCTGGGCTGGATGAAGCACAAGCTGGAATCTAGAATCCTGGGAGAAAGTAATGTCAAATATGCAGATGACACCACCCTAATGGCAGAAAGTGCAGAGGAACTAAAGAACCTCTTGAAGGCTGAAACAGGAGAGTAAAAAAGCTGGTTTAAAACTCAACATTCAAAAAACAAAAATTGTGGCATCTGGTCCCATCACTTCACGGCAAATAGATGGGGAAACAATGGAAACAGCGGCAGACTATTTTTGGGGGCTCCAAAATCACTGCAAATGGTGATTGCAGTCATGAAATTAAAAGACACTTGCTCCTTGGAAGAAAAGCTATGACAAACCTAGACAGTGTATTAAAAAGCAGAGACATCACTTTGCTGACAAAGGTCTGTCTAGTCAAAGCTATGGCTTTTCCAGTAGTCATGTGCAGATGTGAGAGTTAGACCATAAAGAAGGCTGAGTGCCAAGGATTTGATGCTTGCAAACTGTGGTGCTGGAGAAGACTCTTGAGAATCCCTTGGACAAGGAGATCAAAGCAGTTAATCGTAAAGGAAATCAATCCTGAATATTCAGGATTGGAAGGGCTGATGCTGACTGAAGGTCCAGTACTTTGGCCACCTGATGTGAAGAGCCAACTCATTAGAAAAGACTCTGATGCTGGAAAAGATTGAGGGCAGAAGGAGAAGGGGACGACAGAGGATGAGATGGTTGGATGGCATCACTGACTCAATGGGCATGAGTTTGAGCAGACTCGGGGACATAATGGAGGACAGGAAAGCCTGACATGCTGCAGTCCATGGATCACAAAGAGTCAGACACGACTGAGCCCCTGAACAACAGAAAACTCACACTATTAGATGTTTTTGCCTTATTTTAAAATCTTTTATTAGTTACTTATATATGTAAAATTGTGTGTACTTATAAATATTTTTGCATGAAAATAGTTCTACAGTCTGTTTTTAAGTACATATTTATTTTTTGCTCATTCCTCTACAGATTTTCACATATATATTTAACTTATCAAAAATTTGAAGCTAATATCCTTTTTGTTCACGGATAGAATGCATTAATTCTACTAATTGCTGTCCCGTTTATATGTTGTCATTGTTGCATATTTGAGTTATAGGGTTTTTTAAAAGCTTCTTTGAGTTACAGCTTAATAACATCCCCACAAATTATTTCTTCCATCTGAGACTTTCTACCTTACATCACTTACCTTCTGTTTAGAGTATGTTGTTCACTGTTTCTTTTTGTTAGGATTTCCTGGTGTTTATTCCCAGTTTTGTCTTCAGATGTTATTTTATCTTCATTCTCAAAATACTAATTGACAGTTACATTTTCTCAGCTCATTGAACATATCACTCCACTGTCTTCTGTTTTCCATTTTGTTCTCATAGAGTTGTCTTTTTTGCATAATTCTCAGTGCTCCTTTCTTTATCTGTTTTTTTTTCTGTGACTTCTTTGTGATAACTCTAGGTGTGAATTTCTCTTTATTCTGCTTAAGATTCATTTGTTATCTTAAATGTATAGCTTTTCTTTTCCTTGCCAGCAAAAAAATTTTTGCTAGCAAAAACTCTGCTAGCAGAAATTCATTATTTCTCCAGGTATTGCTGTTGCTCCTTTGTTTGATTCTTTGCCTTCAAGAAACCTAGATTTATTTTAGATCACTTCATTCCATCCTTCCTATCCTTTTATCTCTCTTCATATTAGTTTATTGTTTCTCTATGCAGCATTCTAGCTTTTTCAGATTTCTCTTGAAATCTGTTTCTCTCTTTATTTCTGTCTAAGTTACTGTGTTAAATATATTAATTGAAAATTTAAATTTCAGTCATTGTATTTTTGCAGCTAAAAAGTGTTATTAGAGCCTCAAGTCTTTCAGGTATAATTGTTTTCTCTCCTCTGTATTTCTCCTCTGTGTTTTCTCTCCTGTCCTTTATATTTTCATCTTTTTTTTTTCATTAGGCATGTTAAATATGTTTTGTTTCACATTCCATGAGAAATTATTTCAAAATGTGAAGCCTTTATAAGTCTGTATCTGCTCTCTGTTGTTTTGCTGATTCTCAACTCATGGTGTTTGTTGCTGTTACTGAATTTGGAGCTATAAATTATTTACTTGCTTTGTAGTTTTATTTTGGGGAATTCTTTGAGGTAGGTTTGTGATCGAGTTAGGTTTTTCCAATATAGATTTGGGTTTGTTTTCAGCTCTCTTTTGGGTGCTCTCTATAATCTGGAGTTTCATCTTACACCAGCTGAGTAGTATAAATTTTCCCTGAAAATGTACAAGAAGGTTGTCTCATGATAACAAATTCTTTGGTTGATCCTGTCGAGTAAGTAGAGCTTTTCATTTTCATGCCAAAGTATCTTTAGAGTATAATACAAATGTATATAATACAAAAAAAAGAAATATAAGAAACAAAGGCTGCTGAATTGAGTTTGTCTCTTTCTTTGTGTGCCAAAGCTATAAGTGTGTGTTCCATAAGGAAAGGCATTTTGATGAGACAACAAAATATCCTGGACATAATTGTGAAAGAGAAGATTAGGTGCTAGCTTAAACTTTATCTTCATAAAAATCTCATGAAAACTTAAAAAAAAAAAAGCGCCTGGAACTATTAAATGAGTTTAAAATGTTACAGGATACAATATGTCTATCACAATGAACAATTGGAAACTGAAAATTTAAAAATAACATTATTTATAATATCTTCTCCACAAATGAAACAGTATTAAATATATGCAGGATCTATATGCTACCAACTACAAAATATTAACACAAGAAATCAGAAGAAAACATAAATAAATGGATTGACCAACCATATTAATGGAGTGAAAGATTCATCATAGTGAAGATGTTAAATATCCTGGAATTATAGATTGCTATCAAAATCCCAGCAAAATTCTTTGTAGATACAAAGACAGGGAAATTCTAACATTTTATGTGGAAAGCTAAAGGAGCTGGAATATCTAAAACAGTTTTTTAAAAGAGGACTTCCACTACCCAGTTTAGCTAAAGTAATCTAGTACATTAGTGGCAAAAGGTCAGATCCATAGATTAATAGATGAGAATAAAACTAGACCCGCACAGTATGGCCAGTGATTTTTGACAGAGGTGCAGTAGTGACCTCAGTTAGGGAAAGAGTTCTTTGATATGACACCAAAATCATCCATAAAACAATACATGATTAATTAGACTTCATTTAAAAAATTATCTGTGCAAAACACTAATAAAGAGAATGAAAAAAAAATACAATAGACTGGAAAAAACATTTGAAGGTCACATATCCAGCAAAGGGGGATATAGTGTTCAGACTACATAAAGTCATATCAAAACTTAACAATAAGAAAATAACCTACTTTTTTAAAGAGCAAAGATTTGAACTGAAGTATCTTTTTCCTCTATCTTTTTGAGTTCTCAACTGGTACCACTGTAACTAAAGCCAGATTAACAAGAGAAAAGCATACTTATTTATTTAGCATTAGTTTTGTACAATGTAGGTGCCTTCCTAAATAAATGAAGACCTGCAGAAATGACTTGAGTGTTTTTATTCTTGGTTTGGTGAAGAGTGGAAAGTCTTGGAAAGATGTGATAGAACAGTTGTACCAAGTGTAGCAAACTGGGGAAAACCGAGCAAGGCCTCTTTGTTCAGATAGTGTTCTGTGGTCCCTAATCTTTGGAGATAAGGATGTGCCTTTTCTCTCCCTCTAGCTATAAGAAAGGCACTTTTCACACAAGGTGACCTGCTTCAGAGGAAAGTCAAAAAGTTGTTCCTGTGCATTTCGTATCTCAGATTACTTCAGCTTGAAATATTCAGTATGTCAGGGTGCCACTTTTGAGGGCAGCACATCTTGAACACCATGTCAGACACATCACCAAAGATAGCATGCAAGTGGCAAGTAAACACATGAAAAGATGTTCAGCACTTTTGCTCACTAGGGAGATGCAAATTAAAGCCACAGTGAGTACCATTTCACACCTACTTGAATGGGTAAATTTTAAAAATACTGACAAGTCAGTGCTCTCAGTGATGCAGAGGAACTAGAATTCTCAAACATTACTGATGGTTATGCAAATGGTATAGCCAGTTTAGAAAACATTTGGCAGTTTTTTATAAAGTTACACATAATTTTATGTAAGTCTCAGCGATCCTATTTTTAGACATTCCTAGAGAAATGAAAACTTATAGCATAAAATCTCATATGTAAATGAATTGTTGTTCTGTCACTCAGTCGTGTCTGACTCTTTGCAACTCCATGGACTGCAGCTCTCCAGGCTTCCTTGTCCTTACCATCTCCCAGAGTTTGCACAAACTCATGTCCATCAAGTTGATGATGCCATCAACCATCTCATCCTCTGTTGTCCCCTTCTCCTCCTGTCTTCAGTCTTTCCCAGCATCAGGGTCTTTTCCAATGTGTCGGCTCTTCACATCAGATGGCCAAAGTATTGGGGCTTCAACTTCAGCATCAGTCCTTCCATGGGATCTTCAGGGTTCATTTCCTTTAGTGTTGACTGGTTTGATCTCCTTGAAGTTCAAGAGACTCTTAAGAGTCTTCTCCAACACCACAGTTCAAATGAAGAGAGCAGCACTATTCATAACTGTCAAAAACTGGAAACAACTCAAATACATTTCAGAGTCAATGAATTTGCAAACCATTTGGTGGAATTATTATTCAACAATAAAAAGAACACAGCATTGTTATACGCAAATCTCAAAGCAGTGCTGATCTATGATTGTATAACCCACAGTTCAAGGATATGGAGTTCTGCTGTAACAGTGAGTAGTTACTGGATGAGTCCTTTCCAGCCATAGTGTTAGTTTAGATAACTAAGTCTTCAGATAGCATGGAATTACTCAGTTCTTTCATTGCAGGAAAGGACAAAAAAGGAAAAGTAAGCAACTGGGAGCTCTGAACTTTTTATGTGAAATGCTTAAATATATAAAAGTATACATTCTTTGAAAATAGTTTATAACAATATATTAGGTAAGCTCTTTTTCTGTTTTGTGGACCCTGTAACATACATAGAGTCAGGCATGCTTGCTACTGATACAATCTAGGATCTGTGTGAAACGTCTTTACCTACCTGTTGGTCATAGAACTGTTCTGCTGGGTGTTCCGGTAAAAGTTGTACAGCTTTGGCTTTTATGATTAGGCTAAGAAATTATCTTGATTTAAAATTATATATATGCTCTGAGGTAGGGATTGCAACAGATTTCTTTCTGTATAGCTATACTGTTGTTTCAGCCCCATTTATGGACAAATTCCTCTTTACCCATTGTTGCTGTGTCATCTTTGCTGATGATAAATATTTATTTCTGGACTCTTTGTGATGTATTTTTTATTTTTATGCTGGTACAACACTATATTGAATACTATAACTTTATAGTAAATGTCTAAACAAAGTAATACAAATCCTTCATTTAGTTTTTTATTGAGATTGTTTTGGTTATTCTAGGTCTTTCCATTTCTATATAAATTTCAGAATCAGCCTAACATATTTTATTTAAAAAAGAAAACTTTGCAGGGAATATGACTGGGAGACTTGAATCCATAAATTAGTTTGCAGAAAATTGACATCTTAATATTGTCTTCTGTCTCTGAAAATGTTAAGATCTCTTCATTTATTTATTCTTTTATTTTTCGCACCAGTGTTTTAAAGCTCTCAGTGTAAAGATATTGCATGCCTTATGCCAAATGTATTCCTGAGTACTTTGTTTTTTGATCCTGTGATACGTGAACTTTTTAATTTTGTTTCCCAGTTTGCAGTTAGCAAAGAACAACATAATTGATATTTGTCTATTGATTTTGTATACTGAGACCTTCTTCAGTTGTTTTACTGGTCCTAACAGGTTTATTTGTTGATTTCTTGGCACGGTCTAGCTAAATAGTCTTTCGTTTATGGAAGCAGTTCTTTCCTACCAGTTTGTATGCCTTTAATTTTTCTTATAGTTTATTTTCCTGGCAGGACATTTAGTACTGTGTTGAACAGACATTCTTCCTTTTTTCCTAGTATTAGTGAGAACATTCAGTCTTTCCTAATATTCAGTATATACTATGGTGTTAGCTATGAGCTTTTCATAGATTTCTTATCAGGTTGAGTAACTTCTAGTCCTCGTTTTCTAAATATTTTTTGTTGTAAATGGATATCAAACTATACTGGAGGCTTATTTTGCATTTACTTGATTGTATCATATAGTATTTGCCTTTTCCTCAATTAATACGGTGAATTTCATTGATTGATTTTTCAAATATAAGTTTGAAATGTATTCCTGGAACAATTCTTAGCTGATCATGATGTAGTATCTTCTTAAAGATTACTGGATTAAAGATACCTAGGATTTTTGATTTTTTTTTTAAATTTTATTTTATTTTTAAACTTTACATAATTGTATTAGTTTTGCCAAATATCAAAATGAATCTGCCACAGGTATACATGTGTTCCCCATCCTGAACCCTCCTCCCTCTTCCCTCCCTATACCATCCCTCTGGGTCGTCCCAGTGCACTAGCCCTAAGCATCCAGTATCGTGCATCGAACCTGGACACTGATGTATAGAACAGTCTTATGGACTCTGTGGGAGAGGGAGAGGGTGGGAAGATTTGGGAGAATGGCATTGAAACATGTAAAATATCATGTAAGAAACGAGTTGCCAGTCCAGGTTCGATACCTAGGATTTTTATTGAGTTGGACTGTGAAGAAGGCTGAGCGCCAAAGAATTGATGCTTTTGAACTGTGGTGTTAGAGAAGACTCTTGAGAGTCCCTTGGACTGCAAGGAGATCCAACCAGTCCATCCTTAAGGAGATCAGCCCTGGGATTTCTTTGGAAGGAATGATGCTAAAGCTGAAACTCCAGTACTTTGGCCACCTCATGCAAAGAGTTGACTCGTTGAAAAAGACTCTGATGCTGGGAGGGATTGGGGGCAGGAGGAGAAGGGGACGACAGAGGATGAGATGGCTGGATGGCATCACTGACTTGATGGATGTGAGTCTGAGTGAACTCCGGGAGTTGGTGATGGACAGGGAGGCCTGGCGTGCTGCGATTCATGGGGTCGCAAAGAGTCGGACATGACTGAGCGACTGAACTGAACTGAACTGATGGAGTATATTGTTCTGTAATTTTTTAAAATATTTTTTTAAGTTTTGGTGTTGTGGTTATAGAAATCTACTACAGTGGGTAGGGAAATATCCTTCATCCTCTGTGTCCCTAGAAAGTTTGTATAAGATTGATTTTATTTATTCCTTCCATCATTGATGAAATTCACTGGTGAAGCTTTCTAGCCTGAAGTTGTCTTTATTGAAATTAATAAAAAAATTTAATTCCTTTGATATATTAAAAGCTATTTTTATTTTTTAATCTATCTTGTTTTAGTTTTCATCTGTTGTATTTTTAAGGAGTTTCCTATTTATCTGTGTTGTTGCATTTCTCAGCATACATAGTTCATAATATTCTATTACTCTTTTATTTCAGTTCTTTAAAGGTGTTATTCTATTTTCTTTTGACTTATATTGTTTCTGATAAGAAGTAAGTTATGATTCCTATCATTTTTTTACTTGCATGTAATTTTTCTTTTCCTTTCCTTTTTTTCAAGGTAGTTTTACTCTGCTGTGTCTAAGTGTGATTTGCCTTCTTACATGGAGTTCACCGTGTTTCTTGAACCTCATTTGTATTTTTATATTTACATTTCTATTTTTCAATTATTGGAGAAATTTTCAACCATTATTTTTTCAAAAAGATTTTCTTTCACTTTTCTTATCCTGGGACTTCAGTTTACTTGTTTGTGTATCTCCTGATAGTGTTTCATAGTCCACTGAATCTCTGTTAATTTTTTAACTCATTTTTCCTTTCTGAGTTTTAGATGAATGTGTGTTAGTCACTCAGTCATGTCTAACTCTTTGTGATCACATGAACTGTAGCCCACCAGGCTCCTCTGTTCTTGGAATTCTCCAGGCAAGAATACTGGAGTGGGTTGTTATTTAATAGTTATTAATATGTCTTGAAGCTAACTGACTCATTCTTCTGACATTTCTAATTTGTTTTTTAAAGCCCATTCAATGAAATTTTCATTTCAGATACTGAAATTTTCAATTCTAATACATCTGTTTTTTAATTTTTTTATTTTCTCCTCCTTTGCGCAGATTTCCTCATCTGTTTATTCATTATGAACATAGTCGTAACAGCTACTTTAAATCCGTGTCAGATAGCTCTATTGTCTGGGTCATTTTAGGGTCAGACCTGCACTGATTGCCTTTATTGGCCACATTTTAATGTAATTTTGGGTTATCTCCTTCATATTGTGAATGATTCATTGTGGACAGGTTGTATTCTGTTGTATTCCTCTAAAGAGTTTTGAATTTTGTTTCGTTTTGCCTAAATTAAGACTCCAAACTCTCTTTTTCACATTGGACAGTAGGTGAAATCTTTGC
Organism: Bos taurus; assembly: GCF_002263795.3. Classification (NCBI taxonomy): domain Eukaryota; kingdom Metazoa; phylum Chordata; class Mammalia; order Artiodactyla; family Bovidae; genus Bos; species Bos taurus. The sequence continues at coordinate 20,149,951 of NC_037351.1, read as the reverse complement.
TTAGTTTGTCTAGTCCTCACTAGGCTGCTTAGATACTATATGTGTAGTTTAGTTGTCAGCCCAGAGATTTAAGCATAGTTTAATACATAGAATTTGTATACTTCCTTTCTCCTTCCTAGAATATTCCTCCTCAGTTTCCAGCTGCCATTGTCATCCTTAATTCTGTTGTCTAACTTAACAGCAGCTAAGACTGTTTCTTCAAATCTAGCCTTTTTGCTGAGCATCTACTGGAACTTACACTCTGATGTGAAAGTGAAGTTGCTCAGTTGTGTCCGATTCTTTGCGACCCCATGGACTGTAGCCTACCAGGTTCCACCGTCCATGTGATTTTCCAGGCAAGAATACTGGAGTGGGTTGCCATTTCCTTCTCCAGGATATCTTCCCGATCCAGGGATTGAACCTGGGTCTCCCACATTGTAGGCAGATGCTTTACCGTCTGAACCACCGAAGTCCCTTTGAAGTGAAAGTGCTCAGTTGTATCCGACTCTTTGCGACCCCGTGGACTGTAGCCCACCAGGCTCCTCTGTCCATGGGATTCTCCGGGCAAGAATACTGGAGTGGGTTGCCATTTCCTTCTCCAGGGGATCTTCCTGACCCAGGGATCGAACCCAGGTCTCCCGCATTGCAGGCAGATGCTTTAACCTCTGAGCCACCAGGGAAGCCCCTACACTCTGATAAAAAGCCTTAAAAACAGCAAACTCACCCATTATTCTCATTCGCTTTTTCCAGATGGCAGTTATCTTCCAGTTTTCCTTCTGGTTAACCTCTAGTGCCTTGAAATAGTTGTTTTTATATGTATATGTATATACATATATGTATATAGTATATATATATAGTATCTTGACATCTAAGATAGTTGTTATATATATATATGTGTGTGTGTGTGTGTGTGTGTGTGTGTGTGTGTAGTATCTTGACATCTGGAACTTTAAACTGTTATCTGTAGGAGGGTTGGTTCATATCAAACTACTTCAGCATTATAGGAAATGGGATTTTCTTTTATTTAGACTTATATAACATTTATAGTGATACCTTTTATTCCTTATGTTGGTAATTAATGTTTTTTAATTTTCCTACTAGTCTTGGAAAGATCTTATCAATTTAAATAATGTTCAGAAAGCCAACAATTGGCATTCTTAATTTTTCTTAATGTCTGTTTTCTATTTTCTTGATTTATGTTCTTATATTTATTCTTTCCCTCCACTGACTTTGAGCTTAATTTTTTAATCATTTTCTAGCACCTTAAGGTAGAAACTGAGATCATTGTTTTTAAACCTTCCTTCATTTTTAGCATAAGCATTTAAATACACTGATATCTATCTAAGCTCTGATTTAGCTGCATTCCACAAATTGTGAAATTCTGTATTTGCATTGTCATTTGGTTTGAAATATTCTTGTGTTTTTAAAAATTTCTTTTTTTTTTGACATGTGAGTTATTTAAAAGTATATTGTTACTGTTTTCTAATTTAATTTCTTTTTGCTGTACATGATTTTACCCTTTAAAATGTAATGAGACTTACATGGGCATACCTCATTTTACTACACTTTGCTTTATTGCACTTCACAAATACTGCATTTTTTTTTAACAAATTGAAGTTTTGTGGTAAGTCTGCATTGAGCAAGTCCGTCAGTGCTGCTTTTCCAACATCATTTGCTCATTTAATCTCTCTGTGTCACATTTGATAATTCTCATAATATTTCAACCTTTTTTTTATTATTGTCATATTTGTTATGGTGACCTGTGATCTTTGATGCTACTACTATGACTTGTTGGAGGCTCAGATGATGGTCAACATTTTTTCGCAACTAAGTATGCTTTAATTAGTGTAGTTAACATTGTTTTTTTAAGATATAATGCTCTTGCACACTTAATAGGCTACAGTGTAGTGTCAACATAACTTTCATATGAACCAGGAAACTAAAAAGTTTGTTTGGCTTGCTTTATTGCATTAATCTGTTTTATTGTGGTGGTCTGGAACCAAACTCCCAGTATCTCTGAGGTGTGCCTGTATTACAGTCCAGTATGTGGTGTACATTGGAGAACATTCTGTGCATTTGTAAGAATGTATATTTTACAGTTGTTGGAGTAATGTTTTGTAAATTTAATTGTCAGTTGGATCAAGGTGCTTGATGGTATCATTTGAAGCAGTGTTACTTGGTATATATACCTTTATATTGTTATATGTGTATGCTGTTTTTCTCCTCTTATTATGAAAATTTCTGTATCGGTGATACTTCCCTTGAGAGCTGTTTTATTTGATATTGATGTGGTCACTACTCTTTTAAACTTACTGTTCGCGTAACATATCTTATGTTCATTCTATCTGTTACTTTTATTTCTGGTGCATCTCTTGTATGCACATATAGTTGGGTATTCTTTTATTCAGTCTGACAATCTCTGTATTTTAATCATGTGTGCTTAGTCTATTATATTGGTTTAGTTAATGGTAAGGTTGAATTTAGGTCTTCCACTGTACTATTTGTTTATTCTTTGTTATAGTTGTGTTTTGACTCTGAAGCAGCTTTCTTGCCTTATTTTGAGTTAGTTGAATATTCAGCATGTTATATTGATTCCTCTATTGGCATTTTAGCTTTATCACTTTACATTATTAAGTTACTCTAAGAATTACAATATGAACTTTAAATTATCAAAATCTGCATAGAAGTCAGTATTGTTCTATATCTTGTTAAAGGAACCTTGCAAAAGTAGAATAACATTTACACTGTACCTTGTGAACCTTAATTTGTTTTAGTTTTTGATATCACAAAAAGTTTTAGCCTTTGTTCAGACACTAAAACAAGTTATTTGGAAGCAGGTGGTGTTTTTCAGTCTTGCTTTGAAGTTTCATTCTAGTATGTGTATATCAGTCTTTACTATAGGGTTAAGTTAGACCCAGTATTAAGGTGTGACCTCTCTGAGGACCCTGTCAAATACCTTTTGTATTACATAGTTTCTGTACTCTGGCTGATGGGAATGCTGCCTGTTTTCATCCCTGTATGGTTTATATGTGGTTCTCTGTTAAGACTCAGTTGTGTCCGACTCTTTGTGACCCCAAGGACTGTAGCCTACCAGGCTCCTCTGTCCATGGGATTTTCCAGACAAGAATACTGGAGCGGGTTACCATTTCCTTCTCCACTGTTAAGACTTAGTAGATTGCTTTTTCATTGATTCAGATGTAGTAAGCTGGCCTGTGAATGCCCTTCTGAAATGATTACATCTAAAATATTTATATTTGGACCTGTTGAGGTAATATTTCTTCCTTTTATGCATGCCTTTGTAAAAGGGAAAAGTTTCTTTTTAGCTCAGTAGAAGTCTAAACAAGTTAGATTGTTACATGTTTAATGGTGATCCCAAGTGTTGAGTTAATGAGCATAAGACTATACTCAGGTTTCATCCTTTAAGTCAGTCAGGTTGGAAATGTATTTCTCACAATAGATTATTTCCGAGACAATCTACACATTGCTCTGAAAGGAGTCTTGTTTCCTTTTGGTTTGGTCATCATAATTCTAGTCTTAATGTTTGCATGTATTGTAATATATAGATATATGTTAATGTGTTTACAGATTGACTGTTGGACACTTTTCTTGCCCCCTTGTTCATTCTTGTATACGTAAATTATTTTGAAAGCATATCCTATTGTCATGCCTACCCCTACATACCTCATGAGGTAAAACTCATCTGATATTTTTGCACTCTTCTTTGACCTCTTTCTTTTTGTTTCCTGTTAGAGATTTTTTACTGTTTAAGTGCTATTTAGTGAAAATACTTTTGTTATCTTGGTTTAAAGTGTATGTGTAGCATTTAGATATAGAACTTTGTTACAGTGAAAGAAACTGTATTAAGTCTTGGAATACCATCCTTAACCTTTTTTTTTAGTAGAGTTAGTGCTTCCTCTATGTCAAAGAGTAATGTAGAAATTTACAGCTGAGTTTTTTTTTTCCCCCTCTTACCTTACTTTTCATTTCTAAACACTCAAGAGCCAGAGAAGAAATTCATATGGAAATTAGAAAGTATTTTGAACTTAATGAAAATAAAAATATAGTGTATTAAAATCACTTGGATACAGTTAAAGCAATACTTAGAGGGGAATTTTTAGCACTGAACACCTACTTTAGCAAAGAAGAAAAGTCTCAAGTCAGTAACCTCAGCCTTCACCTTAAAGTAGAAAAAAGAAAAACAAATGAAATGAGAACTTTTCTGGAGAAATAATATAGTAGAGATCAAGAAGGAAATCAATGAAACAGAAAACCAATAGATAAAAATTAGTGAAGCCAACATGGTTCTTTGAGAAGGAAATGAAATTGGTAAAACTTTACTCATACCGTTGATCAGGCAAAAAAGAGAAGACATTACAAAATCTCTAATGAGATAGGTCTCATTTCTACAGATTCTACAGATATTAAAGGAATAGTAAGAGATCACTATGAACAACTTTATGAGTATTTGACATCTTACAAGAAAAATCTCAAGGAGACAACGTAAACTTATGCCTAAAGCAACTAGAGAAAGAAGAACAGACAAAACCCAAATCTAGTAGAAGGGAAGGAATCATAAAGATATAAATGAAATAGAAATGAAGAAAATAGTAGCAAACATTAAAAGCTGATTCTTTGAAGAAATAAATAAAATTGGTAAACCTTTAGCCAGACTCATCAAGAAAAAAGGGAAAAGAGCGAAATCAATAAAGTTAGAATGAAAAATAAGTTGCAGCCAACACCACAGAAATACAAAGGACCCCAAGAGACTACTACAAGCAATTATGTTATTCAGTCACTGAGTTGTATCTGACCCTTTGTGATCTCATGGACTGCAACAGGCCAGGCTCCCCTATCCTTCACTCTCTAATGAGGTTTGCTCAGATTCATGTCCATAGAGTCAATGATACCATCTAACCATCTCATCCTCTGCTGCCCCTTCTACTTTTGCCTTCAATCTTCCCAGCATCAGGGTCTTTTCCAATGAGTGAGCTTGCCACATCAGGTGGCCAAAGTATTGGAGCTTCAGCTTCAGTATCAGTCCTTCCAATGAATATTCAGGGTTGATTCCCTATAAGATTGACTGGTTCGGTCTCCTTGCTATCCAAGGGACTCTCAAGAGCCTTCCCCAGCACCACAATTTGAAAGCATCAGTTCTTCAGCACTCAGCCTTCTTTATGGTCCAACTCTCACATCTGGACATGATTACTGGAAAAACCATAGCTTTGATTATGGGAAAAACAGACGTTTGTTGGAAAAATGTCTCTGCTTTTTAACATGCTGTTTAGGTTTGTCATACCTTTCCTTCCAAGGAGCTAATGTCTTTTAATTTCATGGCTGCAGTCACTGTCCACAGTGATTTTGGAGGCCAAGAAAATAAAATCTGTCACTGCTTCCACTTTTCCCCCATTCTGTTTGCCATGGTGTGGTGGGACTGGATGCCATGATTTTAGTTTTTTGAATGTTAAGTTTTAAGCCAGCTTATTCACTCTCCTCTTTCACCTTCACTGAGGGGTACTTTAGTTCCTCTTCACTTTCTGACATTAGAGTGGTATCATCTGCATATCTGGGGCTTCCCAGGTGGTGCTAGAGGTAAAAAACCTGTCTGCCAATGTAGATAGATACAAGAGATGCAGGTTCAATCCCTGGGTTGGGAAGGTCACCTGAAGGAGGGCACAACAACCCACTCTAGTATTCTTGCCTGGAGATTCCCAGGGACAGAGAAGCCTGGTGGGCTATAGTCCATAGGGTCATAAAGAGTCAGAGAAGACTGGAGAGACTTAGCATGCATGCATATATCTTCATACCTGAGGTTGTTGATATTCCTTTTGGCAATCTTGATTCCAGCTTGTGATTTACCAGCACGGCATTTCTCATGATGCACTCTGCATATAAGTTAAATAAGCAGCGTGACAATATAAGCCTTGTTGTACTCCTTTCCCTATTTTGAACCAGTTTGTTGTTCCATGTCTGGTTCTAGCTGTTACTTCTAAAATGGATAGCCTAGAAAGTGAAGTGAAAGCGAAAGTTGCTCAGTCATGTCCTACCCTTTGTGACTGATGGACTATACAGTCCATGGAATTCTCCAGGCCAGAATACTGAAGTAGGTAGCCTTTCCCTTTTCCAGGGGATATTCCCAACCTAGGGAACGAACCCAGGTCTCTCGTGAAATGGATAAATTCTTAAAATGGTACAGTCTCCCAAGACTGAACCAGGAAGAAATAGAAAATACGAGCAAACCAGTTGCAGGTACTGAAATTGAATCATAATTTAAACACTCCCAACAAACAAAAGTCCAGGACCAGCTGACTTCACAGGTAGGAATTCCACCAAGGTCTATATCTATAATATTTTTAGAAATGAACTTGTACTTTAAAGAGTTTTAACGTCTTGAAGTCTTACTAGTTCAATCAGACAAGAAAAGAAAAGAAAATGTATACATATTAGGAAAGAAGAAATAAAAAGCTGTCTTTGTTCAAAGATGACATGAATGTCCCTGTAGAAATTTCTGAAGACTCTACCCCCAGATTCCTGTAATCTAATTATAACAAGGTTATACGATACAAGGTTACTATGTGAAAGCCCATTGCTTTCTATATACCAACAATGAGCAATTGAATTAGCAATTAAAATCATTTTAAAAAGCAAGAGAATTCCAGAAAAAAAATCTGCTTCATGTACGCTAAAGCCTTTGATCGTGTGGATCACAACAATCTGTGGAAAATTCTTAAAGAGATGGGAATACCAGACCACCTTACCTATCTCCTGAGAAATCTGTATGCAAATCAAGATATAACAGTTAGAATCAGGCATGGTACAACAGACTGGTTCCAAACTGGGGAAGGAGTATATCAAGACTGTATATTTTCACCCTGTTTATTTAACTTCTATGTCGAGTCAGGTCAGTTCAGTCGCTCATTCTGACTCTTTGTGACCCCATGGACTGCAGCGTGCCAGGCTTCCCTGTCCATCACAAATTCCTGGAGCTTGCTCAAACTCATGTCCATTGAGTTGGTTGCCATCCAACTATCTCCTCCTCTGCTGTCTCCTTCTCCTCCTGCCTTCAATCTTTCCCTGCATCAGGGTCTTTTCTAGGGAGTTAGTTCTTCACATCAGGTGGCCAAAGTATTGGAGTTTCAGCTTCAGTATCTGTCCTTCCAGTGAATATTCAGGACTGATTTCCTTTTGACTGGTTTGATCTCCTTACAGTCCAATGGATTCTCAAGAGTCTTCTCCAAAACCACAGTTCAAAAGCATCAATTCACTGGCACTCAGCTTTCTTTATAGTCCAACTCTCACATCCATACCTGACTACTGGAAAAGCCATAGCTTTGACTAGACGGACCTTTGTTGATGCAGAGTACATCATGGAAAATGCCAGGTTGGATGAAGCGCAAGCCAGAATCAAGATTGCTGGGAGAAATATCAATAACCTCAGATATGCAAATGATACCACCCTTATGGCAGAAAGCGAAGAGGAACTAAAGAGCCTCTTGATGAAGGTGAAAGAGGAGAGTGACAAAGCTGGCTTAAAACTCATCGTTCAGAAACGTGAAGATCCTGGCATCGAGTCCCTATCACTTCATGGCACATAGATGGGGAAACAGTGGAAACAGTGAGAGACTTTATTTTCTTGAACTCTAAAATCACTTCAGATGATGACTGCAGCCATGAAATTAAAAGATAATTGATCCTGGAAGACAAGCTGTAACAAACCAAGACAGCATATTAAAAAGCAGAGACATTATTTTGCCAGCAAAGATCCAACTAGTCAAAGCTATGGTTTTTCCAGTAGTCATGTGTGGATATGAGACCATAAAAAAGGTTGAGTGCCGAAGAATTGATGCTTTTGAACTGTGCTGTTGGAGAAGACTCTTGATAGTCCCTTGGACTGCAAGGAGATCAAACCAGTCAATTGTAAAGGAAATCAGTCCTGAATGTTCATTGGAAGGACTGATGCTGAAGCTGAAACTCTCATACTTTGGCCACCTGATGCGAAGAACTCACTCATTAGAAACAAGCCTGATTCTGGGAAAGATTGAAGGCAGGAGAAGAAGGGGATGACAGAGGACAAGATGGTTGGACTGATTTCCTTTAGGATGTCATTTCCGAAATGATATCATTTCCGATTCAGTGGACATGAGTTTGAGCATGCTCCGGGAGATGCTGAAGGACAGGGAAGCCTGGCATGCTGCAGTTCATGGAGTCTCAGAGTTGGAAATGACTAAGCGACTGAACAACAACAGTAACAATAATCAGTATGTTCATGGCTAAAGAAAAAGAGAAATAGAAAATTCATTCCTAGGTATAAGTCTAACAAAATACATACAAGATCTAAATGAAGAAAACAGTGAAATTCTGATGAGCACAAGCAAAGGAGAACTAAAAAACAGAGGTTCTGTGTTCAGCTATGAAGACAATATTTTGGAGAAATTGGTTCTCCCCAGTTTGGTCTATCGGAGAAGGCAATGGCACCCCACTCCAGTACTTTTGCCTGGAAAATCCCATGGACGGAGGAGCCTGGTAGGCTGCAGTCCATGGGGTCGCTAGAGTAGGACACGACTGAGCAACTTCACTTTCACTTTTCACTTTCATACATTGGAGAAGGAAATGGCAACCCACTCTGGTGTTCTTGCCTGGAGAATCCCAGGGACGGGGAAGCCTGGTGGGCTGCCATCTATGGGGTCGCACAGAGTCGGACACGACTGAAGCAACTTAGCAGCAATAGCAGCAGTTTGGTCTATAGAGTCAATGCAATCTCACTTAAAACCCAAGCATGTTATTTTATGTGTGTTTACAAACTGATTCTAAGGTTTATGCAAGGTAAAAGACCCAGAAGAGCAAACATATTATTGAAGAAGAATAAGTTGTAAGACTGATGCTATCCAAATTCAAGACTTACTAACTATAAAATTATTGTAATGAAGAGAGTGTAGCATTGGCAATAGACAAATAGATCAGCAAAACTAATTAGAATGCCTAGAAATAGATCCACACAAATATGGTGAGCTGATGTTTGACAAAGGAACAAAGACAGTTCAGTGGAGAAAAGATAGTCTTTGCAATAAATGGTACTGAAACTACTGGACAGCCACATGCAAAGAAATGAATCTAGACACAAACTTTTTATCTTTCATAAAAATAATGCGTCATACACCTAAATATAAAATGCAAAACAGCAAAACTTCTAGAAGATAGGAGAAAATCTATGTAATCTTTGATTGCATGACAAGTTTTAAGATATAACATCAAAAGCACCATTCATTAAAGGAAAATTATTAAGTGGGACTTTATTAAAATTAAAAACTTCTCTGTAAAAGACGTTGTTAAAGAGAATGAAAGGATCTGATAAAGGACTTAAACCCAGAATGTATAAAGAAATCTTAAAACTCAACAGTAAGAAAACTGAGATCATGGCATCCGGTCCCATCACTTCATGGCAAATAGATGGGGAAACAGTGGAAACAGTGGCTGACTTTATTTTTCGGGGCTCCAAAATCACTGCAGATGGTGATTGCAGCCATGAAATTAAAACATTCTTACTACTTGGAAGGAAAGTTATGACCAACCTAGACAGCATATTAAAAAGCAGAGACATTACTTTATCCACAAAGGTCCATCTAGTCAAGGCTATGGTTTTTCCAGTGGTCATGTATGGATGTGAGAGTTGGACTATAAAGAAAGCTGAGCACAGAATTGATGCTTTTGAACTGTGGTATTGGAGAAGACTCTTGAGAGTCCCTTGGACTGCAAGGAGATCCAACCAGTCCATCTTAAAGGAGATCAGCCCTGGGTGTTTATTGGAAGGTCTGATGTTGAAGCTGAAACTCCAATACTTTGGCCACCTGATGCGAAGAGCTAACTCATTTGAAAAGACTCTGATGCTGGGAAAGATTGAAGGCAGGAGGAGAAGGGGACGACAGAGGGTAAGATGATAGGATGGCATCACCGACTCAATGGACATGAATATGGGTAAACTCTGGGAGTTGGTGATGGACAGGGAGGCCTGGTGTGCTGCGGTTCATGGGGTCACAAAGAGTTGGACATGACTGAGTGACTGAACTGAACTGAAGAAAACTAAGGACTCAAGTTTAAATATTGGCAAAAGATATGAAGCAGCACCTCACCAAAGAAGATACAGTGTTGGTAAATAAGCATATATGGAAAGATGCTCAATATTTTATGTCATTAGGTAATTGCAAGTGTAAACATAAACAAATACTATTACACACCTATTAAAATGGCTAAAATCTAAAACACTGATAGTAGCAAGTGCCAACGAGGATGTGGAGCAACAAGAACTGTTGCTGGTAGGAATGCAACGTGGTACAGCCTCTCTGGAATATAGTTTGGCAGTTTCTTAGAAAGCTAAGCCTAGTGTTAAAATGTGGTTCAACAATCATATCCTTGCTATTTACTTGAAGCCTGTATCCACACAGAAACCAACTGCCAACATTTGAAAGCAACCAAAAGTTGTTCAGTGGGCAGATAGATAAACAGATTGTGGCATATTCATGCAGTGGAATATCATTCCTTGAGAAAAGAAATGTGCTATCAGGCCTTAAAAAGACATGAAAAACTTTACATACATATTGCCCAGTGATAGAAATCAATCTGAAAAGTTGATTTCTGGAAAATACACAACTGTAGAGACAGTAAAAATATCAATAATTGCCAGGGACTTGGCTTTGAGAAGGAGGCAAGGATGAGTAGATGGAGCATAGTGGATTTTTAGGGCAGTGAAACTCTTCTGTATGATGATATGATTGTGATGGTGGATACATGACATTATGCATTTGTTAAGTCCCATAGAACTGTACAACACGGAGAGTGAACTCTAAACTATTAATCTTAGCTAGAAATAACGTGTTAAGATTTGTTCATAGATGTAGCAATGTACCACACTAATGCAACCTGTTCAGTTCAGTTCAGTCGCTCAGTTACTATATTAATAGGGGAAACTCAAAAGGGGGGCTCTGTAGAAGATCTCTCTGAACTTTCTGCTCAATTTTTCTATAAACTTTAAAATTTCTCTAAAAGATAAAGTCTATTAACTAAGGGAGAAAAAACTTCCCATAAAGAAAATTTCAAGCCCAAATGGCTTCACTGGTGAACGATGCTAAGTATGTAAGGAAAAAATACTGCTAATGTCTGCTGACGGCCCCCAGTATCACACTGTGTTGCGTGTCCCCAAGATCACCTCCAGGTTTAGTGATTTACTAGATGGATCCACAGGACCAGAAGTCATACTCATACCTACATTTTTTTAAAAACAGCAAACTATGCAAAAGCAGTATGTATAAGTATTATCTGCCAGGGAATCTTGCTTGATTCTAATAATCTAGGGTTTTTGCAGGGATCACTGTAGTTACTGAAAGTAAGTATTTACTATAAACCACATTGTTTGCACAAACTGTCTAGACAAATCAAATTGGTACAGTGCAGTCAAGGCTTCAAATGTGCAAAACAACTTTTTTAGAACATTCCAAGAGTTCAGTTCTCAAGAGCCAGTCACAAAATCAGACATTTCTGGAAGTGTACAAGATTTGAGCAAATAAAGCCTCACATGTTTCTACACAAGCTTTTTCTAGAAGCTCCCAAATTATTACTTACATTATCCTGATAGGAAAGCCTGATGAAGATACTACAAGAAAAGTAAATTGCAAGCCAGTATTCCTTGTTATTAACATAGATGCAGTAATTCTCAACAGAATATTTGCAGATCAAATTGAACAATATAGAATATATGTAATTATCATGACCAATTTTTTTCTAGAATGCAAGATTTATTTAAGATTCTAAAATCAGTCAGTGTAATTCACCATATTAACCAAAACAAACAACTATATGATTATCTCATTATCAGATCATATAATATGATATATCATATAATATCTCATTATCATATCATATAATATGATTATATGATTATCTCAATAGATAGAGAAAAAATATGACAATATTCAACATCCCTGTCCTATAAATGCCTCTGCCAACTATAAACAGAATTTCTTTAACCTCTTCTAGGGTATTAATGAAAAATTAGCACTCGTACTTAAGTGGGAAGGCCTTATAGTTTTCCACTTAAGATTAGAAACAAGCCTGGAAGTTGGAAGTAGAACTCCTGACCATCATTTTAAGTTAATTTATGATTCTTTACTTTCACATTTGTATGGAACTTTCACAGTTCAGTGCAACAAATACATTTTTGAGGGTGGGACACTATTATATCATCCATACTTTTTTTTTTCTCCTGGTATTTTGTTATCATTTGTTGTATTTAATTTATATTTGTATAAGCATTGTGAATAATGGGATAAGACAGAATAAAAGTAATGTATTAGAAACTTTTGAGTAATTTTGGTTTTGCTCTGTGAAACTCACTGAAAGATATTAATGTTTTTTTGGTTTAAAACTCTTCTGAGTATATATAACCAAATTTTTTAAGTGGTCATGTCATGATTCTTAAGTTTAGTTTGATTTAAGAGGAGAAGTGGTGCAAGATTAAAATAATGATAGGTGGCTGTAGTGCTTTGAGTAAAAGTGAACAATGTTTAACATTTATGGTACTTGGTTTCAGAATGTTTAAAACATTTTTTTTTACCTGTAGGTATTGGTCCCCTAAAGAGACAGGGACCCAGGAGATGGCTCAGGTATTTTGGGATAAGTTAAATACGTTTTGAATGTGTTCAGTTTGACTTGCATGTAGGTCTTTTGGAATATGTCCATTTACCAAAATAGTAAATGGGAATTTGCCTATAAGACTCAGGTGAAAAGTCAGAGTTGTATATATATATGCTTGTGTGCGTGTTAGGTCGCTTCAGTGATGTCTGACTCTGCAACCCTATGGACTGTAGCCCACCAGGCTCCTCTGTGCATGGTATTCTCCAGACAAGAATCCTGGAGTGGGTTGCTATGCCCTTCTCCAGGGGATCTTCCCGACCCAGGGATCAAACCCGAGTCTCTTATGTCTCCTGCATTGCAGACAGCTTCTTTACCCTCTGAGCCATCAGGGAAGCCTTCATAACACATACACATACATACACACAGCGGTGCTAGTGGTAAAGAAGCCTCCTGTCAATGCAGGAGGCCCAGGTTCAACAAAGATACTACAAGAAAAGTGAATTGCGAGCCAGTATCCCTTGTTTTTAGTCCCTCTGGTGGGACTTCAGAGAGCAGAGAAGAGGCTCACTAGGGATTAATGAAGACTTACCAGAGGAATTGACTCTTGACCTGAATCTTAAAGCAAAAAAGACTTTATCTAGTAGAGAAGGCAAAGGAGAGAATGTCAGACAAAAGGAAAAGCATGTGAAAAAGCATCGAGATGTAAACAAATGTAGCATTGTTCAGAGACTAGTATTGGTGGACACTTGCAGTATAGCACTTGTTAATCAGCTTGCAGTTGTTTATCCTAGTGAACAGTGTTCGATCCCTGGGTCGGGAAGATCCCCTGGAGAAGGAAATGGCAACCCACTCCAGTATTCTTGCCTGGAAAATCACATGGACGGAGGAGCCTGGTTGGCTACTGTCCATGGGGTCGCAAAGAGTCGGACACAACTGAGTGACTTCACTATCTTCTTCTGTTCCTCAGTGCCTTGCACAGCATTTAACACATAACAGATGCTGAATAAATATTTCTTGAAAGAATGACCATAATATGCACAATATGATAAATTGTACTTCTTTTGGGGAAAGGGGTTATAAGAGTTGATGAGACAAAGAAGACTTAGTATAAAAAAAGTCATTGCATTGAGACTTGAAAGATGAATAGAAAATTACCATTCCAGGAATTAAGGGCTAAAGAAAGATAAAGGAATATTCTGGACAGAGGGACATATCCCAAGATACAGAGATACAGAGAACATAAAGAGTCGCCGTCTATAAAATGGAAGCCACTAGCTACATGTGACAATGCAAATTTAAATTAATTATAATTGAATAAAATAAAAAACTCAGTACATTAGTCGCCATGTTGTGTTTTAAATTGCCAGTTACCCACATGTGACCGGTAGTGTATAGGATGACTATAGAGCATACACATCATCACAGAAAGTTCTGTTGAATAGGACTGTCATTATGTGTTTAAGAAACTTCACGAGTTTGATTTACTGAAAGTATGGGTTGCATCAGTGAAATGGAAGTTGTAAAGCAAAGTGGAAGGAAATGATGCTGGAAGGATAACCTTGATTCAGATCACTGAGGGTCTTGAGTTGCAAAGGCCTTTGGACTTACCCTGTGGGATGTCAGCTTGGGGGCAGGAGGGTGCTCTCAGTGTTTGGTTTTGATAATTGAGGGTAGGGCCTGGTAAATTGATCTGCTTGGTGTTGTGAAAGAATCTTTTCAGCAGCAAGACAAAAGATAAATTAAAGGGTGAAATTAGTGTTCAGAAGCTTACTGTGTAGTAGAGCAGGAGTTCAGGTGGGAGAGATGCTAAAATCTGAGCTACATCAGAGGTGATGAGGATAGAAAGAAGCAGACTGACTTGATAGCTATTTAGAGGTAGAGTAGGGACGATGATTTGTTGCAGAGCCAATAGAATCTGAGTGACTCTGATTTCTGGATAGGGCATGTAGATAGAGGGATAGGAGATATATGAGAAAAAGCAAGTTTTAAAAACATAGATTATGACTTTAATTTTTGCCACATTAACTTTGAATATAAGTTCAATCTAATTAAAATAAGAGTCTTGAGTTGGGAATATAATTTAGGACCAGACATGTGCTTCTGGGAGTCAGAATATAATTGAAACTTAGACTTTGGGTGAGATTGCCCAGGAAGAACATATAACATGAAAAAAAGCCATAGTCAGATCCTAACTTTTATTAGCTGTAAAAAGATAGGACCTTAGAATGAGAATGAGAAGGAATAGCTAGAGACAAAGGAATAGTGTTAATAGTGTGTCAGAAGAAGCTGAAGGAAGATAGCATTTCAAAAGAATTAATTGTACAGAGAAGTCATGTAGGAGAACCATAAAATATATATTGAATTTGTTGAAGGAGAAATACATGTGGCGTTTCCTAGGCATTTTCATATTCATTCATGTATTATTAGAAATTACAATACACTGAACTACCATGTGAATTCAGATCTTCATTTGAGGTGACTTTGTGAAGGTCTTACTCCTTTGTGAAGGAGTAACAAAATAGTTATGGTAACTTCAGCCACGTAATAAGTTCCCCTTACTTCATCTGTAAGATGATAATACACTATGGTGTTTTTACTATTATGAAAGTCAAGTGAGGGAATAAGAGAAAAAGTATCTTATAAACTCTAAAGTTAACGTTTTTTTTAAAAGTTTGCAGATTTGTGGTTACTTTTAGGTGAAGCCTAAAGAAGGAAATGGCAACCCACTCCAGTAATCTTGCCTGGAAAATCCCATGGACCGCAGAGCCTGGTAGGCTACCGTCCATGGGGTCGCAAAGAGTCAGACAGGACTGAGCGACTTCACTTTCACTTTCACTTTAGGTGAAGCCTATGTTTAATTGAAGGTTAAGAAGATGGGAGGGAAGATTTTAGGTGAAGCCAAAAGACATATGATGGTAGAATGTTAGAAATTCTAAGACCAATTAGAACCGTATGAACAGTGGAGTTATGAGCCAGGAAAGAGTAGGCCTAGGCTGAGCAAGAAAAAGAAACAGAATATTTGTGATTAGCAGACCGTTTGATTGAATACCTTTTTCCTGGGCAAATCTAGACACTAAAAAAGTTTGAGGCCGTTTCTGTACTGTACAAACAGATCACACTTCCTTAGATATGTTTATACTTGTTACAGTAGTTACAATTTAGCCTGCTTGAAAAAAAATTGACTCTTAACACATTTCTTACAAATGATTTCTTTGAAATAGTTGTGAAGGTTATCTAGTTTTCCTTCTCCTTCTGTTTCTTCATCCCTTTGATTTCTTCTCCTTTTAATAGTTTTTTGAACGCCTTTTCTCTTGTTGTTTTAGTTGTTCTCTGAAACCCCCATCTTTTGTAGCTTTTGAGTACAGGTCTTCTGGGTGTGGAGTTTCCTAGGCACTTTCACATTCATTTTACCATGAGGTGAGCTCCTTGTTCCAAGATGTTCTGTTTTGTGGGGTCTAACTGATTGGATGGAAGGATAGATTATCTGAGAAATTATTTATAATCTGATCAAGAATAATTGAAATTCTTATTTTAGCATGTCTGGTTATCATGACTTCTTTGGCCTCTAGAGGTGTAAATTCTGGCAGATCTAGTAGACAACAGCACGCAGTGTCTTTGCGTTGTTATAAAGAGGAACACCAGTTTCACGCGCTTCCTTTTCTTCTTTCCACCCTGCTCACCTTCCACCCTGAAGGAGAAGAGAGGAGGGGGGACAGACGGAAGAAGGCAGATGGATGCACTGTGGTTGCACAGTGATGAACATACCAAGTCCTGTTCTGTATTCCTTCATTCAGCGCATTCCTTGGATGACCTTTGCTTCTATCTTACCGTTAATGTTATACATAACGGGCAAAATTGTTTCTCAGCTGTGACACTTTAAATTTGTTTCTTTTCTTTTCACTGAAAACTGGACTAGGAACTTGTTCCTTGGCTTTAAGAGAGTGAAATCTCAGCTAAAAACATGTACTTTGTCTAATCATTTTACCCTGTATTAAATAATAATTTAAATATAAATTCACCAAATGGGGGAGAAGACACAATGCTTTCTTATAGAAGAATTTCAAATAATAAATGTAGCTACTCCTTCTTTCAAAAGGTGGACCTTAATTTCCATCCTCTGCTCCTAAGATACTCTCACTTTTTTGCATTTCAGAGAATAGGGAATGAAAGGGAAAAGTAACCTCACAATGAAGAAACCCAGCAAACACTACCTTAACCGAGCGGTGGAGGCTCACATCACCAGTCTTGTGGCTCTCAGATAGCCCTGCTGGGATGCAGTGAGAATGGCACTTGCTGCCTCTGTGCTATGTTTTTCCAGAATCCATCATCCCACTCCAGCAATGAGAAAAGCGTTCAACAAGCCCAAACTGGAAACTGGTCATTGTTCCTCAAAATATTCAAAGTCACGGAAAACAAGGGAACTGTCACAAACTACAGAAAATTCAGGAGATGTGGTAACTCAATGTATCCTGAACAGGACTATGGAATAGAAAAAGGACATGAATGGAAAAATTAGTGAAATTTGATTAAACTCAGGAGTTTAGTTAATAGTAATGTAACAATGTTGGATTCTTAGGTGTGCCAAATACACTATAGTGATAGAAGATATTAATAAGGAAAACTGGATGAGAGGTTTTTGGGAACTCTAGTAACTTTTCTGCAAATCTAAGATTATTCTAAAATAAAGCTTATTAAAAATAAATTAATCATAATGCTGTGGCAGAATTTCTGCCTAAAGCCTGCCTGCTGTGAGCATAGACAATTTAGAAATAGTAACAAATTTTCCCTTGATACTGTTATGTTCACTGCCCTTTAAAGGAGAGAAGTAGTCTCTAAAGGGAGTGCCCTTGTAGGGACAGGTAGTTATAGTTCAGCACCGGCAGTTCATGCAGTACATTTAAAGTCCAGATTTCTTCTTGCACAGAAGTATTTATGTAATTCAGAAGGAATTGTATAAACTAGGCTAACATTCATGGCCAACCTCAGTATAATAGAATAAGTGACTCTTCTTCCTTCCATTAGTGTTGCTTTCTTTTTTAGGAGCACAGATGGGGCAAGATGTGTATGTTAGTGGCACTCATGATGTATTAATTATGGTTGTTTATGGTACCATCATGGGGTGGAGATAAAGGTCTTGACCAAAACAGAATGATGGAGTGATTAAGAGTATGGACCCTGGTGCCATACTGCTGGGACCCGAACCCTGATGCCACAGATTTTAACTGTGTGGTCCTGAAGAATTTATTTAACTTCTTTGTATCTCAGTTTATTCATCTGTAAAATAAATTATTAAATGTACTTCATTTAATATCTTCAATATTAATTTAAGGTATTAAAGGGGTATTAAATTTAGAAGAGTTTCTCACATGTAATAAGTACTCAGTAAGTATTAGTTATTCCTGTTGTTTTATTACTTGTAACTATCAAGCCACAGTGTGGAATATAGCTGCTATGATATGCTTTTTAAAATACTTTAAAATAATTTTTTTCCTGCTGTCTTCAAATTTTTCCTTTGGCTTTGATTTGCAGCAATTTGACTACAATATGTCTAGAGAGGGGTGTGTGTGTGTGTGTCTGTGTGTATGTGTTTGTGTGTGTGTGTGTGTGTGTCTGTGTATGTGTGTATGTTTATCCTGTGTGGAGTTGTTGGAGCTTCTTTTGTGTGTGATTATGCCTATGACCTATGCATGCATCCTCAGTAATGTCCGACTATTTGCGAGCCCATGGACTATAGCTCACCAGGTCCTTCTGTCCCTGGAATTTTCCAGGTAAGAATACTGGAGTGGGTTGCAATTTCCTACTCCAGAGTATCTTCCTGACCTAGAGATTGAACCCATGTTTCTTGTGTCTCCTGCATTGCAGGCAGATTCTTTACTCGCTGAGCCATCGGAGAAGCCTTTGTGGTTTGTTTCATTAATTTTGCAAAGTTCCTGACCATTCATTATCTCTTCAGACATTCCTTCCATCTCCTTCTCTTTTCTCTTTCTGGGATTCCCATTGCACATGTTTGATATGATAGCACAGATCTGGAATGCTCTGTCCTTTTTATCTTCTTTGTGTTTCCTTTTGGATAATTTCTGCTACCTTACTTCCAAGTTGACTGTTTTCTGTGCTGTGTACAGGCTGCTAATAAAGCCATCAGATAAATTTTTTATCTTTTATTTAATGCCTGACATTGTGTGTTAAAGAATACTGGAGACTGAGGTAAACAGTATTTATGCTCAGAAATGGCACCTCTCTCCTGTATCAGACAGGCAGTTAGTATCCACTTTGAGTCGTTCCAGTCAGCTGTTGAGTTGGATTTGTGTCTTATTACTGCACTTGACATTTCTCCAGTGATGGGCTTCTGCTGCCTTGTGCTTATTGTGGGTTCTGGGATACTGGCACAGTTTTCCTAATGTTTCTGGTCTCTGGGTATAGGTAGGGCAGGAGTGTTTCCTGACCCCCTGGAAGTTTCTAGCTTTTTCCTTGCATAAGACAGTGGTCCCGGAAGAGGGCAGTTTGTACATATGCATCACTAATGGGGCTTCTCTTAGGTCTCTTGCTTCATTAATATGTCTTATAAGACCCTGATAGGGGCCTGTGTGAAAGGTCTGGTGAGTGAGTACATACTGTCCTGTGTCTGGTGCTCCCAGAGATGTGTAAGCTGTCACGTTAGCCCACACTCAGCCTTTATTGGGGCTTCCCCAGTGGCTCAGCAATAAAGAATCTGGCTGCAACGCAGGAGATGTGTGTTCAATCCCTGGGTTGGGAAGATCCCCTGGAGGAGGAAATGGCAAGCAACTCAAGCATTCTTGCCTGGAGAATCCCATGGACAGAGGAGCCTGGTGGGCTACAGGCCGTAAGGTCACCAAGAGTCGGACATAACTGAAGTGACTGAGCATGCACACACCACCTTTATTAAAATTTTATTTTAATTTCCCAGGTGTGCTTTATCTGCTTTTTACGATGACCATCACTTCCTTTGATCCGTGTCCTTAAAGAGGTTTGTCACCTTTGGAATTCACTTCACCTGATTATCTTGTGACCTGAACTCTGATGGGCCCAAAATAGTTCTACAGATTCCCTGGCTCTTTCTCACTGTTAGTGTGGGAGCAACATTCTCTTGAAACTTCATGCATTCTAAGCAGAGTGGACCTCCCTTATAATCATGATGCATCTTTTATACAGGAGTTAAATAGTTCTAAGAAGAATTACCTCACATATAGAATTGCCTTTTCTAACTTTGAATTTAATAGTAGTAGGTTTTAAAATAGTAGTAGCAATGCTGAAATGAATGGATAGGAGCTTATTTTTAATAGGCATGTTGAGTCTCACAAAGAGATGTTATAAAGTATGCTATATGATGAGGTGAGCTGTGTACCAAGATACTTTGAATCTGTGGTATTAAAAGAATGGACCGCCTGGTGTACTCTGCCTGCAGATATGGAATTCACTTTATAGTTAGTGTTCTATAGATTATTACATCAGATCAAAGCAATGGCCAATCAATTTTTCTTTAGTTCTCCTGTTTTAAATATAGGATGAATAAAAGATGCCATTCAAAATGAATCTGAATATTATGGTAGAGTTTCAATGTTATAATAGTTCCATACTGCTACTGCTAAGTCGCTTCAGTCGTGTCCGACTCTGCGACCCCATAGACGGCAGCCCACCAGGCTTCCCCGTCCCTGGGATTCTCCAGGCAAGAACACTGGAGTGGGTTGCCATTTCCTTCTCCAACGCAGGAAAGTGAAAACTGAAAGTGAAGTTGCTCAGTCGTGTCTGACTCTTAGCGACCCCATGGACTGCAGCCCACCAGGCTCCTCCGCCCATGGGATTTTCCAGGCAAGAGTACTGGAGTGGGGTGCCATCGCCTTCTCCGAATAGTTCCATAGCAGCTCACAATAATTGCTAGTATTAAAGTCAAAAAAAAAATCTTTCCAAAGCTGGGACCCTGTACTTCACCAGAGGTACCAGTTTTTGCTGTCTCATAATGCCTTTATGTTTATGCCATTATGTGTATTTCCCCATTGATGGTACATGCTGTCACGTGGATTTTTCTTTCCAACATGAATCCAGTGAAAAAGCAAAAAAAGAAAAAGAAAAAACAAATCAGCAGAAACCTCAAATGATGAAGAAGTCTTTTGGCTAGGACTTGGA
The DNA here is from genome assembly GCF_002263795.3 of Bos taurus. Classification (NCBI taxonomy): domain Eukaryota; kingdom Metazoa; phylum Chordata; class Mammalia; order Artiodactyla; family Bovidae; genus Bos; species Bos taurus. The sequence goes on along the minus strand of NC_037351.1, from coordinate 20,129,209 downwards.
TTTATAAAGACAGTTCAAGACATCTTGACCTTTTTCTCTGCAAGTATTAAGACTTCTGCTTCTGGTTGGCCTCACTCTTGAGGTAGCTTAGCCTGATGACATATTTGAAGATTTGTTTTTCTCTGACTTTCAGAATTGTGAAATATTCATTTATTCTCTAGGTTTTGTTTTAAACCAGAAATAAAGTAGTAAATAATTTTCCGTTTTGCAGTGCTTTTGTTGTTCTTTGCTTTAGGGAATCTATACAGTGGTATAAATTTTTGAAGATTACCAAGCCTAGCTGTTTTATTTTTTTAAATTGTAGTTTTAACATCTAACAGTTTATCCACACTTATATATATATGCTATAAGAATGGCTTTGCTCCTTAGAATTCCACCTTGCATATTATATTACACAGAAAGTGTGATGTATAATTTAAGAAAATCAGTTATAAAAAATTTAAACCATATGCATTTAAAAGTAATGCCCCTTTCCTTCCTTTATATCCATGATGTAACTATTCTATCAGTTTATTTTACCAAGGGAGCATAGGAGAAAATATATATAGTATGAACAAAAGTTTTATTGAAAGTGAATTTATGATTATAATCTTATTATCTTTATGACCTGGACCATATTAGACACCTTAGTGACCACAAACATTTATAATAATCTTTTGATCTTCATTAAAAAAGTTTGCAATTTTATTCAAGTATTTCTGTAACTGACGTTTATTGTAATTACCTAACTTCTGGTCATTCAGACAGTAAAGAATCCACCTGCAATGCGGAAGACGCGGGTTTGATCCTTGGATCGGGAAGATCTCCTGGAGAAGGGAATGTTAACCCACTCCAGTATTCTTGCCTGGAGGGTCCATGGACAGAGGAGCCTGGTGGGCTACAGTCTGTGGGGTCACAAAGAGTGGGACACGATTGAGCTACTAATACTTTAACTTTCACTTTCAAAGCCCTGAAAGGGAAATTAGATTCAGCAGTGAATGTGGCAGAGTAGCCCCACAGCACATTCTGAAGCAGTTGCTCTGAGCTCAGAAACAGGAACAAAGCTGAGGTGCTCTGTCTTGTGTGAGTTTTGCCTGCAGAATTAGTAGAAGATGAAAACTGTTAATGATATTGGAACTGGTTTCAGATTCTAATTTTTAATCAGTATATAAAAATGATCAAAGTATGTTCACCCTTGGATTTTCAGGACTCCAGTATATATGTTTTATGTCTGCATTAGGTATTTTAATGCCATTTTCATTTGTCTTTTTACCTCAGAGGGACAGATGTCTAGACTTCGGTACAGAGCATCAGAAACTCAGTCAAAAATTGAGGGTACAAGAATAAGAAAGAATAATGAAGCAGGGTTTCTTTAATTTAGCCAGTTTTGTTTATTTTCTAGAGTGGAGATGAAATGATGGACAAATCGAGTCTCTTCTTTGTTTTTCCAGCTTTGCAGGATTTTCCTAATCTCTGTGTTTAAATCATTTTGTTTGCTACAGCTTTTGATTGCATGCGTGCTAAGTCACTTCAGTCGTGTCTGACTCTTTGCCACCCTGTAGACCATAGCTCGCCAGGCTCCTCTGTCCATGGGATTCTCCAGGCAAGAATACTGGAGTGGGTTGCCATGCCCTCCTCCAGGGGATCTTCCTGACCCAGGGTTTGAACCCATCTCTTATGTCTTCTGCATTACCAAGTGGGTTCTTTACCACCATTGCCCCCTGGGAAGCCCTAGCTTTTGATTATAATCGAGTCCCATAATTACCCTTCTCTGCCACTGATATTCATGTTTCTGCCCACAAATAAGGGATCATTCCATTGCCATGATGATTAATGGTGTTGAGCACCTCTTTGTGTACTTGTTGGCCATTTGTATATCTTCTTTTGAAAAAGGTCTATTTAGGCTCTTTGCCTATTTTTTAATTTGGTTTTTTGTTGTTGTTATTGAATTTTGTTATTGAATTGTATGAGTTCTTGTGTACTTTGGATATTAACCCATTATTGAGTATGTGGTTTGTAGATATTTTCTCCTATCCCATAGGTTGCCTTTTAATTTTGTTGATGGTTTCTTTTGCTGTGCAGAAGGTTTTTAAGTCTGGTATAGCCTCACTTGTTTTTGTCTTTGGTGTCAAATCCAAAACATCATTGTCAAAACCAATGTCAGTTATCTCTGTGTTTTCTTCCAGGAGTTTTATGGTTTCAGGTCTTATAGTTAAGTCTTTAATCCATTTTGAGTTGATTTTTGTGTAGGGTGTAAGATAGATAATGGTTCAGTTTGATTCTTTTGTATGTGGCTCTCCAGTGTCCCCAACACCATTCATTGAAGAAACTATCCTCTTCCCATGTATATTCTTTGTTCCTCTGTCATAAATTAACTGACCATATATTCATGGGTTTATTTTTGGACACTCTCTTCTGTTCTATTGATCTGTGCATCTTTTTTATATAAATATTTATTTTGGGCTGCACTGGGTCTTCATTGCTGCATGTGAACTCTTTCTAGTTACAGCGATTGAGGGCTACTCTCTAGTTGTGGTACATGGACTTCTCATTGTGGTGGCTTCTTTTGTTGAGAATCACAGACTATAGAGCATGGACCACATGGTCTTAGTTGCTCCGTGGCATGTGGGATCTTAGTTCCCAGACCAGGGATTGAACTTATGTCCCCTGCATGGGTAGGTGGATTCTTAACCACTGGACCACCAGTTAAGTCCCTGTGTGTTTGGTTTTATGCCAGTACCATACTGTTGTGATTATGATACCTTTGTAATATAGTTTGAAATCAAGGAGCATGATGCCTTCAGCTTTGTTCATCTTTCTCAAGATTGTTTTGGATATTTGGGGTCTTTTGTGGTTCCATACAAATTTTATGATTGTTTTATTTCTGTGAAAAATGCCATTGAAAGTTTGATAGGGATTGCACTGAATCAACAGATTGCTTTGGGCAGTATGGACATTTTAACCATATTAATTGTTTTAGTCTATGAAATGGAATACTTTTCATTTTCTTCTTCATTTTCTTTCATCAATGTCTTATAGTTTTCAGTATACAGACCTTTCACCTTTTTGATTAAAATCATTCCTAAGTATTTTATTCTTTTTTCATGCTATAGTAAATGCAGTTATTTTTTCTTAATTTCTCTTTTTGATAGTTTGTTAGTGTTGTACAGAAATGCAACAGATTTTTGTATATTGATTTGGCATCACTGACTTTATGGACATGAGTCTGAGTGAATTCCGGGAGTTGGTGATGGACAGGGAGGCCTGGCGTGCTGCAATTCATGGGGTCGCAAAGAGTCGGACACGACTGAGCGACTGAATTGAACTAAACTTTATTGAACTTATTTGTCAGTTCTTATATTTTTTTGGTGACACCTTTAGAATTTTGCTTCTTCCTTTCTGATTTGGATGCCTTTTACAGTTAGCTCTCATTATCCATGAGATAATGAGATAACTTTCTGGGGGATTAGTTCCAGAATCCCTGTAGGTAACCTAGATGCTCAAGTTCCTTATATACAACAGTGTTGTATAATTGACCCTCTATTCTCAGATACAGAACCCATGTATATGGAGGGCCATCTATATTTCATTTTCTTACCTGATTGCTCTGGCTGTCATTTCCAGTGGTAATTTGTTTTTTTATTTAATAAATCAATGAAAGTAACAAGAAGGAAGCTTAGGGAAAGGAAAAGTAAATGTCATTGCAATATGATAAAGTAAATCTGTAACAACTATGTGGTTTTATTTAATATTAGTCCAAGTTAATTTTCAAAAGGCTCATCACTCTCAAAACCAGTCACAGTGATCTTAGAGACCACTTCCTGCTGGAGTCCAAGTGATTCTCACTCATCATTTCTATTTCTCTTAAAATCCAAGTAAATTTACAGCCATAGTTTTTCTAGTTCTCAGCTAGGCTCTTTGCAAACTGCAACCTGCAGGTCAAGTCCAGACTACACCCACTTTTGTTTATTAAGCTTGTTTGGAACACAGCCATGCTTATTTGGTTACGTATTTATCTGTGGCTACTTTTACACTTCAATGGCAGAGCTGTTCAGTTGCTGTAATGGCTCACATAATATGAAATACTATCTGGACCTTTAGAAGTTTGACAAAGTTTACATGAAAATTATCCACCCTAAATGAAATCTCTAGGTCCAAACAGTCTCCCTTTTCTGTCTTAATCTGTTGTGTTTTTTATTGCCTAGCATAGTTCCTTTTGTTTTTCCTCTCTTGCTGATTCTTATGTTTAATACTGCTTATATCTGGAATTCCAACTTTTCAGTTGAAGAATTTGTACCCTTATCTTTCTGAGGAAAGCAAAACATTATAGTTCTCCTGTAAATTAGGAGGAAATTTACTTTTGTTTTACTTTTGCATTTCTGTTTATTTTTAAACTTTATTGGCTAGTCTTGTCCGCCTGAGCACGTGTATCTTCTTCCTTGATGCATTTTCCTCTATTCTGTTCTCCTCTTCCCTTTTTCCACTTATCCAGACTTGAAGTCACTTACTAAAAACCGCAGATTTGGAGCTTCTTTGGTATAATCCTCTCAGTTTATATTTTAAAGAAAAGGGCATCCACCTACTTGTGAATAGCTACCCAGATAACACCATCTTTGCCATTCCAAATAGCATATGACCATCTGATGCTTTATGTTATCTGGAACCATATAGTTGATTAGTTGGGTTTTCGCTTTAGTTTGGTTTGGTTTTGTTATGGACGTGTAAGAAACAGATCAAAGAAAGAGGAAAACTTCTGACTGGGAGAGAAAGAAGTCCTGGAGTTTTAATGCACAGGGTGGTGAATTTAGATAACAAAGCTGTATTATAATTATTAACTTGGCCAAGAGAATAGATCTTAGTTATTCTCACCACAAAAAAGAAATAATCATTATCTGACATGATAGAGGTGCTAACTCTCGCTATAAGGCAATCATATTACAATATATGTAAACGTATCAAATTAACATTTTTGTACACATTAAATTTATACAGTGCAATATGTCACACATACTTTAGTTAAAAAATGAAAGTATGCACACACACACAGTAGAGAAAGTGGAGGCTGAGCTCTTTGCAGCCCCTTGTCCCCATGAAGGGGACAAGCCACAGACTAGCCAGGCTAGTCTGTGTCAAGTGCATACTTTATGTGCCTATTTAGATGTCAGTGGAGACAGCTGAGAGAACAGGGAACATTTTACCAGAGAATTTCTGGGTGCTTGGCACTTATTATATGGCAATATGCATATATTAATGAGTTATATACTGGTTTTTAGTAAAAATCTGTGATAAATAGCCCTATCATAGCAGATCTTATAAAGGTACCATTATTAAACCATTTCTTCTGTAGCTTGTAAGTCACTGTAACCAGAACACTCAGTTTAGTGCTTTTTTATACAATTGGGGAAGAAACATTAACTCTCTGTAGTTTTTTAAATGTTTGTCTAATGAAATATGTATGTCCCAGGCATATGACATAGCGTGAGTTGCTAGGGTTTTTATTGTACATATGCCGTTTTACACACGTAAATGAAAAAGCAGTTTCATATTTTATATATAAAAACTTATATATATATATAACATCCTGCCTTTTTAGGAATTAATATTTAGTCATATTTTATCTCATTTATCTTTTGTGGCCATTCTCTCTAATGTTATCCATTGTGATCCAAGCAGATTGTGTTGTAATAAAGTTAGAAAGACTAACAAAATAGCAGCAGGTTTCTTTTGTTTTGTAAATAAGCATTCCAGTTAATTCACTGTAAAAGACCTATACTTTGGTGGCAGGAAAGCTGTTTTTCTTAACTCTATAGAAGTGCAAAATAGGTGGAAATGGAGCCTGGGCCTTTGTCAAAGTAGTTCACACCACTGCTTCTCAGACTGTAACATGTACATCAGTCAGCTGTGTAGCTTGAGAAAATGCAGACTGACCCATATCTGGAGAGGGTCTCGGGATTTTCCATTTCTTAAAAGCTCTCAGTTGATTCCAGTGCAGTGGTATCAGCTGAGATACCAGATATGGTTGTCAAGGCAGAGCAGCGGCACAAATTATTTGGTATGATTAATAGGTTGAATAGGAAAAACGGCAGTGTGTGTGTGTGCGTGTATATGCATAATAAATATATGCAAAATATACATATGTGTATAAAATTTTTCCCTCCTGATTTCTTAATAAAGGTTTATAACAGAGAAGAGAGGCTTTCTAACAGGAAATAGAAAAAGTGATAGAAAAAGTGAAAATAAACACATAAAACATGTTTTTAAGTTACAAAACTTAGATAATTATTTATGATTACTCTTGTCTTATACACAAATATAGTAGAGGCATGCATTTGACTATTTATGATACAGTTCTGCTAAAAGGAGACATCAGTTCAGTTCAGTTCAGTCGCTCAGTTGTGTCCGACTCTTTGTGACCCCGTGAATCGCAGCACACCAAGCCTCCATGTCCATCACCAACTCCCAGAGTTCACCCAGACTCATGTCCATTGAGTCGGTGATGCCATCCAGCCATCTCATCCTCTGTCGTCCCCTTCTCCTCCTGCTCCCAATCCCTCCCAGCATCAGGGTCTTTTCCAATGAATCAACTTTACACATGAGGTGGCCAAAGTATTGGAGTTTCAGCTTTAGCATCAGTCCTTCCAGTGAACACCCAGGACTGGTCTCCTTTAGGATGGACTGGTATCTCCTTGCAGTCCAAGGGACTCACAAGAGTCTTCTCCAGCACCACATGTTCCTAAAAATCACACTGCAAAATCATGCCTCCAAAACCACACTTATGGGAAAAAAATACTTTTAGAGCCACAACACTCAAAAAGTTCATCAATGCAACCCTTTTTTATAGTTAATAAATGCATAAATATGTCTCTGTGTTAGTTACTTATTCATACCTGACTCTTTGTGACCCTATGGACTATAGCCTGCTAGGCTCCTCTGTCCGTGGAATTCTCCAGGCAAGAATACTGGACTGGGTAGTCATTCCCTTCTCCAGGGGATCATCGCGATTCAGGGATTGAACCCAGGTCTCCTGCATTACAGGCGGATTCTTTATCATCTGAGCTACCAGGGAAGCCCCAAATGCATAAATACTACAATAAATATGGCACTTTACCTTGAAAATACCTGAAGAATGCTGGTGGAAGATCCCCTAGAGGAGGGCTTAGCAGCTCACTCCAGTATTCTTGCTGGGAAAATCCCATGGACAGAGGAGCCTAGTGGACTGCAGTCCATGGGGCCACAAAGTTGACCTGACTGATACTGAGCAGCCATTGCTGGTGAAAGTGGATACTGAAAGGGACTATAGCTTCTAAGGTATGGTAAAGTGGTCAAAGAACAGTTACTGAGATGGATGGAAAGTTTTAACACTAGATGTGGGTGGGTGTAGCCATAATCCTGGGTAAACTGCCTTAGCTGGTAGATGTTTGAGGTGTGAGGCACGTTGGTGTGTTTTTGTATATTTCTAGTTGGCTGCCATTTTCTGCCTGCATCTAGCATGTCTCATGGGTGAGAGTCACCTTGTACTCAAGTTATTTTCAAATACATAAAATGCAGTGAAACAAATTTGTGTGTTCAAAACAAGCATTAGAACTAACAGTATATAAAATTTGACACTGTTCTTGGAGAAATAAAAAACTTTTTATTTTATTGCAATTCAATTGCACAGTCACCAGGGGGAGTAGTAGGTTCACATTTCGCAGCAGCACTGACCAGTGCTTTTCTTAGTTTTGCAGCTGCACATATGGTAGATTATTATCATTTTATGGTTACAGTTATAAGCAATTTGGTAGAAAACGACAGCTAAATTATGCAGTGTTACTTTTATTTGTTTTAATTTTGTAATCTAAATATATATTTTTTTTAATGAGGAAACAAAAGGCAGAATAATTTTTAGTACTAGGAGTAACCCTTCCTGTGTCTTAGTCGTGTGCCACCCAGTGGAGCTAGCATTTCGTTTTTAACAGATTTCTTGTATATGATAGCAAGTGAAGCATATAGCTGAGAGGTTATGTTTGTATTCTGGGGCGTGAATGTTTTCAGCAACATTATCATAACTCTTACTGCTTATTAAAAAGGAGATTTTGCTGGCAGTTGGATTAAAAAATACATAAATTAAAAAATCCTCTACCATCTCCTAGAGCTAGAACAGTCTCAGATTTTATTCCAGGAGCCATCTCTAGAAATGATGCCAAAGCACATGCACTTCCCTGAGCCCCATCAGAATTTGATGCTACTTGGAGTGCCTGCTGGTTACAGGCATCGTGGCCCATCTGCATCTATACATACAGCCCTTTTTTTAATTGAAGGCATGTGCCAGACAAAAGATGTGCAGAGTGCCTCCCTTGGTTGTTTGGGACTTGTATATGCAAAGGGAATGTCAGATAATCGACACCTTAACACCTGTGTTAAAGTCCAGAGTGGAGAGTCATTGCTTTTAAGTCATTTCAAAACAGTTGTTGCACAAATGGTGTAGATGGCCCTAGAAAACAATTCGTTTGGGGGTTATGAAACTGAATATTACTGTCATCTTATTGATACTAGTTGTTAATAAAGAAGAAATTTTATATTGATGGATAACGTAGTCCTTAATTTTATTCAATGTGATTTCTTTTTGTTGTCTACGGTACCCTAACTTACTTCATTTGCAGTATAGCATATGTCATTTTGGATTCATTTCAAAGTGTAATCAAGTCAGGAACTGATTATACAATATTATTGTTTAGTAAATTTCATGTTTCCTTCACATAAAACTGGTATGTATTAGCATTTTAAAATAAAAAGTGACATCATTCAACAGCATTGTGGTGGTGCTCTGAGTGATAGTAGGATGCAAACTCTTGGAGCGTATTAACTTCAATTATTTAAATGTAAAAACTCAGCATTATGATTTGAAAATATTAAAAATGATTTGAGAAATTAGAGGTTTAACAATTATCTTACTTACATTTTATAAAACATATAGGGTCAAATATGTGCATGGACTCTACGGTTATAGAACCTTAGTCACTTTGCTGGACTAGTTGAAAAACAGAAACTTGGGGATCACCAGCATATATATTGAATTTGAGCTTTGGTATTATATAAGGTCATGGGAAGAGGTAGTGAATAGGTTCTAGGACATTATCTTAGGGAATATTTGCATTTAATGGGGGTAAAGTAAGGGCCAGTCAGTGAAAGAGATTTTAAAAGGAGTAACTGATAAAGAAAAAGCTGAATGGGTCAGTAACTCAAGAGACCAGAAGAGGGAAGAAGTGGCCAGCAAGGAAGATAAAATCAGGCTGCTATGACTGTTGTTGTTGTTCAGTTGCTAAGTCATGTCTGACTCTCTGCGACCCCATGGACTGCAGCACGCCAGATTCCTCTGTCCTCCACTGTTTCCTGGAGTTTGCTCAAATTCATGTCCATTGAGTCATTTTTATATTTAACAATTAATAAATTAGAGGATATTTGTCAAGAACACAGTATAAATAAAATGACAGGACAGGAAAAACATGGTTTTAGGCCAGAATTGAAATGGACATAAGAATTAGAGATAATGATTATGGATTAATTTTTTAGTGTTTTGGTAATGGTAATCGGCTCCTCAGGAAGAAAGTTTTATGTGAGGAGGGAATTTCTTAGGATGCACACTTAGTTGAAGGCTTATGAGAGGGAGCCCAAATCTGTTGAGATCATGAGAAAGATAGTATAATTAATAGAACCTGAATCATATAGAAGAGGGTGCAGTTAGAAATACAGGTGGAGAAGTTTGTCTTAGAAAGCATTCCTTCATTCACTCATTCATTCAACACTTATTGAATGCGAAGACATGAGGGGATGAGATATTGAGATGGAAGCTGGGAGTGTTTAACAAGGTCATGCTGGCCATCTGCCTTTTCAGTGAAACAGGATGTACTTAAAAATGAGTAAATTGATTGCTTGCAGATGCATTTGCTTAAGGTATTACCATTCCATTGTGAGTCTTTTTAAATCCACATCAGACAGTGTTATAATTTGTGTTTCAACTGTCAAACATAATTGAGAAAATTTAAGAGGAGAAAGGAAAGTCTGTTTATCCATATTTGTATTCTTTCTGTTCTTCCTTCTTGATGTTCCAAAATTCTTTCCTACTTAGAGAATCTGTAGCCACTCTTTTAGAATAGATATAAATTGTCTTAGCTGTCTTTCATCTGAGAATTTCTTAATTTTGCCTGCATTTCTGAAGGAAATTTTTGTTGGACACAGAATTCTGAGGTGGGTAGTTCTTCTCTTTCAGCACTTGAAAAATGGGCCACTTCCTTCTGGCCTTCATGTTTTATGATGAAAATCAACTGTCATTCAGTTTTTCCTTTAAATGAAGTTGCTTCTCTCTTGCTTTTAAGATTTTTCTTTGTCTTTAGTTTTCAAAAGTTTGATTATACTATGTCTTGGCATGGATTTTGGGGAGTTTATCTGGTTTGGGGTTTGCTTGACTTCTTGACTGTAGGTTTACAGTTTTTGCCACATATGGGGAATTTTCAGGTGTCAGTTCTTCATATACTTTTTCCAGCTCCACCCTCTTTCTGATCTCTTTCCAGGACCCAGTGACAGGAATGCTGGATCTTTTACTATAGTCTCTCAGATTCCTGAGGCTCTGCTCCTTTTCTTTTTCTGATTGTTTTCTCTTTGATATTCAAATTGGGTAAGGTATTGGTTAAGGTATTGGTTAAGGTATTGTTCTGACTTAAGCTTCACTAATTCTCTCCTGTGTCCACTCCTTTCTCTTGTTGAGCCCATCCAGGAATCTTTTTGTTCTGGATTTTATATTTTTCAGTTCTTAAATTTCCATTTGATTGTTCTTTATATTTTCTGTTTCTGTACTGAGACTTTTTTCATTTGTTTTAAGCATGCTTGTAATTGCTTGTTTTTGTTTTTTTTTTTACTTTTTCTTTTTTTTTTTTTATTCTTCCAATTTTATTTTATTTTTAAACTTTACATAATTGTATTAGTTTTGCCAAATATTGTAATTGCTTGTTGAAGCATTTCATGATTGCACTTTTAAAATCTGTATCATTTCAGTACCGGCATCTGTTGATTGTCTTTTCTATCAGGTTTAGATTATCCAGGTTCTTGGTATTACAAATGATTTTTAACTGTGTTCCAGACATTTTGGATAGGTATTATGTTGTGGTGTTATTTATATGATCTCTTTTAGCAGACTTTTTCTGACATCACAGCAGTGGTGAAACAGGAGACTCCACCTCATAACTTTTAGGTGAAAGTGGAAGTTCACGATCTCTATTCAGCCTCTCCAGGGTGAGGTGGGCACTTAATTACTGCTGAGTAAGGGATAGAAGTTCAGCACTGTACTAGCGCTCTGCTGATACCACCCTAGCTGTGGACAGCAGCTTCCCAATTGGCCTCCACTGTTATCGCTGATATGTCACGAAATTCTTGGCTTTGCATTCAGCTTCCTCTGACATCACCCCAGCTGGGAGGGATATCTCATTAAAGGTAGATGGGAGTGGAACTTCAAGCCAAGAGATCTCTGTTAATAATCATGAGGGTGAAGAAGTTGGGGAGGGAGTCATTAACGTCAGTCTTCCCCATTCAGTCTTTTCTGACCCTTCTCCAGCAGAGAGGGGTTGGGGAGTAGAGGGAGTAGAAGTCTGAGCTCCTCACGGAGCCTTTGCTGATGGAGGTGGTGGTGGCATTGCAGTCATTTATGTGATGTTTGGCTCAAGTCAGGCAGTTCTTATCTAAAAGCCTTTAATTTTACTAGGTTCCCACCAACCCCCACCCCCCAATTTTTTTTTTTTTTGGCTGATGAAAGTAAGCTCCTCTTGGATTTTCTTTTTGTCAGTGACAGTTGGGATTTCTGAATTGTTTTCTACAACACAGTCCCAGATATACAAAGTAAAAACAAAACTAGGCAACTCTCCTCTGTGTTGTTCCCCAGGTTCTGAGGCTTTCAGCCAGTCTACCATCTCTCCATCTTTTAGAGTCTCCTCCAGTGTTCTTGCCTGGAGAATCCCAGGGACGGGGGAGCCTGGTGGGCTGCTCTCTATGGGGTCGCACAGAGTTGGACATGACTGAAGTGACTTAGTAGTAGTAGTATGTTTATATTGTATATCATGACCACACTTTTAACTATGCGTAATGAGACAAATCGGAGAAGGCAATGGCACCCCCACTCCAGTACTCTTACCTGGAAAATCCCATGGATGGAGGAGCCTGGTAGGCTGCAGTCCATGGGGTCGCTGAGGGTCGGACATGACTGAGCAACTTCACTTTCACTTTCACTTTCATGCATTGGAGAAGGAAATGGCAACCCACTCCAGTGTTCTTGCCTGGAGAATCCCAGGGATGGTGGAGCCTGGTGGGTTGCCATCTATGGGGTTGCACAGAGTTGGACACGACTGAAGTGACTTAGCAGCAGCAGCAGCAGCAGCAATGAGACAAATAGGGTAAATTATGCTTACTTCATCTTGTCTGGAATTAGAAATCCCATTGTACTTAACTTTAATTTTACTCTTAAAAAATGTTTTTTCTGGCTATGTACATTGACTTAATTTTCTGAACATATCCTGTTATATTTTGATGCTTTGTGTCCGTACATGCTAAGTTGCTTCAGTCATATGCAACTCTGCGATACTATGACCATAGCCCGCCAGGCTCCTCTGTGCATGGGATTCTCCAGGCAAGAATACTGGAGTGGGTTGCCATGGTCTCCTCCAGGGGATCTTCCTGACCCAGGGATCGAACCCATGTCTCTTATGCCTCCTGCATTGCAGGCAGGTTCTTTACCACTAGCACCATCTGGGAAGCCCATTTAGATGCTTTACCTTTGTCCATAAGATGGTATATTCCCTTCCAGTGCAGACATGGGTGAATTGATTTATCTAAGACTGATTTTTAAAAAATAAAAAATCACTACTAGACGGACTGAATATATAAAGCTTCTGCCTCCTAGTGGAATTGCTTAAAATAGTCAAAGAAGAGAATAGAAATCATTGGCTCTTCAGCTCATTACTTTTGAATTTTATAGTAGATTAGTTCTCTGTTGTTAAGCATATGTAGATAAAATCCTAGGTCTCAGGGATTGTTCTTTTAAATGTGTCCTCTTGTATTAATGTATTTAGTGGTCAATATTGTTTAAAAACAGTAAATCAGAAACTTGACTCCTTGATTTTATTGACACTGTAAAACTTTTCTCCTTGAATATTTTGGACTATTTCTCTATAACTTCTTGAATGGAGGGTCAAGAAGATAATCTGGTTCTTTACCAGTTTTTAAAATGCCATTTTGCTAAACAGTTCACATAAGCTCAATTATATTAGGAACCAGTGAATTGAAGTTGTTCATAAAACGCTTTATTACCCTGAGTCTTTGCAGCATTTGCTGGGTTTAGATAATAAACCTGCACATAGAAGTTACTTAATTTTTCTCTGTGCAATAATTTACATTTGTGAGCAGTATCCCTAGTCATTTTCAAAGAGGGAAGAAATGAGATATTCCTACTACTTTTTCCAGTTTAACCTTAAAATGTTAGATATGATTCCATTCTATAAGAACTCTCCTTTTTTACTCTAGTCATGAATAGTATTACTATTTTATGGAAATCATTTGATTTTTACTTTGAGTTATTGTATTAGTCATATTTTCATACTGCATTAAAAAGTGCTTGCATCTTTGGTGAGGGTGCCTGTCCCCAAGGCCATAGCTAATGGTCTACAATGTTAAACTGAGTTCAGAAGTTATACTGCAGACTTAAGGCTTAAAAATGAGGATGGATATCTGTTTGAAAGTAGAAGAGACAACATGTGTTGTTCATTTTTTTCCTGTGGACTTTCCTCCAATATAAATTCTCAATCCCTACAGGTAATACTTGCTAATTGTTATTACTTCAGTAGTCAGCCACAGTAGAAAAGTATTTCTATATACTTTTTTCCCAAAATAAAAGTGAAAGTGTTAGTTGCACAGCTATGTCCGACTCTTTACGATCCCATGGACTGTACCCTGCCAAGTTCCTCTGTCTGTGGGATTTCCCAGGCAAGAATACTGGAACAATTGACCAAAAAGAGAAAAAGCATCATGTTGTAAGGGTAGATTAAAGAGAAGAAGCACAGGAAGTTTAATAATGTATTACACTTCAACGTAAAGAAGGAGGCTGGGAGGGTCTTGGAGATGATATGCGCAGTGTGGTCCCTGGACCAGCGCTTAGCATCCCTCAGAAGCTTATTAGAAATGTAGAACCTTAGGCCTTACCTCACATCTTCTGAATCAGTATCTGCTTTCTAACAAGATTCACAGGTGATTCCTGTGTACGATACTTTAATCCAAACCACAGCTCACTGACAGAGTGACTAACCTTGGGTAAGTGTTTAGCCATTCTGGGCTGCAAATTTATTGGTAAAATAAGACTAATAATAGTACTTTGTTTTTTGTCTTTTGATGATGGTTAAATATGATAATTTCTTTAAAGCACTTAGAAGTGTCCCACACCCCAGCAGAGGTTATACTGAGGTATCAGTTTTTCTTTTACCAACAAATCTGTTTTCATTTGCAAAAATTGTCAGTGAGTGCCAAACTAGATATGTAAGTTGGACCTCAGTGTTTATCTCGGGAAATGTCTTCAGATATTCTAATTCAGTATCTGTTTCTGGTTGTAAGCATTTAATTGTGCAATAGGTGTTGGTGGTCTGTCTGACTCTTATAAAAGAACTCTAATAAGGAACTGAAAAAGGGAGAGATGACAAGCACAAGGCTGATAAGAGCTGGAAGATGAACTGTATAAGGGAAGCATAATGCCCCTGGATTACTTAGTGTGGAAAAAAAGATTTAAGGGACCTCTTATAGTCATTTTACATTTCCACTCAGAAATGGATGATCTTACACAGCAGCATAAATAGTTCAAGCAGACAAATAAAGACATATGAAGAGAGAGAGGTGTGTCATATATATTGATGTTGATAGTTCATGAAGGGTTTTAATTTAATGATAAGAACAAAACTCCTCTTCTTGAAGGTAGGGAGCACAATGAGATGACTTCTTTCTGAGGTGCTTTTAGCCTATTCACTTCAGTCTAGGGAGCTTAGTGTGCAAATTCTTTTCAGTGGTCTGTGTTGTCAGGAATTTACCCCTTTGGAAATTTGAAATGTTCAAGTGTTCATCATTGTTACCATAGTTTGCCTTATAAAGTAGCTTCTGGTGAGGGGAGGGGGTGTGATAACAACCTTTTTTTCTTCGGTTCTAGGCTGGCTCCTGTAACTCAAGAAAGGTTGTATTGATTTAAAGCAGCCTTACAAATGGCTGCTTTAAATACTTATCCTGCAGGTCTAGTTGCAACATGGGACCTTTACACAAAATCTATGTTTTAAGCAGGTTAGAAACTAGATAAAATGCGTGACTTTCACTAGAAATGCTTTTGCAACCTTGTCTTTAACATTTACCATGATTTCTTGAAAAGACATGTATCCTTAGAGTATTATGTGGAAAGGAAACTGGTATTAAGAAATTAAAATTCTAAGCAATCTAGTACACTGATAGCCTGCTTTTTAAGGTATCTGCATATGAACTTTTAAATAAGCATACTTAGCTTTAAAGTTGGAGAAATAAATTTTGGGTCTTCATTTACATAGCTGATTTTCTAAAAAACCTCAGAGTTCAGTGATCTGAGCAAAGACATGATGTAGAGCTTTACTCTTAGTTCCAAGTCTGTCTCTGCCCCATTTTCTGTGACTGCAAGAAATAAGGTAAAGACTGTAATGCTACAAAAACTCCCATAAAGCTAGTTATTAATATATACTCTAATTAGATATCTTTCAGTGGCTTGTGTTTTTCAAACAGAACAAGTAGAGTTCAGAAGAAAATGGGTGAGGCGTTTGACTCTTTTTTCCTTTGTAAGTGTCCATAATATCAAGTTTTCCCCTGTTTGATTTGGAGATTTATTTCCCTTCCTAACAGGTTACTCTTGTCAGGAAATTGAAAAACACTGTGGCTATGCACCTAATTTGCCATGAATTTCTCTTTTAATTAGATGGAAAATTTCAGACTTGTATCAGTGGGTTGTACCCCAGTACAGATCACAGTTTAATAAAAGGGCATCAACATTCATATGAAATTTTTGTCTAGCTCTGCTAGTCAGTGCATCTTGGTATCAGTTTTTCTTTTACCAACAAATCTGTTTTCATTTGCAAAAATTGTCATTGACTGCCAAACTAGATATATAATTTGGACTTCAGTGTTTATCTCAGGAAATGTGCCCCTTTTTTTGAAAAGGGAAATAAGGTAGTGATTGTAGAGTGAGAAATATAACATGATCAGAAACCATATTTGCTTCAAGATAGGAAAGTCTTGTGATGTCAGAACAATTTAAAGTTTTTAATAAATTTGTATTTTTAGGCGTCTTCTTGGCTACAGACCACACAGCGTGTCTTTGGTTTGTTTTGATTCCAGATCCAAACCTCACATGAAATTGAGGCTCTCCTTTACTCCTTTACTTTTATGCCTTTATTCATTCCTGTATCATTTTAAAAATGGCTGCTATGTACTAAAGAGATAGCAAGCTTAATATACTATGATTTCAGAAACACACAGGCCACTTCAACTGATAGTAATATAATCATATAGTTTTAACTGTATCTATTTACTATAATAAAAGTACTTAACTCTGCCTGAAGTTCAAAGTTAGGAGGAAAAGGTGACATAAAGCTAAGTGTGAAAGGATAAGGAAGAATTTCATAGAATTGGGATCAGGCAAAACATTTTAAGCAGAATATACAGTATGTGCTGTCTTTATATAATAAGTAGTATGTTGGGGTACAGAATGAAGGGAGTCCCTGCCATAGTGAAGATCTTTGAGTTCTAGATTCCCTTGAAAGCTTGTGACTAATGGATGGCACAAGGTGACTGAGTAAAAACAGCTCTTTCTTTCCAGGATCTTCTCTCTAAAGTGAAATAGAATCTATCAAAACAGTGGGGGAAGTTGTGAACAAACTTGTATTCTGGCGAGAGTCACTGTAGCTGCCTTAACGTCATCTTCAACTGGTGTGGCCCTTGCAGCACTGAGCCCAGTTGACACATCTTTTTATCAGTTCCTCTTCTCTGCCTGCCCTTTACATGTAGTTGTTACATTGGCCCTCTTCTCTTAATTTAAACACTTCTTTCTCCAAAAGGGTTTTCCTCATTCCTCAGTCATTTGGGTCCCCTTAGGAAGTACTTGCATTAACAAGAACATTAATGTTCTTGCTGTTGCTTTCATTATTTGTTATCTTAAGTATGTGCTTGCTTACCTGCCCTCCTCGCTGGATAACAAGCTCCCTGCAGAAGACAGTGTTGGTCTTGTTCATCATTTTATGTCTAGTACCTGGCACAGTCTGGGTTATTAATGTACTCAGTAAATATTATTCAATAAATATTTATTGAGCACCTATTATGTAGGCTAAGGAATTCAGCAGTAAACAAAACAAGTATTCCTGCCCTCATGATACTTATTTGTTGAATGAAAGAAAGAACGAACAAGCAAACAAAACTGAATACTTTCCTAGACAGTGTTAAACATTCTCATGTCTTTGGCCACCGCATACAAAATGATTAACTCCCAAATCTCTATTTATGCTGAGACCTCTTCTCTGAATTCCAGGCCCAGGGCTTCAAGTGTCCCAATTGGCCATCTCAGTGAATTGCTCCCCAAGCATCTCCAACTCAGTGTGTCTAAAGCTCCACCCCTTCCCCCATACCTTTTGTTTGTTCTTCATTCCCTATCTTGGAAAATGGAAATGTGCATCACACAACTTTCTACTCAATTCATAAGCTGATTTCGTCTTAAATCAGCCAAATCCGCCCCCGCCCCCGGTTTCCTACCATTATTACTTCAACTCGGACCCCTCTCATCTCTTCCTTTATACTGTTGTAGCCAATTCTAACTGGTTGCCTTCATTCCATCTTCAAGCCCTCCAGTCCGCCCTTCACATCCCTACTAAAGGGATATTTGCAACATACAAATTGGTTGTAAGATATCAATGGGTTCCACAAAAATAAAATTCAAACAACTTAGTAAAACGTTCAAGATCTGGCCCCTGTTTGTCTCTGCAGCCTCTTCACTCATTCTCCTTACTCTCAACCAGTCAACCACCCATGCCATCATATTTGCAGTTCCCTTAACGTGCAAATTGGTTTCATTTCTCTGTCCTTTGCTCCGGATGACCCTGCAGCCAAGGGTACTCTCCTTCCTTCCTACCCAGTGCATCTGTAAACTCCTTTTCCAGAATTCACTTCATTTAATATACTATAAAAACAAAAAGAACACAGAGAAGTTTTTTTTTTTTACAACTCTTTATCATGACAGTTTTCAAATATATCAGTTCAGTTCAGTTCAGTTGCTCAGTTGTATTTGACTCTTTGCAACCCCATGGACTACAGCATGCCAGGCTTCCCTGTTCATCACCAACTCGTTGAGCCTGCTCAAACTCATGTCCATGGCATCGTCGAGTCGGTAATGCTGTCCAACCATCACATCCTTTGTCACCCCCTTCTCCTCCTGCCCTCAGTATTTCACAGCATCAGGGTCTTTTCCAGTGAGTCAGTTCTTCACATCAGGTAGCCAAAGTATTGGAGCTTCAGCATCAGTCCTCCCAATGAATATTCAGGACTGATTTCCTTTAGGATTGACCGGTTGGATCTCCTTGCAGTCCAAGGGACTCCTAAGAGTCTTCTCCAACAGCACAGCGCTCAGCCTTCTTAATGGTCCGACTCTCAATACACGACTACCAGAAAAACCATCAGTTCAGTTCAGTCGCTCAGTTGTGTCCAACTTTTTGCAACTCCATGAACCACAGCACGCCAGGCCTCCTTGACCATCACCAACTGCTGGAGTCTACCCAGACCTATGTCCATTGAGTTGGTGATGCCATCCAACCATCTCATCCTCAGTTGTCCCCTTCTCCTGCCTTCAATCTTTCCCAGCATCAGGGTCTTTTCAAATGAGTCAGCTCTTCGCAGCAGGTGGCCAGAGTATTGGAGTTTCAGCTTCAACATCAGTCCTTCCAATGAACACCCAGGACTGATCTCCTTGAAGATGGATTGGTTGGATCTCCTTGCAGTCCAAGGGACTCTCAAGAGTCTTCTCCAACACCACAGTTCAAAAACATCAATTCTTCAGTGCTCAACTTTCTTTATAGTCCAACTCTCACATCCATACATGACCACTGGAAATACCATAGCCTTGACTAGATGGACCTTTGTTGACAAAGTAATGTCTCTGCTTTTTAATATGCTATCTAGGTTAGTCATAGCTTTCCTTCAAAGGAGTAAGCATGTTTTAATTTCATGCTGCAATCTCCATCTACAGTGATTTTGGAGCCCAGAAAAATAAAGTCAGCCACTGTTTCCACATCTCTTTGCCATGAAGTGATGGAACTGGATACCGTGATCTTAATTTTCTGAATGTTGAGCTTTAAGCCAACTTTTTCACTCTCCTCTTTCACTTTCATCAAGAGGCTCTTTAGTTCTTCTTCACTTGCTGCCATAATGGACCTCTGTCAGCAAAATAATATCTCTGTTGGCAAAGTAATGTCTCTGCTTTTTAATATGCTGTCTAGGTTTGTCATAGCTTTAAAGCTATGGAGCAATCTGCCATGCTTCCAGTTTTCCTCCTTTTATTTGTGATGAAGTAATGTGATCAGATGCCATAATCTTAGTTTTTTGAATGTTTTAAGTTTTAAGCCAGCTTTTTCACTCCTCTTTCACTTTCATTGAGAGACTCTTTAGTTCCTTTTCACTTTCTGCCATAAAGGTGGTGTTATCTGCATTTCTTCTAAAGGATTCTTGCCCACATTAGTAGAGATGATGTTCACCTGAATTAAATTCACCCATTCTGGTCCATTTTAGTTTGCTGATTCCTAAAATGACGATGTTCACTCTTGCCATCTCCTGTTTGACCACTTCCAGTTTACTTTGCTTGATTCATGGCCCTAACATTCCAGGCTCCTATGCAATATTGTTTTTTGCAGCATTGGACTTTACATCACCAGTCATATCCACAGCTGGGTGTTGTTTTTACTTTGGCTCCATCTCTTCATTGTTTCTGGAGTTATTTCTCCACTCTTCCCCAGTAGCATGTTGGGCACCTACCAACCTATTTCAAATATATAGAAAGGTTAACAAACTCGTGCAACGAACCACCCTATACCTGCTCCCTAGATTCCACACTTGTTGACGTTTTGCTCTTTTTGCTTTGTCTCCTCATATATATGTTTATATATGTATATATATACATGCACACAAATCTATGTACATATTTAGGTTTTAGTTCTATTATAAATTTATATAAATAAATTTACTTACAGATATAAAATTTATTTTGCGCTTTTTCTTCCCTAAAGTGGCAGCTGTTATATGTCACCCTAAATATTTCACACTCATAAGAATAATATTTCTCTTTATAAACCATATTATAAACCACCTAAGAAAATAAGCAGTAATTCTATAATAACTTTTCCTGAGTCTATATTCCAATTCTCCTAGTTGTCCCAAGAATGTCTCTTATAGCTATTTCTCTTCCTGAGCCAAAATTCAGTCTGACTGATGGGTTGTATTTGGTTGTGTCTTTGATCTCTTAATCTGGAATAGTCCTACCCTCTTTCTTCCACATAACGTAACTTTTTGAAGAGTTCAAGTGCTTTGCAAAATCTCCCACATTATGGATTTGTCTGATGCGTGTGATGCGTGTGGTGTAACTTATCCCTTTGTTTCTTTCAATTCCTGTTAAATGGGAGTTAGATTTCAGATTTGGTTGGGTTCAAGTAAAGCATACTTGGCAAAAATATTTCTTAGGTGATGTTGCCTGGTTCAGACACTAGGAAGTACATAATTTCTGCTTGTTTCACTACTAGTAATCCTAAATTAATTTACTTTGTTTAGATGATGACTACCAAATTTTACCATTTAAGGGTCATTTTCTTCTTTGCTGTAAATAATTAATCTTAACACCATATGAATTTCTTATTTATTAACCTTTTACCTACTGATTTTAGTATCAACTAATGAGCCTCACCTGAATTAGTTATTACATTGGGGATTACAAAATGGTGATTTTTAAAATTTGACCATTCCTCCTATATAATTAGCATTTTTCTATAAAGAAGGACTTTAATTTTTTCCCCTTTCACTCTTTTCTTCTTTTGTGAAGTACCGCAATAGACTGGTGGATTTTTGTAAACTTAATTTGCTATTAATGAGTCATTCTTTTTGATGCTCAATTTATCCCAAATTTGGCCAAAAAGCCCCAGCTGAGAGGGACTGAGAGTTCCCTTTAGATCTGCTGCTATTTCTTTGATATGCCCTCATCTATTTGTTTTAAACACTTTCTTGCATTAGAATAAGAGTTTAGGATCACTTTGTACTTTCCCTGTCCCAGCCATTGAAATCAGCCTTTTTTCTAAGGAGTCTTGGTTCCCTAAAAAGGAGTTGTTTAAATATATATATATATATATTTTTTTTTTTTTTCCTGTTTTGTCCTCTCCCGGAGACCTTTTTTCATTTCATTTTGTATTAGATCAGGAATTACATGGTAAACCACCAGATTCAGGTGTCCTAGACCTCTGAGGCAAGGGTGGGATGGGGTAATGGGAGTGGTCTCCACTGCGCCAGAGAATGCTTCCAGTTTGAGACAGTTAGTTGCTTAGGCAACATGCTAGTAGCACATGCTGTCTTCTGTTCCTTCTCCTTCCACCCTTGATTTTTCTCTCACAGAGTTTGTTAATCTTTCATCTCCCTATTCATTCTGCCTCAGTCTCTAGTTTTAGTATTTTTCTATATAATGCATTTTGGGGTTAAAGGCTTTAAGCTTTGCAAAATCACCATTTCCAGCAGCTGTTTTAGCAAATTAATTTGATGTTTAGGTTTAGATATGATAGTGCTTAATATTAATTTATTTTTCTGTTGGGAAGCTTTATTTCTCTAATGAGATCATGAGGACTGCTGTTTCTCTCAGTTCTTGAATCACAGTTGAGCAGACCTGCAGTGCTGGGTTCACATCGTGGTTGGTGCACACCTTCCCTTAGGTTGAATTCATCCATCTGTTGCATTCTGCCCCGTCTGTTGGCCAGGACTGAGTTAAATATGTCTTCTTTCTCAGTATCTCCCATCCCCCCACCATCAGTTAAGAAGGCATTTTACCCACATTTTCCTCACATAAATCTCTCACTACAGATGGAGGATTGTAGTCTCATTGTGCTAGGGAGGAAGGAAAATTACTGTTTTGCATGTACATATATTTTGGATTTTACAGGAAAGGGGAGGGCATTTCAAAATCTGTTGAATCAATACAGATATAAAAAATTGATAAAGTTAGGACTGCCTGTTTTATATTCTGCCACATAGCATGTATTTAAATGAATTTGCCTATAATTTGCCTTCAAATGCTGACATTTAACTCTTAAGCTGTATAATTGTGCTAACTTTTTCATGAATAAAATTCATATTCTGTGTCCAGGCTAATATGTTCATCTACTGTAAACATTATTGCTTATGGTAACAGCAAGAATAAAAAATTCTTTTTATATACATCATATAGCTGGCAGAGACTCTTGGGACCGCCACAAATCATTCCTGTCTTTTTGAGATTAAGAAAAAGCATGGGAATGTAAAACTAACCTGGTTTGATATAGATTGAGAGGATATTAGCTTATTTAGACCACTGTACATTGTTCGTTGTTGTTTTTTAAGATGTTGAGTGTTAAATCTTCTCCTGTTTAATATATTCTTTAGCTTAGTAACCAGCCTTTCATTATGAACCAGCTCGTATCCTACAAGTCATCTCTGGCTCCTTTTTTGTTAAAGGTTAATAATGAGAATAATGAAGCAATTGGTTATTTATGCAGTCAGGATTGGCAAAAGTTATTAGAATAGGAATCTGCCCAGGAGCAATGATTAGGTTATGAAAATGTTAAGAAGAATACTGAAGCCAGTCACCATTTTTGACATTTAAGAAATACTATTCCCACCCTTAATCATGATGGCCTGTTATAAAGGTATTTATATAGACTAATCTCATTGGACAGTAATTTTATACCAATAGCATTCATAATTAGGTGTTGAGGGGAGACTCTGAAATGATCTGAGAGAAAAATGGGCCTGGGTAAGGAATTACCACAATGAGAAGTATAGAACAGAGAACTCACCCTTGAATAGAATTACCTGTCTCCCAGACACCTGATCTGTGCAGTCTGAGCATATTCTTCTTGAGTATTTTGCAAATTTGCGAAGCTGTGGGAGAGGGTAACCCCAAGTTAGGTTGCCGTGTTCTACATGCTAGACTGTAAAACACGTAGGGAAGTATATGGGAATAAAATTTTCTGCTGTTGCTTTTATTAATGCAATATTGACTTAAATGACATGCAAAACCAAAGAGAGCCAAATCTAATTATAATCTTATGTTTAGTATAGTTAGAACTTTCTATGTAAATTAGGCAGTCATTGCTTTGATCAAAACAGTTTCATCACTTCTACTCTGAATTTTTGTTAACAGCTTTATTGAGATATAATTCACATACAGTAAAAATCACCTGTTTGCAGTAACCACTGTTTGCAGTGGT
This sequence comes from Bos taurus, assembly GCF_002263795.3. Lineage (NCBI taxonomy): Eukaryota > Metazoa > Chordata > Mammalia > Artiodactyla > Bovidae > Bos > Bos taurus. Next base: position 20,105,681 of record NC_037351.1, on the reverse strand, counting down.
TCGAGTATATTCCCAAAGGTGTGCAAAGACAAGCATCTAATTCCAAATCATGTTCATTACCTACCCCACAAAACTCATACCCATCAGCAATTGCTTCCTGTTTTCCTCCTCCATCTTTTGGTAACCACTAATATACTTTCTATCTATATGGGATTGCCTCTTATGGACATTTATCTCCCTGCCCTTTAACTCATATAATGAATATTTCAGAAAATTGGAGAAGGGGGCAGGAAATGAACATGGATAAGTATAACGCTTATTTGTGATCTGGTATACTTAAATTGGTAAAGAATCTGCCTGCCAATGCAGGGGGCAAGAGACATGCATTTGATCCCTGGATCTGGAAGATCCCCTGGAGTAGGAAATGGCAACCCACTCCTGTATTCTTGCCTGGAAAATTCTATAGACAGAGGAGTCTGGCGGGCTTCAGTCCATGGGGTCGGGTCAACATGACTGAGTGACTTAGCACACACAAAAACACACACATACTTGGAATTAAGTTTTCTTTTCCCTGGCCCTGGCTCACTGGAAGACCTATTTTAAACAACAACAGTAGCATGCATAGAATATGTAGCCTTTTGTGTCTTAACTTCTTTAGCATATTAATGTATTCAGGGTTCATTCATACAGTAGCATGTAGTGATACTTTGTTTCTTTTATGATTGAAAAATATTTCATTTTATAGGTATACCACATTTTGTTTATCCATTTATCACTTGATAGACATTTGAGTTGTTTTCACTTTTTCACTGTTATGAATAATGCCACTTTGAATATGCATATACAAGTTTTTGATGTGAACCTATATTTTCAGTTCTCTTGGAGAATTGGAGTGGAATTGCTGAGTCTTACGGAAACACTGTGTCTAATTTTTTGAGACACGGCTAAATTATTTTCCAAAGCAGCAGCTTTTTACATTCCCCTCAGCTGTGTAGGAGGGTTCTGATTTCATCATATTCTTGCCAGCACTTGTTATTGTCAGTCTTTTTGATGATAGCCATCCTAGCAAATGCAAAGTGGTATCTCAGTATGGTTTTGATTGGCATTTCCTAGTGGTTAATGGCTAATAATGTAAAGCATCTTCGCTTACACTGCTTAGACATTTGTATATTTTCTTTGAGGAAATGTCAAAGTCCTTTGCCCATTTTTAATTAGGTGATAGTTTTTTATTGTTGAGTTATGTAACGCCTTCATGGGCTTCCCTGGTGGCACTAGTGGTAAAGAACCACCTGGTAATGCAGGAGACATAAGAGATGCAGGTTCCATCCCTGGTTCTGGAAGATACCCTAGAGGAGGGCATGGCAACCCACTCCAGTATTCTAGGCTTGGAGAATCCCATGGACAGAGGAACCTGGCAGGCTAGAGTTCATGGGGTCACAAAAACTTGGACATGACTGAAGCAACTTAGCATGCACATACACATAACATCTTCATATTTATAGATACCAGACCTTTACCATTTGTTCAGTTCAGTTCAGTTCAGTCGCTCAGTCATGTCCGACTCTTTGTGACCCCATGATGATTTGAAAATATTTTCTATGATTCTAGATGTTGTCTCTTCAATTTCCTAATAGTGTCCTTTGAAGCACAAAGTTTTAAAATTTGAACTCCACTTTATTTATTCTTTGTTGCTGTGCTTTTAGGTGACATTGCATAATCCAAGGTCACAAAAATTTTGCTTTTGTGAAACTTATAGTTTTAGCTATTACATTTAGGTCAGTAATCCATTTTCAGTTAGTTTTATTTATGGTGTGAGGTGGGGGTCCAACTTTTCTTTGCGTATGTTTGCATTTGTTCTTATTTATTCAAATTTAAAGATTTGAGAAAGAAATATTTAAATGGGATGAACATTGTCACTCTCTGAAATATTGTTTCATGATTTTGAGGGGGATACATGTGCTGTGTTCATCTGATGACTATACTTACCTGCACTCTCACCAACTATGGTTGCATTTCTGCTTCTGTTTTGTTTGTTGAAATCTGAAATACTACCCTGCTGGATGCAGTTTAAATCCATTTATTAGTTTTTTTCCCTTAATTTGCAATCTCACCTCTTCAGTTACAATATAAAGAATGCCAAGAACTTCTAAGTCTCTATCAGAAGTATCTATCAGAACAGCAGGAGAAGCTCACTATGTCTGTCTCAGAACTTGGTGCTGCTAAAATGCAGGAACAACAGGTAAGTGTCTTACTTCTTACCTTGTTTTTTAATGAATCAACCAGATGTCAGAAGAGTCATTTGGCCTCTTACTTTAATTGTCTCACTGTATACATTGTCTTTAGACGTGCAATTACAGTGTGTGATTGAGTTGGTTTAATCTACTTCCCTATTTTCTTTTCCTCTCCTGTTCTGGGGCCTGGAGGTCAGGAATGATTCCTTGACCAGGCTGTGCATCAGGAGGGCAGCTCCTGGTTGTATGGAAGCACTGCAGGAGTGATAAAGAAAACCCAGTGTTCTGTTACTTAGTGACAATCAGGTGGGCTCTTTTTTACTCATAAACCTCTTCTAATTTATGTTCAGAGTTTTAGAATAATAAAAGTGTCTTGGTGACTGGTAAAAGCTTTAATTAGAGAAACTGGAATAGTTAATGTAATTTAGTGTTTGTATATACTTATTAATCACATAAGTATATATGAGTGTTTGTGTATTAGAGTTTGTATACGTATCATCAAATAGTACATATTACATAATTAAATGAAAGTTCAGAACCCTGCCAGCTGTGATGTGAAACAAGCTCTGAAAATCGACTTCTTTCTCTCTAGCAACTAACACCAGATGTCTTTTTCACATCCAAACGAATTTAAATCTTCAAATGGATAAGGATACCCTTTGTATTGAAACACTGTAGGAAAAAAGCTATATGTATAGTAGTGTCAAAGTCACTCATATTAGTATTAAGACATTGATAATGTACCTATTATCAGAGTAGATTCCATCCTGGTTATGGTTCAGTAGGTTGAGCACAGCTACTTTATTACTAATTGTTCATTACCCAGGTTCATTTTCCATTTATGCATGGATGGACAACTTTCAGAAGGATTATCCTGTCTTTTCTGTTAAATTGTACAGGTTCAGATTCTATATTGATTGCAAGGATTATCCTTTCCCTTTGAGTAGTAACAAGTCCTGAGTGGTTTTCTGTAACCCTTCTAAGTTTTATTCAACCTAAAGACACCTGTCTCAGATGGGTTAACAGTTTTGGTCAAGAAAACTCCAGTTTTGAACCTCAAGTTTTGACATGCCTGCCTGCGTGCTGAGTCACTTGAGTTGTGTCCAACTTTTTGCGACCCCTATGGACTGTAGCCCGCCAGGCTCCTCTGTCCATGGGATTCTCTAGGCAAGAATACTGGAGTGGGTTGCCATTTCCTTCTCCAGGAGATCTTCCCAACCCAGGGATTGAACCTGCATCTCGTACTTCCCCTGCTTTGGCAGGCAGGTTCTTTACCACTAGCACCACCTAGGAGGCAGTAAAAAGAAAGAATAATAATTTTGCTGGAAGGTGGTATATCTTAGACTTTTAATATACCCACCCTTTTTTTGAAGTCTGTAATATTTATAAGAAACAACCAAAGTATGAGTGGTTTATTTGTATTCTAACTTTTGAAAAATTTTCTTTGGTTCTCTTTTCTGAAAACTTAGGCTATAAAATGAGGCAGAGAAGGTAGCAGCTAATCTTGTTTGTCTGGATTTGTTTTGCCACTTTGCAAAAGGGCAGGTGTATTTTAAGGTGGCCCTTGTCTGTTGCTCTCATGAGTGGGCTAGGGAAAACTATAGCATGAAGTTAAGATTTCTGAGCTCTGCTTTTTCATTTCCACTCCCTCCCTCTCCATGATGGGCGTTAACAGGGCACAGAAACACTGACCAGAGTATTGGATGAAAGGCAGAGGGACTTTTCAATTGCCAGTAGTTAAGGATAGAGACTGGAGAAGGAAATGGCAACTCACTCCAGTATTCTTGCCTGGAGAATCCCATGGACAGAGGAGCCTCGTGGGATACAGTCCGTGCAGTCACAAAGAGTCAGACATGACTAAGTGACTAACACACACACACACAAGGATAGAGACTGAGAGTCAAGAAATAGTCATTAGGGCACTCTAAAGACATCTAGATTAAGGAGGCCCAGTCCTTTTTCTATCTACTTCTAAAAAGAGGAGAGTGAAAAAGCTGGCTTAAAACTCAACATTCAGAAAACTAAGATCATGGCATCCGGTCCCATCACCTCAAGGCAAATAGATGAGGAAACAATGGAAACAGTGACAGACTTTATTTTCTTGGGCTCCAAAATCACTGTAGATGGTGACTACAGCCATGAAATTAAAAGACACTTGCTTCTTGGAAGAAAAGCTATGACCAACCTAGACAGCATATTAAAAAGCAGAGACATTACTTTGCTGACAAAGGTCCATCTAGTCAAGGCTATGGTTTTTCCATCAAGGCTATGGTTTTTCCAGTAGTCATGTATGGATGTGAGAGTTGGACTATAAAGAAAACTGAGTACTGAAGAAATGATGGTTTTGAACGGTGGTGTTGGAGAAGACTCTTGAGAGTCCCTTGGACTGCAAAGAGATCAAACCAGTCGATCCCAAAGGAAATCAGTCCTGAATATTCATTGGAAGGACTGATGCTAAAGCTGAAACTCCCAATACTTTGGCCACCTGATGTGAAGAGCTGACTCATTTGAAAAGACCCTGATGCTGGGCAAGATTGAAGGCAGGAGGAGAAGGGGACGACAGAGGATGAGATGGTTGGATAGCATCCTGGACTCAATGGACATGAGTTTGAGCAAGCTCTAGGAGTTGGTGATGGACAGGGAAGCCTGGAATGCTGCAGTCCATGGGGTCACAAAGAGTTGACAAGGCTGAGTGACTGAACTGAACTGAAGTGAACTGAAAATGAGGCGGGAGGGAGTAAAACTTCCTCAAGGAATAGTGTTTTATGTTTAAACTAGTGACTCTTGGACGTTTCCCTAGCAGCCAGCCATAGTTAACACTGCCTTCTTACTTAACCTTAAACTTGAGAGGCAAAACTTAAAAAAAAATAACAAATATTATAAATTGTTGGTCAAGGGTATGGAGAAAGTATATTCTCAAAAGGAGATACTTTTGAATTTTCATTTTAACTTTATCATGAGAAAAATTTAAAACCATGATTTCAGGAAGTTCCTGGTGGTCAAACCACTTGTAGCCTCTACTATTTGAATGAAATTAAGGCCACGTGTAGGCTCTACAAGCGTATTTGGCGCGGGCGGCTGCGACCGGCGCATTTGGCGCGGGCGGCTGCGACCGGCGCATTTGGCGCGGGCGGCTGCGACCGGCGCATTTGGCGCGGGCGGCTGCGACCGGCGCATTTGGCGCGGGCGGCTGCGACCGGCGCATTTGGCGCGGGCGGCTGCGACCGGCGCATTTGGCGCGGGCGGCTGCGACCGGCGCATTTGGCGCGGGCGGCTGCGACCGGCGCATTTGGCGCGGGCGGCTACCCCATGTCTAAGGTCGGGGGCAGAAGCCGGGAGGACCCCATGCCCGAGAGGAGGCGGCCAAGAGGAGTTACCCCACGTCCGAGGTCAGGGGCAGCGGCTAAGAGTGCCAGGCTGCGACGGCGCAAGAACAGCCGAGAGGAGCTACCCCACGTGTGAGGTCAGGGGCGGTGGCCAGGAGGAGCCACCCCACGTCCCAGGTTAGGGGCGGTGGCCGGGAGGAGCAACCCCACCTCCAAGGAGCGGTGGCTGCGCTGGTGCAGGAGGGCCTAGAGGAGCTATTCCGCATTCAAGGTCAGAAAGGACGGCGGTGCGGAGATACGCCTCGTCCAAGGTAAGGAGCAGCGGCTGCGCTTTGCAGGAGCAGCCGTGAAGAGATACCCCACGCCCAAGGTAAGAGAAACCCAAGTAAGACGGTAGGTGTTACAACAGGGCATCAGAGGGCAGACACACTGAAACCATACTCACAGAAAACTAGTCAATCTAATCACACCAGGACCACAGCCTTGTCTAACTCAGTGAAACTAAGCCATGTCTGTGGGGCCACCCAAGACGGGCGGGTCGTGGTGGAGAGATCTGACAGAATGTGGTCCACTGGAGAAGGGAATGGCAAACCACTTCAGTATTCTTGCCTTGAGAACCCCATGAACAGTATGAAAAGGCAAAATGATAGGATACTGAAAGAGGAACTCACCAGGTCAGTAGGTGCCCATTATGCTACTGGAGATCAGTGGAGAAATAACTCCAGAAAGAATGAAGGAAAGGAGCCAAAGCAAAAACAATACTCAGTTGTGGATGTGACTGGTGATAGAGGCAAGGTCCAATGCTGTAAAGAGCAATATTGCATAGGAACCTGGAATGTCAGGTCTATGAATCAAGGCAAATTGGAAGTGGTCAGACAAGAGATGGCAAGAATGAACGTCGACTTTCTAGGAATTAGCGAACTAAAATGGACTGGAATGGGTGACTTTAACTCAGATAACCATTACATCTACTACTGCGGATAGGAATCCCTCAGAAGAAATGGAGTAGCCATCATGGTCAACAAAAGAGTTCAAAATGCAGTACTTGGATGCAGTCTCAAAAACAACAGAATGATCTCTGTTCATTTCCAAGACAAACCATTCAATATCACAGTAATCCAAGTCTATGCCCCAACCAGTAACGCTGAAGAAGCTGAAGTTGAACGGTTCTATGAAGACCTACAAGACCTTTTAGAACTAACACCCAAAAAAGATGTCCTTTTCATTATAGGGGACTAGAATGCAAAAGTAGGAAGTCAAGAAACATCTGGAGTAACAGGCAAATTTGGCCTTGGAATACAGAATGAAGCAGGGCAAAGACTAATAGAGTTTTGCCAAGAAAATGCACTGGTCATAGCAAACACCCTCTTCCAACAACACAAGAGAAGACTCTACACATGGACATCACCAGATAGTCAACACCAAAATCAGATTGATTATATTCTTTGCAGCCAAAGATGGAGAAGCTCTATATAGTCAACAAAAACAAGACCAGGAGCTGACTGTGGCTCAGATCATGAACTCCTTAGTGCCAAATTCAGACTGAAATTGAAGAAAGTAGGGAAAACCACTAGACCATTCAGGTATGACCTAAATCAAATCCCTTATGATTATACAGTGGAAATAGATTTAAGGGACTAGATCTGATAGAGTGCTTGATGAATATGGACTGAGGTTCGTGACATTGTCCAGGAGACAGGGATCAAGACCATCCCCATGGAAAAGAAATGCAAAAAAGCAAAATGGGTGTCTGGGGAGGCTTTACAAATAACTGTGAAAAGAGGGAAGTGAAAAGCAAAGGAGAAAAGGAAAGATTTAAGCATCTGAATGCAGAGTTCCAAAGAATAGCAAGAAGAGATAAGAAAGCCTTCCTCAGTGATCAATGCAAAGAAATAGAGGAAAACAACAGAATGGGAAAGACTAGAGATCTCTTCAAGAAAATTAGAGATACCAAGGGAACATTTCATGCAAAGGTGGGCTCGATGAAGGACAGAAACGGTATGGACCTGACAGAAGCAAAAGATGTTAAGAAGAGGTGGCAAGATTTCACGCCAGTAAGAATGGTTGCAATCCAAAAGTCTACAAGCAATAAATGCTGGGGAGGGTGTGGAGAAAAGGGAACCCTCTTACACTGTTGGTGGGAATGCAAACTAGTACAGCCACTATGGAGAACAGTGTGGAGATTCCTTAAAAAACTGGAAATAGAACTGCCTTATGACCCAGCAATCCCACTGCTGGGCATACACACTGAGGAAACCAGAACTGAAAGAGACACATGTACCCCAATGTTCATCGCAGCACTGTTTATAATAGCCAGGACAGGGAAGCACCCTAGATGTCCATCAGCAGATGAATGGATAAGAAAGCTGTGGTACATATACACAATGGAGTATTACTCAGCCATTAAAAAGAATACATTTGAATCAGTTCTAATGAGGTGGATGAAACTGGAGCCTATTATACAGAGTGAAGTAAGCCAGAAAGAAAAACACCAATACAGTATACTAACGCATATATATGGAATTTAGAAAGATGGTAACAATAACCCTGTATGCAAGACAGCAAAAGAGACACAGATGTATAGAACAGTCTTTTGTACTCTGTGGGAGAGGGAGAGGGTGGGATGATTTGGGAGAATGGCATTGAAACATGTATAATATCATATATGAAACGAGTCACCAGTCCAGGTTCAATGCATGATACTGGATGCTTGGGGCTGGTGCACTGGGACGACCCAGAGGGATGGTATGGGGAGGGAGGAGAGAGGAAGGTTCAGGATGGGGAACACGTGTATACCTGTGGCAGATTCATGTTGATATATGGCAAAACCAATACAATATTGTAAAGTTAATAAGTTAAATTAAAAAATTAAAAAAAAAAAAAAGAGGTGGCAAGAATACACAGAAGAACTGTACAAAAAAGATCTTCATGACCCAGATAATCACGGTGCTGTGATCACTCACCTAGAGCCAGACATCCTGGAATGTGAAGCCAAGTGGGCCTTAGAAAGCATTACTACAAACAAAGCTAGTGGAGGTGATGGAATTCCAGTTGAGCTATTTCAAATCCTGAAAGATGATGCTGTGAAAGTGCTGCACTCAATATGTCAGCAAATTTGGAAAACTCAGCAGTGGCCACAGGACTGGAAAAGGCCAGTATTCATTCCAATCCCAAGGAAAGGCAATGCCAAAGAATGCTCAAACTACCCGCACAATTGCACTCATCACACGCGCTAGTCAAGTAATGCTCAAAATTCTCCAAGCCAGGCTTCAGCAATACGTGAACCATGAACTTCCAGATGTTCAAGCTGGTTTTAGAAAACGCAGAGGAACCGGAGACCAAATTGCCAACATCCGCTGGATCGTCGAAAAAGCAAGAGAGTTCCAGAAAAACATCTATTTCTGTTCTATTGACTATGCCCAAGCCTTTGACTGTGTGGATCACAATAAACTGTGGAAAATTCTGAAAGAGAAGGGAATACCAGGCCACCTGACCTGCCTCTTGACAAACCTGTATGCAGGTCAGGAAGCAACAGTTAGAACTGGACATGGAACAACAGACTGGTTCCAAATAGGAAAAGGAGTATGCCAGAGCTGTATATTGTCACCCTGCTTATTTAGCTTATATGCAGAGTACATCATGAGAAATGCTGGGCTGGAGGAAGCTCAAGCTGGAATCAAGATTGCCGGGAGAAATATCAATAACCTCATATATGCAGAAAGTGAAGAGGAACTAAAAAGCCTCTTGATGAAAGTGAAAGAGGAGAGTGAAAAAGTTGGCTTAAGGCTCAACATTCAGAAAACGAAGATCATGGCATCTGGTCCCATCACTTCATGGGAAACAGATGGGGAAACAGTGGAAACAGTGTCAGACTTTATTTTTTGGGGTTCCAAAATCACTGCAGATGATGACTGCACCCATGAAATTAAAAGATGCTTACTCCTTGGCAGGAAAGTTATGACCAACCTAGATAGCATATTCAAAAGCAGAGACATTACTTTGCCAACCAAGGTCCGTCTAGTCAAGGCTATGGTTTTTCCACTGGTCATTTGTGGATGTGAGAGTTGGACTGTGAAGAAGGCTGAGCGCCGAAGAATTGATGCTTTTGAACTGTGGTGTTGGAGAAGACCCTTGAGAGTCCCTTGGACTGCAAGGAGATCCAACCAGTCCATTCTGAAGGAGATCAGCCCTGGGATTTCTTTGGAAGGAATGATGCTAAAGCTGAAACTCCAGTACTTTGGCCACCTCATATGAAGAGTTGACTCATTCGAAAAGACTCTGATGCTGGGAGGGATTGGGGGCAGTAGGAGAAGGGGACGACAGAGGATGAGATGGCTGGATGGCATCACTGACTCGATGGACATGAGTCTGAGTGAACTCCAGGAGTTGGTGATGGACAGGGAGGCCTGGTATGCTGCGATTCATGGGGTCGTAAAGAGTCAGACACGACTGAGTGACTGAAGTGAACTGTAGGCTCTACTATTTTAACCTGAATTGGGAAAATAAGTTTCCTTTTGAACAGTAATTGGCAGTTGTCACCTGTATTACCTGACTTGTTCTTTGTGACAGGCTTCTTTTAGCTAAACCAAAGTAAGCACTTTCTCACTCGACATCTTGGAACCTGGGTGAATCTAGTGGACATCTTATTCTTTTGTAATCACTGTTTATTCATCCATCTCTTTCACCAAACTTTTTTGAAAACAAGCATCCTGTTGGTTTTTGTACACTCAGAGACTGATATATTTGGCTTAATAAATATTTAATTTTATTTAACAAAATTTAATGTGGTACATACTGTGTACTGGTACTGTTCTTAGCTCTTAACGTACATTAAAACATTTACTCCCTTGGTAGCCCAGTGAAGTTATTTTACAGAGGAGAAGCCTGAGGCAGAGGAAGAGATTTGTCCAAGTCATCTAGGTAGCAAGTCGGGAAATCAAGCAACTGCTGTTTAGTCGCTAAATCCTGTCTGACTCTTTGCAACCCCATGCACTGAAGCCCACCAGGCTCCTCTGTCTGTGGGACTTCCTGGGCAAGAATACTGGAGAGAGTTGCCATTTCCTTCTCTAAGGGATCTTCCCAAGCCAGGGATTGAACTCATGTTTCCTGCTTGGCAGGCAGAATCTTTAACACTGAGCCACTTGGGAAGCCCTGGGAAATCAAGATATGAACCCAAACAACCTGAATCTGTATTTTCTTGAGAGAAAGACAAGAAAAACTTGAGATAGCTAAAATATAGATTTATAGAAAATTTGCTTTAAATGCCCTTGTTTCTACAACTAACCCTCTTTTGAATCTTAATCTGAAATCCAGTTTTTTGAATACCAGAGCACAAATCTACTAGAGATGGTGGGAAACACTTTGATTTTTCTGTGAGTAGCCATAATGTTAGGTAGATGTAAAATTTTATTTGTTTTCAAAGTAAGGTTTTTTTAAACTCATCTTTAGATTTTGTGATGGAGAGTCAGCAATTCATTTTTCATGAGATTCATTTGACTTTAAGGGACTTGTTCAGTTTCTTCTTTGTGTTGGTTGCTATGTGGCTCAAGTTGCTTATTATAGGTTTTGTGTATAGTTTTATTAAATCTGCAGTTCTTATGAAGAATGCCCTAGCTTATGGTTTTCTTTTTTGCCTTTTGGTTGAAAAGAAGTTGCTCCATTTACAAAGTAAATTTTTTCCTTGCTTTTCCCCAGTCCTCTTTCTTGCTTTGCCTCAAAGATGAATTTACATTCTCCATTCATCTTATAATTTGTTCAGCCTTACAAATTCTTCACTGTGGAATCTAGAAAGATGTTTCACTTACTCTATTTAGACTGAGACACCTCACTGATGTGTGTCTGTTACTCCGTTTCCTGATCCTTAAGAAACAGTACTTAACAAATATGACCTTGGTTCTTGGACATGGGAGGATCCAGTAACCATAGTTTTGGTCAGTGTACATTTTAGAATATAGCTCTTCTTATCACAGGTGAGTGTTAATTTCTTTTTCTGTGAATCTGAACTTAATGTCACCTTAAACTATGATGCGTATAACTTCTATTTTATTTTTATTTATTTGACTGTGCTGAGTCTTAGTTGCAACAGGTGGGACCTTTAGTTGTGGCACGTGGGATCTAGTTCTCTTACCAAGGTTCCAACCCAAGCCCCTTGCATCAGGAGCACGGAGTCTTAGGCACTGGACCACCAGGGAAGTCCCCTATTTTAATCTTATTTGATAAGCTGTATCATTCCAGGAATGGTATAGTATTTCCACAGAACTCTTTATATTAAAACCTAGGGTGCATGTTGACTAGCTTTTCCCACTGTAGTTTGAAAATGTCCCTATGCAAGATTGACTTACTGTTTTTCTCAACTCTTCATTTTTTTGCCAAGTGGATATTAAAAGGTATATTTGGAATCATCTTGAGATTTCTCCCTTTTCTACCAGATGGATAAAATCTCCATTACTTTTTAACCATGGGCAGTGGATATTAATGAATCTCTGTTGTTCTGATCTGGTAAAAGGCCTTTTATAGAAATTTTTCCATTTTTCCCATGATTACTTGTTCTGTATTTCTCTATTTAGGTCTGCATCATGGACCAGACAGAATCTGAACCATAATAAAGATAAATCACTGCTGAGTGCATGTTTAATTGTTTCTGTGTTTCTATTACTGCTGTCTCTATAGTTTGTTAAAGAGTTTGGTAGCACTTTGGACCACAATGTCTTGAGACAACTTCCTATACTGTGATTATTTTCATATGTTCTTTTGGTTAAAATTTTTTGTTTACCACATACAGGCATGCGCTAATAAAGCTCCTTACCATTCTTCTAGTACCTTCTATCTTATTTACTTATGTATTTTAATATGTAATATTTATTTTATTTCTGTCTATACTAAGATATTTTTGAGTTTTTTATATAAACCCAGATTTTCTTGGCAGTCCAGAAGTGTCACCACACTTCTAACTGACAAAGAAGCCAAATCAAAAATGTCATGCTCTTTGAATATCTGTTACATGTTTGACTCAAGTGTACTACAGAATTCTTCATGGAATAAAAGATTTGTAGATAGAAAAAAAGATGTGATTAACAGTTAACTTCTCATCAGAAACAGTAGAAGAAAGAGGCAGTGGGATGGCATATTCAAAGAGCTGAAGGGGAAAAAAACTGGCAATCAAGCAAAACTATCCTTCAACAATGAAAGTGACAATAAGAAATTCCTAAATAAATAAAGACAAAGAGAATTTATTGCTGGCTTACCTGCCTTACAATAAATACTAATAGAAGTCTGTTCAGAGGAAAAAAAATGACATAGACAGTAACTCAAATTCACATAAAGAAATAGAACACTGGTAAAAGTAATTATATATCTTTTTTTTCTTAAATAGACAACATAAAAGTCACCTGAGTAAAACAACAATTATAAAATTGTATTATTGAGCTTATAAGATATAAGACTTTGTGTGTATGTATGTGTGTGTACTTGCACGAAGGGAAGAAGACAGAAGGAAGCTCTGTTGGAGGAAATTTTCTCTGTATTACTGGAATAAGACCGTCTTTATTCATTGACAGCATAATCTTATATGTAGAAAATCTCAAGAAATCCAGACACACACACCACACAAACTGATAGAATAAATCAGTTTAGCTGGTTTGCACGATATAAGATCAGTATGCAAGTCTATTTCTATTTACTATCAATGAACAATTTAAAATGTATGTATTTAAGAAAGCAGTGCAATAAAACACTGAAAATAATAAAGCATTGCTAAGAGAAATTAAATATCTAAGATACTATTCCATGTTCATGGATTGTACACTCAGTGCTATTAAGATGGTAATTTTCCACAAATTTGTTTATAGGTTTGTTGCAAACTCCAGCATTTTTCCTTTTCACAGAAATTGATAAGATGATCCAAAAATTAATATGGAAATGCAAAGGGACACTAATAGACAGAAATAATTTCTGAAAGAACAGCAAAGTATAAGATCACTGTTTCTAACTTGAATCTTTACTCTAAAGGTACAGTATGTAGATAGAATTTTAACTTGATTTGCATGTCTTTTGACCCCTGATGACATGGTTTCACTCCCATGTTATTCAGTTCAGTTCAGTAGCTCAGTCGTGTCCGACTCTTTGCGACCCCATGAACCACAGCATGCCAGGCCTCTCTGTCTATCACCAACTGCTGGAGTCTATCCAAATCCATGTCCATTGAGTCAGTGATGCCATTCAACCATCTCATCCTCTGTCGTCCCCTTCTCCTCCTGCCTTCAATCTTGCCCAGCATCAGGGTCTTCTCAAATGAGCCAGCTCTTCCCATCAGGTGGAGTATTGGAGTTTCAGCTTCAACATCAGTGCTTCCAATGAACAACCAGGACTGATCTACTTTAGGATGAACTGGTTGGATCTCCTTGCAGTCCAAGGGACTCTCAAGAGTCTTCTCCAACACCACAGTTGAAAAGCATCAATTCGTCAGTGCTCAGCTTTCTTTATAGTCCCAACTCTCACATCCATAAATGACTACTGCAAAAACCATAGCCTTTGCTAGATGGACCTTTGTTGACAAAGAAATGTCTCTGCTTTTGAATATGCTATCTAGGTTGGTCATAACTTTCCTTCCAAGGAGCAAGTGTCTTTTAATTTCATGGCTGTAGTCACCATCTGCAGTGATTTTGGAGCCCCCAAAAATAAAGTCAGCCAGTGTTTCCACTGTTTCCCCATCTATTTCCCATGAAGTAATGGGACCAGATGCCATGATCTTAGTTTTCTGAATGTTGAGCTTTAAGCCTACTTTTTCACTCTTCTCTTTCACCTTCATCAAGAGGTTATTTAATTCTTCTTCACTTTGTGCCATAAGGGTGGTGTCATCTGCATATCTGAGGTTATGATATTTCTCCTGGTAATCTTGATTCCAGCTTGTGCTTCCTCCAGCCCAGCATTTCTCATATGAGTTAAATAAGCAGGGGACAATATACAGCTTTGACATACTCATTTTCCTATTTGGAACCAGTCCGTTGTTCCATGTCCAGTTCTAACTGTTGCTTCCTGACCTGCATACAGGTTTCTCTAGAGGCAGGTCAAGCGGTCTGGTATTCCCATCTCTTTCAGAATTTTCCACAGTTTATTGTGATCCACACAGTCAAAGGCTTTGGCATAGTCAAGCAGAAGTAGATGTTTTTCTGAAACTTTCTTGCTTTGCAATGATCCAGCGGATGTTGCCAATTTGATCTCTGGTTCCTGTGCCATTTCTAAATCCAGCTTGAACATCTGGAAGTTCATGGTTCACGTATTGCTGAAGCCTGGCTTGGAGAGTTTTGAGCATTACTTTACTAGCGTGTGAGATGAGTACAATTGTGCGGTAGTTTGAGCATTCTTTGGCATTGCCTTTCTTTGGGATTGGAATGAATACTGGCCTTTTCAAGTCCTGTGGCCACTGCTGAGTTTTCCAAATTTGCTGGCATATTGAGTGCAACACTTTAACAGCATCGTCTTTTGGAATTTGAAATAGCTCAACTGGAATTCCATCACCTCCACTAGCTTTGTTCATAGTGATGCTTTCTAATGCCCACTTGACTTCACATTCCAGGATGTCTGGCTCTAGGTGAGTGATCACACCATCGTGATTATCTGGGTCATGAAGATCTTTTTTGTACAGTTCTTCTGTGTATTCTTGCCACCTCTTCTTAATATCTTCAGCTTCTGTCATGTCCCTACCATTTCTGTCCTTTATTGAGCCCATCTTTGCATGAGATGTTCCCTTGGTATCTCTAATTTTCTCGAAGACATCTTTGGTCTTTCCCATTCTATTGTTTTCCTCTATTTCTTTGCACTGGTCACTGAGGAAGGCTTTCTTATCTCTCCTTATTATTCTTTGAAACTCTGCATTCAAATGGGAATATCTTTCCTTTTCCTTTGCTTTTCACTTCTCTTCTTTTCACAGCTATTTGTAAGGCCTTCTCAGACAGCCATTTTGCTTTTTTGCATTCCTTTTTCTTGGAGATGGTCTTGATTCCTGTCTCCTGTACAATATCACAAACCTCCGTCCATAGTTCATCAGGCACTCTATCAGATCTAGTCCCTTAAATCTATTTGTCACTTCCACTATATAATCATAAGGGATTTGATTTAGGTCATACCTGAATGGTCTAGTGGTTTTCCCTACTTTCTTCAATTTAAGTCTGAATTTGGCAATAAGGAATTCATGATCTGAGCCACAGTCTGCTCCTGGTCTTATTTTTGCTGACTGTATAGAGCTTCTCCAACTTTGGCTGCAAAGAATGTAATCAGTCTGATTTCGGTGTTGACCATCTGGTGATGTCCATGTGTAGAGTCTTCTCTTGTGTTGTTCGAAGAGGGTATTTGCTCTGACCAGTGTGTTCTCTTGGCAAAACTCTATTAGCCTTTGCCCTGCTTCATTCTGTACTCCAAGGCCAAATTTGCCTGTTAGTCCAGGTGTTTCTTGACTTCCTACTTTTGCATTGCAGTCCCTATAATGAAAAGGACATCTTTTTGGTGTGTTATAGTGAAAAGGAGATTATCTAGGTGCGCTTAACCTAATTACATGAGAAAAATGAGGGTTTTCCCTAGCCAGGAGCAAAAAAGAAGGTCAGAGAGGTTTGAAGCCTAAGAATGGTATTTAGCATACCATTGCTGGCTTTGAAGATTGAAAGGATTAGAAGCTGAGAATTGTCTCTGACCAATAGCAAGAAAATAGTGACTTAAGTCTTCCTACCACAAGGAACTGTATTCTGTTAACAACCTGGGCTTGGAAGCAGGTTCTTCATCAGATTTTTCCAGTTAGAGCACAGACACCTTGTCAGTTAGCTGACACCTTGATTTCAGTCTTGTGAGAAGTTAAGCAAAGAACCTAGTCAAACTTGCTTGAACTGCTGACCCATAGAACTGTGAGGTAGTAAATTTGTTTTATTATAAATTTCTGTTTTGTGGTAATTTGTTATATAGAAATAGAAAACTTCGGTATTCAAGAATGTAGTACTGCCATAATGATGGACATTTAGATCAGTGGTTCAGAATTGTGGATTTAGAAATAAACTCTAGCAGTTATGGTTGCTTGATTTTCAACAAAGGTGCCAACACAATCCAGTGGGTATAAAATAATCTTTTCAACAGGCATCACTAGGACAATTGGACATGTGCAGAAAAGGTGAATTTAAACCCTTCACACCATGCAGAAAAATTAACTTCAACATTATTCAAACATTGAAGACACCTTTTTTGAAACCTAACGTCATATTTTTTTCAGTGTCAGATTTTGTTCTTCAGGTGCAGTGTTTTTTATGCATATTACAATGACCACCTGAATTTCAATATTGATCACAGTGTTTCAATTAGTCTTATGTAATTAATAGTAACCAGAAGTACTGCCTTTAATTAAGAAGAATAAAGTATTACTTTTATGGTACATGAAGTCCTTAATAAGAAAAAAAACAAAAACCAGTGAATGTTCTAGTATTCAAGTAACTACAAAAATCAAGAGATTCTAAAATAGTGCCTAAAGCTTTGCTTTTTGGAACCATAATATTAAGACCATTTTGAAATGTCTGGATATCTCGCTGGTAAATTCACTGTGCTTGTAGGATTGATTGCCAGATCACTTTAACAGCTGTACCCTTAAGTCAATAAACAATGCTAGTCAATAAAATATGTACTTTTGATAGCCAAGGAAACAGAATAAGAAATACTACCCTTGACAGATGGGTGAAGCTAATAAATCTGGTATAATATCAGTTATGTTGCAAAGATTCTTGGTTTAAGGGAAATTAATATTAAAAGTGTTTGTAGGATTTATTTTGACATAGATTTATTTAAAATGTGGTCCTGTGGTATGAATCATGATAGCAAAGGTCGTGGGTGCAGGCAAGGCTGTGTGGTCTGCACTGTGCTATGTGAATTTTGAATCCTAAGATGACTATGCCTATTGAATTTTTGTGTCACTATGGGGATTGAGCTAAGCAAACAATTAGAAAGCCAATTCCTGTGTCTCCCACCACTATCAAGCAGATATATTCTTCAGCCCAGTACATAGAATTTCAGCTTGTCTGCTATTGTAATGTCCTTTACCCAGAAAGTAAACTTAAAATTTGATGATTTAAACTTGTATTTATTGTAGCAAAATAGATGATATAAAGAATGTGAGAGAGACTGACCAAAGAAAGTAATGCTTTATCAAAATGCAGAAGAATTAGCTGAATGTAAATGAGGATAACTCTAATAAAGAACATGAGAATTCTCAACTCTAATGGGGAACATGAGAAGCATGAATACTTATTCACACTTACTGTCCCCGACTCATTATATATTATCTGGTCTGGAAAGAGTAAGCTCTATCACTGTGACAGATCAGAACCCTAAGTACAGTGAAAAGGCAAAACCATGCAGACAGTAAAATGATCCGTAGTTGCCTACAGTCAGGGAGACGGAAGGTGGGGCTTATAACCAAAACATTTGTCAAAATCCATAGAGCTGTGTAACACAGAGACACAAAGAGTGAATACTAATGTACACTGTTGATTTTATGGACTTAAGATAATAATAATTCATCAAATTGGCTAATAAATTATAACAAATTCATGGAATTTCCCTGGTGGTCCAGTGACTAAAACTCCTTGCTCCCAGTGCAGGGGACCCAGGTTCAATCCTTGGTCAGGGAATTTGAGCCCACATGCCACAACTAAGAGCTGGTACAGCCAAATAAATAAATAAAACTTTTAAAATTGTAGCAAATTTCTTGCGCTAATGGAAGATGTTAAAAAATCAGGGAAACCGTGAGGAGAAGTGAGGGAATAAATGAGAATTATCTGCTCAATTTTTAAGTCTAAAACTGCTCTTTAAAAGTCTGTTAATTTAAAACATACAGTGAAAGTAAAGTACACAGTTTAAGTTTCTCTGAAGTTATTTGCTACCAAGATTTGTTTTATATTCTAAACAAACTGTGTTCTCTGAACTATTGATTGGAATACCACAAGTGAGCAGAGCTAACCATATAACATCTATATTTTAGGCAATTTAGTTTTACATATTTAATGTCATTTAATTAATGTAACCAGACTATCAGATACTCCTGCTTTAAAGATGATGTATTAGTCATCTATTCTCTGTAACAAAGTACTTCAAAAGATAGCAGCTTAAAACACACTTATTATCACACAGTTTCCGTGGGTCAGAATTCCAGTCAAGTCTTGGCTGGTTCCTTTGCTTCAGGTCTCTTGTAGACTACAATAAAGGTGTTGACAGCCTGGGGGAGGATCCACTTTCCATGCTCACATGTAGTTGCAAAGAATCCGTTCCTTGTGGGCTATTGAACTGCAGGCCTCAGTTCCTACCCAACTCTTGGCTGGAGGCCAACCTCAGTTCCTTGTCATGTAGACCTCTCCAGTGTGGCTGTTGGTTTCATCAAAACAGGTAAGCCAAGAAGGCACTAGCATCTACTAGCAAGACAGAAGTTCCTGTTTATATAACCTAATTGTAGGGATGACATTTTATCACCTTTGCTGTAACAGAAGCAAGTCGCAGGTCCTGCCTGCGTGCAGGGGCGATGTTCACACACAAGGGCACAAGCTGCAGGAGACAGGCTGTGATCACTGGGGCCGTCAGAGAAGCTGCCTGCCACAGGAGAAATTAAGCAAATGGTATGCCACAGTGGGATTTGAAGATCTGGAAATTGGTTAAGTTCATAGGACATACTTCTCTAGTTAAGATTCTACTTTGTTTTATGGAAATTATATCTTTATTTTCTGTTTTCTAGATACTTGATTTCTCTGATATTTAAGCACAAGTGACCCTTGAACAATGTGAAAATTAGATTTTTTAAAAATTTTATTCGAGTCATAGCAGAACTTAAAGGCAGAGACCCCAAATCAGCTGGTTTTTGTTAGGCTGGAGCAGAGTTTAAACCAGGGCAGGGCCACTCCAGCCTGGTCACATCCTACTCTCTCTACATTCTGGTCCCAAGTTTGTTTGGTTGCAAACTGTACTAAACCCCCACAAGGTTGAAAATCTGCATATAAATTTTGACTCCCCAAAAAACTTAACTGCTAATAATAACCCACTGTTGATCCTTAACTGATAGCATAAACAGCTGAATAGCACATATTTTGTATGTTATATTTGTTACATACCATATTCTTATAACAAAGGAAGCTAGAGAAAAGAAAATACTATTGATGAAATCTTAAGAAGAGAAAGTACATTTATAGTACTGTAATATCAATACTGTAAGTTTGTCTGTTTACAAGATGAATTGGCTATCATTCAGTTCCTATATCAGCATTGTCTTATATAATATAAAACACTGTAGATGTTACATATATATAAACACTAGCACTGGACATCAAAATGAAAAGATGATGTGAAAAAGAAATTGATCAGGTTTAATAACTCATCCATTTTTAATGAAGAAGCAACAGTGTGATTGTTTATGGTAGTCTTATGGCACCCCACTCCAGGACTCTTGCCTGGAAAATCCCATGGATGGAAGAGCCTGATGGGCTGCAGTCCATGGGGTCGCTAAGATTCAGACACGACTGAGTGACTTCACTTTCACTTTTCACGTTCATGCATTGGAGAAGGAAATGGCAACCCACTCCAGTCTTCTTGCCTGGAGAATCCCAGGGACAGTGGAGCCTGGTAGGCTGCCGTCTGTGGGGTCGCACAGAGTCGGACACAACTGAAGCAACTTAGCAGCAGCAGCAGCAGTGTAGTTGTTAATGATTGCTTCATGGTAGCCGAATCTATACACCGGTGAATGAATCATTGTCAAATAAAATTCTTATAGCATACAGTATTACAGTCATCTTCATAATACAATATTGAAAACATTGTTACTTAAAAAAAAATTTACCTGTGATAATAGACTGATACACAGTTTCTCGAATTATGAGAGACAGTAATATAATTCCATGAAAGCAAAATTATAAGATTGTGAGAAAATTGACACATTATTAATTTTATATTAAATATCACTCACCTTATGCCTATGTGAGGAAAGGCTATCCAACACATGTCTTGCACATGATATTCTGTATGATGAAAACTTAGGGGATTACGATGATGACCCAAAAAGGTCTCACACAGTGCTCACTGAACAATTATTTGATTTTCACATGAGCATACCCACACACACCCCCCAGATTACTTTGTTTATTAACTCTGATGATTATTTACCATTCGTTAAGTGAAAGTGGATCATCATAAAGGTGTTCACCCTTGTCGTCTTCCTGTTGACTAGGCTGTGGTGGAGGGGTTGGTCCTGCTGTCTCAGGTGGTGGAGGTGGAAAAGATGGAGGAGGTGGAAGGGGAGGCAGGAGAAGCAGGCAGACTCAGTATAACTTTAAGGAATTATATCCTAATTTCTGTCTGACATTTTTGCTTTTTCATTTCTCTAAAAATGTTCCTATACAGTACTAATTCTTCCACTGTTTGCATTCATTTCAGTGCCTGAGTATCAGAATGGTCCATGTCATAAAATAAGTTAAAAACTGTCTTGAATAATTTGAACCCTTCTGCCAGATTGTCTAATGCAATCTGTTTTCTGACACTGTTTCTTCTATATCTTCTTACTCACCCTCTGGTTCTGACACAACTGATCTTTATCAAATTGTCTTCTGTTGATCTCTCTGGTGCGGTGTCTGTTATTGAGTTTTT
Organism: Bos taurus; assembly: GCF_002263795.3. NCBI lineage: Eukaryota > Metazoa > Chordata > Mammalia > Artiodactyla > Bovidae > Bos > Bos taurus. Next base: position 20,084,533 of record NC_037351.1, on the reverse strand, counting down.
CCAAGATCTTTGTCTTAAAACCCTTCATCCCCACCTTTTTCCCCCCTGATATCCACAATCTCTTTCATGATTTTCTTGACTGGCTCTGTCATAATCCTATGAAATCATGCACAACATCTGAACAGTTTTCTCCAGCAGGAATTTACTATTGGAGGCCTGATGACTTTCAAGACTTTTTCTGTAACATTGATGGCATCTTCAATGGGGTAATCCTTCTAGACTTTCATAGTCTTCTATCAGGGTTCACTTCCATAGTCTTGACAAGCCTTTTCATAGAGTACTGTGTGGGATGAGCCTAAAGGTCCTTATGACCTCTTGGTCTAGAGACTGAATTAGAAATGTTCACCTGTGTTTGGGGGCAAATAGACTGCTTCAGTGGCTTCACTGTTGAACTTGTAGGGTTCTGGGTGGCCAGAGGCATTTTCCAACATCCAAAGAACTTTAAAAGGCAGTCCATTACTGGCAAGATACTTCCTGACATCAGGGACAAAGCATCAGTGGAACCAGTCCAGAAAAGAGTTCTCATCCAGGTCTTCTTGTGGTGTACCCTAAAGATGGCAGCAGGTGTTTATCCTTTCTCTTCAAGGCCCATGAGTTAGCACCTTTGTAGATAAGTGCAGTCTTGATCAAACACCACACTACCATCTGCACAAAACAATGGTGTTAGCTTTTTCCTTCCTGCCTGAACTCCAGGTGCTCACTTTTCTTCCTTACTAATAGATGTCTTTTCTGGCTTTTTTTTCTAGAATAGGGCACATTCATCTGCATTAGAAACCTGCTCAGGCAGATATCCTTTCTCTGCAATGATTTCTTTAATGGCATCTGGGAGCTCGTCTGCTCCCTTTTTGATGATAGAAGCTGCTTCTCCTGTTATCTTGACATTTTTCACACCAACCGTCTTTCTAAAGTTATCAAACCATCCTTTGCTGTCATTAAATTCTCCAGTTTTAGATCTTTCACCTTTCTTTTGCTTAAAGTTGTCATATAATGAGTTCTTTTTAAAAAATCATCTTAGAGTCTATTGGTATGCCTTTCTTATAACCATCCTGCAACTACATAAAAGCTGCATTTTCAGTATGAGATAAAAAGGTATTTCACAAAAAGCATGAGGTTTTTGCGTCTGCTGGAATAGCTGTAGCAATGGCTTTACAAATTTCCTTTTTTTTTTTTTACAATGATCCTTAACGCTAGATTCATTTATCCTATAATGGTGGGTAGCCACAGCTGCAGACCTCAATTTAAGGTGCATATCAAGCAATTCAACTTTTTCTGGTAGTGTCATGACTTTTCTCTGCTTCTTGGGACCACTTCTGGCATCATTAGTAGCATTTTGTATGGGTCCCACGGAGTTATTCAAGGTTTACAGTATTGCACTAAACACGATGAAAAATACATGAGAACCACAAGAGATCACTTTTTTACTAAAAGTTCCACAGTTTACTGGAGAGACAAACTGCTCATGCAGAGATGATGAGCATCACATGGTGTTTTAAGCAGACACTCATACTTGCAACACTTGAGCACATTGCAATAGCATTAGGAGGTGACTGTGAAATTATTACAGTAATACAGCATATATAGTTCATTTATGCAGTTATGATTTAAAACTGAACCTTTACAATTGTTTATATTTCTCTCAACTGTGAATAGTGCCCTATACAGTATGTTTGTGTATTTTGATAAATTTTTTCAATTTTTTATCAAATCAAATTTTTTTAATTGGATAAAATTGTGGTAAATTTTAATATTTTGTGATAGACATATATTTCATGGTAGTGAATGGTAAACTAATATCTACATATATTTTATGCATTCATGACATATCTTTTTCTTAATTTTTTTTGTGTATTTCTAGGCTATGTGTTTCCTGTTTTTTTCAAATTGTTGCAATTCTCAAACATTTTTTCCAGTATATTTATTGAAAAAAATCCATGTAGAAGTGGACCTATGTAGCTCAAATCCATATTTGTCAAAGGTCAACTGTGTATGAATTTTGTGTTGAAGATGCTGTCATGGTAGCTGACCAGTCTGTGGAATGAATTATTCTTACCAGGTTTTAAATATTTTAGTTTGCTGTATATTTTACCTGTTATTATCATTGCCTTTTTGTTATTTACTTGGACACCTACACAAATTATTATAGACCAGTTGTTACCAGTGCGAGAGAAAGGATCAGCCTCTGTATACTCCATTAAAAATCATGGGTGCCTACTCCAAATCTTCAAATCAGGCTGAATATAAAAATAATAAATAATTATTTGGTGACATACTACAAGACCATGCTAGTTGAAAGCCAAGTCAGTATTATAGACATATATTTATTATTGTCTTAATGTTAATTGTTTCAAGTCACAGTGATAATTGATAGTTTGGGTGTACAGTTTTATATATACTTGCATATTCCACAAATATTTTTTCAAGCCAGAAAATCTATTGAAAAATGCAGTCTAGACATTATTGTCTGGTTTTTGACATGAAGAAATATGTTTTATACTAGTAAGATTATAGATTTGAAATTAAATCTGAAAAGTGTTTAAACTGATAATAACATTAACTTTGTGTGTTCTCTACATTAAGTATGATTGGGATACAGTGGTTAAAATGCATTGAACAAGTTTAGGTTCATGATCACTCTTTTTGGAGCCAGTAATGTGTGTCCTTATATTTGACTCTTTATTTGACATTCATTCCCCATCCTAGATCTCAGAAGGCTATTGTGTTGTTCATTTATTTCAAATGGACTTTGGCTCTAAGACTGTGCCATCTGGAACAGACCATCATGTGCTAGGAAAGGGAATCTAGTATTCAACAGATTGTCTCGGTACTTCGTGATTCTACTTATATGAGGTTTCTAAAATAGTGAAATTCTTAAAAACAGAAAGTGGAATGGTGGGTGCCAGGGGCTGGGAAGGGGGAAAGGGGATTTACTTTTCAATGAATATAGAGTTTTACTTTTACAGGATGAAAAAGTTCTAGAGATCTGTTATATAGCAGTGTATATGGTTAACATTACTGTACATAGATTTGAAACGGTTAAGATGGTAAATTTTATGTTTGTGATTTTGACAAATAAAAACAGTCTCAGCCAAAGTGTGAATGCATGTTTACTCATGCAATAGAAAGGCTTAATGTAGAAACACTTCTGTTGTATGTATAAGTAGCTATGTTGGTAGCACTTGATTTTGTAGAGTTAATATCAACATGCTGAGATAAGAAATGGAATGGGATCTAGACCAGTCTTTAATACTACATTAATATCATTCTGATATCTTCTAAATATCAGTCTGAACTCTTTCAACCTAAGCTTTTGATCAAAGAGCCTTTCTAAGCTGAAAGGGCTTCCCAAGTGGTAAAGAACCCACCTAAGGAGACTAAGAGACATGGGTTCAATCCCTGGGTTGGGAAAATCCCCTGGAGGAGGACATGGCAACTCACTCAAGTGTTCTTGCCTGGAGAATCCCGTGGACAGCGGAGCCTGGCGGGCTATGGTCCATAGGGGCACAGGGAGTTGCACACGACTGAAGCAACTTAGCATGCACACGCTGGAAGAAGTCCTAAATATACTTCCACACATTTTGTATGGGAATACTGATGTTCATATATCGGATATTACTGACAAACCAATTTGACAGACACTGTGCAGGTAAATACTAAAATATGATGTTTGATTGCTTCTGTTTATGGAGTCAAGCTTTCTTACAACTTAATCTTTCAGGTGCCTTTTAGCTGAATTAAATTTCAAATACTTTTGCCACCTGATTTTTACAGTTTTGATTATTCAATAAATATTAAGTTATTTATTCCCTTAATTATTGACTTTTTTGAAAGTTTGGTAGCCTGTTTGTTGCTTTTTTTTTTAATATTAATGTGATTTTTGAGCCTTAGTTCATTATTTGATTAATCCTGTAGTTGTAGTAATAATGCTCACTGTCTGATTAGAGATTTTAATGTTTATGTCTATAAAGATTAATTTTCTTATATGAGAGAAAGATAAGTGAAACAGTAGGTAAAGATGAAATTATTTGGCAAATGTTTGTGGAGCATCTACTATGTGCTCACTGTTCTGAGTTCTCTGGGTATACATCCTACCCTCAAGGTCCTTATAATCTCAAAGACAGTTCAACAAAAGAAAAAAGTTAAATTTTTGAAATTTCAGATAATGACAAGTGCTTTGTGTTAAGTGACTGGGCAGCGAATGCATGAATGAACCTTCTGAGAACATCACAACATAAAAAATAAAGCTGAGATACAAGATGGCTGTGTAAAGGAAGAAAAAACAGTAAGAAGAAAAGTATGTAAACAAGTCATGAGACTGTTAGATGACATCTCCAAATAATTAACTGCAGGCAGAAAATACATGACCATCACAAAAACTAGGGCAATAGAGGAGGGTTTGTGCAGAAGTCACAGGTGACTGAGAAGAGCTGTGAAGACTCATCCAGTTCACTCGCCTCTTTTCTGAAGCCTGTCAGCTCATATCAATAATTGTTGTGGCCATTGCATTTCCTTTTATTGTATCATCTCTCTGGTCCCTTACTAAACTTTCTCCATTACTGTTCATTATTTCTTCCTGTTTCTCTCTCTCTTTTCACCTTTCATTATTTGACTTCTCCTTATTTCCTTTGAAATGTCTAGATGCTTTTCAAGTTCTGATCCCTCTCTCAGGCTCTTCTTTCTACCTTCCCATCAGTCTTCCTACTCATGCAGAGAAACTCACATTGTTTGTATCAGTTGCAGATGGAAGGCTTCCTAAGTAGAGGTTTTCACCTGTGACTATATGACAGAATTCAGAGAAGGGGATGGCACCCCACTCCAGTAGTCTTGCCTGGAAAATCCCATGGATGGAGGAGCCTGGTAGGCTGCAGTCCATGGGGTCACGAAGAGTCAGATACGACTGAGCGACTTCACTTTCACTTTTCACTTTGATGCATTGGAGAAAGAAATGGCAACCCACTCCAGTGTTCTTGCCTGGAGAATCCCAGGGACTGGGGAGCCTGGTGAACTGCCGTCTATGGGGTTGCACAGAGTTGGACACGACTGAAGTGACTTAGCAGCAGCAGCAGCAGCAGCATATGTCAGAATTACTTAAATATGTGTTCCATTAACTCCACTCCTGTAACTTTGATGCCACACTCTCTTGGGGTGGCTGCTGCTGCTGCTGCTAAGTCACTTCAGTCGTGTCCGACTCTGTGCAACCCAGTGGACGGCAACCCACCAGGCTTCCCCGTCCCTGGGATTCTCCAGGCAAGAACACTGGAGTGGGTTGCCATTTCCTTCTCCAATCTTGGGGTGGCAGTCCCTGCCATTTTTCACTTCTTGGTTTCTCTTCAGTTGAGAGTCATTTTCTGCATCCACATTTATAATCACCTAATTTAAGAATCTACTCTTGTACAGTGTAGAGTTGTGAATGAACAGCTGGTATACATCCTGCTGTTACCTGTTACACTGAGGTGACCTCATAACCTTTATCATAATCCCAGTAGCCACTATTAGTCAAGCATTCTGAGTTGACACAAAACTTTTTTTATCATTCCTGGTTTAATGATCTTCCTAGGGCTTCCGGGTCGCTGAGGGTCGGACATGACTGAGCAACTTCACTTTAACTTTTCACTTTCATGCATTGGAGAAGGAAATGGCAACCCACTCCAGTGTTCTTGCCTGGAGAATCCCAGGGACGAGGGAGCCTGGTGGGCTGCCATCTATGGGGTCGCACAGAGTCAGACATGACTGAAGCGACTTAGCAGCAGGGCTTCCATACAGGATAGAATAACTGAAACTGAACATATGTAGTTACCATGAATAAATAACTGGACAGGATATATTCTACAAAAGGTTTTCAAAGTATTGGACATTAGACACTGAAGTAGAGTGATCCATGGAAGACGGGAAACAAACTAGACGAACCATACAGTTGCCTGGGGATGCTACCTCGAGAGAGATTCCAGCTGGCAAGGCAGAGAGGGAAACCCAGGCAGAGACTGGGGGTGTCCTTGAGCTGGTAGGTTGAAGAGGCCAAGGCACAGTGAATACTAAAGAGGCAGAGCAGAATACTAGCAAGGTGAGAGCTGCAGTTAGAGAGTGCTCCAGAGATCAGCAGAGAGCCTCAAGTTTTAAATTAAGTAATGATCAATATGTAAGTAAGAGAAAACCTAATGAGTCTGGGGAAAGAACTGCCAAAAGAAGGAACAATCCTTGGAACTTACGTTAGGCTGGAAATAGATCCTGTTTCTATCAGCCACATTGGCATCAGGTACAGCGCCCAGAAGGGTATTGCCCCAGTAGATGGACAGAAGCAAGCCTAGACTAAAAGGATTCTTTTGTTCTGTTATACCTCAGTTCAGTTCAGTCACTCAGTCATGTCTGACTCTTTGCAACCCCATGAATCACATCACTCCAGGCCTCCCTGTCCATCACCACCTCCCAGAGTTCACCCAAACCCATGTGCATTGAGTTGGTGATGCCATCCAGCCATCTCATCCTCTGTCGTCTCCTGCCCCCAATCCCTCCCAGCATCAGGGTCTTTTCCAATGAGTCAACTTTTCACGTGACATGGCCAAAATATTGGAGTTTCAGCCTCAGCATCAGTCCTTCCGATGAACACCCAGGACTGATCTCCTTTAGGATGGACTGGTTGGATCTCCTTGCAGTCCAAGGACTCTCAAGAGTCTTCTCCAACACCACAGTTCAAAAGCATCAATTCTTTGGCACTCAGCTTTCTTCACAGTCCAACTCTCATATCCATACGTGACCACTGGAAAAACCATAGCCTTGACTAAACGGACCTTTGTTGGCAAAGTAATGTCTCTGCTTTTCAACATGCTATCTAGGTTGGTCATAACTTTCCTTCCAAGGAGTAAGCATCTTTTAATTTCATGGCCGCAATCACCATCTGCAGTGATTTTGGAGCCCCAAAAAATAAAGTCTGACACTGTTTACACTGTTTCCCCATCTATTTCCCATGAAGTGATGGGACCAGATGCTATGATCTTAGTTTTCTGAATGTTGAGCTTTAAGCCTACTTTTTCACTCTACTCTTTCACTTTCATCAAGAGGCTTTTTAGTTCCTCTTCACTTTTTGCCATAGGGTGGTGTCATCTGCATATCTGAGGTTATTGATATTTCTCCCAGCAATCTTGATTCCAGCTTGTGCTTCCTCCAGCCCAGCGTTTCTCATGATGTACTCTGCATATAAGCTAAATAAGCAGGGTGACAATATACAGCTTTGGCATACTCCTTTTCCTATTTGGAACCAGTCTGTTGTTCCATGTCCAGTTCTAACTGTTGCTTCCTGACCTGCATACAGGTTTTTCAAGAGGCAGGTCAGGTGGCCTGGTATTCCCATCTCTTTCAGAATTTTCCATAGTTTATTGTGATCCAATAAAGTCAAAGGCTTTGGCATAGTCAATAAAGCAGAAATAGATGTTTTTGTGGGACTCTCTTGCTTTTACGGTGATCCAGCAGATGTTGGCAATTTGATCTCTGATTCCTCTGCCTTTCTAAAACCAGCTTGAACATCTGGAAGTTCATGGTTCATGTATTGCTGAAGCCTGGCTTGGAGAATTTTGAGCATTACTTTATTAGCATGTGAGATGAGTGCAGTTGTGCGGTAGTTTGAGCATTCTTTGGCATTGCCTTTCTTTGGGATTACAAGGAAAAGTGACCTTTTCCAGTCCTGTGGCCACTGCTGAGTTTTCCAAATTTGCTGGCATATTGAGTGCAGCACTTTCACAGCATCGTCTTTCAGGATTTGAAATAGCTCAACTGGACTTCCATCACCTATACCTAACAAAGCTTAAAAGTAATAGCTGATAGGATCATACTGTTTACAGGTAGGTTAACTATATCCAGAACAAAGCATAAGCACATTTGTAGCTCAAGTATAAATACAAAAATATCTAACAACCAAAAAAGTAAAATACATAGTGTTTTACCTCCAATAAAAAATGACCATCCCTGTAAAGAAGGAGGAAAATATCACCCAAAATGGGATAAAAGCAACCTAACAATGACAGCGACAATGGAATTAGAGACCCTAAACAAAAATTGCGTGTTTTCAAGAAGTTAGAGGAAATATGAGCACATTAAATAGAAACAATACTTATTTTTTAAAGTCTCAAATGAGACTTCTGAAGACGAAAACTGAAATTTCTATAATGAAAAATACATTGGAAGGGATTCACAGCAAATGTAACATTGCAGAAGGAAGGACCAGTAAAAGGACATACAGCAATATAAATACCCAAAGTGAAACAGAAGCAGAAAAGACAGAGAAGGAGCAGAGCGTGCGTGAGCTGTAGAACGGCTGCAGGCAGTCTGAGATATGTGACGCTGGAGTTTCCAAATGAGTTAAGGAGGATAGAAAATAAGTATTTTAAGAAATATGGTCCTGATTTTTCCAGTAGGATGTATATTGTAAACCCATGGATGTAACCAGATGAATGAACTCAAATCGCAAGAAACAGAGAAAACTCTATCAAATCATATCATAATCAAATTACTTAAAATCAAGCCAGTGATAAAGAAAATTTCATAAAAACAGCCAGAAGGTTAAAACACTACATAAAGATGAATAAATGTGTGAGCAGATTTTTTTTTTTTTTTTTTTTCGGTCAGAGAAAAAGTGGGAAAACAGTGAAACTGTCTTTAAATTACTGAAAGAAAAATAATGTCAAGCTAGAGTTTTATACTGCACAAAAGGTATCTTTCAAAAATGAAGGTGAAATGCTCTTTCCAATTATAATAGCTCAAAAAATTGTTCACCCACTAATCTGCACTATAGAGCATGTTAAAGAAAGTCTTTTAGACAAGAATAAATGATACTGGGTAGAGATACAGATTTATACTAGTAATGAACACTATAAATGGTAACTTTGTGAGTAAATATAAAATAATTTTCTTCATTTTGTGTTACTTAGTCATTTCTGACTCTTTACAACCCCATAGACTGTAGTCCACAAGCCTCCTCTGTCCATGGGAGGCTCCAGTCAAGAATACTGAGTGAGTTGCCATTTCCTTCTCCAGGGTATCTTGCTGACCCAGGGGTCAAATCTGGGTCTCCTGCATTGAAGGCAGATTCTTTACCATCTGAGCTACAGGGAAATCATATTATTTATGTGCTTAAAAGACAATTTACTCATTTAAGAAAAGTAATATAATGTGGGGCTTATAAGGTACATAGAAGCAAAATATTTAACAGTAGTACAAAGACTGAGTGAGGAATTGTAAGATTTCTTATATGATGTCTGAAATGGCATAATATCTCTTGAAGGTAGGCTATGATAGGTTAAAGATATATGTTCAGTTCAGTTCAGTTGCTCAGTCATGTCCGACTCTTTGCGACCCCATGAATCGCAGCATGCCAGGCCTCCCTGTCCATCACCAACTCCCGGAGTTCACTCAGACTCATGTCCCTTGAGCCGGTGATGCCATCCAGCCATCTCATCCTCTGCCGTCCCCTTCTCCTCCTGCCCCAATCCCTCCCAGCATCAGAGTCTTTTCCAGTGAGTCAACTTTTTGCATGAGGTGGCCAAAGTACTGGAGTTTCAGCTTTAGCATCAGTCCTTCCAAAGAAATCCCAGAGCTGATCTCCTTCAGAATGGACTGGTTGGATCTCCTTGTAGTCCCAGGGACTCTCAAGAGTCTTCTCCAACACCACAATTCAAAAGCATCAATTCTTCAGCGCTCAGCCTTCTTCACAGTCCAACTCTCACATCCATACATGACCACAGGAAAAACCATAGCCTTGACTAGACGGACCTCTGTTGGCAAAGTAACGTCTCGGCTTTTCAATATGCTGTCTAGGTTGGTCATAACTTTTCTTCCAAGGAGTAAGCATCTTTTAATTTCATGGTTGCAGTCACCATCTGCAGTGATTTTGGAGTTAGAAACTCTAAATCAATCCCCCAAATGATATGATGACCATTATAGCTAATAAGTCAACAAAGTAGTGTCAGGTGGCATCATGAGATGGTGACAGATTAGGAATAAGGCAGGGTTATTTTCTTTCACCTCTGTTCAGCTTTGTATTGGCGCATCTAGCCAGTGCAATAAGTCATGAAAAAGACATACAGACTGTGAAAGAACTAGAACTATCTTTACTTGAAGATGGCATAATCAAAATGTAAGTCTGCATAAACCATAAGTGTGCTATCTGACTTTCTATGTAATTCCAAAAAATAGGGGGGTGCTACTAGAAGTTATATGATTTTAGGAAGTTTGCAAAGTACAAATCAATCTACAGAAACCAATTATATAGCATTTATATGAGGTACTGAGGGTAGTAAAAATCACAGAGATAGGGAATAGAGTTGTTGTTGCCAGGGGCTGTGTGGTGGGGAAATGGGAGGCTATTGTTTAATGCGGATAGAGTTTTAGTTTTATAAGATGAAAACAGCTATGAAGATGGATGGTTGACAGCTGAGCAACATTATGAATGTATTTAATACCACCAAACTCTGTGCTTAAAGATGATTAAGATGGAAAATGTTATGTGTATTTTACCAAGATAAAGTTTTAAAAATCAACTATGTATCTGCATATTAACAGCAAAGTAAGATGTTAAAACTTAAAAACATTTTAAGATTTTAAATTGTAAAAGTACCATTTTACAATAGCATCAGAATATATGAAATTCTTAGGGATAAATGTGACCTGTACTACAGCAACTGCCCTGCAAAAGATTAGCACCCCATACTTTGAAAGACATACTGTGCTTGTGGATCAGAAACCAATATTATTAATATGTCAACTCTCCCCTGCTGCTGCTGCTAAGTCACTTAAGTTGTGTCCAACTGTGCGACCCCATAGATGGAAGCCCACCAGGCTCCCTCGTCCCTGGGATTCTCCAGGCAAGAACACTGGAGTGTGTTGCCACCTCCTTCTCCAATGCATGAAAGTGAAAAGTGAAATGGAAGTCTCTCAGTCATGTCCGACCAGGCTCCACCGTCCACGGGATTTTCCAGGCAAGAGTACTGGAGTGGGGTGCCATTGCCTTCTCTGCAACTCTCCCCAAAGTGACTTATAAAGTCAGCTGATACCAGCTGAAATTCCAGCAGGCTTTTCTTGTAGAAATAACAGCTGAGTCGAAAATTCGTTTTAAAATCCAAAGAGTCAGACAAGACTTACTTTTAAATTACAGTAATTAAGACAGTGTGGTAATGTAAAGATAAACAGATCAGTGGTTCAGAACACACCCATCCAGGGACTTCCCTGGTTGTCCAGTGGTTAAGACTCCATGCTTCCATTGCAGGGGGCTGGGATTCAACCCCTGGTCAAGGAACTAGGACCCTACATGCAGTATGCCCCTCCTCAAAAAAGCAGTTATAGGAGGAAAAAAAAAATACAGCATCTAGAATTAGACCTAGTTATATATTGAACCTATGCTTAAATGTAAAACCCAAAGCTATAAAACTTCTAAAAGAAACCATTAAAAAAAAAGTTGTTGCCGGGGTCCAGCCCTGGTGGATCCAGGGAATTCGAAGCGGGGACGGTGTCGGCGAGAATCAGGAAACAATTGCTTAATTAAACGTTAATTAAGGATAGCTGAGTGAGAAAATTCAGTGAAGAAAAGAGGCTGAATAATTCAGCCAGAAGGTGAGAGAAAGAATGACATGGGGAGACCAAGTTTCAGTGAACAAGGCCCGCACTTTATTTTCCAAAGTAGTTTTTATACCTTAAGTTATGCATAGAGGATAATGGGGGAAGGTGTAGAGTCATGCAGTAAGCCAGGCTTTCTTCCTGCAAACTTATCATATGCAAAAGTTTAGGTGATTTGCATCATCTTCTGGCCCGGAGGCCTGTTAACATTTTAAGACCTTTTCTTCAAAAACTTATTTTTCTCTGAAGGTGATTAGTCAGGCGCCACCCTCCAAAAGCATTAGATAAAGTTGCATTCCTATAGGGCAAAGGTGTGGTGGGCTATAACAAGAAAAAGAATTAACTCAAGGGTCCCAGGTTACAAACATTAAAGCTACTACTTACACCAATTATATTAATCAATACACTGCCAGGGACACAGCAGGTAAGGGGTATGGAGACTTAGCAGCAAACATTGGCCCAACAAGTGAAAAACCCTTCACCAATACAATTTCTAATCAATCTTTTAACTGCTTAAAGGAATCTGTATTTAGACAGTTTAGAACATCTCATGCCTCTCACAGTCACGTGTGGCCGGAAAAACCTATTCAGGCAGGCTAGAGGACTTACAAAGGAGTTTGTAGGTTGAAACACTATCACACCCAGGAACTTTATTAACTGGAGCTGAAAGTTAACTCTTTTTTTCAGAGAGAGGTAGTGGGGGACAGCCCCCTGTAAAGTCAGAGGTGTAGGTGAGAGCACAAAGCGGAAAGTAGACAGATTCTGATTTTGGGGGTAGATGCTCGAGAATTTCCAGGGGGACTCCTGAGGCTCTATCCAGCATTTGTGTATGCCGAGCCTCCTTCCTCATAACCTTTGCCACGGGCGGAGTTCCTCACTCTGGCTCCCGGCAAGTTTTCTCATTGAGTTAAGGAAACATGTCTTAGAATCAATACCAGAAGCATGATTTGTGAAAGAAAAATTGATAAATTGCACTTCATCAAAAGTAAAAACTAGTCTTCTAAAAGTTCTATGGAGAGAATGAAAATATAAATCACAGACTCTAGGAAAATATTTATAAATCACACATCTGATACCCAAAATACATGATGAACTCTCAAAACTCAACATTAGGGAGAGGAACTAAGAGTCTAGCCCTGAACTGTTTGTAGACCTTTGTTGTTGGTTTTCGAAGGGAGAGAGAATGGGGAAGAAAACGCAAGTGGATTTTTTCCATGTTTACCCTGTTTAAAATATCTTCAATACTATGGCATTTTGTCTCTTATGTACAATGAGGAAATAGGGTCTCTTTAGTTTCTATATATCTTATCATTTAGATAAGTGTTGGGGACCACTTAGCACTGACTTCCAGCTGCTAATGCTACCGTAGTCTCTACTCCAGAAATCTCTATCCACTCACTTTTCTTAGACTACCAAGGAGCTTCTTTCAGAGTGCTTATGAAATGCATGTCTTTGCCCAGGCCCATAGAGGGAGCCAGTGGTAGTTAAGACTTAAACCCAGACTTGGTCGTCAGAAGGTCGGTGCTCTTTCTGTTCTACCCTAGCTGCTTGGTTGAAATGAGTTTAGGGTTCTAATTTTCCCTCTTCCTATTCAGTTATGTGAACTTGATTCAGAAAGAGAAGTAAGATCTTAAGACTTTTCATTCTTTCTATTATTTTCTTATCCTTTAGTTCTTCTTCATGTTTCCTGCCCTCTGCTCAGCATTTTTCTCTGCCCTTTTCTCTTTTTACCAGTAGTGAGCTCTCCTTATGAGTCAAGTTGTTGCGTAAAAGTTGTCACTATTGAGTGACATGTGTACCTCACAAACTCATAGATTTCTCCTGAGCATTCCTCGCTGACTGCAGCCCTGTTTTCCCGTCTTCCCACCACCAAGATGTCCCTACAGTTCTGTTTTTTTCTGTCTCTAAAGCACACCATACTCTAAAACTGAAAATCAATTTTTATTGTTGTCTTGAACATACCCAGCTAGAAAACTTCTAAATTTGCACATGCAGAAACAGTTGTCTTCTCATTTTTTTACTCCCTGAGATTTCTCTTATTTAAGGGTAATTGTTTAATGACAAGTCTGCCCTTTTCTATAGCTCCAAAGTAATCATTGGAAAAAATTACATTTCTTTAGAATTTTTTCTTTTTTTTTTTTTAAACCTTTTTTCTTTTTACATTTCTTTTTAATCGAAGGATAATTGCTTTACAGAATTTTGTTATTTTCTGCCAAATATCAACATGAATCAGCCATAGGTATACATATGTCCCCTCCATCTTGAACCTCCCTCCCATCTCCCTCCCCATCCCACACGTCTAGGTTGTTACAGAGCCTCTGTTTGAGTTCCCTGAGTCATACAGCAAATTCCCATTGTCTGTCTGTTTTACATATAGTAAGTTTCCATGTTACTCTCTCCATACATCTTACCCTTTCCTTCCTCCCCCTCCACCCAGCCGTGTCCTTAAGTCTGTTTGAGCACTGATGGAATTATATGGTTGAGGGAAGAGTGCATGGCAGTACTGCACAGTTTTAGTCCTAGTGAGGAAAAACCTAGCTGTGGAGGTGCTGAAGTACAAAAGTAGCTATAACCATGTTTTTATATTGCCCTGTAATCCTGATGCTCTTCATGTTCAACTCACGCTGCCACTTTGTCATTCTTTTATACTTATTTTAACCCCATTTGGTTGTGTATCATCATTTCTCAGGAATTTTCTTGCACAGAAGCTTAAATCACTAACTATACAGTTTAACTTAAATAGAAGCCACTTTTCAAAATGTAAAATAGGACATTTCCATTTGTGGCTAGCAGGTGTAGTTGGAAAGCCTGTGGCTGCTTTAATTCTGATACTTTTCTTCCATGAGTCTGATGTCCATGTGAGAACACTTCCACACCATCCAGCCTTCTCTGACTCCCTTACCCTCTTCTCCCCCTTCCACACTTCCTCATGGTCAGGCATCAGGCCTAACATTTCTAGCCATCCTGGGACTGTGTTAATAAACAAGTCATTACTTCATTTTTAAATAATATCACCATATATGCATGGGTGCATGCTCAGTTGCTTTAGTCGTGTCCAACTCTTTGCAACCCTATGGACTGTAGCCCACCAGGCTCCTCTCCATGGGAGTCTCCAAGTAGGGTTGCCATTTCCTCCTCCAGGGGATCTTCACCACCCAAGGATTGAACCCACATCACCAGTGCCTCCTGTATTGCAGGCAGATTCTTTACCACTGAGCCGCTTGGGAAACCCAAATATAGGAACTCTCATACTTAATAAGAACTTACTTTAACTAAATAATTAAGAACAGTAATGAATTGATGAATTTTATACTTTTATGGGAAGAATAGACTTTCATGAGTCTATTTCAGTGATAGAAATAAATAGATAGGCAGATACATATATACCTATATACTTGGGTAGGTGGGGAAAAAGGGTTGTTATTTACAGTAAAATTTTGTAAGGCCCACTGGTAAATGTGGAAGGAGTGCTAAAGTGGGGAAATCATTATTTTGAAATCATTATAGAAAAGGTTGCATCAAGCAAGAGTTATCAGTGGCTGCTAAATCTAGAGAGCAATGAAGAGGAGCAGGATATTTTCATGGTCTATAAGTGTTTCCCCTAAGACTGCTTATTAATTGTTAAGGAAGAAAAAGAAAAGAAAACAGTAATTATACCACGTGGAGAGATCGTGTCTCCAGGTGTTCAACTCTGAGAACACATCACCTATTCAGTATTCTCCACAAAAGCACACAACCTGAACCTAAATCTCAAGGAAACATCAAACACAAAATGCCAAACTTTCTTCTAAATAAAGGAGGGAAGGGACTGTATATTTCAAAAATGGAAATGTCATAAAAGACAAAGGTGATGGCAGTCTTTCAGATTAAAGAAGAATTAAGAGAGATGAAAGCTAAATGCAGTGTCTGACCATGTTGGGAGGAGTATAGTACAAAGGATATTATTAGATCAACTGATAAAATTATGTGGCTGATAGGTTAGATAAAGTTTGTGACGTTGATAACTGTATTGTAGTTACACATGTAAGAAAAATCCTGTTTTTAAGAACTGCTCAGTGAAGTATTTAGGGATAAATGGTCATAATATATGTAAGTTACTCTCAAATACTTCATAAAAATATTACATATGTATGGGTGTAAATACTTGAATGCACAAATGATAAAATGGGGTATAATATAAACAGTGTGTAAATCTGGGTAAAGGGCATATGAGTGTTAATGTACTTTATTTTTACATTTTTTTTATCGTTTAATGCTGTTACTCATTTTCTTTTTTTCCAGATGTAGTGACATGAAATATAAATTTAGAATGTACAGCATAATGATTTGATATATGTATATGTTGCAGAATGATTACTACATTAAGTTTAGTTAGCATCATCACCTCACATAGTTACATTTTTTTGCTTATTATGAGAAATTTTAGCACCTACTGTCTTAGCAACTTTCAAACATATAGTATGGTATTGTTATACATTATGTTATATATTACAACTTCAGAACTTACTAATCTTGTAACTGGAAGTTTTTCCCTTTTGACCACCGTCACCCAAATGATAGGTTTCTAAATAACTTTTACAATTTAAAAATGTTTAAGACTAATTATGTATCTTAAATATATGCTTACTGTTTTCCATGATAGAAAACCTCTGGACTAGACGCATCCTGGAATATAAGTAAAATAAACAGAGACTGAGAAATGAGTTGTGAATTCAAGTACCTTATTTACTAGAACAAGTAGAACAGCTGGAGCAGTTCTGTCCAATGGAACTGTCTGCGCTGATGGAACTGTTCTTAGTATGCATTTTCCAACATGGTAATACATAATAAGTGTGGCTATTGAGCACTTGAGATGTGGGTCAGTTCTGTTCAGTTGCTCAGTTGTGTCCGACTCTTTGTGACCCCATGGACTCCAGCACTCCAGGCTTCCCTGTCCATCACCAACCCACAGAGCTTGCTCAAACTCATGTCCATCGAGTCAGTGATGCCATCCAACCATCTCATCCTCTGTATTCCCCTTCTCCTCCTGCCCTTAATCTTTCCCAGCATCAGGGTCTCTTCTAAGGAGTCAGTTCTTCGCATCAGGTGGCCAAAGTATGGGAGTTTAAACTGCACCATCAGTCCTTCCAATGAATATTCAGGACTTATTTCCTTTGGGATTGACTGATTGGATCTCCTTGCAGTCCAAGGGACTCTCAAGAGTCTTCTCTAACACCACAGTTCAAAAGCATCAATTCTTCGCACTCAATTTTCTTTATAGTCCAACTCTCACATCCATACATGACCACTGGAAAAACCATAGCTTTGACTAGATGGACCTTTGTCAGCAAAGTAATATCTCTGCTTTTGAATATGCTATCTAGGTTGGTCATAGCTTTCCTTCCAAGGAGCAAGCATCTTTTAATTTCATGGCTGCAGTCACCATCTGCAGTGATTTTGAAGCCCAAGTAAATAAAGTCTGTCACTGTTTCCACTATTTCCCCATCTGTTTTTTTGTGAAGTGATGGGACCAGATGCCATGAGCTTAGTTTTCTGAATGTTGAGCTTTAACCCAGCTTTTTCACTCTCCTCTTTCATTTTCATCAAGAGGCTCTTTAGTTCTCCTTCACTTTCTACCATAAGGGTGGTGTCATCTGCATATCTGAGGTTATTGATATTTCTCCGGGCAATCTTGATTCCAGCTTGTGCTTCATCCAGCCTGGCATTTCGCACAATGTGCTCTGCATATAAGTTAAATAAGCAGGGTGACAAGTACAGCTTTGATGTACTCCTTTCCCAATTTGGAACCAGTTCATTGTTCCATGTCCAGTTCTAACTGTTGCTTCTTGACCTGCATACAGATTTCTCAAGAGGCAGGTAATGTGCTCTGGTATTTCATCTCTTTAAGAATTTTCCACAGTTTGTTGTGACCCAAACAGTCAAAGGCTTTGGCATAGTCAATAAAGCAGAAGTAGATGTTTTTCTGGAACTCTTGGCTTTTTTGTGATCCAGCGGATGTTGGCAATTTGATCTCTGGTTCCTCTGCCTTTTCTAAATCCAGCTTGAACATCTGGAAGTTCATGGTTCACGAACTGTTGAAGCCTGGCTTGGAGAATTTTAAGCATTACTTCTGCTAGCGTGTGAGATGAGTGCAATTGTGCGGTAGTTTGAACATTTCTTTGGCATTGCCTTTCTTTGGGATTGAAGTGAAAACACCTTTTCCAGTTCTGTGGCCACTGCTGAAATGTGGGTAATGAAACTGAACTGTTAATTTTAATTAATGTAATATCAATAGACACACATGGCTAGTGACTACCATATTAAGTAGTGCCATTTGGGAGTGGTGATTAATACCTTGATATGAGAAGTTTATAAGTTCCCATAATCAATAAGCTGATTATTTAAAGAGATGAGCTAGCCATGGCTGGGCCTAATTAGCTTAAGTACAATCTGTCCTTTTCAGAAAGATTCTTTGATGTTATTGCCTATGTTGTAACTATACTAGTAAAAATTTAGTGTTGAATAATAATGAATCAAACCCAATGAAACTTGCAGTGACAAAATTAAGTATACTTATTGCAGTTCTGCATTTAACAATTTACAGCATTTGCCACCAAAAACCCAAAGTAGATGCAAGACTTCTGTTTTACTGACTTACTCTGATTAAAGAGACTTACTGTATACATAGGGATGTAAAAGAGGAAAGAAGAGAAGTAAAGATGGATAGTTAGATGGACAAGAAAACAATGCAAGGTATTCTATTCTAAGTACCGCAGGAGGGTTACATTAAGTCTCTTTTATCAAATGTGAACAGACCTGATGTTATCTAAGCTTCCTTCCAGCTCTAACTTCTGTGATGCTGAATCTTAAGAATACTGAGCAGGAGGAGATCTCTGAGACTAGAGCAGTCAGATTAATTTAGGATTTGGAGATCAATGTTTGACTGGTTTTGTTATATGATTATAATCTCCCAAACCATATGAATGATTTCTGTATTGCTAAGTAAATTTATTTCATTTCAAGCAGAGTATTCATTAAAAGAAAGCTCTGATAAATACTGTACCCTCTAAAGTATGGTATCTTCCTGGTTACTTTGATAGCTTTTTAAAAAGTGATTGAGATGCTATTTAATCAGTCACATATAAATACATTACTTATAAAGGCAACATGTTGAGAGAATAAGCTAGAAGAAAATATAAAGATAACTTGCGTCTTTTCTGAATACAGCACTCTTTAAGCACTGAAACCTCTGTCTGTTGTTCCTGTCTTTTACTGTGTATCAGTAAGACCGTTCATTGGCATTGGGAGTAACACTGTTCCTAGTTGTGATGCCAAAAGCTCAGCTTCTCTGTTCACTGATGCCAAATTGAATCTTGGAGACAGAGTTTCAGGTGAAATAGAAAGAGATAGCTTTATTACTTTGCCAGTCAAAAAGGGAACACAGTAGGCTAATGCCTTAAAAACTGAGCCCGCCTCCCTGGTGAATAGGGAGAGCTTATATAGTCAGACAGGGGAATGTGATAAGGATAAAGGCAGTAATACTCTTGCATCCCTTCTTTCTTCTGCACAGTTTCAAAAGGGTGGGGTTGCTGACAAGATTAGAGTGTCTGCAGGATCTTAGGTGGTTGGTCTCCTAATCTTGGTGAACATCTCTAGTCCCTTTATCCTGCCTCAGGTAGTTTCCTGACTGTTCCTCCTTTGTAGGAGTTCTGTTTTCCCCCTTGGAACTCAGGTCATGGAAACTGGAGTCTTGGCTGTAAGAAATGGGGGATAAAAAGGCCTCCATGCCGAGGAACCCCACAGCACCCTGCTTGGCATCAGGAGGACATGTTAGACTCCACATATGGTCATAGTCACAGCTAAGATTTATTGCAGTGAAAGGATACAGAGCAGACTCTACAAAGGGAGAAGGTACATGGTGTGAAGTCTAGAGAAAATAATGTACAACCTTAAAAGAATTATGTTGAAATGGAGTCACACCAGATGTACTTGTTACCTGAAAACTGGGTTCACCTCTTGGTGGGTCTCAAGCCAGTAAACAAAATGAAGCCAGACATCAGGAGAAGGAAGGGTTTATATTTATTTGCAGTGAGTAGGAAGAATATCAGGAATTTTTCCCAAAGCAGTGTTTCCCTGAACAGCAGACTAGGAGAAGTTTTAAGCTTAGAGTTACATGCACGTTTTAAAGCAGTTTTTTTTTTTTTTTAACTGCATGGTTTTCCTTTAAAGTTCTAGTTGCCTGGTCTCATTGGAGTCAGAACAAATTCTCCAGCTCTGATTGAGTTTTATCTCTTCCCCTGTAATATATTTAACTCTCTTGCTTTTTCGATGATCCAGCAGATGTTGGTAATTTGATCTCTGGTTACTCTGCCTTTTCTAAAACCAGCTTGGACATCTGGAAGTTTATAGTTCATGTATTGCTAAAGCCTGGATTGGAAAATTTTGAATATTATTTTACTAGTGTGTAAGATGAATTCAATTGTGCGGTTGTTTGAGCATTCTTTGGCATTGCCTTTCTTTAGGATTGGAATGAATACTGGCCTTTTCCAGTCCTGTGGCCACTGCTGAGTTTTCCAAATTTGCTGGCATATTGAGTGCAGCACTTTCACAGCATCATCTTTCAGGATTTGGAATAGCTCAACTGGAACTCCATCACCCCCAGTAGCTTTGTTTGTAGTGATGTTTCCTAAGACCCACTTGACTTCACATTCCAGGATATCTGGCTCTAGGTGAGTGATCACACCATCGTGATTATCTGGGTCATGAAGATCTTTTTTGTACAGTTCTTCTGTGTATTCCTGCCACCTCTTCTTAATATCTTCTGCTTCTGTCAGGTCTTTACCATTTCTGTCCTTTATTGAGCCCATCTTTGCATGAAATATTCCCTTGGTATCTCTAATTTTCTTGAAGAGCTTTCTGGTCTTTCCCATTCTATTGTTTTCCTCTATTTCTTTACACTGATCACTGAAGAAGGTTTTCTCATCTCTCCTTGCTATTCTTTGGAACTCTGCATTCAGATGGATATATCTTTCCTTTTCTCCTTTGCCTTTTACTTCTCTTCTTTTCTCAGCTATTTGTATGGCCTCCTGAGATCACCATTTTGCCTTATTGCATTTCTTTTTCTTGGGGATGGTCTTGATTCCTGTCTCCTGTACAGTGTCCGTCCATAGTTCATCTGTCACTCTATCAGATCTAGTCCCTTAAATCTATTTGTCATTTCCACTGTATAATCATAAGGGATTTGATTTAGGTCATACCTGAATGGTCTAGTGGTTTTCCCCACTTTCTTCAATTTAAGTCTAATTTGGCAATAAGGAGTTCATGGTCTGAGCCACAGTCAGCTCCTGGTCTTGTTTTTTCTGACTGTATAGAGCTTCTCCATCTTTGGCTACAAAGAATATAAGCAATCTGATTTCATAAGTTTTCATTGGAAGGACTGATGTTGAAGCTGAAACTCCAATACTTTGGCCACCTGATGCGAAGAGCTGACTCATTTGAAAAGACCCGGATGCTGGGAAAGACTGAGGGTAGGAGGAGAAGGGCACGACAGAGGATGAGATGGTTGGATGGCATCACTGACTCAATGGACATGAGTTTGGGTAAACTGCAGGAGTTGGTGATGGACAGGGAGGCCTGGCATGCTGCAGTTCATGGGTCACAAAGAGTCGGACGTGACTGAGTGACTGAACTAAACAATATATTTAACAGTTCATGATATAGTTAGTGCTCACAAAATAAACTTGGAAGCAATTAGTATGGCCACTATCCTAACAAAGTATATATTACTCACAAAGTAGAAGTGTTATCATTTGAATTTCATTTTTATGACTCCTTACACAGGCTTTAAATGTCAGTCTTTGTATTTTCAAACATGTGAAAGCTTAAATGAAGTTTACATCTAAGAGTAATGAACTTCAATAGCAAAAGGCTGAATATCGGTTTCTGAAAATAAATTTCACATGAATCTTTTCTCCAGATAATTTGGATTTTAAATGTGTTTAACTGTGACATGTTTATATAAGTACATATAGATTGAAGAAGTAGATCTAACCTGAGATTTCCATGTTTCAGTTCTCTTTTACCATAATTGTTAACATGATATAGCTAGCTATTGTGTATACTTCATTGTTGACTCTGCAGTAAATTACTTCCCTTCTCACCAATAAATAGACAACCATCACTGTGGGAAATGTTAAGCATGTTGACTATACCCTAGAATATACTTGATGCTTTCTAAATACTGTGTGGGTGTCGAAGATTTTATGAGTGACCTTTGGACAAGCTACAGCATTCTACTTGCTTAAGCCATGTTTGAGGGTGTTTCCTTTTTTAATGTAATTAATTTATTGATTTAGTTTTGACTGTGCTGGCTCTCACTGCCTCGTGGGCTTTTCTCTAGCTGTGGCGAGCAGGGGCTACTGTTGGTTGCGGTGTGCAGGCCTCTCGTGGTGGCTTCTCCTGTTGTGGAGCATGGAGCCTAGGCTGCACGAGCTTTAGTAGTTGCAGCATGTGGGCTCAGCAGTTGTGGTGCAGGGGCTTAGTTGTACCACGGCATGTGGTGGATCAGGGATCAAACCGTGTCTCCTGCATTGAGGGCTGGATTCTTTACCACTGAGCCACCAGGGAAGCCCCTAGGGGTATTTATTTATAGTTATAGTCTTGCTCTAGGGTTTGCTGTTTTGTGGACAAGATATTTTTTCTGCTCATTCCTCAATGATTCATGAATTTTGGATCCAGAATGCTTGGGTTTACATACATTAAACTCTACCTCCTTGGGCAAGTTATTAATACTTAACATCAATAAGCCTCAGTTCCCTCATCTGCTAGATGGGTGAAATGTAATGAGTATTCCCTGGTGGCTCAGACTGTAAAGAGTCTGCCTGCAGTGCCGGAGCCCCAAGTTCAATCTGTGGGTCGGAAAGATCCCCTGGAGAAGGAAATGGCAATTTATTCCAGTATTCTTTGCCTGGAAAATCCCATAAAGGGAGGAGCCTGGCAGGCTACAGTCCATAGGGTCACAAAGAGTCAGACAAGACTGAGTGACTTCACTTTCACATCTTACAGAGTATCTTTCAGGATTGAAAAGTTAATAAATGCAAGGAGAATTGTACTGTACTGTAATATATAACAGTTAACTTCCCAGTTGTATTCATTAGTAATTGATTTTCTTGAGATTGAGCAGTAAGTTCTGGTGGGAACCAAAAATGTCATCTGTTTGGGAATGACCTTCTGTTTAGTTACTCGTCTTTTGTACTTAATGACGTTCAGTCTGAATTATTATGTCAATTTATGTATTATCACACCTTGTTTTTATTTGTTTGTCCTGCAGCACTGTATTCACCAGAATTAAGTGCTTTGAAAATAAAACTGAGATTGGTGAAAAAAGGTTTTCTTTTTAATCTTCTAGGAATAAAGGTTTTGTAACCACCAGTGTTCATTTGGTTTAAAGCACAAAGGCAAATGGTGCTTTCTAAAATGAATTGCTGTGTTCAACTCTTATTTGAGTTCATCAGAATTAGTGGCTAAGCTTAGATCTGTGGTCCATCTAGACTAGCCTTTGATCTTGGACAGGTTCTCAAGGAGAGAACATCAGGAAATCCAGAAGAACTAACAGAAGCCCCTGCCCAGATTTTGTTTTAATTTTTTCTGCTTTTATTTTCATTCAAACATGGCTATTTGTTTTCTTTAAATCATTTAGAGGAGAGGTTCTACTCCAAGAATTCCAGAAATAGCTGGAGAGATTAGTATTTAGTCATTGTGAACATGAGCCTGGAAAAACAAGATTTTTAAGATAGTTTATTGTTAGTATATTACTTTTTAAGGTTTATTGTTTCTTAGTTATTATTAAGCTAATATATATTCTGGTCTTAGAATATTCAAGCAATTCAGAAATAAACATATTAATTCCAAATCCTCGGTATTCTCCTTCCTCAGCAATAACTACTGTTAACTTTGTATATTATTCCAGGTTTTTTCTATGCATATCTGATACTTTAATTTTTAGAAAGGTAGGTTAATACTGTACATATAATTTTTAGAACTTTTGTTTTCTTACTTAATAATATGTATCATATACTTTCCAGTAGATTATATGTATCTATGAATAGCATCTTTTATTCTCATTTAGCATTTTAGTACATGGATATATCAATTTATTTAATCAACTCCTTATTGATGCATATTTGGGTCATTTCTGATTTTCTATTACAAAGAATACTGCAGTGACTATTCTGGTACATATAATTTTTAGCATGTTTACAAGTGTTTCTATTCCCTAAAGTAGAAATGTGTGCTCGAAGAAAATTTTAAAAAAAATCTAAGTGGTAGATATTAACAAATTAGAGGTGCTTGTTGAAGTATAAAAGTAATTCATATATTAATTATAAATACTAGCAATGGGAATGGTAACCTTTGCTTTGCACTCATTTGAGGTAGCTCCTATGTAAACATTTAATAGTGAATCTACTCCTGCTTCCTTGACTACACTAAGGCCTTTGACTGTGGATCACAACAAACTGTAGAAAATTTTTAAACAGATGGGAATACCATACCAGACCACCTTACCTGTCTCCTTAGAAACCCGTATGCAGGTCAAGAAGCAACAGTTACAACCAGACGTGGAACAATGAACTAGATCAAAATTGGGAAAGGAGTATGTCAAGGCTGTATATTGTCAACCTGCTTATTTAACTTATAGAGTACATCATGCAAATACCAGATTGGATGAAGCTCAAGCTGGAATCTAGGCTGCAGGGAGAAATACCAATAACCTCAGATGTGCAGATGACACCAACAAGCACCAGAAAGCAAAGAGGAACCAAAGAGCCTTTTGATGAAGGTGAAAGAGGAGAGTGAAAAAGCTGGCTTAAAACTCAACATTCAAAAAATGAAGATTATAACATCTGGTCCCATCACTTCTTGGTAAATAGATGGGGAAACAATGGAAACAGTGACAGACGTTATTTTCTTGGGCTCCAATCACTGCAGACAGTGACTGCAGCCATGAAATTAAAAGACACTTGCTTCTTGGAAGAAAAACTGTAACAAACTTAGACAGCATATTAAAAAGCAGAGATATCACTTTGCCGACAAAGGTCCATCTAGTCAAAGCTGTGGTTTTTCCATTAGTCATGTATGGATGTAAGAGTTGGACCACAAAGAAGGCTGATCACTGAAAAATTGATGCTTTCAAACTGTGGTGTTGGAGAAGACTGTTGAGAGTCTCTTGGACAGCAAGGAGATGCAACCAGTCAATTCTAAAGGAAATCAACCCAGAATATTCATTGGAAGGACTGATGCTGGAGCTCCAGTACTTTGGCTACGTGATGTGAAAGAGCTGACTCACTGGAAAAACCCTGATGCTGGGAAAGATTGAGGGCAGGAGAAGAAGGGGGTGACAGAGGATGAGATGGCTGAATGGCATCATCAATTCAGTGGACATGAGTTTGCGCAAGCTCTGAGAGATAGTGAAGGGCAGGGAAGCCTGGAGTGCTGCAGCTGAGTGAGAAGCTGCAGCTGGCTTCTCATTCATATCTGTACTTTATATTTATTTATGGGCCCTTTATTATTAGATAGTAAAAGGAAGGCATGGAGGTGAAAGGAAGTATACGTGTTGACTTTCTCATTTTATAGAGATACAAGCTAAATTAATGGATGAAGTAGAGATTATAATTATTATTCAAAGTTAGAAAGGTATTGAACAGAAGAACTGAAGATTTAAAACACAGCTAAGGAAAACAAAGCTAAGGAATACGTCAAAACTGTATATTGTCATCCTGCTTATTTAACTTATATGCAGAGTACATCATGAGAAACGCTGGGCTGGATGAAGCACAAGCAGGAATCAAGATTGCCAGGAGAAATATCAATAACCTCAGATATGCAGATGACACCACTCTTACGGCAGAAAGTGAAAAAGGACTAAAGAGCCTCTTGATGAAAGTGAAAGTGGAGAGTGAAAAGCTAGCTTAAAGCTCAGCATTCAGAAAACTAAGATCATGGCATCTGGTCCCATCACTTCATGGCAAATAGATGGGGAGACATTGGAAAATGTGGCACATTTTATTTTGGGGGCTCCAAAATCACTGCAGATGATGACTGCAGCCATGAAATTAGAAGACCATTACTCTTTGAAAGAAAAGTTATGACCAACCCAGACAGCATATTAAAAACCAGAGACATTACTTTGCCAACAAAGGTCCGTCTAGTCAAGGCTATGGTTTTTCCAGTAGTGAAAATATGAAATATGAAAATACATAAAATATGAAAATACATCATGTATGGATGTGAGAGATGGACTGTGAAGAAGGCTGAGCGCCGAAGAATTGATGCTTTTGAACTGTGGTGTTGGAGAAGACTCTTGAGAGTCCCTTGGACTGTAAGAAGATCCAACCAGTCCATCCTAAAGTAAATCAGTCCTGAATATTCATTGGAAGGACTGATGCTGAAGCTGAAACTCCAGTACTTTGGCCACCTGATGGGAAGAACTGACTAATTTGAAAAGACCCTGATGCTGGGAAAGATTGAAGGCAGGAGGAGAAGGGGACGACAGAGGATGAGATGGTTGGATGGCATCACTGACTGAATGGACATTAGTTTGAGTAAACTTTGGGAGTTGATGTTGAACAGGGAGGCCTGGCGTGCTGCAGTCCATGGAGTCCCAAAGAGTCGAACACGACTGAGCGAATGAACTGAACTGAACTGAAGGAAAACTTTAAAGGATGTAGTATAAGTGAGCTAAATTGTATATCTTTCATAGTGAGGAATATACTGTATCTTCCTTAACATGTAACTGTGATTCAAGAAATAGAGGTCTGTACATGTAATTTAAAGTTGTGGAGTTTAAAGTTTGGCTGAATGACTAAAGTCATAGAGCAGAAAGTTTATGTCTGAGGAGTGAAATTGGTAGTAGGGATCAGAGATGTCTTCATTTTTCATTTTACTTCCTATAACTTGGTATTTTTAGTAATACCCAGGGTTTCTCATGCCTAAACTAATACCAATCAGCCTACTTTTGAAGTAGGTTTGGCTTTGTTCATGCTAAATCAGTTACTGAATCATCCATCTATTACTTTGCAACATCCAAAGTTTTACTGGTATTTTCTAATATTTTTATCCCAGGGTGCCTATACCTTTTTATATTCCTCTCCTGCCATTCCTTTACTGTTCAATCCACCAACTTTAATCAAAGCCCTGGTTTTATTTTTATATGTGTCAAATAAAAATCCATTCCAGTATCGAAGAGTCACTGATACATTAGCAAAACAACAACATGAAGTGACAGCTCTTAAAATGAGAAGTGCACATATGATGAAACTGCTTTGTTGGTAGTTCTGATAATCTTTTTGTGAACTTTTGTTCAGAAGATTTCCTTAAATGCACCTTTCTCCTATTTTTCCTTTTTTGGGCTATAAGAAAGTTCTCCCTTATCTAGTGGTTTTCAGTGAAATTAAATTTACTTTTCTCTGGTTTCTCTTTACTCAAAGTAAAATGTATTACATCTACAGAAGGTAGGAGAATTCCTTATTGTTTCAGGAGATGTTTGATGATGGTGATAAGAACAGTGGCTGTTATTTATTGATCATTTGTGTGTAATTTGTTTTATAAACACTATCTTTTATTAATCCTCAAAATGGCACAAGTAATTATTATCTACTCCTTTTCACAAATGATGAAATAACTTTTCTAAGGTTAAGTAATTTGCCCAAAGTTACACAGTTAGTGTTGGACACATTATCAAATGACTCTAAAATTCATTCTTTTCCCACTTTCCCACTTTATTAAATTCATATCTGTTTTAATAACAGCGGTAGCCAATACTTGTATAGTACATACTTCATACTAGTTTCTATATTAGAGTTCCGGCATTAACATTTGCAGACTGAGAAAAGCTCAAGAATTTTCTCTGAAGTACCGCCTTTATTTTTCTGTACTCATTGATGTTGTTTCTAATTCCAAGAGGGATTATAATATATGTTTCAACCAGCTTTAACTATACCAGGAGGCTGAAGAGAGCATTCATTACCTTGGCAAGGTTTTAGGAGAAAAATCCTATGTCTAGAGTTAGATATTCAGATCTGTTCAAGCACTGACTGTGTCTAACCTGGACACACACTGGACGTGCCTTCCTGTTAGGTCTGTGACATCGTAAGACATTCAGATATGAGGAAGCCATTCTAGGATTCCTGGTTGATCCTTTGACTTTCCAGTATTAAATTCCTTGCTTCCTATTAAGCTTGTCCCCTTATTCCCTTACTCCCTCTCCCAAAAAGTTGCTTTAAAAAGAAGAATAACAGAAGTATTTTGGTCTCTTTCTTCAGTTTTACCCACTGACAGTCTGACTTTATAAGTTCAGACACTTGGCCATGAAAAATTCTTTTTTAATCCTGATTATTTGATTTAGGAAGGAATTTAATTATTTGATAATTTGATTTAGGAAGGAATTTAATTTCTCTTTATTTTTTGTTTGTATTAGGATTTTGTGATTTGTGCAGCTGGTTCCTCTGACTTTCATAGAAGCTTCTACTTCTGTGACTCATAAAAGACATTTTAGAAAGTTTATACTCCTGCCACATTGAGGAAAGCCCACTATTAGAACTAAAAACTGGACAAAAATACAGAAGTAATTATTTAAGTAATCAAAATCAGACAGTTGGTGGTGGGAAGTTAAAACCTGAAGGGGCAACCAGTTCAAGGATGAGTTAAATTAAAACCTGAAGGGGGCAACCAATTTGTGGGTGAGTTTCCTAGTGTTTTATTTTGTTTTGTTCTTTTTTTCCCTGTGGTTTTTCCCCTAGTTATAGAGATGGACAACAGTGGCTCTGGCAGTTAAAACTGATAGAAACCTTGTTTTTCTATCCAGAGAAATCAAGAAAATGGGTCCTCATTTAAATAGTTTGAGGGAGAATCTTTATGTTTTTCCTACCTTTCTCATCTTTACTCCTAAGACCCAATTGCAAAGCTGCAGCTATGGTAGAAGTACTACAAAAGAAACCCTGTCTTTCTTGCCAAATAACCCAGGAAAAGGTACCTCTGTGACGAAACATTGGGGGAAATCTCAGGAAAAAAAAGAGAGCTGGGTGGGGTGCCCCTCATTTTGTGAATAAGCAGCACAAGTGCTAGTTTGTGCGTGTGTCACACAGCCCCACAGCAGCACACCACAGTCTTTGAGAACCGGAGTCCAATTAGAACTGCTCCTCAGAGTAGGTGAGAAAGAACTTGTCTGAATCTAACTGACCTGATGACCTGTTAAAACAAATTCTCTAGCAAATTATAAGAGGGCAAAGGATTGATAGTCAAAACAGCATAACATTTAAAATGTCCAAGGTATAATTCAAAATTACACTACCTACAAAACCCCAGGAAATTATCACCAGTTCTCAAGGGAAGAGACAATAGATACCAATGCTAAAGTGACCCAGATTTTGAAATTATCAGGAAGAGACTTTGAAGCAGCTTTTATAGCAATTCTCCATGGCACAAATGTAAACACTTTGAATGGATACAGTTCTCAGGAGAGACATAGAAACTATTAAAAACAACCAAATGAAAATTTTGGAACCAAACAATACAGTGTCTGAAATTCAAGTTCACTGGGAGGGCTCATTAACATAATGGAGTGACAGAAGAAAAAGAAAGTTGTTAAACCTAAATTTTCAATAGAAATTATTCAGTTTTTAAAACAGAAAGAAGAAAAAATTGGAGAAAAAGAAATGAATAGAGCCTTGAAACCTACTTTATTCCCAGAAGGAAGACAAATAATACATAAAAAAAGCTGGAAAGAATGACTGATTCTTAAGGGAGAAAAAAGAATAAGTCTTTTATGAAATACAAATCAGGGTAAACTTTTTTTAAAATCTTGGGATTTTAAAGGATATACTTTGCAAGGATATACTCAAGAGTGTCAGTTTGCACACAATTGTCTTGAAAATAAAGTACTGAAACATTTTCTCTCATAGAGAATGCTAATTGCCCACCTATTATCTATTAGTCCTTATTCCTTCTTAAATGAATGCCAGTCTTATTGACAGTAACAGTGTCTCTGGAGAAAATCTGCACTACCCATCCTCTTTTGCAGTGGGGTGGTCCTGGGATCCAGTTCTGGCCAGTGAGACGTAAATAGAAGTTGTGCCATGGGGCACAATAATGTCCCTCTAAGAAATTCCCTTAAGAGGGCCAGGGGGTGGGGGTGGGTGAGAGTAAAGCAGGCTCCACTGTCTGCTACAGTCTTTAAAAAAAAAAATTTGTTTATTTTAATTGGAGGATAATTACAATATTGTGGGTTTTGCCATACATTGACATGAAGCAGTCATGGGGCATATGTGTCCCCTCATCCTGAACCCCCTTCCTACCTCCCCGCCCCATCCCTCTGGGTTGTCCCAGAGCACTGTCTTTGAATGCCCTGTTCATTGCATTGAACTTGGACTGGTTATCTATTTTACATATGGTAATATACACGTTTCAGTGCTATTTTCTTGTATCTTCCCACCCTTGCCTTCTACCACAGAGTCCAAAAGTCTGTTCTTTACATCTGTGTCTCTTTTGCTGCCTTGCATATGGGGTCATCATTACCGTCTTTCTAAATTCCATATATATGCGTTAATACACTGTATTGGTGTTTCTCTTTCTGACTTACCTCACTTTGTATAATAGGCTCCAGTTTCATCCACCTCATTAAAACTGACTCAAATGTGTTCCTTTTTATGGCTCAGAATTATTCTATTGTATGTGTGTACCACAACTTCCTTATCTATTCATCTGCCAATGGACATCTAGGTTGCTTCCGTGTCCTAGCTATTGTAAACAGTGCTGCAATGAGCATTGGGGTACATGTGTCTCTTTCAGTTATGGTTTTCTCAGTGTGTATGCCCAGCAGTGGGATTGCTGGTCATAAGGCAGTTCTATTTCCAGTTTTTTAAGAATCTCCACACTGTTCACCATAGCAGCTGTACCGGTTTGCATTCCCACCAACAGTGGAAGAGGTTTCGCTTTTCTCCACACCCTCTCCAGCATTAATTGTTTGTAGATTTTTTTATTGCAGCCATTCTGACTGGCGTGAGATGATACTGCATTGTGGTTTTGATTTGCATTTCTGTAACTCATATGGTAAAGAATTTGCCTGCAGTGCAGGAAACTCGGTTCTATACCTGGAACAGGGATAGGCTACCCACTCCAGTATTCTTGGGCTTCCCTGGTGGCTCAGCTAGTAAAAAATCTGCCTGCATTGCAGGAGACCTGGGTTTGATCCCTGGGTTGGGAAGATCTCCTGGAGAAGGGAATGGCTACCCACTCCAGTATTCTGGCCTTCTGGCCTGGAGAATTCCATGTACTGTCACAAAGCCCATGGGGTCACAAAGAGTTGGACATGACTGAGTGAATTTCGCTTCACTTCAGTAATGAGTGATGTTGAGCATCTTTTCATATGTTTATTAGTCATCTATATGTCTTCTTTGGAGAAATGTCTGTTTAGTTCTTTGGCCTACTTTTTTGATTGGGTTGTTCATTTTTCTGGTATTGAGCTTATGACCTCCTTGTATATTTTGGAGATTAATTCTTTGTCAGTTGTTTCATTTGTTATTATTTTCTTCCATTCTGAAGCCTGCCTTTTTGCTTTGCTTATAGTTTGCTTCGTTGTGCTGCACTCTTTTTTTATGCCTCTTTTTATCCTGTGTCCAGTCTCTTTTCCCTATGGTAGCAGTTCTCAACCAGGAGTGATTTTGGCCCCCAGGGGTAATTTGAGTGTCTGGAAACATCTTTGGTTGTTGTAACTGACAGTTGCTAGTAGTGTCTAGTAGGTGGAGGCCGTGGATATTGGTAAACATCCTGTAGTAGACAGGACAGTCTCCCACAACAGAGAATCATCTTGTCCAAACGTCAAGAGGTCAAGTTGAGAAGTTTTGCTGTATAGAATGCTGACCTGATGTTGGAGATTGAGCAGCCATTTTGTGAGTAGCAGGTAGCAACTCCACACTGACCCCAAATCTGGAAGGAGCTAAAGTCCTGATGACTGTGCAGCACCACTGTCACAGCCACAGCCTGGGTTCCTCCAGAGGCCTCGCACAAGAAAGAGAGAACGCCTGATTTAGTTAAGTGAATGGATTTCTCTTTCTCTTACACGTTTACTAACTTCCTGGAGAATCCCATGGACGGAGGAGCCTGGTGGGCTGCAGTCCATGGGGTTGCACAGAGTCAGACACCACTGAAGCGACTTAGCAGCAGCAGCAGAGTATTTATTTAGACATTGTTAGTCTTAAAAACTAGGTCAACTAAAATATAAATAGTCATGAAGAGGTCTCAGGCATTGAAAAGAATAGGAAAAAAAAGCTTAGCATGGAATACCTGGGAAAAGGGGCAAAGGAAGTACACGTGGTGAGTAGAGTCCAAAAATCTGGGAAGCGTCAGAATTACTGTCATAATTTTGCCTGTTGTTGAAAAACTAAAGCTATCTTTAAAGGCATTGTGCTAGAATTTGGTCACCTGAACTTCCACTCTATCTGTAGTTAGCTTGGATCACAAAGGGACTTAACTGCTTTAGTCTCTATTGCCTGGGGCTGCAGATCCATTCAAGGAAAAGTAATGGCGGTTAAGCACTGTATTCACTGTGGAAGGGTAACAGGTAGCCATTGGTTGAGCTCTTTGGGATCTTTTCTGATTATGGGGGCAACATCAAAGCTAAAACATCATTTCTAGCCTTGGAGCTCAATTACAATGATGCTGTCATTTGAGATCATGCCACACTAAGATCTAAGGAGCTAAAGTTGTTTGTTCTGAACAAAAAGAGGATAGAGGTATAGTAATAGTTACTGGAAACAAAAAATGGAAAATTCAACATAAAAAAGCCCCTAACCATGAAATTGCTTCATGTTCTCAAGAAGATGGTATTTCTTTACTTTAAAAATGCTCGTTTGAAACTGTCACAGAGTAACACCATATTCACCTATATAGGAACCCTTTAAGAAGCCATTTGTAAATTTATACTTGTCACAGCCTGATTCTCATTGCAGAATTCTAGGTGTGAAAGTGTTAGTCGCTCAGTCATATCTGACTCTTTCCAACCCTATGGACTGTAGCCCACCAGGCTCCTCTGTCCCTGGAATTCTCCAGGCAAGAATACTGGAGTGGGTTGCCATGCCGTCCTCCAGGGAATCTTCCCGACCCAGGGATGGAACCCAGGTCTTCTACATTGCAGACAGATTCTTTACTATCTGAGCCACCAGGGAAGCCCTAGGGCTTAAAAACACCCTCAAATCTTCTAATCCATTCTCTTAGTATTGTCGGAAATTCTATGTCAGTAAAAGATACAGATTTTACCCTATAGTCTGTATCTAAAGATTTTAAAAGATATAGATCTGTATTTAAGGGTTTCAATCTAATGAAGCTAACAGCAAACATATACTGGGTCTGTACACTGTCGTCTCAAAGTTAGTGTGGTAGGGCTTCCCTGGTGGCTCAGACGGTAAAGAATCTGCCTGCAGTGCGGGAGACCTGGGTTCCATCCCTGGGTTGGAAAGATCCCCTGGAGGAGAGCATGGCAACCCACTCCAGTATCCTTGCCTGGAGAATCCCCATGGACAGAGGAGCCTGGCGGGCTATAGTCCATGGGATCCCAAAGAGTCGGACACAACTGAGAAACTAAGCACAGCACAGCACAAAATTAAATTCTCAATTTCCCTTCCAAATCTGTAATTCTCTCATTTGTCTAGCTCAGTAAATGGCATTCCTGTTCCTTCTGTTTCTCAGGGGAAAAAAAATATTTGCAGTCATAATTCACATTTCTCTTTTCCTCTCACCCCACATCCAGCCCATCACCACTTGCAACCCATTCTAAATATATCCCAGCTACTACCCTTGCTTACCACCTTCACTGTTCCTACCCTGGTTCAGGTCCAGTTTTCACCAGGATTACCTCCTGTATTTTTACCCAATTGAAACGAAAACCTATATTCACATGAAAACCTACATTTGAATGTTTCAGTTCAGTTCAGTTCAGTCGCCCAGTCGTGTCCGACTCTCTGCGAGCCCATGAATCGCAGCACACCAGGCCTCCCTGTCCATCACCAGCTCCCGGGGTTCACTCAGACTCACGTCCATCGAGTCGGTGATGCCATCCAGCCATCTCATCCTCTGTCGTCCCCTTTTCCTCCTGCCCTCAATCCCTCCCAGTATCAGAGTCTTTTCCAATGAGTCAACTCTTCACATGAGGTGGCCAAAGTACTGGAGTTTCAGCTTTAGCATCATTGAATGTTTACAATTTATTAAAAACTGAAGACAATCCGCATGCCTCTACTCAGCAAAAAACAAAAAAGAGCAAATTGCTGATGAACATGCTCAGGCATGAATCTCCAATGCATCATGCTAAGTGACAGAAGCCAGACTCACACTGTGAGTCCATTTGTATGACATTCTGAAGAGGAAAGCTACAGAGACAGAAACAGTTCAAGAATTTGTAGGACTGACTACAAAGCACAAGGAGTTTTTTTTTGCTATGACGGAACTTTCTTGATTATTATAGTGATTACCCAACTGTACTCATTTCTTAAAACTTGAAGAACTGTAGGCTTAAGAGTGAATCTTACTGTATGTAAATTATATCTTAATTTAGAAAAAAAATGAATTATCTGTCTGTAATTGCAAAAGACTTATTCAGAGTTCTCTATGGGAAACAGAAACCACCTAAGATATTTTAAGCAAGAAGGAATTTTATACTAGGAATAAAAGCTTTGAAAAGGTTTAAGAAGTAGGTTTATGTTGGACTTCTGGTGATGACTTCAGAATAGTATAGAACTAATATACTTGGAGCGTGACCCTCTGAGACCATCCCTCGAGCTATGCTGGAATCAGAAACATTGCATCTACTGCAGTGGTCTCTGGACCCCCAGAAAACCACAGAATAGGCTTTTACCAATGAGACCGAGCGGTTAGGGAGGCAGGTCAACCAGTCATTGGTGCTTCTGCTGCTGCCACTGCTGCTTCTTACCCCCAAAAGACTGAAAAACGTTCCCTATTTTGTTACTGCTGGAGAGAATTCTCGTGTCTTCACCATTGTCCTTGCCAACAGAGACAGACAAAATCATGTGAAATAAGCAAAACCTAATTGACATCCAGAGCCCTAATAGAAGGGAATCTGTAGCTTCTCACATTTAACAATAAATGGAGGGTGAAGTAAGCCATGCCTCTGTGGTCAGCACAATATCTAAGCTTCCATCGATAAGGGACTATTTAATGAATTATACAAGAGAATTATACAGGAGTGTGTTATACAGGAGATGAAGGATTGACCCAGGTGGCAGTTATTCTGTAAGCTGGAATATGTAATTGCACTGTTGAATTTTGGTTAATAAATTCTGGTGATTTAAGTATAGAACTCTTAAATCTATACTGAAGTCAGTATATTGCAGTTTCTATAATCCTACTTTTAAATTTGTGTTGCAAATATTGCTGTCTCTTGAAAATAGTTAAAATAACTTCTCTTTTTCAAAATTAACTTCAAAGATTACAGGACAAGTTAAGCTTCCTAATACCCAGAATGCCATACATAAACTTAGAAAACAAAGAGTTTTTTTAAATGGTAAAAAATATAGAGGAGATCTTTAATAACATTTTACATGAGAGAAATCAACTACAGATAAAGGATTAAGTTTATATAGAATACATAGCAGAACACAGCCTTCTCTCTTGACTGTGACACCCAAGTGCTGCCTTGCAAGTGGTGTGTGGTCACTGTTCTTAGAGGCGTGCCCTGATGATGCCCTCTCACCTGCTGCCTGCTGGAAAGCTGCTGTACGTACATGCTCCCCTGTGTACGTACACCCTCCAGAACGGGCTTGAGTAGACTCACTGCAAACTTAAAGCTCCAGGGCAAAGTATTTTAGTTTGTGAACACAAGCCTGTTAAAAGTTCTGCCCTCTTTCACCCCCACAGAATAAAGTTCAAGTTAAAAAGTGTCTTTAAGTAAAAAATAAGCTGTTTATTTTAAAGTGTAGGAGCAATGAGATGAGAGTGAATTGGCTCCAAAGCTAAATGGCCAGACTTCCTCTAACAGAGTTTAATTATTTTTATAGCTTTTCCCAAATGAGGACTCACAATAGCCATTTTAAGTAACCTAGAGCAGCTCTTTCATCTTCATTGCAAGCTTCAGACCCTAAACAAAGCATGAAGCAGGGCAGTGCACTGTTAAATTTTCAAATTGGATTTTTCATTATGTTTTATGATAACTTTTTATTTTTATCAAGTTGCATCTTGGCCTTCTGTTTAAACTCAGGAAGATTTATGGCAAATGATCTGGGTGCTTATTTGGACAAACAATTGCAATAAATCAGTTTACTGTTTCAATAAAATGTTATTAATAGAACACATTATTCTGTTCAATATTATGTTATCTTTAAAATTAAGCAGAACATTAGTGGCAGTGAAACTAGTTTCAATCAATACATTCCTGTAATGAAACCTATTGTGTAAGAAACTTTTCTTTTTAAGGAGGAAAAATGTCCTTAGCACAACTACCAACTTCTCACTCTAGAGATGGCATTTCATAGCCTCTAAAAAATCCTATTTGGTAGGATTTCTTTGTGTTTGTTTTGGTGTTAAGATAGTTTCCTGAAAGTTACCTTACAGCAGTTAAAGCATGCTGCTGCTGCTGCTAAGTCGCTCCAGTCGTGTCTGGCTCTGTGTGACCCTATAGACGGCAGCCCACAAGGCTCCCCCGTCCCTGGGGTTCTCCAGGCAAGAACACTGGAGTGGGTTGCCATTTCCTTCTCCAATGCATGAGAGTGAAAAGTGAAAGTGAAGTCGCTCAGTCGTGTCCGACTCTTAGCGACCGCATGGACTGCAGCCTACCAGGCTCCTCTGCCCATGGGATTTTCCAGGCAAGAGTACTGGAGTGGGGTGCCATTGCCTTCTCCGAATTAAAGCATAAATGTTCCTTAAATGCTTTTTTGTTTTTAATTGAAGAATTTAGTTGGCCCTTGACCTAGTAGGGACTCACTCAGGTGGGTGCCTCAATGAAATTGAGGTCAGAACTGCTGTTGACACTCAGCACCATTTCCCTTCTAATGGTATAGAATTTCTGGTTAAATTTCTTATTGGAGTATAGACTCTTGAGAGTATCCTTGGACTACAGGGAGATCAAACCAGTCAATCCTACAGGAAAACAACTTTGAATGTTTAATGGAAGGACTGATGCTAAAGCTGATGCTCCAAAACTTTGGCCACATGATGCAAAGAGCCGGCTCATTGGAAAAGACCCTGATGCTGAGAAAGATCGAAGGCAAGAGAAGGGGACAGCAGAGGATGAGATGGTTAGATCGCATCAGTGACTCAATGGACATGAATTTGAGCAAACTCTGGGAGATAGTGAAGGACAGGGTAGCCTGGTGTGCTGCAGTCCATGGGGTTGCAAAGAGTCAGACACAACTTAGCAACTGAAGCAACAATAGATTTCAATTTTCAAAATGCATATAATGATGAGAATTTATTAATAGTGAGCCATAACGGGTGATCTTTAATCACCCACTGTACTTGCTGTTGAAATTTTAGAATGATGGCTTTAAAATCAAAAGTGGCTAAAGTCTCAGGCTGGTACTGCAGTCTTAGGACACAACTGTCCAGAGATTGGCTGGTTGTTTTTGCTGCTGTGTCCTGTTTAGAGAGCAAAGTGCCTGGAGAGAAGGCTGCTATTTAATAATGCCATGGAAAATTAAAGACCTTTGAATGCTAAATTGCATGTATTTTCCAGAGGAAATCTCTTAAGAGACACTTTATGCTTTCACTTGGTCCATAGTACTGCTATCACATGGCAGTTTTAGGAGTCTGGAGACTTGTCAGAGTTCCAAGTTTACTCCTTTACTTCTGTCATTTTGTATTTTTAATTTGAATGTAAGAAATAGTATCCTGGTATGGTTTTGTTCTCATTAAATTGTTAAGAAATTTTTGTTTTGGGAGATGATAGTTAAGATGAAAAAATAGTTATGAAAATCTAAGCCATCCTACAT
Source organism: Bos taurus (assembly GCF_002263795.3). Taxonomy (NCBI): domain Eukaryota; kingdom Metazoa; phylum Chordata; class Mammalia; order Artiodactyla; family Bovidae; genus Bos; species Bos taurus. The sequence continues at coordinate 20,046,971 of NC_037351.1, read as the reverse complement.
ATTCTACTGGCTTAGGATAACTTTCCATAGCCCATCAGGCACATAATTTGATCATGTTACAGTACGACTCTCTTAGTAAACAAGTGAATTCTGCGTCCTTTGAATACTGCTGCTAACATTTTATAAAGTCACACTCTCTTCCTCCTGTAATTTAAAGGCAGATGGTTATTACACTTTTTTATATCAGTGGGAGACTACTTAAAATCTTCATTGCGGTAAAGCATAAGGTAGCAAAGAGTTCACTTAATTCTAGTATTTACCTTTCTTAGTTCTACCTTAAACCCTTTAGATGTTACATTTCTGATGAAAGATTTTTTTCTGTGTTTGACTATGAACACCTGGGAACCACTGGGCTTAACTGGTCTACAGCTGGCAGTGATTGTGTGTGGAGATTTTGACAGTGGGTGTCAAAGACAGGTGACCATTTGGTTATCTCTGAATTATCTTGTTTTCCTCTACAGTTTAACATTATCTGTTTGTGTGGTTATCTGTAGTTTTGTTTTTTTTTTGTAATAGTTTTGTCTGGCTTGGTATTAAGGTAATTCTGACTTCATTAAATGAGTTGGAAATTGTTTCTTCCTTTTTCTGTTTTCTATCTTTGTGGTAGAAATTTCTTTAATTGACATGGTGCAAATTTTTTAAATGACATGGAACTATGAAGATGTTCCCTTTTTTCTTCAGTCAGTTTTGGTAATTCCTGTCTTTTAAGGAATTTCTACATGTCATAAGTTACCATATAAGTAGCATAAAGTTGTTCGTTTCTTTATAACTTGATAGTGTCTGTGGCATCTGCATCTGTGTGCTTGTTTTTCATTTTTTATTTTGATGATTTCTTTTTTTCTTGACCTTTCTTACTGATTTTTTAACAGAATAGCTTTTACTAGATTTTCTTTATTACTTATTTTCTATATAATTTATTTCTTATGTTTGTTTTTCCTTCTACTTAGTTCAGCTTTAGTTTGCATTTCTTTTTCTGACTTCCAAGATTGGCATTTAGATTGTTGGTTTGGAACTTTATTCTTTTCTAATATAAGCATTTAAATTTATGTTTCCCTCTGAGAATGCCTTTACCTATATCCCACACTTTATGTTGTAGGAGTTTTTTTCTGAAATATTTTCTAATTCTCTTTGAACACTTTATAATCATTTATAAATGTTTCTTAATTTCAAATTTTTTCAGATTTCTCAGATAGCTTTCTGAGGAAAATGGACTCTCCACAATTTCAGTGTCGAAATTATTGAGACTTGTTTTATAACATCTGTGATATGGACTCTCTTGCTAAATATTTATCTTCATGTAAAAATAACCTAATCTTTAATTATTGGGTGGAATATTCAAAATGTAGCAATTGGGTTAATGTTTTTTACTAGTATTTGTTTAGGTCTTCTATATACTTACTGATTTTTAGTGTGCTTTTTCCATTATTGACTGAAAGCTTTGAAAGCCCCAGATATGATTGTGGATTTGCTCATTTTTCTTTTTATGTTTATCCATCTTTCCTTCACATGTTTTGAGTTTCTGATACCTTTGAGTTATTAGATGCCTTTACATTTAGATTTATAATGTGTTCTTGGTGCATTAAGCTGTTCCATTTTGAAACATGCTTCTTTATCCCTGATAATATTACTTGTTCTGAAATACCTTGTATGATATTAATATAGCTACTCCATCTTTCTTATAATTAGTATTTGTATAGTATATTCTTGTCCATCCTTCTGCTTTTTTCCTATATTGTCTTTGAAGTAAGATTCTCATACATAGCATATAGTTGGACTTATCCTATCTTACAATCTGTGACTTTTTCTAGGACTATTAGTGACTGCACTTAAATCTAACATCTTTTAATTTGCTTTGTATTTTTCACCATTTTTTCTTTAGTTTTTCCTGCCTTTTTTTGGTTAAATAGTTTTAGCATTATCTCCATTTGGGGCTTTTTTTTTTTTTTTTTTTTTGCCTCTTTGATCATAATTAGCTGTCTAAAATGATTTGACCCTTATGGAATGCACAAATATAAGTTCATTCAGCAGGCTTCTTTTTTCTGTGGTCGGTTTCTTTTCTGTGGGCTTTTACTCAGCTGGTGGTTTTTTGGTCACTTGTCTTTTTTGCCCACAAAAGGCCTCTTCTGCTTCCTAGTACCAGCAGCCTTCTTTCCTTTCTTCTCCACCACAGGTTTCTTCCCTGGAACCCTCTTCTCATCTGATTTGGCTTCTGACACTGCTGCTGCCTTATTCATCCAGAGTTTGTGATTCTTGTCCTGGGGAAGAATGGTGATCCATCCAGCATGTGGTCTTTGCATATGTGTTTAGCTTCAGCATGATTCTCAAGTTTTTCAGGGGATTCTTCTTCAGGACTCTATGATGTCGTGTGCTCTTTGGATCTCTGGGCTTTTCAAGATCCTGCTAAGGTCTTCATTGAAGATCTTGTGCATAGAAACGTTGTGGTTACTCTTGAGAGAGGCAGCTTCACACCAAGTGCCATACACATCATCTAACTTGTGAAAAGTATTTTCAGTTCAAATGTAGAAACATCCCACATACTCATGAGAAGTAAGTTTCAAAATGTTCAGTTTGCTTACATTAAGCAGAGTAATTCCAGGCGTGTTTCTGACAGCCTCGATGATGCCCTTATCCTCATTATAGATGATGTGGGGTCCGCTACACTAGAGATGATGACAGACTCTCATTTGGCTTTGCCAGCTCTCATTAACTGTGAAGCATAGACCATTATGATACCATTCCAGACCTTAAGTTTCTAAAGAAGCAAAATAGCCTCCTTGGTCTTCTTGTAGCCTTAAGTATTATCTTCAGCCACCAAAGGAACTTCAGGAACTTCCTCAATTTGATGACTTTTAGACATAACCAACAAAATGGTAAGGCCGAGGAAGCCAGGGCAGAGCAGATGGCAAATCACTTCTGTGTTGTGTTTGCTCTGCAATGCCGATGTTGTCAGATTCAGGTTGGCACAAACATGTGGCCCCCATGATACATATTTCCAAAAGCACCCTGGCCAGAACAGTGAGTCCCACTGCCTAGAACGCTGAGGATTGAAGCCACAGCCCAGCCAGCAACCAAAGACTCAGCAGTGGTTTGATGACCTGCTAATTCATTGACAGTGTAGAGTTGTCTGTTGTTTTGTACAAGTTGGTGTGAACAAAATTCACAATATCTAGTCTAATGAGATCCTTGAACACAGCAGGTAAAGTGACATTTTTGCCAGATGACTTCCTTTTCAGAGAACTCTGATTATCAACAGGTGAGCACATGCCATAGTAGGGAGAGGAGAAGGCCTCCACGGGAAATGCTTGGGCTCATTATCTTTGTTTTAGATACATTTTATATGTGGGGGGAAAAAAGCTTGTATTTTTATTTCTGGAAGTTTGTTTCCAAGTTTCTGTCTAGTACTGTTTATACCTGAAGATATATGTTTGTTTGTTTATGGCCATATAGATTACTGGGGGTAAATTCTTTTATCTATCTGAAAATATCTATTTCACTTTCAATTTTTTAAAGAAATTTTTATACAGTTCTGGCTTACCCATGTGTTTTTGTTTTCTCTTCACCATTTAAAAAATATTCCCTAATTTCTTCTGCTTGGCAGTTTTTTTTAATGAGATTTTTAAATAAGATTCCTTTATTCTCTTTCTTTGTATGGAATGTGTTTTTTTACTGTTCCTACTCAAAAACTTTCTGTCACTAGTTTTTAGCAAGTTGATAATAGTGCTCCTTGGTGTTATTTGTGTTTTTCTGCTTGGGAGTTACCAATTTAGATTTGTAATTTTTCATCTATTGAAAAATTATCATTTTTCAATGATAATTTGGTTATTTCTTATATCTTTCTTTTGTCATTATGTTAATGTTTTTCTTTAAAACTTAAACAGTGTTGTACTTATTTATAATAGATTTTTAAAAATTGTCATGTGCTAATTTCATCATTTGTTGTTTGCATTCTTTTTCTGTTAATTGACTAATCAAATTTCATCATATATCTTATAATATTTTGTTGTTCATTGATATATATGTTCATTGGTATATATGTTACATTAATGCTTTATTGACTATGCCAAAGCCTTTGACTGTGTGGATCACAATAAACTGTGGAAAATTCTGAAAGAGATGGGAATACCAGACCACCTGACCTGCCTCTTGAGAAACCTGTATGTAGGTCAGGAAGCAACAGTTAGAACTGGACATGGAACAACAGACTGGTTCCAAACAGGAAAAGGAGTACGTCAAGGCTGTATATTGTCACCCTGCTTATTTAACTTATATATGCAGAGTACATCATGAGAAACACTGGACTGGAAGAAGCACAAGCTGGAATCAAGATTGCTGGGAGAAATATCAATAGCCTGAGATATGCAGATGACACCACCCTTATGGCAGAAAGTGAAGAGGAACTGAAAAGCCTCTTGATGAAAGTGAAAGTGGAGAGAGAGTAAGTTAGCTTAAAGCTCAACATTCAGAAAACGAAGATCGTGGCATCTGGTCCCATCACTTCATGGGAAACAGATGGGGAAACAGTGGAAACAGTGTCAGACTTTATTTTTCTGGGCTCCAAAATCACTGCAGATGGTGACTGCAGCCATGAAATTAAAAGACGCTTACTCCTTGGAAGGAAAGTTATGACCAACCTAGATAGCATATTCAAAAGCAGAAACATTACTTTGCCAACAAAGGTCCGTTTAGTCAAGGCTATGGTTTTTCCTGTGGTCATGTATGGATGTGAGAGTTGGACTGTGAAGAAAGTTGAGCACCAAAGAATTGATGCTGTTGAACTGTGGTGTTGGAGAAGACTCTTGAGAGTCCCTTGGACTGCAAGGAGATCCAACCAGTCCATTCTGAAGGAGATCAGCCCTGGGATTTCTTTGGAGGGAATGATGCTAAAGCTGAAATTCCAGTACTTTGGCCACCTCATGCGAAGAGTTGACTCATTGGAAAAGACTCTGATGCTGGGAGGGATTGGGGGCAGGAGGAGAAGGGGACGAGAGAGGATGAGATGGCTGGATGGCATCACTGACTCTATGGACGTGAGTCTGAGTGAACTCCGGGAGTTGGTGATGGAAAGGGAGGCCTGGCGTGCTGCGATTCATGGGGTCGCAAAGAGTCGGACACGACTGAGCAACTGAACTGAACTGAACTGAATGAGTATCCAGATTTTGTTATCTTCCTTTACAGAATGTCCTGCTGTTGCTGCTGCTAAGTCGCTTCAGTCATGTCCGTCTCTGTGCGACCCCATAGATGGTAGCCCACCAGGCTCTGCCGTCCCTGGGATTCTCCAGGCAAGAACACTGGAGTAGGTTGCCATGTCCTTCTCCAATGCATGAAAGTGAAAAGTGAAAGTGAAGTCGCTCAGTCGTGTCTGATCTTAGCAACCTCATGGACTGCAGCCTACCAGGCTCCTCTGTCCATGGGATTTTCTAGGCAAGAGTACTAGAGTGGGGTGCCATTGCCCAGACATTTAAGTTATTGGTAGATCTTGACTTTTTAGAAGCTTATGTTTAAGTTTTATTAGGACTTGTTTGTAGTCTGGTCTTTTCTCTAGCAACTGTTTTAGCTCTTTCTGTTAGCTCTTTCTGTGTTCTCAGTAGGACTGAGTCAATGTCCTGGGATCAACTATGACTCATCAAAACTTTTACATCTCCCTGTTTTGTGTGACTTCTGGAAATTATTTTGCTTACAACTCCCTTGTTGTTCTTTTCCCAGGCTATTGCAGTTTCACTCTACACGTGTGCAGTCTTGGCATTCAGCAAAAACTCAAATGTACAGATTACTCAACTGTTTTTCTGAGTAGCTCTCTCTACTCTGGTACTTTGTTTTGTAACTTCTCTCAACCTCAGCCTCCCTGAATTCTGACCTCTGTTTTCATAATTCACCAAGACTTTTGTGTTCTGCTTCGGACTCCCCTCCCTCCCACATAGCCTGAAATGTTTGTCCAAACAGAAATCCAGGGACATTGTATGGCTTAGCTCATTCATTTCCTTTTTCAGAGATCATATAACTTTACTACCTGTTGTCCAATGTCTGAAAACAGTTGTTTTATATATTTTCTCTACTTTATAGTGGACAGGTAAGTGTTTCCCCTTCTGTAATACCCCAAAATAGAATTTTTTATGGAAACTATCTTCTAAATGTGGTTTTTAGATTTAGCATGCAAATTTAATGGCATTCTTAAGAAAACAAAGAGGCTTTATGGAGGGAGAAAATATATTGTGAGCATAATGATATTAAGTGCACAGTTAACAAAAACTTGTAGGAGATAACAGTATTGAATGGGTTTTGCTTTTTTAAAGAAGGTAAAGATATAACCTCATGGACCAAAAATAAACTTAAATGAGAAAATTTAAGGGAATAGAAGCTACATTTTTTTTTCAGATTTATTATAACTTATAATTAAAGAGAGCCCAAATTGATGTATAATAGGAACCTTATGGAGGATACTTATTTTGAGGGTCCAAAATAATAAAAGGGTAATAGAGATTTAAATAAGAACTACAGAAATATAAATATTTCCTAAAGTCTTCGCTTTCAGGCTAGAAAACGAATTTCAAGGTTTTGACTCTAGATGCAGTTACTTTGGGCATGTATTTTAGCTTTATTAACATATCCTTATAGGAATTATATTTAACTCTTAATAAACATAAACTTTGATTTCACCCACTAAAAGATTCTCTTATCATATATCTCATGTGCCTTCATGATGCAATGCTTTGTGAAAATCTGTTAATCCCTGAAATGACAGAGAAATGAAATGTAGTTATGGATAGGACAATAATCCTCTGTATCCCAAAGCTTTGTGTCTCTTGTAATAAATAGATCTGATCTTAAAATAAAAGCAAATTCAGATAAGTACGAAAGTAGAAAATTTAACCAGCATTGTTGAACAAAAGAGCTGAATCAGGTACATCTGATACTGTGCTGGGCTAAAAATGCTGAAAAGTAGTTGCTACAAAATAAGAATAAAGGGGACTGCAACAGAAGTGAAAAGAACTCCAAGTATATTTTCCTCTATTAGTTATATGTAGACCACAGAGAGACTTCTAAGGAAGAGATAACTTATGAACAGAAGGCACCTACTTTAATGGAAAAGAATTATTCCAGTACTCACAAAAATAGGATCAATGATTGACACTTAACCAGTCATGGAGAAAGAAGCCAGAGCAGGAAAGGAAAATCTGTGTGGCCCACTGAATGAAGTAAGGAAATGAAAAACATCTGAACACTCTGTAGGCTTTAAGAAGGGCATAGTGTGGGAGTTGCGAGTTAAGTTTTATTTGGAGCAAAATGAGGACCGCAGCCCAGGAGACGACGGCACCTCAGATAGCTCTGGGAAACTGCCCTGAAGAAGCAGGGCGGAAGGTCCGTATATATGAGATTTTGATGAAAGGGGAGTACATGCAGTCAAGCACATACTTTTTCAAAAGATTTCTGGTAATCTCATGAAGCTTTTGCCAGTCACAAGGAACAGTCATCACCATGAAGTGTTTTTAGTGTTTTTCTAGATAGGGGGAGCTACAAGAATTGGGCTTATTAACTCTCTCCTGAAAATATCTAACTATCTGAAGATGTTTCCTGCCAGTTTTTCCCCAAGTACAGAGGGACTTATTACTACCCTCCACCCTGAACTGCTTTCAGGGAGTATTGAAGGCCAGCAGTTTTAGCAGCTTGTGATTTAATCCTTGTAGAGGTAAATGACAAGTGCCAATTTGTAGTTGACACCTCACTCCCCACAGTCAGTGGAATCCATTCATGAAGTCAGGAGACATTTGCTGCACATTGCTTCTCAAAATGTGTCTCCTAGACCAGCAGCATCAACATCACTGGGGATATTTTGTAAAAATGTAAATCCTTAGGACCTACTGAATTGGACCTACCGAATTGGAATTGGACCTATTTAGGACCAATTGGACCTACTTAGGACCTACTGAATTGGAAACTCTGGCAGTGGGGCCCAAAGATCTGAATTAAAAAAAAAATGTTTTATTTGATTGTGCTGGGTCTTAGTTGCAGCACACAGGACCTTTCGTCTGCATTGTGGCATGCAGGATCTTCAGCTGCAGCACGTGAACTCTTACTTGTGGCACGTGGGATCTAATTCCCTGACCAGAGATAGAACCCAGATCTCCTGCTTGGGAGCTCAGAGTCTTAGCTACTGGACCATGAGGGAAGTCCCCAAAATCTACATTTTAATAAGCCCTTCAGGTGATTTTTGTGATGGTGAAGAATACTCTTGAGAGTTCTTTGGACTGCAATCAAACCAGTCAATTGTAAGAAAATCAACTCTGAATATTCATTGGAAGGACTGATGCTGAAGCTGAAGCTCCGATACTTTGCCACCTAATGCGAAAGGCTGACACATTGAAAAAGACTCTGATGCTGGGAAAGATTGAAGGCAAAAGGGGAAGGGGTCGGCAGGGGATGAGATGGCTAAAGAGCATCACTGACTCAATGGATAGAATTTGAGCAAACTCTTGGAAACAGTAGAGGACAGAGGAGCCTGGTGTGCTTAAGTCCATGGGGTGCAAAGAGTTGGGCACAACTTAGTGACCGAACAATAGCAACCAGGTTCTTCTTACGAACTTTAAAGTTTGAGAATTTCAGTGCTAGTATAATGGAAATAAATGTCTTCTGTTGATCAAACTGCTAGTGAGTCCTATATCATGCAGTGTTTTATAAATTTGTTGTTGTTCAGTTGCTCAGTCATGTCTGACTCTTTGGAACCCCATGGACTGCACCACGGCAGGTTTCCCTGTCCTTCACCATCTCCCAGAGTTTGCTCAAACTCATGTCCAGTAAGTCTGTGATGCCATCCAACCATCTCATCCTCTGTCATCCCTTCGTCTCGTGTCTTCAGTCTTTCCAAGCATCAAGTTCTTTTCCAATGAGTCGGCCCTTCCCATCAAAATATTGGAGCTTCAGCTTCAACACCAGTCCGTCCAGTGAATACTCAGGGTTGATTTCTTTAGGATTGACTGGTTTGATCTCCTTGTAGTCCAAAGGACTCTTAAAAGTCTTCTCCATCACCACAGTTCAAAAGCATCAATTCTTTGGCGCTTAGCCTTCTTTATGGTTCAACTCTTACAACCATGTGTGACTACTGGAAAAAACATAGCTTTGACTGTATGGACCTTTGTAATGTTACAGCTTTTTAATATGCTGTCTAGGTTGATAATAGCTTTTCTTCCAAGGAGCAAGCATCTTTTAATTTCATGGCTGCAGTCACTGTCCCCGGTGATTTTGGAACCCAAGAAATTAGTCTGTCACTGTTTCCATTGTTTCCCCATCTATTTGTCATGAAGTGATGGGACTGGATGCCATGATTTTAGGTTTTTGAATGTTGAGTTTTAAGCCAGCTTTTTCACTCTCCTCTTTTACCTTCATCAAGAGGCCCTTTCGTTCCTCTTCACTTTCTGCCATAAGGGTGGTGTCATCTGCATATCTGAGGTTGTTGATATTTTTCCCAGCAATCTTGATTCCAGCTTGAGCTTCATCCAGCCCATCATTTCACATGATGTACTTTGCATGTAAGTCAAATGAGCAAGGTGACAATATATAGCCTTGATGTAATCCTTTCCCAATTTGGAACCAGTCCCTTGTTCCATGTCCAGTTCTAACTGTTGCTTCTTGACCTGTATACAGGTTTCTCAGAAGGCAGGTAAGGTCGCCTGGCATTCCCATCTCTTTAAGAATTTTCTACAGTTTGTTGTGATCAACACAGTCAAAGGCTTTGGCATAGTCAATGAAGCTGAAGTAGATGTCTTTCTGGAACTCTCTTGCTTTTTCAAAGATCCAGCAGATGTTGGCAATTTGATCTCTGGTTCCTCTGCCTTTTCTAAATCCAGCTTGTACATCTGGACATTCTCAGTTCACATACTGTTGAATCCTAGCTTGAAGGAATTTGAGCATTACCTTGCTAGCATGTGAAGTGAGTGCAGTTGTGTGGTAGTTTGAACATTCTTTGATATTGCCCTTCTTTGGGACTGGAATGAAGACTAACCTTGTCTAGTCCTGTGGTCACTGCTGAGTTTTATAAATACATCTTCCTAAATTATCCTCTGGGGATAGATAGTTTAGAAATATTTTCTGTTTGAAGAAATGATGAATGTGCCTAATCACACAAGTACTAGAAAACAAGAAAGTCTGTAAGATGGAAACTGACAAGCCTCTTTCTTTGTCATCACTTGTAGTCATTCTTGTGTACTTTTTTATGATTTTTCTGTGTAGATAGATTTAAACTAATTTTAATTTTAGAGTGAGATAATCAAATATGCAACTTTTTACACAAAAATGAGTCTTTCAAGCTTAAAGTAATTTTTAAAAACCTATTTGAACTGTACTAAAGTGATTTTTTCTTTACTATAGTTTTTCTGGGTTTAAATGTTGCTCTTTCTTTCCTCTCTTCTCTACTCTTCCCTGCTCCCCTCTGTGCCCCCTACTTCTCCATAACACCTCAGCTTTCTCCCCCTGCCTTTCCCTCCAAGTAGGCCTTCAGACAAGAAAGATTCTGTGTGTAGAGAGGTTTGGCTTTATGAATATTAGGAGAGTTTTATGTTAATGAAAGTTTCTATTTTCTTAATAGTGCCCCGCCCCTCCCCCCCAAAAAAATTCTGTTTTGTAAGCACTTGATTACAGATGTGTTTGATGCTGCCTAACAATTTTGCTTAGAAAGCTACCCTGTGAGAAAGAAGCCACACTTGATCAGAGTGTTTTCTGGAGAACATAAAAAGGTAACATTGTTTGCGACAACTAAGGAAAATGCCTTTCTTGTGGGCTGAAGTTGGCAACTTTAGCAGTATTTCATAACCAAGTTAACAAACATGTACAGTTGTTCATTTATTTTTCTAAGAAATACATTAAATATCTTATAGACTAGTAGCCATACTTTACACTGGACACCCATTGCACCAACCTGAAAAGTATTAAGTGGGAGAGGAACTCTAACCATTATTAATATTTTATTAGCACAGCAAAGACTTCCAGGTTCAGTGGTTTTTCTCAAGAAGCAGATTGCCCTGTCCTTCTCTCTAAGAGAAAGTTTTTGTTCAGAGAGTAGTCAAAACACATGGACTGTGATGTCATTTAAATCACTAGATTGTTAGGACTTAGCTAATATGCTTGATTGACCTGGATGCTGCCTGTGCTACTAAAGTTGTGCCAGTCTTCCTCGGTGAGACTGAGGGGTGGATGCCCCTTACATACAGTTCATTTGGACACATGGACCGTGTTGAACAAATGATGGTGATGGCTGGCATAGGCATTCCATACAATTTGACTTGATCGATTCTTGTTGAGATATATAGAAACATGAAGATTATTGCCAGTAGGCCAGTCTCTGCTAATAAGCACATGCTCTTTGTATTTGGAATCATCACCCAGGGTCACCACCTCGTCTAGATGCCCGAGTTCACTCCCTTCCATCTCACAGGAAAACTGCTATGAGAATTCAGCTTTGTGTTGTTGCTATTCGTACCTCTTCCCTCCTATCCACAGCAGCATTTTAGGACAGGCTTCAATGATCAGGGCTTCTCCTACTTTTTAGACTTTGTCCAGATTAAAGAGCTGATTTAAACTTTTGTGCTCTGTAGACTGTTTCCAGCTTAAGTAATCATCCTAATCATGACCTCAGTCAAAAAATGTCCAAAAATTATCAGTATACAATAAGTCATAATGATTTCCAGACCCTAAAGAAACTATGTATTATAAACTTCCCATAATTAATTTTTCATTTGAATATTCATTGTTATTCCCTCTTAGCAGAGAAGAAAGCAACATCTATCCCACTATTTGAAATGCTTGTTTTTCTTCGTTTTTCTTATACTTAACTTTACCTCTTTCTACCTATTTTCTACAAATTGTACTGTTTACTAGTTACATATTGCCATAAGCATTTAGGACTTTGTGCAATAAATCTCTCCCAAATCAAATTACTTTTCAGCCAATAGGCTCTAAAGGCCTATCAACATGATGAAGTTGAAGTGTGGCTCTCCCATATTAATGACATGTTTCTGTCATAGCAAAATCAAACTTGTAAAGATGACAGAAATCTTGACATAAGTAAAGAAGTGGAAAGGGTACATTGAGCCTCTGTCACTTACCCCAATTATTCTTCATCAAATAGCCCTATTTTTAGTCTTATACTACTTAAAAAAAGACAAATGACCCTGTCATTTGTTTCCTAATTTGTCTCTTTCCATTAAAATGTGGATTTTCATTACAGCAGGCTCTATATTCTTGATGACTCCAGCATTTAAATCAGTACTACGGTACCTAGATCAGTACTTTGTCCATGGTATGCATTCAGTAAATGGTAGTTAATAAATGAATGTTATCTTTTTATTATAAAATTCACCCATTTTAAGTGTACTATTTGATGATATTAATAAATTAATAGAGTGTACAACCATCCAGTGTACAGCTGGAGTATACAACAGTCCAGTTTTATAACCAGCATTGGTCCATTAAGGACCATGCCTGCTAGAGGATCCCTCAGGCCCAGTTGCAGCCATTCCTATTACTGCCCTCAGGCCTAGGCAGCAACTAATCTGCTTTCTGTCTCTATGCATTTGCCTTTTCTGGACACCTCGTATAAATTGTTGGAGAAGGCAATGGCAACCCACTCCAGTACTCTTGCCTGGAAAATCCCACGGACAGAGGAGCCTGGTAGGCTGCAGTCCATGGGGTCGCGAAGAGTTGGACATGACTGAGCGACTTCACTTTCACTTTTCACTTTCATGCATTGGAGAAGGAAATGGCAACCCACTCCAGTGTTCTTGCCTGGAGAATCCCAGGGATGGGGGAGCCTGGTGGGCTGCCGTCTATGGGGTCACACAGAGTCGGACATGACTGAAGCAACTTAGCAACAGCATATAAATAGGGTCATACAATAGAGAGCTATTTGCATTAGGTTTCTTTCCCTTAGCATTATTTCTTGAAGTTCATCCATGTTGGAACATGTTATCAGTAGTTTGCTTCTTTTTATTGCTGAATAGTATTCCATTTTATAGATACATCATATTTGGCTTCATAACTCACCAATTAATAGGTCTAACAGCAACTATTCTCTAAGTCCTTTTTTGGCTTTGCTTTGTTTTTAAACATAGGAATATCTTTACTCTGCTTTCATTTTGTCTAGTTTAGATATAAAATTCTTGGTTGACAGTTTATTTCTTTTGGAACTTTGTGCCATTCCATTGCCTTTTTGCTCAGTTTTTATTACCTGCTAGTTGTTAAATGTATTCTTTTTTTTTTTCCCGCTGTCTTTCCATTTATTTGTGCCTTCCTCAATTTCTTTGTTTTTGTTTCTGATAAATATAATCTTGTTCCCTACATGTAATGAGTCAACTCCCTTCCTTCTTTGAAGATTTTCTTTTTCCTTGGCTTTAAATAACTTGACCATAACTTGTCTAAGTGTAGATCTTTTTTGTTTATTCTTGGAATTTGTTGAGCTTCTTGGAGGTGAAGATTAATGTTTTTCATCAAAATAAAGATATTTGACTCATTTTTTCAAATATTTCCCCCCTCTCCATTTCCTCTCTTTCTGGGACTACCATTTCATGTAAGTAGATATTCCTGAAAGTGTGAAAGTGTTAGTCACTCAGCCATATCTGACTCTTTGTGATGCCACAGACTGTAGTCTGCAAGGCTCCTCTGTCCGTGGAATTCTCCAGGCAAGAATACTGGAACGAATATTCTTCAGGGGATCTTTCCGACTCAGGGATCAAACCTGGGTCTCCTACACTGCAAGCAGATTCTTGGCTGAGCCACAAGGGGCGTCCTAGTTCCCCACTGTTAAGTGTTCTTCATCCTCCTTCTTGCCCTTTTTTCCCCTGGTCTTCAGAGAAGATTATCTCTGTTGATCTACTTTTAAGTTTACTTTTCTTTCTTTAGCTACTTTGCATCTGCTGAGGAGCCCCTCTATTAAATTTTTTACTTAGCTTACACTTTTCAATTCCAGTATTTCCATTTGGGTCTTTCATATATTATATTCCCTCTGACATTATCCATTTGTTGTCAATATTGTACTTTCCTTTAATTCTTTAAACATATTTCATTTTAGGTCTTTCAACATTTATAATAGCTCTTTTGGAATCTTGAAGTCCAATATTTCAGCTCCCTCAGAGACAGTTGTTTAGTTTTCTTAGCATGGGGAACCCTTTTGATAGCTTACAGTGAACAGTGTTGGATTCATGATCTCCAAAGATTTAGCTTCAGGACCAGGGACCAGGCTTGATCACTCAAAAGCTTTTGTATGGCAGAAGTTTTATTACAGTGAAAAGGACAGAGAAAGCTTCTGACATAGACATCAGAAGGAGGATGAAGAGCGCCCCACTTGCTGGTCTTGGCAAGGGAGCTATACACTTTTCAATTGGCTATTAGCAAAAAATCAAAAGAATGTCTCAAGGTTGTAAAGGTCTTACCAGACCCACTCTCTCAACATACACTTTAAGATGACAGGATTAGTCAGAAGGTGCTTAAGGAGAAACTTGTCCTCAAGCAGGATACACTGTTGTTACGTGGTCATCAGTACAGAGTTTAAGGAAAAATATAGCCATGAGCAAGATGAATCGTTTTGTTGTGTGATCCTTAGCTCTGGGGTTAAAGAAAACACCGTTTTATATGATTAAAATGAAGGAATGTAGAAAAAATGATTTGGCCTTTTCTCCTCCTCAAGAGCCCCAGACCCCTTTCTCCTCCTCAAGGGCCCTGAACTCCTTACCAACCTGACTGAGAGTTAACTCTCTCACTTTCCTGTTTCTTTGCAATTCTTGTAATTTCTTCATTTAAAACTGGATGTTTTATATAATATATTGTAGCAAATCTGGCTTCTTGAAGGTTATTTTTGCTGCTGTCTTTTTGTTTGTTTTGTGACTCACCTGTGTTAATTTTGTAGAATGTATCTCCCCTGTGGTGTGTGTCATAGGGGACAGTGGTGAGTCAACACAGTTATCAAATAGCTAATGATTGTTGACACGTTGTGCTCAAACACACTGGGTCAACATGGCTTCCACCCTTTGCGAATGGATCTGTTTGTGAGTCGGGAATCCTTTACTTTCTGCTATACCTTTGCATTTTGCTATTTTATGATCTAATAGTAATACAAAAAACTTTAAAATTAAGCTACCCTTGGTAGGTAAAATGGCACCTTTGCTGATTTCATTTGCTTGACTGTATAAGATGAATCTCTGAATATGGGAAATAAGAACCATATTTCAAAACATCTCAAACAACATCAGTGGTATTTTTGACCTGTAGTTTCATAATTCATGCACTATAACATTTCAAGCATTTTTCTTCCTAACTTTATATAAAACTCTATGTAGCATTCACTTTTAAAGAAGAAAAGATTTCTTAGACATACTATTATTCAGTTACAAAGTATCCCTCATCTTCTTTAAAATATATAGCAGTAGTCCCTGAATTCTGTGAGACAGATAAAGTGATACTTGGAAGCATTTAGTCAGCCATAACTAGCATGAAAGGGAGCCATTTCTACACAGGTTTGGTGATTCACATTGAAGGTCATTGTATATTGAGAGTGCTTTCTCTTTGTCAAGAAGGTTGCTCTTGGTTATTTTGGTGTTTGGCCTTCAGTTCCTTCAGTTTTAGGCTGTGTTCTTTGTGACTTTTCAGCACTTGAAGTTATATCAGCCATAGACTTTTTTGCAGATTATCTCTGATGGTGCTCAATGTGGATTCCTTTATAGTTATTGCTCAGGGGATGGCACATTCTCTTGTTTCTTTCCAAATATTTTATTGTATCAATCTGCTCCTCAGTACTTGAAACTTTGCTTTTGCATGTACTGCTTGATGTTTTTGAGCCAGGATGCTTAGACATTTGGGGGATGTTAATTGTTTTATTATGTTGAAAAGTCCACAATGTATTAATAAAAGGATAGCGAAACACAGCTTTGTAATGTTACACCCTTGGGGAATTGAGGTAACTGGTGGTTATTTCAGGTGTGTGCATTTTATAAGTTCCTAGGTGTCTCAGTTCAGCTATGGGTTTCACAGAAAGAACTGTTCAGAAGCAAACATAAAATTTGCATATATTATTCCCTAATATATAAATTATGTTGGGACAAAGCAAACTTTTCAAAAAAGTATTATAAGGTCACTGGCTGTATTCTGGATCAGCAGTCCCCAACCTTTTTGGCACCAGGGACTGGTTTCATGGAAGACAATTCTTCCACGAGCTCAGGGAGTGGAGGGTGATGGAGTTGGGATGATTCTCATAAGGAGTGTACAGCCTGGATCCCTCACGTGTGCAGTTCACAGTAGAGTTCATGCTCCCATGAGAATCTGATGCCTCAGCTGATCTTATAGGAGGAGGAGCTCAGGCAGTAACTGGAGTGATGCGAACCGGCTGCAGGTACAGATGAAGCTTCTCTCGCTTGCTCGCCTCTCACCTCTTGCTGTGCGGCCCTGTTCCTAACAGGCCAAGACCAGTGGTCAGTGGCCCAATTGTTGGAGACCCCTGTTCTAGATGATTTGGATCAAAGCTTCCTGAATAAACTATGATTAAAGGAACCAGTTTTCATTATTTTTGTTCATCTCTGTAGACTAAAACTAAAAAAACAAAATATATATAAGTTAAATACTATAAAATGAAATGTGACATAAAATTTTCTTTAAAATTTCAATAGACATAAATTATATTTTAGTAAACATAATCTAAATAGACACAACATAAGTTTTCTTAAAAATTCATCAAAAGTGTGTGTACAGGTGATTAAGATAAGAGAATGACTATTATGTCGCTTTTTCTTATTTGCAGTCATAACAAAAAATGTATATATGAAAGTACAGTTCCCATACTTACTTTGAATGAGTGCCAGCTATATCAATAATACTATGTTTGTTAATTTTGAAAGTTTTTAATATTAATATGATACATAAGCTTACTCCTTCATTCAGAACCTATGCAGTCTTATTTGCAGAGGCAATATGATACTCACAGGTAACAATATGTATTTAAATTCTTTCTGTTTTCTTTTATTAACACTCAGAGAAATATCACATAATACTGCTAACAGTGGAAGAAAAGATTTTAAAGCACTTTCAATAGGCGTAGATTATTGATTCCTAACTTTTAAATTTTTGTCCAGAATGAAGAAAGTACTGGTATGGTTCCTTGATCATTAACGAGTTTCAACAATTCTTCAAAATTGTAGTTCAATTTAAATTATTTCAATAAAATAAATGGATTTTCTATGTATGCATGGATCTTCTTTTGATGGAAAATAAAATTTGAAACATCTAATTTGAGAAGAGTTCAATGTTAATTTTTCACAGATGTGCAAAATCATGATCATCATAAATAAATTTTATTGAAATTATGGAATATGACATAATCCCTAGTGACATTGCTCTTCCCAAGTACTGCCATTCATTTTTGCTCTTCAGTCCAATCTGCCATTGAAGATCATGTTGGATTTTTACTTTGCAAGGAAGTATTAAAAATCAGTTAAAAAAAAAAAACAATATCAGTAAAATAAGCTGCTGCTGCAGCTACTAAGTCGCTTCAGTTGTGTCCAACTCTGTGCGACCCCATAGACAGCAGCCCACCAGGCTCCTCCATCCCTGAGATCCTCCAGGCAAGAACACTGGAGTGGGTTGCCATTTCCTTCTCCAATGCATGAAAATGAAAAGTGAAGTCGAAGTCGCTCAGCCACGTCCAAATCGTCATGACCCCATGGACTGCAGCCTACCAGGCTCCCCCATCCGTGGGATTTTCCAGGCAAGAGTACTGGAGTGGGTTGCCATTGCCTTCTCCAAGTAAAATAAGCTAGGTTGTGAATAGCTGTGAAAAGAAGAGAAGTGAAAAGCAAAGGAGAAAAGGAAAGATATACCCATTTGAATGCAAAGTTTCAAAGAACAGCAAGGAGAGAGAAGAAAGCCTTCCTCAGTGATCAGTGCAAAGAAATAGAGGAAAACAACAGAATGGGAAAGACTTAGAGATCTCTTCAAGAAAATTAGAGATACCAAGAGAACATTTCATGCAAAGATGGGCACAATAAAGAACAGAAATGGTATGGACCTAACAGAAGCAGAAGATATTAAGAAGAGGTGGCAAGAATACACAGAAGAACTGTACAAAAAAGATCTTCATGATGCAGATAATCATGATGGTGTGATCACTCACGTAGAGCCAGACATCCTGGAATGCAAAGTCACGTGGATCTTAGGAAGCATCACTACGAAGAAAGCTAGTGGAGGTGATGAAATTCCAGTTGAGCTATTTCAAATCCTGAAAGATGATGCTGTGAAAGTGCTGCACTCAATATGCAAGCAAATTTGGAAAAGTCAGCAGTGGTCACAGGACTAGGAAATGTCAGTTTTCATTCCAGTCCCAAAGAAAGGCAATGCCAAAGAATGCTCCAACTACTGCACAATTGCACTCATCTCACATGCTACTAAAGTAATGCTCAAAATTCTCCAAGGCAGTCTTCAGTAGTACATGAACTGTGAAGTTCCAGATGTTCAAGCTGGATTTAGAAAAGGCAGAGGAACCAGAGATCAAATTGCCAACATCCATTGGATCATAGAGAAAGCAAGAGAGTTCCAGAAAAACATCTCTTTCTGCTTTATTGACTGTGCCAAAGCTTTTGACTGTGTGGATCACAACAAACTGTGGAAAATTCTTTAAGACATGGGAATACCAGACCACCTGATCTGCCTCTTGAGAAATCTGTATGCAGGTCAAGAAGCAACAGTTAGAACTGGACATGAAACAACAGACTGGTTCCAAATAGGAAAAGGAGTACGTCAAGGCTGTATATTGTCACCCTGCTTATTTAACTTATATGCAGAGTACATCATGCAAAATTCCAGGCTGGATGAAGCACAAACTGGAATCAAGATTGCCAGGGGAAATATCAATAACCTCAGATATGCAGATGACACCACCCTTATGGAAGAAAGTGAAGAAGAACTAAAGAGCCTCTTGATGACAGTGAAAGAGGAGAGTGAAAAAGTTGGCTTAAAGCTCAACATTCAGAAAACGAAGATCATGGCATCTGGTCCCGTCACTTCATGGCAAATAGATGGGGAAACAGTGTAAACAGTGGCTGACTTTATTTTGGTGGGTCCAAAGTCACTGATGATGACTGCAGCCATGAAATTAAAAGACACTCCTTGGAAGAAAAGTTATGACCAACTTAGACAGCATGTTAAAAATCAGAGATATTACTTTGCCAAGAAAGGTCCATCTAGTCAAAGTTATGGTTTTTCCATTAGTCATGTATGGATGTCAGAGTTGGACTGTGATAAAGCTGAGCACCGAAGAATCGATGCTTTTGAACTGTGGTGTTGAGGAAGACTCTCGAGAGTCCCTTGGACTGCAAGGAGATCCAGCCAGTCCATCTTCAAGGAAATATTCATTGGAAGGACTGATGCTGAAGCTGAAACTCCAATACTTTGGCCACCTCATGCAAAGAACTGACTCATTTGAAAAGACCCTGATGCTGGGAAAGATTGAAGGCGGGAGGAGAAGGGGATGACGAGGATGAGATGGTTGGATGGTATCACTGACTGAATGGACATGAGTTTGAGTAAACTCCGGGAGTTGATGATGGACAGGGAGGCCTGGCGTGCTGCCATGCAGTCACAAAGAGTTGGAGTTGGACAGGACTTAGTGACTGAACTGAACTGAACTGAAGCTAGATTGGCTCTCCAGTTCCTATCTTATAAAAATTGAGAACAAAGTAGTTTCTTATGTTTCAGAAACACTTAAGATGTGTTTCAAATTCCCAACAGAATTTTTCTCTTCTATAGTTGTCATGCCTCAGTATATAATAGTTGTTATATGTTGTTAGCGGTTGGCTTCTATATTAGATATAAATAGAATAAACTCAAGTTTTATGCATTTGTCTTTGTAAAATTCACATTTTAATATGTTGCTAAGCAAAGTATTTAATTCACCTGTTTTTTTTTAATAGTAAAACATTTTAGGTTAAGGAATGAATATTTTTTTTATAATTTGATGCGTGGTCCAAAATGTTTTCCTATTGCTGCTATGCTGTCAAACCTCATTTATGGATAATGTAAGCCTTCTTAGTTTTATACTGTTCAAAGTTGATTATGTATGTTGACAACGAAGCCCTAATATGCTATCTTTCTTCATATTGTGATTTTTAAATTGCACATGTACTTTAGAAAAGCTGCCATGTTAGAGGTACATACATGTTCGTTTTTCAGCTTCCAATGACAAACACTTCGCTAGTTTTTTGTCTATGGATTTTTTGAATTTTCCTAGCCAGTTCCTGCATAGCCACATCAAGCTATGGTGTCTAGTATATGGAGCTACTGTATTTTCTACAGATTTACTCAACATCATGCAGACACTTTTGATAGTCGTTCACTTGTTCCACCAGTTGTATGTGGCCTCTCCATACTTAGCAAACCATATTGCTACCTCATAATCCTATGAAATCCTAACAGTTATTTGTGACCATTATTCACTGCCTCTGTTGGATCAATACTCTTTATTTCAAAAGACTTTGGGTTTTTAAATGATTTCTTTATGTATATATGTAAGTACTTCCTAAGTTGTAATAATTACATTGCCTCTTTAACCAGAATATCTCAGGTGATAACACACTGTGATTTTAGCACTTTACCATCATTTATGGCCACAAAACTGAACTCAAGATATGAGGCATCACACTTTTAAGTAAAACTAGTATGAAGTAAAGCTAGTATGATCCCTTGGCCTTTATTTCTTTAGAATCATTTTAGAATCATCATTTGATTCATAGTAATAAAGTACTTCTGTCTTCAGAAAAGGGTGTCCTGATCAGGGGATTAATTAAGAGTATAGATTTAATGGATACATACCACTGTATATAAAACAGATAAACAACTAGGATTTTTTTTGTATTTCATAGGGAACTATATTAATTATCTTATAATAATCTATAATGGAAAAGAATCTAAAAAAGAATATGTATGTGACTGTATATGTGTGTGTGTGTGTATATATATAACCAGAACCAACACAGTATTATAAATCAATCAACTTAAGTTCAGTTAAAAAAAAAAAGTCTTTTCTTGACCAAAATGTCTTGGGAAGCCTGTTTCACTATATGTAAAATAAAATTTTAAATAAAGAAGTTTACTTTCCTAATTTAGCTAATAATATAAAATCATAATTTAAAAACAGGTTGATTAAAAATTAGAACAGTGTCACTACAGTAACTCAGTTATAGGTAAAAATCATGTAATTAAAAATTGTAACAGATTTTAATACAGTTTTAGGGTAAAAATGACAAACTGTTGTTGAAATATCACACATTATACCATGATTTTAATATTGAACTAGTCTGCAGCTCATGGACTCAATCATAATTTCAAAGTCACATGAAATAGCCTGTATCCAGTTTGAATAGAGGAGCCCACTAATAACCCATGTGTTCTGTGCTGTGCCTAGTTGCTCAGTCATGTCCAACTCTTTGCAACACCGTAAACTGTAGCCTGCCAGGCTTCTCTGTCCATGGGGGTTCTCCAGGCAAGAATGCTGGAGTGGGTAGCTGTTCTCTTCTCCCAGGGATCTTCCCAGCCCAGGGATCGAACCCAGGTCTCCCGCAACGCAGGCAGATTCTTTACTGTCTGAGCCACCAGGGAAGGGAAAATGTTGGTATGTCTCATGTAATATTTGGGACATATGTATACTAAAAAGTTATTTGTTTGATTATCTGAATTTCAAATTTAATTAGGATTCCTGTATATATATATTTTTTTAATTTCATTTATTTGGCTGTTCTGGGTCTTCCGTGCTGCTAGGGCTTGCTCTAGTTGTGGTGAGCAGGGGCTGCTCTCCATCTGTGGTGCGTGAGCTTCTCATTGCTGTGGCTTTTCATGTTGTGGAGCATGGGCTGTAGGGCACTCAGGCTTCAGTAGTTGCAGCACACAAGCTTAGCAGTGTGGCTCTTGGGCTTAGTTACTCTGAGGCATGTGGGATCTTCCTGGATCAGGAATGGAACCCATGTCTCCTGCATTGATAGGCGGATTCTTTACCACTGGACCACCAGGGAAGCTCCCAGGAATCCTGTATTTTTATTTACTAAAAATACTTTAACAAACATGAAGACTATATTTTGTCTACTATATAGATGCATAGATTATCTCATATTTTCTTCAGAATTTTAGCTTTGTTTTTATGTTTAGGTCTATAGCTCCTTATGAGTTAATTTTTGTGTGTGGAGTGATGTAAGGGTTGAAATTTTATTTTTTCCTTATGGTTCTTCTGTGGCCCAGGACTGTTTGTTGAACATGCTATCTTTTCTCCTATTGAGTTACCTTCCTCCTGTGGTAGACACATACTAAGGTAACCACCGATGTAACATATCCTTGTACAGTCCCTTCCTTTTGAATAGAAGTGGAACTTGCGACTGGCATCCAGCCAACAGAATGTGACAAAGGTCAAAGAATTTTGCCCATAGATTTAAGGCTCCAAGTTAGTAGATCTGAGTTAATCAAAAAGGAGAGCCTGAGTAGCCTGATTTAACCAAGCAGAAGTCCTTAAAAGAGAGAGGGGGCCCTCTCTGTAAAAAACTTTATCGTGCTCGACCAAAAGAAGCAAACTTCCATAAGATTCTACAACTGCAAGGATGTGAATCTGCCAATAACTACGTGAGTTTGAAAAGGACTGCAAGCCTCATATTTGACCATGGCCAATGCTTACTCCTTGGAAGGAAAGTTATGACCAACCTAGATGGCATATTCAAAAGCAGAGACATTACTTTGCCAACAAAGGTCCGTCTAGTCAAGGCTATGGTTTTTCCAGTGGTCATGTATGGATGTGACAGTTGGACTGTGAAGAAAGCTGAGCCCCGAAGAATTGATGCTTTTGAACTGTGGTGTTGGAGAAGACTCTTGAGAGTCCCTTGGACTGCAGGGAGATCCAACCAGTCCATTCTAAAGGAGATCAGTCATGGGTGCTCTTTGGAAGGACTGATGCTAAAGCTGAAACTCCAATACTTTGGCCACCTCATGCGAAGAGTTGACTCACTGGAAAAGACCCTGATGCTGGGAGGGATTGGGGGCAGGAGGAGAAGGAGACGACAGAGGATGAGATGGCTGGATGTCATCACTGACTTGATGGACATGAGTTTGAGTGAACTCCGGGAGTTGGTGATGGACAGGGAGGCCTGGTGTGCTGCAATTCTTGGGGTCGCAAAGAGTCAGACATGACTGAGCGACTGAACTGAATACTTTAATTGCAGTCTTTTAGGATTCTCAGCAGAGCACCCAGTTAACAGAAGCTGAGAGATATTGAATGTATGTTGTTTTAAACTTCTAACTCTGTGGTAATCTGTTGCAGAACATTAGAAAGCTAATATAGTACATTTGTCAAGAGACAATAGATCACATATATGTGAATCCATTTTTGGACTTATTACCATTTTCCAGTTCTCTCTCTAATCCTAATGCCAGTGCCACAATGCCTTCAATACATAGCTTCATAATAAATTCTGAAATTAAGCAGTATAAGTCCTTCAGCTTTATTCTTTGTCTTTGAAATTGTTTTTGCTATTCTAGTTCCATTGAATTTCCATATAGATTTTAGATTAAACTTGTCAGCATCTACTAATGAATATACTGGGATTTCATTGAAACTGTAAATCAATTTGGGAAAAACTGACACCTTAACTGTATTAAGTCTTTTGATCCATGGATATAATCTCTCCATATATTCAGGTCTTCTTCAATTTTTCTCAGTAGTACTTTTTAATTTTCATGGTATGATAATGCATATATTTTGTTAAACTTCTCTCTAAATTATTTCACACCTGAGATGTTACTGTAAATAGTATTGTTGCTTCAACTTCTAAAATTGTTAATTTTCTAGCATAGAAATATACCTTATTTGTGTATATTGTCTTTATTCCCTACGACCTTGCTAAAGTACGATTTTCTCCATACATGATCATGCTGTCTTTATATAATGGCAGTTTTATTTCCTAATTTCCAAACTCGGTGCCATTCATCCACTTTCCTTATTGCACTGGCTAGGATCTCTAATACAGTGCTGAAGAGATGCAAAGAGATGTGCTAAGAGTGGACATTTTTCTTTTTTTCCCAATCTCATCTGACATGCATTATTTCTTTCATCATTAAGTCTGATGGTAGCTATGGATTTTGTGGAAGTACCCTTTAGCTAATTAAGAAAATTTATTTCTTATAATTTGCTGAATGGTTGTTGAGTTTTCTCAAATTCTTTTTTTGCTTCTATCAATGTGATCATTTAATTATCTTTTTTTCCTATTAGAATAATGGATTGATTTTCAGTTGTTAGGCCAATCTACCTTTTCTAAGTTCCATTTGGTCATTTATATTATTCTTTTTTTATTGTTGCATTTAACTTGGTAACATTTTAATAAGAATTTTTGCATTCATGTTCTTAAAAGATTTGGTTTATAGCTTTCTTGTAATGTCTTTCGTTTTTTAATCAGTCACACAAAGTTACCTATGTTCCTCTTTCCTCTATCTCATGAACGAATTTGTATAGGTTGGCATTATTTTTTACTTAAATTTTGAGAAAATTTGTCAATAAAACCATCTGAACCTGAAGTAATTTTTTTGAGAAGTTTTTAGTTACAAATTCAGTTTGTTTAATTGATTTAGAGCATATAAGTGTTCTGTTTTCTCTTGATCTGTTTTGGCAATTTGTGTCCTTAAGGCAGTTTGTTTACCTAGGTTGTCAAATTTATTGGCATGAAGTTATTTGTATTTGTTTGCTATCTTTTTAATGACTTGGGTGTGTAGTGGTATCTCTCATTTCTAATACTGTAGTTTTTCTCTCTGGATCAGTCTATGGAAAGTTTCACCTTTTCAAAGAATTTGCTTTTGTTTTCATTTTTTATCTATCTGTTATACTTCATTTCTGCTCTGATCTTTATTTCTGTCCTGATTGCCATAGGTTTAGTATATTCTTCTTTTTCTAGCTTCCTAATATGGGAACTCATGTTATTGATTTGAGATCTTTCTTATTTTCCCAAATAGGTGTTTAGGGCTGTAAATTTCCCTCTATACACCCATTTTAAGTGCATCCCCTAAACTTTGATGTATTATGTGTTCATATTCATTCAGTTTAAAATACTTTCTAATTTCCTTTATGAGTTCTTTAACCCATAGAATATTTAGAAGTATATTGCTGAATTTTAAAATAATTGGTGATTTTCCAGATAGCTTTCTGTTATTGATTTCTTATTTAGCTTATTTGTCTCAGTGTCGGTTCTTTTTGATTTGTTGAAACTTGTTTTTATGGTTTGGTGTATAAGTTATATTGGTAGTTTTTTCAAGCACACTTCAGATGAATAGGAATTAGGTTGAATTAGTTGATAGTCGGGCTTCCCAGGTGGTAAAGTATCCATCTGCCAATGCAGGAGACTTGAGAGATGTGGGTTTGGTCCCTGGGTTGGGAAGATCCCTTGGAGTAGGAAACGGCAATCCACTCTAGTATTCTTGCCCGGAAAATCCCATGGACAGAGAGGAGGCTGGTGGGCTACAGTCCATGGCGGGGCCACGAAGAGTTGGACACCACTGAGCAACTGAGCACAGAATTGATGGTCTCATTTGTCTTTGATAACCCTATTGATTTTTTGTCTTCTTCCTCTGTCACTTACTGAGAGTGTTGAAATCTCTAACTTTTATTGTTTGTTTTCTATTTTGCAATTTCATTTTATCATTTTTCCTTCTTATTTTTAAACTCTGTTACTAGGTACATACTCACTTGGATTGCTTTGATACTTTGATGAACTGAACTCGTTATCATTGTTAGAAGTCTGCATTTTTCCATAGCACTATTATTGTTCTGAAGTCTACGTTGTCTAGCATTCACAAAACCATTCCAGCTTTCTTTTTACTTGTGTTTGAATGGTACGTCCTTTTCTATTAAGTTTATTTTTAATCTGTCCCTATCTTTTTCTTTTGTATGAGTTTCTTGTAGACAGCATATAATACAGTCTTACTTTTTTATCCAATCCAAGAACCTTGTTGTTTGATTTGGAGCATTTAAGTTCATTTACATTTGTTATCATTGTTGATGTGTTTGTGTTTCAATCTACCATGCGGCTGTTCAGTTTCTCTCTTCCCCATCTGTACTTTTTCTTTTTGTTCTTTTCCTTTAGATTAATTTCTTATGTTTTAGAATTTATCTCCAATATTGACTGATTAGCTGTACTTATATGTTTTGTTTTCCAGTGGTTGTAAGTTTTACCATGTTCACCTTTAACTTACTACATTTACTTTATGTGTTTATTATTACACTGAACAATGTATTAGGCACCAAGTGTTTAATCGCTCGGTCGTGTCCAGCTTTTTGCGATGCCATGGACTATAGCCCTCCAGAATCTTATGTCCATGGAATTTCCAGGCAAGAATATTTGAGTGGGTAGCCATTCCCTTCTCCAGGGGATCTTTCCAACCCAGGGACTGAACCTGGGCCTGCATTGCAGGTGAATTCTTTACTATCTGACCCACCAGGGAAGCCCATTCTACTTTTCAAATACTATTATTCCATGTTATATATATATAAACTTTATGTCAGGATGCTTCTCTCCTTGTGCTATTGTTATGAAACATTTTGCTTTTCTACATATATTTAAAATACATTATATGACTACCACATTAAGTAATCGATTATCTCTTAAAGAGATCAATTAATGAGAAGGGAAAGCCTTTTGTATTATCTGCTTAGTGATCATTTGCAACCAAGTTGCTAATTGTAGCATTTTAACTTTCTTCCAGTTGATTCGGATTCCTCTCTGGTGTCATTTCCCTGGGCTGCAAAACTTCTTTGACATTTCCTGTAGAGCAGGTTTGCTGTCAGTGAATTAGCATAGCTTTTGTTTTACTGAGGAACGAAAAATCATTTCCTCTTCATTTCTGAAAGATATTTTCACTGGATATAGGATTTTAGGTGGACAATTTTATTAGCTCTTTAAAGATGTCACTTTGCCTTTTGGCTTGCATCGTCTCTAGTAAGAAGTCTCCCATAATTAATGTTCTGTATGTAATATTTCCTTTTTCTATGGTTACTACTGAGTTTGTTTTTTTTTTTTCTTTTCACTAGTTTTCAGTTGTTTTATTATGATGTGCATTGATGTGCTAGTGCTAAGTCGCTTCAGTCATGCCTAACTCTTTGCAACCCCGTGGTCTGCACCAGGCTTCTCTGTCCATAGGATTCTCCAGGCAAGAATATTGGAGTGAGTGAAGCCGCTCAGTTGTATCTGACTCTTTGAGACCCCGTGGACTGTAGTCTGCCAGGCTCCTCCATCCATGGGATTTTCCAGGCAAGAATACTGGAGTGGGTTGCCATTTCCTTCTCCAGGGGATCTTCTCCACCCAGGGATTGAACCCAGGTCTCCCACATTGAGGGCAGACTCCTTACCATCTGAGCTACCAGG
This sequence comes from Bos taurus, assembly GCF_002263795.3. Classification (NCBI taxonomy): domain Eukaryota; kingdom Metazoa; phylum Chordata; class Mammalia; order Artiodactyla; family Bovidae; genus Bos; species Bos taurus. The sequence goes on along the minus strand of NC_037351.1, from coordinate 20,019,567 downwards.
GAAGAACTGGAATGGTGGACTTCAGTGGCTGTCTCCAAGGGATCTTCCTGACCCAGAAATCAAACCCATGTCTCTTACATCTCCTGCATTGGCAGGCAGAGTTTTGACAACCTATAGCACCTGGGCTGCCATCTATGGGGTCGCACAGAGTCGGACACGACTGAAGCAACTTAGCAGCAGCAGCAGCAGCACCTGGGTATGGTTGTTTTAATATTTTTCCCACACAGGCTTTATTGAACTTCTTTATCAAATTTGAAAAAATGTAGGCCATTTTTCCTTCAAGGCAGTTGTCTATTGCTCCACCCCACCCCACTGATTTCTTCTGGTACTCCAGTGAGTATAATTGTGTATACATGTATGCATACATACATGCATGTGTATATATGGAAACACAAATGCATAATAACATTAGGCTGCTTGATATTTTACAGATGTTTCCAGTATTCTGTTTCTTTCTCTTCTCTCCTCTCCCCTCTCTATCCCTGATCCACTTACCTTCTGTCTCTCTCTGCTTCATTTTGGATAGTTTATCATTCTATATCTTCATGATCACATACCTTTTCTTGTGCAGGTATCTAGAATATTATTAATTTCATGAAGTGAAAATTTCATTTGATACATTGTATTTCTCTTCTCTACAAATTCCATGTTTAAAAAAATATTTTTTTACATTTCTCTCCTGTTTCCCATGATATCTTTGAATGTGTTTGTAATAGCTCATTTAAGGTCTCTGTTTTGGTCTTCACAGGTAGCGCTAGTGGTAGAGAACCTGCCTGCCAGTACAGGAGATGTAAGAGAAGCAGGTTTGATCCCTGAATTAGAGAAGGAAATGGAAACCTACTCCAGTATTCTTGCCTGGAAAATCCCAGGGACAGAGGAGCCTGGCAAGCTACAGTCTACAGGGTCACAAAGAGTCAGGCACGATTGAATCGACCTAGTATGCAAGGTCCTTTGTAAATAATTCCATCATTATCCTTTAGTTCAGTTCAGTCGCTCTGTTGTGTCCAATTCTTTGTGATCCCATGGACTGTAGCACACCAGGTTTCCCTGTCCATCACCAACTTCTGGAACCTGCTCAAACTCATGTTTATCAGTTGGTGATGCCATCCAACCATCTCATCCTCTGCCATCCCCTTCTCTTCCTGCCTTCAATCTTTACCAGCATCAGGGTCTTTTCAAATGAGTCAGTTCTTCGCGTCAGGTGGCCAAAGTATTGGAGCTTCAGCTTCAGCATCAGTCCTTCCAATGAATATTCAGGACTGATTTCCTTAATGATGGACTGGTTGGCTCCCCTTGCAGTCCAAGGGACTCTCAAGAGTCTTTTCAAATACCACAGTTCAAAAGCATCAGTTCTTCAGCACCCCACTTTCTTTATGGTCCAACTCTCACATCCATACATGACTACTGGAAAAGCCATAGGTTTCACTGGATGGACTTTTGTTGGCAAAGTAATGTCTCTGCTTTTTAACATGCTGTCTAGGTTGGTCTTAGCTTTTCTTCCAAGGAGCAACTATCTTTTAATTTCATGACTGCAGTCACCATCTGCAGTGATTTTGGAGCCCAAGAAAAGGAAGTCTGTCACTGTTTCCACTGTTTCCACATCTATTAGACACAAAGTGAGGGGATCAGATGCCATGATCTTAGTTTTTTGAATGTTGAGTTTTAAGCCAGCCTTTTTACTCTCCTCTTTCACTTTCATCAAGAGTCTCTTTAGTTCTCCTTTACTTTCTGCCATAAGGGTGGTGTCATCTGCATATCTGAGGTTATTGATATTTCTCCCGGCAATCTTGATTCCAGCTCATGCTTCATCCAGCCTGGCATTTTGCATGATGTACTCTGTGTATAAGTTAAATAAGCAAGCTGGTGATATACAGCTTTAATGTACTCCTTTCCCAATTTGCAACCAGTCCATTGTCCCATGTCTGGTTCTAACTGTTGCTTCTTGCATACAGATTTCTCAGGAGGCAGGCAAGATGGTCTGGTATTCCCATTTCTTTTAGAATTTTCTACAGTTTGTTGTGATCCACACAGTCAAAGGCCTTGGCGTAGTCAATAAAGCAGAAGTAGGTGACTTTCTGGAACTCTCTTGCTTTATCTATGATCCAACAGATGTTGGCAATTTGGTCTCTGGTTCCTCTGCCTTTTCTAAATCCAGCTTGAACATCTGGAATTTCTCGGTGCATGTACTGTTGAAGCCTGGCTTGGAGAATTTGGGCCATTACTTTGCTAGCGTGTCAGATGAATGCAATTGTGCAGTAGTTTGAACCTTCTTTGGCATTGCCTTTCTTTGGGATTGGAATGAAAACTGACCTTTCAGTTTTCTCTACTGATTGATTTTCTCCTGGTTATGGGTCACATTTTTGTTTCTTCATTTGCCTAAGAATTTAATGTCATACATTATGACTTGTCCATTGTTTCCATACTGAATTTGGTTGTGTTCTTTTGCAAAGTATTGAGGTTTGTTCTGGACAGCAGTAAGTTTGTTTTAAGATTAGTTTGATTAGTTCAAGGTCTACATTTAGGCTGTTTTAGAGTAATTCTAATTTAGTCTCTACTTCAGTGTTAATTTCGCCACACACCTACAGTGTGGCCCCTTTGTGATATGTTTTGAGTGCTTGTTGTATCCATGAGAACTCTCTAGTCTGGTATGAATTCTGCCTCTCTTGAGTTTTGTGAATTATTCTTTTTGCAGCTCTCCACAATTATTCTTTCTCTGGAGTTCCTCATGAGTTTTCATTCTTCACATGCACAGATTGGTATTCAGCCAAAGACTCAAGGAGATCCTTACGCTTCCTTGGGTACATAGTCCCTCAACTGCTAGCCATTTCTGCCTTGCCCAGCTCTAATCTCTGACTCCACAACTCAGTAAGATTTTTGGGCTCCATTTGCATTCTTTCTTCTCTGTGCTGCAATTTATAAGTTCCCTTCCAGCAGAAGACCTAGGCTATTGTTGAATTCACTGAATTTTATTTCTTTTCTCTCAGACATCACATTTCTTTTCTGTCTGCTACTTGTTTCCTGCTCTCTGAAATGGGTTTTTCCTACATTTTTATCAGTTTTTCTTATTTAAGTTTGGAGGTTAGTTTCTGACCTACTCAGAACTGGAAGCAAAAATCTGTGTCTTTCATTTGTAGTATTTTTCCTAGGTAATAGAATTATTTTAAATTTAAAGATCATTTGTAAGTTTTATTATTGTCTCCTTGAAGGTAAAGTGCGTATTTTTCTGTTGGCTTTTCAGAATTTTTTTTTTGTCCTTGATTTTGAACAGTTTTACTATGATGTGCTCTGTAGATGGATTTTGGCATTCTCAGTATTTATTATCCTTTGGATTCACACTACTTTTTAAATTTGTGGCTTGATAGCAGTTTCAAAAAATTCTCTGCATTATCTCTTCAAATATTACTTCTTCATTCTCTCTTCTCCTTCTAATATTATATTTATTTTAGGCTTTTGTCATCCTGTTTTACACACTTGCTGAGATGTCCTATCCCACATACCCTATACACCCTCACTTATACCTTTATCATTAATGAACTCCAATCTGTCTTCCAAAATGTAGTCTAAATATTCCATCTTTTATGAAAATATACCAACTTGCCCTTCCCCTACTAATGACAAAGGTAACCTCACTAATGATCCTCATCTCTCTGCAATAACAATCTTATCACACAAAATATTTTTCTCCTTAGCCAAAATTTGAGGGCCATGAATGTTGAGACTCTTACCAAGCTTTGTACTCCTGGCAGCTAGGGCAGTAACTCACAGATATTTCCAGATCTTCATCCTCCCCACTCACTTCAATTGCCAGCCTATACCTTTGGGTAAAATTATAGCAGGAGGAGGATGATAATACCTAATATCTTTATCCATAGCATTTTGTTTATAAACACTCTTCCTTTTATTGTTAAACAAATATAGCTTTAGCTGCAAAGGCTTTGTTTATTCCCATGTATCTCACATTTGATGACTTTTAAGAAATTGGTCATTCTTCTCAAAATGTATCATAACCTTTTCTTCTCATATTTAGCACTAGCTGCTGTTCCTGCTGCTGCTAAGTCGCTTCAGTCGTGTCCGACTCTGTGCGACCCCATAGACGGCAGCCCGCCAGGCTCTCCCATCCCTGGGATTCTCTAGGCAGGAACACTGGAATGGGTTGCCATTTGCTTCTCCAATGCATGAAAGTTAAAAGTGAAAGTGAAGTCGCTCAGTAGTGTCCAATTCTTCACAACCCCATGGACTGCATCGCACCACACTCCTCCATCCATGGGATTTTCCAGGCAAGAGTACTGGAGTGGGGTGCCATTGCCTTCTCCGATTTAGCCCTAGAGCAGCACTCAAAAGCATGGAAGAAAAGGGAAATAAGCTTATTTTAAGTATTTTTTAAAAATAGTTCTAGGACTATATTTGTTTGAGAGTATCTTTTACACATTGCAGCACACCATTATTAGAAAAAGAATTGGGGAAAACACAATTAACTTTACATTTTTGAAAGCCCTGCTTGTCCAAAATTTTCATAAATCTTTCTTCTGAACCTAATGTTGTCTCTCTCAAAATATGTCAGCCTTGTTTATGACATGAAAGTCAATTATGTCAAGACTGATTTTTTTTTAATAACTCAAAATAAGAATCCTGTGGCAGTTGCCTTTTATTCAGGTATTATGTCTTATAACCAGTCTGTTTGCCTGTGCCTAATAGAGGTTGATACAGCACACGTCCTGTAGTCTTTCAGTATAGATTCTTGTTTTAAAAACTTTTCATGGAACAGTAATACAGTGATCTGCTTCAAGTTTAAATTCTCATCTCCAAAGGAAAAAGTGCTCCTGTTATTTACTGTTTCACAGCGTGTGTGTGCTAAGTCAGTTCAGTTGTGTCTGACTCTTTGCGACTCTGAACTGTAGCCACCAGGCTCCTCTGTCCATGGAATTCTCCAGGCGAGAATACTGGAGTGGGTTGCCATTTCCTCCTCCAGGGAATTTCCCCAGCCCCGGAATGGAACCTGCCTCTTTTATGTCTCCTGCATTGGAAGACAGGTTCTTTACACTAGCACCACCTGTTTCACAGATCCAAACCAAATAGACATCTAGATCCCTATTTTTACTGACTGGATAATGTTGGAATTTTTCCTGCACTTACAGAATTTTTATTAACCTTTAAAGACTTACTGGAAAAAAGTACTTGTGTAAAAAGTATGTGGCTCCTGCAACAACTACAACACATTTTATAGTAAGTAAAACTAAGTTATCAAATTCCTTAGGATACAAGTTAGGTCATTTAGCTGATGCTGCTCCTGCTTCCTGCTTATTGGTGTGTTCCATAAATATTTATTACTTTAAGTATTTATTTATAAAGACCAGTGTCATTGAAATATGAAATTGAAAGTAATATTGCCACTTTCCTCAAGTTCTGTACGCTGTACTGGGGAGGGCAAAAGTATATGCAAAGAACATTTGTCAAGCACCTATTATCTCTTACCAAGATATAACAATGAATAGTAATGGTATCTTTTGAGATCGCTGCCCTCAAGATTTCATAGTTTCCACAAGGAGTAGTGTATGTTCTTACATATTACAAAGGAACTTAGAGATGTGAAAACAGCTAATTATGATGGAGCAGGATGAAATAAATCCAACAATAAGGGGCTGAACACAGTAGTCCTGGGGTGTCTCCTAGGGAAGGCACAGCTCATGTGAGCTGGAGAAACGAGGGAACTACAGTGGAAGGAAGTGGTACTAAGCCAGCCTTAAAACATGAGTAGAATTTCAAAGCTTAGGAAAAGGAGTTAGGACATTTGAGTACCAGGAAATTGCATCACTAATTTTATCTTCTATTAATTCCTAAGTGAAATCTTTTCTCATGATTTTTTACAGTAAACTAAAATAACTAGTAAAAAGTATTCTGAACTTTCAAAAGTTGGGATTTGGTACTATATAATTAAAGGACTTCTTGTTCAGTTGCTCAGTCGTGTCTGACTCTGTTACCCCATGGACTACATACAACACACTAGGCCTCCCTGTCCCTCACCATCTCCCAGAGTTTGCTCAAACTCATGTCCATTGAGTTGGTGATGCCATCTAACCATCTCGTCCTCTGTCGTCCCCTTGTCCTCCTGCCTTCAATCTTTCCCAGCATCAGGGTCTTTTCCAATGAGTCAGCTCTTTGCATCAGTTCAGTTCAGTTGCTCAGTCATATCTGACTCTTTGCGACCCCATGGACTGAAGCAGGCCAGGCTTCCTTGTTCATCACCAGCTCCCAGAGCTTGCTCAAGCTCATGTCCATTGTGTCATTGATGCCATCTAACCATCTCATCCTCTGTTGTCCCCTTCTCCTCCTGTGTTCAATCTTTCCCAGCATCAGGGTCTTTTCTAAAGAGTCAGTTCTTCGCATCAGGTGGCCAAAGCATTGGAGCTTCAGCTTCAGCATCAGTCCTTCCAATGAATATTCAGGGTTGATTTCCTTTAGGATTGACAAGTTTGATCTCCTTGCTGTCCAAGGGACTCTCAAAAGTCTTCTTCAGCACCACAGTTTGAAAGCATTAGTTCTTTGGCACTCAGTCATTTTTATTGTCCAGTTCTCACATCTGTACCTGACTACTGGAAAAAACATAGCTTTGACTAGATAGACCTTTGTCAGTAAAGTAATGTCTCTGCTTTTTTAATATGTTATCTGGGTTTCTCATTTCTTTTCTTCCAAGGAACAAGCGTCTTTTAATTTCATGACTGTAGTCACTGTCCACAGTGATTTTGGAGCCCAAGAAAATGAAGTCTGTCACTGTTTCCACTGTTTCCCCACCTATTTGCCATGAAGTGATGGGACCGGATGCTATGATCTTAGTTTTTGGAATGTTGAATAGTTTTTTTTTTTTTAATTAAAGTAGTAAGAATTCTAAAAAATCTTGAGTTCCCAAGGAAGAGCTTGCCCTCTTAAAGCTCAAATCTCTTCAGTTTGGTAGTTCCTTGTACATTCAGAAATGCTTTTCTCATTGGACTTTTTAAACATTTTTGGTCTGTAGACATTTATATGAAGGGAAAAATGAACATGAAAGACCCTAATCTTTAGTAAAAGGACTGTGATTCACTTCGAGAAATCTTAATATAATAAAGAGCCTGGTTTTACCTCCCTTTTATTTCCTACAAGTAGACTATAGTTTATATTTCTTGATATTTCTTAAATGCTCTTTTTTAAGATAGTTATTTCCTAGTCTCAAAAATACAACACAAATGCTTTTTCCCTCAACCAACGACGTAAATGCATTCTGCCTTTCCCTTAAGGGACAGTTGATCACGTTCAAATAGTATTTTTATATTTTCTAGAGGGTATATTAGGAATTTTTTGTTAAAGCTTGCCTTAATTTGACACAAACTAATCTTTTTTGATCTTTTAAAAGAAGAAAATGTGCATTGAAACATCTTCCTGCATGCTGTTTTTGTTTCCATTTCTGAGCCTGACTGTTACTGGAGGGGTAGATGAGAGGACAGTGAACGGGCCATGGGAGTTCTATTTGCAGCCCCAGGTACTTTGTCCAAACTTCATGCCGGTAGACGGGGCAAGAGGATAGTTGATGTAAGCTCTAATGGACCATTTTCTTGTGCTGCATCCCTCACTGAATCCAAGTACCACGGGCTTTATTATTCAATATGTCTTATTTTCATTTTGTACCTGTGAAGATTATCCTCACCACTTCTAATTTGTCTCATTTTCTCTGTAAATCTATTTTGCCTGTTTTCTGATCTTCACTAAGTAATTAAAACTAACCTTGTGCACGTTTCCTCTTGTAGATTATGAAAGCCATGTACAAAACTGCTTTTTTTTTCTTTTAGCGATTATGATCATATATGTGGAAGTGACTTGAATCGGTACTCCTATGATGTATTTCTATGGTGAATGTTTGTCCCATCCCATCAAAATATTTAGGACTCGCCTCACAACCATATTGTTGTCTTATTCAATCTTCATTTGTTTCTCTCTCAGATTAAGTGAGCAGATAGATAAATTTAGTTGCTGATGTAAATTCTTGAGCATATGAGCCAAATACAGCAATAGTGTTAAAGACAGAATTTGCTAGGAAAATTAGAACCAAGGGGCATTTAGTAATTTTGTAGTATGTCTGTTGGTTGATAAGTGAACATGTACTTATTGGTACAATTTCTCATCTATCCTTTTCTTTCATTTCCTTGGAGTACAGCAACCCAATCCTTGGGTTTTTCAGCCCTTAAAGATGGCATAAACTATAGAGATCATCAAACTCAACCATTTTATTAACATTTAAAATTACCTAAGAGATGTAAAATGATTTGCCAAAAATAATAGAACTCCTAAGTAGAAGTGCTGGAATTCTCATTGAGGTCTTTTGACCTCAAGTATACTGTCAATTATTCTGTGCTCTCTGTTCGTTTTTATAGCAAGTCAACACATGCCAGCTTTCAAAAACTACAGTAATGATTAAAGAGTATGGGGTTTAGCCTTTTCTGAGTCTGATAATTACTATTAAAAATTTAGCCAGGCCCATGGTGTAGACAGTGAAGGCCAGGGAAGCCTGGAGTGCTGCAGTCCATGGAGCTGCAAAGAGGTGGCCACGACTGCGTGACTGAACAACGCGTGGTGTATCCTAAGTATCGGTACAGCATTTGGTATCCGTTGCTAGTGTTTTGTCTTTTGTACAATCTTGTGAGCCTATATTCTTGTAAATCTCATAATTATTGACTTTAATGTCTTTCAGATTCAATAATCCTAGGTTGTGCCACAGTCCCTATGGGAACTAGAATAAGTTATTAGAGCCTTGCAAATGTGTTTGACTGCCGCATTCTGTTATTTTTCTCTTCCACTGATGGCCTGCAGCTTCAGCGGCTGTGCAGTGGAGAAACTTAAACCTCGAGGGCCCATTAGATTTAACTTGTTTACTACGTTGATATCTATATGTTAAATGACAAGAGAGTTCAGGTTATTGAATAATTTAAAATTCAGCTCTAATTGGTGTCATATGACCTGGAAAAGGCCATGGATGACGCCAGGAGCATGCTGAGAATTTCTTATAAATAATTCATCAATTAGATGATTCATTTGCCTGGATGTCTTGCTGAATGCAAAAGTTTGTAAGTTATAACTGATGATATAACACCTGTAAGTATTTAGTTCATAATGCTAGAAGGTAATCTACCTTGATGATCTTCTAACAGATCTGCCAGTGTAGGAGAGTTAATTGCACTGGGGAGAAGGAGCATTTATTTGGGATGAGACTTTGGCAAACCATACAGTGCAGCTGTTGCATTATGTAGCTTCTGTCAGCTTGACAACTGGTTCTTATAAGCTCACTAAAAATGCAGAATGTTGTTCTGTGCCTTATTCCATATTAACTCCAAATGTTCTGGATAATACATTGACCTGCCCCTCACACAGTAGTTTAGGTTTAGAAATATTTAGCTTCTGGATTTCTGATTTCATCATAAAATGAAGAGCAATTTCATCATAAAATGAAGAGCAAAGAGGGAAATTCTGAAGTTATAAAATGATTTTTATTCTTATAAGGCCATCAGTGAGAATGTGAGGTTTGTTAATAGGGTGTTTGCTAGGATAGTAAATTATTATTTACCTTTAGAGAAATGAATACCAATAAGATCTATTGGTACTTTTGGCTAATCCTGTGGTTAACAACTCATAAATGCATTCTAAGTAATTTCTTCCTAATTATGCAAAGTAAATAACAACCTGTTGCAGGAAATAATTATTGCAGTTTAGTTTGCCTCTCTCCTTATGGCTAATAGCAAACATAGGCTGAGCCCATAAAAATTATTTGTGCATATTTATAAAACATGACTGTTTACTTGTTGATGCTATTTTCATAATACTGTGGTTTTTATTTTGTATTTTGTGAGAACACAGGAAAGCCCTAGATTATCCTAGGAATGTATATGTTCATATATGTACAACAGACCTGTTTGTGCTTTCATGCATGTATACAAGGTCATATCATACATGTTTGTGAAAAAAAATCCTTTATTTCCTATGAAGTCCTTAAAAAATATCTGTCACATTTTAAAAAGGGATCATAAAGATTCAGAAAACACAATTCAGAAATTTACCAACCTTCAGTATCAGAAAATTCTTAGTATCTCATATAAGTCTGTCACACTTTTTTTAAACCTTATACTTTTCTCATTGGTGGTTTTTTTTTTTTTATCTAGTCATTGACTAGTGTCTACCCAAGTTAAGGCACATTATGCTTCTACTCTGTTGTAAGCCAAGTGTTGCCAGCATTTTCTCCTCATCCTTCTTTTTTTTTTTTTTTTGCTATTTTTTTTTCTCTAATTTTATTTTATTTTTAAACTTTACATAATTGTATTAGTTTTGCCAAATATCAAAATGAATCCGCCACAGGTATACATGTGCTCCCCATCCCGAACCCTCCTCCCTCCTCCCTCCCCATACCATCCCTCTGGGCCGTCCCAGTGCACCAGCCCCCAGCATCCAGCATCATGCATCGAACCTGGACTGGCAACTCGTTTCCTACATGATATTTTACATGTTTCATTGCCATTCTCCCAAATCTTCCCACCCTCTCCCTCTCCCACAGAGTCCATAAGACTGTTCTATACATCAGTGTCTCTTTTGCTGTCTCGTACACCGGGTTATTGTTACCATCTTTCTAAATTCCATATATATGCGTTAGTATACTGTATTTATGTTTTTCCTTCTGGCTTACTTCACTCTGTATAATAGGCTCCAGTTTCATCCACCTAATTAGAACTGATTCAAATGTATTCTTTTTAATGGCTGAGTAATACTCCATTGTGTATATGTACCACAGCTTTCTTATCCATTCATCTGCTGATGGACATCTAGGTTGCTTCCATGTCTTGGCTATTATAAACAGTGCTGCGATGAACATTGGGGTACACGTGTCTCTTTCCCTTCTGGTTTCCTCAGTGTGTATGCCCAGCAGTGGGGTTGCTGGATCATAAGGCAGTTCTATTTCCAGTTTTTTAAGGAATCTCCACACTGTTCTCCACTCATCCTTCTTTTGTGCTGTGAATCCCACAGCATGCCTTGTCAAAGATTTTATTGGCTTCATTTCTGCCACATCTAGGGTCTAAAGATGTAGCCAAGATTGTGGTACATTTTGTATAAGACAAATCCTAATATGCTACTGTTTTGAACTTACTGTTTTCCATAGATCATTTTTTGTCTAAACTTTTTTTTTTTAATTTATACGATGTGTTTTTCCCAAGTATATTCTTCTACATGCTTTTCTGCTAAATATCATTCCATTTTTTTCTCTTTTTATAATTTTATTTAATTATTGGCTGTGCTGAGTCTTCACTGCTGCACGAGTTTACCATTGTTGTGGCTTCTTTTGTTGCTGAGCACAGGCTGTAGGCACTCAGGCTTCAGTGATTGCAACTCACAGGCTCCAGAGCACCTGGGCTTCAAGTAATGGCAGGCTAAGGAGTTGTGGCACACAGGCTTAGTTGTTCCACAGCACATGGGATCTTCCCAGATCAGGGATTGAACCCGTGTCCCCTGCATTGGCAGGTGGATTCTTAACTGCTGGACCACCAGGGAAGTCCCTGTTTATTTCTGATTAAGCAGTCAATCCAACTCATTTTCATCACACAGAAAACATATAAATAGATAGCATGTTCCAAGTCATATTGTTCAGTTTGTTTAGTTTTGAGCATATCCTAGGATATTCATAGACTCCTTTAATTGGAAGAGCACTCAACATAATTATCAAGTTCAGTTGGCAAACCATGGTTTGCCAGATCTAGCCAACTGCATTGTTTCATACAACTCACAAGCTAAGAATGGTTTTAACTTTTTAAATGGTTAGAGGAAAAAAGACTATTTCTTGAAATGAGAAAATTACATGAAATTCAAATTTCAGTATCCACAAATAAGGTTTTTCTAGAATAGCTGTTGATTTCACAGTATAAAAGCAGAACTGAGTAGTTATGACAAAGACTTTATGTACTGCAAAGTTTAAAATGTTAAGTGTCTGACCCTTTGCAGAAGAAACTTGCTGTCCCCTGCTATATAGCTATGGGAATATAGCCACATGCAGCACCATGTATGAACTTGCCATATATAATGCTGGGTGAAAGAAGTTAAAAAAGAATGTATATCATATGGTTTTATTTATACTTCAGAAATAACCAAGTACAACTGAACTCTACTATGTATTTCAGCAGAGAAGTATTAAAGCAAAGGAGAAATTCTCATTAGAGTCAAGATAATCATTCCCTGTTTTGGCAAGAGAGGTAGAAAGTGGTGATAGCTCAGGGTCATCAGAGGTCTTCTGCATACAGAAGGGTCATCTTCTGTGTGCAGGATGGTAGTTACATTGGGCATTGCCTTGTGATTATTCACTAAGCTGATCTTATTTGTTTTGTGTACTTCTATGTTTATGGTATTTCATACTAAAGAAATTTTTTAAAGTCTACAACAGGAAGTAATGTGTTAAGTATTTGGAGTAAGTCTAAGGGTTTGGAGTGAGATATAGTCCCATGTCTGATGTAGAGTATTGACATGAGCTTGGGAAAGTTGTGTTGATTCCTTGAACTTCATTTTCTCATCAGTAAAATGCCAATTAATACCTTATAAAATTGCTGTTAAGAATAATAGGTTAAATATGTAAAACATTTAACATAGAATATGGTAAACTCTGGGTTGAAAACAGCCAGAGTGACAGTGTGTTCTGGGAGCATGTTCTGCATTTAGTGGTCAGTGAAGGTGATCTGTTAGAGCTAAGTAGGCTTATCAGAAATAGTTTGCATGAAATTGTCTTCTGCAACCTTCATTTTTCATTTATTTTCAGTCCTTTAAGAATTACTTTGAATTATTAAATATATTGGTTTCAACAATAACTTCATGAGAGAAAATATCCAAATGACCGGCAAGCATATGTTCTTTAATATCATTACATATCAGGGAAATGGAAAATAAAGCCATTATGATATTTCAGTACACATACACCAGATAGACTAAAAATGAAACACACTAGCAAGTATTACTGTGAATGTGAAGTAAGTGCAACTCTCTTAATTTCCTGATGGGGGTGTGAAACAGAATGATCAGTTTAGAAAACTTACTGGCTATTTCTAACAGAGTTAAATATGTGCCACATGACTTCAAAAAAGAGAGAATATTGTATGAGAATATTCATAGAGGCTTTATTTTTAATAGTCCTAGACTGGTAAAAACCTAATCCAGTAAAAAGAATGGGTAAACAAATTTTGCTTAATTCATACAATGAAGTACTATGCAGAAATGAGAAAAGAATAAGCTATTGATATACAAAGCAACATAGAAGATACTCAAATATTATGTTGAGCTTAAGAAGCCAGGTATAAAAGAGTAGCATGCAGTATGATTCCATTTGTATGAAGTTCAGCTTAGGTAAAACCAATCTGTGATCGTAAGAGTCAGAATATGGTTCCTCCTGGGAGTGTGAGGATGTGATATTGACTAGAAAGCACACAAAGGAACTTTCTAGGATGTTGGAATTGTTCTACAATTTGATCTGGGTGATGATTACATGGGTAAATGCAAGTAAAGATCTGTGCATTTTATTATACATGTTATGCCTTCATTTAAAAAAAATCTAATGGTTTTTAAGTTAGTGTTATATATCTGAAAAATTCATATAAAACCCTTATGCTAGAGACAGCAGTTTGGGATTTATTGTTAGTTTAAATCTTAGTTAAGAGAAGTTATATTTGTAAATATATAGAAAGCATGAAGCAGAAAGAAAAATACATCTGTTTCATTTAGGCCCACTGGGACTTCCATGTGTTCCAGAGGCAGTGTTTTTCAACTCTACTAATAAAATAATTTCTTATATTCATATTCCAACAGCAAGTTTTATTTCTTTTCTCTTCTTCCTTAGCAGCTCATGATTCAGCCTAATCATGGATTCTAATTTTCTTTTCTTTAGTTACTGTGACCTGTAACCCAATTTAAATTTTTCTCCTAAGCTGATAAAGTCAGCCCAGAGTTATTGAGAATGTACTTGCTATGTGCAAGCCCCAGTGCTACACATATAGATATAGATATGCCTTCAAAATTTGTTGTGGCAGGGAAGTCAGTGATAATAACAGTAGTGGTCATAGGAAACGTTTTAAAAATATGAACTTTATATTAAGCACTGTCCAAAGCACTTTATATTTAAATTATCTAATCATCACAACACCCTAAGAGACAATGCAAGATGTTAGTGTAAGACTGACATCCTTTGTATGAATGAGAAAGATGAAGGACGTCTCAACTATCTCAAGAAGTTCAACTCTGGCCCTACTGAAAACCTCACTGTAGCAAAATAAAGATTGATAACTGAACTCATTCTCTTTTAAGACAATTTAGAGATAATCTGTTGTAACTGAACATGCCCTCGGGTGATCTCAACCCCCACACACATACACACATGCACCACAGGGTTCTGCTTGAAAGAAGTTTGGGTAAATAGGTTTGTGTTTCCTTTTGTACATTAGTACCCTTATAGATAGACACTCTTGATAACTGCTCATCTGTCTCACCACAATGTTCAGTTTTGATGTAGGTGCTATTTTTAATCCTTATTTTACTGTTGAGGAACCTGAGGCTTGGGCAAGTTGAATAATATTCTATATAGTTTTTTATTGCTGTATAACAAGTTACTACAAACTTAGCAGCTTAAAACAGCACACATTTGCAGTCTTATCGTTTCTGTGGGTCTGTGAGTCTGGCACAGCTTAGTTGGATCCTATGCTCAGGGTCTTAGAAGGGTGCTGTCAAGGTGTCATTTGGGCTGTATTCAGCTGGGAGCTCTAGGTCCTCTTCCAAATTCACAAGGTTTCTGACAGAATTTATTTTCTTGTATGTGTATGGTAGATGCCTTGTTTTCTTGCTCCCTGTTGCCTGGAAACTGCCTTCTGCTCCAGAAGTCATTGCCATATGAGCCCCTCCATAAGCCCTCCCACCCTGTATATAATAGTTTGCCTCTGCTAATCCCAAGCCCCCATTCCTTCACTCCCCTACCTCTGTTCTCCCTTGGCAACCACAGGTCTGTTCTCTCTACCTGTGAGTCTGGGATTCTCTTCAGCTCAGTTCAGTTACTCAGTCATGTCCAACTCTTTGCAACCCCATGAACTGCACCACGCCAGACCTCACCAACTCCTGGAGCTTGTTCAAACTCATGTCCATCAAGTCCATGTTGCCATCCAACCATCTCATCTGTCATCCCCTTCTCCTCCTGCCTTCAATCTTACCCAGCATCAGGTGGCCAATGAGTATTCAGGACTGAGTCTGGGGTTAGCAGAGGCAAACTCTTACATATAGGATGGGCAAAAACAAGTTCCTACCATCTAGCTCAGGAAAGTATATTCAATATCCTGAATATGAAAGGGAGTATTTACTTTCATATTCTTTTCCATTATGTTTTGTCATAAATGAGTCACAGAAGAAATAGTACACAAGTACACAAATAGTCCAACAAGTACACTTCTTGTAGTACAGAAGAAATTAACACACATTTAAATCAACTGTAGTTCAATAAAATCTACCAAAAAACAAAAAAACTCTCCCATAACACAATAGCTTATTTCTTCAAGACCAGCAAGAGAATCACTGACCTTGGGGAGAACACCAGACCTGCTATGAAAGGGCTTACCTGAGTAGGTCTGACCCACGTGAAATCATCTTCCTTTTTTGTTAATTCAGAGTTAGCTGATAAGGAGCCTTACTTATATATGTAAAGTCCATTTTGGCATGTACGTGACATAACCACAGGATTGATCACTGATCATATTCACAAGTTCTACCCTGCTCAAGGCGAGGAGATAATACAGGGTGGGGACAACAAGATGATGGAAATCTTGGGGACTGTCTTAGAATTCTGCTTAGCAATATGCACAGCTCCCTAGCAGGTAATTGGCAAAGCAGTGTTCTCTTTGAGCAAAGCACGCATGGAAATGTTTACGTTGAAGTGCCTCTCAAAAACACAGAAGCTAACTACAAAAAAATTTTGTTTTAGAAATCTTCCAAATACCTGACATTAAAGTAAGTATAAGCTTCGTTAGTACCTAACAATGCACATATGTAAATAATGTTAAGTAACAAAAATGTGAATAAAAAATACTAAATACATGGTATCTACAGTTATATTAATGATACATGGATTAGAAAATATATGATGATGTAAAATAGTTGATTTATGTTTCTGGACTCAAAGCATTTATCTGTCATTTTAAAAGTATAACCTTTAAAAAGTCAGTTTATCACACAGAATAGCAGATGGTAAACATTTCTGTTGACAATAAGTGCTATGGAAGTTCAGAATAGGGGAGATTAATGTGGATTAGAGTTCTTCCTTAGGTGTAAAATAAGGTTAATTTTTTATGAGGTAGTTCATCATAAATTTTGCGCCCAAACTAGTTCCATTTATGTAGTTTGTCATCTGCTCAGTACACAAGATTGCATGCCTTCTATGAAGAGATCCAGGTCATCTCCACATATGTGGCTGATTCTCATTTAAACAGAACTCCTTTAACATTGTTTTAGAACTTCACTTGAAATCTTGAGTCATTGTACTAGCCCTCTTTTATTATAGGCTAGTAAGCATTGTATTGCCATATATCTTTTAGTTGATACTTTTTACCAATCAGTTCTTCATTTTCAACTATTGCAAAATAAATTAGTGGGATTTTTTTTCCCCCTCTCTGCTAGGGATCTCGATTATTCATTCTTCCTATAACTCTAGGATACATAACCATCTCAACTGTTTATGAATTAGTTCTTATTTTAAAAGTTGTGGCAAACCAAATAATGGCCTTCCAAATATGTCCATGTCCTAATGCCTGGAAACTGTGAATGTCACTTTATATGGCACAGAGACTCTGTATGACAAGAGACTTTACACATGCCATTCAGGATCTTAAGATGATGAAATTATCCAGGATTCCATGGGTAAGCCTGATGTAATCAGAATGGTCCTTATAGGAGGGACAAAGGAGGAGGCTAATGGCCCACGGTACAGACCAGTGGTTCTTAGAGTTTGGTTCCAGGTTGGCAGCACTACCCAGGAGCTTGTTAACGGAGCACATTCTTCAGCTCTACTCTAGAGTTACTGAACTGGAAACTCTAGGGAGTAAACCAAGCAATTCACATTTAACAATCCCTCCAGGTGATTCTGATTCGTGCTAAAGTTTGAGCATCACTGCTAAAAGCTAAGTTTTGCTCTCCTGAGTAGAACAAGCTTGAGGCTAAAATGCTGGGAAAGTTCATTCTATTGGCTTGTCAAAGGTAATTTGCAACTGCTTCCTTTCCGCCTGACTTCTATCAGACTGTAATCATTTGAACAGCTTAATTGAGAAATCACTTATGTTTATAGCTGAAATTAAATGTTTTGTATTTAAATAACTACTTTTGATTAGAATCATATTTTGTGGAAAGTGGTTGGTTTTATCTGTGTACTGTAAAAATATTTATAAAAACTCATCAAATTTCTAGCAGTAACTAACATCCTATTCAGCATAAGGTGAAATGTTTTACATCGAATCTCATGCTGTGTAATGGCCAATCAAAAGGTATTTAAGGTGGCTGAATGGATTTCTTGGCTTAGTATTCAAAATTAAACATTTTAAGATATTAACATTTACTGTTTTTCTTCTTCTCAAAGTTGATGTTATGTAACCCTTATTTGCAACTCCTAAAGTCTTGCTTAAGCAGTGAGTGGCAACACTTTCTTTTTCTCATCCTTGTGAATTTACTGAAATGTAGATTGTTTGAAAATGAGTTTAGCCTTGTGGCACATGTCTGTTTAGTTATGAATACTATCTTTATTAAGAAGATAAAAACACAGCTTTGTCTTGGTAAACATGTATCACTGATTCCTGAAGAGTCAAAAGAACTCCCTCTATTGTGCTCTTATTTGACAAGTGATCTTGTGGTTCCTTTTAGGTATCCAATAGGAAAAGCACTCTCCCATCTGCATCTTTGGAACTGGATGGTTCCTACTTGAGTGTACCCAAACCACAGATCAACACTCAAACCAAGCAGAGGCCTAAGTCTGCAAATCAGGACTCAGCTTTGGAATCCCTTGTAGAATTTAGGAATAATTCTTTGAAACCAGCAACCCTTCATTATTCCAAAGAGAATATGGGCAAGGTGCCCTCAGAGACCAGAACATTTAATTACAGATCCCCAGGGAAAAAACTAGTAGACGCAGTCCCTACAGAGAAAGCCCCTCCCAAAGAACTGAAGATGAAGGAATGCCAGCACCTTCAGGCTCCTCCGTCTGGTCAGTGTTGTGGCCATGGACTTTCTGAAAATGCAGATCATGTTTACGAGAGCCATCCGACAAACATGGGCCCTCAGCATTCCAAGACACACCTGGACTCGTGCAGGTACTGTGGGCTTTCCTGGGCGTCTCTGATGCATGGCCACGGGGCACTGCCACCTAATGAAAATGATATCAGAAAGCAGCTCTCAGAAGATAGAAGGCAGCAACTTATGCTTCAGAAAATGGAGCTGGAAATTGAAAAGGAGCGCCTTCAGCATCTGTTGGCCCAGCAGGAGACAAAACTTCTCCTGAAACAGCAGCAGCTTCATCAGTCTCGACTGGACTATAACTGGTGAGTTCTGCCTGTTTATTTCAGCAGTACCTGTAGTTTGGAGAATACAGTATAAAATGACAGCTGTGTTACTGTAACAGATGTGTAGGAACAGAAGTTCCTCAGAATCTTGGTTTGCTTAAGATGCATAGCAGCTATGACTTCCAAATAAATTGCACTGTCTTTTGGGGAAGAACTGAAAGACTACCTTGTCTTCCAAAATGTTAGCTTAGAGTATCTACTTCTCACCTGTCTGGTATAGTTTTGGCTGGATTCTAAAGACAGTATTTTTCAACAATGTTACCATTACACAAAATACTTTGCTATTTGATGTCATTGTAGAGAATACTAAGCATTAAATAAAAACTTAAGATTTTAGGATGTAAAATAAGACTTACGTGTGACTAGGTGTCATCATTCCATATAACAAAGATAACCTGCTAAATTCAACCTTTTCTGATTATGAAGCATAACCTGTTCAATAGCCAATTATTATACACCTTCCCACATTTAAACTGCTCTTCCTCTGACAATTTTTCCCTAAGAACAATGTTTCAAAAGCTAAAGCCCTATTTAATATCATGTAGTGTTCATTATAGTTTTACATACAGAGTCAAAGTTTGTTATCTTAATTTCAAATACCAATAGATCAATGCAATTGTATTTAAACATAAGAAAATATAGCATTTATGTCTTTTTATAAGTAAATTTCAAGGAAAGGGTGTGTTGTATCTCTGTGTGTGTGTGTCTGTGTGTGTGTGTGTGTATCCCTGCCATTTTCTCCTTGGTCAAGCATACCTTTTCCCCTTTGTACACATTCTTAGTTAGACATGTTGATCCTTACACACCTAATATTACTGTTATTTTCTTTTACTTCTTGGAGTTAATTTTCTTTCATTTTCGGATCCTGCTCAATATTTTTTAAATCCTAATGTCTTTGAAAGGTCCACCTTACTTGTTTTCTCCAGTGCAGTACTGACTTCCCTAGGAAGCAAATGTTATCTTCCTCTTTCTCTTCCTTTATGGTCAATTTTATTCTTCACTGTTGAACCTGGAGGCTTTTAAAGTAAGTGAAAATGAAGGCTCTTGTGACAGGATTGTCACCAAAGGCTGAAATGTTGCTCCAATTTTATGACCCCAATCTCCAATCCTCCAGTTAACGTGTAGTTTCTCCTGAGAACTTCATTCTACAAACATTTATTGAATGTCTGTGTTATGTGAGGAATGGTTCTAGGTAGTTGAGATAGGTAAAAGAATTAAATGTAGACTTTAAAGAGATCACAGTCTAGCTGGGGAAAATGGATAATTTTATGCTGGACATCATGTTCATTTGAACAGCATTATGTATTCAAGTAATGCTCCTTAATGATAATAAACTTGTTGTTCTCTTGATCATCCTATCTTAGATGAAAGCACTATGAAACACAAATTTTGAACAAGTTTTGTGTATAGAGATTTCTTAAAACTTTTTATTTTTAAATAATTACAATATTGATAGGAGTTGCAAAAATAGTACAGAGATTCTATGTGCCCGTCATCCAGTTTCTCCCAACGTCTACATTTTATACAACCATAATATATTGTCAAAGCTAGGAAATTAACATTGATACAACAGGTGTGTGTGTTTCTATGTCATTTTATCACGTGTGAATTTGTGTAACCACTTCCACAGTCAAAACACAGAACTATTTCAGCACCACCAAGATTTCATTTGTACTACGCTGTTTTTTTTTGTTTTTTAATTTTGTATTGGAGCATGGTTGATTAACAGTGTGTTAGTTTTAGGAGTATAAGAAAGTAATACACATATAGATGTGTATTTTCTTTTTCCAATTATTTTCCCGATTAGATTATTACTATGTCCTCATCTGTTTTTTAATATGTGTTATTTATTTATTTGGTTGGTTGCACTGGCTCTTTAGTTGTGGCATAGGAGATCTTCCATCTTTGTTGTGACGTGAGACATCCTTAGTTGCAGCATGTGAACTCTTTGTTGCAGCCTGCAAACTCTGGGTTGTGGCATTCTGGTTTCCTGACCAGAAATGAAACCTGGGCCTCCTCCATTGGGATGGTGGAGTCTTAGCCACTGGATCACCAGGGAGGTCCAGGCTGTTAGAGTCACTCTTTGCCCCCACCTGTCCCTAACCCTGCTGCTGCTGCTGCTAAGTCTCTTCAGTCGTGTCCGACTCTGTGCAACACCATAGACGACAGCCAACCAGGCTCCCCCGTCCCTGAGATTCTCCAGGGAAGAACACTGGAGTGGGTTGCCATTTCCCTCTCCAATGCATGAAAGTGAAAAGTAAGAGTCAAGTTGCTCAGTCATGTCCGACTCTTTGCGACCCCATGGACTGCAGCCCACCAGGCTCCTCCATCCATGGGATTTTCCAGGCAAGAGTGCTGGAGTGGGGTGCCATTGCCTTCTCCGGTCCCTAACCCTCGGAACTCCTATTCTGTTGTCTATTTCTAGATTGTTATTTTGAGAATTGTATATAAATGGAATTATACACAATGTTAAATTTTGATATTGGCTTTTCTCATTCAGCATAATGCTGAGATCCATCTAGATTGTTACATATATTGTACCTTTTGATTTCTGAGTACTAGTCCATGATATAGATGCGCCGTGGTTTGTTTAACCATTTGTCTATTAGACAGTTTCCTTGTTTTCAGTTTTTTCAGTTACAAATAGAGCTTCCATGTACATTCTTATACAAGTTTTTGTGTGGCCTAAGTTTTTTGTGTCTACAAGTGAGAACTAGGAATATAATTGCTAAATCATATAAGAGATCATATTTAGCTTATACTCATTTAGTTTACAACACGGGAGACCCAGGTTCAATCCCTGAGTCGGGAAGATCCTCTGGAGAAAGAAATGGCACCCCACTCCAGTACTCTTGCCTGGAAAATCCCAAGGACGGAGAAGTGTGGTAGGCTACAGTCCATGGGGTCACAAAAGTCGGACACAGCTGAGCAACTTCACTTTCACTTTTGTTTAGTTTAAAATACTTCTCCTACCAGTAACATGAGAAAGATTGTTTCTCCACACCCTTGTCAGCATTTGATTGTGTCACAAATTTGTATTTGATGTGTTCTGCGCCTGTGTGCAGTGACATTTCATTGTCATCTTAGTTTGCATTTTCCTTATGGCTGGTGATACTCAATATCCTTTCATTTGCTAGTTTGCCCTCTGTCCATTCTTTTGGGTAAACTGTCTCTTTAGTATCTCTTGCCATAGTCTAACTAGATTGTTTGGATTGTTTTCCTGTTGAGTTTTGAGAGTCCTTTATATATTCGAAATATATTAAGTCCTTTTTCAGATAGGTAGGTGGATTTGCAAGTAATTTCTCCTAGTCTCTTTTCTTTTCAATCTCAAAAGGATCTTTCACAAAGCAAAAGTTTTAAATTTTGGTAACAGTTCATTTTTAATTTTTATTCCTTTTAGATTGCATGAAGTTTTTATGATGACCACTGGATTTTGTTAAGTCTCTTTTATGAGATAATTGACATGGTTGTTTGATTTTTCTTTTTTAGCCTGCCAATACAGTGGATTGCATTGATTGCTTTTTTTAATATATATATATTGACCTAGCCTTATATCCCTGGAATAAATCTCCTGGGTTACAATGTATAATACTTTTTATGCATTCAGTTCAGTTCAGTCACTCAGTCGTGTCTGACTCTTTGCGACACCATGGACTGCAGCACACCAGGCTTCCCTATCCATCGCCAACTCCCAGAGCTTACTCAACTCATGTCCATCGAGTTGGTGATGCTATCCAACCATCTCATCCTCTGTCATCCCCTTCTCACGTCTTCAATCTTTACCACCATCAGGATCTTTTCCAATGAGTCAGTTCTTCGCATCAGGTGGCCAAAGTATTGGAGTTTCAGCTTCAGCATCAGTCTTTCCAATGAATATTCAGGATTGATTTCCTTAAGAATGGGCTGGTTTGATCTCCTTGCAGTCCAAGGGACTATCAAGCGTTTTCTCCAACACCATAGTTCAAAAGCATCAGTTCTTCAGCACTCAGCTTTCTTTATAGCCCAACTCTTACATCCATACATGCCTACTGGAAAAACCATAGCTTTGACTAGATGGACCTTTGTCAACAAAGTAACGTGCATTAACAATTTCTTTTTACTAATATTTTGTTGAGAATATTTACATCAATATTTCTGCGGTTTTATTTTTTCATACTTTGTTTGTCTGGTTTTGGTATCAAGGTAATGTTCTTGTTGTTCAGTCGTGACTGACTCTTTGCAACCCCATGGACTATAGCATGCCAGGGTTCCCTATCCTTCACCAGCTCCCGAAGCTTGTTCAAATTGAGTCAGTGATGGCATCCAACCATCTCGTCCTCTGTCATCCCCTTCTCCTCTTGCCTTCAATCTTTCCCAGCATCAGGGTCTTTTCCAATGAGTCAACCATTGTCATCTGTCAACACACAACGATATTACATAATTATTGACTATATTCCCCACACTGTACATTTCAAAGCCATGAGTCATTTATTTTGCAACTGAAAATTTCTACTTCAGTCTCCCACACCCATTTCTCACCTCCCATGACCCTTTTCTCATCTGTTTGTTCTCTATATCTATGACTCTGTTTCTGTTTAGTTATGTTTGTTCTTTTGTTTTTTAGTGAAATCATACAGTATTTTTCTTTCTCTGTATGACCTATTTCCCTTAGCATAATACTCTCCAAGTCCATCCATGTTGTTACAGATGGCAGATTTTATTCTTTTTATGGCTAATACTCTGTTGTATACATATACTGCATCTTCTGTATCCATTCACCTACTGAGGGACACTTATGTTGCTTCCGTATCTTGGCTATTCAAGTAAATAATGCTGCAGTGAAAACAGGGATGCATGTATCTTTTCTAATTAGTGTTTTTGGTTTCTTCAGATAAATACCAGGAATGGGACTGCTAGATCACATAGTAGTTCTATTTTTAATTAATTGAGGAATCTCTTGGTGTACTGAAGAGTCTCTGTACTGTTTTCCATAGCAGCTGCACCATGTACTTTCCCTGCAGCAGTGCACAAGTATTCCCTTTTCTTCACATCCTCGCCAGCACTTGTTTTCTTTTTCATAATGGCCCTTCTGACAGGTGTGAGGTGATATCTCGGTGTGGTTTTATTTTCATTTCCCTAGTGATTAGTGATGTTAAGCATCTTTCATGTGCCATCTGTATATCTTCTTTGAACAAATGTCTATTCAGATCCTCTGCTGATTTTTTTTAACCTGCTGGTTTGGTGTTTTATTGCAGAATTGTATGCTTGTACTGTTTTGATGACTATAGCTTATAATAGAGTTTGAATCAGAAAATGCAATGCTCCCATCTTTGTTCTTCTTTCTCAAGGTTTGGCTATTCAGGCTCTTTTGTGGGTCCATACAGATTTTAGGATTGTTTGGTCTATTTCTATGTCTAAATTTGTTTTTACAGGTTAAGGACTCAAGCTGTATTTAAATCAAGAGAACTGGTTGCTAATAAAGAGATTACTAAACCTCGAGAGCTCAGTCTGGATGTGAATGGGAGTGGCTCTGGACCAAGGTAAATTTGGGCGGTTGGTGAAGGTACGGTATATAGGACACAGATCTTAAGGATATGCTTGGTATATATTTATAGCTTCATACTGGTGAGTCTAGTTTTCTGATCATATGTATAAATATATTCACATTATAAAACTTTGAAAAATATTGATAAGTGTAAAGAAGAAAATAAAAATCTATCATAATCCTTCCATTCAGAGAGAGTCCTTTGAACCCTTTTTCCCATTCTGTCTCTTTTATAATATTATTTTCTATATTACAGTAGGTATTATGCTTATACCGAATTTATTTTTTGCTTTTTTCAGTGTATCATAATTTCTGATGTCCTTTATAATGAAAAACTTGATGTTAATTCATTTAAAAAATATTTATATGTGTCAGCTATTACTCAGTGTTTATTAAGTAACCTATTATTAGATAATACAAGGTTTTAGGTCTCAAAGAGTTGGACATGACTGAGTGACGTTTGCTTTCACTTTCATTATAGATTATGCTTTGAAGAAAATTTCTGTAAATACATTTCTTACCTATCTCCACCTATTTCCTGGGCATAGATTTCTGCAAACAGAACTACTAGCTTAAAGTACATGTGAATCCTTTTAAAATTCATGATTCACATTGCCAAATGGCTTTTCATAAAAATTAAATTAACTTAAACTCCCAAACCAATGTTTAAGAATGCTATTTTCATGAAATATAAAGAATTTTTGGCCGATATTTTTTCAAATACATTTTTTCTTCTTATTCTCTTTATCCTCTCCATTTGGAACTCTGTTTATATGTATATTACTGTAGATCTTTACTCTGCTAACTTTTGGAAACCTATTTTTTTTTATTCATATTGAATAATTTCTATTGATCTATCCTCAAATTCATCAAATCTTTTGTTGTTCCTAATTTGCTCATAAGCCCATACAGAGATTTTTTTTTTTTTTTTAATTTCGGATACTGGATTTTTTGGGTTTAGAATTTCCATTTGTATGTTTGTTATACTTTCTATTTCTGTGTTAAATTTTTCTATTTTATCCATTACAAGTGTATTTTTTCCTTAAACTCTTTGTCTGCTAATTTTAACACCTAAGTTCATCTTGAGGTTTGTCTCCACTGATTGAATTTTCTTTGAGTTGGTCATGTTTTCCTGTTTCTTTATATGTTTAGTAATTTTGGGTCATTTCCTGGTCATTGTGAATAACTAGAATTCAGTTGTAAAGGCATATCTCATTTTATTATGCTTCACTTTATCGTGCTTCACAAATAATTTTATATTTTACAAATTGAAGGCTTTTGGCAATCTTGCCTCAAGTAAGTCTTTCAGCACCATTTTTCCAACAGCATTGGTCACTTTGTGTCTCTGTGTTACATTTTGTTAATTCTGACAATGTTGCTAACATTATTACTGTTGTTGTTGCTAATAGTAGTAGTATTATATTTGTTATAGTGCTTGGTGATCTTAGATTGTACTATTGCGAAAGAATTATAACTTGCTGAAAGCTCAGATGATGATTAACTAGCATCTTTTTAGCTATAAAGTACTTTTTAATTAAAGCTTGTCATTTTTTTACAAATATGCTATTGCACATTTAATAGACTACAGTAGAATGTAAACAAAAATTTTATATGTACCAGGAAACCAAAATATTTGTCTGACTCCCTTTTTTGCAATATTCACTTTATTGTGGTGGTCTGGAACCAAAACTGCAATGTCTTCAAGGTATGCCTGTATTTATCTGAACAATGGTAATATTTTGTGTACGTGTGGGCAGTTAATTTAACTGAACTCCAAGTTCTGTGTCCCTGGAGTAATTGGTGATGATAATCACTGTTGAGTTATTTTAACTTTAATTGCGATGCTTGAGTCTGCCCTGAACATGGGCTTCCCACGGAGCTCAGCTGGTAAAGAATCTGCCTGCAATGTGGGAGACCTGGGTTCGATCCCTGGTTGAGAGGATCCCCTGGAGAAGGGTGTAGCTACCCACTCCAGTATTCTGGCCTGGAAAATTCCATGGTCTATATTGTCCATGGGGTCATAAAGAGTTGGACAAGACTGAGACTTTCACTTTCATTTTTCAGGATGCTTGAGTCTGCTCTGATCATGTGTAAGTTCAGGGGTCAGCCTGACCTGGCAAGATTGTTACATAGAATTTAAGCCTTTCCTATTTCTCTCCTCTCCAAGATTTTTCACTTTTTAGCTCCTTTCGTCAGCCTATACTCTATCCTCTTGTTCTTTAAGCCTGATTTCAACTAAAAACCATTAAAACCCAGTGCCACTGTTTTCTTTCAAGTGCTGACCCTCTAGCAGTTTCTGCCTGCTGTTGGCCACACTGCTTTTCAGTGTGTTCAAGTTATTTTTTTCCTCCCAGAGTTTATAGTTGTTTCATATAGGAGATTTGGACCTGTAGAAGCTCCTCAACCATTATCAGGAGCAGAACCCAAGAATTCTTATTTTTGCACATTTTTGCTGTAATTAATTTTTTCAGTTGTGGTAAAATACACATAAAATTTACCATCTCACCCATTTTTTAGTTTACTGTTCAATAATAGTAAACTTATTTACAGTGTTGTGAAGCCAGTCTCCAGAACTCTTTTATCCTGCAAAACTGAAACTCTGTGACCATTAATAACTACTCTTAATTTCCTCTTACACCCGGCCCCCGGCAACAGCCGTTTTCTTTTCTGTTTCTAGGTACCTCATGTAAGTAGAATCATGCAGTATTTTTGTTGCTTATAATTTATCATTTTTATTGAAGTATAGTTGATTTATAATGTTATGTTAGTGTCAGGTATATAGTGAAGGGATTCAGATATATATATATATATAAAATATTTTTTCAGATTCTTTTTGTGTGTAGGTTATTACAAAATAGCAAGTATAGTTCCCTGTGCTATACAGTAATAGGTCCTTGTTTCTTTTATATATATTATTGTGTATATGTTACTCCCAAATTTCTAATTTATCTCTCCTCAGCACCTTTCCCCTTTGGTAATCATAAGTTTGTTTTCTATGTCTGTGACTCTATTTCTGTTTTGTAAATAAGTTCATTTGTATCATTTTTTTAGAGTCCATATTTAAGTAATACCATAGGACATTTGTTCCTCTCTAACTTTCTTCACTCAGCATGATAATCTCTAGGTCCATCAATGTTGCTGCAGGTGGCATAATTTTATTCTTTTTTATGGCTGAGTAATACTCTGGGGTGCGTGTGTGTGTGTGTGTGTGTGTGTGTAAGAGTGTGAGTGTGATGTGGTGTATAGTCGACGTCTTTATCCATTCATCTGTCAGTGGGCATTTAGACTGTTTCCATGTCTTGGCCATTGTCAATAGTGCTGCAGTGAATACTGGGGTACATGTATCCTTTCTTTTCTGTACTGTTACTATCACTTTTAATTTTTAAAATTTGTATTGGAGTATAGTTGATTTATAATATCGTGATCGTTTCAGGTGTACAGCAAAGTAAAGCAATTATACATATACATATATCCCATATAGGCCACTGCAGAGTGTTGACTAGAGTTCCCTGTGCTATACGGTAGGTCCTTATTAGTTACGTAGTTTATCTATATAGTAGGTGTGTATATGTCAATCCCAATTTCTCCCTCCCGCCTCTTGGTAAGGAGGGATAACCATGTTTATCCCTGATAAAACACTGATAACCATGTTTGTTTTCTACATCTGTCACTCTCTTTGTTTTGTAGATAAGTTCATTTGTACCCTTTTTATAGATTCCACCTATAAGTGATATCATGTGCTATATTTTTTTTTTGCCTGACTTACTTCACTCAGTACAACAATCTCTAGGTGCATCCATGTTACTGCAAATGGCATTATTTTGTCATTTTTATGCTGAGTAATATTTTATTGTATATATGTATCACGTCATCTTTATCCATTCCTCTGTTGATGAACATTTAGCTTGCTTCCAAGTCCTGGCTATTGTAAATAGAGTGTTGTGATGAACATTGGGGTGCATGTATTGTTTCAAATTATGGTTTTTTCTGGGTGTGTGCCCAGGAGTGGGATGGATTCCTGGGTCATATGGTAGCTTTCTTTTTTATATATATAGAGAGAGAGTCATCTTTATTAAAGTTCATGATTACATTAGAAACTGACATGGATTTCTTTAAGATACGCAGATTCTCACGGGCACCTGCTTTCCACTTTTGAGGATAATAAAGAGGTCAATATCTTAATGTTATTACATCGACTTTTCACCAGATAGGAAACCTGAAAAGGTCTCTTGGGCCTTCCAGGTCACTATACTCTATACAGACCTGCCCATGTAGTCTCTTGAATTTACAATTTGAAATTTGCAATTTCTTATAAATTCAATAAGTTCCTGGGCAACAGAACATTATAACTCTGCTGGTTTTTAAGGTGCAGTTCCAAGGTTAAATATTGTACCTATACATTTCCAAATCACCCAGGCTTATCTTTCCAGGAACGTATTGCTCATTTTACTTGGTGTTTCAGATGGTAAAGAATCTACCTGCAAGGCAGGAGTTTCTAGGTTCAATCCCTGGGTCAGGAAGATCCCCATGGACAAGGGAATGGCTTCCACTCCAGTGTTCTTGCCTGGGGAATTCCATGGATAGAGGAGCCTGGCAGGCTACAGTCCATGGGGGTCCCAAAATTTTCACTTTAGTAATCTCCCTGTCAAAGAAAGACCCCAAAGCATTGCTAACTAAAAAGTTAAGTGAGGCTCCTCTTCTTTCCCCAAATCAAGTTGTATGTGGAATCCCAAACAAAATGCTAGTTCCAATCGCACAGGCTAGTAGTCTCCCAAAAAGCCCTTTTTAGTTTTTGAGGAACCTCCATACTGTTCTCCATAGTGACTGTAGCAATTTACATTTCCACCAACAGTGTAGGAGGGTTCCCTTTTCTCCACACCCTCTCCAGTATTTATTATTTGTAGACTTTTTGATAATGGCTGTTCTGACTTGTGTGAGGTGATAGCTCAGTGTAGTTTTGATTTGCAGTTCTCTACTAATTAGCAGTGTTCAGCATCTTTTCATGTTCAGTTTGGCCATCTATATGTTTGCGTTGTTGTTGTTATTTAGTCACTAAGTTGTATCTGACTCTCTGTGATCCCGTGGACTGAGCCCATCAGACTCTTCTGTTCATGAGATTTCCCAAACAAGAATACGGGAGTGGGTTGCCATTTCCTTCTCCAGGTGGTCTTCCTGACCCAGGAATTGAACCTGCAACTCCTGTTTGGCAGGCAGATTCTTTACTATTGAGCCACCTGGAAAGTCAGTATAGTCTTCTTTAGAGAAACGTCTATTTAGATCTTCTGCCCATTTGTTTATTGGGTTCATTTTTGATATTGAGCTGTATGAGTTCTTTGTATAGTTTGGAGATTTATCCCTTGTCAGTTGCTTTCAAATATTTCCTCCCATCCTGTATGTTGTCTTTTCTGATTTCCTTTGCTGTGCAAAAGCTTTTGGGTTTAATTAAGTCCCATTTGTTTATTTTTGTTTTTATTTTCATTACTTAGAAGAGAGATCCAAAAAGATACTGCTATAATCTGTATCAGAGCATTCTGCCTATGTTTCCCTGCAAGAGTTGATCGTGTCCAGCCTTGCGCCTATACCAGTGTATACTCCTGTCTCCTTTGTCACAGGTTAATTCACCCTAGGTACATGGGTTTATTTCTGGACATTCTATCCTGTTCCATTGATCTATATTTCTGTTTTTGTGCCAATACCAAGCTGTCTTGATTACTGTAGCTTTTTAGTATAGTCTGAAACCCCAGAGTCTGATTCTTCCAGCTCCATTTTTCTTTCTCCAGGTTGCTTTGGCTATTTGGGGTCTTTTGTATTTCCATACAAATTATAAAATTTTTTGTTCTAGTTCTCTGAAAATTGCCATTGGTAATTTAACAAGAATTGCATTGAATCTTAGATTGCCTTGAGTAGGATAGTCACTTTAATGACCCTGAGTCTTCCAACCAGGAGCATTTTATATCTTTCCATCTGTTTTGTCATCTTTGATTTCTTTCATCAGCATCTTACAGTTTTTAGAATACAAGTCTTTTGTTTCCTTAACTAAGTTTATTTTCAGGTATTTTATCTTTTTTGACGTGATGGGGAATGAAATCATTTCCTTAATTTCCCTTTCTGGCCTTTCACATGTAGAAATGCTACATGTTTTTGTATATTAATTTTGTATCCTGCAACTTTACCAAATTCATTGATGAGCTCTAGTAGCCAACTTATTGGAAAAGACTCTGATGTGGGGAAAGACTGAAGGCAAAAGGAGAAGGGGGCAGCAGAAGATGAGATGGTTAGATAGCATCACTGACTAAATGGACATGAACTTGAGCAAACTCCAGGAGATAGTGAAGGACAGGGAAGCCTGACGTGCTGCAGCCCTTGGGGTTGCAAAGAGTTGGACACAACTTGGCGACTGAACAGCAACAACAGCAGTTTTCTGGTAATGTCTTCTCTGATTGCTGTGGCTAGGACTTGCAAAACTATGTTGAATAAAAGTGGTGAGAGTGGGCATCCTTGTCTTTTTCCTGATCTTAGGGAAAGTGCTTTCAGCTTTTCATCATTGAGTATGATGTTGGCTGTGGGTTCTATTATGACTTCTGTTATGTTGAGATAGGTTCCCAATATTTGTCTTTTTGTGGCTTGCCAAAGTTTAATTTTATCTTATTACTATTGAAATCAAGCATGTACATAATTTAAAAAGTCAGTTGTTTAAAAAAATAAATAAATAAAAAGTCAGTTGTTTAAGAAGGCTTATGCAAAAATAGTGGGGTGCTCTACTACTCCTTCTTAATCCCAATTTCCACTCATTAGAGATAAAATTTTTCACTACTTTGGATGTTTTTTAATCTATTTATTCTAGTATTTATATCCGTATTTTAAAATATCAGACATAAGCCGGCATTAAGTATTGACTTTCTGCTATGAAAGATGAATTAGTTAGCTCTCACAGGTAACGATCTACATGCTGTCTCCCTCTTTTCTCCTTTTTCCCTCCCTTGCTCTTCTCTCTCCTTCACTCTCTTCCCCTTCCTCTCTCTCTCTTACGTTCATACCCACACACATACTGTTTCTTTTGTCTACTCAGTATAGCTATATAACAATTTGTTTGCAATAAAATTATAGATATTTTCTATATACCTGAGCCAGCTACTTTACAGTTATTAAATTTAATTTTTATATAATTAATTTTTTTCAGAGTTTAGAAATGCTTTAATTTTCCATGCACTCATTCATTTATTAATTCACTGAAATATTCATAATGTTTCTCACTATATTCTAGGCACTTTCGAGACTTTGGGTTAATATAGCAGTAAACAAAACACCAAAATTTCTGGCCTTAGAACTGTCATGTCTTTCCATTCCCCAATTCACCCAGAAAGTATAATTATCTGAATATATTCAGATATATCAATTATTCTATCGTATCTATTTTTTTTTAATATTTCCCCTTGGGGCCTTCCATAGTTCTGCTCTATTCTGAACTGGTTTTTCTCTAAGCTTGATGTTTAGAGATTTCACCCTGAAATTTTCCTTATCCATCATCCTGGAAGTTTTCTTTACTGTTCTGTGCTATATTCCTCTTTTGCTGGTTCACATGTCCACTTTTTGGTTTATACTCATCTTCCTTAATCATGTCCTTCAATAGCTGACAAGGAGTACAGAGGCAATAGTTTTTTGAGACTTTATACCTCTAGAAAATGCCTTACATCTTTCTTCACATTTAATGTATAGTTTAGCTGCATGCAGAATTCTTGGTTGGTAATTAATGTTCCTCTGAGGAGATTGAAGGTTATATTCTATTATCTTCTAGTTTCTAGTATTACCGTTAAGAGTTTGGTGCAGTTTGATTCTTTATCTTTTTTATGTGACCTATTCTCCACTGTTCTCCATGGACGCTATTAAAGTCTTATCCTTCTTTGCATTATTCTAAAAATTAATGCTGATGTGTGTCGGGTGGGCCTTCTGTCATTTGTTAAACTATTAGCCAGATGTTGAATCTCTTGGAATTGCTCGTTTTCTTTTTTTTCTCTTGTCTTTCATATCTATGTTCTTTTTATACTTTCTAAAAGACTTCTTGAAGTTTATTTTTTAATCTTTCTGTTAAATTTTTTGTACTATTATTTCCAAGAATTTTTTATCATCTAAATTTAAGAAAAAATAAAACACAGGCATCTTGCAGTGTTTTTTCTTATCTCTGAGGATTTTAATAGTTCTTAAAATTTCTTTTCTTCCAAGCCTTATTGTGTCTATTTTCAACAAGTTCAGGATTCCTTTTTCCGCATATGTCTGATGATCCATTTATATTTGCAAACAAAACAGTGAAAAGCTATTGAAAGTTCTCAGTATATATAAGCAGGGCTTGTCAACTGATGGACTTCAAGCCAGCTTAAAACTCAGCATTTAAAAAACTAAGATCATGGCATCCAATCCCATCATTTCATGGCAAATAGAGAAAAAGTGGAAAAAGTGACAAGATTTTATTTTCTTGGGTTCTGAAATCAATGCACATAGTGACTGCACCCATGAAATTAAAAGATGCTTACTCCTTGGAAGAAACATAGACAACATATTAAAAAGTAGAGATATCATTTTGTCGACAAAGGTCCCAATAGTCAAAACTATGGTTTTTCCAGTAGTCATGTACAGATGTGAGAGTTGGACCATGATGAAGGCTAAGTAATGAAGAATTGATGCTTTCAAACTGAGAGTTCCTTGGACAGCAAGGAGATCAAACCAGTCAATCCTAAAGGATATCAACCCTGAATATTCACTGGAAGGACTAATGTTGAAGCTCCAATACTTTGGCCACCTGATGTGAAGAGCCAACTCATTGGAAAAGACACTGATGCTGGGAAAGATTTGAGGGCAGGAGAAGAAGTGGGCAACAGAGGATGAGATGATTGGATGGCATCACCAACTCAATGGACGTGAGTTTGAGCAAGCTCTGGGAGATACTGAAGGACAGGGAAACCTTGCGTGCTGCAGTCCATGGGGTCGCAAAGAGTGGACATGACTTAGCAACTGAACAATAACACACCAACCATTTAGCCAGCAAATATTTCAGTTTTGATTTTTCAGATTGATTGAGTTTGAACTTATATGTCTGATTTCTGGGCTTTTAAAATATTGCAACATCTCTTTATTTGTTATCCTTTCCTCTTTATTTCTCTGTAACCTCATTATTTTGTGTCTTTTTTGTTGTTGTTGTTCTTTTACAATTATTTGAGAGATGTCAGAAAAGAGTAGAGGTTTATTTTCAATCAACCATGTAAATTGGCTCTCCAATGGTAATTTGTATAGTTAAGGAGTATTTGGGAGTTTAATAGAAAGATGTAATCCTGAGGGAGGAGGGTTCAGGATGGGGAGCACATGTATACCTGTGATGGATTCATTTTGATATTTGGCAAAACTAATACAATTATGTAAAGTTTAAAAATAAAATAAAATTTTTAAAAAATTTAAAAAAAAAAGAAAGATGGAATCCTATTGTAATTTTCAATTATTCAGTATTCAATTAAGATAAATGTTTTTTCTGCATATTTATTAACACTTTGTATTTCTTTGTAGAATTTTCATTTCCTGACTATATCCATATTTTCTGTGTCGGGGTTTTATATTTCTTCTTTAGTTGATGTGTAAGAACTTTTATTATATTTGTTTTTAACTTAAAATAATTCCTTACTTATTTTTAGTGCTACTCATGTTTACCTGTATTCTTCATATATTTACTTGCTTGCTGTGGTAGGGAAAATATTTAAAATGCTGGTAAGTCAAAAGAAAATAAAACATACCCATGATATCATCTAGAGGTAATCCTAGTATGTAGCTTCTAGGTAGTATTTTTTTAAAGTATGTGATGCATGTTTATATTATACATTTTGTCTTATAATTCACCTTATTTTTAGTTAAATGTTATCTAACGTTCTAAAGAACAGTGCTTTCTCTATTAAAAGTAAAACATCCAAAGACACATTAAGAAAAAAGCAGTCATCTTTCATTCACTATCCTGTTCCCTATCCTGATTGTCTCGGTAGAATTAGTCTTAGCACTCTAGTGTTTATTGTTCTATACCTTTTTTATGCTTACATGTATTAATATGTGTGCTGTGCTAAAAGTCATTTCAGTCGTGTCTGACTTTTTGTGGCCCTTGGAACTGCAGCCCGCCAAGCTCAGAGGATCCATGGGATTCTCCAGGCAAGAATACTGCAGTAGTTTGCCTGTACTCTCCTCCAGGGGATCTTCCCAACCTGGGAATCGAACCTGCATCTCTTATGTCTCCTACATTGGCAGACAAGTTCTTTACCACTAGCACCACCTGGGAAGTCTGTTTTAATATATACAGCATCTATGTACATTGAGATCAAACTGAATTCATTCATCTTTTTTAACTTCACTTAATGATGCTTTAATAGACATTTGTCAGGTTCTTAGAGTTTTTGTAAAACTGTGGTAAGCAGAATAATTGTCCTCCAAAAACATCTGTGTTCTAATCCCTGGAAGCTCTGAATATATTACCCCTACCTGGCAAAGGGACTTTGCAGGTATGATGGATGGAATAGACCTTGAAAGATGGAGATTATCCTGGGTTATCTGGATAGGCTGCTCATTCTAATCACATGAGTTCTGAAAAATAAAGAACCTCTCCTTACTGTGTCAGAGAGATAAGACGAAAGGAGGAGGAGAGATTTGAAGCTTGAGAATGACTCAGCCTGCCCTTGTTGGCTCTGAAGATGGAGGAACGTTGTGTGACCAGCCAAGGATTGCAAGGACCAGCCAAGGAAGCTTGGAACAGTTCTCATCTGATGACCCACAAGGAAACAGGGATCTCAGTCCTCAAACTACAAAGAACAAGGTTCTGCCAGAAACCTGAGTGAACAAGCAAATAGATCCTCCCCTATAGCCTGAACAAGCAAATAGATCCTCCCCTATAGCCTGAAAAAAGGAACATAACCCCGCTGACACCTCGGTGTTAGCCCATGAGACCTGTGTCACACAGGACCATCTGTAGTCAGACCTACAGAATTATAGAATAATACATTTGTGTTGATTGAGTCAGTAAACTTTTAGTTTGTTATAGTGGTAAGAGAAAGCTAATACAAATCCTAACTTATTTCCTATAAATGGGTAATAGTTCATGACTTCTGTATACACTGTAACTTATTCAGCATTTCTATTGTTGAACATTCAGATTGTTTCAAATTCTTTACCCACTGCACAGAGTGCTATAATAAGCATGGCTGTACTAACACTGTGTTCTGGTCCTTTTATTTTATTAGGGTAAATTTCCAAAAACAAAATTGCTAGGTCAAAGTCTATTGTTACATAAGTGTATTTTATATAATGTACAATTATAAATGATAATAATCCATGCCAACTAAGATCACGGCATTCAATCTCATCACTTCATGCCAATAGATAGGGAAACAATGGAAACAGTGACAGACTTTATTTTCTTGGGCTCCAAAATCATTGCAGATGGTAACTGCAGCCATGAAATTAAAAGATACTTGCTCCTTGGAAGAAAAACTATGACAAAACTAGACAGCATATTAAAAAGCAGAGATTATTCTGCGGACAAGGTCCATATAGTCAAAGCTATAGTTTTTCCAGTAGTCATATATGGATGTGACAGTTGAACCATGAGTTCAGTTCAGTTGCTCAGTCGTGTCCGACTCTTTGCAACCCCATGAATCGCAGCATACCAGGCCTCCCTGTCCATCACCAGACTCCCGGAGTTCACTCAAACTCAAGTCCATCGAGTGATGCCATCCAGCCATCTCATCCTCTCTCGTCTCCTCCTCCTCCTGCCCCCAATCCCTCCCAGCATCAGAGTCTTTTCCAATGAGTCAACTCTTCGCATGAGGTGGCCAAAGTACTGGAGTTTCAGCTTTAGCATCATTCCCTCCAAAGAAATCCCAGGGCTGATCTCCTTCAGAATGGACTGGTTGGATCTCCTTGCAGTCCAAGGGACTCTCAAGAGTCTTCTCCAACACCACAGTTCAAAAGCATCAGTTCTTCGGCGCTCAGCCTTCTTCACAGTCCAACTCTCACATCCATACATGACCACAGGAAAAACCATAGCCTTGACTAAACGGACCTTTGTTGGCAAAGTAATGTTTCTGCTTTTGAATATGCTATCTAGGTTGGTCATAACTTTCCTTCCAAGGAGTGAGCATCTTTTAATTTCATGGCTGCAGTCACCATCTGCAGTGATTTTGGAGCCCCAAAAATAAAGTCTGACACTGTTTCCACTGTTTCCCCATCTATTTCCCATGAAGTGATGGGACCAGATGCCATGATCTTCGTTTTCTGAATGTTGAGCTTTAAGCCAACTTTTTCACTCTCCACTTTCACTTTCATCAAGAGGCTTTTTAGTTCCTCTTCACTTTCTGCCGTAAGGGTGGTTTCATCTGCATATCTGAGGTTATTGATATTTCTCCCGGAAATCTTGATTCAAGCTTGTGTTTCTTCCAGTCCAGTGTTTCTCATGATGTACTCTGCATAGAAGTTAAATAAGCAGGGTGACAATATACAGCCTTGATGTACTCCTTTTCCTATTTGGAACCAGTCTGTTGTTCAATGTCCAGTTCTAACTGTTGCTTCCTGACCTGCATACAGATTTCTCAAGAGGCAGATCAGGTGGTCTGGTATTCCCATCTCTTTCAGAATTTTCCACAGTTTATTGTGATCCAATAAAGTCAAAGGCTTTGGCATAGTCAATAAAGCAGAAATAGATGTTTTTCTGGAACTCTCTTGCTTTTTCCATGATCCAGCGGATGTTGGCAATTTGATCTCTGGTTCCTCTGCCTTTTCTAAAACCAGCTTGAACATCAGGAAGTTCAAGGTTCACGTATTGCTGAGGCCTGGCTTAGAGAATTTTGAGCATTCCTTTACTAGCATGTGAGATGAGTGCAATTGTGTGGTAGTTTGAGCATTCTTTGGCATTGCCTTTCTTTGGGATTGGAATGAAAACTGACCTTTTCTAGTCCTCTGGCCACTGCTGAGTTTTCCAAATTTGCTGACATATTGAGTGCAGCACTTTCATAGCATCATCTTTCAGGATTTGAAATAGCTAAACTGGAATGCCATCACCTCCACTAGCTTTGTTCGTAGTGATGCTTTCTAAGGCCCACTTGACTTCACATTCCAAGATGTCTGGCTCTAGGTCAGTGATCACACCATCTTGATTATCTGGGTTGTGAAGATCTTTTTTGTACAGTTCTTCTGTGTATTCTTGCCACCTCTTCTTAATATCTTCTGCTTCTGTTGGGTCCATACCATTTCTGTCCTTTATTGAGCCCATCTTTGCATGAAATGTTCCCTTGGTATCTCATAACGAAGGCTAAACGCCAAAGAATTGATGCTTTTGAACTGCGATGTTGGAGAATACTCTTGAGAGTCCCTTGGGCTGAAAGGAGATCGAACCTGTCAATCCTAAAGGAAGTCAATCTTGAATATTCACTGGAAGGACTGATGCTGAAGCTGAAGCTCCAATACTTTGGCTACCTGATGTGAAGAACTGCCTCATTGAAAAAGGTCCTGATGCTGGGGGAGACAGAAGACAGGAGGAGAAGGGGTGACAGAGGATGAAATGGTTGGATGGCATCAACCAACTTGATAGACATGAATTTAAGCAAGTTCCAGGTGAAGGACAGGGAAGCCTGGCATGCTGCAGTCCATGGGATCGCAAAGATTTGGACACAACTGAGCTACTAAACAGCAAATGCCAACTTTGTTTTTCAGAAGGTGGTAGCAGTTGATACTCACACTTGCAATTTATGAAAGTTTTCATTACTGCTGTTTAGGTAGGTGTAGTGAATGCTTTGGAAACTAGTGCTTCAATCTAAGAGATTGGCATGTTTTAAAGTTTAGATGTATCTGGGCATGATGTCCTATATTCAAGTAATTATGACAAAAATAAGGTAAGACTATACACTGCTTCCAAAAAAAAATCTTTCCTAATATGCCTTTGATAAGACTCTTATCATATGTATTTTAAGATCTTAATACACTACCTAAAAATTTGAAGAAACTCTGGCAATGGTTTCAGAAGTCTGACTGTCATTGGAAAACCAAGAATTCTCACTCAACAGCCCTCAAATTATCTAATCTAATTGAGATTAAAAGAAGTATAGTCAATGAGTTCATTTGTCTCCTTGATTCACTTGGCTGTGGAAATGATGTTGTCTCCACTAGTCCCAGAAAGAGTTGGAGGTGAATTAAGGGAGAATAGCGTACAGCCTTAAGCCACCTTTCCATTAGGTTGGTACAAAGGTAATTGTGGTTTCAGAGCATGAATTTCAAATCATTTTAACTACGCTCAAACACATCTTTATTAATCAAAATAGGAACCATTACAACCAATACAGTTTTGCCAACAAGAAATATGTTTGTTTATTTCTGTAGTATAAAAATTCATCTTCAGAATTCAGCAAACTCTTGGAAAGCATTTTCTGCCTCCTGCTGGTTGCAGAAGCAATTTGCCTGTGAAAAGTTGTAGAGATGCTTGGCGAAGTGGTAGTCGGTTGGCAAGAGATCAGGTGAATATGGCAGATGAGGCAAAACTTTGTAGCCCAATATGTTTGACTTTAAAGCATTGGTCATGTAACATGCTATCATGGAGAAGAATTGGGCCCATTCTGTTGACCAGTGCCAGCTATAGTCATTGCAGTTTTCAGAGCATCTCATCAATTTGCTGAGCATACTTCTTAGATGTAATGGTTTTGCCAGGATTCAAAAAAGCTGTAGTAGATCAGACAGGCAGCAAACCACCAAACAGTGACCATGACCTTTTTTTGGTGCAAGTTCAACTTTGGGAAGTGCTTTGGAGCTGCTTCTGGGTCCAGCCACTGAACTGGTCATTACCAGTTGTCGTATAAAACACACTTAGCTTTGTACATGACAATCCAATCAAGAAATGATTCATTGTTGTTGTGTAAAATAAGAGAAGATGACACTTCCAAACAACAATTTATTTTTATTTTTAGTCAGCTCATGAAGTACCCACTTATCAAGTTTTTTCACCTTTCCAATTTGCTTCAGATGCTGAATAACCATAGAATAGTTGGCACTGACTTCTTGTCAAATTCTCGTGTATGT
Source organism: Bos taurus (assembly GCF_002263795.3). Lineage (NCBI taxonomy): Eukaryota > Metazoa > Chordata > Mammalia > Artiodactyla > Bovidae > Bos > Bos taurus. The sequence continues at coordinate 19,980,339 of NC_037351.1, read as the reverse complement.
ATAAGAGGATCAGCTTCAGTGATGACTCTCAGTTGGTCGTTGCCAACTTCCAATGGCCAGCCACTACGCTCCTCATCTTCAAGATTCTTCTCTTCTTTGCAAAACTTGAACCACCACTGCATTGTACATGTGTTAGCAGTTCCTGGGCCAAATGCATTGTTGATGTTGCAAGTTGTCTCTTGCTGCTTTACAGCCCATTTTGAACTCGAATAAAAAAGTTGCTTGAATTTGCTTTTTGCTACATCATTTCTTTAATCTAAAATAAATATAAAATAAACAACAAGTAATAAGTCATTAGCAAAAAAACATAAAGTGAGAAATGCACGTTAAAATGATGTATAACATAACCACATTTATTTAAGAATGTAGTCCATTATCAAATGGCAAAGTTCAACAATGTAAAACTGCAATTACCTTTGCACCAACCTAATAGAATGATTTAAACAAAAATGTCTGCTGGCTTTAAAAATTTAATCAAGAAGTGTAACGGGAAATGACCTTCTTTCTACCTTGCAGGCTCTTTGATTTTGCCAGCAGAACTCCCTAGATAAAATTTAATTTTAAGCTGAATTTTCTTTATTTGGAAATTTAAATTATCTTAAGTATAAAAATATTCTGTGTATTTAAAGTATTAAACTTACTCAAGTGAGGCATTAAAAATTTGGAACTAAAATAAATGAGATAATGAGAAAGTGAAAAACATATTTTTTATAATTAACAGCTCATTTTGAGTTAATTATATATCATTACCAAAATGTAATTGCAATTTATTTTCTATTATCTGTGGAAAAAATCACAGTCAAGGGAGCTTACATTGCTGCTTTCCTGCATAAATGGTATAGAATGAGAATAAATAAATATGTGAGAACTTAATGATAAATAAGAGCAAATAGCAGAGCACAGCTGGGCTGAACCATTGGAAGATAACTATCACATGAAGGATGTTAATAACTTAAAAAGTCACAAGCAGTTCTGATTGCATACAGGTTCTCTGGTTTGGTTTTAGTTTGCTTGATGTTTTTGTTGACTATGCAAAGATGACCCTTATAAATGAACTTTTTTTTGTAATTCTGCAGATTTCTAAAAATCTGACCATTTTTGTATGTTCATATAATAGTAATTCAACAAAAAAGTATTAAATATCTGCTATTTTTTTAAATCTGACTTTGCTAAATACTGTAGAAAATATCGGAGAAGGCAGTTGCACCCCACTCCAGTACTCTTGCCTGGAAAATCCCATGGATAGAGAAGCCTGGTAGGCTGTAGTCCATGGGGTCGCTAAGAGTCAGGCACGACTGAGTGACTTCTTTCACTTTTCACTTTCATGCATTGGAGAAGGAAATGGCAACCCACTCTAGTATTCTTGCCTGGAGAATCCCAGGGATGGGGGAGCCTGGTGGGCTGCCGTCTGTGGGGTCGCACAGAGTCGGACACGACTGAAGCGACTTAGCAGCAGCAGCAGCAGCAGCAGTAGGAAATATAAGAAGCCCCTAGTAGTAAAGTAAGGCAAATATATAAATATTTATCATCTATAAAGAATCTCTGCTCAATCACTCAGTCATGTCTGACTCTTCAAGGCCCCATGGACTATAGCCTGCCAGGCTCCTCTGTCCATGGAATTTTCCAGGCAAGAATACTGGACCAGGTTGCCATTTCCTACTAGAAGAGCTTTATAAAAGAAATACAAAGAAGTTAAGAAAAAGGTTTTTGGAAGTGGTAATATTTAAGTCTTAAAATATAGGATAGAATTTTGGTAGGCTGTGTAATATCTATAGGTGTGTGTGTGTGTGTGTGTGTGTGTGCACATGCATGCACATGTTGTTTCTGGGGGGAGAAGACAGGGAAAGTCTCAGTAAATGAAGGAAGTCACAAGTCGGGCACAGCATCAAATATGCTTCAGTGTGACCTCAATATGCTTTAGGAGTTAGGGAAACTGAAACAAATGTTTACATTAGTAAATTAGATGAAAGGGTTTAAATATCAACCTGAAGAATTTGGACCTGTATGATTGGAATAATTTTAAAAAGTAATGAAAAAGAACTGATTTTTTGACAAAAACGATTAAGCTGATTTTGAAGACCAGTGGAATAAGAATGAACAATTCCAAGTTTTGTCTTTCCAGTAATTAGCCATGTGATTTTAAAGATATTGCTGTGTGCCTCAACCTCCTTGCTTATGAATGAGAGTTAAACTTGGTTTTTATTAAGAGTTTTTTCCATTTCTAACACTGCTGGGAAGAATGCAAATTGCTGGAGCCACTTTGGTGGTCAGTTTGGCAATGCCAGTTTACAGTTATTTTTCACTATGAATGCTGATTGGCATAACAACTCCCCTTCTAAATATCTTCCCCTACCTTCTAACTTTTCTTCATTTCTTTGCTCTTTGTAACTCATAGATAACCTTTTGGCCTAAAGAATTGCTTGTGCAAAAAGAGAGCGTTTCTCTGATTTCTCTTTCAAAACCCTTCAACAACATTACTAACGTGGGTGGGAATCACTGTCGTCTTCCTTAGGCACATTAGAGAACATCAGTAAAACTGTAAAATAGGGCTCAGAGGTACCGCAGTATAAAGCAAAACTAAAGTAAAATGAGAAAAATTTCCTATTAGTTGAATGTTCCAAAGCTTCAAAAATAGAGAAATTTTCAGGGATTAGTGATCTTCCTATCCTCTTTCAATTTTTTTTTTTTTTTGAGCTGTAAAAGGAAAATCTGTTTCCTCTTCAGTACTATCCTCTAGACCCACATTTTAATCTTTTAAGATCCTTTGCCTTTTTGATAAATGTAAAAATCATTACTTAAAATTACCATATGACCCAGCAGTTCCACTCCTGGGTAATATATATTCACACAAAGACTTCTGTGTGACTGCTCAGGACAACATTGTTCAGAACAGCCAAAAAGTAAAAACAAGCTGAATGTCCAGCAGCTGGTGAACAGGCCAATAAATGTCATGGGTCCATTCAATGTAATATTTGGCAGTAAAAAAGGGACAAAGTACTGTTACACTCTACAGCAAGGATGAGCCTTCCAAACGTTAACTGAAAGAAGGCCACAGATTGTGTCTTTCCTTTTATACGAAATGTCCAGAAAAGGCAAATCTATAAATAAAGAATATGAATTAATGATTACCTAGTATGGGTGGTGGGAATGGGGATGAACAGCAAAAACCATGAGGTTTCTTTTGGGGGGTTGGTGCTATTATAAAAGTAGATTGTAGGGATGGTAGCACTTACTAAGTGCACCTGCTAAACATACTAAGAAGAACTTTAAATGGGTGAAAGTTTATCATTTGTTTATCTCACTAGAACTTCAAAAAAGTGTCTTCTTTTTTTAGTATTTATGCAATACTCAGAGATAACTAAGAACAAAAGAAATTGTACAAAGCTTTGCTTGCTTTCAAACTGCATCAGCCTTCCTCTCTTGTTCCTCAAGACTTTTCTTTCCATTTACCCCTTCCTACAGTTGGGTATTGTTTTTAAAACTTAATTCTCTAAGATGACATCCCGTTCTGTATTTATAACAGATAAAATGATATGACAAGCAGGAGCAAATACTATTCAGATCCTACTTATGAGATGTATTCCTTGGTGAATGACAATTTTATTTTTAAAAACTGTATATAGCCAACAATTTTAGGAGATAAATTTGATCAATGTATAACTTATTAAATCAAGTTTTCCTTTTCCTTAATTTTAAGCATTATGGGGTGGAAGCGTGTCTTCAGTCTGCGGCCTGTTCCGCCTATGCCTTACCATGTGTCTGTGCCTTGCCGTGACCTCACGTAACCTTCAAAAGCTAACCTCTCACATTCCATACTAGGGCACCTCCCTTCTCTTCCCTTGGTACAAACACAGGTTTTCAAAAGATAGCTAATAGATGGAACCATAAGGCTGCTTAGATTTCTCCCAAGCTATTGTCTACACATGCTTTTTTACTTTGCAGATTAATGGCACTCAAATATGCACAGACAAACCTTTGCCCCCTGTATATGGTATAACATAACAGTATTTGTTTCTTCATGTGTGGTATATACATGTTCTTGGCTCTGGATTATTTTTAAATCACATTTGTCATCTTTGTACATTTGTGGTATAAATATATTCTGAACTGGAAAGGCATACATTTTTCAGTGTTAGATTATGGGGCTTCATAGCATTTTCCCAAGGTCTGGTTTACATGTACATGGGTAGAGGATAGAGAGCAACATCTATAGAAATTAGAAGAATCTCCTAAAGAATATTGCCTATACCACTGGTTACATACAGGGAGCTGAATAATAAATCGCACAAATATATATACTTCATCAGCTGCACAGAAATGAATAAAATGGTGATTTTTCATCTTTCACTCTAAGGTACTTACAGAATGCTCTGTGAAAGTAATTTTCTCCCAGTCAACAATATTAGCAGGATTGGGAAGTTAGAAGTTTCAGTGCAGTTTGCTTTGACAACCTCATTCCCAGATTTGTTTGGAATAAGAGCTGTTTGATTTCTTTTTAGACAGTAACTGCCTATCCTGTTCCAATCTGAAACATATGGGTGCTTGTCACAATATGGAACAGAGGTGACATCTTGGAGAGTGAACATTGTTTCCCAGAAAAGAGAAAAGCAGTAGTCTTAGAGGTGCCAGTTGGTTATAAAAAATCATTTATTTTTTAGCATTTTTTACAAACCCCATTAAATAGAGATTAGTATGAGACCTACAACTGCAGATTTAATTATCATGTCAAATCTTTTATAGAATACAAATGACTGTTTCTGGATCAGTCAGTTCAGTTGCTCAGTCATGTCCGACTTTTTGTGACCCCATGGACTGCAGCATGCCAGGTGTCCTGTCCATCACCAACTCCTGGAGCTTACTCAAACTCATGTCCATCAAGTCAGTGATGCCATACAACCATCTCTTCCTCTGTCTTCCCCTTCTCCTGCCCTCAGTATTACACAGCATCAGGGTCTTTTCCAAGGAGTCAGTTCTTTGCATCAGGTGGCCAAAGTACTGGAGTTTCAGCTTCAGCATCAGTCCTTCCAATGAATATTCTGGACTGATTTCCTTTAGGATGGACTGGTTCGATCTCCTTGAAGTCCAAGGGACTCTCAAGAGTCTTCTCCAACACCATAGTTCAAAAGAATCAATTCTTTGGCTCTCTGCTTTCTTTTTGGTCCAGCTCCCACATCCATACATGACTATGGGAAGAACCATAGCTTCGACTATATGGACTGTTGTTGGCAAAGTAATGTCTTTGCTTTTTAATATGCTATCTAAGTTGGTCATAGCTTTTCTGCCAAGGAACAAGCATCTTTTAATTTCATGGCTGCAGTCACTATCTGCAGTGATTTTGGAGCCCAAGAAAAGTCTGTCACTGTTTCCATTGTTTCCCCATCTATTTGCCATGAAGTGATGGGACTGAATGCCATGATCTTAGTTTTTTGAATGTTGAGTTTTAAGCCAGCTTTTTCAGTCTCCTGTTTCATTTTCATCAAGAAGCTCCTTCACTTTCTGCCATAAGGGCGGTGCCATCTGTGTATCTGAGGTTATTGATATTTCTCCGATCAATCTTGATTCCAGCTTGTGCTTCATCCAGCACAGCATTTCGCATGATGTACTCTGCATATAAGTTAAATAAACAAAGTGACATTATACAGCTTGACACACTCCTGTCCCAATTTGGAACCAGTCTGTTGTTCCATGTCCAGTTCTAACTGTTGCTTCTTGACCTGCATACAGATTTCTCAGAAGGCATGTCAGGTGTTCTGGTATTCCCATCTCTTTAAGAATTTCCAGTTTGTTGTGACCCACACCTTCAAAGCTTTAGTGTAGTCGATAAAGCAGAAGTAGATGTTTTTCTGGAATTCTGTTGCATTTTCGATGATCCAGCAGATGTTGGCAATTTGATCTCTGGTTCCTCTGCCTTTTCTAAAACCAGCTTGAACATCTGGGAGTTCTCAGTTCACATACTGTCAAAGCCTAGCTTGGAGAATTTTGAGCATTACTTTGGTAGCGTGTGAGATGAGTGCAATTGTGTGGTAGTTTGAATATTCTTTGGCATTGCCTTTCTTTGGGATTGGAATGAAAATGACCTTTTCCTGTCCTTTGACCACTGCTGACTTTTCCAAATTTGCTGGCATATTGAGCGCAGCACTTTCACAGCATCTTTTAGGATTTGAAATAGCTCAACCGGAATTCCATCACGTCCTCTAGCTTTGTTCATAGTGATTCTTCTTAAGGCCCACTTGACTTTGCACTCCAGAATGTCTGGCTCTAGGTGAGTGATCACACCATCATGGTTATCTGGGTCGTGAAGATCTTTTTTGTATAGTTCTTCTGTGTATTCTTGCTACCTCTTCTTAGTATCTTCTGCTTCTGTTAGGTCCATACCATTTCTGTCCTTTATTGTGCCCATCTTTGCATGAAATGTTCCCTTGGTATCTCTAATTTTCTTGAGGAAATTTCTAGTCTTTCCCATTCTGTTGTTTTCCTCTATTTCTTTGCATTGATCACTGAGGGAGGCTTTCTTATCTCTCCTTGCTATGCTTTGAGCTCTGCATTCAGAAGAATATATCTTTCCTTTTCTCCTCTGCCTTTTGCTTCTCTTCTTTTCTCAGCTATTTGTAAGGCCTTCTCAGACAACCATTTTGCTTTTTTGTATTCCTTTTTCTTGGGGATGGTTTTGATCACTGCCTCCTGTACAGTGTCACAAACCTCCATCCATAGTTCTTCAGGCACTCTGTCTATCAGATCTAATCCCTTGCATCTGTTTGTCACTGCCACTGTATAATCATAAGGGATTTGATTTAGGTCATACCTGAATGATGTGGTGGTTCTCCATACTTTCTTCAATCTAAGTCTGAATTTGGCAAAAAGGAGTTCATGATCTAAGCCATAGTCAGCTCCCAGTCTTGTTGTTGCTGACTGTTTAGAGCTTCTCCATCTTCAGCTGCAAAGAATATAATCAATCTAATTTTGGTATTGACCATCTGGTGATTTTCATGTGTAAAGTCTCTTTGTGTTGTTGGAAGATTGTGCTTACTATGACTAGTGCATTTTCTTGGCAAAACTGTTAGCCTTATGACCCAATTGATAAAATGTATCCAGGCCTTGATTCCATGTTTCTTTCTACAATTATTAAATATATAAGCCCTTTTTATGAAAAGAATCTGTAAACATATTGTCATGTTTCATTTGTACAACTGAAGTATTTGCATTCAGGTTATTTCACAGTGGGAACAGGGAGTAAGAACTGAGACAAAAATGGATAGAAACCAAAAGCATTTCCCAAAAACATCACATTGACATATAATACTTTTATATGTCTGTAAAAGAGAGGAAGCAGCAAGATTAAGACGAGTGATTGCTGCTGCTGCTGCTGCTAAGTCACTTCAGTCGTGTCCGACTCTGTGCGACCCCATAGACTGCAGCCCACCAGGCTCCCCCATCCCTGGGATTCTCCAGGCAAGAACACTGGAGTGGGTTGCCATTTCCTTCTCTAATGCATGAAAGTGAAAAGTGAAAATGAAGTCGCTCAGTCATGTCCAACTCCCAGCGACCCCATGGACTGCAGCCTACCAGGCTCCTCTGTCTGTGGGATTTTCCAGGCAAGAGTACTAGAGTGGGGTGCCTTGCCTTCTCCAGAGTAGGTCAACTTATTTATTCTTGTTTTCAGAAGTCCCAGGAGTTCTCTCTGAAAGGATATAAAGTTTTTAGGTGCCATAAAAATTTTTAATTTTTAATTAACAGTTTCAGTTGCCTTTTCTAAGTGCCTGGATATAGTTATAAAGTGATTTTTGGATTCAGAACAATTGAATATGCACAGGACAAATACAGATAAATGCAAAAGTGTAAAAATCAAAACATTCTTTCATTTGTGGAAGTGTGTACATAGGAAGTCCTGGATAGATATGGTAACGGGTGGGGGCGAGGGCGGGGGAAGGTATCTGAAGGGAAGATGAAAAGAAATAAAGACTGTATTTCTGAGCATATGTTTTGATCATAAAGTGTCTGAGGATATGGTTGTGATCTTAATTATCCTGGGGTGGTTTGCAGTAGGTGGATGCCTTTCTCAGAAGAACAGGCTATTTCATATGAAATGGTGCTAATTGATAAACCTAAAGTGAAAATTTTTATGTTGAACTCATTTGTTTTTCTCATTGCCCCTGTGGTAAAGAGGATTGATTTCTGTGTTGTTTTTGCTATTTGGCATGTTCTCCTTTGGTAAATAGTGTATACAAGCCTTAACCCTATAACCTTGAATCTGAACCCTTGGCTACTTGGTGGAAAGAGAGTCTTTCTTTGTTGTATCATGTGGCATGGTAAAGGATTGTATAGGTCAGGGTCAACCAGAGAAGCAGAACCAGTATGAGATGAATTGCACGGGTTGGCTAAGGCAAGTCTGAAGTCAAGAAGGCAGGCTGTCAGGAAGGGCAAACTGGAAATCTTAGGTATGGGCTGAACCTTCTCTGGGGATGTTTTTCTTTTTCAGGGAAACTTTGGCTCTACTTGGAAGACTTCTCAAGAAACTGAATCAGGGCCATCTAGATTACCTAAGATTTAATGGATTTTAATCACATCAGTAAAATACCTTAGTTTAGTGATTAATGACCTGGAAACTGTAACCTAGCCAAGTTGACATATTAAAAAAGACCGTCATAGACCACCCGTTGTCAACTTGGCACCCATGCTCATTTTAAATTGTACTTACTGTCTAAACAGAGAAAATAAAAGAGGCATACTCCCACCTAACATGATAAAACCATCCCAAATAGCTGAAAATATCCTTTCCCGAGAAGCAGAGTAAAGTCCTTAGGTCATGGTCACTCTTCTCCATGATATCCTTTCATTTCAATGCTGTGATGAGTACATCACGGCTGTATATTGTCACCCTGCTTATTTAACTTATATGCAGCGTACATCATGAGAAACGCTGGGCTGGAAGAAGCACAAGCTGGAATCAAGATTGCTGGGAGAAATATTAATAACCTCAGATATGCAGATGACACCACCCTTATGGCAGAAAGTGAAGAGGAACTAAAAAGCCTCTTGATGAAAGTGAAAGAGGAGCGTGAAAAAGTTGGCTTAAAGCTCAACATTCAGAAAACGAAGATCATGGCATCCGGTCCCATCACTTCATGGGAAATAGATGGGAAAACAGTGGAAACAGTGTCAGACTTTATTTTTTTGGGCTCCAGAATCACTGCAGATGGTGACTGCAGGCATGAAATTAAAAAACGCTTACTCCTTGGAAGAAAAGTTATGACCAACCTAGATAGCATATTGAAAAGCAGAAATATTACTTTGCCAACAAAGGTCCGTTTAGTCAAGGCTATGGCTTTTCCAGTGGTCATGTATGGATGTGAGAGTAGGACTGTGAAGAAAACTGAGCGCTGAAGAATTGATGCTTTTGAACTGTGGTGTTGGAGAAGACTCTTGAGAGTCCCTTGGACTGCAGGGAGATCCAACCAGTCCATTCTGAAGGAGATCAGCCCTGGGTGTTCTTTGGAGGGAATGATGCTAAAGCTGAAGCTCCAGTACTTTGGCCACCTCATGCGAAGAGTTGACTCATTGGAAAAGACTCTGATGCTGGGAGGGATTGGGGGCAGGAGGAGAAGGGGACGACAGAGGATGAGGTGGCTGGATGGCATCACCGACTCGACGGTCGTGGGTTTGAGTGAACTCCAGGAGTTGGTGATGGACAGGGAGGCCTGGCATGCTGCGATTCATGGGGTCGCAAAAAGTCGGACATGGCTGAGAGACTGAACTGAACTGAAGGTTAATTATTATTAATGCATCTTATGTTAGATGATAAAGAGATAAAATAGAAAGAAAAAAAAATTAGGTTAATATACGTACAAAAACATACTTACAAAAAAGGAAGAAATACTCTTAACTATTACAGTCCTCATATCTTTAGCTGACCACATGGATAAGGCTGACATTTATAACTACTTTCCTCCACTATCCATTCCATAATTCCCTGTGCTGTCAGCAAACACTTCAGCTAGTCATGGCTCTTTGTCTGATGAGGTGACCCAAACTTTCACTCCTGAAGAGGTAGGCCATTAACAGTCATGCCTGAACTGGATTTCTGTCGCCTGTCATTGACTTTCTCATCATAGGATACTCTAAGGGACTTCCTGCGTTCCAAACAGATTCCTCTTCTTCGCTGTGTAATAGCAACTCATTTCTCTCTCAGTTGTTCAGTCCCTAAGTCGTGTCTGATTCTTTGTACCCTATGGGCTGCAGCACACCAGGTTTCTCTGTCCTTCACCATCTCCTACAGTTTTCACAAACTCATGTCCATTGAGTCGATGATGCCATCCAACCATTTCATCCTGAGTCACCCTCTTCTCCTCATATACTCAGTCTTTCCCAGCATCAGTCTTTTCCAGTGAGTCAGTTCTCCACATCAGGTTGCCAAAGTATTGAAGCTTTAGCTTCAGCATCATTGCTTCCAATGAATATTCAGGGTTGATTTCATTTAGGATGGACTGGTTTGATCTTTTTGCTGTCCAAAGGACTCTCAAGAGTTTTCTCTAGTATAACAATTGAAAAGCATTAGTTCTTCAGCACTTAGTCTTTAAGACATGAGAATGCCAGATCACCTTACCTGCCTCCTGAGAAACCTGTATGCAGGTCAAGAAGCAACAGTTAGAACCAGATATGGAACAATGGACTAGTTCCAAATTGGGAAAGGAGTACATCAAGGCTGTATATTGTCACCCTGCAGAGTATATCATAGGAAATGCAGGGCTGGATGAATCACAAACTGGAATCAAGATTGCCAGGAGAAATATCAACGACCTCAGATATGCAGATGATACCACTCTAATAGCAGAAAGTGAAGAGGAACTAAAGAGCCTCTTGATGAAGGTGAAAGAGGAGAGTGGAAAAGCTAGCTTAAAACTCAGCTTTCAAAAAGCTAAAATTATGGAATTCAGCCCATCACTTCATGGAAAATAGGTGGGGAAAAGTGGAAACAGTGGCAGATTTTATTTTCTTCTGCTCCAGAATCACTGCAGCTAGTGACTGCAGCCACGAAACCAAAAGTGCTTCCTCCTTGGAGAGAAGGAGCAAGAAACCTAAGCAGCGTATTAAAAAGTAGAGATACCATTTTGTGGCCAAAGGTCAGTCTAGTCAAAGCTATGGTTTTTCCAGTGGTACATTATGATCAATTCCCCTAGCCTATACAGTAATCCTACAACTCACAGGCATGAGGAGCCCAGAGTGGTGGGGTGGCAGTGTCATCCTCCAGGTCAGTGGAATCACAGCTGTGTCACCTGGTGGAAACACTCCTGACTTTGGAACTAAGACCCCTAGACCAGTAGACCCTAAAGTCACGGGGAAAGAAAGCAGAAAAATCGCGGATGGATCACTTGGGGCAGTAGTGAGTGTAACTACTTCCAGTCTGTCCTTTCCTGGACCTGTGAATCATGGCTGCAGGAGAAATAGCACCACATATCGGATACTGATTTAAAGCATATTTAGAGCATTCTAGAGGACCTTTCTCCATCCTGACAAGGTATTGCCTTCTAGCCAGTGCTGTTGCTGAGTCATTAAAGGCCATTTCATTTTCTTCAGGATAGTGGGGGATGTGCTAAGACGAGTGAGTTCCATAGGCATGAGCATATTGAAGCACTTAATTTTCTGTGAAGTAAGTCCCTTTATCAGAGGCAGTGCTGTGTAAAATATCGTGATGCTGGATAAGACATTCTGTAAATCCATGAATGGTCATTTTGGTGTAAGTATTTTGGGCACAGAAGACAAATCCATAGCCAGAGTAAATGTCTATTCCAGTAAGATGCATCTCCAGCCCCATGGCAGCTACTAATGCTAGGTATCTACAACCTATAAATTGAAAAAAGGCAGAGGGAGAAATTAAACCAAACAAAGGCATAAGGCTAGAATGAATGCTGTGGTACTAGAATCTGAGATATTAGTGTATATACATGTTTATGTATTGTCTTAGTCTGTTCAGGCTGCCATAAATACCAAAGACTGGGTGGCTTAAATGAAAGAAATATATTTTCTCACAGTTCCAGAAGCTGGAAATGTGAAATCAGAGCATCCACACGTTCAGGTTCTGGTAAGCACCACAATAAGTGCAGTTACAATGTCTCCATACATAGTTATTAACTAGATCCCCACACTGTATATTTTATACCTGTGCCTCATTTATTTTGCAACTATAAGTTTGTACTTGTTAATCTCCCTCATCCATTTTTTCTACCTGCCTTTGACAACCACCTGTTTGTTCTCTGTATCTACATGACATAGATGACTTCTTTATTCAGTCATCTATTGCTGGGCACTTGGGTTTAACATATCTTGGCTACTGTAAATAATGCTGCAGTAGACATAGGGGTGCATGTATCTGTTTAAATAGTGTTTTCGATTCGTTTTCTTCAGATATATACCCAGGAGTGTAATTGGCTGTTTATATAATAGTTCTATTTTCAGTTTATTGAAGAATCTCCATACTGTTTTTCATAGCGGCAATACCAATTTGTATTCCCACCAATACCATGTGTTCCCTTTTCTGCACATCCTTGCCAACACTTGTTATTTGTCATCTTCTGTTAGTAGCCATCCTGATAGGTGTGACAAGAAGTTTCTTTATGGTTTTGATTTGCATTTCCATGTTGAGCATCTTTTCATTTGCCTATTGGCCATTTGTATGTTTCTTTGGAATGATGTCTATTCAGGTCTTCTGCCCATTTTTTAATTGGGTTGCTTTTTGATGTTGAGTCATGTGAGTTCTTTGTATATTTTAGATATTAACTCCTTAGCAGGTATTCATTAACAGATATCTTCTTCCATCCTGTAGGTGACCTTTTCATTTTATTGATAGTTTTCTTCTCTGTCCAAAAGGTTTTCAGTTTGACATAATCCCATTTGTTTATTTTTGCTTTTGTTTCCTTTGCCTGAGGACAAATATTCAAAAAAAATATTGGTGTCAAAGAGCATACTCTTTGTGTTTTCTTCTAGAAGTTTTATTATTTCGGGTCTTTCATTTAAGTCTTTAATCCATTTTAAATTTATTTTTGTGCATAGTGTGAAAAGTATTTGTTTCTTTGACCATGTTGTTGTTGTTTGGCCGCCAAGTCACGTCTGACTCTTGTTACCCCCATGGACTAGAGCCTGCCAGGCTCTCTGTCCATGGGATTTCCCAGGCAAAAATACCAGAGTGGGTGGCCATTTCTTTCTCCAGGGGATCTTCCCGAGCCAGGGATCAAACCCATGTCTCCTGCATTGGTGGGCAGATTCTTTACCAATGAGCCACTGGGGAAGCCCTCTTTGGCATGTAGCTGTTCAGTTTCCCCAACATTATGTACTGAAGAGGCTTTTCCCCATTGTATGTTCTTGTCTTCTATGTCATAGGTTAATTGCCCATATAAATATGGGTCCATTTCTGGGCTCTCTATTCTATTCCATTGGTCTATGTGTCTTTGAAACTTTACTGGAAATCTAAAAGTATTCCAAAATAAAAACTGTATCTTTTAAAACAGGAAAGTATAAAGACGTAATAACAAGCAAATGAAACACAGAAAACATAGTTTTTTTTAGAAGATTAATCTTGATTTTAAAATGTATTCATTAGTCTGTAACTTAGTGTGATCTCATAGTAGCTGCACTACTACAGCAATAAGAAACGATGGGATTGTAAAGAGAACTTCAGTGCACTGAATCTCAATGATGCCTACTAAAATATCCTCCATAGAATAGTAACTTCAAGTGTTTTATTTTTTTATTTGCTTTTTTGTTTGCCTGTAAAATGATACACAGGAATTACTGTGGCTAAGCTGGAATGGAAAAAAAATAGGTTTAGTGCTCATGGAAGATGAGAAAGATGAGTAATTGTTTTGAACTCGTTGTGGTTTGGTATGAGATTATATAATCCTTATTCTTTGTTAATGAAGTGAAGGGCAAAAATGATGGATGGTGTAAGAAAGTAATGGTTTTATTAAAGAAATCAAAAGATCTTGTAGTTCATCCAGAGAACCAGCCAGGTAACTCACAAAGAGAACCAGAAAAGGCTCTAGTTCTACATGAAAGTGAAATGTTTACCCATGAGATAGTTTACTATTCTGATAAACTGCAGAAAATTTGCTCTATTTGTCTTTCAGTCATAAGTGTTTTATGTGAAAACAGGTGTCTTTGAGGAAAAAGTGGAAAAGGATATAATTTTAAACTCCACCTCGGTAGAAAGGTTGATGCGTTTCTAGAAAAAAAAAAAAAAATGAAACTAATATAAAAGGAATCTGGAAGTGTAAGACTGTGAGCACATGGGTAGATTTTAAAAATTTCAGGCTTTCTTAATGGGAAAAGCACTGTCAGGTAGGTGGCAAATAGAAAAGTATGTCACTATAAACAGAAAAAAGAGTCTCTAGTCTACATACTTATACAATGTAAATTGTACCTTTTTTAAGGTTAAAATGTATATTTTAGAATTGGAAGAAATCAGTATGTTTATACACCATTTTTTCCCCATATGAGCCAGATAATCAAAATTCTTATCTTGGCTTTCCTATGGGGATTTTTAAAAATGTATTATTATTTTTTATTCAAGTATAGTTGATGTACAATATAATCAGTTATACATGTACAATATAATGGTTCATAATTTTTAAGGTTATGCTCCATTTACAGTTATAAAATATTTGCTGTTCCCTGTTGTACAGTATATCCTTGAAGTTTAATTTATACAAAATAGTTTGTCCTTCTTAGTCCTCTACCCCATGTTCCTACTCTCCCCACTAGTAATCGCTAATTTGTTCTCTATATATGTGAATCTGTTTCTTTTTCATAACATTCACTAGTTTGTTGTATTTTTTAGGTTCCACATATATGTGATATCGTATAGTATTTGTCTTTGTCTGACTTATTTCACTAAGCATAATACTCTGAGTCCATCAGTGCTGTTGCAGATAGCAAAATTTCCTTCTTTTTTACAGTTGATTAGTTTGCACACACATATATATACATATATATATACCACACACATATATATACATGCCACATCATTAGCCATTTGTCAATGGACGACACTTAGTTGATTCCATATCTTGGCAATTGTGTGGACAATGCAGCTATGAACACTGGATGCGTGAATATCTTTGAAAGTAGTAGTTTTGTTTCTTTCAGATGCACACCCAGGAGTGGAACTGCTGAGGCATATAGTAATTGTTCTTATTTTTTTGAGAAAGAAATTGTGCTCTTGAAAAGTCATAAGTAAATAATAAAAACCAGAATATGAAGATGAAATTTCACAGCTTTAGAGTTTAAAGAAGCTGTGGAGGCAAAATCCAAGTCTCATTTTATCAATGTGTAATCTAAAGAAATTTGAAAAAGAATAAATTCAGTTACCATTAGGGACATGCCCAACAATTTTAAATCACAAAAACAGTAAAGAAAATGTTTTAAGTTCTAGCAGAATCAAGAAAATCTGCTATTGTCTTCTATAAGAATGGAGTTCATCAGGTATTTCATGATTCTCTTATACCCATTTGAAGGCATGTAGGCCTGACATACTTCATAAGAAAGAAGTATGCCATCATTAAAACCTCTGTCTATATCATTATTTAAAAAAAAAAAAAAAACCTGTTGAGACACTTTGAATCTAATTATTCATCTAAGCGTGGAAATATGACCATAGGTTTAAGAGAAAAGGAACTCTCACTTGTTGTTACACTGGAGAGCATTTGGATAAAATCAAAGAGAAAGGACCACTGGAAATTTTATTTCACTCTTAAGAAGTCTTCTTGACTGCCTCTTGTTAGCGTTTCATATCCTAAAAGGAGGTGAAGACAATCATAGAGTTGACATATTCATCCTACTTCTGACAAATGAAAAATTGATAATAATTAGAGGTGTAACCAAAAGTTAAGATAGGCAAAGAAAAGAGAAGCATGATCTTCTGAGCTGAGATTCAAAAGGGTGAGAGTTGAAAGAGCTGTGAAACTCAAAGTATAATTCTAACCATGCAAACATAAATTAATTGAGGAATTAAGAGAGGATTCTTCAGATCATCACTGCAAAAATAAAAGATATGTTTGAAGAGTAAGGTTTAAGAAGATTTCAAAGAAAAGCAGGAAATTGTCGAACATACTAGAGCCCAAAACAGGTTTGGGATTTTAAAACATGTCATGGATGACTAGAGTAGCTGATTTGATACTGTTTAAAGGATTAAGTGCAAACCAAGAACAGCCTTATTATTTAGGACCTATGATGTTTTAGGAGCTTCCCTGGTGACTCAGACTGTAAACAATCTGCCTGCAATGCCGGAGACCCATGTTCAGTCTCTGGGTCAGGAAGATTCCCTGGAGAAGGCAATGGCAATCCACTGCAGTATTCTTGCCTGGAGAATCCCATGGAGAGAGGACCCTGGTGGGCTATAGTCCACAGAGTGGTAGAAAGTCAGGCACGACTGAGTGGCTAACACTCATGATGTGTTAATATATGGCAAAGAGTGTGTTAACACTCTACCAAGTAACTATTTTTCTTCTCAAGATGAATTATCTTTGGTCCATAAAGAGTTGAACAATGATTGGTGCATGAAAATTGAAGCAAAAGATAAGTGAGGAGTTTACTTTGATATAAATGTATTAAAATCAACTCTTCTAGCTTAGTTTATCTGCACCTCAGGATAGTAAAAATCACTGTAAGTAAGAACATTTGTTGGTAACCTTGAAGATTTATGGAAAACTGTGGAGGTACCAGGAGGATAGATGGGTAAACTTCATTAAGAAAAGAAAATTCAGAGCAGTAAATTCTGCATTTTAGGTGCCAATGAACTAGATATTGATTCTGAACATGTTTCTTAATTATAAAATGATTTATGCTCTAAGAAATTGGATTGAATATGTGGTTACCACTCTCTCCTACAGAATACCACTAAGATGACAAAATAAAATGTTTAAGAAACCCAAACTTAGGCATTTTCAAATGCATTTGTGCTCTGTTGCTCAAAACCAAAACTACATAAACCACCTTGACTTTATTTCCCTTTTTTCTTCACCCTCCATATCTAGTTCATTAATAAATATTGTTGACCCTACTTCTAGAATTATCCATTTTTCAGTCCTCTTCTGAAAACCCTGTACTGGCTTCCAGTCATACTTGAAATACAGATCCAAGCTCTGCCATGCCGTCCATGACATGGCCCTTGGATACCTCTCTGAGCTCATTGTACACAGCTGTCACTCTGCTCAGGATATTCCAGCCACCGTGACCTTTCAGTTTCTCTAATATGCTAAGCTTATTTTCATGCCGGTCCCTTTGTACTGGCTGTTTACTCTGCCTGGAATGGTCTTATCACTAGATTCTTACATGATTAACTTCTTATTCATCAAGGAAAAAGCAGTCAGCTGTCACTTCTCATTTTGTATATTGGCAAAAATTAAAGAATGGTAACACTCATGCCTGTAGGGCTGCAGGGAAAATGACAAAAAGCATGTCTGTTGAAAATATAAATTATTTTGTAGGCCAGACTGACTCCACAGTTAAAATTGTACATATAGAACTGAATGAAGGTAAAACACAACATATAAAAACTAGTGGGATGCAGATAAAACAGTATGATGCTGTTAAAGTGCTGCACTCAATATGCCAGCGAACTTGGAAAACTCAGCAGTGGCCACAGGACTGGAAAAGGTCAGTTTTCATTCCAGTTCCAAAGAAGGGCAGTGCCAATGAATGTTCAAACTACCACACAGTTGCACTCATTTCACATGCTAGCAAAGTAATGCTCAAAATTCTCCAAGCCAGGCTTCAACAGTACATGAATTAAGAACACCCAGATGTTCAGGCTGGATTTAGAAAAGGCAGAGGAACCAGAGATCAAATTGCAAACATTCATTGGATCGTAGGAAAAGCAAGATAATTCCAGAAAAACATCTACTTCTGCTTTATTGACTACGGTAAAGCCTTTGTGTGGATCACAATAAACTATGGCACCATGAAATTAAAAGACATTTGTTCTTTGGAAGAAAAGCTATGGCAAACCTAGACAGCATAATAAAAAACAGAGACATTACTTTGCTGACAGAGATCTGTCAAGTCAAAGCTATGGTTTTTCCAGTAGTCATGTATGGATGTGAGAGTTGGACCATAAAGAAGGCTGAGCGCCTAAGAACCAAGCACCACTTTTGAACTGTGGTGTTGGAGAAAGCTCCTGAGAGTCCTTAGACTGCAAGGAGACAAAACCAGGTAATAAACCCTGAATATTCACTAGAAGGACAGATGCTAGAGCTGAAGCTCCAATACTTTGGCCACCTGATGTGAAGAGCTGACTCATTCGAAAAGACCCTGATGCTGGGAAAGATTGAAGGCAGGAGGAGAAGGGGACAACAGAGGATGAGATGGTTGGATGGCATCACTGACTCAATGGACATGAGTTTAAGCAAGCTCAGCGAGATGGCGAAGGACAGGGAAGCCTGGCGTGCTGCAGTCCATGGCATCACAAAGAGTCAGACACAACTGAGCGACTGAACAACAAAGAGGGAACCTTATAGATGTTAATAGTCCTCTCATGGAGCTATGGATACTGAAGTCCATGTTACAGCAGAAATAATGGAAGAAACAAAGGCTATTTAACCCCACCCTATTAAACCACCATTTCTGTGTATGGGGCTCAGGCATCTCCATTTCTGGAAAGCTCCCAGCAGATTCAGATGTCTGGTTTTAGAACCAACTAGGCAGAACCCTTTCTGTGTTCAAGTGGTGCTTGTCGTGTGAATTACTTTAGAATTCCTATGTTCTACTATACTGTAAATGATGTACAATAAACATTTTATTATGATGCTATTGTCTTTATCTCTAGCAAATAGTTCTTACGTATTTTTATGGCCACTGGAAATTCCAAGTTATGTCAGAATTGCCTTTGCTTTCCAGAGCAGGTGTGTGCCAAAGGTAGCTGAGTAGTGCTATCTGAAGTCAACCTTTGGAGCCATGGCTTCTCATCCCTTGATTTTGTGCTTGCAGAGCCTTTGAGCAGTGTGTAGGGAGCTCGCATCTCTAACTGAATGAACTAATAGACATAATAAGCTGTCATGATTTGTTTTTCATGACCAAGTGGTTATTATATATTCATACTTAGCAACTGCCTGCTCCAGCCTCTCACTTTTCTCCAACAAACAGTTCAGTGTGACATCTAGCAGTGAGGTTTTTGATGAAACACACTGCACAGAAGCCTTTTTGCCAAACAGCACAACTCAACAGAGACTAGTTTTCAACTTAACAGAATTTTAAAACTATGGTTCATCTGGTAAACCATACAGTAACGCCAATAGCAATAAACATTATTTGGGAAAAACATGCAAAGGACTGTCTTTGGTAAATTATATATAACTATTAACATTAAGGTAGCATGATAGATTTCTTTAAATGAGTCATACTGGGATAGTTAAAGGCTTTCATTTTATCCTTATACTCTGGGACTTTTCATACTGGTGGAGGGTTCTGGGTCAAATGGGTGTTAGGCCATGGCCCATACAAACTATAATAAAACCACAATTTTATAGTTCAAAGCTGGCTGCTCTAATTATGGGTCCTTTTATGTGTTTTCTTTAAACCTCTCTAAAATGCTATTTTTTTCTTTTTGCCCAGCTTTCTATTTATTGCATTCTCATTTATTTCAGTGGGTGATGGTTCTATGAATAGTACCCACTGGCAAAAAAAAAAAAAAAAAAAAAAGGAGGGATTTCAAAATTGCTATTCATTTACCCAGAGCTGCCTGCTATCAGTGGCTATGAGCCAGTTCTAAGACCCCTGTGGTGAAGAATGGTGTGTATATACTTACAGTCATATAAAATGTATGAAAACATAAAAGATCTTATAGTATGCTGATGTCCCCAGGATTTTTTATAGAAAATTTGTTGATTCTAAATCTGACATTACCAGTTTGGTTGTCTCATTATATAACCATAATCAAAGCCTTAGAGGGAAATTCTTTGTTCTGTTTGTCCAAGGAGATGAGGAAGCCTTTGATGACCTCTTGCTAATTGATATTACTCAGCAGTCAGATCCCAAACACATGATTCTGTAAATGCTAGAAAATTGGTTATTTGTGTGATGATTGCTGATCAGGCGAGGTTAATGTGAGTTTCTTAAATGAGCAAAAGTGAAGGGCAGTTTGGAATTGGAACTCCTGATGAATTCTCAGGGTGTTTATTGGGAGGCAAGTTTACTTCAGTAAATGGAGAATAGGAATTCTCTTTAATGTAAATGATAGAGTCTGATCTCAGAAACTTTGGATGGTATTTTTGAAGTTTGTCGCAAAACTTTTGTTGAGAATACAGGGACTGGGCTCCTTTTAATCCATGCTGTTATCAGTGGTAATTACAAGACAGAAGACTTCCTGCTTTACCCTCAGACTGAAATTCAGGAGCTTCCTTTGGTTAGCTGCACATTCACAAAAATTTGATTTCTTATAGCCCAGCCCTGGAAATCACACAAAGGTCCTTCAGTGGGTGAATGGATAAATAAACTGTGCTAAGTCCACACAATGGAAAACTACTTGGAAATAGAAAGGAATGAAATATTGATACACACAAAGGCTTAAGTGAATCTCAAAGATGTGCTGAATTAAGGAAGCCAGTCTTAAAAAAAAAAAAAAGTGAATCTTGTTTGATTTTATGTACATGGCATTCTGTAAAAAACAAAGCAATAGTGATAGAGAATATACCAGCTGTTGCCAGAGTTAGGTTAGGGGTGGGAAAAGTGACTGCATACGAATTTTATAGTAGAGGGAGTTTTTTAAGGTGCTAGAACAATTTTGTTTCTTCATTATGGTGATGGTTTAAAGAATCCACACGTGTGTTAAGATTCATAGAATAATATACCTTACCCACAAAGATCAATTTTGCTGTATACTAAGTTTTCTAATTAAAAATTTCTGCAGGAAGATTTTTCCTGCTATTGATTTTCTGGAATCTTCCATACTGATGCTGGAAGAGCATGTTGGTAATTATTTCCATGGACTCATCATTCATTGTGCTACATAG
Source organism: Bos taurus (assembly GCF_002263795.3). NCBI lineage: Eukaryota > Metazoa > Chordata > Mammalia > Artiodactyla > Bovidae > Bos > Bos taurus. Next base: position 19,959,346 of record NC_037351.1, on the reverse strand, counting down.
AGTAGCAGTTCTCAAGTATTCTGATCTCAGGACTCCTTTACAGCCACATACTTTATGGAGTTCCCCAAGGAACTTTTATGTATATTAAATTCATTTAATGTGGGTAATATTTATTACTGTACTAGAAATAAAAGCATAAAAATAAACATTCATTTAAAATAATAATAGTAAACTCATTGCATATAAAAATGTATTTTCCACAACAAAAAAATTTCGTGAAAAAAAGTATCATTGCTTTACATTTTTGAACATCTCTTTAACATTTGACTGTTTCCTCACTGCATTCAGTGTGCTGTGATGTCACATGTCAGGTATTCTCACTGTGCCCTCGTGAGAGAATGAAAGTGAAAAAGATAGATAATATCTTAGTATTTTCAAAAATACTTTTTACATTCTCAGACAGTTCTTTTAGAACCACTACTTTAGAGAAGCAGAAACATGGACTTGTCCTCACCCTGCATCTTCAGTAACACTCTGGTCACCATTAGACCCTGTTTTTTTTTTTAAAGAAATCTTTTCAACCATAGTCCTTAATTGAACACCATAAAGTTTTTTGACATTTCCAATAAATTTATAGATTTATAGTACCTTGGATTGGATTGGTCTGTTTTAAAATTTTGTATTCGCAGCTCACTGGCAAGGTTTTTTGGCATACTATAAACATATCCTCCTTTTCTCATCTTACACCAGATTTTGAAGATTTTTAAGTGCATGCTTTGATGAAATTATGGATTATAGGTCAAGGAATGACTATGGATGGTCCACAGTGTAAGGAAGAGGTAGCAGTGAACTAACTCAGAGGTCTGTTGTTTTCATTCCACAAATGTCTTCCAAACAATAACTGTCTCTTCAGTAGATGTGTGTTGGGCCTCTTGTCCAGTGTCCACCCCCAAATGAATGAATGCATTTCTTGGGGTGCAGAAAAGAGAACAACATGGTAACTGCCCTTAGGAAATTGATTGTGTAGTGGGCACTCTGTGTTTCTTCGTTTATATTAAACTGACATTTTCATCTTCCCAACTGTCAGTCTTCTTTTACATATTTTTTAAAAGTTAAAAAATGCACATTCCTTATTAAAATGTGCATGAATTAGCTTCAAGAGCTATTTTCCTTATTGAAGGCCACAGAGAAATTCTGAAGGCATTTCTAAGATCAGTGCAACAACTCTAAATTAGTGGTTGGTAATGGATACAGCACAGTGTTTTATTTAGCACAGCTTCATCACCATTCTCTTTTTCCTCACTCTCTCTCAGTTGTTGCTACTTCTGGGAAGAATAAAACTAAACATCTTATAATTAATAAAATTCTAGCTACATTCCCTTTGGTGAGGAAGCAAATAATAATCTAGTGACATCTTCAAGTGCAAAGCATACCTTCACTAAAAATGAGGTCTGCCCTAATTTCTAATTATATGGTGAGTGAAAGTTGCTCAGTCGTGTCTGACTCGTGGTGACCCCATGGACTATACAGTCCATGGGATTCTCTAGGCCAGAATACTGGAGTGGGTAGCCTTTCCCTTCTCCAGAGGATCTTCCTAAACCAGGGATCGAACCCAGATCTTCCACATAGCAGATGGATTCTTTACCAACTGAGCCACAAGGGAAGACCAATTTCTAATTATATGGTGAAGACCCCATTTTTGAGTAAAACACTGACCTGTCTCCAGAGTTCTTAATTTAAAACCCATCAGGCATTACTGCTTCATGGTCCGGTAGTGTATCTCAGATCCACATAGCTCATGCATCAGTGCCTCGTTCACATTCGGATCCTATTTTCTCAACAATTTCACTGTATCAATACTTCTCAAACATTTTTGGGCTCTTTCTCTAAATGTTTAAAGAACCTTGTTCAGTTCAGTTCGGTCGCTCAGTCATGTCCGACTCTTTGCGACCCCATGAATCGCAGCATGCCAGGCTTCCTTGTCCATCACCAACTCCTGGAGTTTACCCAAACTCATGTGCATTGAGTTGGTGATGCCATCCAGCCATCACATCCTGTGTTCTCCCCTTCTCCTCCTGCCCCCAATCCCTCCCAGCATCAGGGTCTTTTCCAGTGAGTCAACTCTTCGCATGAGGTGGCCAAAGTATTGGAGTTTCACCCTCAGCATCAGTCTTTCCAATGAATACCCAGGACTGGTCTCCTTTAGGGTGAACTGGTTGGATCTCCTGGCAGTCCAAGTGACTCTCAAGAGTCTTCTCCAGCACCACAGTTCAAAAGCATCAATTCTTCGGTGCTCAGCTTTCTTCACAGTCCAACTCTCACATCCATACATGACCACAGGAAAAACCATAGCCTTCACTAGACGGACCTTTGTTGGCAAAGTGATATCTCTGCTTTTGAATATGCTATCTAGGTTGGTCATAACTTCCCTTCCAAGGAGTAAGCGTCTTTTAATTTCATGGCTGCAATCACCATCTGCAGTGATTTTGGAGCCCCAAAAGATATATTTGACACTGTTTCCACTGTTTCCCATCTATTTCCCACAACGTGATGGGACCAGATGCCATGATCTTCGTTTTCTGAATGTTGAGCTTTAAGCCAACTTTTTCACTCTCCTCTTTCACTCATCAAGAGGCTTTTTAGTTCCTTTTCACTTTCTGCCATAAGAGTGGTGTCATCTGCATATCTGAGGTTATTGATATTTCTCCCGGCAATCTTGATTCCAGCTTGTGCTTCTTCCAGCCCAGCGTTTGTCATTATGTACTCTGCATATAAGTTAAATAAGTAGGGTGACAGTATACAGCCTTGACGTACTCCTTTTCCTATTTGGAACCAGTCTATTGTTCCTGTCCAGTTCTAACTGTTGCTTCCTGACGTGCATATAGGTTTCTCAAGAGGCAGGTCAGGTGGTCTGGTATTCCCATCTCTTTCAGAATTTTCCACAGTTTATTGTGATCCAATAAAGTCAAAGGCTTTGGCATAGTCAATAAAACAGAAATAGATGTTTTTCTGGAACTCTCTTGCTTTTTCCATGATCCAGAAGATGTTGGCAATTTGATCTCTGGTTCCTCTGCCTTTTCTAAAACCAGCTTGAACATCTGGAAGTTCATGGTTCACGTATTGCTGAAGCCTGGCTTGGAGAATTTTGAGCATTATTTTACTAGCGTATGAGATGAGTGCAATTGTGCAGTAGTTTGAGCATTCTTTGGCATTGCCTTTCTTTGGGATTGAAATGAAAACTGACTGTTTCCAGTACTGTGGCCACTGCTGAGTTTTCCAAATTTGCTGGCATATTGAGTGCAGCACTTTCACAGCATCATCTTTCAGGATTTGAAATAGCTCAACTGGAATTCCATCACCTCTACTAGCTTTGTTCATAGTGATGCTTTCTAAGGCCCACTTGACTTCACATTCCAGGATGTCTGGCTCTAGGTGAGTGATCACACCATCGTGATTATCTTGGTCGTGAAGATCTTTTTGTTCAGTTCTTCTGTGTATTCTTGCCACCTCTTGTTAATCTCTTCTGCTTCTGTCCATACCATTTCTGTCCTTTATTGAGCCCATCTTTGCATGAAATGTTGCCTTGGTGTCTCTAATTTTCTTGAAGAGATCTCTAGTCTTTCCCATTCTGTTGTTTTCCTCTATTTCTTTGCATTGATCGCTGAGAAAGGCTTTCTTATCTCTCCTTGCTATTCTTTGGAATTCTGCATTCAAATGGGAATATCTTTCCTTTTCTCCTTTGCTTTTTGCTTCTCTTCTTTTCACAGCTATTTGTAAGGCCTCCTCAGACAGCCATTTTGCTTTTTTGCATTTCTTTTCCATGGGGATGGTCTTGATCCCTGTCTCCTGTACAGTGTCATGAACCTCTGTCCATAGTTCATCAGGTACTCTGTCTGTCAGATCTAGGCCCTTAAATCTAGTTCTCACTTTCACCGTATAATCATAAGGGATTTGTTTTAGGTCATACCCGAATGGTGTAGTGTTTTCCCTACTTTCTTCAATTTAAGTCTGAATTTGGTAATAAGGAGTTCATGATCTGAGCCACAGTCAGCTCCCAGTCTTGTTTTTGCTGACTGTATAGAGCTTCTCCATATTGGCTGCAAAGAATATAATCAATCTGATTTCGGTGTTGACCATCTGGTGATATCCATGTGTAGAGTCTTCTCTTGTGTTGTTGGAAGAGGGTGTTTGCTATGACCAGTGTGTTCTCTTGGCAAAACTCTATTAGCCTTTGCCCTGCTTCAATCTGTATTCCAAGGCTAAATTTGCCTGTTAGTCCAGGTGTTTCTTGACTTCCTACTTTTGCATTCCAGTCCTCTATAATGAAACGGACATCTTTTCTGGGTGTTAGTTCTAAAAGGTCTTGTAGGTCTTCATAGAACTGTTAAACTTGAGCTTCTTCAGCCTTACTGGTTGGGGCATAGGCTTGGATCACCGTGATACTGAATGGTCTGCCTTGGAAACAAACAGAGATCATTCTGTTGTTTTTGAGATTGCATCCAAGTACTGCATTTTGGACTCTTTTGTTGACCATGATGGCCACTCCATTTCTTCTAAGGGATTCTTGCCCACAGTTGTAGATATAATGGTCATCTGAGTTAAATTCACCCATTCCAGTCCATTTTAGTTCGCTGATTCCTAGAATGTCAACGTTCACTCTTGCCATCTCCTGTTTGACGACTTCCAATTTGCCTTGATTCATGGACCTAACATTCCAGGTCACTATGCACTGTTGCTCTTTACAGCATCGGACCTTGCTTCTATCACTAGTCACATTCACAACTGGGTATTGTTCTTGCTTTGGCTCCATCCCTTCATTCTTTCTGGAGTTATTTCTCCACTGATCTCCAGTAGCATAGTGGGCACCTACTGACCTGGGGAGTTCCTCTTTCAGTATCCTATCTTTTGCCTTTTCATACTGTTCATGGGTTTGTTAAGGCAAGAATACTGAAGTGGTTTGCCATTCCCTTCTCCAGTGGACCACATTCTGTCAGACCTCTCCACCATGACCTGTCCATCTTGGGTGGCCCCACACAGCATGGCTTAATTTCATTGGGTTAGACAAGGCTGTGATCCATGTGATCAGATTGGCTAGTTTTCTGTGATTATGGTTTCAGTTTGTCTGCCCTCTGATGTCCTCTCACAACACCTAGCCTCTTACCTGGGTTTCTCTTATCTTAGACGTGGGGTATCTCTTACTGATTAAGAACTTCAAGGATCAGGGGCTGTAACACCACAAACCTTCCAGGAAAACAAGCACATGGCAGCCCGGTGTCTCCTGCCTTCCCTCCCTGAAGCTCGAGCTAGATCCTGACCCCTCTCAGGGGGCTCTGTGGCTCGATTCCTCCGCTCCAGCCATGCGGCTGCAGGTGAAGAGGCTCATCTCCATCAGCGGGCCCTAGCACCTGCCGTTCATGCCTCTGCCACCGCGTACCCAGTTCATCTGGCACAGCCATTCCGTCCTCACCGTGTTCTCCAAGGAGGGCGGCTCCCGCGCGGCTCACCTGCATGATGGTCTTGCGGATTTCCACAGCCGGTATGTCTCCTCCTCGTCCTCCATGATTGCCGCTGCTCTCACACACTACGCCTACGACCGACACGACCCACGCCCACTGATCCTTCTTAGAAAACAACAAAAACCGCTCATCTTTGCCTTGCCATTGAACCACTGCCCTATCTTTTTCCAAACATCTTATGACCAACCTAGATAGCATATTCAAAAGCAGAGATATTACTTTGCCAACAAAGGTCCGTCTAGTCAAGGCTATGGTTTATCCTTTGGTCATGTATGGATGTGAGAGTTGGACCGTGAAGAAGCCTGACCACCGAAGAATTGATGCTTTTGAACTGTGGTGTTGGAGAAGACTCTTGAGAGTCACTTGGACAGCAAGGAGATCCAACCAGTCCATTCTGAAGGAGATCAGCCCTGGGATTTCTTTGGAAGGAATGATGCTGAAGCTGAAACTCCAGTACTTTGGCCACCTCATGCGAAGAGTTGACTCATTGGAAAAGACTCTGATGCTGGGAGGGATTGGGGGCAAGAGGAGAAGGGGATGACAGAGGATGAGACGGCTGGATGGCATCACTGACTCAATGGACTCTGGGTGAACTCCGGGAGTTGGTGATGGACAGGGAGGCCTGGCGTGCTGGATTCATGGGGTCGCAAAGAGTCTGACACAACCGAGCGACTGAACTGACTGACTGACTGACATGGTCTCTGCTTCTGCTTCTGCTTTCTCATTTTCCATTTAGTCCTCTTCTACTGAATCATGGTTGTGAGTATCCTCCTAATTCCCAGATCTTTTTACTTCTTGTCAGTCCTCATCCTACTTGACTTCTCAGTAGCTAGCAACACATCCAACCTTTCTGACATCTTTTTCAATCCCTTGCTTTCTTCATACTATTTGTTCTTTCTCTGCTTATCTCCCTTTTGGAAACTCTCTACCTATTGCTTTTGCTTCCCTGTTCCCACAGAGTATTTTACTTTTCCTTTGCCTCTACCTACTGTTTAAGTACTGACAATTCCATTCTCTTCCCTCTGATCAGCATTATTTCTCGCTGTGGGAAATTTAATTCATTTCAGTGACTTTAGATCATATTTCTATGCTGATAACTCTAAAATCTTTATCTCAGGTCTCAGCTTTTCCCTCCTGAGGCCCAAAACTGTCCTTACAATTGCGTGATAAAGTTATCTAGCCCAAATGACATAGGGTCCCTCAAATTCAAGGTTTTCAAACTAGTTATCTCTGCCAGTACCCCAGTGACCTACACTTTCTCCATCATTCTCAGTGATTGTACCATCCATTTATTTAGCTAGTCTGTAATAACTTATTGAGAAGCTACAATGTACTAGATGCTGCTCTATTTTAAATGCTTCATTTAATTATAATAGACATAATGATAATAAATGCTGTTGATAACATTTATGTAGTACTTATGTGCTGCTAAAACACTTCAGTCATGTCCAACTCCGTGCAACCCCATAGAGAGCAGCCCACCAGGCTCCCCCGTCCCTGAGATTCTCCAGGCAAGAACACTGGAGTGGGTTGCCATTGCCTTCTCCAACGCATGAAAGTGAAAAGTGAAAGTGAAGTTACTCAGTCGTGTCCGGCTCTTCGCGACCCCATGGACTGCAGCCTACCAGGCTCCTCCGCCCATGGGATTTTCCAGGCAAGAGTACTGGAGTGGGGTGCCAGTGCCTTCTCCACTATGTGCTAGGTACACCTTTGTGTATCTTATGTGTTCATTCAGTTAATCCTCACAACAATCCTGCATACTGTTACTTACCTCATTTTAGAAATGAGGTGATTCAGCTCAGTAACTTTAAGTGACTTATTTAAGAAGTCTATCAGATAAATAGCTGTAGAGTACCCAGTTCTGTGTGACCAAAGCTCGTATACTAAACTACTAAACTGTGCTAATCAGCGCCAGACCCTCTCTCTCTTATGCCATGCAGATCTAAATTAGGTGTTTTCTGCTTGCAAATTATTTATTGTCTTCTTTTTGCAAAATATTTGTTGTATTCTAGACACCATTATTCTACCAAACATACCTAAGGGATTTGGTATCCTTCTACAAGTAAATTCTATGTGAGGATGGATACATCTTTTGGAACCAGGAACCAAGCCAGTGCCTTTTGTATGTCCTTAGTCTCTCAGTCATGTCCAACTCTCTGCAACCTCATGGACTGCAGCACACAAGGCTTCCCTGTCCTTCACTATCTCCCAGAGCTTGCTCAGACTCATGTCCATTGAGTCAGTGATGCCATCCAACCATCTCGTCCTCTGTCGTCCCCTTCTCCTCCTACCTTCAGTCTTTCCCAGGATCAGGGCTTTTCCTAATGAGTCAGCTCTTTGCGTCAGGTGGCCAAAGTATTAGAGCTTCAGCTTCAGCATCAGTCCTTCTAATGAATATTCTGGGTTGATTACCTTTAACATTAACTGGTTTGGTCTCCTTGCAGTCCAAGGGACTCTCAAGAGTCTTCTCCAGCACCATAGCTCAAAAGCATCAATTCTTCAGCATTCAGCCTTCTTTATGGTCCAACTCTCACATCTATACATGAGTATGGGAAAAACCATAGCTTTGACTATATGAACCAGCAAACTTATATCCCTGCTTTTTAATATGCTGTCTAGGTTGGTCATAGCTTTTCTTCCAAAGAGTAAGCATATTTTAATTTCATGGCTGCAGTCACCATCTGCAGTCATTTTGGAGCCCAAGAAAAGAAAGTTTCTCACTGTTTTCTCATTGTTCCCATCTATTTGCCATGAAGTGATGGAACTGGATGCCATGATCTTCATTTCTGAATGTTGAGTTTTAAGCCAGCTCTTTCACTCTCCTCTTTCACTTTCATCAACAGGCTCTTCAGTTCCTCTTCACTTTCTGCCATCAGAGTGGTGTCATCTGCATATCTGAGTTACTGACACTTCTCCCAGCAATCTTGACTCCAGCTTGTGCCTCATCCAGCCTGGCATTTCACATGATGTACTCTGCATATACGTTAAATAAGCAGGGTGACAATATACAGCGTTGATGTACTCCTTTCCCAATTTGGAACCAGTTCATTGTTGCATGTCCGGTTCTAACTTGCTTCTTGACCTGCATACAGATTTCTCAGGAGGCAGATAACCTGTTTTGGTATTCTCAGTATATGTGTGTGTGTGTGCTGTATAGTATATGCTGTTAAATTATCTTTTCTTTTAACTGACTTCTTACCTCATCTGATTCATGACCCCTCATTCCCTTCTTGGAAGCTTCCTGTTATTTTTCAGCTCCCTGTGAAAAGTGAAAGTGAAGATCACTCAGTCGTGTGGGACTCTTTGCAACCCCATGGACTATACAGTCCATGGAATTCTCCAGGCCAGAATACTAGAGTGGGTAGCATTTTACTTCTTCAGGGAATCTTCCCAACCCAGGGATTGAACCCATATCTCCCACATTGCAGGTGGATTCTTACCAGCTGAGCCACCAGGGAAGCCCAAGAATACTGGAGTGGGTAGCCCTTCCCATCTCCAGCAGATCTTCCAAACCTAGGAATTGAACCAGGGTCTCCTGCATTGCAGTCAGATTCTTTACCAACTGAGCTATCAGGAAAGCACTTTGCTTATACTGCTATCATAACACCTGCCATTGTGTGCTCATTCCTGAGCTAGCTATCTCTTCTTATTTACCTGTAAATATTCAAGGATGTAGTCACTTATTCCCTTGTGTACTTCCCTACCCAAACACAACTGACACAGAGTAGGCTCTCAGATAATATTTACTTGATATATGGAAATAAAATTTGTACTGTGATTTTGGAGTGGGAACATATAAAGATCCGACAGTATATCAAATACTTCATTTTTGAAAATTTATTCTTTTAACTCTTTGGTTTCAAAATATTTTGTTCATTGACAAGTACATCTCTGGGGAATGTGACAATTTAGTTGCGACATTGAGGAAAATTATTTTTAAGAGTTATAAGCATTAGGGTTATATGCCATCTGGCTTCACATTCATTGGTAGCCAAGTATGCAGAGAAATGCTAACTAGAAACTCACAGAATAAGAAACCATGAATTCTTCCTTTGGAAATAGCAGGTGGAATTAAATGATATCTTATTGGACCTCCTTTTGCTACTCCTGTTTCAGAATCATTTACCACATCAGTGGCTCCATAATATTCCATTTACAGACCAAGCAGACCATTTTTGCTGGATTGATTCATTGAAATGAACAGCTGAAACAAGTTAAAAATCCATCATCACATCCCTGCATAATTTTAAAATGAATTTAGTTGATATTAAACAGACATTTGTTTTTATTGTCTCAAAGATTGGACTTTTCCTCTAGTAAAGCAGAATAATGTATCTATATGGCATTCTAACTTGAACAGTACATAAAGATTAGTAAATAAGGCCCCATTAAAAATACTTATAATGTAAGTAACATGAGTCCCGATAGCATTTCTAATGTCCATTAATGCTTATTCTGAGGATCAGAGCTCATTTTACTGAGCCATTTAGTCAAACCGTGTGATTATTTAGAAAGTTAATTCATGCATACTAAAATCTAGCTTAAGTAATTCAGAGGGTAGGAGGTAAAACTCTATGGAGACGATAGTCCTTTTTGTTATTTAATGATCAGCCATAATTAACTTGCAAATTTGAAATAATTAGAACAAATTAAAGGTATTTAACTTTGCCTCCCTAAAGAAAAATTCAAATTGCACCAAATGCAGCTTTAAATTATTCAAATCTCAGAGGTCTCGGCTAGATTTTTTTTTTTATAATGCCTTTTCTATGATGAGAATACCAATCTGCTTTTTGTCAGAAGGCATCCTATCAAGTAATTGTTCTTTGTGTTTAATAAGTGACAGCTCTTCTTCTTTGTAAAAGTATTCCAGTCTCTCAAGACTACATCAGCATTTCCGTGGCATTTTAATTCAATAAAACAAAAGGTTAATGTTTTTCTGCTTTTTAAGGAATGCAAATACAAGTGGTATTCAGTTGGTCCTGAATGACATTTAAAATTTACTATTGAAGTTCATGCAGACTATCGCGATATTAGATTTGGGAAAAATAGAAAGAAAATTTCAAGGAGTTTTGGATTATTAGAATTTTACTGAACTTGAAGAACTGAAAATGTGTTTTTCTTTTCCCGTCCTAAATTGGAGCTACTCAGAGTTTCCCATCTAGTATTTTATAAGGTTAAAATATGGAGATATAATTCAATAAAATCTTAATAACTTAAGAATGACTTATACAGTGTGGCAGTCCTAAATGCCATGAGTTTAGACATTTGCTGTCTTGATTTTGAGCATTTTACCATCACTTTAACAGCTCCAACAGATGCCAGTTAAGAACAGCAGAGAATTATTTCTAGTAATTTCATCATATCAGTGAATGATGTCTTATATTAGACAGAGACCCTCAGTGAATTTTGTTTACATTTTATGTGGACTGTATGAAATATGAGAAACACTGATCATCTGACAGTTAGGTTTTGACTTTGTGGTCTCCCACACAGAGAATGAATGGTCCAAAATGTATGCACAGTGAATGGTTCTTCAACTTAGTACCCAATTCTATAGGTTTGGAAACAAAATATAGTTTATAATTTTGATATTATCTCAGCATATCTATGGAAAAGTTTCTTTGGTAATTCTTTTGCTGTTTTAACTTTATTTTTTATCAACTTTAAATATACATTTAATTAAAATGTACAAGAAGTTTGTGTTGTAACAAATGAATATACCTGTATAACAGCCCAATTAATATAAAAAGGATCCATTGATCCAGAGAGCACTTTACTCTACTTTCCAGTAAGCCCCTCACAAACCTCTGACCCAGTGATCTAATTTCTGTCACTTAAGACAGCTTTGCATGTTCTAAATTTTCATATAAATGATATCATACAGTATGCATGTAATCGGCATCTTTTACTCACTGTATGTTTTGGAGATCTTTGCATTTTGCTGCATATTTCATTAATCCATTACTTTTTTAATTACTGAGTAGCAGTGCATTGTATAAGTACCCCACAAGTTTATCAATTAATTTGCTGATGGACATTTACATTGTTTCCAGATTTGGACAGAAAACAGAAAATCTGAACTTCTGTAAACATTGGTGTGCAAGTCCTTTATAGACATATTGTCTTTCTCTTAAGTAACCAGATAGGAGTAGAATGTATAATATTCTAAGTTTACTCTTAACTATACTTGAAACCCCCAAACTGTTTTATGAAGTTGTAAACTTTACAATCTTAACCACCAAAGTGTCAGAAATTTATTTACATCATGTCATTGCCAAGGCTTGATATAGTCAGACTTTTTTATTTCAACCATTTTGGTGGCTGTTAAACGATACCTTATTGTGATTTTAATATGCAGTTCTCTGATAACTAATGGTGAAGACCATATTTTAATGTTGCTGTTGGCCATTCGTATATCTTCTTTTGGAAAGTATCTATTAAGATCTTTTAATCCATTTTTAATTGGGAAAATAATCATTGAACGTAGAACTCTACATATTTTGGATCAGATATGTTTTGTGAATATTTTCTCCCAGTGTGTAACTTGCCCATTTATTTCCTTAATAGTCTTTTGAAGAGCAAGACTTTTTCTTGATGAAGGTTGAAAAGATATTTTCCTTTATTTTCTTACAGAAGTTGTATGTGATGTAATGTAGGACTCAAGGTTCATTCTTTCTCTATACAGATATCCCAGTATTCTAACACCATTTGTTGAAAAAAGGCTATTTTTTTTCTTCATTGAATTGCCTGATGCCTTTTCAAAATCAGTTGGATATGTACAGCCGTGAACACATATTTATGGATTTCTATTTCATTGATCTACATGTCCAGTCTTCTGGCCATGTCAGATAGTCTGGATGACTTTAACATTATACAAAATCTTGAAATAAATTGTCTTCCAACTTATTTTTCTTATTAAAAATTATTTTAATAAAAAACTTATTATTTATATAATAATAGTTTTCTTTTAAGAAGAAAATTATTAATTTTTTTTAGCTATTTCAGTTTCTTTTCTTTACATTTTAGATTCAGTTTATTGATTTCTATTAAGGAAGTGAAATTGTGATTGGATCAATTTAGGAGAATTGACATCCTAAAAATATTGTTTTCCAATCCATAAGCATGGTGTATCTCTAAGTTTATTTAGATTTTTTAAAATTTACCTCAGTTACATAGTTTTCAGTATAACAATCTTGTACCTTTTTCACTGAATTTATTAGTAGTATATAGAAAGAGCATTGAATTTTTAATATTTACTTTGTATACTACAGTCTTGCTAAATGCACATACTCTAGCAGGGCTTGCTGGTTTTCTTTGTTTGGTAGATTTCATAGGATTTTCAAGTTCAGAGTCAGGTGAACAGCCATAACAACAGCTTTAAGGCTTGCCATGCTTCCTGCTTTTCGTTTCTTATTTTTAACTTGCTGTGTTGGCTAGAGCTTTTAATTCAGTATTAAAGAGAAGTGATTAAAGAAGACATCCTTGCTTTGTGCTCAAGGAAAAGGCATTCAGTTATTCACCAATTAATATAATGTTAAATATAGATTTTTGATAGTTCTTTATCAGATTAAAGTAAGCTCCATTTTTTTAATGTGAAAATTTTTATAATTCTTGATGCATATTACTAAGTAACATTCCAGAAGGGTTGTATCTATTAACTGTAGGACTAGTAATATATGACTAAATATGTGTGTAATAGTAATGTGTGACTAAACTTTCATGGTAAATAAGTTCCCTAGTTTGCTTAGTTTTTATTTTCAAATGCTTTTCTTACATTTAATGATATAATCATATGGCTTTGCATCTTTATTCTTTTAATGTGACAATTTACATGGATTTCTAATGTTAAGCCAACATTTTATTTTAGAAAAATACTCATTTGTCCATTATGTAGTACCTTTTATATATTGCTGCATTTGATGTGCTATTATTTTGTTGAGGATTTTTGTGTCTGTGTTCATGAGGGATACCAGTTTGTAATATTACTTTATTGTAATAACTTAATAAGCTTTTGGTATCACATAGTAACATGAAATGAGTTGAGAAGAGTTCCCTCCTCTTTTAGTTACTGAAAGCTTGTATAAAATTAGTAATATTTCTTCCTTAAATATGATAAAAGATACCAGTTATCTGATCAGTTTTCTTTGTAGGGATGTTTTGATTATGAATTCAATTCTTTAGATATGAGGCTATTCATATATTTCCTGTTTCTTCTTGAGTCAGTTTTAACAAGTTGTTTCTTTCAAGAGATATGTGCGTCTCATTTCATCTTAATTATTGAATATGGTGGCATAAAGTTGTTCATGAGATAGCCTTAATATTCTTTTACTATCTGTACCATCTACAGTGATATCCCCTCTCTGATTGATGATATTCATAAGTTTTTTCTTTTTCTTAGTTTGTCTTGGATTAGGAGTGTATCAGTTTTATTATAACTTTCAAAAGGCTAGCTTTTATGTTTTTATTATTGTGTATTTCATGGAGTTCTACTCTTCATTGTTTCCTTTTTTATACTTGCCTTATATCTAGTTTGCTCTTATTTTTCTAGCTGTGTAAAATGGAATAGTATATCATTGACTTTTTTTTTTTTTGGTCATGCTTTGTGACATGCAGAATCTTAGTTCCCTGACCAGGGATCAAACCCTTGCCTCTACTTTGGGAGCATGAAATCTTAACCACTGGATCACCAGGAAAGTCCCATTATGTCACTGACTTTAAACTTTTCTTCTTTTCTAGAAGAAGAATTTAAGCACTTACCTTCTGTATCCCTCAAACCTTAATAGGTTATATTTTTGTTGTCATTTATTTCAAAATGCATATTAATTTCTCTTGTGAATTTTTGACCCATGAGTTATTTGGAGTATGTTCGAAAACTTCCAAATACTTCATACTTTTCTAGATACCTTGTATTTTGGTTTTAATTTAGCTCCATTGTGGTTACATATTCTATAGGTGTTTATCCTTTTGCAATGTATTAAATTTTATTTTTTGATTCAACATCTGATTTGTCTTGGTCAATATTCCAAGTGTACCTTTAAACATTTATATTCTGCTATTGAGTCATAATGTTCTATACATGAAAATTAAATTGATGAATAGTGTTATTCAGATCTTCTGTAGCCTACTAAATTTTTGTCTTCTTGTTTCTATCAGTTGATAACAATCTCTAAATATAATGGTGCGTTTCTCTATCTTTTCCTTTCTCTTATGAGTTTTCTATGTGTATTTTGTAACTGTTTTAGATAATGCATATTACTTGAGAATGTTATATGTGTCTAATGATTTGCCCCCTTTAATCATGATGATATATTTTAATGATGAAATATTTCTCTTATATTTGGTTCTACTCTTTTACCTAACGTCTGCTTTATTTGAGATCCTACAAGCACTGTAGCCTTCCATGTGTACTGTTTGCTTGGCTTGCCTCCTTCCATCCTCTGTGTCACCCTGTTTACCCTTAGACATTTAAAGTATGACTCTTGTAAACAATATGTGGCTTGGGCTTTGCATTTTTCTGTAGCCTAACAATCTTCCTTCTATTTGATGTGAATGTTTAATTCACTTTAATTATTGATACTATTGGATTTCCTTCCTGCTAATCATATCTATTCTCTGTTCCTCTGTTTTTTCTTTTCTACTTTTTTGGGGAGGGAAAAGGGAGAATAGTAATCTTTTTCCATTTTTAAACAATTTCTCTATTATTTCATTAGCTATAGCTCTTTGATTTCCTTTAGTGACTTCTACAGGGATTAAAGCTCAACATTCAGAAAACAAAGATCATGGCATCTGGTCCCATCACTTCATGGGAAATAGATGGGGAAACAGTGAAAACAGTGTCTGACTTTATTTTTCTGGGCTCCAAAATCACTACAGGTGGTGACTGCAGCCGTGAAATTAAAAGACGCTTACTCCTTGGAAGAAAAGTTATGACCAACCTAGATAGCATATTCAAAAGCAGAGATATCACTTTGCCAACAAAGGTTCGTCTAGTCAAGGCTATGGTTTTTCCTGTGGTCATGTATGGATGTGAGAGTTGGACTGTGAAGAAGGCTGAGCACCGAAGAATTGATGCTTTTGAACTGTGGTGTTGGAGAAGACTCTTGAGAGTCCCTTGGACTGCAAGAAGATCCAACCAGTCCATTCTGAAGGAGATCAGCCCTGGGATTTCTTTGGAAGGAATGATGCTAAAGCTGAAACTCCAGTACTTTGGCCACCTCATGCGAAGAGTTGACTCATTGGAAAAGACTCTGATGCTGGGAGGGATTGGGGGCAAGAGGAGAAGGGGACGACAGAGGATGAGATGGCTGGATGGCATCACTGACTCGATGGACGTGAGTCTGAGTGAACTCCGGGAGTTCGTGATGGACAGGGAGGCCTGGCGTGCTGCGATTCATGGGGTCGCAAAGACTCAGACACGACTGAGCGACTGATCTGATCTGATAGGGATTATAATATGCTTTCCTAATTTATTATAGTCTATATAATACTAACATTGTATCATTTTATGTAGACTAAAGAACTTTTATATATTTACCTCTCCATTCTTTGTGATATTATTGTCATATATATTACAGCTCAGTGTATTATAAATTCTCTTCTTTAAACGTGCATTTACGTTTTAATGGGGCTTCCTAGGTGGCGCTAGTGATAAAGAACCCACTTGCCAATGCATGAGACACAAGAGATGTGGATTTGATCCCTGGGTGGGGAAGGTCCCCTGGAGAAGGAAATGGCAACCCACTCCAGTATTCTTGCCTGGAGAATCCCATGGATAGAGTAGCTTTGCAGGCTACAGTCCATGGGGTCACAGAGAGTTGGACACAACTGAAATTAGTTAGCATCCACACAAATATCTTTTAATGACATTAAGGGAAGAATGAGAAAATACAGAGTTTTATATTTATTCACATATGTCCTATCTCTGATGCTCTTCATTTCGTAGATCCAGGTTTCTAACTGATTCTTTCAACCTGAAAAACATATTGCTTCTTGTTGTGTAGGTCTGCTAACAGCACATTTTCCCTGTTTTTGTTTATCTGAAAAATGTTATTTCTCCTTCCTTTTTTTGAAGAATATTTTCATGAGATACAGAATTCTAAGATGAAATTTTGGGTTTTCTTATTTCTTGGTTTTTAGCATTGTGAAGATATTGTCTACTATCTTCTGGCTTTCATTGTTCTTATGAGAAGTTAGCTGTCAAAATCATTGTTTTGTATGTAATTGGAATTTTATCTGGTCATTTGCAATTGTCTTTGTCTTTGGTTTTCAACAGTTTGGCTGTGATCTGTGGGTCAGCGTTTTTCATCATATTTGGGAAATAGTCTGCCATTATTTGTTTAACATACTATTTTAAATATTTTTTCTACTTCATTTTCTCTCTCTTCTCCTTCTGCAACTTCACTAATATTGTTAGGCAGCTTAATATTGCTTCTAAGATCTCTGTTGTTGTTGTTCAGTCGCTAAGTTGTGTCTAACTCTGCAGCCCCACGGACTATAGCATGCCAGGCTTTCCTGTCCTTCACTATCTCCCTGAGTTTGCTCAAACTCATGTCCATTGAGTTGGTGATGCCATCCAACCATCTCAATCTCTATTGCCCCCTTCTTCTCCTGCTCTCAATCTTTCCCAGCATCAGGGTCCTTTCCAATGAGTCAGCTCTTTCACATCAGGTGGCCAAAGTATTGGAGCTTCAGCTTCAGCATCAGTCCTTCCAATGAGTATTCAGGGTTAATTTCCTTTAGGATTGACTGGTTTGGTCTCCTTGGAGTCCAAGAGACTCTCAAGAGTCTCCTACAACACCACAATCCGAAAGCATGAATTCTTCACTGCTCAACCTTCTTTATGGTCCAACTCTCACATCCGTACATGACTACTCAAAAAACCATAGCCTTGATTGTATGGACCTTTGTAGGCAAAGTGATGTCTCTGCTTTTTAATGTGCTGTCTAGGTTTGCCATAGCTTTTCTTCCAAGGAAGAAGACTTTCTCACTGCAGAGGTAGCCCAGTGAGAACTTAGTATAGAGAGTGCCTGTACAGAGATGTGTTAGTGGAAATACCCAGAACAGTGTTGTGGTGATTGGCAGGGGAGGGATGGCTAGGGATTATGGCAGTGGTGATGGAATATTTTCATACAAGAGGACTAATTAAGTAAATAATTGTATTAAGGAAATGGTAGCCAAGTTTCTTCTCTGTTACAGAATGGAGTTACATATATGGAAAGGTAAAAGCCTGAAATGAACCCTGTTGATTTGGGGTTTGAATTGGAGATACTAGTGTAAACTCATAATTCTCAATGTTTACCTCGATACATAAATTAATGCATAAGTACATACATACATGCATATAGTCTCTTACTCTTTGAAAACT
Source organism: Bos taurus (assembly GCF_002263795.3). NCBI lineage: Eukaryota > Metazoa > Chordata > Mammalia > Artiodactyla > Bovidae > Bos > Bos taurus. The sequence continues at coordinate 19,941,526 of NC_037351.1, read as the reverse complement.
GAGGAGCAGTAATAATCCAATCCTATCAGCTTTAAAAAAAAAAAACTAAAAGGTATTAATATCAGATCTCCTTGAAGAAATGGCTGATTCCATAACTGAGCCAGAAATTGGACAATATAGCAATTATTTAGACATGGAAGGACTGGTACCTAAACTGGCCACTGGAGAAAGGAAGAAAAGATTTCATACGTGTCTGTTTCCCTATTCTATCTTCTAAATCAAGGACTTGTCCTTCAAGTTTTGTTAAATGACTCATGCCAAAATTTGAGTAATTTGTATTGATTTTCTCTCTTGTGCTTTCATTCTCTTAAAAATCTATCTTCCCTTCCCTAATTTTCCTCACACCATAACACCCCTTTCCTTCCTCTGCCCACCAGCATTTCGTAAAGGTGCCTTACAGAACGCCTGTCTCACAGACATTAAACTCTTCTCATCCTCAGCCTTTTCACATGCAAGAAATCGTTTCTCCCATTCTTGGCCATAGTTTAGTGATTTTCAGTACTTGCTGGACAGTGGAATTACCTGTGACGCTTTAAAGGAGGAGAGAGGGAGGCATGCCATGTGACTCACTCCAGACAGATTCATTCCATTTCTAAGAGTGGGAAGGATAGCCCATCACTCTTCTAAAATGTTTCCCAGATAATTTGAACTGTGTATCATGCTGTGAATCACTGCCTCAGTTTGGCATCTTTTCTGAGCATGCTGCTTTCCAGGCCATTTTCTCTGTCATCTCTGGCAAACCACACAGACTATAGTACCAGCATTTCCTGTCTTCCTCATTCCAGTACCTCAAACTTTTTTTTTTTTAAGCTCACAGTTTGTTTGTTTTTAATTGAACCAACATCTCAAACTTTTAACTATAATTTTCTCTGCAGCAAGCCTCCTCTATGCGAATCTCAGGGTATCTGGTCTTACAACCCATTCTTCCTTTTCTTTGTTTTCTATCATTGTCTCAGAACTTGACATCCACTCAAAGTCGCCCCCCGCGACATCTCCTAACCCCATTCTGTGTGATTCCAGTATCCGTGTGGTTGATCTCTGTTGCCATAGTTAAGGAGATTTGCCTTCCACACTTCACTCCAGTTTTCTTTAGCCATGCCATCCATGGCCATGTCCAGAACTTGTTCTCCCCTCCTGCGTTTCCATCACAGAAATCTCTGACTGGTACTCCCTTTATACTCCACCTCTTTCCCCTGAGTCTAGTCATGTTTTCGTTTCTCACATAGACTATACCAAAAGTTTTGTTTGCTTTTCTTGTTGTTTTGTTTTGTCTTTGTTTTACCTTACAGAGACATCTAAATCCTTCACTTCTCCCCTTTTTGCCAGTTTTTCAGTCCCCTCTTTGTCTTCCTTTTTTCTCCATGTACACTCTAGACCAAATGGTTGGCCTAAACTCTTCTTTTATCAGTATACAAATTTCCCTTGACCTCTGGTGTGAAGCACCCTCCACGTAGAATCCTAACCCTGGATCAAGCTCTCAGGCTGCTGTCTCTGCTTTTACATCTATGCCCCTGAGCCCCAAAGCAAATCTACAATTTCTAAGCCTGTTAGGCTGTCAACATGGTGGGACAATGTTATTGTTGTTCTTGGTCGTTTTACCTTGAATTCCCTCAATACTGGCTCTAAAACACTATTTTTCTCTTCAGTACCCATTTCTTTCACTCACAGGAATGAATACCTTCCTCCTTCACAGGCAAAATTGAAAGTAAAGCGCGTACTTTCTCAACTCTGTCTCTCTCAACTCCGCCACCCTAAAGTCAGTCAGCCAATAAGCAAAAAGCTGCAGGGTTGTTGATCCATCCGTTCTCTTGAACGACCTTTCCAGATGTTTTGTAGACACCTCAAGCTACATGTAATCCCCGCCCCCCACCACCACCTTCTCTCTACTGCTTATCCACCCAAATTCTGCCATTCATTCTCAAGTCACTCCTCTGTCTCGCTCTTCACATTCAGACACTTATCAAATTCTACCAATTTTAAATCCTAAATATATTTTAAAAGTTGCCTCCTTCCCATTTCTACCACTTCTCTATTACAGACTCGCACCATCTCTCATCAGAGCTGTTTCAGCCACCTTTGCACTCATCCAATCCATTCTCTAACCTGTGCCAGGGTAATTTTTCATAAATTCAAGTTGGAGCATGTCATTTTTCTCTCCTTAGAGCCCTTTAATGACTCCGTCTTGCTGACAAGATAAAGTTCAAGCCCCATGACATGAAAAACCAAACCTTTCATGACCTTACCCTTCCCGTCTGTCTTGCTTCACCCTCCACTTGTGCATACCCAATACCCACACTTGATGCTATAACAGTACCAAACTTTTTAAGTTGCCCAAAAAATATTATGAAGTTTTGATACTTAGTATATTCGTTAATACCATTTCCTTCTAATGCTATATCTTTTCCATCCTACTGTCCTTCCTTGTGTGTGTGTGTTAGTCACTCAGTCATGTCCAACTCTTTGTGACCCCCTGGACTATAGCCTGCCAGGCTCCTCTGCTCATGGAATTTTCCAGGCAAGAATACTGGAGTAGGTTGCTATTCCCTTTTCCAGGGGATCTTCCCGACCCAGGTATTGAACCCAGGTCTCCTGCATTGCAGGTAGATTCTTTACTATCTGAGTACCAGGGAAGTCCTTCCTTATCCCCTGCTTATCCACCAAGATTTAGTTTGAATGCTTCAGGAATTTCTTTTCAGTCATGCAATTAGAGTTAAATGCCCTGCCTTTGTGCCCCCATAAACACCATTCTGTGAAAAGCTCCTGGAGAGATAGGAGTACCAGACCATCTCATCTGTCTCCTGAGAAACCATCTTACCTGTCTCCAGGTTTCTTTTCAAGAAGCAACAGTTAGAATCTTGTATGGAGCAACTGATTTGTTCAAGATCAAGAAAGGAGAACCACAGGACTGTCTGCTGTCACCCCGTTTGTTTAATCTATACACTGAGCACATCATGAGAAATGCCAGGCTGGATGAGTTACAAGCTGGAACCAAGATAGGTGGATAGAAACATCACCAACTTTAAATATGCAGATGATATCACTCCAATGGCAGAAAGTGAAGAGGAACTAAAGAACCTCTTGAGCGTGAAGGAGGAGAGTGAAAGAACCAGCTTGAGACTAAATATTAAAAAAATTAAGATCATGGCATCCAGCCCCATTACTGCATGGCAAATAGGAGAAAAGGTGAAAGTAGTGACAGATTTCCTCTTCATGGGATCCACAATCACTGCAGATGGTGATGCAGCCATGAAATCGGAAGACTGTTGCTTCTTGGCAGCAAAGTGATGACAAACCTAGACAGTGTGTTGAAAAGCAGAGACATGACTCTGTCAACAAAGGTCCATATAGTCAAGGCTGCGGTCTTCCCAGTGGTCACATACAGCTGTAAAAGCTGGACCATAAAGAAGGCAGAATGCCAAAGAATTGATACCTTCGAACTATGGTGCTGGAGAAGACTCCTGAAAGTCTCTTGGACAGCAAGGAGATCAAAGCAGTCAATCTTCAGGGAGCTCAACTGTGAATATTCACTGGAAGGACTGATGCTGAAGCTGACGCTCCAGTATTTTGGTCATCTGATGCAAACAGATGACTCATTGGAAAAGTCCTTGATGATGGGAAAGATTGAGGGCAGAAGGAGAAGAGGGCATCAGAGAATGAGATGCCGAGATGACATCACTAATGAACATGAACTTGGGCAAACTCCGGAAGATGGTGAGGGACAGGGAGGCCTAGCATGCTGCAGTCCGTGGGGTCACATGGGGTCACGTGACTGGGTGACTGAGCAACAACAACAACAAACAGCATGCATATTCCTGAATCATAGCATGTATCATATCATATCAAAAATTATCTGTTTTGTGTTTCCCCATCAGTCCAGTAGTTAAGACTCCATACTTGGAATGCAGGGGGCATGAGTTTGATCTCTGGATGGGAAAGTTGTGTGTGCTGCACAGCATGACCTCCCCCAAAAAAAGCATATGTCTTCATGTCTGTCTCCACCAATAAAATCACGTTGAGAACAGGATCCCGGTCTTGCTTGTGTTTGTACCCCCAGCACCTAGCACAGAACAAGGCCCCAGTAAATGTTTGTTTTCCATAAATGCCAGCCCTAGCCCCATTGCATATATACGTATGTCCTCAATAAATATCTGATGAATATATAAATGAATGACTTGGCAATTTATTGAAGAGGAATAAGGAAAGCAGATTTTGAAACAGCTGAGGTTTTTCATCTTAGTAACAAGGAGGATGGTGATACATTAAATGAGAATGGAAACAGAGAGGAACTAGTTTCAAGATAAAGATTATTTATTGCTTTAACATGAGTTGGTTTTTGGAGTGGTTGGAAAAGACATCCCTTCACAGTTTTTTGACAGCTTCTGGAACAGGTCAACAGTTTTGGAGATCATTGTGGGCGAGATGAATCTATCTATAAGTCATAATTGAAGGAAGATACGATGATGTGGCCAGGATCGCTCAGAGAAAGAGAAAAAAGACGAGGACAGGATCATCAGGAATGTCTGCATTTCAGAGAGGGAAGTAGAAGTGTCCCAGTAAAAGAACTGAGCAACAGCCTCCTAGAACTAGAAAACCGAACAAGATGTCTGTCCTGAACTCCGAGGGAATAAGTTTTAAGAAAGGAGTCAGTTGTCAGGAGTCACATGGCAATATGGTCTTGTAACAAAGAGAAAATGCCACTAGACTTGTTCTCTAAAATATAGCTTTAGTAGGCATGTCTATTAAAATTATTTTCTAGAAGCTTGACAAAGAAGGAGAGAGATTATAGTAATACAAAGAAGATTGTGAAAGTTTTTGTTTTATAATTACAAATATACATGCATTTTGTAAGAAATTTAAGTATTCAGAAAAATATAAATTATAGAAATCTTTCCCTTGGTAACTCTGTTTCTACTTCTCTGGTTTGTTATTTATCCATCCAGAACTTAAAAAATATTTTTGTATATTTTTTTACAAAAATGAGATCACAGTATACCTTCTTTTATTGCAAATTGCTTTTTTCTAACTGTATACTATGTCATGAAGTTTATTCACAGTGGTGTAGAGAACTACCTCATTCTTTTTTTCTCTTTTTTCATTTATTTTTTTTAATTGAGGTATAGTTGATTTACAATATTGTATTACTTCAGCTGTGTGACATAGTGATTCAAAATTTTTATAGATTATGTTTCATCTAAAAGTGAACTGAAATGAAAGTCACTCAGTCGTGTCCAAGTCTTTGCAACCCCATGGACTATACAGTCCATGGAATTCTCTAGGCTAGAATACTGGAATGGGTAGCCTTTCCCTTCTCCAGGGGATCTTCCCAACCCAGGGATCAAACCCAGGTCTCCTGCATTGCAGATGGATTCTGAGCCACAAGGGAAGCCCAAGTTATTTGTAAAATAGTGATTATATTTCCACCAACTATCTCTCATTTGGTGGGTTGTCTTTTGTTTCTTCAGTAGTTTATTTTGCTGTACAAAAGCTTTTAAGTTTAATTGCTGTTGTTGTTTAGTCACCAAGTCATGTCTGACTCTTTTGCAACCCCGTTGACTGTAGCCCATCAGGCTCCTCTGTCCGTGAGCAAGCAAGAATACTGGAGTGGGTTGCCATTTCCTCCTCCAGGGATAAGTTTAATTAGGTCCCACTTTCTTATTTTTGTTTTTATTTTCTTTGCTTAAGAGACAGATCCAAAAAAAAAAAAATATATTGCTACAGTTTATGTCAAAGATCATTCTGCCTGTTTTCTTCTAGGAGTTTTTGTATATAGAGTAAGAGACTTTCCTAATTCCGCTGTCGTTTATGTAATCTGTGGGGTAACTTCTTAAAACTACAGTTGTAAGAGGGTAGGTGCACTTTTATCTTGTAGTGACACATCACTCACCAAAGGGTTATCCCAATTTGCAGTTTCCCCAGGACTATAATAAAATCCTCGTGCCCACACTTTCTCTGACACTGTGTATTACTGTAACTTTCCCACTTAAGGGAGCAGTTTTTGGATTTAGGTTTAGGTTTTGATTTTTAATGAAACATCCAGTCTTATTTGTAATCCTGGGAAAGCACAGAGAAGTTTGTAAGCGATAAGAAAAGGAGATGACTGGCAGGCTGTAGTCACAGAGGGCATGGGTCAAATGGTAGCAAGAGCATGAGTGAAAGGCATGATTTTCTTTTGAGGTTTTTTATAACTGTATTTTTGCTTTTGGCTGTGCTGGGTCTTTGTTGCTGCACAGGCTTTTCTCGAGTTGTGACAAGCAGGCACTGGTCTCTAGTTGTGACGTGCAGGTTTCTCACTGCAGTGGCTTCTCGACGCAGAGCATAGGCTCAGGAGTTGTGGTGCTCGGGCTTAGTTGCTGCACGGCATGTGGAATCTTCCTGGATCAGGGATCAAACCAGTGTCTCCTTCATTGACAGGCAAATTCTTTACCACTGAACCACCAGGGAAGCCCCCTCTTCAGACATGTTAAAAGAAGAATAGTAGATGGGTAAATTTGGAAGTAAATGAAAAAAGAAAATTCTTGTTTAATCATCTTTATTTCAGAGAAATTAGAATCCAGGTTCCTGGGATGGGATTTGGAATAAAGGTACAGACAAACCTCTGTGTAAAATGGAAGGAGGATTCAGTATTGGGAATGATCAACACTGGGTAGTATTGGGAGCGTGAGTGACCCGAGAATGTATGACTTAGGGAAATCCAGTAGTCTTGGTGATGTTAACTTTACTGTAAGAACAAGTAGAGATGTAGTTGTTGAATTTGCCAGGATTTGGGACTTCTGGGTTGAGGTAAATTTATCTTACATTCACAATGATGTAGTTTTATTCTGCCTATCTTCCTGCCGCATGAAAAGAAGTTTTATGAGCTAAGATACACGTCCATTGGCAGGTCAATAAGGAAAAGTGACCCTTGGGTTCTGGTAAAAAAAAATTTAAGCTCCTAAATTTAATACACTGCTTTATGCCCATATAAAACCATACTGCTAACAGTTTTAGTTTCTTTATACTACTCTGAACATAAAGCTATGTAATATATGGACTTTTATTAATAAATTATGGTGTGAGCAAACATTATGAAAATTTCTGATCCACACAAAACAAGCCCAGTGACTCTGATGGGTTTATGTCATTTGAATCCTGGTCAAGGGCCTCGTGGAATTCATAATGGATCCAGTAATACTCCATCAACTTGTTCTAGTCTAGGGATTGCCTCTCCTTCTGGGAAGTTTAAACATTCTAGTTTTTAGAATATTACTCTTTGAATAAATTCTTTTTCTTCATTTTAATTTCCACATTGTTTATGGTCATAGGCAAGACAAAACGAAAGTATCACGAGATTGCGGTGAGCTTCGTGATAGTCAGAAGGAAGGGACTGGTAGAGTAGTAAGAGATGCACATCATGATAACATTTCTCTCTGAAAAATAAAATGTTCCAAGAGGAATTGTGCTAATGGTGGGAGCATATTTTACTAGAGAGAAAAACACATGCATGTGTGTTTATTTTCATTAAAATTTCTTTTACTCCGTACTTGCCTTGTTGACTTTATAATGAAATTATATGAGGACAGAGACCAATTCTCCCACATGCATTATAGTACTATTCCTCATATACTCTGAGTACATAATAAATACCATAACAGTCGAAAACGAGAAACACAAATGCATTTTGAAGCAAACTGGTGATATTTTAATCCCTTATGTTCATTTTTAGTACTCAGAAACATTTTAGTTATGCAAGTCTTGTTTTAGCACACTTTTTATTTCTACAGATACTCTGGTTCTTAGTCATAGTCTGTGGCTTTATTAGCAGTTTCATGAGTCTGACTCTTATTTCCCCAACTCCAGATATAAACTTTTGAGGATAAGAACCACAACTCCAGAGTTGTTTTGGCAGGACACAGAACAGGTCTTCAGTAAAATTTTTAAATTATATATCAATAAAAAAATAAGAAAAAGTTTCTACTGCCATGAATTGTATTTCAACTCATGCTAAATTTATATGCTTTTTGTGTGTGATCCATTCCCCCTTCTGTGCTCTCTATAGCTCATTCATGTTTATTCTTTTCAGTTTATTGAAGTCAGAGTGTGATGACTGGACACTTGGAACATCACCGTCCAGCAAAAAGTGCCAAGACTCCACTAACAGTGGAGCAAGTAGAAGGGATAAGAAGACAGTTGGGTTTCAGTCACAGATGGAAGATGATGCCCTGTGGACAAGTCAGAAGAAAGATGCATGTCGATCCCAAAGAGGTGAGCTCAGCATCTGCAGTAGCAAAATGGGAAGCTTTGGGGGCCAGGTTGCTAGTGGTTGCTAGCCATCAACTCCAGATGGTTTCCTGTAACCCTGGAGCAAGAGTTAAACGTGTTACAAACCAGCATGCACCTGCAAGGCCACAGGTGGCACGTCTCCTGGATCAGTGAATTGCATCAACAGTTCTCAGAGGACTCACGAGAAACTGTCTAATGTGTCCCTCTTTTTGCAAGCAGCCAACTGTAAGAATTATTCAGCAGTAAATATGGTCATCAATTCAGTTCAGTTCAGTTCAGTCGCTCAGTCGTGTCCGACTCTTTGCGACCCCATGAATCTCAGCACACCAGGCCTCCCTGTCCATCACCAACTCCCGGAGCTTACTCAAACTCAAGTCTATCGAGTCGGTGATGCCATCGAGCCATCTCATCCTCTGTCGTCCCCTTCTCCTCCTGCCCCCAATCCCTCCCAGCATCAGGGTCTTTTCCAGTGAGTCAACTCTTTGCATGAGGTGGCCAAAGTACTGGAGTTTCAGCTTTAGCATGGTCATAGACACAAAATAATACTTAAAATGAATAAAGAGGACCAGAAATTTAACATAAATCTTTGCTGGGAAAGTAAACTCTAACAACTGCAATTAATCCTCAATTAACTGGAAATATGAGGAGGGTGGAAGAGAGGTCATTGTGGCTAAAACAGAACCTCATAAGTCTTAAGCCTGTATTGCCTAGCAGTCTTTGAAGTACCAGTAATTCTTTCTATTTTATATGTGGTAGATATTTTAAAAGAAATCAGTTATAAATAACTATATGGAATATTAAGTGAAGCAGTTAAATTTAATTTCATATCCCAGTTGTTTCTGAAGTGGCTTTTGGTTTAATCTCTCCTGGAATCATTAAAGGAAGGACTCTGGGACAGAATGGAACAAGTCTGAGCTTCATTGGTCAGAAGATGTGCAGAAAGCAAAGGGCCCCAAAAGGTCTCAGAGCCCACTTCTGTTCTCTCCTCTTTCCCAGACATCTTTCTTGCCTGTTCACAACCATTAACCTCAATTTCCTCCTTGTTTACCTCTTTTTACTGGGCTAGCTAGCACTGTCCACTGCTAGTGTTAACCAACCAATTTCTCACAATCTCTCTAGTCACTCTCACATCTATTTATTTAAGAACTGTACAGTGCTTTATGAGGTCTTCCTGGGGCTTCCCTGGTGACTTAGATGGTAAAGAATCTACTTGCAATTCAGAAGACCTGGGTTCAATCTCTAGGTTGGGAAGATCCCCTGGAAAAGGAAATGGCAACCCACTGTAATATTCTAGTCTGGAGAATTCCATGGACAGAAGAACTGCAGTCCATGGGGTTGCAAAGAGTCAGGCACCACTGAGCAACTAATACTTTACTTTTATGAGATCTTATAGGTATACTACTCCCTGCCTTTCCTCATCAACTGCCAGCTTTGTCACGTTTTTGGTTTTAATTATGATTAATCTAGAAACCATTTAGTCCTCTCCCAGATAATTAAAAGAAGGTAATTAGTCCAAGTTTCAAAAGGGAGACTATCCACAGTTTGAAAAAAGAGCAAAGGTACATTTCATTTGATATAGGACAAAAGTTCTGCATACCTCTACTGTTTTAGGACAACTTAGAACAACTCTTGTCTTTTTAGACTTTGCTACCAGAAACAGAAATGAAACTGAGGAGACTTTGTATCTGAGATGGAATCTTATCTACTTTGTCTATTAGTCATCCTTCAGAGATGGGACATTCTTACTTTTGGCTTCTTCTGTTCTGAGTCACTGCACTTCGGAGAGTGGAGAACCAATCGAAATCGCTGTGGTGGTTACACTGCAAGGCTCAACATAGTCTTCTGTTAAACTGACAACAAACTTGTGTTGTGTGTCGGCACTAAAATAAAATAGCAATATGAGAAAAATTTAGTGTAATAGCAAAGGGACAAATAACTTGTGTTATTGGCTGAGACCACAGCAACATTAGAAAGCTGCAATTGAAAAGGCACTTTGAGAAAAGGTGTCATCAGGCCAGCCCCGCTGTGGAGGTTAATCTCTCCCAGGCCCAGCTACAGAAGCCGGAAGTCTACAAAGGGCTTGTGCCCACCCCCCAAAAAAATCAATTTCTAATTTGAAACAAAATCATTTTTGACTAACAGGGATTCAGAACCCATTACTTTTTGCTGTGTAGTCTGCTGACATTTCAGCACTTTCTGTTGTGCACAATGAATCCTAATAGTCATTTTATAATGTTACTAGACCAATCAATTTAACCAAGAGAAAGCTGTTACAATTCTGCAGTTTCCAGGCACAGTTCACTCATGGTTTTATTTTTTTCATTACTCTTTTTTTTCCTTCCCCCTTTTTTGAGGGGTTGTGGGGGAGGATTATTGCATTATAGTGAGAAAAATAGAAAATTTTTCATCTTTTTAAAAGAGTTCTGCTTCAAGGTATTCACAGCAATTATTAACTTTTTCTTCTACTCGCAAGAAATGCTGTCTTGTATTTTTCCCTTCTTTTATTCTAATATGGAGAGAAAAGCACAATGATGGTATAGCTGACCACTGAGGAGCTGAAGTTGCCCCTTGGAGCTGCTCTGCCCGTTGCAGGGCTGGTGGTACACACAGATCACAGTACAGGGCAAGGTTGTTGCACTGGCATTTGCAGTGAGAGACGGACTTTCCCCAGGTGTGCTGTGGCAGGATCAGACACCCTGTTTAGCATAAGGCCAACGACCTAACACTAATTGCCTAAGTTACACTGCTGGGTTTAGCATCTCCTTAATTGCTTTCCCCCTTTAGCGTGTCTGAATTTTTAAACATATTATTCTTCTGTTTCATATCCTTTGTTACTTTTGTTGTCCTTTAATCATTAAGTACTACATAGGACATTTACTGCAGGACCATTAATCTTTATTATCAGTCTCTTACTCCCTTACCTCTTCTATCCGCCTCACCATTCTGTCAACTTTATTAATACCAAACACGTTCAAAAAAAAAAAAAAAGGCCTGATTCTTATCTCAAGAAATAACCTTGTGATTGTGAAAATATCAGTACAGTACAGTATTGTCAGAATTATGCTTGAGATGTAAATTGTTTTTCAATCATCAATGCTTGGAATGTTCTTAGTTGCCTTTATTGAGCTCTGTGGAACAAGGAGACTTACTATGGAAAATCCAGACTTGAACCAAGAACTTTTAAGCTGGCAGAGGCCAACACAATATTGTAAAGCAATTATCTTCCAATTAAAAAAAATCATAATTTAAGAAAAAGAACTTTTAAGCCAAAAGCATAAATTTAAAAATACCCACTCTTCATTCTTCTTTTTTCCTCCCTACTCAGCAGTGTTTTTATTCTTTCCTAGCTTGCCTAGACCCTCTCCTTCCTGAGCAATCACTGATTCTCATTCCTGAATCAGGCTGGAAAGCCATTCCAAAGCCCAGTACTACATTTAGAGTTAGCTCCTGTTTGTTTCTCTGTCATCAATTTCTCACTCCCCTTAACACTTTGAGAGAGTTTGAGAAAAGCTGAACCTAGACTGACTGTGATTTTCATTCTGTATGTCCTCTAACTGATATGGATAAGAGGCTTATGGAAGCTTCCTGTTGGGAAAGACTGACTGGAGGAAACTGGGTCTTGTTCTAATGGATCTTGTTCTAAATGTTTAATCCAATTTTCTGCTGATGGGCAAGGCTGTGTTCCCTCCCTGTTTGACCTGAGACCAAACTATGGTGGAGGTAATTAAGATAATGGCGCCCTCCTTCAAAAGGTCCGGTGCACCCACTGTCTCACTCAGTGCCCCTGACCCTGCCAGCAGGCCACCACCAACCCACGCCTCCCAAGAGACTCCTGGACACTCACAGGCAAGTCTGGGTCAGTATCTTGTGGGGACACTGCTCCTTTCTCCTGGGTCCTGGTGTGCACAAGGTTTTGTTTGTGCCCTCCAAGAGTCTGTTTCCCCAGTCCTGTTTAAGTTCTGTAATCAAATCCTGGTGGCCTCCAAAGTCAAATTCCCTGGAGGTTCTCAGTCCCTTTGCCAGATCCCCAGGTTGGGAAATCTGTTGTGGGTCCTAGAACTTCCTTAACAGTGCAAGAATTTCTTTGGTATAATTGTTCTGCAGTTTGTGGGTTGTCTGCTCGGCGGCTCTATGGTGGGGTTAATGGTGACCTCCTCCAAGAGGGTTTATGCCACAGGCTGTGTGACCCAGGTAGCTGCACCCAGAGCCCCTGCCCCTGCGGCAGGCCAATACTGACCCATACCTCCACAGGAGACACTCAAACTCAGTTCTGGCAGTTTGAAAAATCAGGAGAATACCAGAAAAACATCTACTTCTGCTTTATTGATTACACCAAAGCCTTTAACTGTGTAGATCACAAGCACCTGTGGAAAATTCTTCAAGAGATGGGAATACCAGAACACCTTACCTGGTTCCTGAGAAGTCAGTATACAGGTCAAGAAGCAACAGTTAGAACCAGACATGAAACAATGGACTGGTTCAGAATTGGGAAAGGAGTACATCAAGGCTATATTTTGTCACCCTGCTTATTTAATGTATATGCAGAGTACATCATGCAAAATGCCAGGCTGGATGAAGCTCAAGCTGGAATCAAGATTGCCAGGAGGAGTATCAATATCCTTAGATATGCAGATTACACCACCCTTATGGCAGAAAGTAAAGAGAAACTAAAGAGCCTCTTGATGAAGGTGAAAGAGGAGAGTGAAGAAGCTGGCTTAAAACTCAACATTCAAAAACCTAAGATCGTGCTGTCCAGTCCCCTCACTTACTTCATGGCAAATAGATGGGAAACAATGGAAACAGTGACAGACTTTATTTTTGGTGGGCTCCAAAATCACTGCAGATGGTGACTGCAGCCATGAAATTAAAAGACGCTTGCTCCTTGGAAGAAAAGATGTGACAAACCTGGACAACATATTTAAAAGCAAAAACATTATTTTGCCAACAAAGGTCCATCTAGTCAAAGCTATGGTTTTTCCAGTGATCATGTATAGATGTGAGACTTGGACTATAAAGAAAGCTGAGCGCCAAAGAATTGATGCTTTTGAACTGTGGTGTTGGAAAAGACTCTTGAGAGTCCCTTGGACTGCAAGGAGACCCAACTAGTCCATCCTAAAGGAAATCAGTCTTGAATGTTCATTGGAAGGACTGATGCTGAGGCTGAAACTCCAATACTTTGGCCACCTGATGCAAAGAACTGACTCCTTGGAAAAGACCCTGATGCTGGGAAAGATTGAAGGCAGGAAGAGAAGGGGACGACAGAGGATGAGATGGTTGGATGGCATCACTGACTCAATGGTCATGAGTTTGAGCAAGTTCTGACAGTTAATGATGGACAGGGAAGCCTGGTGTGCTATAGTCCATGGGGTCACAAAGAGTCAGACAGGACTGAGCAACTGAACTGAACTGAACCTAGAGTAAATTGGATTTACCTGATGATATTGACTGTGACCTGCGTTTTGTCTCTCAAGTTTTTTAGTTTATATAATATACAGCAGCTGTCACTGGTTGAGACTCTCTGAGAGACTCCCAAACACAGTTTTCTTTTACTGGAAGTGAAGGAGTAATCCCAAGTGAGGAATAATCCCTGAAGTTCCTAGTTCTCCCTCTAAGTAAGCCCATGCTTGCAATGATCTAAGTGTTCTTTGCAATCTATGTTGGATTAATATAGAGGTCCTGATTTTAAAAAATAAGCAAGTGGGATTATCTAAAGTACAGAAACAATTTCCATCTTGCCCCTAAAGAGCATTTATTTATGTTTCTTTTATTATTAGCATTATTATTATATGTCTAATCATTAGAAGGAATGCCACAATATCTTACTCCTGGTTCCCAGTAGTCTGAGATAACAAATTTGTTAAAACTTGATACTTTGATCATCAGAACACAGAAGACAAGCATACTGCAGAGCTATGAATAAATGTAACCACGTATATTAAATCATCCTGCCTAGCCCACTCAGAAAAGAAATTCAATCACAAGAGACCAACATTCAGAGCCGAAGTAGCTATGTATTGAATAGTCTCTTAAGCCAGAGGCTCTACATTGCCTATCCTCTGCGATAGAAGTATCTCAAAATACTACATAATTTACTTACTTATCATGTATGTTTTGTGTCTTCTCCCAAGAGCATATAAGCACTCCTTATGTTCACCATTGTTTCCATGTCTCCTTGAATGTTGCTTAACACATGGTAGACGCTCATAATGTATTTGTTTAATGAATTAATATATTACAGTTGACCCTTAAACTACTCAGGGTTGAGCTGCCAGAATCCCCTTACATGTCGAATCCTTTCAGGAGTAAATACTGCAATTCTACACAGTCTTTGGTTGGTTGAATCTATAAATGTGGAAGAACTGCCTGTACCGAGGGCCACCTCTAAGTTATACTTGGATTAACCCCCACGTTCTTCAAAGGTCAACTGTATATATATTAGTTTTCTTTTCTGTGTCCTTGCCTTATTTTTCCACAACAAGGATCTAATCAATGAGATCTTTGACCTCAGTGCCTACAATGATTTAGTGGTTTAAGAAGTGTACGTGCTGGTCCCTTTAAAGCCCTTATGTTGATTGATTGGTAATATCAGAGATATCAGTGAAGAAGGGGTCTTAAAAAGCACTGCTTGAAAGCCAAGAATACTATGGGTTTTTCTTCAGTTTCTTTTATTCTAATTGAGATTTAATTTTTGTACAATAAAATTGCATAGGACTGAAGAGTACAGTTTGATAAACCTTGACACTTATATATACCCACATGGTTAAGAAATAGCGCATTTCCATTATTCATGAAAGCTTCCTTGTGTTCCTTTCCAGTCATTCCCCATGAGGCCTCTCTCCTTGGTTTGCAGGTGGCTGCCTTTTCAGTGTGTCCTCACATGCCCTGTTTGCTGTGAATGTGCATCCTTGGTGTGTCTCCCTTTTCTTATAAGGACAGAGTCTTACTGGATTATGGGCCACCCATATGACTTCATTTGACCTTCATTACCTCTTTAAAAGAGCTTCCCTGGCGGCTCAGATGGTAAAGAATCCATCTGCAATGTGGGAGGCCTGAGTTCAATCCCTGGGTTGGGAAGATCCCCTGGAGGAGGGCATGGCAACCCACTCCAGTATTCTTGCCCAGAGAATCCCCATTGACAGAGGAGCCTGGCGGGCTACAGTCCATGGGGATCACAAATAGTCAGACACGTCTGAGAGACTAAGCACACAGCACATACCTCTTTAAAGGCCCTGTCTTCAAATATAGTCACATTCTGAGCTGTACTGGGGGTTAGGACTTCTGCATTTGAATTGCCAAGGACGGTGGGGTGGGGCTGAAAGCACAATTCAGTCCATAACAGTTACTCTCTTCCCAATCTTTTCATGCCTTTTACTTCTTATTTCACTGTCCTTTCTAGGATTCTATTAACAGTGTAGAATAAAATGGTAAAAGTGGACTCATGCCTTGTTCCCAGTGTCACAGGGAAGGCAGACTGTCTTTCGCCATTAAGTACGATTTAAATGTAGGCTTTCCGTAAATGCCCTTTATCAGGTTAAGAAAGTTTCCTCCTCATTTGCTGAGAGCCTTTATGGTAATGAGTGTTGAATTTCATCAAGTCTTTTTTTTCCTGCACCTATTGAGATGATCATGTGTTTTCTTCCTTATTCTGTTAACGTGATGAATTACACTGATTGGGAGATATTGGTGCATAACGTCCTTTTTTTTTTTTTTTTTTTTTTGGTAATGACCTTGTCAGGTTTTGGTATTAGAGTTATGCTAGCATCATGAATGAATCAGGAGCAGGTCAGCAAGATGGCAGCATAGGGACTTCCAGGAGCTTATCCCTCCCCAGAAACACTGAAAAACCTGGCACATACTGTCAGAACCCACATTACCAAAGCTCTGGAAGATGGTGAATGATTTATGGAAACCAAGCAAATGCTTAACTGGGAAAAAGGCCACTGAACCATGGTAGGAGAACTTTACAAAGTTTTAATTTATGTTCACCCTACTCCCTTCTACAGCATAGCAGCAGTCTTACAGATGACAGCCGAGTTCCAGGTGTGAACTGGTCCCAGAGGAAGCAGACCTTATTCTCAAGGAGTTGTGTTTATCTGTTTCATCCTGTCTGTGGATTTCCCAAAGGGCTGATACATGGAGATCTCCTTTGTTTTTCCTACGTGTAAACTTTTTCAAGACAAAGAAGCAGCTGTATGTAGGACATTCCTTGAAAACATTGAAAGCCAAATGAAAATACCACTGCCACCTGGGGTAAAAAATAACAGTTGAGACAAACAATAGACAACTAAAAGCCAACACACCTCGGTGAAATGGATTCACCTAGGAATGGATTCATTCCTAAAAATACACAAAGTACCAAAACTGACCTAAGAAAAGCAAAACATCTGAATAAACCTGTTAGCAAATAGATTAAACCAGTAATCACAAAGGTCGCAACAAAAGCAAGCTCAAAATTGGATGGCTTCACTGCTGAATTGTATCAAATAGTAAAGAAGAATTAAGACAAATCTTTTTCAGACTCTTCCCAAAAATATAGCAGAGGAAGCATTATTCTGCAAGCAAAGTCAAAGACATCACAAGAAAACTATAGACAAAAATCCATTGTGAATATAGATGAAAATATCCTCAACAAAATAATAGCGAACCGAATGCAGCAGCATATTAAAAGAATTATATATCATGATCAAATAGGATTTAGCCCAAGAATTCATCATACAGGTGGTTTATCATATTAAAAGGTATTTCATAATAAAAATACCATAGTAATAAAAATAAAAAATATGATCATGTTAACACAGAAAAATCATTTGACAAAATCTGACACTCCATGATAAAAACAATAATAAAATAGGAGTAGAAGGAAACTTCTTCAACATAATGAGGGACATCTATGAAAAGCCCACAGCTAATGTCATATTCAGTCGTGAAAGACTTCCCTCTAAGATCAAGAACAAGCCAAGTATTCCCACTTTTGCCACTTCTCTTCAACATTTTACTGGAAGTTTTCTATTTTTTAAGAAGACATATAAAAATTAGGCAAGAAAAAGAAAACATACTCAAATTGGAAAGGAAGAATTTAAACTGCATTAGCAGATGACATGATTTTATATAGGGAATATCCTAGAGAATGCAAAAAAGAAAAAACTACTAGAACTAATTGCACCAAAGCTGTTAGAGCTAATAAATGAATTTAACAGAGTTTCAGAATAGAATTTAGCACAAAAATCTATTGTATTTGTATACACTAGTAATGACCTCAGAGAAGGCAATGGCACCCCACTCCAGTACTCTTGCCTGGAAAATCCCTTGGGCAGAGGAGCCTGGTGGGCTGCAGTCCATGGGGTCGCGAAGAGTTGGACACGACTGAGCGATTTCACTTTCACTTTTCACTTTCATGCATTGGACAAGGAAATGGCAACCCACTCCAGTACTCTTGCCTGGAGAATCCCAGGGACGGGGAAGCCTGGTGGGCTGCCGTCTATGGGGTCGCACAGAGTCGGACACGACTGAAGCAACTTAGCAGCAGCAGCAGCAGTAATGAACTACTGAAAAGGAGTAAGAAAACAATTCCATTTATAACAGCATCAAAACAATAAAATACCTAGCAATAAATTTAACCAAGATTGCAAGACTTGTACACTGAACAGTTGCAAGAGATCAAATTGCCAACATCCATTGGATCATAGAAAAAGCAAGGGAATTCCAGAAAAACATCTACTTCTGCTTTTTGACTATGCTAAACCCTTTGACTATGTGGATCAAAAACAAACTGTGAAAAATTCTTGAAGATATGGGAATACCAGACCACTTGAAGTCTCTTGAGAAACCTGTATGCAGGTCAAGAAGCAACAGAATTGGACATGGAACAACGGACTGGTTCAAAATTGGGAAAGGAGTACAACAAGGCTATGTATTGTCACCCTGTTTATACAGCTTATATGCAGAGTACACCGTACAAAATGCCAGACTAGATAAAGCTCAGCTGGAATCAAGATTTCCAGGATAAATATCAGCAACCTCAGATATACAGATAATACCACTCTAAAGGCAGAAAGAGAAGAGGAACTAAAGAGCCTCTTGATGAAGGTGAAAGAGGAGAATGAAAAAGCTGGCTTAAAACTCAACATTTAAAACACTACAATCATGGCATCTGGTCCCATCACTTCATGGCAAATTGGAGGGGAAAAAGTGAAAGCAGTGACAGATTATGTTTTCTTGAGCTCCAAAATCACTGCAGATGGTGACTGCAGCCATGAGGTTAAAAGACACTTGCTCCTTGGGAAAGAAAGCTATGAAAAACCTGGACAGCCTATTAAAAAGCAAAGACATCATTTTTCCAATAAAGGTCCAAATAGTCAAAGCTATGCTTTTTCCAGTAGTCATGTACGGATATGAGAGTTGGACCACAAAGAAGACTGAGTACCAAAGAATTGATGCTTTCGAAGTGTGGTGCTGGAGAAGACTGTTGAGAGTCCCTTGGACTGCAAGGAGATCAAACCACTCAATCCTAAAGGAAATCAACCCTGAGTATTCATTGGAATACTTTGCCCACCTAGTGCAAAGAACCAACTCATTGGAAAAGACCCTGATGCTGGGAAAGATTGAAGGCAAAAGGAGTTATGGGCAACAGAAAATGAGATAGATAAATAGCATCACTGATTCAGTGGACATCATTCTGAGCAAACTCTGGGAGATAATGAAGGACAGGGGACTCTGGCATGCTGCAGTCCATGGGATCACAAAAAGCCAGACACGACTTAGCAACTGAACAACAATAACAGCAAATCAAAGAGTTTAGTAAAGTCTGTATATAAAGTTAATATATAGAAGAAATCCCTTGCATTCCTATATACTAAAAATGAAAAATCAGAGAAAATAAGGAAACAATCGTCTTCACCATTGCAACAAAAAGAATAAAATACCTTGGAATAAAACTACCTAAGGAGACAAAATGTGGTCCACTGGAGAAGGGAATAGCAAACCACTTCAGTATTCTTGCTTTGAGAACCCCATGAACAGTATGAAAAGGCAAAAGATAGGATACTGAAAGAGGAACTCCCCAGGTCAGTAGGTGCCCACTATGCTACTGGAGATCAGTGGAGAAATAACTCCAGAAAGAATGAAGGGATGGAGCCAAAGCAAGAACAATACCCAGTTGTGGATATGACTGGTGATACAAGCCAGGTCCAATGCTGTAAAGAGCAATATTGCATAGGAACCTGGAATGTTAGGTCCATGAAACAAGGCAAATTGGAAGTCGTCAAACAGGAGATGGCAAGAGTGAATGTCGACATTCTAGGAATCAGCGAACTTATTTGGCAAAACTAATACAATATTGTAAAGTTTAAAAATAAAATAAAATTTAAAAAGTAAAATAAAATAAAATGGACTGGAATGGGTGAATTTAATTCAGATGACCATTATATCTACTGCTGTGGGCAGGAATCCCTCAGAAGAAATGGAGTAGCCATCATGGTCAACAAAAGAGTCTGTAATGCAGTACTTGGATACAATCTCAAAAACAACAGAATGATCTCTGTTCATTTCCAAGGCAAACCATTCAATATCACAGTAATCCAAGTCTGTGCCCCAGCCAGTAACACTGAAGAAGCTGTAGTTGAATGATTCTATGAAGACCTACAAAACCTTTTAGAAATAACACCCCAAAAAGATGTCCTTTTCATTATAGAGGACTGGAATGCAAAAGTAGGAAGTCAAGAAACACCTGGACTAACAGGCAAATTTGGCCTTGGAATACATAATGAAGCAGGGCAAAGACTAATAGAGTTTTGCCAAGAGAACGCACTGGTCATAGCAAACACCCTCTTCCAACAACACAAGAGAAGACTCTACACGTGGACATCACCAGATGGTCAACACCAAAATCATATTGATTACATTCTTTGCAGCCAAAGATGGAGAAGCTCTATACAGTCAACAAAAACAAGACCAGGAGCTGACTGTGGCTCAGACCATGAACTCCTTATTGCCAAATTCAGACTTAAATTGAAGAAAGTAGGGAAAACCACTAGACCATTCAGGTATGACCTAAATCAAATCCCTTATGATTATACAGTGGAAGTGAGAAATAGATTTAAGGGACTAGATCTGATAGAGTGCCTGATGAACTATGGACAGAGGTTCGTGACATGGTACAGGAGATAGGGATCAAGACCATCCCCATGGAAAACAAATGCAGAAAAGCAAAATGGCTGTCTGAGGAGGCCTTACAAATAGCTGTGAAAAGAAGAGAAGCGAAAAGCAAAGGAGAAAAGGAAAGATATTCCCATCTGAATGCAGAGTTCCAAAGAATAGCAAGAAGAGATAAGAAAGCCTTCCTCAGTGATCAATGCAAAGAAATAGAGGAAAACAACAGAATGGGAAAGACTAGAGATCTCTTCAAGAAAATTAGAGATACCAAGGAAACATTTCATGCAAAGATGGGCTCGATAAAGGACAGAAATGGTATGGACCTAACAGAAGCAGAAGATATTAAGAAGAGGTGGCAGGAATACACAGAAGAACTGTACAAAAGAGATCTTCATGACCAAGATAATGACAATGGTATGATCACTGACCTAGAGCCAGACATCCTGGAATGTGAACTCAAGTGGGCCTTAGAAAGCATCACTATGAACAAAGCTAGTGGGGGTGATGGAATTCCAGTTGAGCTATTTCAAATCCTGAAAGATGATGCTGTGAAAATGCTGCACTCAATATGCCAGCAAATTTGGAAAACTCAGCAGTGGCCACAGGACTGGAAAAGGTCAGTTTTCATTCCAATCCCAAAGAAAGGCAATGCCAAAGAAAGCTCAAACTACCACACAGTTGCACTCATCTCACACGCTAGTAAAGTAATACTCAAAATTCTCCAAGCCAGGCTTCAGCAATACGTGAATCATGAACTTCCAGATGTTCAAGCTGGTTTTAGAAAAGGCAAAGGAACCAGAGATCAAATTGCCAACATCCACTGGATCATCGAAAAAGCAAGAGAATTCCAGAAAAATATCTGTTTCTGCTTTATTGACTATGCCAAAGCCTTTGACTGTGTGGATCACAATAAACTGTGGAAAATTCTGAAAGAGATGGGAATACCAGACCACCTGACCTGCCTCTTGAGAAATCTGTATGCAGGTCAGGAAGCAACAGTTAGAACTGGACATGGAACAACAGACTGGTTCCAAATAGGAAAAGGAGTACGTCAAGGCTGTATATTGTCACCCTGCTTATTTAACTTCTATGCAGAGTACATCATGAGAAACACAAAAGCTAGAATCAAGACTGCCGGAAGAAATTTCAATAACCTCAGATATACAGATGACACCACCCTTATGGCAGAAAGTGAAGAGGAACTAAAAAGCCTCTTGATGAAAGTGAAAGAGGAGAGTGAAAAAGTTGGCTTAAAGCTCAACATTCAGAAAACGAAGATCATGGCATCTGGTCCCATCACTTCATGGGAAATAGATGGGGAAACAGTGGAAACAGTGGCTGACTTTATTTTTGGGGCTCCAAAATCACTGCAGATGGTGACTGCAGCCATGAAATTAAAAGATGCTTACTCCTTGGAAGAAAAGTTATGACCGACCTAGATAGCATATTCAAAAGCAGAAATATTATTTTGCCAACAAAGGTCTGTCTAGTCAAGGCTATGGTTTTTCCAGTGGTCATATATGGATGTGAGAGTTGACCTGTGAAGAAAGCTGAGCGCTGAAGAATTGATGCTTTTGAACTGTGGTGTTGGAGAAGACTCTTGCGAGTCCCTTGGACTGCAAGGAGATCCAACCAGTCCATTCTGAAAGAGATCAGCCCTGAGATTTCTTTGGAAAGAATGATGCTAAAGCCGAAAGTCCAGTACTTTGGCCGCCTCATGCAAAGAGTTGACTCATTGGAAAAGACTCTGATGCTGGGAGAGATTGGAGGCAGGAGGAGAAAGGGACGACAGAGGATGAGATGGCTGGATGGCATCACTGACTCAATGGATGTGAGTCTGAGTGAACTCTGGGAGTTGGTGATGGACAGGGGGCCTGGCGTGCTGTGATTCATGGGGTCACAAAGGGTTTGACACAACTGAGCAACTGAACTGAACTGAACTGAAGGCGACAAAACACCTGTATGCAGAAAACTATAAGACACTGGTCAATGAAATCAAGAATTACACAAATAGATAGAGAGATATACCATATTATTGGATTGGAAGAATCAATATTATGGAAATAACTGTGCTACCCAAAGCAGTCTACAGATTCAGCACTGCTCCTGCTATGTCGCTTCAGTCGTGTCCGACTCTGTGCGACCCCATAGACGGCAGCCCACGAGGCTCCACCGTCCCTGGGATTCTCCAGGCAAGAACACTGGAGTGAGTTGCCATTTCCTTCTCCAATGCATGAAAGTGAAAAAATAAAGTGAAGTCACTCAGTCATGTCTGACTCCTAGTGACCCCATGGACTGCAGCCCACCAGGCTCCTCTGCCCATGGGATTTTCCAGGCAAGAGTACTGGAGTGGGTTGCCATTGCCATCTCCCAGATTCAGCACAATCCCTATCAAATTATCAATGGCATTTTTCTCAGAACTCGAATCAAAAAGTTTGCAATTTGTATGGAATCACAAAAGACCCCAAATAGCCAAAACCATCTTGAGAAAGAAAAACAGACCTGGAGAAATCAATCTTCTGGATTTCAGACGGTATTACAAAGTACAGTCATCAAGACAGTATGGTACTAGCACAAAAGCAAAAATATAGATCAAATGGAACAAGATAGAAATCCCAGAGATAAACCCACACACCTATGGGCACCCTATCTTAGATAAAGGAAATATACAAATAAATATATTTGTATAATTTGTATAAATATAAATATACAAATAAAAAAAACAAATATACAATGCAGAAAAGACAACCTCTTCAGTAAGTGCTGAGAAACTGGACAGCTGCATGTAACATAGTGAAATTAGAACACTTCCTAACATCATACACAAACATAATCTCAAAATGGATTAAAGACCTAAATGTAAGGTCAGAAACTGTAAAGCTCTTCTAGGAAAACTTAGGCAGTGCACTCTTTGACATCAATTGCAGCAAGATCCTCTTTGACCCAGCTCCCAAAGTAATGGAAATTAAAAAAAAAAAAAAAAAAATAAGCAAATGGGGCCTAATTAAACTTAAAAGCTTTTGCACAGCAAAGAAAACTGTAAGCAAGATGAAAAGGCAGCACTCAGAATGGGAGGAAATAATCACAGATGAAGCAACTGACAAAGGATTAATTTCCAAAATATACAAGCCAGATCAATACCAGAACAACAAGCAACCCAATCAAAAAATGGGCAGAAGACCTAAACAGACATTTCTCCAAAGAAGACATACATATGGCCAATAAACACATGAAAAGATGCTCAACATTGCTCATTATTAGAGAAATGCAAATCAAAATTGCAATGAGGTAGTAACTCCCACCAGTCAGAATGACCATTATCAAAATTCTACAAATTGATATTTGGCAAAACTAATACAATTATGTAAAGTTTAAAAATAAAATTAAATTAAATTAAAAAAAATTCTACAAATTATAGATGCTGGAGAGGGTGTGGTGAAAAGGGAACCCCCTTGCACTGTTGGTGGAAATGTAAATTGATACAACCAATGTGGAGAACAGTATGGAGATTACGTTTAAAAACTAGGAATAAAGCTACCATATTACCCAGCAATCCCACTACTCGGCATGCTATGCTAAGTCATTTCAGTCATGTCCGACTCTGTGCGACCCCTTAGACGGCAGCCCACCAGGCTCCCCCGTCCCTGGGATTCTCCAGGCAAGAACACTGGAGTGGGTTGCCATTTCCTTCTCCAATGCATGAAAGTGAAAAGAGAAAGTAAAGTCGCTCAGTCGTGTCCGACTCTTAGCGACCCCATGGACTGCAGCCTACCAGGCTCCTCCATCCATGGGATTTTCCAGGCAAGAGTACTGGAGTGGAGTGCCATTGCCTTCTCTGACTACTGGGCATATGCCCTGAGAAAACCATAATTGAAAAAGGCCCATGTACCCCAGTGTTCATTGAAGCACTATTTACAATAACCAGGACATGGAAGCAATCTAGATGTCCATCAACAGATGAATAGATAAAGAAGTTGAGATATATATATATATATATACACACACAGTGGAATGTTACTCAGCCGTAAAAAAGAACAGATAGGAGTCTGTTGAAATGAGGTGGGTGAACCAAAGAGAAAAACAAATATTGTATGTTAGTCCATATATATGGAATCTAGAAAAGTGGTACTGATGAACATACTTCAGGACAGGAATAGAGATACAGGCGTAGAGGAGAGTCTTCTGAACACAGTGGGGGAAGGAGAGGGTGGGACAAATCGAGAGAATAGCATTGACATTATATACTACCATGTCTGGAGTGGAATGGGAAGCTACTGTGTGGCACAGGGAGCTCAGCCAGCCTGGCACTCTGTGATGACCTAGAGGGGTGGAATTGGGGGAGGAGAGGTTCAAGAGGGAAGGGATATATGTATATATACATACATATATGTTTATGGCTGATACATGGTGTTGTGCAGCAGAAACCAATACACCATTGTGGAGAAATTACTCTCTAGTTTAAAAAAAAGGAAGAAAATGTGGTACATATATATAATGAAATATTACTCAGCCATAAAAAGGAATGCATTTGTGTCATTTACAGAAACATAGATTGACCTAGAGATTGTCATACAGAGTGATGTAAGTCAGAAAAAAAAAAATGTTGTATAGTAATGTATATATATAAAGTCTAGAAAAATGATAAAGGTGATCTTATTTGCAAAGCAGAAATAGAGACACAGACATAGAGAACTAATGTATGGATACCAAGGGGGAAAGGAGATGGATGGGATGAATTGGGAGATTGGAACTTACATATATACATTACTATGTGTAAAATAGATACCTAATGAGAACCTACTGTGCAGCACAGGGAACTCTACTCAGTGCTCGGTGGTGACCCAAATGGGAAGGAAATCCAAAAGAGGCAATTTATATAAGAAAAGTGAAAGTGTTTGTTGCTCAGTCATCTCCAACTCTTTGCGACCCCATAGACTGGACCCCATAGCCCGCCAGGCTCCTCTGTCCATGGAATTCTCCAGGCAAGAATACTGGAGTGGATAGCCATTCCTTTCTCCAGGGGATCTTCCCAACCCAGGGATTGAACCTGGGTCTCCTCCATTGCAGGCAGATTCTTTACCATCTGAGCCACCAAGGAAACACCAAATATATGTATACACATGGCTGATTCCCTGTGCTGTACAGCAGAAACTGACACAGCAGGGTAAAACAACTGTACTCCAGTAAAAAGAATAGTCAAGAAATCAAAAATTAAAATGTGCTGTGTGTTCAGTTGCTCAGTCTTTTCTAACTCCTTGCAACCCCATGGAGTGTAGCCCTCCAGGCTCCTCCAGACAAGAATACTGGAGTGGGTTGCCATGCCCTCTTCCCAACCCAGGGATTGAACCCAGGTCTCCCTCATTGCAGGTGGATTCTTTACCATCTGAGCCACTAGGGAAGCCCAAAAATACTTGAGTGGGTAGCCAATCCCTTCTCCAGAGCAACTTCCTCACCCAGGGATCAGACTGGGGTCTTCTGCATTGCAGGCAGATTCTTTACCAGCTGAGATACCCAAGATGCCCCAAAAATTAAAATAATAAATGTATTTTCTACACATGCCAAGAAAAAGTTAGAAAGCATGTAGAGAAATCAGAACCCTCATACATTGCTGCTAGGACTTTAAAATTGAGGAGCATTGTAGAAAACACTTTGATAATTCTTCAATACATGAACACAGAATTACCACAAAACTTGTCAGTTCCACTCAAATGCTTTCAAGCAAATCTTACACACATGTTATCATAACAACTCTATTCATAATATGCAAAAGGTGGGAGGAACCCAAATGTCCATGAACAGATGAAACAAAATGCAAAAAATCCATATAGTAGAATATAATTTAACCATAGGAAAGAATAAACTTCTTATCCATGCTACAGTGTGGATATACCTCAATGACATCTTGCTCAGTGAAAGTAGTCAGACACAAAAGACCATGTGGATGGAATCATGTTATATGATTCTATTTATATAACTACCCAAAATAGACAAAGGACATTAAGTGGTTCCCAGGGGGTGTGGGGGAAGGGAAAATGGAGAATGACTGCTTACTTGGTACAGGGTTTCCATTTATAGTAGTGAAAAGTTGTGGAACTAGAGCATTGCAGTGGTTACACAACATTCTTATAATGCACCTAATGCCAGTGAATTGTACACGTTGCGTGCATGCATGCTAAGTCGCTTATGTTGTGTCTGACTTTTTGTGACCCCCATTGACCATAGCCCACCAGGCTCCTCTGTCCATGGGATTCTCCAGGTAAGAATACTGGAGTGGGTTGTCATGCCCTTCTCCAGGGGATCCTCCTGACCCAAGGATCAAACCCACGTCTCTTTTGTCTCCTGCTTCGGCAGGGAGGTTTTTTACCACTATCGCCACCTGGGAAGCCCCCAATTGTACACGTTAAAATGGTAAATATGTTTTTTACCACAATTTTCTTTTTAAATAAGTCAGAAAGTCTTTTCTCCCTTTGTTTCCTAAAAGAGTTTGTGTAAGAAACTGTTAGCCCCACCATAGAAAGTCAACGAGGATGAGTAGGGGTATGAAAAACTACGTATGAGAGGTTTCGAGATTTTTAATAGGCCTGAAGTGGCACCAGCAGTGTCCACTAGTTTTCCATGTGACCATCCATAGTTACAAGGGAGAGCAGGGAATACAGTCTAGCTGTGTGCATTGTGGTGGATAACTAGCAGCCTCTGTCACAGCAGCGTTCTTCAAAATAGCCCCAAACCAGAAACACTCCAAATGCCCATCAATCGCAAAGGAGATAAGAAGTCATAAATGCATGCAATGGAATACTGTGTAGCAAAGGAAGCAGACTGCAGGTATGTAAACCATCAACACAGACTTATCTCACAGACATAATGTTGAGCAAAAGAAGTCTCAGAGAGAAATATATATATATATTTCTCTTTGTATAAAGTTTTAAAGCATCAAAACTAAGCCACATTCTGGGATGCATACCTAAAGTGGTAAAACTATAAAGAAGAAAGGTAGTAATTAAAAGACTAGTGGCTGGCTCTTGGAGGCAAAAAGAGGTTGTAATTAGAGATGTGTATTGGTGATGCTTCCAGGTGGCATGCCACCAGTACATTTTCTTGATCTAGAAAGGGCTTACCCTGTTTTCTTTACTGTTTATTCTTTGAACTATACTGAATACTATAATATAGCTCAGCTATTTTAAAAATGCAAAATGAAACAAAGGCCCAGAAATGGAGTTTTCTTAAACATTGAACTCAAAGAAGTTCTCTTATCATAAGATGTTGATTGATGGATGAGCAGACATATCCCCAGCTCTGTATAAATAGGATATGATCCATTATATTCAATTCCATCTGTGTATGCAAAGATATATGTGTTTATTTACATAAATATATTCACATATATTTACATATGTATAAACATATGCCTTTATGTGTGGAAAGTATCAGCCTAATGGATGATAGTCTTAACAGCACTTTTGTTTTTAAAATGTGTACATTGTGTGTGTGTATGTGTGTGTTTAGAGAGAGATATGTCATTCTATGAATATGCATTAACTATATGTAATTGTTGGTATACTTAATATTAAATCAAATTTTATAGAAGGTATAAATATTAAAAGCTGATATATAGTTTCCTGTAAACTTAATAAGGAATAGAGCTTAAAGAATTAACAAAAAGAGGTAAATTTGCCCTATGCCTTACAGCAATCATTCTTAACTTTTTGGGGTCTCTTTCAGAATTTAATGAAAACTATGGTCCCTTGACCTAGAAAAATGAATGAGCATATATACATACATTATTGTACCTGCAATTATGAAGGATTCCTCATAATTCTGTGTATTTATGAAGAATATAGAAGTCTCTGTAGTCTATTAAAATTTCTTTAAAAAAATTTCCTATCAAATATCAATTGTCTCAACCAAATTTTTGCAAGAAGTATCAAAGCAGAGAAAAAAAGACTAATGTTCAAGTTTTGTGTAATAGTGACTAACAAGATATTTCTCTTATTACTACCAGGCATTTCTTCTTCCCCCTCGCCTCAGCCACAAGTCCCTCCCAGTTGTTTCTCTTCCTATTATTATTATTATTTTTTTAGATATTCAACACTTTATCATAAAATAGACTTTGTTTTAGATATTTCCCAGCTATAGGCTAATGTCAGTGTTCTGAGCACACTTAAACTAGGCCAGGCTAAGCTCTGATGTTCATTATGTCTGTGTTTTTTTTTAATTGGAGGATAATTGCTTATCAATGTTGTGTTGGTTTCAGCCGTACAACAGCACTAATCAGCTTTAAGTGTGTGTGTATGTGTGTGTGTGTATATATACTCCCTCCCTCTGGAGCCTCCCTCCCACTCCCACCCGTCCCAGCCATCTTGGCTGTCACAGAGCACCCAGGTGGCCCCCTGTGTTATTCAGCAGCTTCCCATCCCCACCCGTCCCAGCCATCTTGGCTGTCACAGAGCACCCGGGTGGCCCCCTGTGTTATTCAGCAGCTTCCCACTATCTGTTTCACTCATGGTAGTGTATGTAGGTCAGTGCTGCTCTCAGTTCGTCCCACCCTCTCCTTCCCCGCTGTGTCCACAGTCCATTCTCTACATATGTGTCTCTGTTTCTGCCCTGCAAATAGGTTGACCAGTGCCATTTTTCCAAATTCCATCTCTTCCTTTCCATCACCCAGGATCCCACCCAGTATTTGTTGTCATGGTGAACTGCGTTTCCCGCCTTCGTTCTCTCTGTTCCATTCTGTTCTAAGCTCTGCTACAAGAATAATCTCTCCAAAGACCAGTGTGGATTTTTTTTAATTGTTGTTGCTGCTTTGTTTTAGATTTGAGTCCAACTAACACAGTGTCTTTGTCTGAGAGTTTGCAATTCAGAATCAAATAGACCTTAACTGCATTCAGAGCCCAGACTTGTTCTGACCAGCTGTGTGTGATATTGGACAGGTTGCTTGCCCTTTTCACAGTATCCACATCCTTATCTGTAAGATGAGGACAATAATATAATTTACTAACTGGTATAAAGATTAGTAAGATAATGCAAGTGAAGTGATTTAAAGTGATTAGCGAAGGACATAGTGATGCTCAAGAACTATTTCCTGAACTTATTAAATATTTAGCTATAAGGTTTTTTTAATTTAATGCTTTTGTGAACTCCATGCCCCCTGTTCCTTTCTTTCAAAATTCCACCTCCTGCATCAGATCTTCCCTAACCCTAAAGCTAGATGTGATCTCTCCCACTTCTTAATTCCTCAGACTTTTCATATTATATTTCACAGCAGTATAGCATAATAGTGAAAACTCTGGGATCAAATGCTGGTCACTTACTAGCTTTGTGACCTTGGGCGGGTCATTTAAGTCCCCTACAGTTTATTTTCCCCATCTGTAATTAGATATTAAGAAATAGTATATGTCACAAAGAGTTTTTATAAGGATAAACGTAAGTAATGTTAAGAAGTGGCAAAACTATAGATATGGAGCTGGAGGGGGATATGAGCAGAACAGTCAGAGAGAAGAGACTGACTATAAATGGGTATAAGGAAACCTTTTGGAGTGATGAAATACTTTAAAATTGAATTATAAAAACAAACACATGACAAAAATATTAAAAACTGGCTATGTACATTTACTACTGTTTATCAAACTGTACCTTAAGAGGGATACATTTTGTGGTGTTCAAATTATACTTCAATGAAGCAATTTTTTTAAAAAGCAAAATGAATACATGGTATATGGAAAAGGCTTAGAACAGTAACAGGCCCATAGTAAGCACTGTTATCTGTTGGCTGTTATTAATACCTTCTACTGTTTTCTACTGCCTTGAGTTATTTATGGTTCTTCACCAGATTGTTCAGTGTCTCATTTCTTACTTACATCTTCCTTCCCTTCTCCATAAACTAAGCCTGAATTTAATCCTGGTACTAGCCCCTGTGTATCATTAAGTACTTGGTAAACATTTACTGACTCATGCATTGTATGAACTGATGGAGTTTATGTCCACTGTTAGAAAGTACTGGTTTGGGTTGAGGGTCCCACAGGTTTGTGTATAAGAAGTCTGAATTGTGCTTTTGGCCAGCTGGTTTTTTACATCTCTACATGATAGAGAACAGTCAGTATTGAGTATGGCTTTTAAATACCAGGATCTTGGTAATTGTTTTGATGCTAATCTCTACAGATGTAAGACTCTTAGCTTATGCAGGCCTGGTTTTCTCAGGTCACAGCTAAACCCTGCCATTCCCTGAGTTAGCATATGGTATTCCTGATCTGGTATTCCTAACACACCAAAGCTGTCTTTTCAGATCATTTGAATATTCACCATTTCCTCAAAGAGATAGTGACTCTTCCCAGATAACTTCTTTCCGCGGTTTGGGCAACAGTTTCCTAGGAACCAGAAGAAAATTGTGAATGAGATTCTTATAGTCTTCCAAGAAAAATACAAGAATGTTTTGTGTATTTTTGGAATATACAAAATATTCCACATAATATTATGTGGAAAATAACATTAAGAAGAAGAAGGAGGGGGAAGGATAAGATGGCGGAGTGACAGGATGTGGAGTTCACATCTTGCCACAGAGGCATCAAGAATACATCTACAAATGGAGCAGTTCTCACAGCACCTGCTGAACACTGGCAGAGGACCCTGGACACCTAAACGGACAGGAGAAGATGAAAGAGAGAAAAGGAAAGGAGAGGAAGCAGGACAGGGTCTGTGGGTCTGGGTTGACGGGGTGAGGAACTGGAGGAGAGGAGAGGTTCCTGTGCCCAGGGGATCCTCCTCACTGTGGGGAGATCAGCTCAGGCAGAAGGGGGGACTTGGGTTCTGGAGGAGAGTGCCGCAGCCGGTCTGTGGCAGGCGGGACAGAGTGAGCCATTCACAGGCGGGCTGTGCGCAGCCCTGCGCTCTTCAGCCTCAGACGTGTGTCTGCCCGTGTGGACGGGGCACTGGTGTGGAACGTGGGGTTTGGAGAGCAGACCCGACAAGAGGACTGCTGTTGGCTGCCCGGAGACAGCCTGAGGGGATAGGAGTGAGGTGCTCCACTCCAGGAGTGCTGCTGGAGGGAGCCCAGAATGCCGTAGAAGTGAAACGCTACTGCTGAGTGAGGCATGAAGGGCAGTGCTGCTTACAGCCTCGTCCCAGTCGGCTGCTGCCTCCCCTGCTCCTGCCTGGGTGAGCACCCACACCCCAGCCAGTTGCCACCTCTGCCCCCTCCCACCGAAGCGCCAGTGCACCTCAGGTGCTGCCTCTGCCCCCTCTCACAGGTGGGGAGCAGATCCCTGTGGTGGCCCATGCATAGAGGTGAGGCTGAAACCCAAGCTGAACCCCAGGGACTATGCAAGGAAGGAAGAAGGTCTGAAATCTCTCCCTGCCGCTGCATGAACCACAGATTAAATACCTGTGACCATCTTCATAAACTCAGCACCCGCGGAACAGCTGAATGGACAAGTGCCCCCACAGCTGAGACAGATCTGGTGGTAGCAGCTATGGAACCTGCCAGCACATACACTCAGGAGTGGACCAAGTCAGAGCCCGAGCTGCCCCTGTAGTGCCTGCAGTGGGTCCAGATCCAGGATTCCTGCAATCCTGAGACCTGATTTGAGTGGATTTATGCTGGCAGCCTGGTGGAAACAAAGCCTGATAAGACACCAGGGCCAAGTGCTGGCATACACACTGTTACAGTGGGGCTGAGAGCAGTGCCAGCAACACAGTAACTTGGGAGCTCACACAACAGGTGAAAAATGACACAAGAAAGCATCCCCACAGACGAATAGCGCCGGAGAGGAACTCTCAGTGTCTTCTCTCCCAGTGGGAGTGCCCCAAACCTGCCGACCTTGCACCACAGATGAGAAGCACAGCAAGAATAAGATCTGGGGCCTCTATTACAGCAGCTCAGGAGCAGGCCCTGCCCCTGACAGAGCAGTGAAACTACAGAGCAAAGGGGCGCCCCCCCGGCTCAATATCCAGGGCAGGCTCTGGTCACCACACCAGCCAAACCCCCCTATCAAGGGGATCATGGCCAGCATACACTGAGGAAAGAGGTGGCAAATGTTCATACTAAAAACAGCCCTCTCACTAAGCAATAAACACACACACACACACACGTGTGAAAATAGCCCTCTAAGGCTGTCTGAGAGTCTGGAATTGGGTGGAAGAACTGCTAGCATTTAGTCTTGAAGGTCAGCAGGGCTTAGGTAAAGGTGCTCCACAGGGCTGGGGGAAACAGAGACTCCACTCTTGAAGAGCACACACAAGATTTTACATTCACTGGGACCTAGCAGAAAGCAATACCTCCATAGGAACCTGGGTTGTACCTACCCAGGGGTCTTGGAGAATCGCCTGGAGAGACAGCGATTGACAGTAGCTCACTGTGGAGGCAAGGACATTGTTAGTGGAGGCATCGGGGAGTATTAATCGGTGTGAGCTCTCTCAGGGGTCCCCATGTGGAACCACTCAACAACCTGCAGGTTCCAGTATTGAAATGCCTCCAGTCAAGCAACCAGCAAGACAGGAACACAGCCCTACCCATCAGCAGACAGACTGCCTAAAGTTGTCCTAAGCTTACCCCATCCCCAACACATTCCCTGACACAGCTCTGCCCTCTATAACGACAAGACCCAACTCCACCCACCACAGGGCACCAGTCCCTTCCACGATGAAGCCTGCACAAGCCCCTGGATGGACCTCAGCCACCAGGGGACATACATCAGAAGCAAGAGGCACTACGATTCTGCAGCCTGTGGAAAGGAGACCATAAACAGTAAGTTAGACAAAACGAGTCAACGAGAAATATGTCTCAGTTACAGACGAAGGAACAAGATAAAAACCTACATGAACAACTAAATGAAGAGGAGATAGACAATCTACCTGAAAAAGCATCAAAATAATAATAATAAAGATCCAAAATCTTGGAAAAAGAATGGAGACACAGGCCAACAAGGTACAAGAAATGTTTAACAAAAAGACAGAAGATTTAAAGAACAAATAGAGATAAACAACACAATAACTGAAATGTGAAATACAGTAGAAGGAATCAATAGTAGAATAACTGAGGCATAAGAGCAAAGAAGTGAGCTAGAAGGTGGAAATCACTGCTGCGGAACAGAATAAAGAAAAAGAAGGAATAGAAAGGAGGACAGTCTCAGAGACCTCTGGGACAACATTAAACACACCAACATCTGTATTATAGGGGTCCCAGGAGACAAAGGCCTAAGGAAATATTTGAAGAGATTATAACATGGGAAAGGAAGCTCAGAGAGTCCCACACAGTATAAACCCAAGGGGAAACATGCCAAGACACATACTGATCAAATTAACAAAAATTAAATACAAAGAAAAAAATATTAAAACCGGTAGATAACATACAAAGTAATACCTATAAGGTTATAAGCTGATTTTTCAGCAGAACCTCTGCAGGCCAGAAGAGAGTGGCATGCTTTATTTAAAGTGTTGAGAGGGAAAAACCTACAACCTACAATACTCTACCCAGCAAGGTATTCATTTAGATTGTACAGAGAAATCAAAAGCTTTACAGACAAGCAAAATCTAAGAGAATTCATCACTACCAAACAGCTTTACAACAAATGCTAAAGAAACTTCTCTAGGCAGGGTAAAAAGAAAACAAAAGGAGACCACAGCTATAATAGAAACAAGAAAATTAAAAATGGGAAAGCTCATTTGCCTGGTAAAGGCAAACATACAGTAAATGTGGGAAATCACCCACACACAAATATGATATGGTACATATAGATCATATAATATTACTCAGCCATAAAAAAAGAAAAAATAATGCCATTTGCATCAACATGGACCTGGAGATTGTTATACTGAGTGAAGTAAGTCAGAGAGAGAAAGACACATATATGATACTACTTATATGTGGAATCCTTAAAAAATGACACAGATGAACTTATTTACAAAACAGGAATAAAGTCACAGATATAGAAAACAAACTTATGGTTTACCAGGGGGAAAAGCAGAAGCAGAGGGGAGGGAGAATTTGGGAGATTGGGATTGACATATACACACTGCTATATATAAAACAGATAGCTAATAAGGACCTACTGTATAGCACAGAGAACTGTTCTTAGTCCTCCATAATGACCTATTAGAAAAGAGTCTAAAAGAGTAGAGTTATGAATATGTAACAACTGATGCACTTTGCTGTTTGGCAGAAACTAACACAGCATTATAAGTCAACTGGACTCCAATAAAATTTTTTAAAACATTTTTAAAAAATTAAACAGTAGCCAGAACTCTTCCTATAAAAAGCATCTATCAAAAAAGAAGTAAGGTGAGATGATCTGCAAGATCTTTCCAGCTTTATCATGAGAATTTGATACATGAAAAAGCTCAATTATATTTTTAATAAATGAAAAGTTGGAAATTTTTGTTTAAAATGTTTTTAAAAAGAGGAGAAAATTATTAAATAAGTAATAATAAAACAAAAACAAAAGATTTTTCTTTCCATGCCGTGTTATTACTTAGCCCCCCAAAAGTAAAACATAATTACCAACTAAACCTTGCTTGTTAGAAACAGAAACCAAATTAGCCCCAGAATGGTGAGTTGAGCATCTTACTTGTTTTAGCCCAATGTTGAGTTCTTTAAAAGAAGCACTCATAATTTATGCCTATTTTGAAAGTTTTTTGGGGGTAGAATCAATTTAATTTGGAGGGCTTAAAGGTACAAATTTTCTATTTTCTATTTTGTCAAGGAGAGGAAAGAACTTTTCTTATGACAGTTAAAAGAAGCAAAATAAAGCAATCGACTTTCTTGGGTGTCTTTACCCTAAACGCAAATCATCAAGACTTTAATAATCAGGTTTACCAACCAGATCTCTAATTAGTCTGTTATTGCACAAATCCATGTTTTTAAAAACAAGATATTGTGGACCACTGGTGTTTACAAAACCAAAACAACCCACCGAGTTTTCCATCTGCCATTGTTGCATTTCAGAGGGGAAGACAGCTTACTTCTAAAGCTTGGGGATTCCTATAATCTCTGATATATTATTCATGATAGACTCTTGCATTTTCTTTAATTGAATGCCTGAATTAGTTCCTTTATTGTACATGCAGGGACAGTGGCAGAAGTTCGAAAAGATGCGTCCACGTCTCCTATGACAACAGGGAGCCAGAAGGAGCTTGTAACCCCAGCTACATCATCATCCCAACAAGACGGCTCCCGGTGAGTTTCAGGGATTCTTTGCTTTACCATTCTCCAGGTGAGAACTTTTGCTGAGTTATTTAATAAAAAGTGAAAAATCTTAACAGTTTTTATGTCTCCAACTCAAGAGAGAGGCCCTTATTTGGAAGCATCTAGATACGACCAGGTAGAACTCCTGGAACCCTTTCCTTTATCCATGCTTGTCCTTAATTGGTAATGGTAATTGACCATAGAAACACAAAGCTAATCCTACCTTTCATCAGAAAATCTTTAGGAGCGGGTCCTACCCAATTTATCCCGAAATGGTTATACACTTGGACTATACACTTAACTTACTGAATCAATTGATACTGGAAACCATAGTGGGTTTTGTACTACAGTTAAATGACTATCAACATTTACTTATACAGAGACATTTGAGGAGCTGATACTTTGATTGGCTTTTTCTACAGTCAAGAAAAGAAATATGTTATTAAAATTTCTCATGTCTAATAAGCCAATTCCTATGTTATACATTTAACACTGAATATATAAACATTAACACCAAAAGGGCATGTTTGTGTTTCCTTGGGGATGTGATTTTTTAAGCACTTAAAATCCTAGCATCTTATCCAATAAATATAGATTTTAAGACTTAATTTTAAAGAACTTTTGGGAAATGACTCAACACAGAGGATAATAGTAATGGAGGAGTTAAGGTAAGAGGAAAGGCAATCTGGGTTTTCGAATGAATTTTCCTATCTTTGATGCGAAGATCTTGAATCAGATCTTTAACACTACTCTAATGTGTTTTTGATAATTGCACTTCAATTTCGTGAGAGGCATGAAAAAGAAGAATAAAATGTTCCCCAGTAGGGTTTTATAGAACATCCTCAGCACACATTTTCTGAAATGACCATATCAACTTTGTGGAGTTTTACAAGCCCAGGTTAAAATTGCAGTGAAGACTCATATCTACGGACCTTAAAAAAAGGATTCTTTTTCTGTTAGTTCTTAATGCTGCAGATCAGCTAGATACAGATTCTCAGAAGCTTCTTAAATAATGAGCATTTGGCTAAATAAAACAATGTGCAGCACCCCAGATTTTACCCTTAGAAGTGCGTGATGGCATATTATAGGTCTGCAATACAAAGTGCAGAGTTGAAAAAAAGACTCAGTACTATGAAAATCGGTTACCAAGGAAGCACAGTGGTTGCTTTCCAGATTTCAGAATCAAGATTATTTGAATTATTTTTATTTCAAAGTGTAGAAAAGGAATTTTTATAGACTACTTTTACATATAAGCTTTTAATGCAAAAGGAAAGCCTATTATTCTTCATTCCAAGAAACCTTTGACAGTACTGAGAAGAACAAGAATAACAGCCCTTTCCCTGTCTACCCAAAATTCCAAGAATTGTCAAGACCTGCAGAAAAGGATGGGGATGGAACAGGGGCCGTGGGAGACAGTTTTTCCTTTGTTCTCTGAAAGTGCTAACACCTAGGAGAGTCCCATATGGGTCCATGGGCAGGTGATAAAACCCAGCGTGGCAAAGTCATCTTTCTCATTCACAGTGTAGGTTGTTAATTGTTCTCTCTGCTGCCTGTCAGTATAATGTGAAATTTTCATTCCCCATTCAAGATGGGAAAAGTTGTGGCTGAAAATGTTAACATTTGCATTTTTATTTGTTGATTTATTTAAAGGACAGCCTCTCCTACAGCAATCCATCACTTGGTGACACCCCAAATATGAATAATGTATTGTAGACTTGCGGTTACAATGTGTAATAAGTGCTAGAGACAGTAAGGGAATGTTAACTATGTTGCAAATGTAATATTTATTGACGCATAAAGTTTATTGCTTTCGAGGTTCAATAATACTGACCATAGGACATTAATATCACTTATCCTGATTTTAGCAGGGCACCTTTGTGTGTGAAAATATTCATCTATCTCATGCTAACAAAATAAATATGTAATTCACAGCACAAGCAAAGAGGGCTCTATAGTTTTCTGTGCTGAGAGTGGCAATGCTTCTGTCTTTCTATTTTACGTCTGGCCTCCAACACCGATCACACACTCCTGAGGTGTCCAAGAAAGTAGGCACAGTGGGCATCTTGGCACAAGAAGGTGGCACCACTGAGCTAAACAGTGCCACGCGTTTCTGCTGGACCGGAACAGGCAACACCCCTAGACCATTACACCTGAAGAGGGGACTGGAGGGACTTTTCTCCCTGTCATTCCGAATACCAGTGGGTTGGTGCATCTTTGCTCACAGAGTAAGTTGAATAAATACTTTTCCTGACACAATTCTGAGTCAGAGTTTACCCAATTCAGCTTGATCTTCTGGTCTCCAGTGTGGAGCCAGAGCTGGGCAAGTTACCAGTGAATTTGTTATGAGCAGAAATGTTGCTGATAATTAACCCTTTTGGGCCTTCTAGAATTAGTTGTGTCCGTTGCCAGCATAAAGATCATATAAGAAATATCTGAGATCCAGAGCAGAAAAAGTAATGTTAATTAGCAACCGTCAGCTGTAATTGTCATCCCCATTAAGATGCAGAATTATGTATTTCTTCGTTATAAATAACCTTTCTAATTGTACTTGATGTATGCCAATTTAATCAAAAAGCATACTTGCAACAGGCAGATATTTGCATTAATGTAGTTTTGAATCTTCAAATCTTTTATTTCAGATTTGAGGAGAAAAGTCTATTACATGCTGTATATTTTTTAAATGGTGGTATCTTTTTCTATTCAGATATGTATATCTGGAACATTTTGTATTAAAATGAAGACAGTATCTTGTGAAGCTGTTCACTGAAGCTGAAGTCTTGTCACTTTTTAAAGTATTGGTGGAGTTTCCCTCGGTCTTATGACAACTCAGTGATGATTGTTCTAAACTGATATACAAAGACAAATACCAGGCCTGCGGCAGGTGTTACTCACTCAGTCCCTGAAGTAAAAGGTTACTAAGGCCCCTTCTTGCTGTTCTTCCCTGACTCAGAAGACCTAAGGCCAGTACTCTTGAACTGTTCCCCCACCCCCACTCTGAGATATGAAGAGAGAAAGACAGATCTCACCAAATCATGGCCAATTAGTGAATTTTTGGAACTGGAGCTGTGGCTGGCCTATTTCTAGGACATACTGTTCACCCCAGTAATCTAGGTTTTTTTTTTTTTTTTTTTTTTCAGAAAGATTAGTTTATATCACAATAGCAAGTTGAAGTTTTCTGTTTTACTTTGTTTGGTTTGTTTTTTGATGTAGGTCATGGGAGATGATTTTGTAGAGCTTGTTTTTTGTTGAGGGAGTTTGGGAAATATTTGTGTATGTGCTATAAAGGACTTAATAGCTTATTGGAGAAACTTTAAAAAAAAATAATAAGCTGAATTTGTTTGTTTGTTTGTTTTTTGAGGCCTTGGCCCTTTGCTGTCAAACCATACGCTTAATATGTTCCAAAAATTTTGCTGTAAGTTTCTACCTTGCCGAGCTTTTTATAGAGCAATTGCCAGGACACAGTCGTGCTCACAGGCTACTGTTCACACGCAGCTGACTTGAAAGTCAATTGTGGAGCATCCATTGAGGTTGAGATTAAAGGACCCAGGCGTTGCTTCTTAGCTGTTTGGATGACTTTTACTTCTTTTTTTCTTTTTTCTGATCCCAAATTTCAGTGTTTTTTCATTCATTCACACTGTGTGAAGCTTGGATTTAGTTCTGAGGTATAGGCAGTAAGCCCATAAAACTCTGATTTAGAGTAAGAATCTGACAGACTTACTTTAAGGGTCAGAATTTGTTTTTATAACTTGATAGGAAGTTAATCTGAGAAAAGGGAAAGGATTGTGTTTCCATCACACACAATAGCCAGATTGCAACACTTTCTTGCACTTGTGCCCAGAATCCTATCAAAAATTCTTTTTTTTTTTAAATCAGAACTTTTCCTCTCCTAGACACTCACACAAATATTTTTAGTACCTAACCAGATCCCCTCATGTGCCTAGCACATAACAATGTGTTATTCTCCCAAGGTGGAGAACTAAACTAAAATCCATAACCTCAAACTAGAGCCTTGCAGGCGCTACTTGGCTTTATGTGGTCTGTTTGAACAGCAGACCTCACTGCCTCTATACGGTAGAGCCTATGAGTGGTGACTGTATGTGACGATACTGGCTTCTATTCATTGAATGCCTATTGTGTATCAGGTATTGTGTTGGGTATGTTCAGATATGTCCTTTCACAATATATGTTCATACAAATTACGTGTCATTGTAAAGCTCTTTTTAATGACTGTTAAAACTCATTTTCAAAGTATTGGATTTCTCTTAGAATTTTCATAATGATTTCCAAAAGTGTGAACTTCTAGGCCAAGGACTGTTATTTTAACTTTGTCTACCCTCAGAATAACAATTTCACATTGCACATAAAGTACCATTCACTATAACATTTCCATTTTGTGTGTATTGTAAATAACAAAATAAAAACAAAACTTAATGAACTCCAGGAGATAGTGACAGACAGGGAAGCCTGACATGCTTCTGTCCATGGGGTTGCAAAGAATCAGACACAACTTAGCAACTGAACAACAAAATGAAATATTGCACAAAATGATGACAAATAAAAAGGGATAATGTGAAAACTTTAGAAAAGAATTGGTTGAATATGTAAAAGAAAATATGAAGTTATAAATATACCTATCTTACGTATCAGGAGATGAAAAGCGCAACCATTCAAAAGGATTTTTATTTAAGCCAAGTTGATAAATTGAAATTCCCTGCTAGCAGGTGCATTAATACCAAGAACAGTTGCATGCATGGAAATTTTTGTGTGTTTGATGAAGAGATGTTGCTTTTAATTAAGCCATGATTTGGGCTGTTACTATAATTCCCACTGTTAAAAGCCATTAATATAATCATCCATTCCTCTTGTACACACTGCTTATAGAGTGTGTAAATTAAGAAAACAGAAACAAATAGGCTAAATAGAAATAATAAAGACATAGTTTAATTCCAAGAAATGAATTCAGCTTGAGGATACCTGTCAATACATTCTTGACATAGAAGGAACATACAGTACAGAGAAAGTGCGCATCGTTACAGCTTACATTTACTAGCCACTTAGAGTTCTAGTCCTAGTCTCAGGAAATCCCTCTAAATTCTAGTGAAGGGATTATAAGAGCTATTTTACTGCTCATATGTTTCTATATTTTCCATATGTTTTATAACAACAATGTATTACTTAGGTAATTTTGAAAACAATATTTAAAAGAAAATACAGAGCACACATTCATAGAAAGGAAACCCATTTCATTATTTTACACTCTATAGTGCCAAGTAGTTGCAAAAAAAACCTGTTATCTTTGGAACATATTACATAATTATGTTATTTCTTTGTTGAGCCAGCAATAGGTGAGGATTATGCTTCCTCGGTGGGTCTTCTCTAGGGGACTGAACTCTGAAAAATGCTGTGATTAGTGACATCTGTTCAGTATTTTCAGTTCCTGCCATCATTTCAGTTTTGGGCCTCATTTAGACTTGCTCATTTGGTCCAAGGTCATCAAATTCCCTTCACTTCAGTATTAAGAAACATTTGTTGAGTGTTACTTACTGTCCTAGTCACTTAACTGCTTTTATAAAAATTATATATGTTGCCTAATGTAATCCTCACAATCAAGAGAAAGTAAAGCTCAGAGAAGCAATTATAGAACATTTAAGAGCCTGGGGATAATGATTATAACACCCAGGTTAATAGACCTAGGTTTCAATGCTAGTTTGTGTGATTTTGAGCAAATCCCTTAGTTTAATCTATAAAATGGGGATAATAATATCTCCCTCATAGGCTTGTCATCATGGTTAAGCAAGATAGATCACATAAAGTACCGAGCACAGTCCTGGTACATGGTTAATAGGAGCTGTCATTGTAGAACTTCCCAGGACCACACAAGCAATAAGAAACAGAGCTCAAATTTGGACCTTGCTGTTATAATTCCAGACTCTATGTGAATTCCCTGACAAAAGGTTAGGAATAGGGTTAGGCTCATCTAAGACTGGGCAGTACTGCTGCATTTTTTAATATTTACCATGGAAATGCTCTTGCAGACATACCTGAGCTTGATTCCTCATGTGAAAATAAGAGATTTTAAACCACCTTGCAAATTTGCTCAGAGGATTAGACATGACTAGATATGCAAAGCCTTAACTTGGGGCTGGGTGACAATACGCCCTCAAGGTTAGCTTCCTTTTCTGTGCTCTGGGCAACTAGATTTGGGGGAGCACCTGGAACACAGTATATATGAATGACACAGGCTCCCCTTGCAAAATGCCCTGAGTGGCAGAGCTGTGCAGAAATGTGGCTTAGAAGCAAGCTGAATAACCCTGCATTCAAAGTTATTTATAATGGATTTCTTTTCATAATTATCCCTTTGTGAAAATTCTGAAAGGGCTTAATTCCCTTTAGAGCAGTGGTTTGGAAATCTATGTGTACATTGGAGTCACTTAGGAATCTGTCAAAGTAGCAGTTTCTGGGCCTTACCTGGGTTAATTGAACCAGAATTGCCAGAAACGGGCACCAGTGATGTACAATTTTTGAACATCACTGAACTCTGTGATGTTCCCAGATGACTCCGACATACTTGGTCTAAAGACACACTCTGGAGCTGCCCATCTTCTCACTGCCCAACCCCTGCACACTGGCATTCTCCCTTTCTCCTTTGTGCCTCTCTCCTATCCCAGGGCCTCTCCCCTCGGTCAGCAGTTTTCCGTAGCCATTGTCATCCTCTCCCCAAGGTACTATCAGGATACATTGGTAGCCTGCAGTGAAAAAAAATTATTAAGAGGTCCTTGAAGAACTCCATTCAGTAATCTCAGTTGTTGAAATTGGAGACTAATCACTGGGACATATTGTTGATGGCTTTCTTCTCTGTGAAGTGTATGGACACATCATTCTGTCCATGAAGGAACTCTCAGCAAACAGGAGAAAGATGCCTGAGGAAATAATTCCTAATGCTTTCTGCCACTTTTCTCCTTCTCTGCTTTATCCTTTTTTCACAGTACTTATCACCTTCCAATAGACTGTGTAATTTACTGATATATTTTGTCATCTGCCTCACCTGTGTCACATGGAACGTAAACTCCTGAGGATGAAGATTTCTGTTGTATTCATTACTGCATCCCTGTGCTGAGCAGGGCCTGGCTCATGGTAGACATTCGATAAAATATTTATTGGATGAAAGAAAGAATGAATTAGTGATCAAAAAATGGATGTTTCCTTTTATTTATTCATTCAGCCACACCATGTGGCTCCTGGGATCTTAGTTCTCCAACCAGGGATCGAACCCGGGCCCATGGCAGTGGAAGTGCCAAGTCTCTGGACCACCAGGGAATCCCCCAAAATGACTATTTCCTTTTAAATGTATCAGTTCATGTATTCGTGTAGACAACAGTTTTCCTTCATTTCTTCTCTGTATCTACAAAAGAATCATGTTTATACCCAGCTAATATTAATACATTCGTTGTGCTTCATTTATTTCCCAGAACTTCCTCACATTTTCATCTACTTGAAGATTTTCCCATTGTATGAGAATTGGAAATGTTTAGGTTGTCAGGAGGTTTCCAGACTGGATGACAGCAAGCTCTCAATTGTGACCAGTTTTGGCATGTTCTTTGCACTGAGATTTGTTGCTTCCTTAATATCTCACAATTATCTTCACTAAGTGAATGTAGAATGTATACCACTCCATTATCTTGTGTTCATCCATATCATAGAGCTTCTTCTAAAGCTCTGCTTAGGCCTGTAGCTAGTTTTCTGTTTTGGTTTCCTCAAGTTAATATCCTTACATGCAGGCAGGCAGCATGGCTTACAGGAAAGGCCTTGAGAATTAAAGTCCAAAGAACTATATTCATCCTGCCTCTTTGCTTAGCAGTAGCAAAACCTTGACAAAGTCCCTCAACCACATGGACCTCAGTTTTCCAGCTGTCTATCCTATGTCAAAACCATACCCTCCATTTAGAGATGAGATCAAAATGGAAACATGTACATTTGTCTCTTGATTTCAGAGTAAGTTACACATTTTGAAGATAAAGTAATGGAGAGATGAGTATTTTTTCATAAATAATTGATTTCAGAATAACATAGTTTAAACTTCTTTTCAAAATCTTTGGGTTTCCTGCTGGCCAGTAGTTTAGAAATGCTAAGGAGATAAACCAACTTGGCTCCACATCATTCAAAGCACAGGGACAAGCAACTTGTGGGTATTGCTGGCCTTGCCAGTTGACAGGAGGCCAGGTGTAATTTACGTTTCCTGAGATAATGCTCCGTGAACATGTGTTTACTGAAGTTTTTTTCTTTTTTGAGGTTTAAATGAAATTGTATCTGGAAATCATTAGATTTTACTTTAGGAAAGACACTTGGAGTAAAACAGAAAAAAGTTGGTATCCTTGAAGTCTAAATTAAGGTCATTAGTCATGCTGAAAAAGCTGACTGGGTATTAGTGTAGGCTACATACTTTGCCTTAGGACAAGAATGGTCAGGATTGTGTGTGAGAGTGCCAAGTATGCCACTGAGTACAATCAAAGACACTATCAACAACAAGACTTGCCGTGAAGAAGACAGAGAATAATGTAGCAGTTAATAGTCATTGACTAATGCATTTTCAGCTCAGTTGGACATTTTTGCACACTGTCTATGTATTCAAATATATACAT
Organism: Bos taurus; assembly: GCF_002263795.3. Taxonomy (NCBI): domain Eukaryota; kingdom Metazoa; phylum Chordata; class Mammalia; order Artiodactyla; family Bovidae; genus Bos; species Bos taurus. The sequence goes on along the minus strand of NC_037351.1, from coordinate 19,897,306 downwards.
GTGTTATATTGAATGAGTGAGTGAAGTCGCTCAGTTGTGTCCAACTCTTTGTGACCCTGTAGACTGTAGCCTACCAGGCTCCTCTGTCCATGGGATTCTCCAGGCAAGAATACTGAAGTGGGTTGCCATTTCCTTCTCCATATGTTTTAATATATTTAACACTTTTCACATTTTCCCATAAACTATTTGCTTTTGATATTAATAAGCCCCTCTCCCAAAAAAGATATTACAGTCCTTTTTTTTCACATTCAACCTACGTTCTCTTTATTTCTTATGGAGAAACTCATTTTAGCATTTTGCATTATCTACAAATTTTTGTGAGTCTAACCACAAAATTTGAGACAGGTACATAGAAATTTCTTGTAAATAATAAAGGGAAACACATGAATATTGTTATTTTCATTACATTAATACACCTTTTTGGGACTATGTATGGGACTGGAAAAGATCAGTTTTCATTCCAATCCCAAAGAAAAGCAATGCCAAAGAATGCTCAAACTACCACGCAATTGCACTCATCTCACACGCTAGTAAAGTAATGCTCAAAACCCTCCAAGCCAGGCTTCAGCAATATGTGAACCGTGAACTTCCTGATGTTCAAGCTGGTTTTAGAAAAGGCAGAGGAACCAGAGATCAAATTGCCGACATCCACTGGATCATGGAAAAAGCAAGAGAGTTCCAGAAAAGCATCTATTTCTGCTTTATTGACTATGCCAAAGCCTTTGACTGTGTGGATCACAATCAACTGTGGAAAATTCTGAAAGAGATGGGAATACCAGACCACCTGATCTGCCTCTTGAGAAATTTATATGCAGGTCAGGAAGCAACAGTTAGAACTGGACATGGAACAACAGACTGGTTCCAGATAGGAAAAGGAGTACGTCAAGGCTGTATATTGCCACCCTGTTTATTTAACTTATATGCAGAGTACATCATGAGAAACGCTGGACTGGAAGAAACACAAGCTGGAATCAAGATTGCCGGGAGAAATATCAATAACCTCAGATATGCAGATGACACCACCCTTATGGCAGAAAGTGAAGAGGAACTCAAAGCCTCTTGATGAAAGTGAAAGTGGAGAGTGAAAAAATTGGCTTAAAGCTCAACATTCAGAAAAGGAAGATCATGGCATCTGGTCCCATCACTTCATGGGAAATAGATGGGGAAACAGTGGAAACAGTGTCAGACTTTATTTTTCTGGGCTCCAAAATCACTACAGATGGTGACTGCAGCCATGAAATTAAAAGACGCTTACTCCTTGGAAGGAAAGTTATGACCAACCTAGATAGCATATTCAAAAGCAGAGACATTACTTTGCCAACAAAGGTTTGTCTAGTCAAGGCTATGGTTTTTCCTGTGGTCATGTATGGATGTGAGAGTTGGACTGTGAAGAAGGCTGAGTGCCGAAGAATTGATGCTTTTGAACTGTAGTGTTGGAGAAAACTTGAGAGTCCCTTGGAGTGCAAGGAGATCCAACCAGTCCATTCTGAAGGAGATCAGCCCTGGGATTTCGTTGGAAGGAATGATGCTAAAACTGAAACTCCAGTACTTTGGCCACCTCATGCGAAGAGTTGACTCGTTGGAAAAGACTCTGATGCTGGGAGGGATTGGGGGCAAGAAGAGAAGGGGATGACAGAGGATGAGATGGCTGGATGGCATCACTGACTCGATGGACGTGAGTCTGAGTGAACTCCAGGAGTTGGTGATGGACAGGGATGCCTGGCGTGCTGCTATTCATGGGGTCGCAAAGAGTCGGACACGACTGAGCGACTGATCTGATCTGATCTAATCTGATGGGCCACTTGGTGTACAAATCCTAATATTACCCATGAAAGAAAGAGTCCAAGTTGGTCTTGAAGCTCAAGAGTAGTTGGCCAGTGCATTACATATTTACTCACCAAGACTTTCATTGATCTTCTTTCTGTTGTGGGTGCCTACTGAAATAAGACTGTTACTAGGATTGAAAGCTCATCATCTCATTGCTTTGTACTCACCCCCAAATGGCTGTAAAATGATCAACTTGTCTGGAAGATAAGCCTCTTGGCCAGCAAGGGGAACATGATTACTAGTACACATGAGAGGGTGTTTCTTCCTTTGGGAAAGCTGGGAAATTCTGAAGTGGATTGTGACTTGTATTAGAATCGGGACCCTGCTTCAAGCTTTCCCTGTCATAGGACATGGGCTACTTGAAAACCAGAGCCAATCATTAGAGTTGAGAAGGCTCCATTCCAGACCAGGACAACAAGTAGGAAGCAGACGAATCTTGTATGTAATTGCATGTCATATGAAAGTCCTGCCTGCTGTTGTGCTTCTTGGAGAATTCATCCTTTCCACATTTTGACAATTTAAAAATCACCTGGATTAATGTTCATATTAAATAATAATAATAAATAAGGGATATAAGATAAAATGGATGGGATTGTTAGCCATGGGATTGATTTTTAAATCTTATTTAGTAAATAAAGGGTGATGGAAGATGTACCCTGGGGATTGTCTTCTTTCTGTGACTGAGTAACCCTGAAAAAGTGAAAGTGAAAATCGCTCAGTCGCGTCTGACTCTTTGTGACCCCGTGGACTATGCAGTCCATGGAATTCTTCAGGCCAGAATATTAGAGTGGGTAGCCAGTCCCTTCTCCAGGGGAGCTTCCCAAACCAGAGATCTAACCTAGGCCTCCCACGTTGAAGGCAGATTCTTTACCAGCAGAGCCACAAGGGAAGCCCAGAATAAACCTACTGAGGCATTTTTAAGACCCAGAACAGAAGCTAGAGCTGGTGCACCATGCCATTTCACAATGAGTAAAAGGATGTTAAGTTTATTTTCTTGCTGAGGGCTGTCTCTTACCCTCACCCTGGAAGAAATGTGTACAACAGAAGTCGGCACGGTCATGTACTTGGTACGTGGTATAATCTGATAAATGCTAGAAGTATCAGGCCTTGGGACACTTGTCCTACCAGATGCAGCTTGGACCGATCACCACAAATGGCATTCTATGTGGACTGTCACTCGGATGCCTCTACATGCTCTTCATTAATGAATTGGTGCCCTCCTGCGTGGGGAGTTGCTAGTGCAGTGTGCCCCAGCTCGGAGGAGACTTTTCAGTCAGAGCGTGTATGCATCCTGTCCATTCCCATGTCTGCTGTCTGCACTGTCTCAGCTCCTGACTGAGAAACAAGCTGCTCCTAAACTAGAACTTCTCCATGGACCCGCTGATACACCTCAAAACCAACCCCTGTCTTTGGGCATTGGAAAGAAACATAGTGATGGGGCAAGAGGCAGATTCTGGTAAGAGCTGAGGGGCTGCTGCATCTCAGGGGCAGATCCTAATTGTCACACAGGCCATTGGTTTATAAAAGGAACAAGCTAACTAGTGGCAGAACTAAGACTGGAGCTGGCCCTGGAGCCAGTGGGAGCCCTGGCACCCTGAACAGCTGGAGAGTTAGAGGTCGGCGGCATCGCTGCGACACGGTAGATGAGCCACCCTGAGCCAGGGCTGCAGTTTACCATCGGTCCTCATCCCTTGTGGCTCAGCTGGTAAAGAATCTGCCTACAATGTTTGAGACAAGGGTTCGATCCCTAGGTTGAGAAGATCCCCTGGAGAAGGGAAAGGCTACCCACTCCAGTATTCTGGCCTGGAGAATTCCATGGACTACAATCCATGCGGTCGCAAAGAGTTGGACGTGACTGAGCGACTTTCACTTCACTCATCCAGGTGCAACTGGAGCTCAGTGGCTTCTCCAGACCTGTCCCTCTAGTCCACTGAAGCTGCACCAGCTTGTCTCAGTTCTTTTATCTGTCCCCTTTGAGTATAAATATTTTTGTCAGCAGCAAAATGTTTCTACGGATGTACAGCTACAGGTCACATGGCACTGACTTGTATTCAGACCAAAAGGCTTCATGCTACGACTGGAGTACTGTGTCATTACTTCAGCAGAGTCTTTTGTATCAGTGTGAGGATTTCAGTTTCACGGCCTGCAGACTTCACAGTCTTCTGTGCTCTCTTTGCCTCTGTAGTGTCATAAAGGATAAATCCCTGTGTCCCATTCATCTTAGATCGATAAAAAGTAAAGTTGATCCATTTGAGATGTCCAAACAAAGACAGATAAAAATCTATTGGCAAAAAGGTCTTATTAAAGAAAAAAAGAATTATTTTCAGCTAATATGGCTTTCCATATGGATGAATATGGTCTCAAGGCATGAAAGAGGAAAAAACTTCTGTGTTAACATTGGCCTCTGGTCCTATTTCATTATTACAGATTATCTTGACTTTACTGATTGAAACACAAGGTATCCTCAAGTGTTTAGGTATCATAAAAATCAGGCTGGGGCCATGATCTGTTTTTAACCAGTCACTGCTGGCAAAGAAATTAAAATTTGACCTTCACACAACTGTTTATTTGAAAGAGAGAAGGAAACATAGTAGTAGAGAAAGCTGTCAGTATTAGGAAATGTCGGGAATAAGTTAATAGCAACCAAGGTAGAAACAAATCAGAACTTATTATTTAAATTGACTATTTCATTAAAACAGAATCTTTAAAATGAAATAAAAACCTTACATATGGAAGTTTGCCATATCAGAGGCTTAAGATCAAAGATAACACAGAATTAGAGTTAAAGCTTAATATCATAAATTGTTTAACATTAACTACTAAGAGATATATTCATTTAACCTTTACAAAAAGTATGAAATACTGTGTGGCCTATAAATTTACCTTCTTGCCACCACCTTCAGCCTGTGGCCCCGGTAAGATTGAACTGCCAGATGAGCTCAATTGGCTATGATGCGGGCATCCAGCTCTCACTCCCTCATGATACCACCTGTCTTCCCCAGAGGGCTGTTGTGTAGGGGCAGGGAAAGCCATTTGAGAATCTGTTTGCTAATTAATTTTTAAAGGAACTGACACCAGTGATTGGCAGCAGTCACTTCAACATTTATGCTTAGTTGGGACAGTTGTAGTGATAATATATATTTTTTAAAGTGACATTTTAAACCACCTATAATCCTCCCACCCACTGTACACACCACTGTAAATATTTTACTCTTTCGTGTATTTCCTTCCAATCCTTTTTTTTCTTTTACATCTTATATACTTCTCTTTTTTTAAACTAACTTTTGCTAAATTGTGAAATATCAGGAAGTTTAAAAGCAAAACTCTTCTTTGTGTTGATCATCCCATGAGTAAATAAGAAACAGGTAAGTGAAAATTAGCAGTGCTAAATAAAATCACCTGGATAGACCTGTCAGCAGCGTTGATTGTTAGAATGAGAACGTACATGTTTCTCTCATAAGTTATCTTAGAGATGCTATGATATGATTGTTTCCAATAAAATGTCTCTTCTTTTTTCTTCTTTATTGGATCAAAACACAAATTTAATGCAAAGTATAAATCACTACTATAAAATATATGCATATTCTAAACATGACTCTTAAATCTGTCCTTAGGATGAAAAAAATATGTATTAAAGTTAAATCATACAATTAGAATAAATTGCTTTGTAAAGGAAAAAAGATTGATCAAGTGTAATCTGCCTGGTTAGGAGTACTACAAGACAAGGTTTGCTGGAGTATACCACTCCTATCTGGGCTTCCCTGGTGGCGCAGGTGGTAAAGAACCTGCCAATGCAGGAGACATGAGATGTGGGTTCAATCCCTGGATCAAGAAGATCCCCTGGAGGAGTGCATGGCAACCCACTCTTGCCTGGAGAATCCCATGGACAGAGGAGACTGGCAGGCTGCAGTTCATAGGGTCACAAAGAGTCAGACATGACTGAAGTGACATAGCACACACACACCATTCCTATTTGCCCACTACCGTTCTGCTTTGACAGTTTTCAGAATTAGAGGCAGCTTTGACAAGCCATATTGCTTTACCTTGTGGCCATCTGGAGTTTGACGTAAGAAACTTAAGCTAAGCTCCAAGCCTCTCTTAAGACACCAAAATAAGGTTTGATTTGCACCTTAGCATACGCCATTTATTTATTCTTTTACCTCCTTCCTTCCATTTATCATTAACTTTGACCCAAACAGGGGGCATCAGGCTTAGTTACTGTGCTGGCCTCATGCCAGCTCTAATGAACAAGAAGATTCCTTCCCACCAGTCTTCGGTCTTTCTTCCTGACACCTCTTATATTTCAGTGTCAAATTTGTGGTACTTTTCCTTGCCATCCAGTTTTCTAAATTCTTCCAAACTAGGATCGATTGCTGATCTGTCTGAGTCTTGTTATTGCCAGAACCAGTGGCCTCCCCGGTCTTGGTGATGCTGTCGAAACTCCAGTTTCTTCCCCATTAATTTCTGCTTTTTCCGTTCCATGTGTTTACAACTGAAATATTTTCACCCTATTTGGCCACCCTTGTTTTCTCCTCTATTGACTCCCCTTCTTTTCCTTTCTTTCTACTGAATCATTCTAATTTTTTTAGCATCAGTAAAGTCCACTGAAAGAAGTTAGAGAAGTAAATCAGATATAGTCTCTTGCACTGTTTCTTATCCACACCTGCCTCCCCAGTAACACAGCATAGAGGGAGGAACACTCGTGCACTAATCGCATCTACTGTGGCGGTCTGGGTCCCTGCCTCCCCACTGCTCCCCAGTAACAAAGCGTCGTGGGGGAAGCACGAGGTGCACTCTAATCGCGTCTGTTACAGTGGTCTGGGTCAGAGGCATTTCATTAGGAGGATTTCCTGGCTACTGTAATGTCAGGCAGACACGACTTGTATTCAGGCATATCAGCTGTTCCACCAGTGGCATTCCATTTAGTAGGGGAGTTGCCTTTTTCAGGGTACATGCTGTGTACTGTTGCTCTTACTCCAAAAGCTGGGTGTTCCCCACCTCTAATTTCTATCCAAGCTGTCACAGGCTATGACCAGTTGGGGGTCATACATTAACCAACAGGTGCCTCTCTATGCAGCTGTGTCCAGAACTAGGGAAACAGTCTGAGTCCAACATGAGTCTGAGTGAACTCCGGGAGTTGGTGATGGACAGGGAGGCCTGGCGTGCTGCGATTCATGGGGTCACAAAGAGTCGGACACGACTGAGCTACTGAACTGAACTGACTGACAGTCTTGAAAAATCATTGAAGTGGTGACTTTTCTGGGAGCCCCTATACTTATCAACATAGTAGGTGAGCTCTTTAACTGTATGTCCCCCAGTTTCTGTTGTTTCACAACTTTGCCTTCTGCCAACCTGTATCACCTCCTTTGTGACCAGAGGATGGAAGGGTATAATCTGTTAAGTTAAACTGAAAGAATCTAAGGACGCTTTCTTCAAAGAACTTTGATTCCAGCTTGCTTCCAATCAGTTCAAGTCTCCCAGCTTCAACTATGGCGCTGAGAGCAAGCAGTACACCTGAATCTCCAGCTCATGCTGTCCCCGCTGACACTGAGGTTTGCCTAGACTAAGGATAGCAGCCTGTGGCATACACACAGGGAAACTGTGTGTCGGGGGGTGGGGAAGTGCTTTGTTTTGTGTGGGGTTGTTCTCCTTCATAGGTGTATATAAAGTTTATGAAGTCCATCTACCCATATTGTCTTTCTTTTTGAAAGTATAGACAGCCATAAAACAAAACACTACCATTTAGTCTTGTAATCTTAAATTCCAGTACATTCTAATGTACTGATAAATTATTTATGTTATAAAATGTTTTTTCAATAATGTGTAGCATAAAATGGGATAAATGCACATCTATACGTGCCCTGAACTTTTTAGTGCAGGCTAATAAACAGGGTAACCTGGCATCATTTTTGCCTGGTAGAGTTCACATGCAAGCCTTTCTCCTTTCAGTTTTAGTTTCTGCATTGTGTACCTCGGAAGTCAGCTTACTGCTTTTGCAGCTGGGACCTTGCAGGTAACATTCTTTAACTCTAAACTGTCTAACCATGCTTCTCTCTCAAGATAACCAAGGTTGGGGTCTATAAATTTCACTTGTCATTCTGGCTTCCAGACATATTCAATTAGGCTTTAGTTCATAATTAGTTGGAAGCTACAATTTCCATAGAAAAAAGAACATTTTATATTAAATGACAATTATCCAGCTTCATGATTTCACAAAATGATTAAGATGCTAGAAAATAATTAAGATATTTTAAGTTTCCCAATACTGAAAAATAGAGGCATGGGGAGCTGTGTATAGTAGCTCTTGTTACAATGACAGAAAGAAAAGAAATTCTTCTTAAATAATTTTGTTTTTATCAGTTCAGTTCAGTCGCTCAGTTGTGTCCAACTCTTTGCAACCCCATGAATAGCAGCACGCCAGGCCTCCCTGTCCATCACCAACTCCTGGAGTTCACTCAGACTCATGTCCATCGAGTCAGTGATGCCATCCAGCCATCTCATCCTATGCCGTCCCCTTCTCCTCCTGCCCCCAATCCCTCCCAGCATCAGAGTCTTTTCCAATGAGTCAACTCTTCGCATGAGGTGGCCAAAGTACTGGAGTTTCAGCTTTAGTATCATTCCTTCCAAAGAGCACCCAGGACCTATCTCCTTTAGAATGGACTGGTTGGATCTCCTTGCAGTCCAAGGGACTCTCAAGAGTCTCTTTATTTTTATAGTTGCATAAATTATCAGATTTGCCCAAATTTTCTTTCCATATCAAAAGCTCCAAAATCTGCTGCATTGCTTGCACGTGTGTGTGTGTGTGCTAAGTTGCTTCAGTCATGTCTGACTCTTCGTGAACCTATGGACCATAGCCCACCAGGCGCCTCTGTCTTTGTGATTCTCCAGGCAAGGATACTGTAGTGGGTTGGCATGCCCTCCTCCAGGGGATCTTTCTGAGCCAGGGATCCAACTGCGTCTCTTATGTCTCCTGCATTGGCAGGTGGGTTCTTTTCCACTAGCGCCACCTGGGAAGCCCACATTGCTTGCAAAGTTATAGTCTTTAGTGAAAACCAGCAAAGAGCAAGACCAAAAGGCCAAGAGTAGGCATTTCATAAACCTTACGTGGTGAGCTTTGTTGAAGAAGAGGATTGGGTAACTGTCAGAAGGCTTTTTCTGTTAATAGTAATATCTTTGTGTGAAAACTTAACTCAGGACTGACAGCCAGGAGAGAAAATCATACAGGTCCACAGTCCTTCATCCAAAATTCTTAGAGCCAAATGTATTTCAGAATTCACAAAATTTTAAGTTAAATGGTTTACATACTATATTGGATACAGTATAATGTATGATTATTCACACCAGGGAAGTCCAATGTAATAAACAATACATATAAATTGCTTCATACAAGTTCATGTCAGATTTTACAACAAAATAAATTTGAGTTAGGTCAGATATTGCTACCAAAAAGGTTATGAAAAAACTTTCACTTTTTATTAATCTTAAGATTTTACAATTACAGATAAGGATTCCTTGCCAACATCATCACTGTTGGACATTTTATTTTATTTATTCCTAGTTCAGGAATCTCCATAAAAGGCATTGTCTCTGCTTTCCTCTAAATTATTTCTTCATATTGTTCTCTGAGACAGAGGCTATACAGATTTCAGGAGGAGCCCAGTAAGGAATTTCAAATCCATTTGGGTTAAATATTCGCTTTCAGAGACAGAGAACTAAATTAAATTGTTTTTACAATTACTGTCTTATTCAAGAAATAAAAATTAATAGGGCTATTTAGTGAAAAATAGGCTTTCTCACACCCGTTTCCCAGCAGTCAAGTGCCCTCAGTGGATGTAAACTCTCTCAGTGTCCTGGGTGTCTTTTCGGGGATAGATATACATGGATGGTCTTGACTGTGTGTGAATGTGTGCACTGTAGAACTTAGCTTGTTTTTTTAAATCCATCCAATGTCCCACTTTATGAATGTACCACAGTGAATTTAACCAGCCCATTAATGAGTGAATATTTGAGTTATTTTCAGTCTCTTATGATTGCAGAGTATAATGCTCCAATGAGTATTCCTATATATGTCATTTATACATGTGTGAGGATATCTGTAAGATAAATTTCTAGAAATGCAGTTGTGAGTCAGAGATAAATTCACTATAAATTTTTATAGATAATGCCAAATGGCTTTAATAGAGGTTGTACAACTTATATTCCCACTTGCCTTATTTGAAAGTGCCTATTTTATTATACTTCAGAGAGTATAATCATAAAGTTATTTGCCAATCTAAGAGGTGAAAATGGTATCTTTTAGTTATAATTTACATTTTCCCTGTTATGAGTGAAGTTTTATATTGTAGTCATTTGTATTTTCTACAAACTATTGTCCTATTTTTTGTCTGTTTTTTTCACCAATATGTTAGTCTTTTTTCTTTACATGTTAAAAAAAATGTAGTCATTTTGTAATATGTCACAAACATTTTCCCCAGCTTCCCTATCATCTTTTAACTTGGCTTTTATGACATTTTATGACATTTTTTTCCCCATGCAGAAAACTCTCCCATGCAAATAAATTTTCAGGTCCCTTTCAATTGGTTCTACCTTTGATTTGTCTTTAGTCATGTCACTCTGCGTTCATTCATGTAATAGTTTGTTATGATAGCTTAACTGGCACATTTATCCAGAGTTCTTTTCTGATCTTTCTAGCTAATCTCCCTTTCTCTGCCTATATCTTGCTTCCTAACAACAATTCAAAATTAATAGTAATTGTTGTTGTTGTTGTTCACTTGCTATGCCATGTCCGACTCTTTGCAGCCACATGAACTGCAGCACACCAGGCTTCCCTGTCCTTCACTGTCTCCCTGAGTTTGCTCAAACTCTTGTCTATTGAGTTGATGATGCTATCCAACCATCTCATCCTCTGCTGCCCCCTTCTCCTTTTGCCCTCAATCTTTCTCAGAATCAGGGTCTTCTCCAGTGAGTCAGCTCTTTGCATCAGGTGGCCAAAATATTGGAGCTTCAGCTTCAGTCCTTCAATGAATATTCAGGGTTGATTTCCTTTATGATTGACTGGTTTGATCTCCTTACTGTGCAAGAGACTCTCAAGAGTCTTCTCCAGCACCACAGTTAAAAAGCATCAATTCTTGGGCGCTCAGCCTTCTTTACGGTCCAACTCTCACATCCATACATAGCTACTGGTAAAACCATAGCTTTGACTATACGGGCCTTTATCAGCAAAGTGATGTCTCTGCTTAGCTTTCATTTATTGAGCACTTATATGCCAGGCATAGTGCTAAATGCTTTGCAAACATTATCATAATTCCAAAATAAACATTGTCTTTGTCCCCGATTCAAAGCTAAGGCAACTGAAGCTTGGAAAAATTAAGCATTTTGCCCCAAATCAATTAGAAACTGGGAGCCTGAGCTCTTACCATTACCTTAAAGTGTTTTTATAAAGAATATAAATTTGTAGCTATTACCAGAAATACTGCAGTAATGATCAGCCCTATAAAGATGATTAAGGTATTATTCTCCTTGAAAAGCATAGTCTTGGGCATGAAGATTCCCAAATTCTTACATATTTATTCACTTTGTTATTGCCTGTTTCTCATTGGTGTCAGTAAAGCTATGCCATTTAAAATAGATAAAATAGAATGGTCATCTATTTGAAATATATATCCATGTGAATTTGGCCCATTGAATTGTTCTACTTTGCCAAAAGTCTCTAGCTACAACTTTATTTATACGATAATGACTTCTCAGCAGCTGCTGCTGCTAAGTCGCTTCAGTCATGTCCAACTCTGTGCGACCCCATAGACTGCAGCCCACCAGGCTCCCCCGTCCCTGGGATTCTCCAGGCAAGAACACTGGAGTGGGTTCCCATTTCCATCTCCAATGACTGAAAGTGAAAAGTGAAAGTGAAGTCGCCCAGTTGTGTCTGACTCTTAGCAACCCCATGGACTGCAGCCTACCAGGCTCCTCCATCCATGGGATTTTCCAGGCAAGAGTACTGGAGTGGGGTGCCATTGCCTTCTCCGATGACTTATCAGAGTAACAGTTTAATCAGCTGTATTCATTTCTAAAAGCCCCAGCACAGCTGACAATATTAACCTTGTAGATCTAGATGTTGAGACTACAAGTTTGGTTTAAAAACAGGAGTTAAACTTCTCAGCCAACACTAATTTCAGTTTAACTGATACTGTAGGACTAACAGCGTTGAGAAAGCAGAAGAGAACCTATCAGTTCAGTTCATTTCAGTCATGCAGTTGTATCCGACTCTTTGCGACCCCATGAATCACAGCACACCAGGCCTCCCTGTCCATCACCAACTCCTGGAGTTCACTCAGACTCACATTCATCGAGTCAGTGATGCCATCCAGCCATCTCATCCTCTGTCGTCCCCTTCTCCTCCTGCCCCCAATCCCTCCCAGCATCAGAGTCTTTTCCAATGAGTCAACTCTTCGCATGAGGTGGCCAAAGTACTGGAGTTTCAGCTTTAGCATCATTCCTTCCAACGAAATCCCAGGGCTGATCTCCTTCAGAATGGACTGGTTGGATCTCCTTGCAGTCCAAGGGACACTCAAGAGTCTTCTCCAACACCAGTTCAAAAGCATCAATTCTTCAGTGCTCAGTTTTCTTCACAGTCCAACTCTCACATCCATACATGACCACAGGAAAAACCATAGCCTTGACTAGATGGACCGTTGTTGGCAAAGTAACGTCTCTGCTTTTCAATATGCTATCTATGTTGGTCGTAACGTTTCCTCCAAGGAGTAAACATCTTTTAATTTCATGGCTGCAGTCACCATGTGCAGTGATTTTGGAGCCCAAAAAAATATAGTCTGACACTGTTTCCACTGTTTCCTCATCTATTTCCCATGAAGTGATGGGACCAGATGCCATGATCTTCATTTTCTGAATGTTGAGCTTTAAGCCAGCTTTTTCACTCTCCACTTTGACTTTCATCAAGAGGCTTTTTAATGGCTGAGTAATACTCTATTGTTGAATCAGTTCTAATGAGGTGGATGAAACTGGAACCTATTATACAAAGTGAAGTAAGCCAGAAAGAAAAACACCAATACAGTATACTAACGCATATATATGGAATTTAGAAAGATGGTAATGATAACCCTGTATGCGAGACAGCAAAAGAGACACAGATGTATAGAACAGTCTTTTGGACTCTGGGAGAGGGCGAGGGTGGGATGATTTGGGAGAATGGCATTGAAAATATATAATATCATATATAAAGTGAATCGCCAGTCCAGGTTTGATGCATGATACTGGATGCTTGGGGCTGGTGCACTGGGACAAACCAGAGAGATGGTACAGGGAGGGAAGAGGGAGGAGGGTTCAGGATGGGGAACACGTGTACACCCATGGCAGATTCATGTTGATGTATGGCAAAACCAGTACAATATTGTAAAGTAATTAACCTCCAATTAAATAAATTTATATTTTTTTAAAAAAGAGGCTTTTTAGTTCCTCTTCACTTTCTGCCATAAGCGTGCTGTCATCTGCATATCTGAGGTTATTGATATTTCTCCCAGCAATCTTGATTCCAGCTTGTGCTTCTTCCAGCCCAGCGTTTCTCATGATGTACTCTGCATATAAGTTAAATAAGCAGGGTGACAATATACAGCCTTGACGTACTCCTTTTCCTATTTGGAAGCAGTCTGTTGTTCCATGTCCAGTTCTAACTGTTGCTTCCTGATCTGCATATAGGTTTCTTAAGAGGCAGGTCAGGTGGTCTGGTATTCCCATCTCTTTCAGAATTTTCCACAATTTGTTGTGATCCACACAGTCAAAGGCTTTGACATAGTCAATAAAACAGAAATAAACGTTTTTCTGGAATTCTCTTGCTTTTTCGATGATCCAGCAGATGTTGGCAATTTGATCTCTGGTTCCTCTGCCTTTTCTAAAACCAGCCTGAACATCTGGAAGTTCACGGTTCACGTATTGCTGAAACCTGGCTTGGAGAATTTTGAGTATTACTTTACTAGCGTGTGAGATGAGTGCAATTGTGCAGTAGTTTGAGCATTCTTTGGCATTACCTTTCTTTTAGATTGGAATGAAAACTGACCTTTTCCAGTCCTGTGGCCACTGCTGAGTTTTCCAAATTTGCTGGCATATTGAGTGCAGCACTTTCACAGCATCATCTTTCAGGATTTGAAATAGCTCAACTGCAATTCCATCACCCCCACTAGCTTTGTTCATAGTGATGCTTTCTAAGGCCCACTTGACTTCACATTCCAGGATGTCTGGCTCTAGATGAGTGATCACACCATCGTGATTATCTGGGTCATGAAGATCTTTTTTGTACAGTTCTGTGTATTCCTGCCACCTCTTCTTAATATCTTCTGCTTCTGTTAGGTCCATACCATTTCTGTCCTTTTTCGAGCCTATCTTTGCATGAAATGGTATCTCTAATTTTCTTGAAGAGATCTCCAGTCTTTCCCATTCTGTTGTTTTCCTCTATTTCTTTGCATTGATCACTGAGGAAGGCTTTCTTATCTCTTCTTGCTATTCTTTGGAACTCTGCATTCAGATGGGAGTATCTTTCCTTTTCTCCTTTGCTTTTCACTTCTCTTCTTTTCACAGCTATTTGTAAGGTTTCCTCAGACAGCCATTTTGCTTTTTTGCATTTGTTTTCCATGGGGATGGTCTTGATCCCTGTCTCCCGTACGATGTCACGAACCTCCATCCATAGTTCATCAGGCACTCTTATCTATCAGATCTAGTCCCTTAAATCTATTTCTCACTTCCACTGTATAATCATAAGGGATTTGATTTAGGTCATACCTGAATGGTCTAGTGGTTTTCCCTACTTTCTTCAATTTAAGTCTGAATTTGGCAATAAGGAGTTCATGATTTGAGCCACAGTCAGCTCCTGGTCTTGTTTTTGTTGACTGTATAGAGCTTCTCCATCTTTGGCTGCAAAGAATATAATCAGTCTGATTTCGGTGTTGACCATCTGGTGATGTCCATGTGTAGAGTCTTCTTCTCTTGTGTTGTTGGAAGACGGTGTTTGCTATGACCAGTGCGTTCTCTTGGCAAAACTCTATTAGTCTTTGCCCTGCTTCAATCTGTATTCCAAGGCCAAATTTGCCTGTTAGTCCAGGTGTTTCTTGACTTCCTACTTTTGCATTCCAATCCCCTATAATGAAAAGGACATCTTTTGGGGGTGTTAGTTCTAAAAGGTCTTGTACCTATAAGTCAACAACCTATAGGTTGTCTTAATTCCTCCAGTTCCCATATCAGAGTGATGCCTGGACTCTCCACACCTTATTTGTAGATCGTGGGGACTGGTTGTCATGAATGTGAGAAAACAGTACATATCTTGTGGAGATCACTGATACTTATCTGAATTCATAGTATCTCAGAAAGGAAGATAGATAGATCTTTATAAACCTGCCTAGATTATGACATGGTAAAAGCAAACCTAATTTGAGCTGTTTTATCTGAGAGTTCCTGAACCCTTCACTGTGTTTTGCCATCTTATTTCTGCTCATCAAAGCCAGTTATATTGACATTATCTTGTATGAATTTAATAGAAAGGAAGTTTGAGAAAAGCATACTTTAAAGGAAATATTTTCAAATAAACTGTCCTTAAATCAACACTAGTGACCAACTACTGATTTCTTCCTTAAGATAACAGAATAGCAATGCTAAATACAAAATATAGCTAGAGTAAGACTATATAAAAGCTATGGAGATTCTTTAAAATTAGAGCAATGGGATCTCATAAAATATAATACTTCTGTAGTTTACTTACAAGAATTGTGTGGATCTCTATGCATTATTGTGAAATGATCTCCTGAGTATTTTGTTAAGTAAAAAAGCAGATCATAAATTAGTACATAAACTTGGCTCAATTTGTTTTTAAATACATGTGTGTCAATGTATGTTTAATTGTTTATGCATGTATAAGCATCTAACTATATAAAAAATGTTTAGAAGCATATATACTAAACTGTTGCCTGGAAAATCCCATGGACGGAGGAGCCTGGTGGGCTGCAGTCCATGGGGCTGCAAAGAGTTGGACATGACTAAGCGACTTCACTTTCACTTTTCACTTTCAGTCATTGGAGAAGGAAATGGCAACCCACTCCAGTGTTCTTGCCTGGAGAATCCCAGGGACAGGGGAGCCTGGTGGGCTTCCGTCTATTGGGTCGCACAGAGTCGGACACGACTGAAGCGACTTAGCAACAGCAGCAGCAGCATACTAAACTAGTGATCTCTGGGAAAGGGAATGGGATTTGTATTTGGGTAGGGGATGAAGGGTTGAAGGGAATATTATTTTTCTCTATTTAATTCTATATATTTGAATTTTTATAGTGGAAACATACTCTTAAATTACTTGAGCAATTATATTTTTTAAGAAAACAGTTGTGACAGAGTTGTTTCATTTATCTTTTATCCAGTACTTTAGATTAAGAATACAGTGTTTCATAGAGTGGGGGATGGGAGAGAATGTCAAGGGGGAGGGGACATATGTATACTTACGGCTGACTCTGTTGTATGGCAGAAACCAACACAAAATTGTAAAACAATTATCCTCCAATAAAAAATAAATTTAAAAAATTACAATGTTTCTTGCCCTTGTAGTTTTTAGTGTAGTGAGGGAGACAGGCATTAAACAAATAATTCCAAATTGTGATAAATGCAATGAGGGAAAATAGCAGATTATTATGAGAAAAAAAGAGTTACAGCAATCTAATTTAGACAATGGAGTTAAGGAATGCTTTTCTGAAGCAGTGGTATTTCAGTTGATATCTAGTAGGATGAATTACAGTTTAAAATGAAGGAGAAAAATAGATAAGTGATTGATAATAAAGTGTTTATCTTGTTAATATTCTTAACTATTCATATATACTCTTCTGTATTAAAAAGGAAAAAGGAAAAAAAGGGGGGAGGGGAGAAAGGAAGGAGAATGAGAGAGGGAAAACATTTCTAATAGATAAAATAGAAAATATGCAGGTTTTAAGGCAGGAAATAACTTGTCTATTCCAGAAATAGAAAGAAGACCATTGTAACTGGATTATAATGCGTGAAGCAGAAAGTTATATGGGAAATAAAAAAGGAAAAGCAGATAGGAGACAGGACGTTCAGGGTCTTGTTGCCTGTATTAGGGTTCTCCAGAGAAGAGAGAGGGAATGTGTGCATTATTTTAAGGAATTCATAAATTTTGAGGGTTGGAAATTCAGGTAAAAGTTGATGTTTGCAGCTGTGACACTGAAATCCATAGGGCAGACCAGCAGGCTAAAAATTCAGGCAGAATAGCTATGCTGCAGTCTTAACACAATTCCTTCTCCTACTGAATATCTATGCTGCAGTCTGAAGACAGAATTCCTTCTCTATTAGGGAACCTCAATCCTTGCTCTTAAGGCCTTCAGTGAATTGAATGAGCTCTCCCCCCCAACCACACACACTATAGAAGTGTGTGTGTGTGTGTGTGTGTGTGTGTGTGTGTATTAGTTGCTCAGTCATGTCCTACTCTTTGTAACCTCATGGACTGTAGCCCGCCAGGCTCCTCTGCCCATAGAATTCTCCAGGCCAGAATACTGGAGTGGGTTTCCATTCCCTTCTCCAGGATTATAGAAGATAATTTTCTTTAAAGGCAACTGGTAAATGTTAATTAGTTCTAAAAAGTATTTTCTGGACTGCTGTTTGACCAAACAATTGGGTATTATATTGTAGCCAAGCTGACACATTACTTACCCATCACACTGCCCATGTGAGCTGTTTTATACTTAAGTACAAGGGGACATCTGTGAATGGGATTGACAGGATCCATTTTGACTTTGTAAAAGTTCACTCTGGTTGCTATGGAAGAGAGCAGGCATGAAGTGGGAAATGGTTGGGGCTACTGCAGTAATACAGACGAGAGATGATGGAACTGGGACCCAAGGATTGAAATGGAATAGGAACAATCAAACCGACAAAATATTTAGGAAGCAGAACCAACAGGACCTCATAGGGAAGAGGAGAGTAAAGAGAGGTAGGTGTTGAGGATGACTGTAAGGTTTTCATTTACTAATGGAGTGGATGAAAGAACTTGAGTTGAAATGAGAAAACTGGAAGAGGAAGAAGCAGATTTAGCCATGAGGAAAGGGTAGGTATGGGGCAAAGATGAAGACTTTGGTTTAGGTAAAGTTAAGTTAGAGATCTAAAAGAAGAGAGTGAAAAAGTTGGCTTAAAACTCAACATTCAAAAAACTAAGATCATGGCATCCAGTCCCATCACTTCATGGCAAATAGATAGGGAAACAATGGAAACAGTGACAGA
This sequence comes from Bos taurus, assembly GCF_002263795.3. NCBI lineage: Eukaryota > Metazoa > Chordata > Mammalia > Artiodactyla > Bovidae > Bos > Bos taurus. The sequence goes on along the minus strand of NC_037351.1, from coordinate 19,879,207 downwards.
CTTTATTTTCTTTGGCTCCAAAATCACTGCAGATGGTGATTGCAGCCATGAAATTAAAAGATGCTTTCTCCTTGGAAGAAAAGCTATGACCAACCTAGACAGTTTATTAAAAAGCAGAGACATCACTTTGCCAACAAAGATCCGTCTAGTCAAAGCTATGATTTTTCCAGTAGTCATGTATGGATGTGAGAGTTGGCCAATAAAGAAGGCTGAGTGCCAAAGAATTGATGCTTTTGAACTGTGATGTTGGATAAGACTCTTCAGAGTCCCTTGGACTGCAAGGAGATCTAACCAGTCAATCCTAAAGGAAAGCAACCCTGAATATTCATTGGAAGGATTGATGCTGAAGCTGAAGCTCCAATACTCTTGACCACCTGAAGCAAAGATCCAACTCATTAGAAAAGACCCTGATACTGGGAAAGACTGAAGGCAGGAGGAGAAAGGGATGACAGAGGTTGAGATGGTTGGATGGCATCACTGACTCAATGGGCATCATTAATCAAGCTCCAGGAGATGGTGAAAGACAGGGAAACCTGGCATGCTGCATTCCATGGGGTAACAAAGAGTCAGACACGATGGAACGACTGAACAACAACAACAAAATTAGAGATGTTTCGAGATATCCAAGTGGAGAAATCATGTAAATGATTGGATTTTGCAGCTTGAAATGAAGATGATAATTTTGAGAATTGACACAGGTGTTATATAAAATACTCAGGGCGGCTCAAAAGGAAAAGAGAAGAAAAGCAGAAAGGAGACCTCTAACATACACAGTGAAGAATGTCAATATTTTTAAGTTGGATAGAAGAAAAAGATCTAACAAGTTATTTTAAGAAGTGGCCCAGAAGGCCAGAAGAAATTCAGGAGGTTGTAATGTCCCAGAAACAAAAACAGAAAAAAGTGTTTCAAGGAGGGCAGATATGGTCAATTCTGTAGAATGATTGTAAGAATTCAAAATAATTGAAATGTCTGCTAGATTTGCCAAAATGGAGAGTTTTTTTGGTGACCTTGGAAAGAATGGTTTCAGGAAAGTGGTCAGGAGAAAGCCAAGTTGACTTGATTGCAGAACAAACGAGAGGTGACAAAGAAGAGACAAAGTGAAGTGCATGCTACCATTTCAAAAAGCTTGTTATAGAAGCAGAAGGGAATGTGGGTTAAGTGAGGATTTCTTTTTAGTTTTGTACTGTGGAAGTTTTCAGATGCACACAAAAATAGAGAGAATATAATGGACCCATATGCTTTAACTGAGTTTCAGCAACCTTCATCGTTCACTATTTCCTCTTAAGCCCAGACATCATATAATTTTACGAATACATTCTTTAATATGTATTTTTAACAGATAATGATGTTTTAAAACATAACCACAATACCACTAACACACCCCAACAAAATAAAAATTCTCTAATATTATCTAATACTATATCCACATTCAGTTTTTCTTCATTTGTTTCAAGCGTACGTATTTATCACTGATTTTTTTTAAATCACTATTCAGTTAAAGTCTACATGCTGTTTGGTTGATGGATCTCTTAAATCTCTTTTAATCTATAACAAGTTTCCCTTCTTTTGTAATGCCATTTATTTGTTGAAATAACTGAGTCATTTGTTTGTAGAATTCCACACTTTCTGGGATTTACATAATTATATCCTTGTATCATTTAGCCTCTTCCTCTATAGTTTACATTTCATGTGAATTGACAAATTGGATCTAGAGATTTGATTAAAGTTTAATTGTTCTTTAGTAAAAATACTTCATAGGTGATGCTGTGTACTTCCTGTTGTAATATATTAGGAAGAACATAATTACTGGTTGTCCTGTTTTCGTGATTTTTAGATGAATCAGTGTGCTTAGATGATGTCATCCTGATCCATCTGTTATAAAGGTCACTATTGACCTTTCACTTAGGGATTTAGCAGCATTGATGATTGCTAACTAGATTAGAGGCTGCAAAATGATGACTTTTCTATTATTCCCTCTTCATTTATAAGGCATGATTTTTCTATAAAGAAAAACTTTAAGGATTTGTTTTTAATATTGAATGGTACCAGGTAATACTGATGGTAATTATTTAATTGAGAGAGAAAAACTGATACTGAAGAAGAGGGAAGAGATGATCAAATAATGACGGTCCCCAAGAAGGTGACAGGGGATGGGATTCAGATCAGGTAAGGAAGTTTCAGCTTTTGTTAGGAGACGGTCCACTCCTTCCATTATAAGGGAAGGTGGAAAGGTGGGTGCAGATGCAAGGAAGCTGGTAATTGGGTGGTCAAAAGAGTAATTTAGTTCCCTTAGTTCCCTGTGGTTATATTTTTTTCAGTGAAGTATACAGCAAAGTCATTGACTAAGGTCTAGAGAAATTGGGGCAGGAAGTAGGGGAGCAAAATTTTAATTATGCTTTTATGTTTAATGAAAACTTAAAAAAAAAAAAAGAATTTCTGCAAAACCAGTGGCTATATTGGAGCCTGTCAAACTAAGATTATTTTTTCCTAAAAATCTTATCATTCAAAGAGATTCCTAAAAGCTAACCTCTCTGATGGAAGAAGAAATCAAGAATTTGTTCCAATACACTATTCTGTTTGTATTTTCTCTATTCCTTCCTGAGATTTTAACTTCATTCTTTAAAAAGAAAAAAAAGTGGAGAGGGGTCATTCTCCTTCCACTCTGGTTGTTGTTGTTGTTCAGTCACTAAGTTGTGTCTGACTCTTTGTGACTCCATGAATTGCAGCATGCCAGCCTTCCCTGTCCTTCACTATCTCCCCAACTTTGCTCAAACTCATGTCCATTGAGTCAGTGATGCCATCCAGCCATCTCATCCTCTATTGCCCGCTTCCATCTTGCCCTCAATCTATCCCAGCATCAGGGCCTTTTCTAACGAGTTGACCCTTTGCATCAGGTGGCCAAATTATTGGAGCTTTCAGCTTCTATCCTTCCAATGAATACTCAGAGTTGATTTCCTTTAGGATTGACTCATTTGATCTCCTTGCTGCCCAAGGAACTCTCAAGAGTTTTCTCCAACACCACAGTTCTAAAGCATCAATTATTGGGCCCTCAACCTTCTTTATGGTCCAACTCTCACATCCATACATGACTACTGGAAAAACCATAGCTTTGACTATAGACCCATGTCAACAAAGTGATGTCTCTGCTTTTTAATACTCTGTCTAGGTTTGTCATAGCTTCTCTTCCAAGGAGCAAGCGTCATGGCTTCAGTCACCATCCACATTGATTTTGGAGCCCAAGAAAATTAAATCTATAACTGTTTCCACTTTTTCCCTATCTCTTTGCCATGAAATGATGGAACCAGGTGCCGTGATCTTAGTTTTTTGAATGTTGAGTTTTAAGCCAGCTTTTTCACTCTCCTCTTTCACCTTCATCAAGAGGTTCTTTAGTTCCTCCTAGCTCTCTGCCATTAGAGTTGTTGATATTTAAGTTGTTGATATTTAACCATATCTAAGGTTGTTGATATTTCTCCCAGCAATCTTGATTCCATCTTGAGCTTCATCCAGTCCAGCATTTCACATGATGTACTTTGCATATAAGTTAAATAAGCAGGGTGACAGTATACAGCTTTGACATACTCCTTTCCCAAATTTGAACCATTCCATTTTCCCTTGTCCAGTTCTGTTGCTTCTTGACGTGCATATAGGTTTCTCAGAAGGTAAGTTAGGTAGTCTGGTATTCCCCACAGTTTGTTGTGATCCACACTGTCAAAGGCTTTTGCATACTCAATGAAGCAGAAGTAGATGTCTTTTTGGAATTCCCTTGCTTTTCCTATGATCCAGCAGATGTTGGCAATTTGATCTCTGGTTCCTCTGCCTTTTCTGAATCTAGCTTGTACATCTGAAAGTTCTTGATTCACATACTGTTTGAAGCCTAGCTTGAAGGATTTTAGCATGACCTTGCTAGCATGTGAAATGAGCCCAATTGTGTGGTAGGTTGAACATTCTTTGGCATTGCCCTTCTTTGGGATTGGAATGAACACTGATCTTTTCCAGTCCTGTGGCCACTGCTGACTTTTCCAAATTTGATGGCATATTGAATGCATCACTTAAGAGCATCATATTTTAGGATTAGGAATAGCTCAGCTGGAAATCCATCACCTCCACTAGTTTTGTTCATAGTAATGCCTCCTACTTGGGCCACCTCATGCGAAGAGTTGACTCATTGGAAAAGACTCTGATGCTGGGAGGGATTGGGGGCAGGAGAAGAAGGGGATGACAGAGAATGAGATGGCTGGATGGCATCACTGACTCGATGGACGTGAGTTTGAGTGAACTCCGGGAGTTGGTGATGGACAGGGAGGCCTGGCGTGCTGCGATTCATGGGGTCGCAAAGAGTTGGATATGACTGAGTGACTGAACTGAACTGAATGCCTCCTACTGCTGCTGCTGCTGCTGCTAAGTCACTTTAGTCGTGTCCAACTCTGTGCAGCCCCATAGACGGCAGCCCACCAGGCTCCACCGTCCCTGGGATTCTCCAGGCAAGAACACTGGAGTGGGTTGCCATTTCCTTCTCCAGTGCATGAAAGGGAAAAGTGAAAGTGAAGACGCTCAGTCTTATCCCGACTCTTAGCGACCCCATGGACTGCAGCCAACCAGGCTCCTCCGTCCATGGGATTTTCCAGGCAAGAGTACTAGAGTGGGTTGCCATTGCCTTCTCCGAACGCCTCCTAAGGCCCACTTAAATTCACATTCCAGGATGTCTGGCTCTAGGTGAGTGATCACACGTAGTGGTTATCCAGTTCATTAAAACCTTTTCATACAGTTCTTCTGTGTATTCTTGCCACCTCTTCTTAAGTTCTTCTGTTTCTGTTAGGTCCTTACCATTTCTGTCCTTTATTGAGCCCATCTTTGCGTGAAATTTTCCTTTGGTATCTCTAATTTTCTTGACGAGAGCTCTAGTCTTTCCCATTCTATTGTTTTCCTCTATTTGTTTGCATTGTTCACTTAAGATGGCTTTCTTATCTCTCCTTACTGTTCTCTGGATCTCTACATTCAGTTGGGTATATCTTTCCCTTTCTCCTCTGCCTTTCGTTTTTCATCTTTTCTCAGCAATTTGTTAGGCCTGCTCAGACAACCATTTTGCCTTCTTGCGTTTCTTTTTCTTGGGCATGGTTTTAGTCACCATCTCTTGTACAGTGTTACAAACCTCCATGCACTGTTGTTCAGGCCCTCTGTTTACCAGATCTAGTCCCTTGAATCTATTCATCACCACCACTGTATAATCATAAGGGATTTGATTTAGGTCATACCTGAATGGCCTGGTGGTTTTCCCTACTTTCTTCAATTTGAGCCTGAATTTTGCAATAAGGAGCTGAAAATCTGAGCCACAATCAGCTCCAAGTCTTGTTTTTGCTGACTGTGTAGAGCTTCTCCATCTTTGGCTTCAAAGAATATAATCAGCCTGATTTTGGTATTGACCATCTGGTGATATCCATGTGTAGAGTTGTCTCTTATGTTGTTGGTAGAGGGTGTTTGCAATAACATTGTATGGGGACAAATGGTTATTAGACTTAGCATAATTGATTATTTCACTGTATATGCAAATGCCAAATCACTTTGTACCACACCTGAGCCACACTATGTACTACACTCTGGTGGGTTAGATAGTTATCCCCTGTTTGCTTCTTTTACCTTTAATTTGCATGTGTGCTATGGGGACCTCTTTTAAGAAGATGATATAAATCAAACCTGAAGGTAGAATTTGTTTTAAGACTTATGCTTACTTATCTGACATATAAGAATGAAGTAGAATCATTGGTATTTCCAATCTGGCTAGTGTGACTTGTACAACTGATACATCTGTTACCCTTTTTGTTAGTTAATTCTTGATGTTGACATGGATCACATTGATACACATTTTTACAAAGCAAGATTGTTTGCCTCTGAGATTTATTTCACCCTGTGAACATCTCACTTGTCTATTTGGTCCCTGAGAAACTGGAAGTGTGGATTGCCATACATGAATACATGCAACTTTTTTCTTGTAACTTTATTCTGGGTGTTTGGGGAAATAAATGTGTTATGTTCTGGCACCTCTAGAATGCAAATCCCAAGTATATTTCCAAAAGTGTTACTAAGCCCTAAGCAAAATAATTGTTTGCAAGCACAGTTAAATAGCTCCAGTAGCAAAGCATAAATACCATAAGAAAGCAAGGTACTCTCTTAAAGCATATTATTTTATAATTATAATATAGCTGATATATAATATGTTGGTTTCAGGTGTAGTATATAGTGATTTGTCATTTGCATATAATATGAAATGACCACCTTGGTAAGTCTAATAACTATTTGTCCCCATACAACATTATTGCAATATTATTGCCCATATTCCTTATCCTGTATGTTATATCCCTGTGGCTTATTTATTTTATAACTGGAGGTTTGTACCTCTTAATCCCCTTTTCCTGTTTTATCCATCCACCCCTCTCCCCTCAGACACCCACCCATTTGTTCTCTGTATCTGTGATTCTGTTTTCATTTTGTTTTGTTTGTATTGTTTTTTAGATTCCACGTGTAAGTGAGATCATACAGTATTTGTCTGTGTCTGACATTTCACTTAGCATGATGCCCTCTAGAATCATCCATGTTGTTGTTAGAGGCAATTTTTTAATAGCTTGTGTATAAGTGTCTGTGTGTGTATATATATGTGTGTGTGTGTATATACACATGCATATACTATATCTTCTTTATCCATTTATCTTATCAGTGGAGAATTAGGCTGCTTCCAGATCTTGACTGTTATAAAGAATGCTGCAGTGAACACTAGGATACATATATATATATTTTTTTTTTTTTTCCAAATTACTGTTTTTGTTTTCTTTGAATAAACACTCAATTCCAAGAGTGGACTTGCTGTATCATACGAAGAGCCTTCATATGTTTTCCATACTGAAGTATGAAAACATACTTCATACTGTTTTCCATAGTGGCTGCACCAATTTACAATCCTACCAACAGTGCATTCTACACATCCTTGCCAACACTTACTATTTGTTGTACTTTCATTAATAGTCATTCTGACAGGTGTGAGGTGGTATCTTCTTGGGGTTTTGATTTGCATTTCTCTGATGATCAGTGAGGTTGAGCATCTTTTCATGTGTCTGTTGGCCATCTGTAGGTATTCTTTGGAAAAATGTCTGTTCAGATCCTCTGCCCATTTTTTAATTGGGTTGTTTGTTTGTTTTTTAATGTTGAGTTACATGAGTTCTTTGTGTATTTTGATATTAACTTCTTATTGGGTATGTTTGCAAATATCTTCTCCCAGTTTGTATGCTGTCTTTTCCTTCTGTCGATGGTTTCCTTCATTGTGCAAAAGCTTCTTAGTCTGATGTAGTCCCATTTGTTTATATTTGCTTTTTAAAATATTGCAAGTGATTTAATTTTTAATTAATATATAAGCAATTCATATTCATTGATTTGTATTCAGTTGAGTTCAGTTCAGTTGCTCAGTCGTGTCTGACTCTTTGTGATCCCATGAATCGCAGCATGCCAGGCTTCCCTGTCCATCACCAACTCCTGGAGTTCACTGAGACTCACGTCCATCGAGTCAGTGATGCCATCCAGCCATCTCATCCTCTGTCGTCCCCTTCTCCTCCTGCCCCCAATCCCTCCCAGCATCAGAGTCTTTAATCTATCAAAAATGTTTAACTTTTTTTATTTCCCTTGCCTTGAGGAGACATATCAAAAAAAATTTTTTTTCCCCAAGAATGATGTCAAAAAATGTACTGCCTATGTTTTCTTCTAGGAGTTTATGATTTCAGGTCTTACATTTACATCTTTAATCCATTTAGAGTTTACTTTTGTATATAATGTGACTTAGAGTATATTCTTCGAGCTTGCTTTTGAAACTCAAGTCTAGATCAAGGTGCTTCCTTTTCCAACCAAGATGGAGTAACAGGAATTGAATTCATTTTCCCACCTGAATGAGTAAACAAGCAGACAAAAGACATGAAACAACTGTTGTTTTCAAATACTGCACATCAAGGACAGTTATCCATGAAAAGAGGAGAAATAAGTGAGGTTAGCGCCACAGTTACATTTCTAGACCACAAATCAGGAACCTCCATGGAGCCTAACAAGTTCACTGACTTGAGAAGGCAGCGTTGGAAGCCTGATGATGCCAAGGTGGCTAGTGTTTACAGGGCAGAGGAGTGGATAGGAGAGAGCTACAAAAAGAAAGCACTCTAGATATCTCTAGTGTCTAAAACTGCTTAAAGAGCTAATACTGGGAGGAGTATCAACACTCAATTTAAAAACAAGGCAAATGATTTCAGTTGGTTTTCCTTGACTCAATGAGTTGACTGATGTTATGGATATGGTTCAGTTGCAGTCAGTGCCAAATCCATACCAGTGACTGAAGAATTACTTTCCATGAACATGAACAGTCTATGGGAAACAATTACAGGCAAGAATATTTTCAAGAAAATGCTACATCAATACATCCTGAAGTGGAATCTTCTAAGATGTATTATACCTGATGGTGGCAAATTATGTGTGGAGCTGAAAAAGATTTTAATTAGCCCTATTTACAAAGCTTGTGAAAAAATAAGGTATTTAAAATGTGATTATTTATCCTTTTATTTGTCAGCAGCTACTTTGAGGAAAATATTTTAATTTATTATGTGTTATTGAATCAGTAGTGTCAGTAACCAAATTTATTTTTTCTCATGGCCTTAACCACCATCAGTTCCATGAGTTTTTGATATAAAGAATGAATATCCTGACTTGCCACACAGTAGTTCAGTGGCTTAGAAGTGGTAAGGACTTTGTGAGTTGGTTTTTTTTTTTTTTTTTTTTTTTTTTAGTTCTGTGATTTTCAGGGGTGGGGACTGAGACTGAAATTTTTCTGAATAAGAAAAATCCCCTTTGACCTCTATTATTGAACACTTGATTCACCTTGAAAATTAGCTTTTTTTGCATATTTGACAATGTTTCTTAATGAATTCAACCTAAAATGATAAGGCAAAACAGATGCTTATATATAACTGGTCCTGTGATAGTCATTTTAGTGACAGCTAACTTCGTTTGAATCACAAAAAAATACTGGTTTTTTTTTTTATACTTCTCATGCTGTCAAAAGTTAAAAAAAGTGAGAACTTCATTCTCATACAAATTTATAATGAATGTGATTTCTGAGCTCAACCTACAGTTCCAGGAATGTTTTTCTGACTTGCATGCAAATGCAAAGAAAGGATATTTCTATGTTGCAAAATTTGTTTAACTGTGCAGTTCTACCTAACCATCAGTTGGAGTGATTAGTCTTTAATGTAATGACATGTTAAAAGGCAAATATTAATAGAAGAACCAAATCAAATTCTATGTATTATCAATTAAAATCATATTCTTGTACATTAATATCACTATTTAATAGTACCTATCTGCATTTTCACATATAAAATATATTTTTAAATATCATTGTAGATTAGCATCAACAATGAACATTTTCAATTTGTATGATAGGAAACTTTAACTTTGAACCCCAGTTAAATGCAATTTTCTCCTCCCCAAAAAAGAATTCTTTTCATTAGTGGACCTGAATGAAAAAGAAAAAAGTATACTCAATTATTACTCCATTTTTAATTTTGTCAATAAAAAACTTTGTAGAATTAGTTTGTTCCCTTGTTATAGAAGAAAGTCTTCTCATGAATTTTTCTTCTTGGCTAGCAAAGCCTACAGTATTTACTATTTGATTCTTTACAGAAAAACATTTTTGACCACTTCTCTAGGTAGTGATCACAGGCTTTGAACTAGAGCGTTGACCACTGCCCAGGTCCCACACTGCTTGCTGGGTAGGACATATATGGGACTGATCCAGATAGCACTGCAAATACTTTGAAATTTAAAAAAAAAAAAAAATCGCAAAGACAGTTTGGAACTGTGTCCTGAACCAATCCTGGTTGAATGCCTGCTACAATAGAACATAACAAAACAAAATCAACAATCTCTTTGAATTTAAACAAAAGCAACTTGCCAGGTGGCAAAGTGGTAAAGGATCCACTTGCCACTGCAGGAGACCCAAGAGACATGGGTTTCATCCCTAGGTCAGGAAGATCCTCTGGAGCAGGAAATGGCAACCCACTCTAATATTCTTGCCTGAAAAAGTCCATGGACAGAGAAGTCTGGTGGGCTACAGCCCATGGGGTTGCAAAGAGCTGGACACAACTGAGAGATTGAGCACAGACAGGAGCCAGATGACATAAATTTTAAAAATGTTCAGGACACAGTCTAAAATTACTCAGCATGTGAAGAACTTTGGCAATCTCAACTTACAAGAGAAAAGACAACAAATGCCAAACCTCGGGTGACACAGGTGTCACACTTATCAGACAGCGTTAAAGCGACTGTCATAACCACGCTTCATGAAGTAAGGGCAGACACACCAGACAAATGGGAAGACAGACAATCTCAGCATAGAAACAGAAAATATAAAGAGCTAAATGAGTGCTTTCAAACTGAGAGAGTAACAGAAATTTTAAAATCCACTGATGAGCTTCATGGCAGAATAGAAATGATAGAGGAAAGGGTTATTAACCTTGTAGATAAATCACTAGAGAATATCTAGTGTGAACAACAGAGAGAATAAAAAAGACTGGAAAAGATGTATAAAAAGAACCTCATGGACCAGTGTAAAAATACCAGAAAGAGAAAAAGAAATTAGAATAAAATATTTCATATTCAGTAAAGGACACTAGAAAACCCAAGAAACTCAGCAAACCCAAGAAAGATCAATTCAAAGACATCTCCTAGACACATCATAATTAGACTTGTGAAAACTAGAAAGAATTCCGATATTGGAGATTGCCAGGAAAAAACTGGTGTATATCATATATGGGAACAATAATTCAAATCTGTATATTTCTCATCAGAAACCAAGAATAATAGAAGGTTTTAAAGGGCTGAGGAAAAGGAAAGATCAACTCAGAATTGTAGCTCCAGTGAAAATATAATATCTTTGAGGGAAAAGAAATGAAGACACTCTCAGATGAAGGAAACAGAATTCACCACCTGCAGACCTGCTCTATAAGAAATGCTTCAACTTCATATGAAGAATTGGAAAAAGATAAATAAAACTGTCCCTATTCAAAGATGAAATGATGGTCTACATAGAAAATCCCATGTACTCTACAGAAAAGTTCCTGGAACTAAAGAAGTTTATTAAGGGATACAGGATAAAAGACCAACAACTCAGAATTCATTAGTACTTTTATATACTAACAATGAACAGTTGGAAGCTGAATTAATGCAACAGTAGCATGCACAGTAGTTTCAAGTAACTGGGACAGTCCACCTTTAAGTAATGTTAATGCATTTAATGTATGGTATAAGACCCCTGGCTTCCCTGGTGGCTGAGTGGTAAACAGTCCACCTGCCAGGAATCAAGACATGAGTTGGATCCCTGGGTGAGGAAGATAACCTGGAGAAGGAAATTACAACTCACTCCAGTATTCTTGCCTGGGAAATCCCATGGACAGAGGAGTGGGGTCACAAAAGAGTGAGACACAACTTAGCAACTAAACAACAACATATAAGACCCATACAACAGTATACTCTCAGTTTCCCCCTCCCACCTTTTGTGCTATTGTTATTACACATTTAATTTATACATATGTTATAAATACCCGGAGAAGGCAATGGCAACCCATTCCAGTACTCTTGGCTGGAAAATCCCATGGACAGCGGAGCCTGGTGGGCTGCCATCTATGGGGTTGCACAGAGTCGGACATGACTGAAGAGACTTAGCAGCAGCATGTTATAAATACCAGAGAGCAGTTTGGGGTTCACAGCAAAATTAAGAGGAAGATAAAGAAATTTCTCACACACTCCCTGCCCCTACACTGCATAACTTCCCCCATTATCAACACAGCACACATCAACAGGCCCACTTGAGAGGTACGTTTGTTACATTGACGCATCATTAGCAGCCAAAGTCCATAGTTTACATTATGTGCACTCTTGGTGGTTTACATTCTGAATTAAGGCAAATTTATAATGGCATGTATCCATAGTTATAGTACGATACAGAGCATTCTCAGTGCCATAAAACCCCTCTGTGCTCTGCCTGTTCATCCCTCTCCCCCAACTCCTGGCAGCCAGCAATCTTTTTACTGTCTCTGTAGTTATGTCTTTTCCAGAATGTCATACAGATGGAATTATTCAGTATGTAGCCTTTCCAGATTGGCTACTTTGTCCTAGTTATATATATATAGAGAGAGGGGGGGGGATTTACATATATATATATATATAATGGAGGGATTTACATATATATATATGTAAATCCCTCCATTTTTTTTTATGACTTGATGGTTCATTTGTTTTTAGTGCTTAATAATATTCCATTGTCTGGTTGTACCACATTGATTCACATCATTATTTGTCCATTTACCTTCTAATGAACCTCTTGGTTGCTTCCAAGTTTTGTCTGTTATGAGTAAAGCTGCTATAAATATCTATATGCAAGTTTTTGTGTGGACATAAGTTTTAAGCTTTTGGGTAAATGTCAAGGAGCATGATTACTGGACCATAGGTTAAGAATAGGTTTAGTCTTCTAAGAAACTGCCAGTTTGTGTTCTAAAGTGACTGTGCCATTTTGCATTTCCACTAGCAACAAATGAGAGTTTGTGCTGCTGCACATCCTCACTAGCAATTAATTTTGTCAGTGTTACAGATTTAGGCCATTTTCATAGGTATGGTGGAGTAGGAAGTGGCAACCCACTCCAGTATTTTTGCCTGGAGAATCCCATGGACAGACCATGGGGTAGCAAAGAGTTAGACACAACTGAGTGACTAACACACACACACACACACACACACACACACATAGGTGTGGAGTGGTATCTCATTGTTTTAATTTGCATTTTCTTGATGACGTAGATGTGGGCATCTTTTCATATGCTTGTTTGCCATCTGTATGTCTTCTTTAGAAATGTGTCTGTCTGTTAAGATCTTTAGTCCATTTTTTTAATCAGGTCATTTGTTTTCATATTGTTGAGTTGTCAGGGTTCTTTGTATATTTTTGATAGTCTTTTATCAGATATGGGTTTTGCAAATATTCTCTCCCAGTTTGTGATGTATCTTTCAGTTCTCTTGACATTGTCTTTTGCAGAGCTAAAGTTTTTTAATGAAGTCCACCTTATCAATTATTTCTTTCATGGATAGTGCATTTGGTGTGGTGTTTAAGGAGTAATCATTATACTCAAGGTCATTCAGGTTTCCTCCTATTTATCTTCTAGGAGCTTTATAGTTTTGCACTTTTCATTTTGAGTTAATTGTTGTGAAAGGTATAAAGCCTGTATCCAGATTCATTTTTCTGCATATCTAGTTGTTCCAGGCATCTTCAAGCATGTATTGAAAAGGTTATCATTGCTCCATTTCATTACCTTTGTTCTTTTGTCAGAGATCAATTGATTGTATTTATATGGGCTCTGTATTCTGTTTTACTGATCTACTTGTCTATTTCTTTTTGCCAATACCACACTCTCTTCATTACAGTAGCTTTATAGTAACTCTTGAAGACAGATAGAATCGGTTTTCAGATTTGTTCTTCTCCTTCATTTCTGTGTTTTCTGTTCTGGATCTTTTGCCACTACAGATTAACTTTAGAATCAGTTTCTCAATATCCACAAAATAGCATGTTGGGATTTTTTTTATTTTATTTATTTATTTTTAATTGGAGGCTAATTACTTTATAGTATTGTAGTGGTTTTTGCCATATATTGACATGAATCAGCCATGAGTGTACATGTGTCCCCCATCCTGAACCCCCCTCCCACCTCCCTCCCCATCCCATCCCTAGGGTTGTCCCTGTGCACTGGCTTTGAGTGCCCTGTTTCATGCATCGAACTTGGACTGGTCATCTGTTTCACATATGATAGTATACACGTTTCAGTGCTATTCTCTCAAATCATCCCACCCTCGTCTTCTCCCACAGAGTCCAAAAGTCTGTTCTTTATATCTGTATCTCTTTTGCTGTCTCGCATATAGGATAATTGTTACCATGTATATGCATTAATATACTCTATTGCTGTTTTTCTTTCTGACTTACTTTATTCTGTATAATAGGCTCCAGTTTCATCCACCTTATTGGAACTGACTCATATGCATTCTTTTTAATAGCTGAGTAATATTCCATTATGTATATGTACCACAGCTTTCTTATCCATTCATCTGCCAATGGACATCTAGGTCACTTCCATGTCCTAGCTATTGTAAACAGTGCTGCGATGAACATTGGGGTACATGTGTCTCTTTCAGTTCTGGTCTTCTTGGTGTGTATGCCCAGTAGTGGGATTGCTGGGTCGTATGGCAGTTCTATTTCCAGTTTTTTAAGGAATCTCCACACTGTTCTCCATAGTGGCTGTACTAGTTTGCATTCCTACCAATAGTGTAAGAAGGTTCCCTTTTCCCCACACCCTCTCTAGCATTTATTGTTTGTAGACTTTTTGATAGCAGCCCATTCTGACCACCAAGAGATGGCGGTCATGGTGGTTTTGATTTGCATTTCTTTTATAATGAGTGATGTTGAGCATCTTTTCATGTGTTTGTTAGCCATCTATGTGTCTTCTTTGGAGAAATGTCTGCTAAGTTCTTTGGCCCATTTTTTGGTTGGATCATTTATTTTTCTGGTGTTGAGCTGCATGAGCTGCTTGTATATTTTTTAGATTAATTCTTTGTCAGTTGCTTCATTTGCTATTACTATCTCCCATTCTGATGGCTGTCTTTTTATCTTGTGTATAGTTTCCTTTGTTGTGCAAAAGCTTTTAAGTTTAATTAGGTCCCATTTGTTTATTTTCGCTTTTATATCCATTACTTTGGGAGGTGGGTCATAGAGGATCCTGCTGTGATTTATGTCAGAGAATGTTTTGCCTCTGTTTTCCTCTAAGAGTTTTGTAGTTTCTGGTCTTATATTTAGATCTTAAATCCATTTTGAGTTTATTTTTGTGTATGGTGTTAGAAAGTGTTCTAGTTTCATTCTTTTACAGGTGGTTGGCCAGTTTCCCCAGCACCACTTGTTAAAGAGATTGTCTTTTCTCCATTGTTGCCTCCTTTGTCAAAGATAAGGTGTCTGTAGATGTGTGGATTTATCCCTGGGCTTTCTATTTTGTTCCATTGATCTATATTTCTGTCTTTGTGCCAATACCATACTGTCTTGATGACTGTAACTTTGTAGTGTAGTATAATCTGAAGTCAGGCAGGTTGATTCCTCTAGTTCTATTCTTCTTTTTCAAGATTGCTTTGGCTATTTGAGGTTTTTTGTATTTCCATACAAATTGTGAAATTATTTGTTCTAGTTCTGTGAAAAATACCGTTGGTAGCTTGATAGGGATTGCATTGAATCTATAGATTGCTTTGGGTAGCATACTCATGCTCACTATATTGATTGTTCTGATCCATGAACATGGTATATTTCTCCATCTATTTGTGTCCTCTTTGATTTCTTTCATCAGTGTTTTATAATTTTCTACATATAGGTCTTTTGTTTTCTTTAGGTAGATTTATTCCTAAGGATTTTACTCTCTTCATTGCAATGGTGAATGGAATTGTTTCCTTAACTTATCTTTCTGTTTTCTCATTATTAGTGTATAGGAATACAAGGGATTTCTCTGTATTAATTTTATATCCTACAACTTTACTATATTCATTGATTAGCTCTAGCAATTTTCTGGTGGCGTCTTTAGGGTTTTCTGTGTAGAGGATCATGTCATCTGCAAAAAGTGAGAGTTTTACTTCTTCTCTTCCAATCTGGGTCCCTTTTATTTCTTTTTCTTCTCTGATTGCTGTGGCTAGAACTTCCAAAACTATGTTGCACAGTAGTGGTGAGGGTGGGCACCCGTGTCTTATTCCTGACTTTAGGGGAAATGTTTTCAATTTTTCACCATAGATGATAATGTTTGTTGTGGGTTTATCATATCAGGTTGGGATTTTGATTGGGATTATGTTGAATCTGCAGTTCAAGTTGTGAATTAACAACTTAACAATACTGTCTTCTTATCCATGAAAATGGAATACCTCTTCTTTTACTTAATTCTTTTTTTTACTTTGTTCATCAGTTTTGTAGTTTTCCTCATATTTATCTTCTACCTAAGATTTATATCTAAGGATTTCATTTTGCATTGTGCTAGTGTAAATAGTCGGAGAAGGCAATGGCACCCCACTCCAGTACTCTTGCCTGGCAAATCCCATGGATGGAGGAGCCTGGTAGGCTGCAGTCCATGCGGTCACTAAGAGTCGGACATGACTGAGTGACTTCACTTTCCCTTTTCCCTTTCATGCATTGGAGAAGGAAATGGCAACCCACTCCAGTGTTCTTGCCTGGAGTATCCCAGAGACGGGGGAGCCTGGTGGGCTGCCGTCTATGGGGCCGCACAGAGTCGGACACGACTGAAGTGACAGCAGCAGTGTAAATAGTATTTTTATTTCAAAACCTATCTGTTGGTTTCTACTGTACTGGAAAGCAGTTGACTTTTGTCAGCCTTGTATGCTGCAACCTTGGCTATAATTGCTTAGTTTTAAGAGGATTTTGATGATTGTTTTGGATTTTCTACAAAGAAAATCATGTCTTCTGTGTACAAGGACAGTTTTATTTCTTCTTTTCCAGTCTGTATACCTTTTATTTACTTTTCTTGTCGTGATGCATTAGTTAGCATTTCCAATATGATGTTGAAAAGGCATGGTGAGAGGATATTCTTGCCTTGTATCTGAACTTAGTGGGAAACTCAAGTTTATCTACATTAAGTATGATGTAGGTTTTTTGTAGATATTCATATCAAGTTGAGGAAGTTCCCTCTATTCTTATTTTACTGGGAGTTTTTTTAATCATAAATATGTGTGGAATTTGTCAAATACTTTTTCAAGATCTATTGATATGATAATTTTTTAACCTGTTGATGTGATGGGCCACATTTATAGATATTTTTTTTTAAATGTTGAATCAGCCTTGCATATCTGAGATAAATCCCATTTGATTGAAGATTTTTGCATCTATGTTCATAAAAGAGGTTGGTCTATATTTTTTTTTCTTGTAATATCTTTGGTTTTCATATTATAGTAATGCTGCCTCATAGAATGTGTTAAGAATTCCCTCTGCTTCTGCCCTCTGAAAAAGGTTGTAGAGAGTTGGTATAATTTCTTCCTGAAGTGTTTGCTAGAATTCACCAGTGAACCCATCTGAGCCTTGTGCTTTCTGTTTTGGAAGATCTTACTAATTATCAATCCAGTTTATTTAATAGTTAAAAGCCTATTCAAGTTCTCTCTTTCTTCTTGCATGAGATTTGGCAGATTGTGTCTTAAAGAATTGCTTCATTTCATCTAGGTTATTACACTTGTGAGTGTAGTTGTTCATAATATTCTTTGACTGTCCTTTTAATGTCCACAGGATCTATAGTGATATACTGTCTTTCATTTTTGGTGTGAGTTATTTCTGCCATCTGTTTTGGGTTTTTTTCCCTTAATTATTTGTCTAAAGACTTACTGATTTTAGTGATCTTTTAAAAGAACTAGCTTTTTGTTTCTTTGCTTTTTCTCTATTGTTTTCTGTTTTCAGTTACACTGATTTCTGCTCTACTTCATATTATTTCTTCTTTTCTGCTTACTTTAGAATTAATTTGCTCTTCTGTTTCTAGTTTCCTAAAGTAGATACTTAGGTGACTGATTTTAGATTTCTTTTTTCTAATGTATGCATTCAGTGCTATAAATTTCCCTCTAAGCACTGCTTTCACTGCATCCCACAAAGTTTAGTATGTTATGTTTTCATTTTTATTTAATTCAAAATTTATTTAATTTATCTTAAGATTTCTTCTTTGACCCATCTGTTATTTAGAAGTGTGGAGTTTATTACTCTGTGTATTCTGGGATTTTCCAGTTATCTTTCTGTTACTGATTTCTAATTTACTTCCATTATGTTCTGAGGGCAGACAGCATATGATTTATATGACTTCTAGTTTTTCAGTTTGTTAATATATATTTTATGGCCCAGAATGTGGTCTTTCTTGGTTAATATAAGGTTAATTTTTATGTTAAGGTGTGACATTTGTGCTAAAGTTCTTTTTTTTTTTTTTTTGGCTCACATATGTCTAGTTGTTGCAACACTATTTATTGAAAAGATTATCCTTTCTACTCAATTAACTCTGCATCTGTAAAAACCTCAGTTGATCATATTTTGTCTTGATATATTTCTGGACTCATGTTTTTCTGTTGATCTGCATATCCGTTCTCCACTAATACCACATTTTCTTGATTAATGTAGCTTTACAGTAAGTCTTAAAACCATGTTATATGAGCTATCCAACTTTGTCTTCTTCAAAATTGTTGTGACCATTTTAGTTCCTTCTTCCTGTGTAGGAAACTGAGTCTCAGATGAAAAGGTAAACATTATAGAAAGACATGTATAACATAACTAAGAAATTTTACTTTGTTATGTTTGCCTTTTAATATGTTATATTAAAATTGTCTTGATTAGAAGGTTTCCCATATACTCATTGATGTTCTGGTAAATTCTTTAGCCTCCCTTCAAGTTGCACTGACTTCGCATAATATTCACTCTATGACTTATATGCACTTAAAGAAAAAATATATTAAATTAGGGTTAGCAGAATCCTTTCATGATAGCACCTCTGCTGAATGGAGAACAAGAGATAGAAGGTAAGATTCTGAGTATTACCCTCAATCCTGTGTCTGCACCTATCTGTCTCTAAATCTATGTGAGTAGTTCTCCTAAAGATCTGCAGTCTCACAGGCAGGTTCAAGACTACCTGTTTTCCTTTTCTTTAATTTAAACTTTTTATTTTATATTGGAGTATAGCTGATAAACAATGTTGTGATAGTTTCAGGTGAACAGCAGAGTGACTCAACCATACATATACATGTATGTATTCTCCAAACTCCCCTCCCAAATAGGCTATCACATAACATTGAGCAGAGTTCCTTCTGCTATACAGTAGATTACCCACTTTTAAATATAGCAGAGTGTACATGTCCATTCCAAAGGAGCCTCATTTTAAATAGTGGGAAAGCAATATAAAGCTTAAATTTACCAACGTAATCATTTTAAGTATATAGTTCAGTTAATCACCCTTTGTACTGATGTTTGACAAGTAATTGCAAAGCACTTATAAAATACGCTGTATCTTCTATTTTTCAGAAACCTGAATGCCAGCCTAGGTTTGCTTTAGCAGTTAAAAAGTAGAAAACTTTTGAGAGAAACTCTTTTAGGATTCCTGAGAAGAAAGACCTATTCTAGGACTCCTAGCCTAGTGTGGTAATTGGTTATCCTTCTACCTTCTTTATGAATTCATTCTTTCTTGGTACTATTCCTTTTCTCCCACTGAGGTAAGAATAATATATAGGGATATAAAGAATCAGAGTGTTACTCACTCAGTCATGTCTGACTCTTTGCAACCCCATGCACTGTAGCCCACCAGTCTTGTCTGTCCATGGAATTTTCCAGGCAAGAACACTGGAGTGGATTGACATTTTCTTCTCCAGGGGGTCTTCCTGACCCAGGGATTGAACCCACATCTCCTGCATTGCAGACAGATTCTTTACCATCTGAGCCACCAGGGAAACCTCAAAGAATCATGAGAAGGAAATTTTTTTCTTTTATTTTTCTTTTTTAATTAGAGGAAAATTGCTTTACAATGTTGTGGTAACTTTTGCTGTGCAATAACACAAATCATCCATAAAACTTATATCCCTTGCCTCTTGAGCCTCCCTCCCCTCCCCCATCTCACTCCTTTAGATCATCACAGAGCCACTGTCTGGGTTCTCTGTGTTATATAGCAACTTCTCACCAGCTGTCTGTTTTACAAATGTAGTGTATATATATATGTGTATATATATGTGTGTGTGTATATATATATATATATATATGTATCTCGATGCTACTTTCTCCATCCATCCCAGTCTTTTCTTCCCCCACTTTGTCCACAAGTCCATTCTCCTATAGCTGTGTCTCCACTCCTTCCCTGCAAATATGTTGTTGTTGTTCAGTTGCTCAGTTGTGTCTGACTCTTTGCAACCCCATGGAATGTAGCACGCCTGGCTTCCCTGTCCTTCACCAACTCCCAGAGCTTGCTCAAACTCATGTCCCTTGAGTCCACAATGCCATCCAAACATTGCACCCCCGTTGTCCCCTTCTCCTCCTGCTTTCAATCTTTCCCAGCATAACGGTATTTTCTAATGAGTCAGCTCTTTGCTTCAGGTGGCCAAAGAACTGGAGCTTCAGCTTCAGTATCAGTCCTTCCAATGAATAGTCAGGTCTGATTTCCTTTAGAATTGACTGGTTTGATCTCCTTGCAGTCCATGGGACTCTGAAGTCTTATCTAGCACCACAGTTCAAAAGCATCAATTCTTCGGCATTCAGTCTTCTTTATGGTCCAACTCTCACATCCATACATGAATACTGTATGGTCCAACTCTCATATCCATACATGACTACTGTATGGAAAAAACCATAGCTTTGACTATATGGACCTTTGATGGCAAAGTAATGTCTCTGCTTTTTAATAAGCTGTCTAGGTTGCTCATAACTTTTCTACCAAGAAGCAAGCGTCTTGTAATTTCATGGCTGCAGTCACCATCTGCAGTGATTTTGGAGCCCAAGAAAATAAAGTCTGTCACTGTTTCCATTGTTTCCCCACCTGTTTGCCATGAAGTGATGGGACTGGATGCCTTGATCTTAGTTCTCTGAATGTTGAGTTTTAAGCCAGCTTTTTCACTCTCCTCTTTCACCTTCATCAAGAGGCTTTTTAGTTCCTCTTCACTTTCTGCCATACGGGTGGTGTCATCTGCATATCTGAGGTTATTGATATATCTCCTGGCAAACTTCATTCCAGCTTGTGCTTCATCCAGCCCGGCATTTCACATGATGTACTCTGCATATACGTTAAATAGGCAGGGTGACAATATACAGCCTTGACATACTCCTTTCCCAATTCTGAACCATGTTCTTCCATGTCTGGTTCTAACTGTTGCTTCTTGACTTGCATGCAGGTTTCTCAGGAGGCAGGTAAAGTAGTCTGGTATTCCCATATCTTTAAGAATTTTCCACAATTTGTTGTGATCCACAGTCAAAGGCTTTAGCATAGTCAATGAAGCAGAAGTAGATGTTTTTCTGGAACTCTCTGGCTTTGTCTATGATCCAATGAATGCAGGCAATTTGGTCTCAGTTCCTCTGCCTTTTCTGAATCCAACTTGAACATCTGAAAGTTCATGGTTCACGTACTATTGAAGCCTGGCTTGGAGAATTTTGAGCATTACTTTACTGGCATGTGGGATGAGTACAATTGTGCAGTAGTTTGAACATTCTTTGCATTGCCTTTCTTTGGGATTGGAATGAAAACTGACCCTTTCCAGTCCTGTGGCCACTGCTGAGTTTTCCAAGTTTGCAGGCCTATTGAGTGCAGCACTTTCACAGCATCATCTTTTAGAATTTGAAATGACTCAGCTGGAATTCCATCACCTCCACTAGCTTTGTTCATAGTGATGCTTTCCTAAGGCCCACCTGACTTTGCATTTCACAATATCTGGCTCTAGGTGAATGATCACACCACTGTGGTTATCTGGATCATTAAGATCTCTTTTGATTAGTTTTTCTATGTATTTTTGCCATGTTTTCTTAATCTATTCTGCTTCTGTTAAATCCATACCATTTCTGTCCTTTTTTATACCCACCTTTGAATGAAACGTTGCCCTGGTATCTCTAATTTTCTTGAAGAGATCTCTAGTCTTTCCCATTCTATTGTTTTTCTCTATTTCTTTGCATTGATCACTTAGGAAGGCTTTCTTATATGTTCTTGCTATTCTTTGGAACTCTGCATTCAGATGGGTATGTCTTTCCTTTTCTCCTTCACCTTTCCCTTCTCTTCTTTCTCAGCTATTTGTAAGGTCTCCTCAGGCAGCCATTTTGCTTTTTTGCATTTCTTCTAGATTCCATATTATAAGCATTGCAATATGATATTTGTTATTCTCTTTCTGACTTACTTCACTTACAGACTCTAGGTTCATCCACCTCACTAGAACTGACTCAAATTCGTCCTTTTTATGGTTGAATAATATTCCATTGTATATATGTACCACATCTCCTTTATCCATTCATCTGTCAACTTCCCCATGTCCTAGATATTGTAAATAGTGCTGCTCTGAGCACTGTGGTACTTGGGTCTTTTTCAGTTACGGTTTTTTCAGGGTATATGCTCAGTAATGGGATTGCTAGGTCATATGGTAGTTTGATTCCTAGTTTTCTAAGGAGTCTCTATACTGTTCTCCATAGTGGCTGTATCAATTTATATTCCCACCAACAGTGCAAGAGGGTTCACTTTTCTCCACACCCTCTCCAGCATTCAGGTTTTTTATGATGGCAATTCTTACTGGTGCAAGGTGAGGCTTCATTGTCATTTGCATTTGCATTTCTCTAATAATTAGTGATTTTGAGCATCTTTTCATGTGTTTATTGGCCATCTGTACATAAGAAAGATTATAAACAAATATTCCCTATAAATATAGATGTTTTAAACACTAATCATACAGATCTAGTTTAAGAGTAAATATAAAGAATAATTCTATGCACCCAAGAAGAATATATTCTAAGAATTAAAACATGGTTGCTATATATTTTGGAAGCCTGAAATAGAATATATCTCAATAATATATCAAAGATAAAAATATATATTATAATTTCAGTCTATACTTAAAAGTTATTTACTTGGTAAAATTAATTTTTCATTTCTGATTTTAGTAAGCCAAAAGAGAAAACACTTCTTAATGTAATAAAGAATATCTAGATGGGAAATACTTAATAGTGAAAAAAGTAGAATAATTCCTTTTAGATCAGAATTGTACAAAGGTGCCTATAAAAATTGTAGTTTTAGCATTTCCCTGGAAGTTCTAGCCAATACAATAATATAAGAAAAGTAATACAAATATGGGAAAATAGATAAACCTTATGATTATCTATATTCAATATAACTGTTCACCCATAAAACCCATAAAAATCTATTGAAAAAATAGTCTTAAAAATTAAGAGAGTTCAACAATATTCAGAACTCAATTACTGTAAATCTTGATACCAACATTAGCTATTTAAAAAATACAATGGGTAGGGGAGAGCTCATTTATAGTAGCAGTGAAAAAACTCAGAAATGTCTAATAATAAACCTGGAAATTTATGGAAGCTTCCTGCAAATGTATTTCCTAGCTAAGATGATTCATTGAACACTTTTATTTATCTCTGCTATTTCCTGAGATGCCAGTAAGATGAGAGTAAATGAATGTATTTAAAGGTGTAAATCCACAAAAGAAATGGGAGAAGAGTCATCATGTACCAGAGATGTTTATACATTTTGGAAAATGGAAAATGAATGGAGGATTAGTAACTTATTAGACAGGACAGAGGAAGCTACTGCAGAGAAAGCACTGAGAAGCCTTTACAAATGAAGAGAGAACTTTGAAAAGTTTGGGAATTAGAAGCAACATGAACAATAAACAGTGGTGATGTGGGGTAGAACTAAAAATAGATGAGGTGGACTTCTAAAGCAAGAATCCAAAAACCTAGTAGTCCTGCCACAGTCCAGGTATGGAATACGAGTCCCAGACAACAGGCTAGAGATGAACTCTCTGCATAAATTCAGTAGAGAAGAGAAGACTCAGAAATGGTGTGGACTTTGGAAGATTTCGGGTAGCCGCAATACAGGAGATATAAGCAACACAGGTTCAGTCCCTGGGTTGGGAGAATCCCCTTGAGGAGGGCATGACAACCCACTCCAGTATTCTTGCCTGGAGAACCCTATGGACAGAGGAGCCTGGCGGGCTACAGTCCAAAAGGTTGCAGAGTCGGACACAACTGAAGTGACCTAGCACGTACAGGTAGCACTGAAAAGGGGATGAACTCAAAGTCTACAAATGGAGAAAGGTCACCCTCCTTCCCTGTTCCAGATGTAGACCAAATCTCTCTCCCAGAACACTGAAAGTCTCTTCTCTAAGAAACTTAATAGTCCCAGAGAAAAGATGTCCAAATTCAGACATGAAATGGTGCACCCACTTTGGAGAACAGTGTGACAGTGCCTTAAAAAGTTAACCGTAGAGTTTATCATCCAATCTTTAGGTGTCCACCCAAGAGAGATGAAAACATATGTTTACTAAAAACACATACATGACTGTTCAACACAGCACTAGTCACAGTTGCCAAAAGAAACAGCCCAATATCTATCATGTGATGAACAGATAAATAAAATGTGGTATATCCATGAGTGTGTACATGCTAAGTCACTTCAGTTGTGTCTGACTCTGCGACCCTATGGATTGTAGCCTGCCAGGCTCCTCTGTCCATGGGATTCTCTAGGCAACAATACTGGATTGGGTTGCCATACCCTCCTCCAGGGGATCTTCCCGACCCAGGGATTGAACCCGCATCTCTTGCGTTTTCTGCATTGCAGGCAGATTCTGTACCGCTGAGCCACTGGGGAAGCCTGGTATATCCATATGTGGCATGTTATTTGGCAACCACAAGGAGTGAGATAGAGAGTGACTGCTGATGGCTACAGGGTTTCTTGGGAGGGGGCAGGCAAGGAAATGTTCTCAAATTATGATAGTTGCACACTGTTAAACTAAAAAACACTTGGCTGTAATGATTTAGATAGGTTCACTTTTCTGTATGTATGTTTTACTTCAGTAAAGCAGTTTAAAGTTTATAAGGAAGCAGTCAACCACATTGAATTCTGGAGAGACATGTAAAGCAAAGACTATAAAATGTCCATTGGATTTAGCAGCACAGAAGTCATTGGTGAATTTGCTGAGTTCAATTTTAGTAGAGTAGTAGAAGATGAAAGCCAGGTTGGAAAAAATTGGGAAGTAGTGTGGTTATGGAAATGTGTAAATGTCTTAAGTGCTCTTAGTTATCTAGTAAACAGGAAAAGATTGAAGGTTCTAGAGTGGAGAGTCAATACTAAAAGGTTCCTGAGAAGTACAGATGGAGTGATTAGCCGTAAGAGAAGGATCACTTCCTTTAATGTAAAAGGAGGAAATGATAAATGCTGAAACACTTGGAAAGTGACAAAGGGAAGACAGTTTTTCTTTTATGACCCCTTTCTCTGAAATGGGAAGCAAGACCATCTGTTTAGCCTAAGTTGTGAAAAGGGAAATGGGAAGAGCAGAGCAGCTGATTAGAGAAGCACTGTAGCTCTGTCAGAAAACGTTTAGCACCCACTTAGAGTTAGTGACTGGGAATCTATATTGGATCTGCTGTTTGTATGTTGGCTAGTTTCTTTAATCTTGTTTTTTTTACACTAAGTTTACCAACTATAAGTCACAGAAAAGGCAGACATTTGGTTCATGCAGTGTTATGATTTTGCCAGATGTCGGGGATGGATAAAAATACAGGGGACGTGTTTTTAGAAGCATTGTCAAAAGAGTTTTGGGAATGCTAGGCTGTGAAATTCAAGTTAAATAAGAGAGAAAAGGGTTGGGAAGAATGTACGCTATTAACAGTCCCACCAGGACAGAGATTTGAGCTGTCTTGTTCACCACTTTGTTCCCAGTTCTTAGAACAGTGATTGTTTGAATAAATTGTCCATTGAGACCAGTGGGCAGAGATGGTAGGAGTAGCTGAAAAAACAAGCTTGAGGGTAAGATGTAGGCGTCAGGAAGTAGTGGGATGTTTGAATTACTCAATTCAGAAGAGAGGCTGTTCACAAGCTCCAGGATATAAAAAGAAAGATTTGCTGAGAAAATCTTTTTTTTTTTTTTTCCTTTTTTGACCATACCCCACAGTTTGTGGGATCTTAGTTCCGTGACCAGGTATTTAACCCAGGCCCATGGCAATGAGAGCACCAAGTCTTAACCACTGGACCATCAGGGAATCCCCTGAGAAAGTCTTTGACCTGAGAGATCAAAGAACTAAGAGTGCTGGTTGAGTGCCATTCATGTAACGTTGACATTAGCAAGTATGATGGTAACAGTTGAACTGAAGGAGAAGACTAAATCAAGTGTTACCATCATGATTGAGAGTGAGTGGGTAGATGAATGACATAGATGCAGAAAGGTTATGGGTGGCACAGCAGATGACAGGATCCTCAGAGCAGTAGGAGTTTAATGAGAGACCAGGAGAATAATGATCAGAAAGCAGAAATGGAAGCAATGATGGTCCAAATACTACCTCTTGACCCTAAAATTCATAGGGTACATTGAGTATAAACAGTTCTTACTGAGAAGAATATAGGGGAGGCATTGACCTCAGCAAAGAGCCAGGTTTTAGTTAAAACAGGGGATGGAGGAAGTACTCTAAGAAGAGAACAAAATACAGCTGAGTATCTCATAAGACAAAAGTTCCAGAAGCCCTGGGAGCATGGGAAGTGTTGGGTAAAAAGAGGGTAAAACTATAAAACATCATAGGGATAGCAGTGCTCTGCTAAGTTGGGATGAGTTGGAGTGGAAAATATCCTATGGGCATTGACTGATTTAAAAAGGAATGAGAGATACAGCTGATTGAGTCTCAGAAGGGGCTTCCCGTGCAGCTCAGCTGGTAAAGAATCTGTCTGCAATGCAGGAGACCCCAGTTTGATTCCTGGGTTGGGAAAATCCCCTGGAGAAGGGAAAGGCCGCCCACTCCAGCATTCTTGGGCTTCCCTGGTGGCTCAGCTAGTAAAGAATCTGCCTGCAATGCAGGAGACCTGGGTTCAATCCCTTGGTTGGGAAGATCCCCTAGAGAAGGTATCATTACCCATTCCCGTATTCTGGCCTGGAGAATTCCATGGACTGTACAGTCCATGGGGTCGCAAAAAGAGTCAGACATGACTGAGCAACGTGTTTTAAAAAAAAAAAAAGTATTAAAGTAACTCAGAAGACCTTTTACCTAACCTAAGCTGTCTTCAGTAGGGGATTGGTTAGCTCAATTAGAGTGCATTTGGGAGACAAATTAACCTGAAGTCATGAAAAATGATATCATAAAAAATTTATATGGAAAAAATATTCTCAACATTTTAAGTGAAAAAATAGTTTACACAGTGCATATGTATATTATCTTTTTTACAAAAGGAAAACAAGAATAGATGGATGAGTAACATTTTCATAATGTTTGCATATGTTGCAATTTTTTAAAAGACTGGGTTTTCAAAGATTGAAAAAGCTGCCTATAGAGGAAGATGCTAAACTTAAGCCACAGAACCACTCATTTGTCAACAAATATTTAGCTCCTGCCCTATGTCAGATCCCATTCTTGGCCCTGGAGATAATAACATAAACAGAATAATGACCTTATTCTCATCACTGTTAAAAGAGAAAAGCAAATAAGCAAAATCTGAGCGAAGAGTGTCCGAAGGAGAGAATTCAGTGCATACACAGGCCCAGAGGTAGGAGTCAAGCATAGCAGCAGGTTTGGGGCAACCCTGAGCAACTAGGTTGGTGGAGAAGAACAAGATTTGGAGGAAAAAAGAGAAGAGTTCTGTTTTGATGCCTGTCACACCACCAAGTGGAGATACCAGGCAACAGTTGAGTGTATGAGTTTGGAACTTGAGAGCAAGGTTAATGTTAGAGCTAGATACATTTAGGAGTCATTGACATTGATGTTATTAAAAGTCATGAGGATGAATGAAATTATCTAAGACATGAGAGCTAAGGATTAATCTCTGGGACATTTCATCATTTAAAAGAAAAGAGCAGAGAAGGGTAATCGGGAGAGGCCTACTGAAATCACCAAAGATAAAAAAAGAATGAGAGAGGAAAGCTCCTGCATCACGCTTAGCTTTCTACCCAGCGCAGCTTATGGGAGGGACTGTGAAATTGTTTCATTTCCTGGCCTTGTGCTTAATATCCTCAGACACCATGTCAGACCATCCCTTTCTTAAATTGGTGGCACGGAGCCAAGTCAAAGCTTCAGAGGCTGCATCCTGCCCTGGATGTCTAAATGTCCTGCTAAGTCAGAAGCAAACAAAACTGGGAAGAGAGCTCTAGGAGGACGGATTCATTCCGGTATGGCCAAGTTCAGATTGCTTCCTGGATGGGACCAGCACAACAGGCCAAATAAGCCTTCTGCGTGACACGTCTCCATAATGAAACTGTTCAAGTCCACCTGTGTGCTTAGGTGACCCGTGAATCCTGGCTCTATGAGGTGCAGAGGTAGGAAAGGTCAGCATCACCATGCCTGTGGTTAACGTATAGTCTGATTTTTTCAAGGGATGGTATTTTATCAATTTGAATAAGTTATATGTCCCTTTACATTATTTGAATACAAAACGTCCCCATCGGGGTCGGGCCAGGGTAATCAAATCCTGTCACATGTCACCTCAGCAAACACACTGCTCTTTACTGGTAGTTAGTACAAAATACCATGGGAATTCACTTTTTATTTTGCTTTATTGCATATATAGTTCTGGCATAAAGTTCAGCAACTTCTCAAGTGTTGATGTTTAATATAATCCTTGCTGTTTTGTTGCTTTTTAATCTGCCAGATTATTTGGTCTTTCCTAATAGCAAAAGTACTATGAAAACATTTACTGAACAAAATCAGCTGTGAGCTGTCACTGAAATCCAAGTCCCTGCCTACCACAGACTTCTTGGTTCTTCTGCCGCCGTGTAATCCATGACTGAATGTGGCTTCAGGAGAAATAGAATTTTTATGATGACAGCAGACCCGTGAAGATAAGCCTTTGTACTTTAAGGTAGATGAAATTGTTGGTGAAGACAGCCCCGTTGAATAGGAGTATGGCAGTGTTCACACTGAGTTACAACTAATCCTACTATACTTTTAAAATAAAATATAGTTGGAAACAGCAACCATTTTCTTCTTTTACTGTTCCTTTAGTTGCACATCTTGTTTAACTTGATGGAAAGATTAAAGATAAACTAGTCTAGGAAGTCGAGGAAACTGTGTTAAAAAAAACACTTGGCTCTGCCACTCAGTTGCTTTGTGACTGCCAACAGTTGACTTCTACTTCTCTGGACCTAAGTTTCTTTATTGGTAAAATGAGAGAATTATTCCAAATTATATTTCAGACCCATTCTTCAGTGGTGGGCATTACTGGCATTTGGCAATACCCAGTTCTCCTCTCTTCCAATCCATGACTGATTCTGGCTAACTAAATGTAAGAAGTATTATGTCACATCCTATGTGGCTGTGGAGAATCTTTGTAAGATTCTTCAGCTTCTCTTCCCTGCCAAGACAACAGAGAAGCTCACGTTACCTTGTGAGACAGTGGAGTCACTGTCTGCCTACACCTTCTTTGAGCACATAGCATAAGCATTCAGATCAGATCAGATCAGTCGCTCAGTCGTGTCCAACTCTTTGCGACCCCATGAATCGCGGCACGCCAGGCCTCCCTATCGCATTGGATATATTTAAATTGTATTGAGCCACTGGAATTTTGAGGTTAATTTGTTACTGCTGCATAACCTAATTTATCCTGACTAATACAGCGGATCTAATTCTCAATGCTGTTGTGGATCACTCTATAAAGATTTTTTTACTGTATTGTATTTGAATTAAAATACTTGGAAGAAATTTGAAGCCCACAACTATTTTTCAAATGATTAATAAGTTCAATCAGTCTTTAAACTCAACGTCTTATTGTTACTCTGGATTTCAATTTGCATCTCTGAATTGATTGATTTCTGGTATAATTCCTAATCCCCAATTATTTTAGTTCTATGTTTTAATAGAAAAGGCAGCTGGTTTAATTTGTTCACTTAGAATATGTCTCCTTATTTTGTATACAACAAAAACTTGAAATTGTATTTAAAAATAGGCTTCCCATTGTTTCTGATTTTAAACTAAATTAATCGTCTATATGAAGAGATGAATATTAGCACAACATTGTTACGTGCCTCCAAGGAAAGTACAAACAAAGCCTGTACCTTCAGCATGAAGTAGGTCTGTCTTGCTTGTAAACAAACTTTCTTAGAAGCTGGTATCCAACTCACTCACTGGCTTGCACCCTAAATAAAGATGTTTTAGTTGAATGCAGAAATCATTGTTTTGAATGACAGAAGCAATTGTATTGAAACATTGGCTTAACGCTATGTGAATAAAAGCTGCAAAAAAATTTCTTCTAAAAAAGAAAATTTTCTGCTAGAAAGGATTTCAACTTATAGATTTTTATACCATAGAAAAAAAATATGACATTTCCATGCCTGAAATGCTAGTCTGATTTTGGCTGAGATGTAAGGGCCAGGTCAGCTATATAACTTACAAGATCAATGCAAACTGAAAATCTTTTGTTCAAAAAGTAGGATTAAAAAATGCAGTTAAAGGTACTAAACCAAAAAGTATTTTCCTTTAGGAAGAAATTTTAATTTCCTTTAAGAAGAAGGTAGGAAAGGGACCTGAAGAGACATTTCTCCAAAGAAGACATACAGATGGCTAACAAGGACTTGAAAAGATGCTCAACATCACTCTATCAGAGAAATGCAAATCAAAACTACAATGAGATACCACCTCACACCAGTCAGAATGACCATCATCAGAAAGTCTACAAACAATAAATGCTGGAAAGAGTGTGGAGAAAAGGGAACACTCTTGCATTGCTGGTGGGAATGTAAACTGAACAGCCACTATGGAAGATGGTGTGGAGACTCCTTAAAAAGCTAGGAATAAACC
This sequence comes from Bos taurus, assembly GCF_002263795.3. Classification (NCBI taxonomy): domain Eukaryota; kingdom Metazoa; phylum Chordata; class Mammalia; order Artiodactyla; family Bovidae; genus Bos; species Bos taurus. Next base: position 19,848,627 of record NC_037351.1, on the reverse strand, counting down.
ACCATATGACCCAGCAATCCCACTCCTAGACATACACCCTGAGGAAATCAAAATTGAAAAAGACACATATACCCCAGTATTCACTGCAGCACTTTTTACAATAGCTAGAACATGGAAGCAACCTAGATGTCCATTGACAGATGAATGGATAAAGAAGCTGTGGTACATATCTACAATGGAATACTACTCAGCCATAAAAAGAAATGAATTTGAATCTGTTCTAATGAGGTGGACAAAACTAGAGCCCATCATACAGAGTGAAGTAAGTCAGAAAGAGAAATATAAATATCGTATACTGACACATATATATGGAATCTGAAGAGATGGCACTGATGAATTTATTTTCAGGGCAGCAGTGGAGAAACAGGCATAGAGAACAGACCTATGGACAAGTGGGAGGAGAGGGGGAGGAAGCTGGAGATGTATGGAGACAATAACATAGAAATTTAAAATACCATGTGTAAAACATAGCCAATGGGAATTTGCTGTATGACTCAGGGAACTCAAACAGGGGCTCTGCCACAGGCTGAAGGGTGGGGTGGGGTGGGAGATGGAAGGGAGGTTCGGAGGGAGGGGACATGGGTATACCTATGGATGATTCTTGTTGATGCGTGACAGAAAACCACAAAATTCTGTAAAGCAATTATCCTTCAATTAAAAAATTTTTAAAAACAGGTGATATATGAATAATATCATAAACCTACAGTTAGCAAAAAATTGTATTTTGATATAATTTTATATAATATAAATAATAATACTTTATTAATGTGATAACTTGGTTGATCATAAAATTTTTCTGGTTCACGTTTCTTCAAATTCATTTATTAGATCATCAAAGTTTATACTTTTAGCAACTTTAAGTGATATAATTAAAAGCAGATTAGTTGCTCTTGGCAAATGAAAGATCACATATAAATTTTGGTGATTTTTAATTTTTAGAAGGATCTTTCTGCTGATGCAACTGACACTGGAACTGTTAAGAATATTTTATGGACTGTGACACCATTTGGATAGATTTCTAATAAATTATTTCAAAATATAAATTTTAGTATGTCTAAAGCTGATGCTTCTTATGAAAAAAAAATTTTTTTAAGATTTACCTCTTCATACACATTAATTTAATTTAAATTTGTAAAATACCATTTTGATGTTTTCTCTACCATTTCTTGTAACTTGTAGAGGTCATGCAAGAGACCAAAAGTCACCTGGTGGTTTGGAGATAATTCAGAATGCCTATTATGCTTTCTATTACTGTATTTTAAATTACAAAGAAAAGTGAAATTTAAAACTACTCATTTATCTGTTCATTTGAAGCTTCCTATAAAAACAATGTTCTTTTCCATCAAATGCAGTAATCTTTATATTTAATTTCTGTTTCTCAACCAGTGGATATTTGCTTTGCAACAATGCAACAGCGTTTAACACCGGAGATTCTAAATGCTTCAAGAATCCTAGTGTGGCTGATATGCTGTGTTGCAGTGTCCACATGCGTGCTTTTGTTTTGTAATTTACTGGCGTTTATTGCCTAAGCTCTGGCAGTTCTTAACTCCATGCTCAGGCCAGAGAGCTAATATTTTCACCTTGGGAATAAGCTCTGGGAAGAAGGCCAGCCAGCCTCCCGCCAGTGCCACCACCACCGCCCCTCTGTCACCGTCACCGTGACTCATCTGGGCCCTGCACCCCCACCCCCACGCTGCTCTGGTGTGAAGGTGCACACAAGCAGGAGCCGGCGATCTGGCATACACACGGTGCTGTGGGCCAGAACCCACACACACGTGCCCGGGATATCTCCTCTCTCACGTGCATGCTTCCGTGTTCCATCAGACTTTATTTCTAATAGACAAGGTCAAGGATAAGATCACTAAGAATTTCAAGACAGCCACAGCAGAGCACTGAACCATGTGTGGGGCCCTGTGCAGCTATACAGGTCACACATGCTCTGCTTAGGCCTCATGTTCTGTCCATAGAAATGATTGACCCCTGTGAATGAATGTGGAGGGAGATCCTTTGTGCGTTTGGCTTCCAATCCTGGGAAAAAAACAATGAGACATGGGTGAGGGTGTTATCTACCATATAATTTGTTTCTCTGCTTCTAAACTGCTCTAAGTTTACTTTTTTATAAAAATGATAGACACCAAAGCTCTCCTTCTTTAGAGGGATTTCTTTAGTTTCAAATAAGTGTTCCTTTTCCAAGATTCTCGAGAAAGTAGGAGTAGCATATCAGGAAGGAATGAGCGTTTATTGAGTACTTTTCACATGTTGATTTATTGTTGTTGTTCAGTCACTAAGTTGTGTCCAACTCAGTGACCCCAAGGACTGCAGCGCGTGTCCTTCACTATCTCTTGGAGTTTGCTCAAATTCACGTTCATTGATTCGGTGGTGCTATCAAACCATCTCATCCTCTGCTGCCCCCTTCTCCTTTTTTTTTTTTTTTTTTTTCCCTTCTCCTTTTGCCTTCAATCTCTCCCAAGCATCAAGAGACGCTTTCCAACGAGTCAGCTCTTCACATCAAGACCCAGATGGTGGGAAAGATAGAAGGCAGAAGGAGAAGAGGGCAACAGAGGATGAGATGGTTGGATGGCATCATCAGTTCAATGGACATGAATTGGGCAAACTCCAGAAAACAGTGAGGGACAGGCAGGCCTGGCATGCTGCAGTCCATAGAGTTGCACACGACTCTATGGACACGAAGAGTTGGATACAACTTGGCAGCTGAACAACAGAAACACTCTGCATATAAGTTAAATAAGCAGGGCGACAATATACAACCTTGTCGTACTCCTTTCCCAATTCTGAAGCAGTCAGTTGTTCCATGTAAGGTTCTAACTGTTACTTTTAGACCCACATACAGGTTTCTCAGGAGACAGGTAAGGTGGTCTTAAAGAGAGATTTTAGCAAGTCTCTCTGACTGCAAAGACTTTGAGAGGCAGCTTTAAAAGTGCCCTGTGTGTGAGTGCTGGAAGCAAATGCCCTGGGTTCAAGTCCTGACTCAGCCCGGTAGTGGCTCTTGCTAGACGAGTTACTTCTCAGAGTCTTGGTTTCTTCATGTAACTAATGGGGACCTACCTCATAGGGTTGTGTAGAGGGTTGAATGAAAGGAAGATTCATGTAAAGCACTGAGAACAGAGCCTGAAATCTGTGGCAAACGTCACTACTAATATCGTTGCTGTTACCATGATTACTTTGCCCACTCCACAGTCTCTTTTCACAGGTTAGTAGTCAGCAGAAAACAAGGGCTTAGAGACAGACAGACAACAAGGCCCTTCTGGTGTTTACTTTGCCTAAAGTTCCCAGAGAAGGCCCTCTTATCTACGATGTGATCTGTGATCTGATTCTTGCCCTGGGAAGCCCATCTCTATGGTCTTTTTGGATTTTAATGTTCTGCCGACTTGATCATTTTCTGTCTGGGTTGTATGTGTTACAGGTATGAGACGTCTCTGTTGGATTTGGTTCAATCTCTGAGTCCAAAGACTGCTTCAAAACCCCGGCCCCATCGCTCCAGAGAAGGTGGGTCATGGAATCACCGTACTTGCCGACTCAGTCCTCTGAAATCAACCTGGAACAAGACCAGGGCTGGCAGCACCCCCGAAGACCTGGAGGAGAATCAGATTCTGGAAGATATCTTTTTCATTTGACACTGAAGCACATGCTGCAAAGTTTCCATCAGAAATGAGTGGGTGTCTCTATGTACCGATCTAGGATTTTAAATTATTTAACTGTAATTGTGTCTCTCCTTTCACAAGGACCTATCTCACTAGCATCCTGTTATGTATCGAATTTAGAAATTATTCTAACAACCCAGGGTGTTTCTGATCAGACCAGTCAGTAGGTAACACATTAAGGGTGGATGAGGGTGGAGGGCAGTAGCCTTTCTGTGCTAAGCAGAGATTAGAAAATTAACAAAGAACACTTACTGCATGGCAGAGGCCATTGTTTACTCAGACTCATTCAAGAGTGTTTCCTTTTCAATATTTTGCTGGAAAAGTTTGGCTCTGTTTTGTACACAAGGAAAACCTTTCCACTGAAAGATACCTCTGGTTTCAACATAGCCCCTGTGTAACATAAGCAGTTTCCGAAACATAGACCGTTTTACCTCTCCACCCTGTTTTCTTACCACGTACCTCTTTGCAATGCAGTCAGTTAATTCTGAAGCTGGAGTTGGTGCCCTTCCCATCACAAGCAACACTGAGGGCCAATCGTGAGTCAGCCTCTGCAGTCATCAGCCTGGTAGCTGCCCACCCCATATCCCTAAGTGCTTAATGAGCTGGAAATCCACCCCCCACACTCCAGCCCTTGGAAACAAGAGAGTGCTGGCCCAGCGGAGGCGCTGGCCAAAATGCTTGTCCTCCCATCTGCCATTTCCTTGGGTAAATTAGAGCAGTCTCTCAGTATCTTTCCTTGACCCAAGTGTCTGTCTTATTCACCCTCATGAACTCCCTCATGAACTCCCATCAGTGGCTGCAGGCTGATAGGCTTCCTGGCCTTCTCTCTTTCCCCGTGAAGAGCCAGAGTCCCGGTCAACCAGGCCTTGCATGTGCTCTGCTCAAAGCCACTGTCTCATGGCCCCACAGAACCACCTCCACTTGCCAGATAATGTTCCCCCCTGCTCTCCCACTGGGCCCCCCAGAGAAAGCCTGTGGAAGAAGTACACCCGAAACCTCCATTCTCTGCTCTCCTGTTTGGCAGAGCTCTTGAGCTGGGTTGCTCTGCTTACAGAGGGCTCTAGTGGGCTCTAGCAGCATCCCAAGCTGATGGGCAGTATGATGAGCCTGGTAGAGCCAGTGGATTTAAAACTGTCCAGTCCTTGGAAGCAGGGGGGAGATGTGTATTATTCAGTGACTCTATTTGGTGTAGGGGGTGTTGCTTTTTTCACTCTCCCTTTCACCAACCCCAGACACGAACTGAGACTACGATTTTCCGTTGTTATTAGTAGCCAAGGTCAGAACATGCAGGGCAGCCTGTAATTAGTGAGACACGTGGCTTCCCTGAAGTCTTTATCAAAACTAGATTATTTCAGCCTACAGAAGCCTTCCAAAGCAGCTTCTGTGTCTGGATAAATCCAGATCTCATTGTCTTTTCAGACTGGGCCCTGTCACCTCTGCCCAGCCTTCCTTCACTTGAATCTTTTTGTCCTTTGGAGGAAGGAATGTAGCCTGCCAATACCATATTCTCAATCTGAGGGAAATATCAGGTCAGGACAAACTAGCTGTGGTCATTCAGTTGAAAATTATTGCAGATTACAGTCTTCTCTGAAAGTTCACCCCTGTGAAAGTAATTGAATCAGTGCCATCCCATTCCAAAAGCCTTTGGAAAAGAGCTTTCTTTGGTGTGGCAAAAAAAAAAAAAAGGTGGGGGGCGGGGGTGGTGAAACAAGCTGAGAGCCCTTGGCCACTTTCTCAGTTAAAGTTAGTTCCTGAACTATCTTTCTGTTGCTCCGTGTGTCGTGACCACCTTAAGTGTACCCAGATCCTTCAAATCACCCACAAGCACACTTTCCCCTCCTGGACACCAGTGTCCTCACTGCTCTCTGGAGTGAGAGGATGCCAGAAAGACCACGAAAAGGCTTGTGATGTCTTCAAGAAACTTGTTTGCCTTTACAAGAATCATAAGTAGGCTCTAAACTAAAGGCTTTTGGGGGTCACATGCCACAAAATGGAGTTTAACTGCTTGCTTACCTCTCCTGAATGAGCAATCTGGAACAGCAAAGCTGGATTTTCAGCAGAGCATCAGTCAGCCTGTTCTTCATGTGCCGCAGCCCCCACCAGTTGCCCTTCTCGATCCTGCAGGCGTTTCCTCAGCGTCAGGGCAGCAGGATGTGAATCTGTGTCTGGCCTAACGTCTTCAGTATGAATTGAAAAGCATATGTTAACATTTCAACCTGTGTCTCACTTTGAGATCTATATATACACGTATGAAAAGGTTGTTGTAGAGCCTCGAGGCTTTTGTGAAGCCCAGAGGCGTAACCTAATTGCAGACTAAGCTACCTAGGGAGAGGGTCTGGCACACAGGGATCTGCCTTTCCTCTCAGTAAGCGCTCCCGACAGTGACTGGGAGCACTTACCCAGCCTCCAGCCACTTCCCCAAAGCAAGGCTGGACACGTGCGGGGGATGCTGCTGGTGTTCCCACTCCCCCACCCTGCTTCCCACAGTTCTAGGAGAGAAACGCCAATCAATGTTGGCAAAATGGAGAAGGACGAATGCCGACCGATGCTCCTTAAGTAGGGCCCAAGGTGCGTGATGTCAAAAGCCAAGTCTGCCAAGGGAAAGGTTTTCCTGGCGGTCACCCTTCCTGGAGGCACGCTTGTGTTCACAAACCTGACCTCTGTGGTGGGGGCTTGTCTAGAGCGTCCCGAATGTCATGGGAGGGAGAGGCTCCCTCCTCCTCCAGGGGCACTCCTTTCACTTGACTCTGCTCTCATACAAGAGATTTCCTGGTCTCAGACTCCAGGGAGGGGCCAGGCCTAAGGAGCAGAGCCAAACGAAGTCTGCCATCATTAGGGTGGGGGCTCTGACAGACTCCCCCCAGCTCACCTTCTATCCCCACCTCAGGGTATGTTCTTTTTAATGTGGGCCAATGTTTATATATATCTATATATATACACACACACATATGAGGTTTTATGGTAATAAATTCTCTCTATGGTTATTCTCCCCATGTGGTTTTAATACTGAATTGCTCCTTGAACATCCCTCATCAGATAAGTGGAGTTTAGCTTGAAAACAAAAGCAGAGCCTCGGGTTATCATTTCACTTAGTATTTGTTAAAGCAACAGGAGCTTATGGTCAACTGAAAGAAACCCACATCTTGTAGGTTTCCTGGCTGACTCCAGCTCATGCCCATCACATAAACACTAGGCTATGTGGTCACTAGAATGGAGGATTCAATCTCTGTGTACTGCTGAGAAACTGCTCAGTAAAGAACTGTCTTGGCACTTGGACACAGGAAAAATAGTCCTGGAGGAGAAAATGGCAACCCACTGCAGTAGTCTTGCATGGACAACCCCGTGGACAGAAGAGCCTGGTGGGCTACAGTCCATGGAGTCACAAAGAGTCAGACACGACTTCGTGACTAAACAGCAAACAGTTCGCTTTAGGTACTGGGAAAACATCAGCGAGGGTTCGCATGCCTGAAGTGCTGAGTTTTGAGATTACATCTGTCGATTCAACTAAGACAGCTAAAGGCCCTATCCTGTCCCGGCTTCCCTAGCCAGCTTGGCACCTCCCTCTGAACCAGGGGCCTTTGCAGCTGCTCCTCAGAGACAGAAATGATGAGAGCAAAGTCATCACTCAAATGGCTCCCAAGCTGAAAATGAACTAAGTAGTGTTTGACCCGATTGAAGTAAGATTACTCTTGAGTCTAGGAACAAGGCCTGATCCTCAGAAGAAGAATAAACTGGTAGCCACAGAGCCCACTTCATAAGTTGGTAACCAGCCACACGGTTCCTTAAAGTTTCTCAGATTTGCTATTCAAGGTGGGTTGTTCCTGAGCCCCTAGAGTTCCATTATTCCATTCAGAACTGGAACCTTTTACCCTCTCAGGCTTCAGCCTCATAGCTCACTCATATCCAGCTCCACCACATGCATGCTCAGAATTGAAGAAGCACCTGGAAAATGCCCGGGTCCTTTTCTGTTCTCCTCACCACAATTCCATCACCTTCCAGAGTCACAGAAGTCTGTGGCTAGATTGGACCCTAGAGCCCATAAAATCCATCACTTTGATTTTACAGATGAAGAAAGTTCAGAGAAAAGCGAGCTCTCATATCCTGCCAGTGGTAGGTCTGGCCACCAAGCAGGCACATCCCCCCACTCCACCCCCCCCCACCCCCACTGCGGGACATCACTGCTTTGATGTATGTTCCAAGATGAACATTTTTAAGAATCTCAACTAGGATTGAACATTCCACCGCCATCTCTTGTAAGTTGAGCTTTTGTAGACTGCTTGGGCCAAAGCAGGCAGAAACATAGCATGTCCTTTCTCCAGGGGATTTAGGTTGGTAACCCTCAAGGAGTGAATGCCACCGTCTAGGACTTCTTTCTGTTCATGGAGGTGGAAGCCATGGGAAGATTAAAGAAAATCCCTGGGGAAAAGCTAAATCTCTCCAGGTGGCATAATGGACATCACTGTCTTCTGTAAATAGTAAAGGCTATTACAGCCCTAGTTAGGACTTCTTCTAAAAAGACAGTTGGCAAAACGAGAGTGAGGTCCACCTTCAACTGGCTGGGGGAGGTGGTAGGTGTAAAACCAGTAGGAATGACCTATATCATATGTGATCAATAGGGCAGCCAACTACTTTGGCCATGACCTACCAAAACCCAAGCTTGTCTTCATTGTGGTCTTGGTCAGTTGAGTGGCTCCCCTGGGTCCATCATTGTGTCACATGCTGTTGACCCCACTAAGGAAGAGAATAACAGCACAGGTTATGGAACTAATTGGGCTTTCCTGGTGGCTCAGATGGTAAAAGAATGCAGGAGACCTGGGTTCGATCCCTGGGTTGGAAAGATCCCCTGGAGGAGAGCATGGCAACCCACTCCAGTATTCTTGCCTGGAGAATCCCCATGGACAGAGGAGCCTGGAGTCACAGAGTGGGACACGACCGAGCGACTAAGCACAGCACATGGAACTAATTAGATCTTACCCAAATCTCAGTTATACTGCTTCCTAGCTGATTACTCTGAGGCAATTTATTAACCACACTAAACCTAAATTTCTTAACCTGTAAAATAAGGATGATAATGCATGCCTCATAGGAAGGTTATAAGAGTAAAATTCAATGAGGTAATGTATGAGTTAGTCACTCAGTCATGTCTGACTCTTTGCGATTCCATGGACTGTAGCCCACCAGGCTCCTTTGTCCATGGGATTCTCCAGGCAAGAATACTGGAGGGGGTTGTCATTTCCTTCTCCAGGGGATCTTCCTGACCCAGGGATCGAACCCGGGTCTCCTTCATTAAAGGCAAATTCTTTACCATCTAAGCCACCAGGGAAGCCCTTAATGTATGTGAAGGGCCTAGGAATAGTCCCTGACACATATAAAGTGTTTCACTAGTGGTAGCTATTTCTCAGCTAACTAACAGACTAGATAGGAGACAAAGCTTCATACTTTACATTTTTAATTAATTTTTGTTGAACTATGGTTGCTTTACAATGTTCTACTTTCTGCTGTATAACTGTTAAGTGAATCAGTTATACACACACATATATTCAACTGTGTAGAGTACCTTGTGCTGAACAGTAGGTTCTCGTGAGTCACCTATTTTATACATAGTTCATACTTTAAATTTTTAACAATAATAAAGTGAGAGCTCAGTCCACGTCTGACTCTTTGCAACCCCATGGACTGCAGCACGCCAGGCTTCCCTATCCATCACCAACTCATGGAGCTTGCTCAAACTCATGTCCATCAAGTCGGTGATGCCATCAAACCATCTGACCTCTGTCATCCCCTTCTCCTCCCACATTCAATCTTTCCCAGCATCAGAATCTTTTCCAGTAAGTCAATTCTTTGCATCAGGTGGCCAAAGTATTGGAGTTTCAGCTTCAACATGAGTCCTTCCAATGAATATTTAGGACTATTTCCTTTAGAATTGACTGATAAGCAAGAGTTATCTCAGTAAATCTCCCAGTGACTGGTAAACACTATAGTTTCAGATAGCAAATTGCTGGACTGAGTTTACTTAGAACTTGTGGGAGGAGGCAAAAAAGGAAATAACTGTAACCTGGGCTTGGGAAGAATATCTAAGACGGATGAAGGGTAGGGAGGGACGTGGCGGGTGGGAAAGTGCAGAAGCTGAATGTTCATTGGTGAGAACACTCAAGATGTGCTTTGAAAGAATGCCTCTGCGGTCACAGCTAGTAGTTGAGGTTCCAGACAAGAACACATGGGCACGCACTGAGAGAAATAGGCCAGGCCCAAATTGTGAAGGCTGCTGGATGCCAGGCACTGGAGGTCCATCCTTCAACAAAAGGCCGTGAACTATTTTAGAATCACTTGTTCAGAAATATCTACCATGCAGGGGTGTCAGGCTGTATCGGGGAGCGGGGGCGTGGATAAGAAAGGGAAGGAAGGAAACCAGTACTGCGTGCCTGCTAAGTGCTGAGCAAGGTCTGTAGATGCCTCACTTCATTAAATCCTAAAACTTGGGTGGCAGTAGCCCCCTGTTAGAGATCAGGAAACTGATCTTGGAGAGGTTAGGTGTTGGGCCTCAACTGCTAAGTTGTGGAGCTAGAAAAGGCCTGGGAGACGAGTGTCAACTTCTATGGGTGTGCTCTTTGTACCATACAAGCCTTCCTCTAGACTAAGCAGGTAGCACTTTAGGCTTGTTATGCAGCTGTTGCACAGGTCAGATGAGGTGCTGGGAGACCTGTCACTCCATGCTAGGATTGGATAGAAGGCTGTAGAGTAGAGATGCTGCTATTAGGATCAGGCTTCCTAATTCCACCTCCCAAGATTGGACCGTGGGACAGCCTACCCAGAGGAGAGTTGGGACAGCAGATCAGACAACCTAGGATTCACATAGCTTGCCAGGGACTGAGTTGGAAAGAAAGACCTTGAATGCAGCACTTAAATCAACCTTTCTCTGTTGAGAATGTGCACAAAATGAAGTCAGATTGCCCCTGACTGGAAAGATAAATAACAGAGCATTAAGGAGGAAGCAATGAGCACGGGACACAGAAAGAAGTCAGAACTTGCTCCATTGGAGCTCCCTTCATGGAAACACTGGACAGGAGGGTGATAAGATGCTGAACCCCAGTAGTGGCAACAGTGATATCAAAGAGGAAGATCTTACAGGAAAGTAAGAAATTTCTCTGAACCCACATACTTTGCTGAAGGGAATGTGAAATGGTACAGCTGTCTTGGAAAACAGTCTGTAAGTTCCTCAAAAAGCTAAGCAGAGTTACCATATGACTAGCAGTTGTACTCCTAGGTGTAGACCCAAGAGAAATAAAAACACTGTTTAGTTGCAAAGTCATGTCTGACTCTTAAATTCATGTCCTACCCTTTGCAGCCCCATGGACTGCAGCATGCCAGGTTTCCCTGTCCTTCACTATCTCCTGGAGCTTGCTCAGACTCATGTCCATTGACTCGGTGATGCCATCCAACCATCTCATCCTCTGTTGCCCCCTTCTCCTCCTGCCCTTAATGTTTCCCGGCATCAGGGTCTTTTCCAATGAGTCAGCTCTTCATATCAGGTAGCCAAAGTATTGTAGCTCCAGCTTCAGCATCAGTCCTTCTAATGAACGTTCAGGGTTGATTTCCTTTAGGATTGACTGGTTTGCCCTCATTGGAGTCCAAGGGACTCTAAAGAGTCTTCTCCAACACCACAGTTCAAAAGCATCAATTCTTTGGCACTCAGCCTTCTTTATGGTCCAACTGTCACATCCATGCATGACTACTGGAAAAACCATAGCTTTGACTATATGGACCTTTTTCAGCAAAGTCATATCTCTGCTTTATAATTTGCTAAGGGTGTCATAACTTTCCTTCCAAGGAGTAAGCATCTTTTAATTTCATAGCTGCATTTGCCATCCACAGTGATTTTGGAGCCCAAGAAAATAAAATCTGTCACTGCTTCTGCATTTTCCCTTCTATTTGCTGTGAAGTGATGAGCCCAGATGCCATGATCTTCGTTTTTTGAATGTTGAGTTTTAAACCAGCTTTTATCACTCTCCTCTTTCACCTTCATCAAGAGGCTTTTTAGTTCCTCTTCACTTTCTGCCATTAGAGTGGTATCATCTGCATATCTTGATTTCACCTTGGAATTCATCCAACCCAGCATTTTATATGGTGTACTCTGCATATAAGTTAAATAAGCAGGTGACATATACAGCCTTGACGCACTCCTTTCCCAATTTTGAACCAGTCTTGTTCCATATCCGGATCTAACTGTTGCTTTTTGACCTGCATACAGGTTTCTCAGGAGGCAGGTAAGGTGGTCTGGTGTTCTCATCTCTTTAAGAATTTTCCACAATTTGTTGTGACCCACACAGTCAAAGGCTTTGGCGTAGTCAATAAAGCAGAAGTAGATATTTTTTCTAGAATTCTCTTGTTTTTTCTATGATCCAACAGACATTGGCAATTTGATCTCTGGTTCCTCTGCCTTTTCTAAATTCAGCTCGAACATCTGGAGATAAAGACATATGTCTATAGAAAAAATTTTACATGGATATTCACAGCAGCATTATTTATAATAACCAAAAGGTAAAAACAACCCAAATGTCTATTAGCTGATGAATGAGTGAACAAAATGTAGCGTATGGGTATGTGGAATATTCGGCAATAAAAAGGAGGGAAATGCAACCTGCAACATGAATGAACCTTGAAAGCATTAAGCTAAGTGAAAGAGGCCAGTCAAAAAGACCTCGTATCGTATGACTTCATTTACATGAAATGTCCAGATGGGCAAAGCCACAGGGACAGTCTATTAATGGTTGCCTAGGGCGGTAGGGGATGGGGGTAATGGAGAGTGACTGCCAAAGAGTGTGGGATGTCTCCTGGGGTGATGAAAACGTTCTAAAAATTTATTGTGATGGTTGCATAACTGTGACTATACTAAAAGCCACTGACTAAACTGTACCCTTTAAATTAGTATATTATATGGTATGTGAATTAGATCACATAAAACTGCCACAAGAGAAGTGTCCTGGGGCATTGGTTGCTGGGTGGCAAGGAGTGCTGGGAAGTCACGAGCAAACACCTGATCTCCGAGGCTCTAAACTGGCTCGAGTGAAAGCTTCGATTTGTGAGGTGTTGGGGAGAGCGATGCATCCACAACCGCTCATCTTAGAAACCAGCCTGTGAAGGAAGGAGAGACCGGAAGAGCTGATGGAAGAGAAAGTTCAGACCGGCTACAGGGTGCTTTTCCAAGTTAGAGGGGCCTCCTCTCGATTCCCAGACTGGTCCCCACAGGTGTTACCAAGAATCCCTGAGCAATTTTCATGATTTCAGAAAGTCTGATGGAAACCTTCTGTGTCTGCAGAGAAAAGCTGCACAGGCCAATTGTATTACTTCTTTATGTGGTAATTAATAAGTAAGTAATCTTTATTACTTCTTTATGTTGACCTGGAAATCACTCTGTCAGGGTGTGATACCCTTGGTTATTGTGGGGCGTGGATCACCTCTGATTTGTTGGGGTATCTTTATTATAACGCATGAATCTGTGCTTAATAAACATGCATATAAATCTATATATGCGTTTCAAGAAACTTTCCTTACGCGGGATGCATGGGGAATCATCAAAGGAGCTCCCTAGAGATGCAGAACTCAGGGACTGCTAGTAACAGGAGAGAACCGAGACAAGGATGGGAATAAACTGAGATGGGGAACAAAAATAACGTCACTGCAGCGTGATGATGCGGGAGGGACAGAAAGAGCCAGGAAAGAAGGACCAGAAAGGGAGGAATATGTACAAAACCTTGGGCTTGTGAAGTAGAGGCCAGTGGGTGTGCCAGGAAAGCATCAGAAACTCATGAAGCTCTTACCGTGTGCCAGGCTCTGGGCTGGGCCCTGAGGGTCTTATTCAGTCCTTATGAGATGTAGCCTTTTTTCGTACTTTGAAAAAATTATTGCATGGGGTTCTTCTTGGAAGTCACCTCAAATCCTTAATAAGGAATGAGGCTGGGCACACACATCTATGCACACCTAAAATTTGAGGGTGATGTCACTGGCACCGATAATGAAAATGTTTTAACAAGACTTACCCAAGGTTGTCAGAGCATCGAGTAGAGCATTCCAAATAAATATAGAGTGCAGACTTGGAAACAGGATCGGGAGGGTCATTTCTCATGTCTCTGCTCTCCTACGCTCAGTCTCCACATAGCACCGAGTCCTTCTGCTTATCAGCCTGCCCACTGCTCACTTTTCTAGTACAATGGTCTGTTGGTTGACTTTCCTGTCCAGTGGCCCAGATTCATCCTTACATGTGTGACTTCACCTCTCTCTGCTTCACTCTTACCTTAAATGGGGATCGTAATGGAACCTACCTCACGATGTAGGCGAGGTATTTAATGAAGGTTAAATAAACTAGTGTCTGGAGAGTGCTTGGCAGAAAATAAATCAGTGCCCAGGGAGGGTAACGTGTTATTACTATCCTGCAGAAAACTAGCAGGGCCGTCATCACAGCCTGGCTTACGTGAGAGGTAGTTTCCTATCGCCCTTAGAGAGCCTGGACTTTGAGCACAATGCTCTAGGCTCTTGGTGATTTGGCTCGCTGCAGTCTGGAGACCTCCAGCCCCCTTTTCCCACTCTCTCTTTCTTGACTTCTGGGCTCTGACTGCCGTGGTGAGCTTCCTTTAGTGCCTGAGGGCACTGTAATGTTCATTTCCTGACCTTCTTAGGAGCTCTCTTGGCCCTTGGGCACCCTTTCTCCCTGGGTACACAGTGGCAGTGTGCTGGGTTGCCTATGTATCTGATTCCTCCTGTAGACTAAGGCCCCAGGACGGCCAGACTAGGACGTCAGTCTCATTCATCAATGACTCCCCAGAGTTCTTGCTGGCACACTGCAGGCTCTCAGTGCTTATTTCTCAGGTACATAGATAGGGAAGGGGCATGGGAGGGAGGGAAGACGTGAAACAGAGCTGTGTTTCCGAAGTCCAGCCCTCTTGGCACTGTTCCAGGCTGCTCACAACTCTTCACGAGGGAGAGTGGGGCCTGGGACGCCGCCACTGCACCCCCACACTGATGAGCCTTTTCTTTCTGAAAGAAATCTGAGATTTGTAACTTCCCTGCCTCAAGTGCAAAGGACCCTGCAGTGCTTGCGGGTCAAGGAGCACACCCCCAAAAGAGACACCCCAGGTTCTCGGCACCTCACCCGCATCCCTTCCCACCTCCCCTCCCTCCCTGCATTCTGCTCCCCTTGCCACCCGCAGCCTTTGGGCACCTCCCAAAGACACACTGCTTTTTCCTGCCCGTGTGACTTCCAGGCCCCTCTCTTTCCAATGGATCGTTCCAGACCGGCCTCTGCTGTCTCTGCTGCCCTGTTTTCCTGACTCCTCACCCCCAGGCAACAGTATCAAACCTTCTCTCCACTCCAACTGTGCCTGTAGAGCTGCTGTTACGGCCTGCCTCCAGCTGTGCTGTATTGTTCTATGTACTGCTTATCCGTGTCAACAAAGGTCTGTCTAGTCAAGGCTATGGTTTTTCCAGTGGTCATGTATGGATGTGAGAGTTGGACTGTGAAGAAGGCTGAGTGCCGAAGAATTGATGCTTTTGAACTGTGGTGTTGGAGAAGACTCGTGAGAGTCCCTTGGACTGCAAGGAGACCCAACCAGTCCATTCTGAAGGAGATCAGCCCTGGGATTTCTTTGGAAGGAATGATGCTAAAGCTGAAACTCCAGTACTTTGGCCACCTCATGCAAAGAGTTGACTCATTGGAAAAGACTCTGATGCTGGGAGGGATTGGGGGCAGGAGGAAAAGGGGATGCCAGAGGATGAGATGGCTGGATGGCATCACCAACTTGATGGACGTGAGTCTGAGTGAACTCCGAGAGTTGGTGATGGACAGGGAGGCCTAGCGTGCTGTGATTCGTGGGGTCGGAAAGAGTTGGACACGACTGAGCGACTGAACTGAACTGAACTATCTGCCTATGTTCATTGGATGGACTGAATGTTCATTGGAAGGACTGATGTTGAAGCTGAAACTCCCAATACTTTGGCCACCTGATGCGAAGAACTGACTCACTGGAAAAGACCCTGATGCTGGGAAAGATTGAAGGCGAGAGGAGAAGGGGACGACAGAGGATGAGATGGTTGGATGGCATCACCAACTCTATGGACATGAGTTTGAGTGAACTCTGGGAGTTGGTGATGGACGGGGAGGTCTGCCATGCTGCAGCCCATGGGGTCGCAAAGAGTCAGACACGACCAAGTGACTGAACTGAACTATCCACCCAAGTGTCTAAATGCAGCCTACAGTGACCTTGGAATCCATGTGGCCTCACTGCTTGTGAGCTGTATACATTTAAGTAAGTCACTTATACCCACTAAGCCTCCCATGTGATAATTTATAGTAGTATTTGTAAAAATGGAGATGCCATCCCTACCTTACAAGTTTGGTGCCTGGCATGCTGACCTAGTCCTGGAAACCAGCCCAGGGGAAAGCCAGACAGACGATCAGGCCAAAGTGTCCATGAATGTAGAGCAGGCAGGGTGTCCGGAGGAGCCCGAGAAGGCTCTGAGAGGGGGCTCCTTGGAAGAGAAGGAACCAGGAGGCCCAGGAGGGAAGGGCTGTGTTGGATTTGTGAGAAGTCGAAGAGGTGGCTGGCTCGAAGCTAGAGCCTCATCTGAGATCTGGACAGGGTGTTGGCGCTGGCCTCTCCCGCCCCTCCTCCACAGTCCACACTTGGTGACCATGACTGGCACATGGCTGGCACTGCCACAGAGACCACAGTCGTGGTCTGGGCTACCAGGAGGCCTGAGGCCCCCGGGGCTGCACATGCGCAGCAGTTGTAAACTTTGTCCTTCTCTTCCCCTTTTTTACCCACTTTCCAAGTGGGCTAGTGGTAAAGAACCTGTCTGCCAATGCAGGAGATGCAAGAGACACGGGTTCAGTCCCTGGGTCAGGAAGATCCCCTGAAGGAGGAAATGGCAACCACTCCAGTAATCTTGCCTGGAGAATCCCATGGGCAGAGGAGCCTGGTGGGCTACAGTCCATGGATCGCAGAGTCGGACATGACTGAGCAACTTCACCTCCACCACCAGGTTCTGCGGTGGCTTGTCTGGTGCTGAGGTGAGTGACTAGAGGAAAGGAAGTCACTTCCCCGCCTCGTGTGGCTGCCAGTCGAGACAGGATGAACCCCAGCCCGGGTTGGTGGCGTTCCCCTCCCAGCTGGAAGTGATTTAAGCTTGTTGGATTTATATAACACTGAGGAACGGTAAACTGTGTAAATTTGCTATGTTTTCCAGGGACAGTTATTTATGGAGGGGCATTTTTAACTCAAGTACAGAAGTGTTAAATCATTATAATAAATCCATGCTATTCAGACTTTCTTACATTGTAATAAATTTTTTTCTAAGCATGAATGAGGAGATCCATGCTTCCTCTAATATACCATTATGTATTTCTTCTCAAAATGACACAGCTTACTATATCAACTTGGAGAATAATAGAAGATTTACTGACTCAGAGGGGGAAAAAATGTTGAGTAGCAGTGAGTCTGAGAAGGGACTTGGGAGCGTGACCCCCACGCTGAACTTCTCTCGCATCTCTGCTGGCCTCTTCCCCAGCCGTGTGCAGCCGCAGCAGGGGAAGACCTGGCTGCGGGCGCCTCCCCAAGATCCTCCCCAAGGGGTTCAGCCAGAAATCCAGTCACCTTCTGTTCCATCCTGTCCAAGGAGAGGTGTTAGGATGAGGTTCTACAAGACATGAAAGCTCCCTCCCTATGATGTGAAATCCCTTCCAGAAGCATCAGTCTAGCTAGAGAGCTCCCCTGCCCACAGTCCTCTCATCACCTGCCTCACCCCCCTCCTCACCTGGATGCCTAACTGGGCCAGAGGATTCACAGCTTTCATCAGATTCTCAAAGGACCCTGGAATCCAAAGAATTTGGGAATCACAGGTCTTCAGGAAACTCAGAAGCATCTTCGGACTGTCCACTAGGTACCAGACAAAGTCCAATGGCGTGGTCCCGGCAGCACCCAGGAACTATGTCAAGCTGCAGTTAACACGCCCAGAGGTCAGTGCAGGCCCAGAGGCCTGAACGGCAGCCCCTGGGAAGGGGACTTCCATCAGCATTTCCCAGAATATAAGATTTCATTGCTGGGCAAGGGCTGGAAGGAAGAAAGGAAGATGCCCTGGACTGAGGAAGAGTGTCAAAGGCATGGAGACAGGGACCCCAAGGTAAAGGAGCTCATGGACAGCCTTGCAGGCTAGTTCTGGTGGTTAAGCTTGGAGAGCAGCAGGGCCCAGTGGAGAGAGACCAGCTGAGATTCCAATATGCAGCAACAGCTTCCGGTTTACCTAGGGCTCGGCCGGAGGCTGGGGTTCAGGTCTCGGCTCTGCAGCTATAACTGTGTGACACGTGCAGTTTCCTTCACCAGCAAACTCAGTGCCTGGCTTGCTAGATGTAGACAGCACACACCTGCACAGCCGGCTCACAGATGACCTGGGGATACAGCAAAAGGATGCTCGGGCATCTGCTGGGTGAACAACTGTGAAGCACTTCCTAAACATCAGGTCTTTTTATCATTTATCTAGTGGCTGGTAAGGGGCAATGGGCCCTCTGAAGCATGGAGACCTGGGGCTTCCATGACAACCAGGCAAAGCTACACCGGCCCGCTTCCTACCCGGCACTTACCCGCAGCCCATCACCACCCCAGGCAGTGCCCCCAACCCTCTTCTCGGCCTTCAGGACAGCAGCCCACTGCACACCTGCCCGTTTCAGAATGCTGTTTACCTCCATCTCTCTCCACAGCCTGGGCTGCCTTCCCCAGAGTCAGGACTGTGCTCTCATCACCACCTCATACCCTTGTGCAGAATCGGACCCTTGCCTTGAGGACAGTCCAGAGCAGACAGAGTCAAGAATGGTTCCAGAGCGAGGACCCTGGAGCTGTGGTCCACGCACCTCCATCAGGGGGGCCTGCAGGCTGCCCACAGCCCTTCCTTCTCCCCTCCCGTCTCCACTCTCCACCTCTAGGGTTTTCAAATCTGTCCCTTCTCTCTTCAGAACTAAAGATGTTGTGTTTCTTGCTTTGCTAATCAGGCTGTTCCTGAGGATGGGGATGGGAATAGGCACCCCCTGGAGCCAGGATGGGGTAGCAGAAACCACGGTGGCCCCATCTCATCGCCCATGACACGCGCTGCTCACGTCCACGTTGGAGGGTCTGTCCTCTCAGATTCCCAGGGAAGCAAGGGTAAGTGGAAAGGGAAGGAGGGGCAGGGGTGGTCCCTACAGCACCCAGTCTAGATGGCTGACAGCTCTCAGGCTGACCCAGCTGATGGTCAAACTGGCCACATTTTTTTTCAAACATTTTATTTTGAAGTCAGACCTACAGAAAAGTTTTAGAAATAATACAAAGAATCCCTTTACATGAACACCCTTCACCCATATTCCCCAGGGTTAACATTTTAACTCAGATTCACTCTATCTCACACATATATAATGCATATACCTCACACATGTATTATTACTTTTCTTCTGAAATATTGGAGAGTAAATTGCAGACCGCCTCCTCTCCCTTCCCCTAATAATTCAGCATGTATTTCTTAAAAACAAGGACATTCTCTTCCATACCCACAGGACAATGATTGAAATCAAGAAAGTAACATAAATAGAACGCTATTTTCTAATCTGCAGGACAGATTTAAATTTTGCCAATTTTCCTTTTTTTTTAAATTTTTTAAAGTTTCCTTTCCTCAAATATCTTTCTGACAAAACAAAAATAAAATCTCGGCAGGATCCAGTCTGTGCTCATAAGTTGCCTTTGGTTGTCATGTCTCTTTAGATGAGTACCAACTACTTATTCTGTAGGATGTCCCCAATTTGCACCGGTTTGCTTTCGTGTGACCAAATTCAGGTCTGCGTTTTCAGCAAGAATTTAATGATGTTGTATCATTCTCAGTAATCATACAGGGAGGCCCATGATAGCTATTTCATTCCAGGTGATATTAACTTTGATCACCAGGTTAAGATGATGTCTGCTGGGTTTCTCCACTGTAAAGTCACTTCCTTTCCTGTGTAACTTATAAGTATCTTGTGTGTGAGTCAGGAAGGGCATTACCTGAGACTATGTAAATACCATTTCTCATCTACCCTTGACCCAGGAGTTTCAGCAATCGATGGCCACATGCCACTTTTTTCTTTTTTTCCAAACTTACTTTCTGTTTGTTTTTAAATTAATTTATTTTAATTGGACGATAGTTACTTTACAATATTGTGATGGTTTTCACCATACGTCAACATCAATCGGCCACAGGTATGCCTATGTCCCCCCATCCTGAGCCCCCACCCACCTCCCTCCCCCACCCCATCCCTCTGGGTTGTCCCAGAGCACCAGCTTTGGGTGCCCGCTTCATGTTCTGAACTCACACCAGTCATCTGTTTTACATATGGTAATGTACATGTTTCAGTGCTGTTCTCTCAAATCATCCCACCCTCGCCTTCTCCCACAGGATCCAAAAGTCTGTTTTTACATCTGTGTCTCCTTTGCTGCCCTGCTTGTAGGATCGTTGATTTTGTCTTTCTAAGTTACATGTATGTGTGTTAATATACAATATATGTCTTTCTCTTTCTGACTTACTTCACTCTGCATAATAGGCTCCAGGTTCAGTAGAACTGACTCAAATGTGTTCCTTTTTATAGCTGAGTAATATTCCATTGTGTATATGTATCACAACTTCTTTACCCATTCATCTGCCGATGGCCATCTAGGTTGCTTCCATGTCCTAGCTATTGTAAATAGTGCTACAGTGAACATTAGGGTACATGTGTCTCTTCCAATTCTGGTTTCCTCTGTGTGTATGCCCAGCAGTGGGATTGCTGGGTCGTATGGCAGTTCTATCCCCGGTTTTTTAAGGAATCTCCACACTGTTCTCCATAGTGGCTGGACTAGTTTGCTTTCCCACAAACAGTGTAAGAGGGTTCCCTTTTCTCTACACCCTCCCCAGCATTTATTGTTTGTAAACTTTTTGATGCTGGCCTGCGTGAGATGGTACCTCATTGTGGTTTTGATTTGCATTTCTCTAATAATGAGTGTTGCGCATCTTTTCATGTGTTTATTAGCCACCTGTATGTCTTCTTTGGAGAAAGGTCTGTTTAGGTCTTTTGCCCACTTTTTGATTAGGCGTTCATTTTCATATTGAGCTGCTTGTATATTTTGGAGATTAATTCTTTGTCAAACTTACTTATTTTTAATTGAAGGAAAATTTGCTTCAGAATATTGTGTTGGCCTCTGCCACACATCATCATGAGTCAGCCATAGGCATACATGTGTCCCCTCCCTCTTTAATGTCCCTCTGACCCCATCCCACCACTCTAGGTTGTTACAGAGCCCTGGTTGGAGTTCCTGAGTCATACAGCAATTTCCCATTGGTTATGTATTTTACATATGGCAGGGTATATGTTTCCATGTTAGTCTATCCATTCATCCCACCCTCTCCTTCCTCCCCCCACCCATGTTCATAAGTCTGTTCTCTGTGTCTGCGGCTCCATTGTTGCCCTGTAAATATGTTCATCAGCACTATCTTTCTAGATTCCATATATATGCATTAATATATAATATTTGTGGTTTTTTCTGACTTACTTCACTCTGTGTAATAGGCTTTAGGTTCATCCACCTCTAGCATTGACTCAAATGCATTCCTTTTTATGGCTGAGTAATATTCCATTGTATATATGTACCATGGTTTC
The DNA here is from genome assembly GCF_002263795.3 of Bos taurus. Taxonomy (NCBI): domain Eukaryota; kingdom Metazoa; phylum Chordata; class Mammalia; order Artiodactyla; family Bovidae; genus Bos; species Bos taurus. The sequence goes on along the minus strand of NC_037351.1, from coordinate 19,827,285 downwards.
TTTATCCATTCATCTGATGGATAGCTATGTTGCTTCCAAGTCCTAGCTATTGTAAGTAGTGCTGCAATGAACGTCAGGGTACAGCTACATGCCATTTAAATCCGTAGTCTTCTGCTGTGTTCCCACCACCCTCTTTGACGGTCCCAGTGCTAGGAGACAGGCTGGAAAAGGAGACAGTTATTGTCCTCAGGACCTTCAGCTGGAGAGGGAGCTATAGACTCAGAGCAACACAGGACACTGTTAACAAGGGCCGGTGAAGTGTCTCCACCCTGAGGGCAACAGGAGGTCAGGAAATAGGTGCTTAGTTTGAGCTGAAGACTCCTGAAGATGAACCTGAACCAAGGGCGGGAGAATCTGAATGGTCAGAACCTTGGGAAAACAGGAGAAGCTGTGTCCATAAGCCATCTCTGAGGGCCCCAATAGGACCAGAATCCCAGGAGGGTCCCTGTCATCTCCAGAGCTCCCCAGGTACTAAGAAGACCAGAACCACCAGGCTTCCTTGTGATTCCTGGTCAGAGTTGGGGAAGCTGAGACACAGGGGCCTTGCCAAGAGGACACAGGTGTGGGGTGCTTCGGGAGGGCTCGTGGGAGGCAGCTCCCCCCGCCCTGCCGCCACTCCACACCTTCTCGTTCATTCAGCAAACATCACTGAGCACCGACTATGTGCCCGACACTAAGTCAATGCTGAAAGTACAAAATGCTCTCAAGTAGTTCTTGATTAAAAGGGATGCTGTGGGCCCAGAGGCCTCGTCAGGTCACCCAGCTCTCCGACAGGATAGCAGGGGTCCTCTGTGCAGTTGAGAGCAGAGCAGAGCAGAGTGGTGGGTAAAACCCTGCTCGCCCCTGTGCAATCATCTCATCCTGGTGCCTCTCATGTTGAGAGCTTGGCTGAGGGCATTCAGGGCTTCCCCGCTCTGCACCTCCTCTTTCCCCTCCCAGCACTCAGCAGAGAGCTCTGGGCACAAAGGGACTGGGCCGAATCCTTGAGACCCACCCAGGACACCTCACTTTGCAGGGGAAGAAACTAACATGGAGGTCTGAGATTTTCCAGGCCGGTCCTGTCTCCACTCTTCTGCCCTGTGGTTAGGCCGCCTGTCTCTGAGGCTTATAAATACAGTCAGTCAGAGGCTTCCGAATGAAGACTTCTTATACTTGTGCCTTGGAAAGGTAGCCCCCTCCAAAGTCATACAGTGATTATAAGCATGGAACCTGCTATCTGGGACTGGGCTCAAACCCCATCTCTGTCAAACCAGGCGACTTGCAGCACGCCACTTAAGCCCGTCTGTAAAACGGGGCGTAGGCTGGTTAGGAAGGTTAACTGGGATGGTGTCAGTGAAGTAGCCAGGACACCGCCTGGCCTGTCAGTAATGGCTTCGTTTTAGACAAGGCTGTGCCTTCCCCAGCATGATCCCCACTTACCTGAGGCATCTTGCAGGTCTTTAGCATCTCTGGGGTCCTTTGTTCCTCCATAACCCTCTCCCTCGGGGTCTGTTTAACCCCTGCTCACCTTGCAACACTCAGTCCAAGTGTCTCCTCCTCTCTAGTCTGAGCTACTGGCATTGTCTCATCAGGGCTGCCCCAGGCCCCTGCACAATTCACCAGGCTGTCCTGCCGCCGTCTTTACCAGTCAGGGAACCGTGGGAGGGGACAGTGCCGCTGATTTTGAAGCTGGGATCCACTACTTGCTTCCAGTGGGATTTTTTTTTAAACTTGTGTATTGTGGTTTAGCCAACTAACAATGTTGTGATAGTTTCAGGTGAGCAGCCTGACACTGTTCAGGGGCACTCAGCTGTACATGTACATGTATCCGTTCTCCCCAAACTCCCCTCCCCTCTAGGCTGCCAGACAACACTGAGCAGAGTTCTAGGTGCCACTCGGTAGCTCCTTGTTGGCTATCCATCTAAAATAGAGCAGTGACTTGCAGTGTGATTTGCAGCAAATTATGTACCTTCCCAAGCCTCTGGTTGTTCATCTGATAGCACCTTACAGGATGACTTCCGGGATTCGAGAACACACCCACAACACACTGGCCTTGTGCCTGGAAGGTGGCTGCGTGTGTAGTCTTCATCACCCCACCCCCGGTCCTCATCACTGAGCGGGCACTGGATGTGTGCACTCGGTGGAGTGCTAAAGGAACAAATACACTCCCAACCCAAGGTGATTCGCATTAAAAAAAAAAAAAAGCATAACTAATTAAGGCCCTAGTCTCACCCAAAGAAAAAGGCCTAATGACAGGATCTGAGGGCCTGAGCAGGGCAGGAGTGCAGCAGGGCAGGGGTGTGGGGTCTGCTCTGTGGCCCTCATGTTAGTTTCCAGGAGCTGCCTGTGCAGAGCGAAAATGCCCCACAGGAGCCTTGTTTCCAAAGCCCCTCTTTGGACCCCAAGAGGGCCCTGAGTGGAGGGCAGAAGGGAGATGGGTGGACAGCACCCAGCTGCCCTGGATTTCCTGCCATCCTAATGCCAAAAGCTGAGCCCCAGGACAAGGCAGGAGAGAAGGGCAACAGCCAAGAAGGTTCATGTGGAGACTCTGGAGATGAGGGCCATCTTTGTGCCTTAGTTAGTGGATCGGGCACCTTCAGAAATGGTCAGTTTCCCCTTGATTTGGAGTGATGGTGAACCAGTTTGCATTTATCTTGCTGCTGCTGCTAAGTTGCTTCAGTCGTGTCTGACTCTGTGCGACCCCATGGACTGCAGCCCACCAGGCTCCTCCATCCATGGAATTTTCCAGGCAAGAGTACTGGAGTGGGGTGCCATTGCCTTCTCCGGCATTTATCTTATCAACATGCTTATAGTTTTATCCAGAGTTTAGCGTGCTGGGGAAAACCAAGCTGACATAGCTCACAAGGGTTTTGAACTTCAGGTAGCAGCATAAAATGTTAATAAATGCTCCATTTATTTCCATTTACTTTCATCTCCTTGTTAATAATAAAAGCTAACCAGGCCTTTGGGTTTTTTCCTCTCTCCCTCCACTCTGACCCCACCATCAGGTGGGAGGGGCACATCCTGCATGCCCTCACCTGTACAAGCACTGGGCCAGCCCAGATAATCCAGGAGGGGAGGGAAGAAAAGGACTGACCTATGTCAATAGAGGCAATGCCATTTGCTAAAGGTAAAAATTAATATTATTGAGAAAAAAAAAGTGAGAAGGAGGGACAGGAAAAGAGAGACACGAGAGAAGGGTTGGAGGGGAGCAACTGTGCAGAGAATTACAAGTGAGGGAGACAAGACGCAGAGGCTAAGAGCACAGCTCTGCAGACAGCCCTGGGCTGGAACCCTGACACTGGGTCATCTCGGTGGGGACTTACCCTCTCCGAGCCTGGTTCCTCATCTGTCAAACAGGGATGATAACACTGAGCTCAGAGAATCAGATAAGATTGTAATTAAGCAGCTCTTCACAGTGTCTGGCTCAGGACAAGCACCTCAGCAGTGACTGCTCCCCCATGCCTCAAAGGGATGTGCCCGGCTGATGAGTGTGCTGGAAAGGACTGGGTTCCCCTGCTCAGCCAGGGGCTCCTGAGCAGCCCCATGCCTGGGCTCACTTCCTGGGAATCCCACCAGCCAGCTTCGGGCCTGGGCCTGGCACCACCTGACTCTGGGTCTCCTTCCTGATAACTGAGTTCCTAACACCAATGCACACACATCTGCACACTAAAGACCAAGGTAAACAAGACATCTGGTAACACTGGCTACCTTTGGAGACAGGAATGGGTGACTGGATTCAGGAGTGGAAAGACTTTTTATCATACGCCTTTTCATATTTTTTGAATCTTGAAATATGTGTTACCAATTCCAAAAACTATATAAAATTTTTTAGCTCAAAGACCAAACTGACGTGCAGCCTGAGGCTCTGTGAACCGGGAGAGGATGCCTGCAGACATTGACAGCCACAGTGGTGTTGGGGAGGCTCATGGGGAAAAGAAAGGGCAGAGAGAGAGGAAGGGGCAGAGGACCGCTGTGAATAGGGGTCCCCAGGAAGGTGTGTGAGCAGTGAGAGACAGAGAGGTGTGCACCCAAACGTGATGGATTCTCTGGGAGTGTCACAGGCTCACTGAACTTAGAGAAAGTGATGGGAAGTGGCCTGGCACCAAGTTCAAGCTCACTTGGTTGGGACGTGAATTGTCAGTGGGGTGTAACTAAGGAAAGGGAAGGAGGAGGGGCTCAGAGCCTGAATTACTCATTCTGAGAATCTGTACTATTCAAGAATTTGCAACTCAGAGGATCCTCTGGATGGGGCGTGGTTGTGTGTAGCTGTGTCTCCTTTACTCCTCACAGCTCTTGGGGGTGGGGCTGTATTGGTATACCCATTTCAGAGATAAGGAAACTGAGGCTCAGAGAGGTTAGATCAGTTTTCCAAAACAACACCAGAGATCTATGCATCTCTTCGAAGCCCTTCGAAGCCCACGCCTTTTTCACTCTGACATACAGTCTCCCACCCTCCTCCTGGTCTGGGCAGATCGTGGTTAGATGTCCACGAAGATACAAGGTAAGACAGAGACATTCAGGGTTCCCTGAAGAGATGAGGAGCTAGGTTAGCGTGAAGAAAAAGAAGTTGGGGTGATAAGGAGGGGTCTGGGGTGCTGGCTGTCCACTAGCCAGGCCTGGGAGCCTGGGGTCCGGGAGAGCTAAAGACCAGAGACTGATGGGGTAAGGGAGGACCTACAGGGAGAAGGGAGGACAGCTTAGGGAAATAGGAGGGGCAGTAGAAAGAGAAAGCTAGAAAGTAAAAAGTTGATACTCAGCTGAGAGGAAAGGGAGTGTCGGCTACCCACGCATTCCAACTGTCCTCTTATTCCTTTAAAGCGTTTGCAGAACACCTACCTCTCTGGAACATGCTTTCAGTTGCCTAAAGTTTGTCCTTCCTTCCTGCTTGAACTCATTCATCCCTGCAGGCAGTGGATCAACATGGACTGAACTTCTGGCTAACTAGAGGGAATAGTCGATGGAAGGCGGGGAATCCATGGTAGCTAATAATTTTGGTTTGGGGGAATTCCACTTTGGGAGACACAAATGGCATTCACACCAAGGCTGGTGCTGTCCCCGCGGGCAGGGCTGGGGCCGTGAAAGTGCTGCCCAGGTGTTCCCTTACCATCGGACTCACCTGGGAAATGTCCATTTGGTTCAACTGGGTGCAACTGGAACACAGGCCCTGCAGACCTCGTGCCAGGAGGAGCTACAGATTCACCTGGTCTGGAGGCAGCAGAACATGGAAGATGGATGTTGGACTTGGAGGCACGCATGTGGGTGGGAAAACTCTGGGATATTCCGTGTGTGGCAGTACCAGCGCCCTGTGTGCAGGAGCAGGTGGGATCCAGCTCAGAATAGGGACAATGTCGGATCTTTATAGAAACCCAGAAGGAGAGGAAGTGAAGTGAAGTGAAAGTCACTCAGTCGTGTCCACCCCTTTGCAACCCCATGGACTATACAGACCATGGAATTCTCCAGGCCAGAACACTGCAGTGGGTAGCCTTTCCCTTCTCCAGGGGATCTTCCCAACGAAGGGGTTGCACTGAGGTCTCCCCCATTGCAGACGGATTCTTTACCAGCTGAGCCTGCAGGGAAGTCCAAGAATACTGGAGTGGATAGCTTACCCCTTCTCCAGCGAATCTTCCTGACCCAGGAATAGAACTGGGGTCTCCTGCATTGCAGGTGGATTATTTTTACCAACTGAGCTATCAGGGATGCCCAAAGGAGATGGGAGCTATTAACTCAGTGTGTGTGTGTTAGTCGCTCAGTCATGTCTGACTCTTTGTGACCCCACAGACTGCAGCTCGCCAGGCTCCTCTGTCCATGGGATTCTCCAGGCAAGAATACTGGAGTGGGTAGCCATTCCCTTCTCTAGGGGATCTTCCTGACCCAGGGATCAAACCTGGGTCTTCTGTATTGCAGGTGGATTCTTTACCATCTGAGCCACCAGGGAAGCCAGAGGTCTCAGTAAACATTCTTCTCATATTAACATTGCACAGAAAGGAGGAAGAGAGAGAAGGAAAGAGAAAAGTGAGAGAGAAGATATGAGTACAGAAGGGTGGATGAAGAGTTGGAAGGCCTTTGAAAGTGCTGCCAGGGCAGGGGCTGGAGGGAGGCCCGGGTACCAGTGCCCACCTGCGCGTGAGGCTGGGAGAGGCACAGGGAGGCCCCACGCTTACACAGCAAGGGTGCAGCTGCCCGACAGGCCAGAGCATGTCAGTGTGGCATCAATAACACTGAGGGGAAACAGAGGTGTCTGCCAATGAAATGACTTGATAACTGGGATTTTCTTCAAAATAATCGGGGAATTGATGTATGTTAAAGCTAAGTGCTGTGTGCACAGGGGGTTGTTATGCAAGTATCTCTACTTTCCATTATGCGTGAAATGAAAAGTTTATAAGAATAAACAAAAAGTCTTTTAAAAAAGTAGGGAAGCAGTGAAGGAATCACACACTGCAGGTAGAATATAGCCTACCCTCCATATCCACGGATGAAGAACCCACAAAGACAGAGGCCCGACTGTACTGGGCCATTTTGAGCATCCATAGACTTTGCTTATCTGTGGGGGTCCAGGAACCCATGCCCTGAAGATTCCGAGGGATGACTGTACTACCAGAGGAACAGAAACCGTAGATATAAGTAGAAATGAATGAGAACTGTGTTTTGGGTTTTCTCAAATAATACTGCAAATCAGGGTTTCTTAACCTGGGGGTGACGGATGGGCTGTGGGACCCCTGAACTCCCTGTAATCATGTGCAAAGTGATCCGAGAGTTTGCAGCAACTTTTCAAGGAACCTCTGGTGCCCCCCGCGCCCCACCCCCGACACACCCCACAGAGGCTAATACATTTACCTTCTGTCTTAAATGTGCTGTGTGTACCCAGTCACTTGGTGGATGGTTTTAAATAAAGGTTTATTTTCTAGAACTGGCGTATTCACACCTGGGCCCTGTGTTTTCATCTCTCTTCTCAGTCAGCCATGCCTGGAACAGAGCAAAAGAGGCCGACCCACTGCACAGCCCAGCTCCTCGGGGATAGTTCCCTGAGGCCCCACTGCCCCTGAGCCAGAGCAGTGGAGGTGGGGGTGCGCTGTGCCAGAGAGAAGGGGACACAGTGGGGAAGGGCTGGGGAGGCCGGCGGGGCTCCCTGGGGTCTCAGAGAGTGACTGGAGGCAGTGTGGTTGAAGCTGTCACCCTCTGGCAGGCACAGTGGCTTGCAGCTGCAAATGTCCAACAGAAACCATGGTTTTGTATAGTCTGAGGCTACCCAGAGAATTCAGTAGAAAATACCTTTTCCTTCCTCACAGGGTGCATAACTCCCAGTGTGACATCTGCCCCTCGCAGTGAATTCCTCCAAGAAGTCCAGCTCCCTAGAGGCTCCCCAGAACTGGCAGGTTAAGTGTGGGTTATTTCAGAGGACAAGGAGGGTCTCACCTTAGAACCTCAAGGCTTGAAGGCCTGCCCCAGGTCCCGAGGAGTGAAGGCCCTTTCTCCCCAGGCTAGCATCTCCACAGGCGAGCAGGGGACGCACAGGAGAGGGCCCTGCCTGGGGACTGAGATGCGAGGCAAGGAGGGAGGCAGGACCCAGGTGCTGCTTCCCGCCACTCCCCCCACACAGAGGACGGGGAGCTGAAGCCATTCCCAGCCTCTCACAGGAGGGCACAGACAGACAGACAGACCCCTGTGCCTGCCAGGACTCCCGTCATCTCCCCCTCCCATCACGTGCGGGGAGATGGAGACCCTTGGTGGGGCCTGCCCATTCCTAGACAGGTCCACAAGGCTAGAGGCCGGGCCCTGGGGACAAGATGGACTAGCGAGAAAGGGCTGTCCCAGGACGGAGTGTGATCAAGAATCATGGCTGTCGTGCACCTAGGTTCTCACCTCAGGAGGTTCTCACCTCAGGAGGACCTGCTCCCTCCCTCCTACTTCCCCTCCCCCAGGCCCTACTTCCCGGTCTCCTGCTTGGGAACCTCCCCGCACCCCATGCCTTCCTGGCAAGCCTCCTGTGGCACTCAGGGTGCGGACATCTCCCTGCCTCCCTCTCACGATATAGAGATGGCAGCACTCCAGGCTCCTGCCACCCGAGCCCCGCCTCTGCAGATCATCTAGAACCTCAGTCTTCTCCACCCAGAGAAGTGTCAGGGCAGTGGAAGGTGCAAGACCAAGAACAAAATGCTGTATGGCAAGTCTGGGCTGTTTGGGGTTGTGTCTTCCCCCTCCTTTACTGCAGGTCCTGCTCCTGCCTCCACTGTCTCCTTCCTCAGCTCCTCAGAGCACATCCCCCCACCCCAACTCAAGGAGTTCTGGCTTGTCCTCCTTCCTGTTGGGTGTGGGCTCTGTGGCCAGTCCTACAAGGGAACCCAGGAATGGGCATGCGGTGGAGACTTTCAGAGGTGCACACCAGTAAAGAGAGACTTTTCTAGAAGGTCCAGGCAGCAGACTGGCTCCATGGAGGGAAGGATCAAAGCTACTTCCAGTGGGCCAGCCCTAGGGCACACATACTCGGCTGGCCAGACTCCAGGAACCACAGACCACCATGGAAGAGCCTTTTTTTTTTTTTAAACTGTGCTTTATTTAGGGCTAAGCTGGAGAAAGCGTCATCCAATAGTTACAGAAGGTTACAAGGAGCTTTAGGGAGTTGAGTGTGAAAAGAGCAGTTGTACTGAACTGCAGCTGTTTTTTTTTTTTTTTTTACAACATCTGGACATCCTAAAAAGGAGCCAAGAGAAAGAAAAATAAATTTTTTAAAAATGATAATTAACCAACAAAATAGAAAGAAAGGAAAGACAGAAAGCCTGAGAGGAACCAGATAGATGTTCTAAAGCAAAAAATTAAAAAACATGGTAGGTCCAAGGGCCTCCCCGCCAGGCCTCCAGATGAACCAGAGGTCAGTGAGGAGGGTGTCAAGGCAGAAGGTCAAAGCAAGTCTTCCCAACGGTGCAAATAAATTATAATAAATATGTTATACTTTAAAATATATGTGTTCTTAAATAATTCAGTGTTTTTTTTCTGATTCTGAGTTTTTTTAAGCAATGTCTTTTTTAACTGCTCTAAAGTCATTTACCAAAGATAAATATCGTGCTTTCATTAAATAGTTTTCCTTGTTTTTTTCTCTATCATTACAATTAAAAGTCCTACAAAATATGCAAATTTATTTACAGAAAAACAGAGCCGGCATCATTTAAACATCCCTGTTTTTCAAAATTCCTTGTAAACAGTTTCAGAAATTCTTCAAAGATTGTTTTTTTTTTTTTTTTTCTCTCTCTTGTTAAGGTTTTTGTGTGTGTGTGTGTTGTTTAGTTGTTTTAAGATGAAAGTTCCCAGGTCTCCCTTGCCCGGAAAGTCTCTGGAGCAAGCATGGAAGGCGAGTGAAGCGGAGGTGTCCGGGGCTTGCGCGGAGCGGGCGAGCGCGCGCAGCTCCCGGAGCGAAGCGAGGCTAGGGCGGCGGCGGCGGCGGCGGCGGGCCTTCCTGCCAGCGGCGCGGCCTCCACCGGCGGTGGGCAGCCCGAGGCCCACGGTTCTGGGCGGGTCCGGCCTGGCCCTCGGGGTCAACGGCGTCCAACAGCACTCGCGGGGAGAAGGGATTGATGCTCAGTCTAAACTCTACAAAAGTACAATCCTACAACATCTGGGATTTTAGCAATAACGCTAACTTCTATAGGTTTTTTTTTTTTCTTTTTTTTTCTTTTTTGCTTTCCTCTAATTTTTCTTCTATTATATAGGTATTTTAAACTTCTCCTTTTTAAAATTCTGTACAACTATTATGATTTTAAGAGGGGGGGGAAGTTAGAAGCATTTACAGACTTTTCACAACAATTATCTTGCCTTGTCAGCCCCCTTTGTTCCCCTCGTTTTCTCACACTTCACAGTTAAGGAGTTTTTGTATTTTGTTGCTTTCCCCAAACATCCACCGATTTGTTCATCTTAACAGCTCCATCCAGACATATAATACAGAAAACCATAGGAAAGTGTCATAGACTTGAATGAGGGTAATCAAAGCGCCTCTCAAAGTATCAAAGAACTATTACCTTGCTGTTTTAAAAGCATTGAAGCATTATTTTTCCTTTTTTTAATTTTTTTGGTTTTTTTTTGTTTTTTTTTTTAATTACATTTTTTTTCATAGAATCGCTCTAAGCTGTTTCAAGAACAGCCGTGAGGCAGAAAGGAGGTTCCCCTCCAGTCCCCCTCTGTTTGACCTAGAGCTACACATCTGCAATAAAAAGTTTGGTCCTTTGGTCCCTAACTAGCTAAAGGAATGACAGATAGAGACGCTCAGTGGCGACCTCCCAGCCGCCCCCTGGGGACCAGGCCCCGCCAGCCACACCGCTTGCCCCAGCCTGCCTCAGGCGCCCACGGGCTGGAAAAGCCCCGGGATCAGGAAGCAGCGGCCCTTCCCAGTTCCCAGCCCTGCAGTCTCCCCACCTTGTCTCAAGTTATTTTGTTTGAAAGTTGCCTTGTTTTGTTTTTTTTCTTCTCATTTTTCTTCATCTTCTTCTTCCCTTTGTCATATACATATTTTTCCCCCAAACACGTGCCCTCTGAACTCCATAGACGCTATACTTTCCTTGAAGAAATGTGACAGTCACAGAGAGTGTCTGGAGTCTTCAGCTTGATTGATATTGGCTGATATGTCAAAGGTGTCATCCAACAGTTCTCATTTATAAATATATATAGAGAGAGGTTTGTTTTTTAATGTAGCCCGTTCAGCATCCTGCCCTAAAATGAAGAAAATCGGGGCTGATTAAGCCAAGAGAGGAAATGCAAAATACATCCAAACACCAAAAGGAACCTGCCTCGGGGGGTTAGGGTGGGAGCTCTGGGGGGGGATGGCGGGAGAGTGGGAAGAGACCAGTATGAGAATTAGTCATGATCATGATACGTAAAAAAAGAAATTGACTCTTGTATTCAGAGTAAGAACCACTGGGAGGGCTATAGGTGATGGCTGTGGCAGAGAAGAGGGTTTTTGATTTGGGTTCCTTTAGAGTTCTGGATTGGGGGATGGCTAGATCTAAGGGAAGAATTTGTGACTGTGGGGTATGACTTCATCATTAAACTGACCTCTGAGGGATCTAGCCCAGATACAATATGTATACAGAAGCCTAGCAAACAAGATGGCAGAAATCTAGCAGCCCAGCCCACTCCTCCCCACGTCCCTGACGTGAATTTTGTAGAACCCTGGCCCAGTTTCCAAGCGAACTGCCTCTTTCCCAAGGTCAGTAACTATTTGCGAGGCTATGTATATATATGTATATCTGGATATATGTGTAGAAGATATTCACCTGCACATATGTGGATATACATGGATACGTGTGTATGTGTATGCATACATACACACACACACAGACACACGTAATGTTTTTCTCATACATGCCAGGGAATTTAGAGGAAATTCAGCACTTTGAGGAAGTGGATGGGAGAACCTACAAGAAGTTAGAACGGATTTAATCATCAGTTAAATTAACTCCGACAGTTCTCGATTTTGTTTTGAATGGTGGCTTTTTGGTGTTTTGTTTTGCATTTCAAAGAAAAAAAAATCATGATCTGACTAGAATCAGAAGGAGAATGCTTAACCATTGTGAATTAACAAATGAGACTCGTCTCCATTCTAGCAAGCAGCTTCCACTTATACATGGGGGTGACTGGTTACATCAAGAGAGTTAGAACTGCAAAGCCCCCAGTTGAGGGGACAACGTCATGCGTATATCAATCCATGCTGGCAGGTTTTTCACACTGTTGATTCAACAAACAGCAAACCGTACACAGCAATCTAAACAATTACAACACCAAATAAAATAATAATAAAATTAAAAAACACTTGTCAAGGACCCTTTTTCAGTTGTAAACAAAAAAGTGCATTTTGCTTTTGTCAGTACTGTTTTTTCAAACCAACCAAAAAGCCCGCCCCCAGCCCCAGGTCCCCCACCTCCCCTCCCCACATTTAATTTAGCAGAAGTAGCTACAATACAAACCTTACAATTGCGACCGGGCTCTCTCTCAGAGGCCTCGGGCTTTGAGCTCTAGTTTTTTGGTTTAGAATTTTTTTTTTTTTAATCATTCTGTTACTGTAGAGATTTTGTTTTTGTTTTTCCTTTTGAAGTGAGATTTAAAATAGCCTAACTTGAAAAAGACCAGACCTAGGAAAGTGTCAATTGAAAAAGGCCCCCAAATTTCTAGAAAAAAATAAAATCACAATATTTTCAAGTGCAAGTAAATCAACCACGCATAGATACTTTTAAGGTGTTTTCCTTATTTTTAAGAAAAAAAATTAATGGTTTGCACAGTTAAATGATCTCATGTCCGATAATTCGGGAATTCATCTTTATTTTTACTATTTTTTTTGTTCTTTTTTTTTTCTCTATGTGACATCTAGAGAAGCATAAAAAACGCTGAACAAGAAAAACCAAACAACAGAAAGTAAAACCACTGCAAGCACCAAGAACGAAACGAAAATGAGCACAGCAAAAAAGATTGTGGCAGCACAAAAGTCAAGAAAATGCACGTGTGATCATGACTGGCCAATCATCAACTGATACAACATCCAAGAAAAACGCTCCAATCACAGCACCTCCACGAAACTTGACGGCAATTGTCATGCAACCGATTCTTAGCCTTGTTACATGACGCCATCATGTCACACTGTGAACTTTGAGTTGATTTGAACTTACGGATGGGGGACTGTTTTCTCCACTCTCATGTGATTACGTGAACTTTATTCCTAGCTCAGCGCGAGACTGTGGTGGATTTGACTGGCCCTGGTTGGGTTGTTGGAATTTGATTGAATGACAAAAGAAGAAAAGATTTATATATATATTTATATATGTAGAGAGAGAGAGAGAGAGAAAGAGAGAGAGGACAAGAGCGTGGGTAAGGGCGGGGAGGAGGAGGAAGGGTGGGAGGGGTCGGGAATTGTGGGGAGCGGGGTGGGGGGCACAGGGAGAGTCGGGTTGAGGGTGAAGACGGGCAAGGAAGAAGTTAAAACAAAATTAAAAGGAAAAATATTTATACAGCACCAGACCACAGCATCAATCTAAAAGCTCGGATGAGAGAACAGCAGTCAAATCATAAGAGAACGGAAAAAAACCCAAAAGGATGGAGGAAGCGGCAGACGAACGACATGGGCACATCAACACACACACGCACACGCACGCACGCACACGCACACACGGTTGTTGATGCAGACAGGTGATACACTGTGAACAACAGCAGAACCTCACACAGGGCCACTACGGGCATCCGTCACGCTCCGGGTAACAGGAGGGAGGGCGCAGGCAGTTTGGCGAGGGGGCCAGAAAAAAAGAAAACAGCCCCTCAAACCACCCTGGCCGGCGAGCAGGTCAGGGGAACGGGCTCTCTGCTTTGACCCCCTCCTTGGTTCTTTCTCCCCCAGGGGCTGAGCGTGCCTCACCTCCCCAGCCTTCCTGGCTGCAGCCTGTGGTCAGCAAGGGGAGCCTGACCGGCTGGCTCCCATTTGCCGGGTGGGTCAGAGGCTGCCTAAGGTGACTGCTGTGTCTGGGGGTCCGTCTGGGAAACACTCAGCTGCCCGGGACGGTCCACACTCACGACAACCCGGCCTCCCACCCTGTCCTGGGCCCGCAGTGGCCACCGTCCCCAGGGAAGGGCTTCCCCGCTAAGAGCGCCGAGAGGCTGAGGGAGGCCGCGGGCCTGCCCCCTGCCGCCCGGCCTCGGCCCTCGGTCCTCAGAACCTTCAGAAAACGAGCACTCTCAGTTGTGAGATTTAGAGTCCATCACGGCAGTGTTCTCGGAATTCTACAAACACGCCCTGGCACAGCTGATTTCGTGTTTCACGGCTGCCTTACTCACTCTGCTTTGCTCCCAAGGGGGCCCAAAGTGAGGTGGGGTCCTGGCACGTGAAGCCTTTGGGAGGCTTCAAAGCTCTGACCCAGGAAAGGGTCATGGGAGAGGCTAGGGCACCCTGGAGGGTAAGTCGCAGGGAAAAGGAGAGTCCACTGGAGAGGGGCAGCTACGGGCCTGGCTCCCTACCGGTCCCTGCGGCTGTCACCCTGCTCCTCTGCTTCTCCCCTACCCCTGCCTCCCCCTTCTTGGCTCCTTCACACCCTACATCCCCCCACATACAGCTTTCTAGACTGACCCTTCTCACTGTCTTCTTTACTGATGGAGCCCTAACTGGTGCAGGCTGAGATCCCCCTCTCGGAAGCACCATCCAGTTATTCCAATTTGAGTTGTCTTGAACACGCTTCATTCACCATTTGGGGTCCTCTGCCCCCACCCAGGGCCCTGGGGGTCCCCAGCCCCACCCCCTCCTCCTGGTTACCCCTGAGCTTGCCCCTCAGTCCCTGGTCACCTGCAGCACCCCGGCCTGTGCCAAGCCTATGCACCAGGCTGGTCTCCAATGTCCCCGGCTTCTACCCACAGTGGCTCCTGCTCTCAGCTTTGGGTTTTCCCTCAGGCCGTGTGGAAGGGAAGCCTGAGACTGTGACGTGTCGCTGCAGATAAGATACAACATAGCTGAGAGGTGACGATTCGAAGCCTAAATCTGGCCCCCGGCTCTGCCTTCTCTGAGGAGCCTGGGCCTCTCTACCTGCACAGAGCCCGGCCCTGCCTGCCGTCCGGCTGTTCCTGCAGCAGATTCCCTCCCTGAGACCAGGGCCCACCAAGGCCCGCCTGCAGCCCCAGCCCCTCCACAAGGAAAATCCGCAGACCCACCACCCATGAGAGCCAACTGGCAGGCCCGTGGGGCGGGAGAAGAGGCCTCAGAACTGAGGGCCGGGGGTGCGGGGACTCCCTAGTTGTCCAGTGGTTTGGACTCTGCGCTTTCACTGCCCAGGGCCCAGGTTCAATCCCTGGCAGGGGAACTAAGATCCCACAAGCCACGCGGCACAGAGGGCACTAGGTGTCAGCCATGCAAGTGTACCTAAAGGACTCCCAGGGACTCTCCCACCCAGTCCTGGGACGCCCGCTCCTCCCCACCCGCTGGGCTCCTTGGCTGGCTGCCAGCTTTCTTCCAGCCTCCCTTCAGGGCCTGGCTCTGGCGGACGCTGGGGATTCCACACAGCCCCTCCCCAAAGCTCCATTCAAGGAACTCTCTCACACACTTGGCCCCAGCACGCAAACACACTCTCATACTTAGCCTAAAGAGGCTCCCCCGGGTTCTGCCGGCTGGCCACTCCCTTCACGTGAGAACACTGACCCCTCTGCCTGCTGTGACCCCTGCCTGGCTGCCCTCTGGAAAAGCCTCTTCAGGCCCAGCCCTAGACGTGGCAGCAGGGTCACTGACCAGCATGGGGAACTTGAAATCAGGCCTGAGCAAGTTATGGTCAAGTTGAGCCAATTTAGATGCCAGGTTCTAAACACAGCTGGCCTCCAGCCAGAGAAGGCTCAGGCCCAAACCACAGCCCAGCACCAGGCAGGTCTGACCCGAAGCACCTGTGCCTGCAAAGCTCGGAGCAGACGCTGTGCAAAAGCACACTCAGATCCAAGCCCAGGGTCCAGAGACACGGGGCTCCCAGGATCCAGAGACACGGGGCTCCCAGGATCCAGAGACAGAGACACGGGGCTCCCAAGGTCCAGAGACGGGGCTCCCAGAGACACAAGGCTCCCAGGGTCCAGAGACATGGGGCTCCCAGGATCCAGAGACATGGGGCTCCCAGGGTCCAGAGACATAGGGCTCCCAGGATCCAGAGACATGGGGCTCCCAGGATCCAGAGACATGGGGCTCCCAAGGAGTCTGAGTACGGTCTCCCCCTCAACTCTCCCCCTGCAGAACTACACAGCCAGGCACCTGCCCTCAGCTCAAGCCCAGCATGCTCCAAGGTGGGACAAGGGACTTGGGTGCCTGCCTGGACCTGATCATGTTCATGCTTCTGCCTGTTTCCTTCCTCTTAGTTTCCCAGTAAAGATTTCTTGGAGAAACTCCCATCTTTGCACAAGATAAGAGGCAGGGGCTGCAAGGATGCCAGGAACCCACCTAACCATCAGGAGGCACAGACTGCATCCTACCCAGGCCTCGTTTCAGGGGAACCAGAGCCTAACCACACTTCCCTCCCAGAGCTGCCCTCCCAGGGCCCCTCTGCTTCCCCAGACCCCCCTCACTCTAGTTCTGATTTGGCCACCTCTAAGCCTTCTGTCTTCACCACTGGCTCTGAGATCCCCTTCCCCGGGCCTCTTCACACCTAGCTATGCCCCCTGAGCCCCTGCTCAGATGAACTCTGTCCTTCTGAGTAACTGGAACTCATCATCTGTAAACATCCCTTGTCAGTCTGTAAAATCATGCAACTTTAAGCTGCTTTTATAGCTGTTTCCTCCCTCCCTTGCTGGCAGCCACTTCCCACTGCAGTCCCCAAGTCTGGCCCTTAGCTGGCACCTGCCTTCTGTTACAGCCTCTAACAGCCTTGGGCTGGGAAAGCCTGAATGCACCATTTGTTAAAATCCTGTGATTGTAGCCAAAAGGTCAACTTGAATGTAGGAGTTATGTGTTGTTGTTTGGTCACTAAGTTGCGTCCACCCTTTCGTGACCCATGGACTATAGTCCGCCAGGGCTCCTCTGTCCATGGGATTTCCCGAGCAAGAATTATGGAGAGGGTTGCCATATCCTCCTCCAGGGGATCTTCCTGACTCAGGGATCGAACCCACGTCTCCTGCATTCGCAGGCAGATTCTTTACCACTGAGCCACCAGGGAAGCATAAGGATTATGTGACATCACAGTGTTTGTAGGAGACTGCCTAGTGAAGGGGTAGTCAGATGGCTGACCCCAGAGAAGGGGGATGTCTGGGGTAGGAGAGGGTGGGGCGAGAATACAAGGGTGTTTATCATTCTCCTTACTTGAAGGGGTTAAGCAGCCCCCCAAATCATGACTCAACCACTCAGTAGCTGATTGGCAAGTGACTTAATCTGTGTGTGCTCCAACTGTAAAATGGGAATAACAACACCGCCTACCTTATAGGCAGCGTCAAGTATACAGTTATGTCTCCAGAGTTGTCAGCTACAAGAACAATGCCTCGGGCATGGTAAGCACAGTGTGAAAACCTGTGGTTCTCATCTTTTCTGGCTTTTGTATTCCCTGGTAGAAGAACCACTCTGCTTTTTAAACTATTTCTCTTAAGTCCACTCCACAATTACGACTGCTAACTGGTTCTACCCTGGGGGCCACTTCTTACCTTCTGTCCCAAACAACAAATCCGCCTCTCTCGCCCCTTCCTCTGACCTAGATGTCCTCTCCTTTCTTGGGGCTTACTTGCGTCGAGGTCAACAAGGCTAAGACAGGCTACTGTCAAGGGAGCCACAGAATCCCAGGGCATGAGTCCCCAGCATACCACCTGGAAACTCCTGTGGTGGCTCCAGCACCTGGGTTTCATCACTGGAGAAATGCAAGCCCAAGAGGGGAAGCACCTTGCCCCAGGTCATGCCCTGACGGCAGAGTTAACCTATTGAAGAAAAAGTGCTCCATGTCACGAAAGGGCTCTTCCACTGCACTGTCCCTCCGTCCTCTGGAAACGTGCCCTCTGCACCATCTGCTGGCTGCCACAGAGCCAGAAGCTCCACGCGGGCAGGATGGTGACCATGCATCTCTGTATCCCGGAACTAAGCACAAAAACTGCCCACACTCTGAATGGATGCGCGCGCGCGTGTGTGTGTGTGTGTGTGTGTGTGAGTGTGTGTGTGTGTGTGTGTGTTCGCGCGTACATGTGCACGCGTGCTCATGCGCATTTCATACAGACCAGAGATGGGCAGGAGCTGGAAGTCAGGAAGCAAGGGAGGCAGACTTCGCTCTTCCAGCCTTGCTGTGAATAGAGGCTCAAAAAAACCTCTTGGAGAGAAGGTGAGTATGGCTGCTCCCAAGTGGACAAAAGGGGTCCTACCGGCAGTGCGGGGATCTGGGAGGAGACTGGGAAACTGGAGCCCTCCCTCCCAGACTCTGACCCTTCACTGGAAGGTGTAACTGTCACGTGGCTCACCTTTCTCGCGAGCCCTCTCCATCTCAGGTCACAACTACTCTGCTCTTGCAGTCACTCCAGCCAGAAATCCAAGTGCCATCCTAACCCTCTTTCTCTCACACCCCCTTGAATTCCTTCCAAACAGCACCAGCTCCTTCACAGCACCTCGAGTGACTGCTATCCCCCGGGACTGAGCAGTCCAGGCACTAGACCTCTGCTTGTGGCCCCACAGTCTATCAATACAGCAGCCAGCGATCCTACTGAAATGCAAGTCACCCACAGCCCTGTGCCCCGCAGAGCTCTCCAGTGGCTCCCTTAGCCCTCCATTTCAGCGGAGAGGCCGAAGTCCACACAGCGGACTGGGTTCCTTCACGAGGTGGCCCTCCTCACCTCTGGGATCTCTTTTTCTACTCCCCCGCCCCCCAGCCTGCCATAGCTCTCCGTCATCTCGGCCTAATGCTGGTCCGTGCACACACTGCCTTGGCTCTCACCTTGGAGCCTGTACACCATACTCCTCTGGACCCTGGCATGGCTCCCTGTCTTCCCTTCTTCAGATCTCTGCTCAAGTGTCACTTTCTCAGCAAGGCCTACCCTGACTACCTGATTTAACTGTAACCAACAATTTCAACACCCTATACAATTTACTCTTTGATCGTATGTCCTTGTTTGATGTCTGTCTGCCTTGCTAAGGACAAGGATTTTGATCAGTATCACTCATGCTGAGCTCCTAACAGTAGTTGACCCACAGAACTGTGGAGGCGGCAGAGGGCTGGCAGCCTGGCCCTGGCCAGGGAACAAGCTGGGATGGCAGGAGGTCACTGCAGTGGGGGAAGCCAGGCTGGGGGTGAACTCTTGATGACCAGGCACATCTCCCACCTCCCTCCCCCCAACTCCGCCCCAGGAAGCTGCTTCATCCAGGGGAGTATGTGGCCTGGAGGAGGAGTGGCCCGATGGTGCCTCCAGCTTTAAGGCAGGACTCAGAGAGCTGGGAAAAGTGACACCTGTCCACTCATCACGGGCTCTGGGAAGTGGGCAGGGTAAGTGGCCCCAGCCCCGTACATACAGTCACCCTCCTCAGCCTCTGTCCCCTCTTGTTTTTTTGGTAAAGTTCTCTTTGAAAAGTCCTGTTCCCGCCTCTCCAGACTGAGCTGTGGGGAACTGGAGGAGTGAGACGGTCAAGTGTTGACAGGCCCCCAGAGCTGGAGAGTGGAGAGCCAGGGAGTCTGACAGAAGGCCCCAGCACATGTCTATAGCTCCCCACCACAGAGCCTATGCCACCCAAACTCTCCTAGCCCTGAGCTTGCCATTGGCTCACCCCAGGACTTCTGGCAAACAAGATTGCCAGTGTAGACCTTCTCAAAGCAGTTCCCTCCCTCCTGTCCCCTCTTGGCTCTGCGGCAGGGGGATGGCCATACCCATTTCTGCCGGGGATGACCACAGCTCTGCGCCTGCCCCCTGAGAGCAGGTCGAGCCGGGCGCAGCGGGTCCAAGGCACAACGAGGGTCCAGGCAACAGAGGCCAGAGGAGGCGGCGGGTCCATCCGGTATCAACCTCCCCAACCTCCCCGTCCCCGCGCCCCGGCCGATCCCGGTTACCTGTGCGAGTCCTGGTCTCCCCCGGGGGACGCTCCCGCCGGCGCTCAGTACGGGCGATTGGCGTCTTTGGGCCGCTTCAGCTGCACCTTGAGCCTCTTCATGCCGATCTGGAAGCCGTTCATGGCCTGGATGGCGGTCTGCGCGCTGGCCGGGTTGTCGAAGCTCACGAAGCCTAGCGAGACACGAGGGACGAGGGCCTGGGTTTCCACGGGGCCGCCCCGGCCGGGAGGGGGCGAGGAGGGGAAGGGGAGAAGGCGGGCGCCGGGGGGCGGGGCGGGGCGGGCGGAGGCCCCGCCCACTCCCGCCGAACCTCCGGGCGGGGCGGGGATCGAGGCTCCGCCCCTCGTGGCCCCGCCCCCTATTCGGTCTCGCACCCCTCCCCCACAGCCCACGTGCGCGCGGCCTCCTCCGGGGCCGCGCTGAGGAGGCTCCAGGCTACCGACCCGCGCGGCCCCGGGCGGGCCGCCCCCGCTCCGCCTCGGCTCTCGGCGGCGCCGCTGTCCCGGGCGCCCTCTCCCCCACCCCGGCCGGCCCCGGCACCTCAGCCCCCGCCTGCGGTGGGAGAGGGCGGACACACCTGCGGGCGGAGGAGTTTATTGGACACTGTCCTCCCTGACAGGAGGGGGCCTGGCAGCGGGAGGGCACGGGGGGCCGGCCTGAGGAGAGAGAGGAGTGCGAGGGGAGGGAGGGGAGGCGCCCCGGAGCGAACGTCGCCGCCGCCGATCCCGGCCGCCCCCCTGGCGAGCGCCGCCGGCCACGGGCCGGGGCCGAGGCGGGGTCCCCGCCGTCCTCCGCCCGCTCCGTCCAGGCCGAGCCCCCCCGCCCCACAGCCAGGCTCCGGGTGGCCACCCGGGTTAGTCCACACTGGCTCGCGTGAAACGCCACCTCGGTCCCAGAGGCCGTCCGCACCACCCTTTCATGTTTAGTACAACTCCATCCTGGAGCAGCGGCTCTTGCCCTGGATTAAGCACGCGCCCGCTGACGCGTCCCCTGTGAACCTCTCATAGCACTGATAAGGGTGTGACAGTAATAGTACAAATTGACACTATTAGCGAAAGTTCGCTGAGAGCTTTCTCCGTGTACTACAGGCTGCAGAAGTGCTTGTCACACGTTCACTCCTCCCAACATCCCAGGACAACATAGAACCATCCATGGCTCCCAGTGCCCTGAAGCAAGCAGTTCCCAGGTGGGACTGGATTAGGTTCCCAACGTTGACACCTTTTGGAACTTAAAATGCATCTCCTATTTATAGACTACACTACATCAGCATTTCCCAAAACGGCTCAAACGTGCTCCTTGAGAAAGGACCTTCTGTGGTCAGGTGGGTTTGTAGCCAGGTCACTCTGGAACAGTTTCTGGCACGTTAACAAACAAAAACATCCCCCTCCCACCCAGCTTCTCTCTTCTTTATGGCTTTTTTTAAACCTCGTATTTCCTGGAATTTGTTTGACTTTGGAGGCCATTTCTCTGGTAAAATGGACTTAGATCCTGCAAATATGAAACTACGCTTGGCAAAGTTTCCTGGCCATCCTGCAAATGTGCCTTATTTGGGGCGTTTATCCCCAAATGGCCATTAGATATATAAGGGATAAATGTACAGACCCCGCCGAGGTAGAAAGCTGTTTCTTGGTTAACTATCTGTGGTCCCATGGTCCTGCCTGAGACCCCTCCCTCACTCTCCCCATGTGGTGACCCTTTCTCCCCTTTACCTCCACCCGGACACTACCTCTTCTGGCCTCTTTTCTCTTTCTCCCTCCTGCATTTCTGCACATTTTCTCTTGCAACCATGCATCATCAAAGATGGGGGAGGGATGTGTGCAGGTACATGTGAGTGTACTCAAGGAGGGCTAGCATGTGAGCTCAGATGAGACTGGACACAGCTGGGCCCAGGGCAACATATCCAACATCTGTATTCATCTATACACCAAAATACACAGGAAGGATTTTGGATTATCCATAGTTGGAAATCAATGTGAGTCATTTTTCCACCTCCCCCTCTCATGCCCTCCTGGTCCATCCCTTCCCCATAAAACTACAGTCAAGCTGTCAGCAGAGCAGTTTTCAAATGTGTGAATGGTGCATCTGTTACATTGCTCTCTTTTTAGGCAAGCTAAAAGCCTCCCTTCCTACCAGGATAAGATAGCTTAACTGTTGGTGACAGCTACCCCCCACAAAAAAAAAAACAAAAAACAAATATGAACAAAGTGGGAAAGAGACAGGACAAAGATAAAAAGGGCTGGAGATGCTGTGTAGGGCAAAGGTGTAAAAGGAGTGAGAGAAGTTCCAGGAGGAGGCAAGAAGCCCAGCCTCAGGCTGAATACTGGAAGCCTGGGGGTTGGGAAGGGTTCCAGGCTCAAGGAACTTTTCTTCCTGAACTTTCTTAACTGGCTAGCAGTCAGGGCAGGGAGCATCTCCCCACTGGCCCCCTTAGCAAGGCTCTGGGCACCATCTCCCATGTACCTGGTTTCCAGGGCTGTGTCCCTTTTCTCAGAGCCCCCTGCCCCATTCCTCCTGCCCCTGAGAAGGTGCCTGCCTCCCAGACCGTGAAGGCTGTGCAGGCAGGATCCCCTCCTGGCAGCCCTCCAGCCCCTCCTCCAACACAAAAACCATTTGTGCTGCTCACGAAGGCCTCCAAAAGATTGTTTGTGGTTATAAAGACCAAGGGAAGACTCTGAGGAGTTCACTTTCACAGAGGACCATGTGTAGAGCAACATAGCCCTTTTGGGGGGAATAAAAGGGGTCCTAGCACCTCCTGAAGGTCCACTCTGACTAGGTCCCTCACATGGAATGTCTTGTGTAACCTTCACAGCATCACTGAGAACTGACCGCCGAAATCCCCATTCCACAAATGCAGACACTGAGATCCAGAGAGTAAGCTTGCCCATGAGTGCGTGCTGGGGAGATGCACAGGTTGGGCTGCCAAAGCAAGGGAGGGAACCCAAGAGAGTGAAGGAGGAGCCACTGGGCCAGCCAGCTGGGCGGGATCCTGGCCTTTCTCAAGGCTGGTGGGTGTTCAGTGCTAGATATTTGTTCAGGAAGAGAGAAAGAACCAGAGCAGAGGTATACGGGGGAGGACTTCCAGAAAAAGTAGGGCAAAAGTCTTTGCTGGAGAACTTGAACGAGCTAATGGCAAGGATAATCTGGGGTTGACTGGAGGGAGCAGCACAGCATAGATGCCAGAGGAAAAGGCTGCAGACTGAGCCTGCTCCAGCCTGGGTACCCAGCATAGTCTGGGCTCTTTGCAGTTTTCTTCTGACTTATGAGACATCTGAGGCTTACTTAGAGACCAAATGCAGCTGATCTCCAGTCTGCTGTTTTTACATACATAATTGTAATTCATTAGAAGAAACACCAAACAGTGGAGGGGTGCACCCCGGTCTTTTCCTTTGGCCTTGTTCTCCCAGCCCCCAGAGAAATGAGCTGCTGGGCAACTCAATGCCTCTGAAGTAACACAGATTTTTAGTGGCAGCTGCCAGAGGGGAAGGAACACTGCAAAGATCTTGACTGCCTTGGGGAACATCATTTCCACCCTGAAGCCCTTCATGGACCTGGAGAGCTGGTCTCCAAACTGAAATCTCCTTAACACGTGCGTGCTTTCCTGCACTTCTGCACTTTTGTACCTTTTCCCCTCCCCCATCCCCAAGAGGGGACCCAGGTTCCGTGGTCAAAGAAGGATCCTATTCTGTCCTCACAGCCCCTGAATCTGGGGGTCAACCTGGAGGTACTGGGCTGACTCAGCTCTGGTTCCATGTGTGGCTGTCTGGGGACCAGACTCCTCAATTCTGGGGGACTCAGGAGTAGATCAGACCTGAGAAAGCAGCTTTCATGGAGGCAGAAGAGGTGGGAGAGGGACCAAGGAGGAGTGGAGAAGAGATGTATGGGGATGACATGGGTTTCCAGGAGGTCTGAAGAAGCAAACTGAAACTCAGGAAGCCCAGCTGAACTGGAATTTCAGATAAGCAATAAATACTATTTTAGTATGTCTCCAATATTGCATGGGACACATTGCACATAATATTTGGGACATGTGTGTGTGTTAGTCACTCAGTCGTGTCCGACACTGCGACCCCATGGATGGTAGTCCACCAGGTTCCTCTGTCCATGGAATTCTCCAGGCAAGAATATTAGAGTGGGTTACCATTCCCCTCTCCAGAGGCTCTTCCCAACCTAGGGATTGAACCTGGGTCTGCCACCTTGCAGGCAGATTCTTCACCTTCTGAGCCACCAGGGAAGACCCATTTGGGACATATGTATACTAAAAATGTTATTTATCGGAAATGCCAATTTAACTGGGTATCTTGTGTTTTATCTGACAACCATACTCCTAGATCCTCCCAGGTCCTTCATCTCCCATCTAACACTCTGTCCAGGAGAATTTCCCAAAGGTATCTTCATCCCATTACTCCCCCATCTTCCACTGCCTACAGCACCATATGAAGCATCTTCACCTGAATGATTGAAACCCTCCCCAGCACAGACTTGCCCTCACAGCTGGTCTCCCCTGAACCTTCCTTTCTCCCCAAAGCCTCCAGCTTCCTCATTCACTAGCCTTTGACTCTCCTCGTCCCAGCCCCCATATGCTCATCCATTCTATTTCCTCCTGCTTGGAATTCCCTCCCCTTCTGTCTGCTTGCATCCACCTGCCTTTCTCATTCCTCATTAGTTGGTGCCTGGCAGATCTCACTGCCGTTGAATAGATATGATTTTCATCTAAGCTCAGACCTGAGGCTTCCTGAGGGCAGGGACCAGTTTCCTCTTCCTGATTCCTTGACAGTTTCGCTCTGGTGGCCTGAGGGGTGGGGGTTCGGGGAGGAGGGTGCATTGGATGGCAAGAGGGGAGCAAAGAGCAGGGTAGACAGAGAAGGGGGCAGGCACAGGACAGAAAGATGGACAGAGGAGGCCAAGGGGCCAGCGGGGTAGTGACTGGCCTACCCCAGTTGGTTGGGTGAACCCCCCACCCCAAGGATCATGCTCAGCTTTGACCCCCAGGGCCACTGTAGCCTTGAGAGGAGAGGGATGCTAGGAGAATGGCTGTTGTGAGGCTCTGCTCCCTGCCCCTCCTCCTCCTGCCCAAGACGGGTCCCTTCCCTTCTCAGTTGGTGGGAATTGAGCTTTGGGGCTGGGAGGGGAGGCTCTCTCTTGGACTAGGGGTGGTGGGTAGGAGACTGGATGGGAGTGGGCAGGGAAAGCCAAGAAACCAAAGAACGGAAGAGAGAAGAGGGTGAGAGATGGAGGCTGGAGGCTGGGCACAGGAGCACTTGGGAGTGGGGGCGGGGGGCGGCGATGTGAAGGAGCAGGTTAAAAGCAGTTGGACACCGGTAAATTGGTGCGAGCACCACCCTGTCCTAGGTGAAGTTGGTTTGTTATCTTTACCCACCAAAGCATTTACTTTGGTTAGTCGCCCGATCCACAAACACTTTCGAGGAGATGACATTACCGAAAGGGAGGAACATCTGCATCAGCTCAGCGTCCCCAAACTCCTGGGGCAGATGGTAGATGAACAGGTTACAGCCCTCGGGCCCTGCGGTGGAGGGGGGGGTCAGGGGAGGAGGGATGGCGGGGTGGGGGAAGAGAGAGACAGAGGAGAGGTGAGCGAGTTAGGCAGCGGCAGCAGGGAGGGGTAGGGGCGAGGTTAGGAGGGGGGGTCTCATCCGAGGTCCAAAAGCGGCCACGAAAAAGTGGGGAGCTGCTGAGCCCCGGGTCTGAGCTCTGGTCTCCACTCTGCCCTCGAGCAAGTCTCTGAACCTCTCTGTGCCTCAATGGTCTTTTCTGCATCACAGGGTGCCTGGCAACTCTAGGGTTCCAGGGGTGGAGGCACCCAGTGAATGGGGTGAACATGCCTGATTAGTCTTGGAGGAGAAATACTGAGGAGAGGCAGTGGGTAGGGAGGCCTGCCCAGCCCCACCCCCACCCCCCCACCAGGGGAGGATGGAGGGAAGTGCTGGGGCAGCCCTGTCTCTGCAAGCCTCACTCCCCATTTTCCCCCGGCCAAAGGCAGGACTCTGGGGCCTGGAATCCCCATCCTCTGTCCTGGCCTGCAGCTACTCTTTCCCACTTGATCCCCAAAGGCCTTACCCTCCTCTGCCCTGAACCTTAATGTCAGCCCTAATCTTGAAGGTGGAAACCAAGATTTATCCCACCTGCTCCAGCAAGCCAGGTGAGCAGAAAGGGCTTCATACAAAGGCTTCATGATGGGATTCCCATAAGCCAGGGTACCGCCAGCTTCATCATATTAAAAGACTCCCCATTTCAACAATAAGAGCCCTGCCACTTCTGTAGTGCTAACTGCATGCCAGGGTGCTCTGCACACTTTATGTATATGTTAATTCACTTAATCCTTACAGCTGCCTTGAGGCTACTGTCATCCCCACTTTACAGATAAGAAAGCTGAGGCCAGAGAGGTTAAGTCTCCTGCCAAGTTGCATAGCTAGTAGGTGATGGAGCCAGGATATGAACCCAGACCCATGCTGTCTGTCTCCATGGGCTATGTCCTCCTCTCTCTCTACTTCCTTATCATAAATCTCAGTGCCCCAGAAATTTCCAGATAGCTAAAGATTTACATGTTTCTTTTAAAATAAATTTATTTTTTATAAAAATTAAAACATATTGGCAGTTTCTTTCAAAATTAAATATGAATTTGACAGGGGAGTATGTAATTTCCTCGTTTCTGTCTCACCACAGCAAAAATTTGAAGTGACAGATGGAGGAGTGTTTCAGCTCCATTACAGCTCAGTTTAAACGCCAGACCTGTATTACAGCTCGGTTACAGCTCAGTTTACATGTTTCTTTTTAAATGACCAAAACGCTGAGTTTTAGCTCTTTGAATGAGAAATCTCTCCAAGCTGCTTCCTCTTTTTCTTGCATCTAAAATAGAGTGTGCCACATAAAACTTGACCTTTTAAACTGTGTGTGTGTGCTCAGTTGCTAAGTCGTGTCTGACTCTGTGACTCCATAGACTGTAGCCCACCAGGCTTCTCTGTCCATGGGATTCTCCAGGCAAGAATACTGGAGTGGGTTGGCATTTCTTACTCAAGGGTATCTTCCTGACCCAGGGATGGAACCCATGTCTGCTGCATTGAAGGCTGATTCTTTACCACTGAGCCACCTGGGAAGCCTAACTACTTCTGACATACTTCTGACTTCTATTTTTACATCTTCCCTCTATTTCTGTGCCCTTGAGGGTCACAGCTGATAGCTAAGAGTCCTCTGACCACCAAAGCCTCCCTCTGAACCAATGACCTCCTCGGCCCTGGTCCCTGCCCCACACCATCTGCCCATCCCCATTCTCTGGCTTCCCTCCCTGAACGGCGCTTTCAGAACAGGCGCAAGCGAGCTCCCTCACACACTGCCAGGGGTCCCGGTGCAGAATTCCCCAAGCCCTGGTGGCTCTTCCTCCCCTCCACACCCATCTCCCGTCCCCTCCAACCATGGCATGTTTTCATTGGTTCATACCCTATGGATGTGTCCCTTGATGGTCCCCAGCTAGACCTGAGTCCCCACAGGCCTGGGGCTCCCACAGCCCATATTCTGGGCAATACTGAGGCTCTTTCTCCAGTAGGTCTGGGAAGATTTCTCTCCAGCCAGAAGGGGGCACTTTCTAGGGGGCAGGAGCATGTGCTTTCCCTGTACTCCTACTCTGCTCTCCCTGCATGCTGACACCCACCTTGAACTTGGGGGCCTCCCTACAAGCTCAAGTCCTGCAAGCTGCTTGGTATGGATGTTATTTCTGTTCTCCTTAAAAGAGTCGAGGAGCCTCGAGGGCAGAGCCTCTGCACTCAGTCCCCTCAGCATGGTGTGTGGCTGAGCCCCACAGGACCGGCTCTCCCAGTCCCAGGCTAGCCCCCTGCCCCCTCATCCCCAACAGTGGGCCTACACATTGTCATTCTCGGGCTACCCTGGAGCCCTCAGTGCATTCCCTAATTCCCAGATTATCGAGCATCCAGATAGCACAACAGTAGGGCTTTGGATATCAATCTGGTCCAACCTAGCCTTTGGAGAAAAGAGAAATGGAGCTCCAGAGACAGAAAGTGATGGCCCTGGAACACACTACATCCCTTTGCACAACAACCCAGGTGGTCTGTGGGCAGACAGCCTCAGGGGCTTCAGGCATCTGTTTTCAGGGTCAAATCAAAGACAAGGGAGCTGGGAGGTGGTTCCTGCCCAGCAGCCAGCGTGTCCTGGTATTTCAATGGCATTGACACAAGTGGTGGTGACTACGTGGAAAGAGGCTAACCACTGGCACCTGGAGGAACACAGCCTTCCAGTTCATAGCTCGTGCAACACCAGACATGGCTTTGTTCTGGCTCCATCCCACTCCATTTCCAGGCTTACCTCATACTTGCCAACACCCATGCCTTGCCTTTGCTCCTGCTGTTCTCCCTGCCTTGGATACCCATCTCCCCATCCCCAAATCTGAAGACCTCATCCTTCAGGACCCCAAAGAATTCCCCAAAGACCCCACTCCCAGCACCATGAGCTTGCCCCTGTATGCAGTGTACTTCTCTAAAGATCTGGGTTCCCATCTCACCCCTCCCCCTGCCCTGCTCCCCCAGGGTACCAAAGTCAGGGAGGATGGGGACAACAACAGGAGGCCCCCCTGCCCAAGGGGAGGCCGGAGCAGGGACTGGCCACACAGGGTCTGCTGGTACAAAGTGTGAGGTAGCGGGTAGGACAGGGAGCAGATGAAGGGAATGGGTTTAGGCCAGTAGGAGGGGCTGTCATGTGTGTTGGGGCAAGCAGCACTGACCTGCAGCTGTGTGTGTGTGTGTGTGTGTGTGTGTGTGTGTGTGTGTGTGTGTGTGTAGAGACCTCTGAGCCACAGGCCAGAGCGATGCGGGGTACTGACTACAAGGTGAGGGTGGGTCAGCCTGAAGTCACGGTGGTGACAAAAGCAGTAAGGGCCCTTGGGCACAGTTCTGGGCCTGGGATGGGTAAAGTTGCACCCCACCACTTGTGGCTCTGACCCGACTAATGTGGTGCTGGAAGGCATGGACTGGAGGGAGGAGGGCAGGGCAGGCTCCAGGGCCACAGCCCAGGGAGGGGACCTGCTGGCAGAGGCAAGTTGATGCCCTATCCCCCACCCCCATTTCACCGACGGCCCCAGGTGTGACTTGGAGCTGCAGCAGCGTGTGGCTGCAGGAGTGAGCAGGGGGCCTCACTGTGCACCCCGCTAGGTTCCTGCATCTTCACGGGCCCTGGGAAGATGGTGACACAGGTCTCGGGAGCTGCCCCATGCACATGAACTGAGATAACACCTCACATACGACTTTGGAGGGGGTGACCAATTGGTGAGGGAAGGGCGGCATGCACAGTGAGAAATCAGCAGGTGACTGCTGGAGTCTGGAGACAGTCTTGAGCTAGGTGATCCTCACACCCCTCTAGGGAATGATTACCACTGAGACAGTCTTGAGCTAGGTGATCCTCACACCCCTCTAGGGAATGATTACCACTGTCCTCATTCTACAGGTGAGGACGCCAAAGCTGAGAGAAGAGAGGCCAAGCTAGGACTCAAACCTAGAAGGATTTGCTTCAAAGACCAGGCTCTCAGTCATCCAGGCTCTGGGGCTTGTTTGGGACCACAGAGCTTTGGACTAACAGACCCTGAGGTCCTTTCCAGGACTAGCCCACCTCCCATAGCTCTGGGACTGTCTGCTGCAAGGACTACGAGCCAACGATCTGGAAACCACTAGTCCTTTCTGGCCATGTGGGCTACTGGGGCGGGTATCGTGGCCTCACTGGCAGAGTGACCCTTTTCATAGGGTGGGAGACAAGATCCCATCACACGGGGCTCTGTGAGCATCCCCGAGCTTGGACTTGTTATCCAGTCCCCATGGGGCTCCAGACTCTGGAATGGGAGGACGCTGAGGGTCTCTAGGAGGTTCCAGCATCTAAGGCCCATTGGCTTGTCTCCCTGTTCACAGCAGGGCCTCAGAGGCAGCTTTCTGGGATCTCCTTATTTTACTAGGCCTACACCAGAGCACCCCAACCCCTCACCCACCCGTGGATCCTGCCCTGGAAGCTCCAGGTGGGCTCTCCTGCTCACCGAGAGGGCACAGCTTCTGTCCTAGATGAACTGGTCTCCCCGCTCCTGCCTACCACCCCAGCCATGAGCATCCCTATGTCTCCCCTTCCTCTCCGCTGGACAAAAGCTGCCCATTGTGGGAGGTGCGACTCCTTTACCCTGCCTCGTCCAGGCCTCCCCCATCCTGACTTCCCTCCACTGGGGTTTGCAGAGTTGCCTGTGACGTGCACCTCCGCGCCGCCTCTCACACTCCTGCAGCCCCCCTCACCCTCGGCACAACGCAGATGTGGTCACCTTGCCAAAAGAACACCACCGCCAAAGGCCTGGGGGAGCAGCCTCTTTGGGGGGAGAAGGGGGAGGGGCATAGGAGCCCCCCTGGCAGACTCACCTTCTCTCTGTTGCTGGGGGATCATTGGAGGTGGCTGAGGAAAGGCCTGGCTTATCTGACCATAGGCAGCAGGGTAGGCGGCTGCTGGAGGACCCAAGGGAAGAGGCAAGAGCGAGAGACGGTGACAGTAACACGAAGAGAGACAGAGTGAGAGGCAGGAAGAAAGAGAGAAGTTTCAGTGGTGAGCAGTCAAAGCAGACCAGCGAAAAAAATGCATTTTTAACGTAAAGCCAGTTTTTAGCAGTAATGAAGGAGAAGCAGCAAAGGGAAGTCTAGAAGTTGCATATGTGTTCACGCGGGCCCCCATGTGCGTCCATGTGTGTGCATGTGTGTGTGCATGCTGGTGTGTGCCTGGGGGAGGCAGGTTTAATCTGCAACAATGGACAACCCATGTGTGCAGATAATCCACAATAACGGATAACCAAAAACATCAGAATGGAAAGGCTGGCCCCACACCACCTGGCACCCACCAGGTTTCCCCTTCTCTGAGCCCGGGCTGCCTCGGGCTCACACCACCTCACCAGTGCTCAGATGGCACCAGTGGGGGAGGTGGGGAGCCACCCTAGGTGTGAGCTTGGCCTCTGGGACCCTGCTAGTGGCTGGTTCCCCAAGGGCCGAAGACTGAGTTGAACAAATCTGATGCTTTCTATATTCAAATGGAAAAAGGGTCAGAGGAGGCACAGGACTGGCTAGACCCTCCTCAGCCTGGCCTGACTCCCAAAGGGGTTCAGGGGGGTCAGCAGGTGAGGAAGAGAGCTTCCCCTGGACTCTAGGTGACAGCCAGCTCATGCGGGCCCCCATGTACCAGGCAGCCCCGTTACCCTCCAGGGAGACACTGCCAGCTCATCTGAACACAATGAGGAGGGACCCTGATGGGGCCAGACAGCAGGACCCTGGCTGGCAGAGATGACTGTGGGTGTGTGTGTGCGTACACATGTGTGTGTTGTCTAGCCCAGAGGTAGACAGAAGTGTGGCTGACAGCTGGCCTTGGGCTTCCTACAGTAGCTCATCACCTCCCCATTCAGTGACCCAAGGCCACCTGCCCGCTTCTCCTTTTTTCTGCCTCTGGCGGTCTGTCCTCCCCTGACCTCCTAGCTCGGGCCCCACTCCTGTTGCCTGTGTGTAGCTGGGGGTAGGGGAATGGAAGCTGCTTCTCCTCCTTCAAACCGGCATCTGTGCTTTCTGGGCCAGTGGCCCCCCAGCTCCAGTCTCACGTGGTGTTGCTGGGGGAGGTTTGGTGCCCCTGGACAGACCCGCCCTGGCAGCACCATGGGGGCAGGACATCTGGCCTCAGAGATGCCGCTTCACAGCAAGGCTAAAGCTTAGCCCAGCTCACCAGCTCAAATGGAGTTCTGAACGCCCCCCACCACTGCCAGGATGAATTAGGGTGAGGCAAGCTCTGCCTGATCACCAAAGGACGCCTGCAGAGAAGGAGGCAGCCTGGTAGGAGGACCACGGCTCCCTGTCGGTCCCTCCCCACTCCCCCAAACCCCCCACACTGCTAAGCCCAGGCTTGGGTGGGGCGATGCCCAGGCACAGGGAGGTGCACGCAGCCGGGGACCACCGTGGGGACGCGTGGATACTAACGACCTGCATACTGCTGCACTCCGGCGTAGGCCTGCTGCAGGGGGTCCGCGGCTGTGGGGCTCTGCGCTGCAGGGGAGCCAAAGGACAGAGGTCAGCAATGCCTGCCCAAACCAGCCCCTCCCCCGCCACGCCCCTGGAGATGCTGCTGAGGCCACACTGCCTTCCCGGCCACCGCGGTCCCTGTCCTGGGGCAGGACATCTGAGGCAGGCCCCCTGAATGGCTGGGAGGGGGGCCCTTCCCCCAGTCTGGGGCCCTCAGGACGGTGGTAGGCTGCTCCCCCTGGTTGGGGGATGTAGGCTGCCGCTGGTTTGGGGGGCTCATGCAGAAGGCTGGGGAGGGTGGGGAGGAGACAACAGAGGAGGGCTCGACCATGAGGGGCTGGGTGGGGAGACACCCGAGGGACCTGGCCCTGGAGAAGGGCTGCCTGAGAGCAGGCAAGGAGGCCAGAGGCTGTCAGGAGGGTGGTCTCCTCCTCACTTATTCCTAGTGCCCAGCACAACTGGGGGCAGAAGCTGAAAGAGCATGGAGGCCTCATGCTGCCATTCTCTCTGGGCCACCCACGCCTGCTCAAGTAGAGGGACCTCCTCCCAAATTCTTTAGGAGTTTGCACGAGGCACAGAGGTCGTCCATTCCCGGGCACGCCCGTGGTAGGACCGACCACACAAATGAGATCTGCCCCACAGTGCCCACAGACACCAGGGAACCAGAAGACCAAGGGTCTTATCACACCTGATCTCATGACTGGGTATTCACCACCCAGTGCCAGAGGACCAGAGGCTGATACTTTGGCAAGCAACCCGGGGAAGCTGGGCCGGGGAACAGGCTCGGTTCACTTCAGTTGCCTTTGTGGTGTCTGCAGACGTGGTGGGCAAAAGGCTGGATGGTGCATGGACCGGTGGTGAACTTGCCTTTGGTGATGCAGGTCGGTGATGACTGAAGTGGGAGTGGGCTGGCCTTGGGGGCCCAGGGACGTGGGGGGGGGACATATCCAGCCTCATTACCTTTGAGGCCAGCTGGAGAACACAGGGAGATAGAAAGGAAACCATCCAGGTTTATCTGCCTGGTGACCCAAGCTAGCCAAGCTAACTGGCCATGCCAGGCTCTGGGGCCAGTAGACCAGGGAGAATGCCCAAACTTCCTGTCTGAGCTCCCTCCCCTGAACCTCTCAGTAAAGTCACACTAGAACAACAGCACTGGGTGTCAGGGGGGCAAGGGAAAGTCCTGGGCCAGAGGTCCTTGGGGGAGGGCACACTCAGAGGGGTGAGCTAAAGATGGGTAAGGATGCAGGCTCCTTCCCACCTGGGGTTGCCCAGGACAAAACCTATCCCTCTATTTCCCCCAGGGTGGGCACTGGAGTGCCCAGTGGGAAGGTGGTGGTGGTGATGGTTAGCCATGTGACCGCCTGCTCCCTCTCCACCTGACTCTTGCACCAGCCCTGTATCCCCAGAGAGAGAGCTATCTTGCTTGTCCTCACGGTCTACCCAGCTCTGGAACTTGCCTTTATGCTAGCTAGAAAAAAGATATCTCTTCTTTGGGCAAAGTTTGGGCCCTACGCAAAACATAACGGGTATGACTTATATGGCAGGTCCCTCTGCAGCGATGCCAGGATCACAGCAAGTGCTCCGCAAATACTGCGACACAGAGAGGAATGAACAGTCCTTATCATTTCAAGAGCCACCCCTTCAGGGTGTTAAGTAAAGGCCACACTGTGTGCTTCCGGCATGATCTCGAGGGCAAGAGGGGAGAGTAGAGATGCTACCTGGGGCTAGGTAGTGGAGAAAAGCATTTCCGAGCCTCCTCTCCACTTCTCTGCTTAATGACCTCATTAGTAACTGCCAAAGAATGAACACTTTGAAGGATCTCGCTCATTACAGCAGCTCCAAACTCCGCATTTAAAGATGGTAAATTAATTTTTTTAATGTACTACTTTTTTTCTTTCCTTCCCTTCATCCCTCCCTCCTGCTCTGGCAGGGGATTGTTTATGGGATGTGCCAGATTGTTACAAATGGGGGAGAGAAACCCTTCCAAATTCCATGAGGGAAATAGTTCACAGATGTTGGTGGGGGTGGGGAAAGAACAGGTTTGTCAAAATCCAGAGATCCAGATGGGCTTGTGGGCAGGGAAGGGAGGGGGCAGTGAAACCACTCAGATGTGCTGGGGACTGTATCTCCCAGCCCACAAGCCTGAGTGAGGAGGAGCCCAGGTCCCTGAGATGGGTGGGGTCTCTCCCACCTCCAGCTTGCCAAGCCCCTCCCAGCCTGGAGCCTTTGCCCTTCAACAACACTCCAGACCCTCCTCTAGGCCCTGTCACTTCATCCTATAGGCTTCTCTGACCTCTTTGCTATGCACTGGAGGGTGAGGTGTGGGAAAACACTGGGAGGGGATCAAGAGCAACTCCAAGTTCAAAGTCAGGAAATTCTCCTCTATTTCTCTCTGGCACGGTGACCTTGTCCTCTGCTGCTGCTGGTGGAGCTTGTATATTCTCTGGGTGTCTGGGCCTTACTCCAGAATGCTGAAGTCAGAATCTGGGCATCTGTGGGTTTGCAAGGCCACACAGTAGATTCTGGTGGGCAACTAGAATATGGAGCACTAACGTGCCCCCCAAGGCTGCCCTCCTCTGCTCTAGTTGAGTCAATATCCTTACACCCCCTGCCCCACCAGGACAGCCCCTCCACAGCACACTGCTCCTTGCTCATCTGTGCACAATGAACTCTCCCTTCATTTGAATCCTCAAGCATCTCAAGTCAGAGAACACTCACTCTTGACGAAACTCTGCTCTACCATATTGCCTCATTATTCTGTTGATGCATACTGTGCTCCTGCCTGGATTCTGACCTCCTCAGAGATCAGATCATGTCCTGCCCTCCTCTGGAGCCTCCCTTTTGTCTGTCACAGATTGGGCACTTACTGAGGCTTATGGGGACTCTGTGACCTCATCACCTGCCCTCCAAGAAGGAGGACACAGCTCTCATCATCTTTATTGCACTGCCTCTTACCAGTCTACTCTAGGCCTTTGGGCCCACCTTCCCTGCTCCAATGCCAGCCCATCCTCAAGACCAGAGAGAGGCCCTGCTTCAAGTCAAATGGGCAGTCTTACCACAGGAGAACTGCCAAATTTAGAGGAACAAAGTTATTCAAATTTTAAAGGAACAAAGAGAGAGTCCCTTGGACTGCAAGGGGATCAAACCAGTCAATCCTAAAGGAAAGTAGTCCTGAATATTCACTGGAAGGACTGATGCTGAAGCTGAAACTCCAATACTGTGGCCACCTTATGAAAAGAAGTGACTCATTGG
Source organism: Bos taurus (assembly GCF_002263795.3). NCBI lineage: Eukaryota > Metazoa > Chordata > Mammalia > Artiodactyla > Bovidae > Bos > Bos taurus. The sequence continues at coordinate 19,792,526 of NC_037351.1, read as the reverse complement.
AAAAGACCCTGATGCTGGGAAAGATTGAAGTCAGGAGGACGAGGGGATGACAGAGGATGAGATGGTTGGATGACATCACTGACTCAATGGACATGAGTTTGAGTAAACTCCGGGAGTTGGTGATGGACAGGGAGGCCTGGCATGCTGCAGTCCATGAGGTCGTGAAGAGTCGGATACGACTGAGCAACTGGAGTGAAATGAAAGTTATTCAAGGGCACGCCTCCTGGATCTTCCTGTGTGCCAGAATTCAAGCAGGACCCAGGAGCTGTCCAAGGTTCTGGTCCTCTGTTCAAGGTGCTGACCACAGTTTTGGCATGCACCAAGGGACCGAAGAGATAGGTACTAACCAGTCTAGCAATCTATATACCTCCACTTCCTTCCTGGAAGAGTCTTGTCCTACTTAAAACTAAATATAATTATTCTTTTAGCATCTATCCCCTCACTTCTTTGGGTCAAATTCACCATCAAGTAATTTGCAATTACTAGCCTTTCTCTACCTGGTTGGACGATTCATCTATTCTCTTCTCTCCCTTAAGGGAGCCCCAGGAATGTTTTTTTTCTCACCCATCAGACTGACAAACACCCACGAATCTGTCTTCTCTCCCATCAGGAGCTCCTTGAAGGAGGGCAGGAGGCTGGCTCTCCCTGATCACATTTGGGGTTCTACCAAAGAACAGAAGAGGGCAGGGCCCACACATTCCCATGCTAACAGTGAGGGCAGGCACAGGAAAGGATGAAGAGCATGGCTCATGGAGAAGGAAGGGGAACCAGATGTGCTTACCTGGGTAGGGGTGGATGCCATTGGCAAATACAGCTTCTGCAGCGGGTTGCCCATTGGCCTGTGGGGGGAGGCCAGTGAAGCCGTTCACCCCAATGGGGGACGGGATGCTAGGCACGGCTGGTGCAGTGATGCCTGGAGGGGTGCTGCCACCTGGTTTTAGAGGTGATGGGGGCGGGGGGAGGTGGGGAGACAAAGCAGAACAAAGGCAATGAAGGTCGACCCGTGGATCTCCACTCCCTGGCTCCAAGGGCCTGGGCACAGACTTGGACCTCACACACCAACTCAGTCCTATCTGTGAATCAGGCCTTGGGTTATCTCCCTACATGTAACAACTCTACTCATCCCAACTGTATCTATACTTCAAACTGGAGTCCAAATCCCACGTTCCCTACTAAGACTTCCCTGACCACTGACTGCTCGACCTTGGGGCTGCAGCACATAGACCTCTAAGTGTCCATGACTTTGACCACAGTCGCTCTTCTCTTAGTCTTTTTCGATGGTTCATGCTTACCCCAGCTAAGTCAGGATGGACTGGTCCTTGTTTGGCCACCAAGGGGATTCTAAGCTGTGGCTCTGCTGTCTGCTATCTTGACTGGATCACTGATGGGCTGATCTGCCTTCCCATGAGGGAGTCTGGATACTCAGGTGGAGGGAGTCTTAACTGTGGTACTTTTTTGCATTGAGGGAGAAAGGCCTTTGTAGAGTCCAGATTTAGCCCTTTTCATACACAAATTAGACACCCTGGCAGCCTCCAGTTAAGACAATGGTGATGCTGCTATGGTGAGGGTAAAGTTGGGGTTAGATGACAACACACCGCCCTCCCTACACCAGGTGGGTGGAAACCAAGGTGCGGTAGTGTCTTTATTGTGCTGAGGCCCCAAAGGCTGCGAAGGGCCTTCTTCTTCAGGTAGGAAGCAAGGAGGGTCTCTCTGTGGATAAGGACCTGAGGTCATCAGGAGTGTCTCCGGGTTGGGGATCAGAGCTGTGGGGTGGTGCTCAAGTTGAGGCTAGAGATGGCACAGTCTTTTATAGTTTTTAGCTGGGAAAGAAATAGCTCCTGGATGTTGGGAATACTGCTACTATGGCCTGAGAGCAGAGAGCCAAGGAAGCTTGATGAATGAGAGCCCAGCCCTTGGAGCTAAACAGGGATGCTTAACTTTGAAACTATTGGCATTTATGGCCACGTGTTTCTTTGAAGGGAGCTATCCTGTGCATCACAGGATGTTTAGCAGCATCCCTGGTCTCTGTCTACCAGATTACAGTAGCACTTTCCCTCCTTCAGTTGTGACAGCCAACAATGTCTCAGGACATTGCCAGGTATTTGGGGGCGAGGGGCAACATTGCCCAGGTTGAGAATCATTGAACTGGATAACAGCCAAGATCCAATTAAAAACATGCTTTGTAAGTAGAGCTGTTTTCAACCCCTCTGTCCTTTAGCAACTCTTGCAGTTCTCTCTTGCTTGTTCTGTAGTTGTCTTGGAAAAAATCAGTGAATCTAGGTTGGGTTAAAGGAAAATGAAAAATAGGGCTCCTTCTGTGGTTGGGCCAGGGACCAAACAGGGCCACAAAATGGGCAGGGCTCTTCTCCCTCAGACCTCAAAGGGAGGTGTGTTCATGTCAATTTCTTTCCAGATCTCTATACTACAGATCAACATGAACTGCTTCTTGACACGGCTTAACAACTCGAGTGAAACTGTTGCCACTCTGAAATCGTATCTTGGATAGCAGGGGGGCCAGGATCATCTTCGCATGGGTCCTCAGGAATTAGAACATTTTTGAGACAAACTGCTCAAGGATGAGGCCGGCACTGGGCCCAGACACCAGATGCTCTTGACACAGGATGGTCTGTTGGTAGCTGAAATTCGCCAAACCAAGTTACCAAACTGGGTTCAGCAGCTTTCCTGCCAGGCCCCGTGTTGGTACCTGCCCACTCACCTGAGGTTGGGGTCATGGGTGCGGCCGCCAGGCCGTTCATGTTGAGGGCCGCCATCTGCTGCATCTGGGCGGCGGCGAAGGCAGCCATGGGGTTCAGGTAGCCGCCCTGTGCGACTGACGCCATTAGGGCCGCTTGCTGCTGCATCAGCTGGGGCAGAGGGAGTGGAAAAAATATCATGCGCTTCCAGGAGGGCGGCCCTCCCCACCAAGGGGTCATTCAGCTCCTGCTCCCGGAGACCAACTCCCAGGCCATCAACCCCAGGGAGCTCAGATGCATGTCTCTCCTCCCATCTCTGAGAGCCCTGAGCCTTACCCACACTTGCCCTAGTTCTCAGTGGCTATTAGAGACCACGCCCCAAGAGAAAGCTGTGTTCAAAAGTAGAGTCTTTGGGACTCCAAAGTTGCCGAAGGTGGGGGAAGGGGACTGGCTCCAAGGTGCCAGCCAGTCCTGCAGTTCATGGAGATGTGACATCCAAAGCTCTAGAGACACCTGGATGAGCTGCTGTAGACCTAAGTTGGCAAGGGTTTCTGTTCAGAACGGTCCTAACTTGGAGTCTGCAGGGTAGAGGCTACAGGAGCATCCTAAATGAAATCCAGAGGTGAGCGGGGACTGGGAAGGTTGTTGAGCCGTTTAGACACTGTTGAAGAAGCGAGGTGAGCTTGCAGTTTTAGAACCAGAGCCCTGGCCTACCTTAGTGCCACCCGTGTGGGGGTTGTGGTCACAAGTCCAGGAGACAGCTGAGGGGTGATGCTGGCAGAGCCCACCCCAATGTGGGAGAATGGGCCTGAGAGGACCTCAGGGGAAGTGTGGGTGAGGGGCGCTTTGAGGCACCTCACAGGATCCCTGCTAGGAATAACCAGAAGGTGGAAGGACACCTTTCCCCTGAGTGGTGGCAGGGGTGGGGTGCAGTCAGCAGGACCTAGAACCTCTCTCCCTGTTCCAATCAGCGCTTCTTAGGCTTGCAGAGAACTGCCGCCCCCGGCCCCGCCCCGCTGGGCCCCCACTTACTGCCTGTGCGTAGGCGCCGTAGGCCCCGAAGGGAATGGCCATGGGGTTGAACATGCCCATCTGGCCAGCCATCTGCTGCATTCGCCGCATTGTGCGCTCCTTGTCGGTGTCGGCGAACTTGACCACCAGACTGGATGAGGCTCCCTGTAGCCGGGACTGCGCGTGAGGCCCACCAGCCCTGCCCCATCCGCCTCTGCTCCCTGGCCTGGGCCCACCCGATCCTCTCCACGGGGTGCTATGAGGGCGGGGGAGGGGAAGGGGGTAGGGTAACAAGCACCAACCCTCTCCCAGGAGTCTGGAGCTTAACCTCCCGGCAGGCTTTTTCTACCTAGGTGACCTTAGGCTACTTCCTTAGCATCTCCGGGCCTCAGTGTCCTCGTCTGAGAAATGGGGTTGTTGGCAATGCCTTCCCGTCTCCTGGGGAGGCTGCGAGCGTGGTAAGAGGGCACGCGTTTGGCACCGTGTGGCCCAGCGGGCGCCAGAACAGGTAGGGCCTTGAGGATGTGTGGGATGGCAGAGATGTCTGGGTCCCTCATTGCCCCGTCTCGCACTCCCCAGGGTCAGCCGCACTCACCGGCATGGTCTGGCTGCCGTGCAGAGCATTGATGGCGGCTTGTGCCTCAGCGTGGGAGGAATACTTCACAAAGGCGCACCCTGGGGGGACGGGAGAGGCTGAGCCAAGGCAACTGGACCCAGAGAAAGGTCAGAAAGGCGCGGGGACTGAAAGGCGCGGCACGGGAGCGGCCTAGGGGAGAGGGCGCCTCCCAAGAAGAAAGCAGAGTAAGACCCAGAAACACTGAGACACCGACAAACACAGAGCTACACAAGGAGGCAGAGAAAGAGCTGGGCCCGCCAAGGATGTCAAAGGACCCTTAACTGGCCCCGTCCCAATCTGGATACGGATCGCGGCCTTTTCTTCCTACCAGGCCTGACAGCCTCGCACCTTCCAAGTAACCTTTCCCCGCTAGCCGCACCCGCCCCTCTCTAGGGGGCTCTGGACTCTGCTAGCAGGCTGGCCAGAGACCCGCGGCCCCGCCCCGTCCGCCCTCTTCCCCCGCCCCGTCCGCCCTCTCGCCCCGCCCCGTCTGCCCTCTCGCCCCCGTCCCGCCCCCATTCGTCCCGCCCCGCCCCCTCTCGCCTCGCCGCCCCACCCACATCTAGCCCCTCCCCGTCCACTCTCTCGCCCCGCCCCGCTCACCTATAGCTCCGCCCAACCCTCTCGCCCCGCCCCCTTCCTCCGCGCCGCCCCACCCGTCTCTAGCTCCGTTCCGTCCACCCTCTTGCTCCACCGCCCACTCACCTCTAGCCCCGCCCCACCCACCTCTAGCTCCGCCCCGTCCTCTCTCTCGCCCCGCCCCTACGCACCCTTGCTGTTGCCGTCCGGTCCGCGCAGAATGGTGCATTCCTCGATGTTCCCGAAGGCCTCGAAGAGGCGGCGCACATCGTCCTCAGACTGCTGCTTGTTGAGCATACCCACGAAGAGTTTTCTATCTTCTGGAACAAAATTAGGAGATGCTTACCCGGGCCAAGGGCCCGGAGGCGCGGGGTGGGCCCGCGGGAGGAGGAAGGGTTACGGAGGGGAAGGGTAGGAGCTGGTAGCGGGCAGGAGGGGGGCTCACGGCCGGAGGGGAGGGATAACAGCGAGAGGGAGGCGGTGGGGCACCGCTCGGGGGAAGGAACGACCGGGTGAGGGGATGGACGAAGCGGGGTGGGGGGCACAGCCAGAGGGGGAGGGGAGGCGGGAGGGGTTGCGTCTGAGCGGGGACGGACGGGATTGCAGCGACTCTGCCCCTTCCGGCCTGAGGGCCGGGCCAATGGGCTGGCCTCTCACCTGTGGTCCACAGTCCTTTGGACAGCGGTACATCCTCTTCCTCCCTCTTCTTAGACACATACTTATCTTCCTCAACCACTTTCACCCCCAGATGCCAAAATTAATTCACAGCTGGCAGGTGGGCCACAGGGCCTATGTACACGCTGTTCTCTCTGCCTGAAGTATCCCCCACATCACAAAGCTGAATCCTCTAATGCTAGGTCTCCGCATAAATATTGCTTTCTCATCAAAACCCCTCTTTCTGCTTCTTCATTCTCTGTCTCACCCCGTCTCCTGGTGCAAAATTCAAAGGACAATTATTTACTGCTTTGCCTGAGTAGTGAGTTTCTGTCTAACTCCCCATCCCTCAAAGTAGGCTCCCCTAGCAAAGAGGCTAGGCCTCTGCTGGAGCGGTGGTAGAGGCACCAGGTAGGCCCACAGGACTGAGCTATGGAATGAATGAATGCATGTCCCATGCCCAGGGGCAACTTCCTTTCTGCCTCACATGTTCTTACCTCCACCGGGTGCTCCCTTTTCTCCCTCCCTTCCTATTCATTCTACAAAATTCAGTCCTGGGCACTTTGGAGGACCCAGTTTCTGAAGACTGGGCTCCCTCAGCAGACACCCCCCCAGACACACACACAATTGTGTTGAGTACCAAATGGTTTGTTGACAACACTCAGATGTGAACTTAGGGTGGCAGGGATTTATTAGGCTGTGTGGATATGTAGTAGCTTGTGACTGCAAAAATGTTTCCCATTCCACAAGCTCCTATTGCCCTGTAACTTTCACTCCTCCCAGGGAGGTGGGGTCTATGTTTCCGCCCCTGGAATCTGGGCTGGGCTCTGACTATTCTAACTCATAAAGAATGGCAGAAATAACCCCAGATACCTTCCAAGGCTGGGTCATAAAAAGGATCAGCTTCCACTCTCTGCTCTCTCAGGGATGGTTGCTCTGTGGAAACCAGTCACCATGCTGGAAAGAGCCCCTAACTGGACCACACCAGGAGTCCACACAGAAAGGATCCCAGGCCTCCAGCTGACAGCCAGCATCAGCCACCAGACATGGAGTGAATGAGTCCTGAGATGATTCCAGGCCCCAGCCCGTGAGTCTTCCAGCCGAGGCCCAGACAGCCAGGAGGAGAGACAGGCCTTCCAAGCTGTGCCCAGCCTGAATTCCTGACCCACAGAATCCATGAGTGTAGTAAATGGTTGTTTTACACTACTCCATTTGGGGCTGAATTGTTAAGTAGCCATAGTCTGCTGGAACGTGGTCCTCATGGTGGCAGACACCCACTCGATGTTTGTTGACTATTCAATGACTGACATGCACAGCCAAGGCTGCAGAAAAGCACACTCCAAAACTGCAGACAGCCATGTGTTCATGGTTTCCACAGAACGCAAGGGCACTCCAGGACCATGTCCTTCTGGATCCGGGGTGGTTGGTACCTCCTGCCCCAAAGCACTCTCATCACCCACACTGCCAGCAGAGTTCATGTAGAGATGGGGGCTGACTGGGCTCTGGAGCAGAGGAAACCTCCAGGTCCTACCTGGCTTTACACGCCACCCTAGAGTCCTCCTCTTCAGGAAGGCTGACTGCTGTCCTACTGGTACCCCCCAGCCTGGAGCACTCAGCACTGGGCAAGCTCTCCCTGACAAGGTGCTCCTTCCATGCCCACAATGCACCATTGCCAGTTCCTGCAACCAGGGATGGGTCAGGACACACTGGCTTGGATCTCCACCATCCGGGCAGGGGTGCTCCAGCTAAAGCTCTGGGCTTGGATCCCCAGCCCCTGCTCCAGTCTGGGTACTCCACTCAGAAGCTCAGGCCCTGGCAGGGCTGGGCATACCCTTGCCCCATCTCCAGCCCTCACCAACTCCAAGCTCTGGGCTGGGGGAAGCAGAGACTGGGGGCCTGAGAGGGAGTGGAAGGGGTGAAACTGAGGAGGGACGGAAGGCAATGAATTCACACAGAAAAGGGAGGGACAGAAATGGCAGAGACAGAAGAAAAAGAATTCAAAATAAAGAGCTGAGAGAGGAGATGGACAGAAGGAGACAACAGAGACAGAAGTGGGAAGGAGAGGGACTCAGGTTTAGCTCTCAGAAGCAAAGTGACATTTTACTGGAAGTGAACTGAGTTTTGAAGCCTTCAGTGGAGCCTTGAAACTCTGCTCCCAGGCGATCGCGGTCTTTCCCCTCTCCCAGCACCTTTTAAAGGCTCTGAGTTAATGGGATTGCTGGGAAGACAAAGAAGTGGCAACCTGCCCTCTCCTCATGCCTGACCCTCCTGCTCAAACACTGCCTCCCAGGAAGGACCTGGGAGGGAAGAGAAGGCCCAGCCTCCCTGGAGCCAGACTCAGATGCTGGGATTGCATCTCCTTTCCTGATTTCTGAATGTGTTCCTCTGCTTTCATTATGACAGCTTTCTGGTTGCATTAAAATTCATTAAACTCCCCATGTGCCTTTCTAGCCAGCTACTTCCCTTTTGACAGGTTTTTTTTTTTTTTCCCCTAATTCCTTCTTTCTCTCCCTGAAGTCATCCCTTACTGCTGATTCTCGGTTCTCCATCCTAAGCCTAGGTCCTTCTTGTTTGAGAACTTTCTCAAGGTGGAGGGGCCAGGCTCCCCCTCTTCCTGCCTGTTCAAATCTCCCTTTCTGGAAGGCCATCAAGAACCAAAGAAACCTGACTATAGGCTCACTTCTGGGTGATCTTGGATTGACCCCACCCAACGCACAGGTTTATTTGTTTCTGGGATCCTCTATATCTCTAGTTGGCTTTGGCTCTGGGTGAGTGATTCTAAGGCTTGTCTTTCAGACCAGGGAGTGAAAAGACTGATTCTGAGGGTCTATCTCCTCTGGCCCAGGCCCACTGGCTCACCCTCCCACCCTGCTGCCTTCGGCTGCATACTTCCTCACCCACCTTGGTGTCAAAAATGGGAAAAACTAGCCCCTCCTCATGTGGATGGTAGACTCCCAGGACGTGCTGCAGAATGAAGCAGCTAGCAGTAGTAGAACGGCGATGACCCTGACCTGGGGTTCTCTATCCAGGAGGAAGAGGAAATGGAGGTCACGGTGCAGGGGTAGGAGGGGAGACCAGAGGCTCCACACCTGGGGGAGGAGCGCTGGAAGTGACGGACTGGAGCAGACCCGGGCCGTGGCTGCCCAGCTGGGATGGACCGCTCTCCCTGTGTCCCCACCTCCCCAGCCACTTCCCCGAGGTGCGGTCCCCAAACTGTGTCAGACGACCACCAATGTGGTGTCTTGGACCTTATTCCAACCTAGCGAGAGTCTCAGAGGGTGACTGCATTTCCTCGGCCACTGCTCTACCCGCTCCATCATGGACACAGACTCCCGTTTCCAGGGCCAAGCTGAGCAGTCTCTGCCCAGAGCCCTCCTGCCTGAAGGACACAGGATCCCCTGAGTGATGGTGGGGCTAACCCTCAGCCTGAGCCCATTTTGGGGTGTGAAGCTGTGGTTGCTTCTCTGAGGAGATGTTCAGGCAGGTGCTGCTGGGACTGGGCCACAAAAGCCACCTTCACAGAAGGTAAAGCCAGGAAAGACCTCAGGGCCAGGGTGTAAATAGACTGAAGATGTCCCTGAGTGTTAAGTCGCTGAGATGGCATGGGAGTGGTCACCCCCCGGGGACGTGGGAGGCTGGTCTCTAGCCTAGTAGGTGGTTGTGTTAAGCTCACCTTCCAACTTCCGGCAGGTCTATAGGGGCTGGTCGGGGAAGGGGCAGAGGCAACACCCTGAAGGCTTTCTGGAGGAGGTGGCCTGGAGTTATGATGTCCAAGGCTCAGGAGCAGGAGCTCCAGGCCCACAACAGAATATGAGCAGAGAGAAAGATGAGAGGGCCCTTCTTTTCGTTTGCTTCCTGCCTGGGGGTCTGGGGGAGGGGTGGGGAAGTTTGGGCTTTGCTTTCCCAGGTGCCTCTGGCCTACCCTACACCCACCCTGCCCCCAACATACACGTCTCCCAGTCCTCTGGTCTCAGGCATCTTCTTCCTTTTCCCAGAACCTCAATCTAATTCTGAGTTTCAGTTTCCCAGCCTACTAGCACTGGGGGACACCTCTAGGAAGCCTTAAGTGCCAGTGAAAAGGCAGAGGAGTCTAGTTGCCAGGATCTCATGCTTGGAAAAGACCCTGATGCTGGGAAAGATTGAGAACAGGAGGAGACGGGAACGACAGAGGATGAGATGGTGGGATGGCATCACCAACTCAAACGGACATGAGTTTGAGCAAACTCCAGGAGATAGTAAAGGACAGGGAAGCCTGGAGCGCTGCAGTCCATGGAGTAGCAAAAACTGGACACAACTTAGTGACTGAAAAACAACAACAGCAACATGCTTGCTCCAGCCCCTCCAGGAGGAAAACAGACTCCTCTCATTCACTCAGAATATCCGGGCAGAATGGGGCTCTGGCTGGAAGGATTTGCATTCGAAAAGGAGAGCCCAGAAAACAGAGAAGCAAGACTCTGATGGCAAGATGAGGACAGGCTGCTATGGGGCATATTTCAGCGTGGTGCCTCAGGGCCCCAGACATGCGGGGCAGCATCTTGCTGGCTGTGCAAGATGAAGGGCCCTGAGTAGGGCAGAGGCGGGTGGCAGCCGCAGCACTTGACTTGCCAAATGCCAGCACCCTGGTTCTAATGCTCAAATTCCGGCTTAATTTTCAAAATTTGATTCGCTCATTACCATCGGCATTAAACAATATTTCCTGCTTAAGGATAGATGGCTGCCGGGGCACCGTGGACGAGTGCTCAGATGGCTAATGCCTTTTATGGCTGCAATAGACTTTTACTGTTCTCTTCCCTGCAGCTGCCGAGGGAGGGTTTGTGGGGGGACCTGAGCTGGAGAGAACCACGGGGCCCAGGGCCACGGTGGGGAAAACTTGGTTTTGAGTCCTATGGCTAGTGGGGTGGGCAGGGGGTGCAAGGAGACCAAGAGAGCCTGGCTGGGTGGGTCTTATAGGGCCACAACTGTAGGGGATGCTCTCCATAGGGCCCCTGGAGGCCCAAGAGCAGCAGTTTGGGGAGTGAGAAGAAGCTTCCAGACACAGTGACTGAGTCAGAGGCCTCTCTCCGCTCTTGCGCCTTTGGCCCTGGGGATGGGGAGGACTGCGCCAGAGCCCAGAGCTCAGAGCCCCAGGTGCCCATGCACCTGCCCCTTGGCTGCTGGCAGAGGCCATGTGGGGCCCTCAGCATCCCTTCAGCTGTTCACTGTGGGACCAGGGGACTTCCCGGAGCGCCTCCTGGATCCCAGGACCATCTGCTCTCCCTGGGGAGTGACCTTGTGCCTGAGGTCCCACAGTGGGAAAGACGGCTTCCTTCTCCCTAAACTCACCCTTGGATCAGGGAGGACCTTGATTAGAAAGCACATAGATTTGATGGGGGCGGCGAGGGGGGGACTGGCGGGGACGGGGAGGGCGGGGGAAGGATGGTGGGGGAAGGAAGCATTGGGGCCAGGGCACCTTCCAGGGAGTAACTGAAGCTGTTTGTCAAATCCTGGTTGACCGGGCCCCCTTATGCAAGTCACACGCCCTCCCTGGGCCTCCATTCCCTCATCCGTAAGAGGGGAGAGTAATCGCACCCACCTCGTAGGGCTGTCGGGATGAGATGAGGGACCCGAGATTTTTAGCCCAGGGCCCAGCACCAGTAGAATAAGCACAGTTCTGTGCTGGTTTCAGCCAGACGGCTGCTCACCCACAGGGGCGGCTTCTGGTGGGATGGAGAGGCCCACCCCACCCCTGGGGCATGGAGTGGACCCAGGGACACTGATCAGACACCTGCCTGAGGGCCAGCCTCAGAAGCCGGGTATCCCCCCCACTAAACAGCAGTGTTTTGGGGGAATCTCTGAGATGCTCCCCAGCATCCTCCAGGCCCCAGCCTAGACTCATTCACAACAAGAGTTGTTTCCTTGAAGTTACATCGAGCCCTGCTCTGGGCCCTTTCCACTGCCCCGACCCATCGAGCGCCCTGGCTCCTAAGGGAGAAAGGAGCATCAAACCGGACATCTGAATTGAAATCTGTGTCATTTTCAAAGCTGCTGACCCCACCCTAAGTCTGGAAGCCTCCCCTGGCCCCTTCTGGCCAGCCCTGAGGTGGGCAGCATGCAGCCTCACACCTGCCTTTCAAAGAGGGGAGCAGCAGGCAGGGCTGCGGGTCTGCACACCCTTCCTCTCCTGCCTGGGGGGCCCGTGGCTGCCTGCTTTCCTGTAGGGGACCGGGAGTTTGCAGCATCGCTGTCCACACAGGGGTTAAGGGCCTGGATTTGGGTCTCTCTGCAGCCCTGCGATCGGGTCACCTGACGCCTGAGAGCCAGTCCCTTCACCAGCTCACGGGCCAGGCCTCAGAGAGCTCTGCACGTGAAGCGAGCCCTCCTTCATTCCCACAACACACAGTGTCGGAGCCAGAGCCCAGCGCAGCGGAGGATAAAAGCGTTCCTGCCTGGGAAGAAGGCTGAAGGAGACATCAAACCAGATCAAAGGCTGCCGGGGATGGGGCGAGACGGGGCTCCCGCTCCACGGGGATGCAAATGAGGACCCTCAGCTGCTCCAGACCCCAGGGGAGGCAGCGCGGGGCCTTGATCTGCCAAGCTCCCTGCAGACACATACCTCTGATGTCTTGGCGGGAGGAGGAAGAACTCAGCCAGTCTCCCCCACTCACATTCTTCAGTGGAGTCTGCCTTCCAAATGCTTCGGGATGGCGCCGGGGCCACGGGAGTCCCTTCCTCACTGTCTCCTGACATGCACCCAGCCCCTATCAGCTGCTCTCCGCACAGCCCCACAGGAGTCAGTTACAATCCAGGGCAGGTCATGGCTGTCTCCCGCTCAAACCCTGCAGGGGCTCCCGTCTCACCAAGAACAAAGCTTGTGAGGGGTTTCAGGGACACCCCGCACTCCAGCTCCCCTAATCCCTCCATCCCTTTGCTCAGACACACACAGGTCTCGTGAAGTCTCAGGGATGCTCCTTGCACGCCCTGCCCCAGGACACTGACACTGCCCGTCCTCCTCTTGTCCCCAAGATCGTGCGCTCGGCATCTGCAGGACACTGAACTCCAGGAATCCTCCAAAAGCGGGGATGAGTGGGCAGCAGCCATGGTGCAGGCACACAGCCTGTCGTGAGGAGCTCTGCGGGCATGGCAGTGGGAAGGGGTTTACAAGGCTTGAGCCGGGCACTGGAGGATTCACACGCAGGGCTTGCAGCATGGAAAAGGCATGTGCAGAGGCAGGCAGTGTGACAGGCACAGGCTGAAGAGCCGGGGCGACACACACATCCCCTCCTTCCTTCCTTTTCCTCGCCCACCGCATTGTCAACACTTCCCCCGAGACCTCAGCCTGGACCCTGACCACTGACCGCAGGAAGCCTAGCCTGGGACTCAGACTCTGCACGCAGGCTCCTCCTCACCCGTGTCCATCCTCACTGCCCACCATGTCCTCCCTTGGCTCAGCCTAGCTCCTAAGTTGTAGCACCAGGGGTTCTTCTGTGGTCCTGCTGGACACTGAGGGCCACCCACCTCGATGGTCACCCAAGTGTCTTCATGACAAGAGCCAGTGGCCCCAACTCCCTCTACCAGAGCCTCTGCCACCCCCCTCTCGGGGCTCCTCAGTGCCCCTGTCCGGGGGAGGCCACAACTCTGACTCACTCCAGGAGATGGTTATACGAGCCACAGTACTAACAGAATGGTTCTCATTTATCAAATATTTACTGCGCGTGTTTGCTCAGTCACTTCAGTTGTGTCCGACTCTGTGACCCCAGGGACTGTAGCCCGCCAGGCCCCTCTGTCCGTGGGGATTATCCAGGCACGAATACTGGACTGGGTAGCCATTCTCTTCTCCAGGGGCTCTTCCTGACCCAGGGATCAAACCCACGTCTGTTAGGTCTCTTGCATTAGGCAGGTTCTTTACCACTAGCGCTGCCTGGGAAGCCCATTTACTGTACCTCCAGCACGGAAATAAGCCCTTTGCAGGTATAATGAATGTTTTATTATTTCCACTGTGCAGATGAAGAAACTGAGGCTCAGGAAAGTTAAATATCTTTCCCAAGAACACACAGCCAGTCACTGGGGGAAGCCAGGACCCAGATGGTCTGAAAGGAGCCAAGCTCTCAGGTCACCCTCCTTCTTGGTAGAAGACCAGGAAGTGCTACCTGGAGATCTCTGTCTCTCTTTACTCTCCACACCTCTGGGTCTGCCCAGATAATGGGCAAAGGCCTAATAAGCCCATTGATCTATGTGGATCAGGGCTTCTGATCGGAGCCCGAAGTGGGGTGGGGTGGGGCCCTCAGAGGCCGCTGCTCAGCTCAGATGGAGCAGGCTCTGGTGAGTCCCAACTGCCCAGAGACCCTTAGACACGACTCACAGCCCCTCCCCGGCTTCCCTCACTCCTCCGCCTAGAATAGGGCCCTCTGGAAGTCTCCTGGGTGACAAAAGAAGTCAGCTCTGTCCTGATGAGTCCTCAGGCCTTCCTCTGCCCAGGATCTAGGCCTCAAGGTCCTCTTCCCTCATCACATAGAGAATCAGACCTGCTGACAAGATCCCCTCGGCCTGCAGTCCACATCCCTCTGGGCCCTGGTGGCTGCCTGGGACAGAGGGATGGCTCTGTGCCCTTGTGTGCTTGCAGTACATCTGAGGAGGCAGAACTGTGGAATGTGGGGGCCGTCACCATCCCAGGGGGCACAAATGGCCCCTGCACCCTCTTCTTTTGCCCTCTGCAAGGGGATGGGAGGAAGGTCTGGAGGCCATACCCACATCCCTCGCTGCCTCCTTCTCTGGGCCTCCGCCCTTGACCCCCGTATCTTGTGAGTCTGCGCCAGGCCCTCCCAGCAGGAGCCTGGGGCCCGGGGTGGTGCTGAGTAGAAGTCACCTTTCATGGGGGCGGCAGCGTGGCCAGCTCTCCAGGTAGCTGATTATACATTTGATCTGCTACCTTATCCTTCCCAGGCGCGGCGCACGACAGACGGCCCCGCGTTCTGTGGGGACTTCTGCAGCCGAATCCTGTTGTCTGGTGGGGTTTCCGCTGGCGTCTGGCGCGCTCTCCAGCATTTCACCCATCACAGGATAATTTATAGCATAATGGCGCCTTTTTTCCTTTATATCATGCGGGAGCATAAATTACGGCCAGTTTGTCCTCAGCTCTCAAGGAGACAGACAAAGCCGGGCTTTATTCCAGCAAAGGGGGGAGGCTTCTGCAGGGGGTGGGCAGGGGCCGGGTGGTCCACAGGGGAGCAGGGACAAGAGGAGGAGAGACCAAGGAACATCTTGTTGCGGGGCAGAGAATCAGACGCAGCTGCAGATGGTGGGGAAGAAGTAACAGTGTGCACTTGGAGTGCTCACTCTGTTAACTGTGGAGGGGGCTCGTGTCTGCTGAGTGGGAGAACTGTGCCGTGGTCCAGTGCCTGCAGACCAGCAGGCCACAGCCTCTAAGCCTGGCTGCGGGCTGCCCCTCCCATTGCCCACAGATCTTCCCACAGCCTCATGGAGAGAGTGGTGCTCATGGGTCCACCCCCATCCCCTACCCCTGCCACTGCCAGAGACAGAATGCAGTGTGCAGTGCCCAGCAAACCTCCCGCTCTCTGACTCATGGCACTTTTTCAACACTGAGGGTGGGGCTTAACTTCTCTTGGGATGTGGGAAGAGCTGCCTGTCCTCTCCGGCAGGTGCACTCACCTGAGGGTCAACCTCGCTAGTCTAGTACAGCAGGGTCACAGCTGAACCCAGAGGCTGCAGCCCCCAAACCCAGCCCCCACTCCTGGGTGCTATGACAAGGACTTCTGGTGACCCTGGGTGGGGATGACACTGCTTGAATACCCTGGCAGAAGACCCCAGCCTCTGACCCCTCCCCATGTCAGGCTCGGGAGGCAGCTTGGAAGAAAATTCCCTCTTTTGCTCCCTGGAGTCCCTGCCCAGACAGAGCCCAAGTCCTGCCCCTGAAGAACCGCTTAAAGCACAGCCTTCCAAGGGTAACAGCAGGAGTCTTGGATCTTGCAAGATGCTAGTTCTCAGCCCTGGCTGCTATAAAATTTACCTGGGGGGTTTCAAAACACAGATGTTCCCAGCCAGCCCCTGAGACAGAAATTGGTCCATGCATCCATATTTTTGTTATGGTGTTTTTCAAAAGCTATGCAGGTGATACCAGCACAAACTCAGGGTTGGGAAGGGCTGGGATGGGTCTTCTTCAGACTGCTCCTGCTCATCTCTCCTCTGGCTCCCCATCTCTGCTCTCAGCCTGCCTGCAGGAGGTCAGCCCTTTGGAATAAAGGGTTCTGTGTGTGCTGGTGCTGGAGGAGGGTAGCACCCACTTCCTCTGCCCTGACCTGAACCTGGGCATCCCGCCATCCCTCATGGGGTTATCCTGAAAAGACATTGTTCTAATCTGGGAAGGTTCCCAGGTGGCACTGGTGGTAAAGAACCCGCCTGCCAATGCAGGAGATGTAAGAGATTTGACCCCTGGGTTGGGAAGATCCCCTGGGTTGGTAGGAAAGCATGGCGACCCACTCCAGCATTCTTGCCTGGAGAATCCCATGGACTGAGGAGCCTGGCGGGCTACAGTCCATAGGGTTGCAAAGAGTCAGACATGACTGAAGTGACTTAACACACACTCAAAGGAAGGTAGGATGAGGAGGGATTAGCGGGTTTAGGAGGCCTCCCTCCCTCCTTCTCTCCTCTCTTGTGCCTCTCTCCCCTCCATCCATCAGGCCAGCCCAGCTGTGAGAGAAAGGTCCCAGGCACCCCTTTCATCAACCCTGCAGTTTCTTTCCTATCCATCTTTGTTCTTACCACAGAGCCCTCCTGAAATCACCACTGTTCCCACCCCCTTCCCCTTGGAACAAGATGGTCCAGGCTTAAGTACAGGACTACTCACTGTATTAACTTGTGGCTGATAATGGACTGCAGATAGACACAGAGATGGATGGATGGCAGACATGATTAATAGATGCTAGATACCCAGATTAAATGTTGGATGATAGATAGATACACAGAGAGAAAAATGATTGCAGAAAGCAGATAGATTTATGATCGATGGTACATAAATAGTGATAGGTAAATATGGATGGATGGATGGCTGAGATGTTTCTGAGGACTTCAGATAATGGGGTTGAAATGTAAAAGGTGAGAAAACTACTCATGGTCACTCACACCTGTTGGGATATGAGCTCTCAGAGGAGCAAGGAACCCTGTTCTGCTCAAGACCTGTCTTAAACCAACTTCTCTGAACCTCTGCTTGTCTGATGGGTTTGATGTTAGTGTAGGCTACAGTGGGGCTGGTTTCCTGGGGATACCTGAAGCTTTGATGCTTTGCCTCCTGAGCCCCCAAGTGACCTCAGCAGGACCTCCCTCCCTGTCTGTTTCCCCCGGATGCATGCTCCTCAAAGGCCAAGGCCACGCCTCAGAGCAGGTTGGTTTTTGGAGTGGGGCAAGCTGAGTTGGCCCCTGCAAATCAGATGGCAGGTGTCAGCCCATATGGCACTCACAGATTCATCCATTCACTCCCTCCGTCGGGACCCATGCCCTCAGAGAAGCCAATGAGGGCTGACTCATCTGAAGCATTCGCTGCAAGCCAAGCACTGCTCCTAGCACTTTAATTTTATGGGGTGGGTCCCACAGTCACCCCCATTTTTCAGATGAGGAAACTGAAGCATAGAGAGGTTTGGCAACTTGCTAGAGGTCCCAGAGCTATTAACTGCAGGGCTCGGATTTGAACCCAGGTCGTCTGGCTCCCAAGCTTTCACCTACCATGCAGAAGGCATCCCTGGTGCCCCCGGAGAGTTGCAAGGCTCTGCTGGGCTCAGGACGGAACATGGCTCTGGGAACTGGGAAGAGCTGCCTGATTTGCAAGATGTCATTATTTCTAATGAGTAATGAGATTGTGAGGGGAGTGTCAGTTTCCTCGAGAGAACAAATTATTTCGAAGGGTGGCAGCATATTAACTAGTGGTGTGTGGCTGGCACTGCTAACTACAGAGGACCCTGCTCTTGTCACTCAAAGGGGCCCTCTGAGCTTGGTAGGACTTGGTGACCGTGAGGTTCAGTTTGCAGAAAGCCAGCTCGGTGACAGCCCTGGACCCCTTCTATTATCCTCTAGTCACTCATGCAGTCAGTCAACAAACCGTGTGCAGGGTACCGTGCTGGGAGACATAAGGAGTCGATCTGACCCTTGGGCAAGACAGTTTCCAAATCGGGGCTGGACTGGCCTACGGGGGGTAGGCAGAGCAGGCTGGGGGCTGACAGAGGGGGAGCTGCACCACAGAGCATGAAGACTTTGCTGAGGTGGGTCGTCATGACCACGAGGCCACGGGCACCGAGGACAGGCTGCCCACCTCTGTTTTCCAGGAAGAGCTGGGTGGGCGGGTGAGGAAAAGGGAGGAAACCCAGGACGGGAGCACAGAGGAGAGGATGCAAAGAATTTGACTCAACTCCAGGGCCTGTGTGCTGCAGAACTGTGCTTTGAAAAGCCAGCCACAAACCTCCCACTGACAAGTCTGGGAGGGGCTGTGGCTGGAAGTGCCAGCACTGTGGGCTCATTCAGGCCTGTTGGGAAGCAGAGGAGGGTGAAGAGCCTGGCTTGCTGGCTGGAGCAGCCCCCGAGACCGCCCCCAGTCCTCCTCACTAGGCCACAGCCAGACTCTTCTGCAAGGGCTGGTGCAGGCTGGGCATTTCTGGCATTCTGCCCATTTCTCACTGCTATGCTTTGTCAAAACATGCTCCTAGGCCCATTTGACAGGTCAGTCCACTGAGGCTCAGAGAGGCTGAGAACAGACTTCAGCTCACTGGAGCAGTATGTGGTAGACTTGGGACCAGAGCCACGTGCCTCTGCCAGCTCTGGGGCGCAGGATGGAATATGACTCCCACCCTCCTGCCCCAGGGCTGGAATTCTGTCCTTTGGGTTTTCGGCTGGTGGACTCAGCATTGCCCTCTTCGGGGAGGTCTCTGAAATGTAGTTGCTTATGTCACCTCAACAGGACTGTTTTGACTAGAAAATGTCCCCTATGATCAAAGGCACCCAATAAGCATTTAGGCCTGAGACTGGAAAAGGAGAGGCATGAAGGCACAGGGCTAGGAAAGGGCCAGAGGGGTCAGGGGAGGGGAGGCTGGTGGCTGCGAGAAGGGTGATGCTGGTGCTGAGCTGAGGAGGCCACCAAGCATGGGCAGGTTGGGAGGAGAGGGGCAAGTGACCGGGCAGGACGTGCAGGGGGGAATGGTGCGTGTTCCATTTGCTGCCGCAGCCCCAGAAAGGAGCCCCTCACCGCCAACCCTGGGCTTGAGGTGAGAAAGAGGAGGCTGGAAAGGCTGATAGAGAAGGAGGAGAAGCAGGGAAAGACAAGGACTCTCAGCCTAGGTGAGGCCTCAGTGGTCGCAGGGAGGGGTCTGCACCAGCCCCATGACCCTGCCCCCTTTCTCTCCTCCCAGCTCCCAGCAGCCAGATGGTATAGGGCAGTGGTGCCTGCTGACCTTGGGGTCCCAGGCACCTCAAGCTTTGTCTGTTGACTGCATTAAAAATACTTCACCCCTGGGTAGCTGTGACTATTTTTCAAATGCGCATAGATGCTGTTGTGATTTAAGAAGTAGCAATTCATTTAAAAGCACTGCCGGCTTCAAGGTAGCTTATTGCCATTTTGCATTCTCTCAAACAATGGATACCCAAAGTAAAACATCTGTCAAGGAGGGGTGCTGATGAATTTTTGATGTTAAAAATGGCTCTTAACCTTGAAAAGTCTGGGCATGCTGATCCAGGGAGGGCAGCGGGAGCTGGAGGAGCTGAATCCCACCCCCGTGGCGCTCATTCACAAAACAGCAGTGCTGTCGGCCCGGGAAGGGGGAGCACGGTGGATGCGGGGAGCACCCCGCACCAGCAGTTAGGAAAACTCAAGCTCATCCTTTGATGCGTCCAGAAGAGCCGGAATGGTGGAGACCCACAGCAGCTTCCAGTTAAAAACTGGGAGTGGATGGTGTTTAACTCTGTCGACACCAGGAGGGAGCTTGCTGTCTTCTCGCTGCAGGGAGTTCCTAGCTTAGGGCCCCAGCCGCACATGCTCACTTGATAAATGTTGTCAGAATGAATAACAGTGACCCACGTAGTCACGAGGAGGCGCAGTCTGAGCGCACACAGACACGTCTCTTTCCCTCCCACACCCGGCATGACCAGGGTCTACTTTCAGCAAAGATAAAATGAGAACCCACGCTGGGTTTAGCGGCTGGAGGCCTGGATTTTGTTCTCACCGGCTGGGAATTTGGAAATTCCCAGGTGGCGGTAGTTGTAAAGAACCCACTTGCCAATGCAGAAGACTAAGAGACGCGGGTTCAATCCCTAGGTTGGGAAGACCCCCTGGAGGAGGACATGGCCACCCACTCCACTATCCTTGCCTGGAGAATCCCACAGACAGAGGAGCCTGGTGGGCTACGGTCCATGGAGTCACAAAGAGTTGGACACAACTGAAGCCCCTTCGTAGGCACGCAAGCACGGCTGGGATCGGCTCTGACTGGGGCAGGGCTCAGTCTGGTCTCCTCGCCTTTCCTGGGCTGTGGGGTAACTGGGCCTGCAGTGGTGTGCTGACCGTGCTCATGGGGATTTAGACTCCTCTTGATCTAAGAGAATGATACAAATAAACTTATTTACAAAAACACAAATAGAGTGACAGATGTAGAAAACAAATTTATGTTTACAGGGGTATGCAGAGTACATCGTGAGAAACGCTGGACTGGAAGAAACACAAGCTGGAATCAAGACTGCTGGGAGATATATCAAGAACCTCAGATATGCAGATGACACCACCCTTATGGCAGAAAGTGAAGAGGAACTAAAAAGCCTCTTGATGAAAGTGAAAGAGGAGCGTGAAAAAGTTGGCTTAAAGCTCAACATTCAGAAAACGAAGATCATGGCATCCAGTCCCATCACTTCATGGGAAATAGATGGGGAAACAGTGGAAACAGTGTCAGACTTTATTTTTTTGGGCTCCAAAATCACTGCAGATGGTGACTGCAGCCATGAAATTAAAAGATGCTTACTCCTTGGAAGGAAAGTTATGTCCAACCTAGATAGCATATTCAAAAGCAGAGACATTACTTTGCCAACAAAGGTCCATCTAGTCAAGGCTATGGTTTTTCCTGTGGTCATGTATGGATGTGAGAGTTGGACTGTGAAGAAGGCTGAGTGCCAAAGAATTGATGCTTTTGAACTGTGGTGTTGGAGAAGACTCTTGAGAGTCCCTTGGACTACAAGGAGATCCAACCAGTCCATTCTGAAGGAGATCAGCCCTGGGATTTCTTTGGAAGGAGTGATGCTAAAGCTGAAACTCCAGTACTTTGGCCACCTCATGCGAAGAGTTGACTCAATGGAAAAGACTCTGATGCTGGGAGGGATTGGGGGCAGGAGGAGAAGGGGACAACAGAGGATGAGATGGCTGGATGGCATCACTGACTCGATGGATGTGAGTCTGAGTGAACTCCAGGAGTTGGTGATGGACAGGGAGGCCTGGCGTGCTGTGATTCATGGGGTCGCAAAGAGTCGGACATGACTGAGCCACTGAACTGAACTGAACTGAACTGATGGGAAGGAGTAGAGGGAGCGATTAACTGGGAGACTGGGATTGACACATACACACTACTACATAAAACAGATAACCAATAAGAACCTACTGTCCAGCACGGGGAACTCTACTCAACACTCTGTAAAGGCCTATATGGGAAAAGAACCTTAAAAAGAGTGGATTTATGTATATGTATAACTGACTCACTTTGCTGTACAGCAGAAACTAACATGACATTGTAAAGCGACTATACTCCAATAATAATAAGAAGAAGAATCCCGTGGAATATCGAGCTGCTCAGGGGGTAGTTACCTGTGCTCCTCTGCCCCCTCCCACACCTACCCCACCACACTTGGCACATCCCTTCCAGGTCTCCAGGGTCTGAAGGTGTCCCTGAGAGCATCCTTTTTGGCCAGCTCTACTCGGGGAGCACCCATGATTAGATCCAGCCCTCTTTCTAACCTTCATAAAAAGCTGTCCCCAGTCTCTTGTCCCAGCATAGCAAGGCCCTGTGTTCCCCTTGAACCAGCGGCTTCTAGAGCGCTAATGGTGGACCCTGAGGGGAAGAGGCTTTCTTTCTAGGATAGAAGCATTTTATCAAGGCCCTCCAAAGCCTTAACCAAAGGAATGGAGGTCTATGGTGACAAGTCAGGACCTCTGCCAGCAGGGGGAAGATGTGTGATGGCTTAGGACAAGGTGCCCTTCTTAAGACCCTCAAACCACCCTTTGGAAGCACCCATCGGTTCTGTGTTGGGTGGGGCTGTGCTTGGAGAGGGCTTCCCAGAGAGAGGCCTGCTCCCTGCCGCCCAGAAGTGACCCACGCAGGCCAAGTACTTAGCACAGCCCTTGAAATGGAGGAAAGTTGCCTGGTTATTAGCGGTGCCTAATGATATTTGCATAGATTAACAGACTTTAATGCAATCATGAATGCCACAATCCTGAGAAAATAATGAAGAAATCCATTACAAAGTCATAAAGTAACTAAGTCAATACAGTAATAATTTGATCCCATATTAGTAATAATTTCATCTCCTGCTGCAAGGCGATTTTCTAATGTGCACCGATTCTGAACACTTTTATAAATTTCACCTTTGTTTGAGATAATTAATTAACAAAATTTAAAAAGTATACTGCTGGTATTTTATACAATAAATTAGTCATTAGTCTAAACCGGCAGGCTATAATAAAACTTATTAAGATGGATGTGCTCGGATTGCTAACTTCTCTTCAAGTGGCCTATAAACCTCTCTTGGGCAAACCTGGGGCCTGCCTAGTGGTAGTGGTTCAGATGGGCAGTCTGGACCAACAGAAACCCATGATGTAGTAGGGAGGGAACTCCCAGCTGTCTCCAGGCACTGTGTTAGTTTCCTAGGGCGGCCATGACAGAGCACACAAACTGGGCACCCTAAAGCAACAGAAATCTATTCTCTCACAGTTTTGGAGGCTAGGCGTCGGCAGGGCTGTGATTTCTCTACAGGCTGTAGGGACGGATCCTTCCTGGCCTCTCCCCAGCTTCTGGTGTGTATCAGCAGCAATCCTTGGCTTTCCTTAGCTTGCAGGGTTATCACGCCAGTGTCTGCCTCCGTCATGACGTGATGTTCTCGCTGTGTGTTCCGTGTCTCTGTGCTTGAATTTCCTCCTTCCTCCAGGGTCACCAGTCCTACTGGCTCCGTGCTGTTGTTGTTCAGTCACTCAGCCGTGTCCAGCTCTTTGTGACTCCAAGGCCTCCTGGTCTTTCACCGTCTCCCAGAGTTTGCTCAGACTCATGTCCATTGAGTCGATGATGCCATCCAACCATCTCATCCTCTGTCGCCCCCTTCTCCTTCTGCCTTCAATCTTTCCCAGCATCAGGGTCTCTTCCAATGAGTCAGCTCTTTGCATCAGGTGGCCAAAGTATTGGAGTTTCAGCTTCAGTACCAGTCTTTCCAGTGAATATTCAGGGTTGATTTCCTTTAGGATTGACTGGTTTGATAGCCTTGCTGTCCAAGGGCCTCTCAAGAGTCTTCTCCAGCACCACAATTCACAAGCACCAATTTTTTGGCACTCAGCCTTCATTATGGTCCAACTCTCACATCCGTACATGACTACTGGAAAAACCGTACCTTTGACTAGATGGACCTTTGTCAGTAAAGTTGATCTACGGTCCGTCCTAATCCAACATGACCTCATCTGCCCTTGATTATATTGGTAAAGACCCTGTTTTCAAATAAAGTCACATTCTGAGGTTCCGGGTTGACATGAACTTTGGAGGAACACTATTTAACCCACAACAGGTACCAGGGCCTTTTGTGCTCATTGCCCTTCCTTCCCCAGGAAGGAAGGGATAGACTGAGTCAGGCTGAGGGGCTGAACCTGCCAGATGAAGCAAGGGCTGGCTATTGAAAATTCATGGTTTCCTAGGAGGTTCTCTGACAAGCTAAAGGGGGCCTGCGGACCCCTTGAAGTGGTCAGCACCATTTCATATCTAAGAGTATTTCTCCTGGAGAGAGGGTTCATAGCTTCCATCAGATTCTCAAAGGCCCCCAGTGGATTCTTGTCTCATTATTATGCAAAGTATGTAGGGGTCAGGGAGGGAGGGACCACAGAAACTAATCAACCAACCAGCTGACAAAGAACCGACAAGTACACAATGTACACGGTGTAGGTTCTGGGGATTCAGGAAGGAAGCTGTTGGAACCCCGGGACTATCATCAGTATGATGGCAGAGGCAGGGAGAAGACGCAGCGGCACACGCAACACTACATCTGGAACGAGACCTCCGCTGGGGAGATGTCTTCGGGTTGTGAATGTACAGTTGAGCATCTCATCTTCCAGACCAGCTGTGGGTCATGAGTTCACTTAAAATTCAGCTTCTATGACTTCCCCTCCCAACCAGGTCCTAGATACAAATGTTCAACAAAAGGGCACAAAGATAAAGGCCATCAATATCTCCAGGGACCTGCCTCCCCATCCACCCAGCTCTGAGTCACTCTAGGCAACCTTCACCAAAGGTTGTCTTCAAGACTGATGAGCTGCCGATTTTTGGAATCCAGACTCTTCACCTTTGGAAAACTTGAACCTTTTTCCTTTTCAGGCTCTATAATGCCCCATTAGGTGACACGATGCTAGGTTAGGCCTGGCAACACTCACTTAAGACAGGTGCCCAGCCCCCAGCCCAGATCATTCTGGGTTCCTAACTCACCATCACTTTCCCCTAGTTTGACAAATTCATTCTAGAATGTTGCCAAAGGTTCTCTTCAAGATTGAGAAGCGGCCAATTTTTGGAATCCAGCCTCTTCACCCTTTGAAAACTTGAGCCTTGTTCATTTCCAGGCTCTCTGATGCCTCAGAGATGATCTCCGGCTGTTCCAAGAGCCAGTCTGCCTGTTTCATCTGTCTTCCCAGGGCCACGGCTCACAGTTGGCTCTGACCCGAGATTCAGTCTAATTTACGGGGCTAGGTTTGCTGGCCTTGCCTTGTTTGGGTGTTAATTCTCTTTTTACAGTGTTTATCTACATTTCTCATCCTGAAGGCCAAGCTCTTTGCTAGAGAAGATAGGAGAGATGCAGAAGTTAAACTCTTGTTTTCTCTTAGACATCAGTTTACAGTTTGATTTCCAAGCAGATATAATAGGTGAGTCTCAGGCAGGAAGGCCACGGCCCACCTCCCCTACCCCTCTGCTGCCAGAGGCACCATTGTAGACCTGTCGGTTCCCATCTTCCTGTGCCACGTGGGTATTTGGGCAAACTCCAGTCCTCTTTCCATCTCTGGGGTTCCATTTCCAGCTTGACGGCAGGGGGAGGCATTTCTTCATGCTGTGCCCCCTCTTCTTTGCAGGTGTCTCCCCTGGATGATGGCTCAGCCCATCCCTATGTCTGTCCTAGAGGCACTGCTTGAGAAGGACTCGCTGACCCAGCTTTCCACCTCCTGTTTCCTCAAGGACATTGCCCAGTGGTCACTGGTGCCTAAGAAGCCCAGACTTACAACTTTTCAAGAAGGAACTGCAATCCAGTTTGGGATGAAGTGAGTGAATCACAAGCTAAAAGGACTACTTTGGGGGTAAATGAGGAGCACTCCATGAATTCAGTGACAGTGGCCCCACGGAGGCTTCCCTGGTGGCTCAGTGGTAAAGAATCTGCCTGCAGTGTAGGAGTTGCAAGAGACACAGGTTCCATTCCTGGGTCAGGAAGATTCCCCTGGAGGAGTGCATGGCAACCCACTCCAGTATTCCTGTCTGGAGAATCCCATGGACAGAGGAGCCTGGCGGGCTACAGTCCATGTGGTTGCAAAGAGTCGGACACAGCTGAGCAACTTAGCATGCATTCATGCAGGGGCCCATGGAGGGCTGTGATGAAGCTAAACTTATTGGCATGGGTCAGAGAACACTGAATTCGGAGAGAGCCCAGAAAGTGCAGAGGGAAAGGATGCTCTCCTGGAGGTTTAGGGAAAGGACATCACCTATTTTGGGAGTTCCTGCAACATACCAGGCATCAGAAATGACACTACTCTGGTGATGGTTGCTCTGCAGATGAGGAAACAAGGGCACATAAAGAGAGTAAGAGGCTCACCCACAGCTGCATGGTTAGTAAGAAGCAGGATTTGTGATCTGTACCCACACCGAGGTAGGGCCTGGGAAGTCTTCCACCCCCAGTGGCAGTAGTGGGACACCCAGCTCTCACTCTTTCCCCAGGCGGAAAGGATGGGGTGCTGGGGTGTGGGAGAGGAGTCTGAGTTCTACCCTCATCCATCGCCAAAGAGTTGGAGCTCTGTGGCCTGTGTCCAGTGCTTCACTTCTCTGGGTCTTTGTCTTGTCTTGGAAAGAAGCGTGTGGGATTGCTGAGACACACTGACTTGGGGAGGGGCCCTGAAGCCTCAGGGCACTCAGGGCACCAGGAACACCCCCAGCCCCTGTCTCTGTTCCTCCCTGCTCACTCTTTGCCTCCTACAGGACCCTTCCTTCCAGCCACTTGGCAAACTTGCCTCTGGGCTTTTGCCATTCAATTATCTGTTTTGTTTGTTGGTTTTTAACGTATTGAGCGACTTGATAATTTATTGCTCAAACTGAGACTCTTGTTAGGTTGAAAGGGGATACTATTCACAATTAGTACAGGAGAATCGACAACTCTGGACCTGTTCTGGAGCACCGGGACTCCTGGGCACCCGAGTTTCATGCAGTTTACCCCCCACTACCAATCTCTGCACTCCCCATCTTGAAAGCCTGTGTAACACGCCTCCCTGGAAGCCCTCCTTGACTGCTCCAGTCCACACCAATGACCCACCCAGGGGAACAGCCCCTGGCTCTGGTTCCACTCACAGTGCAGTATCATTTTCTTAAGGGGGTCTTTCTCCTTTCAGAGTGGGCAGGGTGGAGGTTCTGGGATCTATAAGGCAGCGATGTATGGGAAAGTACCGCCTCCCCCGCCGCCACCGCCCCAACCAAGGGCTAAATCAAGAGCACATTCTCCCCTCCAGGCTCTTCCCACAAACCTTGTGTGAATGGGGGCGGGGGGGGCGGGGGGGGAGAAACACACCAGACAGAAACCAGACACAAGAGCTCTGACCAGGACCAGAAATCAATTAGGGCGATATCGACAGCAAGGGGAAGATAAGAAGGGAGCAGGGGAAATCAAAGGCTGACAGCCAGGGGGCCGGAGGCCAGTGGAAAGTCAGCAGGAAGGAGAGAGATGCTTATAAACCCCTCTCTCTCCTTTTTGCCCATCGTATTCACAGGGCAGATGGTCTGCGAGGCATAACATGTGGCTGAGGGCACCGGGAACCCCTACCCACTGCTGGCCAAGGGGTCTTGGATCCCACCATTAGGTTTATCTCATTGGGGTAAGCATTACTGTCTTCAGGACTCTCTTATAGAACGCAAAGTCCCTCATCCCCTGGAGTCAGCCTCTAACACTTCAACACACACGCCTTTATCAGATGGCGTTCCCCTTGCCTGCAGCTGCCTCAGAGCGCTTGACAATGGTGGAAGAGGGGGATGTTCCCCCGAGACAGGCATCCTTTTAGGCAGCTGACCCTTCCCGGTTCTTTCTGGAACACAGCATTCTTCTTAGATTTTTTTTTTTTTTTAAAGATAAATTTTGCCCACAGGGAAATGTATATATATCTTAAGTGTAATAATTTAACAAATTATTTTTTACTGCACCATGCAGCATGTCGGAGAAGGCAATGGCACTCCACTCCAGTACTCTTGCCTGGAAAATCCCATGGACAGAGGAGCCTGGAAGGCTGCAGTCCATGGGGTCGCTGAGGGTCGGACACAACTGAGCGACTTCACTTTCACTTTTCCCTTTCATGCATTGGAGAAGGGAATGGCAACCCACTCCAGTGTTCTTGCCTGGAGAATCCCAGGGATGGGGGAGCCTGGTGGGCTGCTGTCTGTGGGGTTGCACAGAGTCAGACACGACTGAAGTGACGTAGCATGCAGCATGTGGAACTTCCCTGACCAGGGGTCGAACCTGTGCCCCCTGCAGTGGAAGTGTGGAGTCTTTAACCACTGAATCGCCAGGGAAGTCCTAATTTAATATGCTTCGACATATACAAACTCCAATGTGCCCCACACTCCTATGAAGATACAGACCATCCCCATGTCCCCAGGGGCTTCTCTCATGGCCCTTTCCAGCAGCCCTACCTCCTCGAAGACACCCAATACCCTTGCTTTTTTCGCCACAGTGGGGGCGAACTGTTCTAGAACTGTGTTCATAGTATGACGATGCGGGTCTGCTCCTTGCACTCAGCATAATGTCTGGGAGACCCTTCCATGCCTCCCCTGCCCTCTCCAGGCTGCCAGAGATGGTGAATGGTTCTGGGGGAGCCGGGAAGGGGACCCTGGCTGACCGCGGCTCGCCTTAACTCCACAGATGGGCAAAGGGTTAGAGTGTCCAGTGCCGTTAGGGTGAGAGGCCCGGGAGGGTGAGCTCTGAACCCAGGGCCACAGGACCTTAGAGGGACTATGGGTGAGAACTGGGCTCTGGAAGCGTGTTGAGAGGGTGCACAGAATAGCTAAGGATGCTTCCTCTTCCAGAGAGACGGGCTGTAGTGTCTCTTACGTGTCGCCTACCACCTACGTTCGAGCCCCGCCCATCTCTCCTTTGTCACCGCAGGACCTCCGAGCTGTCCCCTGCTTCCCCCTCATTCTCATTTATTGGCTGTCTCCACAACAGCAGCCAGCACTGGCTGAACCCGGCCCTCCTCTGCTCACAGCCGCTCAGGGCTCCCTGTGCCGCTGAGTAACATCTGAAGCCTTTTAAACGGTCTGCTGGAGACTGCGTGGGCTCTGTTCCCAACCTCCCCACCCACTCCTTCTGTGTCCTCACTCGTCCTGCTGCAGCCAGGCCCAGCCCCGGCCTGACCTTGAACACTGGCTGACAAGCGGCAGCCATGCCTTTGATTGGGGTTCTTGTTACTGTCTGCCCGCCACCCACCCGGCCGTGAGTCCTGGGACGTCAGCCCAGCTCTTAGCAGAGGGCCGGGTGGTGCTCACTAACCCGCTGTGACACACGGAACGGATGAATGAAATGCTTCTCTCGCCTTTCCAAAGGGCTCCGTGACCCAGAAAGGTGAAGAACCTCTAGGCAGGACCAGAGCAGCCCAGTCAGTGCCAGGCCAAGGATGGAGGGTTCCACGTCAGGGGCAGAGAGGCCGGGAGGACAGGCCTGGCCAGGCAGACAGAGGAGGCACAGTGGAGCGAAAAGGGGGTCTGTCCTTATCAGTACGGAAGGCCAAGAGCTCTTGAAGGCAAAACCTCTGGGGCTCTTAAATGCACTTGCTGCGAAGACTTCCTTGGCTTCCTGTCCCCATGGGGTTTCCCCTGTGGCTCAGCTGGTAAAGAATCCACCTGCAATGCAGGAGACCCCAGTTCAGTTCCTGGGTTGGGAAGATCCACTAGAGAAGGGATAGGCTACCCACTCCAGTATTCTTGGGCTTCCCTGGTGGCTGAGCTGGTAAAGAATCTGCCTGCAATGCGTGAGACCTGTGTTCGATTCCTGGGTTGGAAAGATCCCCCGGAGAAGGGAATACCACCCACTCCAGTATTCTGGTCTGGAGAATTCCGTAGACTGTATAGTCCATGGGGACACAAAGAGTCAGACACGACTGAGCGACTTTCACTTTCACTTTCCTGTCCCCACTTGTAGAAGTGGGGTGGATGAAGAGGGGTGCTGAGGGCATGGTTGGGGGCCTGGGCATCTCCAGATTAGGAAATTCCTGAGAGCAAGTGACCTGGGGTCTGAAGTGGGGATCAGGGACCAGGCAGAAGACCCGGGAGTCTCGGGGACCCCTTGGAATCCTTCCCCTTGGAGTGTGTGGCTTGTGGAGACAGGAGGAGCCAGGGTTTGGGTCCCGGAACTGAGCTCCTGGGAGGCAGGGGAGGCAGATTGGCTGAGGACGGAGACGGTGGACTTGGCCAGCTCCTGTGGCCCCCGCTGGACTCCAGCTCCCTCGCTCCCTCCCGCGTGTCACTTAATGTTTGCAGTTAAGTATTTACAGATATGTTCCCATGGCAACTGAGGCTTCCAAGTTACTCTCACAATTCCTTTTTCTCAAATATGCTTCTCTGGTTGATTGCACAGAGCTTTTCTGGAAGCCGGCCAGGCCAGGGAGTCGCATTTCCAGCCCCGTGCTTCTGTGCCTGACCCTCCCCCTCCAGATTCCTGTGCAGTGACCCCCCCACACACTCTGCCTCCGGCTCCCCCGCCCGCCACGTCTCACCTTCTAGATAAATCCTCCTGGGGCCCTTCCTCTCCCAGCTGCTGTCAGGTTTCTTGGGACCTGAGCTTGGACCAGAGCTTGCTCCCCTCCCCACCTGGAGAGACCTGAACCTGGGGGCTACCCCTGCGCTCCTCAAGGTTCCTGGAAGGAGGGGCCATGCCCCTTCACCTCTGACCCCTGGGCCTGGTAAATGTAACCCCTGTGTTGTAGATCGTCACTGACTGCCCCCCAGGCAGGATCCCCCATCTCCACACTTTCACAGCATCATCTGTGTGATCCCTGTCCTCCACCTCCAGACACCCATGACCAAGCCCCTGCTCTGGGCCAGGCACAGGGCTGAATGCCAAGGTACAGAGAAGAGCAAATAGAGCCCCTTCCGGCTCAGAGCTTGCCTTTGAGTGGGGAGGGGAAGACGGTGGATGAGAAAAGATCAGGGCAGTGGTCTGCGCCAGGGACAAAATAAAACAAGGCGGCAGCAGGGGCAGCTGGGGCAATCTCAGCTGGCAAGTCAGACAGGCCTGGATGAGACGGATGGGTAAGCTGAGACATGATGAAAAGTGATCATGGGGGAGAGGGAACAGCTGCTGCAAAGGCCAGAGCAAGGATGTCTGAAGAGCCAGGAGGCCAGGGGAGCTAGCACCAGGGATTGAGGGAAGGGGTGGCTGGAGGCGGAGTCATAGAGGCTGCAGGACAACTGGACCAGGCAAAGTAAGGGCCTTGGACTCTCACTTAAGTGAGACGAGCGGAAGCCTCTGGAGAGATGCACAGTGGAGAAACGGGCTCTGATGGGATCACTGTGTGGAGAGTGGGCTGCAGAGGCCAAGGTGGAGGTGAGGAGGTGGAAAGAAGCTATCAGGTGAGGGGAGGCTCATCTAGGGCAGGGGGTGGGGGGAAAGGGCCACAGCTAGATGAAGGGCCACCCCAGGGCTTCCTCGGCCCTGGTATCCTCAGGCACTCCTGTCCCTGCCTGATTCCTCATTCTTGTCCTCCACCAGACCTGAGGAGGCAAGGGGGCACCCAGCACAGCACTCCCAGAGGGCAAGGCCATCGCTTCTCCACAGCCCAGACTCAGCACTCACCAAGGGCGGAGGGCTCCAGGAGAGCCCAGAGGACAGGCATGCCCCCTGCATTTCATCGCACCTGCAGCCGCTTCAGGCAACAGGGGCTTGGACCAGATGGTCTCTCCCAGCTCAGCCTTGCCTGACCGTGCGCTTGCCTGACTCTCCTGTTCTGAGCGGCCCCTCCTCCATTTCCAGGAGCCCCGGGGGCCTGTCTCTGGAGGTTCGGGCAGTCTGAGACCAGCCTGAACCGTCGCTCTGTGTCGGACCCTGCTGGGAGCAAGAAGATGCTGACTCTGCTAATGGTTCATTGAGTGGCCATATCTCTATTAAAGATGATTTAAGTCACAGGCATTTAATTGACGTTATAAATGTGATATTAGGAACCAATGTGTTCTCTGGTCACTGTACATCACGGGGCATGGATGTCTCTCTGACATGTAAGCCTTCCACCACCGGCCTTCTCCCCACTCTGCTGTCCTCGCTGCCACCGTGCAGACCTCCTGCCTGCTCAGGGCCCAGGCAGGAAAAGGAAAAGGCAAGATGTCTGTGTGAGAAGCTGGACCTGCCCTGGTTCTTCCCCCTGGGCCTGGCTTGGGAAGATATGTGGGCTGAGGCTACTCTCTGATCCTCAGGAACTTACAACCTTCTTGAGGAACAAACACATACCTACACACAGCACACATGGAAAGGATTATACAGAGGCCTGAGGAGGCCAGGGAGAGTGGGTGCAAGCTGGGAAGGCTTCCTGGAGGAGGGAGGCTTTGAGCTGGACTTTGTGTCTGGGTAGGATTTGGAGAAAGAATGAAGAGACAAGGGCTGAGAGCCAAGACTTTGGAGTCACACATCTGGATTCCAATCCAGTCCTTACCATTTAATTTTTGTGTGGCTGTGGGCTTCCCAGATGGCACAGGTGGTAAAGAACCCACCTGCCAATGCAGGAGACCTAAGAGATGTGGGGTCAACCCCTGGGTTTGGAACATCTCCTGGAGGAAGGAATGGCAACCCACTCCAGTATTCTTGCCTGGAGAATCCCATGGACAGAGGAGCATGGTGGGCTACAATCCACAGGGTCGCAATGAGTTGGACACCCTGAAGCAACCTAGCATGCATGCATGGGCAAGTAACTTCAGAACTGTAAATGCCTGTCTCATTTGTAAGATTGGCCTGTGGTCTCATCATTAAAGTGGAACCATCACCTCCTCTATTCTGGACACTATGCTTCTTAGAACGGCCACACAGCAAGGTGAATCGAAATAGAGCTCTTCATTCTGGCTCTTCCTAAGTCCGTCCATGCCCACCCTGTACTCTCTGGAGAGGATGAACAGCTGGGGCCAGATTGAGGGGCTCCTGAAGGTCAGTCCAAGGGAATAGGAAATAGGGAAACATTCTGCTGGGTTGGCCAGAAAGTTTGTTACCATCTTATGGAAAAACCCAAATGAACCTTTTGGCCAACCCAATGGATTCTTGAGTTTGGGTACAGAGTATCAGGTTAGTTTGAGGAATTTTGATCTGTGGGAGCTGTGTAGAGTCATGCACTTGAGGATTTCAATCTAGTCCTTACCATTTAATTTTTTGGGTGGCTGCGGGCAAGTAATTTAGTCCTTTGGAACCATAAATGCCTCATTTGTAGGCATCATCATGGGAGAAGCTGGAGGTGGAGACACCGAGCCAGGTTGGTGGCTGGTGTTCCACCCCATGTCCCAACCTCTGTACCAGCCTCATCATCTCAGACTGGTCTCATGCCTGCCTGCCTCCATCCACCTTTCTACAGACTCTCTCCAGCAGTAGCCAGGGTTCCAAGAACTGGACTTGGGCTCAAAGTTAGTCATAGATGCCATCCCATTGCATCCACCCCACAAGCCCCCTCTTCTGACCTCTGAGAGCCCTTCTCACCTCAATTACCTCCCTGAGCCCTGAGCATCTTTGTGGGAGGTCAAGGAGCTGCCACCCTTCCAGGAGGGGCAGCAGGTGAAGTGAGCTCTCAGCTTCGAGGGTCTAGTTTTCATGGCTGAGGGCAGAAGTCATTCAAAACTACAGACAATCTAAAAAGTCAGGTGATCCCCAGAGTTGGATACTGTGCACGTTATTTTGCTTGGGCTTTGAAACATATGCTGACTTTCATACCAAGCATGTTGGATGCTATGAGAATTTGGCCGTTCTAGAAATAGTCTTAAGAATACACTGGAAGAACTGTCTGATGCCTGCTGGCCGCTCCTTTCTGGGGAAGCTTCATGGAAAGTGAAAGTGAGGGTCATTCAGCCGTGTCTGACTCTTGGCGACCCCCATGGACTATACAGTCCATAGAATTCTCCAGGCCAGAATACTGGAGTGTGGCCTTTCCCTTCTCCAGGGGATCTTCCCAACCCAGGGATTGAACCCAGGTCTCCCACATTGCAAGCAGATTCTTTACCAGCTGAGCTACCAGGGAAGCCCGAGAGTACTGGAATGGGTAGCCTATCCCTTCTCCAGGGGATCTTCCCGACCCAGGAATTGAACCAGGGTCTCCTCCATGGAGTTGCCCGCATCACAGCCCACCACATCAGAGCCTTCTCCTTAACCCTTGCTTCCACCCTCTCCTGCCACTGGAAGTGGAGGGGGAGCGTGGAGCTCTGTCAAGTTTGCATAGGACTCGAGCCTCCACGTAGGGGATCAGAGCCCCACACTGCCTCTATCACCCCATCACCGTCACCTAGGCAGGCAGCCCCTCCATCAGCGTGCACGTCAAGCTCGGATGGGGAAGCAGGCTGAGCAATTGGCAGACGGCCTGGGGGGGAGGACACAAGTCAGGGATCACGTCGGAAGGGGATGTGGTGACACCCACCAGCATAGGACCCCCCGACCAGGGTTCCCGGAGGTGGTGTCGGGGAGAGAGGGGAGAGAGAGGGACAGGACCAGTGAGACTGAAGCATGGGGGCTTCGGGGAGGGGGGCACAGCAAAGCTTCCTGGGGGCCACAGGTGTGGAGATGCAGGAGTGTGGTGGGGCCAGCCGGCTAGACCCTTCTAGACCTGCCTCTGGGAGCCTTTGGGAGAGTGGGGCTGGGGGCTGCAAACAGCCCTCCTCTCCCAGCTGGGCTCACCCCTTCTCCTCCTAGGAGGCCTTGGCACCAGGCAGCCAGGAGCACAGCTGTCTGAGGACTGGATGTACTAGCCAGGTCAGGGCCAAGCGGGCATGAAATGGAGGTGTGGGGGGTGCAGAGTGAGGAGGGGGCGCCATCCTGCAGGAAGGGGGTGAGCAGGCAGAGAATGGAACATCAGAGCATCGTATGTGGATGGCCTCTGGAAGGAGAACAGAGGAGAAAGAAAGCTGGTGGAGGGGGCTGTCAGGAGCTGGCCGCAACCACCCCAGGGTTCTCAGCCCTTTCCTTGTCTCTTATGCACACGCATGGGGGTGAGTGCTCTAGACCCGGTCAGGCTGGAGGCAGGGGGCAGGGGTGGGCAGGGCAGAGCATCAGGAATAGATTGCTCCATCCTCTCCTCCTGCCCACCCTGAGCCAACCCCCCCACCCCACCCATCCAGGCAGTGCCCAGCCATCTCCATCTTCCCCGTACCTGCGAGAGGTTAACATTCAAAATCCTTTTGGAGGACTCCTTCCTTCACTCCCTACCCTTCACTTCCCCCTCCAAAAAGGAAAACAGTCGTTGAAATTGAAAAATGGTGCTCAGTGAAGGGTTTAAAGACATTTTGAATTTAAAATATATTTTAAAGGTCATTTTCAGCAGTAATTATGTTATAATGGTGGGGCTCTTAGCAAAAGGCAGAGTCCCACAGGAGTTAAGAGTCTAACCGGGAAGTGGTGAGAGCCCCCCATCCCAGCCCTCAGAACGGGGTGGGGGGACAGAAGGGGGCACGGCACCCTCCCTTTTAGAGTCAGTGCAAGGATCACCACGGGGTCCCCAGGAACAGGGGCTACACAGTTAAATGTGGCCCTGGCACGGAGGGGTCCTCTGAGCCCTCCCCTGGAGGACAGCCTCTGGGCTTCTGGGCTCCCAGAACCCTCGTAGTGGCAGACACCGGGGGGGTCTGGGCCCCCTTCTGTCTTACCTGTCCTCCACACACAAGGGACAACCTTTCCTTCTGCTTCCAGGCTCTGGGGGCCTCCTGTTGGCAGGCTCCCCAGCCCACCCTGGGGCCAATCCCCCCTGGCCTGCTGGTGAGATGAACCCATGGCTTCCACTCCTGGAGCTGGAGGGATGTTCCTGCAAGGAGCCCAGTCTCCGCCCTTCTAGACCATGGCTGCAGTCTACATTTTTGGGAACGGATTGAGGCCATGACTACACTGGCTACCTATTTAAGCCTCAACGCTCTCTATCCGACATTCCCAACAAACAGCCCTCCCACCCCTCGGCCCATTTTTCTCCCTCTCTGCGGCTGCACCCATTCTCTGCAGGAAGCCTCACCCACACAGACGCACAAGCCTGTTGAAGCCACACACATGTTTGAGTGCCTATTGTTAATTCTAAAAGGGTTGGCCTGGCCCCAGGGGGTTCCTGAAGAAGACTGGCAGGCAGGCTGTGGGGAGAAGAGACAAGGAAGGAGGGCAGTGGAGAACGGAGGCAGGGGTGGGGGCGGGGGGCGGCGGCGTGTCTGGGCTTGTAGGAAGAGCAGAAAGGGCTGCTGGAGGTAATCCAGGAGGGCTTCCTGCAGGAGGTGTGAGGGGTATGAGCACATGGGCAAAGCTGCAAAATAATGAAGAGCCAAGGGCAGTGAATAAAGAAGTGGTGGCCTCCGCTCCCTAGCTAGCTGCAGACACTGCCAACTGGGGAGAGGCAGGTTTGCTCACCGGGCTTCTGCGGGTCCCCAAAGGCAGCAGAGCCCTGGCTCCCGGGTTAGGGGCACAGAACCTGCCTGGGACCACGTTCTCCGAGCATTGCGCCGCCTTCCTCTTCCGCGAGGCTGTGGCACCCAGGTGGGGGTTGGTGGTCCCCTGGTTCCCAGGGAAGAGCCGGAGGGTGGCGGGGAGGTGGTTGATGGGGTCCTGGCTCTCAGACCAGAGCCCTGTAGGCGGCGCGGAGGATGGAGGGAGGCAGGAGGAGGCGAAATATAAAAATATCCGCGAGAAGTGCGGCGCTGGGCTACAGTGTTATTAAACTAAAGCATCTTATAAAACTCAAGCCATTAATAACAGGCTGCTGCCACGTCGGGGTAATTTATTCAAATTGCGGGTCCCGGATAGAGGAGCAGATGTTTCAGAGCTGCTGGTGTCACGGAATGAGCTCCAAGGGGGGAGGGGGCGGCGCCGAGCTGGGGAGAGGGGCGGGGAGGGGTCCTCAGCCACGCTCAGCAACATTCCCCGCCTTCCCAGGCGGTGGGGAGGGCTGCCGGAAGCGGGAGGGGGGACCCCGCGGGGTTGGGGACAGTTAATCAACAAGTGCCAGGATAGAAAACCAGGGGCAGAGGGCAGGCACGCAGGGCTCCCTGCCTAGAATGTCGCTTCTCCACCGTATCCAGCTGAAATGCCACCTCCTGCTCGA
Organism: Bos taurus; assembly: GCF_002263795.3. Lineage (NCBI taxonomy): Eukaryota > Metazoa > Chordata > Mammalia > Artiodactyla > Bovidae > Bos > Bos taurus. The sequence continues at coordinate 19,756,237 of NC_037351.1, read as the reverse complement.
AGCTGTCCTAGGCTTTTCCACACTCACTGCTTGGTGCTGGAAATCAGAGGGTCCTAGGCTCCTTCCAGGTGCACTACCCACCAGCTGGTGACCCCAGCAAGTAACCCTCTGGGCTTCGGTGTCCTCTTCTGTCCAATGCCCAGTATTGCCTAAGCCGCCGAGTTGCGAGAAGGGGAAACCCAAGTCACCCACAGGAAGGTCCTGGCCCATGGCAGAGAGGGAGGGGTTCAGGCCTGTGGGATTCCTCCATTGCACCTGACGGCCCTTACTTGAGGTCAGCTTAGTGTATTAGAGGTCTTTTCCAGTTTCCTAATGGTCTCACTGTTTCTACACCAGTCCCAGCCAAGAATCCACCTGCAATGTGGGAGACCTTGCTTCGATCCCTGCTTCAGATCCCCTGAAGAAGGGAAAGGCTACCCACTACAGTATTCCTGGGCTTTTCTGGTGGCTCAGATGGTAAAGAATCACCTGCAATGCAGGAGACCTGGGTTCGATCCTTGGGTTGGGAAGATCCCCTGGAGAAGAGAAAAGACGACCCACTCAAGTATTCTGGCCTGGAGAATTCCATGGACTGTATAGTCCATGGGGCTGCAAAGAGTCGGACACGACTGAACAAGTTTCATTTTCAGCCAGGAATCGTGTTGGTGGGGCTCATCTGGCTGGGGTGTGAGATGCATACAACGGATGCTCAATCAGAGCTTACAGAACAGAGCTGGGTTGGGGGTACTGTAGGAGTAGGACTTCGGGGCCTTCCTTCTCTGATGGGAAAGAGGCAGCGAAGCTTGCACAGTCCTCCCCTTGGGCTTCCTTCAGCACTGTCCCCTGGGTCTTTGTAGGTGGATCCTAGTACCTGGATGCTAGTAGGTGGTCAGGGCCTCAGGCTCAGGGTCTGGCCGCAGTTTCCAGGACACAGACCAGGAAAGTTGGTGGCCCCAGGGGTGCAGAACTCTGGTAGATGAAAACGCTCCTGCTTAATTTTGCCTTTCTGGCAAAGCACACACCTTCCCCATGAAGCCGTTTCTGCCTCTCATTGGCTCTTCTCCCACAGTGTTGGATGCTGGGGGTGCGGGTGGGGGGTGAGGGGAAGAGTCTGAATACCCATCGGCAGGGAACACAGAAGGGGGGCCCGGCAAGGTCTGGGTTCTCTGAACTCACTATTTAAAATGGATGAAAAGAGATTTTTCTCTCTCTGGCAGATCTGGAGGCCTGCTTACAGAGTGGGATAAAGTGGAGCTCAGCCCGATTGAGGATGCTCTGGAACACCCCCATTGGGTGTCCAGCGTTGTGCTTGGGTTCTCCTTGCTGACGAGAGGCCTCCAGCGGCCCCTGACGGCACGGTGAGCGGTGTGTGGAGACGAGGGTGACGCTCCAGAAATGTCCCAATTGGAGGCAGACACGTCTCTTCCCACAGGCCCCACCCCGATGGTACCACTACAGCGTGATGAGAAGAGAGCAAAGAGGCCCTTCTGTCCCTCACACAGCCCTGACCTGAAATGACACCACTGGAGCGATGTCCTGTGAGCAAGAGATGCCCTTGGCGGGACAGCGTCCCTGCCTTTAGCAGATGCTGATGCCCAAGCAGGGGGCCTACCCCAGCCATTTCTGGTCTGGACTGGGGGCCGCCCTGGACAGCAGGCAGGGTGGGGGATTGGCTGTCAGGAGCCTGGGGGAGAGTGCGGGGGCCACCCAGAGCCCTTCCCCCCAACAGCCCAGGGGAGGTGAGGGGAGGCAAGACTGTGATGGCAGGAGGGGGCTTGCACCCCCCCACCCCCACCCTGGCCATCTCCCAAAGTGGCCCCTGCCCACCTGGCTGGGAGCTCATGGGCAGCCGTGGGCCCTGTGTCTCTGCTCCCTGCAAACTGGACCTGCTCACAGCCTGGGGTTCATTTCAAGCGAAGGAGAAAGTGCAGCCCCACACTCACGGGGCAATCAGCGTGCTCTGTGATGAATGGAGCCCGTGTCACTCAGTGAAAATGAATATTTCTTTGCGATAATGGCCAGATGGTAGCAACTCTCCGATCCAAATTAAAACATGCATGATAAATGCCAGGAAAACAGAGGAAGACAAAACCCCAACCTGGAGTGAATTCTCTCTATAAATCTTCCCCCTGCGCCCCCTCCCCCTCTACCACCGCGGCCCTGCTAATAGCCATTAAATTATTAAGACGCACTGCAAGGAGAACGCCAATGTCAGCGGCATCCGCCCCGCTGCCCACGGCTGCCCCCTGCCTGAGGGCCAGGCTTTGGAGGGCCTGGGGTAGGGGAGATGAAGGAGAGGGCTGCTTTTTCAGCCAGCAGAGAGCTGAGATGTAGAGAAAGTTCCTGTTTAGAGAGCTGAGGGAGGCTGGCCTGTGAGGCTGGGTGCAGACTTGCCCCGATGAGAAACTAACACCCACTGCCTGACTTCACGGCTCAGACAGAGAGTGGGAAAGGCGTTCTGAGCCAGAAAGACCAGCGAGGAACTGCTGGAGACAGCATTCCTGCAGGATGGACCCTGACCATCCTGCGGGATGATCCTGAGGATCCATGTGGAGCTGGGCATCTGGGAGGGTCAGAGTGGGCTGTCGGAGGGTGGCCACATGCCTGAAGGTGGGCATGCACCTGGAGGTCTGAAGGCAGCAGGTACTGGGCAGGGCCGGGGTGGTTTGGGGGCTTGTATTTCATGGTGACAAAAGGGCTCTTGAACTTAAGAGTTTAATTCCCATGCCTCCTGCCCGCCCCCCTCACAGCTGGAGATGGAAAGAGCCTCTCCCGAGTCTCCTTGACACCTTGTCCAGCCCGCTGCAGGGTGACCAGCCTTCCCATATCCAGCTTTCACCAATCACCAGTTCCCTTCATCTTCCAGAAGACCCCTAGCTCTTTAGTGGGGCATTCCCTGGAGCCCTCTGCTTGAGTCACGCGGCTTCCTCACTTTCCCTGCACAGGGTTTACGCCACAGGGCTGCATCCTGGTGCCACTGGTTTCTCAGCCTGAATTCCCTCCAGTAAGGAGCCTCCTCCAGGAAGCCTTCCCTGACTGGTTCCCCCTGTACAGCTCTCCCCTCTGCCAGCCATGGCGCCTGCTGTCTCCACTACTCTTCTGGTGCCCTTGAGGTCTAAGCTGATCTCCTCACCAGACTGAGCTTTTCTAGGACCCAAAGCTCAGCAAAGACTTGAAGAATCTGGATTAAAGAATTCTGGAATTCCCCCACACATTTGTCTTTCATGGTCAGCTTTCTAGGGGCGGGGCTCATCTCTCTGCATTTCTGAGTCACTTGCAGTCAGCCATTCATGTCCAAACCTTAAGCCTCCTAAGTCACCTGGGCCTGTTACCCAGTTGGAATGTGGCATCTGGGACAAGACATCCATGAGTCAGCATCATGGGCTTGTCTCTGATGTGATTGAAAAGAAAATCTATGCTGGCTTGTCCCTGCTGCCCTCCAGCCTCTGCCAAGCCTTCCTCCTCTCCAGGCCCGGCAGACAAGACCCTGAGTGCCCAGGCTGGCTCTCCTCTGCCAGCAGACGTGGAGTGTCTCCACCTGCCCCTCCCAGCTAACCCTCGGTGCTGAGAAGGACCACAGACAGGCTCATCTTGTTGTTGCCTTTGCATCTGGGAAAGTTCAGCTTTGGACCCTCCCCAGATTCCCCTACACCCACCCCCATTCCCAAAGGGCACCAGGGAGGGGAGTGAGGAGCTGGAAAGCTCATCCTGAAGGCTGTGGTCCAACTGCATCCTTTGTGCCTCTGAGAGGGGGCGTGGATGCTGGGAGAATGTTCTCTGGGTCTCGGCACCACAGCCAGGCCTGAGAGAAGGCAGCAAGGTCCTGGCTGAAGGGCTGAGTGTGAAGGCTGATTACTGACTGTGTGACCTTGGGCAAGTCACCTCTCCTTTCTAAGAGAATAGGGGTGCTGCTTGGCCCACCTTGCAGGGCCAAGACTGGTGCGCTCTTACTGGAGGCTCTGGGTGGCCTAGTGGGAGACCTGAGGTCCCTACTGGCTCTATGCATCTTCCTTCCAGTGTCCTGGCATGGCTTCAGCAGCAGCTGCTGCAGGCATTGCCTAGATCCCCTGTGTGTTGTCCTGAACTGGGTGGGGAAGGAGCAAGCCTCTCTAACAGCAGACAGGTACATCTGATCAGGAAAACTGCGCAGCGGCTTATGGTAGAGAAACAAGCCCTGGGATGGGCCTGGTGAGCTGGGACTGAAGGGTGAGAAGAGACAGGTTGGCCCCAGATTCAGACTGCCCATGCGCCACACCCAGGACTTCTGTGCCCTGGAATACGAGGAGCAGGGAGACCCACAGTGAACCACACCTGGTCTTCTTACTGCAGGGAGTGAACCCTCCTCTCCATCCAAACTAACTCTATTTTTAAAAAGATCTAAGATGCCACAAATTTGCCTCGTTTGCCTCTGTTTTCATGTCTTTGACTGTGGCACAGTCCAGGTGCTACCTCTTGGTAAACCTGTCATCCCAATTATCACCTCCTCCAGGAAGCCTTCCTTGGCTCACCCTGTTTTGGTACACTCACATGCACAGTACAGCTCTGGCCCTGGGAAGTATGATTTCTCTTGGCACTTTGTTGATCACACCTTGTCAACAGTCCTCAACCCCATCACCTCTCACCGCCCGAGGACTTGACTATAAGAAAAGAATAACCACAGCAGCTGTCATCAGGGGATATTCCACAGCTAGCCAATGGCATTCCACCTATGGCAGCTCCACGGGAGTGTCACCATCCCCTTTGCAATAGGAGCTGGTGAGAGATTGTTGTGGGAGGGGCAGGACGTGTGGGTGCGATGACCAGCACCATCTCTGCCCGTCTCTCTGCCCCGGCTGCCTCCCCACATCCGGCTGAGTCTTCCTAACCTACTGTTTGGAAAGCATGACATATATATATACACACACACACACACACACACACACACTGTCACCCTCTGCCCCAAAGCCTTAGATGGTTTCCCTTCACCTAAATGTGTCAGTTTAAAGTACTTCTGGAAATCACTGCTCCCATATCCTGCCCTCCCTCATTCCTGCCTCTCGGGATCCTCCAAGCTGTCCTTGGCTGGGGCTATTTTCCCACCTGGGAAACTCTGCCTTTCCTCGTGCAACTCCTCTCCCCGTGAAGGTCAAGCAGGGGTTACCCTTTCTCATCTCTCTGGTCCTCACTGTCTCTCCCTGCCTCTCACACCCCACCTCCCCCTGCACAGCCTCACCACTGCCATGTTGCTATCAGGCTGTTTCAAGTGGGGTGTGTCGGGGGCCAGGAGGGTGCTGGATGGGTCTTGCCTGCATCGGGGTTCACTGGAGGCTGCGCTGAGGACTACAGGTCCAGGAAGGACTGCCTGTGACATCCTCTCTCACATCCTGCCGGCCTCCTGGGGAAGTGTGCATCCACCTTCTACACACAGTGCCTGCAAAAGCACCCCGTGGGACAGCGCGGGAGACGGGGGCCGTGGTCCCCTCACTCTGTCATCCCTGTTCCTCTTGTCGGTCCCTTCAGCCTGGGCACACGCGAGGCAGCTTTTAAATATCATCCAGGAGCCCATTTGCAATGATTAATATCCCATTTCCCCTGAAACAGTCCTTTGCTAAATTAGCCAGGGGCCAGAGGGAATTTGGTGAGGAGCCACGACTCTCCACTTAACTTGCCGAATGGATTAAAAGAACTTTAACAACAAAATGCAGATCAATCAACACCCCTTCCCCCAGCTGCAAACCTAAAGTCCATTTAAGCTCAGCAGGTTTGCAGTTAATTATAATTTCGCACCTATGGCAGGAGTTACTGAGGTATTTATAATGTGCTTCTGCCCCACGGGGGCCCTCTCTAGGGACCTTTTTCCCAACAGCCACTCTTCCTTCTCCAGCCACAAAGACCTGTCTTCATGCAGCTGCTCTTGGGTTCAGTTGTGTAAACAAGAGGACCTTTCTGGAGTTTTAAATTTTCTTTTTAAAAGCAGCCTGGGAGAGAAAGGAGGCAAAGATCCTTTTAAGTCAGAAGGAACAAGGGTTATGGAGAATAAAACCCCAGAACAGAGAAACCTTACACCAGCAAAGATTGAGGGCAGGAGAAGAAGGGGAAGACAGAGGACGAGATGCTTGTTGGATGGCATCACCGACTCGATGGACATGAATTTGAGCAATCCCCAGGAGCTGGTGAGGGACAGGGAGGCCTGGTGTGCTACACTTCATGGGGTCGCGAAGAGTCAGACACGACTGAGTGACTAGACAGCTTGGAAATTCCTAAACAAAAGTAGGCAAGATTACGGTTAGATATGTGGTAGAACTTCCTGTCCACCAAAGAAGCCAAGCCCTGGGTGGGCTACTTGGCCTGGTGATGAGATCTCTGATCCTCAGTCCTCCCCAAAGGCATAGGGCCCCTGCCCCAGGCTGCTCCTTGAGCACCACCACTGTCTGGGAAGTGGGGACGTGCTGTCTTAGATCTGACACGAATTTCCCGAGCTGAACATTGTAATGCCTTTTCTTTCAACATCAGTCCAAAATAAATCAGGGACGCGAGTACATGAGAGATCTGCTGGGGTATCAACTCTGGGGCTGGTGTTCAAGGGAAAACATTACCATCTACAGCTCAAGAAATCCCAGAGGGAATAGGACAGGACAGGCTGACAAAACAGGATTTCGAAGCTCTGAAGGAGGCTGAGAGAGGCCAGGAGTTGCTTTCCTCCCGGATGGTTTTTAAAAGCGGGAGGGCAGTGTGAGAGGTGGGCTGGGGTGGTGGGGGACCGAAGGGGATGCGGCTGGACACAATGGCCCCTGAGGCCCCTCCAGGGCACCAGGTGCTACGCCCAGGCCTGGCCGACCAGGGCAGTTAGCTATCTCCCAACCAAAGGTTCACCTTGACCCCTCGCTCCAGGCCCCTGGAGGCAGACACAGCTGTGAGAAGGGAGAATGATGTTGAACCTAATGACTGAGGAGCTGAGGATGTGGGGGTCTGCAGGGTCTGGGGGCTGTGGTAAGGAAAGGCACCCCACCCCCATCACACACACGGCCAGCAGCCGTCAGCGGAGCACACGCACTGCCTGCTCCCAGGGGCTTCTGTGGGGCCACAAAAAGGTGCCGGGGGCGGGGGTGTCTTCTGCTCTGAGCTGCAGACCCCTCTCCTTTAGGTGGCTGCCTGGGGCTTCAGTCACCGGACCCCTTCTCAGCTCAGGGTCGCATCCTCTGGCGGAGGTGAGGTGGGCTCCACTCATCTCTCTGGCGGGATACCAGCCAGGAGCCCCAGAGTAGCGGTCAGGAGGTGCTAAAGCTGGGTGGACACTCCTGATGCCCCAAAGGGGAGAGAGTGGGCACAGGGCGGGGTGGCACCCTAGCTGTGGGACTCGACTTCCAGACAGTAGATAGGCTGTGGCAGAAATGAGGCGGTTCCTGGGGTTGGGGTCTCTGCCCAGCCTACCCCCACCCCCAGGGGAACCTCACCCAGGACCTTCTGCAGGGGTTCACACCTGCCTCCAAGCCTTTCCTGACACCTCCCCGCTCGAAACTGCACCTTGGGTCAGGTCATCTAGAGTAACACCGTTTTTTAAAACCTCGTTTCCTACCATCTTGGCATCATTCAGATGAATCCTCAAGATACCGTGGCCCCTGGCCCCTAGTCTCATGTTTCGTGTACCCCTCCCGCCTGGGACCTGGCAGAACCCCGAGGGGCCTCTGTCTCCCTGGAAGCTTTGGTCGAGGGAGTCATTTGTTGCCTCTCGAGACTGGAAAATGGAAACTTCTGTATATTGAATTTTCCAAAAGCGCGGCCGTTTCATCTGCCGCTTGCGAAACTGCCTAACTAGAGTACGGGACTAAATAGCTAGAAAAGTCTGGACGTGAGAAACCCAGCATCAGGGGGTCAGCAGGGTGGCTCTGGCTCTCCAGGGTGCCAGGACCTGAAGGTGAGACCCACACCCCTCAGCTGGCCCCCCAGTGGACCCTCCAAGGCCTCCCAGCTGCACGTGGTCTGGGTCTGTTTAGAAATAAAATAATGCTCTGAGGAGAAATGAGGAACTTAATGGGATTTTAAAAGCGGCAGGAACTGATGGGGCTACAGATGGTGGAGGACCGAGTCAGCCCCGGTTTTGTGGCGGGGAATGTGGCCTCGGGGAGGGTCTCGGAGCCACATCCACGCATCAGGTCCAACCTCATTAGCTGGCCCAGCGGGACTCTGCTGCCGCGCGAGCGCGGGCCGAAGTGAGGGGCCCTGAAGATGCTGGTAAACGGACAGGAAGCAGCGAGAGGCTCAACGAGTCGCGTGGCTAAGCGACTGGCCTGCACCTGCTCTGCACGGAGTGGAAATGAACGTCTCACGGACGGGCTGTCACACTTGCCCCAACCTTCGTCCTGCCAGAGAGAGACTGAGACAGGCGGGGGCCCGGGCTGGTGGAGAGACCAGACGTGGGCCCCCAGGCTCCAAGTTTCCCTATGTGGGGGGTTCATGGCTGGGGCGCAGGGCCACTTCCTTTTTCCTCTCCGGAGCCTCCCCCAGGCCCTAAAGATGGCGGGAGACACAGGAGCTCAGCCTTCCTGCTGCGTCGCCGGTAGCCTCCCTTCCGTGATCGCAGGCCTCTATCCAGCCTCCCGTCTCGGGATCAGTCTAAGCTGCCCCTTTGCCTCCCTTGCTTGGATCTGATGAAGGCCCCCTCCGGAAAACACGCCCGATGGACCAGGGAGCGGCTGGGGGAGCCCCCTGGCTGTCCCGACACGGGCATGACCACGCCCCCAGTTCAGGCCTCACACTGGAGGCTGGAATGTGCCCCTGTGGTTTCCAGTTTAAGTCCTGGACGGGTGAGAGCGTGGCGGCCATCCCTCAAGGCGGCTCTCACCGTTGCTTCCGTCCGCCCCTCCACAAGGGCTCCTTGGTACCTCCCTGCTCGCTCTGAGGGGGCAGCCCCCGGGGTCCCAGAGTCACCTCTTCCCCAGGTCTCCCTCCCAAGCCCTCTTGGTTTCTAACTTCTCCAACTCTTCAGCCTGACATCTCGCTGTTTCTTTTTTATTTTTCTTCCTGTCATTTCATGTTGATGAGATAAAACCTGATGACGAACCGTCTGGGCTCCGCCCCCAGTCACTGGATCCTGGGATGGAGTGGGGGAACACTCAGTTCCCGCCTCACTGGGAGCAGGTGTGGAGTTGGGTGTGCGTGGGTGCCTTTGTTGGTGTGGGTGTACAGCAGGATGGTGGGAAGGTGTGTGAGTGCACCCCGCTAAGGGCTTCTCCATACACGGCCTGGATGAGGCCCCCGCTAGCTGAACCTCCTGACCTGTAGCTGGTTACGGAGAAGAGGTGGGCGCGGTTTCCGGTGATGGAGCCAAGCGTGGCAAGGGGTGAGATTCCTAGAGGACTGCTTATGTCTGCTGGGGTGTATCTAGGAGGGGTGGGGTCAGGCCAATATCTACTCTGCTGGCTCGGGTCTCAGCCATTCCTTCCCTCCTCAAGAGCTCGACTTGCCTGCTGACTCTCTTGAGAGCCCTTTGAGGGGGGTGGACCCCAGCCCCAGCCTCCTCCAGCTCAGTCCAGGGAGTTCCCAAGCAGTTTTGTTGCCTGAGGCCAGGCTGCCTAGAGCCTTCTTTTCTGAAAGGAGCCCCCACATCCTGTCCACAGGAGCCTGGCTTGGTGGAGGGGGGCCCTGTCCTGTCCTTGGCCGTAAGGCCCACCCTGGACTGAGAGCGGGTGGATAGGAGGGATCAGCGCTGTGGGCAGCACCCTGTAGGCATCACCCCTGAAACTGAGAGTGACGCGGAGAGGCCGGAGGGCCCCTGAAGCCATGGAGACGCTGACTAAAGCAGCTCTCAGGGCGGGTACATCGGTCTGCTGGGAGACCAACGTCTATATTTTAATTCTACCTGGGTTGGGACATCGCCGGGCATGCGCAAGGAAGCATCCTGGCCTCTGAGATGTCAGGGCAGGTACCAGTGGCGGGGCGGGGGTGGGGGTGGCGGGGGGCCCACCTGCTGTTTCGCTGTTCCCAACCTGCCTCACTACACTGGTGAATGAACGGGCTTGCTTCTGTGGGGCTGGGGGTGAATCTGAGCTGAATACAATTTGCTCCAGGAAGCTCTGTGGGGTTAACAGGATCTTCCTTGCAGTTGGGTTGGCTCCTCCCTTGGTTTTCTTTCACAGCTGGAACCCTGGCTCTTGGTATTGGGGCTGTCTCCTCTCCTGCCCAGGGATATTAGAGCTCTGATGCCCTCTCTCTGCCTGGTCCCCACACGGCGTTAGTGGCTCCTGTTTCTGACCGAGACACGCGCCCCACCCTGGCCCTGAGCTCGGGGCTCCATTTTCACTTCGTGCCCTCCCTGTCTCCTGCCACATCTACACCTCTTGGTCCAGTTTTCACCTCTGGGAAGCCCTCCCTGCTTGCTCCTCAATGAGCTCTCTTATCTCTGACCCCTGCAGTCCTGGTCGCTCGCGTCTTATGGGTACGTCCGGGAGCTCCTTGTCCAGCCGGGACCTGCCTCCCTCACCTGGGACCCTGCTCCTTGCCCCTTATTTACTTTGAGAATGAGCCCAGAGGTAAGACAAATGCCCGTGGCACCTTCCCATTGTCCCCGGAGTCCGAAAGATTATCCTAGGAGTCTGAGGAATGCAGAGCATCTGGGTTCTGGTGACTTACAGGCAGGGCTTTGAATTTTGGCTCGGCCACCACATAGCTATGTAATCTGAAACAAGTTACGTGGCCTCTCTGGGCCTTCGTTTGTACCTTTAAACGGGGCCAAACTTCCACCTCCCAAAGTTGTTGTATGGGTTAAATGTGTGCGTTTAAAATCCCAGCCTTTGGGAATTCCCTGGCAGTCCAGTGGTTAAGACTGTCTGCTCTCACTGCCAAGGGTCTGGGTTCAATCCCTGGCCAGGGAACTAAGATTCCACAAGCTGCAAGGTGCCTCCAAAAGAAAAATAAATAAAATGAAATAAATGCCAGCCCTCAGTGGGTGCTCTGTAAACACCAGCTTCCCTGGGAAGTGAGCTCTCTCGTCCTTGGGTGAAGACGAGGAGGCCCAGAGAAGCGGTGTCCAGGCCAGAGCTCATTTTGCACAAAGATGGGGCTAGAACCCAGGACCAGAACAAGAACCACCATCCTGTACTCTTCCTGGGGAGCCCCGGCCAAGCACCTAGCCTGTGTAACCCGGGATGCAGAGAGCCAGGGTGGGGATAAACCTGCCTCTCCCTGCAGGACCCCTTCCTCTCGCCCCCACACCTATGCCCCCAAGTCTCCCCGGCTCCCGGCCTTCTTCCCTCCTTCCTGCTTTCCCCCAGGCCCCCCTCCGCCTTCTGCCCCTTCCCCTTCTCCTTTCTGGGCTCTTCCTTTCCTGTTGGATTTCTCCTCCCCTCCCCCTCCTACCCCTGCCTCCATCTCCCGTCTCCTGTTCCCATTTCTTTCATCTTTGTTAATACCCACCTCTCCCCCATTCCCCTCCCTCCACAGAAGAAGTATTTAATGGATATTAAATTATTTTAAACTTTCTTTTTTTCCAAAGAGCTTGGTGATGATGCTGACTCAGGATCATCTCACTGTCTAATATTGAATATGCAATTAATAGATAGATGTTTAGGTTTGGCTCTCTTTCCCCTGCCCACCCCCACCCCCTTGCTACCGCAGGAAGGATAAAAAAGCTGATTAATCTGGTTTGGGGCAAGTGTCAACGCGGGAGATATATGGGAGAAAGGAGATGAGGTTAGCAACTTGGAGTTGGAAGGTGGCTGCCTCCAAGGCAAGTGAGGGAGAAATGGTTTGTGTTGGAGCTCAGCAAGGCAGGCCTCGAGACACCTGGCTGTGAGCCTGGTGTTAACCGGCGGGACTCTGAGCTGGTGGTGTGGTGGAAGGCCCTCCCCGCGCTGGGCCTTATTCCGGCCACTCCACCTCCCTAGATGTGGAATGTCCCTTCCTTCAATCAGCTCAGGTGCCACCTCCTCTGAGGCCTCTGGCTGCCCCCACCTTGGGGACCCCTCCTCTGGGCATGTGGGTGCCGCCTGCCGTCTGAGCTCCCTCCCTTACTTGATGGCTCTCCCCCAAAGGGCCGGGGTCTCTGCTGCCTCCATGAGGCCCCGCTGCATGGCGGGGGCATTGCTGGGTCTGGCCCTGGCTGTTTGAGGAGCCTCTGTGTGCAGAGAAAGGTGAGTAACTGGGCTGCCAGGAGGGGGCAGGAGCCAGCAGTGTGAATCAGGTAGTCTCTACAGCACAAACCCTTCACATCTGAACCATTTCTGCTCTCCAATTAACCTGTCTCCACCTCCATGATAGGGGTCCCCAGAACGGGACACTCTCAGGGGGCCACAGGGACGCGGGCCTGTGCCATGGGGCATGGGGCTTCTTTGGGTAGCACCAGGACACCAGCTGGGCTTGTTGGGCGTGCTTCGAGGCCTGGGTCCGGAGGGCCACAGAAGCCTTATAACCAGGTAGGAGCCCTTCTGGGCCCGCTGAGGGCAGTGACCTGTGCTGGAGGGACCCTAGACATCCCCCCAGGGTGGGCAGGCGACCTGTGGCCACACTACAGGACAAGGAGCTTGACTCTGAATTTTGCAAGTAGCTTTTGTCTATTTGACATCGGGCTCTTAATTTCCTGGAAAATTTGGGGGGAGGGAGGGGGAGGGAGAGAGAAGTTCCTCAGTGCCCAGCTGAGCTGAGCTGAGAGTGACTGTCCAGGCCCAGTCAGGGAGGGCCCAGGGGCAGAGGGCGCTGGGTAGGCATGGAGTGGTCATGGTGCCTGGTCAGAACCTGGGATGGTGGGTGCTTGACAGAGGAAGCTGGAGCCTGGCCTGGTCTGGCCTGTGTACAGTGGGGCTGAGGCCACGCTAGTAAGAGAGGACAGAGCCTCCCCTTGGGGAGCGGGGGCCTGCGTCTGTGGGTGAAGCTGTGTGTGTCCTTCTGCTCTGGCCCCTTCCAGACATCGGCCTGTCTGCCTGTATCTAGGTCCAGCATCTTGGCCAGAGCGGCCTCACACCCCCAGGGGCAGCCCTCCTCAGACTTGCCCATTCTGGCCTGAGTTTCCCACCACAGGTGTGTGCTAAGTCACTTCAGTCGTGTCCAACTCTTTGCGACCCTATGGACTGTAGCCCACCAGGCTCCTCTGTCCATGGGATTCTCCAGGCAAGAATACCGGAGTGGGTTGCCATGCCCTCCTCCAGGGGGTCTTCCCCACCCAGGGATCGAACCTGCGTCTCTTCCATCTCCGCACTGGCTGGTGGGCTCTTTACCGCTGGCGTCACCTGGGACGGCCAGGGAAGGGTTGAAGCACATATCCTCCCTTCCATCCTGAAGCCCTTTCGGCCAGTCCAGTCCCATCACAGTGGGGTTTTCCTTCCTGACACGGAGGCGGGCCTGCCCTTCTGGGTGTCTTAAAGGGGGCAGTGGAGCGCCCAGGACATCCTGCCCATTGACTCACAGAGAGGAAGGAACCCCAGCAAAATGCAGACCCCAATCCACTCTCCTCCTCTTCAGTTGGTCCCCACACCAGCCACCCAGGGCTCCAAAGCCCCAGTCACGAGGTCCTCAGGGGGCTGGAGGCGGCGGCAGGGAGTCGCGGCAACCCCCTCCCGTGGTGGGAGTAGGGGTGGGAATGGAGGGAAAGGAAGGGCTGAGACAAGCAGGCCCTCGGGTGAAGCGGGAGGCGGGAGGGGAGAAGACGGGCCGGAGAGAAGGGAGGGGCAGAGACAAGTGGGCCCTCACGTGAAGGGGGCTGGCGCAGGCAGCTACTACCTCCTCGGCTCTCGCTGTCCGCCGGTTTCACCTGGATCGGCCGGTTCATCTGTAACAGAGCACAGGAGGGCAGCATTAGAGCAGGCGCGCCGGCACCCCGAGGTGCGCCGGTGTTCAAGGGACACAGCACACTGCTCACTCCACGGACGCCGACACCCACGGCCCCAGCACCCGCGCGGGACAAACGTGAGGGTCTCCACTAAAGCCCCGCCCCCTCCCCTCCCCAGTGCGGTCCCCACGACCCCCCTGATTTCAGGAGGGTGTCTCAGGACTGAAGACCCTGGGGTGTCCCCTGCCAGCCGTTAGCGGCTCTTGCTAACTGTGATGTCGGTCCACCCAGGACACAGCTGGCTTTGCCGAGCTGCTCTCTGGCCGAAACTGACTCCCGCCTAGGTTGGGGCCCTGCAGCGAGTGGCACCCCACCCCTGTGCCATCGACGCTGGCGGTTGGTCCCAGGGGTGCCTGAGGCTCCGGGTCTCGCAGTTCCCGGTTGGAGCAGAGCTCAGGGCTGGGGCTCCAGACGGCAGCCTGGCTGTCGCCTCGGTGGGGTGGGGGCGGTATGTGCGGGGTGGGCAGCTACTCGTCTCCTGTGACGTCCGGGTGCCAGGAGGACCACATGGGACGCCTGCCTCCCCATCTCCCAGCTGCCGGCCTCTCGGGAGGATCCATGCAATGCCTCGTTCAGGCCACTAGGGGGCTCGCAACTCCAAGGATCCAAGGCTCTGCAGCCTGTTTTTAATCCTCCTGCTGCCGGAGGCATAGGATGGGCTAGGAGGCCCTGAGGTCCCAAGATATTTCAGACAATAAAAACGGGAGGAATCGCGCAAATGGAATCGAACTTTGTGTCTCTGCCCGTGCTTCTGCGTGTCACGTACCTCCCTGATCCCTCATTCTACCTACATTTCTCTCCCAAATGCACCCCGAGAGGCAGGCAGGTACTAAACGCCCCATTTGACAGATGCAGAAGCCGAGGCGGGGCGCCTCGTGCCAGGATGTGGCTGGGAACCCGGGTCTGCCAGGGCTATTTGGGGGGCTTTTGTTCTGTACCAGGTGACTTTTCATTGGCACTTCCCCTCGTGTCCAGAGGAGGCTGGACTAGCCCGTGGCAAGCTTCCTCCTGGTCTAGGATTCTGAGCAAGTTTTGGCTGCGTCAAGACGACTTGGTGGGGGAGCGTGGGGGCCCATGACTCAGCAAGGTGAAGAGGAAGCCGGGGAAGGTCAGAGTCACTCGAGGAAGGACAGAGGCGGGAGGCAGGGCACGGAGCAGAGGACCAGGAAGCGCAGGTTGCCGGGGGCAAGAGAGGATGCTGGGAGGCCGGTGCACTGAGAGGGCTGGGTGCCACTGTTTGCTCGGAGGTCCCCACTTGGTGCCCCCTGTGGAGCTGAGGGAAAGGAAGGTGCTGGGTGCGCAAGCTCTGCCAGCAGAGTTAAGCGTGCGGTACAGGGACCTCCAATCACAGGGAGAAGAAAGAGGGCCATAAGGCAATTCCCAGCTTCCTTTCAGGGGCCCTGGCTCCCCCATAAACCACCTCCTTTCCAGTCCTTGAGAAAAAGATCCAGGAGGCAGAGCAGGCATCTGACTGTGGGAGAAGGGCTCTCCCCCTGGTTTCCATTCTATGCCTTCAGAGGCTCCACACCCAGCCCTTTCCGGGGCTCTCCCCGCTTCTGGAACACCACTTCCCCCTGGTTCACACCCCCCCCCCCCCCACCCAAGAGCTGCAATAGGCTCTTACTCCAGAAAAGCCCCACGGCTGACCTGGACCCAGTTCTGGCCATTGCACTCTCCTGGGTGAATTTCTATGGCTTTCTTGCTTATGTAATTTTTATAATTCTCTGAGAAAGGTATTATTCTCTCTTTTTCCAATGAAAAGCTAAGCCCCGGGAGTGGGAGGTCTGGGATGCAGCCAGGGTTGGTAGGCATGGAGCTAACACGAGGGTGGGTTGGTCTTGGTATATTTCATCGCATTTGACCTCAAGCTGCTGTGGAAAGGGGGGCTTCCCAGGTGGTGCAGTGGTAAAGAATCCACCTGCCAAGGCAGGAGATGCACGAGACATGGGTTTGATTCCTGGGTTGAGAAGATTCCCTGGAGTAGGAACTGGCAACCCACTCCAGTATTCTTGCCTGGAAAATCCCATGGACAGAGGAGCCTGGAAGGCTACAGTCCATAAGTCACAAAGAATTGGACACGACTGAGTGAGCACACACTGCCCCACTGCTCTGGAAGGAGGGGACGAAGGGAAGATGTCCTTCTGGTGAGGGGCGAGTGGGCCATCATATTGACTAGAACTTCCTCAGCCTAGCCCCCCAAATCTGGCCCCCACCACCTCTTGTATCATTCCATTCCTCACAGCCCAGCCCTTTTTTCCCCCTGTGTGTTCCTTTGGCCTGAAAACCTCTCTCACAGCCCCACCAGCCCCTTGCCCTTGACCCTGAAGTCTTCCTGGTACTCCAGGGGGAAAGGCCCTGCAGGAATTCTCCCTTTTCCATATAGACGGTACAGTCAAGGTTGGGCACTGAATTGCAAGGGGGCTACTGCCCTGCTACACCTACAGGAACACAAACAGCTGCTCCAAAATTACATTGTCGGACTATCATCACTTCCCATAGGGTGTATGCAATTAGAGATCCTTTAGCCAAGGAAGCGGAGTTTTGGAGAGGTTAAGAAACCTGCCTGAGGTCACGCAGGTGGTCAATGGTGATCAAGATGAACCCAGGACTCTGGACACTGGCCTTCGTGTTCAAAGATGCTGGAAACCAGGCCTGACAGGCTTGGGGAAGGTCTGGGAAAGTTCAAAGCAGAAGAGCAGGGAGCAGGTGGGAAGGGCGGTGGGGTGATTCAGGCTTCTCCAGTGAGGACTGGGGGTGAGCAGGGGCAGGCAGAGGTGTGCGCACCAGAGTTAGCCGAGCTCTGCAGCTGTGGAGACGAGGGAAGGAGGAGCCCACAGAGGAGACTTCATCCCTGGGGCCGGAGCGGGCCCAGGCCAACCCCGAAAGCTTAGATCAGGGGACCTGAGAGGCTGCCTTCCCTGGCATCTTGTTTCTGAAGGTGGGGACCTTGCATGAAGCCCCGCGGCAAGACTTCTCTTTGTGCGAGCAGAGGGGGTTAGTCCTACGGATTGACAAGGGCTGAGGCGGGGGAAACTGTTTCTGTTATGAGGGGACCCATTTTCCATGGTAAAGTAAACAAGACGAATGAAATCTGCCTTGCGTGGAGTCTCCCCCCATGCAGGGGTGCCCCACCCTCAGGCAAGCAGCCACCGGCCCACTGTCCTTGGTACCTGGGCGCTTGTGAATGCTGTACCCCGGGTCATGGACTCAGGCTTGGTTCCCTTCGGCCCCCGGCTGCCCCCCCACGAGCCCTCCCTGAGCCGGCCAGCCCTGGACGGTGCTCCCAGACCCCTCCATCGCTGGCATCCTGGCAGCAGGGACCAGGGGCTTGTCCAGCCTCCCACCTGCCCTCGGCTGTGGGCCAGGCACCCGTGGTGGTGGAGCAGAATTGACTTGGCTCCCGTGGACCTGTGGCTCCTGGGGTCATATTTCATATCCCATTACGATCTAGGGATGGTCAGCATCCACACAGCCTTCACGGGGATGTCAGGGAGTGCCTGGCTAGATGGAGAGAGAAAATATGGCCTGTGCTTTCTTAATTCTCAGCAGAAATAAAGTGTCAGGATCAGTCGGAAAGATTTCTTAGCAGGCTCTGTACCAATGCCTCGGGCCTAAAGGGAGACCTCCCTTCTTTGGCCAGTGTCTCTCTTCCCTGTTCCAGACTCAGGCCTTGTCTCAGCCTGCCTCTGTCCTGGGGAGAGGAGGCCAGACCACGCTGCAGAGATGGCTTTGTGAGGCACGACTGGTGCGGAGGGGGAGAAAGGATACTGGGAGGAAGGCAGAAGGGGTGGTGGCCACTTCCTTGCCCTTCTGACTTTGACTATGGCCTCTGGATCTCAGCCATATGAGCCCCAGGGCGTCCCTTGTAAGTGAATGTCGAGGATGCTGGAGCCTAAGTCTCTGTGTCTTTCCTTCAACCCATCCCTTGCTCCTCTGTCCAGCCATCCCTCTCAGCTATGATATTGTCCTTCTGGGTGGGCCTGGGGCTGGAGGCAGGGTCATCAGCCTGGAGGTCATCACCCCATTCCCCCTGTGGCCTTCAGCACAGGTTGGGTCTCCTGATATCTGAGCTGGGCTGCCTGCATGAAGTCAAGCATGAAGCCACCCTCATGCTTCCAGGGTCAACCCTTCTGGAGACATTGCTAACTTTTGTTGTCGTCGACTACATTCCTGCTTCCAGCCCGGGGGGCACCCTCAGGGGGAGCGGGTGGTCCCGGCCCAGGACTGGGGCCCTCCCTGTCCTGCTGTAGCCAAGGGTGGGCGGCAGGGCTCCTTCCCTCCCAGGCCCCTTCTGCTCTGGCTGGGTGTCCCTTCCCCCTCCCCATCTCTGCCACTTTTTGCGTCAACACATATCCATGCATTAAACAAGACATTCCATTAATTTCTTCATCATCATAACTTAAGCTGGGACATACCCTTTAAATATTCATTCAGCTATGAAAACTGGGCATTAAAATTTTAATAATGTCAAGCTCATTTGAACCGAGCTCCTTGGGGACGATTACGATACAATTAGAATAAATATGATGATTGAGCTAGTCCAAAGGCTTCACCTGTCTGTCCAGCGTGGGTCCCTGTGGAAGGAGAGGACTGTGGCCAGTGGGCAGACAAAAAGACTGACGGATAGGCCAGCCAGATCTTTCCTAACTTTCCCTCTAGCCCTCCCACACCCCGCTCATCTCTGCTCTGGGGGCCCACATGGTCCTCCCACTGACCTCTGCAGCTCTCTGCCGCCCCCTGTGGGCCAGGGTGCTGGGCCTTCCCTCTGGACCTGGGAAGCCAGCCCTGATTAACCATTGTGGTTCCAGTCACCCTTTCCCTTGTCTTCCTGGTACAACTCCAGCTGTGCTTCTGGGCTTGTTCCTTTGTGGCAGCCATGGCCCTGTCTCTGTGTCTCTTCTCCCCAGCCTTGCAAGGGGCTCCGAAAGGCTGGGATGAGACCACACCAGAGCAGGGCCAGCCTGCATCACGGGCCCCTGAGTGCCCACAGGTGTTCAGCCACCAGACCAGAGAGGGGCTATCTTCACCCGGCTTCGCTTCTGCTATGACCACCTTCCTGAGGGCTGGCATGGAGGTTTTGCGGGGAGAGCTGAGCCTGCCCCCACCCCCAACCCCATGTCCCTTACTGTCCTGCCCTTGTCTAAGACAATGCTGGCAAGGGCCGGGGACATTCAGAACTTTCCCTGCTTCACTGGGACAGCCCTGACTGCCCACAGTATCCCTTGGGCTCCCTGCCCCTGAGCTGGGTCCCCTTCCACCTGTCTTCTCAGAACCCCGAGCCCCCTGCTTCACACCAGGCCCCAGTGAGCTGACCGAGATATGTCTCAGAAATAAAAAAAGAGCCTGGAAAGCTCCCTGTCACCCCTCCAAAAAAAATTAAAAAGTGAAGTGAAAGTGTCAATAGCTTGGTCGTGTCCAACTCTTTGTGACCCCATGAACTGTAGCCCTCCAGGCTCCTCTGTCCATGGAATTCTCTCAGTAAGAATAGTGGAGTGGGTTGCCATTCCATCCTCTGGGGGATCTTCCTAACCTAGGGATTGAACTCAAGTCTCCTGCATTGCAGGTGGATCCTTTACCATCCCAGCCACCAGAGAATGGTCACCCACACCCTCCTTCTCCTTAACAAGACTTCCTGTCCTTCCAGTAAGACTTCACTGGTTAGCTCTCAGCCCCCCGGCCACACATGGCCTATACTACTCTCTCTCTTGTGTGTGTGTGAGTGTGTGTGTGACAGACTGGGACAGACACTTGTTTCTCAAACAACAGCAGGGACCTGATTTCCTATTCACAGACTCCCAGACCCTAACTCAGGACTCTTGTCTCCTGGAGTGTGTGTGAGTGTGTGTGTGTGTACACATGTGCACCCACACCCATGCTTGGGTAGTACTTGTGTGACATCACAGACCTCAGGAAGGAATGCCTTCAGGTTGGGGATGGAATTAAATGAGGGAGAATGACTGCAGTGGCCTCAAAAGCGTCAGCTTCCATGTTGTTCGCCGATCTGTGGGCCAGAAGAGGTCTGGGCCAGCGCCCTGCCTGAGGCTGGGGGTGGGGGAGGGCGGTGGGGGTGGCAGGGTCACTGTGGTGGCCTATGGAGATGGCCAGCGTGCTCTCCAGTGGCAGCTGAGCCCCTGGGTGTACTTGCAGGGTGGGTGACCAAGCCTCAAAGCCAAGGGTCCTTTCTGGCTCCTTTCGGGGTGTGCGGGTACCTGGTGGTACGCTGTTCCCTGCTCACCCGAAGGGCTCACATCTCCCCAAAACGGGAAATCATCGGTAATACTGACTCTTCTTGTCCAAACCTGCAGCCTGCACTGGAGGCAGCTCTTGGCTGTGTGTGGGTCCACCCGCTCCCCAAACCTGGCCCCTACTCTTCCTCTGTCCCCGTCTGCTCTCATCTGCCCAGAGACCTCAGCTTTTATGCTGTCTGTCCTCCACCCTAGCACACACGATGGCCGTGGAAATGGTGAAGAAGCAGACCCTGCGTTCTGGGCTTGTTCGGATATCTGTGCCCCAACCCGAGTGGCATCGCTGCTCTGGGAAGAGAGACAATTTGTAGGGCTCAAGAATCTGCCTTCAGTGCTGGAGACCCAGGTTTGATCCCTGGATTGGATCCCTGGGCTGGGAATATCACCTGGAGAAGTGAATGGCCACCCACTCGAGTATTCTTGCCTGGAGAATCACATGATTCTCCACATGGACAGAGGAGCCTGGCGGGCTGCAGTCCATGGGGTTACAAAGAGTCGGGCACGACTGAGCGACTAACACTTTCACTTATTCAAAAAGCAAGGGAAAAGGCATCATTAGAGCACTAAAATATAAAGGTTTCCCTTTCTTTTATGGTTTCTATCTTTCTTGACTTGTCATGGTATTTTTTTTTTTTTTACTCAGCTATTTGATGTAATTTTAAATAAAGAAAAATATAAAATTTAAAGTATTAGCATGGATTCTACCATTCATCTTTATTTTGTGTGATGCCAGTTTTAAATGCAAACATCAGAACATTTAACTCCTATGCAGAATCACCAAAATTATACAATTTCGTTTTTGTGGCTCATGCCTGGAGGGTGCCTTGAGGAGAGAAATGTAAGCTAGACTCAGGAAGGTTAAGAAGAAAGAGAAGGTCCCCTCAGGCATGGAGACCCTCAGAGGAACCCAGACCTGTGCTGTATCCTGGGGGTAGACTGGGCTCCCCTTTCCACTGACTCCAGACCAACCTGGTGCAACCAAGCCCAAGGTGGGCCCTGGGAACTCAGGCCAGACTTCACTTCTGCCCACGGCCCCTCTGCCTTAATCCACATGGGCAGGTGACCCTCAAGAGTATTTTAAAGTCTGTTTCAGAGATGCATTAGTCACCTGCTATGACAAGGGCTCTGTTGACCAGACAGACATGTCACAGCGCTGCAAGCCCGGGGGGCCACAGGGAGAATGGGCCTGACCCGACCCTCCCTAAACTCCACCCAAGCCATTGCTGGCTGGCCTAGAAAGCAGAGTGATTGCACGTGGGGACCAGGATGTATGTGGATCAGGCAGGGGGGAGGCAGAGTTGATCATAAGCAGAGTCCTCAAGCCCCCCTACACGAGCTTCTTCACGCCATGGACGACACTTACAAAACCCAAGTTCAAGGATAACATTATAAGAATTTCAAGGTGGCAACTGCAGAGCACTAAACCCCAAGGATGGGACCCTTCTGAGGGTGGAGGCCTGGGTGACAGCACAGGGCGGGAGCTGCCCGTGAGGCTGCCCTGAACATGGTGCCTTTCTGCGTCCCCATCACCTTGCAAGCTTATCTCCAGGCATCAGACATTTCCTTGACCATAACGTGTTTTCAGGTGGAACTGTGCACAAGCTCCAGAAACAGTGTTACTCAAAGATTTATCTCTTAAAGATGACCTCTGGGTAATTTGTGGAGGATAGACAGAATTTCCAGCCTCTGGTATAAATGAGGAGGCAATCATCCAGTATGGATAGAGAAGAGAACCCCTGAATGGGACCGCGGGGACCACGGGTGGGCTGCTCTTCAGCGACCCTGCCCTCCACCTGGATTTTGCCTTTGCCGCACTTGGCAATTCATAATGAACAAATTAATGAATGGAGGGATTGTTTGTTTAAAGCCCCAGAGGGCAGATTTTGAATCCCAGGCTCCTGGATTCCCCGGGCTGTGCAGAGTAGGCCCTCAGTAGCCTTGGAAGGAAAGAATGAATCCCTTGCCCCGGGGCTCCTGAAGTCCCCTCGAGACATGGAAGGGGCCTGGCAGAAGTGGCACACACTATTTGCAGCTTGTTGTAAATACACTGTTTTAATTACCTCCTTAATAAATTGCATATGGTTCGCTCCATAGAGAGGGGTGAGAGAGTCAAGGGATCCTGTTGGCTGTCATCATAAAGTTTTGATTCAAGGACATCCAGCAGTGATTGCATAAGTGACACGAGCCTTTGCTGAGCCCCTGATCATGGGCCAGACTCTGAGGTGACTCTGGCCAGGCCAGACGGTGGCACCGTTCCCAGGGCATGAGGGCAGGCCACCGGTCCATCTGTGGGTGCAGGGCGCTTGCTGCCCGGCCACCCCCCCAACGCCTCCTTCAGGTCTCGGCTCCCCAGCCCCCACCTTGAAGGGTCCCTTCAAGCTCCTCTTTCTTCACTGCCTTGCCACAACCTAGGACAGTTATGAACCAGCACGGTTCTCAATTTGTAGATTTGTTTGTTTAACATTGTCTCCTCTTTATGAGGAAAGGCCCACACAGTTCTGTTCCCACAGCACCCGGCACACAGTAGGTGTTCAGATGCTCACCGAGCAAATGGATGAAAAATCAAAGTGTGAGTTGCTCAGTCATGTTCCACGCTTTGCCACCCCATGGACTGTAGCCCACCAGGCTCCTCTGTTCATGGAATTCTCCAGGCAAGAATACTGGAGTGGGTAGCCATTCCCTTCTCCAGGGGATCCTCCTGACCCAGGGATCGAACCCGGGTCTCTTGCATTGCAGGCAGATTCTTTACCATCCGAGCCGCCAGCAAATGGATGACCGAACCCTCTAATGCACCTTTCTCCAGCATCGCTCCCTCCTGCCTCAGCCACGCCCTGGTGGCAGGAGGGTCCAGAGGCCAGAAGTGGTCACCCGCCGAACAGCCCTATTTCTGGTCCAGAGAGAAAGGCCTTTAATCCTCCCTCCTCCAGCAAAGTGGCGATGTTGTACCTCTGGATTAGGAAGGGTTTACTGAAGCGGTGATCATGGTTTAGAGAGACAGCCAGTGAGCGCAGACCAGACAGAAGAACCTGGAGGTTATTGTTAAAATATGCAAATCCACAGCCCATTGAAATGCAAACCCTCCAGATAAGATTTTTAATAAATCTGGTTCTGCTCCCACTCCCCGCTTCCAGGAGGCCATCTGATGCTTGTTGGGTCAGGCATGTAGGCCCTGTCAGCTCTTCACCCCTCTCCTCGTTTAGATGGTCCAGCTCACGGCTGCCCCTCAAGTGGTGGTGGTGGGGGGGGGAGCGCCTGCCAGCAGAGGCCCCTGGCCTGTCCCTTGACAGAACACAGGAGGTCACTTCCGGGTCACCCGTAGGGACATCGCACCCTCATCCTCACCTTCAGCCTC
Source organism: Bos taurus (assembly GCF_002263795.3). Taxonomy (NCBI): domain Eukaryota; kingdom Metazoa; phylum Chordata; class Mammalia; order Artiodactyla; family Bovidae; genus Bos; species Bos taurus. The sequence goes on along the minus strand of NC_037351.1, from coordinate 19,732,863 downwards.
ACCTCCACTCATCCATCTGAAAAACAGAGTCCCAAGCCCTTGCGCCCTCTGCCAGGGGGACTGCCGTGCGGGTCCCCCCAGGCACGCCTCTCACTCTGCCAGTCGTGGCCTCTGGACTCACTGTGGTCTGCTGCCCTCCAAAGTGGCCTTTGAGGGGATGAAGGAGAGCGATAGAAGCAGCACAGGAGCCCGAGTGTCTTAACGACCGTCAGGACAGGAGTGTGAGCTCTGTGGGCTCCATGTGCCTGGATGGAAGACAGGGAGGCACGCGCGACCCTGGCGGGGGACACTTCTCAACTCCAGACCCGGGGCTGACCACACGCATAGGCTTACCTCCCTCCATCCTCTGGGACACCAGATAAGCCAGGGGAACAAAACTCAAGGGGTGGGGAGGGTGTGTGTGGGGGCAGGGGTTCAGGGCAGGAACAACCGCGGGCCACGCGGTGGAGTTCGCAGAAGAGCCAGCCGGGTGCCTGCCAGAAGGGACTGCGATGTGCAGACAGGTCAGGTGGACGCAGGAGGGTCTGAGCCTGTGCTGTGGGCAGTGGTGTCCGCTCCCCACTCCACCCGGTCGGGTTTTGGCAGTGACAGCATTCCACCAAGGCCGCGCTGGGAAAGAGCAAGGGCGCAGTGCGGGCACAGGGCAGTGGCGCCCGATCCGGGTGGACGTTTAGATCAGGAACTGCCAGCGCTGTCTCGGCATCGGGTCTCCTCCCCATCTGCGGGCAGGTGGGGGGCGGGGGGAGAGCTCACTCCCGCAGTGAGGGGGTGGGGCAGGACGCGGGAGTCTGTACAACCGGCACATCCTCCGTGGTCCAGCCCCACAAACAGGCCCCCGGCAGTTGCATAGCAACAGGCTGCTCTGCTCCGCAGTGTCCAGCGAACAGCGGCGGCGCTGAAGGAGCCTATTGGTGGGACTGCCTGGGGCGGCCCCCTCCCCTCCCCTCTGCTTTCTTCTCTCTCTCCCCCGCCTCTCTCCCAGCCTCCGCCCTCTCCGCTCTCTGGAATCTAAGTTTACAGAACGCTTTCCCCTCACCCACTGGGTACAAACAAAGGAGGTGCCACCTCCCCTGGGCCGGTCAAAGGTCTCTCCAGCTTGTTTCCAAAGGGAGGGGCTCCCCATCAGCTTCTTAGTTTTCCTTGTCCCCCCGCCCCACCCCCGACCACTGCCCGTGGGGTGGGGGTTAGGTCCCCTCTGCATGGGGGGATGCTTCTCGGGGCTGTGGCAGGTGAGGCTGGGGGAGGGGGCGCAGTGAGAGATCCCGGAGATGCAATAAAGAGGGTGGACTCAGACCCTACCCAGAGGGCAGGGCTTCCCAGGTCCACGCAGCCAAGGGCAGCCTGTCTCTTTGTCTCCAAGCCCCGCGTCCGTCTCACCCGCTCCCACCAAGGCGCCGGAGCTGCCCTGGCAAGGGTGGGAGGACCCTTGTGGTCCTAATTACCGTCAGCTGCCGTGGAAACGAAGCTCATTAGCCTGCAGGGCCAGGCTGGGTCGCTAACCCTCTTCAGGGTGGGGGTGAGGGGTGTGATTTTTTTTTTTTAAACAGGAGTGGATAGATGGATAATTCTGGATGAAACGAGCCCTGACTTCTTTGGGAGGCCTGGATATCGGTCCTAGCTCTGCCACCTACTTGTGCCATGAGGTGGGACTGTTACTTGACCTCTTAGGGTCTCATCCCCAGAGTGTGGAGAACCCCGCAGCTGTGAGGCTCTTAGCACAGTGCCCAGCGCCTAGTAGGTGCTCAGCAAACCCACGATAGCACCCCCTTCCCTCACCCGATTCCTCATCCCCCATAGCCTCTCCCCGACCAGCCGGCTCTGCCCTGATCCCTGCAGAAGCAGGCACAGCAAGCCTTCCCGGGAGCCCACTGCCCAGCCTGCAGAAGGGCCTTGCTGAAAGGCCTTCAAGCCCACCCTTCCTGGGCCACAGCCACGCAGGGTGCCTCCACCCTCAGCCCCTCAGCCCCGCACTTGGCCGGGACCCACCACCTGGAAGTCCCTTCTTTGGCTCCGCTCGGGCGGGGGCTCTTCGGTACCTGCTCCCACACCACAGCAGTGGGGCTTGCTCTTCTTGCAGGGGTGCCCCAGTTCTGCCCTGGCCAGCTCTAGTGACCAGAGAGGAAATGTTCCCAGCCTCCCATCCCCTCCTTTTCCTCTCATCAGCCGAGGTAGCAGAGCTCCATAGGGCAAGGCGAGCCCAGCACCCAAGGCTTCCCTCAGCTGTGCAGACCATCTGACCCTGAGCATGCACGCACCTCACCAGGGACCTCGGCTTGGGGGCTCTGGGCCTTCTACAGGCGGCTATGTCCAGCTGGGTCTGATCTTTCCCAGCCCACGTGGAACCACTGCCCTCCTGAGTTGGACCTAGCCTCCTCTGCGTGGGCAGGAATGAGAAGGGGAGTGGGCAGCCTGGCCCTGGGGGCTGGATGGAGACCCTGGCCTGTGTGACCCATGGCCCACCTTCCCTTCTGCTTCCCCAATCTCCCTGCAGCCCGCCCCTGAGTCTGATGCGCTGAGTCCTCCTCTACCACCTGCCCCACCAGGCCACCCTGGACTCTGGACCCTGCCGCGAGGTTCAGCACCCACCCCCGTGAGCAGAAAGGGGGCTTTCTGCATCGCTGTCCCCCAAATCGGGACCCCTCCTCCCTGTCTCACAGGGCTCAGTCTCAGGCCTGGAGGGACAGTCCCTAAGCAAGATAAAGGAAGAAAACAAAGCCCACACCACGAAAGTGACAAATCTAGAGGAAATTGCTCTTAGTCCCACACCACAGTCTGACAATGCCAGCCAAGCGCAAACCTGAGTCATCCTAGAAACAGCGCCGGCATTGGCTTTTTGGAATTTGTTTTGTCTCTGGGCTTTAGATTTAATCATTCCTTCTTTCTCTCTCCCACTCCCCCCACTGCCTGCCTCTGCCCCTTGCTCTCCGTTTGCTAATACGAGCCTGCACCGCCAGCTCATCCAAGTCTGTTTTCCTGGCATTAATTAACACAGCGCTCCAGCCTCCAACAGGCTAAATGATGAATCAGGTTAAATTCCAGACAACAGCCGCACACCGCCATCAATTAGCCATCTCCGGGGCAGCTTCATTAATAAGCATCGATCATGGTCCTCCTCCTGGAACACGCCAGGGTCTCTGGGTCACGGGCACTGCCCACGAGTGTGTCGAGCTTAGGTGTGAGTGTGGTCACGTGTGCGTGGGCGCTGGGGTGCCTGGTAGGGGTGAATACCTGAGTGTGTATGCAAGACTGCGGGTGTGTGGAGGGAATGGGTGGCAGAGGGGATGGTGCGTGTGGTGTGGGTGTGGGCGGGTGTGTGTTTGTCAGTGTCTGTTATGGGGATGGGGTGCTAAGTACACGGGTTCACTCTCCACTCTACTGCCCGCCCCCTTGCCGGCTCTGTGCCCCTCTGCTTGCCTAACCCTGTCCCCGGACAGTGGGGTTCTCCTGAGAGTCACTGGCCCCTCTCCCCTCCCTTGCTCTCCCCCAGAGACTTTGCCCAGCCCCTTCTCTTCAACTTGCACCCCATGGAGGCAACCCTCTTGCCATCACCACCCTCTTTCCCCTTGCATACTGGGTTCTCATGGTCTCTGACCCTTGGCTGTCCCCAAGGTTCGCACAACCTCCAGCCCAAAGCTAACTCCCTGGGTTTTCTGGCTCCAGGACCACCACCGCCTCTGCCCAGGGCCAGGCTCACAGCCTCCAATAGCTTCTGCATCAGCAGGTTGGAACCCAACCCTCTTGGAGGCACTGCTGACCTCCACCTGGACGGTCCCTTCACTCTGCCTCGCCCCACATTCCTTGCAGGAAGTTGGGTGATTCTGAACCAGGAGCTGATGGGAATCCCTCAGAGACTCCCCCTGCCCAGGGACTAAAGCCCACCTCCTCACAAGGAGACAAGGTCCCCTTTGGGCAAATGGTCTGCCTCTCCGGCGCCCTCGACGTCACAGGCCTGCCTTGTTCCCTGCCAGATGGCGGCCCCCGTTTACTGCGGCTGATGGCTGCAACTACCCTCTTCCTGATCGTGTGTTCACAGGGTCCATAGGGTCGCAAAGAGTCGGACACAACCGAAGCGACTTAGCACAGGGAGGGCTGCCTCCCCCACTAGCAGTGAGTCTGAGCCAGCAGCCTCAGTGGGATGAATGCTCCAGAGCCTTCTCGAAAGAAAACCTGGTTCAGAGCAGGAGGCTGTGGTCACCCGCAGCCTCGCGCGGGGCGCTTCGCTCTGCGCTGAAAGCCGTGCGCCCCGGGGCGCGCGCGCCAATAGGGATGGACGTGGCCTCCCCAGGCGGCCACAGCGGATCGTCTCCTTAAAGGTTAATTAAGAATCTGAAGCCGGCCGGCGTGGTGCGGCCGGTGATGGCGGATGTGGCGTCTCTCCAGACCATTAAACACTAATTAGGTTTGGAAAGTCTATCGAGCTCCCGAGGTCTCATCAAGGCGGGCGCTGGCCCCCGGGTGCCCTTCGAAATGCCAGAGCTGTCACCCCCCGACCCCCCGCCCCTCCCCGGCCGACCCTCTAGACCTGCCCCTCGACCTCCGGCTTCGGGTGGGGTCCCGGTTCATTTCTCTCCATCTTATTGTGTCTCCCTGGCCCGGGCTGCATCACCGCCTACCCTCCTCCCATCGCTGGCCTGGCGGCGTCCCTGGACCCTTGGAACAGCTTCCTTCTCCCTGCGTCCCTTTGGACTCAGGCAGCAACATCACCTCCGTCTGTTTCCTCCCGGGTGGCTCGGAGGGCTGGTTTGAAGGGGGCATGCAGTGGCCCCCCCACCCCAGTCTGGTGGACAGAAAGCTGAGGGTGTGGGCCCCGGTGTCCAGAGAGGAGGGTGCAGTGGAGACATGGGGAGACCACCGGAGCCCCACACCCCCTCCTCAGGATTCTCCCCACCTTCATCAGAGCTTGATTTAAGAAAGGCTGCCTCTTGAGATCTCCTGGCCTCTGAGCTTCCTAGGGGCTGGACACCACCTGCGTATCACAGAGCCCCTCTCCAGCCTGTTTCCCCAGATACCTGGCTCCCCTGAGGCCATCCTTGACCGGCTCCAGTTTCCTTCCCTGTCTCTGAACTCAACCAGTGCACCCAGGAGGAAGCGGTTCCTGACAGCATTCATTCATTCACTCATTCCTTCCCACCTCTGATTTAAACCCTGCCTTGGAGAAGGGCATGGCAACCCGCTCCAGTGATCTTGCCTGAAGAATCCCATGGACAGAGAGGCCTGGCGGGCTACAGTCCATGGGGTCGCGACAAGTTGGACATGACTGAGTTACTAACATTTTCACTTTCGCTTTGCTCTCAGAGGACCTAGGGACAAAGTGCTCCTCTTAGGACATACCCTCAGTCACTGGTGCTCCCCCGGCTGGACAGCAGGACTTGGGGAATTCTTGGAAGTCATTTTTCCCTCCCCGGCCACCCCCCACCACATCTTTAGCACTAGTGGCTTGTCACAAGTGAAGGGATTTCCCCCTCAGTGACGGAAGAAGGCTCATGTCCAAATCTGCCAGGAAGAAAGATGGTGCCACACGCTTCTGGGTCTCCCAGGCCACAGTGTGGAAGTCTTGGTTCGGTTCTTCTAGAGAAGTTGTGAAGCAGAAATGTTTGTCCCCTGCAATGCCTGACCGTATTTTACGCTGACCCCCTGCCCTATGTTTGTGACAAACGTGTCTGAAAACCATCACTGTCAACATCACCACCGTCGCCCCAGCTGTCAGCATCACTGCCTGTCACCACCTGTCACCATCGTCGCCATCGCCGCCACCACCGCATTTTATAAATACGAATAGGATATGGCTTAATTCCAAGGGATATTGCTACTGCTGGAATTCTGGATGCTGGGACAGGCCAGGGGACATTTGGGGTGAGGTGGAGCTTTCTTGGGGCCCCTCACACCACGTGGTACAGACAGCCCTTGACACCTTTTTGTTCACGTGATGTCACGAACAGTGCAGCTGGCTCTGCTATGACTAGCTGTATGACCTTTCAGTCACTTAACCTCTCTGTGCTCCAGTTTCATGGACTAGAAAATGCAGGACTCCTCTACCTTCACAGGGTATGTGGTGAGCAGAACAAAAATGTGCCCAAGACACGGCCTGACAGAGGTTAACTGGCTCCCTTCCATCTTTAGACAATGCCCGGCACCTCCACTTCCCACAGAAGACAGGGAAAGGAGCTGGGCAGGGTCCCAGTCATTTGGGCCCCTCCACCCACCTTGGGTCCTGCCTCCAGGGTCCTTCACACCTTGTGACAGGCAGGGCTGAAGTGGGCCTGTGGGCGTGGGTGGTACAGCCCAATTTCACAAGCACAGAGTATTATGATTGCATTGATTTCCATCATAAATCATATTTCCTATCTTCTGCCTCGCTCTCCTGCGTGCCCCAAGTTAAGCCTTGGTATTTTCTTTAGCGGCTGCCACTGTCAAACTTGGAGATGATATTAGGATAATGATGATAAATTTTACCCTGCAGCCAAGCCACTCCCTCTGTGTGTGTGTGGGGGGGGGGAGGGGAGTGTTTATCCCCCCAAATGGATCCCTTTATGGAAAGCAGGGACTCCTGCTGAGCTTCAGGAGGGAACTCACCTAAGCTTGAATGTGAAGGTCCTTGCACCTTTACACGTGGACACATATGTGCGCATGAGTCACGTGTGTGCAAAGATTTGGAAGTTTTCTTCTCTGGCATATTTTGTGTGGACACTTGGTGATGCTCTGGCCAGTGACACCTGGCAGGAGGCAGTGGGGAGGTCTGTGCTGAGCTTCCCGAGGTGTGGCCGCCCTAGTCTCGGGGTTCCCAATGAGTTGGGATTCTGCAGGTCCTGTGGTTTTCCCTGTACAATGCACTTCACATCAGCCCTCCTGCTGACATCTGAGCTGGCGAGGAGTGTGTCAGCACACGTTTCTCTACAAAGCCGTGGCTCAGGAAGTGCAGTCAACTCCCAGCTAGGGCATCCTTTCTGACCTCAGAAATGCCACATCTGTTTGTAGGGCGAAGCTGGTAATATGGCTCTCTTGAGTCTTGGGGCTTCTGCCTGTGCCAACTGCGCTGGGCTCAGCTCTGACTGAACTGTGGGCCCCTCAGGAGAGAGACAAAGATACCAGGTCCCGGGTGCAGCACCAGGGCGTTTCTCAAGAGGCTTTGGGGTGTGCCCTGTGGGGGGACAGTCCCAGGAGACCCTACGGGTTCTCTGCAGTGGGGGCTGGCCTTGGAGCTGGAGGAGGATTCAGCAGAGATGTGGTCTTGTGGCTGCTTTTTCATTTACTCACGTACTCACCCATTTAATGAGTGTTCCCAAGCCAAGTGCCCTCTCCTGTCCACCAGCCCCACAGGCCAGAGAGGGGACCTCAGCACCCTCTTCATTGTCTGCGCTATGGTCCACTGGACTGAGATCCCTGGGTGGGGAACTGGCAAGTTTTCTCAGATGGCTGTGCTAAACACGTCTGGTTCTTGAAGAAGGTGCCCCTGCTGATGGAGATGATGGTGACTGTGAATCACCGACTCAGAAGATGATGGGCGTCTAATCCCACCACCCATGAGATACTGACAGCAATCTCACGGCACCCTCCAGGGCTCAGGCAGTCCCAGCTTGGATGCCTCCCGTGATGGGGTGCTCACTCCACCTGTGAGTCTGATGTCTCTACTAAACACGTTTTCATGTATGTCAGGCCAAAGCCTGAGCCACTTGCAGCTTCCCCTCCTTTGCACCCTCTGCTTTTGTATAGGAAATGCCTAATTTCTCTTCTTAATGATGACTTGTCAAAGTAGAGGTGATGGTGAGAACCACCTCAGTGGCTAGGGAGCAGCACCAGCCTCTGGGACGCCCTGGGGTGGGGTCTCAGTGGGATGCGGTGGGCCAGGAGGCCAGGTGTCAGCAGATGGGACTGTATCCTACAGGAAACACCTGTATGTGAATGGCCAGCTCTGTGGTGTGGCTGTGTGTCTGGCAGGCTGGGCTCTCCCTGGGAAACCAGTGGCCCTGCTGATCCCAGAGGAGCAGAGGGGTAGCATCCACTCACACCACCAGCTCAGGGCTCTAACTGCTGCCCACAGGAGGGAAAGTCTGGGCCACAGGGTGCAGACATCCCGGTGGAATTATGCGGGGTGCTCAGACAGGGGGCAAGACCACCCGTTTGGACCCACATTGTCTGGAAGCAGCTTTAATGAGAATGGTTGGGAGCGGGGGTAGGGGCATCACATCCTCTCCAAAGGGCTGGAAAGTAGTGCCTGGAAGGTGTCAGGATGTGGCAGGAGCGTCCTGCTCTAACAAGGGGCCAGCTACCTGGCAGCCAGGGCACTGCCACCTGTCCCCTGGGAGGGCTCCAGGAGATCCTGGCTGTGTCTGCACACATGTTCATTTGGGCCCAGCAGCCACTTCCCTTCCTTCTGACACTAGGTTGTATGATGATGATGAAAGAAAGTTGCTCCCAGGAGCCAAAGAGGCTAAGGCATCACAGCTCTGTCACTTACTGACTGTGTGACCTTAAATTGCTTACTTGACTGCTAAGCCTCAGTTTCCTCATTCGTCAAAAGGAAAATGATGAATCCTACAAGTAAAGGTTGCTGTGAGTAATAAATAAGATATTCACATGAAGCTGCTAACAATGCTTGTCTCAGAGCAGGTGCTTAACTCTCTGATGGATTCCTGAGGCCACTAGGCTCAAGATCCTCCTCCTCCAGGAAGTCTGCCCTGATTAATCCCACCCCTCTGGGGCAATCTGTGTCTCTCTGCTGAGATTTGCACCCTCTCTTTGTCTGTGGGGGCTTGGTGTGTGTGTGTGTGTGTGTGTGTGTGTGTGTGTCCCAGTCTCAGAGGATGGAAGAACATTGCAGCTCACCCTAGGTGCCACCTCCACCTTCTTTTCTCCTTCATCCCACTCTGCCCAGCCTCCAAGAGCCTGGTTATTCTGTCCTGAGAGGGTTGTGGCCATTTTACACATGTACAAAATGGCCACATATAGGAATTTAGACTAGGGGAAAATAATAGTGTTTCCATGCACACACACACATACACACAGGCATGTGGCAGGCTCTCTACCTTCTTCTAGGTCCTCCTGTCCCCTACCAGCAATCCCTGGGGGTCTTCAGTGACAGCAACCTTCTCTGAGCAGCTTCAGCTCAGTTGGGCCCTGCTGGCTCAGGGGCAGCCTTCCCCTCTCACAGAATAACTGACGTCACTTCTCTTTTCTGTTGTGTGGCCCCGGTGGGGAAGGGTTCCTGCCTCACAGGATCAGTGAGAAGCAAGCATCCTTTCCTGCCACAGGCTCTGCAGTCACGCTCCGCTCACCCTCCTTGCACTGGACCTGCCCTCCAGGGAGCCCTGCCCTCCCCAGGAGGCACAGGCTAGAGTTGGCCAGCTCCTGGTCTTGTGGCCCTGGGCGAGTTAACCTCTCTGAACCTCTGTGCCTTCATCTGGGAAATAATGGGGGTAGAGTAGATAAAAGCTAGTGTTTGAGCTAGTGTATGTAAAGATGTGTTGTGAGTCTCGTGGGACAAAACCGGTGCAAGAGAGTATGTTTAATTTTACCATTCCTATTAGCGAGAGGAGGCCCCTTGGGTTGAAGCACGGGGTGGATTACGGGAGGGGCCCCCAGTGTCCTGTCCCCCGAGTGGTCCCCAGGGTGTGTGTGTCTGTGTGAGCATGCACGCTGGTGGAGGGCGCCTGTGGCGCTATCCTGGGGCTCACATCAAAGGAGGGAGTCCTGGAACCACGTGGACACATCGAGATGTGTGAGCTTGAGCCCAGGTGCAGTGTGACCACAGGGGAGAATGAATGGTGTGCTGAAAACAGACCGAGTGGAAACACACAGAAGGCGTTCGCTGTGATTATGTTTGTGCTGAGCTATGAATAGTGTTTTCTGTCCTTATTTCCTAAAAATTTTCTTTGGTGAGAAGAGGTAAAAAGAAGTGTGAATGCAAATGACTGCCTCTGTGTCCATATGTCTCTTCTGGAGTTTTATTGTGAGGCATTGTGTGCATTTGAGTTGGGCCATGGTGTCAGGACTGGCCAGAAATGATTCTGTGTGTGTGAGGACCAGGGGTGTCCCTTCTCCGCGTGACATCCCTGAGGCTCCCAGGAGCCTGAGACCTCAGAGGGTGCAGTGTTCCACATAACCACCAGATGGCGCCCGGGTGCAGTCTAAGGGTTCAGCTCTGAGGGTTTGGGCCAGGCTGGGCTTTGTGTTCAGCGTCTGTGCCTGTCCCCGCCCACGGGGATGGGGAGCGGGTATGTGTGTGTGTGTGTGTGTGTGTGTGGTGTGTGTGTGTGTGGTGTGTGTGTGGTGTGTATGTGTGTGGTGTGTGTGTGTTGTGTGGTGTGTGTGTGGTGTGTGGTGTGTGTGTGATGTGTGGTGTGTGTATGTAGTGTGTGTGTGTGGTATGTGTGTGTGGTGTATGGGTATGCGTGGTGTGTGTGTGTGGTGTGTGTGTGGTGTGTGTGTGTGTGCTGTGTGTGGTGTGTGTGGTATATATGTGGTGTGTGTGTGGTGTATATGTGGTGTGTGTGTGTGTGGTGTGTGTGTGTGGTGTATATGTGGTGTGTGTGTGTGGTGTATATGTGGTGTGTGTGCGTGGTGTATATGTGGTGTGTGTGGTGTGTGTGGTGTATATGTGGTATGTGTGTGTGTGGTGTGTGTGGTGTGTGTGTGTGGTGTATATGTGGTGTGTGTGTGTGTGGTGTGTGTGTGTGGTGTATATGTGGTGTGTGTGCGTGGTGTATATGTGGTGTGTGTGGTGTGTGTGGTGTATATGTGGTATGTGTGTGTGTGGTGTGTGTGGTGTGTGTGTGTGGTGTATATGTGGTGTGTGTGTGGTGTGTGTGTGGTGTGTGTGTGGTGTGTGTGTGGTGTGTGTGTGGTATGTGTGTGGTATGTGTGGTATCTGTGTGTGTGTGTGATGTGTGGGTGTGTGTGTGTGGGTGTGTGTGTACACGAGGGGACCACCTGATTGCAGGCCCAGCACCTGGTCGTGCACATGGAGTGGCTGGTCTGCACAGCATCCTCTGGGTCATGACCCGGGCACAGCCCACTCTCATGCTCTATGAACCTGGCTTCCCCGGAAAGTGCAGGCAGACGAGCTGGTGGCTGTAGGTGTGTTAAGCTGACCCCATCCGGCCTCTGGCTTCCCAGACCCTCACCTCTTATTCCTGCCAGGCTGCCCCCACCATGGTTTGTCCCTTTTTCCTTTACCCAGACCCCAAAATGGTCGCCTTGCCAAGAAGGGTCTGTCTGCCTCCACCTCGACCCGTGCTCCAGAGACTTCTGCCTTGGTGCCCCTTCTCCAGGAAGCTCAGCAGGTCTCCCCAGCTGGACTCCTGACTCCCGCCGCCCACTGCCCTGCACGGTGTGTTGGGCCCAGCTTCCTGCTAGAGAGGGTTCGTTCCTGACTCTCCCCAGAGGCTGAGCCCTGCAAGGGCGGGATGGTGTGCAGTCCGGAGCCAGGCACCCAGAGGAAGAGCCAGGTAAAAAGCCAGATAATCGAGGGGCACACTTCCCCCACTTGCCTGCCCCACAGGGTCCCAGGGAGCTGATGCCAAGGACCGACTGTGGGAGGACCCCTTGAGCAGCTCCTGGGACACAAGGACCAGTGACTTAGGCTGTGGCTGAATCCTGGGGTGCTGAGGGAGAGAGGGGAAAGTGAGCCGGTGGAGTAGCTGGCTCCTGGGGCTCCTTAAGACCCAGAGGTGGGCCATCCACTCTCTAGGCGGGGAGGGAAGGGGGCAGTGCTCCTTAGCTGCAGCAGGGGAGTGACTGTTAGACTCGGGCTCGGGAGTGAGCTCCAGGAGCTCACAGGGGCCGTGTTGCCATCACGACACCGTAGTTTTTGCTGTGTCTGCTCTCCGTGAGCTGACCCCGAGTCACACTTTGGCAAAGCGTTTGCAGAGGCGCTCAGCTGTTCATGAACCTGAAGACAGGTGCTGTCACCGTTCCGCAAGAGGGGTCTGTGGCTGGTGGGGTGGAGGCGTGCTCACCTGTGAGTGGCCTTGCAGCCTCCTGATGACATCCCTGGGGGCTAGCATCCAGGGGTCCTCCCCCTACAGCTCCCCGTTTTGAAGGCTCTGAGAGGGGAGGGTGTCTTTCCCCACCCCTTCGGTGCTCAGTGCCCCACATTCTGTTCTACCTGCTGGAGCCCTCTTCCCGTTTGACCGGAGTCTCCACAAGCCCAGGTGTGGAGGATGTGGTGAGGAGGGGAGAACTGAAGCAAGGGGGTGGCAGAGGGGCTGTGAAGTGTGAGCCCCTCGGAAGATGGACGGCTCGTCTCCAAAGGGACCGGAGTCCCAGGACTGCAGGCACATGGAGCTCCTTCAAGGCTCCGGTCCAGGCCTCCCTGCTGGCAGGGGCCCCTTCACCCATTCGCCACCTCCCCCACCCAACAAAGGGAACTGCAGGAAAGCAAAGAGATTGCCTTTCTTTGTATCTTAATTGTTCTGCAAAAGACGCTAAGTGGGAGACTGAGTAGGGAGCGGGAGACAGGAAGTTGAGAGAGAGGGATGCGCTGGAGAAAGTGAGAGGGAGAGTGAGGCAGAGATGCCGGCGGGCGAGGGCAGAGCAAGGGGCCGAGCCTGAGAGGAGGGCGTGGCCTCCGCCGGCTGGGTCTGAACCCGGCGGGGGGCTCCCCTGAGGGGTGGCGCTCGGGGCGGTGGAGGATGCCTCGCAGATGTTTAAATTCACCCAGTGCTTCGGTGAGGGGATGGGGCCGGCTTTCTGCTCCGTGGAGTGGTGTCTGGGGAATCCCGGGGAGGACTCCTTAGGGAGGGGCTGGGCTCCTGGGAAGCTCGAAGCGGAGGAAATCACGGGTGGGCGTCCCCCCCACCCCGCTGCGAGCACCTGCCTTTTGGGAATACTCGGGCAGGCATCTCCTGCTGCTCCTGGGTGAAGGGAAATTGGAAAGAGGACCCAAGAAGACTGGGGATCCCAAGACATAAACGCAGGAAGCCCGCCCGGAGGCTGAGGTCTCTCCAGCTGTCCCCACCCACCCCCCACCCCAACCTGAGCCCCCCGGGGATTCAGGCTTATTCCCTATCAGGCCCCCAGCCTCCTCAGCGCCCGGGCTGAAGACTGCGCAGCCCCTCCCAGCGTGTGCCTGACCCGCTGCCCCCCAGGAGTTCTGTCCTAGTTCCTGGAGTGGCAGCTGGGCAGGTTACACACATTTAATTACTAGTAATTAAAAAACTGATTACTCCAAATGGCGCCTTCCCGGGGAGAGGCGTGCAGTGCCTGTCCTCCGGGCCTACCGTGAACGCCATCCCTGGGACGTGGGGCAGGGAGGTCCCACTGTTACCTCCTCTCCAGGTAGGGGAGGGGGGTTCCCCTCCAGTGCAGAACAGTGCCCACCTTCTCCGCCTGGCCCGCCGGCCGCCTGACGTCACACCAGTCGAGCATCACCTACTGGATGAGTCACAGGTCCCCTTCTTCAAGTCCTCTTCTGAACGCACACCCCCAAGCAAGGAGATGCACTCAGAACTGGTGCATCAGAAGGAAGGTACCTCCTGGGGAGACAGGGCTGCACGGCTCGGGGCCCCTAGGGAGGAGGCAGGAGCTGAACTCGGGGTGGGGAACGAGTGTGACAGTTGTCAGTTTCCTAACCAGCCTCCTGGAATTGACTTGCTTTAGTTGTCCTAAGACCACAGTGTGGTGGGTACCTTCTGCGGGCCAGGTATGGAAGGCCCAGCCCTAATGGACCGTCCTATCTCCCCCAGGACAGAAGGTGGACCTTGTGCATGAAAGTGAGCTGTGTACAGATGATGGTGAACTGTGAAAGGGCTGCCGGGCAGAGAAGTGTTGAGGGGCAGTTTAGATCAGGCAGTTGGAGAAGGCATCTCCGTGGTGATACTGAGAGTGAGGGGGCAGGGGGAGGTGGGGAGGGATCTTGGGGAACCGAGAGCTGCTTGTGCAAAGGGAGGGGTGGGGTGGGGGCAGGCCTGAGGAGCTTCAGGAGGACTGGGGCCACTCTGGGGGGACAGCAGGCTTGGGCTGGGCTGGGGAGACCAGTGGGGCCCCAAGATGCCATCCCAGTGAGTCCTTACTCCAGCAACACTGGGAGTCCCCAGTGGGGAGTCCCTGATGGGGAGTCCTTGATGGGTGTGTAGGGGGGTACCTGATTTGAGCTGCGGAGGAAGCAGTGGAGGGGAGGAGGGAGGGGAGTGAAAGGAGTGGAGGTGACCTGGAGATGGGTCTCTAGGACCTGCTGATGGAGGGGTTACTGCCTGAGGAAGCAGTTCCTATCCTCAGCCCTTGCCTTCAGAGGAGACCTCAGGGACTTGCCAGGATACCGGACGGTGGGGGCTGCAGAGAGACCTGCAGTTTCTGAGGCATCAGTGGAAGAGGAGGGGGAGCCCAGAGCACTCAGGGTGCACTGGGAGTCTCCACCCCGCTGGCCACGTGGGTTGGTAACAGCGGCTACGCAGTGAAGCTTCATCCGTGGCCTCACACGGGAAATGCTGACACATCGCTACGCTCATCAATCAGGGGACAGCGATGCCAATTATTTATTTACCAATAAGGAGTTTCAGGAGCCTCCCTTGCCCTGCACCAGATTCTGTGTGCCGGAGAATCTGCTCTTGTCATGGGAAGTGTCCTGGAGAGGGTGGCTCTGCCTTCTCTGACTGGGCAGGTCCTCCTCACCCAGAGAGAGGACCAGAGCAGCTGCACACACTCTGCTGGAGGCTTCTCCTGGCTCTGCTCCCACTCGTTTCCACCTGGGAGCTTCAGAGCCAGCCCTACCTCTGCCCACACCTGCCCTACCCCTGCCCACACCTGCCTATGCTTATCCTACCCCTGCCCACACCTGCCCACACCTAATCCTACCCCTGCCCACACCTGCTCACACCTAATCCTACCCCTGCCCACATCTGCCCCCACCTGCCCTACCCCTGTCCACACCTGCTCACGCTTATCCTACCCCTGCCCACACCTGCCCTACACCTGCCCACACTTGTCCACACCTGCCCTACCCCTGTCCACACCTGCCCACACCTATCCTACCCCTGTCCACACCTGCCCTACACCTGCCCACACCTGTCCATGCTTATCCTACCCCTGCCCACACCTGTCCTACACCTACCCTACCCCTGCCCACACTTATCCTACCCCTGCCCACACCTGTCCTACACCTGTCCACACCTGCCCATATCTGTCTTACACCTGCGCATACCTGCCCACACTTATCCTACATCTGCTCACACCTGCCCACACCTATCCTACACCTGTCCACACCTGCCCATATCTGTCTTACACCTGCCCACACCTGCCCTATACCACGCGATATCTGCCAGACCTCCCTGGCCCTCCTGGGAGAGGAGTCTCAGCAGGAAGCAGGAGGAGCCAAGCAGACCAGTGCGTTGAGGATTTGGGGTGCGAGGGTGCACGGGGTCTGACTCTAGAGTAGGTTGCGGGTTGGGGGTGGGTCCTGGGAACAGCCCAGGACCTTTACCTGGGTGGCACGAAACAGATGAGACACACATGAGCCCTCTGAAAGTTGTCCACAGTCGTCATCCCTCCCACTAGGGTTGTCCTCCTGACTGGCTCCCCACAGTCCTGTCCACCCCCACAGCAGGCCCGTCTCACTCTACAGCCCCCATGCTCCCCAGCACAAAGGCCTTAGGGTCCAGGGGGGGGAGGCTGGATCTCCCTCCCCTTTTCCATCTGCCTGGACCTAGAGCTCAGGGTACAGGACCAGGGCCTTTGAAAGTCTGGGGCGGAATTCCTCTGTGGATTCGCTCAGCATCCCAAACAGTCCAGGACCCCAGGACCAGTCAGTCCCCACCTCCCTTCATCTCTTTCACCCCCTGCTTCCTTTATCTTCTTCAAAGAAGCTTTACTATCGCACACACTAAGGTGGGGCATAAGCCCACCCCCTGCTCCGGGAAGACAGGAAGCAGCCACCCAGGGCAGCCCTGGGGCAGCGTGACCACAAGAGCTGCTGTCCCCAAAGGGAGAGGGTGGGACTGGGCAGGAGAGGCTGACAACCCCCAGCCCCCACGGCGCTCCCTGCTGCCCAGAGCCCCAGCAATAACCAGGTATGAAGGTGTGTCTGTGCCTGTGAAGAGAGCCCCGGGGGAACGTTCTGTGCCCCGGTGGGTGACGGGTGGGAGAGAAAGGCTGCACGCAGGCAGAGGGGACCTCACTTCATGGAATCCATGCCAGGGAAGGCCAAGACAGAGCAGGTGGGTGGGGGGACGTCTGCGTTATTCCATTTCCTAAGATGACTTCTGTTCTCCTTCCCTGAATCTGAATCAAGGATGCCTGCTAAGTCACTCAGGCATGTCTGACTCTGCAACCCCATGGGCTGTGTAGCCTGCTGGGCTCCTCTGCCCATGGGATTCTCCAAGCAAGAATACTGGAGTAGGTTATCATGCCCTCCAGGGGACCTTCCTGACCCAGGGATTGAACCCAGGTCTCTTATGTCTCCTGCACTGGCAGGCAGGTTCTTTACCACTGCTAAGTCACTTCAGTTGTGTCCGACTCTGTGCGACCCCATAGACGGCAGCCCACCAGGCTCCCCCATCCCTGGGATTCTCTGGGCAAGAACACTGGAGTAGGTTGCCATTTCCTTCTCCATCTTTACCACTAGCCATCTCTGATTGTTCTAGTCTGCCTTTATTAAGAGTCCTATCATGTCAGAACAATAAGTGCTGGAGAAGGTTTGGAGAAAAGGGAGTCCTCTTGCACTGCTGGTGGGAATGTAAATTGATAGAGCCACTGTGGAGAGTAGTATGGAGATTCCTTAAAAAAAAAACAGGTATAAAACTACCATATGACCCAGCAATCCCACGACTGGGCACTACTGAGGAAACCGTAATTGAAAAGACACATGTGCCCCAGTATTCACCGCAGCACTACTTACAGTGGCCAGGACATGGAAGCAGCCTAGATGCCCATCAGCAGATGAATGGATGAAGAAATTATGGGGCATATAAGTTATACAGTGGAATATTACTCAGCCTTAAAAAGGAATTCTTCCCATTTTTGAGTCCGTTCTAATGAAGTGAATGAACCTAGATCCTGTTACACAGAGAGAAGTCAGAAAGAAAAAAAAAAAAAACAAATACCATATATTAATGCATATATGTGGAATCTAGAAGGGCTTCCCTGGTGGCTCAGATGGTAATGAATTTGCCTGCAATGCAGGAGACTGGGTTCGATCCCTGGGTCAGGATGATCCTCTGGAGAAGGAAATGGCTACCCATTCCTGTATTCTTGTCTGGAGAATTCCATGGACAGAGGAGCCTGGTGGGCTTTAGTCCACGGGGTTGCAAAGAGTCTGACATGACTGAGCGACTAACACACACACAGAATCTAGAAAGATGGTACTGCTGAATGTGTTTGCAGGAATGGAGATGCAGACACAGAACAGACGTGGACTCAGTGGGGGAAGGAGACGGTGGGTGAACTGAGAGCAGCGTGGAAACATACATATTAACGTATGTAAAATAGACAGCCAGTGGGAATTCGCTGTATGATGCAGGGAGCTTAAACCTGAGGCTCTGTGACAACCTAGAGAGGTGCGATGGGGTAGCAGGTGGAAGGGAGGTTCAAGAGGGAAGGGACCTATGTATACCTGTGGCTGATTCAAGTTGATTTCTGTATGGCAGAAATCAACATGATATTGTAAGGCAATTATCCTCCAATTAAAAATAAATAAATAAATTTTAGAAAAAGATCCTGGAAGAAAAAAAAAAGAATCCCGTCAAGTCAGAATCCCCCTCACCCCTTTGTCTCCCCTTGGGAATTTTCCATCCACTGTCCCCACCCCCTGACCCTGCTCCTTGGCAGTAAACCCCCGCTTGCCTGTGCTATCTTTGGGTCTGAGCCCGGTTCTAAACCGAAGTCTTTTGTCTCCTATTGCAACAGTCCTGGAAATAAAATCTGTTTTTACTGCTTTAAGCACTGTCCAGCTCCAGTTTTATTTTGACAGCCCTTCTCAATCCCAATCGGGTTTCCACATTGCAAGATCCACCTTCAACCAACCCCTGACCTTATAAATGCCTCCCCCTTGTGAGACAGCATTAAGGCCATGAGGATGATGGGCAGTAGACTTGGCTTTGCTTGATCAGTGGGTTATTCTGCTAGTCTTTTAAGGAGACAGGCTGAAATCACATGGTTTTCAAGGATTCTTTGCCATCTTGGAGTCCAGAAGATTTGGAATGTCTGGTTCTGGGGTTGTAACATTTCTCATCTGAGACTCTAGGATTCTGGGATCCCCATTTCCAGGGTTCATGCTGTGTCTGACCTGAGTCCTGAGGGTCACCCAGGGGTAGGAGGATGGGTCAAGATTCTACTCCAGCAAGGCTGCAGGCCAGATCTTTGATCTTAACCACCTCCTCCAGGGAGCCCCCACCCAGAGGGCTCCTCCCTACTGCCTTCAAGGTGACCTGAGTCTTCCTGTCGGTCACATCCTTACCCATTTCCCCCCTTCTTCTTTCAATATTTTATTTTTGGCCAGGTAATTAGCATAGCTCTTCTCATTAATATTATATTTAAAAAAGAAAAGGTGACGGTGGGGGAGAGAGGAGGTTGGGAGGGTGGGGCTTGCACATGCCAGTAATTGTCTTGACAGCCGGAGATCCCGGTGCAATGAAAGTCTACTTTAAGTGGCCCAATTAGCATAAGAAACGGCTCGCCAAAAGTTCTGAAGGCATCGTGTTGATTAATGCAATTTATCTTGCAAACCAGCGGCAGACAGCTGAATCGCTGCTAATGATTATTATATACATTTATACACATTATGTACATGTGGTTCCTCTCCAGGAAGTGGCGCCTCCCCCCTCTCCTTCTGCCTGTGCCCCTGGCTCAGTAGACCCCTGCACTCGGCTCCCGCTGCCCCAAACCTCCGCCCAGGTCTCCAAAGTGTCTCCTGCGTCCTCAACTGCCATTGACCAGTTGCCGAAATGTGATTCGAAGGGACTGGTTTTACCCTGAGACTGAGCCTGTGTCTAGAAAAAGTATTTTCAAGAAGAACTTTCACTGCTCAGGGAAAGCTCCAGGTGGCCAAAGGAGTGGTCCCCAGATGAAGTCAGACTAGCGAAAACAGTCTGGACACAAAGCAAGATTCTAAAGGCTTGGCCGGCGGTGCAGTCTGAACAAGGGGCGTGTGCTCTCTGGTGCTGCCAGTGGCCCTCTTCCTTCCTGCTCAAATGTCCAGCTGTGGACTACGATCCTGGGTTCCACATCAGGGTCCTGATAGCTGCAAGGGCCAGGCCAGGGCTCTGTAGGTGGGGTTGTGTCTGGGCAAGGCCAGGGCAGAACACCAACGCAATCCACCAGACAGAGGGGCCATGACAGCTGTCAGTTCTGAGTGTTCATCTCATTCCAGGACCGTCCTCAGAGCTTACACATTCCACTGTTCAGTCTCCCAACACACCTCCTGCTCGTTCTACAGAAAAGCAGCGTGGAGCCCAGGCAGCCTGGCTCCAAAGCTGGTGCGCCCTTTGTCGCCCTTCTCAGCTGCCTAATTCAGGTCAGAGTCTGGGAGTTGGATCAGAGGTGGCGGAGGGTGGGGAACTGGCTCAGGCGATGGGAGCTGCCACTCAGCTCATCACTCAGGTGATGGGAGCCTCAGGTAGGAAAGACTTCTGGGAGGAGGCGTGGGACTCAGCCAGCTGAGGGGAGGCATCTGGGAACTCAGGGAAAGACAGAAGCTATGGGGCAGAGGCGGGGCTGGAAAGGATGTTGCCCTTGGTATGATTCTGTGCCAGGGGTGGGGGTGACAAGGATGCAGCAGGAAGGACCCTTTCTCAAGGGGCTAAGGGGCTGGGGTAAACTAGATTGGGCATATGGTTTTACAGATAGAGTACAATTCCTACGGGACAGATTGAGTAATCCCAGGGGACAGCGGTGGGGCAGTCAGGTTGGCTCCTGGGAAGGGTCTGAGATGATGGCGTGTAGTCCTGGGAGAACTGAAAGGGCCTGGAGCCGGCTGACAGCAATGAGGTGGGCGGGGGAAGGACCACTGGGGATGGGTCACGAGCAGGAGGGACCAGGGGTCATCTAAGGGGACTCAAAGGCTTGATGGCAGTGATGTCATTGACAGTAATAGGGTATCAGGAGGGTGGATACTGAGGATTAGGGAGGAGGGGGAGGTGACGAGCTTGAGTTTACCTTTGCTAAGATTTAAGGTGCAGATGTCAAATGGACCAGGTGGGTGATGGAGACTGGACCTTCCTTAGGATGGTGATTGGAATGAAGGATGTGGGTTTGGAGATTTTTTTTAAGACAAACTCTTAGGGGAGGACCCAAGCTTTGCTGAGCACCTCCTGCATTCCAGGCAGTACACCAAGCGCTCAATTCCCCTCCCGATAACTGTAGGAGACGTGGTGTTCTTGCCCCATTTTACAGACAGTCAAACTGAGTCTGGTGATTAGCCTCTGAAGGTCTTGAGGAGTAGAGAGAACAAGCCTGGTCTCACAGGATGCAGCCTGGCTTGGCATTCACAGTGGGGGAGATGCGTCACTGCAGACTGAGGGGTGTGTGATCGGGCTGCGTGGGGGTGCAGCAGACCTGGACATTTCCACCTACATCTGGGGGAACTTTGAGACCCCTCCGTGAAGATGCTTCTTCCATGGGCCTGTGAGTGGTAACACACAAGGTAAACCAGAAAACATCCTGGTCCCCATGAGTAGGTAAAAATGTACCTACTCTCCCAGCAAACCCCTGGGCCTTTTGGGGCCAGGTGCTGAGATTTGAGGCTGCAAGGAATCATTTGGCTTCTGACTCCCTGACTTGTGTGGCTTGTGATGGTGGTGGAGGTCCCAGGCCGGGGCTCCAGGGTGAAGGCGGCCCACCCAGGCCTTCCCCCCTATGCTGCAGTCCGTCTCCATTGGCCACCGGTGCCCAGCTCTGCACAGGGCCTCGTCCCAGGGCCTCTCTGGAAATGTTGCCATGGCTGTGCTGAGACTCCGGATTTTCTGATTCAGGCAGCATCCCCGTGGCCCAGGAGAACACCCCCCACCTTCTCAAGGAGAACCGACCTGTGGGTGAAACCACCTTGGGGCCATCCTGACCACTCTGTTCAGCTTTTGCTTTTTAATGGGAAAATATAGTGTGGTACTCATCCACTTTAAAAATGAAAAACAGGGGACATAAAACTTGATTTAATAAAGACACCAAATAATAAAATATTCTTCTGTTCTGGGTTATGGTAATTGAAAGGAGAGTGACAAGAGGGTAGGGAGGCAGCGAAGAGAAAAGCAGGGAGGTGTGTGGAGCAGGGGCCGGGGGAGAGGATCGACAGACAGATAGATGGACGTGGAAGGAGGCAAGGACAGGACAGAGGTACAGAGAGAAAAGGGAGTGGGGGAGACAGAGCCCGGACCCCAGCACACGGGAGACCCCCGAGTCTGGAAGGGCCCCACCCAGGAGGGCCCCTGAGGCCCAGCAGAGGCTGTGCATGTCCTGCCTGTTCTGGCAGAAACCTCTCCAAGGTCCTGAAAGGCATCAATCTAGGCGAGAACTGTGGAGGCCTGGAGTTTTGGCGACTCGCTCAGGTCTCCAGCTAAGCCACCTTCTGACTTTGCTCCTGCCGACCCTGACCCTCGTTTCTCCGCCGGCTGGCACCCGGGCCTGTGCCAGGCTCTCTGCACGGGTATCCACACCCCACACTTCTGCTCTGCACCCCAGGGCCTCGGCCCATCCACACAGGTCATTTGAGTGGCTACAGCAGCCTCCTCGCGGGTCCTCTGACCCCCGTCTGCCCCTCCTGCTGGCCTCCATGCTCCTCTCGCTGGACCCCCGGCCCGTCTGCCCCCAGCCCATCTCCCATCTATTCTCCCACTTGCCCTGTGCTCCAGTCATTGGTCCCCCTGGGTCAAACCGTGTGCTTTTGTGGTCTGATGTCTTTTTGGCCTGAAATACCCATGGGGACCATGGAGGTTTGTGCAAGACCCAGCGAGAGCCTTAGGGGAGGGCTTGAGGGTGTCGGGGGAGGCCTCCAGAGGAGCTGAGGTCTGAACTTGGGGCCCGCAGTCTGCTGAAGGGCATCCAGGTGAGGGAATAACCAGTGCAAAGGTGAGGAGGGTGAAGGCTGGAGCAGGACGGGCGAGGGCAGAGGTGGGGCAGGGGAGCCTGGCAGGGAGGCAGACACCCCCCCCCCCAAAAAAAAAATTATCCTTGTCTGTGCTCTCCTTTGTCCGGGTATGCATTGCATCTGGCTTTGAATTGGCTAGACACAGGCGCAGTGGTCCTGCACAGGTGGGCGGCGGGAGGACGGCAAGCGCTCCCCTCAGGGCTGACTCGCCTGCTTGCCGGCTGTGCCCAGTCAGCTCCCAGTGGCCTGATGAACTGCAGGCTCCAGGTGAGCACACAGTGTGCCTGACTTGTTCACTCTTGTGTGACACACAGTAGGAGCTCAGTAAAGACCTGCTGAGTGAGTGAAGGGATGGTGAGCCTCAAGGAGGAGGATTGAAGGCCAGGTACCCTGGGAAGGGCTGGTCCGTGGTCTCTCCCAGCCTGGAGCTGAGAGCCCTGGGCTGTCTGGACCCCAGAGCAGCCATCAGTTGTTGCCTTCAAGGTTGCAGGTTTACACTCGCTCAGGTTTGCTCAATGCCCCTTTCCAATCTCCAGCCACCACTATCTGGGCCTGACCCAGGGATGGAGCTGATAGGAATAGAATAGGATGGTTGTAGATAGAATACAGATAGTTGTAGATGTCCCAGTAGGGGATTATAGATAGGGAGGGCAACCTAGGGAACTTTGGGAAACCACTGTAAGTTAATGATCGCTCAAGAAAGCTATCAGACCAAGCAGGTTGGCTTAACTGTAAAAGCATGAGATATGCCCCAGGTCACGTGAAAGAAAAAATGTTACCACCCTTATGCTGATTTGAATAAGTGCTATGACAGTCCTAGTTTGATCTCATAGGGTGAGACATTTTCCTGCCAGATGCAAAGGAGGAGCTAGTGATGTAAGCCTGATGTCTACTGGAAGAATGAGGAATAAGGTGGTCTTTCCCCTACTCCTTCTCTTTCCTTTGATTATAAAAATGTAGTTCACTTGATCCTCGGGGCAGTACCCCCTCGTCTGTCTGCTTGCAACTCTCACAAGTGTCCTATGTTAATAAATCTACTTTTTGCCTATCATTTTGCCTCTCACCGAATTCCTTCTGCGCTGAGACACAAAGAAACTAAGCCTCGGTAAGTCCAGACCCCAGGTGAGCGATTCCAATGAAAAGACCTTGGGTTCAAATCCCAGCGAGAGGTGCATGGTTTCAAGAGCCTCAGGGGCAGCACAGAGCTGAGGGCTCCAGGTTAGCACCGTGTCTTCACTGCTGAGCCAGGGACCTCAGCCCCAACACCATTGACACCACCTGCACAGTAGCCAGCCCTCATTGAGCAGAGTCCCAGATGTCCTTTTGTGGAGCTCTTCTAGTGGAGAAATCCCCGTGTGGTCTCTTGTTAATAACACTGTGAACCAAGCCCCACTCAAGCTCCACTGGGGCTACTGATACCATTCCCTTTGGACAGATGAGGAAACTGAAGTCCAGATAGCAGACATCAGGTACCTAAAGCTAAGCAGCTGGTTGGAGTGGAGGCTGTCTGGAGGTGGTGGCCCCACTCCAGCGCATGCTCTTAGTGATCAGGATGTCCTTCTGGAGGAGGGAAAGGCCCCTGCTGGCTTGATGTCTGGGTTCTGGCCAGGCATCAGGTTCTGTGGCTAAGTTCTGGGGGAGCATCATGGGGAGCCCGTGGGAACTGCCTGGACTTTGCAGCCAGACAGCCTGGAGTTGACTCAGCTCCAGTCCGTGGGTCTCCGTGGGTCATCACAGGTGAGAATGTTGCTGCCTTCCTTGCCTTGGGCTGAGGGTCCATGAGGACACGTGCTATAAAATAGGGCCTAGTGCAGGCTGGCCCATCTTTTCAGGGGCTCACTCAATTCCAGCTATTACTAGCAGCCCTCACAGTGGCCCCAGAAATGCAAGGCACAGATTTGTTGTTGTTCAGTCGCTAAGTCGTGTCCGACTCTTTAACAACCCCATGGACTGTAGCCCACCAGGCTCCTCTGTCCATGGAATTCTCTAGGCAAGAATACTGGAGTGGGTTGCCACTTCGTTCTCCAGGGATGAGAGAGAGGATCCAAGGATCAAACTCCTGTCTCTTGTGTCTTTTGCGCTGACAGGCAGATTCTTTACCACTAAGCCACCAGGGCCCAGATTAGGCCTTAAAACACGTGGCTTGAGAAGGAGACATTCGTACAGGACTGTGTCTATTGCACAGGGGTGTTGATCTTTGAAAGTGTTGCATTCCTGTCCTGGTTCAGGCTGAGCAAACTCCTTTATGCGAAGGGCAGAGTTCCACCAAGAACTCCCTAGGGACTCTTGGGTTAAGGGATGTACCAGACCTGAAATTGCTAAATGGGGATTTGGGAACTTGACCCCACTCACCTCATTATTGCAGCTGCCCAAGCGGCTCAGGCTCAACCAGGGGGACAGGCGGAGCTCTGAGGTCTGGCAAACGCGGGCTGACCATTAGTGACGTTACTTAGACTCCTGTGTTAATGACTTCTGAGGACCACCTCCTGGATATGCAAATCAAGGCCTGCGGGCTTGCAGAATTAGCCTGCTGGGCTTCCGCTGGCTCACAGGTGTGACCCAGAGCCGGAGCCAGAGCAGAGGCTGGGCCTCACCCAGGCAGGTAGCCCCCCGGTGCGGTGAAGGGGAGGGCGGGCGGCCCCGAGGCTCCCCTCAGCTCTGCACTCTCTTCTGGCCTTTTTTCTTCCTGAGGGGGTCACTCCTGCTCATCAAGGACATTTTAAGTGGCTTTTAAAGCCTCGGCTCACGTCTCCACGTTCAGGCTCCCCCTGGAGATGCCCAGCCAGGGAGCAACCTGGCCCATTAGAGCTGCTCTAGCGGCAGGCCCTGCAGGAGGGCTGGAGAGGGGCCGGGAGGACTCCTTCCCTTGGCCTCTGAGACACCCGCTGGGCAGGGAGAGGCCAGGGGAGACCCAAGTGGAGCTTCAGAGAGTGGGCTGTGGGCACCCTGATGCCCAGGGGCACGAAGGCTGGGCCAGGCCGTGATGCGATGGGAACAGAAGCCAGAGGGTCAGAGAAGCCCCGCGGTCAGACCCCACCTGGACTCGTCGCCCAACAAAGGACAGCAAAGACTGTGTCAGGTGGGCCCGAAAGGCAGTGCCCCTCGTCCTAGTGAAAGGCACGAAGAGCTCTGAGGAGCGACAGAGGCTTGGGCCTCCTCGCTCCCGGGACCCCCAGGACCTGGAAAGGTCTTCACTTGCGAGTCCGCTGAGCAGGCTCCTCGGGCCAGACGCCGCCCCTCTCGGTTCCAGCTCCGAGGTTTGTTTGTTCCAGTCCTGCAGCCCTCCTCCTCCTCCTCACACCAAATGGCATTTAAATGTTAATCAAGTCAGGGTGCCGCCACGCAGCCAGCAGCCGAAGGTCAAGGCTGAGCCTGAGAGGCAGTTCTGCCTGAGCTGGGCTTGGCAATTCCTGGGGTCCTTCACCCCGGGACCTGGGGCTGGCCAGACTCCAGGCTCTTAGGAAGGGGCAGGGCTTGGATGGGTGGGGTCTGGGAGCAGGTGCAGACCGCCTTGCTGGGCACCCTGCTGCCAGGACACAGAGAGGACCTCAGGGGTTCCCGGCCTGGAGCAAACTTACCCTGGACTTCTCTGGGGGGCCCATAGGGCCCCTTGAACCCTGCTTTCCTCGTGGTCCCTCCCCCAGTTCTCTGACCAGCCCCCTCTGTCCTGTGTCTCCCATGGCCTTCCCCTCCACCTCTTGTCCACCACCAGAGTCCAACAGGCTCTCTGCTTCCCTGCCTCTCTGGCCCTCCTCTCTCATTCCGCCAGATCTCTGGGCATTGGCACCCACTGGCTCAGGACTCAGCAGCTGGTTTGGGCAGCCCCCTGTCTGGATGATGGAGATGGTGAACCTGGAGCCCAGTAGGATCCTCTCTAGACTCCGCTGGTTTCTCCCTCCATTTTCTCCTCCAGTTCCCTCTGAAACTCTATCCTTTCTCTTCAAGTCTACATAGGGTGGAATCCCACCTCTCCAGTGGCTGGCTGGAGGCCACACAAGCAGAGATGCCCATGGGCACAAACACTGCTGGGCTTTCGGGGCCCTGGACCAGGCCGCACAGGGTCATGGTGGGGCAGGTGTGAGCTCGTGGGGAGAAGATGCCTGGCTGGGTGAGGTTGGGAGATGCTGAGCGTTGCTTTTGTGACTTGAAAAAGTCATTAGGAGCTGTGCAACAAAGGAAGGGAACTTCTCACTCAAGCAATATTTCCATGTACAGAAATTTATCACCTACCAGGACACAGACAAGAAATAAGAAACATTTTTCCAGGTATCCAAAATCAACATAAAGAAAATAAGTTACAGGTTTTTGTTTTATTTTTTTTAAAGTACAAAGCATTTTTCATATCATAGATTTTCTCAGGCCTTCTCGTAAAGCTTTATAACTCTTACTTTAGGCAGAATCGTAACATACAAGAGCTCTCAGCGTACAAGAGCCTGGAATTAAGACTTAAAGGGGCTGCAGGTGTGACAAGAGAGGACGCTGGTAGCAGTGGAAACTTGGCAGCTGCCAACCACCTTACAGGGAGTGATCAGGACTATCTTGGGTGATTCAAAGTTAGGTCTCTTACAGAGGCTTCTAGATGATGGGGTTTGGGGCCCTAATGCTGTCTCTGGAAACATCCCCTGCATGGTGAGCAGACCCCTCCCACTGCTGGGCACTTCGCTGACCTGCTTAGGGCAGCAGCCCTGTGCTCAGCACCTCCCCGTTCTCTGCGCTCCTCCACGTGGCCCCCCCATCTGTGTATATGCAGGACGGTCAACCCTCATCACGAGTGGCATGTCCTCCACCCTCTGACTGAGGTTGGGAGCCAGGGACCGCAGCGGAGGGCTGTGTCTTGAAACAGAGCAGAGGCGATTCCTTCACTTTCCCTGAAGGCAGACAGGACACCTTGAAAACTAAGTCAACAGCAGGATACCGGATTCCCTCTTGAAAAACGGCCCTTCGTGGGAACGACAGTAAAATCCCCCCAGGGTCTAGGAATCAGGAATGAGGGCTCTCTCCCAACCGTGATCTGTGCGAGCATGACAACGGGGTGCAGTCGGAATTCAGAGAGCAGCAGGCTTTCGCTCAGCCCAAGGAAGAACTTTCTAACCCTCAAAACTGCCTGACCATGGAACAGAATGTCCTGAAAGGCCATGTGCTTCTGATCACTGGAAATGTTTGTGAAGGAAAGGTCTCAGGTAGGGCAAAAACTATCATCATGTTCTCTAGTTCTAAGTCCTGTGAAGACCCTGCCAAGGGGGACAGTCTCTGTTCTCCCCAAACCAGACCTTGAGGTGCCCATCTGAACAAGGCTTGAACTGGGACAGCGGTAGGCTGGGCCCAGAAAACTGGGTCTAGGGCAGAGTGCCATAGGGCTTCCCAGGTGGCTCTAGTGGTGAAGAACCACTCCTGCTGATGCAGTAGATGCAGGAGACTCAGTCTTGATCCCTGGGTCGGGAAGATCTCCAGGAGGAGGGCATGGCGACCCACTCCAGTATTCTTGCCTGGAGAATCTTATGGACAGAGGAACCTGGCGGGCTACAGTCCATAGCGTCTCAAACAGTTGGACACGACTGAAGCGACTTAGCACGCATGCAGGACAAAGTACAACCTGGCCAGGCCTTTTTATTATCCTGGTTATGAAGTACATCCGCAATGACGCCCAAGTCATGCCCAGATGTCAGTTCTGCTGTGTCCTGGGCCCTGTGCTCTTGACTTCTACCTGCTAGTTCAAAACCCTACCCAAATGTCCCAAGATAGATCCCTATTGCTTTCTTGCAGTCAAACTGAGTCTCAGAGCTGCAAAGCTCATGTGCAGATGGAGGTGGAGGGGCCTACGGTCTGCCTCATCCCGTCTTCCCCACGATCCTGCCTGGAGCCCTTGCTTGGTCCTCTCCTGGCTCTACGGGACCTAAACCTCTGCTCCCGTGGAGATGGAAAGCTTGGCTCCAGTGGAGATGGAGCCAGTAGAGGGGGAAAGGATGTTCCCAATGGAAGACCAGAAGGCTGAATTTGGAGAAGGGAACAGCATCCTTGGGGTTCCAGAGCACCTCGGCTGGAGACTGAGCCCCGCCTGCCTCACAAGCTTCAGCTGTTCTCACTGCACCCAGAGCTTCTCTGTCTGGGATGGATGTGGTGCCTCACCCCCACCCTTCCCTTCTTTTTTCTTCTGCTTGCACCCATCTCCCCATTCCCCTGGGGAGTCTGGGGTGGCTCCTTACTGGTCTCCCATTTAAGAGAGGTTTACCAAAAACCTCAGTGAAAATGCTCAGCTCTGTGGGATCTGGAAGTAGGGGAGCTGGGATACTGGACTCTCAGAAGCTCTGAACTGACTTAGAGATGAGATCTGGGGGAGGAAACCTGGGAGGCCGTGGGCCAGCATCGCTGGAGGAGAGGGCGTTCCAGGCTGTTTGCTGGAGGAAGTGAGGAAGAAGGGGCTTGGGTAATAGTGGTGGTGGGCTTCCTGGAGGAGGTGTGACCTGAGAGCTGGAGAGGCTGGGGCAGGTGGACTGGAAGGAAGCATCTGAGTCAAGGGGGTGGGAATGATGGGGCCTGACTGGAAATAACCATGGGGAGGGGAAAGGGGTGCCCAGTGCCCCAACACTGCAAAGAGTTGGGGCTGGGCCTCTCTCAGCCTCTTGAGCTTCCTTCTACCAGCCTTGGGGGGCGGCACAGGGTTCCCAGCCGGGGCCAGGCTGGGACGGAGAGGGTAAAGATGCTCTGGAGGTGTCTCTCTTGTCCTGCAGGAGACACTTGGGACAAAAGGAACAGGGAGCCACATCCGACTTTCTCCTAAGGGCCCTGGGGTTGGGTGCCCACCACCCACTGGGTGCAAAATCCTGGAGTGCCTCCATCCTCCCTTCTCTAGAAACAGGGAAGCGGAGGAAGGAAAATGTAAATCAAGTCAGGGAGACTTTCTTTTTTTTTCCTTAAGAGAGAGAAAGAGAACGAGAGTACAAGTGACATTTGGAGCCATAATACCTTAAAGTCAATATCATTACCTCTGATATTTACTGTCAGCTCCGTGGCGCCGGTGAAGTGGGAAAGTTCATCCATCTCTCCCTCCGCCAACTGTGGCTCCCCCCCTCCCCCTTGTGCAGTTCCAGCTAATTGTTTGGCTGCGTTAACACCCCACCCCCAACACACACACACACACACACACACACACACACACACACACACACACATGCGTGCATCAGCCTTCCTGCAGGGTCAGGGGAGGGTGGGCTTGGTGAAGAGGTGGGCCACTGGGGCGGGTCCTTGGAACCCGGAGACACGGGCTGGGTGATGTGGGAGGGATGCCAGCCCTGGGATTCTCAGAGCCAGGTTCCAGCCCCGCTGCATAACACAGCCTGTGGGTCATGTGGGTCTCAGAGACTCCGTCTGTGACCTGGATGCAGTGACACAGGATATGTCCCAGGATACAGATTTCATTCATCTACTCATCAACTTGTTAGGTGAGAACACAACCTCCCCCTCACTCCCTGCCCATAACCCCCGCCCTGCTTGTGATGCCGGAGGAGCCCCTGTGCGCCCCCCTCTCCCCTCCCTGCCAGGTTCTCTCCTCTTGACCCCTCACCCTGGTACTCATCTTACACAAGTGTCTGTTTCAGCCCTTTCTGCCTGTTCAGCCCTGGGGTCTTGATCCTTCTCCCCAGGAGGGAGACAGCAGGGTCTGGCTCCCCGGGGAGGGGAGGCCTGGGAAGGGGGCTGGGGGTGGGTGGGGAGGGCACTCTCTACCGGTCACCCTTGCCCCCAGCTGGCCTCTCCAGCCACTGCCTGTCCTGACGGCTGTGGCCTCGGACTGGCCCTCTGCCCAGGGACCTGGTTTGATTTCAAATCCAATTTTCTGCCATAAAACTTCCTCTCTCTCTGGGTTGGCGGCCATCCTCCATCACTTTCAGCCAGCAAAGTCATTTTTCCAGGCTGACCCCAGGGTTTGGGGCCACCTTCGCCGCAGAGGGAGCAAGCTGCTATGCCCACCCCTGCCTCCCGCCCCGTCCCCAGTGCGTGAGCTCAGGGCTGCCCGTCTGCAGGGCCCTTGCATGGTAATGCATGAACACACGTGTGTTGTTGGTGCTTTGTGTGGTGCAGGTGGGCCAGCGCCATCTGTGCGTGAGCAGGTGTGGGGCTGGGAGGACCTGGGTGAACCCTGGGATGCCCCTGTGTGGGCGGACACGCGGTCCCTGCAGTGCCCGGGTCTGCACACAGGATCCTGAGCAAACCTCAGGGGCACCTGCTTCTGGCGGGGGGTGGGGGGCGGCCCATGCTTGTTTGAGCAGCGCTAAGAAGAGAGGGGGGCAAGCCGAGGGGAGGCTCCCTTAGAGATGCTGCCATAGGGAGACGCAAGCTCCTGCCCCACCAGGCCCTTTCTGCTGCTGAGCTCTGCCTTGGCCTGTAGTGCACACCCCAACACACACAGGTCCCCAGCACCCAAAGGTGTGAACATGTAACTCTCTGCAGGACGCCATGGGGTATGAGGGACAGCAGGGGGCTGGGCTGGGTCCCAGCGCCTGGTGCAACCAAAACTCTCACCCAGCAGCTCATGCTTACTCTCCCCACCCTGATCTCTCAGAGAACTGACTCTCTGGGCTTCTGGAAGCATCTACGAGTGGCCTGGGACTCCACCTGGGAGGGAGAGAGAGACGCAGGAATGACCCCTCCTCCTGACAGTGAGTGTGTGTTTCCCCTGGGTTTCCTGAAGTCTCAGGGTGGCCCCCCGATGACTCCTCTCTCTCCTTGATGGAATTGCCCCTTCCTCTCCAGTCTCACCATCGCTGCCCAAGGTCCTCTCCTTTCTGCCCCTCACCTCTGCCCGATTGCACCACTCAAAGAGATGCTGGACTCCGCCGTGCTGGAGGATCAGCCCTAAATCCTCCGGGCCAGCGTTCACGGCCCCTCTGTGGTCTGGTCCCAGTGTCTTGCCCAGGATCTCTGCTCCCTCTAACCCTGTTCATGCCTTCTGCTCCAGCCAGGAAAGGCCATGGCCTGAGGCTCTCGGGGGGCCCAGCCATTGCAGGCCACAGCGTATCCTGAGAGGTGCTGCCCAGGGAGCACGCCAGTGCTCTGTGTCCCCTGCCTGAGACCCTTGCTTGGCCACTCTGTGCCCTGGGGCCCTGGGCTGTGCAGACTGCGGGGAGCCTCAGCTCCACTCCCCACCTTTGCTCTCTCTCTGCAGAGCTGCCCGATCCCGTCAGGCATTCCTCTAAAGCAGACAGCGACCCCAGGCCTTGACTCCTAGAGCCTACAAGCTGAAGGCCCACAAAGCTTCCCAGCTCCTCGCCCACTAGATGCCATCCTGGGAAGTGTCTCTGGGCATAGAGCTGTGTCATTCCTTCCTCTGGGGGACCAGCCACCCCACCTTCCTGAGCCCAAGGAGAAGCAGGAGAGGATGGCTGCCTTGCTCTGTCCAGGGTGGGGCCACCTTCTCAGGATTATATGCTAATGGACTCGTTCTGCTGCTCTGAAGCAGGGGTGGGGGTTCCACTCTTCCCGCCAGCCCCATGGATGTTATTGGAACAATTATTCTTAGAAGGTGTACATCAGGGTGCGTGCGTGCAAGCGTGCCATGCCGCTTTAGTCGTGTCTGACTCTTTGTAACCCCATGGACCGTAGCCCACCAGGGTCCTCTGTCCATGGGATTCTCCAGTGGGTTGCCATCTCCTCCTCCAGGGAATCTGCCCGACCCAGGGACTGAAACCACGTCTCAAGTCTCCTGCGTTGGCAGGTGGATTCTTTACCATTAGTGCCACCTGGGAGTCCCGTATGTCAGGGTGGAGATGTCCCTAAGGTTTCTCCGCATGCAGGAGGGACTGAGGAGCCCAGGCGCACTGTGGGGCCATCTGGCCTCTCCATGTCCTAAGCGTTAATCCTCGCGAAATGACCCCTACTCTGAAGTGTCCAGTTCATCCACGCGCAGTAGCCACCACCACCGTGGCCACGCACCCCTTGTATAGCAATGAAAGCTATCACGCTTTCAGTCCTTACCCTAAATCTGACCCATGAGTTTCCATAAGTGGTCCTAATTTCACCCTTTAGAGGCACAGCAAACAAACTTTTTCCACGGGCTCACCCGTGGGAAAGAAAATGGTTCTTCAAGGGTGCCGTGTGTATAAGTGTCACAGGCCATGCTTGTACATTCTTCCATGGCCTATCTCGTGCTGACCCAGTGTTTGCCTGCCCCTCCCTGGGGCCCAGACCTGGTTCAACAGCACAGAGCAGAATGGAACCCACACTTCTTCCTTCCAGATACTTCGCTTGTCTTAACACAGCCTCAGGTGCTCCTGGATTCCAGGGCAGCAGAGTTAGACTGAGTGGGAGAATCCCACTGAGTTAACAAAGCTTCTGGAAGCTGCATGCCTGCATGCGTGCTAAGTCACTTCAGTCATGTCCAACTCTTTGAGACCCCATGGACTGTAGCCCGCCAGGCTCCTCTGTCCATGGAAGTCTCCAGGCAAGAATACTGGAGTGGGCTGCTGCGCCCTCCTCCAGGGGTCTTCCTGACCCAGGGATCTAACCTGGGTCTCCTGCATTGATATTTCACCACGAGTGCCACCTGGGACACCCTGGAAGGAGCGGCACCTTCTTCCTTCCGTGCGTCTGCAGTTAGAACGTCAGCCCCAAGGGAAAGGTC
Organism: Bos taurus; assembly: GCF_002263795.3. Lineage (NCBI taxonomy): Eukaryota > Metazoa > Chordata > Mammalia > Artiodactyla > Bovidae > Bos > Bos taurus. The sequence goes on along the minus strand of NC_037351.1, from coordinate 19,700,242 downwards.
CTGGATTTCTCCCTGTTGAGTTTGCTGGAATCTGCCCATCACTTTTATCTGCTGAGGTATTTTTGCATTCTTATTCTGCCATCTTTCCTCTCAGTTTTAAGCCACCTGACCAACACCTCGGCAGCCAAGTCACTGACTACAACACGGTTCAGGCCAGGACGGGGGCCAGAGGCAGCTGCTTTATCTTGGAGGCATCTCCCTGGGTTGTGGCCCTCCTAATTGCCACTATGCCCTAGGAACAGGTCTTCAACGATTCCAGACTATACTTTGTCAGTTGCCCACAAGAGCTTCAGGAGAAAACTGGCAGAGGCTCCCCCAACTCAAATTGACCTGTCCACAAGGGAGACAAATTGTCTGGCCCAGCTTCTTGGGTTGTGCTTGGGAGGTCCTGAGGTTTACTACTTCTTTCTCTAAGCACTCACATGCCATTTCTTCTAGAATCTTGGGGGCTGGCACATTACGTACTCGCTGGTGTGTTGTTTGAGGAACCACCCTTCTCTTTGATGGAAATTAGACTTACACGTGCCTTGCATGATCTCACAGCATCTTTCCCAATTGCCATTATTCCCCAGAGATCATTAACCAAGAATTCAGTCAACACACACTTACCACCCTTGCTAGGAATAGGCAGTATTAAGCCCCCAAATCCACGGTACCAGGCCTGGGTGATACCAAGGCCCTGGGGTGCTCAGCAGGTCCTTTGGGGCCTGACTGCTGACCAGAAGCCCTCGACCCTGGCTTCTGAGGATGTACAGGGCCCCTCCTGGGGTGGGCTTTCTGTGGACAGCTCATCCAATGTCCCCTTTGCTCAAAAGTCTGTGGCCATGCTTCTCTTGATGGAAAGACCCCTACTCCCCTGTGGTCCTCACACTGAACAGCTAGAGACCTCACATGATCTGAGTGCAGAAAACTCCCTGAGCGTGCCAGGATCCTAGTACGGGTTTTCTTGCTTTGTCACTGGATTGAGTGGATGGGGGTGGAGGGGGTGGGGTTGGAGGGGGAGAGGCCTGGTCTTGCTACCAGGACCTAGGACCTTGGAAGCTGGGAGGGGGCAACAAAGGCCCTCCGTTTTCCCCAGGGCAGTTCTCAGGGAGTGCCAGGCCCTGGGGGTGGCACCCAGGGTGACAGACATCCATGCGATTCAGGGGCCCAGAGAGAGCAAGACTCGGGGCCAGAGAGGTCGCACGACTGGCCTGGGGCCAGGCACTGTTTAGACCCTCGGAAGCATGTGCTTTTTTCCAGTGTGCAGCTGAGTTGGGTAAATGAAGTAAAAGTGACAGTCGCTCAGTCGTGTCTGACTCTTTGCGGCCCCATGGACTGTAGCCCGCCAGGCTCCTCTGGCCATGGGGATTCTCTAAGCAAGAATACTGGAGTGGGTTGCCATTCCCTTCTCCAGGGGACCTTCTCAACTCAGGGATCGAACCCGGGTCTCCTGCACTGCAGGCGGATTCTTTACCGTTTGAGCCACCTGGGTAAAAAATAGTCTTAGAAAGAGAGCGTTCTCTTGGGGGCAGGGTCCTGCTGGAGCAAGTGATTGGTGCAGCCTGTTGACAGCTGGAGTGGGGGATGCGCCAGGGCTGAGCGAGAACCCCAAGTATCAGAAGGTTTCAGCTGAGGAGGTGCCATTGACAAGACATCCTTTACATTCCCTTTACTGGATACTTTGAGATGTGTCACTGGTCTCCCTCCATCTCACAACAAGCTGGGAAGACGGGGAATAGAGGACCCAGTTTACAGGCGAAGATGACTAGGTGATCCTGAGAGACCAAAGCTGGATTGAACCCCATCTGGTAAGTGGTGTGCCTCGCACACCTCACCCACCCACTGAACAGAGAGGGCAACGGCTCTGGACCAAATCCAGACACTGAAGAGCCACGTGACGGAAGCAAACACCCACGGTGCAGAGCCTCTCGCTCCTGGAGGATGTTGGTGGGAACAAGGAATGTTGTCATAGTAACAGTGATGATTCGTTACCGACGATCAGCAGATCCGACTATTTACTCCTTTGATTTTCACCAGGAGAGCGGCACTTAGCATCAGCACTTTACAGATGAGGAAACTGAGGTGCAGGCAGGTTCACTGGCCTACCCAAGGACGCCCAGCCCCAGAGCCCACTGCGTCCCAGCACCTCCCTGCCTCCGAGGGATGGGGGCGTCATAGGAGGAGGCTGAAACATCAGGATGTGTAGGCGCTGGCAAGCCGGAGAGGAGCTGGGCAGGCTGTCCAGCTGAGGCATCGAGCCAGCTGGGAGCTGGGGGGTGGGAGTGCCCAGGCATGAGTGGCCCTGCCAGGCTGCTGGTGGACACGAGAGGCCCAGGTGGGTGGGCCCACAGCCTCGGGCGAGCTGCCCGTGGGCTCCCTGACGGCCGATGATCTACAGCTGCCGGGTTAAAGGCCTGCTTTAATCGAACAATAATATTGGGGAGTGCTGAGCCACTGTACAGCAGCTCTCGCCAAATGAAAAATTCCAGAAGAGAACGTGGGAGGTGAGCGATGGATGGGGAGTGTGCGTTTTACCCAAATCTATAGCAATTTACATGCTAGAGAGACAGCCGTTCCCATCGCCAAGCCGTCAGCTCCCAGCCACAGATCGGCCCAGCCATCCCGGCAGCCCCCAACGCACACCCTGCCCCCTGCCCTTAGTCCGGCCTCTCGCAGGCTCAACAAGACTACATCTCTTTCTTTCTCTTTTTAAAAATCATCGTTTTAAGCTCCCCAATGGCAGGCTATTTATTTTTAAAATTAAGAAAATGTGGTGAAACATGTAAACATGAAATTGACCATCTTAACTCATCTTAAGGGCTTCCCAGGTAAAGAGGCTGCCTGGCAAGGCAGGAGAATCAAGGTTTGACCCCTGGGTCGGGACGATCCCCTGGATGAGGAAATGGGAACCCACTCCCGTATTCTTGCCTGGAGAATCCCGTGGACAGAGGGGCCTGGCGGGTGCAGTCCATGGGGTTGCCAAGAGTCAGACAAGACTGAGCACAACTCATCCCGACCCTCCCCTTCAGGAGGCCTGGTCTCTGATCTCCATGCTCTCTGGCCACCACCAGGCTCCCTGCCTGCCCCCAGATCAGAGTACTGCCTACTACAGGCTAGTGTGTGGAACTGGGGTCTCCCTGGTCTTGCCCTTGGGTGCACAGAGGTGCTCCCAAAGTCTCGGGCAGGGGTTGTTTTGAATTAATCCTGGTGGACAAACCTCAGGAAGGCCACTGTGTCCCTTCCTGCCCCTCCAGCAGAGTGCAACCCCGCAGCACCGACCCCAGGCCTTGGCCCTGCTTCTCCCTGGGCCTGCAGCTTGGGCCCAGCCCTGTCTCCATGAGCTGCGGGTCCTCTGTGGAAAAGAGACAGAGTGAGTTGGTGGCTGGTTATAAGCTGGTGGCACAGGGCTGGCCCGCCAGACAAAGCTGTGCAAGCGGGTGTGACCGTGGTGTGGTCTGGCTGGCCCTGGGCGTGTTTTCAGGTCGAGCAAGTGTACGGGGTGGCAGCCACTCATCCATTAGCTGAAGCCGGCCAGAGCGGGGTGGGGGGTCATGAAGACCTGTGTGTTTGTGTGTGTGTGACCTCCAAAACCTCCTTGCCGCAGAGTATAAATATTTATACAGATACCTGCCATAAATCTGCCCGCCTGGCAAACAAATGAATTGCAAACGTAACTTTGGGAGTCTTTACGAAAGTGCTCGGCAGGGATGGGGTTGAAGAATGAAGGGAGAATTAGGGTGATGAAGCCATGGGGTCCAGTCCCAGGGCAGGCAAGCAGGGTCCCCTCAGGGCTGGTCTCCTCAGTGAGGAGGGAGGGACTCCCAGCCTGTGGAGGTGAAGCCCCGCCAGCCAAGACTGAACTGTGCTGGCATCATGGGGTGGACGCTCAAATCATCCAACCAGAACCAGCCATCCCTGTGTGAACAAAGAACTCATTGAGTCCTCCACATCCCGTGAGATGGAGGAGGCTGAGGACCACAGAGGGAAGTGGCTTCCCTGGGTCGGGGAGCCAGGACGCAAACCCAGGGGTGCGTGAGGTTGGACCCGGCTCCTACCAGCAGGTACTGACTGCTGCCCATGGCCTGGCTGGAGCTGGAGGCCTGGGTGTGGGCGAGGATCTGGGGCTGGAGCCAAGCTCCCTTACTCTTTCACCCTCAAACATCTGCTTCTGATGACCACCTCCCCCTGCCCCCCAACTCTCCCAGCCCCTGTCCCATGCAAGTCCCTGCCCGCGGGCTGGAGAAAGCCTCTTTAATTGGGTCCACAAGAACTTTATTACCTGGGAGCTAGTTCCTTTGTTTTTCCTGTAACAAATTATCCTAACGATGTGACCTGGGACCAGATGTTAATTGCAATGGAAAGTAATCAATTTCCTTTACTGAGCCCGGACTCGGGGGCAGGTTAGTTAGGAGCAGAGAGGGGGTTCTTAACCAGGAGGCACCCAAAGGGTCCAGCAGGCTCAGCAGCGCACCCACGGCTGCATCTGCCGCCCCCCTCCCCATCAGTCCTCACCCCTTCCTACCAGGACAGCACCACCACCACCCCCCACGACTCCATCCAGCCCTTTCCTGACCTGGCAACCTCCCATTGCTCAGACCATGTCACCTCTTTTGGCTGTCTACTTCTCAGGAGCTTCCACAGCTCTCTGACACCGTGGGATCAGCTGAGAACTTCCTTTGTGCTCAGCCCCAGGTCCCTTTCTGGCCCAGGCGTCGGCTGCATGCCCGCTGCAGCCCAGCCTGTGTACCTCTGCAGACACACCACCCTGTTCCTCTGGCTGTCTCCTGCAACCCTGCCCTGCATGGCTGTGCCCCTGCCTCCTCACACCCTTCTGGCCAAAGCACCATCCTTTTCTGGCCTTCAATGCTTCCGAGGGTCCAGTGATGGGTACGGGACAATTCCAGGGAGGCCTAGGGGACCCTGGCCTCCGGTGTTTTTCGGCTCCTCGGGTGCCTCTCACATGCAGGGTGCAGGATGGGGTGGGGAGGGGTGCTGGCTGAAGATTCATTTCTGAAGGTCTTCAAAATGAGAGGGAGGCACCAAGAAAACAGCCATGAGAGAGGAAATGGAGAAAATGAACCCAATGTACACGAATGGGCTGATAACCCGAGTCCTGGGACTGGGCTGTCGGGAAAAGGCAGGTGTGCTAACGGTTTGAGTTATCCAAGCCAAATGCTTCTGGGGCTAGAGATGGACCGCCCTCCCCCATTCTCCCCTGTCTGAGAAAGGAGCACTCATTCACGAGGCCAGGGTAGGGGACAGAGGGAGGGCAGACAGGGAGAGGGAGGCATTCTTGGCCAGCCCTGGCTTGGGTCCCAAGACGCGGGGTCTGGCCTCACCTCATCAAGGTTCCATCGCAGTGGGGCAGACGGACCGGCGAGTAGGCAGCCCAGGGAGGGAGGTGGGCACTGGCTGGCCATAGGGGTGGCCAAGGACACACTCCTCCGACTTTACAATTTCCCTGAGAATCTACAATTCTATTAAATAGGATAATGGATTTTAAAATGCCCCGAAAAGCAGAGAGTGCTGTAAGATGGGTGGCATTATTGTTATTAACAACCACATCCTTCTTGGAACGTTGAGAGGAAATAAATCAGACGACGCTTGCAATGAGCAAGTCCCTCGGAAGCATTCATTGCCATGAAATAAACACACATATATTATAAACCCCAAATTAAAGGGAAATAGCACTTGGGGGTAAGCCCTGCTTTTAGATTTTAGAGTCCTGTGAAAACCCACAGATGCTGGGCGAGCAGATCTTCCAGGACACAGTGAGAGTGCACCCAGGAGAGGAGTAGGGGGGTCCACAGCCCCCATGTCAACACAGGGGGTGACATGGGGGTCTTGGAAGGCCGGACGGCCCCAGGCAGCCAACACCTCCTGATTTCATGGCATAAACTCGTCCTTTGTACCCTTCAAGGTTGACGTGTCTCTTCCAGAGAGTCCCTCCTAACTACCCGCCCACTCTCCTTTCTCAGCCCCTTTGGTCTTCCTGTTTTTGTATCTGACCATGCCACCCTGTTCTTCAGCACCTGCTGTCCTGACTTCCGTAGCCGGCGCTGCTGAGGCAGGGTGGCGGAAGTGGAGGTGCGGTGGTCATCCGAAAAAGGACTGGGGGTTGTTTTTTCCTCCCGTACCTCATTAAGCTTAGCTTTCAATTACGTGTTAATGATGCTGGGCGCCTTTTGCCTTTCGTAGGCTGGAGTTTACTGCAGTGTCTTTAAATTTAATCACCTCCATAATGGCCAGCTCTGGCATCACAAATAAGAGGCCGTGAGAAAAAAAAAAAGTACAGCCCATTGCTCCTGAATGAGCTGGCAAGATCTGGGGCTCCACTGAAGCCAGAAAAGTCCTTCACTATCTCCACACCCTGGACAAATTCTAGGATCTGAATCTGAGGGTGAGCCGTTGGTGACAGGTGGACCCTCCCCAAACTGGTGTGATTTCAGAGATACACAGAGAAACTCTCTTGAACTCACCTCCTCCTTAGACCAGCTGCCCTCGTTCTTCCAGCCTGTCAACCACCATTGCCCTCTCCCCACTTAGCCTGCTACGGACTCTCTGGGGAAATTTCCATTTTCCTCAGTGCCGTGTGGTGCTGAGGTCTCTGCTCCTCGGCCTTGGGTTACAGGTCTGTGTGCAGCCTCCCTCTCCCCACTATTCCCACCAAGTTGACACCTGTGTCCTCTCCCAACTCCACACCCACATACTTCTCTCTACCTGGCTATTTCTGACACTCTTTTGCAAGGACTCTTTCCTTCATTCCTCCATCTGCCATCCATCCATCCATGCACCTATCCACCCACCCATCCATCCATCCACCCACCCATCCATCCATCCACCCACCCATCCACCCTCCACCCACCCATCCATCTATCCATCCATGCTTCCATCCACCCATCCACCCACCCATCAGTCCACCCATCCATCCACCTATCCATCCACTCATCCATCCATCCATCCATCCACCTACCCATCTACCCATGCATCCACCCACCCATCTGTCCCCACACATGCATCCACCCATGCATCCATCCATCCATCCACCCACCCACTCATCCATCCATCCACCCACCTGCCCACCCATCCATCCATCTATCCATCCATCCATCCACCCATCCACCCATCCATCCGTCCATCTACCCACCCATCCATCCATCCACCCACCTGCCCACCCATCCATCCATCCATCCACCCATCCATCCATCCATCCACCCACCTGCCCACCCATCCATCCATCCATCCACCCATCCATCCACCCATCCATCCACTTATCCATCCACCCACCTGCCCACCCACCCATCCATCCATCCACCCATCCATCCATCCATCCACCCACCTGCCCACCCATCCATCCATCCATCCATCCACCCACCTGCCCACCCATCCATCCATCCATCCACCCATCCATCCACTCATCCATCCATCCATCCACCCATCCACCCACCCACCCATCCATCCATCCACCAGCCCACCCACCCATCCATCCATCCATCCACCTGCCCACCCATCCATCCATCCACCCATCCATCCACCTACCTGCCCACCCACCCATCCATCCATCCACCCATCCATCCATCCATCCATCCACCAATCCATCCATCCATCCATCCATCTATCCATCCATCCATTCATCCAACCATCTACCCACCCACCCATCCATCCATGCATCCATCCATCCAATCATTCACTCACCCATCCATCCATCCACCCATCCAGCCAGCCAGGCATACATCATCCATCTATCCATCCACCCATCCATGTGCCTATATACCCAAGCATGCTTCATCCATCATTCATCCATCCACATCCATCTATCTACTCATCCAACAACCAGTATTTTGGCCATACATGATGCCGGGCCCTGCACTGGTACTGGGAGAGGTCTAGTCCCAGTCTTCAGGAGACCACATTAGAGTAAACAATGTAGATAATCTACTAGGCGATTATGTCATAAAGTAGGGAAGGCTTCTGGAGAAGAGGAGCTTTAAAGGACAACTCGCCCTCTGTCTAGCCTCAGCTCAGGCCCCCAGGCTCCAGGCTCCAAGCTCTTGGGATGCTGAAGGCTGTATCACACCACATGGGAAATCCAGATGGCAGGTGGGCTCCCTTAGGTGAGGGAGCCTTGCCAGTGCCCTCAAGTAAGGACGGACCCCTCCATCATACTAGCACTCTCTTAACAGGAGGGAAAGGAAAGCCTTGCCTCTGCCATTTGAATAGGATCTTCCTGATGCCAGGGTGATGCCGTTTATTCCTCCACATCTCTTCCCACCACCCAGGCCAGGACTCAGATGCTTGAGTTGGTTTTAAATGAGCTCACAAGATATCCTGTGACTGATTGCTGACCCCCAGCTGCCATCTGGATTAAGACTCAGATTCCTGTTGGTCCCCAAACCCTCCCTCCTGCTTGACCCACTTCTTACACCTAAAGAATTCACAGCAAGATCCTGTCCTGCCCCAGTCTCAGCCCGAGCTCTTTAGCACTCATCAACACTGACTGGATACTTACTGATGGGCCCCAGGGAGGCAAGGAGGGGGAGGGCAGAGACAACCCAGGGGTTTGTGAAGGAGGCCTCCACCTGCTCCAAGACCCGGGAGCAGGAGCCTTGGGCTTGAGAGGTGGCCCAGAGTCATACCCAGCACTGAAAGACCACTCTTTACATTAAATCTTGTGGTCTTTTAAAATGACCTGCTAAGGATGTTCAAGTGGGAAAAAAAAGAGCAGAAATATTTACTGAGAGCTCATGATGTGCTGACACTGACTTCTGAGTGCTCGGCATCAGTTATCAGAGGACAGCCTGGTAATGATGAGATGAGGACTGTTGCTGTCCCATTTCAAAGATGGGAAAACTGAGGCACAGAGAGAAGAGACAGCTTGTCCAGGCCCACAGAGCTGGCATCAGCAGTCAAGCCTGGATGAACATTTACCCACCCTTCTGTTTCATCTCTCCTGGTAGAAGTCATGTACTTCCCTAGTAGCTAAGTTGGTAAAGAATCTGCCTGCACTGAAGGAGAGCTGGGTTCAATCCCTGGGTCGGGAAGTACCCTGGAGAAGGAATGGCAACCCACTCCAGTACTCTTGCCTGGAGAATTCCATGGACAGAGGAGCCTGGAGGGCTACAGTCCATGGGATCACAAAGAGTTGGTAGAAGTCATTTGTTGAAAATGGGAAACATGGATCCAGGGAGGTTCAGTGTCTCCCCACACCCACAGCTAGTCCATAACCCAAGCAGTCTCCATCTCAAGTCTGGCAACCACAGACTAGGGCTCCTCCCCTCTGCCTTGGACCCTGGGCTGGGAGAAGAAGGTTCAGTGTTTCCAGAGGTCCTGTTTATTTCTTCCAATGGTGCAAAAGCCAGTGAATTTACACACACACACACCATGTGTGCACGCTCATGCATGTATAATGCCTTTTCCATCTGCAGTGCAACTAGCAAGCATGCTTTCCACTCTTGAGAACACAAGAGAACCAGGAAGTAGGTCATAAGGGGCCCTAAGGTTTATTAATCCCTTCATTGATTCGACAAATGTAAAATATTTACGGTCCATGTATTAAAACTCTTGTGTGCTTTGCTCATGGAAAACCCACTCCAGGGCTATTAACCACTAGTTTACAAACAGTGTTGACAAGCTGCTCCCTGCTCCCCTCCCCAGAAAGGTGAGCGCCAGGATCAAGTCACTACTATTGCCCATGCCAGGAATGGAACCTGGCACTCATACTCCTGGATAATTCAGTGAAGCCTAGTGATTCTGGTTTCCATCACCAAAACTGATGAGCAACTGGTTTAATGAAGGACCAAGAGCCACCACCACCTTGAGGAGAAGCAAGAACCTCCAGAACACACGGTGGCCACTGACTGCCCAGAGACCGATCCACAGCCTCTGGCAGTCTTGGCTGCAACACCCTGCAAAAGGCATACTTGAGTCAGGTGATGTTTTTATACCAAATAAGAAAATGGCACTGGAACGCATTTTAGGAAGATGTTCCCTCCTAATAGTTAAAATGAAAGTTTAAAAGTTTGGATGCTTGAAGGCGGCAATCCTCAGCCAGCTGAGAACTCTATTATACATAATCCTTAATTTCCAGATGGTTCATGTATAATACAGAAGTCTGTAATACACAGCCCCAGGATTTCTTCCTCCCATGCCAAATGTCATGTGGCATCTGTAAACCCTTCCTTACTTTTCAAAGCACGTCCACATCCGTTATCACGTCTGATTCCCATGATAGTCCCGTGATGTGGGAAGTCAGGTAGAAACCTATTATTTTACAGAAGACGAAACAGAGGCCCAAAGAGACACTGGGTCTTATATGAGGGACCCCAGGTCTTGACTGAGATCTGCACGGAGCCAGGGCTCCTGACTCGCAGTCCAGGGCCTATGCTCCCTCCTGAGTCCTCCTTGCTTACCAGGAAGGCAGGACCCTAAAGAGAGAGTGAATTCTCCCTCAGCCCACCACGCCTGTCCTGTCTGGGGGCCCAGATGGTTCCCCCTGTCTCTGGTAGACTTTCCAGATACCTGACCATTCTGGCTGCTCCTGACAAGCTCTGCACAGCCTTTCCTCAGTTCTGAGAGGGTCCTGCCTCCTCTAGCTAACTGTGAGATGGGCAGAGAGGCTCCATGCTGGGCACAGGGTGGGGCGAATGCAACAAGGAGAGAGAGAGGTAGGTGGATAGATAGATAGGGAGATGATAGATGGATTGATGAGAGAAAGTTGTGCAGGTTAGGGGATGGGAGGGGGGACAAGTTTGGCTTCTCAAGACTGGTTAGCTTGCTTATGGGGGTGGGGGAGGGGAGACTGTCCTTCCAGAGCTGCTAAATGCTGTCACAAAAACATTTATTAATATGCAAATTCTAAGTGGCAATCTGGACCCAGTCGGGTTGTGCTAATTTGCACATTAATATCTGTCTTCAGGCCGGCCGCCGCTCTGGGGGGGCGGGGAGCGGGTGGGGCTGGGACTGGGGACTGGGGAGGGAGGAATTAGGTGGGGCAGGCTGGAGGGGGCCCGGTGCCCCATCCTGACAAAGGGGGGCCTGCAGTGGAGGCAGTGGGATGCACCTTGGTTCAGCAAGTTCATCCCATGATCAAGGCGGGACCCAACTCTGTCCTTTGGCTCTTCTGGTGCCTGCAGTTCTCAGGGCCGTGTCAGGAGTCATGCGAGGAAAGAGAGGCTGCAGAAGCCTTAGCTCAGAAAGAATGCTGGTGCTGACAGACAGCTCAGAGAGAAGGTGGTAGGAGGAATAAGTGGGGAGCACCACAGGACATGGGCCCGACAGAGCTGTCGTGGTCCCACTCATGGAAATGGGGATCTTGTGGGCGGAGGGGCTCAGGCATGCTCCTGATTGACCTGTCCCTTCCTGGACCCGGGCCCATCTCCACACCCAGAGAGCTGGCCTCCTCTCTCTGCCCTCTGCAGTGGACTCCTAGCCCCCATTTCGCACCCACGAGTACAGAGCCATTCATCTAAATTTGCTGGGTCAACCACATCCCAAACCTTTGCTCCCTTTGTCCCTGTAAGTACAGTTATATTTGTCGGACTGAGTGTCAGACTTTTATGTTAAGAAAGTGACGGTCACTTGTAATGGATTCAGCGATGGTGGTAGCGGCAGTGACGGGATGTCAAGAGAAAAGTGGGAGCCGGGTGCAGTGGCCTCTCCCGACCTTAGCTGGTCCACATCCCCGGGTCATCAGACAGGCCAGTGGCTGTCTGAACTGAAGTGCCCCGTCACTTCCAACTCCCTCAACCTACAATGCACCCTCCTGCTGACTGGCTTTGTTCTGAGGGGATTCATTCTCCAAATCCTGCTCTGTGCTATCAAGCCCTGTCGACATCCTGCCCAGAAGGTTTCCTTCTGTGTCACCTTGTGCCACCCACCTGCAGTCTTGAATGTCTGTCTGTTTCAAGGGTGAATCTTGTTTCTCTAGCTATATGGGGAGCTCTCTCCTCTGCAGTTTCTGGCAGGGAGCGGACATGTGGCCTGGGTTAAACATACACTTATTAGTTTTGCAAAGCACTTTTGTCAGTTAATACCTTTCACTTTTGCTCAAGCCCGTGGAATGGCCGGGCTGTTACTTCCAGACACTAAACTCATAGCCCTCAAGCCTGACATTTATTGTTACTTCACAAGTTTAGATTTAGGGATTCACTTGAAAGTGAGTGAAAGTGTTAGTCGCTCAGTTGCATCCAGCTCTTTGTGATCCCATGGACTATAGCCCACCAGGCTCCTCTGTCCATGGGATTCTCCAGGCAAGAATACTGGAGTGGGTTGTCAATTTTCTTTATCAGGAGACCTTCCCGACCCAGGGATTGAACCTAGGTCTCCAGCATTGCAGGCAGATTCTTTCTTTACTGTCTGAGCCACGGGGAAACCAAAGGATTCACTTCAGTTCAGTCACTCAGTGTGTCCGACTCTGTGATCCCATGGACTATAGCGTACCAGGCCTCCCTGTCCTTCACCAACTCCCAGAGTTTACTCAAACTCATGTCCATTGAGTCGGTGATGCCATCCAATCATCTCATCCTCTGTTATCTCCTTCTCCTGCCTTCAATCTTTCCCAGCATCAGGGTCTTTTCAAATGAGTCAGCTCTTTGTATCAGGTGGCCAAAGTACTGGAGTTTCAGCTTCAACATCAGTCCTTCCAATGAACACCCAGGACTGATTTCCTCTAGAATGGACTGCTTGGATCTCCTTGCAGTCCAAGGGACTCTCAAGAGTCTTCTCCAAGAGGATTCAGTTAGTTTGTCAAAATAAACTAAACTTGCAATTCTGAGGATGGCCACCAAGTGGTGATATGTGCATTTGGTACAGCCTTTCTGCTTTGAGCATAATTTTTTGGAGACAACGAATTAATGTATTTGTGTTTTTTACATTTCTACAGTTTTAATTTACCTGTCTTTATGCTACAGGCATACCCACTCCCACCCCCAAAAGACTGTCTAATGTGAGACGGAAAAATGGACAAAGAGGATGATAGTATCTTGTGGTGTGTGCTGAAATAAACTGTATTCTAGAAGCTTAGAGAAAGGGATAATCAGCTCAAAGAAGGAGAAGCCTGCACAGAGGAGGTGACATCAAAATGAAGCAAGTAAGAAGAAAACCAGAGTTTTCCAGGAATGCGTGAGTCCACAAAAAGGAAGGAGCTCTCGGCAAGAAATCAAGGTGTATAAAGAAATAGAGGTGATGACGGGAGAGATGAGAAGTGATGTTGCCGACGGGAGAGAGTTCCCGGAAGAAGAGCAGGAGCGGAGGGCCTTCAGCAGCTGCTGAGCAGGACCACCATGAGCCTGAAACACCTTCCGTTCTGCGTGTGTGGGCAGCGTGGGGCCCATCACGAAGATGGCAAGTGTTTCACAGCTGGAGAAGCAGTTCTGGGGCAGAGTGGGTGAAAGCTGAGTGTGCCAGCCTTCCATGCTAGGAAGTTGAGCTGGAGCTGAAGGGTCCCGGGGACTGAATGAGGGCGGTGATGCGGAGATGCAGAGAGGCCAGCCTGGGCACGGGAGGGAGGGCTGGAAGGGCAAGGAAGGGAGGGATGGGTGAGGCTGAATCGGCACAAACGACACTGAGCTCTCCTGGTCGGGAGGCAGGGCAGATGGTGATGACTGTTCACCAAGCGCAAACACGCGCTTTCCCACTCATTGTCCTCAGCAAAAGTCAAAGTAGAACTTTTGATTGGATTAAATTAACTTGAACATGGCGCCATTAAACAGGAGATTGGAAAAGTCTTAGAAAACAAGCTTATAAAGCAAAAAAAACCACCTAGGTACAATTTAGTCCCTTTCTTAATAATCTTTAACTGTTATGGTCCTAAATAGTTCCTGTTTTCCTGAAATTGTTTCCCCTCTAGGGTGTCACGAAGAAAGCCTTGACTATGGGCTCACCCTTCAGTCTGCTTGCACAGCTCAGGGTGGCTGCAGAGTTGGGTTCTGTGAATTCACTTTGCAATAAAAAGCTGCTATTGCCTCTGATGGGGTAAGTCTGCACTCTCTAGCAGTGACCTAGAAGGAGAAGCCACCAGAAGAGAAAAATGAAGAACGTGCCTCTCAACTGGCTCTGGGGCTCTCTCAGCCCCTAGTTTAACTGGTGACGTCAGAGAGATGGGGTCCCTGGGGCTGCATCCGCGGCTCAGAGCCCTTGGGGACCTCCCTGGGGCATGTCCGGATATTGCTTTGGCCCTTGCCCTAGGCACAGATTCTAACGGCGCAGGCAGGGAGACAACTCTGAGTGTAACAGAGCAGGACCCTATGAGGCCTTCCCCGGGCAGACTCCTCTCCGCCCTCCCCACCTCTGCTTTAGATCCTCCCTGAGCACCTAAGTACCTGATGCACATTTCCGGAGCTGTTTTAGAGATGCTATTAATAAAATCCCCACCAAATGGAAGAAGTTAACTGATGACCATGAGCATAGAGCCCCCAGACCTATTGGAGTCTAAGGATTGGTAACACTAAGCCCTGCAACACCATCCAGTTATCTTACCATTAACAAACCAGACAATTGCTCACAAGCTGATCACATAATGTGGGATGCCCTTTCCTCATCTTGCCTTTAGAAATGCTTTGCTGAAGCCTGTTAGCAGGTGTTTTGAGGGGGGAATACAGTCCCTCTCTCTCAATGGATGGCATGACCGATGCAGTGGACATGAACTTGGGTCAACTTTGGGAGATGGTGAGGGCCAGAGGGGCCTGGTGTGCTGCAATCCATGGGGTTGCAAAGAGTCGGACATGACTGGGCGACTGAACAACAACTCTGAATGGCTGCCCACTGGCCTCTGACTGGCTTCTGCTTTTCCGGCCTCCTCCTCCCTCTCTGCTCCCCATCCTCTTCCCCCAAGGCATCAGCAGTGCCTGGGCCCCAGAGGTGACCTCAATCCAGTTGGGTCCAAGGCTGGGGCCCCTCCCCTCCGGCTACAGATATCCTTTAGGGCCTGTTGCTGGAATTTATTAGCATAGCAGACCACACAATAGCTGTTGGAAGGGTTGTTGTTCAGTCGTTCAGTCGTGTCCGACTGTTTACGACCCCATGGACTGCAGCCTGCCAGGCTTCCCTGTCCGTCACCAACTCCCGGAGCTTGCTCAAACTCATGCCCATTGAGTTGATGATGCCATCCAACCATCTCATCCTCTGTTGCCCCCTTCTCCTCCTGCCTTCAATCTTTCTCAGCATCTTTTTCAATGAGTCAGCCTTTTGCATCAGGTGGCCAAAGTATTGGTGCTTCAGCATCCTTCCAATGAATAGTCAGGGTTGATTTTCTTTGGGATTGACTGGTTTGATCTTGCACTCCAAGGGACTCTCAGGAGTCTTCTCCAACACCACAGTTTTAAAGCATCAATTCTTTGGCGCTCAGCTTTCTTTATAGTCCAACTCTCACATCCATACAGGACTGTGGGAAAAACCATAGCTTTGACTAGACGGACCTTTGTCAGCAAAGTGATGTCTCTGCTTTTCAGTTCGCTGTCTAGGTTTCTCATAGCTTTTCTTCCAAGGAGTGAGCAGAGGAACTCTGCAGGAGTGGAGGTGCTTCCCAGGACCTCCACAAGGCACTCAAGGGCCCCTCTCCTCTTGTTCCGTCTCCCTCTCCACCATTTCCCCCCTACCCTCTGCTTCTGCCCAGAGCATTCGGCACTCTCCATCTTGACCCCTTTGGTCCAGGAATCCGTCCCTGGCGCCCTGGAGGGCAACCTTTGTTCATTGGTGGACAGGCGTTTCTGGGATGTCTGCTGGGGCACCTGGCTCCCCTCTTAGCCTTTCTGAGCTCCAGGTGATGCTCCCAGCCTTGCCCTCCCGCCAGCACCCTGGAGCAGAGTCAGCTCCACATGAAACAGAGTGGGAGCTGGCCTCCCGAACTCTCGATGGCCAGTTTAAAGTGAGAGGGAGTTTAAAGATGGAGGGAGGCAGTGGTCGCCTGGCTGGAGCCACCCCCCAAGATGCAACAGGGGCAGAGAAGAGGGTATGTGAACCTCTCTCAGGCCACCCAGCCCTGCCCCCTGAGGCGAGCCCACACCCACAGGCGGCCGGTCTGGCTGCCAAGCATGGCAGGCCACAGGAACACGAGGCTCCTAAAATTTATGGCTAGACTTTATGACAATGGAAATATTTTTTTAATTGAGGTTTGCACCACCATTACACTGCTAATTTAATTATTCCCTATATTTCATCCGTCACCATCTGATCCTCAGGAAGCAACTAGCTTGTCTTCTTGACAAGAAAGCACCAAATTGATTAAAAGCATGTGTGGGAGCCGGGGGCTGGGCTGTGATTTGCTCCCTGTGGCCGGACCTCTGGGTGCCCAGGGGAGGCAGAAGGCAGTGGAAAGCAGACAGCAGATGTCTCCTCCCCACCCCGCCCAGCGCGGTCACCTCCGGTCAACCCGAACCCTGCCGTCACGGTCACACCCACGCCCACGCGCACACAGGCGCTCACCTTAAGGCACATGCTCAGACGTATTTACAGACATCGCCTCAAGTAGAACAGCAAAACACTCGGCCCCGCCCACACCCAATCTGTCTCCCTGGCCACGTGCAGGGAATCCACCCTGGTCCCAAACACACAGGCGTGCACTCGTGCACACACACACACACACCCCTGGAGAGTCTCACATGGCTGCCTTGCAGAGGACACTGTCAGGACCTCGTCAAGAGCCCTCATCCACCCTCAAGCCCCATGGATCCCTCTGGGCAGGCCCATGGAGCGTTCTGGGGATCGGGGTTCGCTTCTGCACGGGACTCGGGGCCTTGAGCCTGCCTTATGCCCTGGGTGAGGGGTGGGGTGGAGGTGGAATTGGCTGCTCTGGTCCAATCATCACCCCAGGATATGCCATAAGATGCCTCCGCTGCCCCTACGGGTGAGCTGGGGGCACTTGTCCACGCTGCGTGGCTGGGCGGGTGCCTGCCGTGTGGCAGGTGAGGTGCCCAGGGCAGTGTGGCAGTTTCTCCACCGGATTCTTTCTTTTCTTCGTTCATGACACCCTGATGCTCCTGGAGCCCTGAGAATGAGAGAGTGGCCGGTGGCCGCCCCACAGCTCTGGCTGGCATGCGCACACAGCATCTCTGGGCCGTCCCTGGCCGGGCTTGATTTTCCAACAACCTTGTGCAGGTGGGTCTTCTCGCCCCACCTGGAGGGCAACTGTTCCCAGGCTGTTGCCAGGGGCGGGGGCGGGGGGTGCATTATTGCCCTCTTTTCCTCTGCTGAGCACATGGGGCCGGTTAAGTCAAGGCTGGTGGGCTGGGACAAGCCCCCTGTGGGGTGACTGAGGGCAGCTGTATTGTGCTAGGGTGGCAGAGTGGCTGGTGAGCAGGGAGGGGGATGGGGCAGAAGTAAGGAAGGAGGGAAGGAAAGAGGGAAGGAAGGAAGGAGCCGTCAGAACCAGACCACGTGGGAGGGAGCCAGACACGGACTAATGGAGAGGAGCGAGGTGGAAGTGGGGGCTGGGGGAGGGGGCGGGGGCCACCTCCGCGGGGCTGCCATCAGTCATTGTGAAAGCTGCAGGTGACCGGTGCAGGCCCAGCAGACCCCTGACCCAGCCTGATCAATCCTAATGGAATGCGGCAGAGGGGCAGCCACCGGAGGGAGCGGGCCGCCCATCCGCCCTGCCGGCCCCGTCCTTGTAACTTTGTCAGCTGTCACGGCAGCCCGGCCGCCTCCGTCATGTCTGGTCTCGTCTGGATGGATGGGCTGCCACAAGACAGGGGGACACAAGGCGGAGGGGGCAGGGAACGGATGACCTGGGGAGGGGGCCCAAAAACATAGCCGTAGGTGGCCGGAGACAAGAGCTCTAAGGAGCAGGCAGAGAGAGGCTGTTGGGCAAAAGCCCCCGATCCGCTAATTCACTTGTTTCCAGAGACGGGCAGAGGGCAGTGACTCCAGACCTTCTTTTAAGCATTAGGACAAGCCTCACAGTAGCGTCTGTCCTGCTTGCTCTGAACTCAGGGGGGTGCCTTCCAGGCTCCGACTCACACAGGACAGGACCCCTGTGCTAGTCTCTGGGTTCGAGTGGTCCTGCCTTCCTGTCTTGGTGGCCTAGAACGTTCCTGTCGTTGCTGTGATCCGCTAGCACATCCACTTCTCCCACCAGATCACGCTTTCCCTGAGCTGTTCCTCTCGAGGCCCTGACTCCCAGCATGAGGGGCAGAACCCGGCTGCAGCCCAACCACTTTGGGCTTTGGGGGTGAGCGCTTCTCTCCCAAGCCCCTTGGGGTCTGTGCAGGGCCAGGTGCAGGGTACAGGCTGGAGCAGGGCTGGTTTCCTGAGTGTCAGGTGAGGATCAGGGGGAGGACGGAACTCAGGTGAGGTGGGCAGGGAGGGAGAGACGGAGCTGGGCAAATAGAACGCATGCAGTTGAGGCCGTTCCCAGCTGCATCATTCTGCCTGCTGCACCCCACCCTGAGCGCCTGTATCCAGGGCACCACTGGTCCCAGGGCGGCTTTTAGTGAGAGCAGGGAAGACTCAGTGATGCTTCCTGCAACTGGGTCACAGGAATCGAATCTGGGGGACCCCGGGGGCTGTGGGCCTCTCTGCTCCCCTTCCACTAGAATTACTTCTGTGATGATGATTCAGCTGTGAGTGTTCAGATCTGCTCTTCGCTGTGGTGGGGGAAGCAGGGGAATGAAAGATTTTCCCAGAGAACAGGCTGGAAGCTGAGTTCAGTGCAGGGGAGGGGAGCTCCATCACCGAGACAGGACCAAGATCCCTGTTGTCCCCCTACCCAACAGGTCTCACTCGGGAGGCACAAGAAAGTGCTTAGAGCACCACCCTCAGCCATCCTCATTTTAACTCCTGGGTTTGCACCTCGCCATCCGTTTTGCATATAGGCAACCCCTGAATGTGCTGTTGAAAGGCTCCTATTTATGTGCACAGGCTGTGAGAGACATCGTGGGAGCCTGACCCACATCCTGTTGAACTTGACCCTTAAGAACCCAGCTAAGCTGAGCGAAGAGAGCAGAGCCCACTGCAAAGCCCTGGTCTGCCTTCCTGAAAACAGCAGGCTGTTTCCTGCACTTAGAAAATTCCTTTGTGCTCAGTGGGATCTGGCAATTCTTCCCAGTGGGGCCATTTCCCAGGAATTCCTGGTCCCCAAAGAACTGGACCTGAATGTGCAAAAACACATTCTGCAATGCACAAACTCAGACCCATTTTGTCTGTTACAGTGATGTGTTTAGGCACACACACACACACACACACACCTCACACAGCATCTTCTGCAGTCAGAGGAAGCTGGGGTCTCTCTTTTGGTACATCTGAGAGACCCTCCTGAAGAAGGTGAGCTTTGAAGAAGACAGTAGGGTTCAGAGAGGTGAGGATGAGGGAGGAGGCAGAAGAGAAGCAGCCTGTTGTGCTAATCAGGATGTTTGGGACCCTTCAGGTCTCAACCAAAGTCACTTTAGAGGGGACTTCCCTGCCACTTCAGCTCAAACTGCCCTGACACCTGCTTCCTTCTTTGTGATGGTATTAGGAGGTAGGGCCTTTGGAAGGTAATGAGGGTTAGATGAGACTTTGAGGGTGGGGGCCTCACGATGGGATTAGTGCCCAAGAAGAGACAGCAAAGGGCTTGTGTCTCTCTCTGCCATGTGAGAACTAAGTGAGAGGGTGGCCATCTGCAACCCAGGGAAAGAGTCCTCACAGGCAACTAACCCTGCCTGCACCTTGTTCTTGGATTTCTCAGACTTCAAAACTGTGAATGTAACTTTCTTTTGTCTCAGCCACTGGGTCTGTGGTATTTTGTTACACAGCCTGAGCTGACTGATACAGGCTTTATATGTTGAATGAACACGTGGATTGGGGGACCAGAACAGAGGTATGGAGAACAGCTCTGGTCCTCTCAGGTAGACCCTTGTGTTCTCCCATGACCTCTTGGTCAAGGGGTGACCAGCTTAGCCTGGCAGCCAGCAGAAGCCCACCCCAGACCCCAGACCTATCCTGATGGATGTTCTGGAGATTTACTCAAAAAAACCACGCAGAATCATGGTAGTCCCAGGTGGTATGAATGTTATACAAAGGGGACAGTCTTTGCTTTCCAGAGATTGTCAGGCCGGCCAAGAATTCACCAAAAATCCCTTTGGAGAATCAGCTGTCTCCCTGCTTACATGGGAATCTGGTACAAACTGACCTTTGGGGGTCAGACTCTCACCATCAGGGGGTGCTATCCAGCCCCACGTGAAGGAGATGGGGGGTGTGTTGGCAGGAACCAGTGCTCTGGGCACGCAGGTCCAGGTCAGAGTGGGCAAGACTGGACTTGGGTTGCTAGGGGTCCCAGGAGAATACAGTGCTCAAGGACGGAGACCCTGGTCATGGGCACAAGCCCACCAGTAGAGGACTGTGGGGGCGGGGGTGGGGAGGCAGAGGTTTCCTGCCAGAGGACTGGTTTTTGGAGTTGGGCCTGGGTGCCTAAACCAGGGTCTGAGTCTGTCTCTGGGATGGGGGTGCCCCTCTAGATTCCTTCACCTCCTAACTATCACTCCCTACCCCAGCCTTGGCATGCTCTGAAGGTGAGTTGCACACTGGGGAGCCACACATGCTGAGTGCAAATAAAATTAAATAAATGATATTCCTGTATATGCCTTTTCTTTCTTCTTCTTCTTCTTTTTTTTTTGGAAACAACACAATTGCCACAGCAAAGGCCAAGGGAAGGGGAAAAAAAAGAAAAAAGAAAAAGGTAAAAACACCCCACCTCCTCAGAGCCCAGCGCCAGCGGCCGGCTCTGGGATTTGCATGACAAAAGCACTCGACAAACAACAACAAATTGCCAGCTTGTCGGAGGCCGCGGGGCGCTCGCGACAACTGGCGTACTCTCCGGGCGCGGCGATCGGCTCCGGGGCCGCAGGAGGGGCCCGCGGCAGATGCTCAGGACCTGGGCGGCCGGCCGCGATGCCAAGGCAGCCGTGACCGCGACCCCGCGCGCTGCGCAACCGCGGCCCCGACCCCTCTCGACCCGGGACCGGGCAGGAAGGGCAGGGCGGAGGGCGTGGGCGGGGCAGCCCAGCGCCGATCCCCCAGGGGGCAGAATTGCCCCTCTTTCTCTACCGGTTCACAGTCCATCGCCTGGCCCCTTGACCTGGCCTGCTCCCTCGGGTACACCATGGAGACACCGCGGGAGCCCACCCCAGGCGGGCTGTGGGATGAGGTCCCCGCCGACAGGCGGCCCTCGGTCCAGCGTGCCCGCCGATGGGCAGGGTCGCCCCTCTGTCCCTAAGGCTGGGCTGGGGCGGGAGAGCGCGCCGGCCCCTCCCTGCGCAGGTCTGGCTCCCCCCACGTGAGGCCCGGGCAGATGGCTGGTCAGAGCTAAATTGATTCATAATGATTTGTGTCTCTCCCCTGCCCGGCAACGGGTAACTTTTCATTAGAGACACAGATGTCTTAATAACGCTGTGCCAGTGTCCTCCCAGGGCAGCTCCAGCATCTTCTCCACACCTCTGCAGACAGGTGGGGGTGCAGGGGGTTGGGGGGACTAGAGAGCGACCCCCCTGCTGCCCAGAGGTGCCGGCCCAGCTGGGTGGCCACCTCCAGGCCCCAAATGTGTGTGGCCCATTGAATCTGAGCAAACTCCAGGAGATGGTGAAGGATGCAGCCCATGAGGTCGCAAAAAGTTGGAAACGACTTAGCGACCAAACAACAACAACAACATTTCCCCACCCAGGAGCTGCTGACCTGCCCACTGGGCCACCGCCTAGCTTCTGGGCTGTGTGGGTGCCCCAGGGTTGCTTCTGGAGCCCCTCCTGTGGCCCCTCACTCCTTCCCACCCTCCCTGCTGGTTCCCAAGACCTGAGCCTGTGAACCGTACCACCATGTGCAGGGCCTCTGCCGCTGCTCTTAGATAATCCCCAAACTCCAGTCCCCCAAGTCTGTCCCGATGAATAATGGAAAGTAGCTGTCCAGCCCCTTGGCCATGGGGGTCATCACAGCTGCCTGGCCTCGCCCACTCTTTCTCTGTCTAAATATGCCCGCACTCAGGTCCACACATCTTCTCAGCAGAGCTGAGCACAGAGGTGGATGGGTATCACTCTGGTGGTTTCTCTGCATCCTTCCTGTAACTGTGCCCCATGCTTGGTGGATACCAGGAGTTCACTGGCGATGTGTTGACAGAATGAGCAGTTTCTCCCACTGGTGATTCATCATCTTGGGATTAGGAGCCCCTCTCTGGGCTCTGCTTGTAAAACATTAACCCCCGGAGAGGTTGGATCAGGGAAGAGTGAACACTAGGGTCCCCATCTCCAAGGGCGACGGTGTCCCTTGGGGGTTTTCAGACTGGTGGGGGGGAAGACTCCTTCAGCTGCTGCAGGTGCTGAAGGCTAACCCAAGCATACTTGGCTGGCAGAAGCCAGCTCTGCCTGGTGGGCAGGGCAAGGGGATTCGGGTGTCACACACTAGTACCAGACCAGATTCTGGTGCCCCTGCCTGTGGTGGTGACGCTGTCACCAGAGGAGGAGGGAGTGGGCATCACGGAGCTCTGCCTTCAGTGCTCTCTGCAGCCTGGGGTGCCAGCCTGCAGAGCCAGGGCCCCCAGCCCACCCCACATCCTGCTCTCCTGTTGCACTGCTGCCTCACTGACCCCAGTCACTGTTCCTCACTCTTTGTTGGAATCTTTGCTCACCCCGGTTCCACCTGCTGTTCCATCTTTCCCTGTCCTTGCCTGTCTGTGTCGGTGCTAAGTCACTTCAGTATCAACCGACACTTTGCGACCCTAAGGACTTTAACCTGCCAGGCTCCTCTGTCTGTGGGATTCTCCAGGCAAGAATACTGGAGTGAGTTGCCATTTCCTCCTCCAGGGGATCTTCCCAACCCAGGGATCAAACCTGCGTCTCTTATGTCTCCTGCATTAGCAGGAGGGTTCTTTACCACGAGTGCCACCTGGGAAGCTGTCCTGGCCTATCTAGGGAAACCCAGTTCACCCCTCCAGGCCAGGTTATGGACCTGTCTTCTCTGTGAAGGTTAGTTTCTTGTCTGTGAAGGCTAGTTCCTTCTCTCCATTCAGACCGTGAGCACAAGGCCCCTGACCTCTCACATTTCCCTGGGACCCAGCCGGGGTGCCTTTGTGTGACCCCGTGGGATGTCTCCCATGAGGCTGGAAGCCCCTCTGCTCTCCCCACTCTCCCCCACCCCCACCCCCTGATTCCTGACCTCAGATTCCCTTGAGCAGCCCATGGCTGCAACCATAAGAATGTGCTGCAAGGCTCCAAGAACGTGCAGTTACAAGACGGGAACCCACATTCTTGTCCTAGCTGTGCTGCCCTTTTCCCATCTGTACATTTTGGCTGTTGAGAACATGCTCAAGATGGTGGATGGGAAAAATCTCTGAAAAGGACTAGAAACAGACAAACACAAACAAGGATGAGTCACGCCCGAAGGGCGGGGAGTGAGCAGCTCTGAGCGCAGGGAGCTTGCTTGGCTCTCAGCTTAGTAGGTAGTTAACCAGCCCTGGTGGAGGGAATGCAGTGGCCCTTCTGGGAGGCGGCAGGGTTGGGGACGGTGGCCGGATAGAGCGAAGGTCACTTGGAGGCCATGGCTGGCGTCAGTCTGGGACAGCGGATTAGGGTTCTTTTTCCCGGGGCCTTGTGGGTTATGCACTGAGACTTCAGCGTCACTGACGGCCCAGCCAGGCCGCCGAGTGCTCCTTGCAGACAGCCCTCCTGGAGGAAGCCAAGAACCCATCCTTTTCACCTCCCCTGGCATCTCCCAGGCACATTCGCCTGGCTCACGTCTTTTGTTTTTCTTAATTAAAGTAGCAAGAGCCAGGATTCCGTCTCCGAAGGGGCAGCCTCGTGTCTGGATGTCTTCATCTCGGCTGTGCCATTGTTGTGCCCGCCTGTGTTGGCGCTGGATGCTGGGGCTCACCAGACCCAGTGGGGAGAAGCGTGCCGGGGCCCTGACCACTGCAGCTCAGCCTACAGGTCTCCCTGCTGCCCCCCGTCACCTCTGCGTCTGTGTGTGTGAGGCCCTCAGTCATGTCCAATTCTTTGCAACCCCATGGACAGAAGAGCAGGGCTCCTCTCCTCTGTCCATGGGATTCTCCAGGCAAGAATACTCGAGTGGGTTGCCATTCCCTTCTCCAGGGGATCTTCCCGACCCAGGGATCAAACCAGTGTCTCCTGCATTTCAGGCAGATTCTTTACTGTTAAGCCACCAGGGACGCCCCATCACCTTTAGCTTCCTGCAAACCCTCACCCCTCCCAAACCTTACTGGGCCTTCCGCTCTCCCTGCTGCAATGCGGAGTGGCTGTCAGCGCTAGGCACCTGGCTGTGACCCTGACTTTTTGGGTTCCCACAGTGCCGGCAGCCCCTCACCTCATTCGAGGAGTCCAAGGTGCATTCGTGCACATGGAGTCTTGGTAGACCCTTCACTCCTTCAGGGAAGTTTGTGGGTATGCTGTGGTATGCTGGGCTGGACAAAGCATGGTCCCAGGAGAGCCCCAACTCTGGGAGTTTCCACTAAACTGGGAGGGGGCAGGCCCAACTGGGTAGCTCAGGGAAGGTCTCCTGCCTTCTTTAGGCTTAAGTTTCCTCACCTGCAGATTGCAGGCATTGGCTGGGATCTACACTCTGCATCTCGAGGGGCTCTGGGGGATCCACAGAGGCACAGTCTTGGGCCCTGAGCCCCTTCTGGCCACTTCCTGCTGAGTTGCATGCACGGGTCATGCTGTCTGGAAACGGGGCCCAGGGTGGGGAGACACTGTCTGGTCGTAAATAATGTCTGTGGAAGAAACCGGTGAGGCGGGTGTTGCTGGCTTTTCACCAGGGAAGAACTGCAGCCTCAGCTGCGGGGAGGGGGCCCTGAGCTGACCGGAACCCAGGCCTGTCTCTGAGCCCCAGGAGCTCCTGGGAGCCCTAGGCCCCGACCCTGGATGGGGGCAGGAACCTTGGACGTGCTTTGCTTTGACACAAGGTCACTCTGCTCTCTGCAGCAGGGGCTTCTCGGGCCCTCTGTCCTGGTCATGTGCTGTGTCCTCTCTCCGGTCCCTCCTCACCAGGCCTGGGCTGGGCAGCAGGGCTGTAAAGGGGCCCCGGGCCCCTCCGGAGTGTGAAGGGCAGGCGCGTCAGAGAGAACGAGTGTGCGGGCCCTGCTGCTGGGAGGCAGGGAGCGCTTTAACGGCCCCGGAGGCCTGCACCACCCTCTTCCCTGTTAATAACAGTCTGGCCCAAAACTGCTTCCTCCTCTATAGTTCTGGACTTTGGAGGTCAGCAGGAGGTGGGGCTGGGAGAGGTTAGCCAAAGCAGCAGGCCTGACCAGGAAGGGAGGCGGGGCTGGCACTTCTGCAGCAGGAGGGCTGTTCTATTCTGGGCGGTGACTTCTGCTGAGAAGGGGTCCTCCCCGCCCAGCCGTGGCCCCACACCTGGGGCTGCTCCACGGCCTGGCTCTGGACTGTGAGGGGCCATGTGGAGCAGACCTGTTTCCATCTTGAGGTAGAGGCTGGGCCAGGATCCATGGGAGGAGGCGTTAAGCTGTGTTACAGAGCAGCGGTTTCCTCCATCGCCTCCTTCCCGGCCAGCAGGGGTCCTCCTGAGGATGGGTAGGTGGAGAGGGGCAGAAATGAGCCCACTGCCCAAACCGCGTGCCGTGCCGGCCTTCGCCTCCATGGCTGGGGGACTCGAGGGGAGGAGGGCTTGGTGGGCAGGGCACTGCCGCGGTTGCAGTCTGCCTGCTGCCACGTGAGATAGGCAGCCCCGTGCTCTTCAATCGGGCGAGGCGGGGACCACATCCCCCCTGGGGGGGCTCCCTCACGGTAGGCCTGCCCTTCCCTTCGCTCCAGGAGACCCTCCTTAGGGTCAGCATCTGTGAGGCCCTTGTTCTGCGCCAGGCCCTGGGCCAGACGACAGCGTCCGAGCTGATTCATGAGCACAACAGTTCACAGCCGTTTCTCATTCAGAAATACTCAGTTGCCAGCACGAAGCTGGGCATGCGGACGGGGCTTTTAGTAACAACCGGACGACTGTCTGCTATGAAGGCTCCAAGTAACCGGAACACAGGGCGCCCGAGACCCTCCAGCCCCTGTCCTCTGGCCCACGGTGGGTGTGTCACAGAGCCGCACAGCTGGAGGCCTTGCGCTTCACCTGCCTTTCTAAGCACATGACCCCATCCACGACCTGGAGGCGGGTGCGAGAGCTTCACCGCCGGTGAGAACACTGTGATCCTGACCCCTGAACACACCTGCTTGTTTAAGTAGCTGTGGGACCCCGGGCAGATGAATTTCAAGCTCTTGGCATCATTCTCACCAGTAACATCCTCCCGGGGGTCTGATCGGTCTCCAGTGTTCCCTGACTCTTTGCTTCCTGCCCAGTCAGGTGAGCCACACTGGTTTAGGTCACTTGGGGGCGGAGATGCCAAGGGAAATACACTGTCAGAAGCCGACCTGGAGAGGGGGTTCTTTCATAGGTCAGCTCGGGGAGGCTCTCGCACTTAGGCAGCCAGTCACACACGCATCTAGGTGGTGTAGTGACAACATTTTGAAGACCTGGGTAACATCCACATGGATTGACTTTGAGCAAAGGAGACTGCTCTATTATGTGGGGGGGGGGGTCTCATCCAAGCAGTTGAAAGGCCTTAAAAGCAAGCAGGGGTTTCCTTGAGGAGGAAGAGTATCCTGCAAGATTTCGATGATGGCTCCTGCCTGAGAGCCTCTGTCTGCTGTTGCTCACGGATTTCAGACCCAGCAGTGCCCTCCCAGTCGCCTGAGCCAATCTCTTGAAATAGACCTTTTAATACATATTAATATACATGGTGACTCGGTGGTAAAGAATCCACCTAACAATTCAGGAGACACAGGTTCAATCCCTGAGTCGGGAAGATCTCCTGGAGAAGGAAATGGCAACTCATTTCAGTATTCTTGCCTGGGAAATCCCATGGACCGAGGAGCCTGGTGGGCTACAGTCCATGGGGTCACAAAAAGAGTCGGATTATGTGTGTGTGTATGTGTGTGTATTTCCTATTGGTTCTGTTTCTCTAGAGAACACTGCTGATACACCAGGGCTCAAGAACCCTTCAGAGAAAGCATTTCTTGCTTCCACGTTCTTTCAGCAAATTGTTGTTGTTCAGTCACTAAGACCATGGACTGCAGCACTCCAGGCTTCTCTGTCCTTCACTATCTCCTGGAGCTTTGTCAAAGGCATATTCATTGAGTCAGTGATGCCATCCAACCATCTCATCCTCTGTTGTCCCCTCCTCCTCCTGCCTTCAATCTTTCCCAACATCAGGGTCTTTTCCAATGAGTCAGCTCTTTGCATCAGGTGGCCAGAGTATTGGAGCTTCAGCTTCAGCTTTGGCCCTTCCAATGAATACTCAGGGTTGATTTCCTTTAAGGATTGACTGGGTTGATCTCCTTGCCGTCCCAGGGACTGCAGATACTTAGAAACAAATCAGAAGGGCTTCAGTAATGGAGACTCATTCTCGGTTGCTCTTAAATATGTCCTCTTCCTCACCAGGCTGCACGCCCAGCCCGTTTCTCAGGCCAGACTTGGAATTCTCGGCCCATTCCATCTGCTCAGATTCCTAAAGGCAACCTGGATTCCATGATCCCAGACCTTGAATGCATGGGGTTCGCTGGGCTATATTTTAAAAAAAAATTTGACTGGTATCTATTTTACTGTTCTGAGCAGATGATGTTCTTTGTTTATGAGAGAAATTAGGCCAAATCCAACTTTTCCACAGATGGAGAAACCTGAATTATTTATCAGAGGATCATGAATTTGGTTCTGGCAAATGGCAGGGCTGAGGGCGGCTGATTTGTGTTTCATTGTTGGAACAGCTTGCTCCCAGCAGGTCCGGGGCAGTCTTGACGCAGAGCTGGCTCTGGGCAGGGACTGGTGGTGGAGACCTTCCCGTGACTGTTTCTGCTGGGCTCCACTGGTTCCCAGAGGCTGTGGGAGAGGCCCTGATGAGGGCTCTGGCCAGCCACTGGGATGCTCCAGCTTCACAGGGGTGCAGCAGGTGGGCCCAGGTGGGTCTTCTTCAATCAGAAAAGAGTGATGGAAATAGAGATGGTGGTCGTTACAATTTCCCTTCTGCCATCAGGCCATTCTTTCCTTTAAAATTGAACCATTTTGTGTGGGCGCTGTGTCTGGAGGCTCAGCAAGCAACTGGGAAGGCCTTGTCCTGGCTCCTATTGGGTGTAGCATCATGGAAGAGAGTGGGCTGTGCATTTATTAGGGAAGATCTCAGAAAAGCACCTTTTGGTGTGAGCTGGGCCATCTTAGGAACTAATAGTAACTTGTGTTGACCCAATCCTGATCATGGGTTGAGTGCTGTCCAGGCATTAGCTTATTAACCCTCAGAACAGCCCTGTGAGCCAGTTCCACAGACAACACAGCCAGGGAGAGTCCACCTGCTTGTCCAAGAACTCCCAGCCAGTGAGCCACAGGGCCTAGTTCCGGATCCCATGTGACAAGGATCTGGGGTTCCCTGGCACCAGCCAAGGCCCAGAAAGCCACCGGACTTTAAGGTATCTGTAGATGATTGGGGAGATACAGGAGGAAACAACTCAGCATCGTTCCCACTGACCATACTCACACTGACCATGACTCGCACTTCCCTGGTGCTGTGGCTGTCCCCAACCCTGTAAAGAGATGAGAACTTTACACTTCAAGCCTGGAGTTGCCTTGCCCAAGGCCTTCAGTGCTCTGTGAGGAGGCGGAGCCAGACCCCAGGTCTCCCTGCCTGTCCAGATATGTCACTCCCTGGCAATGCTGCTGCTGCTAAGTTGCTTCAGTCGTGTCTGACTCTGTGCGACCCCATAGACGGCAGCCCACCAGGCTCCTCTGTCCCTGGGATTCTCCAGGCAAGAACACTGGAGTGGGTTGCCATTTCCTTCTCCAATGCATGATAGTGAAAAGTGAGAGTGAAGTCGCTCAGTTGTGTCCAACTCTTCGAGACCCCATGGACTGCAGCCCACCAGGCTCCTCCATCCATGGGATTTTCCAGGCAAGAGTAGTGGAGTGGGGTGGCATTGCCTTCTCCACCCTGGCCATGGCCTGGCCTTAAAACCTCATTATGAGTGTTCCCAGGCTGCTGGGGGCCTGGGACAAATGCTTGCACCTCTCCAGGCCTCAGGCTTCGGGCATCTGAACTCCTGGGCTCTGGGCTTCCTTCCCTTTTTATTTGCAGGATCACTTGAAAGGGGGCCAGTCCCATCTCCTGATTTAGTGGGAATGAGCAAGGAGGCTGCCAAGGTGAGTCTTTAAGTGTTTGATTTGAACCCTTTTAATGTGCATCAAGTTTGATTAGCATCGCCTTTCAGGTTGCTCACGTGGAGAAGAGGCATTTGAGCCCCTGGACACTTGCTCCTGCTTCTCAGCACTCCGTCCCCTCTAACTGCTTGGGATGGATATCTGGCTCCCCACCTCCAGCCAACCACCGCCTTTGGCCCCCCTATCCTGCTGCCCCCTCCCTGACTCCTCTTGCCCTGAGGTCCCACAGGGTTGATGTTCTTTCCTTGTGGCCTAAGCAGGAGCCCCCTTCCCAATCCTTGCAGCTCGGAAGTGGCAGGGGGGTGTGGGTATGTGGTGGGGTGAGGGAAAAAGCTCTTTGTCCTTCTTTATTTCAGCAAAGAGCCAGGGGTCTGGGTGGGGGAGAAGGTGAGGAGGAGAGACGATAAATAAGAAAGAAATCGAAGTTCAAGTCAAAGGGAACTTCTAAAATTCAAAATGGTCTGCCTTCTTCCTCTACAGAACTCCCCCCACCATCCTCTCTGCCCAGTTCATTCTGCCCTGGGCACGGCCATGTGCTCCTTCTCTGGGCTGCTGTGTGCCCTTGCACCACCTACCAAGTTTAAGGTCCTTTCCAGGCTTAATTCAAGGGCCCCCTCTTCCAGCCCCTGCCCCAACCTTGTCAGGACCTTCCTGCCTTCCACGAGCCCCCAGACGTCCACCCCACTTCCCATGGCTGGTGTGGCGTGGCGTCTTTCACCTCACCGGGCAGGCCTGCCAGCTCCAGGGCAGGGGGCCGGAGGGGTACCAGGAAGGGAAGGAGACAGGCAGAGAGGGAGCAAGGGGAGAGAGACAGGGAGGGGAAAGGGAAAGGGTGGCAGAAATGGGGGGCCCAGAAAAGGAAGAGGAAGGTGAGAGAGGAGGGAGAGCCAGCCAGCCTTGCTCATTGAACTAGACACAGTCCCGGGACAGCCAGGGACTCGGGCCTGAGTCAGCAAGTTTCACCCACAATCTCTTAAGCATCTGTCAGGCCACCGCTTCCCCGCCCCCCGCCGTGAAAGGAGCAGCCGCTGCAAAAGGGAGCCAGAGCGAAAGCCTCATTTAGCAAATGAGGGAAAAGCTTAAAAATACTGCAAGGAGTCACCCTCCAAGAAGGCGCGTCCACCTCCTCTCCTGCTGCTCTCCGCACCCCTCCCCCAGTCCAGCGAGGCCCAGGAGAGGGGCTGGGGACAAATGGCGGGAGCGGAGGGATGGGGAGCAGTGCTTGCACGTGACGGGGTGTGACACGGGGACCGTGGGGCTGTGCGTGAGCTGCTGGGGTGGCTTGTGTGGCTGGGCAGGCGTGTGATGGTGCAGAGCCGGGAGGCCTGGCCCTGCCTGCGAGCGCAGCCCTCCAGGTGTGGGGCTTGGGACAGGGTGAGACCCGGCAGGGGAAGGCGACCCACACAGGCAGGGGTGGGGGTATGGATGCTATCCTGTGTGTTTAAGGCTGGCAGAGGGGGTGGCACTGGGCAAAGTGTGAGTGACACGTGTCAGTGTTGCCATCAGTACTCATTCAAATGATGTGTGATAGAACGTTGCATGAGACGGGCATCATAGCAGGGAAAGCAGCGCACAGATCTTCCAGGCTGCAACTGTCCTCGAGAAACAGGCCATAACCCCCTCTTTGGAACTGGTCTTGGCTCCCCCAGATTTGGCCCCAATTCTCCCTTCCTGTCTCCCCCACCTCGGCTCTGGTGCCAATGGCTGGCCTTGCTCCGGCCTTGCCCCTGCCGTGAGGCCATCTGTCCAGGAAGCCAGGATGGTTCACAGCCAACGTCTTCTTCTCGAGAGGGATCTTGACTGCCGTCCACTCGTTCTATCATGCGCTCCCAGGGCCTGGCCAGGCCTACCGGCCTCATCTCCCTCACCCCCACAGCAGCCCCACGACAGGTGCAGCTGACCGAGAGACAGTGACAACTGGGAGAGGCCACGGCATGTGCTCAGGGACAGTGAAGCAGACCCACCACGCTCCTGCCCAGCTCCTGGCCAGTTCACTGTCAACGGGAGGCAGAGGGTCCCCACCACGGGATGGGCCTTCTCTGCTCTCTGGATCTCACCCCAGAGAGGAGGACGCTCCCTTTTCTGAATAACTCACCCGGGATTCCTTTGAGCAAGGTGTCTCTGGAGTTGAGTATTTTTCTGTTTTTTTTTCAGGTTATTAATTCACTGACAAAGAGGCTGGATGTAGTCTGGGGATGGGAGTCAGGGTAGGAGACTTGGAGAGCAGGGGCCCAGCTTCGCTCCGTTGGAGTGTGTGCACACAGCCAAGGGTCCTCACACACTTGGGCTGTGCCTGACCATCACCCAGCCCTCTCACCCCTCACGCTCTGGTTCTCAGGGAGCTGGGCTTATGGAGGACTTGCCAGTGTCCCAGGAGTGCTCAGAGAACTAGGATGGAGGGTGTGTCCCTTGCAGCCAAGGCCAATGAGGAGATGCTAAGGGTGAAATCTAGGTACATGAGAAGCCCCTGGCCTCCCAGCATTTCCCCTGTGAGTCCGCCCTGGTGACAGAGATACTGCCATCAGCACTCAATCTGGGGTTAAACATTGCCTATCTCGTGTGCTGTGCTGTGCTTAGTAGCTCAGTCGTGTCTGACTCTTTACAACCCCACGAACTGTAGCCCACCAGGCTCCCCTCTCCGTGGGGATTCTCCAGGCAAGAATAGTACAGTGGGTTGCCAGGTCCTCCTCCAGAGGATCTTCCCAACCCAGGGATCGAACCCAGGTCTCCTGCTTTGCAGGCGGATTCTTTACCATCTGGGCCACCAGGGAAGCCCCAAATTACTGGAGTGGGTAACCTATCCCTTCTCCAGTGGACCTTCCTGACTCAGAAATCAAACCAGGGTCTCCTGCATTGCAGGCAGATTCTTTACCAGCTGGGCTACCAGGGAAGCCCTGCCTATCCCTTGCACTGTGTTTGTTTTTTCTTGTTTCGGTATTGCAGTACTTTTATTCATTCTGCTCTACCCTAGGAAACATCTTTTCTATTTGTCCCACCAAACACACCCTACCTGTCCTGGCCCCAGCTCCTGCACCCAGCCCTTTGGCTCATAGGGATTCCTCCCTGCCCTTAGCTGGCTAGGCCGGTGTCTGAAGGCAGGGCTCACACCTCCCCAGGTTGCTTCCTTTAGATCCTATGAACTGTTCCTCATGGGATTTGTTTTCCAGGTACTTCACCTTACTCTCGGGTCATTTTCACTAGCTGTTGAATGTCTCATCACTTTAGTGTTGTCTAGAGGTTCCACAGAATTGGGTGTCCTGGTGGTGGGGTGGGGGGAGATTTCCTCACATGGGGGCCTGTCCATGGAGACAATCCCTATCATTGGTTCAGTTGCTAAGTCGTGTCTGACTCTTTGTGACCTCATGGACGGCAGCACGCCAGGCTTCCCTGTCTTCCACTATCTCCCGGAGTTTGCTCAAACTCATGTCTTGAGTCGGTGATGCCATCCAACCATCTTATCCTCCGCTGCCCCCTTCTCCCTTTGCCCTCCATCTTCCCTAGCATCAAGGTCTTTTCCAGTGAGTTGGCTCTTCCCATCAAGTCGCCCAATGGTCCGCAGCCTCAGGACCAAGCTGCCCACTCTGGGATAGGCCCCCTCCTTTCCATGTGGCATGCACACCAGTTCTTGTGTCTACCCTGCCCAGGGTAGGGGCACTTCCTCAGGGTGAGGAGACCCAGAAGATCCTGAGAACGAAGATAGAGGGGTGTATCTCTTACAGGCAAAGCCAATGAGGCCCCTCTCTGTGTTCCCAAATGCAGAACAAGCCTTTCTCTTTACCACCATCATTTCCTTCGTCTATGAAACCAGGTGGAGAGCGTAACACTGGCTGGGTGGGTGGGGGTGGGGGTCCTACAGTTGCTTCTGGTTTTCAGAGCCTGTGGCTGTGCCCTCCCCTCTTAGAAGCGGATGGAGCCCCCATCTCCCCACCTGTTGAGGGAGGGGCCTGTGGCAGGGGTGAAGTCTGAGAGCAGAGTGCCTGCATGAAGAGCGTTGTGAGCTGGGCTCCTGATTCTGGACCCCCGTCTGTCCCTGTCTTTCCCTTCACACGTCCTTTCCATCATTTTAGTCAAGAGTGGGGTTGGGGAGGGGGCTGGCTGGCCCCTCTCCAGTCGGGAGTGGAAAAATCCATCACGCACCTAACATATATTTTAAAATAACTTACACGCAAAACACCCCCACGTTCCCATTTCTGTGTCTCAGATCTGATTATCTGCAGCTCTCTCTCTCTCTCTTTTTTAATAAAAAATTGCTATAAATCTTTTTGTCACAGGAGATATAAGACGCAGGTTTGCTGGAGAAACTGCCTTGCGGAGTTGTTTTGTAGATGCTTTGGTGCCCTGCTCTGTTTTTTTTTCCTTAACTCCCCTACAGCTCAAGCTGAATTTCAAAGAGGACGAGAGTAAAGGAGAGATATCTCTGGTTGGCATTAAAGAGGGAAAAGAAGTCAGCAGGGCTGATGACACCCATCCCTTTTCACTCCAGGAGTCCCACACATATTTCCACCACACCACTTGCAGGTTTGGTCATTGGGATCCACCGTGTGATATAGCTCATTAAAATCACTCATTTCATGTGTGTGTGTGTGTGTGTGTGTGTGTGTGTTTGTGTTAGTCACTAAGTCGTGTCTCACCTTTTTGTGACCCCATGACTGCAGCCCGCCAGGTTCCTCTGTCCATGGAATTCTCTAGGCAAGAATCCTGGAGTGGGTAACCATTTCCTTCTCCAGGGGATCTTCCTGACCCGGGGGTCAAACCTGTGTCTCTTAAGTCTCCCACTTCGCAGGCAAATTCTTTACTGTCTGGGCCACAAGGAAAGTGCATCCTTTGCCTCCCACATATGTCCCTATCTTCTGGCTAAGACTGACATCATGTGCTGTGGGCCCTTTGGGACTGGGAGGGAGGGGGATGGGATACTGCGGAGCCTAATCCATGGGGCCACCAAGGACCTGAATCACAGACAGTCCACAGATGGACAACTTGGGAGGTAGCTGTTTGCTGGGAAGTTGTTCCAGCACAGCTGACCCATTTGTTAGCCCGGCCACAGAGCAGGTTGAAAGGAGAGAGTATTCCTGCCAATGCTCCCCTGGGGGTCAGGGTTGAAGGAAAGGGAACCCAGCAAAGCTGCCTGTGGAATGTGGCCCTCTGTGTGCAGGGCCCTCCAGGCCTCATATTCAGCAGGTGCTCAGTGGGCTGGGGAGGTGAGGTGTAAGGTGTGTCTGTGAAAGAGAGGCCGGGATAGGTCTTGTGGGGTGGGAGGGGGAAGGCGGTGAGCCAGGGAGTGGAGGGGGGCGTTTCTGGGGGGTGGTGAGAGAGGCCAGTCTGAACAAAATGAACATCTGCTGCTGAGCCGCCTTCCAGTTCATCCGTGCAGGCCGAGTCGGCCTCACGTGGACGCCCCTCAGGGAAGGAGCCTGGCTTAGGGAGAAGGACATGGATCTTTGGGTGGGTGGATCTACCACTCACTGTTCTGTGGATCTGGGCCTCTTTTCTTACATCTTTGTGCCTCAGTTTCCTCACTGGCACAACGAGGATGATACTGTCTTTAGAGTTACTATGGGGATTAGAGGACCCTATGAAGCTACCTCGGGCTTCCCCTGTGGCTCATCGGTAAAGAATCCACCTGCAGTGCAGGAGCTGCAGGAGATGTGGGTTCAACCCCTGGGTCAGGAAGATCCCCTGGAGGAGGGAATGGCAACCCACTCCACTCTTCTTGCCTGAAGAATCCCATGGACAGAGGAGCCTGGTGGGCTACAGTCTATGGGGTTGCAACAAGTCAGACACGACTGAAGCAACTTTGCACGCACGCAGGAGCTACCCCACAAATCTAAAACTGGGTGCAGAGGGGCTTGGCAGGTGCCCCCACCTCCAGCATCACTTCAGGGAGGGCGCTGCAGGGCGTCTGCTCCAGGCCCCTCCAGGTCTTCTTGAAAATCAGGCGGGTTTTGCCAGTGTAGCAGGAGTGAGCAGGACCCAGCGAGGCCCGGCCGTTCCCCAGCCTGCCGTCTCCCGGGCCGCTGCCAGAGGAGGCGTCTTTCATTTGTATTTAATAAAGTCCAGTAATGCGGCAGTGTGTGAATCACAGGGTAACGCACAAGAATGGATACCAGATAAATGTATATGGATGTGTGTGTCTATCTATATATACACGTGTGCACAGGTTTATTGGGATTTTCAGGCCCACTACTGTTATTAATCTGATTCAAAGCCTGCAGCCTGGTTTAATATATTAAGTGAAATGGCAAGTCTTTATCCGTCTTTGCCTCCTTCTGCTTCCTACCTTCTGTCTGCTCTCCAGGACAACACCATGCATATGCCATATTAGATTCCATTTTGGTCCTGTTCTGATAAGCAGGAGATTAAATAATGAATGAGATTCCCATTAGCTGGATTTTTTTGGGGGCATATTTCAGGCAACCTTTTCCCTTTTTAATCAAATCGGCTCCGTACCGCAGAATATTTTTACATTGATTTGAAAGAAAAGGATTTTTAAAAAGACCCGGTTACACTGACATCGCCATGTGTAGGAAACTTGGCTGGCAGAGTCATGGGCGAGGGGATGGGGCTGGAGTGAAGCTGGAGGGCCACAAGTGGGGTCTGGAAAAGACCCTGCTCCATCCACCTTCCCTCTTCGCCACCTCACTCCTTTCCTCTTCTTTTCCAGATTCTTCTGCTCTTAGACTGAGGAGCTGGGGGTGGGGGGGACACGTGGCTCCTTTGTTTTTGTTAGAAAGCAGGACTGTTCATTGGAATGTTATCTCATGCATGGTAAGAACTATGTGTAAGTTCTAACTGTGTGTAAGGCACCCATCCTTCTGGAAGCTTTCTTTGTTTAGCAGGGGCCCCTGCCTTCCTCTTAGGAAGACCCTGAGGCTACCCTACCTTTCAGAGGCTGCGCAAGGGACTCAGCGCCCCAATTCCCTCACCCCACCCAGGTGCTTCTCATCAGCCCTGACTAAACATGTGTCCTTGGTGGACGAACCAAGGCTTTTTTTTTCTCTAGGGGGCGGATAGGAGAGGAGAAGGCTTGGCAGATCTGAAGACCTCATCACACGTCACTGTTTGGTTCTTCCCGTTTTCCAGACATGCAGGCAGAGTTCGGAAGACCCAGGTTCCAGGCTCCTTTCCCTGGGGCCCGGCTGGGAATGCCTGGACTCCCCTTTGTTGAGTCCCAACCACGTGGGAGGGGGTGTGATAGGTGATGTAGGACTGGGCTTCTCCACAAACCTCAGGCAGGTGTAAACAGTACCCACTGAAGGGATGGAGGAGACTGGGGCTCAGCATACCCGGTCACTCGTCCACAGGCCACAGCTGCCGATAAGCATGAGGGTCTGGACCCAGGCCTGGGCGCTCTCTCCCCCGACCCAGGCTGGCTGGTGGTGTCCCGTGGTCTTCCTGACACAGTGTCTGTTGCTTCTGGCTCCGGGGCGTGTGGGGTTGTCTCTGCTCCTTCCCTGTGCTCCCTGTCCCCAGAGCTGGTCTCTTGGCTGTGTGCTCAGTCGCTTCGGTCAGGTCTGACTCTTTGCAACTCCATGGACTGTAGCCTGCCAGGCCCCTCTGTTCGTAGGATTCTCCAGGCAAGAATACTGGAGTGGGTTGCCATGCCCTCCTCTGGCCTCTTGGCTATAGGGGACAAACTGAGGGGCTGAGATGAGCAGGTGGCAGCTGCAATAGCCATAACCTAGTCCCAGTGGGCCCCTCGGGACAGCAGACGGGAGCTGTCTGAGGATTCACCAGGGGCCCCCTGCACCCTGGTCTGAGGATTCACCATGGGGCCCCCTGGACCCTGGTCTGAGGATTCACCAGGGGCCCCCTGGACCCTGGTCTGAGGATTCACCATGGGCCCCCTGCACTGTGGTCTCAGGACTCACCACGGGGCCATCCTGCTCAGGATACATAGGTTGACTGTCAGTGAAGGCTTGGGAGGGGGCCTGGCTGACTCCTCCCAAGGTCATGAGAAGGAACCCGGAGCCTGACCTGCACACCTATATCCTGAGGAATGTGTCTCTCCCCAGGGATTTCCCACGCAAGCACTTTCCCACTTTCAGACATGACTGGATCGAACTCACAAAGCAGTTTCTGCTTCTCCGTCCTCTGAGAACCCGGGGCTGCTGGCTGATAAGAGGCAGGCGGTAGGATACGCTGGTTCCCACTGAGGGGCTAACTGGGGCCCACGGGCAGTGCAGAGTCGGGAGGAATGGTGGAGGCTTCATGACCCCCCACGCGGATGCTTCCAGGCTGGGGCAGCTGGTCCCTGCACGGGAAGACACCTGTGTGCCATGGGACACCCCTGCTCTATGCAAGCTCTGCCTGCTCCTCCCTCCTACACCCCGGCCCATGATCAGGGCCAGGCAGACCCCACCCTACCCAGCCATTGATGTTCACAAAGCCTAGGGTAGGGGCTACATCCGGAAGGGGCTGGATGGCAGGGAGCGGGGGGTGTGGGGACAGGGCCTGGGCAGCGATGCCCTCCCAGCCTCCCGTTGGATTCCCAACATGTGAACGGGACCGTTCACGGCTGGCCGGTGACAGGCAGGAGGGACAGGGAGTGAGGGTCTGCTGGGGACGACAGACATAAGAGACGCTGGGGGCCAAAGCTGAGACCCACCGCAAGGACAGAGCTTCCGTTTACAGATGTTCCTTGTGCTACCCTGTCCAGACCACCATCCCTCCCTGGCTCCCCCTGGGCAACTGAGACATACTGCTTCACGACACTTCATCTGAGGGGCATCAGATGCACCCTTGGTGGAGTAAACTGCTCAGGCCGGGCCTGAGAGTCGTGGTGGTTGCTGTTTGTATCGGAGGTGAGAAAGGCATCGTGGTTGGCTGTTAGTCCTGGAGATGAGAAAGGCTGTGGGAGGCAGAGGCAGCCTCGGGGACATTTTCAGGTGTTGACTGGCCAGGGGCTGCCCCTCCCTGTGAAGATGTGCGTGAGGTCCTTGGGAGAGTGTGATGAGTAAAGGACAGAAGGAGGAGATAAGAGAAGGGAGCTGTGGATGCCCCCCAAAGCCGCACCCCTCCTGCGTCCCTGGCAGCCCGGGCTTACACAATCCCTGGTCCGTGTTCCAGGTCCAATTAATCTCAGCTCTCCCCTGTCTCCTTCCTTCTCCTGCTTCTGAAGACGAGGGAAGGAGAGTGTGCCCTTTTGGCTGATGCCTCTGCTGAATTATTTGAAAGATGAGACTTTAAATGGACGTTTAAAGGGCCAGAGGCCCGGGCCTTCATGCCAGGGCGCCCGAAGGTCTGGGCCTACAGTGAGGTGTTGGGGGGGGGCAGCCATGCCCTCTGTCTCCCCCCTCCCTGTGCTGCTGTGACCTCAGGCTGATGACCCAAGGATGGGGCCTGACATCATCCATGTGCTTGGGGGACACATGTGGGCACCCTGCACGGGTGTGTGCTGGTGGACACTGTCTCAGCACACAGATCCGTACACAGTTTGGGCACACAATTCTGTGGACACGTTGGGGAGACATGGATGTGGCACATGAAGGCTCTTTGTGTGCCTGGCAGTGGCCTTTTGCGCACACGTGTGTAGGTGTGAATGCGTGAATCAGGGAGTACAAAAGTGCGCGAATGTTCACATCCCCGTATGTGAGCCAAGTGAGGAGGGTCTGGCAGGGGTTGGCCCCACAGCCTGGCAGAGCTGACCGGCGGGAGTGCCCTCTTCCTGAACTTCTGGTTCTATGTCATCCAGAGACTTCTAGAGGGGCTGCGCTCCCAGAGACAGAAACCAAATTGCCCACACTTGAAGGAAAGAGTCGGGATTTCTTCTGAGTGCAGATAACCTAGAAGGGACAAAAGACTGTCCCCAGACTTGAGATCTGTGTGTCTGTGTGCATGTGAGAGTGTGAGTTTGGTACAAGCTGATCCCATGACAGCTACTGGTTCCTGGTGTGTGTGTGTGTGTGTGTGTGTGTATGTGGGGAAGGGGGAGATGGGAGGGTCAGCTTTGCTCAAACCATCTCCAGGACACAAGGCTGTGGGGTAACTTGTCTGTGAAAGTGAAAGTGTAGATCTCAGTCATGTCTGACTCTTTGTGACCCCATGGACTATACAGTCCATGGAATTCTCCAGGCCAGAATATTGGAGTGGGTAGCCTTTCCCTTCTCCAGGGGATCTTCCCAACTCAGGGACTGAACCCAGGTTTCCCACATTGCAGGTGGATTCTTTACCAGCTGAGCCACCAGGGAAGCCCGACTTGTCTGTAGGGGGTCACTTCTGCTCTCTATTTTTCACACTAACCCCTCTGGTGGGTGAAAAACTTTGGGAGTTGACTGACACTTAGGTGAAGTGAGATACATGAAGTCCTACAGTGTTAGGTCCAGCAGACTGAAGGTCTCTGAAACAGGGAGAACAGCCAGCACTGAGACAGAGCTCTGCCCTGGTCTTATCCAGAAAGTGAAAGTGTTAGTCGCTCAGTTGTGTCTGACTCTTTGTGACCCTGTGGACCGTAGCCCCCCGGGGTTCCTCTGTCCATGGGATTCTCCAGGCAAGAATACTCGAGTGGGTGGCCATTCCCTTCTCCAGGGGATCGTTCCGTCCCAGGGATCAAACCCAGGTCCTCCTGCATTGCAGGCAGATTCTACACCATCTGAGCCACTAGGGAGTACCCTAGGGGTACTAGGGGTAGCCGGATTTGGGGCTAGGCTGGATGAGGGCTGGCAAACCTCCCACATGCCTAGATCACTGTCCTTGGGGGCGGGTTCAGCTGTTGACTGGCCCTTGCTCCCAGCCAGGAGCTCTGCCATGCTGCCTCTCCCAGCCACTGTTTCTCCATGTTGCAGTGGCCGGGTGCAATGAGGGCGCCTCCTCCTTGTCTGCCTCCTTCAAGAAGCAAGTCTCGGCCACTTAGCACCGCTTTCTTTGCTGTGTTGATTTCTTTTCCCACTCACTCGCTCCTGTGTTTGTGCTGGTGCTCAGTGAGGTCCTACTCTTTGCAGCCCATAGACCGTAGCCCGCTGGGCTCCTCTGCCCATGGGATTCCCCAGGAAGAACCCTGGAGCAAGTAGCCATTTCCTCCTCCAGGGGATCTTTCCGACCCAGGGATCGAAGCAGAGTCTCCTGCATTGGCAGGCTGATTCCTTACCCCTGAGCCACTTGGGAGGCCCCTCACCCCTGTAAGTACTGATCAGCCATACACACTGCTGCCAGCCAGGTGCTGGGGAATGAGAGAGGGCGAACTTCAATTCAATCTCACACATGTTCACCAAGCATTCATTGTGCACCTACTTGGGGTTAGGTGCTGAGAGTCCATTGCTGGACAAGACAGATATGGTACCTCCTTCCACAGAATTTATAACCTACTGGAGATTGCTAAGGGTGTGGTTATAAACCGGAATGTCTGGTGCCATTTCTAATATGGGAGTAGGGCGATGGTTGGAGCACACAAAAGGTCTCCAGGCCGGAGGTCTCTGAGACGCACACCTGATCCCAATCAGAGTGGAAGCTTCCCAGGTGGTGGCAAGATAGCATTTGTTCTTCTCGCCAACACTGCTACAGCCCTTATCCCAGATCTGTCTGGGTTTTCATAGCCTATGAAAGGATGGATGGATCCCTAGATGGATGGATGGACGCAT
The DNA here is from genome assembly GCF_002263795.3 of Bos taurus. Classification (NCBI taxonomy): domain Eukaryota; kingdom Metazoa; phylum Chordata; class Mammalia; order Artiodactyla; family Bovidae; genus Bos; species Bos taurus. Next base: position 19,659,521 of record NC_037351.1, on the reverse strand, counting down.
GGGTGGAAAGATGGATGGGTGGGTGGATGTTGCTTCTATCTCATTCCGATCTCTCAGCTTTGGAAGCATGGGCTGCTCAACCAGGTCAGGACTCGGTGCCCAGTGCCAGCAGTGACACTCACTGCCCGCCCCCGGCTCTTCCCAGGGGGTGGGGGCTGGGCAAAGGTGCCTCCCCTCCCAGCCCAGGCTGTGCACACACATTATTGGCTTGCTCCTCAATCATGCCTTTTCCAGCTAGCCGCTCCTGTCACAGCACATCTTGTTAGCCCTGGAGGCTCAATGAAATGGAAATTCATGTTTAAATTTAAAAACAACATATTGACCCTGGGAGCCAGTGATGTCTACATTTTTAATAACTTACTCAGAGAGAAGGCTTGGATGAGCACGTGTGCTTCTTCGTGTCCATGTGTCCCACGTGTGTGGACTTGTATGTTGCACGGGGTGCATCTCTGCATTTGTGTATGTGGGTGTCGGTAGTGTTCTCACTTGTGTCGGTGAGCATCTGTGTGTGTCAGCATTTGCTCTGGAGTGCTGTGTTGTCCCACCATGTGGTTACAGCTGTGTGAGGCTGTTGTGGGGTGTGTTGGAAAGGTTTGATTTGACTGGGATGTGTTCAGGGAGCTCAGAGAGCACTTTGCCCCTTCCGTCTCTTGGCAGAATCAGCATCCACCCCTTGGGACAAGTGCTTCCTTCCCACTCAAGCCCTGCAACCTTCCAGAGCCCCATTCCTCAGGAGACCCAGGATCTGGCCCAGTACCACCAGCTGCGTGGTTGAGCTAAGTGCCTGCACCCTCTGTACACCCTATGAAGGAGACCCTAGGTCACCTTTGCAGGGTAGGGGCCCACAGTAAGACCTCAGAAAGGCCTATCCTAGGGTCTGTCACCTGTCACATTGTGATTCCTACTCTCCAACCCAGTCTGATCACTGTTATTCTATTCCAAGCATACTTAGTGTTGGGTCATTGACACTTTTTCTGATTTCCAGCCTGATACACCAGAGGTAACCCCCCACCCTAGATGTATGGCAGGGGTTCAGCAAACACTGGCTCATAGACTGAAAACAGTATGTTGCCAGTTTCAAGCATCTTATTCCTTCACCCATCCATCCATCCATCTACCTACCATGGGTTCATTTACATTTCTTTCCTTCTTACTATATTCAAAGGCATAGTCAAGCATTGTATTCCTTCATCCATTCATCCATCCACCTACTATGGGTTCATTTTACATTTCTTTCCTTCTTACTGTACTCAAAGGCAGCTTCGCCTCTTGAGATGTTTTCAGCCTACTAGTGAGGATGGTATGTAGGGAAGAGCCGGGTAAGAAAGAGCCCAGGTGCTCTGGGGAGGACTTGGAGGGAGACAGCATGTGCAAGAAGTGGGAAGCGAGCATGTGTGAGAAGAGATTTCATGAGGGAGGTGGTGGGAGTGGAGCTGAGCCCAGACGACTAGATTGGTCAGTGGGGAAGGAAGGAAAAAAGAAGGGTCCCTCTCTGTTTGGGTGCATGGAAGCGTGTTTGGGTAAGAACATGGACAAGTAGGGGGCAGCAGTGGAGAAAATTCAGCCCAACTACCCACCCCTGGCCTATAGCACTTTCTTTCCCATCACCTTGCAGTTCTCTCACCCTTAGTTCCAAAGCAGAGAGGCACTATCATCTGTCTTTCAGAGATGGGCAACTTGGTCCAGGATGGTTGAGAATCTAGCCCAAAGTCACACAGCAAGTGTGTGACGAAGTGAGGTCCAAACCCAAGTCTCTGGACCCGATGACCTGGAGTCTCCTTCTCAATGGTGAGATAAAGAACCCATCCAGGAAGTTTTAAAAGTCTTATTTTTTAACTTTAAGAGAAGTGGGAAAGGGTCTGTGAGCACTTTGTTTCTATTACCTATTGAAATTTGACATAATGCCTTGGCAGCTCCCCCTTAATATTCTGCTGTATATGGAGCCTGACGATTTCCACCATCGAATGTGACAGGTTGGGAAGATTAAAAAGAGGAGCTAAACTAGCAGCAGTTGGAGATGAGGAAAAGTAGCACATTTATGAATAATTTCAGCTGAATCCTCACAACACGACACTCCCTGGACAGAACACATTCATTATCTTATTCACCACGACTACTGCAATATTAGTGATTTGTTACCGAATCAATTATTAATTCATACAGGAGAACGAGGCTCTGTCACTTAACTCTTCTCTGAATGTTGGGCCCAGGGTGGGATAGGGAGGGGGGAACAGCCAGATTTAACCTTCATTCCTTGGTTTGGACTCTTCTAGAATGTGGAAGGACAGCTAAGGGTGGTGGCAAGTAAGAAGTCTGATTAGAGGGAGCTTCTCACACCCCTCAGAGCAGTGTCCTGAAACAACAGACATCCAGTACAACGGAGCAGTGCAGAGCCCAGAGGTCTGTCGGGGCCAACTGAGGACATCCATCTGTCCATCCATCCAATTATCCATCCAGCTATCCATCTATCCATCCGCCCATCCACCCATCCATCCATCCACCCACCTATCCATCCATCCAATTATCCATCCAGTTATCCATCCATCCACCCACCCACCCATCCATCTGTCTATCCATCCACTCATCCATCCATCCACACATTCATCCATCCACCCATCTGTCCATCTCTCCAATTTATTGCCTGCCATCAGAAGTATTGACTCAAATACTTTGCTCTGTAATCCTCTCTCCTCTGATACCCATGCACACCCTTCCAACTGTCAGAGCCCAACTCAAGTGATCAACCTCCAGCTCCTATTCCAAGAATTCTCCAGCCCTTCACTCGAGGTGGATCCACACTTGACTGAACACAGTTTTCACATGAATTGTCTTGACTCCTTAGCTCAAAATTCCTCAAAGCATCTTGGGACCTGCTTCATACCACCTGGTCTGTTCTTTAAGAAGGCAGATCCTGGAGCCCCACCCCAGACACACTGAGTCAGAGCTCTGGGGCTGGGGGCGGGGAGTCAGCCCTTTAAAAGAGGACCCAGGGGATCCTTGGGCATGCTTTTGGACCAGCCTGAGAGGCCCCTCTGTCTTCTCAGGCACCACGCCCAGGGCTGGGCCTTCAGGCAGCTGAGGGGCTATAGACTTCTGCTCATCCAGGGCTTGTTAACAGGCTATGGCTCTTCCTCGCTCTGCACGTTCCCTGTTGCTGCAACACATGTGCTCTGTGTTGAGGAGGCAGAAGTGCACCGTTCTGGATCAGGGAGGCTCAGAAGCAAGGCAGGTGGAAATGCTAAGGGTGGCAGTGTCTCCCTGGGGAAGAGAGGGGAGGAGGGAGGAAGGGGAAGAGAGGATGACGTAAGGCAGATAAAAAGGAGGGTGAGAAGGAATGGGAAGAGAGGAGGGGGGAGGAAAGTACAGAAGAAGAAAGAGTAAAGAAAAACATCAAAGGGGGAAGGGAGGAAAGGCAGGAAACAAGGAAGGATGGAAGGAAAGAAAGAAAGAGGAGATAAAGAAGCCACTCCCATCGGGTGAGGCTGCCCGTAATCCTCAGTGAGCCAGCTCAGTTGTAGCTTTCCAGACAGAGAAACTGGGCTTCAAGGGGAGGAGGGGCTAGGCTGGGAGCTGGGTCTGGGGGTAGACAAGCTTATCGGCAGGGGTGGCTCTGGCAGAGTGGAGTTGGGGAGCCACCCCAGCTACCCCCTAGCCCAGGGATAGCCCCCACTTTCCCCTTCTCCTCCCTGTTTCTCTAACTTGACCTGTGGAAGTAGCAGAAGTGAAAGTCGCTTAGTTGTGTCCAACTCTTTGTGACCCCATGGCCTATACAGTCCATGGAATTCTCCAGGCCAGAATACGGGAGTGTGTAGCCTTTCCCTTCTTCAGGGGATCTTCCCAACCCAGGGATCAAACCCAGGTCTCCCGCACTGCAGGCGGATTCTTTACCAGCTGAGCCACAAGGGAAAGAGTCTCCTTTTCCTGGGTTTAGGGTCCCTCCCCATATCTTCCCGGGGCCCTGCCAGCAAAAGACAGCAAGCCCAGTGAACACCTGCTGCAGGCCAGGGGGTTAGCAGTGACCTAGGGAGGTGCTTCTTCCCTGACCAGTGGCTGGAACCCTCTCCCAGGAGAATGCCCTGCCCCAGAGCCCACAGGGAAACCAGGAGAGAGAGAAAGCCAGGAGGACAGAGTTACAGGTGCCAGGGTTACACGGACTCCAGAGCTCAGCCCGATCCTAATCTCAGCCCCTTTTAGTCCTATCAGACCCTCTGGGCATCCCAGTCTCTCTGCAAAGACCGCTTAGAGCCCAAACCTAGCTAAGAAAGGTCACCTGCTCATTATGAGCTGTGTGGGTGATAAGTTATCTGAAGGATGGTCTGCAGGATGTTTTGGGGCCAACTGAGTCCCAAGTTTCTAAATCCTTCCTCTTAACCCCTCAGTTCAATGGCTGGCACCTGTCCACACCCTTGGTGTATATGATCTCCTGGAAGTGCCACGAATTAGAGCTATCATGGAAACTTACCTCTCCTTCAAGGCAAAGTGGTTTGACCAAGAACCCCAGGCAAGTCCCCGCCTGGCCTCTCCTGTGCCCCCTCCACAGAGCAGGGAAGCAGTGGTCAGCGTGTGGCTGTGGATGCCAGCAGACCCAGTGCCCCGCTCCACTGGTGCTGATTACCACTGGGGGAGTAAACAACAGGGCTTCCCTGGTGGCTAAGTGGTAATGAATCTGCCTGCCAATGTAGGAGACTTGGGTTCAATGCCTGGGTCAGGAAGATCCCCTGGAGAAGGAACTGGCAACCCACTCCAATATTCTTGCCTGGGAAATCCCATGGACAGAGGAGCCTGGCGGGCTGCACCAGGAAGTCGCAAAAGAGTTGAACGTGACTTAATGACTAAACAACAACAAAAAATAAACCAGGGAGGAACACTGTCGAAAAATCTAATTATTGTGTTGGTCAAGTATGGGTGGGTCTATTTACTCAGTGTCTTAAACCCTGAGCATTCAGGCTGTCCTGGTGGGTCACTCTTGTAGGCTCTGCTCCCTCTTCTCAGGACCACCCTCTCCTCTGAGCCTCCAAATGTTGTTCCAGCTTTCTCAGATTTGGGCTCTGCTTGTTCCCTAATCCCTTGGAGTCATAGGATTTTCAGAGTAAAGAGACTTTAGAGATCACCTAACCCTACCCCGAAGGAGCCGTGAAGAAGGAACCGGAAGGTTTGGGTTCGCCTCCATTCACCCCACTGTGTGGCCCAAGTTGAGTTCCTCACCTCACTGACCTTTTCCCCATTTTCAAAATTTAACATGGGATAAAAACATATCCCAGTCTGCCTCATATGGTCACTGTGAGGATAATAAAAAAAAATGCTGCAAAGCATCTCTCAAGCAGAGGAAGGCCACTGAACAGTCTTTTTAGAGGAGAAGCTCATGCCCAGAGAGACTCAGTAACCTCCAAAGGTGCACAGCTTCTCAAGCTGTCCCCTGGGCACCCACTGTCAGGGAGCACGTGTGTCAGACCCTGAGAGCCAGACTGACCTCCAGGCCAAGGTTAGCTGTGCTTCACAATCCTCTGGAAGTCTCGGCTGACGTGCACACTAATCCGGTGTCTGGCATGGAGCTGGTGCACAGAGTTGGGCAGGGCAGGGGCGTGGATGGAAGGGACCTGCTGGATCCTTGAGCCGCAGCTCAGGGTCCAGCCATGAGTGCCTGGGCTGCTGGGCCCCTCTGTCCTCAAGTGCAGGCAATGCCCTGTTCCTCCTTCTTTCCTCAATGCCTAGTGCAGGGCCTCACACTCACGAGGAGCTCAATCAATGTGATGGAACATATAGGCTAATTGCTAATCAATATTGGTTTTACTTTTCTATGTTTGATTACACGGGTTTAACAAATGAATCGCACGTTTAAGTGATGAAACTGCATTTCTTTAAAATGATTCCAGAAGTATCTTTGTGCTTGCAACTCAAGAAAGATGTACTGGGGAGGGGCTTCATCTCTCTGGGATGTTCCACTCGGGGAACCGCAGGTCCTCTGGGAATCAGGACAAGAGGCTGGGGAGAATGGGCTAGGGCTGCGGTCTGTGACCCCAGGGAAACCTCCCACCAGGGGCCTGGCCTCAGGGCTGCTGGCGGGGTGGGGCTAGAGTGGAAGCCAAGCCTGAGGATTCACATCACTGCTGGATGCGGGGACCCTGTCCAACCTTTCCAAAAGGAGCGGTCAGAGAGAGCTTGGAGCTCCCACCGTGGAGAGGCTGAGAAGCTGCCTCAGGTTGTGCTCAGGGCTGGGAGGGGAGGAGGTGGCCTTGTCGCCTGGACCACTGGTCAGGAAGTCAGCTGGGCGCCCTCTCCCTGGCAGAGTGGAGACAAGAAAGCCCTCAGGAAAACCCTCAGGTACCAACAGTATAAGATCCAGAGGATGACAGGGTCCAGTCAACACTGGGAGGGTCCCTGCAGGATTAAGGGCAAAGAGAGCCCCCGTCCTGCGGGGTTCCTGGCCTATCTGTTTCTCATGGTCCCCGGGGCAGGGCCAGTTCACAGAACGATCGGGGGAGGGACTGAGTCTTGCATGGTACAGGGGCAGTGTTTGTCCTCTGCAAAGGACTCACAAGATGGCCACTCCCAGCTTCTGGCAGCTGCTGTCTCAAGCTCGCATGAACCAGTGTCTCCCCTAGTCCAGCAGCATGTTGATCCACCAACTCTTGGCACCCTGTTGGCAGGCTTGGGGGTGGGGAGTGGGCAGAAGACTTTTTAAATCCTGATCTTGCCTGAGGAGGCCGGCTGTGCAGCGAGGGGGCACAGGCCCTCCAAACAACGGAAGCAGCTGCAGGGGCTGCTCTTGTCTGGTGCCCGATGTCCCGCAGCGGCTGTGAGAGGCCGTGTGGCCTCGGGGTGCCGGCTCAGACCCTGGAGCCAGCCCAGTAGGGGTGGGAATTCTGACTCCACCCTGCACCAGCCATGTCACTCCAGGCAGCTCTTTCATTTCTAGGCTCCTCTGTTTCCTTACCTGGTATTAGGGATAATGGACTTCCCGGGAGGCGCTAGTGGTAAAAAACCCGCCTGCCAATACAGAAGACCTAAGAGATGCAGGTTCAATCCCTGCCTGGGTCAGGAAGATCCCCTGGAGGGGGAAATGGCAACCCACTCCAGTATTCTTGCCTGGAGAATCCCATGGATGGAGGAGATTGGAGGGCCTCAGCCCATAGGATTGTAAAGAGTTGGACACGACTGAAGCAACTTAATACACACACACACACACACACACACACACACACACACAAGGGATAACAGCACTTAGCTCAGAGGGCTGCAAGGAGGAGGAGTGAATGAAGCAGCTGAGAATGTGATGCCACCTGTGGCATCCTTCCCTTCCTCAAGGAAGGCTGTGTGTAGGAAGTGGGACTTGCACCCGTGGCCAGAGGGGACGTGCAGGGGACTGCCTGAGCCCAGTGAGGAGGAGGGATGGGCTGGGAGTCCTGCGGGAGGCGGGGTGGTGGGGGCACTGTGTCCCTCTGCTCCCCGCCAGGATGCTCTGCTCAGCCAGGCAGGGGTCCAGGCGGTGTATGTGCCCTCAGGATGGCCCGGCTCCTGGCAGAGAACAGGGTGCCCGCTGGTGCCCTGAGCCTGGGAGGCTGGACCTGCCCAGAGGTATATGAGCGCTTCAGACAACAGGCAGAGCAGCTGCTTCTTGAACTTACGAAGGGAACTCTCCAAGCACAAACTGCAGATCTGGAGCACCCAACACTAGCAGGAGGCGTGACCCCAGCTCCCGGCCTGTCTCCTGGTCTCCATGGAGCCTTGAGTGTCTAGAAGCCTGTGAGGGCCCGCAGGGCCTAACCTTCGCCCGTAAGAGCCTTGTGCCGTGTCTTACTGCCCTGTTCTGGTCCAGCTCGAGTCTGGCGTCTTCCCAGTCTCTTTGGTCGATGTCCCTGCCTCCCCCAACTCACTTGCTCCTTGTTTTCTTTTCCACCATTTGATCCAAGTGTAGGATCCGCTGGATCTTCGGTCCTGATCTTCCCGACTAACCCCGCTCTCCTGGCTGTGTGCCAGCCCACATTCTGCCTCTCAGCCCGTGGTGGGGGGCGGGATCTCCTTGTACCCCCTGTTTGCAGAGGTTGAAACGAAAGCTCCGAGGAAGCACCACAGGCAGGGCTGTGAACAGAACACAGCTCGCACGCTCCCCAGACAAAGCTCATCCTTCTCTACCTCCCTGGACTCTGGCTGACTCGGCTGCAGATTCCAGTGGGGTCTCTGCCACCTTCTGAAATACAGGGGGCCTCTTTGCTGCTATCCCCGGGTTAAAGCTTTGCTTTAACCACATCAGTGCATGAGTATCTCCGCCTGCAAAGGAGGAGGCAGCCCTGGGAGTCCTCCGGCTCTGATCGACGGCCACCCCTGCTCTCCGATTGTGTCATGTGTGTGAGTCATGTCTCCCCAGCCAGACAGTGACCTGGCCGCCTGCCGCAGCAGCCACGTGCTCCTTTCCTCCAGAGCCCCATGGCCCGAGCGCACAGTGGGGACTCAGAGGGAGCCACTGAGTGATAAATGGATTGGAGACTCAGGCATGAGGGTGATTGAGGTCAACCTTTGGTCTCTGTGTAGACAGTGCGCTCCTGGAGCAAATTAACAGGCTGGCAAACCTAGGACAGTCACGTGCAGCCCATGGAACGTGAACTGTCAACATCCGATGTGAATTCAAGCCTCCCTGGGTCTGTGTGGATGAGCGTGGCCTGGTTCTCTCCATGGAAAGCAATCCTCACGCCTCCCCCACATTCCCCGGTCACCCACGTCAGTGTCTTTTGAGAACCTAGCAGAGTGTGAGCAAACAGGGAGAGGAGATATTCCTGGATCCTTGCCCTTAAGAGCTTTTCATTTCCAAAAGCTAGTCCTTTGTGTCTAATTCAAAGCTCTCTTGCTGTAAGAGATGCCACTATGCCGGGGACAACAAATTACTATGCCCATTAGATAGGTGGGAAGACTGAGTCTGGGGGCAAGTGATTCCCTCAAGATCACAGAAGGGGCTGGTGCCTAAGCAGGGACCAGACTCTTTAGCACCCCTCCCTCCATCTGCAAGTGCAGGGCAGAGCGCCTGGCAGGCTGCTTCACCGGGGGATGGCCGGGCAGTGGTGACTCCTGTGGCCCATTAAGAAAAGAGTTGTTTTTTCCCTGCTGCCGCCAGCCCGCCCGTGAAACAAACAGGATATTTACCAGGGAGAAAGGAGGAGCCTTGGCTCCCAGTGGCCCCTACCCTTGCACTCCTAGTAGCTTTGACTCCAAAGCCCTGCCGTTATGAAGGGCACCATTCAAAAGGCAAAGCTGCTCCTGCAAGTGTCAGGAATAAGTGGGGAAGCCGGGAGTGGAGACTGAAGCCTGGGGGAGGGAGCAGCTGCAGCCAAAGAACGTGAGACCGAATGTGTATTATTGCACGTGGGAGCATGTGAGTGAATGTGTGCGAGTGTGGATGTGCGTGTTCCCGCACGTGGGGAGGGGTGGTGAGGGAGAGTCTGTGACTAGGGGATGCTGTCTTTTACAGCTCCCCTGGTGATGTTCATGGCCACAGAGAAGCCTGTATCCTGCCATGTTTTGTCAAGGAGACTGACCAGAGCCACCCGCATGCCTGACTCTCTCAATGGGAAAGGCTCCCTTGCTTTACTTCTCCAGCAGAAACGACCCACACGTGCCCCTGCTCCTTCTCGCTTCTGCAGTGAGCACAGCCACCCTGCAAACCTCTTCTGGGCTTTTCACAGGACATGCAATACCTTACCCTCTATCTTCTTTTTCCAAGCCATGTTCTCTGATCCTCAACAGGGCTGGGAAGGATCCAGGAACAGCCGGTGCTCCCAGTGTGCGGGTCGTTCAGGTAGAATGGACACCCCCTGCTGCTCATCAGCTAAGACAAGCCCATGCAGTGCCCCAGGGCAGTGCTGAGAGTTCTAGAAGGTGGGCTAGGGCAAAGGAAGCTGACATGGGTGGGTCCTGACCTTGGCTCATCCAGGTCTGATGGAGCTGTGTGGGTTTCCTGGTGAAATAAATGGCACTAAGGATTTGACTAGAATTTCTCAGGTCTTGTAGGGTGCTGACTCTAGGGAGGACTGGCTGTCACAGGGAAGGGAGTCCTCTGTGGGACCAGCCTGGGATGGGAAGTCTTCCTGGAGGAGGTGGGATTGGAGGTGGGGCTGGAGCTGAGTCTGCAGTGGGGTTAAGAGATCTTGTTGGCAGAGGTGGGGCCTGAATTTAGCGCCCTTGAACTCATCCTTGGCGGAGCATGGGACGCCTGCCTTCCTATTCTCTCCCTGTTGTTGACACGTGTGGCCTCCTCCAGGCCCCGAGCTGGGAGACGTGGTGAAACCACTGTGGTGAGAAATCAGACTAGTGGAGGTACGTGTAGTCCTGGCAACGGATGCGGCCTTGGTCTCCTGAAGCTACCCCCAGGCCCTCTGAAAAAGCAGGGAAGCCAGCCTGTCCTCCTTTCTCCTTGTCTCCACTCAAACCCTTCAGGGGAATGGCTTTGGGAGGCTTCCAGGAGACCGGCCGTGGCTGAGACTGTCATGGATCTTTCGCTGGGGTTCATCATGCTTCCTTTTCCACCTCTTGGTCAGATGCCAGGCTGCTCATATACCAGGCCACCTTCTCCTTTTCTCTGAGTGTTCCCCTCCTCCACCCTCCTAAATCTCTTCCTCTGAGAAGCCCTCCAGGATGCATGGTGCCTGGCCTACTGAGACAACTCCCTGTTCCATGAACTTGGGATGGTCCAGCCCTCTTCTCTAAGGCTTTGTGGCTTCCACAAAGCTCTGACTTGCTGGTACTCTCTGCTCAGGAATGATATGTTCTTGGCTTTATCCCGAGAAGGCCTAAACGGTAAAGTGACAAGATCTAAGACAAAACCCAGCTGTGCACAACATATGCTGTGCCAAGGAGCAGTGGGTTATTATGGGAGACTCTGGGGAGTAGTAACATCTAGAAGGAATGGAGGGGACTGGTCTGCCAAGAAGGAAGAGGTGCAGGGGGACTCAGAACAGGCACTAGGCTTGTCGGCATCAGAGGGAGATGAAGAGGGAAGTGTGCCTCCCTGTCCCTCACCCTGGACGGTCCTGGCCTGGCTCTAGGACCCAGCACCTCTTGCCTGGGGCACTCTGAGCCTCATGAGTGTGTGCAAGCAACATTGTATGTTTGTGGGCTGAGTTGCTTCAGTCATGTCTGACACTTTGTGGCCCTATGGACAGTAGCCGGCCAGGCTCCTCTGTCCATTGGGATTCTCCAGGTAAGAATACTGGAGTGGATTGCCATGCCCTCCTTCAGAAGATCTTCCCAACCCAGGGATCAAACCCAGGTCTCCTGCATTGCAGGTGGATTCTTTACCCACTGAGCCACCTGGGAAGCCCAAAGTGAAAGTGATGGCTCAGATGGTAAAGAATCCACCTGCAAGTCGGGAAGATCTCCTGGAGAAGGAAATGACTAGCACTCCAATATTCTTGCCTGGAGAATCCCTTGGCCAGAGGAGCCTCGTGGGCTATCGTCCACAGGATTGCAAAGGCTTCCCAGCTGCTTGGTAGCCATGCCTGTGGTCACCATGGGGGCAGGTCTCTCACAGCTATGGATGAGGGGTCACATCTGCCATCCCCTGCAGCTCCCCCAGCCCGGCGGTTAGGATGGTCTGCCCCGCCCTCACTCCCAAGGCCCCGCTGTCTCCCGCCCCTGCCCCTTCTCACGCCCCCTGCATTCTGGCTGGAAGAGGAGGTCTAGACTCCCCACTCACTCCCGAGGCCTGGGCCCCAGAGACTCCTCTCCTGCTCCATGGCCTTGCTGTCACTGGCCACCTCCCTGGCGTCCTCTGTTCTTTCAGACCCACGTGCATCCTCTCTCCCCACCACGTTTGGCCCTCATCCCGGGCAGGTCCCCTCGTGCCCTCCCCAAGAGCGTCCTCTGACCTCTGACCACTGCGGTCCCCACAGCCGGCCCTCCATGCCTGACACTCCTGTCTCCCAGAGCCTGGGCTCCTCTTTGGATACCTGGTCTTGCCCTGTCTTGTCGTGGGACCCAGCTGTCAGGTGTGACCATGGGACTCCAGAAGAGAAAGACAACTTATTCCAGCGATCTGAGCCTCCCATCCTGGCACAGCCAGGGCTGGCACCTGAACATGCTTTGCCCGTGACTGGGAAAACAGATCATCTGACCGTGATGTCACCTGTCCCTGTGGGCTGGTGACTCGGGCAGAATCCCTCAGGTTAAAATGCGGAAGCTGTGTACACATCTATTAATATCTCGGCTTTGCAGCAAAGACAAGGCCTGTCCGGGTTCTAACCCTTTCCTTGTGCCTCAGCCAGGATGACTAAAGGGGTCTCAGAACAGCCACCTCAAGAAGATCCCTCCCACCTTACCTCCCAGTTTGCCACCTGAATCCCCCCAACCTCACTTCCCTGCTTGCCTCCTGAGCCCCCTCCTCCAACCTCACCTCCCAGCTTGCCAACCGACTTTATTTAATTGCCCCCCGGCTTTAACGGTACCTCCTAGATTAGAATACCCGAGACCTAGAAAATTCATAATCATGTGATTAAAAAAAAAAAGAAGAAGAAAGGACAGAAGAAAAAAAGTGCATTGCCTTCCCACCGAGTTGTTCATAATTACCTAATTAGAGCGGGCCCTGTGCACTTGTCCATGGGGAAAGAAACCTCATAGAGATTCAAGAAGGAAAAGTGTGGGTTCCCTGGGAGAGCTCTAGGGGCAGGAACCGGCTCCCCCGGCACAGGCTAGACCATTTGTACTAGCAACAGCTAAAGTTGTCGGGCGAAAGCAAGCTGGGGCTGCTGTCTTCGCCAGCGGAGGGACATGGTGAAAGATGGGCACGCCCTGGAGCACAGAACAGGGCTGCCCGCCAAGGGCGCTTTGGTCTGTACGTGGATTCTCTGTTGGGTGCTGGGGAAGTGCCTCCATCCCTCAGGGAGGATGCAGTTGACGGCGCTGATGGCGGTGGAGGGACAGAGGGCAGGCTGCTAGTGGACGCAGCCCCTGCCCTCAAGTGAAGGTGGTCCCCGCTCTGTCTGTGGGCTTCCCCCTCTCTTCAATAGCAGGGGACAGGCACCTCGCCTCCCAGCCCGATCTGCCCCCAAACATGGATACTGGCCGAGGGGAGAAGTAGGCTCACTGGCCCCCTCCTCACCGTCCTGAATCCGGCTCCCTGATTCAAGCGCCGTAAGACGCAGGAGGGTACTGTGACATGGGCTCTCGGGTGGCAGCCTAGACTGCCGTTTTCAGTGTCCCTGGGAGAGCGGACATGGACAGGAGATGGACTATGGGGACGCTGGTCCTCTGCCTGCCACGGACACTCAAGGGAAGCCAGGTCCCCCTCTGGGCTTCAGTTTCCCCCTCTGTAAAAGGAGAGCGCTGGCCCCAGGCGCCCACCTTTTCAGCTTGCAGCCCTGGTCCTAGGCTTTGGTGGTGGGTTAGGGGCTGGACAGGCCCAGGGTCTGGAGGAAGACAGACTGTTCTGTGACAGAGCCTTAAGAGGGACTCAGGGCCACAAAGACCTTCCTGGTGACCAAGCTGGGGCTGAGCTATGGGAGGGCCCATGGAGGGCAACTGCCTGCTAAGTCACTTCAATCGTGTCCGACTCTTGGTGACTCCATGAACTGTAGTCTGCCAGGCTCCTCCGTCCATGGGATTCTCCAGGCAAGAATACTGGAGTGGGTTGCCGAGCCCTCCTCCAGGGGACCTTCCTGACCCAGGGATCGAACCTGTGTCTCTTACGTCTCATCTCCTGCATTGGTAGGCAGGTTCTTTACCGCTAACACCCCCTGGGAAGCTCTGAGGAAAGCCACGCTGGCCCACAAAAACAACAGCAAACCTGCAGAAAATTGAGAGGGACAACTTAGCTTCCCGAGGAGGCTGAGCAAGGCCGGGCTTGATGGCTTCTAGAGCACCACCTTCCTTTTTCCATCTGAAAGGCCATGGAACATCTCTGCTCAGGGAGGCGAGGAAGGAGGCCACAGGGTGTGGAGAGAGGGGGGCAGGGCAGCCTGATGGGGGTCCTGTTTCCTTGAGACTCTCATTAGGACACGTGGACAACAACTGGCCAGGCCGTGTTGCGTCACCGCCTGTGCGGTTTGCTGCACATTAAATTCATTATTTTAACAGGTCAATGCCTCTGACAGATATTCATTTGTGGGAGATGAGCACGGCTGCTTCTTTAATCCCCGTGGATTACTTGGCTCTTCTGAAAGGCGATACCAGTAACTTGCAGAAACTTTAATCCCAATCACTCCAGACTGTTTACAAGGAGAAGAAAAAAAAACCTGCTCACCTGCAGCTGAGCACCGTCTCCCAGTCCAGCCCCTCAATGCTCAGTCTTGGCAGGGACACAGAGGGACTGGGAAGGTGGGTCCTGCAGGTGAAGCCCCTGGCCCAGCAGCCTGGAGCCCTCCCTGGTGGGCATCTGGGGAAGGTCCTTGTTCTGCTGAGGCCTCTTTCTCCCGTCAGCTAGATGCTGGTCTCGCCTGATCCCATCCAAGGCAACTGTGCGGATCACTGGCCTGGGTGGGAGGTCGGGGGTCCTAACTGACTTTCCGAACACATTCCTGTTTTTCCCTAAAGGTCTCGGCAACCCAGGAGGGAAACAGCACAGGGCCCCTCGGAGGGGAGCCGACGTTCAGCTCCCCCACCCCCCCCGGGGCCGCTCGGGCCTCTGCTCTGTGGCCCCTCGAAGGGGAGCCGATGTTCAGCTCCCCACCCGCCTCCCCCGGGGCTGCTCGGGCCTCTGCTCTGTGGCCCCTCGGAGGGGAGCCGACGTTCAGCTCCCCCACCCGCCTCCCCCGGGGCCGCTCGGGCCTCTGCTCTGTGGCCCCTCGGAGGGGAGCCGACGTTCAGCTCCCCCACCCGCCTCCCCCGGGGCTGCTCGGGCCTCTGCTCTGTGGATGGCCCAAGGCCATGATGGACCTGCCCACGCTGCCAGCTGGGTCCCTCTGGGGAGCTGAGTGCCTCGTGCAGTCGCAAAGAGGAGGGGACCCGGAGAGCCTCAGTCCTGCAGAGTCCTCAGTGAGACAGTGACAGAGGCTGGCCTGCCACCAGAGACCTGCTGTGCCACCTCTGCTTCCTCGTGGTCTCCAAACTCCCCAGACACCCTCTGCCAGGCTTGACTTCTACTGGGCAACGTGTCCAGGGTGTGTGTGTGTGTGAGTGTGTGTGTGTGGGTGTGTGGGTGTGTGTGTGTAGGTGTGTGGTGTGTGTGGGGTGTATGTGTGTGTGTGTGTGTGGGGGTATGTTTGTGGGGTATATGTAGACATTTTTGTGTGTGGGGTGTGGGTGTTAGTGTGTGTAGGGAGTGTGTGTGTGGGGGTGTGTGTGTGGATGTGTATGTGTGGGGGTGTGATGGCATGTGTGTGTGTGGTGTGTGTGGGTGTGTGTGGGTGTATGTGGTGTGGATGTGGGTGGGTGTGGTATGTGAGTGGTGTGTGTGGGGATGGGTGTGTGAGGAGTGTGTGTGTGGTGTGTGTGTGTGTGAGTGTGTGTAGGGAGTGTGTATGGGAGGTGTGTGTGTGTGGTGTGTGTGGGTGTGTGTGGGTATATGTGGTGTGGGTGTGAGTGTGTGGTGTGTGTGTGGTGTGGTGTGGATGTGGGTGTGAGTGTGTGTGGTGTGTGTGTGGGGTGTGTATGAGTGTGTGTGTAGGTGTGGTGTGTGAGTGGTGTGTGTGGTGTGTGTGGGTGTGTGGTGTGGGTGTGAGTGTGTGTGGTGTGTGTGTGGGGTGTGTGTGAGTGTGGGTGTGTGTGTGGTGTGTGAGTGCTGTGTGTGGGGGGTGGGTGTGTGAGGAGTGTGTGTGTGGTGTGTGTGTGGGTGTGTATGTGCTCATGCATTTCCGTGCACAACTGTTGTGTGCATGGCCTCGCCTGTCTGTGAGTGTGTCCAGCCATGTTATGGGGGCACCGGCTACCTGTCCGGTGGATGAGTAATTAATTGGAGGGTGATAAAGTGATTAGCCCCAGAGCTTTCGAAAATAATGAATGAGGGTCCTGTAGATGTCAATATTTGAAAATACTAATTTAAGGCCTATTAGCTGAAACAAATTTTAATTAAACAGGGAATAATCAGGGTGATGAGAGGAAAATAAAAGCTTCGGCCAGTGACTGAGCCCTCACGACGCGGAGTGAGGGGAAAGAGAGGGATGGTTTGGGTCCGGAGCTTGGATCTGGCCAGTCCTCACTCAGGCAAGGAACCAAGGATGGGCAGGGGTTGGGTAAAGGAGCTGACACCACGCTTCTGCTCTGGGTTTCAACCTTCTCACCTGTAAAATGAGAGGGGCCCCGGGGCCATTCTCCAGTAGACTTCCAGGAGGAAGGACGGATAGGGGAAGCAGCTAAGTGGAGAGGTTCTACTCTGTGAGTGGGTCCACTGGGCTGTGGCTTGTTCCCAAGGGTGTCTCCGGGGTGTCAGCCCGAAGGCACTGGGACAAAAGAGCTTGGACTGTGTTCTTGTCCCATGGACTGTACTGCACCCACAGAACAGTCCTTGGGACACATAGGCCTTTGGAAGGACTCACTATGTGGGTTTTCCTGAACAGCGTCACGTAATTCCCTACAGTCTCAGCTTGGTGCAAACTTTAAATCTGCATGCCCTGGAAGGCCTGCTGTGAGTGGCTCACATGGGAGAGGGAGTCTGCTGGACAGGTGACTGTCTACCCAGCTGGTGGGCACCGAGGACTCATGACTGGGTGCTTTTCCAGGGAGAGCGCCTTGATTCAGGTTTCCCTCTTCCCACAGTGCAACCATCCTTCTCATGGAACCCTTTACCCGCCGCCTGCCAGGTGTGAGTTGCTACAGAGCAAAGCCTAGGGTTGGGAAGGTGTGTGTATATGTGTGTGCGTATATTTGTGTGTGCCTGTGCCTCTAAACCTGTGTTTATATATGCAAATGTGTGTGTATGCAGGCCTATGTTTGCTTGTGTCATTGAATATCTACATGTGTCTACATGTATGTGTGTGTGTGTGCACGTTTGTGTGACAAGGGTCCTGGAGTTTCCAGGTGGGCAGTGCCACCCCCCACAGGATTGCCCCCTTCCCAGGGCCTCAAGCCTACCAGGCAGAGGCAAGAACTTTAGCTCACACCACAGCGGCTTTGCTTGGTTATTTATTCATAACCCACCACATTCCACAAATGGTCGGAGGTGGAGATCTTGATTAGTCTGGGGCTCCCCTCTGGCCTCACACAGAGGCTGCCCTCTCAGGCTTACTCCAGGAATCCAGAACAACCTCGTCTCTGCTGACGATAACACCCTTGACTTCATCCTTCTCTCCCTCTGCCTCCCAAGTCAGGCACCCACCTGCAGTTTCTGCTTCCCACTTAGCCGCCAGCAGCCTGCCTGGCCCCTCAGCCTGCCGATTCTGAAAAATTCCAGGCCAGCTGGTTCTTCCCAAGATCGCGCCCTTTGCCCCAGACTTCTCCTGTAGCATCTTTCTCCTGGCCACCCCTGGCTCTGCACCCTGTCCCCAGCACCCCAGCCTCACCGTGAGCCTGCTGGATGCGCTGAAACCACAGGACCTCCTGCCCAGTCCCCCGCCTCCACCTCTGCAGCTGAGCGGGGGCTTGGCGGGGGAGTTGGCCCAGGTACTGAGTCAATGCTGCTGGAATTGAAAGTTGCCTAATAACCTGGGGCCCCTTGGAAACTTTTCATTTCAACACCGAGACTGATTAAATAGCAACAAAAATAAATTATGTATACACAGGGTTGTAAAAGCATCCAGAGACCGGAGACTTGGGGTCTGTGCCTCATATAAATGCAAATACTGTAATAGCATTGCTGTGGTCCCCACCCCCACCCCGCACACACCTGGGGAGGGGAAGGTCGGAGCCAGGCAGGATGGTGTACAGCACAGCCTTCCCCGAGCTCAAGCCCGCAGGGACTTGAAACAAAACCTGAAGCCAGGCATGAAACCCAAGCCAGTGCAGAGAGAGACTGACCCCAGATAACGAAGGTTTAAGGCAAACAAAGGGATACAGGAAGCAGTTGATGTGTCTTGACTCTGCGGGCAGGGGTGATGACGGTGATGAGCAGGGAGTGGGGGGGGCCTGTTTTCCTGGCTCCACAGCAGATATCACCCCCTGGCCTCTGCCCGAGACCCCCCTCCCAGGGGCTGAGCCAAAATGACCCCCCTTCAGGATGCCTCGCCCATGCTGCTCCTCTCGGGCACCCCGCTCCCCAGAGGAGGTGTTTGCTGCTTCTCCTCACCCTGGGGAGCTTGTCGGGCGCTCACATTAGCAGCTCTCACTTGTGCCGAAGCTGGGACAGGAGCTTTTTATAGCTGCAGGTGTCTCTGGGCGGGGCTGCCTCCCCCAGGCCTCCTCTGCTGCCAGCTTCCCCCTCAGCCCTGGTTCCCATCTGCTAGAGGCCTGGGCACTGGGTCCCGCCTGGGTCCGGGGATGAGAAAGGGCAGGAAGGTCTCCATACCCCAATCCTGTTGGGCATCCTGGTGAGTCGTGTGCCAGGGGCCCCCTCCACGCCCCTCTGCCCTGGGACAGCTCTCTCCTTATTCATCATCTGCCCACCGTCTAGTCACTCCCAGACATACAGTAGGTACCCAGTGAGAGCTGGCCAATGGTTACAAAGTCATTCTGTGGAGGACAAGTACTTTTTTTCCTGGGGGGCTATCATCCCTTTCTGATTTTCATGTCCCATTCTCCTTCCATTAGATAGCTGCTCTCTCCTTTAAGTTACCTGAAACCTCCATAAACCAGTCACTATAATGAGATTAAAGTATTAAACATCCATGGCAGGTGAGCTTAGCACTTTATACTTTGCAAAGTGCCATCTTATTAAATCTCTCATCTTCCTAACATATCCGCAAGGCTGTCAGGGCAGGCGCCATCATGCCCAATCTACAGATGAGGAAATTGAGGTCCCAAGAGGCTTGGCTGTGCTCACATAATTAGGCCTCCTGAGTCTTAGGCTGCCGTCCTAGGGAAAAGCTGTAGAGGCATGAAATAGGTCTCCCCGCCTTGAATGTTTTAATTTTCCACTGATGGCAGGGAGTGAGAAGCACAAATGATGCCTGTCCATTGCAGTCTCTGCAGGGGCGGGGAGGCTGGGACACCTGGCTGCTTAGCCTTGGCTTCTATCTGGTCCTTCCTTTGGGTTCACTCCTTCTGGATCCCTGACACAATGGCTGAAGAGCAACCAGCACTGCAGTGGACCCCAGCTCTCATCTGTGCACCTCATCTTGGGGTGCTGGGGAAGGCTCCAGAGTTCACCCAGACTGGCCCCACCCCAGGAGCCCCCCATCCCCACCCCTACATCCCACCTGGGCCCAGAGAGGGAGCTGGGAAACAGGAAAGAGGGCCTCTGTGCTCCTATCTCTTATTTGAAAAGACTAAATTAGAGAAAGAAGGATTCAACAAATAAGAGAAAACAGGGTGGGCGGTACTGTCCTCCAGCTTTATAAACAACAACAAACAGTGTGATGAAGGCTAAATGTGGCCCAGCCAAGCAAATCCCCACAGCAGAAGGGTGGAGCTTTAAGAGGCCACACAAGCGTTTCTAGATGGCAAATGCAGGGGAGAATATAACTTGTTCTCACTCACACTGTCTGACATAAGTATCTGACCAAGACTGTGTGTCCATGTCCTACTGGGAATGACCCTTAATTCTTTAGGGTCAGCGGCATCATTCATGGCAGGGTCCCCGACTCCTCCTGGAAGCCCCTGAGGACAGCCCCCAGGAGCCATGCCTGGGTACCCTGCTGCGGCCCCCCTGGAGAGACTGGCTCTGGTGCCCCAGACCTGCGGTCAGTTTTCCCTTCTGCTTCACATGCTTCTCAACATACCTTCTTATAGGAAGTTTTCTTAGATCGACCTCCTGCCTCTGATGATTTTCTTACCGTATCCTCTCGGCACCTTCATACTCTTTATATTTTATGCTCTTTTGATTTGTTCTTGGTTAGACGTGAGCTTGTAAGTACCGCCAAGTTTCCTTCTAACATCTGGCTCCTGTTCTAATTATGGGCTGTACAACACAGTCATGCCATTGCCACGTACATATATTTCTGACGCTCGATAAAACCAACGAATGCATGGAGTGAACCGCATGAACTGCCGTTGGAGGTGAGGAGTGATGGAAATTGTGCCAGTGGGGTGCCACCCTTGCACCTCCAGGATCAATGACTCCCACGCTCATCTGTCCAGGGAGGTGACTGTGCTCCCAGGGATGTGAGAACCAGGGCGGGCTTTAGAGACCCTCTGGGCCCATACCTTCTTTCTGCAGGAAAGGACAGTAGGGGCTGTGCAGGGAAGGATCTAGATCACCCGGTAGTTAGAGGTGGCCTGCCTGCACACCCGGGCTCTGCTCTTGCCCAAACAATGTAGCAGGTGATGCTTTCTCCTCTGTGGGGTCAGCCTTTTTCCATTGTCTGGTCCCCGACTAGACTGGATGCTGCCTGAGGCCAGGATCACATCTTCCGCTCTGTCTGTGTCCCCAGAGTGTCCCACAGAGCACAGAACACACAGTAGGCAACTAATAGTAACATCGAAACCATTGTTTTGGGAAATGATCTTAAAATTTCATGTGCTGGCTATGACTATCTTTGTCTGGGAACATCTATAAGTACTGGCCAACAAAGAATGGGCCACTTGGCAAGTGGGGAGTAAGTAAACCTGTAGGAAGGCGGGTGCAGGTAAAGACTGGTGACCATGGGTGAGAGATGCTAGGGAAGGATTCCTAGAGCACATGGGGAGGGGCCACAGAATATTGAACTTTCATTCTCTCCCTGGTTTTATGATCCTGCCCGCCTGAGCATGAAGGGACAGATGGAAGTTGGTAGGGTGACTCGTGTCTGGAACCCTGGAAGATGGCTTGCTGTGTTGAAACCAGCCCTTGAGATTGGCCAACTTGTTTAAGACTTGAAATGCCAGCGAGAGGCAGAGTTCGGAAGGCTTTAAATAGAGAAATGTTACATTGAGTGTCCAGGACATGGGAGGTGCTATTTAGCATCCTAGGTGCCAAGGGTGGAAGTGGTGGTGGTTTAATCGCTAAGCTGTGCCTGATTCTTGGGACACCATGGACTGCAGCCTACCAGGCTCTTCTGTCCATCGGATTCTCCAGGCAAGAATACTGGAGTGGGTTGCCATTTCCTTCTCCAGGTGCCAAGGGTAAGACAGAAAAATCAGGCCTGGTGTCTGACTTCACTGAGCTTACAGTTTTGTTGGGGAGAAGAGAAGCTGCCCATAAACTCGGAAACATAAACCATAAAAGCAAATTAATAATGAAGAGTTCAGAATAAAGAGAGAAGCTGTGTTTCAAGGCCATACACGATTAACCACCCAATGACGGGTGTAGACAACAATGCCTGGGGCTACCCGGAGGAGGAGGGGGCACCCACTTCTGGCTGCAGGGCTCGTGCAAAGCTCTGGAGGCTGGTTTCTGGCATTTTCAGTCTGTTAACTGCAGTTGTGACCGTAGGGATTTGACTTCCAGGGACCATCCAGGGGAGCCCCTTGATGGCTGGAAAGCCCCGAGCCACTCCTGCGGCTCCCTGGGGGAGGGGCCCGCCACCCATCCTCTTCACCCGAGTGGCTGTCTGTGGCTCCTGTCCCCAGAGCGGAGCGATACACTTGGCCACTGTTTTCCCTGCCCTGCCTGCCTCTGTGCGTGAGGTCTGCGCCTCATTACACCAGCAAGGTGTGGCATGGACCTGGGGGCAGGCTGGTGCCTCTCCCTAGGGGGCTGAAGGAGTAGTGGAGAAGCTGGACTCCCACAGGCTGGTCTGTGGATGGCAGGAGACCCAGCTGCAATCAACAAACACCTACAGCCAGCAGACTGTCCCAGCGGAGGGGGTGGGGAGGGCACTCTGCTCCCTGTACCCAATGCCCAAGTGTCCTCATGCTTGGTTTGGAAGGCAGCTCATAAGCTCAGCCTTGAACATGCCACCCAGCCCCCAGCCCCGACCTTCATGTCCCAGCTGAAGCCCCGAGCAGGGAACAAGCTTGTCTCCCTTTGCTGCTTCTTGTCCCTGGGGGAGGATGGCAGCTCGCTGGTGGTGACCGTATGGATCTGGATCTTTGGACCACCTCCTCTGAAACCCTGGGTGGCAAGAATGACCAGGCCACAGGAGGGGAAACTCTAGGGGGCATGGCGAGGGGCCAGAACCAGGCCCCACCCTCACTTGTAAGGGTTCCCATCTCCCCCAGCCCCTGTCGGGTCTTCCCTTGGCCCCTCTTTGGGGGCTTGGGGGTGCTGCCTTTCACAGCATCCCACGTGTCAGGGCTTAGATCCTCAGTGTCCTGGCTGCCTGGGAACAAAACCCCTTACTAGTCGAGCTGAGACAAGGGGGTGTTTTTCCAGCTGCATTTTCTCCAAGAGAGGAACAGGACCGTCTAGAAACCATGGAGGATTGCATATCTTGCAGGAGGCCCAGGGCTCGGCAGGCTGACTGGTGACCGCTGCCTCATTCCCTGGACCCGGACGGGCTGTGAGTTTTGGGGGGTGCTCCTGGCTTGTGTGCTGTGTCTGACACGTCACGGCCCTGCCTGTGGGGCTCTAGTCTGGGTCTGGGCGAGGCTGCCACGCCTTCCCCTCTCCACAGCCAGTGGCAGCGCCTGCTCCTCTGGTCTGGTTTCTGCTCCCTTGGCCACTAAGTTTCTCTCCCTTGTGGTGGAAGGTCTCCCATCCTTGGTTCTCTTTGCTAAGCTGAATGAGACAACTGACAGGTTTTGAACTTAACAAATGATCAAGCTCTTCTCAGCTCGGGATCTCAGCAACACCCACTTGCCTGGGTCCTCTGCGATGATTCATCACTCAGGTGCCTCCCCCATGCCCCCACCTCATCACACACCTACAAGGTCCCAGCTCCCCGGGGACTCCCAGAGAAGGAAGCCGCTCCCTTGGGTTCAGCCTTGATTGACACCCTGGTCTTCAGCGCGCTAGCCCATCCCAGTGTGTCTTTCCCAGGGAGAGCCCAGCGGGACCCCTGATCTCCCAGTCAGAGCCCCACCCAGCCTTGAGGCCACCTGCAGGGAGGGGAGGAGAAAACTAGTGGATACGAGGAAATGGGCCCCGGGAGGGGGTTCACAGAGTGCAGAGGATAGAGGGTGGGTGGGCAGTGCTCTGGACCCCTGCCTGGCCTCCCGCCCCCCCACCTCCCCTCACCTCCCCCAGGAGCTGGGGAGGGCGGGCGGGGCGAGCTGAAGGCAGCAGGAGTGACTTCACATCTTTGTTGCTGTAGCTGCTGCGCTGAAAATAGTCCTCTCTAGGGCAGGCTGGCTCGGGGTGTGAAAAGCTCAGCTCCCAGGGAGCAGCAGGAACCAGCTAGAGAGAAAAATTAACCACAGGTCTGGCGCTTACTTGCCTGGCTGAGGAACACAAGCGTCAACCCTGCCGCCCTGCTTACCGCTGTTTAAGATGTTGGGGAGACTACCCGCTCACCCTACACAGTTCACGGCGACCCTCGTCTGTGCCTCTCCGTTTCCTGAGGGCTTCCTGCCCTTGGGAACTAGAAGCTGCACATCCGGTAGCATCTAACCTCCAGCTACTCTGGACCTAGGTGGTAGTGCCCTCATTTGATAGGTGGAAACTGAGGCTCAGAGAAGTTAATTTGCCTGCTTAAGGTCACACCAGGCTCCCCTGGTGGCTCAGTGGTAAAGAATCCGCATGCCAACGCAGGAGATGCAGGTTTGATCCCTGAGTCGGGATGATCCCCTGGAGAAGGAAATGGCAACCCACTCCCATTCTTGCCTGGAGAATCCCACGTACAGAGGAGCCTGGTGGGCTACAGTCCGTGGGGTTGCAGAGTCGGACATGACTTAGTGACTGAACAACAGCAACACCACAAGGAACAAGGTCACGTGGCTTCAGCAGTGGGGTCCTCTGACCCCAGTGCTTCCCCAGCAAACACTGGAGGCTGCACAGGGTCTCCAGTCTCTTGCTGTCTCCCAGCTGCTGCCTGCTTCCTGCACAGGAGGGCGAGTGGTGTGAGGACCTGAGTCCCCAGTGCTCCCTGGTGGGGTGGTCAGAGATGCAGGCATCCTCCCCACTGGAGGGAGTTTCTGGGGCCAGATGGAGTGGGGGCACTTCCCTACCTTGGCCCAAGGGCTGGCATTCTCAACCCAGTCTCAGTGTGATCACCGGTTAGTTTATCTATTCCCAGCACGATCCCCACCCTCCATTTCCACCCTAAAGTACACTAGATAATTAAGTCTCTCTCAGGCCTCCTCAGTATTATGCAGATTAATTTATTATTTAAATCTGAATAGAATATTAGCTCATTGTCTTAATAGTTCTGATAAACGTTTCGGGGGGGCGGGGTGGCACAGGATGGAAATCCTCCCACTCACCCCCTCCCCTCATCAGGATGGAAAGACCCCTCAGGCAGGTGTGTGTTGGGGGGGTGCGGCTCCAGACCTGAGGGCACACAGGCTGCCTTGCACACATGCAGGGTCCTGCGTGTGCCCTACACAGCCCTCTCCACACAGGCCCAGCCTCCTGCCCAAGAAAGAAAGAAGGGGCAGGCGGGGAATGCAGGAACCACAGAGAGTTTCCCAGTCTGGAGGCTCTCCCCCTGCTGTTTGGACAGGATGGGGTGAGGGGGCAGGGTGAAAGTGCAGGAGACAGCTTCTGAGTGTCCGTCAGTGGAGGGGACTGTGGTTTGAGAGCTGGGAAGTCTCTCAGCACTTCAGTCTGCCCTTCTCAGAAATGGTTCTGGTAAGGGAGGATCTCCTCACCAGGGGTGCCCTGGTGGCTCAGACAGTCAAGAATCCG
Source organism: Bos taurus (assembly GCF_002263795.3). Lineage (NCBI taxonomy): Eukaryota > Metazoa > Chordata > Mammalia > Artiodactyla > Bovidae > Bos > Bos taurus. Next base: position 19,634,866 of record NC_037351.1, on the reverse strand, counting down.
CCTGCAATGTGGGAGACCTGGGTTCGATCCTTAGGTCGGAAGACTCGCTCCCCTCCTCCCCCCGCGCCCCCATCAGAGAAGGGAATGGCTACGCACTCCAGTGTTCTTGCCTGGAGAATTCCATGGACAGAGGAGCCCTGTGGGCTACAGTCCATGGGGTCACAGAGAGTCACACACAACTAAGTGACTAGCACACTTCATCACCGCAATCCAGAGAAAGCTGCTGGTGGAGGTGGTTGTGTTGAGGGAGGTCCTACAGACACCAGAAGTGTGGGGTGCAAACTGTCCTGGCTTTGCCAACACTCTGCCTCCCCACCCTATACCAAATCCCAGGGGACCCAGGCAAGGCCTAGGGGGCCCCTTCCTGTGAGGCCCGCCTCCTCCTCTGTCAACAGTCTCTGGCGAAGAGGAGTTCAGGCTCATTCTTGCTGCTTCCACCTCCTGCAGAGATGTTCTCTTGGCCACCTGATCTCTACAGCACATACAGAGATAATAAGACCCTTAACACTGAGATCAGCACATGAGCACAGGAAAGGAACTGTGGGCCTTCCACTAGGCACGTCTGTTATGGACTGTGTCTCCCCAGATTCATACCTTGAAGCCCTAAACCCCAAGGCGATGGTATTGGGAGGAGGGGCCTTTGATGAGTGGCTGATCAGATGAGATCATGAGGGTGGGGCCCTCATGATGGGATTAGTGCCCTTGTAAGAACAGCAAGAGACCAGAGCTCCTTCCCTCTCTGCCAGGTAAGGTTCAGGTGGCTGTCTGCAAGCCAGGGAGGGTGGGGGGAGCTCTCACCAGGACTTTGATTGTGGACTTCTCAGCCTCTATCACCATAAGAAACAAGTTTCTTCAGTTCGAGCCACTCAGCGTGTGGTATTCCATTATAGTAGCCTGAGCTGACTAAGACAGTCACTCTTTGTAGATGTGGAAACTGAGGCCAGAGAGGTCACATGTTGCCCTTTGGCTGCAGAGCGGGGGGATGGTCACGGAATAGATGATGTGACTGGTGCTCCAGGTACCACGCTGCACACTAACACAGGAGTCAGTGTCCACCTTGGGGGTTTGAGACTGGGTAGGGCCACAAGGGAACTGCCATTTGGTCCTGTGCTCAGAGCACTGACAGGGTATAAGGTGTCTCTTCACACCTGAGGGATGAGGAAAGCGGGACCCCGACGAGCCCTCCTGGTGGAGGGGAGGGAGGCAACGCCAGGTGCCCCCACGTCTGAAGCTCCCCTGGCTGCATCCTACGTCGGGAAGGGTCGGTTTAGGGTCATGTTTACCCTAGTGCTCCCCACCCCAAGGTCTGGAATCGAGAGGGCGCCCTTGGCACAGACGGTACTGAATCCAGCCAGGAAGAATATACGGGACACATCGTGTGGCTGTGGTTTCTTTGCGCCACCCAGTCATACAGCTGGCAATTAATTTCCCCTATAAATGAAACACCTTTCATATCACTTTATCTGGAGAGCTTGAATTGACAGCAGCGGGTGTAATTTATACATACTTTTTACCCATCTGTTAGCATTCAGGCTTCAGGCTGCTTGCGTTTGTTTTTTTTTTTTTCCCTTCAATTCTCTCCCCAAATTGAAAGGATTAGGTTAGGATTAGGTGAGTGTTTTAACCAGATATTCACAAAGATGGATGGCGGTGCTTCCAGACGGCCGGTGCCCAGGGGAGGCCCTCACACGATGGTGGCCAGGTGGGGCTCAGTGATCTGGGAAATTGCCTCCACCTGAGAGCCAGCAGCCCTGCAGTCCGAGGCTGGAGCTGCAGAGGGCCTCGGGGACTCTCCGGGCCGTCCTTCATTTTACAGACGAGAAAACTGAGGTTCAGAGAAGCAAAGAGACACATGCAAGGTTGAGCAGCTGGTCAGAGGCGGAGCTGGAAGGGGGTCTAGCTGGAGAAAGTGCCAGAGGGAGGGTTGCTCCATTTTACCTGATGGAGCAGAGGGGCATGGATGAGGCCCTGGAAGTACTTGGCTGGCCAGGGTACAGTTCCTTCTGCCCCTTGGTGTCCAAGGACGTGGGCACAACCCAGCCTCAGGCTCCCGGGATGCGAGAGATGAATGCTGCAGGGCCCGGCCTTTAGAGGTCAAGGGCAGACCTCTGGCCTTCCCGATGGCCCACCTCCGCCTTTCCCGGCTATTGCAAGGTGTCTGTGATCACTGCCTCCTTCATCCCCTCCTTCTTGCCCAGCTTCAGCCCTGGAGCCATTAGCAGTGTGACTCTGTCTGGTAAGAACCAGTAAGATAGTTCTGTATTAACGCAGGGGCCTGAAGAGATTTGGCCATTAAATGTTACATTAGACCCAAGGTGTCCTGTACATGTTCCCGGTGGAGTTTTTCAGGCAGCCTTGGCTGGGGGGCCTCGGCGAGGGGGAACGTGCTGGAACTGACAACCAGGTGGAGGTGGGGGTGTGGATGCTGGGCTTGCGCTCCCCCTGGAGCTCCGAGGACATCCTGGAGAACCGCGGAGGAAGGGCAGGCGTGTCCTTGCCTCCCGTTCAGCCCCGGCGGGCCCTGCTGGCTGTGGCTGAGTGCCCAGTTTGTCCCCAGCCCAGCGGGGCAGCAGCCCAGCTCACCTCTCAGTCCCGGGCAGCCCTGATTTCGCGTCTCCTATCGTCTAGGAGCTCATCCTCTTTATTGGACCAGATGTCCTGAGTTTTAGCTCCAAAAATACACACATGGAGGTGAGGGAACAGACAGAGGAGAAGCTGTTTCCCTTTCCAGGGAGGACGTGAGACCTGCAGGGAATAATTAGTGAATAGCACTGGCTTAATCAAAATACAACTAACTGCCTCCTACGGGGCAGGTGATTACTGTTTGAGTGGCCAGGAGGGGAGACATGGCTGTTGGCTGAAGTCAGCTAGTCTTCCTGTCATCCTAAGTACCCAGCTGCCCAAACACCTACATGACCCAGCTAAATACCCATCCACCTAACTCCCCACCCACCCAACTAGCCATCCATCTGCTTGTTCTCCTAGGATCCTGGGTAAACCGTGCAGTATCTCTGGGCCTAAGTTTCTCTGCTGAAATGGAGATAAGAATTCTCCCCTAATCTCCTCCTGAGCTTGTTAAAGGATCTGATGGACCCGAGGACGATTCTGGCAAGTGGTGCAAAGAATACAGATATCAGACAATGGGTATATTAACGACTGTTACCATTACTACCACGCTGCTGCTGTCTAAACCCTTCCTGACTTGAGATCTCGGCTAACTCTCCCCTCCCTTGGACCGGTGACTCTGCACATCCGCGGAAGGGAGGCTTGGGAACTTGTTTTAAAGATCTCCTCCCAGCCCTGCAGGGCGGGGCAGATCCTGGAGGAAGCTCAGCTGCCCCGCCTCCTCCCTGCACGGGCAGCTGGCTCCTCCCCCTCCCAGACCCCAGCAACGGGAGGAGGAGCAAAGCGGGGAGGGCGGCTATAAGAGCATTAATGGCCGGGCAGGTTGGAGGGAGACCGCAGACAGATGCTGGTTGTGCTTGTGTTTTCCAACGTTAAGGCCTCAGAACCAGAAAAAAAAAAAAAAAAAAAACTGGGAGCTTTAAAACCAGGAGGCTAATTGTTCGGATGGGAAGATATTATTTACAGTAATGGGGCAATGAGGAAGGAGGCGCCGAGTGAGCAGGGTGGTTTTGGCTGGAGCGGCCCAGTCCATCCGGGGGGTTTCTGGGGGCAGCCAGGGGGCCATCCTCTTGAGTCGGGCCGTCTACCTGCGGTTACCCTCTGTCTCACAAGTCACCTTCCTTTGGGGAAGGCCCACATGAAACAGAAGCGGACATCTCCTCGCCCAGGGTTTCTGGAGTGGCAGCCAGATCACCTCCCCAGCCAGCATGAAACACGTGGCCCTGGCCCAGGGAGCCTTCTATTCTTTAAGGCCCAATCAGTCACCCCCTCTCAGGAAGCCCTCCTGACTTCCGCAACTCACAGGTGGTCTCTTCAGACCCCCTGGATCTCTGAGTCTGAACTGCAGAGACCCTTGACCACACAGCTTAGTAGTCCGAGCTTCTCCTAGTGATGGGTTCCCCATTAGTGTCTGGCACAGGGCTGGTCATGCTGCTGGGCTCACAGACTTGGGAAAGAAGGATGAATTACACTGGGGGGCTTTAGGATAAGTGGATGGAGTTGGGGAGGTAAAAATCATCAGCAGCTCAGCTGAAGGAAGAAATTGAAAAATCCAGGTAACAAGGGCTCTGTGGGGCCCCAAGCCTCTGGCCCCTCCCTCATTCATCTGCCTGCTCACTGGATCTTGCCGTAAAAAATGAAAACAGACGTTGAGAATCCACACTCAACATGCACCAAACTTGATCTTAGATCGATTCTGGCTAGTCACTTGAGAATATTAAAAAACTGCAGATCTCAGAGGGGGAAAAAAAATCATCTTTCCTTTGAAGCAGAAAATGGTCCTTCTGCAAATTAATGGCTGGGTGGGCCAAAAGCCCCTCCTGGAAGGGAGAAGGGGGCCCGTCAGTATCTCAGGAGAAGCAGAAGGGTCTGGCTGGGGTGATGGGCTCACGGGGCCAGACACTGCTGAGCCGAGCTGGACACAAACCACAGGTGCGCTGTGAGAGGGCCTAGCAGTGACTCTGGGGGAGAAGGAACCCAGACAGGCTGCTTTCTGTAGACAGGGCCCACTTCCAAATGCCAGGAAACAGATCGTGCTGTGCTTCTCCGGACGTTCCTTAAGTAGTGGCTGGGCAGCCAGTAGTAGCATGGGCTGCAGGAGGGGTGGGAGCTACGTGCACAGGATTGCAGGTGACTTGGAATCTTAGACTTCTCCAAGGAGCAGCTGGGCTGGGCACCGTAATCTCCCTTGTCTGCTCTATTAAGCTCTCCCCATCGCCTGCACAGAGCCCACTACCAACCACAGAGCCGTCTCTGTCTCCTGAGGCGCTAGGTTGGTTTACACCTATCTTCCTGTCTTCTCCATGCTCCAAAATTCTACCTGGTTCCTAAGCCCCCCTGACTCCGCAGCACACGGCCCTAAGGCACACATGGCCCAACACTGGGCTTCTTCTTGTCCCCACAGCTGTGAACTAACCAAGGGGTGAGAACCCCAGTTCTCTGTGACAGCCGGTGTCCCCTGTGGGACCTGGTGGGTTGTGAAGCTGGGTCCCCTGTGATTTAGTGCCAGACCATGAGGCCACGCCTCGGGTGAATCTTCACCCGTATCTGCCTGGACACCTCCTGGGATTTCTTTCTTCTCCTTCCTTTGCTTACAAAAGTAGAAGAAGATAAGATAGGAGTCATCCTTCCGCTTAAAGGTTGATGCACAAGGCAGACTCTGGGTTAATTAGCAAAGGTCTTCCAGCTGCACCCCTACCTTGCCCTCACCCCACCCCAGTGCCAGCACACAGAGTGGGTAGGAAGAGGAAGACGAGGGGTCAATTCCCCAATGGCTGGAGAGAGGCTGCCAAGCTCTATCCCTCAAAACCCTCAGGAAGAGGAGCCAGCTCTCCTGCCCCAATCTGGGAGAGTGGGGAGCAGAACCCGAGCCCTCTGCACCCTCTGCTCCCTGGGGCAGGGGTGGGGTCATCAACACGGAGGCCCAGTCTCTTCCCACAACCACGAGCTCAGCCCCATTTGGGTCCAATTCATCCAGCCTTCATCTACCACGTATGCACTGCCCACCACAAGATGCCGGCAAGCTGTCAGCTCAACAAACATTCAGTGTGCATATTCTGAGAGCAGAGCCTAAAACAGATGCTAAAATCTAGAGGTTTATGTAACTGAATATAGCCCGATGACACAGTCACGTGTGTCCCTGAGAGTCTCCTTCTGATCTGTAACGCCTGACCTTGAATCCCAGCTCTGCCACTCACGGTGCCGTGTGCATGTGTGCTCAGTCGCTTCAGTCGTGTCCGACTCTTTGCGACCCCGTGGGCTGTAGCCCTCTGGGCTCCTCTGTCCATGGGATTCTCCAGGCAAGAATACTGGAATGGGTTGCCATGCCCTCCTCTAGGGGATCTTCCCAACCCAGGGATCAAACCTGCGTTTCCTGAGTCTCCTGCATTGCAGGCAGATTCTTTACCCATGGAGCCACGTGGGAAGCCCAGTGGTAGAGTGACCTGGGACCAATTGCTTAACTTCTCCCTGCCTCATCACTCCCATCTGTGGAATGAGCCACTGTGCCAATTAAATGTTAGACCTGACCTATTATACTGTCATTTCCTGGGTTCCCGCTGGGTGTGAGTGCCTGGGTGAAATGCTGAGCCCAGCGCCCTGAGCCCTGTGGTGTTTACCCTGCATGCAGGGCCCTCACAGCCCTACGGACCCCCCTGTATGGGTGGCATGGAGGAGACCAGCATCCGGGTCAGATCTGGGAACACCACAAGCAGGCAATCAGGAGCTGTTGCTTGAGGCGCTGACGAGCTCCCTGAGAAAGGCCACTGCTCTGGGAGCTGGAGGGTGTCATCTCTGAGTCCTTCTGTAGCACCGGAGTCCATTTATGGGGAGGTCACTTATGAATATTAAACTCTTTGCTCCAGGCTCCGAAGAGTCCCGCTGCCCTGCTCTACCCAAAAGTCAAGGTTACAGCCCAAATAAACAAAGCTGCCCTTCTCCAGAAGAAACATACTGTCTCACACACACACACACTCGCATTCACACCTGCAGTATCTGAGGGGGAAGCAGGAGGGGGAAGTGCAGGGGCTGGGGCAGCTGTTTCCTCACCCTGGCTCCATGGAAAGGGGGTGTCCTGGCCCACAGGCTCCCCTGACTTGTCTCCCCTGCTAGTTTCTCAGACACACCAGGCTCGGCTTCCCCAGGCAAGTGGGGTCTGACTTTACAAACAAGACAGGGAGCTTCCAGGAGAGGGCGCTGTTGGAACATCCTGGGAGTGGGAGGCACTGGGCAGGCCTGCAGCGGGCACACAGGGCCGGCAGGGCTGCGCCCAGCCCCGAGGGAAGCGGGAGGGGCCCTGCGGGTCTAACTTTGGTGCACTCGCTAAAAATGCAGTAAGCCTGAGGGTGGGGCTGGGAGCCTTAGCTGCTCCCTGAGAGGCTGACTCAGGTGGCCTCTGAGGCCAGGCTGAGAGAAGCTGGATGGGACGCTAGGATGGCACAGCTCCCCATCTCCCCCTACTCACACCCAAAGAGACGGAGGCCCCCTGGGCTGCTCTCAGCCCCAGTGAGTATGACGAGGGCTTGCCCCGCTCCATCCCTCCCCTGGGGACAAAAATAGAACCAAGCAGGGCTGAACAGTGGTTATCAGGAGGCTGAGTCCCCGAGGAATGTTTGGGGCCAGCTGAGGAGGGGCCTGGGGTCCAGTGGTCAGAGCTGGCATCCAGGCGCAGGTGTGTAACTCTGGGGCTGTCCCTGCGCAGGGTGCTGCTACCGCCAGATAGCCGGGCTGAGTTACAAGGACACAATGAATAAGGTGGTAAAGCCAAGGAGAGAGTGAGGGGACAGGGCGAGAGAGGCGGGGTGACAGACACCGGGAGACAGAGGCAGGCAGCAGGGCAGAGGGACAGAGAGACCGGCAGCAGGGGACAGACACACTGATGGGAACTCGGAAAGAAGGGAGAAAGGGGATGGCTGAGTCGGATTCATTCTGTGTCACCCAGAGCTTCTCCCAGAAGCTGAAAGAGGATCTGCTGAAGGAGAAGAGATGATGGTGGAGAAGAGACGGTGGCAGCTAGGATGCCTGGGGAGCTTTATGTGGTCTCTTGGCCTGTCACCACGTCACCGTCCTCCTCCTCCTCACGATTATTATCTACCCTTTGAGTGTCTGAGCCAGGCCGCCCATGTGTGCCAGCACCCCATGTGTGCCAGCCTTTATCCTCCTAAATCCCTACCTCAAGGCCAGTATGAACACTTCCACTTTATAGAAAGGGGAAGCGGGGCTCTGACCTGTGACTTTCTAATACCATCTTCCCCTCAGGCTTCTTCACTGCTCCAGAGAAGTTTCCAAACACAGAGGGTTTGCCTCAGCAGGAAGAGACCAAACTAGGCCTGCGAGGGTCTGTCCAGGTGGGCGTGTGTGTGTGAGGAGGGGGCCGGGACAGTTCAAATACCACAGCCCCCCATTCACTTCTGACCTCTCACCATCCACATGCAGACGCTGAATAGATCGGAGAGTGTGAACCTTCTGTTCTACGTCCCAGGCCAGGCAGAGGTGGTGGCCCAGGCTGCTCCTGGCCCCTCCTTTCCCTTGTGCAGCCCCAGCCTGGAGGGGTCACCCCAGGTCTGGGTGACTGGTGCTAGCCCCCCAGGGTCCTCACCTTGGGGTGCTCCCCTGGGAGCATGGGGACAAGGAGCCAGTTAGAACTGGAAAGAGAAAACCTCTTGTCCCTACTCCCCAGCGAGGCTGTGGGTCTCACCACCACCAGGCTCTGTGGGGGAGTGCAGGAAAGCCTTGGGCTGCTGATCCACAGGGTCGGGCCTGAGTCCCAGCTCTGCCACTCAGCAGCTGTGTACCTTCAGTGAAAGGTCCTTAACCTCTATGTGACAGCTTCACCGCCTATGAAATGGTCCCGGCGTCTGGGGTGGACGATCAGATGAGAGTCCATGTGATGCACTCGGTCCTGGCACACAGCAAAGACTCGGCAAATATCTGCTGACATCTCTTTAATCATGAGCATCATTGCTTTGGCCTCTCACACCTCCTCTCTCCCTACTCCTTAGCCCCATCCCCTCTCCCTCAAACTGTCAAGCCTGTTTTCAGAGGGTCTCCAGGCGCTGTGCCTCTGCTATGCTTGGAGCCACTCATGGGAAGGCGGTGAGGAAGAGGGGGCCAAATTAATTCAGTTCAACATTCCTGAGTGGTTTCCCTACAGAACCCTGTGACCAGCACCAGGCATGTTGCTGCTGCTGCTAAGTCACTTCAGTCGTGTCCGACTCTGTGCGACCCCATAGACGGCAGCCCACCAGGCTCCCCCGTCCCTGGGATTCACCAGGCAAGAACACTGGAGTGGGTTGCCATTTCCTTCTCCAATGCATGAAAGTGAAAAGTGAAAGTGAAGTCGCTCAGTTGTTTCTGACTCTTAGTGACCCCATGGACTGCAGCCTACCAGGCTCCTCTGTCCGTGGGATTTTCCAGGCAAGAGTACTGGAGTGGGGTGCCATTGCCTTCTCCGACCAGGCATGTTAGACTTTCTTTTCCCCTCAAGGAGCTTCTACCAAATAGGAGGAGCATGGTGCATATATGAGTAACTTTCACTCATTCACTCATTCATTCACCACTAAGCTTTCCTTCACGATCATCAGTGATCCAGCAGGGTGTGATCAGTTGCAGGAGTGAGGAAACAAGAGTAGAATTCTGCCCTGGCACGAGAAGTGGAGTAAAATAAAAGATTCAGTCTCATAAAGGGAGAGTCCCATTCTTGGGAGGCTAATGTCACATCATGGGGGTGCCTGTGTAGCCACTGCCAAAGGGATCTGGAGCTCAGGAGCCAATCAGCAGACACACGGAACCTGAGTTACACAACCTGGTGTTGTCACGGAGAGGATTCACCCTCACCTTCATGGTCAAGATTTATGAAAAGCCTTGTGTGCCTTTTTCACGGCATTGCTCAACAGCCCTGGGAGGCAGCCGGGTTGGGGCTGAGTGTCCCCAGCTGTTGCTATGGACACTGCACAGGGAGTGACACAACTCACTCACAGTCCCCGGCACTGACTGTCAGAGTCAGACTGAGACCCTGGCCTCCCTTGGGTCTAGGACTCCACTTAGGCCCCATTGTCCCCACCTGGGCCTTCTTCTCCAGGAGCTGGATGTGGGGTGACTGCTTCCGTTTACCTCCCTGGGGAGCTCATCCCCCATCCTCAGGGGGCCCCTGAGCAGCCCCAGTAGCCCCAGTACATTCTTGGCCCCTGGAAAGAGCAGAACCCTCTGTGAAGCTCAGCTGCAGTGCCTGGGGTTCCCAGGGGCCGCGGGGGCGGGTGATGGTATCTGCCCCCTCCGTCCCTTTGGGATTTGACCTTCTCTTCTGATTTGCATCTACCCCAAGTGAGGTCCGGAGAAGGCAATGGCACCCCACTCCAGTACTCTTGCCTGGAAAATCCCATGGATGGAGGAGCCTGGTGGGCTGCGGTCCATGGGGTTGCTGGGAGTCCGATGCGACTGAGAGACTTCACTTTCACTTTTCACTTTTATGCACTGGAGAAGGAAATGGCAACCCACTTCAGTGTTCTTGCCTGGAGAATCCCAGGGACGGGGAGCCTGGTGGGCTGCCGTCTATGGGGTTGCACAGAGTCGGACACGACTGAAGTGACTTAGCATAGCAAGTGAGGTCTAGAGCAGTGCTCCCAACCTTGTTGACTGTCTTGTCTTTTCTGGGGGCCTCATCAGGTCCTCAGCCCCTCGTCCCACCCCCGTCCACGCGCTCCGCATGGGCTGACTGCATCCCCCTCACCTCCTGCCACAGGCAGCTCCAGGTCCCCCCAGGATCCCGGGGCCCCCCGCCCCCATTCTGCTGACAGGAACATGTCTTCTGGGCCCGCAGGTGGGGCCCTCAGCGCATCCCACATTAGAACCCGCTGGAGCTGTGAGGCGGCCAAAGGGCCAGTTGTGTAGAACCTGGAATGGTCGGTAGGGAACTTCTGGGCTCTGTGGCATCACCAAGCATCCGCTTCCAGCCTCAGACTCGGGGGAACGAACCAGAGTCCTCTCACGGAGGCCTCGAGGCAGTGATGACGGCGGGAGCCTGAGGCTTGGGCAGGTCTCAGGGACCCTTAATTTCTCCTCTGGGAGGTCCCAGGCCCATCTGTGGAGAATGTGGCGAGGCGCCCCCACCGCCCCCCCCTCCCCCGCCACCTCCCTGAAGCCTCTTAGACCAGGGCAGCCCCCTCCACGGCTGAGGCCCGGGCTCAGCCCACCTGCCACCCTCCCCAACCCCCGCAGTTGTCTCTTCAGGAAGGTTTTCTTCTTTCCCCAACGCTGCTCTCTGCCCCCTCAGGGGGGTATCTGGCTGACAGGCATTCGCTGGCTGGCGGGGTCGGGAGGGGCAGCCGCCCCCATGCCCCTCCTCTTCCGCGTGGGCTCCGGGAACAGGCCGTGGCCCCCAGCCGAGCTCCAGCATCTGCCTCGAATGGCTCTGACCGCCTTCAAGGGCACTGCCAGGAATAGATGCGGCCACCCCGCCGCCTGCATGGGCCTGGCAGCCTCAGCCTGCCCTTTCTCCAGCCTTTCTGTGCACTTCCCAAGGAGCGTCCAGCCCCGACATGCAGGTGAAAGCTCTGTGGGACGCCGCCGTGTGCTGGCTTCTTCAGAATGTGCAGAGCCGTATCCCTTGACAGCCCAGCACACGCTGCCCGGCCACCTCTCAGCCACCAAACTGCAGCCCCCCGCCCCGGCCGGTCACCCAGCAGGCCTGTCAGAGCAGGAGCCCTTATTGATGGAGTTGTACCCCTTGGATTCATGGCCCAGAAACCAAGTCAGAGAGATGAGGTGCTTGCTCAGTCACAGCTGGCCACCAACCACAGCGCCTCACCTCACTCTAGTCAGGAGCCCTAGGCATCTGCAGGAAAGGTAACACTCTGAGGCCAGAAGAGGGCAAGGTGCCAGGGAGAATGGGGCACCTGAACCCCTCTGGGCAGGTGGTGTTCAGGTCATGAGAGAAGAGGTGGGACTTGGTCCCAGGATGCAGGGATGAACGGATTACCTCTGATCACCACAGAGTGGAACAATAAGGCCTGGGATGTGAGGGACAAGGAAAAAGGAGAGGGTGGGCTCTGACTATGTGGAACCCACGGAAAGAGATGTCAAGGCACTGGGAACTCAATCTTGACTCTGCTATGAGGGCGCCAGCATGACTCCAGGCGGGTGGAAGAGATTCTGCCATCATCCACGGCCGTGCAGGGTTTACGAAGTGGCCCCTTGACACCGTGGGGCAGGCCCTGTTCTAGGATCCAGAAAGAGCAGAGAGAACAAGGTTCCTGCTCCCATAAAGCACACGGAGAGAGGTCACGCAGGTCAGGATGGGATAGGTCGGGTGGAGACAGACACAGTGAAGCAGAGGAACAGGGAGAGGATGCTGGTCCTGGGGCCAGGGCACAGCTGTTTTATACTGAATGGCCAGGGAAGGCCTCTCTGGCAAGGCAACATGTGAGAAGATGCCTGGAGGAAATGAAGGGAAGAACCAAGTGATCAGGTGGAAAAAAGAGTGTTCCAGGCAGCAGGCAGAGCAAGTGCAAAGGCCCTGAGGCGGGGGTGTGCTGGGCCAGCTGGGGGAAGAGCCGTCTACAACCTGTGGAACCAAGTATGTCACAGGAGTGTCTCAGCTCACTACCCCAAGATCAAGCTTCCTCAAACAGAGCCCCTCCTGCCTTCACGCTCCCATCTTTCCCCCTCCCCCAGGCAGGGGAGCTGAGATGCCTTTGCCGAAGGGTGATCCAAAGATGGAATTTGGAATCTGGACACAGCCAGGAAGTGGGGAAAAAACAAGACTCTGAATTCTTAACCTCAAGGTGTGTCCCTTATTTAGTGTGAGGCTCTTTTCTCTGCCCACTGCTCCTTCATCCGTGTGCAGGACTCTGTGCCTATCCCCTGGGAGGAGAGAAGGGGAGCTGGAGGGCCCCAAGGAGTGTAAGCCTTCGGAGTGGCCAAGCTTGGGGCAAGAGAGGAGCAAAGGCTTAAGGGTTGGATGACTCTGTGTGTGCGTGTGTCAGGAGCAAGGGGAAGCCAAGAGGCCCCATGGAGGCTGGAAAACGATTCCCCTGTAAGAAAGGGGAGGGCACAGTGATGTTCTATGATGTTCTAGAAGGGCCTCTTCCCTTCTCTGTTAGGGCTGTGTTGGCTCTCGCTCCCTCCTGTGCCTGTGTCTGTGTCTCTAAGTGAGTCTGTGAGTCTGCATGCATGTCTGTGAGATGTCTCTCTCTCTCACTGTCTCTTTCTGGTTCTCTTCTGTCCCGTCTCCGAGCCGCCTGCAGCCTCTCAGTCTCCCCGCGGTGCCTCTTTCTCTGTCTGGCTGGCTCTGTCTCTCTTGGTCTCCATCTCTCTCTCTCCCTCCCTCTCTTCTCCCGCCCCCTTCTCCTCTTTCTCTCAGAACAGGAAGAGGCCTGCAAAAGAACTGCGATTTCCCTCCCGCCCGCCTCCCCACCCCCTTCCCTCCCCAGGTTTTTTCTCTGCTCCTTATTCAAGGCAGATAAAGTGCACACAGCTGCTCCCAGCTGAAACGGGCCTTAATTGCACCCCCGTTGCCATGGCGATCCCTGATGATCTCCGTGGCTGGAATGTTGCCCTCCGATCTCCCTGCTGGCGCCTCTGGGCTCCGCAGCCTTGCTGGCCCCGGAGCTGCCCCCACGTGGCACCCTGGCAGGGCAGCGAGGTGGCCCTGAGCACCTTCCCCCTCCCCCACCTTGGTCTTGGTCACTCCTAGGGACATTCTGGGGTTCAGAGCAATAATGCACATGCTCCTGGCCAGGGACAAAGCATTCCTCTATCACTACCTAGGCCCTGGTTTTAGGGGTGGGAGAGACCCAGGTCAGAGTGCTGTGCTCTGGGCTTCATTCCCCACCTGCGGACCTGCCACAGCCACACCCAGGGTGAGCACAGGAGTTGTCAACACGAAGCAGCCTTTTCACTGCAGTTCCCATCTGAATAGCCCCTGGCACATGGGGGTGGTGGGCATTGCAGGGGGGTGGACCCAAAGACCCCTCCTATGGTGGCAGAGGGACAGGTGTGGAATCAGGCTGACTGAGCCCCGCTGTGGAAGACGGGGGTGGGGGAGAGTGGTGCCTACAGTGGGCACTTCAGAGGGAGAGGGACACCCCAGAAGGATGTGCCTTCTGGCGCCTGAGGGCTGCCCTACGGTCCACCACCTATACAGGGTGGTGGGGTGTGTACACATGCGTGTTGTGTGCTTGTGTGCTGTGTTTGCACATGTGTGTGCTTGAGTGCTTTGTGTGCACACACGTTGAGTGCATGCATGTTGTGTGTGCATACACACACGTGCTGTGTGTGCACACATGTTGGGTGCATGCATGTTGTGTGTGCACACGTGCTGTGTGTGCACGTGTTGTGTGTGCATGTGTGTGTGGCCTCATCCACATGTCTGCTATACACTCCCCTCCACAGGACCCTCCCTTGGCATCCAAGCTGGGCCACACTAGACTGTGCGTTCACAGCTCAGCGGCTCCTGATAGGGGTCTTGGGGAGGGCAGCGTACTTAATGCCCCAGTCAGCACACCCCGAGGAGCCAGCAGATGCCAAGCAGGACGGCTCTGACCAGTCCGGGGAGACCCACCACTGGCCCTGGTCCTCTGCCATCACCACTCTGTCCTCTGAGTACCAACCCCAGCTCTAGTCTCGTGAGACCTACAACAAAGTGGGATTTCTGAACCCTTGGCAAACCTGGAGGTGGGGGTGTCCCAGCACTTTCTGTCTGAGGCCTCCTCTGGCCAGGCAGGTAGGTGGGCCAGGCCCCTCCCTCTGGTCTGTGTCAGAGCCCTGGACTCTGCCTGGACACCGCTGGCCCCTTCCCTGGGTGGCATGTACGACCTGCTCGCTGGCCAGTGGGTGAGCTCAGGGGAACAGCAGCCAAGATCCAAGGCATGGAGCATCTTTGGTGGCCCTGCTGTCTTCCAGCGATGGTGACAATGGAACGCACTCCACCCTTAGCCCCGCTGGGGGTATAATAACAGTAATCATAGCAGTGGGAGTAGCAACAGCTACTGCTTATTAAGTAGTGGCCATGTGCGAGGGACCGTGGGTAGACCTGCACACTCACCATGGCCAGTCCTTGAGGCCAGGACTGTGAATGTCACACAAATGGGAAACGCGTCACCTGCCTAACCAAGGCCACTGCGCTCTCGATGGCCATGTGTGTGGGACCCTGAGATGGACCCAGAGACATCTGTCCCACCCCAGCCTTTGGTGAGCAGCTTACTCAGGGTCTGGGAGGCTCCTAGGCTCAGCACCTCCTGCCTGCAGTGAGACAACATGCGGGTTGTGTTGGAAGCAACGGGAAGGCTTTCTGCATGATTCTCTGTCAGTGACACCCCCACCATCCAAGCACCCGCCCCACCATTAACCTCAAGTCCCCTGGATGCTGCTCTTGGATTATCCTCTCTTTCTCTCGGACCCCACGCTAGGAAGTTTTCCATTAACACTTGCTTTCAAACTGTGGTGCTGGAGAAGACTCTTGAGAGTCCCTTGGACATCAAACCATCTAAAGGAAATTAACCCTGAATATTCATTGGAAGGACTGATGCTGAAGCTGAAGCTCCAATACTTTGGTCACCTGATATGAAGAGCCGACTCATTGGAAAAAGACCCTGATTCTGGGAAAGATTAAAGGCAGGAGGAGAAGAGAGCGACAAAGGATGAAATGGTTGGATGGATTCACTGATTAAATGGACATGAACTTAGGCAAACTCCAAGAGGTGGTGAGGGATAGGGAGGCCTGGCGTGCTACAGTCCATGGGGTCACAAAAAGTCGGACACGAGTTAATGACTGGAAAATAGCAACAACAACAAAGTAAGTGAAGGCGTGAAAGACCTTTGGGGCCTCAACCTGAACTTCCCTTATCTCACTCCTGCAATGACTACAGAATTCATCTCCTCTCTTTCTGCACACCTGAGACCCCAACACAGTCCCAAGCCAGGTCCCCACTGCCTCCCATCCCCTCGTAGTCCCCACAGCCTGAGTGAGCCTGAGACAGGGCTGGCGTCGCCGGTCCGCTCAAGGCCCCTCTAGCCTGCAGGACCATGCTGCCTCCAGGTCAGTCCAGGTCCTCTGGAGGGGACCGGGCCCCAGCCTCCCCTCGAATACTCCTCCTGTTTCCTCACCACGGTTCCTACACCTGGCCGTTGACCTCGAGGCTTCCTCTGCCTGGACCGCCCTTCCTCTTTTGCTCTGACTATGGAAATAATATTCCTTTTCGGTCTCACTTAGTCGCCAGCATCTCCTACCACATTTGTTTTACTAAACCGACCACCTTAATGCCATGTGCTATTGCTATAGGCTGAATGAACAGATGAACATCAAGGGGCATCCAGAGAAGACAGGCCACACATCTGGTGTCCTCTCCAGCTCTCAGCTCAGCACTAAGATTCTAACTAAGCCCCGGTCAGCCCTTGGAGTTGTAGGAGGGGATTCCAGGTGGAGGTGGCATGCCCTGCTCTCTGGAGGAGAACCAGTCCCTGCCAGAACCCTTTGCTTGGTCTGGAGGTGCTGTCCAGACTCTAAGGACAAAGGGCTGACATGTGAACTGGGGAAGATGTGGAGGGAGAGGTCATTTCCGGTGGAGGGACCCTTGGGGCGACGGCATGGAGGTGGGACAGTGTAGAGTGATTGACAGGGAGCAGGTCGGCCATCGGAGGGCCATCAGGCTGAGGGTAGGACGACCAGTGCTCCAAAGCACTGGTTGCCACCGGATGGACGGCAGCCTGGGAACGGGGGTGGCCGCTCAAAGAAAATGCCTGGGGGAGCCTGTGCCTCACTCTTCCTTCTGATGATAAATAAGGCAAAATAGAGAAGCTCATTTCTCTAGAAGGAATCGCAGACTCCTCAAAGATAGGGCCCAGTTTTCTCCCCCTCCTGTCTTTCTGTCACCCCGTCTGCTCTCAGTCAGGCTGACCTTGGGCCTTGCTTGCAGCTGGACGGGGAGACCTTGGAAGGCTGCTGTCCAATGAGCTCACATCGTGCCCCTACCCTACCCCAGGCTTTCCTCTCCATTCATCTGTCTTTCTAGCCAAAAACCAATTTCCTTGCCTCCAGACAAACCAATCACATTAGGAAAGGGATGGTTGTAATTCACACGAAAACAACACAAAACAAAACAGAAAGCAGAAACAACTTTGCAAAGATCTGTCCCCTAGGACGCAAAAAAAAAAAAAAAAGTAAATGAAAGCAGCTTCTCACTGTGAAAGACGCTGGCAGGTGCCAGAAGCCTGACCACACCTGGACACGGCACTGGGAGGCAGGTGGAGTGACTGTTCTGCAGGGGAACCCGGGACCCTGGAGGCTCACTCTATTCGAATGGTCCCAGGCAGACCACCTGACTCCCCAGTGATCCCTTCCTGGTTGGACAAGATACCGCAGCTCTTTGCAGGTCTCCTTCCTGCACCCTTAGCACCTGGGCAGTGAGCCCCTCACATCTCACCAGGCTCACAAAACAGGTTCTGGATGTGCTAAAGACCTTAAGGAGGAAAGCAGCCATCAGTTAACTCACAGCCGTTGACCCCCTCCCTTGCTGTGGCCACAGTTGAAGGACACGGGCACCCACGCCTGGTGTCAGTCCCTGCAGGGCCAGCGTCCCTTCCCACCCCTGCTGGTGAGAGCGTTCTCCAGGGCTGCTCAGGGTTTGCATTGCTAAGTGGTACTTTGGGAGAAAAATATCTACATTCGTATATATTTCTCTGCCTCTCCACTCAAAATCTCTGGGCTTTTAAATATGAGAGCCTTTTATTTCCTTAAAACAGCAGCTGCTTTCATTTAGTTTGATGGATTTAAAGCCTTTAAAGGCGGGAGGAGCGGACGGGAGGCGGTGGGTTTCTCAGGCTACCTGCTCACACCCTCCAAAGGATGACATGTACCTGGCGCACAGGATACGGGAGCTGGGCAAAAACACATCCTCCCTTCTTTCATCTTAAGACTTAGGATTTATTTGTTCTGAGTGTGCTGGTGAGTGAGATTCCCCCTTTTAAAAGTTTCTCTCCCCAGTCTTCTCCCTTCCCCCCTCCTCGGTTCCAAGACTTTTTCATGGATTCCCCTTGCTGTTCACCCTGGTGTTTCCTTATCCTCCTGGGAAAACACGGCCAGGAGCTGGGGCCACAACTAGGCTCTCCTCAGTGCCACTCTCCTGGCAGGAAAAAAAAAAGCCTGGGGTGGGGGCTCCCCAAGGGCTGAGAACCCTTCCCTTTCAAGCCTTGGAATCTGAGGAACGAGGGCTGGAGCTCTGAGCCCAGAGCTGCTGCTGCTTCTGCTCCAGTCTCATGACTCATCTGCGGGTGGGGTCTCAGAACTGGCAGCTATATAATGAGGCGGGGGACAGACGGTGATCCTTGTGCAGACCTCCTACTCGAGAGACACAGCATCGCAGGTCCCAGGGTCATGGGTCTTCCTCAGAGAAGTGGCTGATCATAAACTCAGCTGGGAAAGGCTGCCCACCTCCCCCACGGCTCTGTGGGGAGGCCTCCCTTGACCCCGCAGAGAGCTGGAAGGTTCTCCACCCTTGGCTCTTGTGGCTTCCTCCCTCCCTTTCAGTCTGTCTCCCCCTCCAGACCGGAAGCTCCCCGAGGGCTGGGCATCTTCTTTCCTCTTGTATCTCCAACACCACGAATTGCAACGACAGAGTCCTGTGGCTGATTCTGAGCCCTGAGGCTTCTGCTCGCAAGGACTCTGGAGTGTCTGGAGCTCCCCTCAGCACCCGTGGTGGAGGGGACCCCGGGCCTCCAGCCTGCTTCAGGGCCAGCACCGTCCCCTTCCGCTGCCCACCTTCCCCGAGGCTTGTCTGGACTCAAGTTCTTCTCCAGGCAGCTACCTCGGTCTTCTTCTTCCCTCCTGAGGCCCCGTCTCCATCTCTACATCCTGACACCCTCCATCGTGGTTCTCAGGAAGAACTCGAGGAGGGGGCTGGATGGGGGTGGGCCTGGCCCGTTCAGGCCTTGCTTCTGACTTCCACTCACTCTGGGCAGCACTTCCTCCATCTCATTCCTCATTGTCCTGGCCGGTCAGCCCAGGCCTCTTCACCTTCTTCCACAAACACTCCTAGCAGGTGGTGGTTTGTTGAAGACACAGGCTGGCTTCCTCCAGCCTTGGTTCCGCCCTCCCTGAATGGACCAAGGACGGGTGAGGCTGGGCTTCCCCATGCAGGGCCCTGGGTTAGCATTCTGCTAGTCCTGCCCTGGACGCCACCTCTACACTCTGACAGCACATGGGGTTGCCAAGGAAACCTTTTCCAAGGGCTCAGGGCCACCCGGCTCCTTGACGAATTTGAAGATAGGACTGTATCTTGCCAAAGGGCTTCCACTGCCCTCTTCGGATTGGATCCTCCTGGGTGAAAGGTGGGGAGGGGGGGTCTTCTTAGCCCCCATTTACAGGTGGGGAAGCTGAGGCCTGGGTGGTCAGGTGACACAGTTGGGAGGAGCAGAACCAGGACGGTGCCCTCCTGTGGATGCTCACTCAGGGGCCCGTTCCTGATGAACCACAGTGATGCCTGGATGAGGGGCGGAGACTCACACTTCCTCTCTTAGCTGCCCATCCAGCGATCTCTTCCACCAGGCAAGGGGCAGGGCCTGCGACCCGGCCTGGGGATTCTCCTCCTATTCCAGGGCTCCATGTTCCGGGAGCCAGGCTCCACCCCACTTCTCCACTCCTTTGCTCATCCTTGGATGTGATGCATCCTCAGAGGCCTGCAGAGTGAACCTGGCTCATGGGGCTCCCTCTCCGAGGCCTTCTGTCATTGGCCCTTCCTGGGAGCATCTCTCCTGGGGTGGCATCTCTCCTGAGAGAGCTTCTGAGACCTGCCCCCACCCCAAAGGTACAGTGTGAGTGCCACGAGGCTGGCTCTCACTGGGTGCTGCAGAAGCCAGGCTGTCTCCTGGGCACTGGGAGGGCCTCTGGGTATTTGTGGCTTTCCTTGAGGGGCGGAGGAGCTGGATCTATGTGACCGCTGTCACCTCTATAGCCTGCCTGGTGATGCCTCCAGCAGACGGCCCATGGTGGCCCCTCTGTGCGCCCTGGACCACTGTTGAATCTGCTGGTCTTCCTCCTGAGGGCTGTCCCCTCCTGGAAGCCTCCTCCAGGGGTGCCCTGAGACCTACGGCCAAGAGTCCTGTTAGCTCTCTGGGTGTGATCAGAGCTTGGAGAGGGGAGGGGGAGGAGGCTTCGCCAACCCACCTCCCAGGCAGCTGCTGAGCAAATCCAGGGAGTTAATAGGAGCCACACAAAGCCCTTGATTTGCTCCAGAGATCAAGGGTCAGCCTGAATAACTCATTAATTAACCGAGCAAGGCTTCCTGCTATCGACAAGGTCTGGGAGCTCGGCCTGGGAGCAGACCTCACATCCTGCAGCCAGAAGACCATTCCCAGCTCCCCTCCCCCTCCTTTCTTTCTTCCAACTCAGCACCTGCAGACCTGAGAGATGCCAAGAAGGCCATTCCACCCTCTGACCTCAGCTTTCCAAGGCTCTGGCCTGGCAGGGTTATGAACTTTGACCCTTCGGCTTTTAGGCTTGACCCATGAGCTGTCTTCCTGCTTCCTTCCCTGACCACCCTGCTCAGCCCTCACGGGCATCATAGATGCTCCAAGGATCCAGGCACACACGGGCACCCACACAACCTTCCGAAGCTGCTCTTGGATGTCTATCACCAGGGAGAGGACATGACGAGCTGATTCACACTGAGGCTGTGGGCTGATAGTGTTGGGAGAGTGCGTGGGTGGTAATTTCATTGAAATGAAGTTCATGCTTTGACTTGAATGGTGCAAGCTCTAATGGTGGGATTTCAGCAACAGGGAAGGCTAGGCCGCAGAATCCTTTTGGTCCGGAGTTCTTCCCAATGACCACTAAGATCATGGAGTAGGGGTGGCCTCTTTCCGTGCCTACGGCCGAGTCTGCTCTCTCCTAGGCAGCTTTTCCTCCCATTAGGGTACAGCTTCTTAGCCACAGATGTGAATATCTAAGCATCTGCTTTGGCTAACTCCACACCCACCCCTGGCAGCACCTCTGAGTTTTCCAAGTGCATATTCACACTCCCACATCTGTGAGTGTTCCTTGCCCTTAAAAGGAGGCACCCGCAGAGGAGACTTCCCCATGGAGGAGACTGGCCACCCAAGTGTTGCTGGAGGGAGGACCCTCTCATCTCCCAGGGGCTCACATGAAGGGCGCACCACAGGACTTGGTTTGGACAGAGCTCTCCCGGCATGGATGGAGAAGGCAATGGCACCCCACTCCAGTACTCTTGCCTGGAAAATCCCATGGACGGAGGAGCCTGGTAGGCTGCAGTCCATGGGGTCGCAAAGAGTCGGACACGACTAAGCGCTTCACTTTCACTTTGCACTTTCATGCGTTGGAGAAGGAAATGGCAACCCACTCCAGTGTTCTTGCCTGGAGAATCCCAGGGACGGGGGAGCCTGGTGGGCTGCCGTCTACGGGGTCGCAGAGTCGGACACGACTGAAGCGACTTAGCAGCAGCAGCAGCAGCTCCCAGCATGGATACAGCTTTCTTCAGCCTGCTATTTCTGGAGACCAAGACAGGGGAGACCTTGATGCAGTTTGCAGCACCTCTGTTATTCCTTGCAGAGCTCGGCTCTGCCGACTGACATTTGCACAGCCTGCTGCTGCTCGTAGAGTCAGCCATTTCTGGAAGGTCTCGTTGCTGGCTCTAGAGCCCGTTGCTGTTTGTAGAGTCTGTGGTTAGCAGAACCAGGCCTTACAGGCCGAGCTCGTTACTAGCCACAAAGCTGGCTTCCACTTGTAAAGTTTCTTGGAGTTTGTGGAGCCTGATATTGCTTGCAAAGCTCATGAGAATCTGCAGAACTGAGAGCAGTTTGTAGAGCCTGTGGTCTGCAGTTAGTCCTTGCTGGCAGAGTTCTTCACCCACTTTTGAACCAGGTACTGTCCTTAGGATCTATTGTCTTCAGCAGACCCTGGCTTTGTAAGCTGAGTTCATCAGGAGCTACAAAGCTTACTGCTGTCTGCAGAGCTTGTTCTACCTGCAGAAACATTGCTTGCAAAGCTTCTCTTGGTCAGAGAACCTGGGGTTACTGGCAAGTCTGACATCGCTTACAGGGTTCACCACTGATAATAGAGCTTGGGACACATTCTGATTCTATTTCCTATGCCTGGATTATCCACCTTGTGATGAATTTTTAAGGATGAATGTCCATAGCCTCAGGTTTTAAAGTGTTTTCTTGCACTTGTGGCTTTCGGATTCTCTCCAACACACCTGGTGTATTTCAGATTCTTTCCAAGACGCCTGGCATGCAGAGACCCCACATCACTCCCTCTGGTCTCCATGTATCCCATGATCTTGGCTCAATGACCAGAGTCAGTTTCCTCTCTAAAGCCAACATGCTCTGAGTTTTCTCCCTCTCAGAGCTAACAGTCTGTATGATCAACTCTTCCATCTTTGCTCAGAGCTCATGAACTTCCAGTTAGGTGCCTGGGTTCTCATCATTACTGGCTCAGTAAGATCTGATGTCCTTTAGCCTATGTGCTGTCCTTAGCATAAAGACCCAATGCTTTTGTATTCACAGATGTTTATAGAATTCATGTGAAGCAGTGGTAAAGAATCCACCCGCCAATGCAGGAGAGGCAAGAGATGCAGGTTTGATCCCTGAGTCAGAAAGATCCCCTGGAGATGGCAATGGCAACCTA
This sequence comes from Bos taurus, assembly GCF_002263795.3. Classification (NCBI taxonomy): domain Eukaryota; kingdom Metazoa; phylum Chordata; class Mammalia; order Artiodactyla; family Bovidae; genus Bos; species Bos taurus. The sequence continues at coordinate 19,612,608 of NC_037351.1, read as the reverse complement.
CTCCAGTATTCTTGCCTGGAAAATTCCATGGACAGGGAAGCGTTATGGGCTACGGTCCACGGGATCACATAGAATTGGACATGACTGAGCGACTGAGCACACAGCACACACACAAAGAATTCATGGATGTGACATCCTGGCAATGAAAGAGTGAGGACTGGACAGAAGCTGGGTGTCTGTGTCACATATGAGGCCAATTCCAGGCCCTAGGGGAAAGGCCTCAGAAACTGGAAGGATAACTCATGATTATGTTCATCAGAGTTGCCTTATGGGCCTCTGTGCCCCTCTGGACTGCGGGGGGAGTGGTTGTTGGTGCTCCTCGAGCAAGGCTGTCCTTGGCTGCAGCTGTTGTTGTTCAGTTGCTAAGTTGAGTCCAGCTCTTTGCAACCCCTTGAACTACAGCACGCCAGGCTTCCTTGTCCTCCACTATCTCCTGGAGTTTGCTCAAACTCATGTCCATTGAGTCGGCGATACCATCCAAACATCTCATCCTCTGCCACCCCCTTCTCCTTCTGCCTTCAATCTTTCCCAGCATCAGGGTTTTTTTCCCAGTGAGTCAGCTCTTCACATCAGGCGGCCAAAGTATTGGAGTTTCAGCTTCAGCATCAGTCCTTCCAATGAATATTCAGGGTTGATTTCCTTTAGGATTGACTGGTTTGATCTCCTTGCTGTCCAAGTGCCTCTCAAGAGTCTTCTCCAGTACCACAATTCGAAAGCATCAATTCTTCAGTGCTCAGCCTTCGTTATGGCCCAACTCTCACATCTGTATGCGACTACTAGAAAAAACATAGCTTTGACTATATGGACCTTTACAAGCAAAGTAATGTCTCTGCTTTTTAATATGCTATGTTTGGCTGCAGCTGGCATGCCCCAATCAGTCCTGGTCACCCATGGACACATTCAATCCGTAAAACCATACCAACTTAGGACCCCTGTGCTGAAGCGAGTGTTTTTGTTGATTTAGTTATTTTTGGCTGTGCTGGGTCTCTGTTGCTGTGTGCCAGCTTTCTCCAGTTGTGGCAAGTAGGGGCAGTATATGGACTTCTCACGGCAGTGGTTTCTCTTGTTGTAGAGCATGGGCTCTGGGTGCACAGGCTTCGGTAGTCGTGGCACCCGGGCTTGGTTGCTCCACAGCATACGAAATCTTCCCAGACCACACGTCAAACCCATGTCCCCTGCATCGGCAGGCAGATTCTTATCCACTGTACCACCAGGGAAGTCCTGGGCTGAGTGTTTTTTATGGGGACATAGTCTTTTAAACACATATGTCCTCGGAAGACAGAGTTTGGAGGTGTGATTTGTCATATGGAGGGACTTTTCAGAAAACTGGAAGGAAGATCAAATAGCAATTTCCAGTTTCTTCTTACTAAAACCTAGCAGTTCACTTTGTAAATGATATAGGCAGCAGTGAGCAAGGGTGTACAAGGAACTGACCCCGATGTCACCAGCATTTCTTCAGGGGTTTTCCTCAGTATTACCACTGCCCAGGACTTGCTACGGCTGAACACAGTGGGTCCAGCTAGAAACCTTAACACCAAGGGTTTCTGTTCTTAGGAAATCTGTGCCACCAAAAGTCAAGTCAGAAGGTGGTCACTCCTTTTACATAAAGTGAAAGTGCAGTCGCTCAGTTGTGTCTGACTCTTTGCGACCCCATGGACTATAGCCTATGAGGTTCCTCCATCCATGGAATTTTCCAAGCAAGAGTACAGGAGTGGGTTGCCATTTCCTTCTCTGGGGGATCTTCCTGACCCAGGGTTCAAAACTGGGTCTCCCGCATTGCAAGCAGACGATTTTACCATCTGAGCCACCAGGGAAGCTCATAAGGAATTTGTGAAATAACTCCTGGATACATTTGAAACAGAACACACTCCTTTCCATAGCCCAGCTATATACATCCATCTCTTAGGCTGTGATGGGTTCCCGACCAGCTCTCAGTTCTGCCCCAGAGACCCTAGGAGGCTGCCACTGAGGACCTCACTGGACCAACGACCCTCAGTGATGAGGTCTGGACCTTCTGATCAGCTCTGCCTCTCTACCTTGGGACGGCCAGAGGTTCCACTCATACAGCGAATCCACAATCCACGGATGGGGCTTAAGCAAACTCTTTGCCTTCCTTAAAGCTCCATTTTTTCTGTCCTTTGTTCTTAGAAGAAAATGAGCTCTAGATACGGTGCACTGTTGGCTTTGTCCACAAGGCCCGAGGCAAGCGCTGCTCAGGAGATAATTCAGAGTGCTAATGGCATACAGATGCATGCTAATTCATGAGCACACACACAAATTAGGCTGCAATTATCACAGGAACTATTCGCTAATGCTGGTTACCATTCGAACCATTACTCAGCATTGGTTACTGCAGACGGCTGGTCAGTATGGCTCAGCAGGAGGCCTGCCTCTTAGGCAGACTCAGAAACTAATGGAACCTTGAGTCAACGTCAAGTAACAGCCTCTTGCTGCTTCCACATGGGAAGTGGGCCTCCCAAGGCTGACTGTGGGAATGGAACAAGCCTGCTGGAAAGTGACACTCCGATCTCATCGGGGGAAGGAAAAGCCAGCGACAAATACCACATAATACACTGTGGAGTGCTCATGGAAGGCCAAGGGGTAATGCTGAGGTATGTACGTTTGTGGATAGCTCATTCCTGGCTGTCTCCTGTGTGCTGGGGGAAGTGCGAGACTCAGAGGATGAGATGTAGGCTGATAAGTGACTTGCGGAACAAGAGCCACCCACAGAAGCAGCCAGTTAACCCCACAGGCGTGGGAGCTGATTCACTGTTGAGTCCTGGACGGATTCACCGGGGTCCCCTGGAGAAGGCGGGGCTTGAGCTTTAGAGTCAAGGATGGGACCGATTTTAGCGGAGGCGGGAGGAAGGCGGTCAGAATGCCTGTCAGGCGTGTGGTTGTACATCATAAAGGCCACTGAGACACAGTGGGAGCCTCTGCTCCGCCAGAGGTTGCCATTACCACCTTGTCTTGAGGGTTCCACCAGAGGAGGCATGTGCGTGCGTGCTAAGTTGCTTCAGTCGTGTCTGACCCTTTACAGCCCCATGGACCTGCCAGGCTCCTCTGTCCGTGGGATTCTCCAGGCAAGAACACTGGAGTGGGTTGCCATTTCCTTCTCTGGGGGATCTTTCTGACCCAGGGATTGAACCTGCATCTCTTATGTCTCCTGCGTTGGCAGGCAGTTTCTTTACTATTCACACTACCTGGGAAGCCCATAGGAGGCAAATTTTATAGCAAAGGAGTCAGAGCAGTTTAAGAGATTACCTCCTAAGCAACACGGTTGGGCTAGAATTAGCTTTCATGTATGTCTGTTGGTGAAGGCACTCAGGACAAGGCAGGGCTGGGGGCAAGTGAGGGGTGGTCTCAGTGGTACTGCTGAAACAGCTCCTGGCATGGCCAAATTCCTTCTACCAGAGAGGGGAGTATGGCCAGTCAGTGGCGGATGCTGGGTCCACAGTGTGTGTGCAACAGAGCACGAGCCAACAATGAGCTTCACACTGACCACTGAGTGCTGGGTTCCGGGAGCCCCCAGAGCCCAGCAGAAGTGGGAGGGGATCTGGGTGTTGCCCTTGTAGCCATCTGGCCTCCACTGTATCACAAGGGCTCCTCTGGCACTACCTGGTCATCTCAGGAGGGCAAATGAGAGGGGTCCAGTGGCCCCCATGTCCCGCTTCCCTTTGAGCAGGAAGCTGGGGATCCCCCTGCTGACCTCGGTGCCACATCTTTTCTCTCCACCCTCCTTCTTGCTTCCCTGGAGGACTTCCTGTCAGGCTGGCCATCTATGAGCCCTGCGGGCATCCTGACTTCTCTGCCAACCCTCCCACTGTGCATGTGCCCTGAAATCTCCAAGGCGCAGCTGGGTGAGCTCCCGGCCGCCAGAGTCTAGAGCTAAGGCTGCAGCAAGGCGCCACTAGTATCCACTCTTCTCTGCTGAGCTGGGACCTGGGGCACCCGTTTTGCTGAGAGATGGGAGTGTGCTGCAGGGAGATGGAAGAAAAAAAAAAAAAAAAGCCTGCTTGCATGAATAGATGGCCCGATGTGACTTATCTCAGCCAACTTGGGGCACATGGTGTGGAAGACCCAGGCTAAACCCCACAGTTCTCTGCAGAGCGTTTCAGGGGAGCCCTGCCTGCACTCTGTGGACAGCGGAAAGAAGACCCAGCCCTTGTCTGCAGGGAGCCACTGCTCTAGGAGGCACGATGAATATGTAGAAGTCCCCTAGGACTGTCCTTGATGGTTTTGACAGGAGTTGGGGCATAGTTTGTGGGTGCAAAGTGAAAAATTGGAACCTCTTGTTCCAAAATTACTAAGAATTTAGAACTGGTGACAACAGAGCACAGAACCAAGTGAGCCCTCTGAGCATGGGGCACCTACCCACGAAGCTGGCTGGGGAAGAACAGGTCAGAAAAGGAACCATTCTGCTGTGCCCCAGCTCTGCCCACCCCGTTCCCTCCCTGACACTCCAGGACCAAACTGGGACCACTCACTGGGGCTTGGACTTTTCCTTGGAAGGGGCTTCGAAGGACAATGGCCTCTGCTTTTCTCCACCCTCTCCAGACCCACCCAGCGCTCTCGCCCTGAGACCAGGGCAGTCCCAGCTCACACCCTGCTCAGTGCCCAGGCCCCTGAGTGATCCTGCCAACCTAGTGCTTATTTACCTCTGGCCCCCACCCCAATTGAGTGCGAGGCGTCATGGGGTTCCTCCCTCCCTCCCTGCAGGGCCATCAAGTCCCTCGGGAGGGCCCCCCTGGTTGGTGGTAATGGCACCTCCTGTCCCCGCCCCCCCGACATGGACACACCACACCCAGTGCCACCCCAGGCCCCCAGGCCCCTCCTCCTGACCCCAGACTTCAGCTACCCCTCCCTGATAGGCCCCCCAGCCCCGGGGCATATTTACAGAAATGCCACTCAGCAGAACAACCCAAATCGAATGAATGTTCCTGGGAAAGCTGCGAGCTTCCAAATTAGCGGTGCATAATTAGTTTCGTGCAGAACCCTCTCGGAAGTGCTGGGCGCTGGCTGGTGAGACAGACAATTAGTTTCTGAGAGGAGGAAGTGGAGGAGAGCAGGGAAAGACTGAGGGGAGCGGGGTGGGGACGGGGTGTTGGGACAGGGGTGTGCATTGACTGAAAGGCAGATGCATTCAGATAGCCGAGGCTTACAGCCCACCCAGCAAGGCGCAGCCCTGCCCCTCCAGGATGTTCTGGCTTCAGTATACACTCAGGTGGGCCCTTCCAGACCACTGGGAAGACTGCACGAAGACATTCTGGGTCACGTGTGGGCCCTCAGGGGAGACGCCGTGTTTGCCCACGTCTGCCCCGTGACTCAGGACTCTGGCTGGCCCGGGGTTCTGGGTGTGGAGGTATGCCCTGCAGAGCAGCTGGCGGAGACTCAGAGCCCTTGTGCATTCCAGGGCTCCTGGCACTCTGGATCCCAGCGGCCCCACGAGGGGAGGCGTCTCACAGCTGGAGAGCATCCAAGCCCGGCTGCAGCTCTCCGAGGCTGGTAAACAGGGAGCCAGGGTGACAGCGTCATCGCCAGACTCTCAGACCCAGCTTGCTCCTCCCATTCCACACGGGTGACCGGCTGAGAGGAGAACCTTGACCTGCTGTCCTCAGATACACTCGGGCGATAACCACCTGCTTGGAGTGCATACCCAGTGGGTGAACAGGTCCCCAGAGACTCTCTGTGGCCCCTCCCGAGGCCCCCAGGACCCCTCCAGCCACCCTGTCCAGGCCCTGCCAGGCACTCTCCCCTCTCTCTCTGCTCCCATACTTCAGGGGGCTGGCACGTCCCTTGATGCACCAGTAACACCAGACAGCTTCAGTCGCGTCTGACTCTTGGCGACTCCATGGACTGTAGCCCCCCAGGCTCCTCTGCCCAGGGGATTTTCCAGGCAAGAACACTGCAGTGGGTTGCCATTTCCTCCTCCAGGGGAATTTCCTGACCCATGGATTGAACCTGTGTCTCTTAAGTCTCCTGCACTGGCATTGGCAGGAAGGTTCTTTCCCGGTAGCGCCACCCCGACGGGTTCATGACAGTTCCCTATCCCCAGCCATGGCTTGACAGGCTGGACCGGCCCCTCTGCCTCACTCACCCACCCCTTCCCCTCCAGGCCTAATGAGAGTGATGGTGGCGACCTCTTACCCACTCAATTGTATCCTCTTGATGTTTGGGGGGGAAGGGGCCCCAGCATGATGCTGACGGCGGAGGGGTCAGTTTGGAGGTGAGGTGCGGAAGTCCACTCTCTTCTCTCACCCTCAGGTAACCGAGAGTGGGCTCTGCATTGGCCCTGGGAAGGATGGCAACCCCAGCCTCGTGTCCTTGGAAGAGGCTCCTCCTCCCATCCCCCAGCCTGACCCACCTATGAGACGTCAGGGAGCCCAGGGCAGGACAATGCGGTCCGGGCGCGGCTGCCTCTCCTGTGGTCCCGGGCAGGTCTCTCCACCTCCACGGGCCTTACCTAGTTTCCCTGCCTATCTGTTGTTGATAACAGTACCTACTCCCCGCCCCCGCCCCCGCTTCCTCAAGGTTTTGTGGGGTCAGTTGCAGCAGAATATTACAGGCCTTCGATTGATGCCGCCGTGCTCCCCGCTCCCAGGGGTGATGGCTGAGCCATGTGGATGCTCAAATTCACCACAACCCCGAAGCTGGCTGAGAGCTCTGGAGGGTGGTATCTCTCAGGCTGGGGTTCTGCTGGGTCTCGGGTCCCAACCACAGGGCCTGCCCGAGGAGAGCTCTTTACGTGGAGGCGTGCAGTCTTTATTGCTTATTATATATTATTTATTTAGTCTTAATTTATAATTGCATGATTGCCAGAGGATCTTAGCGCCATAGGGACAGAAATGTGCTGCCCAGTCCTCAATAAAGAATGCTTTTCCTGCCATAAATAAACAGAATAGCCAATCAACTACCCATCAAATTGCCTGGCCCTGGCACAAACAGAGCGCCGCTAATGAGACACAACACGCATTAGCTTAATGCTTTACCAGGGGAAGCAGGGTGGCCTCCGAGTGCCAGCCTGGGCCACAGTGGCGACCAGAATGGGTGGGTCTCCATGTGGGCACTGGGGGCGGGGGCTCCACCTGCGAGCCCCCCAGTGCCAACAAGGCACCCCAAGGAGTTGGGGCTCATCTCAGTGGGGTCACTGCTGTGGGTTCACTGTGACTCAAGTCATCAGGGATTGACCTGTGTGTCCAGTCCTGTACTGGGTACTGTGGGCACCATCTGGGGAGTCTGGTGTTTGTTCCGGGAGATACGATTCATGAGTATGACATGGGTTAGAGCGGAGTGAAATCATGTAGCAAGGGCCAGGGACGTTTCCTGATGTAGGTGGGGGAGGGAGTCTGGGAAGGCTGCACGGAGGAGGAAGGCATGAGCTCCTCCTTCAAAGACAAGCGAGAAAGGAGAGTGAGTGCGTTCAGGTGAGAGTCACAACACGAGCCCAGGTGTGGAGGGAGAGGAGCAGTGAGCTGGCTGCAGAGATGGGTGCCCAGGGGCTGACACCTATGCTGGGACTGGCCAGAGGATGCAAGTGCCAAGGGCTGGGGTGGGAATCCAGGTTGTGTTTGGCAGCATCAGGGACTCATGGAGGGTACTGGAGTTCTGGGGAGATCAGCGTGGCAGAGCTGAAGCCTCTGTGGAGCAGGTTTACCTGAGGTCCTTCCCCCACCCGCTGTCCCCCGCCCAGGCCGCCGGGGACTGGGTTCGTGAGGAAGTGGGGAGGAACAGCTCCCTCTTGCTCTGTCTGCTCTTTATCACTGTCAGCTGCTTAAAGCCAAGCCTGAGCAACCACCTCCCCAGCAGAGCTGAGCTCCCTGAAGATAAGATGAATGTCTGCAGGCCCCAGAGCTGCGATGCTCTAGAGGAAGTGGAAGGGGAGGAAGAAGGAATAAACACCCGTCACATTAATAAGAGTTGGGGAGAAGTGAGGGGCTGAAGCCAGGAGTCTCCAGATGGTGTTTAGTGAAATGACAGTTTGGTGCTTAAGAGGAAAAAGGGAACCGTGGGATGCTGGGAGCTTCGGTCTTCGTGGGGTGGGGGTGAGGGGTGGGCATATGAACCCCGTGTGAGACCTGTGCCCACAGGGGCCTGACTGGAGCCTGTTCCAGGTCCCAGCAGTGAGAGAGAAATGCCTCCAGGGTGTCTGGGGAGGGGTCCCTCGCAGCAGCTCTGGTCCTGAGGCTTCAGGGGCATATCCACCCACACTTTCCAACGTCCTCCCAACCTCTGAGAAATTAGCAGGCTAATCCTTGTGCCAATGCTGTGCCCACAGGGATGGGCGGGGTGCAGCCCGTATCCTCCAGGAGCAAGTGGTCCAGGGTGAGGAACTGGCTAAGAGGTCATGTCACAATACGGCATTTGAGGAACGCACAGGAACTTCTGGGAATCCCAGAGAGGGGGCATCTTATCCAGCCTTGTCCAGACTGGGGAAGGCTTCCTGGAGAAGCCGATGGCTGGGCTGAGTCTGGAGTGTTGGCTAGGGCTTGGGTTACAGGAGGATGCCAGGCAAAGGGAAGCAACAGAGCTGAGCATGGGGTGTGATGCTGTGCAAGAAGCAGAGAGTCAGGGCTTCCTGGGTGCTGGGGTGTCCCTGGTGTCAGGGAGGAGCTGTGCAGACGAGCCGGGCTAACAGTCAGGGGTGGCTGGGGGAGGGCCTGTCCTGTTCACTGGGAGTGTGGCTGCAGGATCTACCCAGTCCCCGCTCCCTGGTCTACCCTGAGTGTGCTTCCGCGGGTTAAACAGAATGTGCTTTCAGCATCCATCCTTGAGGGTTCAGGCACTTTCTCTGCTCTCCGCTGAGGGCAGAGGCCTGGAGCCTGGCAGCTATGAGGTGGTACCCAGGGGAGCCGTGGGCCCAAGTGGAGGGAGGCCATTTCTTTCGGCTCCGGCTATCTTAGTGGAGGCTTTATTTGTTAGCCCAGCGGAGCCGTGACACTCTGGGACCCACATTCCAGCAAAGGCAAAATCTCCTTGTGGCCCAGGCCGGGGATGACATGGCAGGGAGGTTGGTGTTGGGTGAAGGCTGAGGGGGCGACAGGCAAGGGCAGGGAGCAGGAGACAAAGGAGGGAGTGAGGCAAGGAGAGTCGAGGAGTCGTCACAGGCTTCGGAATCCATTCTGCGTTGATTTCCCCCCAAGTCACACAGCTGCCAGGGTTCAGACAGATGCTGTGATTAGCATTTTAATGCATTTCAGAGGACCTTGTCCAAACTACTCTGGAAATCAGAAATCAAGAGTTTATCTTCAGCTGTCCCTGTAGAGCAACCTTCCCTTTTAATTCTAAAAGGAGCCAGAGGAGAGCGTGCATGCACATGTGTGTTTGTGCGCCTGGGTGCCAGAGTGTGCACACCTCCCTGGGTATGTTTATGCATACACACACATCTCATATGTGCACGGAGCTTCCTGCACACACACACATGCCAGGCTCCCCGGTGTACGTGTGTGGGCACCTTTGAATGTTGAGTGCGGTGTGCGTCTGTGCGTGCCCATGGACAGTTCACACGTGCATGCTTATTCTTCATGTGCCTTTGCAAGTGTGATTTCATCCAGCAGCACTCACGTGGAAGCGGGGGTAGCTGGACGTGGGATGAAAACAGGTCAGGGCTGAGTGACTCAGGCTGTCAGGGCGTCTGGGCCTCAGGTCATGGGAAATGCATTTCAGAGGCGGCTACGGTGGCCTGGCTTCATCCCAAACCCGGGTTTCCAGACAACACAGGCTAGCCGTATTTTTGAGCTAAGTGGAATTTCTGGAGTTAGAATTCCACTCCCTTTGGACAGTGTTGGCATTGCAGCCCAGCCTCTGAGATGACTCTGGAGCCCCGCACGGGGGCATGGAGCAGCTCCTGGAGGGTCAGGCATGGGTGGGGTTGGGAAGTCAGGAGCCATTGCAGACACATCCTGTGGGGAGGCGGCTGCCCCTCACCTTTAGGCTGGTTGGCACCAGCCAATCAACTGGCTTCAGATGGAAGGGTTTCCATCTCGTTCCTTTGTTACCCTCCCCAACACTCTCCCCTGGGAGGTGTAGCTCTCAGTCCCAAACCCAGATTTCCAGGACTCCCTTCCCAGCCCAAGGACAAGGCAACAGTGCTTTCCTCCACTGAGGAGAGGCACCTATTCACCCGGGAAGATGGTGTCGACTCTTAGGGATCTGGATCTGCAATACCAGTGGCTCCCTTCTCAGGGTCAACTACAACTCCAAGCCTTTAACCCCTGCCACACCAGCTCCCCACGTAGTGTCATTACGGTGGAGTATCAACTTGTAGTCTCACGGACCCCTGAGGTTGCTCTGGACTCCACAGAGTGGATAGCACAGTGATGGGGGTTGGGGGTGTTTCCATTAAAAGGCAGGCAGGGAAAAAACAGACAGTTCCTTGTGAATTTGTTTAATGTAAATACACCCTCTATTTATCTTTGGATGTTAATAAATTCATGCATTATTACAAAATCCCTCATACCAGCAGACCACACTGTGTTAGATCAGCTCGCTTTAAGAGATTTCCTGTTGGCAGAATTCAAAGCCCACACCTGCAGCAGGCCCAGGCACAAGGATTTAACTAAACGCCACAGATAATTAGATCAGTTAACCTCGCAAATTAAAACAAGCACATCGCATTAGCTCAGTTTATCCAAAAAGAAAATATTAAGTTCCCCCAGATAAGAATGGAGGGAGACAGCACGTATTGTCTTTCAGGACCTATGGGCAGGAGGCAGGGGGGCTCAAACAGCGGCCAGACAGAGGGATTGTCTGATGGGTGACTGATCGGGTTCTTGCCTAGTGATCTAACAGCGTTGGAAATGTCTGCGGAACATCCAGGTTGGGTGTGGGCTGGAGCACACAGAACAGCGGCAAAGCTCCACGGGGTCTGAGAGGCGTGAGGGTCATCAGTGGGATCTCGTCTGCTCTGCAGGTCCATAATGCAGAATAATCCCTAGGGACACCCTGGGAATATAGAGAATGGGGTTCACTCCATCAGGGAAGGTCTTCCAGAGAGGCGGTGACCCACCTACTGAAAGTTCCTTCTGTGTGAGAGGCTCGACACTCAAGGAGTTGGTTGAAGTCTTTGTAAAGTTTGAATCCACCAAGTCAGAATGGAAGGGGTAATCTGGACTTGAGGAGAAGTCAGTCTTTGCAAAATCTATAGCATAAAACATTTTAAGCAACAAAGAAAGAGTGTAGACAATACTGCTGTCTGTAGGCATATGTTGTCTACCTAAGAGAACAACAGCATTTACAAGTGGCTCACTGCTCCTACTGTCACACCATGGCTGTGCTAATTACACACACTTTGTATCTGTTCAGTAAAGTAGGCTTGGAAGGACATTAACTTGGAAGCACTATTGGATCATCTACTTAGAAGTCATAAAACTGCACTGAGCAACCCTGTCATATGGATGCTAACAGGAATGAGTGTCCCTCTAGTGCTGCTGAATTGGGCCGGGTTGACCAGATGACCAGATTCATCAATTGTGATGAAGGTTGTGTTGTAAACAAGAAAGGATTTGAATGTGGCATGTGGGCAGAGCCATGGCCACTGTCCACAGACCTTCACAAGCCATGTACCCTCTTTGGGCTACTGTGTTTCCCATTCACAATGGTGGGGAGAGGATGGTGCTAAGGCATTGCCCCTTCTACTTCTCTGAGGGTCTCTGGCCCTCAGGAAGAAAACATAATGGTAGAGAAGCATCTCATTCATGGATCAAACTCTTCTAGCCTGAGAGGAGGAATGAAGGTCTTCCAACAATGCCAGACAGACAGTGTGGGTGCCTAGGGCTCCCAGAGTTGGACAGGCACTCAGATCATGGCAGGAGCCCTTGTAAAATGTGGATTTGCAGGCCCACCCTGACCTTATGCCTGTGTGTGTGTGTGTGTGTGTGTGTGTGTGAAAGAGAGAGAGAGAGAGAGAGAGAAAGAGAGAGAGAGATTGAACCTCTATTCCTTGCACTTGTAACAAACTTGAATGTCTCAGAAACTTCCATGTGCAGCCAGGTGGTTTGGGGACCTCTTCAGCACTCTCCTTCAGATGGGACAAGCCCTTCAAATGGTTGTGTGTGGGGGAAGTCAAGTTCTCCTCACCAGCTTCAGGGTCCAGAGGAAGCCAATTTCCCCTCAACCTCCCTCCAGCAGGCCTTCCCAACCCCAGAGAGTAGCCCCTGCCAACCCAGACCTGAGGTATGCCAGCTGTACCCATTGAGGCTGTCACTCTCTTACTCTGGAAGCTTTGATAGCTCCCAAGTACCCAAAGAGACTGAATTGCTCAGTGGGATGTTCAAGACCTTCCCCACTGGGGTCCCAAGCCTCCTCTAACTCTAGGACCCCTCAACCTCTTTCTGGGAGCTCCAGGAGTGCAGTCTCCCTCCCTCCCTCCTCCTCCACGTGTGCCATCACTTCGCTGGAATGCTGTGCCCAGCCCCTCTCCATTCACCCAAATCCTGCCAGTCCTTCCCAGGACAGCGGCCCTGGTGCTCAGGGCAGCAAGGCTCACAGAAGGCACTCTCTAGATACAGCTTTGCAGAGCTCCCTGACTACACAGAGCTCTACGCTTCAGCCCAGGGTCTTACCGCATGGCATATACATCAGTTCCCCTCTGCAGGAGAGGAAGTCCCAGGGCAGAGGAGTCCTTGCCCTCTCTTTTGTGCCCACCCGCCAAGCAGCACCAACACAGGGCCAGGCTCCTGATGGGTGCTCAGGAAACACTTACCAATTGAATGAAAAACCTTCTCTCAGGCTCTGAACAGTCCCAGCTGTTGGATGCCAGCTGTCAGAGCTGCTGGGAGAGGCCAAATGCATATTCATTTCAGATCCCTGGGTCGCCCTGCCTTGAAGGGCCTCCTGGACCATCAGAAAACACGTGGATGCCGAGATCGTGCAAACTCTCAGCACGGACTTTGCTAACATCTCTCGGGGACTGAGGGGCAGGAAAGGGCAGGAACCTCCCTCTCCAAGCACAGCCAGGCCTCAGCCGGGACAGGACCAGGGGTCTGAGGGATGTTCCCACCACTCCCACACCTGGCTTCCTCTCACTGAGGTACATCGGCCCCCCATGTGGCCAGCCCTGTGTCAGCCATGGGGCTGTGTGCCCTGGGCCAGCTGTCTGCCAGGCCAGGGCAGGAGGGGTAGGGACGGACAGAGGGGGCCATGCCAGGGGACTCCCTCCTGGGCAGGGTGGGGGTGCAGGTGATGGCCACAGCAACGGTGGCAACAGGGGGGAGCCCATTACAGAGTTCCCACATGCACACAGGGTGTTCATCGCTTTGCTGGCATCACTTCATGTAGCAGTCCCTGGGGAGAGGCGCTGTTGGCAGCCCGGGGTCTAGAGGATGAAACCGAAGCACAGAGGGGTGAAGCGGTTTGTGCAAGGTCACAGAGCTCAGAGTGGTGGAGCTGGGTTGGCTGAATTTGGGGCCTGAACCTGCCCAGAGATGTGGTGGGTCCTGAGTGTCCTCAGAGAAGGGAGAGATTGGGAGGGCTGGGTGGCCCTCCTCTTGGAAGGAGGCTGGCAGTGTGAGTCATGGGTGTAGCTGGGGTTGAGGACTGGGTTGGCACGGGTGCGCTGCGGGGCCGTTTATGATGGAGACCCAACAGGAGCACAGAAAATCATGGTCTTGGCTCACCTCCCAAAAAATGAGTCGTCTAGCATGGGGTTGCCTGCATTGTTCTCCTCCTGAGTCTCCCCCACTTTTCCCCATCTCCACCCCCCATCCCCAGGGACTCAGTCCCAGCTTGAATGCTTCTGTGACGGGAGGCTCACTCCCTTCTGGGACAGCCCGCACCTGGGGAGTAGCGAGGGCTGGATGGGCCTTTCTGGGGCTGCAGGCTGAGCCCAGATGGAGGGCCTGAGGAGCCGGGGGCCACACAAGCCAGCCGGGGTGTCTCTCACCCCTTCCCTCCCTACTCTCAGCGCAGCTCAGTGGAAGTCAATCACACGGGCACATCCTTCCTCCTCAGGCAAGCCTGGCACAGACAACACACGCCTCACTCCACACCCCTGACAACAGGCCAGAAGCACGGCTGCTTCTGTTTCTGAAAAGTCAAGTTGTCACCCTGAAAACTGGCGGGGCTCTTTCAGAAGGTGTGCATCACCCCAGGCCACAAAGCGAGAATGGGGCCCTGACCGTGGGACCCCCGTGACATGGGGACAGCTGGGGGGTGGCACAGTGGCTTCTGACTCTCTAATATTTAAGCCACATACAGGGGCGCAGAAGGATACCAGTCCAAGAGGGATGTAGAAGATAAAAATATGATAGCTAAGGAACTGAAATCTTCATCCCCCATGAAGGATTTCATGGAATTAGAAACCATGTCAGTAGTTGGATGGACGGGCTGAGTCAGCAGTGCTGTGTTGAAGAAGCAGTTCTTAGGACACCCTCTTTCTGAACAACTCTTTCTGAATCGGCCTTCTCACACCAGGATCAGGATTAGGGTCGGGATCTGAGCTGAAGGCAGACACTGCAGCTGTGTGGGGTGGGCTGCTGCTCTGCGCGTTGCCCAGCCTGCCCTTCTGTAACCCCACCCATGTCTAGGAGGCTAATGGGGGGACTCTCTTGGCTCCTACCCATTATCCATCCTCTCTCCCCACTCACTGACAAAAGCGGGTGTGATCATGGCAGATACATGCCTCTTTCTTTGCAAGATATCCCTTTTCTCAGCCTCCTTTGCAGCTAGGGTGGTCACGGACATGTGAGTTTGTCTAGTTGTGTCTGACTCTGCAACCCCATGGACTGTAGCCCGCCAGGCTCCTCTGTCCATGGGCGTCTCCAGGCAAGAATACTGGAGTGGGTTGCCATGCCCTCCTCCAGGGAATCTTCTCAATCCAGGGATCGAACCCATGACTCTTATGTCTCCTGCTTTGGCAGGCAGATTCTTTACCACTAGCACACGTAGTTCTGGCTAACGAGACCCACACAGAATTCTACTGAGAGGGGCCTTGGGAAATCTTTTGCATTCCTGATAAAAGGGACAGACACACCTGGACTTACTCTGCTGGACTGTGGGTGTGATGCATGGAGCTGAGGAAGCCATTTTATAACCATGAGCAAAGAGACTGATGCTGACGTTATGCTGCCAAGCCAACATCAGATCCCGACTCCGTGCTAACGCAAAAATCCAAAGCTTCATTTGTTGAAGCCACTGCAGCCAAACACATTTCAACTAACAGGGCAGTCACTGAAATTGAGGTTCAGAGGGGTTAAGTGACTCTCCAAGGGCACACAGTCAGGCTGCAGGCAGAACGGGGGCTGGAATTCGACTCTGTTCCCCATGCAGAATAAGGCTTCTCCAACCCAAAGGCAGGTTTGGTGTGTGGTGACAGCTGTGGGGCCACTGCCCTGCCTCACGTGGCCCCCCAGGGGGTCTAGCAATCACACCAGAGCCTCTTGTGGGAGCAGCCTGGTCCTGACTTTGGGGTGACAGAAACAGAAGAAGGTGACCCCATTCCCACCCTTGTGATGCTCATGTTTTCCACAGGCTTTGCCCACAGGATGTGGTGGAAGAGGAGTGGGCCCTGGAACCAGACCCCTCCCTGGTGAGTGAGCCCCTCCCCCTCAGTTTCCTCGTCCATAGAACATTGCTGCCAATGCTTACACGAGAGTGCGCCCATGTGATGCTGTTTTGACAGATAAATGAGAGAAATCTGTGAAGCATCAGGCCTTCAGGGAGTCCTCAGTGAGTGGTGGTTGTCACCCTGTGGCATTTAATCACTTCCTATTCGTGTTTCTGGGGTCACCATCCAAAAAAACCCACTTGCATTCAAATGCTTTTCTGAAGTCTGCTTCTGGGAATACTTAAACGAAGTGTCTTTGAGAGCCTAAAGTTAGGCCAGTGGTCCCCAGACTTTGCACGCACATGATGCTCCTAGTGATCTTGTTAAAATGCCGCGGGGTGCAGGCTGAGTGACCTGGCTCAGCTGGTCCTGGTGGTGCTGAAGACTCTGCACATCTAATAGGCACCTGGTGATGCTGATGCTCTGGGCCCAGGTCCACCTTTAGCCAGGGCTTAGACCTCCGGCTCTGCTGACCTTGCTTAGACCAAGGGGAGACCGATGTGGGTTAGAGCAGCCTAGGAGAGCTTCCTAGATGAAAGCAGGGCTTGGAGCTAAGTTCAGAGGCCCTGGAGGACTGGGGTGGGTGGGCAGAGGGAGGCAGGGCCTTCCCAGGGAGGAGGGAGGCTGGGGATTGCTAATGCCCAAACCACGCCTGAGTGAGCAGGATGTCCAGGACTCATTGCCTGGAGTTGCCTGAGGCCTGCAGGCTGTGCGGGCTGGACGTTCTGAAGGGCAGTAATGTGAGAAAGGCCTGCTGCCTTTCCGACCACAGGCTCCCAGAACCCCCAGTTCTGGGAGGACAATTCAGACCTTCCTGGCTCCCCAAAGTCGGCCCTCCTTACTCCCTTTCCGATCTCCTCTCCCTGATGCACACCTAGACTGGTCTCCCTGTCCACGGGGTCCTTCTCAGTCATTCCAGTCACAGTCCTTCCCTGTTCTGAGATGAGTGAAGCTTAGAATCCAAATCACACCGTTGACCATTCCGTATTTTTATTGTCCTGTAACTATCTCATGAATGAGTTAGGAGCCGCTGGATGTTACTGTGCCAGAGGACCCTGGTCAAACACACTCAACACCACTGTTCTGTCCTTCACGGCGATCCCTGGATTTATAGCACTCCACAGCATATGAAGGGCTGACATACAAGATTTTCACTAAAGAACTAGGAAACAGGCCCAGGAAGGTCATGAGGCTCATCCCAAGTCATCCAGCAGTTTGCTGTTGTTCCCACAAGCTGTAAGCGCTCTGGAAGGTGGAGCAGAGTGTTCTGCTGGGTGCAGAGTGGACTTCACAGTCTCCCAAGTTGCTTTGTGTCCACCCAGCCGACGGAGCACGAGCCCACCTGCATGGCGCCCCCTGGTGGTCCAATTGAGAACATACCACAAATGCCTTGGCTCAGAACACACACTAGGGCCGCAGTTAACTGGGGCCCTGAACTCCAGCCCTTTTCTAACTGTTTTCAGGAAGATCTGAAGAACAAATAACCATAATGTCTTCTGCCATCATCACCCAGGCTTGCCCATCTTTGACGGGACTTGGCAGCCCACCGTTTTGGCCACAATGCAGGCCCATAAAGCAGACGCCTGGCTCTTTATACTCGCCCACGCATGCACTCTCTAGGAGAAACCCTGCCAGTCCTAAAACACATCCATTCCTGCAGCAGGAGTTCACACAGCTAACCTGCTTCTCTGCCTCGTGCTTTGGTGAAAGGTCAGCAAGGCTGTTTAACAGCCTCACGTGGTCTCACCTAGGCACTCCACTGATACCCCCTCCCCCTCCCCCTGCAGCTGACACACGTGTGTGGGGAAACCCCTTCACTTCGGTCAGTCCTGGCCGCCCAGACACACACGTGCCAGCTGCCACTGGCCAGGCCAAAGAGCCTTCTACACAGGGTTTCCTCCAGGCGCCCGAGACCACAGAGAGAGAAACTCCTGTCTTATCAAGTGTAACCCCGCAGGCTGAGCTAAGCTGAAAACTTTCCAGGGGGCCATGGGGCAAGGGGTGAGGTAGATGGAAGAGGAGCCCTGAGAATGGATCTGCTGGAATGCTTCTTGGTGTTGCCAAGGCCTGCGAGGTCCAGGGTAGACAGAGAAGCTGTGCCCTGCCCCTGCCCACGCCCACGCCCAGCTCTGAATCAGCTCTGGGCAAGAGAGCAGGTACAGAAAGCACTGGGGGGCGGGACTCCAAGCACTGAAAGGCAGAGTTAACACTGGTGTGTGTCCGTCGCTCAGTTGTGTCTGACTCTGCGACCCCACAGCCTGTAGCCCGCCAGGATCCTCTGTCCATGGGATTCTCTAGGCAAGAACGCTGGAGTGGGTGGCCATGCCCTCCTTCAGGGGATCTTCCCGACCCAGGGATCGGACAACGGAGCAGCCTGGAAGCAAAGGGCTGTGCAGGAAGAGGAGGCTGAAAGGAAGTGAGGTGCTTGGCTGAGAGCTGTGTGGACCTCTGGCTGGTGAGGGAGCCTGTGCTCAGCTGGGCCCCTGGGTAACCGCAGCCCAAGGGGTTTCCAGGCAAGCGTTGGTCTTTATGTCACCATGACAGCTGGGCCAATCTAGGAAGCACGTCAGAGGGGGAGGAGCCTGGAACTGGGAGGCCACCGCGGTGGGAGGGGGTGGGCTCCTCCAGGACACTGGTTTGTCCTAAGGTCTCTTGCAGCTAAACTCCTGGGCA
Source organism: Bos taurus (assembly GCF_002263795.3). Lineage (NCBI taxonomy): Eukaryota > Metazoa > Chordata > Mammalia > Artiodactyla > Bovidae > Bos > Bos taurus. Next base: position 19,594,394 of record NC_037351.1, on the reverse strand, counting down.
CTTCCCATCACTACCATTTTTTGCTACCTAAAGCCATTTTCTGGATTACGAGCAGTCTTCACACGTGCCTCCCAAACCTTCAGCTGTGTCTCACTCATTTGATGCCTGCCTCCCTCAAAAGAAAGGGGCACAAGCAGGTAACTTGTACACACTGATGCCGATGACTGGGCTGATGGGGGTCATGGTCCAAACGATACCTGGACAAGTGCTGAAGAAAGCTGAGAAATTTCTGCCTGGTTTCCTTAGGAAGAAAGCTGAGCAGAGGGCATGGGGGAGGCGTGGGGCCCAGGGGCAGGGATGGACACGGAGGCGGGGGCAGCCCTTCCCTGAAGCTGTCCTGGAGCTGGCCCTCCTCGGGGGCGGGCGGTCTGGCCGCTCTGCCTCAAGGAGACACCGAGCTGACCCTCGCTTTATTACATTTGTCACAGATGGAATCGGGCTGTGGAGGCCAGGAGACACCTTCCTCTCCCTTGGCCTCCTCTCCCCTTCCTGTTGGCTTCAGCAAGGTGAATAATGCCGAGTCTATTAGTCTCAGAATTGTAGAAAATGTCAGAGGCTCCAGAGGCCCCTCTGGACCACCACCCGCTTCCACAGTCCAGAAGGTGGAAGCTCAGAGTGGCTCCAAGCTGAGTGTTTTGCCCCAAAGTACCTGGTTTGTTTGCGGCAGGTGGGACCTGGCACCCAGGTTCCCGGACCCTGGCCCAGGCTCTGACCATCACCTCACGTGGCCTCTTGTTTATCCCTTCAACTTAGAGACGGTGGCTGTGGACACAAGGCTCTCTGGGTCCTTCAGACAAATCCGTGAGAGAGTCTTGCTGAGGACAGGCCATGGCTAGGCCTGGGTTTTGTTGTGGGGGCAGCAGGGCGGTTGTGAGAGTCACTCACCTGAAAACTAGGGACACCCCCCACACCCAGGCGAGTGAAGAGAAGAGCGCACTTGGACACAGAGCACAGCCCTGGCGGGAGGAGGGCTTTGCGACCTGGGAGGAGCGGAGGAGAGGGGAGGGGAGACTCTGCACGGAAGCTGAGGGAGGTGGGACCCAGGACCCCAGCCTGAAGAGGACAGGCAAGCTGGGCGTGCTGCGGGTGCAGATGCTCCGGATTTCAGGCATTTCTGCCTTCTCTCCCGGAAGCCCGTGCTCCCTCCTGCTGGGAGAGCCTGGGGAGGAGACCCTGTGTGCTCAGCTCTGCCCCAGCCTGCGGTGTGGTCTGTGGGCAGGGGAGGGGTGGCTTGGCTGGAGACGTGCCTGCCAGATCTGCTTCTGGTCAGGATGGGGACTCTTCCAAAGGTGGGTGCTGGAGAACCCCCCAACATGGGTGGGTGAGGGAGGCCTGGATTCTGGCCCCAGCTCTGTCACGAGTGAACTGCAACTCATCTCACTCGGATCTCAGATTCCGTGTGGGTAAAATGAGAAAACTAAGCGAGCCATCGGTGCTGAAGCTGGACAGCCTGCAGAGAGGAGTGTGCAAACGGCTGCTCAGAAACTGCCTCTCAGCCTGGAGGGGAGCCTTTGTCCTCTTCTGCTGCCCATTGGCCACTCTGTGCTTACACCATGTGAGCTTGTGCCCCTTGACGAATCCTCCCACCTCTAACACTCTGAGGACCCTGGGGCTTGTCCCCCAGGTGACTGAGAAGCAGGGAGTAAGAGAGACAGAAGCTCCCCCCTAGGGCCTCACTGTGCCTTTTCCATCTGCGCTCAGTCCCAGCACAGGGCCCTCGGCACCACTGACATTCTGGGGTCAGATGCTGTCTTGTTGTGGGGCTCTCCTGTGCATTGTAAGATGTTTAGCAGCATCCTGACCTCTGCTTATCAGATACCTCCAGCATCTCCAGACAATGTCCATAGGTCCTGTTGGGGGCAAATGTGCTCCCTGTTAAGACCCACTGCCCTAAAAGGACAGATGAAGTGTTTTCTGTAGAGAATATGGGGAAAGAGAGAAGATATGTCATTCATTTCCCCAAGAGAGAAAAAGAAAAGAGCATGAGGCCAGTGGGGAGAAGCAGAGGAAGGGCTAGTGGGATCCTCTCTACCCCACCCCACCCAGTGACTTAAACACTGTTGAAGACCTTTCTCTCTCTGCCGTGGAAGGGCCACAGGGATGCCCTTTTTCAGTGTTACAGGTTGAATTGTGTCCTCCCCTCCCCACAAAAGGTGCTGAAGACCGAACCCCTGGTACCTATGAATGTGGCCTTATATGAAACAGGGTCTTTGCAGATGTAATCAAGCTGGGAGGAGGGCATCAGGTTGGGCCCCAACCCACACAACTGGTGTCTTTATCAGAAGGGGGAATTCGGACACAGAAACAGACACACACACCAGGAAGTTCACGTGATGGCATAAAAACACCATCGCCCAGCCCAGGAGTGCCTGAGGCTACCGCACATGATGGCATAAGAACACCCTCTCCCAGCCCAGGAGCGCCCGAGGCTACTGGAAGTGAGGAAGGAGGCACAAACAGGTCCTCCTCCCAGCGCTCAGAAGGAGCCAGCCCTGCCAACACCTTGATCTTGGTCTTCTAGCGCCAGAACTGTGAGACAATACCTCTCTGTCATTTTAAGTCACCTGGGCTGTGGGACTTTGTTACAACGGCCCCCCAAACCAGGAGCAAGAAGGACCACTGGACCAGGGAGGTGGAGAGATGCAGGGACCTGGCTTTGTGACCCCATCATCTAAATCAGAGACAAATGCTCCTGGGACCCAAACTCACCATATAGAGCCTGAGCCTACAGGACAGACAAGTGGAAACACATCACATCTCTAAAATGAAACGCTTTGCGCCAATCACTAGAAGTTGTAACACTGCCCCGAACATGCTACCTACATCCATCATAAATTCATCTTTAGTTTCTGTTATCATATCACTGTCTCTGGGGACCCCTGTCTTGTCATCATTTGCCCTTTATAATTTATTCATCTTGTTCTTGCCTGCATCCTTTCTACTTATCATTCATCTTTACAGTTATACATAAAATTAGACAGATCCTTCCCAGGTGGGGCTGTCAGGAGGGAGATGGGCCTCACCAGGGAAGTCCCAGGTGAGCTGGTGGAAGTCCCATCAGAGTGGCCCTCTGGGTGTCGAGGCAGAGGTGAGTGGGGAGAAGGAGTCAGAGTGACGGTGTGCGGGAGAGGCCAGTGAGGAGGATAAAGGGGAAAGGATGGGAAGTGAGAGGGAAGAAGAGGAGGAAGGTGACCAGAAGGGACAGAAAAGAGGAGGAAACAGGCACAAAGAGAAATATGATGATGGGACTCAAGGAAACAAACACAGGAGGAAGGGGGAGCAAGGAGCACACCCCGAGTCAGCGGCTCTAGAAATCCAGTGGAGCCTTTCCCTTTTTTAATTTTCTGCTTTAACATCGCTCCTGGTAAACTCAAAGAAGCTCACACTGAATGTCCATGGAGATGACGGGTCCTGAGCAGCGGGGACCCGAATGGGGAGGTGTGATGGCAGCAATGGTACTTGTCGACCAGGCTGAACTGGGGCCGGGGTGCGGGTAGGGGACGGCCATGGAGGAGTGTGCGGGCTTGCTTTGTATTCTCAGGTTGCCGGAGTCAGGGCACAAAAGCCAATCTTTAACTAGTGAATTGGAACTTTAATGTTTACCAAGCAGATACAGCTCCCACTCGCCCCCGCCCCCTCTTCTCCCTGTTCCAGGCTCCTGCTAACTGGACCACCTCTTCCCCCCTTTAGCATCCCTGGCGAGGAACCTGGTCTGCTGCTAGCGGAGCAAAGAGCTGGTCACTGCTGCCCACGGAGCCTGGTTCCCTGATCACAGGCTCTTCCCAGAGGGCCTGCAATCCTACCTTTGGAAACATATGGACTCTTCCTGGGAGACAATTCCCAGCGAAGTCCCAAAGGCAGGGGGAGCTGGAATTGAGCAGCAGGGGCCTATTTTAAGGAACATAATTCTTCTGAGAGGCCTCCTGTGCCTACTCAGGCCCCAGGGAGCTCTCCAAGTGGACCTCTCCTGCCCATGGCTCCTGGCCTGTTGTGGGCGCCTCATCTTCTAGGCTGATTCTCAGACCACTGCTCTCATCTGACACTCCCACCTTCCTTCCAACTTTCTAGTCCCACCCTGCCCAGATCCTGAACACACTTTTGAGCAACTCCTGATAACTTCCCTGGTGGTTCGGATGGGAAAAAATCTGCCTGCAGTGCAGGAGACCTGGCTCGGGAAGATCCCCTGGAGATGGGAATGGCTACCCACTCCAGTATTCTGGCTTGGAGAATTCCATGGACAGAGGAGCCTGGTGGGGTATAGTCCACGGGGTTGCAGAGAATCAGACATGACTGAGTGAATAACACTGACCGCATAGTTTTCCAGGTCCCTCTAAAGCAACTGGTGGCCCTAGAAAGGAGAGGTAGATATCCTGGGTTTTGGTAGCAGACCTGGTGATGGTACTTCCTTGGCTGTTTATTGACTGTGTAACCTTGGGCAAACTGCTTAATCTCTCCAGTCCGGGGTCCCCTCATGTATGGGGGATACTCATGACATCTTCCCCACAGGGTGGCTGTGAAGATAAAATGGGGTAATGGAGGTAACCTGCTTGCATCACGCCTGTCAGATAGTAAGTGCTTAATAAGTATTAACTGTTATCATTGAGCTATTTTCTACTCTACCCACTTTATGATAGCGCTGTCTTGTATCACTGATGTATGTGTGACTTCTGTCTCCAACTTGATGGACAGCTCCAAGAGAGATGGGAATGCAATTTTCTTATCTCCGTGTCTGCCTGGATGCCTGGCACAGTGCTCGGCACACACAAAGGAAATTCTTGTTGATAGGTTGAGAAGCCATGTTGATGGTTACCCTATAAATGACGAACACACACTGGGGATGGAAGAAGGTAGGCTGAAGAGGGCAAGGGGTCAGGAGAGAGAATGAAGTTGAGAGTGTGAGGGAGAGATGGAGAGTTTCAGAAAAGCGGAATCACTTCCTGGATGCTGGCAGAAGACCCTGCTCAAAGGGACCCTGATGAGGCTTTGTGGCTCAGTAATCTCATTTTACTGAAGGCATGCCAAATTAAGAAACAATAATCCATTTGTAACACTGGTCCAGGGCTGACTCTGTCAGCCACCCCAGAGGCCTTGGGTAGGCTGGTTCCCAGGGATACTGACCTCTGACTTGTACAAACACCCACTGTGACGTGGTTTCTGAGCTTCCACTGATCCTAACAGAAATGTCAGCTCCTCTTCCCAGTCCCCACATGAGGACATGTGGGAAGGGTGTCTCTAGTTCTGTCTCTGTGGTTTGGTTATTGTTTTTGGTGGTGGAGGTGTATGTGTGTGTGCCCACAGATGACAACCAAGGCAGTGTTCCCTGCTGTCAACGGGATACTAGCCCTGCAACTTGCTGGGACACAGAATGGGCTCCCATCTCCTCCCCTCTGCCTCTCTCCTGTGAGAAAGTGGAGGACTGATTTTAATTGATTGATTTTAATGGATTTTGAAGTCTGGAAAAGTGCCTAAATTGCTGAGGTTACCAGTTTCCAGGTTCTTTTTTTTTTTTTTTCAATTTTTTTTCTCCTTCATCAGACAAGGAGTGCACTCACCAGGGCACCTCGGGTGGTGACCCCAGACAAGAAGAGGCCTCTCTCTGCTGCCTAACCAAGCAGCTAGTCAGCCTGCCTCAGCTGGTGGCAACACCCATTATATGGTCGGGTGGGAGCACTTTGCTTGGTCCTGTCCCAGCATTTGCCAGCGGCTCACTTTCTCTGATCTCAATAATGACACCAAGTCCTGCTTTCTGGAATCCAAATGACTCCGCTTTAAAATCTGGTCACTTTATTTTTCATTAATCTCCATGTGAGTTTGTGCACGGACAATGTGCCCTGGGAAGTTTGAGCTGAAATCCTGCCTTTTCTTCCCATCCCTCCCGCTGTGGGCTGTGCCTGCCCTGAGAATTGTGATGGAGTCTTTGAGGCCTCGTGTCTCCCAGTCTCCCCGTGAGGCCTCTGAAGAAAGGACAGCCTTCCAGGCACCGCCAGGAGACTCGGCTATGTTTTAGTTCCATTGTTGGCCTCTCTCCTCTCCCCTCCCACCTCCCAACATACATTCACTTTTTTTTTTTTTTTTCTTTCTTCCAAACTTGCCCAACTTGTCTTTGTGGTTTCAGAAAAATGCCACTGGATCTCCCAGTATGAAGGATTAGCACAGATTATGGGGAACAGTGTTAATTATCGGTGGAAGGGGGGGCAGGTGCGTTGCTCCAATGTGCTGCTGATTTCCCCTGGGCCTTTCTGTCTGGTAATAAGCCTTCTTTAATCTGGCAGGCCCCTTGGTGAAATCAGCACCACGGACAGTGGTATTGATTGCTTCTGAGAAACCATCACAGCTGCTCAACCAAATTACCTTTGATATGTGACCTTTAATGTAATTACTGCAACATCAAAGTATTTCTATAAATTATTAAAGAACTAATACACTCCATCATTTAGCTATTCTATTATATGTAAAATAAACAACCACAAGTTAATGTTAGATCTTGAACAATCCACACTTGCTGCTGAAATTCTCCCAGTTCTCCCCCTTCAAAACCCCAAGCCTCCCCCTCCCAGCTTCTCTTTCTGTTTCCCCATCTAATTCCAGGCTTTTAGCCATCACGAAACTCCCCAGCAATCTCTCTCAAGCTGATGAAGGGCCTCCCATAACAATGTGGTATTTTCTATTCCATTTGGGTGGCTCTAAAATATCTATCACAATCTCCCCCAAAACAAAGTACCATAAACACTTTATTAATCAGCACAAGCCTTTCTCAGAAGCCTTTGATTATCTTACAATATGGCTTTATGCCTCACACATAACATGGGGCGATGTGGAGCATATTTCTGCCATCTTACAGAGGGCACCCAGAAAGTAATTACTATAATATATGTGCATGTAGCCGCGCCACTAAAAAACCAACTGGGGAACGACCACCGTGCCAGAGCGGGGCTCCACACAAAAACCTGAACGGTGCACGATTTCCATACATTTGCATCCGCGGGTGTGTTATTAAGATGACTCAGCCCCGTGCTTTGCAATCACAAATAACAAACACAGTACAAAGGCTGTCTTAATGGAAGGAAGGCCCTCCCCACCCCTAAACGGGTAAAGAAGGCTCTCTGATGCAAAGGAAGCCAGCCCCCGACCTGGGTTGGGCTTTCTCTCTGTCTACCTGGTTAACCTTTCCCGCTGCGGGGCAGAAATGGAAACGTGTGTTTACATACGGTTTGCTTGGTAAGAATGTAAACACGCATGTGTAAATATTGGTGAGCATACATATAGAACACACGTGCTTCCCTGCAGTGTCCATTGTATAAGCTTAAACAAGGTACATCTTAAAATTCTTTATGCCCACAAACGCTCACATCTTTCCATTTATCTTTAGATACTCGGCGAGCCGTATATCTCCCCCCGCCTCCCGCCCCCGCCCCCATCTCTCTGAACCCACAGGAGAGACCGCGCAGACCCTTGACCCGGTCTACACTTCTTATTTTATGGTGATGAACTAGCCTCGATAATAGCCATGGCTGATATCACACCCAGTTAGGGGGGCCATAAATAATTCTCTTCTCCCCCGCACAGAAGCTATAAACCAGGGCTGAGGCGCGATAGTTTATCAAAGACGAGGGCTGGCTCCTTAAATAAACCGCGGTGATCTCACTCGCGGCGCCGCGCCCGGGCGGGTAGGCGCTCCCTCCCGCCCCGGCCCGGCCCCCACCCCAGGAACCGCAAGTGTCCGACGGAGATCGGCGGGTGTTCGCGCGGCTCCGCCACCGGCGGCCCCGCCGAGGGGGCCCGGGCACCCTGCGTCCCCACCCCGGGCCGCCAGCGCCTGCAGCGCGCGGAGCCGAAACCCGATCGGCGGCGCCCGGGCGCGCCAGGGGAGAAGCCGCGACCCGGCTTCGCGGCCGCGGCCAAGTTCGTCCCCCCGCCCGGGGTTCCGTCGGGCCTGGACGGCCGGGTGCGCGGGCCGCCAGGTGAGGTCCGGGCTCGGCGCCCACGCGCCCGTTTCGCAGCCCGGAGCCTCGCGGCCGCAGGGGGCCCGGAAAGCGGCGCGCCAGATCCGGGGCGAAGGCCTTCGCTCCCCGCGCCGGCCGCGCCGCCGCCCGGCCTCCCGCAGTCGCCCCCTGTCGGCGCGCCCGTCGCTCGCGCCTCGCCGGGCGCCACTTACCCCGGGCAGAGTCTTCTGCTCGTGCAGCGCGCTCTGGGCCTTCAGCGCTGACTCACGCTCGCAGTAGGTGAGGAAGGCGCAGCCTGGGGAGGGAAGCAAGCGCCGAGAAGGGTCAGTGGGGGCGCCCCCCGGCCGCCCACGCGCCCGCCCGCCCGTCTCCAGCCCCTCCCAGCTCTCCGTCCCTCTCCCCACCTCTCTTCTCTCTTCCATGCGCTCTACTCGAGCTTTCCTGCCTCCCCGTTTTCCCCTGTGTCTGCTTTTCGTCCCTCTCGTTCGCTGCCTTTCTCTTTCGCTCCTTGGGCGAAGTCTCCCCACTCAGCATTCCCCCCCTGCCACGCCCCCTCTCCCCGCGGGTCTCTTACGGTCCCCGCGCCCCGGGGGGGGGCCTGCCTGCCTCCGTCTGGGTGCTCTGCTATTTCAGCTCCAGCCCCATACCTCCCAGAAAGTGGCAGCTTCTACCCCGCACCCCCAGCACCTCTGGTCACTCTTGATCATGAACTCCTCCTGTTCTGGCCCCCTTAGGAGGGATGAGGCAGGGACCCTCCAGGCCTTTCAAATCAAGGCTCCATCTGTAAGGAGGACCCCAGGCCAGGTTGTTCCTAACGAAGTGAATGGGGCTGTCCGTGTGTCCGCCACGGTCGGTTGTTGCATCTGCCGTGCTATCTTCACACCCCTCCCGGAGGGCTTGGAGACCAGACCCCCTGTCTCTAATTCCCTGGGGGACTCCAGCAGCGCCCTGCCCTGCCTCAGTCTCCCCTCATGTGAACAGAAGGGGTTGACTGAAGGGTCTGCAAAGTCCTGTTGAGTTTTCCCCTTGCGTGATTCTGACAGCGCCTTACCAGGAAATCTAGATTTTACAGAGCACCGTGCCTTGCTCAAGGGGTGACTTTTTAATGCTGGCCCTTTAGGCCCAGCGACAAGGCAAAGAGAATGCCTGTGGATGGGAGAGTCTTTGGGGAGTTCCTTCAAATTTCTCAGTGTCACGGCTTCTTCCTGTGCCTACAGACGTGGCTGAGGGTGTCTAAGGGCACCTAGGGCCTTAGGAAAGGTCAAAAAGTCAACTTCAGCCAACAGCAGGCTTGAGTTTCATGGGGCACAGTGGCCTCAAACTTTCCAAAGTCGCCCGCGGCCCCAGAGAAGGCACCCTGCAAACTGGCCACCGTCTCTGTTTCACTCTTTTCTTTCTCTCCCATATCTCACTCTCTTCCCCATGATCTGACCTCCCAACCATCTGAGTTCACCACTGTCCCCACCTTTCTTTTGCTCTCACGGTCTTCTCACACTCTCCACATTTTCACATCTCCCAATCCCATCCATCTTTCAAGAATCTGGTCAAGGTTCACCTCCTCCAGGCAGCCACCTTGACTGGTCTGGTCCAGTTTAAGTCAGCCTCCTTTCTTAACTGCCCACAGCTGGCCAGGTGGTCATTCTCATGGCCATTTATCAATTATTTCCTGAGTGTCCTTGTGCCAATTTCTGTGGCATGTCCAGCAGCCCAGGCCCGCTTGTAGGAGGCTTGTAGGAGCCTTAACGCTGGGCATAAAGTGTTCCCAGCGTCCTCTGCAGTTCCTGACTTCTCCATCATCCAGTAAAAACCTCCCTTCCCAGGTGGTGCTAGTGGTAAAGAACCTGCCTGCCAATGCAGGAGATGCAATAAACGTGGGTTCGACCCCTGGGTCAGGAAGATCCTCTGGAGAAGGAAATGACAACCTACTCCAGTATTCTTGCCTGGGAAATCCCATGGACAGAGGAGCCTGGTAGGCTACAGTCCATGGAGTCGCAAAGACTTGGACACAACTGAAGTGACTTCACACATGGGTATCCTCCTCTTCCGTTCCAAAAACTCGTCCTGCCTCTTAGCTTCAGAGAAGACATGGAAGGAACTGTATGTGAGAGGGAGACACAGAGATGGGGAGAAGGAAGCAGGGAGACAGAGCTCTGCACTCCCAGGGGCTCTCCGCCTTCCCATCCTCCTCCTCCTGTCTGTCCGGAGCTGGGAGGAGCTGTGAGTACTACCACGGAGCCTCTGTCCACTGCATCTCATCCCTCCCCAGCCAGACTCTGGATCACCCCTCCTCCCTGCTCCCCGTTCCTCCTTCCCCAGTCGGCAGACGGTTATAGATGGAGACACTTGGGGACTGAAATGAATAGCGGTCAGAGGCCCCCGTGACGTCGGCCCTCGTGCTGTTGCCTGCCTCTCCCGGGGCCTCTTTCCTCTTGTCCCCTCGCCGGCCTTGTCCTCCGCCCGTGCCTGCCTGCAGCCAGGAGGCGGCCGCTGTCTTGCTGCAAGCCGGCAAGCCAGCTCAGGACAAGGTCAGGGGCAGGTTTGGAGGAGGAGGGAGGCAGGAGAGGAAAGGGAGGAGGGGGAAGGAGAGGAAATGGCCACATTGTCTCTGTGGCCCAGGATAACAAGGAAAGGCTTCCAGAAAGAAAAAAGAAAGAAAAAAAGAATCTGTTGCTTTTGTCCAGCTTCCAGGAATTTTTGCACAGTTTTTTTTTTTTTTTTTTTTTTAGAGAGAAAGCTCACTGCTCTGTTGTGAAGCAGAATCTGTGAGGGACCCTCAAGGCCCTGCGTGACCTCCCCTGTAGTCTCCATCTCCTGACTTCACCTTCTCCCCTTTCTCCCCTGCTTACTCGCCCATCTTTCTCCTGCCTCTCCGCCCTCCCAGGTGCACTGTGCCCCGGGACCTTTGCACCAGTGGTTACCTCTGCCCAGAAGGAGCCCATCTGCTGTCTGTATGGTCGTCTCCTTCCTTCCCTTCGGGTTTCCCTCACATGTGACCTCTTCAAGGATGTCTCTCCTGACAGCCTCACTGAATGCAGCACCCCTCACCCCCCAGGACACATACCTGCTCTCTGACCCCTCGTCCTGTTGGCGCTTCTCTTTGGCAGCCCTCACCCCGAAATATTGTTTGTTTGCTCCTTGATTAGTGTCTCCCCGGCTCAGATGAGGTCAGGACTTGACTTTGTTCTGTCCTGCTTGGTTCTCAGTTCTCAGAAAGGGGCCAGGAACTCAGCGCACGTCTGTTGAGAGCATTGAATCCTGAATACCTCGGCTACTTTGGGGGTGCTAGAGGGTGGGGGGACTTGGGAGTGGTGCAGGGAGCTGATCAAGGCCCTGAAGACCTAGAGCCACAATGGACTTCCATAACAGGTGGGGACAGAGGTTGCACATGAGAGCTGATGGGTGGCCCGGGCAGGAAGACTTTTGTTCCCAAGGCTTCCTTGAGCCCATCTGCTTGACAGCGTGGTTACCATCATGGTCCTGCTCTCATCCCCAGCAGATCATCCCCTGACAAGGCTGATGCGCACAGATGGAAGCTGTGCCTGGCCAGGGCTCACTTACTGGTTCCTCTCTTTTGAGTCTCAGTTGTCTTATTTCTAACTCCCTTCAGAGGCTGGTGGAGAGAACTACTAAACAACAAGCGAGCGTTAACAAACTCTGCAGAGCTCTCTGATCGCAGAGTGCGGTGTCAACACAGTCACTCTGGCAGATGGGAGCAGGGACTCAGAGAGGCAGAGTCCCTCCTGGTCCTCTGCACCTCTGTGAGGACGGATTGGTCTTACATGGGGGCCAACTGGTGGCCACCCACCCGGCCTGCTCAAACCGTCTCTTCGGCCAGCCAGCTGCCATGTCTGATAGTCACCTCTTGGGAGAACCGTCTCACTACAGCTCTATAAAAAACTCAGAGACGGACATGCAGGTATTAATTGCTGGCTCCAGGTGCTTGAAGGGACCACGTCGGCTCGCTTGCTGGGGGCAGAACCCCAGGAACGGCCGCTTGGTGGAGATGGGGCTTCAGGAGGGGAGTCTGCCTTCACAGGATACTGCAGAGTGCAGTGGGCCTGGGTAGGGGTCGAGGTGGGGGCCCACGGTGGCCAGGGGAGAGAGGGGTCCCAAGCCATCCCCCTGGACATTTGCTGAACTGTGACTTCCTGTCCTCATCACCACTTCTCCCAGAAAACTGAGGAGGGGACTCCAAGCTGTGAGGGGAGTCTGGGAGTCCCAGACTCGCCTCCTGTAAGAAGCCGAGGTATCCCCAGAGACATGCCTTGTGAGGCCCCTTGGGAACGCTCAGTCTAGTTGGGAAATGGGGTTCTTTCAGGGAAACAGCCTCATTCTGATCCAAGACTGGTGGGTGGAGGGGAGAGTGAGGCTGGTACCAGGCTCTGCACCTCAAGGCTGAGAAGGTCTGACGATGGAGAGCCCCTTCTGGGGATGGGGCTGATGGCACAGATATCTCTCCTTGCCTTCAGGCCCAACACTTCCCTTCCCAAGCCTGACCCTGCCCGTATCCTTGTGTTCACAGCAAAGGGAACATGGATCCCCTGTGGTTGTTTGGAGAAACAATAAAATTGAAAACCATCTAAAGATGTCTCAGTGCCATAATGCTTTTATGTTTAAACTGTGGAATACCCTACAACAGTCAATAAGACGAAATGGTTCTAAACGTCCAATGTGGAAAGGCGCGTTGTCAGTTGGGAGAAGCAAGTTGCACAGTAGCGGACGCCACGTGTGTATATCAGAGACATCTCAGAGACTCCCACACGCACCCAAATCTGTGCCTACGCCATAGCATAAGGGCTGTGAGGATTCCCGCCAAGCTGAAAACAGGGACGAAGCGGGTAGCGGGGTGTCTCTCATGACTTCAACATTTTTTGTTTTGTTTGACACATTTAGACCCAGAATGTATTCATAATGTCACTTATATAATTAACTTTAAAGAAAAGAAACTTTGCTGAAAGAGGAAGATGGAGTGCAAAGGAGGTGGGTAGAAATGGGTGAGCCAGACAGGATGCAGGACCTGTTCCGAGGAGATGGACAAAGTCCTCTGGACATTAGCCTCCTGGCAGGTTCTTCACGAGGGACATTATTTTGGTGGGTCCTGCAATGGCCCTGGGTCAAAGCCTCCTCTCAGCTCTGGGACTCGAAGCGGATTCTCTCCGCCCAGCAAGCTGTATGTGGTATTCGTTTGGGTCCTGTGGCCCCCGAGTCTCAGAAGGTATCTGGGTTGGGGTGAGAATAGACTCCATGCTAGAATGGAGAGGCCTCCCTCTCCCCATACCTGTCCCACTCTCCAGTTTATCTGAGACCCAACCGGATGTGTGGCGCTGATGGCGGGACCTGAGGTGAAAAGTTGCGGGAGTGACTGGGAACATCTGGGTGAGGTCTGACCTCCTCACCCCTCAGCCCCCGTCTTCTCCATCCCCCGGTCTTCTCCATCCCTCGGCGTGCGATGTTTGTCCCAGCTCCAGCTCATCACCTGAGTCTCCCACCCTTCAGGATCGGCACTTTCTAGCCACCGCCTCCTGAACATGGGAGTGAGTGGAACAGAACTGCAGCCTAGCGGGGCGGGAGCAGCCTTGGGAATTCATCAGGGTGGGCGTGGGAGCAGGCAAATGTCACACTTGCAGAAAAGTCACGCCCAGCCCAGCGCTGCCACCTGCTGCTGATTGCCTGGCCTCCCTGCACGAGGAGGACCCGGCCGGCCCCCCTGAGACCTGCCTCTCCTCTGCTGCTCCCGGTTCTACCCCGTGCGCTGGACAAGGGTCCAACCTTCACATTTCCTCATGCGGCCTTCTGACCTTTTCCCTCTCGCCATCCTTATTTGCTCGTCCTTCTGTCTAGCAGCTTTATGTCCCCTGTCTTTGAAGAGACTGTCAACTCCGTGATGGGTGGAGACAGCCTCTTCTACAGGAAGGCTGAGCCTCTAGCCCGAAGGAACTGAGAAGGGTGGGGGAACACGACAGAGGGTTTGGGGCTCTGCAGAAGAGCCGGAAGCGCTGAGGGCCGCGGAGGAGAAGGGTGTGGCCCCCGGGGAGGAGTGGGCGTCGGCGGCTCAGGAGGGTGGCAGACGCCTGGCTCCAGTGGGGCAGCCGGCGCTGATTCCTGAGAAGCTGGGCGGGGTTGGTGAGGGGCGGGGGTGGGCGTGGGGGGGGCCTCTCCCACGTGAGGGAGAAACACAGCACCGCAGAATTAATTGCACGGAGATGGCAGTCATTTACAAAGCCCCCGTGTGCGGGGATAAAAGGCCTTGTCATTGTGAAGTGAAGGAAGTACAATTTCCTGCCCAACTGCGAACAGGGCTGAAGCCTGCCTGGGGTGTAATCACTGCGGAAGGGCACACTCCCGAGGCGCACCTCCTCCCACCCCAGCCGGGCCTTGGCTTCCTACTAATTGAATTACAGAATTAGCCAGAGGAAGGTGGCCCTGGAATAGGAAGATCTGGACTTTAATAAAACATCAGATCCTCAGGCCCTGCACGTGGCTGGCCTGGAGGAAGCGATGGGAAGCAGGCTGTGGGAGGGGCCAGGGACCGGGAAGGGAGCCCGAAGCCCGTCCACCAACCAGGCAGACCCAAGGGTCAAGGAGGGGCTCCCCGTTCGTAGTGATTTTTCTCTGCCCGGAATCTCCACGCATCCGCCTGCCGTGGTGTCTGAAACCCCACCCTCAGAGCATCCTTCCTTGATGATTCTCCTCCCAGCGTTCACAAAACAGACGTGCCCCCCACCCCACTCAGAGAAATCGAGGCAGACTGTCTGGGGGTGGATAGAGCGAGGCGGGAGAGGGGATGTCTTCCAGCTTCCCTGGAAAGAGGGTTACTGGCGTTCTGGGAGCAGGTCTGTCCCTCCATCCAGTCCCTGCCCCCGCTGCTCTGGGTGGGCAAGAACTGCCTCCCGGGTAACTCCTGGGTCAGATGCCCCCTTCCTGCGTGTGGACAGACACCTGCAGGGCCAGTCGTCACATACACACTCTGCCCCTGGAAATGTGCCCCCAGCTCTGGGCTTCCCCTGGTCTGCACCTTCTTCAAGACCCACCGCTTGTGTCCTGAGAGCCTACCTCCGCCTCCTGGTCTCACCTTCTGTGGATTCCTCTGTGGCTGCATCCTTGACCACTGCTCATGGCTTGCCCCAAGGGTGAGCCTCATCTGCCCCTCTAATCTGTGGGCGCCTTGAGAATCTGTGAGCTCCTGGTAACAGGCAGAGAAAGAAACCACGGGGCCAGCCCTGCCACGGTCTCTGCCTCTATTTCCCAGTGCCCAGCCACGGGCTGGCTCCTTCTGTCATCTCCCCAGGACCTGGCCTATCCATTCCAGTTTCCTCAAGTCATTCCATCTGGACCTTGCTCCCTCCCTCCCCCTTCCCCTGGGGAGTTCTGATGTTATCTTCTCTCCATAAGAGAGGGATGATGATTGTCCACCCACATCATGACTCTCTTGCTTTTCCACCTCCATCAGGGGAAACCTGAGCCTTAGAACCGCACCCTTACCCCTGCTGCCTCCTCCATGCCTCCCTCCTTTGGAGCTCACTTGTCCTTCTAGGAGTGACTAAGCCTCCCCTTCTCCAGGAAGCCTTCCTTGACTACACCAACACCTCTTAAAGCCCTTAGCAGTGGCCCCTCTCATTTGGCAGTTAGAAGACACATCTTTGTCTCTCTCACATTTTGTGTGTCTGTCCATGGGGAAATAGTGTGCTCTGCTGCTGCTGCTAAGTCGCTTCAGTCGTGTCTGACTCTGTGTGACCCCAGAGACGGCAGCCCATGAGGCTCCCCCGTCCCTGGGATTCTCCAGGCAAGAACACTGGAGTGGGTTGCCATTTCCTTCTCCGATGCATGAAAGTGAAAAGTGAAAGTGAAGTTGCTCAGTCATGTCCGACTCCCAGCGACCCCATGGACTGCAGCCAACCAGGCTCCTCCATCCATGGGATTTGCCAGGCAAGAGTACTGGAGTGGGGTGCCATTGCCTTCTCCAATAGTGTGCTCTAGGAGCTGCCAACTCCAGGGTCCCCTTCTCCCTGCAGTGACAGACGTCACTGAATGCAGTGGTTACTAAACCTCACTGTGAGCCTGGCTGGGTGAGAATGGGGAGATGGCTGACTGCAGGAGAAACTGTGTGGAATGGGTCTTAGATGGGACTCCCCCCACCAGCTTGGACACCCCCAGAAATGGCAGGAGCCATCCATCTTCCTCTGAGGAGACCTGGGGGGTGGGGACGATGGGGCGCCCGGCAGGCGGGGGAGGTGGATGGTGCCCTCATCCAGTGAGTCAGGAGTAGCCTGCTCCCTTCTGCAGGGCCCTCCAGCACTGAAAACCCACCCTCGGCCCACAACCTGCTTCCGGGCTCAGCACTGCCCTCCTGCGTCAACTCTCTTTTTACACCAGAGACTGCAGAGGAGTTTGAACTCAGAAGAGTTCCAAGTTCAAGCGTTTCTCCGAGCTAAGCGGGTGATATGATGTAAGGGACTGGGCCTGGCTCCCCATGCCTGTCTCAGCCCTTTTGCCCTCTGAGGCCGCAAGGCGCATGTGAGCACAGGGCGGTGGGACCTTCCCTGACCTAGACTGGGGAGCCCCAGGGGATGGGACCAGCTCTCTTTCACTTCCTGGGGGCACTGGGCCAGGCCCAGTGAGTTCAGACCCAAGGACCTAACTGGCTGTGGACCTTGGAGGATGAAGGCCCAGCGGGCAGGCCTTTGCCAAGTGCCTGTCCCTGCCAGTGACCCTTGTTTACGCTCTCAGCGCCGGAGAATTACATGTCTGGTGTCTGCGGCAACATCTTTACGGCACTGTGAAAAAGGACAAGGAGTGGACACGACGTACTGATGGCCTCTCCCCTTTCTCAGCAAAGAGTTCTCGGTCTGTGGCTGGAGCTGATGGGCCCGCGAGGCTCAGGGGTTGGGGACTGGCCCAGGGAAGATATCCGTCAGCCTTTCTAAGGCCCAGCCCTCGAGTCAAGTCCAACCTGCTTCATGACACGTGCACTGGGTTTTGCTCCCGCAGTTGAAGGGCTGCCCCTGTGCCCCTGCTCTGGGCCAGCAATGCCTGGTGGGCCCAGGACACACCAATTTCCCCTTTGGTCTTGCAAGGAGTTTTAACTCTCTGCCATGCTGTCATGCCCGTGAACGCGTGCTTCTTACACCTCAGAGCAGTCCGGGGTTTTATCAGCGTCTGACAAGTGGGGAGAGCCTGGGTGACCCCTCCGCTGATGGGACAGAGACCTGGTTTGACGCTCAGATCCTGCCTCTCCCTCCTGAGCCCCTGGGCAGGGTGCAGGAAGTGTGAGTGGGGTCCCTGGGGGCCCTGATGTAAGATGTCCTCCTCTCCATGGCCGGGATTTGGGATAAGGGGCTCAGGGATAATGTCTTTCTCTTCCTCTAAGGACCCAGGGGGAGATAACTGCGGTCTCTGGGGGCTCCCTGGCCTGCCGACCCCTGACCTCCCTCTACCCACCGGGTGCCGTCTCCAATGTCAGAGTCAGGTGGTGGGCGCCTCCACAGACAGCTCTATCTGAGCATCAAGGCTGGATCTGAGATGCACGTGGGGTATCTGTTCCTCCCCCAAACACCAAGATAACAGCTAGAGCTGAGAAACTGAACTCTGCCCGCTTCTAATGAACCTGGCTTAGATCTTCCTGCTTTTGAATTTTCTCAGTTCAGGGTGCCCCTGCTGAGAAGCCTGGTGGGACCTGTGGGAAGCGACTACTGCTCTCTGAGCCCCATGTGGCAGGGACCTCATTGCTGTGACCCCACCAGTTGCTAAGCCGTGCAGAGGAGGGCCCTTGTGAAAGCGAGTCTGTCTGAGTGACCTGAGAGGCAGACCTGGCCTCCCCCTCGTCCTCTGCCTGCCCCTCTCCATGCCTGCCTGCCTTTGGGCGCCTCTCCCTCCTCGCCTGTTTGGCCGGAAACGCAGAGCCTCGCTGGCTGACTTCCGCCATGCTGCTGACCTACCGGACTCCCCAGGGTGCACGGATGACACTGTGCTGGAACTGAGCCCCCAGCGTCCCCAGTATTTTCTCGACGTGTGCAGGTTCTATGCCCACAGAGGAGCCAGGTGAATGCCTTTTGAGCTGCATAGAACTCCCCTTGTTGGAGCTTTACCTGGTTTTTGGATAGGATAAATGGCACGGTGTGTGGGGGGTCACTCCCCCCATAGGATCCCTTTCCCCATGCAGAGGAATCCCTCCTTGGTGTGACCCCAAAGCCCTGGGCCCCCAGCCCAGAGCTGCCCCCAGCCCACCCACAGACAGCTCTTTACCCCATGGTGTCCTGTGGGACAGGGTCAACCTCTCTGACTCCTTTCTCCCCCGAAGGAAGGCCGTCAGATTCAACAGGCAGGGGGCTGACGAGCCCCTTGGTCCCTTCGTGGGTCACCCTGACCACGCTCCCCACAGCGGGTGTCCGTGTCACCCCTGGGCCTTTATTCCTGCTCCTCCCCGCACCTCCGGGCTGCCTTCCCTGCTCCTGGGTCCTCTTCCAGGACCATCGGAACCCTCCACAGCCTCCCCTCAATGGGCCCTTTCACGTCCAAGTGTCTGAAGCATGAAAGCAAGAGTGAGGTTGAACAGCTTTCCTCTGTTCTCATCTGGGGGAACTCTGTCTCCCCAGCTAGACTGCGGCTCCTGAGGCTGTGTCTCTCCCACTGTACCTGTGACAAGCCCTGGGATGCAGGCCTCACCAGAGCAGCTGAACTGTTCAGAATTGGGGGGAGGGCGTGCCACCCCGCTTTGATAGCAAATGGGCACCCAGGATCCACTGGTGAGGTGAATTAATCTCACCTCTCCACTCCGGCTCCTTCCTAACAGGCCCTAATTCACTTAAAGAACAACAAAAAAAATAAAAGCACACCAACCAAGAAATTCCGACCTCAGCATCCAAGACAGGCTATTTTGAAAAGACCAATAGCCAGGAGTCCTATATTAACAGGATCAATGTTTGGAAAATGTGATTTTCTTTTTAAAAGCAGAAAAACAATCTCACCCAGTGCAGGCAGGCCATGGTCCAGCTCTCGGTGGAGGATGCTATTCCCTCATGATCCCGGTCACTTAAGCCACTCTTCTGGCTGGGCTTTGGGCCTCACCCAACATCAGTAAGATAGGCTCAGTCACAGGCATTTAGCAATATTTAACCTGAGGGCTGTGGCCAGGAAGTAGTCAGCAAATGTGACTGGGATGCTGGCTTCAGTGTCTGAGCATCAAGGCTGGGATGACCCCCACCCCACACGCCCACAGAATCCACCGAGAAAGAAGATTGAACTAACTAATCGGTTCACTGGTACTCAAGACTCAACAAACCCTGTGACTGGGATCGGGGTACTATCCTCTGTGGATGGAGCAAAAGTTGCTTCATACCTCATTCATTCATTCCGTCCACAACCATTTACGGATAGACTGTCATTTGCCAAATGATGAAAGACATACCCCCTTCCCTTTTTTTCTCCTTTCTTTTCCTTTCCTCCCTCCCTCCCTCCCTTCCCTGTCTCTCTCTTTCTTTCCTGCTTTAAAGGAGATGCCAGATAATCGCACTTGCAAGGCCAGGTGGCATGCCTGCAGTAAGAATACCCACTCGACCAAGGTTGGTGTAGGGCTTAGCAGTGGCACAAATGATAACAGCAAACGCTTGGTGATTTGGGGTTGTATGTTGGGCATTGTTCTGAGTGCTTTACACGTACTGTCTCATTTAATACAGTGACCATATAATGGAGTACAATTCTCCCCATCTTACAGATGAGGCACCCAAAGATGAAAGACTTGCCCAAGGTCTTGTGGCCAGGTCCGTGGTGGAGCTGGGCTGTGAGCTGGGCAGGCTACCTGTTGCGTCTGTGACCTTAGCCATGGGCTCTGACCCTCGTGGAGGGGGACACTGCAAGGCCTCCTGCATCTTGAACCCAGAGGGACCTCCAGGAAAGGCTGTGCTAGGAAAGAGCTCTGTGTGGTGGTACTAGCGGTAAAGAACCCGCCTGCAAATGCAGGGGACATAAGAGACATGAGTTCGATCCCTGGGTCAGGAAGTTCCCCTGGAGGAGGAAATGTCAACCCACTCCAGTATGCTTCCCTGGAGAATCCCGTGGAGAGAGGAGCCTGGAGGGCCATAGTCCATGGGGTCACGCAGAGTCGGACACGACTGAAGTGACTTAGCACACATGTGCAAGGGCGAAGATGTGTGGGCAGAGGTGTGGGTTTGGGGCCTCTGGAGTTGTTTAGAAGACTGGAGGGTAGGGCTTTTAGAGCCTCTCAGGGTAAGGCCCCTTCAGAACTCCTCCGGACACCTTCCCAGCACCTCTCCTTGGCTTTCCCCCTTGTCCATTCTTCCTTTCCTTTCCTCTTCTCTTTTCTTTTCCCTTCCTTCCTTCCGTTCCCTGCTTCTTTGTCCCCACCCCCACCTCCAGCATCCACCCTCCCTCCCTCCTTCCTTCCTTTCTTTTCTGGCCTCACGACTGGGACACCTTATTCTCTCCTGTCCATCTATTCAATTCCCACCCTGACTCCTCCAGGATATGCCGTTTTTTTCCATCTCAAAACAGCGGTCACATCTGACCCCCGGGTTTGCCTCTGGGAAAACCATTTAACCCCTGTGGCCTGACGGCCTCCGTCAGCAGGATGTCTGAATCCTGGGAAAGGGCTGAGGATTTGGTTCCAACAGTAGCCTCTGTCTTGTTCTAGAAGCCCCCTGGGATCGGGCAGTTCGTGTAGCCCCCCTGGGCCTCAGGTTCCCTCCCCGGGAAGTGGGGACGACGACGCTTATCTGCCGGGGTCGTGGGTGTCCAGCAGAGTGCCTGGCGTACAATTAATGGGGAGGGTTACTATTGCTGCCGTTTTCAGTAGCAGCAGTTGTGATGTGATGCTAAAGATTCCCCACGGTGTGAAAAATAGCTCTGGCATTTATACTGTCTGCTGCTGTTTGCTGGCTTTGCGTGGGACCTGCGCGTCCCCCGCGTCGACACTCACGGGGACTGGGGACCCGTGTGTGCTTCCGGCCCTGGCATAGGCCGGCTCGCCAGGGGCAGGGTGAGTGATGGCTGGCATTGACAGTCTGGGATGTGAGTGTGTTTTGTTTACCTCATGGATCTAATATGCTAATGACAGGGAGGCAGTAATGAGCTGGCAGGGACCTGGGTGACAAAGAGCTGGCTTCATGCTTCCCCAAAGAGGCACCTCTGTGTCAATTGTTTCTTTTGTGAGAGGAATTGTTAAGACCCGGGAATGTGGGCTGGGAGAGTTGGGGAGAAGAAGTTGGGGGTAGGGGGGGTGTCTCACTCAGAAGTGGTGCAAGACCCGGCAGCTGGGGAGGGGTGGGCACCCCTACTCCCGAGGGTGGGCATGGACTCCTCCACCCTGGTGGGGAGAGGATGGTTGTGGACTGGGCACTCTCATTTGTGTTGCTCACTGAGTTCTCTGAGGGCCCTGTGAGCTCTCCGATGGCAGGGCGGACCTGCCCACCACGGACCCTGGTAAGCTCTGCTCCCCGCAGGTGCGGTGGCAGGAAGCACCAAGTGCCCCGGTTTCATATTAGCATGCCGACCAAAGACAATCTTGCCAGAGGTGAACCCCAGCCTCCAGCAAGTCACCAGCTCTCTCTGGACCTCAGTCTGCTTTTCTGTGAAATGGGTCTGATATCCCTGCCCACGAGCCGTATCCCCAGCATCAGCACAGTCCCAGCACAAAGCGGGTTCTGGCGCATATGATGGATTTGTCAGTAAGTGAATGGGTCCATCCTAAAGGAAATCAGTCCTGAATCCAGTCCATCCTAAAGGAAATCAGCCCGGAATATTCACTGGAAGGACTGATGTTGAAGCTGAAACTCCAATACTTTGGCCACTTGATGCAAAGAGCTGACTCATTGGAAAAGACCCTGATGCTGGGAAAGATTGAAGGGAGGAGGAGAAGGGGGCGACAGAGGATGAGATAGTTGGATGGCATCACCAACTCAATGGACATGAGTTTGAGTAAACTCAAGGAGCTGGTGATGGACAGGGAGGCCTGGCATGCTGCAGTCCATGGGGTTGCAAAGAGTCGAACATGACTGAGTGACTGAACTGAACTGAACTGAATGGGGGAGGTGAGAGAGCGGGCAGTATACCTTGTTGTTTTACAGGAGAGGAGAGGGACACGTCTGGAGGTCAAAGTGAGGCATCCCAAGAGCACACAGCTGGTCGGTGAGGGAAACAGCTCAGGCCCACTACCCGGCCTCCTGGAGGGCAAGCCTGTGAGAGGGCTGCCCTGGAGGGGTGAGCAGGCCGAGTCTGGGTGCTGGGAGTGAAAAGTCCCAGAGAGAACGTGCAGGGAGCAGACTGTCCGCAGACACAGGAGTGCTGCCAGGACTTTGCAGCACGTGGAAGCGAGCAGGGAGAGCAGACTCATGTGAGCAGGTGGGGGCCGAGTTCATGCAGCACCTGGCCCCCACCTGGGAGACTGGGGGTGGCCGACTGGGCCGGGGGAAGGGGAGGAGCGGGCCTGACCCACTCCTGTGTCCTAGGGGCGTGCATGGTTCTACCTTCTGTTCTCACTGCCCTCAGGAGGGCCTGGGCGTGGGAGGACCCCGGGCCGGTGCTCGGTGAGCCGTGCCAGGTGGGACCAGCCTGAGGCCTGACCTGATCACCTCCATCACGGGGCTGACTCAGCAGCTGCTGTGCCTCAGTCTTTGCACCCTCCGGCTTCCCCGTTCTCTTGGCTTCCTAGAAATGTCCTTTAGACCTTTGCTTTGTCTTGGCAGAACTGATCGAACCCCATAGTCAGGAAGGCCAGCTTGGGGAGCTGAGGCCCAGAAGGAGAGTTGGAGCCTTGGGGTGGTTAAAGGAATGGCTGCTGGGCTGCTCCCTCCCTACCACCCAACCCCCGGCAGCTGTGGCCCCATCTGCCACTGAGCAGGGGACCCTGCCCCTGCGTTACACACCCGGTGAGAGGTGGACACCAGTTTTGCATCAGAATGCTGACCAGCAACCTCTGGATAGGTAAACCCCAGCCTCCAGCAAGTCACCAGCTCTCTCTGGACCTCAGTCTTCTTTGCTGTGAAATGGGTCTGATATCCCTGCTCCCAGTGGGCGCTGCCTGTTTTCATCTGCGGGTCTGTAGATAGCGGTGGAGACGCACGCTGGGGAATTGGTTCCCAGTAGTGCCAGACATGTGGCCCAGAGGTCAGGCTGGGTGAGAGCAGTTGGTCCAGGACTGGGGTGAACAGAGAGGCAGGGATGCAGATGGAGACCCCGGGTGCAAAGGCCCCATAGGGCGAAGTGCGGAAGAATCCGGTGGGCCCTGCAACTTGGATCAGAGACCAGACAAGGGCGCCAGCCTACTGGGGACCCCGGCTTCCCTGCCTGTAGATCCCGGAGGAGCTGCAGATCCCTACTGACAAACTTCCCGGGAATGAAGTTAGGAGGCCGACTGCAGAGTTCTGGGTGTTAATCCTGCTGCACCCTGTGCCTCCACCACCCTGAAGGTCCAGGTGAGCATGGTTGAGTCCCCAGGTCCTAGCAGGCCTCTGGCCCTCAATTTTTTCCCCTAAGTGTCCACGGGCACCACCTGCTCTTTGCCCAGGCTGGCCTCGGGAGGGAGGCGAGGACAGCAGAGGAAGACAGGATGCCAGACAGACCCAGAGACAACACCCACCTTGGGACAGAGGAACGCAGAGGAAGCCTAGAAAGGTGGCACGCCACCCAGTGACCGAGGGACCGCCGCGGACAGCATGGGGGAGAAGGGGGCCCTCCTGGAGGCAGGTGTGCCCCCTTGGGCCTTGACGGAGGGGTGAGGCAGGAGGGGCATGCCATCCCTAGTGCCAGGAGCGAGCTTGCTCTGAGTGGGGCCCGCGGGGCAGCAGGCACTGGAAGTGAGGTGGTACCCCGTGTCAGGCCACATGGGGGTAGCCCAGCCTTGCTCTCTCCTCCCTTCCCCTTCTTTCCTTCCATTCATCGCCAGGTGTCTCCCCGCCAAGCTGGGGTAGGAAGCGGGGTAGACTCATGGGGCCTCGACTCTGCACACACCCCACCCCCTGCCCCGTTTACAGGGACGAAGGCCACCTCTGCCTCCCACGGCCAGTTCCCCCTTGAACCGCCAGCCACGGAGCTGGCTGTTTTTGTCCGCAGGTCTATATATAGCGATGGAGATGCACACTCTGGAATTGGATTTGATGTAGCCCTCTGGACTCAAGCTAACTTTTGGGGAGTAGTTTTCTTGGGAGCCTGCCAGTCCAATTCCTCCCTCATGAACACTAATTACTGCACAGACCTTCTCCATGAAATCGGCGCTGAAGCCATTTCCATCTAGGCGGCTCTCCAAGACGAAATTTTTCTGCTGGGAACCGACAGCCGCAAATAAACCTACCATCGACTTAGCAACGGAGAGCAGGAGCGGGTGGGAGGCGGGGAGTGAGGAGGGACGCGGGGAGAGCGGGAGGCGGGGAGGACTCCGAGGAGAGGGCTCGGCGTCTTTTCTTCCTTCTGTTCTTTATTTTGCAGAAAGGGTGTAGTCAGCGCTCAGGAAAGGTGGGACAGGGAGTCTTTGGGAGACAGCACGGTGGCCTGGGAGGAGGGGCTCTTGGCTGTCTGAGCCTGGCCAGGGCCCTCCGTCCACTGCTGGGCACTGCGGTGAGAGAGTCCCCCTGTCCAGCCTCTCCAGCGTCTATTCCTGCCTTCCCCATCCTAGCCTCCCTGGTGTCCTGCAGGTCTGGCCCTTCCCTAGCATCCTCAGTCTCACTTCACTAAGGACGGCTGCCTGATGAGTTCTACCAATGACCCAGGGCCTGGGTACCATCCTGTCTCTGTCAGGCTGGGCCTCCTTGACCCCGCTAGACAGCACCAGTCCCTCCATTCTGAACTTCAGGGCTTGTGCCAGCACCCAGCAGTGGGGTCTGTTCTGTTCTCTGCCCGCCTTGAAGTCTGCACATCGACTGTCAAGGAAGGGGTGGGCACTAAAGTTGGGGGAGGGGAGCTTACAAGGCCAGGTCCTGCCAGGTGCTTCACCACACCCCTGAGATTAAATGCCTTCTTGACTTTTTTTCCCCAGGACAAGCCTGATGGCTCAGAGAGCTCAGGGAGGATGTCCATGGTCACTTGTTACCTAGGAAGGGGCAGGGCTGGGACTTAACCACACGAGTCTGCAGTTCAAGGCCAGATGCTGCTGTGCCCTCTCTCCTGGCTCCCCTGGCACAGTTCTGGGGGCACTGTCTGCTTCCCGCCCACCTCCGTCAAAGGTCAGCCCAGGACTGTGCACTCAGCACCAGTTCTCAGAGTGCTTACATCCAAAGGACAGAAGACCTTTCCCCTGAGGTTTCTCAAGGTCTGGGGCAGGCTCAGCGAGCTCTGTGATCACTGGCCATATTTCAGGTTCCAGCACGCCAGCCAATAAAGTCAGAGAGGCCCCCAGAACCTGCAGGGACCATGGCACGCTGCACCAACCCGGCCATCAGCAGAAGCGCTGCTCCCTCCCTTGGCAGAGCCCATTCTGTGTTCTGTGTTGAGGGGCACTCTGTACCACAATCCTAGTCCGTAAGTCACCTCTCCCACATCCCTTAACTTCTGTTTTCTGAGACCCACAGCCCAGGATAAGGCACTCCCCCAAAGTCAGTTATGCCACCAAGGCTTGGTGAATCCCTTCACCTTCTTGGGCCTCAGTTTCTCCATCCATCAAATGGGCACAACAATGCCTTCCCTAGTTCCCTTACCCGGGGCAGCGGTGGGGGGTGGTATGTGTGGCAGGGGCATCACTGGAGATGGCAGTAATGTTACCTGGACATCGGTCATTTCCTTCAAGGCCACTGTCCCACACACCCGGCTTCATGTTCACCCTGGACCCTGCTGGCCCTGCCCGCCCATCCAGGGTGGATGGGTGACATCAGGGCTCAGCTCTCCTCTCCAGCCGAAGCTGAGAGACTTCCCGTGGTGGGGCGGTGGGGGTGGGTGAGGAGGGGAGAGGAGCCCCCGGAAGAGCTCTCTCTTAAGAGAGCCCTGGGCTGGAAATCAAGAAAGTGGGTTGATGCCCGGGGCCTTGCTCATGAGGAGAGCTATGGGGCTGGACCAGGTGACCTCTGCGGCCTTTCCCTTGCGGGTGTCGAGTGGGGCTCCCACACTGCTTGCTCTGCCACCTTAGCGGTGGTTTGGGGCAGGTTTCTTAGGAGCTGCCTCAGTTTTCTCACCTGTAAAATGGGCGACTAAGAGTGCTTGCCTCACTGGGTGGCTGCAGGCTAAATGAGAACTCCTGCGCCCGGTGTGGGGTCAGTGTGCTGGGCAGTGTCTCCTGGCCGGTGATGGAGCGTGTCCCGGTGAGCACCGTGCACTCGCTTCCTCACTTAGTCAAGTAGTTCTGCTTTCATTGTGTGTGTGTGTGTGTGTGTGTGTGTGAGTGCAAACGTGGACTCCCAGAGGCAGGACCAGAGCATTGCCTGGGAGTGTGGCTGTCACTCAGCATCTATGGAGCGGGTCCCAGCTCCCAGCATCTGGCCACTGTGAGAGACCCCTCAGAGGACCACCCGAGCTGCTAGGGAGGCTGGTGACCACCAGGCCTGGGGCCCCCAGGGGTGGCGGTCCTCAGGCTCCAAGGGCCACTGGGCTGAGCCTGCTGAGGTGAGGGAGGGTCTGGTGGTTTCTGGCCAAGGAGAGGAGGGAGCCAGCTCTCCTGGCAGGAACTGGGATCCTCTCACCAGCTTTCAATCTGGGTGGCTTCACCCAGCCGAGGTGCTTGAGCCTGATGAAGGCCAGCCTGGCCAACCCAGAGTGCAGGGAAGGCAGCCGGGCTCTGCACACCCTTCCTTTCTACAGCTCTTGTGTGTTCTGGTTTCGTTTCCCACTTAGATTCCTGGTTTATCTTCTTTCATAAAATTCTAACCTCCCTTCATCAGAGCTGAGCTGAAAGGGACGCATCCATCGCAGAGGCTGCCCCAAGGTGTGTGTGGCCGTGGGTACGTCTGTCCTGGATGGAGCACAGACGCTGTGGGCTTTTGGGGACCAGGTGGGGATGGCTGTGGGACCAAGCCTTTTCCATCTAAGGTCAGTGCTCTCCTCCCAGGGAAGCATCACCAGGGAGCATCCTTGGTGGGCGGGGAGGGGCAAGGAGACTCGTGGAAGCAGGCAGGGGAGCAGGGCAGTTAGAGATGACAAGCTTTGGTATCAAACAGACCTGGGTCCCTGTCTGGGCTCTACGGTGTCCTGGCTGTGTGATCTCAGGTGAATTACTTAACCTCTCTGAGCCTCACTTTCCATTTTGTACAATGGCTTCCATACAGGCGTGTTGGAACAGATGTGAAGATCCCTGTGTGGTGCCAGGCCCCACATGTGTTCCTTTCGTGACGCCACTCAGCAAGGGTGTCCTCTGGATTGCACTGCCCTGGGATAAGCCAGGGACATAGAGCGGTGGCCTTGGCTCCATTGGTAGGGGTTCCCTCCCGGGCTATGGGCCTGCTGCACCTTCCAAAGCCTCAGCCCATGTCCATGTCTCCCCCTCCCCTGCCCGCCCGCCGCCGCCCCCCAGTTCTTTCAGCATTCTCTGTTCCTTCTCTCAGGCAGGCAGCTGAGCAGAAAAACAAATCAAAGTTGCCTGCATGTCTTGGAGCCCGCGATGCTCCCACGAAGTGATCCCTTGCTTCCCATTACCCACCCCAATAACTCTTGTATATGGAGTGTGAAATAATTAGCAGTGGCAAAAATAATTTAGGAAACAAGAAGAAACTAATTGTATGAGCTTGCACACAGCCAACCAAAAAGCCCACTGTGTCGGGAGGCCAGGGCAGTCTTGGACCAGCTCTGTGGAGGTCAAGCCCCTGGCCGGCCCATTGGAGGGGTCTCTTGTGAGACCCTCTCTCAGGACCGCTTTCTTCACTCGGATCCTCCAGGAAGGGCCCAGTGCTGTGGCCAGGACAAGCCATCCTCTTGGGCCCAGGGTGACTTCTCCGAACACATCCACCACCTCCACTCGGGCCATCCCATGGAGGCAGGTGGGAGGGAGGCGGTTGTGGGGAGAGGTCGGGGGCAGTCTCATGTGGTCACGTGGCCTTGGCCACCTCCCTGAACTTGAGCTGGGGCCGCCGGTGGGCTTGAACGTTCCCGTTCCCCCTCCCACCCGCCTGCCTTCGCTGCTCGGACTCCGCAGCCCCTGACGGACGCCCAGCGCACAGTGGTCGCCCAGCACGCCTGGACCACATGGTGCTTCCCTGGGAAATGGGGGAAACAACCGGTGTCTCGTGTTCCCTGGCCCTTCTAACTTTGAAAACTTTGCTTCCTCCCTGAGCACGTGTCCAACTCCTGGGCTCCTGCCACCCCAGTGCTCCTCACTTTCCGGGAGGTGGAGGGTCAGGCACCCTGAAGTTTCCAAGTGACAGATGAAAGGAGTGAGGAATGGACGGTCTCAGGGTCAGGGGATGAGGGGCCAGGGAGAAGAAACACTGCAAACGGTCAGAGTCACCAGCGAGGCAGCTCTGGGTCTGAGCCGGGTGCTATGTCTCACCTTCCTTGCCGGGCTGGACGACTCAAATCACCGACCTGGATCCTCATGGAGCACGTTGTTGGCCTACTCTGCTCCCGGGGACCCTAGCCAAGGTCCTTGAGACACCTCCCCTCATCTGAATGACAGCCCTGGGTGGGGAGGAGGCCTCTTCTTCACCTCACCCCACCCCCCTTAGATAAGGAGCATTTATACAGTTATTTCTAAGGACAGAAATCTCAGATCTCTCCCTGTGAGCTCCTGTCCACTATCTCCTCGCTCACTATCGCCTTGTCTGGGCTGTTAACGACAACCTCCTAATTTCTCCCCTGGCCTCCAGCATCTCAGTCGCAGGCCAGCACGGCAATCGTCCTAAAGCCAGCTTCTGATCTGTCACTTACTGGCTTTGAAAGC
Source organism: Bos taurus (assembly GCF_002263795.3). Classification (NCBI taxonomy): domain Eukaryota; kingdom Metazoa; phylum Chordata; class Mammalia; order Artiodactyla; family Bovidae; genus Bos; species Bos taurus. The sequence continues at coordinate 19,565,648 of NC_037351.1, read as the reverse complement.
TTCCATGACTTCCGATTTCCTGTAAGATCAGCACTTATTTCTCAGCCTTGCCTGCTTGGTGCCAGTGGTCTGTTCATCTCTCAGGTCTCGACGTTGGAGAAATTACTTTAAATCTTCACTCTGGGGTGAGAAGGCAACTGGCTGAGAGCCGATCTAGGTTCACACCAGGTTGTCGCTCCCCTTCGCCGTTTTCACCTGGAATCACAGTGGTGCCCCCACAACCCTTAAGCCACAGTGGCCCAGTGTCCCTCTCCCAGACACACCACTATTTGCTGAGCATCGCTGCTTGGAGGGCTTGTGGTGCCTGGGGTTTAACTTGTGCAAAGGAGCGACTATTATTTTGGTCATTGTTGTTGTTCAGTGGCCCAGTCATGTCTGACTCTTTACGACCCCATAGACTGCAGCATGCTAGGCCTCCCTGTCCCTCACCATCTCCGGAAGTTTGCCCAGGTTCATGTCCACTGCATCTGGTGATGCCATCCAGCTATCTCATTCTTTGACACCCTCTTCTCCTTCTGTCCTCAATCTTTCCCAGCATCAGAGACTTTTCCAATGAGTTGGCTGTTCGCATCAGATGACCAAAACTTTGCCCATTCCTGGACCCATTCTCCTGGATCCCAAGCCAGAAACTAGGGAGTGCCGCCTCCTCCTTCATCCTCATGTCCTCTGAAGTCGTTGCCAAGGTGGGTATCTCCTCTCCATTCTGCCCCTGTCCAGGCCCAGATTTTGTCATCACCAGCTGCGTTTCTCTCCTGCAGTTCCCAAGAGTGGCCACCTCATCCCCAGTGTCCCTGTGCGGGCCTCCTTGGGGCCTCTCCTGTCTCCTACTTCTTTTCCCTGATTTGGCTGAAATCTGGTGCCAAGTTGCCCTGGCAAAGGAGACAGGGTGGGTTTGATCAGGGTCGTGGAGCCAATGGAGATTGTGGCTGTTGAGCCCCAGGGGCGGGGGAGTGATGTGTGCATGCTGTCCGCCTGGGACCGGCACGTGGGATGAGGCAGCAGAAAGCATTTGGAGTTAGGAGGGCAACTCCCCACAGGCAGGCTCCTCTGGGCCCATTTGCTGTGCTAATTGCCTGGCAGAATTACAGGGCAGGTGTCCAGGACTTGGGCTGTGGTCTCCTCACACACTCAGCAGCTGAGGTCTTTGAGGGGGTGGGGGTCGGGTGGAGTGGCGCCCTGCCCCCTTCCCTACCTCCTGCTGGGTTGATGGATGGCACTAGGTACGCACAGGTCGGGCATGCCTGTTCTCCAGGCTGACAAATGCCACAGGTGCCGCCGCAGGGGACACGAGCCAGCTGCTCCCGTCACATCTGTGATGTGATGTTCAGGGTTGTGCTGTGAGCTCAAGTGGTCTGGTGGGCTGCAGGCTTGGAGCCCCCCTTGCTGCCACTGATGGGTCCTCTTAGCTAACCCTCTCTTCCTGGCTGGGGAAGCAGAGGTGGGAGGTGGGGAGGGTCCTTTCCTTCAGAGTCAAGCTTTCTCAACTGCGCATGTGCCGACATAAACCCTGAGATTAGAGTCTCTGTTCTCCGGGTGAGAACAGCCATCTCTGCAGTTTGCAGCTCTCCTGCCCCAGGGGGTCACCTCTCCTGCTTCCCCAACATCTCTGCTGCCTCCTGCTTACATTTCTCCTGCTCTGATGTGGTCTTCCCACCCCAGAGCCCCGTTTTGTGTTTTCTGGGATACCAGTCTCCCCCTCCTTCCTACTGGTGGGGCAGAAGGGATCAGCCATTGAAATGGACTTCAGCTTAGCTTTCCCCAACTCACTTATACAAAAATAAACTTGATGGAAGAATGTTATCCATTTCACATCCTCTCTTCCAGTTAAAAACAAATTAGCACCTGTCTATGGAATCTGGAGGATACTGATTTCATATAGAATGAAATATTTGGACATTTTGAGTTCTGGAGTGAGCACTGTGAAGCTGGGACCTCTAGGTACTAGGTACTAGGTGGCAGTGTGGAAGAGCCGTGTGGAGCAGCTGGGAAATACAGGAAACAGTACCTAAGTGTCTGGCACCCCACAGACCTGATCTTTGCTGTTGCTCAGTTGCTAAGTTGTGTCCGACTCTTTGTGACCCCATGGACTACACCGCGCCAGGCTTCCCTGTCCTTCACTATCTCCCGGAGTTTGCTCAAATTCATCTCCATTGAGTCGGTGATGTTATCTAACTGTCTTATTCTCTGCCACCCCCTTCTCAGTTTGCCTTCAATCTTTCCCAGCATCAGGGTCTTTTCAGATGAGTCAGCTCTTTGCATCAGGCGGCCAAAGTATTGGAACTTCAGCTTCAGTAGCAGTCCTTCCAATGAATATTCAGGACTGATCTCCTTTAGGATGGACTGGTTGGATCTTCTTGCTGTCCAAGGGACTCTCAAGAGTCTCCTTCAACACCACAGTTCAAAAGCATCAGTTATTCAGCGCTCAGCCTTCTTGATGGCCCAACTCTCACATTGGTACATGATTATCAGAAAAACCATGGCTTTGACTATATAGACCTTTGTCAGCTGACTGGCAGAACTGATCTAACTGAACCTTAACTTTGTTATCTGTAAAATGGGATAGAACTTACTAGACAGGATAGCTCCTAGGACCAGTGAGGACATGATATACAGTAGGTATGTGCCAAGTGTTGAGTTAAACTGGGTCAAAGTGGAGACCCTGAAACATACAAGTCAGCTTGAAAATTTACAAAAAATAAGATGATATCAGTCATATGATCCAACAATTTCTCTCAGCTGTAAATTCCAAAGAAATGACAACAAGGCTCAAAATAAATATTTGTACACGTATATCCAAAGCAACACAATTCCCAATAGCCCCAGAGTAGAAACCATCCAAATTTACATCAACAGATGAATGGATAAACAAAGTATGATACACCCACACAATGGAATATTATTCAGCCCAGAAAAAAAGAAGGAAATTCTGATCCATCCAATGTGGATGAACTTTGAAAACATTATACAAGGTGAAAAAAGCCAGACACGAAAGGTCACATATTGTATGATATGTGTGAAACATCTGGAATATGTACTCCATAGAGACAGGGAGAAAACCAGAGCTGGCTGGGGACTGGGAGGAAGTGGGGATGAGGATTAACTGCTTAAGGCATATGGGGTTTCCTTTTGGGGTGAAGAAAATGTTTTGGAACTTGATAGAGGTGATGCTTGTACAACAGTGATTGTACCAAATGATGCCCAGTTGTACACTTTAAAACGGTTAATGGTTAACTTGAAGAAAAAAAAAGAGGAAAGAAAGCACCAGGGGGAAATTAACACATTAACGTGCACAAGCTCTGTCCCGCCTTGCTCTGCTCAGGCTTGAGCAGAAACTCCAGGCTGGGCTTCTCGGTGCACACCAGGCACGTGCTTGCCCTAAACTAATCGGACATTCTTTAGGCCTGCTGGCCAAACTACTGCAGGGACACTGACCTTCTTCCCCAGTGCTAGCAAGGGTTCACTGTCTCTAGCTCCTGGGCTCTTAGGGTGCCCCAGCTCTGGGGCTCTCCCGCTCCTCCGGGTTTCCTTAGTGACCTTAGCAAACTTCTCTCAGCCGCAGCTCAAGCTCTAGCCAAAGAGGTGCCCCCATTTCCCTAGTGGAAAGCCTTCACGAGCTGCCCGCTCTCTGCCACATGGATGTCTGAAGCCTGGAGCTTAGCTGGATGCTCACAGAAGCTCCATCCTTGGAGAATGAGGCTTGGCTTGCCCTTGGCCCTGGCTCAGCCTTCCTGCTTGCCCTATGGACTGAGGGGTAGACGTCACGTTCCCAGGGGCCTCCCTGTGAAATTGCACAATAGAAACTTCTCCTCCCTGGGCATCTGTTTTCTCTTTGGAAATACCCTCCATCCTTTTCCAGGTGCTACCCTGTGGCCTGTGCACATGCGACCCCTCCCATCACAGCACTGAAACAGCCGAGAAGATGTGCTCAGTCAGAGCAGACCCCAGGCTGGGCCTGAAAGGGAGGTGAGGGCAGGGGTGGCTCCCTGGGGATGGCTCTGCATGGAGTCCAGCCTCTGGTCTTTGACCAGGGGCACTGCTTACCTCTCACCATCCCACCTCCTGGTCATGGAGGGCTCCGCACCCTTCCCGCTCCCAGTTCCCAGGCAGTGCTGTGTACCTATCTGTTGAACTGGTATGTGTGTTAGTCGCTGAGTCGTGTCCAACGCTTTGCGACCCCATGGACTGGGGCCCACCATGCCCCTCTGTCCATGGACTTCTTCTGGCAAGAATACAGGAGTAGGTTTCCATTTCCTTCTCCAGGGAAATCTTCCCAACTCAGTGATCAAACCCAGGTCTCCCGCAATGCAGGCAGATTCTTTACCATCTGAGCTACCAGGGCTTCCCAATGATGAATAAATAAAGGGGGTGGTGAGGGAAGTGCTCACCAACCTCAACTTTCCCTGAAATACATATGTTTAGAGCCAGAACTGCAAGCTTGCCTAGTCACTCATTCACCCATCTTTCCAACACCCAGGCATCAGCTGCTCTCGTAAGCCAAGCACTGTGTTGAGCCCAGTCCCGGTGTGCACGGCCCAGGTGATCGATGCCTGAGTCTGGATTCCCAGGGTGCACCAAACACCCTGAGAGGGACCAGTCTCTCCACCTCCAAGGGCCCTGCCCAGGGCTCTTGCTGGTCATTCTCAACCCAAGGACCTTGCTCCCCATGTTCTCCTCTTGGCACCCTGCTCAGCCTGCGCCTCCTTCAGGGCACGAGGTCCAGACCCCTCACCCCACACCCACTCTCCTCCAACTCAGTCTGGGACCCTGTTGGTCTCACATACCCCGGTTGACAGCTCTCTTACCCCATGCACTGCTTCTGACTACCCAGGTGTGGGTCTCCCCAAACTGTGAGCCCCTGCAGGGCAGGGGCACAGATATCATTCCACCCCCACATCCACCGCACCACTCAACACTCAATAAATATCTCCAGCTGGTACAAAAAAAAAAAAAAAAGGAGTGTTGGTCTGTGAGCTAAGTAGCTGGATTTCTCTTTTCCTCATGGCTCCATGCCGTTTTCTTCCTTTCTTTCTTTTTTTAACCTGGAGGGAATACAACTTCAGCATCTCCACCCACTTTATAAATACTTTGACAAATGGTTTCTCTGCTGCCGTGCTTACCCCAAGCAGGGGCATCTGTCATTTGGGAAGCGACTGTGTACAGCCCTTCCGACCTTGAATGCAGAGTCAGCGGCTAGGGGCGAGGTGGAGGCGGGGGCAGCCAGGCCAGCGGAGTTCATCAGGCCCAGCATTTAGAAACTGAAAAGGAAGAAAGGCAGGCAGGCAGAAAAACCCTACCAAACTCACAGAGTAGTTGCTGTCTCCTTGGCAACGAAGCTACAGCCTGGGGCCCTGGACTCGGGCATCCTTCCTGGGTCTGGGGAGGCGAGGGACAGCTGGGAGGGTGTTTCCTACCCTCCTGTGGCATTTGGCAGGAGGATCTGTTTTCAAGTCACTCCTCAGCCACCTTGATTGTTTCCTGTTGGTGTCTCAGCTGCAGTTCCTACTTTCCGGCCTAGTGTCCCGGCAGGAAGTGGCGAGCATCTCAATGGGAAGCATGGTGGCAGGTGCCACCTATAGGACCCGCACTCTAGCCCGGCTACCCTCCGGGCCATTTTTCCTCACCACTGGGGCTTCGCTCCAGGAGGAAACTGTCTCCTCCACCTCCTTGTCCTTCCTTGCCGTTATCTTGCCAGGAAATGCGCTTCTCTCTGCAGTCTTGCAGAAGGACTTGGCCTCTGGGCCCCAGGGTTGTGTCCTGTGGGAGCAGGGGGCTGAGGGAACGGGCATTCTGAGATGTGTAGGGGTGCCCGGGGCTGGGATTGGTACAGCTCACTGGCACAGGGACCCAAGCAAAAGTGAAAAAAGTGCCTTCCCCAGACCAGAGAGGTGGGAACGTCCATCTTCCTCGCCATCCCCCAACCAGTGGACAGGCTGCGTGTGGTCCAATGGGGACTGAGAGGGACCAAAGGCCTCCCTGCCTGGCCCCCCATGTGGATCCCTTCATCTTCCAAAGGTAAGCTCTGGTCTTCTGGCCTCCAGGAAGTCTTCTCTGGCTGAGTCAACTCTAACGGCCCATCCTCCCCTTCTGCCTGCCGGGCTTTCTCACTCAGGGCCTGTCCGTCATCTGGGAGGTGGGGAGACCCCCAGACAGGGTGGGAGCAGGCTGGGAGTGGGGCCGAGCCTTGTCCTCATGGGCTTCTCTGCAGTCACGTGGCTGTTCAGCAAACATGTGTCCACGGTCGGGTCGTGGTGTGGGATTCCTACATTTTCAGCCTCCCTCCAAAAAAAGGCTCCCAGAACCATTGAGCTAGGTGATGACCGTTCTTACTCAATGTGTCTGATTTTCTCTGTTCTTACATTCACTCACCCAGACTCTTAACCAGGACCAAACTTCTCTCTCCTATTTGATCTACTAGGTTATTCTGTGAAATTTGGCTCCTGAGTCATACCTGCTCATTGCCACCACCATGCCTGTGTTCACATGATCCTAGCTTCTCTACACGTGGCACATCAGTGACAAGCATTTATTGAGCACCTACTGTATGCATAGCCCTGTGCTAGATGCTACAGAGAGGGAGAGGGAGATTTGTCCTTGGGCATGGTATTGACCTCAGGGAGCTCAGAGTTCACCTGAAGAGCAAAGCTGATGCATCAACAGTCAAATCGTAGGAGGAATGGGGTAGTGAAACTGTGTTGGCCACTCATCTGACATTGACCCACTGGGCCCCAGGCCCAGGCCCCAGGAGGCCCTGTGGTGAATAAACAGCTTAAGGAAAGCAAAGGGAATTAGAATTTTAAAAACCTTCTGGTGGTAATAAAATCTGGAGTGTAAAATGGGTTAGGAAATTTATTTTTTCAATATGTGATTTTTTTTCCTTTCTCCTCTGAAAATCCACATATCTATTTCGCTTCAGGTTGGGGCTCCTTTAAACGGTTTTATTAAAAAAATCATTTACTCTGGGCTTTTCAGTTCAACTTTAACTGGACCGGGTGGAAATTAAGAAAAGGATATTTTTAAAATAAATTATATAAATTACGGCCCTAATTATAAAAGAACTTTTAAAAATGTATCCAAGCAGTACCAGAAAAATCTTAAAAAAAAAAATAAATGCGCCATTTCCCTGTTCCATTGCAGGAGCATAATTTAGATACTTTGAACAAATCTCTTTCCCTGGAAGAAGCGGGCACTCCAGGCCCATTTGCCTGTGTCTCTTTCTGCGTGCCATTATTATTTGATAACTTTGGGCTTAAATCTGCATGAGAACCAATTATCTCTCTTTGTCATCGAGCAGGCTTGCTGTTCGGCAGTGGGTCTTACAGTATGGTGAAGCCTGCCGGAGCCGGGAGGAGGCGGATTTGTGGTTTAGATCACGCTCCTCTCGCCTCCCCTGTGGCTCCCCTTAGTCTTTTTATTTTTTCTGCTTTTCACCACTTTCTGATGCAACAAGTCTTTCTCCTCCCTGGCCACTTGCTTCTCTCTGCCCCCCAAACTTCTCCCTGGCCCAGCCTCCTTCCTGGAGGACCCCATCCCATTAAGGGCTTTCTCCCTTCTCCCGTCTCTTGCAGACCCAGGCTTCCTGCACAGGACTGAGACAGACTGACATTTCTTGGCCCATCCTCCATTGGGGGCCTAAGTGTGGGTCTTTTATCTTCACAGCTAAAAGGAGGTAGCATGGGGACCCTAACGCTGGAGGGAGGCAGGGCCCCTGCTTTGTGGAGCTCATGGTCTGCCCTGGAGACACAGCAGACCCAACCTAAGGGATAGGAACAAAGGCTGGTGCTGGATCAGGACCTCGGCAGTGAACTGAGGACGTTCAAGGTGGAGAGCCGCCCTCCCTGCTGGGCCCTGCTCAGGCCTGGGATGTTGTTGCTCTCGTTTCTCCAGCAAGAAGAGAGCAGAGGTGATGACCACAAAGTGGGTGAGGGACCTCAGCCCTGCCTGATGGACTGGACTGGTGGAGGGGAGAAAAGAGTTCCAGGGCAGAGGCAGACCCAGACGGGATGGGAGTACTTCATCCCGTAGGAAAGCAGGCACTCGGCCCCCGCTACCTGGATCGGACAGTGTACCTGGAGGCACTCGATACACTTTGGTGGAGTGAATGAATGAATGAATGAATGATTGAGGCTATGAAGGGAAGAGGTCGGGGAGGCTGAAGATGGATTGGTGGGGTTCGGGTGTGTTAGACCTTTCCTGGTCCAAATGGCAAACTGCCTCTTCCACAAAAACAAACAAACATTCCCTGACTTCCCATTACCCTAAACACAGGGCCCCCAGACCCTGCCTTCCTGGTGCACCAGGCCGTCCCTTCTACTCCCTTCCAGGCCTGTGTACTCAGATTTCCTTTGCTGGAGGACTCTGTCTCCACCCATCTGGATCTTTCTTCCAACACTTGGAGAATTCTTGGAATTCCTGCTTGATCTCAAAGTCCAAGTCAGATACCTAGATGACTCCAGTCCTCATTCCATTCTATCCCCATGCTGACCCTAACCTGGCTCCTGGCCAGTAAAGAGCCCAGGGGAAGACAGGGGCTGCCCTGACTGTGGCCACAGATGAACCCTTATCCCACTTGGCATTTCACACAAAACATAAATGACCCTCAAGAGTAGCTAGAATTAACTACACGTGGACCAGGCACTGCAGTCAGCATTTTGTAAGAGCTGAGAGGTGGAGCTGGTAAATGACTGACTCAAGGCTAAACATCATAGACAAGGCAGGAAGCTGATTTAGAACCTAGGCAGATCTGGCTCCAAAGCTTTCCGTTAAACTTCTGGTCATGAAGGCCTTCGACTCGGAAAGGGCGGCTCACGCTGCAGTGGCCGTGACGTGGGTGGTGGGATCCTCCTACCGCCCTTGGCAGAGAGCTTGGCACCTGAGCAACTTCACCTGTTGACCAACCTTCCCTCCCTCGGGGGATGTGTTAGGACAATCACAGGCCTGTATCGTCTCCATGTGAGACTGCGGAGGCCTGAGAGGCTGTGGGGACTGTGAGTTCTCCTTTTGGCATCACGGCCACCTCACACATGCGTGTGCATACACACCCCATCCCAGCACACACCCCTCACATACGCATGTGCACACACATGCACACACACCCATCCCAGCACACACCCCTCACATACGCATGTGCACACACATGCACACACACCCCATCCCAGCATGGGGACTGGGGTGCACACGCATGCATACACATCTCATCCCAGCATGGGGACCAGGGCGGGGCAGCTGGTTTTGGAGGTCTCTGTCTTCCACCTATCCGTGAGCAAGCCAGGAATGCTCTGAAAATGAGTGACTCCCCCCTTATCCGTGTTGGAAGGCTGGAATTGGCTGGCTGAGTGCCCTGCTCCCTCTCACCACTCAGAATGTCCAGCAAGGGGCCAGCTGTTTGCATTTGGGATTCAGGCTCATGTGCGTTTTTGCTGGAGGGAATACACTCTAGGTTTTAAATGAGGGCTTCCTGGGAGGTGATGGGAAACCACAATTTTTGCAGGAGGTGTTTTGGGGAAAAGGGTATTGTTCTCAGAGTGGCTGCCAGAAAGGGACCGGCCGGATCCTCCCAGGAACTGCCCAGGAGAGGTGAGCTCCACTGGGTTTCTCCACCACTCAGCCCACTTCAAGGATCATTCTTTAGTCACATTTTTCTGTTGCACCTTGAACACAGAATGTCACATGTACAGGGACCTTCTCAGTTTGAGGCAAACCAGGACAACTGGTCACCCTCTTGTCCAACACACTCCTTTAAGTGTCTCTGGGTCCAGCTCCCCAGCGGGGCTGAGGACACCTCCTCTCCACTTTCACTTGCCTCCCTCACTGGTAGGGAGTGAGGGACGGCTTGTCATGGGTGCCTGATGGAGCACAACTGGGTGACGGAACATAGCTCTATGTACACGGTGTGATGACTTCCTGCTCTGTGGACACCCTGGGGCCAGGGACGGCACCTGCAATCCCAGGTTCAGATCCATCACCCTTACATAGGCCTCCTTGAAACAGACCCCCTGAGTCTCCCAGAGGCTTTTCAGGGGGGTTTGCATGGGGGAGGGCAATTACAAGCTTAGGTGGGGGCCGTAACTGAGGGAGAGTTTGTAATGATGCAAGAGACAATGCTAGGACTGTGGGGGTCCCCAGGCCTCTAGAGCATGGCCATCACAGGGCCCCATCAGGCCCTCCACTCTCCCTTGCTTGGCCACCGAGCTCTTGACTCAGTGCTGTCCACTCCTGGGGACTCTGTGGCCCCTGGGGAAGGTCCTTTTGGTGGCTGTTCCCCGGCCTCCCACTGCTGGCTGGCAGGCAGGCAGGCGGGTGGGCGGGTAGGCTGAATATTACCCCTAAGATAAATGAAGAAGAGTTTCAGGCCTTATTGGATTATAGTTTTTATTGAACTTTATAAATTCCAATTAGCAGACCCCTGGGCAATAAGCGACACACAGCCCATGGCTCACTTTATGGTGTGATTATGACCCTATTTATCCTGCCCTGAACGAGAAGTATTAATGGAGGAAATGGAGGAAAGAGGGCCCGAGAATACATAAAACAGATATTGGTGACACAGAAATACACAGACAGGGTCAGGGAGAGAAAATAACCTCTAAGCAGGCAACGGGGGATGGAAGACCAGAGATGCCAGGAACCCACGTGCCCAAAGCCACAGCCAGCCTGGATGCCCTCCTGGCATCCCTTCCAGGGCAGGGAGCCCCCTGACCTCTGACGGCTGCTGGGGCCGGGAGAGCACACTGACCCTGCCAGCCCTGGGCCATCTTGTTCGGGCTGGAGTCTGATCTACTAAGTGCAGGGCCTCAGTGTGTGCTTTGCCCTGCCGGGCAGTCCACTGCCTCAGGAGGCCCTGACTCCACGGCTGAGCAGCGTCGGGGCAGCCCAGTGGGTTTCTTAATGCTTCAGAGGCGACTCTCGCCCTGTGAGGATCTGATGGACGCTGAAGGCATTCTTCCTAGAAAAAGGGGCCTAATGCATGCACGTGCGTGAATGTATCCACAAGCTATGCACACAGACAAGACATTTTGCATACAGTTTTGGAGGGGAGGACTGGATCCCTGAAAACTGATCATGGCTTCTCCCTTCCCCAGGGGACTGAGAGCCTCAGGTGAAGAATCCTGGAGATGAAGGAACCAAGATCTGTCTCTTGTTAGTTCTACTGGGAGGTGCTAGGAGCCCGCAGAGAGGCGGGCAGCCTCTAAGGGTCTGACCACGGGGATGGAGGAGGGGGTGCTCTTTGAATCCCACCTATTTTCCTTTCTTCTTGGACACTCGGGTCTGTCCCCACCCACTCAGCTTTAAACCTTTAACAGCCAGGACCCAGAAGATGCTGCCTCGCAGTGAGGGCTTGGGTGAATTGACAGGTTCACCCAGAGAGGGCTGGGGTGAATTGAGCTGACAGAGTTAGGGGTGGCCACACTCTCCCAGACTGAAACCCTCCCTGTATTTCCCAGGAGAAAAGAAGCAGGTTTGGAGCCGCCATGCCCTCCTCTGGCTTGTTCGTTCCTTTCTCCCCCTTCCGTGGGTCATCTTTCTTGGAGGCTTCAGTGGAAGATTAAAAAAGGAAAAAAAAAAATTCTCCTATCAGCATTTTGCTATTGTGTAGAAGCACGAACACAGAGGTACCCGAGGAGGCTTTTGTAGTTTGAACAGAATGAAAAATGCTTCAGGTGTTCGTCAGTCTGCAGTGGTATGTAAATAACATGCTGAGATCTGTGGGCAGCCCAGTGCGGGTCTGGCTCTCTGGGTCCATTAGGGGTCACCGAGGATGCTCACTGCAAGTGTCCCCCCAGCTGGCCTGGGCCTCGCCCGCCCTCTGCGCTGCTGTGATTTATGGAGCCCCGCCAGGCCTTGTCTCACTTCAGATAAGAAGTGTGGATGCATGTAAGCTCTGGTGGTCATGAACCAGCCTGGCCTGGACTTTCCTGCTTCCTGTCCTCAAGAGGGAGAGCGAGTCAGGGGGCCTGAGCAGGAACCGGGGACTGACGAGAAGGGGCCGGCCAATTGTTGGGAGACCACGTGTTCTCTTGAAACCCTGGAGAATCCTGGGGTAGGGGAGGAGGTTCAGTGGATACTCAGGCAACAAGATGCTGTTGCCCCCACCTCCTTGGGTAAGACCAGGGCTTCTGGAGATCTTTAGTGCCCAAGGAAGTCCTGGGCATGAAGGGGGACCATCCCTCATCTCGCCAGGTCTGTATGCTCTTCCCTCACTCCCTGGGCACTTACATTGGCTGAGTCTGACCCCAGAAGAATAGGCTACCCCTTCCCTTGGCCCAAGCTCCAAGTAGCAGCTTTTCCTCTCTGCCCACTTCCTGATCAAAGGCCAGCACTGCAGAGACCTGGGCCTGGGGGCTGCAGAAAGCCCCCCAGAGTGCTCTGGGCATTTGTACTTTTCAGAAGACATCTTATGGGCATAGAAAAGAAGGCCCAGGGAGGACTGTGGGGTCAGCCAGTGTGTTAAAGCATTTTAGAGAACTTTGGATCTGGCTTTGGACCTGGTTTCTCTGGTACAGAAGGCCTCTAGGTTACCTATGGACCTGGCAGGTGGAGGGTGACGGACTTTGGATTTTTTCCCTGAATAATTGAAGCGAGCTGGGCCTGGGTGGGCAGGTGGTTGACAGGAACTGAGAGCAGAGCAGGAGCCTAGAGGTCATTGGTCCTCTCTGTTCATACCTTCTAGCCTGGCCGGCTCCCTGGAACCCAAAAACCCTTTTCAAATATCTCGGGGCTGCCTAGAGCTGCTGGCACAAACCTGGGCTAGGGCAGAGGCTTCGGCCCAATCTTACAACGTCTTTGGGATCATCCCTTCCCACTCGGAGGCAAGAGTCTTATGACATCACACATTTCTTGGGGGCACTTGGTCCCCATCATGCTGCCACGGCGCTAGTGAATGTTCAGTCCAGGGTTTGAACAAGTAGAGGGTCAATGCCAAGGCGTCAGGTGTTGGGATGCATGTGAGTGAGCACTGGGACTTGGGGGCTTTCCTGGCCCATCTACAATCACATTTCTACAGCCCTTCAGGCCCCAGGTCATGTGGATGAGTCCTTCATAGGATCAGGGGACCTTTGGGATCCTTTGAAACAGTTTAAGAGACCATTTGCCCAGGCAGCCTCCCACACTGGGTTTGGGTGCTGGGGATGGGATGGGAGTGTACCAGGGAGCTCTGGGGCTTCCACCAATGACCCTCTCCCACTTCTGGAGCCCAGGGCACAGAGTGGGCAGAAAGGCAGGGATGGCCATCACAAAGCCTGGCTCTAGCCCACCTCTGCCACCAAGTCACCCAGTGACTGTGGCCCTGTCTTTCCCCTGGCTTCCTCACAGCACAGCGAAGGAGTTGGCATGGCTGATTTCTGAGGTCTGTGCCAAGCCTAAAATATGCGGATGTCCCCCCTCTGATGTTTCAGGCACAAACACAAATTAGCACGTGTGGAAAACTGTGGATGAGTAATAATGGCCCCCCAGCCCCCCTGCCCCAAGCACACACACATTCTTCTCTCTCTTCATGCCCCCCTGTAATAGATCATACAGGATGGATTACATTAATTTTCTATAAACTATATCAACTTGAGTGACATGTCCTTAAGGGTTGGCTGATTGATATCTACAATGCGGTCTTATAATCTAAAATCATATTAATATTAATATTAAAGATTTTCTGTCCTTTACGCGCACCATTAAATCTGGAGTATAAGGTGAAATTGACAACATACATTTTGACAGCTTATCTATAATAAATATGCAAATCCTGATGCCCACATGTCATCACAGATGCTCCACAGCTCTCTGAAGATCAGAGCCTGCCGGTCTCCCTCGTGACATTTCCAGCGGAGGATCAGAGCACCCGTCTAGGCGGCAGGAACTGTGCTGGCTGTGCCTTTGCCGGCGGTGACCCCGGCCTCTCTTGTCTGCTCTGAAAGCCTGTCCTTCATCCTGCCAAGCAGGCGGGAGGGCTTGAGGAGTGACAGGCACAGAGAGCCGGACGCCATCTCACGTACCCTCTGGAACACAGAAGACTCCAGCTTCCCATTTTTCTTAAGTCACAGAAGCACTTTTGATGTCTTCTCTACCACCTCTGGGTATAGCCGGTTGTCATTCCTCAGTACCCGGTGAGTTTAAGAGATGGGGCTCCTGAGTTGGTAGCCCTGGGTCAAACCTCATCTCTGCCACTAACCTGTGCTCTTAACCTCCCGTAGCCTGTTTTTGCATCTGTAACCAGAGAAAGGAAATGGGACCTCCTTCCCGGTGGAAATTCGAGGACTGAATGAGATCATAGAAGCCAGCACACCTGGTGATGCCTTGCTAAAGGGTAGCTCCTAAGTCCCAGTTTCTCTGACCCCTACAGTCCTTCTTGTCCCTAAATCCCTGCCCTTGTTGTACAGATCCTATCTCTTAGCACACTGAACATCCCAGCTTCTTCTCTGCTTCTGTTCTGTGCCAGATGTGAGCTCCAAGATGAAATCCTGCATCTCCCTGAGCTCCCAGTCCCGGCCCAGGACCCAGCTGGAGCAAAATGGGACATGGACTGAGATTGGGACAAAGAAGTCAATTGCAGGGGGGACATCTAGTCGCTTCTCTGCTGAGACTCTGCTAGGTCCGACTAGATAGCTGTGTATGTGTGCACGTGAGTGTGTTGCAGGGGGATGATGAAGTGAGCCTGGAAAATGCATTATCGTTTTCACATTAACAGGGAGGCTGACAGGAGAGCTGAGGAAGGGGTGCAGAGGAATTTTCAACAGGTGCAGGACTGTTTGTTTGAGAGAGCTCCAGGCCATCTCAGTGGTCCCGACCCTCACAGTGAATCTGCTGACACGCCAGGACCTGGGGCCGTATTTCTGATCACTCTCTTCCTTCCAGCCTCTGTGAGCCCACCTGGGCAGGCGAAATCCAGTTTCCGAGGTTTGATCCATCAGTTTGAACCTCCTCAAGTTTCCAGCATTGTGTTTAGCACTTCCCCATTCACCCTCCTCCACAAAACCCTCCAATATCAGGCCAGCCACACGGAGAGCTTCTGTCTCCGAACTGCATGATTTCAAGTGTGAAGAACCAGAGGACAAAGTTCCTTGCCACCTCCTTGTATTCTTCCGTAATTGCTTGGCAGTGGACAGATTTGTGCTCCCTACCTAGACTGAGAATGTGGTGGGTGGGGACTGTGCCTTTCTTTCTGATCTCCTGAGCGGCTCACCGTGTGGCCAGGGACACGTGCAGGTTTGGACCCTTCAGGACTCTGGATGGGAGCCGGCACAGACATGAAGA
Source organism: Bos taurus (assembly GCF_002263795.3). Lineage (NCBI taxonomy): Eukaryota > Metazoa > Chordata > Mammalia > Artiodactyla > Bovidae > Bos > Bos taurus. The sequence goes on along the minus strand of NC_037351.1, from coordinate 19,550,408 downwards.
CCCCATGGATCTGGAGAAGTCTTCAGAGGCTCATTTGTCAGGCATCTCTAAAAAGGAAAGGTTGGAATCGTCCTAGACACTCCTCTGAGTCTCTTTGGGGGCCAGGAGCAGGGCTCAGAGGAATCCCAGATGTTTTTCTGGGATATCAGAAAGTCCATTCACACCGCCTACCTCCCCTGCAGGGTGACGGCCTGGAAGCTCCATCGTTTACCACTTGTGCCTGTCGTGTGTCCCCACTCCTGGGCTGCCCGCCCCCCGCCCCCACCACCCCCAGCCCTGGGATCCTGAGCTACACACCTGCAGTCCTGACCAAGGATAAGAAGTTTGACCCAGGCTGGGGAGGCCGGCTTCAGGAGGAGGAGTACCACTGCTGGGGGAACCGGCTGGCAGGCACTGGCCCAGCTTGGCTCTGGGAAATTCGGGCCCATCACAGGATGCTCATCAGCTGACTCTTGCAGCTTAGGCAGCAAGCAAAATGAGTCCTGGGGAGACATTGAGACCCCGTGGCCTGCTGAGGGGGACCCCACCTGACACGGCTTTCTCGGCTCCTCTACCCTTTGTTTCACCGTGTCTCTTGCAACTAATACCTTCCGGTCCTTCATCCCCGTGTAAAACTTGAGTCTCTACACTGTCTTTAATACGGAATGTATTAATGTATTAGATGATCAGTCGTCTACAATTTATCAATCAGCAAGAGGTGAAGACTGGAGAGGAGGAGTGATGAAGAGGAGAGCGTGTGACTTTGGGCAACTCACTCAGGCTCACTGAGGGTCCACAGTGGCTGCCCTACCGTTACTGCCATATTCGTTTGTATTTTCAACTGTCTTTCAATAGACTCTTACTGCCTCTGAGTTACACAGGCTGCGCTGGGTGCTGTGGATGGGCTGGGGCTGGGGGAGGAGTCAGACTTGCCCTGGGAACCAAGAAACCTGTCTTCTGGGGCTACTGAGGAGGTTAAATGAGCCACTATTTGATGATCACCAGGCAATGGCAACCCACTCCAGTACTCTTGACTGGAAACTCCCATGGACGGAGGAGCCTGGCAGGGTACAGTCCATGGGGTCGCAGAGTCGGACACGACTGAGCAACTTAACTTTAGACTTCACTTTTTGCTTATCACCAGGCACAGTGCCTGGCATACAGCCACATGTTGTGTGCCATAATGTTGGTTCCTCTCTCTGCCTTGAATGAGTCTCATTTGGCTGGAGATAAAAAAATGCCACTTAAAGGAGGGCCAGATAATATTATGGAGGAGGGTAAGGAAGGTAAGGAAATGAGGTAAGGAAAGAGGTAAGGAAGGGAAAGAGGTAAGGAAATGAGTCTTGCGGAGGGGTTACCCGTGGGGTTGCCGGCTGGAGGTGGGGGTGGATGGTGACCAGGTGGGTGGGAAGAAGGAAAATGGCTTCAATGCCAACCCCAGGAGTAAGGAGTCTCGCCTTTTAAAATCTCTTTCTTTCTCCCCCTTCACTCATCGCTTCCCTTCCCCGCCGGTCTCTGCCTCCTGCTCCTCCCTCCTCCTTCCCACAATTAACCCCAGGCTGTCGCGATTGCTCCCCGCTTTGACGAATGTCTCCCCCCATCCCCCCCTCCTTCTTTCAAAAAATTTTTTTGTGTTGACTTGACTCGACAAGCCCTAATCCCTGACTCAGCTCCCACTTCTTCTTGAAACCAAAGGTAAATTCTCGGTGGCCGGCGGGGCGGCCTGGAGCAGCAGGATCCACACCGCGGAGCTGCCGCGGGAAATATTGATATTAGCCGACCTCTGGCGCCGGCCGCCCGCGGTGAAAATAGGACGCGGGGCCAATCAATTACGGAGCCATTAAGGGCAGGGAGGCGGGAGGGAGCGGAGAAAAGACGGGGCTCCCCCCACCCCTCCGCCGCCGGGCCTTGCCCCCTGGGGGTGCGGAGCCGTCTCCTGCGCGGGCCTCCCCGCGCGCCGCTCTGACTGCGGCCCCCGGCGGTCAGCGTCAGTGACCCCAGCGGGTTGCCGGGGAGACCCCGGGGGCCCGGGCGGGCGGGGTGGCGCGGAGTCTCGCGCGCGGGCTGGTCCGGCGCTGGGGCGGCCTGGCGCTCTCTTTTGTCTGCACCTCCCGTCCTCTCCCTGGGATCCTGCTCTCCTGCTCTCCAGCCCCCCTCCTCCTTCTCTTTGTTAGAACCTCTCCTCCCCACCTCGGTGCCACTAGCTCCTCGGACCACCCTTCTGTTGTTTTTGTCGGCCTCTCCCTTCCTCCTGAGCCGGCCACAGGGTGGCTCCGGCTTCCCGTCCCCCTTAGTGTGTTCAGAGCCCCGCGGGCACTGGACCAGCCTCAGCCAGGCTGGGACGATGGATGGGGGGTGGGGTCCCTCGCTTCAGATTTCATGCCCCTTAACATCTGTCTTCACCCACAGCAACTCACATCGGGCCCTTCCGATTTGGGGTCAGGGACTTCTGGCAGCCCTTCCCAGTGTTCATGTGTCCCTTCTAACTCAGACAATAGCCCCACGTTAGGGGAGGACCCCCACATCGAGACAGGACCGGCTGTGCCTTGGGAAGACAGAGCTGTCGGTCGCTGGGTTTCTGGGGTGTGTGGAGGAGAGTGGAGCCACCTTCTGTTTTTGGGTGTGTGGGGGTTCTGTGATTCTGTGACCAGGTGGAGGCCAGCAGGTGGGAGCAGGCAGGTTGTGGACTGGAGCCACTGTTTTAAAGTTTCTCTTCTGGAGCTGACCTTTCTTAGGCGAGGGGGTGGGGAGGGGCAAGGAGGGGATAAGCTGTTGCGCTCATTTGGGGATTGGTTGATCTATACTATATCCTGAAACTTCCACAGGTTCTTAGGCAAACAAAGCTCAAATTTGTAAGATATAGTTTTGGAAGGGAAAAGTCATACTTTTACTATTTTAAGATAAATCCCGCATTTTGCAAAATTTAGAACAGTAAAAAGCACTCCTTTCCCCAAGTTCTCTTGTTCACGGGTCTCCAAGGGTGGCCCCAGACCTTCAATATGGGCCCATGGGCCTCACCTGGGAATCTGTTAGAAATGCAGGTTCTCAGGCCTTACCCACGGATTGAATCAGAAACTCGGGGAGGGACCCGGCCATCTGTGTTTAACGAGCCCTCCAGGGGACTCTGAAGAGCCCTGAAGTCTGAGCACCGCTGACCTCAGTTTCCGCTGGAGGTAGGTGGGTGGAAATGATTCTTCCACCTCTGGAGGAAGGGTGGTAAACAGCCTTCACACGCCCAGAGGGGCGGAGGGTTGGTATTTGGTCTTACTGAGGCAGGCTTTAAGGGTGTCAGAGGGGCGTTTGGTTTCACCGCACAAGCACCCCTTTATGGAGGTAAGTATTCCGTTTAGAGATGTGGCATCTGCCTGGCTGTGAGTCTGCTTATGACCTGTGCAGGCTGGCAAGGTTCTGGATTTTTGAGGCCCCTCTGGACTCAGCACTTGGGGAAGGAAGTAACTTGGGGGTATAGCCACTTACATTGGAAAGCAGGATGATTCTTTAAGACTAATTTTTTTTTTTACTTTGAAAGCAGCTTAAAAGCAGCTTGCTGTAGAGCTGTATCTTTCACACCCACAGCCTACCTCAGGGTTGTGTCAGATGTCCTTTGAAATATAGGCTTCCAGGCCCCCTGTCTGACAAACCGGTGCCAAAGTCCAGGGAGAAGGTGGTTCCAGGGCCTTGGGGATCTCATGGGTGAAGCTTTGGTGTCTTCCAAAGCTTCCATAGAAGGATGGCTATAGTTTGAACCCCAAACTCTCTCCCTAATGGGCTGTGTGGGACCTTGGACAAGTCCTGTGACCTAAATGTCATGAAAGAGCCCAACTGTAAAGGTCACCACCTGAATTCAGAAACCAGTGTCTCTGGGCCCCAGTTTCCTTATTTATAAGTGACCAGTTGGAACCAGGAGCCTCTCGAGCTGTAACAAACCATAGCTAACACTTTTAATGAATATAAGCCCCAAATGGCATAACATCAATTTAGCAGAGTCCTCAGCCTGCTGCAATGGTCTTCCCACCGTCCCCACCCCCTTCTCAGGAAGATGAGCCAGTCCGCCTACAAATGAACACAATCGTCAAGAAAAAAATAGCAAGCCCTGTGCTTTGTAGAGCCCATCAAATGCCAAAAAATGACACCTGAGCTCCCTAACATCAGCTCATCACCATCAATCAATCTTGTGACCCTCTGGCTATAGGAAGCCTTTCCATGGAGGCCACAGGTGTGGATCCTGGGGTTTCGAGTCATGCACCAGAGAAGGGTCACCCACCTGGGTTGACTGAAGCGGGAGAGGAGCTCAAGCCTCCAGAAAACTTTTTTTTTTTTTACCCTCCATTACCCAGAAAACAGAATTAATTAGAATCCTCCATTTTCCAAGAACCTGGGTTAATCAAGGTTTATATGCAGTAATTTCTTCCCCCTAGAACAGTACACTGAAGCCATGTCTCCACAAAGAACACAATACTTAGTGAAACTGCTGAGATGGGAATGGATCCTCGCTGAACTGGAACCAAGACAACCCTGATATTTCACTGAGTTTCAGCTCTTGGTGGGAAAAGAAGCAGAATGTGGGCTCCTGGGGAAGAGAGGACACAGGCTGGCTTTCCAGGCTGGCTCTGGGTAGGGGTGGGATAAAATGCTTTCTATTATTTTGTCCAAGAGGCCACATCCGGGCACTGCCCTGCTCATTTCATGCAAGTTCTGCCTCTTCCAAGGAGCTGCCCCAGCCATGGCCCCTTGGTCACTCTCCTGTGACCTTCTAGAAGCTCACAGCCTAAACAGCACAAATTTACGCTTGATTTCAGAAGGTCACATGTTTCTCCTTAAATCTTCCCTGAGTGTGTTCCCCTGAATCCTCAACTGGGTGTTAGATTCTTTTGGGCTCGGAGAACTAATGGGTCTCAGACAGTTTCAACACACAGCAGGTACTTAAAATCAGACAGACAGAGCTAGAAGGATCCTTACAGATCAGCTCATCCAACCTCCAATTCACAGGTGGGGAAATTGAGGCCCTGAATGCAGAGTGAACTGTTGAAGGCCTCATAGCTAGTCAGTGTCAGGGCAGGAATTGAAACCCAAGGCTCAACAAATATGGAGTATTTTCTGATTATACACTATGTTAGTAAGGAGGTTGGGAAGACAGGAATTAAAAAAAAAAAAAAGATTTAGCATGAGCTTAACTTGGTACAATCTCTTTGGAAGCAAATATCAATCAAATGTGGGATGCTCAGAAATCATTTTACTTGTACGAATTTATTTTACAGGTGGAATCACACATGTGTGCAGTTGATGTACACAAAGATATCAACTGAGTGTGCTTTGTAATAAAACAAAACACAGAACTAGAAATGGTCGAAAGGTCTTTCAGTGGGGCCTGGCCACATAAATTAGTGAATATCTGGATAACTGAATACTTGGCATGCGTGCCAAGTTGCTTCAGTCCTGTCTGACTCTTTGTGACCATAGCTGGCTAGGCTCCTCTGCCCATGGGATTCTCCAGACAAGAATACTGGAGTGGGTTGTCATGCCCTTCTCCAGGGGATCTTCCTGAACTAGGGATCAAATTCATGTCTCTTTTGACTCCTGCATTGGCAGGCAGGTTCTTTACCACTAGCACCACCTGAAAAGCCCAACTGAATACTCACAGCTACTAGATGTGATACAGTGGATCCACATGAGTGTCCATCTGGAAAGAGCCGAGATGGACTGTGAAGTCAGACATCAAGGTGCACCACGGTGTGGGGAACACATCCCAGTCTCCACAACAGAAAGTGTCTGTGGGTGTGTTTGCGTTACTTGACTGTACTTGACATACTTCTGGAAGAATACACAGGAAAGGGCTCCTTCTGACAAGTGGGATGGGGTCTCGAGTGGGAGGAAGAATGTCATTGCATTGTGTATCCCCTGCAGTCTTTACGATGTGCGTGTGTTATTCTTATAATAATAATGATTTAAAACCTCAACATCGCAATCTCCCAGTTCAGTGTTTCCCTTCACTGTAGCAAACTGCCTCTCTTGCTGTTACTCTGTAAATTGGTAACTTGGAGCCTAAGTGTCATAATTTCAAGTAGGTGTGTGTTTATGTTAGTCATTCAGTCATGTCTAGCACTTTGCGACCCCATAGACTGTAGCTTGCCAAGCTCCTTTGTCTATGGAATTCTCCAGGCAAGAATACTGGAGTGGGTAGCCATTCCCTTCTCCAGGGGGTTTTCCTGACCCAGGGATTGAACCCTGATCTCCAGAGTCTTTACTGTTGGAGCCACCAGGGAAGCCCAGTTTCAAGCAGGTAATAAACAACAAACAATCCATCTGCTCTTAGCTCATCCCTTTACTTTTTAAGCCCCAAATTGTGCTTTTCCAGGGAACTGAAGCTCTAGGGTGGTACACCCCACGTGGAGGAGGTGCAGTACAGAGTTAAGAACTAGGTTCTCAAGCCCAGTGTTTACAAGACAGGTTCCTCATGTGCTCAATGGCTCAGCCTCCTCATCTGTAAAATGGGAATAATCACAATTCCGGCATCCTAGGTGGGGAGGAACAGAGTTCCCCTCTGTCTGGGCCCTGTCCCAGACTACGGGATGAAGGTGCCCGTGAGCTTGAAGACACTGTCTCTGACCTTGGGGAGTGCAGACCTGGCTGGACGCGGCTCAGCAGGAAGGAAGCTGATAAACAAGGGCACGTCCAAGGAACCCAGCACCTGCTCCCTCGTGGTGGAAAGTGGGGAGAGGAACGAGGGCAGGGCTAGGGGGTGGGGAAGAGAGAAAAGACACTCCAGCAGGTGAGACAGCTGGTCGCCTCACCTTCCCCCAGGCATGGGAAGCCCTAGGTTTTTGGATTTTCTTTGCAAACAGCTGGCAGATTTCTGGACAAGTTGGGATGACCTTTGGAGACAGATTGTGGTATGATACTGGTTGCAGGAAAGGAAACTAGATTCTGTTCCTGAGGGGGGCAGTGTCCAGCACTCAGCTGCCACCCAGCAACCATTGGGTCTGGGCAGGAATTTGACTTAGTCCTAGTATCTCCAGCTGAAAAATGCAAGTGTCTGGGTCTCACCTCCAGGGATTCTCATTCCATCAGTGCTGAATGGGGCCTGCAGGGGGCTAAGACATGCAGCTGGATCCCAGGAGGCTGCTGGAGACAGTCTTGTGGGTTTTCTAGTATGGGGTCCAATCACAGAATGGATGACAGTCAGTGCACTGATGCAGACGATTTTGGTTACATCAGAGCTGACTCACTGCTTAACTGTTGTATTGTCTCTGAAGACCGCATCTCCCCGCCCTAGCTGGCACCCAGTCCATCTTGCAAAGAGGCCAGTGGGCCAGACTCTTTCCTGGACCTTCAGACGAAGGTATAATAGTGACTATTTATTAATAATAAGACAAATACTCAGGTTTTTCCTACAGATAATCTCAAATAATTCTCACCACGACCCTCTAAGTTTCTAACAATTATTGTGTCTGTTTTACAGGGGGAATTGAGGCAGAGAGGGGTTCAGGAACTTGGCTAAGGTCTCTGGTGGGTCACCCATCTCCTCAGTACACTTGCCGAGTGCTACTCCCGCAGACCCCTAGACCCAAATAGGCGTCCCCATATTGGAGGGGCCTGGCTGTCCCTGATTGTGGACCTCCCCAGGCAAGAGCCCAACTCTCTGTGTTCCCAGAGGACAGGAAAACCTCGTCTCTGCCTGCACAGCAAGATGCTTTGAGAATGCCAGGGGATGGGCATGGCCATCTCCGATTTTTTTTTCCCAACCCCTCCCTGGATTCCTGACCCGGATGGATGGATGGATCATATCTGCATCCTGGGGCAGCCACTCTTTGTTTCCCTTCCTTTGTTCCCCTTCCTCCTCCTGCTGGTGACGTGGTCACCTTCCCAGGAGATAATGCCCGCGTGGTTCTGTCCTGACAAGCCCTTTCGGCCCTATCTCTAATCTTCTGTGGGTTTAGGATTAATAGACTTTTTCCTCGTTTGGGATCAATAAGCACAGAGAGAGAGAGAGAGGAAAAAAAGAGAAGGAAAGAAGTCAGCAGGATTTAAAAAAAAAAAAAAGGCTGATAAGAATCTGGTCCAGGTCTTAGAACCCTGAGTTACCAGTGGTATCTTTCAGCTCAGGAGCCGGTGGGGGAGGGGAGCTGGTGACTGAGGCCCTAGGACCCTCAGCCTCAGGTCAGGCCAGGTTCCAGCCTGAATTTTGGCCCAGGAAGGTTCTGAGTCCTGGGTTGCCTGTCCTGAACACCCTCCCAAGTTGGCAAAAACTCTTCTCTCCCAGCAGCTAGTCCCCGCTGTTCAGGAGCCGGATCCCCAAGCTGCCATCTCTTGCGTTCCCAAGATCCCTGAAGGGTGTGGACCCTCTGGCTGAGCTTAGCAACCTGCAGCCCCAGGGTCCAAGCTCTTTCTCAGTATTTCACCAAGCCTAATGGAGACTGCACATGTCCCCTTGATGAGTCTGCTCAGGGAAAACAAAAATAGCACCTCGCTGCTTTTAGCGAGAATTATATCCACTCCGTGGGGCTAACCCTGGTTGCCATGTGCTGATCCGCAGCTCTGATTAGCCTTTGATTAATAAAAAATGGGGATAGGAATCAATTATTTATTTAATAACAGCAGTTTGTTTTAAAGGCAAAACCTTTAAGAAAGTGGAAGACTCTGGGGGTGGGGGTGGGAGTGGGGTGGGAGGGAACCGGTAGAGGGTCTCTCTGGGGAGAAGTTGGGGAATGAAGGGTTTCCATGATGGAGTTGGTGTTCTCCTGTGCCCGGGCTAGAGGGCTAGTTCCATCAGGCTTTCAAGATGTAGGATGCAGCACGGAGTAAGGGGAGCTAGGCCCCTGCACCCAGGGATCCAGAGCAGTACAGGGGTTCAGGAGGGTTTGGTCTGCTTTGATTACTGTGGGGTGACGGATCCGTGACGCCAGCCCCCTCGGGCCCTCCCTCTAGCCTTTCGCCTTCATCTCTGGCGTGCTGACCCTGAGAAATCTCCTTGAGCCAGGCCTGAGCGTGTGGTGCCTGCCCATGGACGACAGCCTGCCTTCCTTGCCTTGGACCACTTCCGCCAGCATGCCAGCTCCCCTCTGCCTGGTCCACCCAGGGGCCTGTCGCCCGGCCCAGCCAGGCCCTGGCTCCTCCCCGCCGTTACTCAACTCGCTTTCTCCTTGTGGAGGGCACTCCTGCTGATCTCCGCATTTCACAATCATATCCATTCATCAAGGCCAAGATCGAAGGACACCCCGTGTGGCAGCTCCCCAAGCCATCCCTCAGGAGATGGCCTTTCTTCTTCTGAATGCTCTCGGCACTTTGAACGTGTGTTCCCGTGGCAGTTTGGGAAAATGAGGCTTTGTACTTGATTTCTTTGTAGGTATTTTGAGGGCAGGGACCAAATCTCAGTCACCTCTGTAACCCCTGCCCAGGATGTGTGGAATAATGGATGGAGGGGGCGGAGGCTCTCTTTTGGGGAAACTGTACCCCATTTACGTCTGGAATAGCTTTCAGATTAAGAAACCAGCCTTCAAGGGAAATGAGAACAGCCTCTTCGAGGGACGCAGAGGAAATATGTGCTTTTGTACTTGAGACAAGCAGATTAGAGTACCTGGTCACGATTTTAACTTTTTTTTTATTTCTGGAGGATAAGGCAGGAAAAAAAATATTGCGTGACACAGTGTTAGTTTTCTAACAAAATTGAACCTAGCCTTTTGCCTATGGAAATAACTACCCTTCTCCCTCGACACTGAGACTCAGACTCAGTTTTCTCATCTGCCAGTTGGGATGATAATCTCTGTTCCACCCGACCGTGGCGGCGGTGGAGTAGTCAGTTGTGTGTGACTCCTTTGGGACCCGTGGACTGTACCCTGCCAGGCTCCTTGCTCATGGATTTTCCAGGCAGGAATACTGTAGTGGGTTCCCATTTCCTTCTCCAGGGGACCCAGAGCTCGAACCTGCATCTCCTGCATTGCAGGTGGTCTCCTGAAGAAGTGAACTGGCAGGTGAATTCTTTACCACTGAGCCACCAAGGAAGCCCAATCACTGGGCAGTTACAAATCATGCATGAGGGAAAAGTGAAGAGAGAACTTGGCGAAGGAGGAAGTGCTTCATCCATGGGCATGTAGTGTCTGTTTGGACGATTATGAATCACCTAAAGTTACTGTTTTTGGGATCCTTTGGAAAGAAGGGTGCCCCACAATTTTTCAGGCGTCCAAGTCCCTTTTCCCGTCTTCATTATTTGGATCGCTCTCATGGAAGTTAAATTTCCCAGAACGGTCTGGGTTGTTGCCATCTCTTTCTTCTGAGTTTACTGGTATGGGTAGCCGTTTCCAGCGTGAAGCCTTCCAGCAAGCAGGCTCAGCCACTCCAGACACCACGCCCCGCAGCCGGGGCTGGGGATGAAGGTTTGAGGCAGAACCTCACATTTGCTCATGCAGTGCTTTGAATTTTCTGAAATGTCTGCTTTCACAGATGTTATCCTGTGGACGCATCCCTGGATGGGGCCGGATTTGCTGAGCCTCACAAAGCCTGTGGGGTTGGTTCTTCAGCCTCCAGAGTAGACGGTGAGACATTTGAGGGTGGAGAGTTTCTCTCATGGAGTGGATGTTCCTGCTCCCAAACCTTCCCAGCCATTGACCTCCACAGTAGGGCTGATGAGCAGAGTGAGGATTTCTGATTCAGAGAACCAATCACCTGGTAATTCAGGGGGTGGCTTTAAGAAACACGGTCATGTGGGAACCCTCAGCTCATAAACCAGATGAATTAAGGGTGACTATACACATGGCAGACGATTCTCTCCTTTCTAAAAGGATTCCTTATAAGGCTCTTCTGATGAGCAAACACAGCACATTTCAAACGGGATTCATTGTTAGGGAAAAAAAAAAGAAAAGAAGAGGAAGACGACAGAAAAGAAGATAACAATTTGCATTCACTATTTCAGGAGCAGTGCTTATGAAACGTGAGGCCCACCTGTTTCTCATCAAAGTGTCTGCAAGTCCCTCTCCTGGAGAAAGCGGGGAGCTGCAGAGACAGGAAGAAAACTTGGGGGACAGGAAGAGAGGCGCTGCTCTGATGGAATCTGTCGTCCTCTGACTTGGAAGGAAACCTGTCATCTCCCGGCTTGGGGTGGGGGCAAGGAGTAAGGGGCGACCTGGGAGGTGGGGCTTCCATTGGCCAGCTCCCCACTGTGAACTGCCCATGGGGTGTGGAGCCCCCAGCCAGCTCCATGGGGCATGTGGTGGAGTTTTTTTAAAGACAGAACTGCTGACCCCGCTAGGACCACGGATGTGGCCACTGGGTCCTGGTGAGCTCTCCCCCTCCGGTTCGTTACTGACAGGCTCCCGGCTTTGGCAATATTTGCCTTATGGCATCAGTGCCGCGTTTCCCGTATTCACATAGTTAAATTAGTTAGCTGGATAGAAACCTCAGAGATGATGTATCTAGTTGTCAGTCGTGACTTGGTGCTAATGGCGCTACAATTTGGTTACAGCCCTAGCCGTCATTAATCATCGGCCCCCAGTTGGCTGCATCTGGGGTGCTGGGGACGGGAGGGCGGGGTTGGCAGGGGCGGAGAGGTACCCGCAACCAGGCTGGGCTGCTCGCTCTTCCTCCGGGCCGCGCTCAGGCCCTGTCCCCGGGCTGGCCACTGTCCCTCGGCTCCCACCACCACCAGCATCGCACACCTCTATTTATTAGCATCATGCTACTTATGCTAATAGCAGACTGTACACTATTTCTGAGCGAAAACATCTGCTCCAAGCAGCCGACTTTCACTTACAGAAACTGATTTCAGCTCAGTCAAGCAGATAAACAGAGAAATCAAAGCAGGTGGCTGAAAGTGAAGAAGGAATTCTCAATTCCTGCGTTCAACCGATGAACTTCACTAAAGCCATAATTAATATTCAGATAACTATATTCCGACACATAGAATAAACAAGATCATTTAAAGGATGCAAAATACATCCCCAGGGCCAGAGGGGAAGGAGAGGGAGGGGAGGAGAGGGGAGGGAAGGCGGAGGACTGAATATGAATACAGACACTTCCCGGGCTGGCCTATTGTCTGGATGGTTTCAGCCTCGGAGAAGTGGAGACACGCCTCACAGAGCCCACAAGCCTGGGTGTTTGCAGAACCCCTTCCACAGCCGCAGGGGCTCATCCATTCACAACACTCTCTGCAATAGGGGGTCGGGGTGCAGCGCCCCCAGCAGGGCTGGCAGAAACTGCCCTCTGGACTCAGGACGGCCAGCCCGGGCCAGCTGCTGTGGCTCCCTCCTCAAACACAAGCCTTCTCCTGGATGGAATACCCTGCTGGCAAGCCTTTCTGTCTACAGTCAGCAGTTCTAGAATTCAAACTAACATCTCTGTGTGATTTGGATGAGGCTGAACCCAACTCTTTATACTCAAAGCTATAAGAGAGTATATACCTTATTGAGTTAAGTGTTTCCATTGTTTTTTCCTAGTTGGTCATCACAGAAATAAGACTAACACCACCATCAGGGACAAATTCTGAAGGCAATTATTCCCGTTCTCTGAAGACCAGTGGCCCCAAGGCTCTGAGGAGCAGACTCGTCAACCAGAAGACAGTCCCCATGTGACTTGCGGATGCACATGGTGAGATCCTGGACCTGACTCACCGTATCATGTTAGCATAGAATGAGAGTGGGAATAACAGAAGTTAATGCAACCCATCACCTGATATGGTGCCATGCACACTCCTGTGTGTGTGTGTGTGTGTGTGTTTGCCTGTGTATGCATGCATGGGCCGTGTGTGTGTGTTCTAAGTCGCTTCAGTCGTGTCTGACTCTTGGCAACCCTATGAACTCCAGCCGGCCAGGCTCCTCTGTCCATGGGATTCTCCAGGCCAGAATACTGGAGTGGGTTGCCCTCCTCCAGGGCATCTTCCTGGCCCAGGGATAGAATCCAAATCTCTTATGTCTCCTGCATTGGCAGGTGAGTTCTTTAACACTAGCACCACCTGGGAAGCCCCATACATTGTGTTGCGCTGTGCTTAGTCGCTTCAGTCGTGTCCAACTCTTGGCAACCCTGTGGACTGAAGCCCGCCAGGCTCCTCTATCCATGGGGATTCTCCAGGCAAGAATACTGGGGTGGGTTGCCATGCCCTCCTCCAGGGGATCTTCCCAACCCAGGGTTCGAACCCAGGTCTCCCACATTGCAGGCGGATTCTTTACTGACTGAGCCACCAGGGAAGCCCATGCATGGGCTATAGATGGATAATTTATAGGAGTGAATTTTTTGAGTGTATACATGTGCTATGAGCTCAGAAGGGACAGTAAGTGACCAAGGTCCTGCCTGTGGGATCCAAACCAGCCCTGAACCCCACTAGAGGGTGAGACAGGCACCAGGACAGGTAGACCCAGAGGAGATAGCTTAGGTGAGCCCTGCTCAGCGAGATCTGTGCAGGCTGAGCCGGGTGTCATCTGAATCCCTTCTTGCCATCCCAAGGGACAGCCAGGTTCACCACTGGTGAGCAGGCCCTTGCTAACTTTTGCTCAGCTCTTTTTCAGTTCCTGTAGCTGCAGGGACCCCGTGGCTAAAAAGTGATGACAACAAAATGTTATCAATAACTTTAATTTCCACTTGGGGGACACATTCCTCTCCCTCCCCACACCCCTGTGCGTATGTCCTGTACTTGGAGAACAGTGTTGACAAAGCCGGGAGCCCCAAGCTGCGTCCTGGGTGCTGTCAATGCTCCTTTGGAACCACTTGCTTTGTGGTTGAAATTTCCCCCATGCCTGGAATTCCTTTTTTTTTTTTTTTTTGGTTTCCTTGGCAATGACTCTCTCTCTGAATCACAGCTGTTTGCAGCAATGGGGGAAGGTGGGAGGATACTCCCTGGAAAGGCGCTGGGAGGGGTGGGGATGGGAGCAAGCAGCCTTCCCCAGGGAAAGCTGAGCACTGCACAGGCCAGTGGGCCTGTGGGCTGAGGCTGCCAGTGCTCAGGGAGCCCTGGAGACAGACTTTAGGGCAAGAGGTGGGGCGGAGCCTGGACCACCAGGGACTCTTCCTCGCCTCCAGCGTGACTGGCTTCTGCATGTTTTCCCAGCTGCCCACTTTGCCCTGGGCTGCAGCCATGTGCTCAGCTGGTGTCCCAGCTTCATGGCCTTCGTGGGCTCCTACGTGGGCCTGTGGCTTCCTATACCTCTCTCCCTAATCTGAGCATCACAGCATCTGTGTGAGGTTAGCCAGGCAGGGGTTTTCCGATTGCATTCACAGAGGCCGATGCGGAGCCATAGCGAGGTGGTGACCTGCCTGAGACAGGGGGTGAGTCATCGAGACAGGACAGCAGCCCTGGGCCCTGACCCCTGACCCCTGACCCCCAGCTGGCAAGTCTGATGCCTTTGCACACAACCTGCAGACATGCGTGCCCAACTCACGGAGCCCAGGCCACTCCCTGGGGCTCACTGCCTCACTCATACACACTCTTGCACACACAGCTCCGAAGGGTAAGGGGATGTCTCTCTGGCTGCCTGGGCTGCGAGGGATGGAGGAGGCAGGCCTCGCCAGGTGACTGACTTCCCGAGACTCAGACGCTTACACCGGGGGCAGACGTGGCCTGACACGGGCTGATGGGGCCTGCTGTGGCTCTGTGCGGCTCTGCTCTCGTGGGCCTGGCACCGCCCTTCAGCAGGGCTGGGTGATGCCGGTCCCCAGTCTGGTGTTTCTGATCTCATCTGGTCACTCGGTCCCACTTCCCCAGCCCCTGTGCTCCTTCCCCTCCGCATCTACCTGGCCGTCCATCTCTGTCCCTTCTCCTCTCGCCTCTCCAGCTCTGCACTCAGGTATCACCACCTTGATCATCTCTGTCATCTGAGTCTCCAGACTGTTATCTCCCGAACCGGACGTATGCTGGTGCTCAGAGCCAGGAGGAGAGAAGCTGAATTCAGATCCACATCCTTTGGAGTTTTGACTTCCACCCGGGCTGGGCGGAGGTGGGCCTGTGGACGTTCTGAAGACGTGGGTGCCTCAATAGGGAATGGGGCCTCTGTTCATGAGATGGGGGAGGCGGTCCCTGGGAGGTCCTTGGGGGCGTTTTCTTCCCTGGTGGCTCAGCGGTAAAGAATCTGCCTGCAATGCAGGAGCTACAGGAGACACAGGTTTGATCCCTGGGTCAGGAAGATCCCCTGGAGAAGGGCATGTCAACCCACTCCAGTATTCTTGCCTGGAGAATCCTATGGACAGAGGAGCCTGGCAAGCTACAGTTCATGGGCTCGCAAAGAGTTGGACACGATTGAAGCGACTTAGCATGCAGGCACGGGCTCACACTAGCCTCCTGCACAGTGTGAAAATGAAATGATCTGCAGAAGAGCAGCCCAAGTGGTAACTGCCCAAGGCACTTCTCCCTGGGGCAGGAAGGCTGGTTTCCGGTAAGGTTTGTAGAGGGGGACGTGGTTCCCCTGTCTACTAAAGGACATGCAGACGGCACGTCTTTGGGGCCTGTTTCAGACTCCTCTCTCCACCTCGACTCCACACAGACTGGCAGGAGTGCTTTCTACCCTCTTGGTTGGCTGTGGGGGGTTGGGGAGTGAACCCCAGAGGTGGTGACAGATGGAGATCCCCTCCCTTTGCCTTCTCCAAATGGAAACTACTTAAAACTACCCTCATTTTATGCGCAACCAGGCTCAGGTTTATCTTGGGAGGAACCTGTTTTATTCAACTGCAGGTGCCACCTTTGCAGACGTGCCTGGTTCTGGGGGTGGGGGGCATGAGATTTTCCTCGCCCATCCAAGCATGCCCCTGTGAGCCGCTTGGGTAGCTCTCCCGTCTGGTGTCGCATGTCAGGCACACCCGGTGTGGATGTGTGAGTGTGGACAGATTTGTTCCCGGCGCCCTGAGGGCCCCAGGCTCTGGATGCAGAACCCGGACGGCCCCTCTAACAGTCCAGGTTGTGCAGTAGTCCTGACGCCCTCTGCTGGCCGCGTCTGAAAACGCAGCCTCCAGTCGGCGTCTGGGCGGGGCCGTCGGAAAGGGAGGCTTCCAGGACAAACAGGGCTGGCCGGACTGGATGGTTCTGGTCTTGCTCTACGGGCCTCGCTGAGGGCCTCATTCTCGGAACCACACGCGTAGGGGTAGGACCCCTTTTCTCGTCTCTCCACGGGGGAAGGACATCGTGCCTGGGACTTCGTGAGGTCCCGGACAAGCCGCCCTACCTCTCTGGACCCCGTTTTGCTCAGTCAGGTCTTGGCCACCCTTCAGAGCCCATTTCAAACGCCAGTTCCTGACTGTGATCGTTCCCACACAGGACCCCGGCCACCCTGGAACGCCCGTCTCACCTTCTGTGGCTGAGGGCTTGGATCTCTGTCTCTGAGGCCCTCCAGTCTTTGAGGGCAGAGATCCTTTCATATCTTTTCTCTTTCTGAATCCCCTGCAGCTCCCACAAGCTGGCTTGACACACAACAGGCACTCCACAAATACCTGTTGAAATGATTTCTGTTAAAATGTCTGCCTTGGACCAGAAATTCCCTCAGGTGCCACCCTGACGCTGATTCTTTTTCGTTCCAATTGTCGCGTGTGGGTTGGTCTCGTCTCCCAGGTGAGACTTTTCGATCCTGGAGGGCAAGGTGTGAGGGAATAACTGTCCTGCTGCTTCACTGAAGAGAGAAAGCAGTTTTGACACTGCCAAACAGTTCTGTGCACGACTCTCTCTCCCTTCCAAGCAGGACATCTTTAGAGCAAAATACAAAAATCTAGGTTGTAAAGAACGTGTAAGGTCCAATTCCTTTTCCGTTTCCACCCACCTCCTCTTCCATACGCACCTCTCCTAATCTGCACTCCGCCCCCCCCCACCCGTCACTGCACCCACAGGGCCATCCTGTGCAACTTCTCACCAGCTCATTCCCCAGCCCCTGAACTGCACGAGTATGAGCTGATCCTCATGTGTCATCAGAGTCCTCCCCTACATGACTCTTCTCCAAGGCTGTCCCAGCACAGCAAACACACTGCCTCCTGGAAACGGCAGTAACAGCTAAGGTTTATTAATAGCTCACAGTGTGCTGGGAGCCACGCTGAGAGCTGTGTGTGTGTATTATCTCACGGAACGCTCCTAACAACCCTCTGCCATGGCTCTATTATTATCTTTGTCTTATGAAGAGGAGGCTGAGGTACAGAGAAGTTAAGCCACTTGTCAAAGGCCACACAGCTTGAGAGGGGGAGAGGGAGAATCCGAATCCAAGCAGTTTGATCCTGGAGTCTGTATTCTTAACACCGCTTCTGGTAGTAGGGGGTCCGGGGTGGTAGACAAGGGCTCGGCACCCCTGGGACATCCACCCACTTACACACACACACACACACACACACACACACACACGGCATAGTGAAGCCCACACGTACTCACATACTTTCAGGTTGGCATGTGAACGTGTGACACTCGCGTCTCTTACCTGCCTGCAGTAGTTTACAGCAGCATCATCTTGTGGGATTTTCTGCCCCGCACGGCAGGTTCTGCGTCTGCACTCTCTGGCATAGTAGCCGCTAGTTACTTGCGGCTACTGAACATTTGGAACGTGGCTAGTGCAACTGAGGAATTGCATGTTTCATTACACTTTAGTAAATGGACAGGAGAAGGCAATGGCACCCCACTCCAGTACTCTTGCCTGGAAAACTCCATGGACGGAGGAGCCTGATAGACCGCAGTCCATGGGGTCGCACAGAGTCGGACACGACTGAGCGACTTCGCTTTCACTTTTCACTTTCATGCATTGGAGAAGGAAATGGCAACCCACTCCAGTGTTCTTGCCTGGAGAATCCCAGGGATGGGGGAGCCTGGTGGGCTGCTGTCTATGGGGTCGCACAGAGTCGGACACGACTGAAGTGACTTAGCAGCGAATGGACATAGAAACAGCCACACGTGGCTGGGAATGGCCCAGCTGGTGACATCGTGAGGCGGTTGAGAGGATGCAGGA
Organism: Bos taurus; assembly: GCF_002263795.3. Lineage (NCBI taxonomy): Eukaryota > Metazoa > Chordata > Mammalia > Artiodactyla > Bovidae > Bos > Bos taurus. The sequence continues at coordinate 19,532,544 of NC_037351.1, read as the reverse complement.
TTCTGGATGGCCGTGTGGGCAGCACCGCCTGATGCCTTAGAGAACTTCACAGTAGATGCGTGTTTACTCTTACCACCCGAGAGTGATGCGCTGATGTGTGGGTCAGCTCTGTGTCCACCTGTCGTCTCATCTAGCCACCCATCACTTTTTTTTTCCAATGCTCTACTTTACTTTTATTTATTTTAATTAATTTATTTTTAATTGAAGGATGATTGCTGTATAGCACCCATTACTTTCTTAGAGGGGGCTTTTGAAGACCACCCTCCCGACAGTGGGCTCTGACCCAGACATGTCTATGATGGTGACAGGAAGGGGGGTTTGACTCTGGGGTCCCTGAGGGAAGCTGTTTGGGCACCGCAGGCCAGGGGAGGGCAGCCTGTGGCCCTGGGGGGCCCTTCTACTCACAGGCTCCTTCACCCTGATCCAGGCTCTCAGAGACTCCCAGGTGCCTAGGGAATGTTTTCAGCTCTAATCTGTAAGTGAAATATCAGCTTATTTCCATTGTGTGTTGCTTTTGTTAGTTTTTAGCTTTCAAAGAGAGAAAACAGGGCCAGCAGTCTGTCTCAGGTGTTTGGCTGTGGCTCTGGGGGCCACATGGGAGTCCCCCGCAGGGTGTTTCTCCTCCAGGGGTTCAGAGCAGCCACGAGTGAGGTCGGGCTGGTGGGTGTGCAGGCCACAAGGACACTGTTGGTGGGGCGGGGGGGAGGGCAGGGCGACTCAGCCGCTGCAGCAGCAGGGAGGAGGGAGCCGGGCGACCTACATCTCCACTGAGAGTCCGGCTGACTCACCCTGGACAGCTCCTGCTCGTGTCTGGGGTGGGAGGCCACCGTGGCACTTTGGCAAGGAGACACTCCCGGAAAGGGCAGCGGCAGTAGCCTTGGCAAAAGCCAGAGTGGAGGGAACCACAGCATGAGGGATTTAAGTGGGAGCATGGGAAGGACAGATGCAAGATAAGCTCTGTGAGATCCGAGGGGGAACTGAGGCAGGAGGAACAGTCTCCTTTGCTGCATTCGTTAATGGCAAACTGAGCACCAGAGGTGTCTGGCACGGTAGTAAAGCCCTGCTGAGAAGTTGGGGAGGGGTGGAGGGAGGAGGGGTCTCCCACGACCCTGTCTCAGGCTTCATGCGTGCCTGACTCGGCGTGTATCGTAGTGACTGCACTGTTGCTCAGACCACACCGAGGAAAAACGATAATCACATCTATGAAGTCTTGTTTAATCTGTCTTATAATGAATAACTTTAAGTATGAGCTTCCCTGGTGGCTCAGACAGTAAGGAATCTGCCTGCAATGTGGGAGACCCGAGTTTGATTCCTGGGTTGGGAAGATTCCCCTGGAGGAGGAAATGGCAACCCACTCCAGTATTCTTGCCTGCAGAATCCCATGGACAGTACAGTCCATGGGGTCGCAAAGAGTCAGACACGACCAAGCAACTAACACTTCCACACTCTCACTTTCTTACATTTATACCTCCAGCCCGGATTTTCACTCAGCTCCAGGATCATAATCCACTTGCCTTCTTAATGTCGCCACTTGGATGTCTAATTGGCATCTTCTTCTCAGCATAGCCAAAATGGGATTTTGATCTCCCACCTTTAAAAGTTGTTCCTTTCTAGTAACTGGCACCACCAGCCATCAAGTGGCTCAAATCATTTGGGGCTCCCCGCTTTACCCTCACTCCACATCCAATCCATCAACAAATCCTGGGACCCCCTATCTTCCCAACACGCCCTGAACCCATCTATTTCTCTCACCGTCACTCTCCAATACACACCCCCGTCATCACTCCCCTGGCTCCCTGCCGCCCCGTCTGCTCTCCAAGAGTAGCTGGTTTCCCATAGCAGTCAGAAAGATCTTTGTGAAATGTCTGTGAGATCAGACAGTTTCCAGCTTCTCACTATGCTTAGAATACAATTCAGACCCCTTCTCGACCAAGGATGTCAAACCAGTCATCCTAAAGGAACTCAGCTGAATATTCATTGGAAGGACTGATGCTGAAGCTGAAGCTCCAATACTTTGTCTACCTGATGCAAAGAACTGACTCATTGTAAAAGACCCTGATGCTGGGAAAGACTGAAGGCAGGAGAAGGGAACAACAGAGGATGAGATGGTTGGATGGCATCACCAACTCAATGGACATTAGTTTGAGAAAACTCTGGGAGTTGGTGATGGACAGAGAAGCTTGGCGTGCTGCAGTCCATGGGGTCGCAAAGAGTTGGGCGTGAATGAGCAATGGAACTGAACTGAACTCAACCTGCCAGGCCCAACACAACGTGCCCCTCCCACGTCCTTCTCCCTGGTACCCCCATGATGGTCACAGTGGTTTTCCTCCGGTCCCTTGTACACATTCCTGCCTCTGGACCTTTGCATCTGCTGTTTCCTCTGCCCAAAGAGCTCTCTCGCTCCGTCTTGACTTGGTATTTGGACCTCAGCTTCACTGTCAGATCCTGTGGTAGAGATGCTCCCAGCTCACACAGTGTGGAACAGCTTCAATCACTCCATACATCATCCATACATTTTAATCCTCAGCATGGCACTTAATTTTTATTTTTTAATTTGTCATCTAAGTCCTCTCATGAAGATATAAGCTCCAGGAGAGCCAGGAGTTGTGTCTCCAGCAGCTAGATTTGTGCCTGGCACAGAGTGGGTGATCGATAACTATTTGTGAATGAATGAATTATTTAATCCTGCTGGTGTTTGTCTGAGAAGGCTTTTTGCCTGGGGTAGAAGTGTGAGCTCATGAATGTGTTTCCTGGACCGGCTCTTGTGTACGAATTGCAAGACTAATTAAACTCATACATATTTGTGGAAATGCAAATATAATTTTATTTACCAATGACTGTAATAAAGGTAAATGCTCCTTACTTAAACAAACAATTCACTTTGGGAATAGAGCTGTAAACAGAAGCAATAAATAAACACTCATTATTGAGTGCTTACTGTGTATCCACTGAACTTCAGGAGCTGACTCTCCTCTTCTTCCATCATGTTTACGCGTGAAGAAGTTCCCATCCCCGAATGTGGGACTTGATCACAACTGGGACGGGCACCCTTAACCAAGCCTGTGGCTCTTGGGGGGCCCTGCTTGGCATCCTGGCTCTGTCATTTCCTCCCTGTGTGACCCGGGAAGTTAACTTAAACCCTCTGTGACTTGTCTGTTTCCTTGTCTGCAAAATAAAGACGGAAAATGAACCTTCCTCCTAGGAGAAACGGGAGTACGAAATGACACAGCACAGCCGAGATGCTTGGTTTCGTGCTGAGCGCTTGGTAAATGATGAAGGCCTGTTAACCATTTCACTTATTATTCTATTATTATTACACTTATTACCGTTATCCAAGCCTGTTCTAGATGTTTCTATATATTCTCATTTAATTGCCACGATAACCCGTGGAGTCTGTGTTGTTATTCTCGATTTACAGGCTGGGAGCTCAGTGCTCAGGAAATAAAAGGCCTGCGGTCATCATCCGCCGCTCAAGCATGAAAACTCAAGTCTCTGGACTCCAGCTGAAGTGCTCTCTCCACGGTGCCACCACTGCCTCCCCGATTTCTTTGGGAGAAGCTGGCACTAGCGACGGCCAACCATCACTCCATTTCCATTTCAGCTTATGACCAAGCCCCAGTCACAAGCAGTTCAATCCCTCTGTGGACTCATCACGGCCAGTTACCTCCGACCCCCCGACTGGTCTCTTAGCAACTCCTCAAATCTTTTCACGTTTGCCCATCCGCCTCCAAGAGTCCCTCATAGTTGTGCGATCCTGGGCTTTAAATCCAGCCTGAGCTTCACCTCGTGGCTGATATACTGCAAAACAGGAGGTGTTCTCAGAGGCGATGGGTTTCATCTCCATTCCCAGGTGAGAAAGTGCAAATCTAGAAAACCCAGAGACATCCTACAGGGGTCCTTGCACAAGAACCCAGGGCTTCTTCCCACTTCCAAGCCTTGAGCACAGGAGCTTGTGCAGCCCCCCTTGACCAGGCACACAGTAGTATTGGCTGGTGGTGGTGGTGGTGGTGGTGGGTACGGGTAGGTTGTGTTTCATTTATGCTTCAGGTGTCGTTTTCCCCAGTGTTATTTCCTCTCGATACTGTGCACCTCTGTAGCCTGGGGCTGTGGCTCTTCCTTCGGCTTCTGACACAACGTGAAGCCCAGCGCTGGGCGGGCTGGAGACAAGCAAGCTCGGTGTGTGTTGCTTCTGAGCGGAACTGTCAGCCAGACCTAAGGAAAATCACCGTGACATTCACAGGAGCATCTTTGGGAAATGGAACCGCGGGCGCCTTTTCTTCTTCTCTGTCCCCATCGCATTAATTTTTTCTATGAGTCTTGCTCACAATGGGAAACATTTATAGTAAACTTAATATTAAAAAAAGCTACTGGCCTGTTCCAGGGCCAGGGGGACGGTGCCTTCAGGTGGGTGAAGGTGGTCACCATGGATCTGTGCCTGAGGTGTGTCTGCCGAGGCCTGCAGGAGAATCTGTCGGGAGCTCACGGGGGAAGCAGAGGCCGGGTGGACCCAATGGACGTGCACTAGCCGGGGGCTGGCGAAGTAGATCGGAGAACCCGGGTGGAGGTTTGCGCTGCTGCTGAGGGAGCCAGCGTTCCTGGATGATCCTCTGCAGAGGGCCAGCCTTTGGGCTGGGGGCGGGGCGGAGGGAAGAGGGTCACAGTCCCAGCAGAGGTGCAGAGCTGGACTTGATCTCCCAGGAAGCGCAAGGGCAGCGAGGCCAGAGGCGAGCATCCGGGCTACGAATTCTCTCCCTTCTTTTTCTTTTTCGCTTGTTATACAGCTACAATTCATCTCAGGCTTACTGTGTTCCAGGCACTGTGCCAAACGCTTTGCCTAGATTACCGCATTTCATACTCAAAATAAACCCATTTAGACAGTTTATAGGTTCCCATTTGCTGGAAGAGGAAACTGAGGTTGGCCCAGGAAGTAAAGTGACTACCTTGTTGACGGAACAGCTTGGGTGTGACCTCAGGACTGGCTGTCTCACAGCCCCGGCTACCTCCAGAACCTCGACCTTCTCTGAACGGGATCTCAGGGGGCCTGGAGAGCCAGGGGAGGCGCTGAGCACAGCAATGACTGACTCCAGAGGTCTGGGAGCAGAACAGTGTCGCCCACGTGTGTGTCTGTGTGTCTCTGTGTGTCTCTGAGTATCTGCATGTATATGTGTATGTCTCTGTATCTGTGTGTGTATCTGTATGTCTCTGTGTGTGTGTCTATGTGTATGTCTGTGTGTCTATGTATGTGTCTGTGTGTCTCTGTGTGTTGATATGTATGTCTCTGTATGTCTGTGTGTGTCTGTGTGTGTGTGTCTGTGTGTCTCTGTGTGTCTATGTATGTGTCTGTGTGTCTCCGTGTGTCTCTGTGTGTGTCTCTGTGTATCTCTGTGTGTGTGTCTATGTGTGTGTCTGTGTGTTGGTGTGTGTGTCTCTGTATGTGTCTGTGTGTATCTGTGTGTCTGTGTGTCTCTGTGTGTCTGTGTGTGTCTCTGTGTTGATGTGTGTGTCTCTGTGTGTCTGTGTGTGTCTCTGTGTCTGTGTGTATCTGTGTGTCTCTCTGTGTATCTCTGTGTGTTTGTGTGCGTCTCTGTATGTCTGTGTGTGTGTTTATGTGTATGTGTGTCTGTCTGTGTGTCTCTGTGTGTCTGTGTGTATCTGTGTGTCTGTGTGTCTCTGTGTGTGCGTGTGTCTCTGTGTGTCTGTGTGTGTCTCTGTGTCTGTCTGTGTGTATCTTTGTGTCTCTGTGTGTATCTTTGTGTCTCTCTGTGTATCTCTGTGTGTTTGTGTGCATCTCTGTATGTCTGTGTGTGTGTTTATGTGTATTTGTGTCTGTATGTCTGTGTGTCTGTGTGTCTCTGTGTGTGTCTCTGTGTGTGCGTGTGTCTCTGTGTGTCTGTGTGTGTCTCTGTGTTGATGTGTGTGTCTCTATGTCTGTCTGTGTGTATCTGTGTGTCTCTCTGTGTATCTCTGTGCGTTTGTGTGCGTCTCTGTATGTCTGTGTGTGTGTTTATGTGTATGTGTGTCTATGTATGTCTGTGTGTCTCTGTGTGTCTGTGTGTTGATGTGTGTGTCTCTGTGTGTTTCTGTGTGTCTGTGTGTGTCTCTGTGTATCAGTGCACCTGTGTGCACCTATGTCTGGATGAGTGTATCTGTGTGTGCACCCGCGTGTGTGAGTGTGTGAGGGGAAAATGTGACAGTGTGAGGTCAGGACGCTTTTTTTAACTGGTGGGGAAGTCATGGGGCTCTGGCAGTCATGCGGCAGTCTAAGGGGCCTTACGTCTAAGCGTGTGGCCCTGGCTGTGGGGAGGTTGTGCCCCTAGGGAAGAAGGCTGTGCGCTGAGGGCCACGAGGCCAAGCACAGGACGTCAGGGGAGGCTGGGAGGCTGCCCAGCTTGAGGCAGGAGGGAGCGACAGTCTGGGCTGGGCACTGACCATGGGGCTGGGGGTCACCACAAGGCAGCTCTGGAGACCCCTGAGCTGTCCTCCAGCTGCAGAGTGTCTGCCCCATTTTCAGGGGATTCCAAGGTCTGGGGCGGAGGCCAGGATCCTCATTTCTCGTCAGACTTCCAGGGAATTTGGATACAGGTGATCTAGGAAAGGCTGGGCAGGGTCGAGGTCCAGCCTTGGCTGCGGGAAGACAAGGCAGGCTCACCCAAGGGTTCTGTGTGCCGGGGGGCCACCTGCCGCGGATGGTGCAGGAAAAGCCAGATGGCGACCCTGGATGTGAGTAGAGGGCTGTGCCCTTGGAGTCCAGTGCGGCGTCCGGAGTCCATCCAGTTCCCTCCAGATGAGCCCAAGACTTCGGAGCCCATGGGGGCAGCAAGGAAAGTCTTCCTCCTGCCTGGCTTCAGAGCAAAGTGAGTTCATGCAGGGGCCAGGCTTAGGGAAAGCCTGCCCTTCCTGCCTGCACCCCAGGAGCTGGGCCACCCCAAGTGGCCCAGAGATGAGGCGAAAGAACCGGGCCCCTGCAGCTAGATGCGAGGGCAGGGTTCAGGGACTCTGGGCGCCTGGACAGAGGGATGACCGGGGAGGATAGAGGGATGATCGGGGAGGACAGAGGGGCATTCAGCCAGGAGCACTTCCCGGGAGCCCCACCCTGGCCTCCTGCGTGCTGCCCTTCCCTCAGGACTCACTGCTTCCTTCCTTCCCAGCGCTGCCTCTGGCGTTGTTGGTGGGGTATGAGTGCCATCTGCTCCCACCCAGATGGAGGCAGTGGGGAGGGGACCCTGTCTCTTCACATAGCTGCGACCCCACCCCACCCCAGCTCCCTGTCAGTGTCTCTCTCTCTCACACACACACACACACGGCCCCACACTTTTTAGCTATCTCCAGGAAGAGCTGGGTGCTCAGGGCTGTACCTGGGGAAGCTGTGGGCAGAATGTGAGAAAAACGCCACAGATGGCCCAGCCGTGCAGCCGCGAAAGCAGTGAGGTCTCAGGAGGACAGTTTCCTTTAGTGTCCCACCGCCTCAGGCTGCCCACACCACTCGGGTCGGGACCCTGCCTTCCCCCTGACCTCCTCACTCGTCCCCCATACCCTGGCCAGAGGCCCCACAGAGACCTCCCCGTGCACACTGGCAGAGAACTGCAGGAGTGCCCAGCCAGGGAGTTGGACCCACCTTTTCTGCCGTTTCTCACGTGCACTTAGTAGAAACTCTAGTCCTGGACTTATAATCTGTCACTTACAGACTGGCCCACCCGGGCCCGTTACAGCCCCCATACGCTCGCGTCCACTTGGCATATCCGAGCACGCACGTCCACGCGGCTCCTGGCCTGGGCCTCTCTCGCTGAGACTTCAGTGTGCTTACATGGAGGTGGTGTGCATGCATGTATTTACACATACACACACACAGACACACAGACACACAGACACACAGACACACACACACACACCCTGTTCTCACAGTGGCTCTAGGGAAGGGCTCCAGATTCCAGGGCTCTGCTCAGACCCAGAGCCTCAGGATGGGAGCTGAGGTGCTCCAGGCGTGAGATCCCCTTGGGCTGAGAGAAAGGAGGGCCTCCTGGGCACAAGTCTCAGGATGGGGGAGCTTTGTGGCCGTGCAGGAACAAGCTAGAGCGCTCGCTGCTCTCTTCCTTCCCTTTCCAGAGCCAGGGCAGAGACCCCAGCTCTCCACACCTGCCACACACACACACACACATGACCCACACAACATCAGCACATGGGCTTCATGCACACAGGATGCAGCAAGGCCCAACACAAGGAGGCCACATGCATCCAGGTGGCCCTCCTCCAACAGACACACCGCACGCCAGCAGCTGCCCACACCGCGGCCGTTCATAGCCGTCTCCACGGTCCCCAGAGCGGCCCACGGAGCCTCACCCCTGGCAGCCCGTCAGCACGTTATGGTCACGTGGAATGGGGCAACACACACACACACACACACACACACACACACACGGCCTCCGAGGGCAGCCCACAGCATCTCCTGTACAGCAGGTCCAGCCCAAGTCTGTTCATGGAAAAGAAGCCCCACCCCATTATTCTGGCAAAGTCTCAGTTTCCATATGCTTTGTTCATCCTCCAGGTGGTGAACATTTAGAGAACTCCTCAGGATTTTATCCTTGAGAAAACCATAAGTTTCCCATTCTCTGACGAGCTCCTTGTCATTGCTAACCCTTTGCTCCATGGCGTGTGTGTATTCTCTTAATATCGATGCACAGGGCCACTTCGTCTGCCAAGCCTGGAACAAGTGTGGTTCCATAAAGCTACAAGAGCCCTGCAGGCCAGGAGCAGGCCTGGCTGGATAGCAGAGGGCTCCCTGTGGGAAGACACCCTCCCACGCCGCTCAGAGCCACAGAAGGGGCAGCCTGACTGCCGGCCTCCCGGACAGACCGGCTGTAACCTAGACCTGTCGTCTCGTCCCTTCCAATCTCTGTTTCCTGGAGGTGCCTCTTCGCTCACAGGCCTGGCTTTAGCTACATCTAGACCAGTCCAGGGCAGATGTACAGGGCTAGAGGAGCAGAGTGGGGGTGGGGTCCTTGGAAGGTCTGCTCCAAACTTCTCCAGGACCTTTCTTGGTCTTGGTCAGATGAACAGAAGCTTGGCCGGGCGCCTGCAGATGGACACGGAAGGGCAATGGCAGAGGGAGCGTTCTCAGCAAATGCCTTCTGTGGATTTGTTGATTTCTAATGAGGATTTGGCCTGGACTTTTGCGAGGCTCCTGGGCCACACTGGCACTGGCGAGAGGACTTTTGGCCTTTGGCCTAATGTTGAGAGGTGAGCTGAGGGGTCAGTGGGCCCCCTCCCTGCCTGTGAGCTGGGCCCAGGGCAGCCCTTTCTCTAAACCACCTGCTCAAGAGGTATGAGGCTGAATTGTGTCTGTGGCCTTGTGGTTAATTAAGCCTTGTTGAGGTCTGGTGTTCTCGAGTGTGTGCCTCCGTGTGAGTGCATGCCTCTACGTCTGTGTGCAGCTCTACATGTGTCTGTGTGTGTCTCAGTGTGTTTCTATATGTGCATCTGAGAAATGTACTCATATATGTTGTTATATCTGTATTTTGGGGGGTGTGTACTCGGTGCTCAGTCACTCAGTTGTGTCTGACTCTTTGTGACCCCATGGACTGTGGCCCGCCAGGCACCTCTGTCAACAGGATTTTCCAGGTGAGAATACTGGACTGGTTGCCTTTCCCTTCTCCAGGGGATCCATATTCAAGTGTGTTCCTGTTATGTCTGTGAGTGTATATTTCTCTGTGTGTATATGTGTGTGTGTCAGTGTATATGTGTATCTGTAAGAGGGTGTGTTTGTGCGAGTTTCCTCTGTGTGTCTGTAATGTGTACGTGCACTTGTGTGTGTGCATGTGTTTTCAGAGCCTCTGTGAAAAATGGTGTGGAATGATTTAAGAAAACGTTAGCCTGTAATGTCACAGGGCTTCAGCATCCCCATCTGTAAAGTGACGGCGATGGGAGAGATGATTTTTTTTTATTTACTTCCATAAAGGGAGCTGCAGTCATGGAAATGAGGTGGGCTTGAGAATATGACAGATTTGGTTGCAAATCCTGGCTCCGTGTCTCCGTAGCGTGTAAGCTCCGTCGAGTTGCTGCTCTCCGAGCTTCCGTTCCCTTGGCATTCAAAGGGACACCGTGACATCTCAGTCACAGTTTCGTCACGAGGATTGGATGAGATAAAATAAGCAAAAGTCCTACGTGTGTGCCGTGTGGTAGGTCCTTGGTCAATAGTCCCTCCCGTCCATCCTTGGGCCCTCAGGTCAGCGCAAGCAGCCTGTTTCTGATGGAGCAGGACTTTCGGAGCTCCCTGTGGCCTGATGCGGGTGCCAGTACTGAAGACATGCCATTGAGTCTGGAGATTTTAACTTTCACACCTCACTTCCCCTCCTCTCAGCTCCTTCCAACCTCACAATGACCCTAAGAGGTGGGGTGAGCAGAGGTCACTGCCGTGATTCTAGAGAGGAGAGAGCTCTGAGCCAGGCATTCAGGCAGGGCGAGGACCAGGTGTCCAGCCCCACATTTGGCGCACCAGCCACTTCTGCAGCCGGCAGTGTCCAGGGCCCCAAACACTGCCTGCTCCCAGGGGCCCCTCAGAGGATCGAGGCTCCCTTGCACTGTCAGGCCCAAAGCAAAGGAGACTTCTCAAGACCCCCGAAGCACACAGACCATCTACTGGACAGATTCAAAGAAGCAGCCTTTGGTACAGAATCAGAGGAGGTGGCCGGTGGCCGATTCCACCCTTTGGAGGAATTGTGAAGGAATCGTGCCTGGTCACTCATTGAGTTGGCTCTGATCTGCCTGTAAGGAGCAGATGCCCCCTTCCCTCAAAGAGCCGATGTTGTGGGTGGCCAAGGCCAGATTCAACGGCTGTGTCACCCACCTTATCTATAGGATTTGACTCAAAGTGATGCTTGCTGGTTTCCCCAAATCCAAACCACCCCAGAGCAGGGTGGTGTGGCCCCAAGGGCAGGGGAGCAGACGCCCCAGAGTTACTGAACAGATTCAATCTCCCAAGGAGATGCACTCAGTTGCACAGTTAACTTTGCACAGGTTGGTAGGGAAACAAACTGAACGGCCATTCCTTAAATCATTGTTGCCCTTCGGCCAGCGGCTGCCCAGCAGGCCAGGCCCCAGGAATCCTCCTGCTTGGCCAGCAGCCAGGCCTATGCCCCCTCTGGTTTGCCCAGGCCCCTTCCCTGGCTCACCAGCGCCTGTTCTGTGTCTGAGCCGCTCTGCTGAACCCTGGCAGGATTTGACCAGGTTGTAATTTTCCTTCATGATCCCTTTTTCATTTTTCTTTATAAAAAAGGTATCAACTGTACCTGATTGCAAGAGGGATGAAAGAAGTAATAGACAAGAAAGCACTTTACAGATTAAAATGCTATATAAATGGAAGGCATAGTAAAACATAAATGAAATATATAATTTAACATCCATGACACAGTCTATAAGATGCAAGGTCTGACTTTAAATGACCAAAACACCTTTGGTACATAGGTTATATAGGTACAGTAAACGGTAAGATATAGGACTTAATTTGGTATATAATGTGATTTAGAGTACATACTGTGATCCGTCGGATTATATAATACCTTATGACATATCACATTTCTAGCACAGAGGAAAGTAGAATCAAAATCAGTCGACATTAGGCTATTTCGGCATTCAAAACACCAGCCCCAGATTTGCGATTTTAACAGCTGAAGCTGGGATGGCGAAAACTAAAAATACAAACGGGGAAGACAACTCCATCGACCGGCAACATGGCCCACTGGGTGGGGGTCCGTGGGAAGGCAGAAACCCCAAGAATAGGTCTGGGGAGAGGGCCTCTTGGGAGGAGGTGGAGGAGGCCTGCTTGGCAGTGATTGTTCCTACTATTTATGAGGCCAGATGAGGAGCTATAGGGCTTGCCGTGGCCCCCGAGTCTGCTGATTAGCTGGAGATTATATTGATGATGTAATAAAAATTCACTTTGTCTATTAAGTTTCACCAGGACAATCAGGAGAGATTAGATAAAAATCAGAGGAAATGAATAATAGAATGGAGGAGAAAAGCCATGAGCCTCCCTCCCTGCCATGGTTTCCGTGGGTCTCCCCTTTCTCTGCCCACAGCAGGGCCTGGGTCCAGAAGCCCCCAGCCCCGCATCCAGGCAAAGCTGAGCTGGCAGCGTCCCCAGGCTGGAGCTGGGCTGCTCTCCGGGAGGGACTTGGTGCTCCAGATACGGCGCTGGTTTAAGTTTACTGACTGTGTTTAATATTTGATTAGACCTCTGGCTTGGCAGCCTCCTGGGTGTGCAGGCCCTGCCGGGAGACAGGCAGGGTCTCGGCCCCTCCGCTGGCTGCTTCCTCTGGTCCTGTGGTGTGGGGGTGTGGGGGCGTGGGGGTGGGGGGGACCACGTCCATGTCCTGGCCACGTGGTTTTAAGCCAGGCCGGTCCATGCCCGGGAGCAGCCAGCGGCCTCCCGGCCCCATGGTGTCTCTCTCTGGCTTGGCCCATGCCAGAAATTCCCCCCTTAGGGATGTTTCTTAGGGTCATAGCCTGGGCTCTAAAAGGTCCCTGAACGAGGCACATGTCACCAGTGATGGTGACGCATTAAGGTCCCTTAGCCGCTAGGGGTACATCTGCCTGGTTTGATTTGTCAGATCAGCAAGGGGCAGGACTTGGAAGGGATATGAAAGGGAGGTCATTTGGGTTGGGGACGGTTGTCTCCTGAGAGCCTGGGGCTTGGGGCTTGTCCCCTGGAGGGGCTCGGGGGAATGTAGAGGAGGCTGGGTGACAGTGACCTGGGAGGGCACTGGAAGACGGTGTGACTGACCTCCACGTCCCTGCAGGGAGCAGCCAGCTGTGTGCAGTTACTCCAGCTCCCTGGCAGAGCCCAGTTCTGTTCCTTCCCCGAGAAGCCCCAGGGGTCGGGATGATGCCAGGGCCAAGCTCTGTGGAAGGCCTGAGAGAGGAGTCTCCCTCCTCGGAAGTGTGGGTCACAAACACCGCTGCATTCAGGGCCCTGAGGGCCACCTTGTCTCTCCTTGCTTCTCTGCGTTGGGTTTGTCTCCCAGAGAGGGAGGAGGCGCCCTGACTGCTCCTCTGCAGTAAATGGGCTGCCTGGGGAGCCTGGCGCCCTTCGCCGGGTGTGCTGTCCACCCTGGGAGCGGCTCCTCCTGGAGTCTGCCAAGACTCCTCCGGCCACAAGACCAGCGTCCCCCCAGGAAATGCTGTCCTCGGCTTCCTCCCACTGCCTGGCTGCCTGCAGCCACTCCTGAGCTGGGGCCCCCCCAGATGAAGGGCAGGGGCCCGGGGGGAGAGTCTCACCTCTGGAACCCCCAGGTCACCAGTCGGGGCGTTCAGCTAAGTAAGCCCCGGGGGGACAGTCTGGACGCCTGCCTGGGTGACAGGGAACATGGGCACGGGTGGAAATATTCCATGAGTAATTTCTCAGCCCAAGTGGACTGCTGTTGGGACAGCTGAAGAACACTGCAGCCCCAAAGCAGGCGAGGCGCGCCCTTGCAGGTCCCATGTGTCCCCAGCTCCCTCCCACGTATCTGCAACCCACCCAACTACACTTGCCCCCAACTCTTCTCCTCAGCTGGGCTGCTGGTGGGTCCAGATTTATTCAAAGTGAGACATTCCTGTATCCACCAGCCTGCGAATGAGACTTCACTGCAGTGGGACAAAACCGAAACATAATGGAACAAAATGAAACAAAACAAGCAGGCCGCCAGCGAGCCAACCTCCCCACCGGACTCAGCCGCAGCATCCCAGCCTGGCTGTCCCCACCCTCTCTATCTGGGAGTCTGGGCCGAGCCCCGTGAGCAGGAGGCTGGCATCCCCATCGGATTTCTCCCCTGTGGAGGGCTTCTTTCGTTCCCCAGGCAGGACACCCACATTAGGTAGTCTTCTCTGTAGGTCTGCTGCTTCCTAACACAGCCGGTTATTTCATGGGGGTGATGGCGGAGCCTCACCTTCCCGGGAGAGAACTTGACCCTCTGGACACCTGAGTCATGTGTGAATCTGCCTCCTCGAGGGAGCCCTATTTCTGCTCCATCATCCCAGGTTCTTCCTGGTGTGGGGCATGGCATGGCTCCCCCAATGGAATGCCAAACTGTCTCTCTGCTTTGCAGAAGGCTGCCCCTGGCCCCAGGGTTGGGAGTGTGACCCCGCACTCCTCCTGGGGCTGGTCTGGGGTCGTCATCCTAGCAGCCGACTGGAGCCGGTCCATGCCCATCCCTGCTCCTGCCCCAGCAGGATCTTCTGCCAGCCTTAGGGGACCCGCTTCTCCTGGCTGTGGGGCCTCTGCTGAAGACCAGCCTGGCTCCGCTGACGCGGGTCAGAACACGCAAGAGTTACTGTTTGGCTGAGAAACTTGAGAAACTCAGGAGAAACACACCAAGGCTTTGGAGACAGCGTGAGTCATGGACAGGGGTCTCGCTCAGATGAAAGCGACTCTGGCTGCCCCCTGCTCAGCTCTGTGGCCGCCACCTGGGCCCCTGATCCCATCTCCCCCACCCTCCCCCAGTCCAGCCATCTGCCACTGTGACCTGGTCTGAGGAGTGGCTGCTCCCTTCCACCTCGGGCTCGCTTTCCCCACAGAGACACTGCCTGGTCATCTCTGCTGCACTCCTCTCTCTGGGGACCTGCTCCAGTCCTTCCAGCCCCAGCCCTCACCCTCTGCTCCTCATTCCAGTGGACTTTCAAAGCTGCCCAACACAATCACAACAGAATTGACTCACAAATAAATCTAATAATTTACTTATTGAAATCATCAAGATGAGAGCAAAGACGAGGTCTTGGTTTTCCCAAAAAAGAATTTTAAAAAACTGCAAGAGAAAATGAGGCCTGACAAGAAGCCAGTGGTGGCTCTTGCTCCGCGCTTGATGGGACTTTAGTTGGTGCCCTCGGGTCTCGGCTTGACCTGGCGGGTGGGGGAACTGAATGATCACTCACGAGTAGGTCCTGCGGCCGCGCCTGGATTGTCAGGAACATGGTTGAGTGTGCCTGTGTGTCTTCTGGAGGGCATTTGCAGAAGCTGAGAGATATAACAATTCAGAGCTGGACCCGCATCAGACCCCAAAGTATGGAAAAGATTCTGGTGTCCCAGTATATGGAATGAAGAATAAAACCCATACTAAACCATATACTAATTATTCATGTTTGGAACGAAACAAAACACACACGCATACAGAACTACAGCACTTTCTGGATTTTCTGATTCTCCTCTTATTTCATGTCGGTGCTGTTTGACTGGTGCCCTTAGGTGCAGACTCAGGGTCCCATGAAGCCCACTCCTGCACGGGGCTCCCCCGCATAAGAGGCAAGCCTTCCTTGTCCTGTAGGGGTAAGGAGTAGGGTACGGGGCCGAGCTAGGACGGCAGCAGGAGCCGGTGTCTAGGCTTCAGGGGCCCGGCT
The DNA here is from genome assembly GCF_002263795.3 of Bos taurus. NCBI lineage: Eukaryota > Metazoa > Chordata > Mammalia > Artiodactyla > Bovidae > Bos > Bos taurus. The sequence continues at coordinate 19,517,181 of NC_037351.1, read as the reverse complement.
TGAGAGTCAGAAGAGGGCAGGCGACCATTGGAGGAGTAGGGAGCCTTCCCACAAGCACAGTTTGGGGGCTCCTCCCCAAAGTAGGGAAAGTCCACAGGAGAAGCCCAGTTTCTGGGCTTCAGGCTGTTCTGCTTAGACTTAGGCCTTGGGGCCCAGGAGGTGGTGAGACTCTGTGAGTGAAGGGGGGTGCCCTTGGGCAGTAGGACCCATCTTCCCCTAACATCTCTGTGGCCACACCTAGTGCCTAGTCTGGGTGGGGAAGGGGAGTGGTGAGCAAGGTGGAGATCTGAGAACTGTCCAAGGTAGCCTAGGCCAACAAGGCAAGACGTTAGCCCTGGGGGGCGGGGAGCTAGCCCCGGGGGGCGGGGAGTGAGCAGAGACTGGCCAAAACCCTTGATACCAGCGACTGTGTGTAAGCGCATGGCCGGACTCTGAGTGTGCCTGAGGCCAGGAGGGGGAGACAGGTGGCCTGTATGCTGAGCCCAAGTGCTCCCATGCCAGCCACCCAAACCACTTCCTCTCCTTCCTCCTCATCAAAGGCATCACCCCTGCACCTGCGCAGCTCTTTTCTTGTTATCCACCGTCACCCAACTTGGGGACCTGGCCTCTAAGGCAGTCTCCCTTCCAGCTGTCTCCACAGGCTCTGGGAACAGAGAAAAACGAGCCGAATTGTCAGCTCTGTTCTCTCTCTGCCAAGCCCCCAGCCACTGGAGCCTCTGCTGTCCACTCCTTCCCCAGAACATCTGACCTGGTGCTGCCCAGGACGGCTGAGGAAACCCACGCACTGTGTGACCTGGGCTCTGGCAGGAAGGCCGCAAGGGGCCAGGACAGATCTGCGGCGATTCCAAGGCCAGGGACGCACGGCCTTCCCTTTTCTTCCTGCTCACTGTGGTAAGCCTCAGCAAGCAGGAGCCTTCTACAGTGCAGACCACTCCAACCCCACCAGCAACACTGGTGAAGCAAGACCTTAAGCCTCTGGCTCCTCTGGTCTCAAGAAGCCAGTCACAAGATTGATCGGCTTGGGTGTCTTTCTTCCTGGGACCCCCTAAGCTGCAAAGGGTGCACACTGACTTCCCCTAGGGGCCTACGTCCCCCCCATGCACCTGGCGATGCGGCTCCAGGCTCACACCGCCCCTCAGAGATGGACCTCCTCACCCAGCAGGCTCAAGGATGCTCGCTGTGCTCCATCCGGTGAGACCAAACCAAGCCAAGTATCGATTTGACAGAAAGATATGGATATGTTAGGTGGATAATGGTGAGGGGATCCTATTTCTTTCTTTTCCTGTTCAGAGAACACCTCTCCTCCACCTCACCCCGCTGGAAAGCAGAGGCCAGATGAAGGAAAGTGTGCTCGGCGGTCACCCAGGGACACCTCCGTCTCCCTGGGCTCCTTCCAAGGGTTCAAGATCAGGGAGCCTCTGGGAGCAAGGTCCCCCTTTCCCACCATGGCAAACACTCTCGACGTCTTCGCCTCTCCGTATATTCTTAGAATCAGTCAATATGATTAATTTTACATGGGCCTAATTTCCTGCTTTTGCCGTGGAGTCCTCCCAGCCTCGCCCATCAGCAGCGACATGATACAGTTTCTGGTTATATTGGTCAACCAAGATATTGATATTATTAATAATGGATATCTATATGCTGACCTTTGTCCACACAACTGAATCACTCTGGGCTGGCTGTCACATTTCTTTAAGAGGTATTGATAAGCCCATTACTGGAAGGGCATGTACAATCTTAGGTGTGTGATTTCACTCACCTTCAAGCATCTCCTGTGCAAATCTACCCTTGTGGGGTGAGCTGGTGTGGGTATAGTGCCATGTGCAAGAGGGAGCCTGCGGGTATGTGCTCGTGTGGTGAGTGTACGTGTGTGTGGACATGCGTGTGTGAGTGTCCATGTGAATGTGTGTGTGTCTGACTTGAACACCGGCCCTTTTAGAGCTGATCAAATAGTCAATTAGAGCATTATAGGGAGGTAGCAGAATCAGAGAGTGCCTACAAATACACTGTGATGTAGTGTTTGATCTTTGGATGCCTCTTGTCTCCTAGGACTAGCGCAGGAGGCTTGGCTTTATAAGATATTATTAGGTTGATGCCTCGTTCTCTCGGTGTACCTGCCAGGCAAGAGGCAGTGCTCACTGGGACCAGTCTGGCCAGAAGAAGCCACGGGGAGGTTCCCCAAGGGCCACGCTGCAAACTGGACTTTGGGGCCCTGCTGCTCCCAGCCTCGGTCTCTGAATCTGTGCAGTGGCAGCAGTGCATCTGGCTTGCTTCAGGCCAGAGAGGGAGTTTGACTCAGCTCAGCCTCCCAGCCTTCTGCACGGAAATTCCCAGTCACAGGGACTCTTGACACTCCTTAAGGCCTTGATGCTCCATACACACTGGGAGTGTGGCCCGTTGCCTACTAGAAGGTTGCCCTGGCAGAATGCATGTATTGTGTGCCCACGTGGTGTGAACAGAGGCACACAGATCTCATCACTAGTCTCTCCGTGACTGCTGTCATCTCTGTAACTGCTGTCATTCCTACGTGGGTGGACAGCGTGTCAGGGACAGTGCCTCCATCAAATCTGTCTACAGTGATCCGTTCCTGTTTGGACCCAGAGACACTCACTTGTCGGGAGAGCCCCCTCTCTTGCCCCTGTAAAGGGAAGCCAGCTAGCTAGAGAGATCTTTTGGATCCTCAGACATAGTGTATGAATAAACCAGACATGGATTAATTAGGTGTGACTGCATCATTAAATTAGAATAATGAACAAACAGCCACGTATGGCATTCAAATCTGCCTAGAACGACTCCAAAGGTTGCTTTCAAGTAAGTCACCTGTCAGTTTGGGGGACTCTGGAGAGTGAGGTTCCTGTCATACCTTGAGAAGTGGACTCTTTAGGCACCAGCTATTCCAGGCAAGGACCATCCTTCAATGGGCACCCAGATTCCACCACCACATCCAAACAATGGCTTGGTTCGATATAGCATCATCTATGCACGCTTTGGCTGTGAGCATTTCTCAGAGTGAAATATGACGGTAGCACAGGTGCTCAAGAGACAGGAGGGAGAAGTTAAGAGGTGTGGGCAGCGGATGTGAAATGTATCGATCCCGTAATATTTATGTGGATGTGCACAAAGTTGCTTACGCACATGCCCCCACACACACACACTCACACACACATCTTTTCTTTTCTTTTGCATTTCCATGAAGTCTGTTCTTATTCTATTGACACTCCCCGTTTCAGCCAGATAGATCTGAAGATGAACTAAGTCCCAGTGGTGTAATTTTAGAAACAGCTGCGCAGCGCCGGCCCCACGCCCTGGGCGGGAGGGCAACACTCCTCTCCCTCCCCATCCTAGGACAGAGCGGCTATGCAGTAAGATGTGTTTGTCTTTAACAAAGAGGAAGAAGCAACAGCTCAGAGGAAAGGAAATGAGTAGGAAGGTCGCTTGCCTCACCTCAAGCAGTGGGATAGCCTCATGCAAGGGGGGCTTTGTTATAGCAAGATCTGTTAAGTAATCAGAAACCTTTGATCTGGAGCCGCTCTTAACAAAGGTGATAATTAATTAAAGCAGAGTGTATTGCACTAAAGTAACATTGCGGTCAGTTTATGCGCTGTCCCGAGTCGGCCTTCGGAAGTCTCCGTCAATTAAGCTGTTGTTGGAGGCCAGCTCATTATCAATTTTTTTCCCCCCTGAGCTTTGATCAATATTTTTGGCTGTTCCATCCTCACAGAAGCAGCACTGTGTCTGTCTCGGTGAGGGCACCGGTTTATTTACATCTTGCAGATAGCCACGTAGGATTTGTTCCTTAGCTGAGCTGCTGGGAATCGCTTCGTTTGAGTGTCAGTCGGCTCAAGCTGGCGGGGAGATACAAGGGAGGATAAGGGAAACCAGAGGTGGAGTGCGCAGAGGGGAGCGGCCCCGTGAGTGCACGGTCCTGAGCGCATCCGCTTCTGCTCCCAGAGGGACTCAGAAAGGAGGGCAATTGCCTTGGGGCTGCCCACCTGACTGCTTTGTTGGTTTCTGTGGGCAGAGCTGTGGCTTGGGCTTTACACCTATCCTGGGGCCACTGGAGATTGGATGACTGGAGATGGCGGAAACCCTTAGGACAAGCACATCAACTCTGGAAATTCCTCTGCCACTATTTCTACCCCATCATTGTCCTTTTGCCCTGACATCTTTAACCACACCCTCATGTCACCAAGTGGAACATGGATCCTTCTCTCCAGGCCCACTGTGGGATTTCTGAGGGCATCTTTAGTAGCGAGGGGGGAAAATAAAAGAGGGACACGGAAGAAGACGATAAAAGGGCCTCAACTGAGCTGGGGGCTCTGTTCCCCTCACCTAGGCTATTTGGGCAGGATTAGATGCTTTCTGTGATTCTTGAAGATGTGTGTATTTGAAGGGCTGCCGAAAAGGTGAAAGTAAAGGAAGAGAACATGTTTTCTCTGCAGAGAGCCCAAAAGGTGGGCCACCAGGTCCCTGCCACCTCCACATGCTTTCAAGTTAAATGCAGCCCCCTGCTTGCCAGGGCCTAGCTCGATTGGCATGGCCAAGTCCTGTGTGTGTGTGTCTGTGTGTCTGTGTGTGTGTGTCTGTGTGTGTGTGTGAGAGAGAGAGAGAGCACTACAAGAGGAAAGTAGGACTGGGATGCCAAGGGGCAGCAGGTGGGGTAAAGAATGCAGTCGGTAGAAGAGCAGTGCCTGCAGGGAGCTGGGCTCTGTGGTTAGCCACTCAGATCTTGGATGGAAGGTCATTTCTAAAATGAGTCAATAAGTGAGCAGAAGTGGGCAAGCCTTTGAAGAGCAATGAGTGAGGGGAGATGAAACCTCTCCCCGACCTGGACATTTGGGTGGGGATATCAGGCTGATGAACAAGAGCACACCTCCACACTAGAACTTAGATCATTGATAGATCCAAGCCATGAGTTCTGAGGTGGAGCATGCACAAAATCACAAGAACAGTGTTATTCTCTTTTCTCCATCAGCCATCTCCCTGACCACACATACAGCCTTGCAATGTGAAACTATCCCTAACATCATCTCCATGCCACTTGAATTCATCAGGTCTTCCCTGCACACACACACACACACACTCACTCACTCACATTTACACCAACACCCACGCAGGCTGCAGCAACTTCCCTCCCCCAGACCTCCAGTACCCAGAGACACACACAGGTTTTCACACCCTCCAGCTCTTCTCTCAGCATGTCACATGGGATTTCCCTTCCAAGTTCAGAAGCTGCTGCAGTTTCAGCCACTGTAAACCAGTGCTCCCAGCTACTGGCTGGCATTTGGGCCTCCCAATTTTCAGTTTTCCTTTTTTCTGCCATGATGTTGGAACTTAATTTCTATTGCCTCTTCCTCTCCTCTACGGAGTACTTGTTCCAGATCTTCACCAATGGGATCCCTCTTAGGTCAGTTTGGAAACTGACCACCTTCTGGTGATGTGGAAGGCATGAGGTGTGCAGTGTTTTTCCCAAATCCGTCAGAGGCAAGTGAGCCCAGCTGTTTTCTCAACCAAAGAGGTGGTGTCTTGGATATCTCCTCAGGCCTCACTCAGAAACTCCTCTCCCATCCTGGTCTATAAATTACAATAATGAGAATGATGATGATAATAATGACAGTGATGGCCTTTGCTCCAGTCACTGGAGTGTGCTGAGATCACCGAGTATTAGGAATGCCCCCTGAAAATAAGCTTTTGCAAAGCACTCTGAAAACTTTACAATACACAGAACGGAGGCGATGTTTGCATATCTGTGGCATGCATTTTTGTAATTGTTTTCCTTTGGGTTGTTTTTAAGCTATGACTTCATTCAAGAAAAGCTTTTTTTTTTGTTTTATTTTGGTTTTTTTGTTTGAGAAGCCACAAACATCAGCCAACTGGAGCAGGTGGAGAGAGTGAAAGTATGCCAAGGGGGTTCTTTCAACCCAATCTAGAATTCCCATTAAAGCTGAGTGGGGTGGGGGGGAAGTGTTAATATCTCCCTGTTGAATTGCAGTAAAATCTAGGCCAGCCCTGGTTCCCACATGTGTGGGATGCACTTACTCATGCTTGCACATGGATGCATATAGTGCACATGTGCAGATTAATTTATTTCTGTGTGTGCATGTGTGTGTGCACACACGTGTGTTGATTCTCAGGAAGTCTGATAAATGAAATCATACACATCCAGCAAATAACCACCAGCATCTTAAGTAAACTAATCATTTCCCAATAGTTTTTTTCTTTACTCCTAAATAGAATACTTATCAACATCTGGAATTTGGAGGTTTTTAAAATAGGGGCTATGGTTTAGATTTATTTTAACTTTGCGATAATTACTATTGGTACTTTTCTTTAGTGAAACATTTTTTTAAATGTTTTTCTTCTTTTTTTTATTACAGCGTTCTCATTTTCCATCTCTTTCTCACAAGGCAAATCTTTCTTTTAAAAGCTAGATGTGTGTGACCAGCCACTCTGCCAGTGTCTTTCCCTGGACAGAATAGAATTTTTATTTTTCCAAAGTGTTTTTTTTTTTTTTAAGTTCATCTTAATTGAGCTGATGACCATGCTGATACTTTGGCTTCCCTGTGTCTTAGACTCATTAGAAAACAGAAATCAGATAGAACCTCACTGGCTTTAATTCACCTACCTCGGGAAAAAAACAACAACGAGCTCTCTTAGCTAAAGTCAAGCAGCCGAAACTCAATGATTTTGTTACGTCTTACACAAAACTATAAGACATAATTTTATGAAGCTGGTCACAAATCACCCAAACATAATCATAACCCTTGCCCTTTCCCTTTCTCCCAGTTGCACTCCAAATCAAGGGGCTTGAGGAATTTCCTACTCAGATACCATTGAAATGAGAGGTTGTGAATCTGACGATGAGTATATTTCAAAATGATATACTCTCCGGAGCTCAATTCACAGAAGGTTCCATTACTCTGTCCCCTCCCTCCCTCTGGATATAGTATGAAAGTATGAGGGGCTGAAGTCTCTGAAGCTGTGGCTCCCGGACTGGCAGCCCCTGGGGCTGCTAGTGGAGTATATTTTCCTCCATGCAGTTGAGGAAAATCTCAATGCAGAAGGGTTATCCAGGCCACAGATCTGTTCTGACTGGTTAACAAGAAGGACTGTGATGAGGACTTGGCTGTTTAGATTAAAATGCATCGCCGGCTCTGGGAACAAGCACACATCAGTAGTAAAGGCCGTTTAAACCTTTGGGGACAGCCTTATGTTTAGATTACATTAATTCATAAATATTATACTAAATACCACTTAAATTGGACTTAAATGACTTCAAAGATAATGCATTATAATATGGCTATCCAGAGAGCACTAGTCTTTATGTCTCCCAGTAACTCAGTCTTTGCTGCCTCCTATCCTGCTAGACAAGACCAAAGTTATGAATGGATTGTGGCTTGTTCATGTGTGATCCACTAACTGCATGTGTGTGTGTTAACGGTCACGCCTATGTGTGCATATGTATTTTCAGTCCTGCCTCTCTTCTCCAGGAAATACAAGGAAAAAAAGAGAAATAAATAAAAAGTGAGCGAGGGAAAGAATTAGACTAGTGGGTGACCTGTTTCTTCCTCCAAAGGAGAAAATTTCTACAGGAAGAGGCAACATTGGTCCTCAGCTCACTTTTGCTGCTACCCTGGGAGTTTACCTCTCTCTTCTTTAATCAATAGCACAATGTCTTTCTCTTTGGAGCCTGGAAAAACAATCTTTCTCAAAGTGCTTCTAACGGGGGAGAAAAGGAGACTCTGAGTTGGCTGGGAGAGTTTGCATTAAACTGGATTGTCTTCCCTAGGTGTTGTTTCTTCAGATTGTTCTGGGCTTTTTTTCTTCCTTTCTCTCTCTGCCTGGCACCCAGATCTCCCTTTGCCCATTTGCTTTCTTGTCTCCAGGGGGTGAATTTACCTTTACAGTAATCACCCCAGTCCACAACTGCTATTTGCTGCCTCCCCAGCCCAACAGCCTTTCTCTGATACGGCTGAGTTTGCTCCACAACACCCACCTACTCCCTCCTCCAGACTCCCAATTTGACTGGAGTAATTGCCTTTTAAGGTTCACTCTACGCATGGCAGGTATTCCATTAACCCTTAGAACTCTTTCCTTCTTTAGTTACCAGAGATGGCAGGTAGCCAACAAATGGATACCCACCTGAAATCTCATGCACTTAATTTAATTTTTACTTATTTTCTTCTTCTTCTCTTAACCAGTAATAGACTTATTCCATCCACACTGGAGGCCGGTATCCTATCATGTCTCTCAATTTTATCCCAGTCTGATTCATTAGAAGTTAGAATTCAAGCAGGGGAAAGAAAAAGCCACAAATATACTCTTAAACCAGGCTTAACAAAGGCACGTTTCTATCTCTAGCCTCATGTTATAATTCAGAGTTGGGGGAAATCTAGAAGCCAAATGCAACCCTCATTCTTCAAGCCTCATCATGCTTTTTGACTTAACAGTAATTAATCACCAATGGCAAGCGAGTAATTTTTTAAGGTGGCCGGAGGCTTATTTTATCAGGATTAGCTAATAAATCAGGCTGTATCACTGAAGGAGGAGTTCAAACTCTTCTAGGACTGAATAAACCAGCCCTTGGAAACTGTCTCATTTATTCAGCTCTCTCCAAGCTTCCAGGCACTGTTAGGGACATTGTGGCCCAACCTTGCCTATAAAAATCCAAAGGATGGAGAGGCAGGAAGTTTCATAGGGGAAAATATACACTCAGGCTCTGAAGGGTGAGCTTCGACAACGAGGCACCCGGAGCCAAAGGGCCTGCCTGCCCCTGACTGAGCCAGTTTAGGGGAGGAATTATTTAGAAAATGAAGTTTTGCTTGTCCTAGGAATTCTGCCCAGATATGTGTATGTATATATATATATGATGTGTTACATATGACACCACCATATCTTAACCTTCTCTGCCTTCCTGATGCAAATAATGATAATTCTACATCTTTACTATAATACAAGGGAGCCCCCCAAACCATCAGAAACAGAGTGATGATACCAGTGGGGGGTCTTGAGAAAAAAACAAGGAATATTGTTTAAGATTATCTTCATTTAAAATAAAGAAGCAAAGAAAGTGCTCCAACCCAGATCTCATAGGAAGCTCAGTTCTTCACAACTGTCTTTTTGCTTCTAGTGGATTTTGATTTTTTTAAACTTTAAAATCTCAAATCCCCACAAGAACCTATCATTAAGATGGGCAAAGAATTTCCATACCTCTGCTTTTTAATTTTCATTATTGCTATTTTAAAATCTGGGGACATATTGAAATGACAAAGGTTTGATACAAACCTTGATTAGCTTCTAGGGAGCTTGATTGGAAAGGGAAAAACTACAGAGATATGGTTGTCTTGAGAGGGAGGGTGGTAAAAGGGGAAACAAATATTATTTCGAAGACTGCCTCCCCATTCCACCTTTCCAGTTTCTCTTCTGAACAGACAGACATTTTCTCCATATTGAATAAAGGTTGGTTTCTCCTTCCATTACAGCCCCCACCCTCACCCCACCCCAACAAACCCAGTATATTTCCATTCTGCTGTGTTTTTGTGCTACTCAACATGCCATTAACTTTAAGATTTACTCCTCAGCAGGCAAGCTGGAAGATGCTAAAGCCAATAAAAACTGCTCTCTGGGACTCCAACTATGAAGAGTTTGGAGCTCTGCTTAGTATTCGGATGAAGGGAGGGCTGGAGAAGGAGGGAGGTTGTGATAGTGAAAACCACTGCTGCTCAGAGAACCAGACAGCTCCGCACTCTGCACCTAATGTGCCGGAGGATCAGCTCTGCTCATAGCCCATTTGTGGCCAAGGATGAGGCTGCTCTCTGTGTGTGGGTGGGTGTGCGTGTGCGTGTGTGTGTTTTCATCTTTAAAACCACCAGCTCTATACACAGCATCCTCAGCAGCTCTCCCCACTACTGTTTATTAAAAACGGAACGTCCATACACATCCCTTACAACTTCCTTAGCCTGGTGCTCCCTCTCTGCCTGACGATCAATCTCTCTCAGAAAGCATTTAACTTGCCCACACAGCTCCAGCCCCGATTAATTCCCGCTGCACATCCTATACATTACGGTTAGGGAGCAAGCACTGGGCTAATTTCGTCACCCACCAGCCACCCACACACGTTCTACAACTGAACACGTTTGGGGCTCTGCCTTAAAGATAATAAAACAAGGAGAAAACAGACAGGCTGCAGACAATTCCCATGACCACTTTCCTAAAAAGTTGCTGGGTTTTAATTCTTTGATCATTCTGATTCCCCCTCCTCCAAGTACTCACTAGCAATGATTGCTTCAAGGGAGAGAAATAATGTACTATAAACCTCTCTGCATGGTGAGTTTGGGATAATTTAGGATACACCCTCCAAAATGCCTATCTTTCACACACACATTTTTTCCCGAAGCCTTGCCTGCTTTCTTGAGGAGGGGATCATTCAGGCTTCCCTGACCCCCCACTCTACCAGGGGATGGCTGGTTCCTTGCTAATTCTTGCCTTAGGTTTTGTCCCTCTTTCCTTCAAACAACCAACCCCCCACCCCCTCCTCCACCACTCAAACCACAACCGGATTATTCAGGCACACGGCTCGACAGGGAGAGTTTACTGTCAAATTGATAGCGAAATAAAAATATCTCTTTGAATTTGTCACCTCTCTTCTTTTTAGACGGCTGCGCTCCCTGCTACTCTGGCCCGGAGCGAAGGAGAAGACCATCTCCTGTTAGCATTTTCAGCACCACGGCGATGGACAGCACCCTTGGTCCCCGGCCGGCTGGAGAGCCCGCCAGTCCGCTCAGCGTCCCGGGCTCGGCCGGCGCAGCCGTCCCCATCCCAATCTTTCAAGTCGCTGGACCCAAAAAGCCAAGCCCCGATTTCTCTCGATCCTCTCTTTCTCTTCTTCTGCTTCCGCTTCTCCCCTCACGAAACCGCGTCTATCAGCTTCTTGCCCAAAATCCAGCCTTGCCCCGGCGAGCAGCTGCCCCATGCACCCTAGTCCCGGTCTCCGCTGCCCGAGCGCCTCCCTCCTCGGCGTCCGCCCGAGGCTCCCTCTCGCGCCGTCTCCCGCTCGCTCGCTCGCTCGCTCGCTCGTCGCCGGCCGCCCGGCCCGCCCGCCCGCTCCTTCTCCCCGGCAAAGTTGGGAGGGAAAGGTGCACTCACCTTTGTGCATGCCTGTGAACCTGTCCTTCAGAACCGTCAGCTCGTAGATCTTGCCGAACTCCTCGAAGAGGGGCTTGAGGTCCTTCTCGTCCAGGTTGCGGGGGATCTGCCCAATGAACAGCTTGATGGCATCGTGGTCCTTCATGGGAATGGTCGACGGGTTCCCCGGGCTGTGGCTTAATCCGTTCATGTGCCCGGCGCTGCCCGGGCTGCTGCCGAGCCCGCTGGTACTGAGGCTCGCGTTGTCAGCCTGTCCGTTTGCTAACGTGGCCATCTTTATATACATAGAGAAAATCTTCTTTCCTTTTATTCTTTCTCGCTCGCACTCTCTCGCTCCTCTCCCTCGCAAGCTCGCTCGCGCTCACACACGCACACGCACACACACACTCGGGTTCTCTCCCCCTCGGTTGCTCTACACCTCGCTCTGCGCTCGCTCTCTGCTCTCTCTCTCTCTTTCTCCTCTCTTCTCTCGCTCGCGCTCGCGCTCTCTCTCCTCTCCCCCCCTCTCTCCCTCCCTCTCTTCTCTCTCTCTCTCTCTTTCTCTCTCTCTCTCTCTTTCGGTCTGATCTGATTTTTTTTTTTAATTTTTTTTTTTTTTTTACATTGAACAGACAGGATCTCTGTCCTTTCCGTTTAAACAGGCTGGACCGGTTCAAGTTCGCAGTCAGACCAGGGGTGGGGGCGGCGAGTGTGCGAGCGCGGTAGAGGGGGGCGCGGGGCCCTGAGAGGGTGAGATGCGGCGGGAGTGGGTGGGGGGGCCCCGCGCGGCGGGCGGCGGCTGGGAGCCGGGCGGCGTGGGGCGGCGCCGGCCCCCCGCGCCTCCCCCGTCGGCGGCCCCGGCGAGCGGCGGTGGTACAGTCCGAGACGGCCCCCGGCTATAAATAGCGCCAGGCGCATGGCTCTTCGGGAGGCGCTGAGATTCCGGGCCCGGCGGCCGCGGGGAGCGGGTGCCAGTTAGGAACGGGGTTTCTGATCTCCTCGTTTGCGTTTTGGGGGTTCTTTTTGTTCATAGCAGCAGGTGCAACTTTTTGTCTTTTCTTAAAAAAACAAAACAAAACATTGATTTTCATTTTCTCGTGGGTATGTAGGGGGGCGTTATCCACCGAGCTGCTCTCTATTAGGGCGCCAGGCGGGCGAAGCAAAGGCTGGGATGGCGGGCGGGGCGGCGGCGAAGGTAGAATGGGCGCTTCTTTTCCTCCCATCTGGTTCTCTTTATTTATTTATTTAGACTCGAAAAAGCGAGCCGGCTTGGAGGAAGTCCGCCCAGCGATCCGAGTGCGCATTGATCAGTGTCGAGAGAAAAAAAAGCTACATAAATATATATTATGTGGGTAAATCTATAGACAAGAGCTCTCTCTCGCGCGCGCGCGCTCTCTTTCTCTGCCTTTTTCCCTCCTCGCATCCCCAACCTGCCAGAGCAACCCCAAATCTTCGCCCTCCCGCAAAACTGTCTACAGCCACCCGAGCTACCTGGGGAGGACGGGTCTGGGGAGCGGTCGGGCCGCGCCGGGGGGCCGGGGCGTAGAAATTCGGGGCCCGACCCTCGTCCCAGCCCGCCCGCGAAGGCTGGAGGTGGGTGTTTCCGTCCGGGACTGCCTCCCCGCCCCGAAGCGCAGCGGCTGCACCGGCAGGCGGCTGGCGGGAGGAAGGTAGGAGCCGGGCGCGTCGGCCGCTCGCCAGGCGGGGAAGCAGGCAGCTTCTGGGCTCGGTGGCCGGTGAGCCAGCACGAGGGACTGGCTTGATTTTGCCCTTGTCTGCTTTACTGGTTCAAATTGAAAAAAAAAATTTTTTTTTTTTTTTATTATTATTCTTTTGTAAAGCCACCATCAAAAGAAATAAAGTCCCCGAGTCGCTCTCCGGGCTGCGGCCGGACTCAGACACCCGCTGCGTGCGCTGCCCCACACGGGCTTCGTTTGCAGCACTTCCCGCTGCAGAAGTGCGGGGCTGGGAGGCACGTGAGGGAGAGGGCCGAGGGTCTGGCCGCCCAGCTCGGACTCCGCCGGGTTCCCCATCGGGCCCGCGGTGGCCGGGACGTCGGCTGCGCCGGAGAGGGAGTGGCTGGCGCCGGAGCTGGGTTCGAGCAGCCCCGCCTCTGGGGGCCAAGGCTGGTAGTGAACTTGATTTGGGAAAGCAGATTTTCCTTTTTAATGATATTTACCTGCTCCCCATGCTCTCCTATATTGGCGTTTCCAGGACAGCCTCTTCTCGGCTTCAGAAACCGGACAAATAAGATAACGCGCCGCTCCCTCGCGGGTTGCGGGGCAGAGCTGATGGTGTGACCCTGGACTGGTCCCCGTCGGTCCCTTTCCGGTGTTTTGCGTTTCTCTCTCCTTGCCCTCGGCTTACGTGACGTTACTAGACGATATGTTTAAAATTTAAGTTAAAGAAATGAGACCCTAGCTGCCTGAAAACCGAGACCCAGCCCGTTTGGTACAGCCACGACGCCGCCAAGCTCTCCAGCGCCGGAGGAGGCCCCGAGGTTCGCTGCCCCAGGCCCGGAGTCCAGCCAGGACACCTCTCCCTGACGATCCCGAGCCCAACCCTAACAGCAAGTACAGTTCTGAGAATTGTGGAACTTCATCCTTTCAGTTTAAGACACTCCTGCCTTTGCTTGATGGAATCTTGTGTAAGTAGAGTGGGTTCATAACTCGGTTCAGGGCTTACATTATCCAGTGTTATCTGATGGTCTAAAAAACGCCCAAGTTGAAGGAATGCAACAGAAACTCACACGGAGAGCTTCCCTGACATGTGGCTGTGGGCTTGGTGTGCCCATGAAGTGCTCTAATAAAGCCCCGTGTCCCTTGTAGCCACACGGAGGGCTTGAGCTGGTGGCTGGCAGATGGGTGCGTATGTCTGTCAGGATTATGGGTGCTTGTGTGGAGGCAGTGTGGTTATGTACCTAGACCCTGTTTGTATCTATACTCTGCGTGTGTGTGTGTGCATACACCCACTGGGCTAAGACCTCCCTGTCCCCTTTCCCACAGGACACATCAGCAGAGGCCAATAACTTTGTTCAAAACCTCACTTCCAACATTATCCTGTGGCGCTGATACTTACTCCCAGAATCACACAACAGAATGGAATGTATTTTCTGCCATAAAAGGGGAGTTTAGGAGAGTGATTCCTTCTTGAAGCCTCTTTTTCTCCTTGCCTCCCCCACCTGCCAAAGTGAAATGAGGACCAGCGGAAGTAATGAAACTGAGCTGAGGAGGGCTGGGGAAAGAAGGGCCTGCACAGAAGAGGGGACTGAGGTTCACGGTCCACTTCTTTCTGACCCTCAGCCCCTTCCCTCCAGGTTCAAATAAATTATTCATAGGCATTTCATTATTCATATTTTATTATTAATAATAATAGCCAATACATAAATAAAAGCAGCCCCTGGGCAGGAGTGAGTTGGGGCATGGAGTTGTTACTGAAAGGGGAACGTCTGGTTATTTCAGAGGCTTGCAAAGACTCCTTGCTTCGTGCTTTTCTGCGCATCTGCCTCCTTCACCCTGGTTCCTCTTCACATCCGGACCCTGGACCTGAAGCTATGAAGAGCCTCTTCTTCCCTAAGGAAGGTTCCTGACTTTCCCCTCTCTCCCATCTGAGGACGGCTTATTTTGGATCTGGGCTGTCTTCCCTTGCACATTCTTCAACTTTTAGCTCCAGGGCAGGTGTGTGGTAAAACACCCCACCTCCCCCCAGCTTTCTGGGCCAGGAGCGGCTTCTGCCAAGGCAGGATCTCTTAAAGACGCAGTGAGGATCTCTTCGGCTCCCTCCTCTCAGCCACAGCTGAGAGATAGGGTTACCATGACACAGACATGTGTCTCAGAACATAAAGGGCCCCTGAGAAGACAGTAAAGAACGTGGTTCAGTTGGTGCTTTGGCCTCCTTGTCCTTGATCACCTAGAAAGACTTACATTTTTTTAACCTTCAATCATCAAAGAGAAATGTAATTAGAGGAAGATAGGGGCAAAGTATGACTCACTGTGGCATTTAAACAGATTGAAAACTTTTTCTGCAAGTGCCACTTCGTGGCCACAATTGTTCCATCCACTGAGAGGGAGAAGGCTGGCAAATGGAAGGGGAGCTGCAAACAATTGCTTCTCATTTGCTCTCTGCCTTTGGGGTTTACACATTGATGCTGATTCATCTTTGGGGATGAAAGGCACCCCATCCATGTGGTGGGAATCCTGACTCAGGGGTATCCTTGTGCAGCCTCTCGCTTCCTGCTCGTCACTTCCTTTTGCCCCCCTCCTCCTCAAGAAGGGAAGAGGGCCTCATTGTGCTCAGCTCCCCTCCAGCTGGGGGACCGTTACTCCCCTCCCTCTGGTACCCACAGAACCACATTTGCAGCTTTGGCCATGACCACACACCCTCAGACCTGCATGGGCTCTCCTGCCTGTGAATCTTCTTTCTTAGTTGAGACTGAGACCTGGCGGAGGGCGGGAACCAAGCCATCTGGAGAGGCAAGGGCACGCAGCAGGTGCTAGGGTGGAGTTTCTAGATCCCAATGTCTAATTTGATTTTGGGAGCAAGGCTGTGTTCATTCAAATGGACTCTAAGGATAGGGGCTGCAACTGCTACTGCTAAGTCACTTCAGTCATGTACGACTCTGTGCGATCCCATAGACGGCAGCCCACCAGGCCCCCCTGTCCCTGGGACTCTCCTTGGGCAAACTCTCTCCCAGAAGGAGTTCAAAGCCCAGGGTGAGACACAAGCAGGGTAGAACATGCACAGCAACTTGGCTTAGAGGCACCCACTCAGTCATTCTTACATTGATCCAGCCTGTCCTTTTCTCCCCTGGCAGCAACAGAAAAAGGACAGGCCTGGGAAGACCCAGCTATCTTGTTAGAAAGACCAAAGTCATCCCAAGTGAAAAGCCCCAGAACAGCAAACGGCAACAGATGGTTAAATATCTTCCTGGCCGAGGAGTTCCACATCCACACGAGGGAAAACAGAAGACGATCCTGAGCTGTGTGTGGTGATTTGTGATGGGGGTAGCAGCCTTGAGGTAAAATGGGCAGGATGAGGAAGGTAGATGGCCAAAGAGCTGGCTGATGGCCTGGCCTTAGGGCTAGGAGGGCAAGAAGTATCTGTTCTCTAAGGTTTTGTTGAGAGCCAGCTGAAAACAGAGCTTCGGTCTGATGGGGCACCCCCAGCAGAGACCAGACCTCCAGTTAAAGTCCTTCTGGAGTGAACTGCTTGCCCAGCCCTGCAGAGGGCAGTGAGGGGAGGTTGGAGAGAAAGAGAGGCTCAGTTGCTTGCTGTTGGGCCAAGAGACTGACTCAGAGCCTGGTAAACCAGCCAAGGGCAAGACTCAGTTGGGGGCTCGAGGGAAAGTTGCGGGAGAGTTGTGCCATGGGATCCTGGAGAGGGTGACGCTGCAGTGGCAGCCAGGGTTGGCTAGCTGGTGGGGTGAGCTCTGATCTGGCCCTGCAGGAAGTGGTGGGTCCACTTGGGAAGAGATGAGAGAGGTTGAGGCAGTGAGTGGAGCTGCCGGGCCTGAAAAGGACAAGGGGCTCTGGGCTCTGCAGGATGCTGAAGAGGTAAGGCTCCTGCGTTGAGGCAGGTAGGGTGGGCAAGGCGAGGCTTAAGGCAGCCTCAGAAGTCTGTTTTTCTATATTCCTCATAAGCCCAGGGGTTCTGTCCTTGAATAATTTGGGAAGATTTCGTGGTATAAGGAACAGTAATTGAGGTGGGAAAAAACAGGAAAACAGCATCTGCCTTTTCTCAGTTAATTAGCAGTCTCCTGCCACCCAGAGTGCACAGTTGAAGGGCTCTCCTGTCCTGTCCTGAGCCCTCAGCAGGCCTGGCCAGGAGAGTGAACCCTGGAGGGAGGAAGAGAATTGGAGGTGGTCCGCAGCGTGTTTGTGGGAAACCCAGGGACTCCCCAGAAGGGACTGGCTGCCTCCTGGAGCTCAGGTAAGTGGCCGGGCTGGTAAGGGGCCTCTGGGCTTCTCTCCTGGCTGGCTGAGCCCCTTGGGACACGGGGCCTTGGTCTTGTGGGAGCCCCTGGGCCTGGGCAGTGGCAGGAAATGCCACGGGGAGTCTCCCGCCTTTGGGTCAGTATGCATGTGCCCTCCAGGTTCCTGTTCCAGGCTTTCATGCCGATCCAGGCTTTGCCTCACTTTCGCTGAGGGCGGGCAGGAAATGGAAGGGCAGGACAGACAGACCTGGAGATGTTGCCTCTGGAATCCTGCTTCCTGCATCCCCGGTTGGGGCTGGGCCAGCCTGAAGTCAGTGGGAGGGACCTAGTGATGCCTTGCCTGGGTCTCAGCTTCCTCCTCTGTAACATGGAGACTGGGGTCCTTTCTGCCACCCTCGTTTCCTTCCTCACATCACATCCAAGAAGGGGAGACAGTACCTGGGAGGCTGACTCACGGTTCTCATGTGAAAACTGTTACGGTGAGAACAGAAACTGAGGGTCAAAATAGGCGACGGAAAGGTGTAGAGAAAGTTATCTTATTTGAACTGAAGCGTTGGGAGTTTATCTTTTCTAAACACTTATTTATTTTTTTTCTTAGAAAGGAGCCAGCACTCCGTCCACCAGGAGCAGGTGCTTATGACTGTGTTTAGGTGAAACTGGCTTCAAGTCCTGCCTCTCCCACTTACTAACTCTGGGACTTTGGACAGGTTCTTTAGTCTCTTTGTGGCTCTGTTTTCTTACGTGTGAAATAGGAAGAGGAATAGAAGCTTCCTCGTTAAATGGTGATGAGGGGTAAATGAGTAGATGCAGGGCAAGTGCTTAGATCAATGTCTGATCAGCCAGTATTGTCAGAGCATCACTATACGCTGCGGGTGGGGAGTGAGGGGGGTGCTGAGGGGCTGGCCCAGGCCCCTCCACATCCTGCAGAGGAGGAGGTGTGCCTCCTCCAGCTGGGGCCTGAGTGGGACCCTCAGTGGGTGCCCTCACTTGCTGCCTACTTGTTTCTCAGCATGCTCCTGGGAGCGGCATCCTTCAGGGTGAGCGAGGCGTCATCAGCGCCTCTACCTGGGGCCTGCCCTGGGTACCAGATGCTGGCACTCCGCGGCCCCTTCTTACCTGTGAGGTGTTGCTGTAGCAAGTCCTTTTAATTGTGATGTTTTACTAATTAGTTTTTAATTATGTTAATTTATTGTACATGAGCCCTGAGGTTTTCAGACACTGGGCTCACTTTAGAAGCTGGAATAGTGACTTATGTTTATTACACACACCCAGTGCTGTGCATACATGTCACTTTCTCGGGGCCGTGATTTCTCTGATAAACTTGCTGGACGCATAGCTTCTATCCGTGCTCTCTCATCTGAATTCTCCCTACTGCTGCCAGGTTCTCAGGCTGGCATGGCACCCTTCACATAGTTTTGGGGATTAAGAAATCCAGCATCTGCTGGCAGTGGACATGTGCTGGTGACCTGGAGTGAGGTGGTTGGAGGAGACCCCAACTGGAAGGGGGCTGGGGAAGGTGAGCTAGCAGGACGTTTACATTGGGCTGTTTCTTCAAAGGGTTGTTTTCTAGGGGATTCAGAATCATGCATCTGTGTGGACCCCTCACCCAGCAGCTGAGGGCTGACAAGAGCTTGACAAGGAATCTGCAGCTGCTTGGTTTGGGGAGAGAGAAGTAGAGATGGGTAGCGGGTGGAGAGGGTCCACGGCACGGTCAAGTTGGGTAGTGAAGGCCAGGGCAGGATGTAGGCTTGTGTTCCAGGGTGGCAGGTGGCCATGGGGTAGGGGTTTGCAGCAGGCTGAGCCCACAGGAAAGACTCAGGGTAAGAACTCTCTGACCATCTGTTAACACAGAAGAGTATTATCAATGGCACAAGACCGGGACAAAGAAGGTAAAGACTGGGTATTTAAGGGAGAAATCACCCATCACCTCCAGCCCAAGACATGTGCTGAGTGGGAGGGACACTTTACTGGGCCCATTTCCCACAGGTCATTTCCACATTCAAAGGCTGAAGGTTTGCTACCACTAGGAATATTTAAAGAAGGTACCATAGGTTTTTAAGAACCATCCTCCTCCCAGCAAATAATTTCCAGATGGCAACCTTCTTTTAATAAGTTTAAATTCTTTCAAAGTGTTTAAGCAAAGTTGTGTATGTAAATTCTGCTCTCTTACTAAGCAGACACATTCATATAAATCTTGTGCAGAGTAAAATTTAAAGAAACACAGTCTATAAATACGACTGGGAATTTATTGCTTAAAAATATGTATATGACTTTGACTATAGAGACATGTATGCATAGTGCATGCACTGTGTATAGAAAGAGTCTGAACTTTGAAATCAGACAGGTTTTTAACCCACCAGCCACAGAAGTCCTGCTCTCAGCCTCAGTTTCCTTATCTGAAATACGGGCATGATAACACTGCATATGATTGTCATAAAGAGGCGATCTTTATGTCCTAAAAGGTAATAAATATATCGTGTCTGCCCCACTGCCATTAAAGGTGAGCTGTGATTATTGTGAGTGGATTTATTAAAAAGTAAACTAAGGCTCTCCTTTCCAGGGATAAATATAAACTGTAGCTGGAAATAGCATTTAGACCATGCGTAACAGGACATGGGTATTTTCTGAGGAAGAGGACAGTTGGGGTTTCTCCTCAGTGGTCCTCTGAGTGTGTTGGGGAGATAAAAGTAATGTAAGTATCTGGTTGTGGGTATAGTGTTGTGAAGGTGTTTGGGGGAGCAGAGCCTGTGTCAGGGAGGGGCCTCATGGGTTTCTCCCCACCCAGCAGTTCAGCGATGCCCACCTCACTTAGGCTTGGGAAGGGCCCACATTGTAGCACACCTGGCACCCCCCACTGCCTGGGAGCCTGCACCCACACATCTGTGTGCCCGACCCCCGGGAGGCTCCCACACAGACCTGCATGACTGGCCCCCGTCCAGAGAAGGAGGCGGTGGGCAGGCTCCGTGACTCACACTCTGGCTCTGTGCCCCTCTAGCTGAGTCACAGTGTAATTGATCCCTCCCTGCCCGAGGTTCCTGCTCTCCTGTGGCCCAAAGCAGGGTCATTTCCAGACGGGGTCGGTGGTGGGGGGGGCAGCTGGGGAGGCCTGGTTGAGGGGGCCTGGCTGGGGAGAGGCAGTCTGTGGAGGGAGGGATGGGTCATCAGGACCCGAGGGTGGCCCTAAGCTGGTGCAGACTTTTCTGGATGTCTGCTGAGGTGCTGTGTTTGGAGGAGCTGGGGCTTGATCCACTGCTCACCACCACACTTTGGTGTCCCCATCAGGGCAGGGCTGTCTCTATGAAAGCTACTGCAGGAAATAAGGAAGGCAGTGTTTGGTCTCCGGGCATCTCCTTGAAGCTGTTCATGGTGTTTGTGCTTCAAGGAGGAGGGTGTCTCCTTCTTGGATCCACACTGAGTTGTGGGCTTGGAGGAGCGGAGGGGTGGGAGGTGGGAAGTTGGGAACATGTGGTCCACACATCATACCAGGGCAACTTCATGTCACCCTTGGCCTGGAAACACAGAACCACCTCTGGTACTGATGCAATGGGAAACTCTGACCAGCGGGATGAAGTCCTCCTGGATAAAGTCCTCCTGGCCTGGTGGCAGAGGACGGAGTAAGGTTACCTCTGCCAAGGTCTTTGCCAGTAGGCAGATCCGGAGTGTGGTCTGCAAGTTCCCAGACCAGCCTTGTCCCACCAGCCCTGCCCTTGACTGCATCACTGCCCCGCCTGGGGCAAGTCATGTGATCACTTTTGGTTTCCTCATCTAGAAAATGGACATACATTTCTCCTTGTATGCCAGAGAAGGATCTAATGAATATATATAGCTCTAAGAAATAATCAATCATATTGTTATAAGCCTCTCTCCTCTGCATATCCCAGTTCCTTGCTCTTGTCCTGCCTGAGATCCACACGGAAAGACCCACTGGGTCTTAATGCGTGTTCCCAGTCCCAGTTCTGAGATGATGCCACCCCACTGAGGGTAGTGCGGAGCCTTGATGGGCTTGATGCCAAGAGTCACTTCTGTGGCCATTAGATAACAGGGAGCCTCAATCCTGGCTTTGGTGGGACTCGGGCAAGACTCACTTTGTCATTGGGCCGCCTGCTTCCCCTCTCTGGGTCTTATTCTCTGAATTATGGGTTGGGAACTGTAATCCTTGCTCTGCACAAATCGTGGGAAGCAGGGAGAATCGGCAGCAAGGAACGATGGAGCTGCTTCCCGGAGTGTAGGGTGCTTATCGTAATCTACCTGGCCCCGCCCACCCTATCCTGCCTTCCTACAGCCCCGGCCTCAGAGCAGCCCTGGGAACAGAACGAGCAGCTCGCTTCACTCATCCTTCCTCCTTCTCCTGATTATTTCTCCCAATCACACTTAATAGCCGCCGGGCTTTTGGCTGCAGCCCGGTATATAATAACCTGCAATTATTGTCCACTTAAGCTGTCCCTGGGGCCTTGTCGGTTGCGCTGCCCGGCCCGCACGGCCGGCCTGCTGATTTCCGTCAGTCAGGACCAATGAGAAGGAAGCTCTCAAGGGCTGGTCTGACAACTTGTTTGGCAGGGCCGCCAACTCCACGGCTGTAGCTTCATCAGAGATGGGGCTCCCTCCAGTCACATCCTCATCCAGCCCGGGTACCTGAGCTTTCTGGGGCCTGACCCTCTGGGTCGTCCCCAGCCGTCCCTGTGTCCTCTGGCCCCTGCATTTATGCACACACTGTCCGCATTTAACTTCTTTGCCTTTGTTTACTTTTTCCCTGGTGCTACCAGCCACTTGCTAACTACTGCTCTGCTCCCACAGTGGCTTAGTTCCTCCTCTCTGCATCCCTATGAGGGAGGCATTGGCATTTTACAAATCAGGCTACTGAAGATCAGAGAGGTTAGGTGTCTTTCCTAGGGTCACATAGCCAGGAAGTGTCAGAGTGAGAAATCAAAATTGAGTTGGCTGATTCCGCAGCTCTCTGTGGAAGTCCTACCCTGCCTTGGGGACTCTGCTCGGTGCCACTTCCTTTGGACAGCTGTCTCTACCACTGCAGTAGCGTTGGTCTCTGCTACTCTGAGGCCCTTATGGCCCTTGAGTTGGAAGCAGGTACCCTTGGTCCTGTGTGGGCACAGC
Source organism: Bos taurus (assembly GCF_002263795.3). Taxonomy (NCBI): domain Eukaryota; kingdom Metazoa; phylum Chordata; class Mammalia; order Artiodactyla; family Bovidae; genus Bos; species Bos taurus. Next base: position 19,495,016 of record NC_037351.1, on the reverse strand, counting down.
TCACCTGTCCTCCACCGTTTTGATTCATAAAGCATCTTTCTGCGCAGATGGGATAAAGCTGAGCTTTGGTCATTCTTCACATCTCCCTTTCCCAACTTTGATCCATATCCTTCTGAGCATCTCTGCCAGGGCCTGATCCTTGCAGCTCCTGACCAGGGCCCTCTCCCATCTATCTGGTTTATCTCTCTGGCCCCACAGTGGTGATGGTGATGACCATGATGGTGGTAAAAGTACATTTCTAGGCTGTGAAACAATAGGCAGGGTCTGTGCCAGCACTGAGAGATGGTGGAATCTGAGGCTATTTTCTATTTTCACACCCCTGAGAATCTAATAATAAAATGACCAGGATCGCAAGGGGGAGGCCTGACTCTGAGTGAGTCCCCTTATCCTGAGTGCTGTCATCTTGGCATGTGTCTGTGTGTCTGTCTGTGAGTATGCCTATGTGTGTGTTGACATGGTCTAGAGCAAAGAGGTGACCACGGGCTGTGGGGCCTGTTGGGGCCTGTGGTGAGCAGAGTCAGGGGTCTCCTGGACCATCAGCCAGAGGGTCCAGGGCCTGAGAGCTTTAAAGACCACTGTGTCCAGAGGGTGCCCTGGCTGTGCTCTTATTGGCAGGCACAATGGGCTCTGGGCTGTCTGTGGACTAGGTCCAGATGCCTAGGACCCTGTCTTCATTGGGTCCACCACCTGTCCAGGCCCCAGTCTACCCAGGGGATACTCCTTGTCCACTTCCCAATTCACCCTTTGCCTGAATATTCTTACAGGCTCTTTTATTCTTCAGTCCTTTGTCTCAGCAAGAGGGCTTTGTTGGAAGATAGTTTGGGGGTAGCCTGAAGCCTTCTCTGGCCCCTCGAATCTTACAAGCTAAGTCTGAGGCTGGCCTGAAGTTGGTGTCTCAGAAGGAGCCGGCCTCTCCTCTCTGCTACCCTAGCTCGTGTTCTGACGGGGCAGAAGTCTCCGGCCACACGGGTGCCCACACCTCCCTCCTCCCCCAGTAGCTGGTGTGTGTCTCTGGCCTCTTCCAGCTCTGCCCTGCCTCTCTGGCTGGAAATGCCCCTGTTCTCGGGTCCCTGGCCCTGAGCCTTGTGGTGAGACCTCTCAGGAAGGACTGGAAGATCCTTAGGCGGGGGCAGCAGGAGAGGACAGGGCCAGAGCCAGCCCCGCCAGCTACCACCTGCAGCTGCATTTACTTCACTCTGATGGGGGCAGACACACAGTGGCCTTTATTTTCTTTAGCTGCCATTTGACTCCCCCGGCCTAGATCTTCCATGCCAGGGGGAGAGGAAGGCTTCAGGAGCGTTCATTAGTGGTCAGTCACTCTGATTACTATTAGTGATCGTCTCATATGGGCAAATTCTCCACCTTTGGAGGGTTTTCTCTTCTCCTCTGTAGGTGGGGGAAGCTTACACATGCTGTGATGGGGAGGAGGGGCCCTGGGCTGTCCTTGCAGTTGTCTGTGCTTCCACAGGCTCCTGGGGAATCTCCACCATGGGCGTCCTAGAGTAGGAGCTGACAAGTTCCCCTGCCCACCAGGCCCCAGCTGGACATCATGGTCCAGGCTTTGAGTGCCCCCCACCACACCCTTGGAAGGGTTCTTTCCGTGTTTCCCACCCCAGAGGGCAACCAGATAGCTTCTGGAATTCTCCCATACCTCAGGCAGGTAGAATGGACAGGGAGAAAGAATAGATGAAAAAAATTTGTTTAACCCCATCTTCCTGCCTAAATCCACTCCTGTTTTATACACAACCCCTTCCCAGATGCTGCTAGTGGTTAAAGAACCTGCCCGCCAATGCAGGAGACACAGGTTAGATCCTGGGTCGGGAAGATCCCCTGGAGGAGGGCATGGCAACCCGCTCCAGTTTTCTTGCCTGGAAAAATCCCATGAACAGAGGAGCCTGGCGGGCTACGGTCTATGAGATCACAGAGTCAGACACGACCGAAATGACTTAGCACGCGTGTGCCCCGCTAGCGGTGGCTCCAGGTTGCGTGGAGCCACCCAAACAGGAGGTACTGCCCAGCACCCAGCTTTTAACTTCCTTTGAAAATGTGCTTTTTTCTCTCTCCCTTCCTTCCCTGCTTAAGGCCCAGCTCTGGGGTGGGACAGGTATGCTCTGTAGCGAGAACGCCTGCTCTTTCTTGTCTTCATTCCTGGCTCTTTTCCCCCAATCAGGAAGCCTCCTGTAGTCTGTTCCTTCCTACTGCTATGTCTGGGGGCACTGGGGGGTGGCCTTTCCACTGAGGGGCCAGCCTGGCACAGCGCCAGGCAGCAGGACAAGCAGCCCTGTTGGGAAGCCACACTGAAGCTGGGTTTGGCAGAGTCTGCTTATAATACAAAAAAACCAAATGTATCCCTCTGGGTGGCTTTTAAAACTAGTTTTGATCATTTGAAGAGTAAATCCTTAGCTACTTAGAAAGCCTGACAATCTAAAATGATTCATTTGTCAAATATTTAGGTTAGTTGAGATTTAGCATTTCCTAGTATGTAGAAGAGGCGTGACTGTAAATTGATCAGACAAGTTTTATGTGTGAGCTCTAATGGGCTCTAAACCACGTCCTTCACTGAGAGGCAGACCCTGAAACAGAGTGCCCCACGTGTGTGTGTGTGTGTGTGTGTGTGTGTGTGTGTGTGTGTGTGTGTACGTGGGCCCGTGTGCATGTGTTCACGTGTTTGTCAGACACACACGGGTGAGCACCTCACCCTTACTGGGGTTTATTATATTTTCTTTGTGCTGCTAATGCTTTTGGCCTCTGGGGGTGCTATATATATACAGATACAGAATTTGAGAAACACAGGATTTTCCACCTGAAAGGAACCTTAGGCATCTTCTAATCCACTTTTCTCATTTTACACATCCGGCAATTAACATCCAAAGAGGTAAAGTGACTTGCTCAAGGGTCAGATATAGAAGCCAGGGCGCTCTCATTTTCTCTCTCTTTCATGCACACGTGCACTTAGCCCTCTAGTTATAAATGCCTGTTTCTTCATTGTTCAGCATGTCTTTGTTTCTTTCTCTCTCTCCCTTGTGCTTTCTTTTTACCCTGTCTGTCTGTCTTTCCTCCTCTCTCCCTCCTCTGTGTTCCTGGGTCGAGGGCTGAGGCCACATGGGCAGCGGAGGTGCTGGCTCTCGGGAAGGCTGCCTCAGCAGGCTGGCCAGGCCAGGGCCCATGGGGAGGCAGAGGCACGGGATGCTCTCTGCTTCGCAGTTCGCTGGGAGCCCAGGGGAACAGTGCCTCTGCCCTGGGGAGAGGCACAGAGGTGGCCGGGCGGGTCAGCTCTGCCGCTGAGCAGTTTGTTTTCAGCCTGATCCTATTTCTCTGGATCCCTACCAGGGGGAGCTGATGTTCTCTTAGGGGGAGGAAATGGGTTCTGTCCTGAGTCCCTTTCTCAAGCCTGAGCCATGTGGCCTCCAGGTGTTTTTTTTAGGGAAGATGGACATGTTCCTTGCCTCAAGTCCAAGATGTGCAGGAAAGCTCCCCCTCTAACCCTGCTATCCTGACGCTGATGCTGAAGTTTGGCTGTCCGTCCTTGACAGACCCTGTGGAATGACTGTGGCTCCAGAGAGACTTGGAATCTCAGATTTGGCATGGGGCTTAGGGGTCATCTTTTTCACTGCCGCAAGCATTAGAGGACTCGATCCCCTAGCACCCCTGAAGTCTCTCTGGTCTGCCTAACCTCCTCCAGCAATGGGCCAGTTCCTTTAAAAAGGCCTGCAATGACTCCCTTCTCCCAAGATGTTCCCATGTTTTTCCGTTCCCGTGGTTACCCTTGCTTTCTCTGCTTTGTTGATTCTCATCTGTAATATGCTTAGAGTGGCTTTTGTCTTTCCCACTTGACCCAGATTATTCTTACTAAGGCCATCAGTGTCTTCCTTGGCCAAATCTAGAGACTACCTTTTTTAGCTTTTGTGTTAATGCTACCAACCACTTCTTTGAACCATCTTCCTTCTCTTTTAAGAAATACGTTGTTCTCTTTGTTCACCTACTACTTCTCATTTGTCCCCTAGACTGAGCCCTTTCTCTCTTCATCCTTAAATGCTGGGTTGCCCTGGTGCCAGCTTTCAATTATCTTTTTTTTTTTTTAAGGCCTCACAGTCTCCTAGGGTACAAGCTGATAATTCCCTAAACAGGTTGAAGGTGCCAATAACTCATGTTCAGTCTCCTCTGCTTTCCTGAACTTCAACCTCTTATTGACAACTTTCTATCAAAAGACCCTCAGACTCAGGGGTTCTGTCTTCCCATGAGAAAAAAGATCCCCCCACGTGAGATCCTCATTTTAGCCCTGTGATCTACCAGTCATCTCAGCCAGAGTGTGAATCACTCCTGACTGTATCATCTGCCTCATCCTACAGATGCGCTTGGCCACCACGTCCTGCCAGCTCTCTCCACATCCCCTCTTACCCACCAGACCTGAATATTCTCTCTCACTTACACTATTGCTGTGTTCTTCTACCGAGTCTCTTTGCCATTGACTTTACCTTCTCTGACCCACATGCACTTCATTCTGCACACAGACTGGGATTTCTAAATACTAGATCTGGTCATGCCAACTCCCTCCTCAAAAGCCTTCAGTGACTCCCCATTGCCTGCAGGATGGAGAATGATCTCCTAGGCTTGTTATTCCAGGACCCTCATAACGCCCCCTGTCCCCTCTGCTTCTCCTTCTAAGCCTGTCTTGTCATGTCCTCTGTCCTGTGCTGGGTGTCTCAGCCCCAGCTGGCATCAGTCTAATCCTCACTCCTTTTTATAGCCATCTGCACAATTGTTATTAATTGACTAAGTTACTGGGTGATTCCTCCCTGCTCCCCCAGCTCTGGTAGACTCTAAGCTCCTCAAGGGCACAATGATGCCTTTCTTGTTCAGTTCTTCACCCCAGAGCCTAGCATCCTGTGTGCCCAATAAATCCTCAATGACCGGGTGACTGGAGAGCTTCAGGTATGTCAGTCTGAGTAGAATTTTCACCCTGTAGTAGAGTATTCCCAGGTGGCACTAGAGGTAAAGAACCCACCTGCCAATGTGGGTAAGAGATGTGGGTTTGAGCCCTGGGTTGGGAAAATCCCTTGGAGAAAGAAATGGCAGCCCACTCCAGTATTATTGCCTGGAGAGTTCCCTGGACAGAGGAGCCTGGAGGGCTACTGTCCATGGGGTAGCACAGAGTCGGACACGACTGAGCGACTGAGCACAATTAAGGAATAGGGTGCAGAAAAGTCACCCCCATGAGTGGTGACTTGATGCAATGTTGAGTTTCAGGAAGCTTGGCTGGGGAGCTTCAGGCCAGGTGGCGTAAAGTCAGGCGGTGTCAGGGCCTGGGCCTGGCAGCAGTGCAGGTGCAAGGTGCCGGTCTGAAATTAGTGACTTTTCCTCTCCCATCCCCTGTGCTTCTGATGGAGAGTCCCGGAGGTGGGATAAATTCGTGCATAATTGAAAACAACAGACTCCAGGAATGAGCTTATAATAAGCTCAGCGCATAACTGTGAAATGACCTTACCTTATTGTGGGAAGGCTTTCTCTTACCTTCTGCTCTTTCTAAATCTGTTCTTGTTTCATTCCTTGGTCTCTATCTCCACCTCTTTCAAGAGTGGAGACCAGAAGAGATGTTCACTGCTTGGAATAGTATTTCTGTCTGATTGGCTGCCAGTTCAGGTTGTTATTCTCTATAAAACATATGCACCTTTCAGATCTCACCTCTGGAGAATTCTACCCCAAGAAGAATTTCTGTGTTAGGAACCAGAAGCACCCGCTCATGCTTCTCTCCTCTGGCCCACGTTCTCCAGCCCAGTGACAAGTTAGGAGGCTGCTTTTCTGCTCTTTGTTATACTGGGTTCTGCCCCATTCCTCTAAAGCAATCTTATAAATCATTGATGAGAATATTTCTATTTTTGTCTTAAATATCCTAGCCAAGAAAAGCCTTATGAATACTTTCCAAATCAAGTGCTGGCATTGCACGATGCCTCCTCATTGATGGTGGCCCCATTTCATTGTTTTTGCACTTCTTGGCTCTTCCATCCATGCCAGCAATGCCAAGTCTCAGCTTGGGGGAAGGGGCTGACCCTGGCATAGAACCCTCTGTGGCCTCTATTTCTTGGGCAGAAGCTTCTTCCCTTCCTTGTTCTCCATGGCTGCCCCAAAACCTCTAAACCTTGCTGTGTGATAAATTATGATGTAAATTATGATGTATTTAGTCTCAGTAAGGTTTCCTTCTGCCATCCGACCTGCCTCTGAACCACCACCCTTCCATCCCCATCATCATCCATTCTGTGCCTAGGAATTCAGCTCACTTGCATGTTAACCTACATTTGAAGGCATAAAGTTCCAAAATTAAAAAGACCCTATCCTTTGTGCTGTTTTAGTCGTGTCCAACTTTTGCGACCCCATGGACTGCAGCCCATCAGGCTCCTCTGTCAATGGGATTCTCCAGGTAAGAATACTGGAGTGGGTTGCCATGCCCTTCTCCAGGGGATCTGCCCAGCCTAGGGACTGAGCCCAGATCTTCTGCATTGAAGGCAGATTCTTTACCATCTGAGCCACCAGGGAAGCTACTGGAGTGGGTAGCCTACCCTCTCTTCAGGGGAACTTCCGGACCCAGTAATTGAACTGGGGTCTCCTGCATTGCAGGTGGATTCTTTACCAGCTGAGCTACCAGGGAAGCCTGCCCTCTCCTATAGTACATTTTAAACCCCAGTAGCCCATAAGGATCATGTAGTTCACCAACATATTCTGACTTTAGCACTGGGCCTGGCATGTGGTGAGCACTCAGCAAATATCATTGAGTAATGAATTGGGAAATAAACAAAAGGCCTAAAGGACTAGAGGCCCTACACACTGGATCTCCTCCTCTGCCAGAAACCATCTGGACCTGACGTCCTAAGATAGGGAATACAGGGATTTTTGAGACTCTTTATTTGTCTCTACTGAGAAAGTGGGATTCCCTGGTGGCTCAGACAGTAAAGAGTCTGCCTGCAAAAGTAAGATGGTTCCAGTGCATCATTCCTGATTACTCTCAACTTTTTGGACTTTAATTTTTCCTTGAAATTCATGTTAATAATTTACATTACTTGTTCTTTACTTGTGTATTGTGTATTTTCTTCGGCTTGTGTATTGTTATTTAGCTTGGTTCTTTCATCTGAGTAAGTCTTGTATTCCTGACCAGAACAGAAGCACCCAGAGGGAGAAACTGTGTTCATTTACTCAGTAGCCCAACTGCAAGATTGTTTAGTGAGTAGTTTAATAAATGATTTCCAACTGACTTATGGAACAATGGGCCTCAAGCCTCACATCCACTTTCACTTTTACCCTTAGAGGTTAGAATCTAAGCCCAAGAAGAAATCCACAATATATTTTTGATCCCCATTCATCATGGCTTGCATGTTGTCTGTCTGATAGCACTAAGTGTTACAGATCCACATTGTCTACTTAATTGTGTGAGTTTATAATAAGAAGAATGTCAGGCAAGTCAAAATTATCCAGGGCACTAGATGATTTCTATTACATCTTTGCAATAATTTGATGCTTCAGATAATTCATATCTTGATACTTTGATGATTGTCTCAATAATATTCTTTGCTGTGGTTTACTTGCCAATGGGGAGTGATGACCCAGGAACTCTGGAACTGTCCATCGGTCCATACGGATTCAACTGAAGCTCACCATGGTCAGTAATGGGGCTCATTGCCATCAAGACCATAGTCTGCCCCCATGGAGCTTACAGGGCTGGGGGAGGCAGATGTATTCCTGTGGCTTGGGCCAAATGCTGTGAATATTTGAGCATATAGAGAAGGATGAAGTTACTTCTCATCAGAAGGCTGATGCACAAGTCAGCATTTGTACTAGGTGTTGGAGGAGAAATCTGATCTTACAAGCCAACACTGTACCTGATCCCTGGTAGGTGCTCCACAAATGTTTGTGGGCAACCTGAGAGAAGAGAGTATTGTTCTAGGAGAAGGGAAAGAAGAGTGGGAAGGGAAAGAAGAGTGGGAAGGGCAAGGCTCATCTGGGATGCAGTGGGTCCTGTTCTGGGTCTGAAGCTGAAGCCCGGGTTGTCAGAGCCAGGAAGGAGGACAAATCTGAGTGGTTGGTTGCAGGCTGAGTGTCAGAGCCCCTGAGTGGAACTGCTGATTTGAGACTTCAATCAGAAGGCAGTGGGGGTCTCTGAATGAGTTGGAGCACATCGGGGCTGTGGTTCAGTGGGGTCAGGCTGCATTGACGAGAGGGCTGTGTTGGGATGGATGGGGCTAGAAGCAGGAGAATCACTGTGAGGCAGTTGTAGACACTTGGGTGGAGGGTAGCAGGGTCCTGAACCCCAGTACTAGCTGTGGGTGGCAGAGGGGCTTTGTCAAGGCAGAGATTGCAGGACTGGGAGCTGCCTTCACCAGCAGTTTGTCCTTACAACCTTCTCTCCTCCTAACATCATCTCCTTCAGGTGTCTGGCACCCCGCACCTCCTGCCCCATAGGGAGGCTCTCAGTCATGGGGGGAATTGGCTTTAGGCAAATGAGTGTGGATATAAGGGTACTAAGGTCCCTATTTATTTATAATTAGTTATTTAATGCCTTTGTATGGTCTAGGATTTGAGGAAGACAGTGTGAATGTACATACATGTGTTCTCCCCACCAAATGAGACCTGCAGTATCAGTGCAATTTCTTGTTCAGCAGCACAGCTGAAAGTCAAAGCTTTGTGGGTACGTGAGTGGGTTGAATCTTGACTTTTCCCGTGGCTCGCTGTGTGAGCATCATCTAATTACATGTCAGTCTGAGTCTGATGTTCTGAGTTTTAGCCTCCTTATCTGTGGAGTTGAGGTGAGCATCATGTGCCTCCCAGTTTTGTTGTATGGACTAAGTGAGTCAAACATGTCAGATGCTTTGTGTAGCACCTGGGCCACAGGAAGTACTCAAATGGATAGTCAATATCACCAGACTCTTTACATCACTGTGACTATTATTACACCTTTGGGCATCAGTGGTCAGGTTGGGAGGGTCTTTCCATGTGGCTATCCTAACCATCCTAAGCCTTTGTCAGTTAATCCTGTTTGTGGCCACCTACTTCACTGATGAGATGAAGAAGCACATATGTTTCCTCAAGGCATGACTTTATATCTGATATTCCCCTGAGTCAAATCTTGCCCATTTTGACTAACTGACCCAGGAGAAATACCAGCAGATGATAAAGGTTGCTAGCATTTCCATTTAGGTCTCATTCATTAGGAATACAAAACAAAACATGACCTCTGTTCTCAGGGACTTCCTAAAGGGGAAGGGAGGCAGAGACATCTGCACAGGTCATCACAGAACAATGAGGCAGCTGATAAAGAGGGGTGGATGGGGTGCTGTGGGAGCACCCTAGGCTAGGTTTCATCTGAGTCAGGAAGGAGCAGGCATCCACCTGGCAGACAAAGGAAGAAAGCATTGTGGCCAGTGGAAGGATTGGTGACCCGGAAACACGATGTGTTGGAAAATGTTGGAGAAACCCCAGCTAGCTCAGTAAAATAAGATTGTACAGTTTCTCATGAAGAAGACAAGAGAAAAAAGTGTTGGTGAGGGTATAGAGAAAAAGAACCCTTGTACACTGTTTGTGGGAATGTAAATTGGTGCGGCCACTATGGAAAACAATACAGAGATTCTCCAAAAAATTAAAAATTGGTCAAACATATAATCTAGCAATTCCACATCTGAGTATACACCCAAAGGAAATAAAAGCAGGATGTGAAAGAGATATCTGCACCTCCATGTTTATTGCAGTGTTATTCACAGTAACCAAGATGTGGAAACAACATAAGTGCCCATCTGCAGATGAATGGGTATGGTGATATATATACAAAAACGTATGAAAGTGAAAGTGCCAGTTGCTCAGTCATATTCCACTCTTTGCAACCCCACCAGGCTCCTCTGTCCATGGAATTCTCTGGGCAAGAAGACGAGTGGGTTGCCATTCCCTTTTCTAGGAGATCTTCCTGACCCAGGGATCGAACTCAGGTCTCCCACATAGCAGGTGGATTCCTTACCATCTGAGCCATTAGGGAAGCCCAAGCATATATATATATATATATGAAATACTACTCAGCCATGAGAAAGAAGGAAATTCTCCCACTTGTGACAACAAGGATGGATTTCAAGGACATTATGCTAAGTGAGATAAGTCAGACAGAGAAAGACAAATATCATATCACTTAAATGTGGAAACTAAGAAAGCTACATTCATAAAAATGTAGAGTAAAATGTTGGTTACTAGGGGCTACAGGCTGGGGAAATGAGAGAGATGTTGTTTAAATACATCTTAAGAGATCTAATTCACAGGATAGTGAATATAAACAACAATATTGTATTATAATCATCAAACTCCTAAGAGACTAGATCTTAATTATTCCTACTACAAAAAAGAAATAATTAGATGACGTGATAGAAGTGTTAACTACCACTACAATGGCCATCATATTATAGTATATAAATATATCAAGTCAGCATGTACACTTTATATTTAAACAATGTTATATGTCAAATATATTTCAGTAAGAATCGAAATTAACTATATTAACTGTAAAAACAATCTGTGGAGATTCTAATGGGGCATTTGCAAATCAGTAAGGGTCTCATAAGAAGAATGGAGAGAAGGCATGAAAGCAGATGGACTGGGAAAACTCTTCATGGGCCATCCAAGTGCTGCTCAGATCACTCCCAGATTGTTTCCACTTTCTCCTACAACCAGTCTTTATAGTCAAGCTACGTGCCATATTTCCTGGTGTGAAATGAAAATGAAAACTGAATAACTTCTTTTATTTTCACCAGATTTATATTCAGTGTCTTAATTTTAATTTTCTTTTATTCCTCTTTTACTCTGCAGAGAGGTATTCAGTGTCAAAGACTTTCTGGCTCAGAATAGAGTTACAGATGTAGAAAATAAACTTATGGTTACTGAGGGGTAAGCAGGGGATGGATAAATTGGAAGATTGTGGCTGACATATACACACTACTGTATATAAAATGGGCTTCCCTGATGGCTTGGTGAGTAAAGAATCTGCCTGCAATGCAGGAGACACAGGAGACTCGGGTTTGATCCCTGGGTTGAGAAAATCCCCTGGAAGAGGAAATGTCAACCTCCAAGTATTCTTGCAGGGAAAAATCCCATGGATGGAGTAGCCTGGTAGGCTACAACCCAAAAGGTCACAAAGCACTGGACATGACTGAGCTACTAAGGACAAGCACATATAAACTAGGGGACTAATAAGGACCTACTGTATAGCACAAGGAACTCTACTCAATACTCTGTAATGGCCTATATAGGAACAGAATCTAAAAAAAGGAGTGTATATATGTATATGTATAACAGATTCACTTTGCTGTGCAGCAGAAACTAACACAACATTGTAAATCAACTCTACTCCAATAAAAATTAGAAGAAAAAAGACTTTGTGACTCCATCAGCTGAGGGCATCACCTCCATTCAGCCCTATCTCCTACCCTTGACAAAGGGTGACCAGGCAGCAGTTAAATAGCTGTCCCCGAGTGAACTCTGACAGTCCATCCCCCCACCTACCCAAGGCTCTCTGACCAGTCTGTTGCTCCTAACTGGTGCTCCCACCCTTTGCGATCCTGCAGGGGGAAGTGGGAGCCGCCCAAACATGGCATCTAAGAGTCTTCAGAGTGTCAAGGAAGGAGCTGTGTACCACGAGGACCCTGCTGGCTTCCAGAACTGCCCTGTTACTGCAGGACAGATAGGACCTGCCCTCAAGAACTTTGCAAGGGCCTCAGGTTCCATATGAGGGCTTGGTGCCATCCTGATCTTTGATTCCCCATCTCACTTGTATTCCTTTCCATTTCTGCTAAATGCCGAAGGACCAAGTGGGAGCCATTGATGTTGTTTTCCCTGCTGACTAAATGCACAGATCAGCTTCTTTCTCAAGGCATTCAAGGGCTGTGTGATCTAAACTTTGCAGACCCTCTGGTATCTTTTTCTGTCTCTCAGTTTAAACGCTTTGCCCTGGTCAGGCAGTGTCTGATGTCTCATTTCCAACTGGACTCCTTTGAGCCTGTAGCTCTTGCCTCTGACGGTATCATGCACCCCATCCCAGTCTGCTCATTCTTTGAGACTCAGGCGCAGATCAAACTTCTTGTGAAAGCTCTTCTGGCTTTTGCGCCCTTGCTTCTTTTCAGGGATCTAAACTGGGAGCCCTGAGAGTGTTTAAGGGCTGAGAACTCAGATGGGAACCTTAGTGTTAATTCATGTCCATAAACACGTTGACTTCCCAGACCACTCCATCAACTTCTGAATGATGGGTACTTTGTCCTCCTGTCTTCTCTGAGACGGTCAGCACAGGGCAGGATGCAGGAATGCAATCAGCTCACGTGGCTTAGCAGCGGGCTGCTCTTGTTTATTCTGTTGACTCTTCATTTTCATTTGCAGAGAATGAAGTCTGAAGTATCCCAGCCTTGGAGCTTAAGGGGTGCTGGGCAGGCATTTGCTACATTCTGACGTCCAGGCGGGGGCATGACCAACCCTCTGAGCAGATTTCCACGCACCCCTTCTTTTCCCACGCACCCCTTCCTGGCAGCCTCTGTTGGTTGCCCCCTCTTGGGAACTGTATTTGGCAGAATTCGAGGGAGTCTTTCATATGCTTGGCCATAGCCTCCACCCTGGAGGGCCCTGTATACAGTCTCCCCGATGCTAGGTCCTGGGGGTAAAAGGGAAACTGCCAAGAGGAAGACTCGGACCCTGCCATTGGATGCATGGTACATGGTTTCCAACCCGAGGGCAGTGCTGGGAGGATAGGAGATTTGGACAGACAAGGAGACCCTGGGAGTGTCCTTCCAGATGTGGGAGAGGAGCTGAGGCTGGTTTCCTTTTGCCTCTAGTATAATTCCTTTGTGATCTCTTCTCTCTGGACCTCTGTTTTCTCCTCTGTCAAATGGGTTTAACCAACTGCTCATTGATCTACAGGATTGTGGGATAATGATTTGAGGTGATGTGAGGGGAAATACAATTTTGAAGTTGACAGGCAGCCTCTGATTGAAGGATCAGACCCTCCCTGCCCTTTGCATGCAGTTAGTTCTGCCTCACTCAAATTTATACTCTATTATCATTTAACCATTCTCATTTTAATCGATTGTTGGCTGAGTGGGTTATACTCTTTATTAAAACTTCTTAAAGAAAAGCTGCTAAATATATATATGGTTAATACACTGTAGAAATATGCAACTGTATCAGTTTGTCATAGAAGGACACATTCTCTGAGTGTGAGTGTGTGTGTGTGTGTGTAAGTCATACCATGGGGGCATCTCCTGGCTGTAAAGGAACCTGGAGATATTGAGGAGCATCAGTTAGGAGGTCTGAGGTTCCCTAGTCTGTCACTTTTAAAATCAGCTATGAATGGGGTAGAACTTGGAGGGGGTGCCCTGGAGCACTTGGGAGTCTAAACCAGGGCAGGTTTAATTTGGGAAGTTAGGTGTTTGTTCTTGAACATCACATTGTGTTCAGGTAAAGCTTCTTTTCCAGCTGTGGAACTAAAGGCTGTCCTCAGGCCTTGGAAGGCAGAAAGAAGACCCCCTGCAAAAGGGCTTGTGTTTGAATGGAGTCCATTTGGAATCAGACCAAAGATATCCTTTGGATCAATGAATTTAAAGCCCACTCTTTCCTGTTTTACTGGGATTCTTAAGATCAGAGTATGAGCTTTGAAAACTTGACTGATTTTACTGATTTGATTGATTGATTGATTGATGGATGATGAATTAATTAAGTGCTGTAGCCTGCAGATAGACTCACAATTTAAATTTGTTGCCAAGATTTAAAAAGTCAGAGACTTTAGAAGGTCTGGACCCATTAAGTCCTTACTCCTGGTGCTGAGCATATAGGGTGCCAATCTTTCTGTAGTTGAAGCCCACTGCCCAGCTGCCTTGGCATTTTAGGCCACATGCCTGGGCCTTGAAGTGCTTGTGTTTGCAGCCCTGAGGTGGTCAGCTGCACCAGTGGGTCTCTGTGGGCACTTTTATGTTGACAAGTTAGAGGTATTATGTACACCTCAAACCTTTGTCTTAGTTGATCACAACCAGCTTTCTGAACCCAAAGCAGTCATTTCCCACCCATTGCAAGCTTCTGTAGTTTCTCCAGTGTATTTACAAGTATGTTATGGACTGAATGCTTGTGCTCCCCTAAATTCACATGTTGAAATCCTAACTCCTACAAAGTATTAAGAGGTGAGGCTTTGGGAAGTGATTAAGTCATGAGGGTGGAGCCCTTATGAATGGGATTAGTACCCTTTTAAAAGGATCCAGAGAACTCCCTTGCCCCTTCTGCCATGCAAAGACACAGGAAGAAGACAGCTGTCTGAAAAGCATAGAGTTGGCTCTCACTAGACACTGAATCTGATGGCACTTTGATCTTGGGCTTCCAGCCTTCATAACTGTAAGAAATAAATGCTTGTTGTTTAAGTCTCCCAGTTTATGGTATTTTATTATAGTAGCCTGAATAGACTGAGACACTGGGTATGATCCAGCAGCCAGGGGCGAGAGCAGGGCTGAACTTGGCTGGATTCAAGAAGCATTAAGGAGAGTGATCAGCTTCAAAGGTGGTTCAGATAGTAAAGTTGCAGAGTGGAATTAAAGACTGTCCTGGACTGGGATTCTGCAAGGAGATATGATGAGCTTATACAAGTGTCCCATATTTGAAACTTCATTTGGCTCTTCAGATATAAATTCTCTAGAAATTTTGCCCCTATAGAAAAAAAAAAATCCCCCCATAGGCATAAAAAGTATGAGAGAATGAAAATATATGTAATCATACTTTAAATATATTTTTCCATAATACTGTCACTTAAAAATTTATGAATGTAAACACTTATTAATTATAAATTGTTGATAATATATGCATAGAGATGTGAAAATATAGAACAAAGTCATATGCTTTCAGTACAGAATGAAGAGATCTTTATTTAAAAAGTCATATCTTTTATAGAATAGAGCACAACCATTTTGGATACTCAGAATCCTAGATCAGGGGACCTCCTAAGGCCCTGGAGTTCTATGAAAATGCATCTCTTTATTTTCCATCCAGTGAAATGGTTAAAAAATTCTGTAAAACTCTGTCTGTTCATTGGCTACGCTGTCTCTAGCTGTGCTTTAACTAACATTGCACTAAGAATTGCATTTTTCTCTCTCCTGACTTAGATTTAAATCTTGCAATCACTGCTGGGAAGTGAGCTGTATCATCTTGAGAAATCAGACCACAGAGACAGGCTTGCAGCTGGCAGGCTGGGTCATCTTTAATCGCTTAACCCTTCATATCAAAGGATGGGTTGTAGCAGTAGATTCTTCCGCAAGAATTTGCCATGGCATATTTTCTCAAGGAAAAGCTGAAAGTTAAAATGGAACTGAGTGTGCACAGCAAGAATCTTGCCTTACAAATGGTTGTTTGTGCCTATACACACAGCTGGTTTTGTTGTGTGTTTCTCCATGTCGCTCTTTCGTGTGAGCTTGTGTCCATGTCTGGGGTATGTGTAACTGTGATGTGTATGTACAGTGATTTAGGTGAGACTATACAATGAGTCTTTGTGTGCATGTGTGGATGTAAGTATGTGAGTGTGTATGAGCATGTGGTGTGTCCAAGGAAAATTCTTCCTTAGCTCATAAAATAAGATCCAGGTTATTTAAAACTGGTATAGCAGATTGTTTAAAAAGGGAGCTGAGATAATTCCCTTTTTGTATTTACACCCTCTTAGACTGACTCTGCACTTGGCTGTATGCTTTGCTTCAGTCAATGGGGCATTACCAAATGTGACACAGAGACCTGAGAAGCAATTGCACATTGAAGTTGTCTTCTACTGCTCTTGGAACCCTCAGCCAGCATAATGTCAATGAACAGGACAAGTCTGCTGGAGACATGTGGCCCAGTGGCTCCAGCCACCCCACCTTACAGCTACCACTGACTGCCAGACATATGGATGAGGCCGTCCTGGACCAAGGAGTCCTCATCCCACCTGTGAGCTTTATCAGCCACAGAAGTGATCCCAGGGAGACCAGCAGAAGAACCACCTTGCTGAGCTCAGCCCAGATTGCCCACTCACATGTTCCTGAGTTAATATGAAATAAGTGGTGTTTCAGATCACTAAGTTTTGGAGTAGTTTGTTACACAGAAAGAGTTAATTCACTGATCTAGTTGGTAGTAGAAGGAAAAGTTTCTCTGTTGGAGGAAGGGGTGTTTGTTAAGAATTTCTAGGCATGAATCAAGGGAGACATGTTTTGTGTTTAAACATTCTTTGTAATCCTGTTCTCACCTTATGGATTTAAAAACATAAAAATTAGCTCTATTGGAGGACCCACCATTAATTTTCACCAGAAATGAATGTTAACAAGACAAGCATGGGCATAGGATGGTGGTGCTGGCACGCTCCAACAATTCTTCACTGAGTCCTTGGGAAGAAAGCCAAAGAGAATCAAGCCCAGGGAGGATGCTGCATTACACAATCTATGTGGAAGCTACAACTTGCTCTTGGGAAGTGAAAGAATTCATCTCATCCTGGCTCCCAGTCTGTCTCCATGGGGTGGGCATCACTTTAGCATCTATTACCCAGGAGCTTACCCCAGGCGTATGACTCCTTGAAGAACAGCGCCTATAAAATGAGGCTCTGAAAGAAACAAGATTCTCTTCCCTGCCTGAGGCTTGCCTTTCGGGAACCTGCCACCTCTTTGCATAATTGACTCTAGGGATGATTGTCCCTCTCAAGGGAGAACATGTGTACTTCTAGGGACAAGACCTTTACCCTGCAGATTACAACAGGAAATCAAGATATAACTATCAGCCTATTCTAGGTGGCTCGACTTACATTTAGAAGCAGAGGTTGTGTGAGAAAATTCTCTCTCTCTCTCTTTCTCTGTGTAAATGTAAGAATACTGGCTCAGAAGTCAGGGTACATGACTTTTGCATTCCCAGGTTCAGTCCTATTTTACAAGAAATTTCTACTTGGTGTGATTTGAAAGAGTTTAGGGCAGAATCTAATCTGCTATTTGCATCAGTGCTTTGGATTGAAAGATATTTTATTTCTAAGAATCCTCTTTCAAAACATAGGAATATTCAAAAACCTCTATTATCTGTTAACACTTAGATAGGAAATCACAGAGGTAAGGCAGGGGGTAGAGGTTTTGGAGCTCTTATGGGAACCCTAATGGATGTGTGGGCACCAATACTTATTACCTTTCATACTTGAGGTTTCATTCAAGCTTGGACCTGCCCAGCCTTCTTGCAAATAAATACATCTCACACACTGCCCCAAAGCATGTGCTACATCAATTAGATCAAAAGATTCAGTGTGATGGACATTCTTTCTTTCTTTTTGTAGATTTAAGAATATTATAGGGGAAGAGAGTAAATTGAATTAATTATATTATTATTTGAGTTACCAGTAGAGAAACATGCTTTTTAAAGAAATAGCTATCTCCAAGCCCTATGCAAAGTCCTTTACAAACTAATGTGTATTATTACAGCTCCAATTTTCCACATAAGGAAACTCAGATCCTTAACTGGTAAGTTCTAATGCCTCATCTTCGGCTGCTGGTAAATGTCAGAATGAAAACTCAAATACAGCAGGCCTATCTGATGTTAAAGCACTGCTTTTATTATTTAAGTAATTTGTATGAAATATTTCAATCACACAGAAAACTTCAAAGAGTGACACAGCAAACACCTGTGTGCCCATCACCCAATTTCATTATTAATAGATCCTAATAATCTGCTGGATCTTGGGCCCATCATCCCTTTTAAAAGATAGTTTTATTATGTAGTTCAGCTCTGTTCAGTCACTCAGTCATGTCCAACTCTTTGCAGCCCCATGGACTGCAGCACACCAGGCTTCCCTGTCCATCACCAACTCCCAGAGCTTGCTCAAATCCATGTCCATTGAGTTGGTGATGCCATCCAACCATCTCATCCTCTGTCATCCCCTTCTCCTCCTGCATTCAATCTTTCCCAGCATCAGGGTCTTTGCCAATGAGTCAGTTATTATATATGTGGATTCCTAACATTTCTTAACAAGCAATATAGCTTGGTTGGTTATTTTAAACTTTTTATAGTCTCTGGAACTAACTTTTTTTTCAACAATATAGTATTACCAAGAGTCAATCATATAGTTGTATGTAGCAGCAGTTCATTAGAGTCCATTATAATATTTCATTGTGATGTGCTCTAGAATTTCCTTATCCATTTGGAATGTTTCCAGATTTCCCCCAAGAATACTATTGCTATAGATCCTTTTGTACATTCTTCCTGGTGCACATATGTGCAAGTTTCTCTTGAGCACATACCCAGAAATGGAATTTGGGGGTTGTAGGATAAAAGGCTATTTAATTTTATAAGATAATGCTAAATTCTCTTTCAATGAGGTTTTACCAGTTTACTCTCCCCCTGGCAATCCTGTGTATCCATACTGTCTCTAACATTTAATATCATCTTTCTTAATTTTGTCAATTAAATGGAAATCAGACACAACTCGTTACGCATTTCCTAGATATTTTCTTAAATGTTTATTGGCCACATGTGTTTAGCCTTCTGTGAGATGGTTCTTTATGTCTTCTGTCCCTTTCTTTCTATCATCTTGCTTGCTCCTTTCTTACAGATTTATAGCAGCTCTTTGTGTATTCTCGATACTAATCCTTTGTTGGTAGTATGTGTTGCAAATATATTTTTCAATCTGTAGTTTATCTTTTCCTTATTGTGTGTATAAAATACATTTTGGCACCTTCTCTACCTCTTTTGACACTCCCCCCATTTAACACTATTAGCTATTCCCAGAACAAAACCAACTTGACGTAGTCTTGTATTATATTTCTTAACATACTGGCATTTGTTCCCATGATTTCAAGGAACCATCTATTTAACATGTGTTTGTGTCCCAGTGGTGGATAAATATCCTCAAGGTACTTGGTTGGATTTTAATAGGGGGTTTCTGAGGCCTAAGATAGTGACTTGGAAGATATATTTCTGGGCTGGGCGGCCACCGCCCTTCATCTCTTACCTGTCTACACCCACCGATCTATGGGCAGCTGAAATATGTTTAGGATTCACATCTTATAGAACTTTTCTGAAATACAATTCCCCAGGAAGATTTCATTTTTCTCCAAGTAGTAAAACTCTCACTTCCTGATAGTTACGGAGATAGGTTTTGTTGTCATAATGCTTTCTCTGTGTGCTGCTTTGCAATCAGAGTTTTCACCACTCAATGGATCCATCACCGAGCAGCACATTACGGCAAACGCATATCCGTTTGCCTCTACTATTGTCATAATCAAAAGGCGGGGCTACACTGAAATATTTGCTTCGTGCATGCATATCTGTTATCCGAAGGGCCTTTTAACCTAAATGGTGTGCTTTCTGTAATGTCTTCGGTTAATGAATGGGTCTGTGAGGGCCTCAGAGCGGTGCAATGTGGGAAGAACACTATAATTTCTTTTTAACATGCAGGAATTCTGAATACGAGAAAATGCATGCCAAATTTTATTGCTTCTAAATCTGAATAATTGTATTTCTGGGCTGTGCATCTGGGTAGATAATAAAGCCACAAAACAATTTAATGAAACATATAAAAAATAAAATGACATTACTAAATATTATAATATGAAGAAACTATTTTTTGCATATTGTCACCTAATCTTTCAACCATATAGCAACAAATAATGCAACCATAATTGAAAGTTTTATTATCCATCTGAGTAAATTGAGCTCAAATTTACCTTGTTCTCATTAGTTGGTGGGCAAGCCTATTGGGGTTACTGACAGGATTTCATTTTCGTGGTGGATTATTTTTTTCTCCTTTTCTATGGAATCTAAAGTGGTCAATAAATAGCCCTGCTGCTTAATCGATTCTGAACCCAGCTCTTCAGAAGCCACTCCTTGGCCCTGTGACCCATGCTGGCAGCCAGCCCTGTGTCTGCTGAGTTTCAGAAACTGGCTCCGCATATCATGAGGCTTTCCTGGTCCTAAAGCCCCACAGACACACCAAGGACCCAAAGTCTTTTACTCTCTGCGGCATGCCATGTTCTAGTCACACTCTATTCCTGCAGCCCTGCATCTTCTATGGCAGGAATTTCATTGTGTTTCTTGAGCAGGGACTGGAAACATGTTGACTAGTGTTGGCCTACACAAAAGATTTCTCATTCCAGTTTTTCAAAGGTCCTTGAGCCATCTCATGGCGTGGGATGGGGTCAGAGCTATACCACAGGAAGAACCCACTGGTATTTCTGATCTTGAGACCCTCCAGTGGCCTGCACTGATGGAACTGAGGTCTCTGAATTTTCAGGGCGGGCCATTGGGCATGGGGGATGCCAAGACTTGGGGAAAAGACGGGATGTCTTTGTGGGAAAAGCTCTACTGATTTCAGTAGTAATCTTTGGTTATGTTAATTATAAAATATTCATTTTTTTCCCGGAGCCTCGATTTGGAGAATCTTGGCTGTTTCCCTGCTTCTGAGTCTGCTGCGGTGGGCCTCTTGACTGTCCAAGTCGTGGATAGGTCCATGAGAGACAGAATGCTTCTTCATCAGGCAGACTATGGGACATCTCACTGCAAGAAAGCCCAGGCCCCAGGCCTCATCACCCTTCTTTCTTACTCCTGGGATGCCTTTCATCCTCCTTATCTGCAGGAGAGACTAAAATGAAGCAGGTAGTACTTCCAGAACTGTTCTCCCTTTATAGAACCCGGGAATGGAGTCTGACCCTATTCCATTAGAGTCATTTTTTTTTCCCCTCAGGGATCTTGCCCTCCTTTCCTGCCATTTAGCTTAGGTTAGTCCTATTCTAGATCATCTGTGCTCAGTTGCTCTGTCGTGTCTGACTTTTTGTGACCCATGGACTGTAGCCTACAAGGCTCTTCTGTCTATAGAAATCTCCAGGCAAGAATATAGGAGTGGGATGCTATTTCCTCCTCCAGGGGAATCTTCCCGACCCAGGGATTGAGCCTGTGTCTCCTGCATTGCAGACAGATTCTTTACCCGCTGAGCCATCAGTTCTGTGCTTCAAGGAGATGGGGTTGGGGATTATCCATCTGTTTCCTCCTGAAGCTCTGATGTGCTTCTGTAGACATACCCAGACCCTTATTCTCAACCTCCAGCTGCAAATACAAAAGGGTGAGTTGGGGGCGGAGACCCAGCATCTCTGGCCTTATTGCGGCTGGATGCTGCTGATTCATCAACAGTTACCTCCACATACTTCTCTCCAGGTGGAGCAAATCCCTGGGGGGCACATTGGTTATGCTTTCCATCAGCACACAAGTCCTCAGCTTCTTGAAGTCCCATTAGGATTAAGAAAGCCTCATCACACCCAAACCCCACACTCATTTGACAGCAAGGTCATGGTGATACTTTGGAGAAATTATTTTCAAAGGAGACTTAAAAGAATATATGCTGCTTGCTGTGTGCCAACCTTTCTGACTCATCCTCAGATTCTGGAGGGAAATTGAGGTAACCAGGAAAGGTGAGATGGAGAAGACTTGTTACTTTCTCTTGCCCTTTGTGTAATTCAGTGTAACACTTTGAAAACAGTGGATTGGGCCAATCTTAATTTGCCTAGTAGCTCCTTGGGGGACAGTATATGCTCCTCCCTGCCCCACTGGAGGGACAGCTACAGTCCTGACATCTCCCCAGGCTCCCTTGCCTGGGTTGGGGATGGAGATGAGAAGCTGGGGGCATGGGATGGAAGATGCTGAGCTCAGGCTTTGCTCATGCCCTGGTCAGATGCAGCCAGTCTATGGGATTATAACCCATGCGTTCTCACCATGGTGTGCAGGACAGGGCAAACCAGAGCTCGTGTGGCTGTGGGAGCTCTAATTTAGGGGTGAAGGGCTGAGCAGCCCACTTGGCCACAGAGCTGAGCCATGTCGATCTTCTGTTTTTGATCCCTACAGCTCTTAGGGGACAAGGAGGAAAGACGGATGTGCCTGATATTGTGATGGAGGAGAAAATGATCCCAAATTAAAGTTGGGAAGCAAAGCTCAACAGCAGCATCATTATTTTAGAAACACATTTTTTTGTTTCTGAATTGTATTAATTTTTTTAAACTGAGGTAAAATGCACATAAAATTTCCCACCTTAACCATTTTAAAGTGTACAGTTCAGTAGTCTTAAATGCATTCACATTGTTGTGGAACCAACGTCCCTAACTCTTTTCATCTTGCAAAACTAAAACTCCGTACCCATTAAACAATTCCCCATTTCCCCTCCTCTCCATCCCTGGACAACTATCCTTTTATTTCCTGTAGCTATGAGTTTGACTCCTCTAGATACCTCATATAAGTGGAAGCATACAGTATTTGTCATTTTATGATTGGCTTATTTCACTTAGCATCATATCCTCAAGATTCATTCATGTGGTAGCATATGTCAGAATTTCCCTTCTTTCTCAGGCTAGATAATATCCCATTGTTTATCCTTTTGTTCATCCATCCATCCGTCAAAGAACACTTGGATTGTCTTTACCTTTTGGCAGTTGTGAATAATACTGCTATGAAAAGGATATACAATATTTCTTCAAGATCTTGCTTTCAATTCCTTTGGATATATACCTAGAAATGGGATTGCTGGATTACATGATACTTCTATGTTTGAATTTTTAAGGAACTGCCATAATGTTTTTCATAGCAATGGCACAATTTTACATTCCCAAGAGCAGTGCAAACAGGGTTCCAAATTCTCTGTACCCTTGCATCTGTTTTACTTGGAAATAGCCATTCTAATGGGTGTGAAGTGATAATCTCATTGTGGTTTTAATTTGCATTTCCCTAATGATTAGTGATATTGATTATCTTTCCATGTGCTTATTTTCCATTTGAATATTTTCTTTTAAGAAATGTCTATTCAAGCCCTTTGCCTATTTTTAATCATTTTTTTTCAGTTGTAGGAGTTCTTTATATATTACAGATATTAATCTCTTATCAGATATATGATTTGCAAATATTTTCTCTCTTTCTGGTGAATTGCCTTTCAACTCCATCTATTATGTCTTTTGATGAACAGTTTCAAATTTTGATATAGTCCAGTTTATTTATCTCTATTTTTGTTGTCCGTGCTTTTTCTATCTATTGCTAAATTAGATGTCATTAAGTTTTCCCCTATATTTTCTTTCAATAGTTCTTATGTTTAGGTTTTTGATCCATTTTGAGTTGTTTTTATATGGTGCAAGGTAAGGATACAACTTCATTCTTTTGCATGAGGATATCCAGTTTTCCCAGGTTTATTTGTTGAAAATCATTTAATCATGTAAGTGAGAATTTATTTCTGGGATCTGTATATGATTACATTGGTTTATACATCTGTTTTTATGCCAGTACTGCACTGTGTGGTTACTGTGGCCTTGTAATTCGTTTTAAAATATGGAAATATGAGATCTTAAACTTCCTCAAGATTTTTTTATTGTTGTTCATTCAAGCTTCCTTGAAACTGCATATGAAATTTTGGATGAATCTATTTCTGCAAAGACCACCATTGTAATTTTGATAGAGATTGCATTAAAGTTGTAGTTTGCTTTGGGTAGTATGAATCTCTTAACTATGTTAAGTCTTGCACTTGATGAATACAGGATGCCTTTCCATTTATTTGTACCTGCTTTAATTTTTTTTAGGAATGCTCTGTAGTTTTTAGTGTATGAATCTATCATTTTCTTAGTCAAGTTTATTCCTAAGCATTTAATATTTTTGATGCTGTTATAAATGGAATTGTTTTCTTAATTTGCTTCATTTGTGGGGGGGTCATTGTTAATGTATTGGAGAAGGCAATGGCACCCCATTCCAGTACTCTTGCCTGGAAAATCCCATGGATGGAGGAGCCTGGTAGGCTGCAGTCCATGGGGTTGCTAAGAGTCGGACACGACTGAGTGACTTCACTTTTACTTTTCACTTTCATGCATTGGAGAAGGAAATGGCACCCCACTCCAGTGTTCTTGCCTGGAGAATCCCAGGGACGGGGGAGCCTGGTGAGCTGCCGTCTATGGGGTTGCACAGAGTCAGACACGACTGAAGCAACTTAGCAGCAGCAGCAGCAGCAGCATTGTTAATGTATAGAAATGCAAATGATTTTAGTGTGTTGATTTTGTATTTTCCAACTTTACCGAATATGATTATTATCTCAAATAAGCTTTTCCTGTGTGGAACATTTAGTGTTTTCTAGCATTTTGAAAGCAATGGCACCCCACTCCAGTACTCTTGCCTGGAAAATCCCATGGATGGAGGAGCCTGGTGGGCTGCAGTCCATGGGGTCACGAAGAGTTGGACACGACTGAGCGACTTCACTTTCACTTTTCACTTTCATGCATTGGAGAAGGAAATGGCACCCCACTCCAGTGTTCTTGCCTAGAGAATCCCAGGGATGGGGGAGCCTGGTGGGCTGCCGTCTATGGGGTCGCACAGAGTCGGACACGACTGAAGCGACTTAGTAGCAGCAGCAGCATATTGAAAAGCAGAGACATTACTTTGTCTAAAAAGGTCCGTCTAGTCAAGGCTATGGTTTTTCCAGTGGTCACGTATGGATGTGAGAGTTGGACTATAAAGGAGGCTGAGTGACGAAGAATTGATGCTTTTGAACTGTGGTGTTGGAGAAGACTCTTGAGAGTCCCCTGGACTGCAAGGAGATCCAACCAGTCCATCCTAGAGGAAATCAGTCCTGAATGTTCATTGGAAGGATTAATGCTGAAGCTGAAACTCCAATACTTTGGCCACCTGATGCAAAGAGCTGACTCATTTGAAAAGACCCTGATGCTGCGAATGATTGGGGGCAGGAGGAGAAGGGGATGACAGAGGATGAGATGGTTGGATGACATCACCAACTCAATGGACATGGATTTGGGTGAACTCTGGGAGTTGATGATGGACAGGGAGGCCTGATGTACTGCGGTTCATGGGGTCGCAAAGAGTCGGACATGACTGAACGACTGAACTGAACTAAACATGTAAATAATTTTTAGAAACTTTTAAACAAATAGTTTTTACATCAGTGCTCCAAGGGGTTTTCTTACCTCTCACCTACTTTTCCTCCTGGTACCCACTGCTGCCTTCAGGGGTGCTTTCTTTGTGTCTAGTCATGTCACCTCTCTGATTAACCAATTTCAGTGACTCCAATGTCTTTCTGGTAACCTCAGGGAAATGCCCCAACTCCTGAGTGGGGCTTGGAAGGCCCCTCACGATCTGGCCCTGGCTCCAGAGGCCCTGAACATGCTTCTTTGAACAAGCCTGCTTGTTTCAGGACCTTTGTGCTGTTTCCCTCTGGCTGAATGCCTACCATCTCCCTGAACCCTATCTCAGGCTCACTCTGTGGGTCAGAAAGCCGTTTGACCTGATATACCTGGGTTAGGAAACCATGGCACATGGCTCCATGGGAACCTGTGTTTTATCCCATGGTATATCCACAGAGTATTTTGGTTGCTTATTTTGGTACATTTCCCAACTAGACTGTGGTGTCTGCATACAGGGGACTGTGACTTACACCTTAGTGTATCCTCAGTGCCCAGCACAATTATAGCCACAGAGAAGGTACTCAGGAAGAACATGCAGCGTGCAGCTTTGGAGAGGAATGATTCCATTCTCCGAGGGAAAGAAGGCAGCTTGGCCTGGAAGTGAGAGGAGCTTCTGGGGGGCAGATTTCCCTTTCTAATCAATTAAGGTTAAAATAATTATAACTACTTCATATAGTCCACATCAAACCAAATCCATGCAGATAATATTCCATGCAAATAATGTTTATTGAGGGCTTCCCTGGTGGCTCAGATGGTAAAGAATCTGCCTGCAAAACAGATCCGGACTCTATCTCTGGGTTGGGAAGATCCTTGGAGTAGGAAATGGCAACCCACTCCAGTATTCTTGTTTAGAGAATTTCATGGACAGAGGAGCCTGGATGGCTACAGTCCATGGGATCACAAAGAGTTGGACACAACTGAACGACTAACACACACACACACACACACACACACACACAATGTTTATTGAGCATCTACTATAATCCTGTTCCTGTTGGGACACCAAGATGGAAATGGGTAAGATAAGGAGAAATATTTACCTAGAAATTGATTAGGGTGAAACATCCTAGAGAAGAAAGCAAGGACACAATACACAGGAAACGCAGAATTCAAGAAATTGTGTGGGCAGGGGATTAAAAGAACAAAGGAAGATGGGAGAGGTTTGGCAGTGTAGCAAGTAGACAGTGACCCAGTGTCCTGGGGCGTTGTGCCTCCAGCAAAGGCTGTAAAGAGCTTGGTGCTCAGGCATAAAGCACAAAAGAGACAAGAGTCCTGCTCTGCGTTCCAGGGTTAAGGAGGGACCTCGCTGGGGAGAGGAGGTGGCCCTTTTCATCAGTCCCGACTTTTCCATCTCAGTCATCATATGGAGTTAGGACCAGAGCCTCAAGAAGGAGGAAGATGCAATACGATGTGATATTGTGGTTTATTAAGGTGCTGCTGTGTGCTAGGCTTGGTGCTGGCCCTTGAATGACTGTCTCATTTTTTCTCTCAATAACACCTAAAGGCACAGGTGCTATGTGACAGATGAGCAACTGAAGGTTGTAGACTTGATCCACTTCACAGTGATAGGCACATCTGGAGAGAGTTACATTGACTGTATAAAACATTATATGGATACTTGGGGACTTAATAACCAGTTTGGGACTGGAGGCAATTTTTTCTTTTTGAAGTATAGAGGAGGTAACATGTAAAAAAAAAATTTTTTTTTTTTTTTGGAAACTAGAGAAAACTGTTAAAATTATAATTTCAAAGATTTTAATTTCTTTATCATTAATATTTTTAAAAAATCAGGTAAAAAGTGTCTTTTACTCCCCTGTTGTGTACACCACATTCCGTTCAGCGCTTTGAGAGCCAGGAAAGAAGGTGGAGTTGATGTAGCCTCACAGACCTGATGGTGGGTGTATTTTCCGACATGAGTGTCAGCTCTGAGATTGCTGGGTGTTTTCTTTTGTTCACAGCTGTATCCTTAGAGGCAAAAGAGTGCCTAGTACGTAGTAGATGCTTAATAAATACTTGTTGAGTGAATCCATCAATACACAAAATTTCACTCACAAGAGATAGTTAAAAACTGTGCAAAATGACAGGAAATTCAGAACCAGGATGTACTGTCTGAGTGCTACATGCCAAGGACTGTCCAAACTGCCATTTGCTTGTCCTAGATGTGGACCTGGAGTTGGGTGTTGAAGGATGGACAAATAGGAAAAGGAAGGACTGTTCTGGATGTGGGAGGGGCTTGAGTTGAGCACAGGATGTGCAAAGGATGCTGAGGATGGATGAGCAAACTGAGGCTTTAAGACATGTCCGGGATGTGCTGCTCAGGGAATAAGTGGATTTAAACCCAGGTAGTCTGATTCCAGAGCTCAGTCCACATTTCTCTGATAAAGCTAGTTGATAGCTTGGAAGAGGAAGGCTGTGACAATCTATCTCAAAGGCAGGGAGGAGCTGTGAGGTGCGATATCCTCTGATTGATACGTATTTCTTGTCCATGGAGGTCTTTTGCACCCAGGAAGTGGAGACAGTTATTTACCCTGCCATTTCTAAGAAAGTGAGCATTAATTAGAGAACCAGTTGGGAATTCCTTGGTGAAAAGTAATGCACAAAGATGGAGCATTTCTGTACCAGTCAGTGGTGAAAAATAAAGGGCATTTCAAAGAATATTCTCATACAACTCGATTTTTGCATAGAGGATTCAGACCAACTGCTTTTGCAGACTTAAATAATCCCAGGATAAAAGGTACTATATAAATGCAAAGTATTATTATTATTATCCAGCGGTAGAAAAGAAGGACATTTCAAAGAATGTTTCAGTAGAATACAATTTTGTTTTGCACAGAGAGTTCAAGGGAAAAAGCTTTATTTTATAGACTTAAATAATATCATTATGGAGCTACAGTAAAATAAATAATACAGATATGGTGTTAAGATAAATAATACAGTTAGGAGGCTTAAATAAATAATGGTGGAGAGAGAAGAGAAATTAAGAGTCCTGGGAGAAGGCAGGGGGAGATGCAATTTTGAATTATAAGTGGTAGAGAATTGAGGTCCTAAAGTCCTAAAATATTCAGGATGTTTCTACACTGACCAAAAAGATGGCAGCGGATAGTTCACAATTCAGGGGCTGATCTGACAGTATTTTTAGTAATAGACTTTTTTTAGTGATAGTCTTTTCCCATTGTTTCAACGAGTGCAATATCAAAATTTTTGACTAAAAAGTTAAAAGATAATTAAATCCACCATTTTAACATTTACACACAATGATATCCTACCCCTTCTCCCCAATCCTTGTTCCTTGATCCTCTATTCCTTGTCCAATTATGGAAAAATAATGAGCTCATTTTCTACAAAATTCAGAGATGCTTCCTGTAAAAAGTCTGTCCCGGCCTGTACCCCTGAGAGCACCCCTGCCTTCCTCCTCAGTGGGTGTGGGTCTCATCCGCCTTTTGTGGCTCTGATGTTTCTTTAGGGTTTGGCGTCCCATCTTTTTAGAGAGACAGGGTTGCAACTTTCCAGGCAGAAAAACTGAAGCTCTTCCTCAGCCATGAACTTTAGCGGGGAGACCTGGTAGACCCAAATTCTGAAGAGAGTGACATGGAGTCTCTGGGGCAGGAGCAGAGGTGGGGAACTGCAGATGAGCGCAGTGGCTGGTTCTGAGCTTGGGATGAAGACTCCTAGACTCAGGCTCCTGCAGGTGGGATCTGCAGCCCAAAGGGGACCGGGGAGGGGGAGCACTGAAGGCAAGGTGAGACTTGATCCTCCCAAGGAGAGTGTGGGATTCTGCATTCTCCAGGCTGTGAGAAGAGGGAATTACTGCAAGGTAAAAAGTCCAGAAGAGGCTCAGACCTATGCTTGGGGGACAGAGGGATTCCCCGGAGGCCAAGCCCTTGAAGTCTGGGGCAGTCCCATCCTGGGAGGGGGTGTGGAGTCTGGGCTGGAGGTGCAGGATTTTAGCTGGACTAAAAGGCCTTGTGCATTCCACCCCCAGTCTACAGACTGGCAAACTGGGCTCTCCCTGTATTGGAGAGACATTTTCAGCTCTTGAGACAAGAGAAGATTTTTCTCAGAAGCGTCATTTTTCTGTTGGGGACTCTGATTCTCCATCCAGATGTACTGTGCCCAGGTACTACTGTGCTTGCAAAGAACAGCATAAGGGAAGCCTCATTTTCCAGAAGATGGGGTAGGGTCTCTCTACTCTCAATGGATCTGTCTTCTTGTCCTTCAAAGCCTAGTGTGAGTACACAGCCTCCTTTAGCCTGACCTTATCTCCCTCCAACACAGTTTCTGCAGCCTGGTTGGATAAATGCTTGCATTGTCTCTTCTCATATACTCTCTTTTTTTCTTTCTCACTCAGGAAATAAACGATGGGCTCCTATCTTCTCTTGTCTCTTCCAGATCATTCTACTCAGGTACAAGGCATGCAGTATTTGTTCGGTGGAGATTTATGGATTTGAGGAGAGACAGGAGTGGGGGAGGAGAGGGAAGGGGTGGAGCAAGCCTCCGGTCCTCAGGATGTAGCCACACCCCTCTGAGTTTCCTTACTTGGCTCTTGAGGTCATAGGTCAAGTTGGACACTCCCACAGGGAGACAGTCAGGAAAAGCCTTGGGGTGGGGGTGGGGATTGTTTCCTTGGGAACAAAGAGTTGGATGTGCTGTTATGTAACTTTGAGGGGAAAGAAAAAACACAACAAACAGAATAGAAAGGCAGGGAAAATATAAATAAAAAAGAGTGCAAAGTTTTATTGTCAACTGCTGCTGTCACCTCCTGGAACTACAGTCGTATCTAAGAAATATGTGACATACTAATAGGAAGTAATTTACCCAAGGATGTTTTTGTGCCTTGAATTGCCTTCCCTGCTCAGCTGCGGGAACTTCGTGAGTGTATATGCATGAGAGCGGGCGAGGTGCTTCAGGAACTTCCCAATTTGTGCACAATGTGACTTTTATAAGGCCATTAAACTCATCTTGGGGAAAAGCGCTCCAGAAAACAGTGATCCATGGGATCTCAAGGAGCCCGTGAAGGCAGACAGAGATGGCAAAATGATGACCGAACCCTCTTGGCTAAAGTGACTTTGAGGTGGTGGCTGTTTCTCTGCTCACCCTCCTGCCCACCCATGCTTTCTTCCTCTCCCTCTGCCCTTCAGTTGCTGCAGTGGCTGGGTGGCCTTCATCTATACTGCTTTTGATCCAGAGGGCACTGCCATTTTTTCTTGCTGTGACTGGGTGGGACCTGAGGTTGGGACCCAGGTCTAGGGGGCTTAGGTCTCAGCCCAGAAGCAGCCACAGCGCCAGTTCTGGCCTCAGGGGGTTCGTGGTGAAGCTCGGCTGCGACCTCTCACAGGCTGTGCCCACAGATGAGGATCCAGGCTTTTAAGCAGCCCGGTGGATCCTCAGTGCCTGGGGAGGAAGGTCCAGAGAGAAGAAAGGTACAGAGAAGGAGGGTGGAGAGAGCAGGGAGGGTAGCAGAGATGGCAAGAGAGTGGAAAGAGAGAGAGGAGTCAATAAGAGAAGCGTACAGTGGAGGCAGAAAAGGAGGACAAGGACGAAGGAGAAGAAGATACAGATCAGGAGACAGTCCTGCTTATATCTTTCTCCTCAAATGCCTGCAGATGCTTGTTCAGTAAACATAGGCAGGGCCACGATCAGAATATAATCAGAAAATCGAAACCACGAAGAAATGAATAGCACCAAAGGCAAGACATTTGTCTGTCAGGTGGGTGTGACCACGAGGAGCGCGCGTGGCCGTGTTGAGATCTCCCGGCAACTTCTTTGATCTCGTCCCTCTGGCTCTCAGGTCCCACCGCTGTCCGCCTTGGACAGGGCATGCGCAGTTCACAGCTGCTGGGAGGCCGGGAAGGAGTCCTCGTAGCTGCGCAGGGCAGCGGGAGGCCCTGAGCTTCCTGCCAGGCTGGGGGATCGGCTGTGATGAGAAGCCAGGGGATGGGTGGGGAGAGGGCGGAGTGGGTCGGCCAGGTCTCTACCGCCTCATCGCTGGACCGGGAAGCAGGCTCTGTGCACAGAGCCACTGGGAAAGGGGCACCCGAGGGTGCTCAGTGGATGTGGGTGACTGGGTGGCGATAGGGCAGGGAAGGAAGCAGGGTGCCTTTAATTTGTACTCCAGCCTGTCTCTCTCTCTCTCTCTGTGTCCTAGCTTGGGAAAAAAGAAATGAGCCCTTTATCAATTTTTAATAAATTGAAATGACAAATAATCCATTTAATAAATTATTAACTGAGAAAATTACTGAAAACTGAAATATCAAACAATCGTGAGCAAATGCTCGGAGCAGTGTGTTTATTAATAACAAGTCCTGCCTCAGGAGAGCGCTGATGCCGTGATTCTGACATGGCTGCTGTCCCCACACAGACTGTGGCCCAGCGTGGGAGGGGCCGGGCGCTGGGGCATCCTCGGGGTGGGGGACACACGCTGGTGGAGCAGGTACGGTAGCCTGGGAGCTCACAGATTGACAGCTTGGACAGCTCTTGGGAAGGTGGTACCTGGATGTGGCACTTTGATGGGCACCAGGGCGAACTCCCCAGTTTCTGCCATCATGGTCTTGGAAGGGAGCCGCAAATAATCCCATCCCTGGAGTTTAGTGCTTTAAATCAAAAGCTACACGTTCAGAAAAAATTGTGTGTGTGCATGTATGCACGTGCATGAGATTTTGTATATATAAAGGATGACGTCAACCCGCAATCTGCCTGGTGTGATGATCCGCTGAGCTGGCGGTCCTACAGCAGACCTGACTGCCCACCCTGAGGGCTCGGGGGGTTGGTGCTTTGTGGTGGCAGAGGGCCGGGCCGGGGAGCTGGGGCTGGGGAGGCTCCATCACTGTGCAGGGAGGGGACATGGGGTGGCAGTTTTGGGAATCCTTTTGCAAAGTGCCCTTGGTGCTCCTGAAAGGCCATTGGCGATCACGGAATCCAGGCCATTATTCAGTCTGAGAAATGGAAGTTCAGAGAGGTGGGTCTGGTCTGCAGTATCAGCGCTAGTGATGGAGAGGCAGAGCCAGCTAGGGCCTGGGTTCCTGGTCAGATGCCCTTTCTATTATGGCTCCAGGTCTCAGGCTGGTTCTAACTTGCTGGTCCCCGAGAAGCCTCCCTCTCACCCCATTGTTTCCTCTCTGCCCTCTGGGGGCGCCTGATCACAGGTAGAGTCCTACAGATCTGTCCAGGGTCGCTGGCTCTGGAGGCATCACTGCATAGCTGGCCGTGGTCTTCTTTGCATTGCCCGGGCCTGTGGTCCGAGACCACAGGCATAATCTCCTCCTAAGCTCTGGCTGTCTCTAGAAACATAACCAAGCCTGCCAGCTTGCCTGTGCTCTCCCAAGGCTGCGATAACCCGGAAACGTGGTTTCTTCATGATAGCCCTGCTGTGGGGCTTGGAGCTGGGCAGGTGACCTCCTTGTGTCCTAGTTCTTTTATCTGTAAAATGGGGATAATAATAAACAGGGTAATTTGATGGCTGGGATTGAAACAGTCCCATTATAAAAATACAATGCAGCAGTTCGGGCTGACAGGCTGTAGGCTTGAAGATGGTGCTGCAATGGGTATTTTTAGGAAGGAGGGAAATGGGGGGAGGGATGGGTGGTTTATAAATGTTTGTTGCATTAAAAAATGTGCTAGTTTGAATTGTGCAGAATGGAGTATCATTTGTTTCTAGAAAAATTCACTGCTGTGGAAATGAATTAGTTTACATTGAATATGTGATGGTTCAGAGAAAGGGATATTAACCCAATTTGCATTTCTTTGAACTGAAATAAATTATTGCCATGTTTGCATTAGTTGGGTCAACTGAATGTGATTGGGCAGACCCACAGTGGTGAGGGCTGGCCCTGGGCTCAGAGTGTTACAATGGGGTCAATGAGTGCAAATCAGCAAGCCCCCTTCAAATCAGGGCTAATTAACCTTTTGAGGGGGACTGTGACCCCTTTGGGGGTCTGATGAAAGCAACTGGCAGACCTATCCCATACAACTGTGTAGGGATCTGACACTGAGTCCTTTAGCCTGTCCTAGTCCAAAGAAGCCAGTGTCTATTGTCTTGATGTCTCAAGCCCAAGTCATAACCCACATTGGTTAGAATTCAGTTTTTGAGGTTTCTCCTATCTGTAGAATACAACAGGATCCTGGTCCTGAAGAAGGGGACAACCAAAGACAAGCTTATGTGTGTACTCAGAGCTGGGGCGGTGGACATTTCAGACCATACAAGACAGTCCCAGCTAGGAGAAGGAGCTGACTATGCCACCTGCATAGTCAGCTGGCATAGTCAGCTCCTTGGAGAAGGCAATGGCACCCCACTCCAGTACTCTTGCCTGGAAAATACCATGGATGGAGGAGCCTGGTGGGCTGCCGTCCATAGGGTCGCACAGAGTCGGACACGACTGAAGCGACTTAGTAGTAGTAGTATGCCACCTGCAGGCCTGTCAATCACAAGGACTGGCTTGGTGCACATGGCTGGCAAGCCACAGCCCCCTCTACCTTCACTTCTCCATGCCCAGGTCTGCTTTAATTCCATGTTGAGCCAAATAAAAGAGTGTCTTCCAAGGGCAAGGAGGTGCCAGTGTCTGGCTTCCTCCAAACCTGGCCCTGGCCAGCCCCCAGTAGAGTTGAAAGGTAACATCAGGGCCATGAATCAGTGAGGGGGCAATTGGTGAACTCATATGTTGGTGATGGGCTTCCCTGATAGCTCAGTTGGTATAGAATCCACCTGCAATTCATGAGACCCCGGTTCGATTCCTGGGTCGGGAAGATCTGCTGGAGAAGGGAGAGGCTACCCACTCCAGTATTCTTGGGCTTCCCTTGTGGTTCAGCTGGTAAAGAATCCACCTGCAAAGCAGGTTACCCACTACAGTATTCTGGCCTGGAGAATTCCATGGACTGTATAGTCTATGGCGTCACAAAGATTCAAACACGACTGAGTGACTTTCACTTTCACTAATTGGTGACAGCATATGCGGACAGTGACCCCTATTGTAGATGGACATTCAAAGTGTCAGTTGCTTAGTTGTGTCTGACTCTGCAACTCTGTGAACTGTAGTCCACCAGGCTCCTCTGTCCATGGACTTCTCCAGGCAAGAATACTAGCGTGGGCTGCATTCCCTTCTCCAGGGGATCTTCCTGACCCAGGGATGGAACCCGGTCTCCTGCATTGCAGGCAGATTCTTTACCATCTGAGCCACCAGGGAAGCCCAGATGGCTGTTGAACATAGAGGTAAATCCAGAAGAAATGAAAGCTATTCACAGATACATGCCTGGAATTTGCTGTTATCTGTGAGACCAGAACAGCTTAAGGAACCCAAAAACTGTAATATGAGGGGAGAGAGATTGTGGGATGGAGAAAATCACCTTACCTTTCCCTGGTAGAGGGTGGCAGAGCTAGCTAGTTAGCAACCAGTGTCCAGAGAGCCTTATTTAATGAGTCCCCTACTTGAACTTCCTTTTATTGGAAAGAGACAACTGGTGGACAATAAGATGATAAGGGAGAACTTAATTTAAAAAATAACTTCAGGATGAAGATCCTTTTGCATCACTTTTCTGCTTAAAACCCATCCATTGTGCTTTAGTGATGTCAGGCTAAAGCCTGAGCCCCTTAACTCGGTATACAACTCACCCATCCTACTTGACTGGTGGTACTGAATTTCCCAGATGATTCACACCCTCTATTATGGCCAAACCTTTATTTCTGCTGCTTTCTTTGCTGGGGACATCCTCTCCCCTTTCTCATGGATGTCATCCCTCTAGGCAGTTTGCCCTTGTCAAAGGACAGAAATTGGTATGGACCTAACAGAAGCAGAAGATATTAAGAAGAGGTGGCAAGAATACACAGAACAACTACACAAAAAATGATCTTCACGACCCAGATAATCATGATGGTGTGATCACCAACCTAGATCCAGACATCCTGGATGTGAAGTCAAGTGGGCCTTAGGAAACATCACTATGAACAAAGCTAGTGGAGGTGATGGAATTCCAGCTGAGCTATTTCAAATCCTAAAAGATGATGCTGTGAAACTGCTGCACTCAATATGTCAGCAAATTTGGAAAACTCAGCAGTGGCCACAGGAGTAGTAAAGTTTAGTTTTCATTCCAATCCCAAAGAAAGGCAATGCCAAAGAATGCTCATGCAATTGCACTCATCTCACATGCTAGTAAAGTAATGCTCAAAATTCTCCAAGCCAGGCTTCAACAGAATGTGAACCATGAACTTCCAGATGTTCAAGCTGGATTTAGAAAAGGCAGAGGAACTGGAGATCAAATTGCCATCATCCGTTGGATCACTAGTTCCAGAAAAACATCTACTTCTGCTTTATTGACTATGCCAAAGCCTTTCTTTGTGTGGATCACAATAAACTGGAAAATTCTTCACGAGATGGGAATGCCAGACCACCTGACCTGCCTCCTCAGAAATCTGTATGCAGGTCAAGAAGCAACAGTTAGAACTGGATATGGAACAACAGACTGGTTCCAAATCAGGAAAGGAGTACGTCAAGGCTGTATATTGTCACCCTGCTTATTTAACTTATATGCAGAGTACATCATGAGAAATGCTGGGCTGGATGAAGCACAAGCTGGAATCAAGATTGCCAGGAGAAATATCAATAACCTTAGATATGCAGATGACACCACTCTTAAGGCAGAAAGTGAAGAAGAACTAAAGAACCTCTTGATGAAAGTGAAAGAAGAAAGTGAAAAAGTTGGCTTAAAACTCAACATTCAGAAAACTAAGATCATGGCATCTGGTCTCATCACTTCCTGGCAAATAGATGGGGAAACCGTGGAAACAGTGTCAGACTTTATGTTTTTGGGCTCCAAAATCACGGCAGATGGTGGCTGCAGCCATGAAATTAAAAGACGCTTACTCCTTGAAAGAAAAGTTATGACCAACCTAGACAGCATATTAAATAGAAGAGATATTACTTTGCCAACAAAGGTCTGTCTAGTCAAATCTGTGGTTTTTCTAGTGGTCATGTATGGATGTGAGAGTTGGACTGTAAAGAAAGCTGAGTGCCGAAGTAATGATGCTTTTGAACTGTGGTGTTAGAGAAGATTTTTGAAAGTCCCTTGGACTGCAAGGAGATCCAACCAGTCCATCCTAAAGGAAATCAGTCCTGAATATTCATTGGAAGGATTAATGCTGAAGCTGAAACTCCAATACTTTGGCCACCTGATGCGAAGAACTGAGTCATTTGAAAAGACCCTGATGCTGGGAAAGATTGAAGGCAGGAGGAGAAGGGGACGACAGAGGATGAGATGGCTGGATGGCATCACCGACTCAATGGACATGGGTTTAAGTAAACTCTGGGTGTTGGTGAGGGACAGGGAGGCCTGGCATTCTGCAGTCCATGGAGTCACAAAGAATTGGACATGACTGAGCAACTGAACTGAACTGAACTGGATAAGATTTGAGCCTCTGTGATGATACTCACTGCATTACATTATTGGCAGTAGGAGAAGCTGATGGGGACCAGCCAACCAGTGGGCTCCTCAGGGCAGAGCCATGACTCATTCTCTGTTGGGGCCTGTGGCCAGCCAGCCACGTGGGAGGAACTTGGTAAATGCATCTTGAATGCCTGCATCCCTAAGGTAATGACTCAATAAAGAAAAGGACTTCAGTTTCACTGTCCTGCCCTTCACCCAACCAATCCCCTCTACAACATCAAATATGGCTTATGTTAACTAAGCTTCTCTCAACTGTCAAGTGGGAATACTACTGTCTTCCTGATGATTTTTGTGAGGGAGAAATGAGTGAATTCACATAAAAAGCAGTGCCCGGCATTCAGTAAGCACTCAATGAATGCGCAGTAGTATTGTTCTCTGTAAATAAGTTTGCTGTTGTTTTTCAGTCGCTAAGTTGTGTCCAGCTCTTTGCAACCCCATTGACTGTAGCCTGCCAGGCTCCTCTTCCATGGGGTTTTTCAGGCAAAAATACTGGAGTGGGTTGCCGTTTCCTTCTCCAATAAATAATTTGAGAGACACCAAACCCAGAGT
Organism: Bos taurus; assembly: GCF_002263795.3. Classification (NCBI taxonomy): domain Eukaryota; kingdom Metazoa; phylum Chordata; class Mammalia; order Artiodactyla; family Bovidae; genus Bos; species Bos taurus. The sequence continues at coordinate 19,458,072 of NC_037351.1, read as the reverse complement.
TGTCCTGGAAACAAGAAATGTCACCTCTCTTAGTCATTAGACCCACCATTAACAACTTGAAAATGCTTCTAGAAAGTGACCTCTGGAATATTAGCATCAGACCTGGGACCAGGAATCAGACTTTGGGAGACCATCATCGGGACCCACTCAGGCTGCCAGTTCTGCCAGGAGTTGCCTGGCCAATGGTGGTCAGGCGGGGCTGGAGGAAACTCCTAGCAGAGCCTGTGCCAGTCTCTGGCTAGGCTTTACTTAAGTCAGGGGAAGGAATTCATGCTGGGTAAATGAGGTAATGAATGTGCAAGTGCTTTGCAAATTGCAAAGTGCTATACAAATGTGAAGCATTGTTACACTCATCTATTTCTCTTCTTTGTGCTCCTAGGGCTTCCTAATGGGAACTCTTTTTGAAAGTCTTAGGCTGGCTTTCAGTTAACTAAAGGAAAAGAGCATGTGCAGGGTGGTAGGAAGGGGGTGTGTCCTGTGCACCCCAAGAGTAGCAGAAGTCCAAGCTAGGAAAGGGGAGGGACTTGCTGGCAATAGGAACTAGGACATGAAAAGGCTAAACGTGTGGTGATTAATCCCTCCCAACCTGGACCATTTCCCAGGGCTGGGCTATCGTAGAACTACTCAAATCATTCTAGAGAGACAGTTTGGCTTGTGCTGAGAAGGGTGAGCACAAACCCAGGGCCCTAGTGTCTGTGAATAAGTGTGGAGTATCATGGGCAGTGTCCCTAATTCCTGCCTCCTGCTTTGCCCAGGCCACTGCAAACCATCTCCAGCTGCTTTGTGCGAAAGACACAGAGGGAAGAACTCGACTCTAACATCCTTACACTAGGTTCATTTGCTTCTAACTGTGCCTAGCCTGCTCCCAGGCTTCCCTCCCCACCTCACAGCCGTGGGTAACCAGGCAACTGCAGAAACTCATGATGGTTTACATCTCAGCTTCAAGAAGGTCCAGCCAGCCTGGACAGAGGAGCCAAGGCACCAGACCCATTTCCCAGGCCATTGTTCATGAGTTTATGATTAAACTCAACTTGCTCATGTTTATTTTGCCAGGAGCTGAGTAGCCCCACCTAGAGAGAGTCACATGAAATCTCAGCCTCTTAGATCCCACTAGGCTCTGAGATCCCACTAGGGTGTGAGAATGAAACCTTACATGATTGCAGAGATAATCATGAAGATAATATCTCCTTCAATGCCTGGAGCTATCTACACCATGGGCTTCCCAATGGTGGAGGCCACTGGGAAATTGGAAGCTGGAAACAGCAGACAGCTCCTAAGCTATGAAGCTTAATCGTGAAGTGGGAATCATGTCCCCATATCTGCTTGTTCATTGCTTCATACCCAGCACCTGGCACAGTTCCTGTAGACTAGGGTCTAATGTGTTTGTTCACTTAGTGAATAAATGAGTGAATATGAGTGGATCATCCCAAGGCAAATTTCAAAGGTCTCAGTAAGACAGTGTTGAAATAGGTTTTTGCCCAAATGTCAACTGATTTTCCCATGGTTAACCATATACACCATTTCCTCAAACAAATGGGTGTGACTTAGAGAGGCCATTGAAGATGTAAAGGCAATGTAGGTGGTTGAAGAATTTCATAAACCAAGGACAGGGGCAGGGAGTGAGCATGATATGCTCAGGGAACAGTGAAAACTAGAGGGGTCAGATGTTAAACTCCTGCTATTTGAGTCAATGGTTTCATTCAAGACTTTCTGATCTCTTAGAATGATATTTAATCTTTCCTACTCCACCCCTCCCCCAAAGGGCATTTAAAAACTGCAACTAGAATTGAAGAAAGTCCATAAGTCATTGTCTGGTCTTGCTGTTCCCAGTCTTCAGAGTGTATCAAAAGCATCTGTGAAGCTTTAGGAGCCATAACTGTCCAGGCTCCGTCACAAGCCCCTTCCATCAGGCCTTCTAAAAGTAGAGCCTGGGGGGTAAGTTGCAAAAACTTCATGGTTGATATTGATGCTCTGAAAACAACTAGCCTAGTTATTCATTTCACACAATTCATTGAGTATTTTCACAACATAAAAAGCATCGCTTTTTTAGATGGTGCTTCCTAGTTTCTGGAGTTTCTTCACGTGTGCCCTCAAAGTGGTTTCCACATCCCATGTGCCTACCATGTGACCAGGTAGAGAGCAGAGGGATCCTCAAATTGTCCACAAAGAGCAGCATGGCTGTTTGCCCTTGCTTGTTTAGGTTAGCTGTACCGCTGAGCGTGTGGACACAGCACAGGCGAGTTTGGTTGGAGGTAGAGGACAGGTAGAGCCTATGGCTTTGGCCAGAGGGACTGTCAAAAGAGTAAGATATCTGTGGCCATTCTCCAGAAGTGTCAAAGGCAGTGTATTCCAGGCCTAAGTGACTCACTCATTTATTTTTCCTTCATTCATCAGCTGTTTACCAAATGCCTACTACACGCCAGGCACTGCATGCTGTGTGAGATGGCATCTCTCTGCCTCCTGAAACTGGCAGTCAGGCTGGGATGTCACGGGCAGACAGAGACAGTGCATGTTAGCAAATAAATAATTTTTATACAGATTCTAGTAAGAATGACAGTCAATAGAGAAAGCCTCCAACTACTCTTCACACTGTTTGGATTCCACTCAACCCTACCTGGGTCAGTGGGTGTGGCCACCTGCATCCCGACACACTGCCCATAATGCCTGGGTTTTGCTCAGCTCTCCATCCTCCTCCATCTCCCTCACTTTCTCTATGTAATTTGCATTTTAACGTGTGCTAATGCTAAATATTTTACAGATGAGGCAGCTGAGGTCTGAAGAGCACATGGCCAGTGAGTGGGGTGGTGGGCTTGGCTTCGGGCTTTGAACCCCACCTTGTCCTTCTCTTTCAAGTCTCTACCCACCTCTCTTCAGTCCCCAGAGTAGATTGCCTCAGTTCCTTCTCTATTTAATTTTCTTTATTATAGTCAAGACTTCAATTAACTTTTCTCTGTAGAACGACTGTATTAGGCAAAAGTTTGTGTGGGATCCAATAAAACGTCAGATGATATTGAGCCTACGTCAGGCAGAGCCTGCAGCGTGATAAGTTATTATGTGTAAATGTTACAACTTTATTTTGAGGAGAATACATGTGTACTATCAAGCTGTTTTATGGATACACAGCGTGATTGATTACAGCACGCAGATCTGTCGCAACAAGATAAACTCAGATAGAATAGTCTGGATAGTTAGGCCTCAGCAGTATGTTATCAGAAGACGACTCTAGGAATGATAATTCCTCTCATTTCAGCAATTTCTTGATGCCACTCCCCAGTAAAAATTCATTTCGAGAGAGCTGACTTCTGATGCTGGGGGGATTCCTCTTCGCTCTTGGGTCTTTTTCCATTTGTTCAGCGACGAGTCATAGAAGGTTGTGTTTGCCATCAAAGCCGCAACCACAGCTGGGACTTGGCCCAAAGTGGGCAGGTGTTGGGGGTGGGGACCTAGGGCTGCTGCCTTGAAACAGCCTATTTGTCAGCTAACAAATAGGCAAATGTGAAAAAATGGCCATGATTTGTGTAGCACATAAAATAGTTGGGTAAAAATGGATTACATCAAGTAGCAGACTATTTTGCAGATCATCCCCAAGCAACTTGTTGCTAAAAAATAACTGGATGGAATTCGTCAGCAGCTTTTCAAATAACCATTTGTTTGTGAAACAAAGAGTTGCTTGAATGACTTAAATCAAGCTCAAGCCTGCAGCTCTTCCTTGAGGCCATTGCTGACTCCATGGGTGATATGGTGATGTTCTTTGAGTTCCCCTACGGTCTGGGCCCGAACTTTAGACAACGAGTCACCCATGTGCATTCCCTTGGATCCCTGTCCTGAGTTATGACTTCTCTTTGTTACACACTTTTTTGTGTGTGATTATGGAGAGGTGTTGTGATGCAGTGGAAGGGAGTTCTAGATCTGCAGGGCAAAACCCTGTGCTGGTATCTTTCTCTATTGCCCATGGGTTCCCTGACTCCGGGCAAGGCACTTCTCCTGAGCCACAGCCCCATCATCTGAAAAGCAGGGACGATGACACCTGTCTTATCCATCTTGCAGGATTGTGAGAAGCAAGCAGGCAAGTAAAATATTTGAAGGCACTTTCTAAATCATGTAGTTCTACCTGAGAAATACTTATGAAGTGCTCGAGACCACTGCACTTGCCTTGGATACAGATATGGTCTCTTCTGTTTTATTTTCCTGATCAATCATCTCAGATCTCAACTTCTCTTATCAGGGAGTCCAGTTCCTTATTTCTTACCCATGGCCATGCACGAAAGTAGGGAGACAGAAAATGGAAAGCTCTGCTCACCATGACATACCTGCTTTGGGGTGGTGCCTTTACTGCATCCTGGTCTACAGGGCCTGTGTTGTCTGTGGGCCCTTTCATGGTATGCTCCTGATGCCCTTGTGGGTCCAGATCCCTCTTGTTCAGTTGCTCAGTTGTGTCCAACTCTTTGCGACTCCGTGGACTGCAGCATGCCAGGTTTCGCTACCCTTCACCATCTCCCGGAACTTGCTAAACTCATGTCCATTGAGTCAGTGATGCCATCCAACCATCTTGTCCTCTGTTGTCCCCTTCTTCTCTACTCACCACCATTTTTGGGGTTTCCTATACTTGGATCCTCACTTGCATGTGCTTAGCCACTGTTTCCCCAAAGTGCTTCTCCAGAGGGACTGGGTCCCGAGGCATTTCCAGTTTCCTCACAAAATCACCTTGTCCCCATGAAACCTCATAAGCTCTAGGCTTCATCCTGGGTCACCAGTTTGCCTCCATCTTCCCTGTTGTGAGGTGCCCTTTGGAGTTCCAGCCATGCTTTCTTGCTAGAGGTTAGCATCCCGAGTAAGAGCAAGGATTCTGGAGATCAGCCTGCATCAGATCAAACTGCGGTCTCACCATTTCCTAGCAGTGGGACTTTGGGACTTCAGCCTCTCTGAACCTCAGCGTTTTCATCTGTAAAATGGAAATAAAATGGTACCATGTCATAGGACTTCTTTAAAAATTAAATAATAGATATAAAGTCCTTGCAAGTGTCTGACATGAAATAAGAAATATAGACATGTTATTAGCTGTTATCTATTATGACTTATTGGGACTACCCTGTGGCTTAGGTGGTAAAGAATCTTCCTGCAATGAGGGAGACCTGGGTTTGATCCCTGGGTCAGGAAGATCCCCTGGAGGAGGAAATGTCAACCTACTCCAGTATTCTTGCCTGGAGAATTACATGGACAGAGGAGTCTGGCAGGCTACAGTTCATGTGGTCACAAAGAGTGATGAACACTCTTTGTCTGAGTGACTAACACACATGCATACACACACACATTATGACTGATCATGGTCACAGTGATCCAGACATACAAGTTCCCCTACTTTGAAGCTGTGCTGCAGGGATTAGGGTGTGGGCTATGTTCCCCTCCAGAGGCTCCTGGACTCCTAATACAACTAATACAACTTAGTCCACACCCTTTGCTTCCATGACACTTGCCAAGAGTTAGATCTGCTAAAGTGAACAGAAAGGGGCAGAGGAGAAGTTGTATCCATCAGCTTTTGCTGTGCACAAAAATCATTACCAAAATGCAGGGGTTTAAAATGAAAACTGTTTCTTTAATTCATGGTTTGCTGTTCTGGGCTGGTTTAGCTGATCTCTGCTGGATTCTTCTCAGGCATCTCTTGTCACCTGGTAGGGTGGCTGGTGGCTTGATGGGCTGAGATGTTCACTCACATGTCTGAAAGTTGGCGGGCTATTGGTCAGGAATTGGCTGACTGTTGGCTGAGGCTCTCAGCTTCCAGCAGGCTAGTTGTATCTTCTTCACACAGTTGTTTCAGGGTTGCAAAGATGGCAAAATAAGAAGCTATGAGAACTTTAAAAAAATATTTATTTATCTGGCTGCTCCAGGACTTAATTGCAGTATGCAAAGTCTCCAGTTCCCTAACCAAGGATCAAACCTGGGTCCCCTGCATTGGGAAGGTGGAGTCTTAGCCACTGGAACCCACCAGGGAACCACCTGCCAGTACAAGAACTTTCCAAGCCTAAGCATGGAAATCACACATTCTTTTGGTCAAACCCAATTCTTAATGGAAGATTCTTGGCTGCTAAAAATCTGTGGTTATTAGCAGTTAATTACGATAGTAAACCCTTTGCTTAAGACAGTGGACTCTTTCTTAGTTTACATTTGCATTCTAAGAGGGCTGGTAAGTGCATCTTTACTAGTGGGACTCACTCTCTCTTTTAAACTAATTACGTATCCTCTCTGTGCCAGGCACACTGGCTACAGAAAGATCAGGTGGTCAGAGAGTACTCAGGGAGAAGGGGGAAGGAAGTTTGGAAGGGCTGTGCTAGTATCTGGTGGGGGCATAGCCTGGTCTAAAGGCAGTAGAAAGGCCTTCCTGAGAAAGTGAAGTTAAGCCTGAGTTGAAGGATGTCAGGAGAGAGCCATATCTGGGGGTCGAGAGTAGTAAAATGTAAGGATCCAAATGAAGTTATGGAAGAAGATCACCCTATCTTGCTCCCTTAGTTACAATCGAGAACAGTAAGGCCTGGATTCTCCCACATTTAGGGGAAGAGCAGAGATCCAGGCCTCCTGGCTGCCCTGTCTTGATTTGTACCTAGAATTAGGTCAACAAATACATTTCAGCTAAAGGTGCCTTGGAAAGTCCATCACAGACTCAGTCATTTTTCAGTCTCTGATTCTACCCCACTCTTAGGAAGAATTCCACATTTCTTCCACCCCTGGCTCTCGTATCCCATGTATCTCTAAAAGCAAAGATCCGCTCTGAACTGGCTGGTGAGGAACCCAAACAGATGACCCCCTTCACGTCTGGTTGTGTGGCCTTTGGATCCATGTGGCCAGTGAGACACCTCCACTATGGGCCATGCCAAGGGACCAAGCCTAGCCTCCAAACTGCGGGTAACATGTCAGAAGATGCAACCATCAAGAATTTCATGAGATATTGTTTGGTTGCAAAAAGGTACAAGAAGCCATGAATCTATCATTAGGCAATTAGAACACTTGGATCCTGCCTGAATTAGAAACATGCTACCCAGCAGGGTGTTGGCTCTCCTTTTGGCCTTAATTTCTAGCTGAGGACATGAACTGTCCCCAGTCTGACAGAAGTCAACCATGACCTCCACCTCGGGCCATTGTGCCACACTTTGCTCTATAGCCTTCAAAGCATCCTCAACACCATCATCTCATGAGATGATGATCTCACAAAACTCTATCTAGACGTCAGATGGAAAAGTTCTCATTGAGTACATGAGGAGATAGAGGCTCAGAGGGGCTTGGAGACTTGCTCAAAGCCTCCAGTTAGTGGGGGCTTGATCCACAACATAAGGCCAACCCTTGAGCCTTCAAGAATAGAACTTTTATGGAGAAAAACAGAACAAACAGCCTCTGACTTGGCAACAGACCATATCCTCAGGGTCTCCTGCACCCTGTACAGGTCTTGTCAAACCCAATCAGCCCAGGTGTTAATACATTCTCAAGCCCTTCTCTCTCTCTCTCTCTTTTTTTTGGCTGCACCAGGAAGCATGCAGAATCTTACTTCCCTGACCAGGGATCGAGCCTGCTCCTCCTGAAGTGGAAGCACAGAGTCTTAACCACTGGACTGCCAGGGAAGTCTCCACGAGCCCTTCTCTTTGATTTGACTTCCTTGCACATGACCTGGCCCGCCTACAACCTCCGTAGGATGCTTCCAGCCCCACATGGCCAGAGCAGGTTGTCAATGGGAAGCAGAGGATACAAGACTTATTGCATGACACAGACACTACAACATCTACCCGACTAGAGGTCAGTCTCTGGTGGGCAGGCGAGGAATCCTGGAGCCATGCCTTATTTAGCCGAATCGATGCACACAGATTGCCCAGCTGTTAGACATGGAGGAAGGACCACAGGGAGCTCCCGGGGTGAGGAGGCCTGGCTTAGAATATCTGACAAGGGGGTGGTGATTAGACTCCTTTTGTGTTGTTGAGAGCAGATCTAGGGCAAACCGCTGAGAGTGCCGGGAAGCAGATTGTAATCCACCGGGAGGAAGAACTTTCTACCCCTTCAGAGCTGTCCAGAAGGAGAAGGCTTTGTCTTAAGTGATCGCCTATCTGTCATTCAGGGGAGTTGCCAGTCCCATTGCTGAAGAGCAAGAGCTGACAGAAGAGGCTTTTTCAGTCAAACTGAAGCCCATCAATTTCTCTTTATTAGGCCCAACCATTGGTCCTAATTTTAGATTCTGGAGCGGCATCAAATAAAGCTAATCACTCTTGCACATTTTACAAGAGGGGCTTGTAAATGAGCTTCTAATTGGTGGAATTTCAGGCATGGTTATAAAGTGCAATGAAGAATTTCAGGCCAGTGGGGAGATATTTTGGGGAAGTGTGGTCTTTTCACAGCCCTTAAATCATGCCTCAGAGCTGACCAGCCACCATCAAGGGTTGGACGAACATAGGAGAAATTCGTTTAAAGTTCAATTGCTGAAGATTCTTTTGGTGGGAGTGAGGTGGCATCAGTACCGTGTTAGAAGTTTTCTTGGAGCTTTTGGCGAATGTCCCTTGCCTTTTAGACTCTGACAGTGAAACTGAGGTTCCCAATTTAAGAAATGGTAGGAGCAGGAGGGGGCTTGCAAATGATCCGAAAATTTGGTCTGCTTGCTTGCAGAGATTTGTGGAAAGAATGAGTTTAAGTAGTGCTTAAACATCTGCAGGCTAGGTCTGAGAGGAGTTCTACCTCCTGGTACTGGCCATGGAAGTCATTACTGGAGGTGCTCTGGCTTCTGCCTTTGTGGTCACTGTGAGTTGAGAGCAACATTCAATAGGACCCCAGAGGTATTTGAACCTCCTGCTGGAAGTCACAGCAGGGACCGGTGACACTGCCAGCAAGGTGTGTGTTCAGGGTCTCTGCCTCCCCTCTTTGTATCACTTCCCTTCTGCCCTTTTCTGCACGCACATTGTTTTGGATCACACTGGGTCCCAAGTATTGTGGAAGCAGAAATATGTCTCTGTAGCTCTCACTGAGGTGCTAGTGGCTTACTCTGTGCAGTCTGTATGCCCCTGGAAGGTGGCACAATCAATTTCCCAGGTATTTCTTGCTTTCCCCACCTTCCTTGTTTTTTTAACCTGCCAGCATTACTCCTTCTTTCTGGCGATAGCTAGGAAACATAGCCTGGTTCTTTATGCATGTATTCATCCATCCATGCATCCACTCATCCATGCATCCAACTCATCCATGCGTCCATCCATCCATGCACACCTGCATTTGACAAGCACTTGCAGGGCTTTCATATAGAGTCAGACGCTGTGTTAGGCATGATGGGTAAAATGTGCTAGGCACTCAAGGTAAAATGAGGTGCTTGCATGAATAGCTGAGAGACAAGCCTCCAAATATACAAGTTCAGTACAATGAGACAGTGACTGCAACAGAGGTTTGTGCAAAGGGCAGGAAGACCCAGGGAAGGCATGGCTGCCTGTGGAACTCAGGGAAGGTGTGAAAGGAGCCTTGATAAATGAGTCAACATTTTCCAGACAGACAAGTGGACAGAGAGCACTCCGTGCAGGGTGCAGAGGTAAGAGGCAGCATGCTATTTAAAGAGAGGTTCTAAGCGGGCAGACTCTGCTTCGGCTTGTGCTCCCTGTTGTACATCTGCTCATAGTGGATGCTTGTCCTTTCTAGAGTGCACAGCTTTGCATGTATCATTAAATTTATACACATGAATGAATATTTTACTTTCTAGCAAACTAATACATGTACATGAATTACAAAATTCAAATTTATGTCAAGACTTACCAAAAAACCTGGCTGTTCCTCTACCTCCTGTTCCTCACTCCTGAGTCTTAATCCCTGGAAACACCATTTTCAACTTTTGGAGCTCTTAGTACTGCTATTTACCTTCATGTTTCTAAATATGTTATTACACTGTTTTATCTGCAGGACATGATTTTTAAACAAATTTCTGTCTACAGAAGTGAAGACTTTCTCTCAGCTGATATACCACCCCTTCTCTTTCTTCCATCCTCCCAGCTTAGTTATATTGCAATCTTTTGAGTGGATTTTAATATTTTCTTATGTATATTTATGAAAATATTCTTAAAAGGATACAAATATGATTATTTCCTTTCTTAAGCAACCTTTTGTTTTTGTAAGAGCTAAAAATGGTTTAATAATTTTCCCAATTTTTTATATTGTTTTTGTTGTTCAGTCACTAAGTTCGACTCTTTGCGACCCCATGAATTGCAGCATGCCAGGCTTCCCTGTCCTTCACTATCTCCCTGAGTTTGCTCAGACTCATGTCAATTGAGTCAGTGATGGCATCCAACCATCTCATCCTCTGCTGCTCCCTTCTCCTGCCCTCAATCTTTCCCAGCATCGGGGTCTTTTCCAATGAGTCAGCTCTTTGCATCAGATGGCCGAAGTATTGGAGCTTCAGCTTCAGCATCCGTCCTTCCAGTGAATATTCAGGGTTTATTTCTTTTAGGATTGACTTGTTTGATCTCCCTACTGTCCAAAGGACTCTCAAAGCACCACAGTTCGAAAACATCGATTGTTTAGCACTCAGCCTTTTTTATGGTCCAACTCTCACATCTGTATATGATTCCTGGAAAAACCATAGCTTTGACTATACCTACCATTGATTCTTTCTCAGACTTTCTGGTAGAGGTACCAAAATCCCTTAGACAAACCCACTGCATGACTGGATGGTGCTGTTTTTCCTAGATACCATCCCTCGGGGGCCCTAACCCCTAGCTCCATTTGATCTGGACCGGCCCCTTCCGGGCCCACGGCACCCCTCCTGTCTCAGTTTCCCCTGCACCACTTTCCTCTGGAAAAGGAAAAGACCTCCTTCTTCCAGGATCTCATGTCTTCTTTGTATCACTGTCTTACTTTGGTGAAGATCCTCTTCCAGAAGCTTTTCATGAAAACGCACATGGGGTAAGATTTTAAAGCTCTTTTTTAAAATTGGAGCATAATTGCATTGCAATGTTGTGTTAGTTTCCACAGTACGACAAAGTGAATCAGCAATATGTCTACATATATCCCCTCCCTCTTGAGCTTCCCTCCCACTCCCACCCATCTCACCCCTCTAGGTCATCACAGAGCCCAGAGCCGAGCTCCCTGTGCTGTATAGCAGCTTCCCATTCGCTGTTTATTTTACATATGGTAGTGGATACTTGTCAGTGCTTCTCTCTCAGGTTGCCCCACCCTTCCCATCCCCCTCTGTGTCCATATGTACATTCTCTACATCTGCATGTCTATCCCCCCTCCCCCCGCAAATAGGTTCATCAGTACCATTTTCTAAATTGCATACATATGCATGAATATAGGGCATTTGTTTTTCTCTTTCTGACTTTCTTTATTCTGTATGGCACTCTCCAGGTTCATCCACATAGAGCTCTTACATGTCTGAATATGTCTATTATCTCTTCACATTTGACTTACCAGTTGGCTGGATATAGAATTCTAGGATGGAAATGCCTTGTTCTGCAATATTTCAGATTCTAGTGTTACTATTGAGAAGTCTGGTGTTTTCCTGATTTCTAGCCTTATAACGTGAGATCCCTTTTCCATTCTTCCTTGGGAGTTTTTATTCCTACTCTTTATCCTTGGTGTTTTGGAATTTCACAATGAGATGTGTAGATTCACATCTTTTTGTCATTCACATATTTGACCTTTTGATAGAATCTTTATACCTGAAATTTCATACCCTTTAGTTCTGGAAATCTCCGTGGGATTTATTCTTTGTAATCACCTTTCTTGTTCTCTCTGGGCTCTCTTATTGAGATGTCTATTAAGAAGCTATTGGATTTCCCTGAAGGATGTTTTAGTTTCCTTATTATTTCTTTTCTTCACTCCATTTCATTGTCCTTTGTCTACTTCCCAACAGATTTCTTAGATTTATCTTCTAGAAGTCTATTTTATTTTTCATTATATTTATTCCATATTTGACATCCATACACTTTTCTTTTCTGACTGTTCTCTTATAATAGCTTTCTGTTCTTGTTACATATCTACTTATTTTTCTGAAGATATTAGCTATAGTTTTTTTTTTTTTTTTTAAGAATTCTTTTGCCTCCTTCTTCACCTTTGTTTCCTGAGTCTCTTATTTTCAATTTCTGCTGTTTTTTTGTTTTGTTTTGTTGGAGTTCTTCTTAAATGCCTACTGATCCTTGACTATCTATTCATATTTCATATTCCCACGTGGAACCATGGGACTGACTGGAATTCTGTGATTATGGGTGGACCTTTTTGACTGATGGGCTTCAGTGTGGCATGATTGGGTCCTGGACATTTTGTTAGTCAACTCACAAATGTCAGACCCTCTAGCAATAAACCCTCTAGCTTTTGGTCTTATTGTCAGTATTCTGGGACTCCAGAAGGTGAAGGAAATGGAATATCTCATTAGTGCATCTTTAGACTTGACTTTATGTGGCTGGCTGCTAGTTCTAAAGGAGACAGGCTTGAGGCCTGACCCTTAGACCACCTGTACTTAGGAAAGAGGAGGATGGTGAAGTTAATGAAGGGGACAGAGGAGTGGCCAAGATATCCAGGGAGGGGGAAATGATCAACAACCAAGATGTTCACTCTGTTTTCTTTAGGCAACCATTGAGCATGTTACAGTGGAGGTAGAATCTAGCTTGTGGGAGGGAGCTTTGGGATTCAAAGTTATGAAACCTTGTATGCCTGTGTGCTTAGTCACTTCAGTGATGTCTGACTCTTTGCAACCCTATGGACTGTAGCCCAACAGGCTCCTCTGTCCATGGGATTCTCCAGGCAAGAATACTAGAGTGGGTTGCTATGCCCTCCTCCAGGGGATCTCTCTGACCCAGGGTTCCAACCCACATCTCCTATGGCTCCTGTATTGTAGGCGGATTCTTTACTGCTGAGCCACCTGGAAAGCCCAGCTTGTGGGAAAAAAGAAGGAAATGGAGGAAAGAAAGCTAAATGGCTCTGTAGAAATTAAACTCTCCATCTCACTAGAAACTTGTCCTTCCATTGGCATTGCTGGCTAGAGTTCACATTCCTCCCAAATGATCTGAGTATATTCTGGAGAAATAGGGAATGCATACACATCAGCCATCAGAAGTGATTGACAGGAGACACCAGGGATTCTTAAATGTATGAAAGTAAAACAAACACTTTATTTAAGGAAAAGGCAACTTGGAAAAAAAAAGCCTAATAAATAACTCAGTACAGCTGGCTTAAGCACTTTAAAGCCAGTGTCTGTGATAAGCAATGAAAACATTAATATAAAATGCTTCACCATAAATGAGTACAATTCAGGCTGATGTATTGCAGCTGAGCCGGCTGTTGGATGGCATGCTTTTAAAGCGATGTTTACAATTGGTCTCTTTTCCTTTGGTAACTAGAGGCAGAAATGGCTGGAAGCCTTGCCAGGGTGTGGCTTGGAGCCTTGGAAGGGTGGGAGCCTGCCGGGAGGCTGGTCCCCCACTATGTTCCTAAGCAGCTCAAGACAGGGCAGGCAGGAAGCTCACAGCAGGGCGGTGTCAGGCCTGTGTGGAGAACAGGAGCCTGGGTCTCATCAGTGGCCAGCTGTGAGATCTGCAAACAGGGGGGCCAGGTTTCTGGGCTCTCTGTCTCTTTAGCTAGTCCTGGAGGTCACAAAGGGTGTTCCTCGGGTGTTTTGAGACCAATGCCTGACCCTGCTGACTCCCTGCTTCTCTGTCCTGCAGCCTCTTGGCAGTGATGCCCCTTGGTATCCCCAAAGTCCATGCAAAATAAGCCTGTGTTTCATTTTGACATTTTAAAATTTACAAAATGGAGGGGAAAATGCCAGTTGTTTACCATGTCAATGTGGTTATGGAAGAATTAGATAAAATGTCATATGACAGAATGTAAACACCTTTTTAAAACTGTGTGAGTAATCTGATAATCATCCTCTATTAGGTAATAATAATAATAAGAGCAGCTCATGTTTGCTGAATGCTAATTTCATGCCAGGCCCCAGGTGAGCACCCAGTGGCCCATCCTGGGGATGTAGCCACGCGCTTCCTGTGGTCCTGGCTCTGTGCCTGTGTGGACAATCTTTTCACAGCCTCTGAAAGCCCTTTATTTTTCCCTGTCGTAGGCTTTGGGCTTCCACCATGGCTCAGTGGGTTAAGGATCTGCCTGTAATGCAGGAGACACAGGAGATGCGGGTTCCCAGGAGGAGGAAATGGCAACCCATCTAGTATTCTTGCCTGGAAAATTCCATGGATAGAGGAGCCTGTCCTATGGACTGGTGGGCTATAGTCATAGGGTTGCAAAGAGCTGGACACGACTGAAACGCATGTACACATGTCTCAGGCTCCACTGAGATTCTGCTTCTCCTTTGTTGCCAACACCTGTTTCTCTGTCCCAGGTTTCTGGCACCCCTGGTGGTTGGTTGGGGAACTGCAGCTGTTTTGTCGGTTCTCTATCGTTGTTTTCAAGACATAAATTACAGACCCTTTCCTTAAAGTGTTCAACTATCAATCATTACAGGGAAAAACAAACAAAACAGAGGAGACGATGGAGAGGTCAAAGATGCTGGGTTCTCTTGGTGGTTGTTACTGGCTAGTGGTTCCTGAATTGTTTCTTAACCAATGACGCCAAAGCCTCCCAAGGAGGGGGCTGGAAGCCTCTCCAGCTGTGTCTGGGTTCTCACCAACAGCCCGTGATGACTTTGGAGTGAGGCCAGACCACTCAGATCCACCACTGACCCCACTGGCTGAGTGGGGTGATCCCACTCAGTGACCCCATGCTACCGGGGCTGGGTGTCATCCCACCCGCCGAGTCCCACATCAGGGGAGGAATTGGGCTGCTTCTCTGGACCCCAGCGTTTCTTTTCTCTCTGAACTCAGATAAACCTACACTGTTTCCTTCCAGATTTCTGTGGCTTCTGCCACAGGTAACCGCAAATGGAGTGGTTTAAGACAGAACGACTGTGTTCTCTTAAAATTCTGGAGGTCAGATGTCTGAGCCAGGCCTCACTGGGCTAAAATCAGGGTGTTGGCAGGGCTGCATTCCTTCTGGAGTATCTTGAGGTGAATCATTCTTTTTTGCCTTTTCCAGCTTTCAGAGGCTGCTCACATTCCTTGGCTCCTGGCCCCCTTTCATCTTCAAAGTCCACCATGGCGGCTGAGTCCCCACCGCCTGTCACTCTGATGCTGACACTCTGTCTTCCTCTTCCATCTTTTAAGGACCCTTGTGATGCCATTGTTCCCACCTGAATAATTCAGGCTCATCTCCCTATTAAAAGTCATTTAATTAGCAACCTTATTTCATCAGCATTTAATTAATTGCTTAATCCCCTCCTTCAGAAAGATCCCCCGGAGAAGGGAATGGCTACTCACTCCAATATTCTTACCTGGTGAGTCCCATGGACAGAGGAGCCTGGCAGGCTAGTCCATGGGGTCAGAGTTAGACACAACTTAGTGATAAACAACAACTGTATGTGTGTGTGTGTGTGGGTGTATAGGATACTCTATGTTGGTCATAATGTGTGTATGTTGGTCTAGTGTGTATGTGTGTGTATATATATATATATATATATATATATATATAGTTTTCATTCCAATCCCAAAGAAAGGCAATGCCAAAGAACGTTCAAACTACCACACAACTGCACTCATCTCACACGCTAGTAAAGTAATGCTCAAAATTCTAAAGCCAGGCTTTAGCAATACGTGAACTGTGAACTTCCAGATGTTCAAGCTGATTTTAGAAAAGGCAGAGGAACCAGAAATCAAATTGCCAACATCCGCTGGATCACTGAAAAAGCAAGAGAGTTCCAGAAAAACATCTATTTCTGCTTTATTGACTATGCCAAAGCCTTTGACTGTGTGGATCATAATAAACTGTGGAAAATTCTGAAAGAGATAGGAATACCAGACCACCTGACCTGCCTCTTGAGAAATCTGTATGCAGGTCAGGAAGCAACAGTTAGAACTGTACATGGAATAACAGATTGGTTCCAAATAGGAAAGGGAGTACATTAAGGCTGTATATTGTCACCCTGCTTATTTAACTTATATGCAGAGTACATCATAAGAAATGGTGGGCTGGATGAAACACAAGCTGGAATCAAAATTGTTGGGAGAAATATCAATAACCTCAGATATGCAGATGACACCACCCTTATGGCAAAGTGAAGAACTAAAGAGCCTCTTGATGACAGTGAAAGAGGAGAGTGAAAAAGTTGGCTTAAAGCTCAACATTCAGAAAACTAAGATCATGGCATCTGGTCCCATTAGTTCCTGGGAAATAGATGGCGAAACAGTGGAAACAGAGGCTGACTTTATTTTTCTGGACTCCAAAATCACTGCAGATGGTGATTACAGCCATGAAATTAAAAGACTCCTTGGAAATTAAAAGACTCCTTGGAAGGAAAGTTATGACCAACTTAGACAGCATATTGAAAAGTAGAGACATTACTCAAAGGTCCATCTAATCAAGGCCATGGTTTTCCCAGTAGTCATGTAAGGATGTGAGAGTTGGACTATAAGGAAAGCTGAATGCCAAAGAATTG
Source organism: Bos taurus (assembly GCF_002263795.3). Lineage (NCBI taxonomy): Eukaryota > Metazoa > Chordata > Mammalia > Artiodactyla > Bovidae > Bos > Bos taurus. Next base: position 19,441,592 of record NC_037351.1, on the reverse strand, counting down.
ATGCTTTTGAACTGTGGTGTTGGAGAAGACTCTTGAGTCCCTTGGACTGCAAGGAGATCCAACCAGTCTATCCTAAAGGATATCAGTCCTGGGTGTTCATTGGAAGGACTGATGTTGAAGCTGAAACTCCAATACTTTGGTCACCTGTTGTGAAGAGCTGACTCATTTGAAAAGACCCTGATGCTGGGAAAGATTGAAGGCAGTCGGAGAAGGGGACGACAGAGGATGAGATGGCTGGATGGCATCACTGACTCCATGGACGTGAGTCTGAGTCAACTCTGGGAGTTGGTGATGGACAGGGAGGCCTGGCGTGCTGCGATTCATGGGGTTGCAAAGAGTCGGACACGACTGAGTGACTGAACTGAACTGAACTGATATATATATATATATATAATATATATATATAATTTCTAAGATAGAGGGGGAAGGATCATTCTGGCAACCCCCTCTCAGTGGAAGGCCAGCCACTCCTCCAGACATGGTCAGGCTGCTCATCCAGGGCACATCGCACAGCTCTGGGACCATGTTTTGGATCCACCACTATGTCATTTTGGATAAGCCACTTCACCTCTTTGAGCCTCAGTTTTCTTGTTCCCCTGATGGGAAGACCTCATTTGAAGAGTGTGGGAAGAAAAGTACCAGATGTGGAATTCTTCTTCCTTTTACTACTTGCCTCTCCCCACCTTTCACACTCGTCCACTCTTCCTTCTCCTTGTCCTTATTGTGCTTCATGCATTTCTAAAGCATCCAGGAATAGTGTGCTGCTATTTTCAGGACCCCCTCCTTCCATCTCTCTCCCTCCCCCTCTCTCTCTTTCTTTCTCTCTGTCACACACAGACATGCATGTACAGACACACACACACACCTGGTTTGTGAATGAGAGTTAAACCCACAGGAGGGAGAAACTGAGGACACGGAAGGGAGGTTTAGGCAGTGGAGTTATGGATGGAGGAGGGGAAGGCCTTGGGCCCAGAATCATCTAAATTGATAACTCAAACAGTTTTCGGATTTGAGAGCCCATTCCCCAGGCCCATCGCTGCTTTCCAAGCTCTTTTTTTTTTCTTCCATCGGGGAAAGTGATAGCTGAGCAGCATTGCAGAGTGGGAGGGGGAGAGGGGTATTTTTTAGAGGCTGAATTCACCAGGAGTGATTTCTGAACCAAAAAGCAACCCAGACAACTCCTGTCCCTACCAGAAAATCTGCACATAAAGGACTGGGGAAAAAAGCCAGCTCTTCAGACTCCTGGATCACCTCTGTGCTTTTTCCCAGACCCCAATTATAAATCTGAACCGAACAGATGCATTTCTATGGAAATGCATTAAAATATTATTAGGAACAGCTTTTGCATTAGTGGTAATAAATCCATACCTGCAGTCACCCTTCACTTCTTCTAACTCTTTGATAACTTGGAAAATATAAATTCTGCTCCAATGTAGATTTAAGCAAATGGATTGGTGCCCTCTTTCCCTCACTCTTCTGGTCTGGTCCCTCTGGATCCACTTGCCCCACTCCCCAGGCCTGCCACGCGGCACCATCCAAGATGGGGCGTGGGGGTGGAGGGAGAGTGGAGAGCTCAGAGCAGCAGTCACTGACCCTGACCTCCAGTCCACCACGTGACTGTGAAGGACCGAGTCACCTTCAGTGCCCCACGTGGTCGGCTCCTTCTAAATGGGCCTCAGTGATCTCTGCCTGGTGATTCAGACCCTTGGTGTGGGCTACACCTTGTGACTAGCTTCTAATGCATAGAATATTGTGAAAGTGATGGAAGGCCATTTTGAGATGAAGTTGTAACAGGTTGACTTTCACCTTGCTAGCCCTCTCTTGTCTTCTCAGCTTGCTGGTTCTGATGAAGCAAGCTGTTGTGGTGGAGAGACCCACAAGGCAATGACCCAGGAGTAGTCTCTGGATAGCAGCCAGTGGGAAACTGAGATAGGTCCTCAGTCCAGTGGCCCTTGAAGAACCTAACCCTGCTGACAACTGCTGTGTGAGCTTGAGGCCAGATCCTGCCCTCTCTGAACTTTGTCTTGACTGTGGCTCTAGCTGACACCTGGACTGTAGTTAGTGCGACTCTGAAGCAGAAGCTATGCCTAGATTTCTGGGTCACAGAAAAAGGGAAATAGTGAAGATAAATAATAAATATGAACAGTTCTAAGCGGCTAAGTTTTGGGGCAATTTTTATGCAGCAGTAGATGACTAATACCCTCCTTATGTCACTAATCTGTGAAATGGAACCATTTCCACCAGTGCTTCTAAGTACAGCAGGGCAAATGCATATTAAGACACATTCTAACACTAAATGTGGTTCAGTGTTTTTTATTCTGTAATTTGTATTTGCATCAGTAATAGTCATTGATTTATTCCCTGAATACTTGCTGAGTGCCAATTATAGTTAGATGCCATGCTGTGAACATTGGCTGCAACAATGCATACAGCATTCTTTCCTTCGATGAGCTCACAGCCTTTGTGAAGGGAGTGATGAATACTTTGGAAACAGAATATATTAAAGGTCTGAAATACCCTCAAAATGGTTTGGAAGTCTGGATGCCATATACAACCTCACATGACAAATTGCTTACCAAAGTAGCAAGAGTTCTTGGTGATCCTATTCCTCCTTTCTCAGTGGGAGTGCTAACAAGAAAGAATGTGTCCAATAAGAACAGAAAGCTTAGAATTGGATGTAATGCTTGGGTATAGTCCTGAAGTGTGTATGGATGCGCTCTGGGATTTTGAACTCAGGTCCTAGGACACATTTTCAATAGGGTTCCCGCAGCATTCTGGACATTCGGCTCTGGCCCCATGATCTCCATCCATGGCAACCCCTGCTTTTCATGCTATTCCCAATCCCTCCGAAGTTTTCTCTGATTTCTCCTTCTCACCGGACCTCCAAGAGCCCCTGGAACCCTAACTAATAATGCAGCACCAGATTCTCTTTGGCTTTATGTATGATGTTTATTCTCCCACTCAGTCCTTTATTCAACAAAATGAAATGGAGGCTCTGGGTACCCCCAGAAGGTGAGAGCAAATGCTGGGCTTGCTTAAAAAATGGACTGAAAAGATAGCGGTTGAAAATCTGTTTAAGGAGTGGTTGGTCATCTAGAATGACCCAGATCCTAGGTTCACACTGTGACAGGAGAAGGGAGGTTTAGTCTCTGGATAAATTGAACCACACTGGCCCAGACTCTGCATCACAGGCCACAACGGAGGGTCAGGTTTGATGCCTTAGTGAAAAGAGTGCTTAAATGAAGACCATGCTAGGCCTGTGCTAGTTGCTTCATTGCTTCCATGTAGATGAGACTTGGATTGATTTTTTTTCCATTTCTGACCACTCACTAATCCCAGTATCGACCGCTTGCAGAACATCTCTGCTTGGAAATTCCAGCATTATTGCAATCACAACTCTGCAAAACCATGCAGCTTCTCTCAGCACCATTTTGGTCGCTATACATCCAGGCATCCAGTACCTCAGGGCCCTTAAACTGGTTTTCCCCTCTCTCTCCTCATATTGCCTAGGCTTCTTCCACTTCGAGCTTTTTCTCAGACTTCACCTTTATGATGTCCTCCTCTGATCATCTTATTTAAAACTTTGAACAACAGTTGGCATATAGTCTTCCCTCAATAAATGTTTTTAGAACTAGATGTCTGAGCAGAAGCTGAAAGCCTGCGTATTTTTGGTATGTGTGCTAAAATATATATAAGATAAAATTTGCCATTAAAACCATTTTTAAGCGTACAGTTCAGGGACATTAAGTTCAGTCACATTGTTGTGTAACCATCACCAAAAACCATTTCCAGGACTTTTTCATTATCCCAAACTGAAACGGAACTCATCAGACAATAACTCCCCACCTTTTCCCTTCCCACAGGCCCTGGAAACCACTTTCTGCTTTCTGTCTCTCCGTATTTGACTCCTCTAGCTATCTCATGCAAGTGGAATCATACCATTTCTTTGTATAGTTTATTTCACTCAGCAAAATATTTTCAAGGTTCAACCATAGCATGACATGTGTCAGAATTTCCCTCTTTTTATAGCTGAGAAGTATTATATTGGATGTATAGATCACATTTGGTTTATCTATTCATTTACTGATGCTGAACGCGCATGTGTTTTGCAGAGATGATGCCTGAAGGACTAGAGTGTGAGACAGCGAGAAGGCTCAGTGACCCCTTGTCTTTCTCCTGACAGCTAAGATCCACTGAGCTGTTCTTCTCACAGGTTTATGGTGCTTACCCTAGCAAGGGAGAGGGACTTTTGAACCGTGAGAGGAGGCCCCAAAACTCTGGGTATGGAGTTATTTTCCTTTCTCCAGTATTTCAATAGAAGCTGGAGACAGAATTTATGAGAGCTGTGAGGATGAGTTATCTACCTTATGGCTCATAAATAATTAAAAAATGAACTCTATATCTCCAAACATTATTTATATCAATTCTTTATTGAATAGGTGACTTCAGGCTAAACACGTAACACCAAAAAACAAAACTTGAAAAAAAAATGAACAACTATAGCCAGGAGCAATGGAGAAATCACCTTGCTAGCAGGCCCAAGGGAATTTCCACCGAGTGCCTGCACTGCTGTGGGCTGGCAGGACCCAGAGATGCACTGTCAGGCGGGGTGCTCTCTGGACCCTTGGGAGGGCACTCACATTCACTCGGCCTCGGCATCTCCTCCTTCACCTTCTCTTGTTCTGTCTTGTTTCCTCTTGCTTATTCTATTTTCCACCTAATAATGTACCCAGAGATACTTGTCACTTTAAAGAGACACATATCAGTTTTTCTTCTGTTTTGACCTTGTACCCCAGGCATATGTTCTTCCTTCTTGGATGTGTTTGGTGCAGTTCTGGGCACTCAAGTTTCTTCTTAAGACAATGGAGGGAATCTTAAGCACTCGTTTCATCTACTCTCCTTGCACTCGCTCTCTCTCTCCACCAGCCACCCAGGGCTTCATGGAGTACACAAGGTGAGCCGTGCTACCTGCCTCCCAGGTGAGGCTTTTCCCTGTGGTCCTGAAGGCAGGACAGCTGGGTGAGCATCTATCTGATTCCCTGCTTGGATTGGCGTGTCGTGGGGAAAAGCATCATTCGACTGTGAATGGCAAAATGTGGAAGAAAAGCAGAAGACTGATGAATTCCAGGGAAGGTATTTGGAGCTTGGGATGGCTCGAGGGTCCATCCCTCTGGGAGCTTGAGGTCACTCCAGTGACCAGTCCCACAACCATCAGAGATGGAATCAGAGGTGAGGAGGAGTACCCAGTGAGGACCCCCCAACGTGCTCTTGCATAGCAGATGTTGGGGTCTAGGGTGCCAGTAGGAGAGCATCGCGCTCTAGTTCTTTAGGGCTTCAACAGGCTCCCGTGGGCTGCCTGTGGCCCTAACCACCACGCACAACATGGTTTCTATGGGGAAATGCATTTTGAGTACCAGGAAACTGACATCCACTCAAACTTTTGGAACAGAGCCTGCTCTTAAGTTGGAGACTGCTTGAATACCACATTCACAGCTAAATTATATGGATAGGCCTATTTTTAAGATATATGCCTATTTCCAAGACACTCAGCTTATATAACAATGGGAATCGGAAGAAAGAATTGGTAGAAGTCGTGTTCTTGGTGGAGAAGGGGGAAGATGTGAATATTCGCTGTGTAAAAAACACAGTTCTACCTGGCAGGAGAGTAGAAGACACTGAAAATATCTAAAACATTCTCTAGGTTTGTATGGTTTGACCCACATAGTCTTTCTTTTAAGCAACACCACACCCATATGGTTCTTAATTTTAAGACCAACATTTGAATTCTACAGTAACAAAGAAGACTGAGTTAAATTTAGAGGTTAGGGTGTGAGCAAGGTCTTCATGCTACGGGATTTGCCCGAGTCATGAAGCATTGTTAATTTCCTGTCTCCCTTTGGTGTGTGGGCTTTCAGGATGGGCCCATGATGAACGCCCAGTGCCACCTACATTCCCTGGTCCCAGGTGGGCTTTACCTGCAGGAACTGGCAATAGCTTTGTGCATGACCCTGACTGGTGCCAGTTTTCCAGTACAATCAATTATTCATGGTCAACACCCACATCCGTTGATCATTAACTCAGTGTTAAAAACCTTAATTATCTCGAATCTAAAAATGAACTAACCTAGATTCACTTCATTTTACTTTATTTCAAATAACTCAATTCAACTCAGTAATTCATGAAGTTAAATTTAACTACTTTAAATCAACAACCCAAATCGGCTCAGATGAGAACTGAATTCAATATTCTAAGCACTGGTAAAACCACTCTAGTTGGCTGGTGGCATGTTCTTAACTATGGAAAGTCACGAAGCTGGTTCAGTTGGCCTTTGGGTTGGCAGAGAGATGTGGGATGAATCGTCTCCTCCTCTCCAACTGTGTGTATTTTATTCATAGACTGCCCTTGTATCCTAGACAAAAATAACTAACGTAAATGCTGTTGTTTTTCAATTGTGAATTTAAGAAACAGAATTTTAGTTCTGATTCATGCCTCGTGTTTGGAAGAGTAGTTGGTGTCTCATGACAAGAAATATATGGAGGAAAATGGGCAGGGCAGGTACCTGAATTCTTGGGTACTGGAAGCTGGCTCTTCTCCATGGCATGATCACCATGGCATCCACACCCCTTCCCTGTGCCTTAGTGAGGAGGTGGCCTCTGAACCCAGGAAAGGAAGACTCCTACAGTATGTGTAGCTTCTCCATGCCTGACCTGTTCATTGGTGGAGGTCTGTTTCCCAGAGGAAGAGCTACCCAAGCCTAGAAGGACAGATCTGTGTTCTAATAGGGGCAGTGAGAAAAGGAGGTAGGTAGGTATGGATGCTTTCTTGTATCCTAAACATCGTGAAGGTGAAGAACTCCAGCAGAATGGCAAGAATACTAGGTTCTGGGTTAGGAGGCCTCAGTTCTGATAACTGCTCTTTTACGAACCAGCTGGGTGATCTTGTGCAGATCTCTTTCCTTGCATGGGCAAGCTGATTGCTAATGAGTGTTTTAACTCTTCAATCCAAACCAGTGGTGGTACCTCTGGGAGGTGCCTGTGTCTCTGGGCACAGTGTCTACCAGCTCCAGGAGTGGACGGCTGGAGCGGGAGCAGCTTTAGGTTTACAGTTCTTCACTTTCTGCATATTCCTGACCCAGCTGGTTAGCGTTTTGCTGCCTGGCTCCATGAACCAGTTAGAATCTGAAATTAATAGTTTGGTTTCAGTAGCTCTAGATGTCACTGTTAAAATTTTTCCTTAAATACCGGCCCCATCTCTGCCTTCAGCACCATCCTGGTATCATAAATGTATGTCTGGCTCTGTATTAATCACTTTTCATTTATTATCTCATTTAGTCTTTACAGTAGTTCCCCAGGGAGGTATTCTGCCCATTTTTCAACTGAACAGGCTGGATTTCAGCCCACATCTACCTGATTTGGAAACTCAGTCCTATAAGCCCTATTGATACAAGCCTCAAGAAGGATTTTTTGCTGCCGTTTGCTACCTTGTCATCTAGTCCTTTGGAAGGGACCGAATGCTGTCTTGAAACCCAGGCCACTTGGGTTTGGTCTTCTCTCTAGCAAGTTTCTGCCTAGACTCTGTGATCCTGGACCTGTTCCTTGCCTCCTAAGTTGGTGGACAGTTTCTGGTTCTAACTGACCCAAACACCTCAGGTCAGGATGTTGCCCCCAACCAAATTTGATCACACTGGCCATCCAGCCCATGCTGCTGAACCTCTTCGTCCTCTGAACTGGTGGTCTCAGGGCTCACTGGAGCCAAGGCTGACTACATCACAACCCTGTGGGGCTCTTCAGCACTGGTTTGAAGTCATCCCTATAGCCCTCCGCTTCATTTCCCCTCCCCTGGGCATCTTCTTTTTCTCCACCTGCCCTGCTGAGCACTCAGCACGAGTCTTACCTGAGGCCCCTTGACTTATGACATCTGGGGCCTGTGGGAAAGAGCATCGTGAAACTTGGTGATCCAGCCCCAGACTGGAAGGTGACCCCAGGGGTCAGGCCAGCAGGGGGTGGTCTACAGGATGGTCAACAGAGCTCCATAAATATACCTTTTGTTTTACTTGTGTGTTCCTTTCCATTCTCACTTTTTTTTATTTTTTGGGCCTGTGGAGAGCTCTTGAGCTTAGAGTCACAGGGGAGAGAGGACTTTTCACCGAGGTAGCCCAGTCTTGTTCATTCTATCTCTGCTCCTTGTAGGATTTGGTTGTTTTCCATCTTAAATATACGCCTTGCATCAGTGGCTGGCAGGCACACAACCTTTAAAGGAATTTACTTAAAAAACCCATTCTCTCCCGAGAGAAGCAGTTCTACAGGGAACTGTGAGATTTCTAGGAATGTTTACCTGTGTGTGTGTGTGTGTGTGTGTGTGTGTGTGTGTGTGTGTGTATGCAGGGGTGGAGGTGATGGTGGGGTAGTGGTAGTTGCCTTCTTGCTTACCGTTACCTTGGGAGGTCAGAGTTCACTAACATGGGCTGGGCTGGGGATACTCACATGCCCACTAACACTGAGGCTCACTGAACACACAGACTTCTGCTTGTGATACTACTATCGAATCAACTGCTGATAGTGATGATATTGTGAAAGGGAGCCAGGGCTTATTAATGAGCTAAGTGGATTATGGCATCATGAGTTCATATTTGTCTTACAATGACTCACTGTAACATATTTTAGGGGGCTAAGACTCTGAAGATCCCTGACTGAATGCAAATGCCATCCTGCAGAAACTCATTTTGTAATCACCAACCATTCACATTTTAGTATAAATAAACCCGTAGCTGACTCAATTACCAAATACAAGGTCTACAGGGCTTCGCTGGTAGCTCAGCTGGTAAAGAGTCTGCCTGCAATACAGGAGACTTTAGTTCAATTCCTGGGTCGGGAAGACCCCCTGGAGAAGGGATAGGCTACCCACTCCAATACTCTTGGGCTTCCCAGGTAGCTCAGATGGTAAAGAATCTGCCTGCAATGTGGAAGACCTGGGTTCAATCCCTGGCTTGGGAAGATTCCCTGGAGGAGGGCATGGCAACCCACTTCAGTATTCTTGCCTGGGGAATCCCCATGGACAGAGGAGCCTGGCTACAACCCATGGGGTCACAAAGATTGGACATGACTGACTGACTAAGCACAGCACAATCTACTGATTTACCCTTTAATTCACTCACTTGAGAATTTTTTTTTCTTAAGCTTCAACTGTGTACTCTGTCCTATATACAAGGAAACCAAGAGAAGGAGAAAACCTTGTCCCTTGAGGGAAGTTTTTGGGGACTGAGAATTTCCTACTGGAAACAATAAAGCATGATTAAGATAAATTATAGTTAGGAGCTAGATTAGGTGTTATAGACAGTTGCACATGGTTGAATGAAGCAGGTTTAGATGGGACTGAGGTTTGCTCTAGGAGGAGCTGAGATCTGCCCTGAATTTTTGCTCTTGGAATCTCCCAGACAAGGTTGATGTGATTGAAGTCAGAACGAGTAGTATAAATACTGCAGAAGGAGAAAATGGGTGGATTGCAGAAACTGGAGCAAACCGAAGGCTGGCCTTAAATGTAAGGTAACCTCGAGTGTTTGATTCTGTGACAGTGATGCAAAGGGAAATTCCATACTCTTTCCCTGTCTAGCTGCCTGATTTGATTCTTTCATTAGCACTGTCCATGTAAGATGGAAATTTTCTATCTCCAGGCAATTCCACCATCAACTTTGTGGGCCGACATGATGCTCTGCTTACACATAGTTGATGTTTAATAAGTATATTGAATCATTGAACAAATGATTAATAAATAGACAGCTTTGAGCATATCTGCTAAGCCAAAACACTTCAGATGTTTTGGTGTGATTCTTCTGGACTCAACTTGGTTTATCCCAACCCTGAATCTGAGTGGGATAGGATATTCTCACAACAAATGCTACTTTTCAATCACTGGGCAGTGTTCCCCTTCTCTCTCTTTGTCTGTCATCAGTGTTCACATTGCCTCACTCAAATCCAGCTAGACACAGCAATTATTTATTTTTCCATTTGTGTGGTTAGATGCTGTGGAACAATCAAGCCAAAAAATGTCACCCTTGCCTTCCAAGAATTTAAAATTAGTCGTTGTTTTCTATGATGAGCAGTGAAGACTTCCTCAGGAAGGAAGAAATTTTAGATCTAATTATAATAGCACATCACTGAAAATGTACACGATCTGGTTTCTTTCCTAAATATCAGTGCTGTGATCCATCATTAGATTATACCTTTCAGAGGGTAAACCACCTGAGAAAAAGAATTGGATATTCCTGAGACATATGTAACACTCTCTCAAGTTGTGGATCCCTTCACCCAACCAAAAATCCCTTCACCCAAAACAAAGGTCAGGCCAAAGGTCGGGGCACCCACACCCCACCCTACAACACAGATATTCTAGAGGAATGTGGTGACTCAGTGTTGTTCAGTTGCTCAGTCATGTCTGACTCTTTGACCCCATGGACTGTAGCCTACCAGGCTCCTCTGTCCATGGGATTTCCCAGGCAAGAATACTGAAGTGGGTTGCCATTTTCTTCTCCAGGGGATCTTTCTGACCCAGGGATTGAACCTGGGTTTCCTAGATTGCAGGCAGATTCTTTACCACTGAGCCATCTGGGAAGCCCACATTAGAACTCCTTGAGCTCAAACTTGTTCAGTTCAGTTCAGTTCAGTCGCTCAGTCATGTCCAACTCTTTGTGACCCCATGAATCGCAGCACGCCAGGCCTCCCTGTCCATCACCAACTCCCGGGTTCACTCAAACTCAGGTCCATCGAGTCAGTGATGCCATCCAGCCTTCTCATCCTCTGTCATCCCCTTCTCCTCCTGCCCCCAATCCCTCCTAGCATCAGAGTCTTTTCCAATGAGTCAACTCTTCACATGAGGTGGCCAAAGTACTGGAGTTTCAGCTTTAGCATCATTCCTTCCAAAGAAATCCCAGAGCTGATCTCCTTCAGAATGGACTGGTTGGATCTCCTTGCAGTCCAAGGGACTCTCAAGAGTCTTCTCCAACACCACAGTTCAAAAGCATCAATTCTTTGGCACTCAAAGTTGTTACCATATCCTAAAACTCCAGGATATGACTGAATGTGCAGTCCTACAACTTCTACAGAAGGGCCTCGTAGGTGGGGTCTCAGCCTCCAGAGGACAGTTTCCTGTCCTGGGGATCCCCCTGGAGTCTGGCTACATCCTGGGTCAGGAGCCCTGCTCCTCAGCTCAGTCCCCAGCTACATCTGAGGAATCTGGGACTGAGACCAATGCTAAGATGCTTTCATAATCTGGTCTTCCCTCTTTCTCTTTCTCTGCAGCCAGAATGATGGAATATTTAGACTTCTTCCAAACTCCCAACACGTTGGCCTTTGAACCTGCACTGGCTGCTCTGGTCTTTACCCGCTTGAATGTGCTGGTGCCCTGAGGGCTGGACAACCGTTTATCATACGCCATGATGAGGACAGGTGTACCAACCTTCTCGTATGCTCCAGCTGGGTGATTATAAGGATAATAAGGCAGACAGCCCTGAACTTCGTGATGACTTTATAATCCAGTAAACACCCAGCAGGGTGGAACTGGAGGCAGCAAGACTCATTTTGGAGAATGAACAAAATCAGACACGGCCCAGGAGGTGAGGGCAGGCTCCCCCTAATGTTAGGACAGAAGATGCCCAGGTGGAATAGGACAGCTTCCGGGATTGGACCTGCATGGAGTCCAAACCAGAAGAGTTAAAGGGAAAGAGGGCGGCTGGACACAATTCTTAAGGCTGGAATCTCCCCAGGTGAGTTCTTCCCAGTGATTCTGTGGGCCTGATAAAACGCAGAGACGTTTTATCAAGTCCTGTTGTTGGCGTGATTTTGCTCTCTTCGGGCCACTCCCCAGCTTTCCCTTTCTCCGGGCAGGGAGAGCACGAGTAGACCCAGGGTTGCGTGGAGTGCTTAGGACCAGGGCTGCGTCTGCACCATCCCCTGCTACTCCCTGAACTGGGTTAGGGCCCAGCCCTGCTCTGTGTGTTCATCACCCACACCTCCTTCTCCCAACAAACCCACGTACCCGGTCCCCGTTAGCCTCTGCCTTAGCCTCATGTCTCCCGCCACAATGCAGAACAACATCACCAGGGGTTAGATTAATTGTTGATCACTTTGTGGGCTTCCTTGGTGGCTCAGACTGTAAAGCATCTGCCTGCAATGTGGGAAACCCGGGTTCAGTCCCTGGGTTGGGAAGATCCCCTGGAGAAGGAAATGGCAACCCACTCCAGTACTCTTGTCTGGAAAATTCCATGGGCTGAGGAGCCTGGTAGGCTACAGTCCATGGGGTCACAAAGAGTCGGACACGACTGAGTGACTTCACTTTCACTTTTGTGGATAGCCCTGGCTTCCTAATATGTTAGTATTTCTATTTGTGTGTGTGTATGTGTGTGTGTTTTAAGCTGGATATCTTGTTGCTGGTCCATAGTAGGTCCTTTGTCAAGTTTGTTGATTAATGGTTTAATGTTTCCTCTTTTTCCATGGCACTTGCATACCCACCCCCCTCAGTAATTTCTCATGACAGTCAGGAATAGGGTGGGGCTAAATTAATGGCCCTTTTCTGTTCTCCATTAGAGCTCTGCTTGAGTGTTGATTTTCTAAGCTGCCTTTTTGGTTGGCCTGAACTGACTCCAATGCATCAGAAATGCCAATAGTGTCTTGACCCTCTGGGATATAAGAATGGTTTTATCTATGTGTCATGTTTGTAATTTTGGTTGGATCATTCTAGTAATAACATATTTGAAGACAGCCAGGCACCAACTGGGAATACTGGGAAGCAGAAGACAGTGTGAATAAGGTCTAAAGCTGTCAGTGGAGGGACAGACCTGCCCCATAGAAAGTTCGGGAAGAAGATTCAGGCCTGTGAGCAAAGCGCAGTACCCCTGGCTCAACAGTCATGGGCCACATTTCAGTAGCAGAGGCTGAATCAGCTGTGGGGTACCAAGTCAGGTGACACTTATGAAGGCAGGAGCAAAGTCATTCAGTAGACACTGAGACAATCGCTAGTTAGGGACCCATCCCTGCTTATCTAGAAGGGAATGCCAAGAGCCAAGAAGCACCACATCCTAGGAGGACTGGTGTGGCTTTCTTCCTCCTTTCTATCTTTACTTCCTTCACCAAATAATTAATGAACATGCCAGAAACTGCTGGGTCCTGGGACAAGCTTATGCATGAACAGACAACACTTGCTGTTGGAGCTTGAAGGGGAAGACTAAAAGTAATTAACAACTGTGCAAAATAATTACAAATTGTGAAGGAAATAGTGCTAAGGGAGCAAATAACTGCTGGTCGGGGCGGCTGGAGAACCTTACCTAAAGCGTGGAGAACAGTGTTTGGCATGGATGACCGGGAAAGCAGAGATGTGAAGGATGAGTTGGAGTCATCCAGGTTCAGAAGGTAAGAGAGAAACACAGTGGAGAGAAGAGCATATGCAAAGGTCCTGAGGCAGAAGAGCTTTGGCTTGTTGAAGGAAGTAAAGAGGATCAGGATGGTGGGTGAATGAGCTGAAAGGTGGAAAAGGTGGAAAAGGACAGGTTACTAGATGGTGGAAAAGGACAGGTTACTAGAGCTGGCATAGCTAAGGGAGCTGTAAAGGTACAGAGCTTGTACAAACAAACAAATGTAGCATTTAGTGACACAAAATAATTTTTTATGATTTCCTGGTGGCTCGGATGGTAAAAAATCCACCTGCAATGTAGGAGACCCAGTTTTAACTCCTGGGTTGGGAAGATCCCCTGGAAAAGGGAAAGGCTACCCACTCCAGATTTCTTACCTGGATAATTCCATGCACAGAGCAGCCTGGCAGGTACAGTCCATGGGATTGCAAAGAGTCACACACAACTGAGCAACTAACACTCTCACTTTCTTTCATGATTATCATTATTTCTTACGATTCTGTGTAGTTCTTCCAATCTGGGCATGTAGCTGGGATTAGATGGCCCAGAATGGCTTCCCTTACAGGTCTAGGGCCTTAGCCAGGACAGCAAGGATGGCTCCCTCTCCAAGAGGCTGCTCCTCCTTTCACAGGAAGCCCAGGCTTGTTCACATGTGTTTGCAGATTCCTAGCTAGAGAGGGCAAGCTCCATTGAGCATGAGTTTCCAAGCCTCTGCTTGGGTCACAGTTGCTAATACATATTCCATTGGCCAAAGCAAATCACAGAGCCACATTCTGTGCTAAAAGCCAGAAAAATCCATCTATTGATGGCAGGAACTGAACAGCATGGATGTTTTCAATACAACTGCAGGAATGAAAGCAGAAGCTTTGTTTGTTCATTGGGAACCAGGTCCTAGTTGGAGTTCATTCGATTGTTTCTCCCTCACTTTCTTCCTTTTCTTAAATAAAAAATTATCTAAGGTGTGACAGGTGCTATCTCAGATCTGCTACTGAGTAAGCATGGATGGTGTGGTCAGGTAGCTCATATTATAATGTGGGAGGTACATAAACAGCCTCGTGCAGTGCACACACGCACCTTGCACGGGTGGCCACACCAAACAGTGGAGCATCTCTGCAGTGGAGGTGAGCCCGGGTGTAATGATGAGAGACACAGAGGAAGCCTGACCCTACAGTGAGGTCTGGGAAGGAGGCTTTCCTTGGAGGGGTGATGCTTGAGCTGATTCCTGAGGAATAAGAAAGTGAAGGCAGGCATTCAGGGAACAGAAGGGGAGCACGGCAGACATCTGAGGCCAGCGATGACTGGATGCTGAGCCTGAATGTGTGGACCTGCAGGTTCAACCCCTCTGCTTCAGGCCATGCTTGGTCCTGAGCACCATCTGAATGCACAGTGGTGGTGGTGGTGGTGATGGTGGTGAGATCAAGGGAGTCCAGCAGCGCAGACAAGTTGGGGAAGGACTGGATCGAACAGTGACTGCAGACCGTCATGGTGTCTATGTCTGCACCCTGAACCCAAAGCTCTTTGCATCTTGTGCCAGGAATCTCCCATTAGACTGCGGAACTCTGGGTCACAGAGTCAGTGCTGGCAGATGACGCTAGCAGGGCCCCAGGACTTCCTTGCTAGAAATAGGTTCCCAATTCCCTTGTACAGATTGTATCCTGAAGGGACAATGGGTGTAAGTACATCATTCCCCACCCCTTCCATGTGTGGGAAGGGAGTGGGGCAAGGGGGCTGCTGAGGAAGAGAAAGCATCTCAGGAAATGTGTATATTTATCCTGGCCTCGCCTTAAGAAAACCCGACCACCGATCCATCAAAAATGAATTTGAGTTTGGATAGCAGTAGCGTTTAAGGCGATGCTCTTCCCTTGTATTGATTCTCTGTGGGTTGAAATGGAACAATTTTAGAAATGTAGTCTTAGGTTTCCTTAATCTGTGTGGCTCTGGGAGGAAAAGGCTGTTGTCGCTCATGCTAATAACCACAAGGAACACGGTTCTAAAGTGCTTAGCTGGAAAATGAATTCCAGAAGCCAGCCCTGGCCATGCCTCCAGGGAAGTTGTTTCCTAAAAAGTCAGCCCTTCCCCACTTTTTTTTTTTTCCTTCAAAGGAGTTGCTTCAGGTGCAGGATCACTTGGGAAATAAAAATTAATATGCAGAATTGAGGATTCCCAGAAAGTGGTGAGTTGGCATGGGGTGGGTGGTCCTCAATGTCATTGCTGAGTGAGGGGGTGTTGCTTGTGCAGGAAGCCCAAGGGAGGCCTTGGCCTCTCACCATCCAAAGCATGTATCTTCTTGGAGTTTAATTATAAGATGTTCACATTTTAGATTTAAGGCACTGAAGTTACCTGTTCAGATGAGTATGATGCTTGACTGTCTTGTGTTGAGGTAGCATCAGTCATCTCACAGGGTGCTGAGATGAGGCATAAGGGAGGTGGAGAGAAGAGAAAGAAGAGAAGTGTGTTGCAGTGGGGGCACTTGCCTGGGAAGAGAGCAGGGTGGAACCAGCCAGGGACAGTGAGTGGCATGGTATGCCTGGGTTCAGGATCTAATTGCAGTGAGGCTGGCTACCCTCAAAAGGGAGCTCTGGATCTGCTAAAGGAAGTTGTATCTGTTTGTAGTTTGGGCTGAGCTTCCTAAAGCTCCACAAGTCCTGAAGACTTGTGTTCCAATCCTTTGATTGTGAGTTTCCCAGGTATTGCTAGTGGTAAAGAACTTGCCTGCCAGTGCAGGAGACATAAGAGACAAGTGTTCGATCCTTGGGTAAGGAAGATCCCCTGGAGGAGGGCATGGCAACCCACTCCAGTATTCCTGCCTGGAGAATCTCATGGACAGAGGAGCCCGGTAGGCTACAGTCCATAAGGTCATGAAGAGTCAGGCATGACTGAAGCGACTTAGTATGCAGGCACACACCTTAGATTGTAGGGAAGATAGGGAGGTCAGTAGCTCTTTTCCCTCAGAACTTGCCTTTTTGCCTCTGGCAACTAGCAGAGCCCTTGTGGGTTTTTGCATAAATATGATCTCTATTTGATAAAGTGTTGGCACAGTTTTCAGTGTCCCTTGGAGGAGCAATCTGTCTTGTGGCATTTCCCTTCTTTGTACCTGAGGTTTGTCACTTCACACTTCTCTTCCTTCTCACCTCCCACTTGTCCTGACCCAGATCTGGGGGGCCAGAGCAGGGGAGGAGGTTGGAGAGTGATGAAGGATGAATGACTTCTCTTCCAAGAAGGGTTCAAGTCCTGCCTCACTCAGGGAGTGGCCTTCCTTTCCCCCTTCCCAGGCAGCCATGCACCTCCAGAGTAACACTTGGCCTCACCATAAGTAATTTGCTTCTAACAACTGTGATCCTTTGTCTCCATCAGCAGCTTGCATTGGGGCATGGCCTGTGTGCATTGCTGACTCAGACCTCAGGATGCAGATGGGGTGGCCTTCCTGAATATTCACCAGCTGGCCAGAGCTCTGGGGAATAGGACTCTCCTGTCATGTTTTTCAGACTTTTTAGGGTGGAAGATGCTCACTTCGCAATGAGTTGGGGTTTACATCAGGCGGGGTTCCCAGAGGCACAGGCTGAACCTCCTAGGACAGAAACTCAGGAGAGTGGCGCCGTGCTGAGACTGTGATGCTCAGGGTCTGGGTGGCTTTTCAGATTCCAAGCAGGCTTGCTCTAATTCCCAGGTTATCTTGGTGCCCCTTAGAAGCAGGAGCTCATAATCTCCTGTTGGCTCCATTAATAACCATCACTTCTACTACTACTCTGTCTGGTTTTAGCATTTTTGTTTACTTGCAGCTTCTGCTTATTTGAGCAAACTTAAGACTTAAAGCCTTGCAGACTGGCTGCTTTTGGTGTGATTTATGTGGTCCTATTATCAACTGGCTCACTTTCTTTCTCCCCATAAAATTTTTTTTCAGCAGAGGAAATAATATATTCATCTGATTACCAGTGAGCCTGTTTGCTCACAATTTGGGTGCCCACCCCTTCAAAGACCGGTGGCAGACATTGTCTTTTCCTGAGTTAGGTGCTCAGCCCAGATCTGGTCCAATCCAACCAGCTGTGGCAGTGGGTTGTGGGGGAGGATGTACAACCACAGGGACGTGAGTGAGAAGAGCGCTTGGAGGGGATTTATACTGGAGCCTTCTGTTAGCTTGTCCTGTTTTCTTCATGCCTTAGGACTTCTGATGCCTAGTGCAGTGCCCAGCAAGACTCAATACTCAGCAACTATTTGTGGAATAAATAAATGTGCACTGCCTATTGATTATGAGCATTTTTGGCAAGCATGCATGTGTGGTAAGTCACTGCAGTTATATCTGATTCTTTGAGATGTAGCCTGCCACGCTCCTCTGTCCATGGGATTCTCCAGGCATAAATACTGGAGTGGGTTGCCATTTCCTCCTCCAGGAGGTCCTCTGATCCAGATTGAAACTGCATCTCTTATGCCTCCTGCACCACTATCGCCACCTGGGAAGCCCAGGTATACAGTTAGAGATTACTAAATGCCTTTAGGCACTTACTGCTTGGTAAACAGAGAAATATTAGAGGGTACGGCTCACCAGCCCTCCTGATGGGGACTTTAGAGGACTTTAGGTCAGTTTGTCCAATAGGAAGTAGTTTTTAGACCTTAGAATGAGGAGACGGAGCAGGTGGGTAGGACCTGAGGAAGTAAAACAAGGTCTTATTTGTAGGGGCCTTGTGGGCAGAGCCTGGATTCACTTGACTATAAGGAGAAAAATGACCCTCTTAAACCTCATTAACTCAAACTCCACTAATTTAGAGTAAGCAATCACTCAGACCCACTGAGCTGAATTTTGCTTTTGCTCTTTGAAAAATGTATCTATAAAGTCAGTGAGCAGTGTCAGATGGGAAGCAGGAGGTGGGAACGGGGGCGGGATCCCGCTGACTGCTGACTGCCAAGCTCAGTGTCAACGCTCAGGAAGCCCTCCCTGAATTCTTGATCCAAAGACACTCAGGCCCTTCTGTGCCTGCCACCTTCCGTCATGGTCCTTAGCACAATGCAACAGATTGGGAACCCCTCGAGGATAATGCCCCCAGTCCCTTTTTCTCTGTATCTCCCGATCAGAGCCTGCCTAAATAAATGTTTTATTTCAGGGAATAATTAAAGCAAAGCTTCCACAGAACAGTCTTTACAGAAAAAGGAATGTTGTGTTCATTTCAAATAGGCATTATCTTAGGAGTTAAGTTTTATAGTTTTTAGCCACATCCTGGACAAACTGGTCTCCCAGACCTGGTATTATCACTGTACAGTCAGTGTTGAAAAGGAAACTTGATGGTGGAATTAAAGTCAATAGCTTTTGAGTGGTTAAACTATTTCTAATTAGAAGTTAATGTTATGTCTGACTTACAAATGTATCTACCCCCTCCCTCACTCTGGGATATTAGGTCATGAAGATAAAAATGGATAAATGAATGAATGTTTTATAGTCTTCCTCATTGTGGTTCAGGTCCTTTACCTCATGTTGTGACAAGTTGCCTCCTGGTGGGATTGGGTGCACAGAGGGTAGGTATGATGGAATTGGGCAGCCTGGACAGACTCAGTTGGAGCCCAGCTAAAAGCAAGAACATCCCTAGATGGGCAAACCGAAGGGTAAGGGTAGATGGAAGGCTGGCTTTGCACAAAAGACTCTTATAGTAAGTGCTGGGAGCAGCCAGATGATGCCCTGACAAACATCCTCAGGGAAGTCCTAGAAAGGCCAGGAGGAGGGATCCTGTGTCAGCAACTGAGGACCTGGCCAGCAGGTGGCATCCCAGGAATGCTGGCAGTTTCCAGGGTCCTAGCCTTCTACCCATAGGAGCAGTTATAGTGCAAGTCTAGTAAGCTCCTGAAAAGCAGCAAGGTGGAGATCCAGTTCTGGAGGGTATAGAGAGCAGAGAATGCCTTCAGGTGCAAAGAAAAAGAAATGAATGCATTTACCAGAACTGTGGTGGGTATTATTTGGTCACAAAGATAAGATAGTAGCCCATTAATAGCACTGAGACATGACGTCAAGGCCAGACTGGGGCAGAGGTGACTTGGAGCTGAGTCACTGAGGAACAGTCTACAACTCTTCCAATTCCTTTTGGCAGTAACCTGAGTCTAGCTAAAGGGGCAGAGGTCTTTCTGGAGTCAGAGGTAGTACAGGAGCATAGGTATCAGATATGTGACAGTGCCAGAATTGGGGGACTAATTAATTTGGACAAACCCTTCTGTTGAGGACTAGGAAAGATGAACAATAACAAAAAGAAGCACCCTGAAGGCATTGAAAAGCTAAAGTTGTGAAGAATTTCTCAGGAGAAGATAAAAATCCAGAGATAAGCATTGATAAATCACTCTCATTTTGGGTTGGGGCTTTGAAAGGACAGATGAACTAGAAGTGAAAGAATCCTCTCAACACTCCAACCTGGCTCGAGTCACTGGATAGCCCAGAAATTCTTGACACTTGAAATTGGATTAAAGCCATCCAAGATTATTATTATCCTCAAACATAGAGCAAAATCAAGTGAAAAATCATCTCTGGAGGAAAATAATGACTTTCTGGGTCTTAAATTATTTCTATAAATAATTTTTCAAATACATTGTCTGACATATGGTCAAAGATAAGCAGACATAGGAGGAGACAAAAACAGCATGGACAAGAGCTTGCCCAAAGAAAGACTCATAGAGTATCCACATACTGAAAACATCAGGCATGGACTTTACAATAATTATATTTACTATTTTGAAGCAATTAAAACAAGGTGAAAATTTCAGCAAAGAACAGAAACTATAAAATTGACATAATAGATTTTATAAATTAGATACATAGAAATTATAGAAAAAAAAACTATACTCTATGTCAAGAACTTTATCAGTTTACCTGAAGGTTAGATATAACTGAAGAGCGAATTAGTTAATTGGAATATATGCCAGAAGAAAATATCAGAATGAAGACTACTCACATAAAAGGTGGGGGTAAAGAAAAATCAAACAGAAAAAAAGGGCAAGTGATATAGAGGAAACAGTGATGTATTTCAACTTGTTTAACTGAAATCCCAGAAATAGAAGGGATAATGGAATAGAAAAAATAATATCTGGGAAATTTCCAACAATGTTAAAAAACATTAAGCCAAAATGCTATGAACGACAAGCAAAAAAAATAAAATTTCATGTAAACTATTACTTTAAAAGTGCAGAAAACCAAAAACAAAAGAAACTCAAAAGCAGTTATGGGTGGAAGGTAAATTACCATTGAAGGGCAATAGTAAGACTGAAGAATAACTTTACAATGGGAAAAAAAATAAAGAAAGAAAGATGGTCAAAAGAAAATAAAATTGTATTTTTAATATGCTGAAAGGAAATATCTGGCAATCCAGAATTTTACTTCTGAGAAAATATCATTCAAGAATGAAGGATAAAAATAAAGATCTTTTTTATTATAACAAACAAAAGGGAACTCAGTACCAGCAATCGTATATTAAATGAAAAGCTAAGGGCATTCCTCAGGTGGTAGGAAAATGAGCTCAATTGGAGAAATGAAGATGCAAGAAGAAATGAAGAATAAAAACAGAGTACTGCTGCTGCTGCTGCTAAGTTGCTGCAGTCGTGTCCGACTCTGTGCGACCCCATAGACAGCAGCCCACCAGGCTCCCCGTCCCTGGGATTCTCCAGGCAAGAACACTGGAGTGGGTTGCCATTTCCTTCTCCAATGCATGAAAGTGAAAAGTGAAAGTGAAGTCGCTCAGTTGTATCCGACTCCCAGCGACCCCATGGACTGCAGCCTACCAGGCCCCTCCATCCATGGGACTTTCCAGGCAAGAATACTGGAGTGGGTTGCCATTGCCTTCTCCGAAAACAGAGTACATGTATGACCAGATCTAAATTACTATTGATTGAATAAAATAATGATAATATTATCTTGTGGAGTTTAAATTAATACGCAATTAAAATAAATGCAAAAGTGGCATGTAATTTAGGAGAGGCATAAATAAAATAAGAGTATTCTAATGTATTTTTCCTGCCCAGGAAATGGGTGAAGTTTCCATTTACCATTAGACTTTGGAGAGTTAAAGAAGCCAAACTTGGTTTCCAGTTTAACCAGTAAGATAGGAGAAAAACAAATGTATAACTAACAAGCAAATACATGACCATCCTCTAAAAAAAAAAATCCGACCATGAGAAAGAAAGAAAAGAGAAAGAGCAACATAGAATAAGAGCGACGGACATGCAGAAACAAATGACGAAGGGGCAGATTTAAATCACATATGTTCACAATAACAGTAAACGTGAATGGACTTCAAAGAGAAGGCAAATGTTGTATGACTGGATTAAAAACATCTTAATCGTACTTTCTTTTTGATAAGCAAAATAAGAGGATTATAAAAAATGAAAGGATACAAAAAGATACTATATTAAGATTAGAAAAAAGATAAAAATTAAAATGTTGCTAGATATAGGGAAGCTTTACAAATGATTAAAGGTTCAATGTACCAGGAAAAAATAACCATTCAAAATTTTCATGCACCTAAAAATATGACTCTAAAATATATAGAGTAAAAGATGATAAATCTAAAATGAAAAAATAAGCCCACAACTACAATATATACATTAGGATCTCAGTTAGTTCCAGCATTAGAACACACAGAAAAAAAATGAGTAGGAATAAAAAAAATTTTGAAAAGATGAATAAATTTGACTTAAAATATATACATATACTGCATCTAACAACGGCAGAATGTATAGTTTTTACACGCACATACAGATAAACTGATTAAATTTGACTGCATCCTTGGTCATAAAGCAAATCTCAGATTTTAAAGTATTGAAATCATACACAGTATGTTCTCTGATCAAAACATAAATAAAAAGATAACTGGAAAAATCCTCATTAGTCTGGACATTAAGATATGTTCTTTTAAATAAGTCACTGGTGAAAGAAAAAAGTCATGAAATAAAGCAAATTATTTGGAACTGGATTATAAAACAAAAACAAAACATAAAGTATATCCAGTTGTGGAATTTGGGAAAAGTATTTAGAAGGAAATTTTATGTCCAAAAATGTATGCATTAGAAAAATGGTCTGAAAAATAATAAACCATTTTAAAAGTTAGAAACAAAGCTAGAAAAATAAACACAAAGAAAAAGATGAAATAAGGATGAAACAAAAAATATAAAAGTAAAAACTAGCATACAAAATAAAGGATAAATAAAACTAAAAGTCTGTTTTTGAAAAGAATAACAATTGATAAACTCCTGGTGGGACTAGGCATGAAAAAAGAGAAAAAGCACAAGCAATTAAAAAATGAATATTATGGATTTGGGAAATATAAGAAAGAAAAAAATAATGTTTTATAAATGACTCTATGCAAATAATTTGAAATTTTCTTTGGAATAGACATTTCTAGAAAGAATACAACCTACTAAACACAACACTGACTAAACTTCAACCCCGAATATTCACTGGAAGGACTGATGCTGAAGCTGGAGCTACAATACTTTGGCCACCTGATTCGAAGAACTGACTCACTGGAAAAGACCCTGAAGCTGGGAAAGATTGAGGGCAGGAGGAGTAGGGGACAACAGAGGATGAGATGATTAGATGGCATCACTGACTCAACGGACATGAGTTTGATCAAACTCTGGGAGATGGTGAAGGACAGGGAAGCCTGGCATGATGAAATTCAAGGGGTTTCAAAGAGTCTGACATAGCTCAGTGACTGAATAACAATACAAAGTGTGAGTTTTACACCTTAGAGATCTATTGTGAAACATAGATCTTACAGTTAACAATATTGTGCTACATACTTAAAAGTTTGCTGAGATTGCAGATCTTATGTTAAAAATACTTATCACAAAAATTAATACAATTAACAGGGCATGAGGAAACTTCTGGAGGTGATGGACATGTTTATGACATAGCTTGTGGCAATAGTTTCATAGGTATATACTTATCTCCAAACTCATTAAGTTGTATACATTAAATGTACACATTTTTTGTATGTCAAGCCTGTCTCAATAAAGTGTTTTCTTAAAATAAGAATTATTAATTATATGAAAAAATCCAATGCAAACAAAACATAACAATACTTATGTATAAATATTGGCAGATTTTTTTTTTAGATCATGGCCAAGGACAATGTGCCCACTACCATTATTTCTGTTCAACAATGTACTGGATGCCCTAACCTGTGCATCATAACAAGTGGAAAAACAACATCACTTTTATTGAAAAGTAAGAAATAAAATTGTCATTATTCATAATATACTGTTGTATATATAAAAAAATACCTCAACAAATATGCAAATAAATCATTCAGTTCAGTTCAGTCACTCAGTCATGTCTGACTCTTTGTGACTCTATGGAAGCCCGAACACCAGGCTTCCCGGTCCTTCACCAACTCCTAGAGCTTGCTCAAATTCATGTCCATTGAGTCGGTGATGACATTCAACCATCTCATCCTCCATCGTCCCCTTCTCCTCCTGCCTTCAATCTTTCCCAACATCAGGGTCTTTTCCAGTGAGTCAGTTCTTCGCATCAGGTGGCCAAGGTACTGGAGCTTCAGCTTCAGCATCAGTCCTTCCAATGAATATTCAGGACTGATTTCCTTTAGGATTGGTTTGATCTTGCAGTCCAAGGAACTCTCAAGAGTCTTTTCCAACACCACAGTTCAAAAGCCTCAATTCTTCACTCAGCTTTCTTTATGGTCCAACTCTCACATCTACATGACTACTGGAAAAACCATAGCTTTGACTAGACAGACTTTTGTTGGCAAAGTAATGTCTCTGCTTTTTAATATCTGTTTAGGCTGCTTGTAGCTTTTCTTCCAAGGAGCAAGCATCTTTTAATTTCAGAGCTGCTGTCACCATCTGCAGTGATTTTGAAGCCCAAGAAAATAGCCTGTCACTGTTTCCATTTTTTCCCCATCTATTTGCCATGAAGTGATTGGACCGGATGCCATGATCTTAGTTTTTTGAATGTTGAGTTTTAAGACAACTTTTTCACTTTCCTCTTTCACTTTCATCAAGAGGCTCTTTAGTTCCTCTTCACTTTCTGCCATAAGGGTAAAATAATCATTAGAATTTACAAATGAGTTTACCGAGTGTTCTGTAAACAGGTCACTACTCACAAACCAACTGATTGTGAAATACCAACCATAAACAATTTGAAATTCCAAGAATAAATCTAAAAAAATACAAACAAGATGTAAATTATGCTAAGGAATAGCCAAAATACTCTTGAAGAAGAATAAGAAGAATATTAAGATTTCTTTTAAAGCTGCAATAATTAAGATGGTGCAGTATTATTGTAATAAGAGGTTAATGGATGAATGCTAGAGAATAAATTGCCTATAAAAAGACCCATGTACATAAGGGCACTTGATTTATGATAAATGTTACACTATATTGCAGTGGCCAAAGAAAGGTCTTTTCAATAAATGCTTGCAGAACAAAATAGATCTCTATAAAAGAGAAAGAAAAAGATTTTGGCACCTATCTAACACCATTTAAACCAATTACAAATGGATTGTGTATATAAATATAAAAGCAAAATAATAAACCTTATGGAAGACAAGATAAGGAATATCTATAATCTCAGAAGAGGAAAAGGTTTTTAAGCAGGAAACAACACTGATTATACAGAAAATATTTGATCATTTTTATATATTCAAATTTAGAACTTCTGTCTATTAAAAGAAACCACCAAGAGAGTGAAAATGCAACTCCAAGAGTGAGAAAATATTTTTACAACACATAAAACTAACTCCAGAAGAAAGAAAGAACTTCTAAATAGGCAATAATAAGAAAAGAAAACCCAAAGAAAAATGGGGAAGAGAGTTCAACAGGGTTTCCACAAAAGGACCATACATTCACATGACAACATGTCCACTTTCATTAGTAATAAATAATAATAGGGAAAATGCAAATTAAAATAAGGAGATAACATTACATCATTATAAAATGGTTAATTAAAAAATCTATTAATAGAAAGTTTTTAAAAGGATGGGGAGCAATGAGAGCTCATATACAATACTGGTGAGAATGTAAATTGACACAACCATTTTAGAAATCAGCTTGGCTATGCCTTCCACAGCTGAAGATATCCATATTCTTTGATCTAACAATTTCACTACTAAGTGTACAGTCAGCAGAAATTCATGCACACACAGGCCAAGAGATAATTCACAATAGCCCAAAGCTGGAAACAACCCAAATGCCCATCACCAGTAAGACGGAAAAATGCAATCTGGTATATTCATACAGTAGCATCGGAGAAGGCAATGGCTACCCATTCCAGTGCTCTTGCCTGGAAAATCCCATGGACGGAGGAGCCTGGTAGGCTGCAGTCCATGGGGTCGTGAAGAATCAGACACGACTGAGTGACTTCACTTTCACTTTTCACTTTCATGCACTGGAGAAAGAAATGGCAACCCACTCCAGTGTTCTTGCCTGGAGAATCCCAGGGACGGGAGAGCCGGTTGGGCTGCTGTCTATGGGGTCGCACAGAGTCGGACACGACTGAAGCGACTTAGCAGCAGCAGCAGCAGCAGCACACAGTAGCATACTATTCAGCAAAGAGAGTGAGCAAACTACTGTTGCATGCGAAACCTGGATGAATTTCACAAGCCTAACGCTAAGCAAGTGAGTCCAGACTCAAAACAGCACATGGTGCTTAACAGCATCAAAACAAACAACCCAATTCAAAAATGGGCAGAAGATCTAAACGGACTTTTCTCCAAAGAAGACATACAGATGGCCAAGAGGCACATGAAAAGATATTTAACATTGCTAATTATTAGAGCAATGCAAATCAAAACCTCAGTGAGATATCACCTCACACCAGTCAAAAGAAAAAAAAATCTACAAATGATAAATGCTGGAGAGGTTGTGGAGAGAAGGAAACCTCCAACACTGTTGGTAGGGAATGTAAATTGGTTTAGCCACTATGGAGAACAATATGAAGATTCCTTATAGAAAGTAAAATAAACCACTGAGTCATCAGGGAAACCCAGAGCTACCATACAACCCTGCAATCCCACTCCTGGGAATACATCCAGAGAAAAACACAATCAAAAAGGATAAATGCATCCCAATGTTCATTGCAGCACTGTTTACAATAGCCAAGATAGGGAAGTAAGAAGATGTGGTACATATATACAATGGAATATTACTCAGCCATCAAAAAGAATGTAATAATGGTATTTGCAGCAACTTGGATGGACCTAGAGATGATCATACTGAGTGAAGTAAGTCAGAGAAGGAGAAATACTGTATGGCATCTCTTATAAGTGGAATCTAAAAAGAAATGATACAAATGAACTTACTTCCAAAACAGAAACAGACTCACAGACTTAGAGAACAAACTTCCAGGGGAAAGGTGGGGGAAAGGGACAGGTAGGGAGTTTGGGGTGGCCATGTGCACACTGCTGTGTTTAAATTGAATATCCAACAAGGACCACCTGTACAGAACACTGGAACTCTGCTCAATGTTTTGTGGCAGCCTGGATGGGAGGGCATTTTGGGGGAGAATGGATACATGGATATATATGTATGGCTGAGTCTCTTCGCTGCTCACCTGAAACTATCACAACATTGTTCATCAGCTATCAGTTCAATTCAGTTCAGTCACTCAGTCGTGTCCGACTCTTTGCGACCCCATGAATCATAGCATGCCAGGCCTACCTGTCCATTACCAACTCCCAGAGTTCACCCAGACTCACGTCCATCGAGTCAGTGATGCCATCCAGCCATCTCATCCTCTGTCGTCCCCTTCTCCTCCTGCCCCCAATCCCTCCCAGCATCAGAATCTTTTCCAAAGAGTCAACTCTTCGCATGAGGTGGCCAAAGTACTGGAGTTTCAGCTTCAGCATCATTCCCTCCAAAGAAATCCCAGGGCTGATCTCCCTCAGAATGGACTGGTTGGATCTCCTTGCAGTCCAAGGGACTCTCAAAAGTCTTCTCCAACACCACAGTTCAAAAGCATCAATTCTTCGGTGCTCAGCCTTCTTCACAGTCCAACTCTCACATTCATACATGACCACAGGAAAAACCATAGCCTTGACTAGATGGACCTTTGTTGGCAAAGTAATGTCTCTGCTTTTGAATATGCTATCTAGGTTGGTCATAACTTTCCTTCCAAGGAGTAAGCGTCTTTTAATTTCATGGCTGCAGTCACCATCTGCAGTGATTTCGGAGCCCTAAAAAATAAAGTCTGACACTGTTTCCATTGTTTCCCCATCTATTTCCCATGGAGTGATGGGACCGGATGCCATGATCTTCGTTTTCTGAATGTTGAGCTTTAAGCTAACTTTTTCACTCTCTACTTTCACTTTCATCAAGAGGCTTTTTAGTTCCTCTTCACTTTCTGCCATAAGGGTGGTGTCATCTGCATATCCAAGGTTATTGGTATTTCTCCCGGCAATCTTGATTCCAGCTTGTGCTTCTTCCAGTCCAGCGTTTCTCATGATGTACTCTGCATATAAGTTAAATAAGCAGGGTGATAATATACAGCCTTGATGTACTCCTTTTCCTATTTGGAACCAGTCTGTTGTTCCATGTCCAGTTCTAACTGTTGCTTCCTGACCTGCATACAGATTTCTCAAGAGGCGGGTCAGGTGGTCTGGTATTCCCATCTCTTTCAGAATTTTCCACAGTTTATTGTGATCCACACAGTCAAAGGCTTTGGCATAGTCAATAAAGCAGAAATAGATGTTTTTCTGGAACTCTCTTCCTTTTTCCATGATCCAGCGGATGTTGGCAATTTGACCTCTGGTTCCTCTGCCTTTTCGAAAACCAGCTTGAACATCAGGAAGTTCACAGTTCACGTATTGCTGAAGCCTGGCTTGGAGAATTTTGAGCATTACTTTACTAGCATGTGAGATGAGTGCAATTGTGCTGTAGTTTGAGCATTCCTTGGCATTGCCTTTCTTTGGGATTGGAATAAAAACTGACCTTTGCCAGTCCTGTGGCCACTGCTGCGTTTTCCAAATTTGCTGGCATATTGAGTGCAGCACTTTCACAGCATCATCTTTCAGGATTTGAAATAGCTCAACTGGAATTCCATCATTTCCACTAGCTTTGTTCGTAGTGATGCTTTCTAAGGCCTACTTGACTTCACATTCCAGGATGTCTGGCTCTAGATGAGTGATCACACCGTCGTGATTATCTGGGTCGTGAAGATCTTTTTTGTACAGTTCATCTGTGTATTCTTGTCACCTCTTCTTAATATCTTCTGCTTCTGTTAGGTCCATACCATTTCTGTCCTTTATCGAGCCCTTCTTTGCATGAAATGTCCCCTTTGTATCTCTAATTTTCTTGAAGAGATCTCTAGTCTTTCCCATTCTGTTGTGTTCCTCTATTTCTTTGCATTGCTCGCTGAGGAAGGCTTTCTTATCTCTTCTTGCTATTCTTTGGAACTCTGCATTCAGATGCTTATATCTTTCCTTTTCTCCTTTGTTTTTTGCTTCTCTTCTTTTCACAGCTATGTGTAAGGCTTCCCCAGACAGCCATTTTGCTTTTTTGCATTTCTTTCCCATGGGGATGGTCTTGATCCCTGTCCTGTACAATGTCACGAACCTCATTCCATAGTTCATCAGGCACTCTATCTATCAGATCTAGGCCCTTAAATCTATTTCTCACTTCCACTGTATAATCATAAGGGATTTGATTAAGGTCATTCCTGAATGGTCTAGTGGTTTTCTCTGCTAAGTCACTTCAGTTGTGTCTGACTCTGTGTGACCCCACAGACGGCAGCCCACCAGGCTCCCCCATCCCTGGGATTCTCCAGGCAAGAACATTGGAGTGGGTTGCCATTTCCCTCTCCAATGCATGAAAGTGAAAAGTGAAAGTGAAGTCGCTCAGTCGTGCCCAACCCCCAGCTACTCCATGGACTGCAGCCTACCGGTCTCCTCCGATTTTCCAGGCAAGAGTACTGGAGTGGGGTGCCATTGCCTTCTCCGAGTGGTTTTCTCTACTTTCTTCAATTTAAGTCTGAATTTGGTAATAAGGAGTTCATGATCTGAGCCACAGTCAGCTCCTGGTCTTGTTTTTGTTGACTGTATAGAGCTTCTCCATCTTTGGCTGCAAAGAATATAATCAATCATCAGCTATACCACAACACTAAATAAAAAGTTTTAAAAAAGAATATATATGTTATTCCTTTTATATAAGGCTCTAAGAAGGCAAAATTAAACTGTAGTGTTTAGGAATGCCAATTAGGTAATAAGATTATAAAGTAAAGCAAGCACATGATTATCATAAAGATCATGATGGTGGTTACCTTTGGCTGGAGAGAGAGGCAGTTGGAAGTTATCTCGGATGCTGGAAATATCTTTATCTTGACCTGGGTAGTGTAATTATTTATTAAAATATAGACTTATGTTTCAGGTACCTTTATCAACGTATGATATAAATTTGCTATATTGTTGAAAGACGAACAACACTTGCCTCCTACCAAAGTGAACGTGAAAGTGGCTTAGTCGTGTCTGACTCTTTGGGACCCCATGGACTATACAATCCGTGCAATTCTCCAGGCCAGAATACTGGAGTGGGTAGCCTTTCCCTTTTCCAGATCCAGGGGATCTTCCCAACCCAGGGATCGAACCCAGGTCTCCTGCATTGCAGGCAGATTCTTCAGCAACTGAGCTATGAGGGAACAGGTCCTTGTTGGATGTCCATTTTAAACACAGCAGTGTGAACATGTCCACCCCAAACACCCTACCTGTCCCCCACCTTTCCCCTGGAAGTTTGTTCTCTAAGTCTGTGAGTCTGTTTCTGTTCTGGAAGTAAGTTCATTTGTACCATTTCTTTTCAGATTCCACTTATAAGAGACATCATACAGTATTTCTCCTCCTCTGTCTGACTTACTTCACTCACTATGATAATCTCTAGGTCCATTCAAGTAGCTGCAACTTTCTCCTACCTCCTTCTTTTTCTCTTCCTCTCCCTGCTACTTTTTTCCTGAGCCTCATTTAGGCCCACAAGTTCTATAACTATTTTATGTAAGAACAAAATAAACATCTTTTCCTAAAGATTTTTCTCTTTTCACAGTTCTATTCTCCAAAGAAAAGTATCCCGGAAGATGTATGTTAAGAAAATGGAACTGCCTGGAATGGCTAGTCACCTCAGGGCTCATCTGTAGTACTTTCCACATTCCATTAGTCTCTGCAGTTGTGGGGGCGGGAAGAGTCATACTGTTTGGGGTTTGGAGCTCTGAAAGCAGTGAATAAACTCTGGTTGAGATTTTAAAGTACTCCTTGTTCATGATGATATTGATGCTCCTAATTCTTGGATGAAGGAATATTCAGTTCAGTTCAGTTCAGTCACTTGGTTGTGCCCGACTCTTTGCGACCCCATGAATCGCAGCATGCCAGGCCTCCCTGTCCATCACCAACTCCCGGAGTTCACCCAAACTCATGTGCATCAAGTCAGTGATGCCATCCAGCCATCTCATCCTCTGTCATCCCCTTCTCCTCCTGCCCCCAATTCCTCCCAGCATCAGGGTCTTTTCCAATGAATGAGTCAACTCTTCGCATGAGGTAGCCAAAGTATTGAAGTTTCAGCCTCAGCATGAGTCCTTTCAATGAACACCCAGGACTGATCTCCTTTAGAATGGACTGGTTGGATCTCCTTGCAGTCCAAGGGACTCTCAAGAGTCTTCTCCAACACCACAGTTCAAAAGCATCAATTCTTTGGCGCTCAGCTTTCTTTATAGTCCAACTCTCACATCCATACGTGACCACTAGAAAAACCATAGCCTTGACTAGATGGACCTTTGTTGGCAAAGTAATGTCTCTGCTTTTGAATATGCTATCTAGGTTGGTCATAACTTTCCTTCCAAGGAGTAAGTGTCTTTTAATTTCATGGCTGCAATCACCATCTACAGTGATTCTGGAGCCCCCAAAAATAAAGTCTGACACTGTTTCCACTGTTTCCCCATTTCCCGTGAAGTGATAGGACCAGATGCCGTGATCTTAGTTTTTTGAATGTTGAGCTTTAAGCTAACTTTTTCACTCTCCTCTTTCACTTTCATCATGAGGCTCTTTAGTTCCTCTTTACTTTCTGCCATAAGGGTGGCGTCATCTGCATATCTGAGGTTATTGATATTTCTCCCGGCAATCTTGATTCCAGCTGTGCTTCTTCCAGCCCAGTGTTTCTCATGATGTACTCTGCATATAAGTTAAATAAGCAGGGTGACAATATACAGCCTAACGTACTCCTTTTCCTATTTGGAACCAGTCTGTTGTTCCATGTCCAGTTCTAACTGTTGCTTCCTGACCTGCATATAGGTTTCTCTTTTAGAAGGAATATTACCTACCCTTTTGTGAGTGTAAGCAGTCCTGATGAATGTTGAGAATGCTAAGAAGCCTTCTCTGGCCCTTGGAAATGAAGGTAAGCAAACCCTTCACCCACCTGTTAAAGTACCTGAACTCTCTACTCACACCTGCAACCCCTTAGGGGTTTATTACTTCAGCTTACAATTTTTTCTCAAGGCTCTCCCCAATAAAAGTTGCCCCTAGGAGGAAGATGTTAGAGACATATTCAGCATCTGGTACCACTGTGAGAATGAAATCTTTGATATTATCTTCCCTGCCTCACCTCTGCGCACAGGGAAAGATGAAAGAGGGAACAGGCTCTACGACAGGAAGAAGGGAAGGGACTAGGGATGGTTATGAATAGTCACTTGTTCTCTAGCTATTGAGTTGTAACCCCTTATTAGATATATGTTGTCATTTAGTCACCAAGGCATGTCTGACTTTTTTGTGACCCCATGGCCTACAGCCTGCCAGGCTCCTCTGTCCAAGGGATTTCCCAGGCAAGAATACTGGAGTAGGTTACCGTTTCTTTCTCCAGGGGATCTTCCCAACCCCAGGATCAAACCCATTTCTCCTGCATTAGCAGGTGGATCCTTTACCACTGAGCCTCCAGGGAAGCCCTTTTAGAGATAGAGTTTACAAATATTTTCTTTTATTTTGTGGGTTACCTACTCACTCTGTCGATTGTTTCCTTTGCTGCAGAAGATTTTTGGTTTGATGTTGACCTGTTTGTTTATTTCCACTTTTGTTGTCTGTGCTTTTGATTTCACATCCAAGAAATCATTGCCAAGACCAGTGTAGTAAGGCTTTCCCCCTAGGTTTCCTTTTAAGAGTTTTACAGTTTCAGGATTTAGGTTTAAGTCTTTAGCTTATTTTGATTTGATTTTTGTGTATTGTGTAAGTTAGGGTCCAATTTCATTCTTGTGAAAGTAGGTATCCAGTTTTCTCAACCATTTGTTGTAGAAGCTATCCTTTCTCCATTGTATATCTTTGGCACCCTTGTTGAAGATCACTTGACAATATGGCAAAGGACTTGAATAGATGCTTCCCCCAAAAGGACATACAAATGAACAGCAAGTATACGGAAAGATCCTCAGTATCACTAATCATAAGAGAAATGTAAATCGAAGCCACTATGAGATTTCAATTCACAACCGATAGGGTGGCTATGATAAAACACAGAACCAAACCAAACCAAGTGTTGCCTAAGATTTGAAGAAATTGCAACCCTTAGCACGGTTGGTGAGAAAATAGAACGGTGCAGACTCTATGGAAAAGTGTGGAATTTTCTAAAAACAATTAATTTAAGGAAAGTTCTACAAAGCCTCTGGGAGTCCTTGAGCCAAAGTCCGTGGATTTAAAATGTTAGGATTTGGAGCCTTTAGTCAGTCATGTTCCAGGTGGTGCATTCTCCTGGCTGTCAGGGTAAGGAAGGAGAAGGAAGGCGGGATTCTGACAACAGACCCTGGGGCCTCCCCTCAGTGGGGAACTTTGAAGCTGGCTGACTTCCTCTTTTCCCCTTTGAAAAATCACCTTGGGGCATGCAGATAATCTAGTTAGTGAAGCTGAGACTCAATGGCTCCAGCTGCCTGCATCCTTCAGCCTCCGTGAGACTTCCCTGAGCTGCTTCTTCTTGGAGGCACCTGAAGGCCCCCTAGAAGTTAGATTCTAGAGGCAGGGAGAGAAGCTGTCAAAGGACGACTGGAAGGGTTAGGCTGGGGGCCCTTTCCTTCTGACAATGCAGCTGCTGAAAGCATGCATCAGGGTCACAGATGAACAAACCCAGAATCCTGCTGTGGAAGACAACACTTGGCTCTGTTCTGAAAGAGAAGGGAGAGAAAGTCTAGGTTCCACACACTGGTTCTGGTGTTCTTTTCCTCCCTGAGCCAGCCCCATTGAACACCTCTTATCCCCTTCTAGATCTCAGCATTTCCCTATCTCACCTGCCTTTCCTCTGAACCACTTCTGATGCCTGGGAACAGGATCATGCTTTTATCTTTTCCTCCCTCCTCACCCTGATGCTGGGAAAGATTGAGGGCAGGAGGAGAAGAGGGTGACAAAGGGTGAGATGGTTGGATGGCATTACCAATTCAATGAACATAGTTTGAACAAACTCCGGAAGATGGTGAAGGACAGGGAAGCCTGGCATACTGCAGTCCCTGGGATCACAAAGAGTCTGACATAACTGACTGATTGAACAACAACGCTCCCCATAGGGCAGGCCTTCTCCTCTCCCCTCAGCCCTCAGCCCTCCTTGCCCTCAAGGCTCACTTGAATCCTCTTCCATGAAGCATCTGTGACTTACCTCAACTGAAGCTTGCTATCTCCACGGCACTTGCAATATAAACTGACAACACAGGATATTGGTTGTTGTCTAATTGTTTCCTGTTGTGTGGTCAGGCCGCTCAAGGTAACTCTGGCTCTGTGTACATCCTCTGTTCTACCCATGGGTGCCTGCTTTACTTATACCCTACTTATGTGACTCACCTCCCTACATACCTGCCCCAGGCCCCAGCTAGTGAATGTTCTTATCAGATGTGATGTGCAGCCCAATGTGTAATTAGTTGACAAGTGAGAAACACAGCCAATAAGTCATGCATATGTGCATGCTAAGTTGCTTCAGTTATGTCTGACTCTGTGACCCTATGGACTGTAGCCCATTGGGCTCCTCTGTCCATGGGATTTTCCAGGCAAGAATACTGGAGCGGGTTGCCATGCCCTTCTCCAAGGGATCTTTCCCACCCCAGGGGTCGAAGCCACATCTCCTGAATCTCCTGCATCGCAGGGGGATTCTTTACTGCTGAGCCACCAGGGAAGCCCCCAATAAGTCCTACTTGTTCCAAAAAAAAAAGGAGAAAACATTTTAGGCTGGAGAAATTCAAGGTACAGACTTACTCTGAGTCTTTAAAAATGGCAGAGAAGAGGAGAAAATCCCAGGTGAGTGCAATTTATTAGCAAAAGGGGAAGGTGGGTATGTGTAAATCAACTGTGGACATAGAAGTGTCCAAGAAATTCCATGTATAAGGACATTCCAGGATAAGGCTGTAGTTACACCAGGGAGCCTCACTTGTCTGACTTAACAGGCCTTTGCAAAACGCAGTGTGACCTAAAGCAAGTGTGCTTGGGTTAGGAGCCACGGGTCTGGGCTCTAATCCTGCTTCACCACTTACTTGTGGTGTGACCTTGAACAAGACATTTAATCTTCTTGAGTCCTTGTTTCCCTTCTGTAAAATCAATCCCTGTCTGTGTTAAAGGGTCTTTGTGAAGATCTGAAGAGAAAACATTTGTGAAACTCCTCCAAACACAGCCGTTAATGGATGTTGGTTACTATCAGGATTTCTGACCTCTTTAATACACGTAACACCTTCTCTGAATTCCCGAAGCCACCTAATGCTTGTGTCATTAATGTTGACTCCCTGTATCACCTGTTTTCAATCTCTTAATTGCTACACGTGTTTGCAGGAGTTTCTTAATTAGAGAAAAAACTCACTGTGGGCAAGGGGCTTATCTTAGACATTCACAGAATATTGTGGGCACATACTGGATGCTCAAAATGTTGTTGCAATGATTGATTTCTGTGTCCAGGAAGACCAAAGTAATCCCTAAAGATTTCCCAGAGGAAGTAGATCTCAGAGTTGACATTGACAGATGGGTAAGTAATGACAGGTAATGTTCAAGGAGCAAGATGCCCAGTGAGGGGAATGATGTGAGCAGAGTAGCAGCTTTTTTAAATTTTTTAAAAAACTTTTATGGATGCCTGATTTCTCTAGAACATTCTACCAGGTTTTGAAGTCATTTATCACACTGGTGCTTTGTGAGAAAAGCAAATGAAACAAAACCAAAAGAGAAAATATCCATCCAGCAGCTGGACAGCTCAGTTATTTTTAGGGACAGGAGAATAAGCCAGTGTTTGGGACTCAGCAAAACATCCCACTCTGTTTGGGGTTGACCAGTCCCTGGAAATGCACAGACCTAAGCATTTTCTCAGCTGTAACTCTCCAGCACATGTGTATTTGAAGGGAAACTTAGTCCATCTGTTTCTAATTCATTTACATTGAACTCATCAAAAAAGCTGTTGACATGTCCTTTGCCTGGCCAAGTTCTCCATGGGTTTTCGGAAAATCCCAATATATTATTGAATTCTTTTTGGTGTCCTGGGGTTGTTGGGCTTTGTCTTTTTTTAGCAGCTTGCAGGGAGAGTGGAGAATGCTCTGAACTGGAGTCATTCCAAATCTGCAAAGCTCTGCTCTTCCCTCATTGAGTCTCAGTGGCTCTCAGAGTCTGATCAGCTTGGAAAGAGAACAAAGTACCAGGCATCCCCAAGGTCTCAGGTTTCCTCTACCGTGCTCGGAGCAGAGTCTGAGGGATGGCTCAGGAGAGGGAGAAAAGTGCTTTAGAGGCAATTTGGCCAGGAGACTAATTACAAAATGAAGTGTTTTCATTCTAGATACTGTGTGACCTTGGGTTAAGGAAGTTTCTTTTCTGTTCTTCAGTTCTCCAAAATACAGTAGGAGAATGATACTGCAATTTTTGATCCATCTACTAGAGACGGCTTGTGTGGTTGGTGTGTGGATTGTGACTTTATAAACAAAAATATCACAGTAAGACAGTATGATTTTCCAGATACCCAGATGGCAGTCCTGACCCCTTTGAATGTGTTCTCCCATCTCTAGCCCTGGGCATGGACAATGCTGAATTGTCACTCAGGGGTCCAGCCTGAGTGCATAGCTCATGTCCTGAGTGATGCTGACTGCTCCACAAAGGGTTGGGTTATTGACATCTGAGTCCCCAGCCTCTCCATTCAATATACACACTTGGGCAAACATGGAAGGACAATTTGTGCTCCTGTTGTCATAGGCATAGTTAATACCCCATTGGAAGAGATAAATATGTACCCTCTAGAGAACTGAAAGCTGAAAAGGAACGCAGGAGCTCACAGCTTTCCTCTTTATTTTACATATGAGGCAAACTGGGACTCCAAGAGGCAAAATAACGTGCCCAGTAATTACTGTGCTAAGTTTGATCATATTTGGCAACACTGGATGAAAGATATTATTACCTCCGTTTTGCAAGTGAAACAACTGGGGTACAAAAGAGGCTGATAACTGGTCAAAGTCACTCGGTGAGTAAGTTATAAACTAGAATTTGAACACAGCTCTGTTAACTTCAAAGGTCAATTGACACAGAGCTAGCGCATTGAGGACCACAACACGGAATCCTGGATCTCCCAGATAAGAGTGTTCTAAAATGTAAAAAGCCAGGTTCTTTGTTCATTGTGCTTGCCCCTCGTCCATTCACAAGGGGTTGGCTGCCTGGGGAGAGGAACCCAGTAGCATAGGTAGAGAGGGTGATGAAAGGTTAAGTAGATGGAGAGGAATCTGAATCTCCCCCTCTGAGGGCACTGTGCAGGGTCAAGCCCTGTGAGCAGCTTCCAAAGATTCCAATATGGCTGCCATGATTGAGCAAGTGAGGTTTAGAAGCCAGCAGGCAGCAATGACCAGTCAACTCAAAGAAGGACTACCATAGTACCACTTCTGTAAAAGACACTTTGCACTTTCTACCTTTTTAATCTTTTTGCCTGAATACATGACGAGTGTGAGGGAGTAGGAGATGTCTTAAGAGTAGACAGAGCTCCCTTTGTTCTTAGGCTAGGTAGAGCCTGGCCAGTGTTGGAGGAAGGAAGGAGATATGGGATATATGGTGGAGTTCTGAACAAGGCTCAGCTCATTTGTGCTTTTTAAAAATAATTAGAAGTGATTAGCCAGCAATGAGATATGCCTGGGTTGTCACTGAAGCTGGGAAAAGGGATTTGACAGGGCCTGTCTGAAAATGGGAGTTGGGAAATGATTTCTCGTCTGTGCCCTATGAGTTCCAGCTGTTCAATGGGCTGATTATCTTCTCTTTCCCCATCTGTCTATCAAATGGAGGGAGCCTGAGAATGAAATGTGTCTTTAGATGAGCTTTCTCTTCCTCCTCTTCTCTTGGGCACATTTTGCTCGTGTCTGCACTCCCTGGTTTTGGCCAAAGAAAAAGAACCGGGTACTGCCAGGTCTGCTATCCTTCCCAGAAGAACTATTCAGTACCAGAAAGTCCAGCTAAAGAGGGAGGGAAGGAGAGAGAAAGGGAAGGAGTGGGGCGGGGCGGAGATAGAGAGGAGGGAGAGAGAGAGAGAGGACAAATGTCAGGGAGGGAAAGGGGAAAGGGACAAGGTGTAAGGGACAGAACGGGTGAGAAACGCAGCAGTGGGGAGAAAGAGTTGCCCTCTCAAGCCCGAAGAGGGAAGGGAGTAGGGGGTTGGGAAACAGGGAGAAGAGTGGAGCGAAGGGGTGAGAAGGGTGTCGAAGGAGAGGCACGGCCTGGGGGTCAGAGCTGGAGCAGCTTCCTGCCGGGCACCGCCCAGCCAGCTGCTGGAACATCTGCATCCTGGCGGGGGTGTTTCCAAATGGAGCTGCCTCTTCCTGGACTTCCTCCCTCACACGCTTGGGCCTGCCCCCTTAGGCCCCTCCCAGCGCGCTTGCGGTTCCTCTTACTCATCCGCCAGTGTCCAAACAGCTAAAGCAGCTCTGAAGGTATGCGAGCAGTTAGGCAAGGATAGGGTCAGCCGGGGGAAGCAGTGCTTGCTCCTGGACGTCACCACGCCAGGTGCGGGAGGAGCTGACTGGCCGCACCAGTGCTGCCCTGACCTCCGCTTGAAAGAACCTGGAAACAGGAGTCAGGACCTGGGGGCTGAGACACTGCATGGTCTTAGCGAGCTGTGAGTCTTCTCAGTTCCATCATCTGTAAAATAAGGAGCTGAAGTCCCATTCTGATGATGACTTTGGGGGAAAAAAATAATTCGCAAGTCTCCCTTTAGCATCCTTTGCTACCTGGTTCCTGAGTTCGCATAGAGGGGGTTCAAATGAAAGTTGCAAGCTCTCATCGTCTCCTCAGTGGCTTTCATCTTGCTGTAGGGCCTCAGGCCTGTGTTGGGGTCTGACTCGAGGGACCTCTGCAGTGGTGCCCTTCCTGGGAGGGGTGGCGTGCCAGATGGTGTCAGGTGTCAGGGCCAGCCTTCAGCCCCTGAAGGAGGGAGAGCTTGTCCCCCACCCCCCACCCCGCTTCTATGATGTCCCCTTAGTCTTTCTAGAGTCCCCCATTCACTGGGGTCACCCTTGGGCATCCACCCCACTCTGCCTCTCAGCTGACAGATAATCTCTGTGAAGCTGCCACAAGACCGGAAAGGTTCTAACTGCTATTTGATGAAAAGAGGTTCTGGTTTAGCTCTTCCTTGGGAAGTCTCACTTCCAAAGGCTGTCTTGCTCTTGCCCCAGATGGCTCTTCTGGTCCTTCTGTTTCCTCTTCTGTCTCCTTCTTTTCCCAAATCCTATGACAATGAGCTGAGCCTTAATTCTGTGGCAGTGGGAGGTGATTTCAGGGAACCCACTCAGCTTGGGTAGTGGGGAGAGGCTGGAGGCGGGGGTGGACAATCCCCAACCTCAGTTCTGTCAGGGGTCTGACCCCTGCACTGCTGCTGTAGTTTCCCTCTGGGACTGCCACAGCCAGACTGCTGGTGGAGTCATTCCCAGGACCCCAGCCTTTCCTGAAACCTCCTGCCCTGGGAACCCCACCTCCCTTGAGGTATCTGCTTCCACGAACCCTGCCAAGATGCTTTCAGGGGGCAGTGATGGTAGAGTTCACTTCATTTCAGTTCAGTTCAGTTGCTCAGTCATGTCTGACTCTTTGTGACCCCATGGATTGCAGCACACCAGGCTTCCCTGTCCACCACCAACTCCCAGAGCTTATGCAAACTCATGTCCATTGAGTCAGTGATGCCATCCAACCATTTCATCCTCTGTCATCCCCTTCTCCTCCTGCCTTCAATCTTTCCCAGCATCAGGGTCTTTTCCAATGAGTCAGTTCTTCGCATCAGATGGCCAAAGTATTGGAGTTTCAGCTTCAGCATCAGTCCTTCCAATGAATATTCAGGACTGATTTCCTTTAGGACTGACTGGTTTGATCTCCTTGCAGTCCAAGGGACTCTCAAGGGTCTTCTCCAACACCACAGTTCAAAAGCATCAATTCTTCAGCACTCAGCTTTCTTTATAGTCCAACTTTCACAACCATACATGACCACTGGAGAAACCATAGCTTTGAATAGATGCACCTTTGTTGGCAAACTAATGTCTCTGCTTTTTAATATGCTGTCTAGGTTGGTCATAGCTTTTCTTCCAAGCAGCAAATGGCTTTTAATTTCATGGCTGCAAGCACCATCTGCAGTGAGTTTGGAGCTCAAGAAAATAGTCTTGTCATTGTTCCCATTGTTTTCCCATCTATTTGCCATGTAATCATGGGACCGGATGCCATGATCTTAGTTTTATGAATGTTGAGCTTTAAATCAGATTTTTCACTCTCCTCTTTCACTTTCATCAAGAGGCTCTTTAGTTCCTCTTCACTTTCTGCCATAAGGGTGGTGTCATCTGCATATTTGATGTTATTGATATTTCTCCTGGAAATCTTGATTCCACCTTGTGCTTCATCCAGCCCTGCATTTTGCATGATGTAGTTAACATATAAGTTAAATAAGCAGGGTGACAATATACAGCCTTGATGTACTCCTTTCCCTACTTGGAGCCAATCTGTTGTTCCATGTCCAGTTCTAACTATTGCTTCTTGACCTGCATACAGATTTCTCAAGAGGCAGGTCAGGTGGTCTGGTATTCCCATGTCTTGA
The DNA here is from genome assembly GCF_002263795.3 of Bos taurus. Lineage (NCBI taxonomy): Eukaryota > Metazoa > Chordata > Mammalia > Artiodactyla > Bovidae > Bos > Bos taurus. The sequence goes on along the minus strand of NC_037351.1, from coordinate 19,401,211 downwards.
AAAATTTTCCACAGTTTGTTTTGATCTACACAGTCAAACGCTTTGGCTTAATCAATGAAGCAGTAGATGTTTTTCTGGAATGCTCTTGCTTTTTCGATGATTCAATGGATGTTGGCAATTTGATCTCTGGTTCCTCTGCCTTTTCTAAATCCAGCTTGAACATCTGGAAGTTCACGGTTCACATACTATTGAAGCCTGGCTTGGAGGATTTGAGCACTACTTTGCTAGTGTGTGAGATGAGTGCAATTGTGCAGTAGTTTGAGCATTCTTTGGCATTGCCTTTCTTTAGGATTGGAATGAAAACTGACCTTTTCCAGTCCTGTGGCCACTGCTGAGTTTTCCAAATTTGCTAGTATATTGAGTGTAGCACATTCACAGCATCATCTTTTAGGATTTGAAATAGCTCAACTGGTATTCCATCACCTCTACTAGCTTTGTTCGTAGTGATGCTTCCTAAGGCCCACTTGACTTCACATTCCAGGATGTCTGAATCTAGGTTGGTGATCACATCATCATGATTATCTGGGTCATGAAGATTATTTTTTGTGCAGTTCTTCTGTGTATTCTTGCCACCTGCTTTTAATATCTTCTGCTTCTGTTAGGTCCATACCATTTCTGTCCTTTATTGTGCCCATTTTTGCATGAAATACTCCCTTGGTATCTCTAATTTTCTTGAAGAGATCTCTAGTCTTTCCTATTCTATTGTTTTCCTCTATTTCTTTGCACTGGAGAAGGAAATGACAACCCACTCCAGTATTCTTGCCTAGGGAATCCTCATGGACTGAGGAGCCTGGTGGACTACAGTCCATGGGGTCGCAGAATCAGACATGACTGAGTGACTAAGCACAGCACATTTCTTTGCATTGATCACTGAGGAAGGCTTTCTTATCTCTCCTTGCTATTCTTTAGAACTCTGCATTCAAATGGGTATATCTTTCCTTTTCTTCTTTGCCTTTAGCTTCTCTTCTTTTCTCAGCTATTTGTAAGGCCTCCTCAGACAACCATTTTGCCTTTTTGTATTTTTTTTTCTTGGGAATGGTTTTGATCCCTGCCTCCTGTACAGTGTCATGAAACTTCATCCATAGTTCTTCAGGCACTCTTACCAGATCTAATCCCTTTAATCTGTCTGTCACTTCCACTGTATAATCATCAGGGATTTGATGTAGGTCATACCTGAATGGTCTAGTGGTTTTCCTTATTTTCTTCAACGTAAGTCTGAATTTGGCAATAAGGAGTTCATGATCTGAGCCACAGTCAGTTCCCAATCTTGTTTTTGCTGACTGTATAGAGCTTCTCTATCTTTTGCTGCAAAGAATATAATCAATCTGATTTTGGTATTGACCATCTGGTGATGTTCATGTGTAGAGTGTATTCATGTGTATTGTTGGAAGAGGGTGTTTGCTATGACCAGTGTGTTCTCCTGGCAAAACTCTGTTAGCCTTTGCCCTGCTTAATTTTGTACTCCAAGGCCAAACTTGCCTGTTACTCCAGGTATCTCTTGACTTCCTACTTTTGCATTCCGGTCCCCTATGATGAAAAGGACATCTTTTTTGGGTGTTAGTTCTAGAAAGTCTTGTAGGTCTTCACAGAACTGTTCAGCTTCTTTAGTGTTACTGGTTGGGGCATAGACTTGGATTGCTGTGATAGTGAATGGTTTGTTTTGGAAACAAACAGATCATTCTGTCATTTTTGAGATTGCATCCAAGTACTGCATTTTGGACTCTTTTTGTTGACTATGAGGGCTACTCCATTTCTTCTAAGGCATTCTTGCCCACACTAGTAGATATAGTGATCATCTGAGTTAACTTCACCCATTCCAGTCCATTTTAGTTCACTGATTCCTAAAATGTTGATGTTCACTCTTGCCATCTCCTGTTTGACCACTTCTAGTTTACCTTGATTCATGGACCTAACATTCCATGTTCCTTTGCAATATTGCTCTTTACAGTCAAAACTAATCAAACTGACCACATGGACCACAGACTAGTCTAACTCAATGAAACTATGAGCTGTGCCATGTAGGGCCACCCAAGACGGATGGGTCATGGTGGAGAGTTCTGACAAAATGTGGTCCACTGGAGAAGGGAATGGCAAACCACTTCAGCATTCTTGCCTTGAGAACCCCATGAACAGTATGAACAGTATGGTAGAGTTAGGGTACCGTTCGCTCCACCCCTGAACATTTGTGGGGATCTATGAACATTGTGAGAAAGGTTCCCCCCCACCCCCCACTGGTATTTCCAGCCTCTTTCAGTCAGAGCGAGGTTCACATGGTCCCTTGCTATCTTCAGTCTGTCTTCAGTCTCTTCTGGTTTTGGCTTCTTCAAAGCTCTGCACAGACCCAGAAAGTTTATGGGTGTCCCCAGATGAGCAGTAGGACTTGAGGACAAACACAGGAAGGGTGTGTCTGAACTTAGAGGAAGCTCCCCAGATGGTCCCTGGGGAGGGTGTTGACTTTGGGATTCCTTAGCCCCCTGGAGAGGGGTGCGGTGCAGGTTGAAATGTAATTAGATGCCTCAGGTGTATTCATATGAGTTCACAGGACAGCAATCCCAAGCACCAAAATGGATCTACAAGCGGGAAGCGACTTGCCCCCAGTTGAACACCTACTGTGTGGCCCTTGATAACTCATTACCCCTCACCGCAGTCCTGCTGTTATGTATCTGTATTTATCTGTAAGTGCTGTTATGTCCTTTTACAAATGAGGGCCCTGGGGCTCAGAAAGATTATGAAAATAGCCTAGGAGCTCGGTGCAGCAAGTGGCAGAGCTGGGATTTCTAGGCTGGGATTTTGAGAGGAACTTGGCCTGTTTGGATCCTGTCTTGGGGAAGTGTGATGAAAAGGATAGTGGGGCACTGCTCCTTTGCTCCCAGGGGACTCCTCCCCAACCCCAGTTACTCCCAAGTCAAATTCTTGTTGCTTCTCCTCAGCCCTGCTGGGAAGGTCTTCCCTTCCTGCTTCTGACCCCCTCACCTCTCCCCCTGCCATTTTGAGCTCTTGCAGTGAGCATGGGAGACCCGAGGAAGTTTACTCTGCATGTGGGGTTTCTTCCTCTGTTGGGACTGGGTGCTCCTGGTTTGCCCAGGTGGGGTCTCATGGTGTCACTCCCTGAAGTGCTGAGCATAGCTAAGCCATGAGAGCTTCTCTTGGGCTTGTGTTTGCCGGGCTCTGACCTGAACCAGCTTTGTCTGGAGGCTGGGGCAGGGAGGGTCCCTCTACCAGCAGGCGCTTAGCTGGATCGTGGCTGAAGGTAACGGAGTGCAGACAATGTCTGGTGGCCCCCATGGTCTTGAGTTGCCATGCACAAGCCTCCTCGCAATCCCACATGCCTGTCCTCAGCATAGCCAGCTTCCAGTGTCCCTCCTTTCCCCTTGTCTGTGTGCACCAAGCTTTCCACAGCAGGGTTCTGGTGCATGGATGCAGTCACACGAATGCTATCACAGGAATGGAGTCACACAGTTATGTGCTGACACTCACAGACACCCTCTACTTAGCTTCCTGGATGATGCATCATAGTATGTACTTCCCTGTGAATCTGGTTAGTGGCCCCACCCACTGGGCACTGGTGTCACTACGGACACCCCTGCTTCCTCTGGGCATGGTCCTCTCTTCCGGGCCCAGGTCTCCTGCAGCCCTCCTGTCTCATGCATCCCTGTGATCTGCCTCTGGGCACTGCTGCTGCTGTGGCTGCCTCCTCCACGGCCAGCTGCGTGCAGTCCACAAGTCAGAGGGTGCCCCCCTACCCCTCTGTGTGCTTTAGATGGAGGTCACAAGTAGAAGCTTGTGCTGTGATGCCTGGCAGAGCTTTTGGTCAAGTGGTGTTTTCTGGATTTTACTTGTTGCCACCCTTGAACCTGAGACATGGCTGGACTGGGAGAGGTGTGTGAGGAACAAGGATCATGCCGCTCCCAACGTGATGCTTCTTCTGCAGCCACAACTGCTCGGTGCCTGGGCCAAGCCTGGCTTGCTGACTCCTGCTTATTTTAAGAGGGCTTTCTGTCAGGAAGCTGCTTGTGTGCTTGTTCAGCCACTCAGTCATATCTGAGTCTTTGAGACCCCATGGACGGTAGCTCGGGAGGTTCCTCTGTCCATGGGATTCTCCAGGCAAGAATACTGGAGTGGGTTGGCATTCCTTTCTCCAGGGGATCTTTCTGATCCGGGGATCGAACCCAGGTCTCCTGCATTGCAGGAGGGTTCTTTCCTGCTGAGCCACCCTGGAAGCTTCTTAGCCCCTTGTGAAATGGGTGCTGGAGGGGTTTCCCTCATCTGGTTTCCAGATCTCTCTTGATCCCAGCAAGCTGATATGGGCAATATGTGTCACTGTGACCCCATCTGCTTCTTTATCATCTCCTTTGTATTCTTTCTGCTTCCAGCCCTCCATTGTGCCTTTTCCCCTGCCTGGAACAAGTGCAGGCGCATGCCTATGTTGCGATATCTTGTGGCAGCTTCTCTCCAACCAGCTAAATCCTACTTTTTCCTTGGGCCCCAACTGACACCCCTCCCCCCCAACCTTGGGAAGCTTCCTTGATTAGCAGCCCTGCACCACTGCTCCCTCTTCTCAACTCCTACAGCCCTTGGTCGGACCCACCCATACAGTCATGTGACCACTTAATCTTCCATGTGATGGCATTTGAAAGTGTAACCTTTGGGTGATTAGGTCATGAGGGTGGAGCCCTAGTGAATGGGATTAGTGCCCTTATAAAAGAGGCCCCAGAGAGCTTGTTCCTTTCACCATGTGAAAACACAGCAAGGAGATGGATGTCTATGAACCAAGAAACAGGCTCTTAGCAGTCACTGAATTTTCCAGTGCCTTGATCTTGAACTTCTAGCCTCCAGACCGTGGGCAATACATTTCTGTTGTTCATAAGCCACTCAGTTAGCGGTACTTTGTTACCGCATCATGAACAGACTAAACAACCCCCAAGTAGTTCTCTACCTGGTATCACTTCTCGCCAGTTCTCTACCTAGTATCACTGGACTAGTGCCCCTTGAGGTCTTGAAGTACATGCAGTTTGCTTCTCTTGCTTCTTGCAGAGCACTCACTGCTTGGCTAGAGCTCAGCAAAACTATGATGCCTGTTGGAGTAAAAGCATGGACATGCTTGATGTGGGCCTGGGAGGTCCAAGTAGCTCTTCTCTTTGTGCTTCCTTAAAATCCTGACTTGGTTAATTAAGACACACTGAGAAGTCAGGAGAACTGGCATCTTCTGTTTGCAAATCATACTCTGTTCTGTCCTGCCCTCGTCCCCCAAGCCACCTGATTGACAGCCCTGAGAGCAAAAGTGCCTGCAGGTCCCTTCCAGGTGCTGCCTCTCCACCTCTAAGGAGGGAGATTTAGTTGTATGGATTTTGGCAAAGGTTTAAAACCTGCAATAAATAACAAAAAATTCAGCCTACCATTCTGCATATTTTATAACTCAGTCTAATAAAGAAATAATCCAAGATGGCACCTGCTAAGAAAACTTAGTTTATTGAAATATGACTGTAATATAGAAAAGATGGCTAATGCACTAGGCTGCAAGATATTAATGCTCTACACTTCAGCTGGTGTGTTTAAGTCTCTCATGTATTTTATTTTATTTTATTAGGAGCCATATCATTAGCTTTTAAAGACATTGTGAGTGAGAGAGAGAAGAAAAGAGATTTGAACTATTAAAAAAAAAAGTCAGCAACTCAAACTGCCTTTCTTTACAAATGAAACAAACAAACCAAAAAACAAGAGTTTTTTTTTTTTTTTCATAAACATTTTTTTTTCCTGGCTGGGATATTAGGACAGTATATTAAATTCCCCCAAAAGGAGGCCCTAGAACTATTTACATAATAATATCTCCACTGTGGTTGTGACAGATGGGCTTCACTGACGCAGACATACTGTTAGGGGCTTAGCAATAGATTAAAAAAAACCACCACAATACTGTGTAACATAATAAAAGTGTATTGTAATGTACATCATAACTTGTGGCCAAGGTTAAATTTGCAGTCGGAGTATGAAAGTCGTATTCCATTATACAAAATAGATGTTACACGGAAAAGCATTAAAGATGAGTTGACTCAACCATTTATTTTTAGTTTATATTTTATTCTATTTTCCTTCGCCCTACTTATGCAATATTTTTTTAATCACATGGAATGACATCGTTATGTACCCCCTACCTACTCCCACCTCAGAGTGAGGGGCAGCCTGGGATCTACAGACTTTCTTAGTTTTGTAGATTCATGTTTTAGGGGACCCTGAGACTTCGCTCTGTTGGAAAATGGCTGTTTGTAGTTTTCCTTATTTTGCTTTACTCAAAGCCTCTTGCTGGAGGTGAGACTAGCAGTGAGGAGGATCTCCTTTGGCTTATGTGGCATCTTTGGATATAAGCTACAATTCTAGGGCAATGTGGCCATCAAGAGGTGATACGCATATGAGAGCAGAGGCCAGTGGGATCCATCTCATGGAGGTGGGATGCGGAATGCTTTCCTAGGCAACCCTGTCTTTCTTGTTCCAGAACTTGACCATTGACTTCGTCTCTCCACCATCATACATTCTAAGGGGTGGGTGAAGGGAGAGACATTCTTTACCCTGTGAAGAAGTATTTATGGGGTGGGATCTCTGCTGAAGCCTTTTTCCTCATCTACTGTCCTAAATCTCCAGGTGCTTTTCAGTGCCAACGGAAATGACAATTAAAAAAAAAAAAATGAATCGCAAGATAATAGAATTTTGGAGCTAGAACAAAACATCTGTGCAAAAGGTCCTCCATGGACCTCATTTTTTAAATCTGTAAAATGGGAATCCTTTAGTTCCTATTTCATGGGTGTGGTTATGAAGTTTTAATGAATAAAGTGCTTAGCACATAGTACTCAATAAATGACAAAGGTTCCATTTAATCATAAATATTATCTCACTTAGAGATGGTCTTCTGGAGACTAGAAAGGGCAATTGAAGAACTGTGTTTTCTCCTTTCTGAACTCTCTCTCTCTCTTTGGGTCTCTCTTTTAGGCCAGAAATTAATTCACCCACCCCTCCTTCCTTCATCCTCTCCTTGCTTCCTTCCTTCCTTTTTGTGTTGGTTTATTCTACCCTCTTGCTTTCTGCAGTATTATCCATTATGGAAGGCTCCACTGAGTTCTTCTCCCCTTCCTGGACTAGCTGATCACTCCTTTATTTGACAGCCCTGACCTCTAATGAAACAGAGCAACTTCTATCTACTTACCCATTTGCAGGTAATTTGCAGGCAAATTGCAGTAACAATTTGCAGGTGGAAGTTAGAGATACTATCATGGCAGCTCAGAGAGGAAGAATGTTCAAAAACAGAGGTCTTTTGCAAGGAGGGAGCTCTATGTGACCATAGAGCTCTTTCAACCAAAGGGTTGAAAGAGTATCTGTGGGCCTTTGTGGGGGATGCTCAAGGGTAGATTGCAGCATTCAAGGAGGCTAGCATTGCAAGTAGTTCAACAGATCAACTAGTCTAAGCCACACCTTTAAAGTATGAAGATGGAGGAAACTGAGACCCAGGTGGACAGGAGGCTGCTCTGCCAAGAGTCCCACAGCTCAGTTACTAGCTGGCTCCACGCTTCACTGGTGATTGATTCTCCTTCCCACCACCATGCCACAGACGCTGTGCCAGGTGTGTAAATTAACTAGAAGACTTACAAACTCGACGATAGAAAGCCGTTGTCTTGAGTTTTTCTTTTTGTCTTGAGTTGCAATTAAAGGTTTTGCTTACTGATGAGTGATCTTCTATTTAATATTTAAGGAGGGCAAGACTATATTAATTGCTTCTATGTGCACAGTACATGTACTACACAGGGAGACAAATCTTACTAACATGTTCAGTTACTATTAGTTGATCCAATTGAATTGGTTCTGAACTAGTCCGAGTTAGTGTCTTCACTTTGGTCAAAGCCAGCCACCTCTTAGAAGACACTGGCGATTCGGTAGAGAGCATACATAGCCTCTCAGTACTCCTTGGCAGGGTGCAGAATGTTAAGGCGTGGTTTTAACGAAAGGCCCTCCCCCTGGGGAGGGGCCAAACCAGGATATACAGGAAGACAGAGGCACTGCCCCGGTGGTGAGCCTGGCTCAGGGAATTCGGTCAGGGATTGCTCTGCTGAGGTGGCTGATGTTTCTGTGCTGGGGCCAACCATCAACCCTGCAAGGTCGGAGAAGCTGACCGCTAGGGACAATTTTGGGGAGGAAACAAGCACCATCTTCTTGAAAGACTGTCCTGAATTCTTAGTGCTGCATCTAATGGGACCTCAAACACAGTCTGAGCATATGGCTACCTGCATGGGGTTATTTAAAGAGTCCTGCGAATTTGAAGGGTATGATTCACACCAACACTGTTCAATAGAAATATAATGTGAGCCACAAATAAAATGTAAAATTTACTTGCAGGCATATTAAAAAAGTACAAAGAAGCAGGTGAAGTTTATGTTATGAATATATTTTAACTTAATTCATTACCTCTAAAATATTCGAATTTCAACATATTGTCACTATAAGATGTTAATAATAAGATGTTTATACCCTCTTCATAATAAGTCTGAAATTTTGTATTTGTTTACATTTAAATCAACATTCAGAAAATGAAGATCATGGCATCTGGTCCCATCACTTCATGGGAAATAGATGGGGAAACAATGGAAACAGTGTCAGACTTTATTTTTTTGGGGGTTCCAAAATCACTGCAGATTGTGACTGCAGCCATGAAATTAAAAAACGCTTACTCCTTGGAAGGAAAGTTATGACCAACCTAGATAGCATATTCAAAAGCAGAGACATTCCTTTGCCAACAAAGATCCTTCTAGTCAAGGCTATGGTTTTTCCAGTGGTCATGTATGGATGTGAGAGTTGGACTGTGAAGAAAGCTGAGTGCCGAAGAACTGATGCTTTTGAACTGTGGTGTTGGAGAAGACTCTTGAGAATCCCTTGGACTGCAAGGAGATCAGCCCTGGGATTTCTTTGGAAGGAATGATGCTAAAGCTGAAACTCCAGTACTTTGGCCACCTCATGCGAACAGTTGACTCATTGGAAAAGACTCTGATGCTGGGAGGCATTGGGGGCAGGAGGAGAAGGGGACGACAGAGGATGAGATGGCTGGATGGCATCACTGACTCGATGGACGTGAGTCTGAGTGAACTCCAGGAGTTGGTGATGGACAGGGAGGCCTGGCGTGCTGCGATTCATAGGGTCGCAAAGAGTCAGACACAACTGAGCGACTGAACTGAACTGAAAGTATGTATCAACTGGATAAGAAGTTTCTTAAGGAATACACAGTTTTGCAAGACAGACAAATTCTAGAAATTGGTTACATGACACTGTGAATATACTTAATAAGAAATTATACAATGAAATGGTTAATATGGGAATTTTTGCATATTGAACCATATTTTTAAAAAATGAAGCAGGTACATTTGTATGGGAAAATCCTTAAAATGTGGTTAAATAAATATTAAATCAAAATAATAGTAGTGTTAAAAAATAAAGTATATATTAACTGGAATTCAGTCAGTTCAGTTCAGTTACTCAGTTGTGTCTGACTCTTTGCTACCCCATGGACTGCAGCATGCCAGGCTTCCCTGTCCATCACCAACTCCCGGAGCTCGCTCAAACTCATGTCCATCGAATCAGTGATGCCATCCAACCATCTCATCATCTGTCATCCCCTCTCCTCCCACCTTCAATCTTTCCCAGCATCAGGGTCTTTTCCAGTGAGTCTGTTCTTTGAATCAGGTGGCCAGAGTATTGGAGCTTCAGCTTCAGCATCAGTCCTTCCAATGAATATTCAGGACTGATTTTCTTTAGAATTGACTGGTTTGATCTCCTTGCAGTCCAAGGAACTCTCAAGAGTCTTCTCTAACATCACAGTTCAAAAGCATCAATTCTTTGGTGCTCAGCTTTCTTTATGGTCTCACTCTCACATCCATACATGACTACTTCTCAAGTGGGCTTCTCAAGGGGCTCAGTGGTAAAAAACAAACAAACAAACAAAAAACACCTGCCAGTGCAGGAGATGCTGGTTCAATCCCTGGGTCAGGAAGATCTCCTGAAGTAGGAAATGGTAACCCACTCCAGTATTCTTGCCTGGGAAATCCTAAGGATGGAGGAGCCTGTCGGGCTACTGTCCATGGGGTTGCACAGAGTTGGACATGACTGAACATGCATGCACTTCTCAAGTACTCAATAGCCCCAGTTGGCTGGCAGATACCATATTTGACTGAATGGGTCTAAAGCATCATTTTCTTCCAAAATTCTGCCAGTTGGGCCAGGAGAGGGGAGTGGATTAAGGGATCATTACTAACTCACATCCCCTTTGAAATGTTGATATTTTAATTCCTTATCAATCTATTGATCTTCAACAATAGTGATCAAGTTTCTAAACCTCTTTCCAATGTGGCTGGAGTAGAAACACAACCAAGGATTTAGCACCGTTGGTGGGGTTTTGGAGCTCAAGGGGAATTAGAAGGTAGCTGCAGGGATATCACATGGAGGGCGCTGGGTGAGAACAGTTGAGATGAGGATGTGAGTGGCATCAAGGTAACGCCCAGGCCACGTGTGACAGTGAAAAGAGCATAGTGTCTCTAGGATCAGGACTGTCTGGATGCCCTCGCCTGCCTACATGACTGTAGAGGAAACCATGAACCTTCCTGAATCTCACCTTGTTTAATCTGTAACCTGGAGGTAATAAGCCCTTTCCTGGCTTCCTCAAAGGGGAATTGTCAGGCTCCAATTACATGATTCATAGAAGCAGATTGGTGCAAATGCTAAAGTCCTCAGCTCATGTAAATTGTGAGCCATCTAATTATGAGTCTTCCAGCAGGGGTGATACAGTTAATTCAATGCAAGCAAGTTTTAATAAGGGCCTGCTCTAAGCCAAAGACTGTAGCAAGGGAGGAGGTGTCAAAGAGGTGAACCCCTCTGCAATCTCCTGCCTCAGTTAGAGAGACAGAACCCAGCTAGAAACTATCAGAAGACAGAATATAATTCCCGCAAAGTGGTTTGCACAGACAGTCCAAGGGGAGACAGCAGAGAGGGTGCAGTGTGAGCAGGGGAATAAAGGGGTCAGTTGTGAGGTTGGGGGGCCCCAGCTAGGATTCAGAGTTTGAAGGGGCAGAGCAAGAGAGGAAAGAGTTCCTGCTAGAGGACACAACACAAAGTCCAGGAGTGGGAATGAAAAGCCACACCCTAATGAGAAACTTCTGGAATAAGATAGGAGAGAGGGATAGAAAAGGGTGGCCATGGGTCCCTTTCCTGTCAGTACCCTTCCCAACATAAGAGATATCAGGCAGAGGCCAAATATCTGATGCCCAAGTCTTCTGTCTTGCTCTGAAAGTGGGTCACCCATTGCAGAGGAGACTAGTCCACTCGAGATAAAAATGAAATACGACGACAGCCATGGCAGGGATGCTCAGATACACACCAGGATGGCCGTGGGCAGCTCAGAGAAAAGGGGCTCTGATCTCAGACCATCTCTATGCTGCACATGCTGGCTCCAGGAACAAAACTGGACAGAGGCCCCGCAGGAAACAAAATTGTCAGGTATTTCCAAAGGTTCTGGGGGTTTCTGCCTTTCAAGCCAGTTCTTTATTATCAGTTTACTATTTAATATCACTTGTTTTTTTGACTTCCCAGGTGGCTCAGTGATAAAGAATGTGCTTGCAATGCAGGAGATGAAGTTTCCATTCCTGGTTCGGGAAGATGCCCTGGAGAAGGAAATAGCAACCCACTCCAGTATTCTTGCCTAGAGAATCCCAATCAACAGAGGAGCCTGGTGAGCTAAAGTCCATGGGGTTGCAAAGAGTCAGACATGACTTAATGACTGAGCACACACACACATGTTTTTTTACATCAGAGTGTTTTCTATCATGAATCCACAGGTTATACACACACACACACACACACACACACACACACACAACACAGACTCCACCTGCATGCACTGTAGGTGCCCTCAGTCCCTCAGCAGGCATACAGATGTCCTCTCCTAACACACACGTGCACACACACACACACACACACAAGCCTTAGGAACATGGAGGTCAGACTGATCTAATTGGATAGCAGTGAATGAATGAAGACTCAGGGCTGAGCTGATGTATAAGATTGCAAATTAGGCACCCAACCGGTGGCTACAGAAAGGACACTGGGGGCACTCTGGTCCCCTCTTCTTTCCTTTCCTGTCAATATTCTATCAGTTCTAATATCCTTCAAGCTTTGGGGTCCTTGCTTGCCTGTCACTTTCCCCCATTCTTAGGTATACTTTTTCCCCTGAGTTCAGTTGGGTCTAGGAATATGGATATTGGAGAAGGTCAAATTTTGTGTGGAGATAGGGTGCTTCAAAAAAGTTCCCTCTGCCCCAGAAGCTCTCTTACCTTACTGTACTATTTCCAGCTCCTTCTCTGAACTACCCTTGCCCTGAGAAGAGGAACTGCTTTATCTGGATTTGAATGATGGGCTATTTTCTAGTGTTCTTTTATTAGGCATAAAATGCAGGCTGGGGCCATTTTATTCTTTTTTCCATATTCTTTATATTTAGTGCACAATTGGGTCTAACTTAATAAGTGCAGTGTGGACAGAAGAATGGATAAGCACAAGATGATGAGTTTACAAAATCACATTCCATTTGCCAGTCAAATCTTGATCTTAAATTGTGCTCCAAGGATATGAAATGAAGCCTTGTTTCTATCCAGAGGTCTAACACCAGCCAAAGTATGACAAACCCAAATCCAGACAAATTCGTAGTTCCAGCACCGACTCCCACTCCCGTGATACGTAGGTTAAAGTCATAAGCACTGCCAGAGGTCAACTGAAATGACCCATCAAAGGCGGCCAGATGCAAGAATGGCCCCGATGCCTCTGAAAAATAAAGCCAACAGGACACCTGATTAATTCAGAAGCAAAACATGGGGTCATTGTCTGTTCTTTTCCAACTCTCCTGACTGTTGGCGCTCTGCCTTGCCCACTGGGTGATGTGTTCCCCAAGAGCAAGGATTGAAGTCTCCCAGCTTTAAAGTCAAGAGTTGACTTTCAGGGGTTTCTCCAGCCTTGGAGCTAAACTTCACCTCCAAAATTAGAATTCGAGTCTGGTTAGTTTGAAAAGTAGGAGGGTTTATATGTATCTCAAGGGACCCCATGACCATGACCTTGGCAACATGTTTTCAATCTTCAGGAAGGGAAACTAGCATATAGATGTACTGTCTACATGCCAAATATTGTACCACTTATTCTCAAATGTATTATTTCCTCTAACTTTGATGACAACCTCATGATTGAAGATTGTTTTAGATAAGACTGAAGCTCCACGAGCTAAGCAGCTCACTGAGTCCCCACAGAGCTGGCTGTCAAATATGCAAGCCTCATATCTTGGCCCTGCACCCGTGGACACACCTTGGGTAGGGAAGAGTGGAATGCCCTGAATTAACATGGAATATAGTAGGAAGCACAGGGCAGATTAGGGTGGGATAAGACTTCATTTCCACCTTTCCCCTTTCCTTTTCCCCAAGAGGGTCTCATAAGCTCCTCCCATGCTCAGTGCAGTGGGCAGACCTCTCCAGAGGATTTGCAATTCAAAGAGATAAGTGAATTGAAAGGGAAATATCCCCAGTGGTAGGTACCTAGTGTCCAGTGAGAGGACAGCTGGAGGTGGGTGGACAGGTCCTAAGGACTTGAGAGCCTGGGCATAAGGCTGTCTACTCCCGGTATCTCCTTCCTCTGCCAGACCCATTTCCCTCTGCCCTTTCTTATCTGGCTCCTCCGCTTCTTTTCAGGACTCTGAGTTGCTAGGCAACTCCAGTTTGGAGCTGAGGTTCTCACTGTGGCGAGCAGCTTCCACGCAGGGACGGGGAGTTGATGGCGCCGGTGATTACAGGTGTCTGTGCAGAAAGGCAGACAACAGCACCCCCCTCATTGCCTCCCAGGGACAGAGGAAATGAGAGGTCTGGGAAGGGGAAGCAAAGTTTTGCCCAGGCCACTTTCCACCTCTCCTTTCTGCTCTCCAGTTCCCTTCTCCCACCAGCAGGGCTTCCTTCCACTCAGGCCCCAGGATCTCCCTGGTGCTCCTGGCTTCCTAGTGTCCCATCAGACCACAGAGATCTGGACCACCCAGGCCCTTAACACCTCTCCTGGAGCTCCCTCAGCTGTTCGCCCTTTATGGGCATGAGGCTTACCTTGGGAGACCTCCATGGCTTCACTTTGTTAAGTAGGCTCTGTAAGTAAGGCTCTCTGTTTCTGCAAGCTGGAGAGGTGAGAGCTCTATCCATTTCTGTTGTGCTCCTTTGACTGCAGGGAAAGTGATGTGTCTATTCATGGTCAGCCTAAGCTGCCCCTGGGGTGATGCTCAGAGGGCAGCCTAAGGGAGACTTGCCGCTTCCCTGGTACAGGCTTAAACGTTTACTGAGTTCATACCCTGGGCCAGGTACCACCCATTCTTGATGCTGATGATTCCATAAGCAAGGAGACATTCAGTCTCTGACCTCACAGAGCAATACTTATACTGGACAAGAACATCAGCAAACAATAGACAGTTAAACAAGTGATGGTACTTCGTAAGGTGGCTTTGACAGTTCCCTTCTGGAAGGACTGTCCTGCTCAGAACTGGAGGGACCCTGGGTTTCTTTCTATCAATGTACACCCTGGACAATATGGAGCTCATCACTGTGGCATTTCCCAGATTAGTGTTGAGTAGTCCTGGTGGCAGAGGTGATCCTAAGTGTGTTTATGTGTGTGTTACCTTCATCGACCCGCGTTTGTGTGGCAGAGGCTTGAGGAGATGAGGAACAGAGCTGATGGCACTGCTCAGAATGAACCAGCTTCCTGAATGAAAATCGAGGCTATCAGTCCAATACAGCTTTGGGGAAGCGCGTGATCTAGCCTGGCCAATCAGAGCTCAGTGATTAGTTAGGCAGGACCATGTGGTCTCAGGTTAGCCAATTAGAATTCATTCCTGCATTCTGGGTAGGAGGAGTTCTTTTTCTGCAGGAGTTGCCCAGTGGCTATTGCTCAACTTGAGGTGAGCACAGCCCACCCAGAGGAAGTTGGAGAAAGCAAAAAGTGAGAGCCTGAGGCCAATCTACGTTTGGATCTTTGGGTTTCATAAGCCAGTATACTCTATTTTATTTTATTTTTTCTATTTTATTATTTTATTTGATTAAGGCTTAAGCCAGTTTGGACTGCAAGGAGATCCAACCAGTCCATTCTAAAGGAGATCAGTCCTGGGATTTCTTTGGAAGGAATGATGCTAAAGCTGAAACTCCAGTACTTTGGCCACCTCATGCGAAGAGTTGACTCATTGGAAAAGACTCTGATGTTGGAAGGGATTGAGGGCAGGAGGAGAAGGGGACGACAGAGGATGAGATGGTTGGATGGCATCACTGACTCAATGGACGTGAGTTTGAGTGAACTCCGGGAGTTGGTGATAGACAGGGAGGCCTGGCGTGCTGCAATTTATGGAGTTGCAAAGAGTTGGACACGAATGAGCGACTGAACTGAACTGAAGCCAGTTTGCTTAGATTTTTACCCCTTCCCCAAGTAAAGTTTCTGTATCCATATGATGTCATCATTGCTCCCCACCCCTGGGTCCCTTTGTTGCCCAAGTATCCAGGGTTGTCCTCCAGGCTGAGGAGTCCTTTCTTAGTCCAAACTCTGAGTTTCAGGCCAGGGACCACTTATTCCCTCTTCTTTCTGGCAGAACACACCTGTGCTCTGCTTCATTTCTTCAGGGCCCTACCCTCAGCAAAGGTTCATTTGATCAATTACAGTAGGTTGTTGATGGCTAAAGGGCTTCCTTGGTGGCTCAGCAGTAAAGAATCCACCCACAGTTCAGGAGATGCTGGTTCTATCACTGGGTCAGGAAGATCCGCTGGAGGAGAGCATGGCAACCTATGCCAGTATTCTGGCCAGAAAAGTCTCATGGACACAGGAGCCTGGCAGGCTATGGTCCATGGGGTCACAAAGAGTTGGACGCAACTGAAGTGTCTGAGCACACACAATGGCTAGAAGTTGCTCTGGCCATATTGATGGTCTTTTCACGTTTGTACTGTGGTTCTTTGCTGTAATCCATGGACCGGGATACCTAATGGTGGGAGTCCAGGCAGTGTGGCAGGCTGCAGAGAGAGAGCTCCATAGGATGCTGCTCTTAGTGACTCTGAAGTTCCTTGGCTGGATGTTCAGTTTTTCTGCCTGTGTCCATGGCTGAGGGCCAACTACCTTGGCTCGCAGTGAAATGCCAGGGCCTCTACCACTGCGAGGAGGTCACGTCCTTCTCATAGAAGGAGGGAGAAAGGTACTGAAGGGAAAGCTTTTGGAAACAGGCGTCCAGTGAACCTCTGAGTCCTGGAGTGGCCTGGACTAGTCAATGACTTTGCTCTTCTCCTTTATATGAGTGAGCTGAACCCCCAAGTCCTCTTCCAGTTCTCACATCTTCGGAGGGATGTCTGTGACTCTGAGTGACTCCTGGGTCTTGTGTTTTAGCATGAGAGTATCCCCAGAGGGAAGCTTCCTAGATGTCTCAGTGGTAAAGAACCCATCTGCCAATGCAGGAGATGTGGGTTTGATCCCTGGGTCAAGAAGATCCCCTGGAGTAGGAAATGGCAACCCACTCCAGTATCCTTGCCTGGGAAATCCCTTGGACAGAGGAGACTGGTGGGCTACAGTCCATGGGGTGACTAAAGTCATACAACAACAGAATCCCCATAGGAGTGTAAGACATATTTAAAAGGATACTTTGTGCAGTTCACTCTCATTTCACAATCCACTCAGAGTTTTCTTGCTCCCTTCTACTGGTTTCAGCCTTGTTTCGTGACTTACTCCTGTTCATTGCACACAGGGCGGTGAGTGGGAAGTGTAAGGAGTTTAACTCCTGCAGTTAGGACAGCTGGGTTCCAGTCTCAACATGGCTACTATCCAAAGAGCTGAGTCCTTGAAAGAGGTACCTGGTACTTTTGATCTGTGTTCTTATTTGTAAAATGGGAATGAGACCATTTTGCTTTGCTCACAGGTTGTGGTTTATGTGACACATTAAATGCAAATGCAATGAAGAGATAGAGGCTGTGTAAAAATACGAGGGATTGCTTGGCACTCAGTTGCGGGAGGCCAAGTTTCAGCTTTCTTTGGTTATCCTGCATCTGGGTTCATCTTTCCCTAGCTGCCCCTGCCATGCCCCCTGACCTCAAGGAAAATAAAGTCTTGCATCTGAGCTGTATCTGTAGGGGAGCCAGTGCTATGTCTGTCATCAGCCCTCTGAACTTCCCTTCAGAAAAGGTTGATGATGACTCACCAAGGCAGCAGGTGGCGAGACGGGTCTAAAATTATAGTGGAACCGACCATTCAGAAGAGACAGGCGCAGATGGAATTGGTACCTCTGCCCTGATCATCATCAAGTCCTCAAGGAATCACCCAGAGACAAGGAAAAGTAGAAAAATATTAAGCTCCGTGGAAATACTGCTTTGGATGACATTGTCAACATTGCCTGACAGACGCAGCAGTAATCTTTAGCCCAGGAACTCTCTGGAGCCACTAAAGAGATCCTGGGGACTGCACAGTCTGTGGTTGCTGTGTTGATAGCGGCCTTCGTGACATTCATATGTGACATTAACAGCGTTGCGGTACAATGGCCAGCTAGTTAAGTATTTCAATAAAGAATCATTTGATATTTAGGAAAAAAATTTTTACAAAAGGAAAAATTACCAAGGGAAAGTGTTACATTTTGGTGATACACATTGGAAGACAGGGTTAGTTTTCTGCCACATCCAGGAAGCAGTGGGGCGAAACTCCATCTGACAATGGATTGTAAGATGGCAGCTCAGAGAGGGAAGGATATCAGCTCAGCCTCACACAGCCAGTCCCTGGACTGAGGTGCAGTCTGTGAGCAGAGCAGGAGGCCCTCCTCCCAGTGTCCTGTCGGCTTACTCTCCCAATTTCCAGGTTAGAGATTTGAATCAGATACAAGGCAAATGCTTAGGCAAGGGAAAAGGGTTTGCCAGCTTGCTCCACAGGGAAAGAGTCTGTGATATGATATGAAGCCGAAAATAGAGTGTCTCAGGAAAGAAGGTTTGGCCGCTGACTGCCTTGTGGTGGGTGTGGGGGCCTCCTCCAGGAAGGCGGGAGCTGAAATGAGAATAGGACACGGTCGCTGCCCGTGGTGTACTGCTGAGCGCAGACGCTCTGGGCGGGCGTTTGGAATCCGTGTCATAAGAAAGGGGTCCCACCGGAAAGGCTGCTTTAGCAGTGCTGTCCTGCTGGGGTCTGTGGAACATCCTGACACAGTCCGGGGCTTGAACAAGGGCCAAGGATTTATCCAGAAACAGCAAGCCCTGTACAAAGACGATCCCGAATTTAGAACAGATGAAAGGTACTTTGAGGGAGTTCAAAGAACGGGCGCATGCTCCCTGATGGCTTCTTGCTGGATATTTTGAGAGGTGACTGGGGCACGTTTTCCCGCCCAGCTTCTCCCAGGGGTCTTTTCTAACACAGTTTCTCTCCATTAGTATATTCCAGACTTCACGGGTTCGGAAGTCTTAATATGGAAATTCCTGCAGTGGAGGGAACAGGCTTCTCCCAGTTGGGGTTTGCTGAGGCCATTATGCTGATGATGTTAATGGTGATGATTAATTGGCTCTAACGATGGAGATGTGGAAAGTAATGAGGCTACCTGATTGGGCGATGGGAAAGATGGAGCTTGTGGGCACGTGGTGAGGATGGTTATAGTGACAGTGGTGACAATAGCAGGGAGCACAGTATTAGAAATTTGTTGAAAAATCTAGGGGACAGACCTTAACTTGAACTTTACTATCTTCTCCGGGAAGGCAGATAATTGGCAAAAAAAAGATGATGTGCCTCTGACAAAGGGGAAAAGAAAATGCCTTTTCCTGTGGTCAGTTCTATCTAACCAGCTACTTGGTGTCAGTTCTTCTAGGTATATTGCAACACGGCACCAGCTTTCTGGTGGGCCCAGGGCAGTGTACATGAAGAAGCAAACTCGACCAAGTCGATACTAGTGACCGCAAACAAACCTGCGACCTCCCAAATGGAGGGTTAAAACAAGAAGGAGACGGTCATCCTCATTGTCATTCTCCAAACAGTGTCTAGAGAGAAAGGATGTGAAAAGTCAGTCGTCAGCTCTTCTTAAAGATCTGAAGCAATCCCACTGCTTTCGAGGAGCATTTCATGTGAGGTTGTACTTGCGATAAGCCTTCTACTCCCGTTTCCACCCTGGAGTCCCAATGTCCTTGGTTTTCTGAGTCACTGGGTCCAACTAGTGATATGACAGCATTAAGGCAAAGGAACTTTGAGGTCTGACTCCTTTTCATAGCACCAATGGCATCCGAAACAGCAAGGGAAAGGTTAAGGTCTCCAAAGGCTAGTGAAGGAGGAGGGTGACATGAGTTCTAGGTAATCCCAACTTTGCTGATTCCCAAAAGCATTAAAAGAAAAAAAGAGATTAGCCAAATTTAACCAGTTACCATCAAGTAAGAGAGATACCTTTACTTCATTCGATTTTGGTGATGTTGTGAAACGTGAGAAGCTTGATTTCAGAGCCCCTAGCCTTATTTTCCTTTCATTTTTTTTTTTCCTTCTCTGTGGATGTCCTCATATCCCTGCCTCAGTTGTGCACCATTATTCCTCCATTCCAGGGATAAAATCCCAGGAACACACTCTGTGATGTTGAGACAGAATAACAATAGTGCTGATGCCAAATCTGTCATACCGTGAACATGTGCTCCTTTCTCAGGGAGCTTTCTCTCTGATGAAAAAGCCTAGAGAAGAAAGTGCTTACCCATGGTGGGGATCAGAAATGGTAGATTAGCACAGAGAAGATCCTTTGCCCTGCAAACCACACCATGAAGGTGGTGCCACGTGCTAGGGCTGTGGTAATGGTGGTTTAATGGGATTGAGGGCTCTGCCCTTTGGGACTGTGGTTCTGTAGCTTGTCTCTGTATTAACTGGAGGAATGAAGATAGCAATATCCTGCTAACTATTGGTTAATAAAGAGGACCCACCTTTTCCTAGAAAGTGACTTCTTCCTAAGAAAAGGAAGGTGAGCTGTCAATTTCTTCATTGGTCCTCTTGTTTTATTAGCTCTTTTTTTTTCTGGTGAGTGAAAAAAGAAATGCTGGGCAGCTAGAAGTGTAACTGAAAGGAATTATGCAGAACAAGTTCAAACTATAAAAGGATAAAAAGGATTTTGTTTACTGGTTCTCTTAGGTCCAGAAGTTCTCAAGAAGACTTATCAGCATGCATAAGATTGGAACCAAGGAATACAGTAACATTTAGAACTCCCATTCATTCACTCATTCATTTAAATAACAAATATACCTGGGTTAATTTTTATAGGGCCAAAGAATTTAGGACTGAAAGTGTTCCAGAGAGGAGAGCTGTGAGGCAGCAAAGGAGAAAAGGGAAAAAAGGAAAGTGAGTTCCAGTTACCAAATGTTGTGTGGCAGATTGCCCCCAAACTTAATAACCTAAAATATAGCAATCATTTTATTGTTTTCATCTCTGAAAGTTCAAGGATTAACTAGGCTCACCCAGGCAATTCTTGTTCAGGGTCTCTCAGGTATTTGCAGGCAGATAGTCAGAGAAGGCAATGGCACTCTACTCCAGTACTCTTGCCTGGAAAATCCCACGGATGGAGGAGCCTGGTAGGCTGCAGTCCATGGGGTCACAAAGAGTCGTACGTGACTAAGCGACTTCACTTTCACTTTTCACTTTCATGCATTGGAGAACCCACTGGAGTGGCAACCCACTCCAGTGTTCTTGCCTGGAGAATCCCAGGGACAGGGGAGCCTGGTGGGCTGCCGTCTACGGGGTCACACAGAGTCAGACATGACTGAAGAGACTTAGCAGTAGCAGCAGCAACTATGGGGGAGGGGCTGGAGTCATCATAAAGTCTTTCTCACTTGCATACTGGTGGTTGTTGCTGGCTGTTGTCTGGAACTTCAGCTGAGGCTCTTAGCGAGCTGATCACCTACACTTGGACTCTCCTTGTGGCTTGGGCTTCCTCACAGGATGGCAGCTGGTTTCCAAAACCAAAAGAGCATCTCAAGAGAACTGGATAGAAGCACTATCCTCTTGTATGTCCTGGCTTCAGGAGTCACAAGACTGACTCAGATTCCAAGTCAGGGAACACGACCTGTCTCTTCTTTGGAGGAATGTGAATGCCAATTGAAACAAGAACATATGGAGAACTTGTTGCAGCCATTTTGAAAAAGGTAGGTAGATCCAGGTGTGAGTGGTCTTGAATGAAATCTTGCTGAAGTACTAATACTAATTAATGAAGACTAATCTGGAATAATTAGTCAGCTATACTAGGAAACATATGATCAAATGGGTGATTTTGTAACATGAATAGTTATGGCTAAAAGATAGAGTCAGAGCAGACTTCATGGAAGAAGTAGGACTTTGAGGTGACTTTGAAGCCTATGTAGGGCATATTTGAAAGAAAGAAAGTGAAAGTGTTAGTCACACAGTCATGTCCAACTCAGACCCCATGGACTACAGGAGCCCACCAGGCTCCTCTGTTCTTGGGATTCTCCAGGGAAGAATACTGGAGAGGGTAGCCATTCCCTTCTTCAGGGGATCTTCCTGACCCACCGATCAAGCTGGGGTCTCCTGCATTGCAGGTAGATTCTTTACTGTCTGAACCACCAGGGAAACCTAGGGTCCATTTGGTTATGTTTAATTTATGTTCATTTTTCACCAACACAGAAAAAAAATGATAATAAACAAAATTATAATTATTGGTAATTCTTCCCATTACCCATGAGATAACTAGTTAACATTTCCAGGTGCATCTTCCTCAGTTTCCTCCCTCCAGAAATGTATTAATATTACAAATTTGCAATCCTACCTAACTTTTTAATTTGGTGAATGTTTTCCTAAACTATTAAACATTTTTCTAAAATATAATGTTGAATCTCTGCAGAGCATTCTGTCATGTGAATATGCTATGGTTTACTTTTAAATCATTTACTGTTGGGAATTTAAACTGTTGCTTTTTTTTTTTTTCTATTGTAAAAAAACCCTGATGAGGACTTTATATGGAAATCTTGGTGCTTATCTATGATTAGTCTCTTAGGATTAATTCCTAAAGGTAGAATTATTGGTCAGAAGTTATCCATATTTTAGAAACCTTTTACATAGCTTGTCATGGTGACTTCTAGGACAGATTATGCTGGTTGCCCATCCCACCAGGCTGAGTCCCTATTTAATTGCATGTTTGCCAGTATTGATTGTTACTGGCTGCAAAGGACAGCTTTCTATTTGAGAGACCAAAGTGGAACTTTGGGCTTTACTCTGATTTTATCTTATTATTAGAAGGGAAGTACTTCCCCATATATGTTTTTATCATCTGAGTGTTTTTTTAAAAGTGACTTGCTGGTTTAAATTCTTTGCCTATTTTTTCCATTGGCATTTTTCCTCCTATTGATTAGTAGCAGCAATTTATAAATTATTACTCTTTTGTTTAACACATATGGTGCTGTTTTCTCATTTGATCTTTTTGTTTTCCAGGTTTGTCTGGGATGGAGTTTTTAGATGGAGGGAGTTTTTTTAAGTTTCTGTGTGGTCACATCTAGTAATCTTTTTATTTATATTTTTTTCTTTTGTTCTTACCCTTATTAATAATAACAGATTAATTTTTACCTTGTTTTTCTTTTGTGTTCACACACATACCCACACCCGCACACATACATAAAACACTGAATTGTCAACTCAATCTGGACTATATCTTAAGGTACATTCTGTGGAGGGGTCTCCTAAAGTTTGTTTCCCAAATATTTACCCATATGTAGGATGACAGGATTTAGATCAGAAGAGGGAGAAGCCTGCACCCTAAAGGGAGAAATTGTGTGATTCTGGTTGAAGTAGAGGGGGGCTGTAGAGGGATGTCAGGCAAAGTCGGGGGGGGGGTGCCTTATGGCATTAAGAACCATACATGTGACATTGAAGTCCCTCAGTTGTGTCTTACTCTTTGTGACCCCATGGACTGTAGCCTACCAGGCTCCTCCGTCCATGGAATTTTCCAGGCAAGAGTACTGGAGTGGGTTGCCATTTCCTTCTCCAGGAGATCTTCCCGACCCAAGGATTGAACCTGGGTCTCCTGCATTGTAGGCAGATGCTTTACCATCTGAGCCACCAGGGAAGTCCATACAGGGAAGAACCATACAGGTTGGGGAATAGGGACATTGTTGTTTTCTGTTTCTGAACATCTCTTCAGGACTTGTAAGGAGTCAGGTACTCTGGTAAATATATGTAATATTTCATTTAATTCTCACTACTGCCTATGAGGCAGGTACTATTATTATCATTTTATAGATGAGATGATTGAGGCTTAGTAAATGGCAGGGCTGGGACGGAGTCCAACTCTGGCTATTTTCAAAGCTCTGGCGTTCAACTGCTGTGCTTATTCATTTCTCAATATAATTAACCTAAGAGTTTCAGAAAGTTCATCCAGAAACATTGTACTGGTTAAAAAGGAGTGGGGAGTGATTGAGGTCAGGAGCTTTGGAGATTCTGGAGGATACGGTGACGAGGTCCTATAGAGAGGCAGGGCTGGGGATGGCCGATGACAATACAGAGGGAGGAAGAGAAGCTGGGAGCAAGTGGTGCAGGGACTGGGAGGGGAGCTTGCTGAATTTAGTATCTTTCAGTTTTGGCTCTTATTCTAAATATCTGATGGGAGTCTTGCTCTGGGTCTTCATCAACTGACCTTAGCAGTTACCACTCTCCTGAGACTTAAACAGCAATATCCAAGGACCAGATAGTGTTGTATCGAAATTGAGAAAAGGACCCAAAATGCTTCTTTTCCCATTCATCTAGATCCTCCAAGGAAGCCAGAGTGATTAAGGGAAATTTATTGTTTTTCCCCCAAGGGATGAAGCTGTACCTTCATTCCCTCCATGAACGTTAATGAAGCACAGAGTCTGCTGTGAGGGACCTAAAGACACATTGAAACAGAGCCTGCCCGCATGGAGGTGAGACTGAGCAGAAGTAGTAACTTGCCCTTGTACATAAACATCACACAAAATGGGAATTTCAAATCCCCCTAAAGAGGCATAGTTAATAGGTTATAGGAGGTCTAAAAAGAGAGAACTATTCTTATTGGGAGGGCCGGGAGCAGACAGAACTAATAACTAGTTTCTGAGTTGTGTTGTGCTAGGCTTGCTAGAAGAAACAGATAAGAATCTTGTGTATTTTCAAATTTTAAATATATTTGTGTAGGATATGATGAATATAAATTAATATAAATATAATTCTATTATAGTTAAATTATCAATGACATCATTCAAAATGCTCCTATTCTTACTTTTTCTGTACTTGATAAAATATTCTCAGAAAAATGTTGATATGTCTCACTATGATTACATATTTTCTCTTTTCCCTTATGTTTCTTCTGATTTTTGTTTTATGTATCTTTTTTCTTTGTTGTTAGATGTCTCATGGTTTATGATGTTGATCTTCTTTGTGAATTGTACCCTTTATCTTTAAAATATTCATCTTTGTTTCATTTAAAAATCAATCAATTAATTAAAAAAATTTTAAAAAAAGACTCGTGTAATTTTCATTCTTCGTTTGCAAACCCTGTGACCTGCCCTCCTACAGGCATGGGTGACTCCCTTGGCATTTGTCCCTCCTGCTCTTCAATCATGGTCTTGTCATGCTATAATTACAATAATAGAACAGCTCAGTTGCTTAAGATCTTCTAAGAAAGAGGACAAAAGCAAACATATAAGAAATAAACTGCAGCTCAGTGCACAGATCATGCATCTTTATCAAAAGAATTACAGAATGGATGCTGCTTTTCTTCTCCACCCCGGCACAAATTGAAGTCCTAACTCTATTTCAAAGTCTTCCCGAATAACTCAAACTGCATAGATCACCCACAGCCCTTATATTTATAGCCCCAATTTGGTCTTGTGGTTCTTGGTAACAGAGCAATCATAAATAGACTTAGGTCTGCAAGAACTCCCTTCAAGAGGCTCCTTGGCCTCACCAGACAGGTCCATGAGGAGAGGGAGAATGAACCTCACTGCTCAAGGTAGACTGAGTTTGAGTCCCAGTCCTGTAAGTTCCTCTCAGTTTCAAACTGTTACTAAATGTCTCTAAGCACCAGTTCATTCATCTGTGAAAAGGGAATAAATATCAGCACCCACTTCACTGGATTGTTATGAGTATTATGTGAGGTTGTAGAATAAACATTCAATACATAGGCAGATTAATGTAGAATGAGTACAAGCAGAAGTCCCAGTTGGATACTATTCCATATATTTCATTGAATTTTTATAACTGGACCATTTTTGGAATGGCAGTTCCCTTTCCCTGGTTGTGTCATCAGAATGCTTGGAATGGGTCTTTCTCCTCTTGTGACAGAGCGAGTACATCCTGATGAATATATTCTTTGTGTTATCATTTGAAATCTCCTCTGAAGTGTTGGCAAGTGCCCTAGGTTTGGAACTGTAAGTCAGAGACTGCAAACTGGCCAATGTTCCCTTTCCTCTTGTATATTACCCACCAGAGCAGGCGGCTCACTCTGCTGGATCTGCCAGTTTTACTTATCTGTACTCTTTTCTAGACAGTGAGTCCAGCGGGGAGAGGATGGGTCCTTGATCTGAGCTGCTGCTAAGTCGCTTCATTCGTGTCTGACTTTGTGCGACCCCAGAGACGGCAGCCCACCAGGCTCCCCCGTCCCTTGGATTCTCCAGGCAAGAACACTGGAGTGGGTTGCCATTTCCTTCTCCAATGCACGAAAGTGAAAAGTGGAAGTGAAGTCGCCCAGTTGTGTCCGATTCCTAGCAACCCCATGGACTGCAGCCTACCAGACTCCTCTGTCCATGGGATTTTCCAGGCAAGAGTACTGGAGTGGGGTGCCATTGCCTTCTCTGTTGAGCTCAGCTACATGATGTGTATTGCCTGGACACACAGCACAGAATCTGGCACATGGTGGACATTCATTATTTGTTGACTGGATGGCATGTTGCTGCATGGGTGCCCAAGGATTAGTGATAAACACCTGTTGGGGCCTTTATTTATTTATTTTTTAACTTACCTAAACTTCACCATAACCTTGTAAACTAGATACTTTCATTTCCAATTTATTAACAGAGAAACACCCAAGGGCAAAGAGTGACGTGCCTCCCTTCTCCATCCACTGTCTCGGTCATCCTGAAATACTCTGATTTTCATTATCATTATACCACTTATTAGCCACATGCACCTGGCGAGTCACAAATCTTATACAGAACCATATTTTCTTATAATCAGAGCTGCCTTGCTGCCTTGGCAACATTTTAATGTTTTCTGGATATTCACAATCCTGAAAAATAAGTGACTCATCATGATATTGTTTTGATGATGCCTGACAATAGTTTCTCTATTTTTAACATTGAGTGGCAGGAACCAATAATATTAGGCCCTTTTATCCTTTTTTGAGAGGAAAGAAAAGTGAAAGGTTATGAGTTTAAGGAGTATCTGTAAGGAGGGAGGGCTGGCCTCACCCAACACCCAGGAGAGAAACTGTCCTGCTATCTCCAGTACCTGTTCTCAGCTTGCGGCTCCAGGCCACATCAGGGTCTGCTTTCTGGGAATCTTCACAACAGTGTCTCCAGCACTGTCTACTTTGTGATTGCTGTCAGTTTCACCTTGGGCATGTCTCTCTCTAACTATACTCCTTGCATATTTTCTCCCTTTCTGGTACATTTCTGTTTACATAGCTCAGGTTCTTCCTCAGCATTTCCAGCAACTTTCAAATTACTGGCACAGTGTGAGAATCCCTTTTATTTTTTGAAAGTATGGATGATTGAACAAATGAATGAATAAGTAAATACACTTGGAGAAGAATTCAGAAGGTGTCCAAGCAGTGTGTGATGTAGAACAGAGAAGGCAGGAAGGGAGTTGGTGGTGTTTCCTCGTGGTTCACATGCAGGCTCTGGGGTCTGAAGGCCTGAGATGGGCTCTGGTTTTACTACCCACCAGCCCTGAGACCTTGGGTGGGTTACTTACCTTTGTGAAGCCAACATGAGACATGGCAGTAGCTTTATCACTTAACTACTGATGTGTCACAAACCACCCTAAAACTTGGTGGCTTAAAACGATGATCATTTTTACTGTTCACATGGCTGTGGGTTAAGAAAGCCTGTCTAATCTAGACTGGATTTCACTGGGGTGTCTTCGTGTCTCCTGTACCAGTGGGCCAGCCTGGGAATGATCTCCTGGGTTGACAGAATTGTAAAAAAAACAAAAGGAAACATACAAGGTCTTCTAGGGCCTAGGTTGGGAGAAGGCAATGGCACCCCACTCCAGTACTCTTGCCTAGAAAATCCCATGAATGGAGGAGCCTGGTGCGCTGCAGTCTATGGGGTTGCTAGGAGTCGAACACGACTGAGCGACTTCACTTTCACTTTTCATTTTCATGCATTGGAGAAGGAAATGGCAACCCACTCCAGTGTTCTTGCCTGGAGAATCCCAGGGATGGGGGAGCCTGGTGGGCTGCCATCTCTGGGGTCGCACAGAGTTGGACACGACTGAAGTGACTTAGCAGCAGCAGCAGCAGCAGGGCCTAGGTTTGGAACTTGAGGCTGCCATTTTCACTCATATATCATTGTGTGAAAAATTATATATATATATATATATATATATATATATATATATATGTAGGATTTCACTATATGTATGATTTTCACTCACATATCACAAGTCACATGGCCACACTCAAAGTTAAGGGGAGGAGGAATATGCCAGGCTGGCTCATCATAAGGGCACCCCAATGGTACGGATGCTGCAGGTGGGGTAGGGGATGAAATATTTAATTCAGTAATGCATTTTATCATACTACCTTTCTGAACCATGGGAAAAATGGAAAGGGATGATCTTTGTTATGGTCTCTGCCTGGTATTTTGTGAGCACTTCACATGTGATTAGTTAGGTTACACATCTTGTAAGCAGTGCATAATCCACAGCTATTGTAGCTGTTGTAACTGTTATTGTCAGAAATGCAGACATGTTATCCCAAAGATCAAGACTCATAGAGAACTAAGCTGGAAGGAGCTGATGAAACACGCTGTGTTTGGGCAGAAAAAGGAAAATTTTACTCATTCAGCAAATATTTATTGAACACCTGTGTGTCACACACTGCACTTGGGATACATTTGAGAACAAAGCAGACAATGTTTCTTGGCCATGTGGAGATTACATTTCAGCTGAGAAAGATATAGGCATAAAAAACAGGAAAATAAGTAAATGATACAGTATGTTGATGCTCTGAGAGACTGTAGAGAAGAGTAAGGGGATGGGGTGTGGTGCTGTGCACACAGGTTGCAGGATTAAATCAACTGATCAGGCGGGCTTGTTGAGGAAGCAAGAGCAAAGGCTTGAAATAAGGACATGGAGTGAGCCAAGCAGATGTTGAGGGACAGATGTTTTAGTCAGGGTAACTCCAGAGCCAAGAGTTTGAGGAAGAGATGCCAAGCATGCTTGAGTAACAGCATGGAGTTCAGTGTAACTGGAGACCAGGAACGAGGGGAAGAGTAAAGGAGTTGAAGTCGGAGAGGTCGTGGGGAGGAGGGTCTGCTGGTCATTCCAAAGGCTTCAGTTTATTCTTAGTGGAGTGGGGTGCTCCTCAAAAAGTCAACGTGTTAGTCACTCAGTTGTGTCCTACTCTTTGCGACCCAATGGATCGCAGCCCACCAGGCTCCTCTGTCCATGGAATTCTCCAGGCAAGAATACTGGAGTGGGTTGGTATTCCCTTCTCCAGGGGATCTTTCTGATCCAGGGATCGAACCTGGGTCTCCTGCACTGGAGGCAGATATTTTACCACCTGAGCCACCAGGGAGGCCCTGGCGAGCTCCTAGAAGGTTTTAAACACATGATATGGTTCTTATGTTAAGTGCCATGAAGCTTATGTTTCAAAGCAAGTGGCTGTTGTGTTAAGAATACTTCCAAGAAGGCAAGGCAGACTGTGAGAATACTCAAAGAAGGCAGAAATAGTCAACTGGGCTTGGGTGGTGAGAACAGAGAGGTGAGCATCTTGAGTTTGGATATGTTTTGAAAGTCGAGTCCACAGAATCTACTGGAAGATTAGATAAGTGACAGAAAAAGAGGGGCCATGGCCTAAGTACCTGAGACTGGAAATGGTGTGGGTAAAATAAGATTGGGGTGGTAAAAAGTTAGGTTTTCAATTTCAAGTATGTTGATTTTGAGAAGGCTCTTAGACATTCAAGTGGAGATTGTCACATAGGCAAACTGGATACGCATGTCTAGAAATCAGTAGCAAAGTCTTGATTCATGAGCCCACATTAGTCCTTGAACTCAGAGGCCTGGTCATATCAGCAAGGGAGTGAGTGCTGGTAGAAAAGAGGACCAAGGAGGTTCTCCAAAGGCCTCCACATGCAGAGAGAGTGTGGAGACCCAGGAAGTGGATGGTGCTGCCTAATGCTGCTAGAAGGGCAAGTGTGATGAAGATTGGAAGTTAATGGGGAGATTCAGCAATGTGAAGGTCACTAGGCATCGTGATAAGAAAAGTTTTGTGGTTGAGAGGTATTTGTGAAAAAGCAAGTTTAAGAGAAAGTGAAGAGAGGAATTTGAGAGAGAAGAGACAACCCTTTGGGGAGGCTGGTTGCAGAGGAAAACAAAGAAATGGGTCAGTAGTTAGAGAAAAGCAGGATGAAGAGAGTTTCACGGTAATGGCGGACATAATGGCGTGTTTATGTGCTGATGGTAATCACCCAGTGGTGAGTGAAACACTCGTAATGCAGGGGAGAATAGGAGAAAGGACAGTGACATGGAAACCACCAAAGGAACTGCTCAAGCTCTTCCGGCTTTTTACTCCTGGCATTCCTTACCCCAGTAGGGATATTCATTACACGATTATGACTCTCTCCTGTTAAATGATTGCATCAAGTCCGGTTGGTAGTCTCAGTTCCATCATTAGCATCGGCGTTTCCTCTGTTGTTGTCTATTATCCTTCCACTCAAGGCACAGAAGCACTAGGGCATTTATTTTCTAAATACAGAACCCTGAACCATTTCCCTTGCTTCCCTTTGTTGCACAGGGAGGCCCATGAGAAAGCAGAATTGGGTTCCGTGAACTTAGTCCATGAAGGGGTACAGACAGACTCTATTTTAAGACACCAAGGTCATGAGGAGACAAACCGGGACTGACCATGAAAGAAAGGGATGGGTAGGATCGATGGCTTGAGAAATGGGTCAGGGGAGGGCTGTCCTGTTCAGAGGCAAGATAGGGATGGGGGTTTTGGAAGGAGTGGGGTCTCCACTGTCTGTGGCTTCCCACTAAAGAATCTAACTTTTCCCCTTGACTTTATGCATCTACCTCCTATCCTGCAGCCTTCCTCTGTTCACTTCCCAACTGACATCACTCTCTGTGTCCTAGGAGCAGTTTCTACCTCAGCCCCACATGGGTTGTGAGCTTTCTGAAGCCAAGGGCTGTATGCCTCACATGCTCCAGGGCACTTACTCCACTGTCTGGAGAAGGACAAGGAACTGATTGATGCTTGGCAATTCTTAGGTGGGGGGTGGTTTACACTGGTCGGTTAGGAGCAAAGCCTGCAAATTGGGAGAGATTTCAGCCCCATCTTCAAGTCAGCTGGGAAAAGGGCAAAATGGGTTTGATGGGGGAGATTTCATTCCAACTTTTTATATCAAATCTGTAGTATGAGACTAGAATCTGGTCTTTCTGGTCTAGTGATGTATCGGGGGTCAGTCTTCTCTCTTCTGTCTCCTCAGTCTACAGTGAGAGCATGGTAGTCAGCCTCTCCGAGAGGTAGTGAGCTCTCCCTCCTTGGGGATAATCTATTGGAGGTTAGCTAGGGCTTTGCAATGCAGGAGACCTGGGTTCGATCCCTGGGTTGGGAAGATCCTCTGGAGAAGGAAATGGCAACCTGCTACAATAAGAATTCCATGGACAGAGGAGCCTGGCGGGCTACAGTCCATGGGATCGCAAAGAGTCAGACAGGACTGAGCAACTAACACTCACTTTCAGTTACCAGTCATGGGTTCTGGGGATGGCTATGTTGCTCTAGATGTTCGCTTGGAACCCCATTGTTTCCTGTGATATGCCCAGCCCCACTTGAATGGGGGAGTGGTGAGTTCTGTGATGCTTACCCCAGGCTCACCCAATATCCCTCAGCCCCACCTACTCTCTAACCCTGTAACCCTATGGCTGTTGCTTACTTCTCCCAAGTCTGCAGCTGACTTCCACATTCCAGGCTACACAGTCCCATTACCCCCATCTGAGGACAAGGGCACAGGGGAGAGATATGGGGAGTTGCATCAGGAACAAGATAAGCTGAAGCCATTATTCAGCCACGTCCATGGTCAAGAGGGTATCTGTGTTCCAAAGACCAAACTGATCCCAGTTGTCACATGACTAAGAAACCAGCAGTGGGTATTTGTGTCTGGTTTTCCCAAGTGGATCCTCTGGTCTACCTCCGCTCCTTGTATCATCTCTAAATTTTGGTTGCTGCCTGCATTCCTACTATGAGAACATCAGACTTTGAACAACAATGCACACACCCCAGACTGAAGTTGAGATTTATGTTTTATTACTAGATGTCACTTCTGAGTATGAATAAATATGCCAGTATCCTGAAGGTGCTACTATGGAGGAGCAGGGGGAATCCTGAGAGGTAGAGGGTCCTGCTACAGGAGAGCAGAAGTGGGGGAGGGTCTAGAAAGTGGTGGTTGGGGTCCCCCAGAAGGAATTTTCCACCTTTACCTTTCTGTGGAGGGCAAGCCCTGTATACCTGTCCCTCCCCCAGCCCCCGCCCCTCGTCACACAGCGGCTTCCAAAAGGCCTTCAGACTCCAAATGACACCCTCATCAATGAGCTTGCATTGCAAAACCACATTTTGACAACACATTTCCCAAATTTAGTCCCCTAATCCACTCCCAGAATATATTATGTTTTGCACCCAACAGATGGATTGGAAGCTTAAATCTTCTGCTTGTTCAGAAACCAACCAGAAACCAAAAATACAAACACTCACACCCTGCAGGTGTGAGTGCCATGGCGGGGGTAAGGGGAGGAACACGGGTGTGTGTGTGAGGAAGCGTGCACGTTGGTGAGAACAGCTGCGGGTAAGGGACCGAGCATCACCTGGGCCTGAGAGACAAGCAGCTGCTTTCTATAAACCCTTCCCAGGGCCCATGGTTTTGGTCTTTGGGTACCAGGCAGGTGTAGGATATCATGAGGTCTCCAAGGCACAGATCTGAATCCTTGAGGGTGGGGACTGGCAGGGGTCTCTCCCTTACATGACTGAGAGTCGAGAGGCCTGAGCAGGGGAACCGAAACCATAGAGCCCCCCTCCAGCATCAGATTCAGGACCACACACTGGACTCCAGCCTAGAGCTTGCTCCCTTCCACCAGCTTCTATTTGGAGCCTTGGTGGGACTTTGAAGGTTTCCCTCTCTCCAGTTTTTTGGGGATCCCAAGTTATCATGCCAGAGAACACACCTCATCTCCCCTCTGTGCATAAAATCTGCTATAATCTCTGTAAATGAAGGTAGCTGGGGGAGGGGATGAATGGGAAGAGGGGGTGCCAGGGGCACTTATGGGGAATGCTGGGGAACACCCCAGCAGCTGGTTCATTAGAGGAAGCAGAGAAGATCTCTGGGGGTCTCTCAGAGATTTCTGAAAGCCTTCCCCACTATCTTATTTTATTGCTCATCGTTGAAAAATTGCTCAGAAGGCAATAGAAACAAGGTGTTCTAATTAAACAGATTTGTTTACATGTTGTGGCAAGAAAAACTAATTCAATCTGATATACTGTATGTTCCTGCTGTACTTTTTCTCCTTTCCTTTATATAAAACTGCCCATTTTTAACTAGTATTATGTTAAGTATTTTAAAGAGTGTCCTTGTTTAAAAGAAGATGAGCAATTTCCTACTCCTCACAGCTTTCAAAGGGTTGTCAACAGGGCGGGTTATGGGTGGAGCTCTGAGACATTTCACTTGCCATTTCTCCTGATAGTTCTTGAATGTGATACCCAGAAACATGGGCTCTTCTGCCAGGCTGGAGCCTTCGATGGACTTCCCACCATGACCAAGGCACAGAGGACAAGGGTGCAGGCAGCGAGTGGTTCCCTGATCTGGGGTCCCTGTGGCTGAGAAACAGTAGGGCCATTGGCACAGGTCTTGCCTAGAAGGATGGAAAGAGTCCCATGGTGTCCTGGGAGAGTCCACAGAGAGGAGGGGGCTTGGAGAAACTAAGAGGTATATTCCTAATAAAAATGATGATAATTACGACCGCAAAAGCAACATTATATGGGAGCAACTGGGATGTTTGTGTTATTATAGAATAAACTTTCTGTCCATTAAAACTGTTCAAGAGAGAATTGAGATGATCCTATGATCCGATTTGGGAATGTCTGAACAGAAGCCAGAGTACCAGCTTTCCAGGGTTCCTTGAAAAGAATCTTTGTTTGGATTAAGAAGCCTGGCTGGTTTCTCTCCACTCCTAGATTCTCAGAGCTGGTAACAACCTGGCAGCTTCTGGAGAGTGGGGACTCTGTTTTTCTAATCTTTAACCCCTTGCACTGTAGCCAGTACCGAGGTGAGTGTGTATCAATATTTGCAGATGCGAATTGAGAACCTCTGTTCTGGACCAGGGCCTCATTTGTTCTGACCTCCTTGCCTTCATCCAGGCTGTTTCCTTTACCTGGGAAACCTCCTCCATCCACTCATCCTATCAAGATGGAACCCAATCCTTTGAGCCTCTCACTCTCACACTCCCCAGATCAGTGCTTCTCACGCATTCATTTTTTAGTTATAACCAGTTCCAAGTTACTCAGCCTGCCATTTAATGGTGGTACTTGGTGAATGCCTTTTGACATAGTCTTGTCCCTCCACTGAACTATGCTTTCTTGCCCTGTCTTTTCAACAGTACCCCGTGTTGTCCTGGGGAGACATGAGTGGTAGTCAGGATAGCCTCGCTGATGGGCTTAGAGAGGGTAACCATTAGAGAACCACCTCCATCCTCCCTGCTTGCCTTCTTCCCTTCTTCCCTTCTACTCTGTTCATTCTGTGGGTATTTAATGAATACATCAGCAAAAGATCCCATAGGAACTCAAACAGGCGGGAGGTAAAATGTCTCCATGTTATTATCTGGCTGGTGGAGAGTCCCCTCCCTGAGTATTAATTTGGAGCATCGAGAGAGGAAGCCCTTAGGTCTGAGGTGGGGGCAGGAGCCTGCTGGAACAGTCCACCTTCAGACTGTGGTCTAGAGACCCTGCCTTTTCGCTTGGCTTCCTCCTTCCTCTTTTCTGACCTGTTATATCCTCTGCTGGGCTTCCCAGGTGGCGCTAGTGGTAAAGAGAGTGAAGTCACTCAGTCGTGTCCAACTTTTTTGACCCCATGGACTGTAGCCTACCAGGCTCCTCTGTCCATAGGATTTTCTAGGCAAGACTACTGGAGTGGGCTGCCGTTTCCTTCTCCAGGGGATCTTCCCAACCCAGGGATTGAACCCATGTCTCCTGCATTGCAGACAGGCACTTTACCATCTGAGCCACCAGGGAAGCTCAGGGAAGTGGTAAAGAATCCTCCTGCTAAAGCTGGAGACAGAGGAGGCACATGTTCTATCTCTGGGTTGGGAAGATCCCTCAGAGTAGGAAACAGCAACCTCCTCCAGTATTCTTGCCTGGATAATCCCATGCACAGAGGAGCCTGGTGGTCTACAGTCCATGGGGTTGCACAGAGTCGGCCACGACTGGGGACATACACATGCACAAATATCCTCCAGCATCCAAAGACTGTCCCTCCGGTAACCCCAGTATGTGTCTTGGGCTACTTCTCAAGATAAAAGTGGGGTTAAAACCCTAGAATTTGACTCTCTTTGAAGGAAATGTGGCTCTGCTGGGCCTCAATAGTCTATATGTGCCTTGATAGGATATATGCCATGAATTTCCACAGTAGGGCAATGATCCCACAAACAGAGCCCAGAAAGAAGAAAACATGTGAAAGGCATGAAGCCTGTTCTCCCCATTTGCCTGTACTAGGTCCCCTCCCTACATAGGATCTAGGGAAGTCTTTCCTTTCCATCGCACATTCTCATAGCCATGTATTTAACGGTTGTGCTGCTTTATTTCAGAGATTTATTGAGATCCTTCTATGTGCTGGGCATCATGCTGGATGCTCTGATGACCTAATCCATAATTCAGAACATTTGGCTTAGCCTCAAATCCCACTCTTGCTTTACCAAGTCCAGCCAGCTCAACAAAGCCAGTTTTCTCCCCATTCACTGCCTTCTACTGGCCTCACAGCTTCATTCTGCCTTCAAACACTGCCTCCCTCAACAGGACACCTTCTCCTCCAGATCGAATGAATCTCCAACCACAGTTCAGAGCTGTCTGCACTGTGTAGCCCCCATTTGCCCTGCAGACCCATGCCTCACTTGCCCTCTGCCCTTCAGGATGCCCTGCAGAAGTTGCACCCACATGCACGTGAGCCCTCTGGCTTCCAGTTGGTTGGGCTAATAAGAAAGGACTTACATGGGATTAAGGTGTTTCCTCTCCTCCTTCCCTCCCTTGGGGCCACCCTGCCTGTTGCTGAAAGGCCCTGCCCCACCAGTGCTCTACATAAGCCTCTCTTCCTTTCAGTGCTCCCGATCTCTCCTTCTCATCCCTTCAGTCTGAGGCTGGTCACAACTCCACTGCTGCTCTTCCTGGCCTTCCTCTTGCTTCCTCAACACTCTACCTGCCTCACTGATGCCATCCAACCATCTCATTCTCTGTCGTCCCCTTCTCCACCAGTGCTCAATCTTTCCCAGTATCAGGGTCTTTTCCAATGAATCAGCTCTTTGTATCAGGTGGCCAAAGTATTAGAGCTTCAGCTTCAGCATCAGTCCTTCCAATGAATATTCAGGGTTGATTTTCTTTAGGATTGACTGGTTTGATCTCCTTGCTGTCCAAGGGACCCAAGAGTCTTCTCCAGCACCACAGTTCCAAAGCATCAATTCTTTGGCACTCAGCCTTCTTTATGGTCCAACTCTCAGTCTGCTTAAACTTGGCACACATCTAAAAATGTTCTCTGTATTCATTGAAACAGTCATTATAATGCTGACATTTCTCTTGTCTCTCCTGCTAGATTATGAGCTCTTCAGAAAAAGAACTGGGAATGTTTTTCTCATATCTTTTCTAGAACTGTGTAGAAGGTAAATGCCCCAACAAGTGCCTGTTGATGGACAGATGACTCATTACACTAGCAAGGTCAGGGTCGAGGGTCATGGGCTTGGAGATTAATTTCAAATTTGAAGATAAAATTCAAACCTGTCTTCTCTTTTCAGGGAACTAAGCTGTCTTGGTCAAGTCATTGCTCTTAGATTCTTAACTTGCAAAATTGAGATGATAATACAAATTACTGCACCTCTCCAGGTCTCATTTTCATCATTAAAAGAAGGGTAGTTGTGGTAGTGATTTTGTGAGGATTCAATAAAGTTTGACATGACAATGTTTCTTACTCTGTGCATTTGAATTAAATCTGAAGATACAATTTGGGGCCAAGGGCTTCTCAGGTACTACACTGGTAAAGAATATGCCTGCCAAGACAGGAGACATAGGAGACTTGGGTTTGATCCCTGGGTCGGGAAGATCTCCTGGAGTAGAAAATGGCAACCCACTCCAGTATTCTTGCCTGGAGAAGCCCATGGACAGAGGGACCTGGTGGGCTACAGTCCATGGGGGTCTGAAAGAGTCAGCCACGACTGAACACACAGACACATTGAAAACTTACAAGTTGATTTAAAAATATGAAAACTGAGCATATGTACTACCATTGCTAGGGGATATCATTTATTGTTTTATACAAGAGTTTTGTTAATATTTGCTCATTTAATTTGATGCAATAGACACTGATAACACCATTTTATGGAGGAGAAAACTAGTCCTGCAGGTTAAAGAACTTGCTTGAAGCCCCAGAGTCAGGAAGTAACAGAGTCCAAGTTTGTACTCAGAGTGTCACCTTCTGATCAGGGCTCCTGACCCTGGCTGTGAGCATTGCCTCAGAGTGACTTAGCCAAAGCCTTCAGCCAGAGATATCTCCAGGAAGTTACCTGTCACCCTCCACACATACTGTGTACTTACTTGTTGCATGCATCTCCAGGAGGAAGGTATCTCATCTGGAACTTTCTTTTAAAGCCTGCTGGGCTGGGAGGTGTGGACAGCTGAGAGGAAAGGGGAGGGAAGTGTCCTTTTTTGTTACAGCCTCATCTTCCAATTGAATTCCAGGTTTTGCTCTAAGCTGTAGAAAGGAATCCCAATAAAATCTTAGGGATGTAGACAGTCACCAGAGATCAAGCCATTGGTTTATATACATGGAGGAAGTGACCTGGAGGAGTGTCAAAGATTTTGAAAAGAGACTCATCAAAGTATCTACCCCTTAATGTAAGGATATCAGGAATTTTTATAATAGGAGCTTCATTTTATTAGTAATAGACTGGCTCAGACAAAATGCAGACTCCTTGCTGGCAGTTAAGGCAGCATGACGTCTTGAGCTGTCGTCATCATCTGTCCACCTTAATGTACATGGGTCTCAGCCCCTGGTTGGTGCTGTTAGGGCCCCCAAGTCAGAACAGGCCACAAAACAAAGCTTTATTTAGCAAAAACTCATTTTTGTTGGGGAGTTGACCAATATAGAAAAAAAGTTGAGGAATTGGTCAGACTCATGCATAAATTCATCTGTGTTCACAGTGACACTAAACTCAAGCAAGTTTAGGTACAAACAGACTCAACAGCCTAGCTCCCTTGAATCCAGTGGGGGCAATCATGTATTAGGGAGAGGGGAGTATAAACTTCAAAGTAGGGACCAGGGTCTGGGGCTCACACCAGACAGATGTAAGCTGGAGTAGGGCGCTTCATACAGACCCTCACAAGAGCCATAAGAGGGCATTAAAATGGGCTTTAGCACAGGCACAGTTGCCCTTTGCCCTGTATTTTAGTACGTGCATCATGGGCACTGACCCACAGAGGCTGGGTGGGCCTACTTCATCTCCAAATCAGGTTCACAGACTGAATACCATTCTTACAGGACACAAATCTCAATGAAGGAGCAGGCTTGCTTCTTCAAACTAAGGGATTCTCCAAACTAAGGGATAAGGCGGACAGACACATACGACTTTCACACAGTGGTCTATAATACCCAACAGCTGGTCTGGCTTGCTGGTTAAACTTATAAGTCTGGAATTAGACTGCTGTCATTCAAATTTCCCAATGAGTTCTGGTTATCTATTGCAGAGAATCATTTGTCGTTGTTCAATTGTCCAGTCTTGTCTGATTCTCTGTGACCCCATGAACTGCGGCATGTCAGACTTCCCTATCCTTCACTATCTCCCGGATTTTGCTCAAACTCATGTCCATTGAGTCAGTGATGCCATCCAACCATTTCATCCTCTGTTGCCCTCTTCTCCTCTTTCCCTCAGTCTTTCCCAGGATCAGGGTCTTTTCCAATGAGTCGGCTCTTTGCATCAGGTGGTCAAAGTATTGGAGCTTCAGCTTCAGCATCAGTCCTTCCAATGAATATTCAGGGTTGATTTCCTTTAGGATAGACTGGTTGGATCTCCTTGCTGCCCAAGGGACTCTTAAGAGTCTTCTCCAGCACCACAGTTCAAAGCATCAATTTTTCACTGCTCATCCTTCTTTATGGTCCAGCTGTCACATCTGTACATATAACTGGAAAAACCATAGCATTTCAGCTGAACTAATTCAAATCCTAAAAGATGATGCTATTAAAGTGCTGCAGGGAATCATAAGGAATTTAAAAAAAAAACTCTATTTTATTGATTCTCTGGATTGGCTGGGCTCAACTGGTTGGTTCTTGTTTGGAGGTCTCTTTTGTGGCTGTGGGCAGATGGTGCCTGGTGTTGGAGTTAAATAAAGGCTCATTTGGGCTGTATGTCTAAGGTGGAGTCTTTATTTATATGTCTGGCACCTCAGTAGGCATGGCTACCATAGCTAGGAATCACGTAGGCATCTTTCTTTTCCTACCTAGTCTCTTCATGTGGCTAGCTTGGGTTTCTTCACAGCATGTCAGTGTCAGGGTAGTTGAACTTGTTACATGGTGGTTGACTTCCCCCAGAGGAAGTGTTCTAAGAACTTTGGGCAGGTGCCATGAGGTTTCTTATGATATGACTGCAGAAGTCACAAAGCACCACTTCTGCAAGACTCTTATTGGTCAAAAGCGAGTCAGAGAACCAGCCCAGGTTTAAGTTGATAAATCCACATAATGGTTTGCATGGCGGGGGGTACAGATCATTGTGGGACCATTTCTAAAGATGAGTTATAACATATCGTATCAGTTGTGGGAGTACAGATGAGGTATTGAGCATTCAGTGCTACTGTTTCTTCATCTGTGAATTGGGAAAGGAACCTATAATGCCTACTTCCCAGCATTGCTTACATATTAACATATACACATCAAGGGATTCCTATAAAGACTAGCATAACTAATGGGCTCAACCACTTTTAGATCTTATTACTCATGTGTTGCCTTGATCGAGCACTTGAATTTCTCCCTAATATTTTAATATGTCTGTGTCTTGTCTTCCCAGCCAAGTTGTAAGCTCTTTGAAGTCAAAGATTATTCTATAGTTTTCTCTTTAAATTTCTTTTAGTTGCCCTCAATAAATGCCAACTGAGAGAAATTGAGAAGGAAAAAGAGATAAGGGAGCTGGGGACCATGCAAACAAGTTTGGGCATCTTTATAATTTTCTCTGAGCTCAGCATAGCACCCAAGCTCCCAGAGAGCTGACCTTTGCCTTTTCTGGAAAAAACTAATAAGTTTTCCGAGATTGTAAAGGGGGCATTATTAATCTAGTTAATAGATTGCACTGTTTTTATGAGGACTTCAGCCCATTAATTGTTTCCATGCAAATGGATGCCGTTAATTACAAATTAATCTTATCTTTTTGTTAAGGCAGGGCCATCAGGACCTCCACTTGGCAATACTTGTTGGCACTTGATATGAATCAATGCTTATACTTGAAAGTAATAAAACTGCATTTCTTTAAAGATGGTTAATAAATCAGATCTTCATTAATGCAGATAAGCCAGACCCCCTACTTGTCTAATTTAAAGAGGTCCTAATTCATTACTGTGATTCATGTGCTCCCCTGGGGATGGTGGCCAGCAGGGCAGGGCACATAGTAGGCAGTTAATAAATCCTGTATTTTTCAGTTTGTCGCACAGTGGGAGGCTGTCCACTAGTCTTTCTCCTCATCAGAAAGCATCACTTAGATCCTTGCCAGGCTTGGTACCACTTTTCACATGGTCATAGTGGACCTTAAAGAGGAACCATAGCCTTCCAGGAAAGCCTGTTGCCTTTATGCTACATCTATGCTGGGAGCGCAAACTAAGGGTGGGGGACACCAGAAGCACTGTTGGGGTCAGAGAGATGGCTTGTTTAGCAGGTACTTGGACTCTGTTGCTGGTGGAGGCAGTTGAATGGGGACTGTCTGTCCTTATGTCATCTGCCTGAGCATGTTGTACAAACAAGTGGATTATGTGACCCAATTCTCCCCAGAACCTGTTAGCAATCCACTTTCCAGTGATACTGCTAAACCATTTCTCAGCCCATGACTCTTCACAGGCACATTTCCCTTCGTAGGAGAGCTGGTGCTTCCTCATCATATTTACTGCCTGCAACTGGCCTTCTACCTACCTTCTTGAGCCAATGGGATCTCAGGAGCCAAACCCTGGCTTCCTTTGTCTGAGGAACAAGTGGAAGCCAGCAGAAATAGGGGGCTTGCCCATCTCTCTCCATCTGATGCACTAGCCCTTTGCAACAGGGAGTGGCCCAGATGTACCACTGAAATGTGGGGTGAGGTCTGCAAAAGTGGGCATGAGAGAGGAAACGTGGCTTCTGTTTCGGCTTTGAGGAGCCAGCAGTGTGATGAAACGCTTGCCTCTGTTCCACCGAATTCATTTCTCTAAAGTTCCACTGTGCACAGAACCATTTGTTTCCACATTGTTTTTATTAAACAAGAAAGGCGAGCTTTATTACTGCGCAAATGAAAGCAGCCGGCAAAGACAGATACTTCCCAGATTCTTATTAATCTCCAAGAGTTATGGGGCCTCAGGAGTCCCACAGAAATTAACATACTCCACAGAATTCTCTTAACTAGTCGCCCAGAGTAGCTCCTCTCCCTGGTGAGCAGTGATTGCTGTCTTGCTCCCACCAGCTACAGGAGGGCTGTCTGGGCTGGTCCAGGACTCTTGCCCTCTCACTCCGTTCCATGACCCCACCCTCTCCTGGGTTGCATGTGTGCTAACCTCAAGCTTTAATGCACAATCCTAGATTTATTTGTACACCAGTTCTGGGCATTCTCTGGAAATGTGGATTTAGATATAGTTCACTTCACTCCCATATACAATTAAATATGTATGGATTATTTACTATTGTAGTATGGGAGAACCTTGACATCTGTGAGATTATATCCTGAGGCTTTTGTGAAT
The DNA here is from genome assembly GCF_002263795.3 of Bos taurus. Lineage (NCBI taxonomy): Eukaryota > Metazoa > Chordata > Mammalia > Artiodactyla > Bovidae > Bos > Bos taurus. The sequence goes on along the minus strand of NC_037351.1, from coordinate 19,359,780 downwards.
CTCAAACGCGTGAAAACCAAAGTTATGTATAATTCCTTCTTTCCACAAGTGCAATAGCAATCAGTCATTCCACCGATATTTACTCATTGCCATCCAGGAGCTGTCCATAGCACTCTCTGCCCCCAGACAACCCTGGGCATGATGGGGAGGCTGGAGAGACATGGGAGAGTTTGAATGAAGGGATGACAGAATCTGTCTTATGATTTTTAAGAATACCAACCACTGTGTTAAGGAGAGACCATGAAGGATGAAGGCAAGAAATAAGACAACTAGTTAAGAGACTAGTTGTTGAGTTGTTGCAACAACTCAAGGGAGATTAGTTAGCCCAGGGTAGGCAGGTGGAGGAATTCAAGACATGCTATGAAGACAGAGGTGACACACATAGAAACTGCTGTTGCCCCTTCAGATTTCTAAGGAGAGGGAGGGACTGCATTTGGGGAAGGATAGATGCTACCCAGTCAGCCAGGCTCATCCACTAGGAAGACAGCTAACTCAGCCTTACGGGCCCCTGAAAGAATTAAAATCACAGCAAAATGGTGACTTCTTGTCATACCATGGGGTTTAGGGGTCTCTTACAAGCAATCAAAGATGGAACACTAGAATGCGTGACTTCCAGGGTCTGCCATATTTACATAGGATTTGAATTGTTGTTGTTGTTCATTTGCTCAGTCATGTCTGACTCTTTGCAACCCCATGGACTGCAGCAAACCAGGTGTCTCTGTCCTTCACCATCTCCTGGAGCTTGCTCAAACTCATGTCCATTGAGTCGGTGATGCCATCCAACCATCTCATCCTGTCATCCCCTTCTCCTCCTGCCCTCAATCTTTCCCAGAATCAGGGTCATTTCTAATGAGTTGGCTCTTTGCATCAGGTGACCAAAGTATTGGAGTTTCAGTTTCAGCATCAGTCCTTCCAATGAATATTCAGGATTGATTTCCTTTAGGGTTGACTTGTTTGATCTCCTTGCAGTCCAAAGGACTCTCAAGAGTCTTCTCCAACACCACAGTTCAAGAGCATCAATTCTTTGGCACTCAGACTTCTTTATGGTCCAGCTCTCACATCCATACATGACTACTGGAAAAACCATAGCTTTGACTAGCCAAACTTTTGTTGGCAAAGTGATGTCTCTGCTTTTTAATATGCTGTCCATATTGGTCATAGGTTTATTCCAAGCAGCAAGCATCTTTTAATTTCATGGCTTCAGTCATCATCTGCAGTGATTTTGGAGCCCAAGAAAATAGTCTGTCACTGTTTCCATTGTTTACCCATCTATTTGCCATGAAGTGATGGGACCAGATGCCATGATCTTAGTTTTTTGAATGTTGAGTTTTAAGCCAGCCTCTTCACTCTCCTCTCTCACTTTCATCAAGAGGCTCTTTAGTTCTTCACTTTCTGCCATAAGGGTGGTGTCATCTGCGTATCTGAGGTTATTGATATTTCTCCTGGCAATCTTGATTCTGGCTTGTGCTTCATCCAGCCTGGCATTTAGCATGACGTACTCTGCATATAAGTTAAACAAGCAGGGTGGCAATATACAGCCTTGATGTACTCCTTTCCCAATTTGGAACCAGTCTGTTGTTCCATATGCAGTTCTAACTGTTGCTTCTTGACCTGCATACAGGTTTCTCAGGAGGCAGGTCAGGTGGTCTGGTATTCCCATCTCTTTCAGAATTTTCCACAGTTTGTTGTGAACCACACAGTCAAAGGCTTTAGTATAGTCAATGAAGCAGAAGTAGATATTTTTCTGGAATTCTCTTGCTTTTTCTATGGTCCAGCAGATGTTGGCAATTTTATCTCTGGTTCCTCTCTAATTCCAGCTTGAACATCTGGAAGATCTTGGTTCACCTACTGTTGAAGCCTAGCTTGGAGAATTTTGAGCTAATGTGTGAGATGAGTGCAATTGTACAGTAGTTTGAACATTCTTTGGCATTGCTCTTCTTTGAGATTGGAATGAAAACCGACCTTTTCTAGTTCTGTGGCTACTGCTGACTTTTCCAAATTTGCTGGTATATTGAGTGCAGCATTTTCAGAGCATCATCTTTTAGGATTTGAAATGGCTCAGCTGGAATTCCATCACCTCCACTTGCTTTGTTCATAATGATGCTTCCTAAGGCCCACTTGACTTCTCACTCCAAGATGTCTGACTCTAAGTCAGTGATCACACCATAGTGGTTATCTGGGTTATTAAGATCTTTTTTGTATAGTTCTGTGTATTCTTGCCACTTCTTCTTAATATCTTCTGCTTCTGTTAGGTCCATACCATTTCTGTCCTTTATGGTGCCCATCTTTGCATGAAATGTTCCCTTGGTATCTCTAATTTTCTTGAAGAGATCCTAGTCTTTCCCATTCTATTGTTTTCCTCTATTTCTTTGCATTGTTTACTTAGGAAGGCTTTATTTTCTCTCCTTGCCATTCTTTGGAACTCTGCAATCAGATGGGTATATCTTTCCTTTTCTCCCTTGGCTTTTGCTTTGAAAGATTTGAATAGTGTATATTAATTTAAATAATTTTCTAGCTGATTTTCCAGTAAAGAAGTAAAATAGATTGTGTCACTCTACAGGTAAGAAAGGAAAGGCTCAGAATTCGGGTGACTTTTCCAAGGTTACAAGTTAATTAGGTCCAAGGTTAAAGCCCAGGTCTCTTGCAAGCCTGGATTGCCAAACATGGTTTTTCCCACAGTAGTAGCATGTGATCTCCTTACTGAATACCTGGGGCTGCCCTGGGGTAGACCAGGTGGTGAGAAGGAAGAGCAATGCCAGGGGAGGTCTGGTCCTTGTCCTAGAAGAGCTAGTGGTTCCTTTGCAGGTAGGACTCATACAGACATAAAACACTTAAGGAGAAGTGTGCTTTGGAATGGTGCTGCTTAAAGTTTAAAGCAGTGTTTGACCAGGTACAAGAGCAGGGGTTCTGACTACAAATGCTCCAACCATTAAGAAGGTCATCCCCATGGAATGCTCATGGGGTGAGTGCTCCAAGGCAAAGCGTACAGGGCAGGGTTGTGTCTAATAGCTGTGGGTCAGTAAGTGTGTTTTGATGATTTCTATTCTCTTATCTCATGATGCCTCCTTCACACCAGAGCCCTTTGGCTCCAGCAAGGCCAGTGGCCCTAGGTCCTTTTCATGATAAGCTCACTTCTGCTATCAATGCCGTTGCTTACCCTGGTTCCCACCAAAGGGAGGGTCGTGTTCTCCTAGCCCTCTTTCCAGAGAGAAGCCAGCCCCACTGTCCTAACAAATCATTACTGCTATGCACCAAGTACCCCCGCAGAGGCACAGAGAAAAGTGGGGAGAAGCTTGGAGGGTAAGAAAAACACCTGGAGAAGCTTGGACCGGGAAGGGGGTAAGAGTGTGAGAAGAAGAAGAGGGGCTTGTTTCTTAAATACGTGGACTTGGGCATTTCTGGATGCTCGAAAGGGGTCACTGCAGGGTGAAACCACAAAGCAATTTAGATCGTGGAGGAAGGACTTGTTCTCCTAAAACGGGAAGTGTTACTAGAAACCAATCCAAAGGGTTCTGTGGACTTCCCAGCGGGCTCTGAGGGATTCCACCTGTAGGGACTGGGGAAGGTGCTGGGACAGATGAGTGAGAACCGACAAGTTTCGCTCCCTGCAGGGGCGGGGGGCCCTGGGGGGCCGGGCCTGCAGCCCTGGAGCAGAAGGGCGAGGCCTCCCAGAGCTCTTCCTTCCTTGGGAATGAATTTCCCCTCTGGAGAGCACTGCAGGTGCTGAGCTCTCTGAAGTGCGAATGGAGTGGGAATCAGGGAAGCCAGGACCCTCCTCCTGTCCCTAGGTCTCGGAACGGAGATGGAGCCAAGGCTAAAGCTTCTAGGAGTTTCCGCTTCTCTGTGCCTGGGGACCAAAGGGAATGAGGCGTGTGTGTCATGTACAGCACTTTTGTCCTATCCTTTGGCGTTAGCTGTGGCTCTCCTTCAGTATATATATCACCCAGGACAACGACTTGGAAGTCCCTTTCTGAGGCATCATCTTCTGTCTTGGAATGAGATTGTCAGCCTTTCCAGGTGGGGCATCCTGGGGGAGGAGATGAGGGTCTGGTGTGAAGAGAGGTTCCCAGTTCAGGGTCAGTGAGTGGGATGTGTGTGTATGTGCATATGTGTGTGTGTGTATGTGCATATGTGTGTGCTCATGTGCATGTGTGTGTGCATATGCATGTGAGTATGTGCGTGTACATGCATGCACATGTGTGTATATGTATGTGTATGTGTGTAAGTATGTGCATATGCATGTGTGTGAAGGAAATGGCAACCCACTCCAGTATTCTTGCCTAGAGAATCCTGTGGCCAGAGGAGCCTGGATGGCTGCTGTCCATAGGGTCACATACAGTCAGACACGACTGAAGCGACTTAGCATGCATGCATGCGTTGGATAAGGAAATGGCAACCCACTCCAGTATTCTTGCCTGGAGAATCACAGGGATGGAGGAGCCTGGTGGGCTGCCATCTATGGGGTCGCACAGAGTCAGACACGACTGAAGCGACTCAGCAGCAGCAGCAGCAGCAGCATGCATGTGTGTATGTATGTGCATGTGTGTGTATGCCTATGTGTGTGCATGTGCCTATGTGTGTGTGTGTGCCTATGTATGTGAATGTGCCTGTGTGTGTGTGTGAAAGAGAGAGAGAGAAACTTGGTGTCTGTGGCAGCATCCAGGATTCCTATGGAGTCCCCCAAATGCAGAAAAATTCTAGAGATTACTGCAAGAGGGGAGACCTCAGAAAGCAGGTCCTGTCTTTCTACCTCAATCCCATGCCTAAGCTCTCTGAGCCTTGAGGTGGGACTTGGGCCAAAAGAGTGGCCAGGGATGATTATCTGATAGTGACATTTACATCTGCTGCCTGGCACTTTCCTCCTCAGGAATTCAGTTTTTCTCTGTTTCTTTTTATTTAATGTTTCTGCCCTCTACATGAATTTAGATCTGAGAATGCAGGTGACCTGGCTGCCACACTGGCATGTCCCCTTTCTAGTGTCCATTATTTCCCAAGCCCCTTTGCTCTCGTCTGTTTCCTGTCTTCATCTTGGGACATCATGTCCCTGACTCCACAGACAGATGGGTCTCTTGAGAAGGACTCCCCTCTGCCTTAAGTATATTCTACTCTTCAGTGAGAGAATGTATAAATGCAGGTTCCAGACTTTGAACAGGAAGGCACATGGGGAGAGGTCAGAGTGATTGGAACCCAGGCCTCCTGAGACTTAAGGGAGGTGTAGTCCCAGTGGGCACATAGGAGCCCTATTCCAGATGCCTGACCAACCTTTCTCCACGCACAGGAGGGCGAGAAAGAGAGAGAGATGCGGAGAGAGGTGGAGACAAAGGTGGAAGTAACCATAGTGATAGAGGAGGAGGGATACGGAGTGGGTGAGGGAGGAAGGCAGAAAACAAAGGACGGAGGAGGAGGAGAGGATAAGGAAGGGAAGAGGAAGAAGAAGAGGGAGAGGAGAAGAGAAAGGAGAGGAAAAGGGGAATCTGGAAAATGAACTGAATCTAGAATCAGAACGTTTGTCTTGAAATCCAAATTCCATATTTACTAATTTTAAGAATTAAACAAATAACTTCTCTCTCTGCTTGAATTTCTTCCCTGTGACATGAGGAATTATATCCAATCTTGCCAATCTAACAGATCAGTTGTGAAAATCAAATGAGGAAATGTGTGCAGATGCATTTTTGTGGTATGAAATGTCCTCTAATACAAATAAACACATGTATGTATGTACCCCACCCCGGCTGATCTGCATGTTGCTTCACGGTAGTTGTAGCACTACCTCCTCTACAGGGGCCATGCTGATTTCTCTTGCACCTTTGCCTTTCCCAATTCCTATATCTGGGATCCTTTAGTCTTTACTCCTAACCATCACCTTACATGTTAATTGGAAGCACTCCTCAAGTATCTCTCAACTCCTCTGGGCTTTGGGAAGCATTTCTTGATTGTCCAACCACCTCTGATAAGTCCTTTCTCCGAATTGTGAGCCTGTAATGAGAGAAGGGGCTTCCCAGGTGGTGCCAGTGGTAAAGAATCTGCTTGACAATGCTGAAGACATAAGAGACATAGGTTCGATGCCTGGATCCAGAAGATCCCCTGCAGGAGGGCATGGCAACCCACTCCAGTATACTTGCCTGGAGAATCCCATGGACAGAGGAGCCTGCTGGGCAGCAGTCCATAGGGTCACAAAGAGTCAGACACGACTGAAGTGACTTAGCACGCACACACAATGGGAGAATATGACTCAGGAAGGACTCCTTCCTCAGCCCCACTCTGTTTTTGCATCTGGTTATCAGCTGAATTGTGAGCTGTTTTAAATGTGAGCACAGGTGGGATGGTGTTATCGAAATATTTAGGAAATACTGTATTTTTACACAATGCCCTGCTGTGTCCTGGGGTGAGAGATTATGTGTGGAAAGAAGACAAAGACAGAGAGTTTTCTTGTCAGGCTAAAATAAAGAGACTGTAAGTTTCTAATAAAAGATAGCAGACAAAATGGCGGGCAGTGCTTCCCACCTCCATCGCGGGCTCTGATGAGGAGCGGACCCATTGTGCACACTGCTGCCCTCCCTGTAGAGAGAATCCGTGGTATATCGGAGGCCCAAAGCTGCCTTAGCAAGTCAGGCTATTTTGAGGGGTGTTTCTTGACTGTTCGAGAAGGAGTAGCTCGGAGAACAGAAGGGAGTACCTCTCAAACAGTTTTCTGCATTGCAGGGATGGTAGGCTGCAGAGGGAAGCCTCCGGTTTGGGGACAGAGGAGGGTGGGAGGGAAATGTGTGGTGACATTAAGCTTCCCTGGGGATCACAACACCCTGGTATATTAATATATGGACTTTGCTTCCATGGTTGCCCGCTTGCACTCAGATGAGGAGGAAATGGTACAGGAAGGAAACGCAGAGCTGAGCGTGGGTGTGGAGTCTGACTATTCACGGCCATGGGCTGTACTCTCTGAGCTGACTCTCAAGCACATCTAGAATCTTCTCTAGTTAGTCTCTCTCTCCTTCTCTCTGTCCTGTGTTCCCAAGCAGATTTTCACAACCTCAAAGAAGGAAACTCTATGAAATACTCTGTAGTTCACAGCACTAGCATACTGGAGGGATTCTTCTAATCTCCCATTGAACTGATATGAAGACAGTAAGACCCATAATAGAAACACCGGACATAGGTTCAAGCCAGGCACTGTTCTGAGTATGTTAAACACTCACTCCATAAGAGCCTTATGTGGTAAACACCACAATTGAATACAAACGAGGACATCACGACAAAGGGAGACGGAATAACTTGACTAAGGTCACATAGCTAAAGAATGATAAAGCTGAGTTTGAATCCAGGGAGACTGACTCCAGCATCCAAGTTCCTATCTGCTGAGCTGAACTATGCTTTCATGCTACGGATGTGTGTATGTGTCTGTCTGCGTGTGTGTGCATGCACATATATGCACAGGGCAGAGGGTCCATATCGGTCTAGGAGGAGAAGTTAGAAATGACCAGAAGAATGCAAACTCAATAGGGAAGGAATCTTGGTGGGCTTCGATAGACAGAAACCTCTTTTTCAAAGCGAATATTCCTCCAACACTTATGCAATCCCCACAAATAGGAATATTCCTAAAATAGACCATTTCTTCACATGCTATGTTTGTATCGGTCTCCTCCCGGTCTCATTTTTAGAACAGTAGGTAATCTTTACTCCTATTAGTTGTCTGTGTTTTGAATTCTCTCAGGACGGTCTTTCTGAGATGGCGTCTCTTTGTGCTCACCAAAAGCACCTGGGCAAACAGGCTGTGATGCTGGGGGAACAGGAAGGGAGCATGAGTAACATGGCCACTCTCAAGCCACCGTTAGCCTCCTCTCTATGAGGATTAATTATGTGTCCTCAAATACTGCTGTGTGGAATGTGGGGCCAGGTCCCCTTTTGTCTCCATCTCCCCTGGCTTCCCTGGTAGCTGAGCTGGTAAAGAATCCACCTGCAAAGCAGGAGACCCCAGTTTGATTCCTGGGCTGGGAAGATCTGCAGGTGACGCGATAGGCTACCCACTCCAGTCTTCTCTGGTTTCCATGGTGGCTCAGACAGTAAAGAATCTGCCCGCAATGCGGGAGACCTGGGTTTGATCTCTAGGTCGGGAAGATCCCCTGGAGAAGAGAATGGCAACCTACTCTAGTATTCTTGCCTGGAGAATTCCATGGACAGAGGAGCCTGACAGGCTACAGTCCATGGGATCCCATAGAGTTGGCCACAACTAAGTGAAGTGACTTTCACTTTCTTTGCCCTGGCTCCCAGCACAGATTCTACTCGATCCCCACTGGTTGTTAATTATGGACCCACTGGGAGAAGAAATGGCCTCAGCCCAGAGCCCTCTGCATGTCTGGTTGGGTTCATGGGCAAGTCTGAGTTTTGCTCAGGGACCAGCCTTTGTAGATGCCAAAGTGAAAGTCTCAGCTCAAGTTTTTGTGGAATTTTCCTTATTGAGGATGATGCCATTTCAAGAGGACAAATGTTCTTTTTGGCCTATTTCATTTGTTATCAGACGTCCTATCACTTGAAACACTGAGAGAAGATGTGTTTTCTCAGCTGTAGGGACGCTGTCTTAGGGGAGAGATTCTATGCAATGGAGGTTCAGCAAACCCAGGGATATGATTTAGAAGCAATTCACTAGGTCAGAGACACCTTTAAATCAGAAATGTGGCAAGGGGAGAGGAGAGAAATCTCAAACAGTCAGCTATTTTGTCTACAAATCAAGAGCACGGTGAACTTTCTCACTTTTAACTTCTGTTGAAACAATGACCATAAACAATGTGCAATGCTAAAAACTAATTAAACAGCCATCCTAAATCAACAAAAAAGGGTAAATTGAATTTTAAGTAACATTTGCTCCTGTGAAATGTGTGTGGGGCAATGGGAGGGGAAGTGTGCTTCTCCATGCTGGCCTGTCCTGAGGCTGACACTTCTGTGAGTTAGACTTATTAATTAGTGAGTTGATCAGCCTGTCCCTATTACCTCAGCTGCCTTTGTGTTTCACTGAACACTCCTCTCAATAACCCACCATCACCATCACCACCATCATCACCATCATTGTCATGCCTTTCTTGAAGCCATTTGTCCAACTAATGCGTTCTCTTTTTTTCTGCTTATCTAAATTCAACTCATCCTTACCATGCTCTCAGTTCTTTCCTTCAGTCTACTCAGCAGCGCTCCAAGATTCCTGCCTCTTAATGGACACCTCAGTGATCGTCTGGACCACTTACTGCCCAGCTGTTACACCCAGCGTCACAAAAGCTATTTACTCAGTTCTTATCATTCTCATGCTCCACAGTCCCCCTGCACCCCATGCTAGCCAGGAAGGGCTAGATTGTACAGGAACAAAAGATTCCCAAATGTCAGGGCCTCAACACTAGAAAGGTTTTATTCAAGGATCCAAGCACAATGGGGTCTCCTCCAACTAGGAACTGTGTCTTGGGGTTACAGGACCACTTTGGTGCTGTCCAGGGGTAGCTGGTGCTTTCCAATGATTCATCCTGGATGTGGACAATGTAATTTTTGTGCACATTTCATTGGCCAATTTGTCACACAACTGCCCATCTGCAAGGCAATTGAAAAGTACAATTTTCCAGGTGTCTTGGAGGGGAGGAGAACTGGGTATTGGGTTTTGATGCCAGCTATATCAGCAATTAGATAATAATTTTGTAAAAGTACCTTAGATAGCTTATATTTCTTAGTGTCTCTCACGTTTTCGGTAAAATAGGCTCTCAATAAATGTTTGTTGACTAAGTGACATCATCAGTTATCCCTTATGGAACATTAATTTATGATATTTTTATCTTACAAGGGACAAGCAGAGTGGAATAAAGACTCATAATTAAGGTCTGACACATGGTAGAGCATTCATTCATTCATTCAACAAATGCCTTTTTAAGGCCTTATGTATTCAAGACAGTGTTGTAAGCATTTGTAAACAATGTACTGATTGTTGTCCTTGCATAGCTTGCATTGTAGAGAAGGAAACAGACAACAAACAATAAGTATAACAAATAAAGAAACTACATAGTGTGATCGAATGTGATGTGCTGTGGAAATAAAAGAAGGAAAAGCAGATAAAGGTAAAGAATAAAGTCACCACTTCCCTGGTGGCTCAGATAGTAAAGAATCTGCTGCAATGCAAGAGACCTGGCTTCGATTCCTGGGTCGGGAAGATCCCCTGGAGAAGGGCATGGTTACCCACTCCAGTATTCTTGGCTGAAGAATCCCACGGACAGAGGAGCCTGGTGGGCCACAATCCATAGGGTCACAAAGAGTCGGGCACCTCTGAAGTGATTTAGCACAAAGGATATAGAGATTGAGAGGTTTTCAGTGAAAGTAATTTTAATTAGAGTTGTCAGGGCAAGCTTCATTGAAATAATCTTGGAAAAGAAGCAGGTGAGCAGATATTTGGAGGAAAAGCAAGTAGGAAGAAGGAAAAGACTTTGCTAAAGCCTTAAGCTGTGACGTATTTGAGGAACAGCATGGAGTTCAGTGCAGCTGGAGTGAGATCGTGTGGGCAGCTGGAGATAAGTTTAGAGGGATGAGGGGAGCACATCATGAAGGCTAGTAGGCTACCATATAACTGGATTTTTCTCTGAGTCAAATAAGAGGTGATCTGAGATGTTCTGATGTTTAGTAATACATAATTACACATGTATTCTATGTGTGTCTATTTTAATCCAAAGTAGGAAGTTTAGCTTTTGTCTCATTTACATTTCTTGGCTCTCATAATAACATATTTACCTTTGCAGAGAACTTTTTCATGAATTATACCATAAAATAATAATTATAAAGATAAGAGGGGGCTGGCACTATTATCAGCTCCCACTTACGTCATGTTTATGGATGACCGAGATGGAAATTTTGCCTAGAATCCTTGTGGCCCAGCTACCCAAAGGATGGGGCTATTAGGGCTTAACCTCTGCCTTTCTAGCCTCTCCATACTTGTATCATAAGGTCTTAGAGAAAGAAACTTAATCAGCAGAATCAAACGGGCGGTGAGATGAGTTCCACATAATCCCCACTCTCATTGAGTCTGAACATCTCTTAATAAAACTCACAGTTGTTGTGGGGAAGGGATATGGGGCTGCTGTCTCTCCAGCCCGCTGAGCTACCACCTGCTCCCGGCAGGGGCCATGATGCTCATCCCCGGAGTATCATCGCTTGTTTTCCAGCCTGATCTCCCTTCCAGGGAGAAAATAACCACTGGTCTGTGGGCTCCTGCAGTCTCTCCCCAGTTCCATTAGGGCCCATGTTCACTGCCTGCATCATGTTACCAGTGACACCAGCATGATGACCACTCTCCCCTGGAATTCCTAGGGGGCTTTCCCACTTGTTTGGTTGTCTCAGATCTGGTCAAGGTGGAGCTTGTTTCCCTTCCCCCGGCCAGGCTTATTTGTTTTTAATTACTTATTCCATTGCTGCATGATAGCGATTGCTGGATATGAGGCCAAGTTTGGAGATGTTTTATCCCTAAATTTGCTATCGGGCACAGGGTCACAAACCCCCCACACCATGCCGACTCTGCTCCTACCCTGGATGGGCTCTGCTTAGTTTCCTAGGGTGTCTCCAACAACTATGAAGTAAAATGAAAGGGAAAGTGTTAATTGCTCAGCAGTGTCTGACTCTTTGGGACCACATAGACTGTAGCCCACCAGGCTCCTCTGTTCATCGGATTCTCCAGGAAGAATACTGGAGTGGGTTGTTATGCCCTCCTCCAGGGGATCTTCCCGACCCAGGGATCAAACCTGGGTCTCTCGGATTGCAGGCAGATTCTTTCCTATCTGAGCCACCAGGGGAGATCTATTAAGTAAACACAGAATCAATGATAGTCATTACTTCCTGCCACTCAGTGTCCAGCCCTTTATGAGAATATTAACTCTTTGATGAATATGTGGTCCATGTTCCCTCATCTGACTCTTGGTCTCTGCTAATTGTGATGATTACACACCACCTTTCCCTGCCCTTTACTGTCTTGCTCTCTGCCCTGGATGCTGAGCCCTGCATGCTACCTTCCTGCATACTACCTCCCCCAAGCTCCCTTGCAGCCTGTCTTCCTGTTGGGTTCAGTGATGGGATGCACCAACAGGGTGCAGGGGTTGATGAGGAGACTGCAGTTAGGATGTTTCTGCCCCGCTGTCTTACACTTGGGACAATAGCTCTGCTTGTAGCTGTTATATTTATGCCTGCAGCTCCTGCCAGGTGGGCCCTCTTCCAGGACTCTGGCTCTCCCTGTGTTCTGGTAATGTTAATTCCTTCCTCCTCTGGTCCCTCAGGCCCCTGCTGTTCGAATTTTAGGATACCTTGACATCTCCTGTTGACTTCCTTAAACCTGTACCTAATCCCACTATCAAACTCTTTTCAAAACCCCAGCTTTGGTGCCTTCCATTTCCTGCTGGGCCCTCAGTGATAGACCAACAAACACTTCTCTCTGAGGCAGGAACAGGATATGGCTGTAGGTCTTAGGGGTTCCCTGTTGTCTCCTCTCCCAGAGATTTTATCCTCATCCTTTCCTGCTGGATAGTTTGATTAGGTGACTTCAGCCACTCTCAGCCTCCGGGTTGGGAGTAAACTAAAGGTCATCTACCACTGAGTGCAAATGCTGCAGGCTGGAGGCAGGGGTGCGGGGGTGTTGTTGAAATAAGAAGATGTATTCATTGCCTCTGACGAGTCCACAGGCTGGCTGGGGTATAAGAAATCACACACCACTGAAACAACACATACCATTGAAACAATAGGAGTATAAAAAAAAATGATCATTATTATCTGTTAAGCATGGGCTTCCCAGGTTGCACTAGTGGTAAAGAATCTGCCGGCCAATGCAGGAGACACAGGAGACGTGGGTCTGATCCCTGGATCAGGAAGATCCCCTGTAGTAGGAAATGGCAACCCACTCCAGTATTCTTGCTTGGGAAATTCCATGGACAGAAGAGCCTTGTGGGCTATAGTCCATGGGGTTGCAAAGAGTGGGATGAACACACACACACACACACACACACACAGATTTATCAAGCACTTAATGTGTGTCAGGCTTTGCGGCATGAGAGATTTCATTAAGGAGGCATGATTTGACCTGCACCTTGAAGTAAAGAAATGAGCATATGTGGAGAATGAGAAAACGGAGGATGAGGACACAGTGCCAGTCCTAGACTGGCCATTCAACTCAAGGGACTCTGGAGGAGGCTGCTCCTGCCACATAATTCTCCCTAAGACCCTGGGTCGGGTGGCATGCCGTGGGCTGGGACCTGGAGCATGGCTCCAGAGGGGAGCTTTCCTGGGGCACAGCTGCCTGCACTAAAGGCTCTTCACAACCCTTCCTCAGCCCATTCTTGTGTTCCCCTTGAGAATGTGGACCTTGACCTCCTGCTTTGCCTTCTTCCTTGCTTCCTATTGGTCTGATGAGAATATGTACTCTTGGGGCCAAACTCAGGATTCATCCATCTATCCAGCCATTCATTTCTTTACTCCCTCACTTACTCACTCAGATCAAAACATCTGTCCCTGTTATTCTTATCCTATCTAACTGTATATCCACACAAAGCCAGCCTGCAAATCCTCAGCTGTGGACCCAGTCATACAAGTTGAGGGGCACAGCTGGAGAAACCTCTCCACACACAGGCCAACGTTGGAACCACAAGCTCACTAGGGTCTCAGCATTTTCCAGCAAGCACTTTGTATGTCCATAATATCCTGTTATCCCTAAAGATTATCATTTCAGATCCTCCTCACTCCCACTTCTGACTCATTCACTTCCTCCACTCCTCAATTATCCTTACTGCCTTCTCTACCCTCCTTAACAGCCTCTTCAAGGCCTTGCTGCCTCATAAGCTCAATGTGAGAATAATTCATCTCTCTTCCTTGACATCCCCTTCCACTGTGAGGATTGTCTCCTCTTACATCACTTTTCTTTCACCTAAATCCCCGCCATTTCCCCATATCAATTCATGGACTCACACATGAATTCTCCAATGATGTCCTGTGGTTAAATATTAAGGACTTTTTTGGTTCTTATACTGCTTTCTTGCTTATGGTGTCAATGTCCTTCTTCCTGCAGGAACTTGGTAGATGTTTTTGTTTTGTGACTTCCAAGATTCCACTTCCTCTGTGGTCTCCTCTTCTCTCTTTCCACTCTTTACCTCTCTTTCACTTCTTGTTCTTCCTCTTCTCCTTTCCTAACTCAACTTCTAAACTCATTGTTTTTCTCTGTCTCCATCTAGAAGCATGAACTCTAGATCCAGTTGATATGGAGTTTGAATCTTGACTCCATCACTTCCAAATTGGGGAGTTTTCATACCTTGCTGTGACCCCATATTGCCTAGCTCATAGTTGACACTCAAAGAGGCAATGGCAACCCATTCCAGTGTTCTTGACTGGAAAATCCCAGGGACAGCAGAGCCTGGTGGGCTGCTGTCTATGGGGTCGCACAGAGTCGGACATGACTGAAGCGACTTAGCAGCAACAGCAGCATAGTTAACACTTAATCAACATGAATCATTATTCCTCCAATTGTCCAAGCACAAACCTGGAAGTCATTCCCGACTTCTTCTCCATCCCTTCGTCTTGTCCCAGCCACAAGGATCTTGATCTTCTGATTGTTTCTTGGAGCTGTCCATTTTTTGTTCCCTTCAGAACTGACCCAGTTCAGGGACTCATGTAGCATCTGATTCCTAACTGTTCTATTTGTTTCCAGCTTTAGCTGCCTGATCCAATTTTTACTTTGAATCAAAGCAATCTTTCTAATAAATAATTATAGCCTCATCCATGCTTAAAATCCTATTAGGATTGCTACTGCTTTCAGGATGGAGTCCAAATGCCTTGGCATGCAATGGGAGGCCCTCCCAGAGCTGCTTCCTGCTCCTTTCAAGTCATACTTTCCACTATCCATGCCATGACCTAGCCATCTAATTTCCTACCTAAAGATGTTCATTAAACATGGATCTGGACCTGTTGGATGAGACTTACTGGCATCAAATGTCCCAAGAGTCCACGTATTTGCCAAATGTCTCCTGTCTCATGTGTCTGTTGTTTAGTTGGTAAGTCGTGTCTGACTCTTTTGCAACTTCATGGACTGTATCCCACCAGACTCCTCTGCCATGGGATTTCCCAGGCAAGAATACTAGAGTGGGTTGCCATTTACTTCTCTAGGGGATCTTCATGACCCAGTTATTAAAGTCACGTCTCCTGCACTGGCAGGCGGATTCTTTATTGCTGAACCACTTGGGAAGCCCACATTTGTGTCTGATCACTTCAAAAATTGGGAACCAGTGCTTTAGAAAATATTTAGCAAAAGCATGCACAGTCCTCAACCTCAATGAGAGGTCAAAATGAAATTAGTCAATGGCTAGATGATTTAGTCCTGGCTATAAATGCCATAGGAAGGAGGTTAGAGAAAGGTACTGTGAATTTCTGCCTCTTTGCCTACTTTTTGCCCACAATTTCATCATTCTATCATTCATCATTCCCATTTCTTCCTAGCTTTTGTGGAGGAAAATGTGAAATTTAAGAAAGACTTATTCCATCCACTATCCATGGACCCTCATATCTTCCTTCCTCAACATGTCTGAGACAAGACCCTGTGTCCTCACAAGACAAACAAGTTTAATTTAAATCCTGGGTTTCTTTTGCATGCATCTCAACTGGATTATATAGCCTGTAGCTCAAATGGTAAAGAACCTGCCTATGATGCAGGAGACCAGGATTCAATCCCTGGGTTGGGAAGTTCCTCTGGAGAAGGGAATGGCAATCCACTCCAGTATTCTTGCCTGGAGAATTCCATGGACAGAGAAGCCTGGTGGGTTATAGTCTATGGGGTCGCAAAGAGTCAGACATGACCGAGTGACTAACACACATGTCCAACCGGATCAGGGTGTGAGCTATATGGAATGAGACACAGGAACCCCACCTGAGGGGAAAGTGAGATGAAACAATTATTAGTTTTGGAGTCAGAATTCCTAGGATTGAACTTAAGTAAATTTGTGTATTCCCTTGGACAAATCTTAGATCCTCTGGGCATTGCATCTGGCACCCCTAAATGGGCTGGGAAAGATGATTATCAAATTAGTAGCATTAGTATGCCTTTGCCATGGGATCATTATGAGACTCCTGTAGAATAAGAGTTGTGAAAACACCTTTAAATCTTAACATGCCATGTTGCAAAAATAGATTTAAGAAGGCTAGAAAACAACATTGGATCCTCAGATTGTTAGTATAGATATTTTCTTCCAAATGTGAGGTGGATGTTGAGAGTGGGTGAGGGGCCTGGTGTCTGAGGAGGGATTACCAAGGGTCTATTTGAAGTGAATCTTAAGAGCAGGAGGAGTCTATTCCATGAACCAGTTTCTTTATGTTCTTCCTTCAAAAAGGGCCATGTCCTTGTCTGCTTTTTGCTCTTTCTTTTGGAGCAAATTGAACTTCTGAGAATCTTAGAATTGATCTTGGAACACCAGGTTTAACATGTTAATACTTGTGGAGAAGTCTTTGGTGGAGATGTCCCCCACCTTGGTCCCCATCTGCCTCTCAAACTTAAGCTCCCAGTGGATCCTAAAAATCCATCTCCATTACAGTCTAACTGGTTTGATCACTCTGGCAACCCAGAGAATTGCCTCTTGTATTTAAGACAGGCTGACCTGGGATAAGAAAGATTCAGTAGGTATATGTGTTTCTTTGGAGGTAAAGTATATCACTTTTCTAGGGTCAAAGAATTCCTTCTGAGAGGATCCTCAGTACCACTTGGGAGTGCTGAGTCCAAAGTGGTCAAGTGAGATACCAACTGGGAGGCAAGCAGAGCTCCGCTCTCAGTCAACAAAATCCACACAAAGTTAGCCAGTTTTTACTGCTTATCTTTGGTAATCCTCTGCTCTCTCTCTCTGCTCTCCTTCCTCCTCCCTTTTGCCCCCCCACACTGAGGAAGGCCAGGTTTTATTCTAGCAAACTTGGGTAACAATAGATATGATTGTCAGCCTCCCTGGGGCTGGCCGGGTTTTTATGAAATTAGACATATTTGTCTTGATGTTTAGGAGCGAGCATGAAATTCAAATCTCTGTGTTGGCATTCCGCGGGCCGGGCCTTTAATATTCAATGACATGACTTCATTGCGGTTTTGACAACACTATATAGAAGCTGTGCTTACCATTGAAAATTAAAGCCACTGAAAGCGTTGACAACAGCAGAATTGTGAATGCTTCCCAGCTCCTGAAGTGATTGCTATTCCAGTTTGTCTAGAAGTGCTTATTGTGTTTGTAATGCCGTCAGTTCCACTTAAAGACGACTTGAAGTCGGTGCCATACAGGTAAGTACCAAAGAAATCTCCGTCTTCCTGTCTCTTTCCACTCCTCCATCGTTTCCCATACAATTTTTCCACTGAGGGCCCATTTGCATTTGGTTACAGAGCCCCTGATTCCCTCTACTTGGGAGCCGGTTGATTGCACTTTTTTTCAAGTTTCCAGGTTAACCAGACTTTAATTTTTCCTTTTGTTCATTTGCCTTTTCTTTGTCTTCTTTTTCTTCCCTGTGAGTATCGGGAACACTGGGCTTTAGTGTGTTACTGTTTAAATCCCCGAGCGTGTGACTCTTCTCTTCTCCTCTCCTGTGTAAAACGAATCTTAGGTGGGGGTTGAGGAGGACTTGGTATCTGAAGAAGGATTATAAAAGAAACTCTCTTTTGAAATGAATGCCAACTGTAAGAAGAGACGACTCTGTTGACCATGACTTCAGTTTGGGTCTTTGTAATATTGAGAACGTTCAAAAGAAAACTTAAAAAATAACTAATAGGGCTCAGCTCTGCTGTTGTTGTGGGTGGTGGTGTTAAAGCAGATGAACTAGTAGAGAATTCTAATGGCCTCTTCCCTAGGCTGGATGCTTGCTTCAGTCTTTGAAGATTTCTTCCTCTGCCACAAGTGGACATGCGATGATTTTATCAGAAAAACATTCTTGGTACAAGCCTTTCATCCTCAAGCAAGCCGAGACTCTTGGAATGTAAAACTAGGATGCAAATAAGAGAGCTGAGAGGAGGGTCTGGGGTGCTGAAGGCAGTGATCTAAGAGGGACTTTGTGGCAGATGAAGGCGGCAGTGGCTGAAGGAAGGGTCCGGGGTGAGAGCAGGCTGTATGGACACGCACAGCCTCGGTCCTAGGGAGCCAGTAAGGGGCAACTACCAGGCTTCACCCTCCTGTCTTCCTCAACACACTCCTCATTGGAATCCACTTTCCTGCTTTTCCAGACCCTGCTGGATAAAAAGGTTTTTGACAATGGATGATGAGCCTTCTTTTCTGTTTCTAAGCAACCTCCTTGAATTTTGGAAAATAAGAACTCCATCGCCAGAGCAGGGCTGCTATGGGGCAATTTGAATGAGGCACCAGGATACAGACATCTGTACCCTGCACTCTTCCTGGACACGTCATGATTCCTGAGAGTTACCATCGACTCTCCTTTCCCTGACTTTTCAGAAGGACCATGTCATTCAGTTCAGTTCAGTTCAGTTGCTCAGTCGTGTCCAACTCTGCGACCCCATGAGTCGCAGCACGCCAGGCCTCCTGTCCATCACCAACTCCTGGAGTTCACTCAGACTCATGTCCATCGAGTCAGTGATGCCATCCAGCCATCTCATCCTCTGTCGTCCCCTTCTCCTCCTGCCCCCAATCCCTCCAAGCATCAGAGTTTTTTCCAGTGAGTCAACTCTTCGCATCAGGTGGCCAAAGTACTGGAGTTTCAGCTTTAGCATCATTCCTTCCAAAGAAATCCCAGGGCTGATCTCCTTCAGAATGGACTGGTTGGATCTCCTTGCAGTCCAAGGGACTCTCAAGAGTCTTCTCCAACACCACAGTTCAAAAGCATCAATTCTTCGGTGCTCATCCTTCTTCACAGTCCAACTCTCACATCCATACATGACCACAGGAAAAACCATAACCATGTTATTAAGGGGAGCCACATGCTCAGATGTCTTCCCAGGAAGCCCTGAAGCTTAAGAGACACTGTGTTTGTTACTTTTCAGTACTCCTTTGAACCTTAACAAATTATTGGTGTTCCCTGGAGGTCCAGTGGTTAGGACTTGGCTGTTTCACTGTCAAGGCTTTGGTATAGCCCCGGGTTGGAGAACTAAGATCCCTCAAGCCATGTAGCATGGCTGGGGAGAAAAAAACATTTAGTAGAATTAAACAACATGGCTAGATTTTATAATTTTTAAAATATATTTAAACTAGGGGACTTAAAAACAAAAAAAGTTGTTTGGTGTTTATTAGCTTTCCCTGCCTACCCAGACTCTGGCTTGTCGTTTATCTCCTGCTATGGCCCACACAGATTCTGGTCTCCTTTGCTATGGGTGCCATCCTTCTGTGACTGTCCCCAGGGCAGGGAACGTGGTCTCTTGAGTGGATTTGAGATTTGGGATGAGCCCTGGTGATCATTTCCTGACTTTTCAGAATCAGATTCTGTCCTTGGTGCCTAACTGCTCTTACTCTGGGGGTCACGTTTTTGTCTCTTCCCCTCTTTATTTATTTTGGCTGTGTCAGGCCTTAGTTGTGGCACATGGGATCACGAGGGACCCTTCACTGTGGCATGTGGTCTCTCCAGTTGTGGTGCAAGGTCTCTAAAGTGTGAAGGCTCAGTAGTTGTAGCATGTGGGATCTTAGTTCTCTGAGCAGGGATTGAACCCATGTCCCCTGCATTGCAAGGCAGATTCTTAACCACTGGATCACCAGGGAAGTCCTAGGGACCATGTTTTTAATTTAAAAAGTTAGACTTCTGTCTAGAACTTTGAAACATGGCATTGTTGCACGGTATTTTGAATATGAGTGATTTAGACACCACCAATATGCAACTTTATTTTTGTTTTTTTTTTTTTGACATTGTTTTAAACTTCATTAGTGAGAATAATTTCCCCCAGTGCTCGATGAGAACTGTGAAAGATATCATGAACTTTCTCCTCATTTTTAGATGCTATTGTTGTTGTAGGCCATAAACACAGGTTGGTCCAATAAATAGTGTATGGAGTCTCATGCATACGTGCTAAGTTGCTTCAGTCGTGAACGACTCTTACCGACCTCATGGACTGTAGCCTGCTAGACTCCTCTGTCCATGGGATTCTCTAGGCAAGGGTACTGCAGTGGGTTGCCACTTCCTTCTCCAATGGAGTCTCATGTGATGGTCAAAATAGAACCAAACCTGGAATTGCATATACTTCCTTGCTGTGATTTGAACTGCTTTGGGCTGGAAGCCTGGGTGGGACAGAAGACATGGCTCTTTGACTATCTGCTGCTCCCTGGTTTCTTGCTCTATACTCCCTGCTTTGGTCATGAGGTCTCATAATGAATCTCACAAGGTTGGAGGCATGGGAGGGAGTGGTGAGTGGATGAGACAGTATCTGCTTGGCTGGGGACATCACAGTCTCTGGTATGGGCCGAGGGATAGAGCTGATTCTTCCCTCGAGGGCACTTTCTTGGGATCTTCAGAGGTTCCCTTCTGGTTCCCTTTGTTCTGAAGTTTCCCTGACCTGTGAGTGACCCCCATCCAATTCAGCTGGATATTGTGACACCTTCCTTTGCCATGGACATCCAGTGGTAAACCTCAAATCTCTTTCTGCTGAAGACACTCCTTCTTCTAGGCAGCTCCACTGACTTGAACACAAAAAGGCCCGAGGTCTACCTGGTCCACATCTGTCTGTGAGAAATGCTCATGCACCTCTTGTTCTCTTAGAGTGAAGGCCAATCACAGCAAAGCGGCCCTCCCCACTGGAGTCATCGGCCAACTCTGCCCTCACCCAGCAGATTTCCAGGTGGGAGTCAAACTCCTGCTTCCAGTCCCCTTAATATTCTCAAGTGTGAGTCAGGTGGCTGTCCTCTATGCAGAAATACATTTCAAATTCCTGCACGTCATCCTGCTGAAGAACCCTCCAGTAAGTCTGGGAAGAGCACATATCATTTGCTACTCTCTAAGTCCTGATTGAGCTGAGGGGTCCAAAAGTTGCAAAACCACGTTTGATTTCTCTCTTGTAAATTCTGCATAAAGGGGTAGGGCTGAAAAGCAAAGCAGGACATGTCCCATTCTATCTTGTCACACATTCTTGCTTCTCCAAGGGCTTTACAGTCTGGATGAGGGGCCAAAACAAAATGAGAAACAGCTTAAAAAGTGAGAAAAGAAATGTTACAAGTCAAGTAGCCTGAAGCCTCAATTGCATAGGACAGACGATTAGCACTATCAGGTTGGGGTTTGGGTGGATGGAGGAAACCGGGACACAGGGTAGAGTCATAAGTGTATGTTTGTTCAGAGCATTCAATTTTAGCCTTATCTTACTGATTTTCTACTTGAAATTCAAGATCTAAGCACTCCGTGGTGATGAGCCAAGCTTCAAGGGTTCTCCTGGCTGGAAATGACTGGCTGAGAAAATGCTCTGCGTCCAGGCGGCTCCTGCAGAGAGGTGCTGAGAATGATGAAATACACACTTATAGTAAGCACCACATGCATGGAAACCTTGTCTTTTTAACCTACATGTGTTTTTGACCAATTCTAGAAATCTCCTGAGAAGCTCAGCACATGGGAGAAGGGATAAACTTGGATCAACAACAGTCACTGTGCAGAAACATTTAGACACCCATTTCCTTCGATACATGTGGACACAATGCACTCTGTTGCTTAAGACTCTATTTCAGACACTGTGAGATACAGTCAAGTCTCTCAGGTAGCAATGCGATGAGAGTCACATACCCACCTCCCTCCACCCCCCAACTAGACTCACTACGGGGCACAGTGTAATGACACATTTGAGTGTGAGGACAGTGAGGACCTGGTCAGCTCAGCAGGAAAGATGAGCTCCTGCCACAGTCCAGGAAAACACCAGACTGTGGGAATCGACTGTGTCTCACTGGACTTCACCTCACCAAGTTCAGGCTGTGCTCAGTCATGGCCTCCAGGATTCCCAAATGCACAGGTATTAACTGTATTTGATGTTGACAAAGACTGGCAGGGTCTCTGACTCACCACTCCCTAGACCTGGTAAGTCTCCCAGAATTTTTAGGCAGGGCTTAGTAAATACCCAGTGTCTTTCCTGGCACATAGTTGGTCTTCCCTGAGTATCTGTGGGTTGACTGAGTGAAAACTTGAGGGGGAATGTCTGGGGTCCTGTGATGTAAAGCATCTCTGGCTTTGACTCTGACTGGGATGGGGCCCCGGAAACAGTGTTGGGAAAGACAGTCAAACCTTCCCAGGGTGGGGGTGGGGTACCCATGCTCCTCAAAAGTCTTTGTTCTCTGGGCATTTCTCTCCACCTTCCTAGTTCTTGGCCTGGTGTCTCTCTCTGTAGGTTTGCTACAAGGACTTTCTCCTGGAGGAAAATGACTATATTTGTTATAAAACTCTCACCAAGCTTCCACTAGGGTCACTTTAAATTGAGGTGGTTTGGGGGATAGAGCGGCAGAGAGCTCCCATAACCTCAGTTCTTTATTGCCAGAAGGTTCCACTTTATGAGCATACTAACTTTCTATTCCTGGAACTGAGGGTCATTTTCTCCATTTCTGGTCCTGCTGGGAAGGCTTCCCAAAGATCTCTTTTCCTGGCGTGGCTCACCTCCCCAGAGACAAGTCGGGGCTGAATGGGGGAGTTCTTCATCAGCTTTGCACCTCCCCTTCCTGCACCTTCCTCAGGAGGGCGCTCGCGAGCTCCCTCCCAGTGAAATCGCGTTTAAGAGGAGGATAATTTCCAAGGGGCATCGGCTCACCAATGTTTGTATAAAACATCCGAATCGTCACCGTCGAAGGCTGTGAGCCCCAGGCGAGCAGCTGGAGGACGGCCAGGTCCCTGAACTCAGGCCACCAAGTGCCTCCCCGGGGTGCCCAAGTTGGAGAGCAGCAGAAAAGAGAACCTCCCCACGGGTGGACTTGGCTTTCCCTCCTCCCTCCGGCAGGCTGGAGGTTTCTGAGGTTACAGACTGAATCCACTGTTTAATTTCTAACCTCCCATGGCTCCCAATTTAGGGCTCGCCTATGGGGTCCAACCACTCAATTAGGGCAGGCACTCAAGGCGGTGGTTGTTTTGATAGTGTGTGGTCGGAGGTGGCATCACACCCCCTCATCCAGCACCCCTTCCTTCCTCCAACAACAGCCTCCTTCGGGCTTCTTTATCTGGTAGCATCTCAGTGGCGGGTTAATGTCGTGGCAAACATCAAGTACTATTGACCTGAGAGCCACATTGGAACACGGTTAGGCCTTGAAAAACTGGGGCAGTCAAGGGAGAAGGGCCCCAGGATGGAGAAAATGGAAGCAAATGGTAGAACTGAAAACAACAAAGAAATGCCTTCCCTAGTTTGGACATTTGCCAAAAGTGACCTCTGTGGTGCCTCACTCCTCTCCCTGCAGGGTTGTAAACCACTTGCTCTAATTTTCTAATAATATGAATAGCTACTCTTTGTGGAGCCCCTACCTTTTAAGACAGGATCTTTTTCCTTCCTCCTTTACAGAGGAATGAATGGAGACTCAGAGAGGTTAATAATCTTCCCAGGTGCCACAGGCAGTTGGTGGTGAAGCTGTACCAAGTCCAAGTGTGTTCCAAAGCTGGCCTGCCCCACAGTCGCTCTGTCCCTGCTGAACTCTCACTCCTGCTCTCTCCATCTCTCTGTCTTTGTTTCTGCCTGTCTGTCTCTCTTTGTGGTCTGAATCGTGTACTGACCCAAATTTTAAGGTAGCCAGAGAATACCGACTTACCTGGATCACTCATCTGCTTTCGTTAAGAGTCATGGCGGAAGAGATGGAGAGGGCTGGGACACAGTCTAGTACACGTTTTGTGAAGGACCCACAGGTTTGTACACTCCGATTCTGTTCACTCTTTTCTCTCCCTCCTGATCTTGGCAACTGTCCCTTAAACCCGTCTGTTCTCTGCCTCTAATATATTATGCTGATATTTTATTACCAAACAATTACATCCACTAATTTGAAAAGGAAACGAGCAGGAAATTGCAATTATAAGAGTAAAAGCAATGCTCTTTTATTTCTCCCCTTTATGCATATGAAATATGGTTTGTCATTGCTGCACAACAGACTTTCCTCCTCTTCCAGGGCTCTTCACTGCCTTGTCTTTAATAATTGAGCAGAAACAGGAGTCATAATTAGATTCCTGATAACAGAGGAGCTATCCATGGGTTTGCAGATGTGGAGGCTGAGCTTGGAGCCAGGGAGCCGCCACCATGCTGTTATAGGAGAAAACACGCTTCATGTTGTTTCACTTGAGTACCTTCCAAAGCATTCTGTGCATCCATGGTCGTCTGTGTAGATTATTTGTTCACCACTATTGTTTTTCTCTGTCTTGGTCATGTTTTCCCACCCCATTGACACTGGGCTTGGTCAGGACTTGCTTTGGTCAATGGAACATGGATAGATGAGACGTACACCTCATTTAACTGAGCAGAAGCTTTCCATGTGCTTGTGTGATTTGACCCTGTTTCCCTTGAGCGACACTCAGGAGGGCGGCTGCTCCATCTAGGTCCCTGAGTGACTATGGTTTGCAGAAATGCCCTGCTGACTCCTGATGGATGTGTGGCTGGAGCAAGAAATAAACATTTGCTGTTTTAAGCCACTGAGATCTGGAGCTATTTTTTTAAATCACAGAATAGCCCAGCCAACCTGACTGATATATCTGTGATCTCATTTGGTTCTCATTATATCCATGGGATTGAGAAAAGGCTGACCACCCTGGGTAGTATGTGGGAAAGAGCCAGTGATGTGAAATCAAAGGGACCTTCAGGCTTAGACAAGCAATACAGTGTCTCTGAAATCCTGTCCCTTTTTAATACTGCTTACCTTGAAGGTTCCTGAGAATCAGAGTCAGCATATGCTAGAGGTCCTGGCATAGTGCCCATCACAGAATAAACACCCAATAAAAGATAATTTAAAGTATTATCTTTAGAATCCTCTTTTGATTATGTCCATTGAATAGATAAGAATGTGGAGGCTAAACCAGCTGAAAAGACCTGCTTGAGCTAATTTCATAACAACTGAAGTGTGAGCTTCAGAGCTGTGTCCAGAGTTGTCTCCCTGGACTAAATGTGTTCCCTGAGTGGTATGCCCCGAACTGTGCTAAGGGGTCTAGGGAGGGGATTGGTGGCAGCCGACATGTCAAGAGATGACAACAGTGATCCCTGGAGGCAAGTAATCTACATAGTGAGATGAGCTAGATTACAGAGGCAGCCCCAAAGAAGCAACTTGTTTATCTGAAGCACATGCTATTCTAAAATTCCAGCTTTGGGTGCATAAGAATCCCCCAAGTGGCATCTTAACATGTGGATTCCCTGGTTCTGCTCCTAGAATTTCTAGCTTAATGCTATCCTATCTGATCAGCACATGACAGGATCCAGCATCGGGGTCCCTGGGTTCAAGTCCCTCCTCTGCATCTCCAGATTAATGACACAACCTTGGGCAACCACTCTGTACCCCAGTTTCTTCATCTGTGAGATGGGACTATGCGAACAGTTATGTATTACAGTGTGAGTCAACTTGGGTAACACATGCAGAGCTTATGGACCTAAGCAAGCACTCAGTAAGTGTTACCCACTAGTACTCTGATGCAGGGGTTCTGAGAACCACTTGTCCAGAAATTTCTCTAAGGAACGGCCCAGGGCCTTCCTTTAGTCTCCTACCTGGGACACCTCCATGGGAATTTTAGGGGCAATGGCCTCCACCATGGTGAGGTCTGCTGGAGGGGGTTTCAAGTCATGGAAGCTTTGAGTGTGGAACCTATTTAGGTCAAGCAGTTCTTTTGTTGTTTAGTCGCTAAGTCATGTCCGACTCTTTGCAACTCCATGGACTGCAGCACACCAGGCTTCCCTGTCCTTCACCATCTCCTGGAATTTGTTCAAACTCATGTCCATTGAGTTGGTGATGCCATCCAACTATCTCATTCTCTGTCGCTCCCTCTTCCTGCATTCAGTCTTTCCCAGCATCGGGGTCTTTTCCAATGAGTCAGTTATTCACATCAGGTGACCAAAGTATTGGAGCTTCAGCCATAGCATCAGTCCTTCTAATGAATATTCAGGATTGATTTCCTTTAGGATTGACTAGTTTGATCTCCTTGCTGTCCAAGGGACTCTCAAAAGTCTCCAACACCACAATTCAAAAACATCAATTCTTCAGCGCTCACCTTCTTTATAGCCCAACTCTCATATCCAAACATGACTACTGGCAAAACCATAGCTTTGCCTATATGGACCTTTGTCAGAAAAATGATGTCTCTGCTTTTTAATACACTGTCTAGCTTTGTTATAGCTTTTCTTCCAAGGAGCAGGCATCTTAATTTCATGGCAGTTCTTCTTGTTGGCTATTAAACTGCAAATAGGCCATCTCCTTCTGCTCACTTTTGCAGAGATTTGCTCCTGGGAGAAGACCCTTATTAGCAGACTTTGTTTGTGGACAATCTCTGGCTGGCAGGTGGGCAGAAATCTGGAGAAGTTCCTAGCACTTGGTGGCCTGAGGCTGGAGTCAGGGCTGGATTTGCCTCAAATGAATTGTTTCACTTATTGCTCATGCCTGGTGCCAAATGCCTCATTTTGCCCCTTGCTAATCATCAGATTAAGAGTCAATTTACTACAAGAGTGGTTTTCTTCTTTAATTTCTTTGAATAATTCATGTCCAATTCAGGAAGATTGAACATGGTCCGATCTCCCTCCCCGTATGCCTGTCCTGGCTCCCCAATTTTTCTTACTCTTCTAAGTCCACGCCTCAGCAAGCCAACCTCCCAGGGTGACATGCCTAGGCTGTGAGAAGGCAGAGAGGGTCTTCTCTGGGGAGAGCTGTGCCCTGAGCTGGGAAGGGCTGCCCACTTCCCACCCTGGGAAGGGTGCAGGAGGCTGCTGCCATGGATGTTGTGCCCTGAGCCAAGAAGGAGCCAGAGGGTGTGCAGAGCATGGCTACTTACCACATCGGCTGTCAGTATTCAAATTCCAGCTCTTCCAGGGGTTCAGATGGAGACTGTAGGCAACACCTCATCTCCTTATTGCTTCAGTGTCCTGACTTGCAGGAAGGATGAGAACAGTGCCTCCTCATCATGCTGTCCTGAGGATAAAAGCACAAATGTAGAAAATACAGAAACATACAAGAAGAGAAAACGTAAGTAGAAACCACTTTGAAGGAGGTTGGTGTGTGATAATCTCTCAGTTAACATTGGCTGTTATCATTATGTATCTCTTAGATCAGACTTTGAAGTTTATGATGAGGTATAGGTTCTATTGTATTTTATTTGTTCAATTAAAAATTAATTTTAATTACAGAAGGAATTCATGAATACATTCTCCTTGTAAAATTTAAAACATTACAGTGAGAATTATTTCCACGTGTCTGTTCTCATTCTTAGCTCCTCTCCAGGGTTTATCACTTCTAAGTTTAGTATGTAGCCTGATTAAACACTTTAGAAGGCATCTACACACATACATGTGATTGTGGAAAGTAATAGAATATATCCAAGCTTGCCTGCAATGCAGGAGACACAGGAGACCTGGGTTTGATCCCTGGGTCTGGAAGATCCCCTGGAGGAGGAAATGGGAACCCACTCCAGTATTCTTGCCTGAAAAACCCATGGACAGAGAAGCCTGGTGGGCTACAGTCCATGGAGTCCCAAACAGCCAGACATGACTGAGCGACTGAGCACACACAAGTATTATCCATCATCTATCTAATCTAGTATAAATGGTGTATACTTATATGTCATTTTCACTCAGCACGTGTGTTAGAGATTATTTCATTTCAGAACATACAGGTATACCTTATTTATTTTAATAACTTCTTACTATTCCATATTATGGGGATATCACATTTAATTTAGCCACTGTTTAACATTTTTCTTTACTGTAGACAGTGCTGTGCTATATATTATTGTAGGTGTCTTATTGTATGTATACATCTTAAAATTTTCTCAAGGGTTGCAAAATGAGCTCTCCACTTTCAGTTGTGAAAATGTACACTCCCCTCAACTGTGTATAAATTATATGCTTTCATACCAACTCATTGTCCTTTCATATTACCTAATTTAATTTTGCCAACCTAAGATGTATGAAGAAGGCGATGGCACCCCACTCCAGTACTCTTGCTTGGAAAATCCCGTGGACGGAGGAGTCTGGTAGGCTGCAGTCCATGGGGTCGCGAAGAGTCAGACACGACTGAGTGACTTCACTTTAACTTTTCACTTTCATGCATTGGAGAAGGAAATGGCAACCCACTCCAGTGTTCTTGTCTGGAGAATCCCAGGGACAGCAGAGCCTGGTGGGCTGCCATTTATGAGGTCACACAGAGATGGACACGACTGAAGCGACTTAGCCGCAGCAGCAAGATGTATGAAAGGATACAGAATTTTATTGGTGTTTTAAATAAAAGTTTCCTTCTTCCTAGTGAAGTGGAGCCACTGTATATGTGTATTGGCTGTTTGTATTTTTGCTTTTGTGGCTGATCAGTTGTGATTGTTGCCTATCGTCTTATTGAGTTAGGTTTCTTTTTCTTATTTATTTGCTTTTTCATTTATTTGAATACACTTTACTTACAATATCATATTAGTTTCAGGTATAAAACATATTGATTTAATATTTTTATAGATTATACACCACACATACAAAGTTGTAAATTATTCACTATGTTCCCTGTGTTATTTATTTATAACTGCTAGTTTTTACCTCTTAATCCTCTTCATCTATTTTGCCCCCCCTCCCACTTTGTGATAACTACTGGTTTGTTCTCTGAATCTGTGACTTTGTTTCTGTTTTGTTATATTTGTTTTGTTTTATAGATTCCATATGTAAGTGAAAATAGTTTTCTCTGTCCAACTTATTTCACTAAAGCATAATACCCTCTAGGTCCATCCATGTTGTTGCAAGTGGCAAGCTTTCATCCTTCCTTATAGATAAGTAATACTCTATTGTGTTCAGTTCAGTTCAGTTGCTCAGTCGTGTCCGACTCTTTTCGACCCCATGAATCACAGCACGCCAGGCCTCCCTGTCCATCACCAACTCCCGGAGTTCACTCACACTCACATTCATTGAGTCAGTGATGCCATCCAGCCATCTCATCCTCTGTTGTCCCCTTTTCCTCCTGCCCCCAATCCCTCCCAGCATCAGAGTCTTTTCCAATGAGTCAACTCTTTGCATCAGGTGGCCAAAGTACTGGAGTTTCAGCTTTAGCATCATTCCTTCCAAAGAAATCCCAGGGCTGATCTCCTTCAAAATGGACTGGTTGGATCTCCTTGCAGTCCAAGGGACTCTCAAGAGTCTTCTCCAACACACAGTTCAAAAGCATCAATTCTTTGGCGCTCAGCCTTCTTCACAGTCCAACTCTCACATCCATACATGACCACAGGAAAAACCATAGCCTTGACTAGACGGACCTTTGTTGGCAAAGTAATGTCTCTGCTTTTGAATATGCTATCTAGGTTGGTCATAACTTCCAAGGAGTAAGCGTCTTTTAATTTCATGGCTGCAGTCACCATCTGTAGTGATTTTGGAGCCCCCAAAAATAAAGTCTGACACTGTTTCCACTGTTTCCCCATCTATTTCCCATGAAGTGATGGGACTGGATGCCATGATTTTCGTTTTCTGAATGTTGAGCTTTAAGCCAACTTTTTCACTGTCCACTTTCACTTTCGTCAAGAGGCTTTTTAGTTCCTCTTCACTTTCTGCCATAAGGGTGGTGTCATCTGCGTATATGAGGTTATTGATATTTCTCCTGGCAATCTCGATTCCAGCTTGTGCTTCTTCCAGCCCGGTGTTTCTCATGATGTACTCTGCATAAAAGTTAAATAAGCAGGGTGACAATATACAGCCTTGACATACTCCTTTTCCTATTTGGAACCAGTCTGTTGTTCCATGTCCAGTTCTAACTGTTGCTTCCTGACCTGCATACAGATTTCTCAAGAGGCAGGTCAGGTGGTCTGGTATTCCCATCTCTTTCAGAATTTTCCACAGTTTATTGTGATCCACACAGTCAAAGGCTTTGGCATAGTCAATAAACCAGAAATAGATGTTTTTCTGGAACTCTCTTGCTTTTTCCATGATCCAGCAGATGTTGGCAATTTGACCTCTGGTTCCTCTGCCTTTTCTAAAACCAGCTTGAACATCAGGAAGTTCACGGTTCACGTATTGCTGAAGCCTGGCTTGGAGAATTTTGAGCATTACTTTACTAGCATGTGCTGCTACTGCTGTTAAGTCGCTTCAGTCGTGTCTGACTCTACTCGACCCCATAGACCGCAGCCCACGAGGCTCCCCCATCCCTGGGATTCTCCAGGCAAGAACACTGAAGTGGGTTGCCATTTCCTTCTCCAATGCAGGAAAGTGAAAAGTGAAAGTGAAGTCACTGAGTCTTGTCTGACTCTTAGTGACCCCATGGACTGTGGCCCACCAAGCTTCCAGGCAAGAGTACTGGAGTGGGGTGCCATTGCCTTCTCTGAGATGAGTGCAATTGTGCGGTAGTTTGAGCATTCTTTGGCATTGCCTTTCTTTGGGATTGGAATGAAAACTGACCTTTTCCAGTCCTGTGGAGTGTATATAACCACAAATATGCAACATCTTCTTTATCCATTTGGATAAACTCAAAATGGATTAAAAACTTAAGTGTCAGACCTGTAATCATGAAAACTCCTAGAAGAAAACAGGTACTACACTCTGTGACATTGGTCTTAGCTATGTATTTATGAATTTGTCTCTTCAGGCAATAGTAACAGAAGCAAAAATGAACTGAAGTCTAACAAAACTAAATAGCTTTGCACAGCAAAGGAAACCATCAAGAAAACGAAAAAGCAACCTGCAGAATGGGAGACAATATTTGCAAACAATAGGTCTAATAAGGGATTAAATCCAAAATATATGAAGAACTCCTATTATACAATTCAATATCAAAGAAAAAATCCAATTAAAGTATGGGCAGAGGACTCAAATAGGCGTTTCTCTAAAGAAGACGTTCAGGTGGTCAATAGGCATAAGAAAAGATCTTAAGACTGCTAACCATCAGGGAAAAACAAGTGAAAACTACCATAAGATATCACCTCACACTTGTCAGATTGGCTATGATCAAAAAGACAACAAATAACAAATGTTGAGGATGAGGAGCAAAGGGAACAATAATGTGGGTGGGAATATAACATGGTGCAGCCACTGTGGAAAACAGTATGGAGGGATCTTAAAAATATAAAAATAGAACTACCTGCGATCCAGCAAATCACTCCTGAGTATTATCTGAAGAAAATGGAAACACTAATTTTAAAAGACGTATGCGCCCTAATGTTCATAGCAATATTATTCACAATAGTCAAGATACGGAATCAACCTAAGTATCCACTGACAGATGAACAGATACATATAATTTTAATTACTTTTGCAGATCTTTTAAAAACATATTTGGATAATGACTTTTTCTGTGTCACAGTGTTGTTAGTCTCTCATGTCCGACTCTTTGTGATCCCGTGGACTGTAGCCTGCCAGGCTCCTCTGTCCACGGTATTTCCCAGGAAAGGATACTGGAGTGGGTTGCCATTTCCTTCTCCAGGGGATCTTCCTGACCCAGGGATCGCACCCAGGTCTCCTGGATTCAGGGAGATTCTTCACCCCCTGAGCCACCAGGGTTATACTTGTAACACCACTGTGTTGTATTTGGTGACAATATCTTCTCCCATCCATTATTTGCTTTTGGTTTTATATGTATGCTTAATTTAGATTTAGTCCATTTGTATTACCCTGTTCTTTAATGACTTGCTTTTGTGTCCTATTTTTAAGTACACTTTCTCCATCCTCAACATCATAAACACATTTTCCAAAATTTTCTTCTATTTATAAAAAGTATTAAGTTTTTCATCCATCTGGGCTTTCTTTTGTAAATGATGTAAGATCTAATTTTTTGTACTAGGCATTGAGCTAAGAGCTTTATCTGTGTGATCCCAGTCATTCAAACTATCTGAAACATTAGGCATTCTGACAGTCATCTTACAGATGAGGAAAGAAACTGAGAGAGATGCTGTAATTTGCCCAAAGGTCCCAAAGGCCAGTGCAGAGCAGCCGTCTGAAATGACGTCTATCTGTGGGATGACACAGGTCGACTTTGCATGTCCAAATGCCTCCCTGAGAGCTCCCAGCAGGCTGAGCACTGGGTGATCTCACTAAAAGGAGGAATTTGGATCAGGCGGGGAATACCCTCTTTCTTTTAGGACCTGAAATCACCGAGCATCACTGAAGGCCAGGAAGACAAGCACTAAAGGGCAATGGACTTAAAAAGCGTGAAGAATGCCACAGCCTCAGCAATGCTGCTTATGTGAAGCATCTTTGGGGTGCTGTCCTCTAGGATATGGGAGGGTCTCGATGGGCATCCTGCCCAGGCCGGTCCTGTCCCCCATTACCAGGACACTGGTCCAGGCTTTGTTCCTTTCTCCTTACAGCAGAGGGTCTAGGAGGCTGGGGGCACAACCTCTTCTTTGTTACCCACTTCTGTTGTGCCCCTTAAGAGGAAGGGTGAGTATGGGGTGGGGGGCCTAGAGAGGGGCAACGGAAGGAGGAAGGGAAATGCTCTTTCTGGTTTTACCCTGCGAATCTCACCGCCACCATTCACTCACCTGTGTGGGCTGGAAGCCGGGCTCAACTGCTCCATCTCTCCCCAAAGAGCTGTGAACCACACACTTAGCAATGCAGAGAGATGGCTCCAGGCACCCTCAGCATTTATTATAAATCACTGAGACAGGAAAGATATGAGTCCCCACCTGCAGAATCACTGAAGCAGCGACTGTGGGCATATCTTACCTGAAAACGATTTCCCTGCTTTCTTCACAGCACAGGAGGCTTCGGGGGCCAGACCCAGAGGAGCTGTTCCCTGGAGCAGCATTCTCAAGTCCTGGGACAGTTTTCTCCATATGATCCTTACAGCAAAACCCTCCTAAATGCTGGCGTTTCCTGACCTGCTTCAAACTGTCTCCCCTTAAAATACAGCCTCGGAGACCCTCCTCTGGTCCTGTGGTTTCACCTTCAGGCCTGAATTAGGATACATTGTTGTTATCTGCTACCTACTGATAGCTTTTAAACCCCTTAAGGGAAGGAGTGGTCTTCTTCGTGGAAGATCAATGAAGGGTATTTAATTTCTTTGTTAAAAAGTACAGGGGGAAAAAAAAAACCCCGCAATCTTCTTTTGTCTAATGAAAAAGCAGCTGATATTCAAATCAGCTGATTTCTTCTCTGTCCCTAGAACACAATACAATCATTCGCCCCTCAAAATCTTTGTCAAAATAGTTGACAAAGCGATGCCCTCTTCTATGCATGCATGTCAGGCTTTTCTGTCCCTGGGATTATCCAGGTAAAAATACTGGAGTGGATTGCATGCCTGTCCTCCAGGGGATCTTCCTGACCCAGTGATCGAACTCGCATCTCCTGTGCCTCCTGCACTGGCACATGGATTCTTTGCCACTTGAGGCACCTGGGAAGCGGGCCCTCTTCTATGTCTGAGCTCAGTTGTGTTGACCCAGCTGACCTTGATTCATTCCAACCCTAAAGCACATCCTGTAACATGGGCAGTGGGCAGAAGTGACCCTCTCTGTGTGGTTTGCCCTGGCACCTCTCCCTTGGCCCTGGAGCTGACCCTGTGCATCCCAGCTGCAGGGGAGGCTGTGCAGAGCCCTTCACTGGGCAGGTCTGGCCTGTGGTTTGGACCAGCCAGTGCTGCCCTCTGCTATTCAGATCAAATCCCATCATCATCAGGCGAGGACGCCCTCCAGATGGCCCCACACGTGCACAGATGCTGCTGCGAAGGCGTGCATCAGCCCGTTAGCGCATCGGCCCAGATCAGTTCACCAGACTAACTAGTGCATCTTATTGGCTCTGTCACTTCTTGGTGGGCAGCTTCCTACCCAGTTCCCTTAGCCTCTCTTTCTCAAACCCAGACTCACACAATAGAGAGGGTCCCCCAGTACTTTGGATTTAGCAAAACTTCTTTTAAAAAAAATATTTATTTATTTTGATTGGAGGATAATTACTTTACAATATTATGATTTTTGTTTTTGCCATACATCAATATGTATCAGCCATAGGTATACAAGTGTCTCCTCTGTCCTGGACCCCCTTCCCATCTCCCTCCCCACCCTAGCCTTCCAGGTTGTCTCAGAGCACCAGCTTTGGGTGCTCTGCTGCATGCCTCAAATTTGCACTGGCCATTTATTTTACATATGGTAACGTATATGTTTCAGTGCTATTCTCTCAAATCATCCCACCCTTTCCTTCTCCCACTGAGACCGAAAGTCTGTTCTTTATGTCTGTGTCTCCTTTGCTGCCTTGTATGTAGGATCCTCAGTACTGTTCTAGATTGCATATACATATGTTAATGTACGCTATTTGTCTTTCTCTTGTACAGAGTGAAGTAAGTCAGAAAGAGAGAGCCTTCCCTCTTGATGGAGTAGTGGGAGAGAGAGCAATTTTCCCTGTACTGAAAATGATTGAATGAAGAAAAAAATTATCATATGACATCCCCCACCTGCCTCAGGGAAGGCAGCTTCCTCTCAGATACATGGGTGCCCTGTGGACTATTGTAGTGTTTATGGTGGAACCTTGAGGTCACAGGTCAAGGTCACACGCTGGATCCCCTTTGCATTCCTGGCACAATAATTTCCCAAGTTGACTGCAGAGAAGTGGACCCTCAGCAGGAAATGGGAACCTTGATGGGAGTCCAGCGGGCAGTCTTTGTCTTGGCCACAGAGCATGTGAGGGTCTCACTGCCCTTGACTTTGTTGCTGCATTTGGGGAGTTGCAGGCAGCCTCCCAGTCGTGGTCTCGGCTGCCTCCCCCATCAACATCCAGACCGTCCAGGTGCACCACAGCTTATGTCCTTTAAGTGATCTCTGACTCATGGAGTGTTCCCACCTGGGCAGGATGCAGACAAGACTTGTGCTTCCCTCCCTAGGCTGTGGAGATGGTGGGGATGTGAGTTCCTGGAGGACCAGCTGTCTCAGTGGTGGGCGATGGTACACAAGAGCCCTTTTCTCCCTGTGCCCTGGGGGAGAGTTCCCAACTTTGCCAACCCTGGTGGATGTGCTTCATGTCAGAGAGGAAGGTGGTCTCCCTGTCAGTTCCATAGAGGGTGCTTTCAGTGTG
Organism: Bos taurus; assembly: GCF_002263795.3. NCBI lineage: Eukaryota > Metazoa > Chordata > Mammalia > Artiodactyla > Bovidae > Bos > Bos taurus. Next base: position 19,324,709 of record NC_037351.1, on the reverse strand, counting down.
GTCTCCCTCAATACAATTAGACTCCATTTATTCCTCAAACTTGAATGAATGATCCTATGGGAAAACATGGCGGAGACCTTGTTTTGGGAACAAAGTTGGCCAAGGTAATCAAAGGAGACTTTAGGAGACTTCAGGTTTGATTTTGAGTTATAATTTGCTAACGAGAGAACAAAAAGAGCACTTGGCTTTGATGTTGGAGAGTGGAGAGCCCACAGGCTGTGCATAGAAAAGAGCCCAGCAAGGCTGAGGGTGGTCAGTGGGAGTGGGCTGGGCTGTCTGGGGAACAGGTGGGAGTTGAGGGAAGTGAGAGGCCAGCAGGCTCCAGTGGCATGTGAAGCCTTGAGTGTGACTGGTCAGTGTGCTGAGTCATGTCCGACTGTTTCGTGACTTCATGGACTGTAGTCCGCCAGGCTCCTCTCTGCATGGGAATCTCCAGGCAAGAATACTGGAGTGCGTTGCCATTTCCTCTTCCAGGGGATCTTCCTGACCCAGGGATCGAACCTGCGTCTCCTATATTGCAGGCAGATTATTTACAGCTAAGCCACTGGAGAAGTCTTGAGTGTGACCAGGAATCCAGATATTGTCTGTCTGTAAAGGAAGAGCACTTCTGAAGACACTGCAGGCTGGCTTGATTTAGAAAAGGCACGTTGCACGTGGCTTTGGGGAACAGAGTTACGCCATACAAACAAATCCAGCTGCACAACCAGAGGGTTACTGCATGTACCTTTAGATCAGACTGAGCTCGTCCCTGAGGGAGGGTCTATAGGCACTGAGGGCCAAGGGCCACTGCTGTCAGATTTCAGAATTGACCCTCATAAAAAGGTCCCTGGGAAGTGGATTATAGCTATGCTTCAAGTCAGGCCAAGTAGAACTTCTGGAGTTCATGGTGAGCCCAGCACGCCTTCCTTCCAAGGGCAGAGACCATGAGCCTGCCTAGGATCTCTCCTCTGTGCAGGGGACATAGTCCCAAATCTCCGGCAATTTAACAATCAGGATGGCAGTGTGGGGTTGCCTCAGACTAGCAGGCAGTGCTGGGGGAGGGCAAAATCAGGGATCAGAAGGAAGTTTGACCTCTTAGAGTGGGGAGAATGGGCTGGGACAGGGAGGGGTGAGGTACTGAATGATGGGGAGGACAAAATGCAGTCATCCCTCAAGAGGAAACCATCCAAATCACTTTTGCGAGTGCATCAGCGTGAGTGAACATCTTTATGTGCAAAACCATGCTGGGGGCAGGTCAACACCCAAAGTGAAATAAATGGAGCCCTACTCTTTCAAGACCTACCTTCCATGAAAGACACCATTCATTCATTCATCCCACAAACACTGAACTTCTGGCGTGTACCAGCCCTGTGCTGGTGCTGCGAACATGGCCCCAGTGGGAAGAACACACAGTGAGTCCACTCGAGAAAGGTCCAAACCATCTCAAGAACACCTTTGAGGTTCTAGAGGGCGGGGATGATGAGGCTGAATTGCGTTGGGCCAAGAAGAAGGCCTCCCCAAGAAGAAGACTGATTGAAAGAAACAAGCAATCAACGTTTATTGGCTCATAGGGTTGGAGGTGGTGCATGGGGTGCCCAGCCAGTAAACACATACTTGTGCCATGATGTGGGTGACAGTCAAGTATGAAAGAGTGCTGAGAACAAGGGATGAGGGAGGGAGATGAAGGCAGGAAGGATCCCACAGGGTCATGGGGAGGAGTCAGTGGTGTGTGTGTCGGAGGGAGCCTCGGGCACCCAGAAGCATCTTGTGCCCCCTGTGCTAGGTTCTGTGGTGCTGGCGCTCTGAAGGCACACAGACCACAGAAACGAGAAGGAAGAGCTTCGGCTCTCATTCCTGTGACTTCCCCTGCGTCTTAGAAAAGGCATGTGGAACATGGGGAAACCGCTTTCTGAGGCTGATGCTGCAGAAACGGGCTTCCTGGGGACCGATGTGCTTTCATGCCCTGTTCACAGAGGAAGGGGTGTGAACCGAAGCTCTGAAGAGTTCTCCAGGCCTCTGCTGAGACCCAAACCCCATCCTGCAGGAGTGGACCCAGGAGGGGAACCCTCCCCAGCGCGCAGCCCCTGAAGGCAGAGGGGCAGGTGGGCGGGGACAGAGGGGAGGAAGGGAGATTCTGAGGTCTGGGAATCCGCCTCCCTGAGGGGCCCTGGCTGTCTCAGGTCATGCTTTTTCGTGCGGTTTACACAGCCTGCTTGCAGGGCCATCTTAAATATCCCCAGAGCACACGGCTGTCTGATAGCAGGACTCCCCATCTTTCTTTGCAGCTGTCTGCAGGTCTGCCTCAGGTGCTTTTCTCGTTTGGCTTAAACATTATATCATTTGGGTTAAACATTGCCCTCTTTGGGACCCTCTTTGGGTCTAATATGCCCATTTGTTTTCCCTGGAAGATTTCTGGAGCTTCCCTGCACTGTGCCTGGGGGCTTCTGGCCGCCTTCTGGGGAGCGTGAATATTGCACTGAATGGACTGTTCAGGCTGGGATGCGGCAGCCCTGTGCCTCCCACCTCCATATGTGGTTCTCCTCCCAAGGCACCCAGTGTGTGTGCCCCCAGCTCTGGGACCACTCTGAAGGCTGGCTACTTCTCACCCCAGTACTGCTGGCAGTCCTCGGTTGGAGCTGGCTGAAGGCCCCAGGACAGAGAACACATTCAGGTCCAGCTCTGTGGATGGGCTAAGCTCTTTGCCACACTTATTTCCTGATAGGAAGATAGCATGAACACCTGCAAACAAGCTGGATTCTTAAGGACTGGACTGAGTGGGACAGTGATTATGTAGTGTTAGTCGCTCAGTCGTGTCTGGCTGTATGCAATCACATGGACGATAGGCCTCCAGGCTCCTCTGTCCCTGCAGTTTTTCAGGCAAGAGTACTGGAGTGGGTAGCCCATTTCCTTCTCCAGAGGATCTTCCCCACCTGGGGATCAAGCCCAGGTCTCCCACACCGCAGGCAGATTCTTTCCCAACTGAGCCCCCAGGCCTTAGTCCATTTGGGCTGCTATAATGAAATACCACAGACTGGGTGGCTTATGAGCAGCAGAAGTTTATCATTCACAGTTCCAGAGGCTGGAAATCGAAGATCAAGGCACTGACAGATTGAGTGGCTGGTGAGGGCCTGCTTCCTGGTTCATAGATGGCTGTCTTTGCTGCGTCCTCATAGGGTGGAAGGGACTGGGGAATCTCTGGTTCTCTTTATCAGTGCACTCATCCCATTTATGAGGGCTCCACCCTTGTGACCTAATCACTTGCAAAGGCCTCACCTCTAAATACCAACACAGTAAGAATCAGGGAGAGGGAGCACAAACATAAGAGTGGTGCTGGAATGAATCAGAGAAGAAGCAAGGGCCACCAGTCTCACCAGCTCTTTAATTTTATACCAAGATTCTGTCTCCCAGTAGAGCCGCCATAGTCTCTTGCTGGCAATAAGGGGTTTATATGTAGGGAATGGAGAAATGCCAAAAGGATTTCTCTCCAGGGTCCTTCCCTGTAGACCCATTTGCCCTATAACACAGAGGAGGTCAGCCTTCAAATGGGGTGCTGGCATAGGTGACCCAATTCTCCCCATCTTGGTCAATCAGAGAGATCAACCTTGAAAACTGCAGACATCCAGCCTTGGGGAGAATAGAATATAAATACCTACAGTGGTCTGATTTCAGGGGGAAGAAAGACTCCTTTATGCTATAAAATTCAGCTATGATTTTTGACACATTTGATGAGTATATTAACTCCAAGCTCTTTGAGAAGAAAAGACAATATAAGTTCTTCTTTATGGATCCTCACATCCATTGTAGTGCTTAGTACATGATACATGCTCAGTCAGCAATTTTTGGATGACATGTTTTGTATTCAGTTTTGTTTAATCTGCAGTGACTTAGGTGAGGCCATGGCTAGGGCTTAAAAGGGAGAAGCCTTGGAATTAGATAGCCGCAGTTGCATGAGGCAGACCTGAGGGGTGGGGAGGGATCCAGTGCAGTAGACAGAAAGCTCCACCTCAGCGGAGGTGGCTGATGAACAACAGGAAAATCCCAGAGGGCAAGCAACCCAAGGTGAGGAGCAGCATATAAGGAAGCAGACAGCTGCCATACCTCCATGCGTCAGGCACCCTTCTTTACACGCCAGCCTGTGAGGCAGGTAACACGGCTCTTCCTCTTATGGATGAGGAAGAAGAGGCAGATAAACCCATAACCTTCTAGGGTAGCTCAACTGATAAACCATCCAGGCTAATTCACTGCAGGTTTCATGCTCTTTACCACCTTACTCTGTGATTCTCAGCAGAGTGGGGGCTTCAGGGTGGGCAGTGCCAAACTGAGGAACCCAGCAGTCGACTTAGGGAAACTCAGGGATCAAGCATGGGGTTAGTGATCAGCAGGCTGTCCTGTGGGGTCTAGCATGGGTTGAACCACATCCTAGAGGGGCTGGATGTTGGGCTGATGCTGGAGATGGGGATTCATACACAAGAACCAGGCAAGAAAACAGTGGCCAGAATCAGGTAACGAAGTTCCCTGGCTCAAGAGCTAGTCTACCTTCACTAAAGCCAATAGCACTGAGTCCCAGGATCTTGTGAAACACCTCTGAAACACTCCTTCTCCAGGCTTGTTGTTGGCCAAATGCTAGGGCCAATCCATCTTAGAGCGTTTTCTTAAAATGGGAATTACCTGAATAGGGGAGGGGGAGAAAGCAGAAGCCACCCAGCCTCATCCGATGCACCTACTGGCTCAATTACTTTTCAGTGAAGACATTACTTTAGGCCCATCCTGTTTTTTTCAGGCCATACAACTGGAGCTGGTGTTGATTTCCAAGGTTGTGTTATATGATGGGGAAAAGTTCTCTGGAGTAAAATTCTGGGGCTCATTAAACAGTGGGTAGAAGAGGAGGAGAGAATGAGGCAAGGAAGTAAAGAGAAAATTATGGCAGGGTTATGTTTTCTTTTCCTGTAGGAAAGGACCTAAAATAATTGCATCTCCTGTTTGGAACATTTTTATTTTCCACACTTCATTCCTGTTTATGCAAAGCAGTGGGTAAGGAGAGTACGTTCTTCAGGGAAATTCTCCCTGGGAAATGCCGTACTGTGTTCACAGGACTTTCAGGTCATTGTGGGAATTGTTTAGAAACCAGAATTTACTTACAGAGGAAAATTGACCAGAAGTTCCTTCTACCCCCACCCCCTCCTTGTAATTTAAACACTTTGTACTAATGTTTTTTATTTGGACAAATCAATTGGCCTCCTTTGGAGTGTAACTGGAGAAACTCGGGAATGCTTGTCCAAGTTGGTTTAGTACAAGCCCACGCTGGGAAAGTTCCCTGTGTATTTGTTGGGGTGCCTTCTGAAAAATAAGAAAGGAAATGGTGCTTTCTTTAGAGCGGCAGCCTTTACGGGCAGCAGGCCTTCCGCAAGTTCATCTTTCTTTTCTGTGGCCAATGCCTTAATTTTTTCCTCCAACAACTATTAATCAAACCAGCTCTTAGGATACAACCTCATAGCAAATTGACCCTAAAATATAAACAGTATATACTCTGTCTTCCCATCCCTTTGGCACTGATATTAAAGCAAAGACCTTGACTAATACTCAAGGAAGTTGTGGATGGTTGAATTTCAGACACTGGCCACAGGCTGGCTTTCCTCAAGCTCTTTGAAGAGCACCACCACTCCACATAAAAAATAGCTTTCTCTACAAATGCCCTCTTACTCATCTCCCTCCATGATTTTACTAAGAATGAGCCCAAGGGGCTGGATGTTTTGGAAGGACTTTGACCAACTCTGTCTTCATTGATGGACTGGAAAGAAAGGATAGGAGGATGTCAGGGAACACATCTGCAGAGATTTCAACAATTTTTCACGGGGATGGAAGTTTCCTAAGTTCTGTCGTGTGATAACAGCATTTAAGCCTGGAGGGAAAGGCAACCTTTGAGAGTGTTTACGAACTCTGATCTTGGAGGAAATGGAGAAATAAATTGGAGAAAGAAATTGAGAGAAGGCAGAAGGATTTGGGGTTGAAGTGTGGCTTAAACAACAGAAATTTATTTCCTCCTAGTTCTGGAGGTGGAAAGTCTGAGATCAGGTTGTCCATCGGGTTGTTTTCTTTCAAGGCCTCTTTCCTCAGCTTGTAAATGGCTATCTTCTCCCTGTGTCATCACATGTCTATGTCCTAATTTTCTCTAATAAGGGCACCAGTGGATGAGATGGTTGGAGGGCATCACCAACTCAATGGACATGAGTTGGAGCAAACTCTGGGAGATAGTGAAGGACAGGGAGGCCTGATGTGCGGCAGTCCATGGGGTCACAAAGAGTCAGACATGACTTAATGACTGAACAACAACAACATATTGGATTAAGGTCCATTTTAATGATCTCATTGTAACTTAGGCTTCCCTCATAGCTCAGTTGGTAAAGAATCTGCCTGCAATGCAGGAGACCCAGGTTCGATTCCTGGGTTGGGAAGACACCCTGGAGAAGGAAATGGCAACCCATTCCAGTATTCTTGCCTGGAGAATCCCATAGACAGAGGAGCCTGGCAGGCTACAGTTCATGGGGTTGCAAGAGTCGGACACGACTTCGCGACTAAACCACCAACCACCACTGTTGTAACTTAATTGCCTCTTTAAAAGTCTTATCTCCAAATATATTCTGGTACTTGTTTGGAGAAGGCGATGGCACCCTACTCCAGGACTCTTGCCTGGAAAATCCCGTGGATGGAGGAACCTGGTGGGCTGCAGTCCATGGGGTCGCTGAGGGTCGGATACGACTGAGCGACTTCATTTTCACTTTTCACTTTCATGCACTGGAGAAGGACATGACAACCCACTCCAGTGTTCTTGCCTGGAGAATCCCAGGGACGGGGGAGCCTGGTGGGCTGCCATCTCTGGGGTCGCACAGAATTGGACCTGGTACTTGTTAGACTTTAATAAATAATTTTGAGGGAAGACAATGCAGTGCATAAAAGGGATAATCGCAGTCAGAATGGCTGCGATCCAAAAGTCTACAAATAATAAATGCCGGAGAGGGTGTGGAGAAAAGGGAACCCTCTTACACTGTTGGTGGGAATGCAAACTAGTACAGCCACTATGGAGAACAGTGTGGAGATTCCTTAAAAAACTGGAAATAGAACTGCCTTATGATCCAGCAATCCCACTGCTGGGCATACACACTGAGGAAACCAGAAGGGAAAGAGACACGTGTACCCCAATGTTCATCGCAGCACTGTTTATAATAGCCAGGACATGGAAGCAACCTAGATGTCCATCAGCAGATGAATGGATAAGAGAGCTGTGGTACATATACACAATGGAGTATTACTCAGCCATTAAAAAGAATACATTTGAATCAGTTCTAATGAGGTGGATGAAACTGGAGCCTATTATACAGAGTGAAGTAAGCCAGAAGGACAAACACCAATACAGTATACTAACGCATATATATGGAATTTAGAAAGATGGTAATGATAACCCTGTATACGAGACAGTAAAAGAGACACTGATGTATAGAACAGGCTTATGGACTCTGTGGGAGAGGGAGAGGGTGGCAAGATTTGGGAGAATGGCATTGAAACATGTGAAATGTCATGTATGAAACGAGATGCCAGTCCAGGTTCAATGCACGATGCTGGATGCTTGGGACTGGTGCACTGGGACGACCCAGAGGGATGGTATGGGGAGGGAGGAGGGAGGAGGGTTCAGGATGGATTTTCTTTTAAAAATTTAGAAAAAAATTAAAAAAAAAAAAGGGATAAATTTGGAGGAGTTTGTGCAGCTAGAAGTCAATTTGGTTCTTCTACACATAGGGGCCAGATCTTGGCTACAGAGCATAGGCAGTGGAAATTAGTATATAGATATTAGAAGTCGATCCAGAAGGGGCCCCAAGGACCATGCATTATCCTTTGGTTCTCCAACTCGACTGCCTATTAAAATCACCAGGAAGTGTTAAAAATAAAACACAACTCTGATGCCTGGGCTCTTACTCTGGTATGTTTGTTCAGCTGGTATGAGGTGGGAACTAGAATTGGGTAATTTTGAAAAACACCTCAGGAGATTTTACTGTGTATGCAGTAGTCATAACCACTGATGTAATCCACATCCATGATTTTTACAAATAAAGAAATAGCTAGAAAGATTTGATGACTTGTCCAAGATCAGAAAACATGTGTGAACTAGCACACAGGGCTCCTGACTTGGGTCCCACGATACTTCTGCTAGTACATTTCTTTCTGTTCCCTAAATGCCAGACCCCCTTGAGGTTTCTGAGGTTGTAGATCCCCTGTCCAATGCTGAAGGACTCCTCCCCCAGCCGCTGGCAGTGTTGGAAGCCCAGGCTAGCCCTCCTGCAGAGACTGGGGTATAAAGATCGGATATGAGCTCCAGAACTCCCTGCAATGACTGTCCTGCAGTTCAAGTCCTCCTTCTGCCCAATCCTACTCCTCCCACTGACTCACCAGTGTGGTCCCAAGGACATCTCAATAAACCTGCTGTCAGCCAGTCTTCATCTCATCATCTGCTTTCTGGAGAATCCAGCCTATAACAAGTCCTCCCTGTGTTCACAGGTTTTTCGTTAGGACTCATTGAGAGCTCACCACATTGTGCTCTGTGTTAGGTACTTGGAAATGAAGAGACATAAGACCTAGATCCTCTTCAAGCTGCTTGGCCATCTACCAGAGGTACCGGTGGTCAATGGCCAGCTCCAGTGCCCTGTTTGAGCTGCTGTAGTAGCCTGTAGTGAATGTGCCATCAGAGCACCCAAGGAGGGGATGCAGATGCTCTGAATGGAGGAAGGGTTTCTCTTGCCACCTTTACAATCTTGCCACTTCTGGATACTCTTTATTATACTTTAGGTGGGTGACAGAGGGGAAGGTGGTGAGCAGAGGAAGGATAAAAGAGTACAAGAACAAGGATAGATAGAATATAGCATGAAGGTCTGGTTGGGTCTCCCATCGGTTCCTGGAGGTCGTGTCCCCTGCAACCATCGTCAACATTAGGCCCCCAGAGCTCTTGTACTTACCCTCTCACTCAGAGGCACTAGAATCAGTTACTGACAGGTTAGAGGGAATAATGTCAGAGTCAGCATGTCATCTTCCAAGGGAGACTTGCCCTCTGTGTTTTATCCCCAGTGATGGAAGAGGAAATGATCATTAACCAGCAGATGGGCCAGGCTTTGGAGCATCCAAAGGGTCTTTCTGGTGCTTCTGAAACTGGACCCATGTGGACAGATGGTCATGTAGGCCTGTGTTAGCAGACCTGGTTGGCACAGATGAGACTGGGCCCTCATGTGTGCTGGCTGAGAAGAGGCCTGAAAAGCACACCAGTACTTAGGAGGAGGGGGTCTGTAATGCCTCTGAGCTCAGGCAATCTCATGCCTCCTACAGGGCCCCTGCCGTGTCTAGCCCTGACCTGAGCTGGACAGAATACCCGGTGAAATGGAAGTGAAGAGCTCAGTCTTGGAGCAGCCTCCAGCGTAAGTGGGTCAGCAGGCATGGCATCACCAGGTGTCTCCAGTCTGGTGGAAGACAGTCTGTACCCTTGGGGAGCCCCAGGCCTCCTGGCCTCATTTGAGGGATGTGGTTTCTGCCACAGGCCAGTATTTAGGACATACATGCATATTTAAAAGGCCTAAGAACAGACACAAAGAGGACATTACCATGTGCAAACGGTTACAGATGACTGGCTAGAGCCGGGGAACAGTTCAGGGAGTCAGGCTTAAAGCAGAGGTCCAGAACACACGGGGTCAGCCCATCAGCCCCCAGTCAAACCAGGAGACTACGGGGACAGGAAGAGCTCTCCGCAGCACCAGGCGCATCATAGACACCAGTTGGTAGGAGACTTGGTCCTCCCTTTTTGAACAAAGGCCAGGTTGAAAATGAACACTGCACAATTGTGTGCATGTGTCTGTAGAAACCTGGACATTATCAAGGGGCGTGTCTGGGGGCTTCTCATAGCACTACTGGAGGGGTTTGTACACTCAAGGTCGTGATTCGTGAACATGACTGTGTGCGTGTAAAGTGTGCATATTTATGTGTGTATGTGTACACACCGGTGGGGCTTCCCTCACTTTGGGATGAGATTGAAGATGCCAATGCACAAATTATCCAATCCACTCGCTCTCTTCTGGGAAGCTTCCCCTCTTATCCGAGGTGGCAACCTCCCCGTGTCCCATGGGGACTGGGTCCTCTCTCTTGTTCATCTCCCTCTCCCTACACTGGCATTTCTGTTTCTCTAAAGCTCCAGGGTTGTGCTTCCTCTGGTCTTGGGCGCTGGCTGCCTCCTGCAGCGGGATGCTCTTCCCCTGCCTCTTCAGGGGCTGCTTCCTTCCGGTCAGGCAGGTCTCAGGTCAGAGGTCACGTCCTCCGGGTGGTGCTTCCCACCACGCTGTGTAAAGTAGCTCCCCTGTTTTAGTTTCTTCATCTCGCACACCACAGCTTGCCGCCGTGTTAGTTGTTTACTTGGTTTATTTTCTCTTACGTATCTCCCACCCCCAGAGCATAGCCTTCATGAGGCCAGAAAGCCTCTGTGACTCACTCCCTGCAGTATCCCAGCTCCCAAACCATGCCTGGCACAGAATAGGTGCTTGGTGAGTCTAGTTAATGACTCAATAATGAATGCACCCCAAAGAGAGAATTTGCAATATTTTGATCTGCAATACTTTGCTTTCCTTGAGAAAGCATCCGACCCTTGAGAATGGGCTCTAGCTGACAATAATTTTTATTTGAAAGGATTCTGTCTGGATATTTTTTCCCAAACAACATACACTGAAGTTCTTGCCCTTTCCCTAATATTTTTGAAATGGCTGTTATTATTAATTATCACTTTTCTGCTGAAGAGAAGGACCATCTGTATTTTGGTGATGGCTCTCAGGCATTTGGAGATCTGTGTCCAGCATGCCCCTTAGGCCTCAGTAGCCTGGTGAAGAGGGGCTATTGTGCCAGAGAAGCAGCACCCCAGGGAGAACCACAGGGTGGGGGACTCCGGACTGACTTTACCACAGATGAGTTACAGCCCAATGGGAAAAGTCACAGATCCAAATCTTGTTTTCTAGCTTATAAAATGAGCTTAATAACTTCAGTCCTACTGGCACCCCACTCCAGTACTCTTGCCTGGAAAATCCCATGGATGGAGGAGCTTGGTAGGCTGCAGTCCATGGGGTCGCTAAGAGTCGAACACGACTGAGCGACTTCACTTTGATTTTCACTTCCATGCATTGGAGAAGGAAATGGCAACCAACTCCAATGTTCTTGTCTGGAGAATCCCAGGGACGGGGGAGCCTGGTGGGCTGCTGTCTATGGGGTCGCACAGAGTCGGACACGACTGAAGCAACTTAGCAGCAGCAGCACACAGACATAGAGAACAGACTTGTGTTTGAGGTGGGGTGAAGAGGTAGGGTAGAGGGGGATGGATTGGGAGTTTGGGGTTAGCAGATGCAAATGATTATATATAGAAGGGATAAACAACAAGGACCTACTGTGTAGCACAGGGAACTATATTCAATATCCTATGATAATGGATAAGAATATGAAAAAGAAAAAAAATATATATATATATACACACAAATAACTGTAACTGAATCACTGCTCTAAAGTAGAATTTAACATAGTATTGTAAATCAACTATATTTCAAATAAAATAAATTAAAATAAGAAAAAACAAGCAAACAAAAAATGGTTGCAGTCTTTCTGGCCTTATGAAACTATTGACAGATGGAGATAGCAAACATATATACTTAAAGGGGAGGTGGCTGTCACTCCTAATTTATATTTTTCACTCTTTCATCCGTCGACTATTTCAGACAAGGAGCCGCATGGCTAAAAGGACAGTGGGATGTGCACTTACATTGCCTCATGCATCTGGTAGGGTTGATGCCCACAGATGGTGGTGGCCGGAAGGGACCAGATTACATCAGAGAGGTGCACCCGGGCTGTGATCTCAGCAAGGATGCTCCTCAGATCAGGGAAGATGACCTTTTGAAGAAGCTGGACCTTACTGAAAGCCCTCCAGGGTCTGCAAGAGAGCCAACCAGCAGTCAGCACAGCCCGGGCAGGCTGCTCGGAGTGAGGTGACCGCTCCCAGCCCAGGCCACCCACCATGACCCTTTCAGAGTCTCTTCAGTGATAAAGCTTGAATTTTCCTGACCAGCAGGTCCTGAGGGTCTGGAGCAAAGATTTCTCTTCTTATAAAGATTTTTAAATTCACGGAGAGACGGAAAGAAGAAAGATACAATCCCTGATTGTCATATTTACTGATAATTGATTCATTTGGTGCTCTTTTGGCTTTGCTTCAGTGGGGGTTCAGCTGTGTCTTCTCTGAGGGAGCCGAACTGGAGTCAGACCCTGAGAGTTTCCCAGGGCTCCTTGGGGCTGAGCTTGCCTAGAGCTACTGTTTCCAGTTGGCGAAATCTTTTGCTCCAGTTAGCACGGTCTCTGCCGCAGCCCTGTTCCCTCTGTGCTTGTTTCCCTGAGTAAAGCTCCCCAAGCTTGGGGCAGGCAAGAGCCTGAGTCCAAGGCCCTTCTGGAGTTGCTGGGGGAGAAGCAGCAGGCGGGTGGGGGCGAAGCAGCAGACGGGTCGGGGCTGAGGGGGTTTCTGCCAGTCCCCACTCAGTTCTGTCTTCACGCAGTACCCCCAGAAAGGGAAGGCATCGCCTCATTCCCTCCCTTCCAGGTCCGAAGGACCTGTGACAAGGAGGAAAAAGGCCAGCGTGATGTAAGGACCATGTCCCCTGGAACAAAAAGGAAATGTGAAGAAGCTTGATTTTTTTTTTATTGTTATTTTTCTTTAAAGGGCAAGTTCTATTTATTGGGCAAATGGAATGAATGTCATCTGAAATAACATGACTGCTTTTCTTCTCTTTCGCATAAACAAATTTTCATGACACAGTGGGAGGCAGTCAGGGTGAATACCCATCCCCCAGCCCCACACAGCCAGATTCAGCAAATGAACATACAGGGTGTCCAGTTAAATTTGAATTACAGATAAATAAGAAACAGTTTTCAGTATAATCTTTGGGACATACTTATACTACAAAATTTTTCATTATTTATCTGAAATTCACACTGAGCTGGATGCCCTGTGTTTTATGCAGTGACCTGCCTTCCCTTCAGTTTGGCCGTGAGCCACCCAGAGTTTGGCTGTAGGGTGGTCTCTTGCCCGGCCCCAGGGACTGGTCCTGCTTTCGCTTCCATTCCAGGGAACCTGCACTTTCTTTCTTCTTCTCTTTTCTTCTCTGGGAGAAGTCTCCTCTTCTCAGGACCTAGGCCAGAGTCCCTGGCTCCTGGGGTCACCTAGGGGAAGATCACTGCTGTGTGTGGTCTTTGACCCAGAAATCCAGTAAATAGTGTTCTCTGTGTCAGCTGCACATTGGAAATGTCTGTGGAGCTTAAAAAATAGTGTTGGAATCCCCAGGGATTCCAGATTACTTGGTCTGGGGCTTTCTGGGTGTCTCAGTGGTAAAAAATCCACCTGCCAATGCAAGAGATGCTGGAGAAGCATGTTCGATCCCTGGGTTGGGAAGATCCTTTGGAGAAAGAAATGGCAACCCACTCCAGTTCTTGACTGAAACATCCCATGGACAGAGGAGGCTGGTGGGCCTCCTGGGGTTGGTAAGAGTTGGCCACGACTGAACGACTGAGTATGCATGCATGTGGTCTATCTACTGGGAATTTCAAAATCTCCCCAGGTGATTCTAATGAGCTCCCAAGGTTGATATCCAGGCCTCAGAACCGTCAATGAGGAAAAGTGCAGGTCTTGCCTGGGGTCTCAGGTGACAGAGACTTTGAGAAAGTCACTTATTCACTGAGCGTGCTCAGGGTTCCAAGAGGAAGAGAAGCCAGGTATATTTCTTATTAATAGTAACATCAGGATCTACTAGTCTTTTTTTTTTTTTTTTTTTGCTTTTTTTGGTTGTTTTTCCTCTATGTTTGCAATTTCCCTTTTTAAAAAAAATAATTTTTATTTATTTATTTTATTGAAGAGTAGTTGGTTTACAATACTTTGTTAGTTTTGTGAATAGCAAAGTGATTCAGTTTTACATATATTTATATATATGTATATTGAGTTATATATAACCCAACATATATACATAAAAACCCAAATGAAGTTTTTGACCAACCCAATATATACATATATACACACATACATATATTCTTTTTCAGATTCATTTCCAATATAGGTCATTACAAGGCATTGATGGGACCTACCAGTCATTTTTTATGGCCCTCGTCCTCAGACAGGTGTGGCAATTCCAGGAAGTGAGAAAGTGAGATCTGAAATGTCTCTTCTCTTTTGTCCAGGTGCTCACTGGGCACCTGGAGAGAGAAGTTTCCTCCTGCCTTCCCAGCACCTCTGAAACATGGCCTCACATGGAGCCCTGAGCATCATGCATGTGCGTGTGTGTGTGTGTGTGTGTGTGTGTGGTGGGGGGACAGATCAGCACAAGAAGATTCGTATGGGAGTAAGACCAGTGGGTAATGCGGTACTCATCCTCTGGGTGGCTGTGGTTTGCTTCGGTCCCTCCTGTGGGGTGGGGACGGTGCAGGGAGGAAGTGGGTAGCTGAGAGTGGGGAATAAGGGGGCCATGTGAATTCACCACTGTGCTCACACCTGTGCATGCTAACAGGCAGGGAGCAGAGTGTAAGCAGAGCAACAAGAGCTGTAACACTATGACCTCATCAAACTGTGATTGTCATTATGACATACCATATAGTCTTATTTTTGTGATAGAAACTGCATATGCTAGTAGTTACACTGGCATACAGCTCCTTACCCAAACCCTTGGGACCACGTTTGTTTCAAACCATGACTTTACAGATTTCTGAAAGGGAGAGTGATAAAAATCGTTTAGAAGCAGAATTCTGGTACAATGGGCAGTTAATGGCCCACACTGAGTTCTGCAGCAACACTTACTAATATTGACACCAAACAAGGTAAATAGCACCACAAAAGTCTCAAGTCCAGGTGAAATTGTGAAAATTCTTTTGATTTTTGAATCTTTTTGGATTCTGTGATTAGGAGGGTGTGGGCTTGGACCCACCCACCTCGTTTATGGAAAGTGAGGTGTTCTGTGGGCTTCCCAGGTGGCTCAGTGGTAAAGAATCTGCCTGCCAGTTCAGGAGATGCCAGTTCGATCCCTGGGTGGGGAAAAACCCTTGGAGAAAGAAATGGCAACCCATCCAATATTCCTGCCCAGGAAATCCCATGGACAGAGGAGCATGGGGGTGGCTACAGTTCATGGGGTCGCAAAGAGTTGGACACGACTTAGTGACTAAACAACAACAACAGGCAGGGTGCCAAGTACTGAATACTTTAAATGCCTTACCCCGTTGAAACCTCACAGCAGCCCTACCCACATTATTAACCCCATTTTGCAGATGAAGAGGTTAATGAGGTTAGACATGGCTCTGGAGAGGAAATTAGAACCGCAATTCAAGTTCCATTCTGTCTGACTCTGGGCCTGAATGGTGCTGCTTCCGGGGCTGCAGGGGGAGAGGCGGGGAGAGGTGCACCCAGCACTGGGCAGACGGGGGTGGGTGACGTTGTCTGTCTGGTTGGGCAGATGTGTGTCTGTGTATATACGGAATGTGCATGGATGTTACCGTGAGAAGCTGCATGTGCATGTATGTGTCCCATCATTTGTGTGTCTTTGTGAGTGCAGAGGGTCTGTTTGGTGTGGAAAATCTCTGGGTGTGTCATCGTGTGCTTTTGTGTGAGTGCTGCCTTTTGTCATCTCCGTATCAGCGGTTCTGGAGCTGGGAGAGTGGCCCTCGTCACATCTCTGATCTCACACAGTGTGCAGCCCAGGGGCAGAGGCCCAATTCAATGAATTTCTGTCATTCTCTGGGTAGACTGAGCCTTCAGATGGAGGCCTGGTGAGGGAGACTCTTCCTGCGGGGCCCCAGTGGACCACTGATGCAGAGCGGCCCACAGTCACCCAGTAGCCCAGGGAGCCCCCAGGGGCACCTCGGCAGTCAGTGAACTCCATTTGGGTTCATTTGTTTTTGAGGAGCTGGTTCTCTGGATAAATGAAAGAGATTCAGAGTTTCCAAAGGTTCCTCAGGGAGGTTGCTTGTTTCCTCCAACGAGTCCTTGATTTGTTTGGTTGGTTGGTCCACGTACTGGCAGCCAGTTGCCTGCAGTTTGTGGGGAAGGCTGGTGGACAACTGTTTACTCTTCTCCCAGACTAAGCTGTGGGGGTGACTGTGACACCCCGTGCCCAGGAAACAGGGCCAAGCAAGCAATGACCTTGAAGGCTGGGAACACCATCCAGGTCTTGGGGCAGCTAACCTGCCCATTGTCAGATATTTTTGAGTTCCTATCTTGCCTGGAAAATCCCATGGATGGAAGAACCTGGTGGGCTGCAGTCCATGGGGTCGCTAGGAGTTGGACACAACTGAGCAACTTGACTTTCACTTTTCACTTGAATGCATTGGAGAAGGAAATGGCAACCCACTCCAGTGTTCTTGCCTGGAGAATCCCAGGGACGGGGGAGCCTGATGGGCTGCCATCTATGGGGTTGCACGGAGTCGGACATGACTGAAGCGACTTAGCAGTAGCAACAGCAGCAGTGTAGGATGAAAGAGAAATGATTTTATGGGTGTCACTACTGAACTGAACTGGAAGAAAGGGGAATAGGGAATTCTAAATGAGAGAATTGTTAATAACTGTTAACACCCAATGCACCTCCCCAGCACTCTGCCCAAGCTTAACATAAATCTCCTATACCTACAGTTAATGTTGCCTCCAATTATGTGCCTTAAATTTCTCCCCAATAGGCATGCACACACACACACACACACACACACACGCACACAACTGCTTTCACCTGTGGTTTCCATTTCATTCCTGTTTGGGATTGCAAAAGCATATCAACCTGCTATAATTCAGGACATATCTCTGACACTTTCAATTTTTTCATCAAGTATGTATAAGGGGTTTGGATGTGACTGTGAATAGCTGAGGTCAAGGTCAAGATGATAAATGGGGGAAGGGCCTAACCCTGAGATTTAACCCACTTTCTGCTGGGTGAGATGGACTCCAGAGGGCAGGTCTGGCTCCATGGAGACTGAGTAGAGAGGAAGTCCACCTTGCCCACATACCCAGGATGGGAATTCATAGCCTCCAAGATGGACCACCTCCTGCCCTTCCTCAGCCTTCTTCTTCTCACTTTGCTCTTTTTTTCCCCCTGGCAATCCCATCCCCTCATAGACTCTAGTTATTAACGTTGTACTGACAGTTGAATATATATATGCTCTATTTCAGTTGTCCTGAGTTTAGACTGTGAGTCCTGAACTGCAGGTACCACAAACTCAATTTCTCTAAACCAACCCCTTCTCCCCTCAAAAGGGTCCCCTACATCCTTCTTCACACTCATCCAGCAATGCCTGAGAGAAACTTGGGATCACCCTACAGTCTCCTTGTCTCTTACTTTAACATCTAATTGGTGAAGGCTAAAAAAGAAAAAAAAATTAAATTAGTCCATTTTTATTAAAACACAACAAAAATGCAAAAGGTTTCTACAAGTGTGTAGCATGATGGGATTTTTAAAAAAGTGAATAATCACCATGCAGATCAAAGAACAGAACTTCACCAGCATAGTAGTCTACCTGCCACTTCCCAGTCACTGCTTCCAGTGGTAACCAGTCCTCTGACTTCTAAGATTGGTGACTAGTCTTGTCTGATTTTGGACTGTATATAATTTGATGCATACAGTGTGCATCTTGTAAGTCTGGTTTTCACTCAACATTATGCTTGTGGGATGCACCTAGGCTGTGACAGGTTATCAGTTTTTATTTCTCGTACCATGGAGTATTCTCACTTCATGGTAAGGGAATTTTGTTGTTAAGTTTGTATTTTCATAAGGACATTTGAAGACGTCATGACTGAAGTCACATCATGGGAAGTGTCCTTTCATAGTGTATGTCTTTAAAAGCAGAACATATCTATTTGTGATATTCGAAGTAGATCAGTAAGGAAGGTAAGTGACTCTGGACAGGACCAGACAGTCAAGGAGGTAGTAAAAGTAAAAGTGAATTTTTTTCCATCTTCCAGAGTTTGTGCACTTTGTTGTAGTTTTGAAAGAAAAGTCATCCTTCAATTAATAACAGACAACGAAGTCAATATGATGGGAGCAGAGACAATGATGTGATCAAATGCCAAGAAATGACTGACGGCTGAAAAAATATCATGTGAGCCAAAGCAATTTCTCTTGACTTCTAACTTTGTTCATCCAACGAATAACATTTCATCACAGTTTTATCAATGGAACGCAATTCCACCCAGATCATTCTGTCAGTGACAAGAAACAGCATCAAATCATTTTGTCCACACAAATAAATCAATTGTTGATTATTATTTTCTCCCATTTGGGATCCAAGTAAGAGAACCAAATGTCTTGAGTAAAAACGAAGGAAAGAAGAAAAAAAATGATTTCTATGTTGACAAATCAAGTTGGGTAAATGCAATTTAAGCCTTTTTTTTTTTTGACACATGCTGATGTGAGGAGAGATAAGCAGTTTTTAAATTTAGAGCGGAGACAAACTGTAATACTAAACACATGGAAAGAGAAGGCAAACATTCTTTGTTCCCTTTGGATACAATAGCATTTTGAGTTCTTCCTTTTTGCTCATGTAGTTCTCTTTACTGTGATTTCTCTCTTATTTTTTGAATGGATAATCAAGTTTTGAGAAAAATTAAATTACAAGGTTTTACAAAATCTAAAAGGGGAAGTATCATCATTAAATGACCAGCTTGTGTGGGGAGCTCCCTGGCTATCCATTAGGCTACGATTCCTAGTCCTGCTATTTAGTCTTGCTGTCCCATCTCCATGCTCCTTCAGAGTCCTTGTCGGTGTCCACTACGGGGTGGGTGAAACACATTTTGTTTTACAAACTGAAGTTCATATTCATGCTATACAAGTTAGGCATCAGGATTTTCCAGTCAATAAAATAGATTGACCGTTTCTTTCCCACCAGTGCACCTGCTAAAATCCAAACTTCCAGTGTGAAGGTACTAAGAGGTGGGGTCTTTGGAAGGTAATTAGGTTATGAGGGTGGAGCCCTCATGTATGGGATTAGCACCATCATAAAAGACCCCACAGGCTTCTTAGGTAGCTCAGCTGGTAAAGAATCTGCCTGCCATGCAGGAGATCTGAGTTCAATTCCTGGGTCTGGAAGATCCACTGGAGAAAGAATAGGTTACCCAATCCTGTATTTTTGGGCTTCCCTGGTGGCTCAGTTGGTAAAGAATCCACCTGCAATGGAGGACACATGGGTTCCAACCCTTTGTTGGGAATAGTCCCTGGAGGAGGGCATGGCAATCCACTCCAGTATTCTTGCCTGGAGAATCCCCATGGACAGAGGAGTCTGGTGGGTTACAGTCCATGGGGTCACAAAGAGTCGGATATGACTGAGCGACTAAGCACAGCACAGCACAGCAAAAGACCCCAGAGAGCGCTCTCACTCTTTCTACCATGTGAGGATACAAACATAACTCAGTGGGCAGCGGTTGGAAAGATGGCCCTCACCAGAACACCACATGCTAGTGCCCTGATCTTGGACTTCTAGCCTCCAGAATTGTGGGCAATACATTTGTGTTGTTTATAAGCCATCCAGTCTAAGGTATTTTGCTTTAGCACCCTGAGCGGATTAACATATGCATTATATCGTGAACATGTCTGTTAAATTTGCCCAGGGAGGGATGAAGATCCCCACCAGGATCTTGTGTGGAGAAGTGCTTGCTCTTTGGGCCAATTGAATGAAGCTTGACCCTTGTCATAGTTCCCTGGGCCACAGTTCTCTAATTCTACTGGCTCACTCTCATTTCTGACCATCTCCTAAGGCCTTAGCTGTGGTGTCAGAAGGGGTTCTAGCATCTGTAATGCTGTTTCTTCCCCAGCCCCCACCCCAGAACCACCAGGAGGGAAGGAACTTTCTCTTTGTCAGAAGCACAGAAACAGATGGTCTACACACTGCCCTTCCCTGATGATGAACTTTTTTTTTGCCACTGAAAGTGAGTCTTTGTGCCTGTATTGTGATTTATTCTCCTAAGGCACACTAATATTATTTCTAGTCCAGAGAATGAAAAATGAATAGGATAAATACAAGACAGGTTCAATGGGGCATCAAGTTCCACATGCAAGGCCAAACTGGACTTCAAATCCTCAAAGTTGGTGAATTTATTATATAATCTGGGTCTCTAATACATGAGGCTTCCCCAGTGACTCAGCGTTAAAGAATCTACCTGCAAAGAAGGAGATGAAGGAGACAGGGTTTGATCCCTGGGTCAGAAAGATCCCCTGAAGGAGGAAATGGCAACCCATTCCCATATTCTTGCTGAGAAAATCCCATGGACAGAGAAGCCTGGCAGGCTACAGTTCATGCGGTCTCAAAGAGTTGAACACAGCTGAGCAACTGAGAGTGCTCCAGTACCTACTAGCTTCTCTGAATTAAAGAAGGGCTTAACAAAGGTGTTTTTGAGCATGAAGATGGTGATGCTTATTTGTGGGCACAACATTTAAAGCATAAACAGAGTTCAAGGAGATTTGACATAGTCCAACTACTTCCACCTGGTGGCTCAGAGGTTAAAGCGTCTGCCTGGAATACAGGAGACATGGGTTCGATCCCTGGGTTGGGAAGATCCCCTGGAGAAGGAAATAGCAACCCACTCCAGTACTCTTGCTTGGAGAATCCTATGGAGGGAGGAGCCTGGTGGGCTACAGTCCATGGGATCGCAAAGAGTCAGACACGACTGAGCGACTTTACTCACTCAAATACTTCCACCTAAATAAGGGCTCTGATACAAACAATGACTATTTTTAAAACAACCTCCTTTTTATGAAATTCAAAGCAATGCTTATTCATTAAATTAAAAAAAAAGCAAATGGGAAGATGTTAGAAGAAAACATCATGTAAGAAGAACACAGCTATATTCCTACCTCTTTGTTAAGTTTAGTCTCTCTCTCTCTCTCTGCCTCTCTCTGTCTCTCTCATCTACCCTTGTTTTGTTTTACAAATTTAAGTTCATGTTTATTCAATACCTGATAAAGTTACTTAGACTGTTTTTACTCAATCTATTACATAAGTACAATTGTCAGTTGTGGAATGTAAACATATTTTAACAAAGCCCTATTTTGAAGGCATGAAGGTTGTTCTTTGTTAATTTACTAAGTTAAAAATAAAGCATTTGTAGGCACATTTAGACACATATTATGGAGTAAGTCTCAACTTAATTTCCTTAGGAAATATCGTTAAAAGTAAATTAAAAAAATTTAAATCAATTATTGATACTTACTAGTATATTATCTTCCAGAAAGTCTGAACTAATTTAGACCCCCATTAATAATATTTGGAGGGATATGTTTTCTAGTGTAAGCTTGTCAGAATTGAAGAATGGATTTTTAAAAAACAAAAAGTATTTTAGTCTACATAAACTAATGAATATTTTTTCTTGTTGCTTATTTTTTGTTTCCCATTTGAAATTACCTGCTCATATTCTTTGCTCATTTTCTATTGATCTTATTTCTTTAAAGAACTCTGATACATAATACAAATACCTTCCACAAATATATGCTTTTGCTTAAAAATTAGTGATTCCTTCTTTCTCTCAAAAAAAAAGAGGTTTCTGATTCTTATATATTAAAATTTTTTCGTATTTCTTTTAACACTGTTTTTCTTTGTTTTTAGGTTTAGATCATATTTTAAAATGACATGCATTTTCCATGTGGTAGTGTATATGCTCCCATGCTACTGTCTCCATTCATCTCACCCTCTCCTTCTCATCCCCGCCCTTGTCCAAAAGTCTGTTCTCCATGTCTGTGTCTCCATCGCTGCCCTGCAAATAGGTTTATCAGTACCATCTTTCTGGATTTCAAATATATGTATTAATATATGATATTTGTTTTTCTCCTTCTGACTTAACTTTGCTCTGAATAATATGCTCTGGGTTGATCCATCTCATTAGAACTGACGCAAATGCATTCCTTTTTATGGCTGTGTAGTATTCCATTGTATATATGTACCACAGCTTCTTTATCCATTCATCTGTTGATGGACATCTAGGTCATCTCCATGTCCTAGCTATTGTAAATCATGGAGAAGGAAATGGCAACCCACTCCATTGTTCTTGCCTGGAGAATCCCAGGGACGGGGGAGCCTGGTGGGTTTCCGTCTATGGGGTTGCACAGAGTTGGACACGACTGAAGTGACGCAGAAGCAGCAGCAGCAGCAGCTTTGTAAATAGTGTTGCAATGAACATGTGTCTTTTTCAGTTTTAGTTTCCTCAGAGTATATGCCCAGAAGTGGGATTGCTGGCTCATATGGTGGTTTTATTCCTAGTTTTTTAAGGAATCTCCATACTGTTTTCCATAGTGACTGTATCAATTTACATTCCCACCAGCAGTGGAAGAGGGGGTCCCTCTTCTCCAGAACTTCTTGTTTGTGGAGGTTTTGATGATGGCCATTCTGACTGGTGTGAGGTGATATTTCGTTGTAGTTTTGATTTTCATTTCTCTAATAATGAGCAATGTTGAGCATCTTTTCATGTGTTTATTAGCCATGTGTATGTCTTCTTTGGACAAGTGTCTGTTTAGGTTTTTTTGCCCACTTTTTGGTTGGGTTTGTTTTTCTGGCATTGAGTTCTATGAGCTACTTGTACATTTTAGAAATTAATCCTTTGTCAGTTGTTTCATTTGCTGTTATTTTCTTCCATTCTGAGGGTTGTCTTTTCACCTTGTTTATAGTTTCCTTTGCTGTACAAAAACTTTTAAGTTTACTTAAGTCTCATTTATTTTTGTTTTTATTTCCATTATTTGAGGAGATGGGTCATAGAGGATATTGCTATGATTCATGTCATACAGTGTTCTGCCTATATTTTCTTCTGAGAGTTTTATAGTTTGTTGTATGACGCAAGGAACTCAAACTGGGGCTCTGTAACAACCTAGAGGGGTGGGAAAAGGTGGGAGGTGGGAGTATGTATATGTATACCTATGGCTAATTCATGTGATGTATGGCAGAAACCAAACCAATATTGTAAAGCAATTATCCTTCAATTAAAAATGAGTAAATTTAAAAAATATACATTTTCTTCTGTTTTATCCCCCTTCCTCCTTACTTCCTTCTCTTCATTTTATAATTAAAGGGTCAGTGCCTCTGGGGTATGGTATAGGACAGAAATCTAACATTTTCTTTTCATATATGTAATCAGTTGCTTCAGAGCTATTTATTGAAAATTCTATTCTTTCTCCCTGATACTGAGTGTGATCTTGGTTGAATACTGAACTTTAATTTGTATTAGAGTCTATTTCTGAGCTTCCTAGGTGGCTCAGTGGTAAAGAATCTGCCTGCCAATGCAGAAGCCACAGGAGATGTGGGTTCTATCCTTCAGTAGTGAAGATCCCCTGGAGGAGGAAATGGCAACCCATGCCAGTATTCTTGCTGGGATAATCCCATGGACAGAGGAGTCTTGTGGGCTACAGGAATCCATGGGGTCACAAAGAGTCGGACACAACTGAGTGACTAAACATGTGTGCACGCTATTTCTGGAATTTCTTCTCTGTGCCTTTGATTCATTTGGCAATGAATTCAGCACCACATTGCTTTAATTACTGAGTTTTATCATGTAAAGTGTTAATATATAAATGTTAGTATCTGGTGGTGTTAGTTTCCACTCATTAGTTTCTTTTCATGGGTTTTTTTGTTCATTCTTTGAGATGGATTTTTATACTACCTTTTCAAGGAATTTTGGCATTTGGTTAAAAAGAACTGAAACCAATGGGTTATTTTTGGAGGAAATAATATGCTGAAAATACTATTTCAAAGAAAATATTTCTTTGTTTTCAGAAATACTATTTGTTCTTATTTATTCAAGACTCTTGTATGGCCCTCAGTAAAGTATAATAGTTTTCTTCATTAAATGCTACTTCCTGCATTTATTGCTAGATATTATATATTTGTTTTTTTTTTTTTTTTTTTGGTGAAAGCCACTGTGGGGTGTATGCATGCATGTGAGTGTGTGTGTTTTGTATCTGTTCATAAATATTTTGGTTGCTTCTCTTAAGCTTTCCTTTTGCCCTCTTTATTTAAATATAAGAATTCATCAGATTTTCTTGTTTTGTTGCATTGGCTACATCTTCCAAAGTATTATGCAAAAACAGTCATATCAGGTATCCTTTGTAAAATTGCTGCTTACTCTAATGTGGACTCCCCCTGTGTTTCATCATTTAACTGAATGTCCACTATTATTTTATGACAGAATTCATTTTTAAAGGAAAAAAGCTTTATTCTTAGTACCCTTATATATATAAGGAGTATTATTTTTTTCTTTAAAAATTGAAATATCAGCAGATTTAAAAAAACTCATAGCAATTCTTAAATTTCAGAAGTCACATTTACCTGACCATGTGTATTTTCAGTATACTTACATTTTTGATTTGTGTTGATATTCTATTTGGTATTTTTGGATTAGTATTGTCAGTAAGTAGCATTTGTAGGTGTGTATATGGCGAATATGTGGGTATATAAGTGTGTTTTCTCTATCAAGTTTAGGCATCAAGGTTATGGAGAATAAACTAGAAATATTCCATTAAAAATAAACTCGAATAGTTTATATAGCATGGAAATTGTCTGTTCCTTGAGGACTATAAAGAACTCACATATTTTCCTGTGCCATTTGAGATATAATAAATATTACATTTTGAGATTGTTTTCTTATCATTTTTCATCAGTTCAGGTCTTCTTTCTCTTTGATTCACTTATATTTTCCTGGAAAATTGTCCCCATTTCATCATTGCTGTTTATATTTTTTTAAAAACTTCTGGGTGTATTTACTTTCTCATTTCTAATTTTGTGTGTGTGTGTGTGTGTGTCTTCTTTATTATTTACTTGAATGTACTTCCAAAATATTAGCTATCTGGGTTTTTTCTTTCAAAGCCTTATTTCTAGAATTCATCAGTTTTCTCATTTCTAATTCATCCTTTTTCATTAATTTTTAAATTTCTGCTTCCTCTGGGTTTATTTTTCACCTGATAACTAAATTGGATGTTTTGTTCATTTTCATATTTCATTTTAAATTTTACTTAATAAAATTAATTTTATAGTCCTCATAATTATCACTAAAATTTGTTGGTTGTGACACAAATGATTTTATTTATAATTTTCCGTTTGTTATGATCTTCTAAATAGTCATTTAAACATTTTAGATCTAGTGTAATTTAGGAATGGTTTCTCATTTTCCAAATAGTTGTATTTGTATGTTTCTGCTCTTTGTAATTCAATTACAAAATGTCACCTCTTAGCATCTGATTCAGATTTTATCATGGTTAATATAGCATGCATTTTCATAGTGCTTCATGAATATTTGAAAAGATACAGCATTCTCTGTTGACAGTGTATAGAGTTAGCTACGTGTCTGTATAGGACTGGAGAAGGCAATGGCACCCCACTCCAGTACTCTTGCCTGGAAAATCCCATGGACGGAGGAGCCTGGTAGGCTGCAGTCCATGGGGTTACTAAGAGTCGGACACGGCTGAACGACTTCACTTTCACTTTTCACTTCCATGCATTGGAGAAGGAAATGGCAACCCACTCCAGTGTTCTTGTCTGGAGAATCCCAGGGATGGGGGAGCTTGGTGGACTGCCGTCTATGGGGTCGCACAGAGTCAGACGGATACTTAGCAGCATCAGCAGCATAACTGAATCACTTTGCTGTCCACCTGAAACCAAGACATTATAAATCAACCATATTCACAATACATTTTTTTTTTTTTTTTTTAAAGAAGGGTCTCCTATAGTCTTCTGTAGAGAAGGAAAGGGAAATGAGGCCTCTGCAAGGGGGATGGGCAGCGGAACTGACGCAGGTGCAACAAAGATGGCGGCCGGACAGCTGGAAGAGGCAGCCTGAGCAGACGGGCGTGAGGACTTGGTCTTCTATACTGATGCGACAGCCCTGGGGGTAAG
This sequence comes from Bos taurus, assembly GCF_002263795.3. NCBI lineage: Eukaryota > Metazoa > Chordata > Mammalia > Artiodactyla > Bovidae > Bos > Bos taurus. Next base: position 19,298,798 of record NC_037351.1, on the reverse strand, counting down.
GAGCCCTGAGGGACTGTGAGGAACAGCAGAGAGGCACGTCAAGGTGTTACTGGCTGTCTGGGCAGATGGGTGCCTACAATGATCCTAACTGGCGCCATCAATTGAATTTTCTTTTAAGCCCAGACTAGAGCAGTTCGGAGACATTTAAATTAGAAATGTATTAAATAAACGTTATTAATTATATTATTTGGAACCTTCCACTCTTTGCTGGCAACATGATCAGCCAAAACCTGGTAGAAATGCGTCCAACTTTTCTGTGATTACTGCGTGGCTCTCAAAGTTCTCATTTTCAGAGATTCTGCTTTACATTTTTAAAAATCTTAATATTTTGGTTCATTTTTGGCTAAGTCGGGTCTTGGTTGCATGCAGCATGTGGGATCTTTTCATGTGGCACACGTACTTCTCTCTAGTTGTGGGTACAAGGGCTCTTCGGTAGCTGCAACGTGCGGGCTCTGTACCTGGGGGCTCTCTGGTGGAGGCAGCTGGGATCGGTAGTTGCAGCCTGTGGGCTTAGTTGCCCTGAGGCATGTGAGATCTTAGTTCCCGGCCAGGGATGGAATCTGCATCCCCTGCATTGGAAAGCAGATTGTTAATCACTGGACCACCGGGGAGGCCCTTGCTTTATGTTTTATGATATGCAATGAAGATACACATTTGTTGTATCCTAATCGTAAACACCTACAATCAATTTAAAATGCCCCTCTTGGCCTATTTAATGCTTTGTTTGCAATTTCTATCCCTGTTCCCTTTTTGTGTACATATATCTTGGCTAAGCATTTAACCTTTATTTCTGACCTTGTTTGAGTTGTATCTTGTGTACTGTGAGCAAACATAAAAAGCTTTTGTCTATTAATGAGGGAGTTAATTAGATTGATAGCTTTTTTCCAAACTGATACATGTAGTGGACATTGCTGTCCTCTGCTCGGTATCTCTTCTCTCTTGCTTTGTCCTAAAGGACACCAGATCTTTCCAGGAAATCACCCGCGGTTTGGGGAGAACCTGACTCCACCCTCAACGAGATGGGCTTGACTGGTGTAAATGTAACCCCATCCCGTGCCAGTGATTGACTCAGGAATCGGTGGGTAACTCAATTCTGGCCAAGACTCGGAAAAGGAAATGAGATTGAGGGTTTTTCTGGAGAAAATGTCTTTGTCTCTAAGGGAGCCACAGCAAAGGGCAATCTCTTGTCTTCTGTGAGTCTTCATCACGTCTGGACGCTGCACGTGGAGCTGCCATAGGGCATGGGCTGTCGTCTTGCTGTCTGCTTGACAACGGAGCCCTCACAGGAATTGCAGAATAAAGAGATGAGAAGAACCTGGGTTCTTAAAGACAATCCCAAACTTCTGACTCAATGGCCCCGTGGCTGTCTTATGTCTTGCATTCCTGTCACATAAAATTAGGCAGATCTTTTTTGTTTTTGTGCTTCAAGCCAGTTTACATCAGAGTTTCAATATGTGTAGCTGAGAGCACTTTACTGACACATGTGTTCATTTTTCATCTTTTTACCTTTTATGTTTCTATTTCTTTCTTTCTTTCTTTTTTTTTTTTTGGTTTTCTGTCATTGATCTTTATGTTGTATTTTCTTTGGTTTTGTTTTCTCTTGAGAATTGGTAAGTATGCATCTGGTTTTTAATTTTTCTGAAAATTGAGTAGCTGGACATATTCCTGTATTTTTACAAGTATCAAAGTCAACATAATAATGATCATTATGGTATTATGATTATAGCTAATGTCTGTTGATCTCTTAATAGATGCCATCCATTTTGCTAAACAATGTATGCGTATTTAGTCATTTAGTTTTCACCGTAAGAAGCACAGACACAGAAAGTTGAAGTAGCTTGCCCAAATGAAGCATAAACGGTAGATTGCCTACTCTGCAGATGAGGAAATTAGTGCCATTTACTGCATGCCATGCTTTTAGCTTTCTATTCACTTCCTGTTTTTTTGTGGTTACTGGGGAATTTCAGAACCAGAATATTAATAATTAATTCTTTTTATATTATATATTCTTTCAATTAAAAATGTTTTCATTTTGCTTGGCATCCACATTTCCTACAACCATTTAGACCTGATTCTACATGCAAATGATTCTGATACTCACTTCCATCCCTTTCAACTCCAATTTTTTTTATTCTGAATTATTTAACATGGTTTATTACTGGATTAACTGACATGCTTTTGAACCATTTCATTCAGAAGATATGTCATTTTCATATAGTTTGTACAGAGTGATTGCAGAATTTCCCCAGAAATTTTATGTATTTCTTTGATGTGTTCTCATACTTAGTGCTGAGTGGAAATTTGAACCTGTTTTTTTTCCTCCTTATAGTCTATCTGGTTCACTTCTTACCAGATGATAGAAGTGTGTGTATGTATAGTGCTGTGTGTGTGTTCTTTTTTATGCAGTTAATTTTCATTGCACAAGTAATTCTTGAAAACATTCTCCTTAGAAATATAAAGATCTTACATTTAGAAAGATCCTATTTGACCAACATTTCCTGAAGACCTTTCTGTTGAGGGAACATCTCTGTGTTGTTTGAATCCTTCCAGAAAGTTTTCTATGAATTTGCAGACATAGATCCATAATTACAGCCAACACATGGCTTTACTTCAGGGAAATGCTACTCTGAGAATATATGTTGAAGGCATCAGTGAGGGGTTTGTGGTGGGATGAAGTGGGGTGCAGAGCACCCTCATTACCTAAGAAAGAAGACCCCTCTTTGCAACAGTGAGTGTGTGGTCCACTGTCTGGTGAAACTGAGCCTGGATTTCTGATTTAAGATTTATTCCACAAAAGCAAGACCGTCGCCTAAAGCCTGTGGCTTTGTTTTCCTTGTCAAACTCATCTGCCAATTAACCTGCACCTTAGCTCCAGACCTATGTAACCAGTGGAGATTCCCCCCAGATTCTGACCAAGGTGTATTTATTAGTTAGCACTGTTAAGTTTCTCATTTTCTCATATGATTTCAATAGAGTTTGACAAGAGCAAAGTCCCTGACTTGTCTAGCAAGAGGCCACCTTGGGAAGAGAGCAGGCCAAGTGGCTATAAATGGGCAGGTTGTCTGGAACTCTGGAGAAAATAATGTAGATATCAAGTCCTTTACCAACACCTGTAATCCTTTGCTTAGAAAGAGCTAGGTCTCTTTCTATGAGAACTTTGTCCAGTGAGGGTGGTGCTCTGGACCCTGAACCAGGGGAGATCTGGGGAGTGAGTGGGGACCCTCCTTGATCTGAGCTCTAGAAAAACAAGTTCCAGATTCTGCCCACCAACTAAACCTACTGTACCCAGTTCCTTATGGATTGCATTAGATTTGTTTCTCAAGTGAATCAATTTAGTAAAAATTTCCTATTTTAATTACTCTCATAACTTCCAAAGAGAAAGTGATGCTCCAGATTACCACCCCAGTGTAAAGGAGACGATGAGCCCACCACCTATGTGGCGGGTAGATAATCTGTTCAGGCTTTCAGAATTCTTGAAGATGGAGCAATTGAGTACCTTTATATGACATATAATTTGGTGTCTTTCATGTCTATAAAAAAGGAACAACCAAAGAGACTGAAAAGGAAGTGCTGACTCGTGCATCTGTTGGGTTGGCAGCTCTCAGCCTCACTTTAGTTAGTGAGTGCCTCCTGGAAACACTCAAACTAGTGGTCCTCTCCCCACCCACATCTCACTTCATCTTGCCATCTGCTTTATTTCCTTGTAACATTTCTGGTCTGAACTTATCTGGGGCATGTACTTCTTGCTTGTTTATTTTCCCCTCTGGAATGTATCCTTGATGGGAGTAGGAGCTGGAGTCTTGCCTGTCTCATCCACCACATAGCCCCAAGTTTTGGAGAAGTGTTTGCTGTAGAGAAGGCATTCAACAAGCTTGCATTTAACTTATTGAACAAACCCATACATTAAATTCCTAATGGTGGAAATTTAGATGCTGGAGTCCCAAGTGGGGAAAGAAAACATGAGGGAGGAAGAGCTCAACTATATGGGATCCTGCTTATCTTAGAAAAGCTCCTAGATTTGCTGTATGGTTGAGTCTTGAAGCTCATGGCCAAGGAAGGGTATTTTCTTTTACCACCATAAAACATGATGCTTATAGGTTGGACTAATGAGCCAGAAGATAAACACAAATACAGACAAATTCTGAATTTGGATTCAAATTATAAGTTGTACAAATAGAAGACAGGGGAGATGTTTGCTAGTTGACAACTGAAACAAAAATTTGCAATTTGGCTGACATCTTTTGTGAATCAACAGAATGATTAGCTGTTAAAAATTTTACAGTTAATGGGATATCATGTCTAATAATAATGCAAAAATACCAACATTCATTTCAGTTCAGTCACTCATTTGTGTCCAACTCTTTGCAACCCCATGGACTGCAGCAGGCCAGGCTTCCCTATCTGTCACCAACTCGTGGAGCTTACTTAAACTCATGTCCATTGAGTTGGTGATGCCATCCAACCATCCCATCCTCTGTGGTCACCTTCTCCTCCTGCCTTCAATCTTTCCCAGCATCAAGGTCTTTTCCAATGAGTCAGTTCTTCATATCAGGTGGCCAAAGTTTTGGAGTACATTCATTTAAGCCACTGTTTATTTTCTACCAACCATGTGTGCCAGGCATTGTGCTTCAAGCTTTTTATACATGACTGCACCTTCTGATAACATTATTATTATGCCCATTTTATGGATGAGCATAATCATAATTTAGGTTCTGAAAGTTTAACTTGTGCCAGGACACAGAGTTAGGACATAGTGGAACCAAGGGTATCTCATTGAAAAAGCCTCCTGTTCTTAACCACTGGTTACCTTGCTGTTCTACATTGTCTGAACATATCTGGGGCATTGGATTCAGCTCCAGGAGATGCATTTTAAGATACACAATAACCAAAGTGGCTTCACAGGGAGGTCACTGGCTTGGTAAAGGGTACAGAAACTATAGCATGTGGGAGAATGTTCAAAGGAAAGGAGGGTTTTCAGTGCAGAGGAGGGGCGATGGGAAGTGGGGGTCAGAAATGAAAGGGTATCTAATGGAAGTGAACACATCCGCTCTGCCCAGCTCTAAATGGCAGAACTGGAACAGCAGATGGAAGTTACAGTGAAGCAGATTTCAGCTCGACACGAGAACTAACTTTCTAAAGATTAAAGATGTGGGCTGCAGCTCTTGAACCCACCCTCCTCCGCCCTCCAAGCCTATATAGCCATCTGTCCATGGTTCTGAATTTCAGGAAGGCTTCCCTTCCACCTCTGAGAGTCTGGGATTTTCTAGATAGGTTTAAATTTTATTTAAAAGAGAAGTAAAGACCATCTGAGCTGATTTGAGGTGAATTTTGTCTAGGGGCAGGGGATTATATGACTCTCTGAGTTCCTTTCAGCCTATCGAGCATGTAACTCTTCCACTGAGTGGTGACTGGGCACAGCTGAAGTCAGAAAAGGAGACTTGTATTTGTTTTGAATCACAATCCACTTTTAAAATAATAATTCTTTTATTGCATACTTGTATTCAATTCATTTCAAAGGGTCTTCCTTATGTATCTGTATTCAGTCCTGGGTAGGTGCTAATTTTTAAACCACACCCCCTCCCTACCTCACTCCTTCCTAATCCCATCCAAGGTCAAGACTATGCCCCTTCCTGCCTCCTGTAGCCCTTTCAACTCTTCTCATCCCTAGATATGCACAGAAACTGCAGATAAAAAGTACCTGTGTTTATAATTCATGAAATCCAAAAAGCAGTGTGAAAAAAGGGAATGAATTCTACATGATTACAAGGCAGGAGAGGGACAAAGCCAGCTCCAGGTGCATTTCTACAAGTCACTGTGGGTTGAATTTCCTCCCAAGAAGGTATGCTTATTTGTGGTTCCCCACCAGCCCTTTGGTGCAGACAGCATCTACAAAGTACTAGATGAAACGGGATTGTGTGCAATCTCACAAGATGTTCAAAGGGGAGATAGAGTCTTGGGGTAAGATTGGAAAAGTCCCAGTCCCTGAAATTGTCCTTTTATGGGCCTGAACTCTTACAGTCTGAGTTTTGGTTTTCAGAGTTAGTATTTCCTGTGGCATGCTTCACCTGGAGATGAAAAGTCTTGGCTCTTGGTGTCATCACCAGGAAGGGGTTCCCAGAGGTAGCAGTAGTTTATTGATTATTTGTTGAATACCAGGCACTGTCCTAAGCCCTTGGCATATTTATCTAATCTAGCCTTCATAGCAGCACTGTGATTATATAAAATGCACTATTACCATCTGCACTTTACATATGAAGAAACTGAGCCTTAGAAAGGTTAATATTTTGACAAACTCATACAATTAGTAAATGGTGGCTATAAATTGAATGTTGATGTCCTCTCAAAATTCACATGTTGAAACCAATGTGACAATATTTGGAAGTGGGGCCTTTGGAAGGTGATTAAGTCATGAGTCCTCATCTATCCACGGAGTCCTCATGAATGGGATTTCCCCTTATTTTTTCCACCATGTGGGGACACTGAGAAGACCGTCATCTATGAACCAGGAAGCAGCCCTCACCAGATGCTAAATTTGTCCAGTGCACTTGGACTTCTCAGCCTTCAGAACTGTAAGAAATCAATACCCATTGTTTATAAGCCACTTGTATATGACTACCGTGCATGTTTAGTTGCTCAGCCATGTCTGACTCTTTGCAATCCCATGCACTGTAGTCCACTAGGCTCCTCTGTCCAGGGGATTTTGCAGAAAAGAATACTGCAGTGGGTTGCCATTTCCTTTTCTAGGGGATCTTCCCGACTCAGGGACCAAACCTGTGTCTCCTGTGTCTCTTGCATTGCAGGCAGATTCTTTACCTGCTGAACCATCAGGGAAGCCCTTTTAAGCCACTTGCATGTGTGCTGAATTGCTTCAGTTGTGTCCGACTCTTTGTGGTCCCATGGACTGTAGCCCACCAGGCTCCTCCGTCCATGGGATTCTCCAGGCAAGAATACTGGAGTGGGTCGCCATGCCCTTCTCCATGGTTTAAGCCACTTAGTCTATCGTATTTTTGTTAGAGAAGGCTAGATTCAGACAATGGTGGAGGTTGGATTTGACTTCAAAGCCTATACTCTTAACCAGCATATGATACTGTTGCTAACACTGTAAATATAGTAATTATCAGACTCTAAGAAATAGGAGACAGCCCATCATAAGGACATTATGCCTGCATGCATGTGTGTGGGAGGGTGGCAGGAGGTGTCTAGTGTGAATGAACTCTAATCCTAACCAAGTTAAATTACTAATCTGAAATTTATCTGAGATGGTTAATGTAATTTTGACTTCTGATTTGGTAAGGTCATTATTAGCATTTTATTATTTGCCTCAAAGTCAATTGAAGGTACATAGCAGGAAGTGATTACTTAGTAACCAGCTACATTCTCCCTCTCTTCTCTCTCCCTTTATCCCTCCATCTCCTCCTCCCTTCCTCTTATCCTCTTCTTTTCTTCCTTCTCAATTACTCAATTATTTCTGAGTGTTTTCTGTGTGCCTGGCACTGTGCTATACACTGGGGTTACAAAGATGAGTAAATCTCAGTCTATATCCTTTGGGACTTCACAGCCTGGAAAGAGAATTAAAAAAAATAATTACTATTCAACATGGCAATGTTTATAAAGGAGTAGATTTTCTAAACTAGTGTTTTAAAGAACACTTTTTTGCAGAATGTTAAGTAAGGGTATCGCAGAAAGGAAGTATCTTGAGTTATAATAAGTTTAGGAAATGCTGGGTTAAAGAAAATCAAACAAGTTTTTTTCTTACTGGGGAATTTTCAGTAACTTTGATTTGCTAATGTGTGCTGTGAATCTCCAAGAAGGAAAGAGAACTTATTTTCCAAACCCTCTGACCTCAGATAACTTTTTTCATTGTATACTTAATGAGTCCAATTGTTCTTAACCTCCCTCTCATCTCTCCCTCTCTCAGTTATCCATTTACCACCCATCCATCCATCATCTACCCATCTATTCATCTACCCATCCTTCCCTCCTTCCACTCATCATTAATCCACACCTCCAACACCCATCCCTCCATTAGATATCCATCCATCCATCCATCCTTCCTTTCATCCATCACCCATCCATCCATCCATACATCCATTCATGTATCCTTCCTTCCATCCATCTTGAGTGCCCACTATGTGCCAGACACTGTGCTACATCCTGGGAATCCATCAGTAAACATATCTGTGGAGTTAGTATTTTAGTTGGAGAGATAAATATAAAACAAACAAACAAATTATAAGATTACAAGTGTGTGGTAAGATTTGTGCAAGAAATAACCAGGATTCTAAGGTGAAAAAAAAAAACCCAGTAATCTACTTACGTAGGCAGTAAAGAAAGCCCTCTGTGAGCAAGAGCCATTTAAAGCAAGTACCTGGAGAAAGAGAATGAGCCAGCTCTGCAAAGAGTGAGAGGAAGAGCCATCCAGGAAGAGGAAACAGCAAGTGCCAAGATCCTGGAATGCAGAAAGGCTTGGCAAGCTTCAAGAATTGAGCTTCCTCCAGGATTGTAGGTCTGCTTAAAGCAGAAGCTGAACCTGACACATTTTTAAGATTTAGAATCTCATCATCGTGATATCACAGAGTTGGAGGAGACCCTGACACCATCTCTTCCAAGTTTCTATTCCATCTTTTAAGATACAGGGCTGCCTTCTCTGCTTGGCTGTCTTTATAGGGTTTTCTCCTTAGAAGGGGGATTAACTTCAGCCCTAGAATGTAGCTGGGAACAGTGTTGCTCGTGATATTTCTCTTTCATATGAAATGAGGACCAGTGAAGATTCAACAAATTTCTGTGTTTTTAAGGAGAAAACCTCTCAGAGGTAAAAATCCTGACCAGTTCAGTTCAGTTCAGTCACTCAGTCATGTCTGACTCTTTGCAACCTCATGGACTGCAGCATGCCAGGCTTCCCTATCCATCATCAACTCCCAGAGCTTGCTCAAACTCATGTTCATTGAGTCAGTGATGCCATCCAACTATCTCATCCTTTGTCGTCTCCTTCTCCTCCTGACCTCAATCTTTCCCAGCATTAGGGTCTTTTCCAATGAATCAGTTCTTCATATCAGGTGGCCAAAGTATTGGAGCTTCAGCTTCAGCATCAGTCCTTCCAATGAATATCCAGGACTGATCTCCTTTAGGATGGACTGGTTTGATCTCTTTGCAGTCCAAGAGACTCTCAAGAGTCTTTTCTTCCAACACCACAGTTCAAAAGCATCGATTCTTTGGTGCTCAGCTTTCTTTATGGTCCAACTATCCCATCCATACATGACCACTGGAAAAACCACAGCTTTGACTAGATGGACCTTTGTTGGCAAAGTAATGTCTGCTTTTTAATATGCTGTCTAGGTTGGTCATAGATTTTCTTCCAAGGAGCAAGTGTCTTTTAATTTTATGACTACAGTCAACATCTGTAGTGATTTTGGAGCCTCCCAAAATCCTGATACAAGTAATTATAGTCAGTAACCTTCATTCCATTCCAGAAATAATACAGCAAGACTGAAGGGGGAATATGACAAACTAGCTGTTTATTCTTGACTCAGTGGCAGAGTGTGGAACCAGGATAACTTTGATTCTTGAAGACGAGTGCTCTTCTCCCAAAGCTTTCATCATTCAATTCTCTCTTCAAGATTAAGCATTCCCAAACAGTGCTTTTATGGTCTCTGCCCTGGTTCAAGGAGTTACAATGGATCTTCTTTACTGTCAAATGAACTGAACACCTCTCTGCTAGACATTCAGGACTATCTATTATTAGCATAATTTTCTTCGGAGCTTCTTCTTGTTCCCTTACCTCCACTTTCTAATAACACACACACACACACACACACACACACATGCATAGGCATAGCATGCAACTAGGGACTCAAAGGAATAAAGAAGATAATTCAGGCTTGTTTCAGCATCATAGCCTTAGTTTGACCTTCTGCCATGTGCTGGCTGCCTGACTACGTTTCATCTTCCTCATCTGCATTAACAAATAGCAATGATATTAATAATAATGATATTTTCTAGGTAATAATAGTACTTGTCCTATTAGGTTGTTATTATCTGAACTCAACTGTCACCATATCTTCCCTACTATAGGCTAGAATGGAGAAGGCAATGGCACCCCACTCCAGTACTCTTGCCTGGAAAATCCCATGGACGGAGGAGCCTGGTAGGTTGCAATCCATGGGGTCGCTAGGAGTCGGACATGACTGAGCGACTTCACTTTCACTTTTCACTTTCATGCATTGGAGAAGGAAATGGCAACCCACTCCAGTGTTCTTGCCTGGAGAATCCCAGGGACAGGGAAGCCTGGTGGGCTGCTGTCTATGGGGTCGCACAGAGTCGGACATGACTGAAGTGACTTAGCATAGAATAGCATAGGCTAGAAAGTGATCCCTCCTCTGCAAATAAATTCTTCCATCTTGCTTGCTCTCTGCCAGGGTTCCTGTCCTTTGATTCTTCCAACCTCATCTAGACTGTATGGCCTTTCCTTAACTACTCACAGTTGACCTTTAAAACACAGATTTTTGGTTCCCATTTGCTGTACCTCTCACAACCAGCTTTTTTCCATTCACAGTTCTTGTTTGCAAGTAACCAAGCATGGTCACAAGCCTTGTTTGTTTGGGAGGGAAAGTTGGAAGGTCATTCTTTGAGGTTCAACCTCGGAAAGCTGTGACAATTAAGGTCAGTTTCCATCCTCTTGGCTGGCTTTTGCTCAGCCAAAAACTCCCCTGGTTGGCTGCAGAAGGTACTCCCAGGGTTTCTAATCTCTTTCATGGTTTTGTGACTCTTATCAGTCACTGATGCATGCTCTGTGGCTTGAGATGCCTTCTAGTTCCCTGACTAATTGTGGCCTAAACAAATTCAAAGTGAAGATCGAAGAGTTTCTTCCAAACCTAGAACCCAGCATATCTTACTTTTCACCATAGCATTCATCATAGCTATTGCTATGCCTACAGAGACTCTTGAAGATCATCTGTGTGCCCTCCCTCCTCTCTACTGTAGATGTCACAAGTCCATAGGTGAGTGAAGATGGGGTGTGGCCACCTCAGATCCCTTTCCTGGTGTTGCTAGTGGTTGGGGAAGCAGTGGAGTAAGAGTTGCTTCTTCTCCTGTTGCCCAGGCTTCCTGGATGCCCTGGCCAAATAGGTGGCAGTAAGCAATGAACTGGTCTAGCAAGGGATGGTCATAGCACCATCTCAGGCTCCAGCAGAGACATAGATCAGTGGCTCCAGCATTGAATAGGTCTCTTTTCTTGTCAGTAGCTGGAGAAGAATCACCAGGAAGAACTCATTCTATATTAAGACATGTTTGAGGACGGTTCTTTTCCATGAAATGGTGATTTCAGGCCTTTTGCCTTTACTGCAAAAAAAAAAAAAAAAATTGTTTGGAACTTGGAAGTAATGAATAATGCAAGAAGATGTGCTTTATGTGTATCTCCAGAAGAATTTTACTAATATCACATTGTTTATAACTGTATCACATAGTCATTAATAGCAAGAGAGACCAGGGAATGATCTTTGAAACTGAGCACATCATGTCCACAAATTACATTCTGATTCTGTTTGTAGAAAGGAAAAGTGGTAACATTTGAGAGGCAACTACAGTGTCCATCACTCAACATCCCTGGTCAACCTATCCTACCTGTCATTTCTCTGGGCTCATCCTTCTGCAGCCTTTTATCCCATAACTGCCTCTTCTCTGTGCTCATTCATACCACTGGTGCCCAGATCAGGACAATGGATGGCAGGCCACTCCTAAGGAACTGTGGAACACTGTCTCCTCTCATGGTTACCGGTCTCATGTAAGAAGCATTCTGACCAGTTCTGGATACCAGAGACTATCAGATAGGGAAACAATGACTAGCTTTTCTTCGGGACAGATGACCATTTGGAGTCCTTTAAACTGATAGGAGACAACCCAGTGGTGACCTGCATCTTCTTGCTTGCTCACCAAGACATCTCCAGTGTCTTCTTGGTTCAATTGATCCTAACCCCCAGATCCTAGGTCATAAGCTGCTTCTGAACAGAGCCATGACTTAGACACCCTCATAGGTACAAAGAATATGTGTGCATTAACCATTCTGTGGATCAACTGATTGGAATCCAGGGGCTTTCCAGGTGGCCCAGTGGTAAAGAATCCGAGTGCCAAGGTGGAGACTTGGGGATTCAATCCCTGGGCCAGGAAGATCCCCTAGAGAAGGAAATGGCAACCCACTCCAATATTTTTGCCTGGGAAATCACATGGATGGAGGAGCCTGTAGGGCTACAGTCCTGGGGGTTGCAAAGAGTTGGACATGACTTTGTGACTAACAACAATAACAACAGAGTAGAGTAGAATTTTACCTCTTTATGGAAGCATTTACTGGTTAAGAAAAGCTAGGAGATGCATCCTCCTTCTCTGCCTTCTTCCACACTCACCTTTCTCTCCACTCAACCCCATTGCCATTATTCCTTTTACTATAGCACTCTGGGTAAGATTCTGCTAGGTGGGTTAGTTAAGTGGACTGGCACATGGATCAACTGAGGCCAACATCAGGGGCTCAATTTTCTAATGGATCATTTTCTATAAAGTTTTTTTTTAAATAATCTTAAATCATTTTAATAAGCCTATTGAATTTGTTACAATATTGCTTCTTTGTTTTATGTTTTGACCATGTGGGATATAATGGATCATTTTTTAAAAACTGAAGTGTAATATAGAGGATGAGATGGTTGGATGGCATCACTAACTCAATGGGCACAAGTTTGAGCAAACTCAGGAAGACAGTGAAGGACAGTGAAACCAGGTGTGCTGCAGTTCATGGGGTCGCAAAGAGTTGGACACGACTGAGCAACTGAACAACAATAACAGTTGACTTACAGTGTGGTGTTAGTTTTTACTCGTGGGGTGTGTCCCTCAGTACAACCACTGACTGCCCAGTAAAGCTTCTGCCCTCCAATGAGTGAAAAACGTGTCACTCTCTTGTCAAATGATGGACGTGTCTTGCCTGTGTTATGGTCAATCTATCTACTTACTGTTGTTTTCTGACTCAGGGTCATGGCAATGAAAGATGCAATGAAACAAACCGTGTCTACATATTAAAAACCTAAAGTTACACGCATAGAATAATCCAGCGCTGTCCTACTCGCTGTTTGTCTGGTTCTGACAATATGATTCACACAAGACAGGATTCACAATCCAGAGAGGTGACCACTAAGAGGGACTGTGAAGGGGGCCAGGGTCATCACTAGGAGAAGTTTTGAGAGGGAAAGGGGTTGGAAGTGAGGAATCATGGAGAAGCATCCAGACACTAACTCACTCTGGAAGAGAAGGGCTCTAATGTCACCCTTGCCAGGCTTTGGTGGTGAGGACTTGACTGTTTTTCAGAGCAGTGAGTTGTCCTCTGAGTTTTTGAAGAACTTGGTATGATCAGTGTTGAGCATAGCAGAAACAGCATCTTCTGCAGCTCTGTACTGCCTTCAGAGGAATGGTGTTCCAGCTTCTTGGCTGGTATTCAAGTCTCTGCCCATCATTTCCCAGCATATTTCCACAGCCACAGCTTCCTCTTTTCTCCTACTGGAATCTTCTCCAGTCAGACTGAGCTTGCTGCCTCCCAAACAGGCCACGTGCTTCCTCCTTCCTCGCATCTGTGTGTTGTTCCCACTCTTGGAATGCGCTTCCTTCAGCCTCCTTGAGCACACGTGGTCCCAAATTCAGGATGACACCTCTCAGGCCTAAAAGCAATGGTTAGGAAGCAGCAGAAGATGGAGTCAGCTTGAATATAAAGTAAAAGAAATACTAATTCGAATGACCCAGAGCTTGGTACCAAAAGGTTCCTGGATGCCTGAAGAACCAGTAGAAGAGCATGAGCCATGAGAGATGTCACTCCAACCTGGTACTCACACTAAGGCTCAACTCATCCAAAAGGAAAGCGTGATGAAAACATGTTCAGCAAAATTATACATGCTCATTTCTTAACATAGTTCTCAGATTTAATCGTAGGGAACGTTTGTTTTGGTTTGAATTTCTCTCATTTTTAGATACCATTTTCTCTCGCAAACTAGGTCATTTGAATTATCTGCTGATAGTTCAAATCTGTAGATAATTTGCTTTTACTCACATTCCTAAGAACTAATTACCTGTACATATAAAATGATGAAATCTCATTATATTTTCTTTTAAAACTCTGACATGCATTTAATTACATTAGTCAATTATTACTGTACATGCTGAGGATTTGCTATTGACCAGCTCGTGCTGGAATATTTACTGCACAGATGTGTTACTTTAATTAAACAAATGTGATTACACACATATCAATTTTTATTTGGTTTCAAAGCCCAGAATCTAAAAGTGATGCAGTTGGCAGAGCTGTAAGGTATGGTGCTGGTTCCCAAGAACGCGGCGAGAGGCTCTTTACTGAGGGAACACCAAGTGCCTGCAACTCTACATGGGAAACTCCAGCCACAAGTGGGTTTTTGTCAGTGTGTAAGTGCCACTGAGTGAACCCAATAAGGGAACAACAAACTAGCTCTGGATCTTCCTAGAACATCTTCAGCTTTGTTCCCTTATATCTAGAGCAGTGAGGGACTGTGCCTGGAGAACCACAGGAAAATGAATCTAAAGGTCAATCTACCTGGGAACGGGCATGGTTTGGGATTGGTGTTTTGTTAATAGGTGAGTTGGTATTTGTTTATAAAATCAGAGGAGACATGGAACAAACATTTGAACATTGTACCTGGTCTCTTGGGGTTCTTCCTGTCATAAACTACAGTATATCCCCCAACCATGTGGCTAGCATCAAGAAGGATGGCCATCTTCTAAGGCTTAATCCCAACCACACAGTTCTGAGTAACAACAGGAAGACTTAGAGAACCAGAATGTGCTTTATGAACTGGAGTGACGTAAAATTCTCTATCCCTCCTGGTACAGTGACTGCACATATCAGGTACTTAATTGTAAGTAGCCTTGGAAGCTGTTAGTCAATTCAGCAATCAACAACCAGCAAGCACTGTATGAACTGGTTGCTGGTAGACACACACAGAAGGGAGGGGCTCTGTCCACAGCAGTGCAGATTGCTTGTTTTCCTTCATCTCACACTGCGTTTTATTTTAACTGAAGCCTAGCTAATTTCCACTGTTGTGTTAGTTTCAGGTATACAGCAAAGTGATTCAGTTACATACACACACACACATTCTTTTTCAGATCCTTTTCCAGTATAGGTTTTTATTATTATACGATACTGAATACAGTTCCTAGTGCTATACAGTAGGTCCTTCTGCTGACCTATTTTATATGTAGTAGTGTGTATCTCCTAACCCCAAACTCCTCATTTATCTCTCCATCTCTCGCCCTCTGGTAACTATAGGTTTGTTTTCTACGTCTGTGAAGCTGTTTCTATTTTGGAAATAAATTCATTTGCATATTTTTTTAGATTCTACATGTAAGTGATATCATATGGTATTTATCTTTCTCTGTCTGACTTACTTCACTTAATATGATAATCTCTGGGCCCATCCGTGTTGCAGCAAATGGTATTATTTCATTCTTTTTTACAGCTGAGAAGGCAATGGCACTCCACTCCAGTATTCTTGCCTGGAAAATCCCATGGATGGAGGAGCCTGGTAGGCTGCAGTCCATGGGGTCGAGAAGAGTCAGACATGACTGAGCGACTTCGCTTTCACTTTCATGCATTGGAAAAGGAAATGGCAACCCATTCCAGTGTTCTTGCCTGGAGAATCCTAGGGATGGGGGAGCGACGACTGAAGCGACTTAGCAGCAGCAGCAGCAGCATTCCATTATACACACACACACACACACACACACACACATTTCCCACATCTTCTTTATCTATTCATCTGTTAATGGACACTTAATTTGCTTCCACTTATTGGCTATTGTAAATAGTGCTGCTGTGAATGTGGGAGTACATGTATCTTTTCAAATTAGAATTTTTGTTTTTTTCTGTATATACGCTTAGGAGTGGGACTGTTGGATCATATGGTAACTCTATCTTAAGTTTTTTAAGGAACCTCTGTGTTGTGTTGTTTTGCAGGGATGTCTCTGTCTGGGCCTCCTAGATATGGCCCCTGAAGAACCAATCCAATTAGTCAGGTCAAGCCAGAAGTTCCATCCAGGTGTTTTGGATGCGGACGGCATATCCGAGGATGAGGTTGGGGAACAGATGAAATTGGGATATGCTTGGGTTCCCCAACCTTCCTGAGCATGCAGAATGCACTGACATGCCACTGAGTGTGCCATCAACTCTAGGTGCACAGAGTTTTGCTAAAGGAGAAGCAGCAAGTTGTTGCAAAAAATAGAGGGCCCAGGCTTCAGGGTGAGACAGAGCTGGGCACCCACATGAGACAGACCACTCGACTGTGTGGCTTTAACCCCTTGTGATGGTTTCCTCATCTGACATCCTATAGTGCTGTTAGATGGATCAGAAACCATGTGTAATGGCCAAGACTTAGGATGTTCCCAGGAAATTGTTGGAAATTTGGGGAGTGAAAGAAGCAGTCTGGACCAGCTGGGAGAAGATGGTTGTTGGAAAAACTTGTTTTTGGTCATTTTGCTTGTGTTGGTCTTCCTTTTAGCAGGTTGCATCCTATCAGTGGTTCTCTCCCACCTCAAGAACAAAACCCACGATGCAAGCATTTGCAGAGTTTTAAGAGTATGACAGTTCTCTGGTCCAGTTCCCTGGAAGGGAACACATAAGCTCTTTCAGCTGTTAAGTGGCAGAGTTAGGAAACAAATGCAGATCAACTTAAAGATACATGCTCCTCGTGTTACATTTCTTCATGGGGTGAATGTTATACACCATCCATAGAAACATGCATCTACGAAGAGGGACTGGGGAGGACAACGATGAATCCAAACTAACAGAAGCATTTCAGGCACTTCTGTCTCACCCAGTGCGACGCTGTTGGGGTACACCCATCTTCCTGCTGGGTCTCAGATTATCTCTACAGGAGGCCACCGTTTTTTCCCTAGACTTTTTTGGACTAGACTTTCCGACCCGTCACGTGGCTTGGAATGTTAATCCTCTCACCCAGTTGGGGTGAGCTGAGGGTTATGCAGACTTCTCCAGGTTCCAAGCCCCTCTCCTTCACCTGGGGTTCCAGTTGACCCTTGAAGAACACAGACTGGAACTGTGCAGGTCCACTTATATATAATTTTTTTAAAGTGATGAACATGACAGTACTGCAGGATTCCCAGTTGGTTGAAGCTTCTGAAGTGAAACTGTATTCGGAGGGCTGACTGTAAATTATATGTAGGTTTTTAGTTTGCAGAAGGTCAGTGCCTTTGACCACTGGGTTGTTCAAAGATCAGTTATATTATCATTTTCCATGTGTGCCATGGAATAAGGAAGTTTGGGAAATACTGGCCTAACTAGAATGCTTGGTCAGAAGACAGCTTGGTCTTGGCTTTGTCTCTGAATAGCTAAATAGCCTAGCACAGCAAATTACTTGAGCCTCAGTTTCCTCCTCAGCAAAATGGACACAATTTTATCTTGCAGTTTCGCTAGGGTTAGGATTCAGTGGGACTGTCTAATAGAGTCTCTGAAATATCATAAATGGTCAATAACAGTGAGTTGAATGTGCCACTTTTTTTTTTTTCCAATTTATAATCTAGCTCGCTGAAGTAACTTCTGACTTTCCACTACTCACAGCTTGGTAGTCAGAATCAGGAGATAACTTAGCTGTTGGAGCTTGGAGTTTTGGCCGTGAGCCACCCCTGCCTCATTCCTTCGGCTAGCCAAGGTTCTGGTCTGACATGGTCACCTTACAGCAGAGGCTGGGAGGAGCCCCTGCTGGCTTCATCTTCCGAAGGAACCCAGGGTAGACCCAGCCCTGCACCCCCAACCCATCCAGCTCCCTGGCTGCTGATCTCATCCTTTTGCCAGGGAGAATTACACTTAAAACCAGATTTGTAGGAAGCAACGTGCATGCACACACAGCCGAAGCCTGGAATTGCTTACCCCCAAACAAGTTCCCTCCTCCTTCTGCTCCAGTTCTTCCTCTTATCAGCAGCTCCTCGGGTGGGGGCGGGAGAAGAAACGGAGTTTGCACCGCCTGTGCAAGGCGGTTTCCGAAGTCCTCTTCCACCTGACCCCATCCTGGACCAGCTCCGAATCAGAAACTCCAAGTTCACGGCGTGCTGCGCAGCCTGAACCTCACTGCTTCGAGGGGGTCAGGGTGGGTTGAACCCAGCTCTGCAGGGGTGAGGGCTGGGCTGCTCGCCCACTGTACCTCATTATGTATTCCTTCATTGTTTCCTATGCAAATTAAGTTAATGAGAATTAGGAACATAATGGAGCCCATTCACCGTTCTAGTCGCTAGAAAATGGGTTTGACTACCAATTTTCCATTACAGCTGTTTTGTAATTACCGTGGAATACTCTGAATTCTAATGGAGACGCGGAGCTGCCTGACAGCCTCTCAACTACTTTTTTTTAAAGGAAGTTTTTTTTTTTTTTTTTTAAAGGGAACCCAAGCTCTGTAACAGAAAAACCTTTCAATCAGAGTGGCCCTGTGTAAACCTCCTCTGCTATTGCAGGAAGGATCTGCTTCTACTGGTGGGGTTACCTGACCTTTCCTGGGGTTAGAATAATGACCTTGCAGTCCCCACATTAATCTGTTCCCTTGGAAGCAAGGAAAGCAGAGTTTGGGGTCACATTCAGCCAGGAGCTGCATTCTGAAGTGGTCAGAGCAGCCCAGGGCTAACTGCAGGCACTGCCCTGGGGCTTGATCTGACCTCCCTGCGACCCCTCCCCAGGCAAGCCCCAGGACCACAGACCTTAGTCACCTGTTGCTAAGTTCTAGACACTTATCAATGTATGGGTGAGTATAGGGGTATTCCTTGACACCAAACGTCCTTCTTTTTTGGGCACTGAAGACTCTAGGGAAAGAATATGTTAAAAGTTCAAACAGTTCAAAATTTGCCAATAGTTCAAAATGACTGGAGCGCAAGAGGCAAGGGGGTGAGGGTGGGGCAGAGGACTGTGAGCGCTGAGGGAAGAGAGCAGGGAGGCCGTGACTTCAAGACTTGTGCTTAAGGTCTCTTAAGCATGGGGGGACATGTTGAAAGCCTCAGTTTAGAAGAATATTCTGGTTACAGTATAGAGAAGGGATTTGAACATAGGCATCTTGGGGTGGGGTTGTCATGGTTACAGAACACGTGAAACCCAGGTAAGGGGTGATGGCAGACGTGCGCTGCTGCTGATCACTGGGGGAATCGTGAAGGACTGAACTAAAGACGTGACAGTTGGGTTGGAGAGAAATGGATGGATTCTGAAGGCATTTAGGAGTTAGAATCAAGTGTGATGGTTAATTGAAGAGTTGGGTTTTGCAGGGCAATCGAGGGGTTCAAGGGCTCCTTGGCTTCTTGGGGAGAGCTAAACTTCATGGAGAACATAATCTGTGTCAGCCACTCTTTTCTTTTACATGTGGAACTCACATTAGCTTCCCAAGAACCTAATGATGTAAGAACTATTATTAACCTAAGAGAAGCTGAGACAAGAGGAGGTAAAAAATAAAAAGTTCTCGTCCAAGCTATCACGGTCAGCTACAGTCAGGACTCAAATGAGGTGAACTAGTTCCAGTCTGATGATCCAGTTTCACAGACTAGGCGGTAACTCTTAGAAAAGGAGATCTGCTCTGGTGTGTGTGTGTGTGTGTGTGTGTGTGTGTGTGTGCAAGAGAGAGAGAGAGAGAGAGAGGGAGGGAGAAATCAGTGCTGGATGTGTGAGGTGTGGGTGCCATTAGAACATTATCGCATAGATTTCCAGTAGGGAGGTTGGGTAGGTAGACTATATTTTAGGAGGGAGGACGGGGCTGAATACACATTTCAGGTGCGATGGCAATGTGCAAACTGACATCTGAAGCATGGGATGATACAAAATCTCTCAGGAGAGGAGAGTGAGGACCTCTGGTAAATACCAGTTTATGTGCTGGACTTGAGAAACGGACCCCACAGAAGGCACTGGGAGACAGAAGGGTGATAGCTGGGAGAAAGTGATGGCCCAGGATCTGAGGGAGAGTGTGGCTAAGCTTCAAATCCTTGGAATTTAGAAAAAAAAGATGCATATAGATTGGTTCTTGAAAAATTCTTGAGCATGAAAAAAGCTTATCAGGGATGATTCAGGAAGCTCTAGGAAGGGAGTGGCTTCATCGTTAGATAGGACTTCTACTCTATGCCCTGTTTTCCTGACGTGCTCGGAAGCCGTTTCTTAGTTTCAGCATCTTTTGCCACCTGGAGAGGCTGAGAATTTTCAAAACCATCAAGTCCTGATTCCTTTTTATTTAACAGTATTTCCCTCAAGCTCTGTCTCCTCTCACATGTTACTGTAAGCAGCAGGAAGAAACCTGGCAGTGCCTTTGCTTGGAACTCAGCTAGATAACTATATTCGTCCTTTGTAAGTCCTACTTTCCCCTTACACAGATGACAGTTTTGCTAAGCTTTCTGTCCACCACGTACCAGGGATCCCCTTTCTTCCAGTTTCTATTAACAAGTTCTTCACTTCCTTTTGAGCTCTCACTAGCACCCTCCTTTTGAGTGTGTCTACTAACAGTCTGGACTTCCTTGGTGGCTCAGATGGTAAAGGATCTGTCTGCAACATGGGAGACCTGGGTTCAGTCCCTGGGTTGGGAAGATCCCCTGAGAAGGGAATGGCTACCCACTCCTGTATTCTTGTCTGGAGAATTCCATGGACAGAGGAGCCTGGTGGGCTACAGTCCATGGGGTGGGCACCACCAAGCAACTAACACTTTGGGGGCTTCCCAGGTGATGCTAGTGGTAAAGAACCAGCCTGCCAATGCAGGAGGCATAAAAGGAATGAGTTTGATCCCTGGGTTGGGAATATCCCCTGGAGGAGGGCATGGCAACCCACTCCAGTATTTTTGCCTGGAGAATCCTATGGACAGAGGAGCCTGGTGGGCTATAGTCCATAGGGTCACAAAGAGTCGGACATGACTGAAGCGACTTTGTACACATGCATTCACTAACACTCTCCTCAAGGTAATTTTCAGGCTTTCTCCATCATGCTCCTCAAAATTCTTCCAGTCTCTACTCTGGTCCTAAAGCCATGCTCACATTTTAGGTGTTTGTTGCAGTAGTACATGAGGATTCTGTATTTGTTCAGGATTCAAGCAGAGGAGCAAAACCAATGAGAGAGATATATATGTATATATATTAAAGGTTTTGT
Organism: Bos taurus; assembly: GCF_002263795.3. Lineage (NCBI taxonomy): Eukaryota > Metazoa > Chordata > Mammalia > Artiodactyla > Bovidae > Bos > Bos taurus. The sequence goes on along the minus strand of NC_037351.1, from coordinate 19,277,635 downwards.
TGCAGGCTTACACAATTGGAGCTGGTTAAGCAGTTCTATGAGGCTACAGTATCCTCATCTGATACTGGAGATTGAGTCTGAAGGCAAGTGGTCAGGACAAGAAGATCCTGAAAAGGCTGCAACCCATAAGCACAAGCTGAGCCCCATGATCACAGGCTGAGACCTGTGCTTCAGAGGCTGGTTGCCTCTGATTTTGATGATGACACTATCATGCAGGAGCAGGATGGGGGAGGGGTGGTGGGTGTATCACAAAGCTGGGCAGGAGCCAGAGGTGTTGAAGGAAGATCCAAGGGAAGGTGATGAAATTGCCCTCCTGGCTGTTGCTTCACTTCTGCCTTTCTACCTGCTAAATCTCCCAGGAATGTCCCCAGTGGTCCCTCTTGACCATAAATATACAAGAAAGGGAATTATGGGAAATGTAGTTCAGCCTGTCAGTGGTGGACGCATTACAAAGCTATCATGTCTATGTTCCAGTTATCCAAACATCTCTGTGTAACTGAACTCTTTTCCTGAAATACTTTTTTGTTCCTCCTGTCTCTACCCTCACCTATGCTTGGCCCCAACAGGACCTCCACTCTTATTATCCCCATATATCCCCATGCTATTTAATACTTTCATTATAGCACCAGCCAAATGCATGAGTTTTATTTATTTGTCTGTCTCTCCTAGTGGACTCTGAACTCCTTAAAGTAATATGCCAAATTTTCTCTTATATTCTCAAAAGTTATTGCCTAGCACATAGTAGGTGCTTTGTAAATGTGAAATAATGAAAGAAATCACAATGTCTCTGGTCTTCAGTGTGTTTTGGATAAAACAGTATTCCAAGTCAGAAGGCCATTGTGAACATGAGCACTGCTAGTGCCCAGTTCCTGGTAGGTTATTATGGAAGTTCCAGAATTCTCTACTGGTTTAGCCCTAGGGTGAGGCAGATGGCTGGGACACCCCTGCCCCTCACACACATACACCTTCACATGGGACTCTGTCAAACTTGTCATCCTGGAACCACCCAGGTAAGGGAGATGGTAAGATCTTGAAGAATGCTATATGTTTGCAAAGCTCAGGGAGGAGATGAACTGATAATTCCCCTTTTTGAGGAAAGACACATATGATACTTACATATGAGGATTCTCCAGTTAGCTAGAGAGGAAAGGATCCCAATCCTGGGGAACCATGGTCAAGGGGACATGTTGTCTACGGAAGTGAAGAGACACCACGGTCAAGGGGACATGTTGTCTATGGAAGTGAAGGGATAGTGCAATGTTTGACCTAGCTTGCCCAGTCAAGGGGATTTGCTGTCTACGGAGAAGAGATACCATGGTTAAGGGGACATGCTATCTATGGAAGTGAAGAGACAGTGTGATGTTTGATGCAGAGCTTGCCCAGGTAGTGAGCACATCAGTTTCAGATCCAGGTAAGCAGGGTGTCATCTATTCTGTCAGCATATTTGTTTATTGAACACCCACTTATTGAAGACCTACAATTTATTAGTGCTGCATGAATGCTAGGGATAAAGAAGAGTTAATACATGTAATATGCTTAGCATAATACTCAGTGTCTATAAACTCAAATATGCTGATATTATTATTAAGTGATATATATATATAGGTCTCAATGTATGCTCTATCTTTGTAAACATGGAGTTGTTGTCTATTTTCTATCTTCCTCTGTACTTGGTTGGTTCCCATGATGTGTCATCTTGACTAATTATCCAATTCTTGACTAATTGCTATAATTTATTGAGTACATATGTGCCAGGAACTGTGCTAACTACTTTAATTTTACAAGAATTATGATTAGATTCAGCTGCATAAAATGTAAAAAACTCATCTGATTTCTTTCTCTCATCTAAAAGGTACCTGGAGGTAACAGCCAGGGCTAGTAAGGTGGTTCTACCATGTCGTTAGGAAACCAGGACTTTTTCTATCTTTCTGTTTCATTAGTTACAAGAGAAGCTGGGAAAGGTAGGCTTTTAACTGGAGGGCATGATTGCCATGAATAAAAATTGAACTCTGTTACCAAGAAGGAAAGGGAGGATGGCTATTGAATGAAGTCATAGTGTTGCAGACCCAAGCATCTGAATCTATCAGAAGTCAAAGAATGACCTCTCCTCTGCATCAGAGGTTCTTAGGAAGCCTGAGAAAAAGGAGATGTCCACAAGTACCGCAAAGGTAAAATTCTTGCTCAAACCTGACTTAGAGGGGAGGTTGGGCCACTCTCAGACCCGTGATAGGGAGTTTAGCATGATGGTGCATTGATCCAGGAATGAATTTCGGAGACTGACTTGTAGAAATTTCAAGGGTCTAAAGATGAGGCATTGTTCATACCTGGTATTTCTGTTTACTTCTGCTTCAGCCACTGAGGGAGTACATTTCTGCTCTGTGTCTAAAGGGAGACAGATGTCAGTTTGAATAGAAAAGAAGCAGAGGCCAGTCCCCACATCTCGTGGGGACCTAATTCACACTCAAGGAACATTTGATCCTCTGGGCTCTGAGGGAAGTTTAATTGAAATGCAAAAACCAAAGGTCAAAACCATGTAAAATTTAAAGGCCATTTTTACTATTTGACAAGGAACAAATTGTAACTTTATATTGCTTTTAGATGCAATTTTGCTCAGTGAAATTAGATTATGCTCAACGAAAGCACCTTCTTTAGAGCTTTTAGATTAAATATTAGAACTTATTAGAAGGACCTTGATTTCGTCAGTAAATACCAAGGAAAATATTTGGTGGGAAATGCAGCTGCCTAATTTGCATTAATACAAACGAGAGAACTATTAAGCTTAGCTGATTAGCATATTCATATGTACTGTAGTCCCCGTGTATTTAAAATAGATTCTGCTAGATTCTGATTACAAAATCGGTGTATGTATAACGCTGTGAACCAGCAGTACATTGCACACGGACTGAGGGCGAGGGCGCCGGCGGGAGGTAATTTTTGGATAGAATACTGGTCTCAAGATTGTTTCCATAACCTGGTACCACGCAGAGCCAGCCGCATCCTGAAGGCTCTGAGAAACAAATGAACTTAGGGATAGTAACCCAGGATAGAGCCTCAGGGAGCACGGTTATGTCCGAATAGATACTCCTGAGTACATGTGTGTTTCATTTATTTCCTTGTTTCTTCCTTCGTTAGTTCAACACCCATTTATGATGCACCCATCCCATTCCGGGCCCTGGTGCTGGTGCTGGGATGACTGCTGAGAACAAGGCTCACCTTAAGAATAGGGTTCATTTCTTCAAGGAGCTCCAGGAAATGAGCAGATCTACAGTCTTCCCACAGGATTCTGGGACCGGAATCTTTCAAGGCAGAAGTGGGAGGAGCCAGGGGACGCAGGGGCGGGGCAGCCTGGAGCAGTGGCTGCTCTGGCCCTGGCGGCCTGCAGATGACTCCCAATCTACCAAATGCACTGAGGAAAAGGCCCAGCGCAGGAAGCTGGGAGGGGACCATTCGAACCTGGCCTTGATGATGAACGGGATTCCAGAAGCCTCTCAGTGGGCATGAGGGCAGAATGTGAATGAGCACAGGTGTGGAGAGAGAGCTTAGGGTCCGGGGGTCTGGGGACTGCAGAGAAGGAGAGACCAGAACAGACGAAAATGACTGCTGGTACCAGAGATTGACCTGCTTCCCTTCCTGCCAGCTCCCTGATGCTGGAATCTGAATCAGCTGCTTGAAAGTCAGTTTATTCTCAGGTTGTGTAAACTGATTTTTTTGTTTGTTTTTGCGAATATATTAAAAATTGGACTTAAAATTTGAGATGATTAATTGAGATGATTAATTGGGATGATTTCTGATAGATTTTTTAGGATCTCTGTACCCACCCCATCCATATCCGGTAGTTATTATATATATATATGTATGTATATATAATAAGTATCCTATATAATATATAATATGTAATAATATTTTATGGAATCAATAATCATGTCCCATCTCTGACCTGGGATTTCCAGGTTTCTGAGAGCAGAGAACGAGGTTGGGCCTCCAGGAAACCTGGAATGGTGACGGGTGTGACAGCAACACTGAGGTAAACATTCCTTGTGAGCTCTTTCATCTCCTGTCCTGCCGGGGCCCATTCCCCATGACATACAGGACCCGTACAAGTGGGGACCTTATGCCCACACCCCTCCCCAGGAAAGGCTGGGGAGGGGTGTGTTCTCTGCTCCCCCAAATGCATTTCTTCTACTTTTCCTGTTTCCAAAGCAACGACTTGAGGTGATGGAGTTGGTCAGTGAGCAGCTAGTACACTTGAATGGGTTGTTGCATAATTCATTGACAAATAAGGTCACTGTCCCTTAGTGTATAAACAGGCCTCCCTCTGGGGAAGGCAGCACTCTAAGGGACATCGGCACTTCCTGGTCTGTGTGTCTGTCTTGGTCCCAGGGCTTCCAGAGCACGTACGTCGTGCCAGGTACCATCTTCTGAGATGGTGAGTGACGCCGACTTCTCATGGCAGAGCAAGAAGGCAGCGGTCATCACTCTTCTGATGATTCTGTTTATTTCTTCTGTTCTTTTGTTCTGTCATCTTTCTGGACCCCAGCCTATGGAATCCTGGATTTTTGGTGCCAGGAACAATTGTAGACATTATTTTATTCTATACACAAAGAAGTGAAGGTTCGGGAAGTCCTGAGACACGCCTCAGTGATCCAGGCCAAATGTCACATCTTCTGAATCTCAGTCCAGAATGGTTTACTGACGATTTCCAGCGTTTACTTGGTTTACATTAATCCAAGCTGCCCTGTGTGCATCGTAACTAGAGGTAACAGGCTCTGAAGCGCCCACAGGAAGAGAAAGCTCCACGCTATGTGACTTTCCTTGTTCTGGACATTCATTCATTCTTTCATTCTTCGAACAGTACTTGCTGAGTACCTCCCAAGTTCTAGGTCCCAGAGATGAAGCTGTGAACAGCAGGAAAAAGCCCTGGGCTCAGCAAGCTTGCCTTCTAATGAAGGGAGCAAGACAATACAAAGATAGTTGCCAGGTGAGGATACCTGCTCTGAGGAAGGATCTGGCGGGGTAAAGGGGGTGGATGGTGAGCAGGATCTTGTCCTGAAGAAGGCAGTGTGTGAGGCTTTATAGTGAGTCCCCTTCATACAAATGAGCTGTGTTCTGAGAGTGCGTTCATAAGTGTGATTTGTTTGTAAGTCCAGCAAAGTTAGCCTAGGTACCCAACTAACGCAGTGGGCTATATAGTACTGTACTGTAATAGGTTTTAGTACTTTTCACACAAATATATGTACATAGAAAACAAGCACAGAAAATAAAACATTTTTAATCTCACAGTACAGTACCTTGAGGGCTTCCCAGGTGGCACTAGTGGTAAAGAACCCCCCTGCCAATGCAGGAGATGTAAAGAGATGTGGATTTGATCTCTGGATCAGGAAGATCCCCTGGAGGAGGGCACAGCAACCCACTCTAGTATTCTTGTCTGGAGAATCCCCACAGACAGAGGAGCCTGGTGGCTGCAGCCCATGGGGTCACAAAGAGTCGGACATGACTGAAGCTACTGAGCACGCACGCACGGTGCCTTGAAAAGCGCAGTAGTGCAGCACAAGAGCTGACATCCAGGGGCTGGCACGCAGGTGCACATCCTTGAAAGTTTGCAACTTGAAGGTTGGTATGTAGGGGGCTCCCTGTATTAGGAAGCACCTGAAGACACCAAGGAAGGGGACAAAAGACTACGTGGGGGGAGAGGGTTCCACATAGAGGCAGAAGACACAGCTGGTCAGGGAGAGACAGCGTGACCTGGGGAGGGGAGAGACGGAGGGCCGAGGACACTCCGGAGCAAGGACCCAATCGTGCGTGTGCACGCGGGGGACAACACATGGTACGTTATCCAGTTGGCACGGTTTGATAGTGAAACGTGCTGCTTGGAATCACCCCAGGACAAATGTAAATGAGGGGACCCTGGACAGGCTAGGGTGGGCAGCCGTCTGCTCTGAAGGGCAGTGTGAGGCACCTGCCCCTGCTGTGGGTGCCTGAGGGGCTGTCATCCTAACAGGCTGAGGCTAGGTGAGGGCAGAGGCAGGGAGAGTCAGGGTCATTGCAGTGATTCAGGTGGGAGACGGGGGGCTGGGAGCAGGCAGGGCCATGGGGGGCAGGTGTGGCTGGATCTCAGATACATGAACATGTGAGGCAGATGGGATTTACTGGCAGGTTGGATGGAAGGCAGGAGAGAAAAGAAGAGTCAGGGATGACTTCATGCCTGGGCAACTGAAAAGACACTTGCCTCTACTGAGTCACCAGGAGACTGTCCAAAAACCAGGCTTAACGAGAAATGAAGAGGTTATTTTTCTCCAATACAACTCACTCAATGTTTGTGTTCCCTCTAAATTCCCATGTTGAAACCTGATCCCAAATGTGCCAGTATTGGGGGCCTCTGGGAAGTGATTAGGTCATGAGGGTGGAGCCCTCATACATGGGATTGGTGTCTAAAGAGGTCTCTTGTCTCTTCCATCATGTGAGGTTACAGCAAAAAGACCACTGTCTGTGAACCAGGAAGCAGGCTTCTACCAGACACTGAATCTTCCAGTGTCTTGATCTTGGGCTTCCTGCTTCCAGAACTGGTGAGCAATAAATTTCTATTGTTTGTGAACCACCCAGTCTGTGCATTCTGTTACAGCAGCCTGAATGGATTAAGACCTCCATATTATCTCTGATGTAACATCAAAGTGAAGGTGTCGGAGGTAAGAGAAATAGGAGTTATAAAGATATATGTTTGGTATAAGAAGTCCCTGGAGACTGCATGATGCCCCTGGGTGAGTGAGTCTGGACAGGAAGACAGAAAGGACTGGCCTAGGGCCCTGCAGAGTTTAGAGGTTGAGATGTTCAGGATGCCCCAGAAAAAAAGACTGAGAAGGAACAGAGACAGAGGTGAGCAGGAAGCAGGGGTGTGTGTGTGCTAAAGTCAAGTGAGGAAAACATTTCCGGTCTCTATCCTAACCTATTCCCTCTGGCAGGGTTCTCACCAGGACAGTGACTGGGGATGGGATTTAGTTGGAGGAGGAGGAAAGCATTGAGGAGTCAGCCCTGAACCCCAAGCTGGTGGCCGTCCTGTGAGGACAGGGGCTGCTGTGTCATGAGCAGTGTGTGCATCTGGGAAAGGAAGGCTGAAATAAAAGAAAGTGCCCTGAGTTGACCTCCCCTGGAGCAGCAGGAACTGTGGGTGTGGAAAGTGCCATCTGGTCAACCAGGGACAACCATTCCTTGTTCTGTGGGCCAACAGCACATCCTATGATCTGACCCCACCTGCACCTCTAAGGTGTGTCTGGCTGAGGATGAGAGTTTGTGAGGAAGAGGGCAGCCAGACCTCAGGCAGTTTGAAGTGACTGGGGCATCACTACACTTGACTCTCTGGAATAAAAGAGCAGAGGGGAGATGGTGTCAGGCCTCTAGGGGTGGGGCTAAGAAACAGCGCTGGGAATTACAGACAAGCCCTAAAACCAGGAACTTAACAAAATAAGGAGAAAGTGGGATCTGAATTCAAGGATCAGGTCTAGTTTTGCCACATCATATTCTGGCCTTTCTGCACCTTTGTCCCTTTGCCTCTAGAATTGGGTATATTCCTGCCTCATGTGAGTTTCTGTAAGAGTTAAATGGAATAAATGATACTAAAATCAATCTATGTAGACTTAATTCATTATAAAAATAGAATCATTTATCTTCTTTCTTTGTAATTTGTGTTACCCCTTTCTGTTTAAATTGAAACAGATGTGGGGGCTTGTTTTCTAGGGAATAATACAAGGAACAGGGGAAGTAGTCTTTGTTGGTGAATAATGGAATCTTTGGGCTTCCCTAGTGGCTCAGTGGTAAAGAATCCACCTGCCAATATAAGACACATGGGTTCGATCCCTCAGTTGGGAAGATCCCCTGGAGAAGGGAATAGCTACTCACTCCAGTATTCTTTCCTAGAGAATTCCATGGACAGAGGAGCCTGGTGGGCTACCGTTCGTAGGGTCACAAAAGAGTTGGACACAACTTAGCGACTAAACAGGGGCTTCCCTGGTAGCTCAGCTGGGAAAGAATCCACCTGTAATGCAGGAGACCCCAGTTCAATTCCTGGGTTGGAAAGATCTGCTGAAGAAGGGATAGGCTCCCATTCCAGCATTATTGGGCTTCCCTGGTGGCTCAGATGGTAAAGAATCCACCTGTAATGTGAGAGACCTGGGTTCGACCCCTGGGTTGGGAAGATCCTCTGGAGATGGGAACAGCTACCCATTCCAGTATTCTGGCCGGAAGAACTCCAGGGACAGAGGAGCATGGCAGGCTACAGTCCATGGGGTTGCAAACAGTTGTACACGACTGAACGACTGTCAATTTTCACTAGTGACTAAACAACAATGGAATCTCAGGGGGGAAAAAAGGAAAGTGGTTGCAACTCTAATAAGATCACTTTCGGTGCATCCCTGACAGTGGTGGTGAAGACGTCATATTAATATTTAGCTTCATGACTGTCAACAGGTTCCCTTACACATTGTCTCATTAAAGAAGGCCAGCTCTAATCTGCCCTTCCAGAGAGCCTGTGATGGAAATAATGGTGGGCCTGATGCCAGAACAGCTTGCTGAGCAGACGTCTAGTTCATTCCCCCATGCTCAAGAGGGCCTCCTAGATGCCCCTGACTCCCTCCTTTTCTAACAACACCATCTGAGGCTGCCTGTGAGAGGTGATGGTTCTGGGAGCCCCAGTCTTGCCCTCTGTCCCCAGGGGCACAGCCTATGTAGTGAGCATCCCCTGGCGCATGTGCCTGAATGCAGGGACACAGTATGGTGATGGACGTCCCAAATGTCTGCTCCCCGTGGTCAGACCACGTCCACATCACATGTTAGAGGATGGCATGCAGCCCTCTATGGACTCTGCCATAGACTATGGACTAGCCCACCTCTGGATCCTGTGTCTTCCTTCTGACACCAGCAGGGTCCCTAAGGAATATGATATCCAAGGCAAGGTTCTGACTCAGGAAGGCTCAGATTGGGCCATCAGCCTGCCCCCAGTCCGGGGGGAGGGGTTGGTCCAGACAGGGGATTTTCCCTGTGGGGAGAAGGGAGGGGCCTCAGCCTCCGGCCTTCAATCTAAGGCTTGAATGGGAAGGTAGAAGGTCAGGCTCACTGCAGTGGGCTCCCAGGATGGTGGCTGAAGCAGGCGTTCTCTGACTAGCACCTGTCTTGCCCATGGCAGTGCCCCGAGGTCTAGACTTCCCCATGAACCTAGGGCTCTCCTTTGGTCCTTCTTGCTGGAGCTGTATGATGCTCACAGCTTGCAGCGTGTGCCCCGCCCCACGCCCCTGGGGCTGGCCTTGTAACCCCTTTTGGTGCAAAATTCTGCATGGCCTCACGCACATGTGTAGTGATCTCCTGGGTCAAACTCAGCTCTTGCAGCGCCAGAGGCAACAAGTGTGTCTCCCCCATCTTCCCCCTCCCCTGTTTGTGGCTCCCAGCAAGAGCCTGGCTCAGGGCACAGGAAGCAGCCAGGAACCTGAAACCCTGAGCCTCAATGTGGTGAGGCTCCACTGTGACAGCGCGAGCAGCTGCGAGCAGGTGGTGGTGGTGGTGCCAGGGGGAAGGGAAATTTTAGGCTCCACGATGTCAGAAATCGGCTTTCGTGGCTCCCTCTTCCCTTTCACCTGTATAGCCGGGAAGGCTGCGGCTTTGCTCCGCGCAGGCAGGATAAAGCCCAGGCTGGGAAGAGACTGGTCCCCTTCCCAGACAAGACCACCAGGGGGCAGTAGAGCACACTCGCAGGCTGCTTGTGGCCGCCGCACCGGGAGCCGGGAAGGTCCGCAGAAGCTTCTGGTGCAGGCGAGACCGGCCCAAGAGCCCTAGGGTCAGAAACCATCCTCTGGGCACCCTGCCCCTTTCCGAGAATGGGAAAGCTGTGCGTGGGCTTCAAATCATCCAGCTTCTTCTTCTTCTTTTTAAAACAGAAAGTGGACAATCTTAATAGCCTTATCAACATTTCGTTCTGGACGGTCACTCTTACTTCCTTGGCCTAAAAAGCCCAGAGAGGTTGTGTAACTAAACTGAAGACACACAGCTATCAAAACTCGATTTTTCACGGTGGGGTTTTGACATCCCCCCCTCCCCTACCCAGGACCTACCGCCTTGCTCCTCAGCGATGAATCCAGCCCTCACCTGGGAAGCTGATGTCCAGGCTCCACTTTTAGAACTCTATCAGAAGTTCTTGGAGGGAGGAAATGCTTGCCCGGAATTTGCATTTTTAGCGAGCTGCCCAGGTGACTCTGATAAACATGCTAAATGGAGTCCTCCCCTTGTGGGGGAACCTCACCTGAATCATATTTTAAAGAAAGTGATTTTTTCCTTTGTCTTCCTGCACCCCTTCCCCACTCATGCGGGGCTTGCTCTCACCCTGCTCCTGTCAGCCCTTGCTGGGGACTGCTCACCTCTGAAATTGCCCTCTGTCACCTGCTTGTCTCCACCACTCCCGGTGCCCCCCCTCCCCCGCAAATGACGAAGTTGACACTGAGCTGCCTTATACCAACACCCCTTCCAAAGTGACAACAACTTAATCTGATTAGAAAAATCAATTCTAGTGGGAATAAGATAGAAAGTGGCCCCAACAGCTGCTCAATCCCAGTTATCGTGGGAACTGAAAGCCGAGCTTTCTGGACAGAACATCACAGTCTGGGCTCTTAATCCACCAGTGCTGCTTGACATACAACAATACAGTAAGGATGGGAATTTCAGGGACTCGTGGAGAGATGCTTTCTGAGAGCTAGAGACACCTGGCAGAGGACTGGAGTTTGAAGGGTTTTTTACCTGCATCGCAGAGGCAACTATTGTTGAAAAAGGCAGGTATTGTTGTTTTTTTTTCGTTATAGAAATAATATATGTGCATACAAAATAGCCACACAATATAGGAAATTATAGAGAGAAAATTAAATACACACCAATTGCTGACACCCAGCTGGGTTAAGATATGAGACATGTGTCCAGACATCTTTCTGTCAGTTTGGACATGATGAACAATGGCTGGACCGTAGGGAGTACAGACTGTGCCAGACATTGTGCTAGGTGCTTTCCATGCGGTCCATCATCTGTAATAATCCTCACATGACCTAGGGACTGGAGGGGATATTTTTTTTAACACATAAAGAAACTTGAAATAGAGGAGTTGACTCATCTCTCTAGGGTGAACAGGAACCTAACCCAGGCTTCCTTCACACCTGAGTTCAAGTATTTATTCACCTCCTGATCTTGCTACCTCCTGATCTTGTAGGTGTGTGCACACCCTGTAGACCCACGCATAGAACGTTCACAGCCTGGCAGATGCACACATGGGCCTCACACACACACCCTGATGACACACCCTCACCACACACACACAGAACTCACTTGCAGATACACCATGCATCCACACACATGGAACTCACACCCCCCACATACATGTCCCACAGGCAAACACACACATCCTGCGGACACACACATACCACTCACACAGCAAACACAGAGAATTTACACACAGACGCTCCAGAAACATACAGAGCTCCCAAACATGCACCCAGGACACACACACGCACACACTGCACACAATCATAGAAAACACACACACCACAGATATACACATAGGACTCACACATTGCAGACATACAAGCCACACAGACACACCCAAACCAGACATGGTTACATCCACACAGAGATGCATAGACCCACACACACACACACAAGCTCCTCTGAAATCCATTTTTTAAAAATATTCAGTATGTATATGGAGCTTTCATTCTTTTAAAAGCCTGCATAGTATTCTATTGCATAGATCTATCTTAATGTTTCTGATCAAATTCTGTTGATGATGATCTATGGTTAGGAAAAGTATTTGAATTTCAATAAGATGAAGATAATGAAAAACTACTGAGTTTTCATTATGTCAGATTACAATGCATTTTATCATCTAATCTTCACAATACCCTTGTCTATACCTCCATTTTACTGATGCAAAACTGAGGTTCAGAGTGTTTTAGAGCTTCTAAGTGACAAAGCCAGGAATCAGAGATAGAAAATGTTTCCATACTTACCCACAGTATGAGCTGGCTTCCAAAGAGCACCTTGTTCATACATGTCTCTGTTTGAACAGCTCCTAGAGGAGAGCTTCAAGTCCAGGTTATATGCATTCTCCATTTTTTACATATTGCTGAATTGACCTTCAGAGGTGGACTCCCTGAGCCCATATGCGAATACCTTATTTCCCTTAAATTTTGCCAGCACTGGGCATTTTTAATCTTTATCTTTTAATTAGGTGAGAAGTTATGTCTAAGTATCAGACTAATCCTTTTAGGAAATCAGATTTTCACTGACATGGTCAGAGAAGGATTTGTGGTGGAGGAAGAATGTGTGGACCCTGAAAGATGAGTAGGCTTGCATTAGTAAGGATATTTTTCTTGGAGACAAGGGCAGAGGAATTAGGCAATATCCTAGGGTTCTTAGTGGTCTTAGCCCTTAGGTCTTGGGGCTTCTAACATGCTGAGGTGCACGTAGAAGCTGTTGAAGCTGGCTTTGTCAGAGGGATACCCTGCCCTGAGACTGAGTGCTTGGGAATTTGCATCCTGTAGACAGGGACCCAGTGAGTCTTAGAAGGTGGAGGAGAGTGTGTGAAGGGGCTGCGCCCCTCCTCTGTGATGCTACCCAGATGTCTCCTGGTCAGTGGGGGGTGACAGAAGAGGCTACCTCAGAGGTACCCTGGTGGTGATTTTGGGCTGTTTATTCTCAACTGCTTCTCAGGCCCTTCTTGCACAGCAGGCATTACCAGAGCGGGTCCGTGGTGAAGCAGTGAAGTGAAAGTCACTCAGTCATGTGTGACTTTTTGCTACCCCATGGACTGTAGAACGACAGGCTCCTGTGTCCATGGAATTCTCCAGGCAAGGTTACTGGAGTGGGTTGCCATTTCCTTCTCCAGGGGGTCTTCCTGACCGAGGGATTGAAACCTGGTCTCCTGCATTGCAGGCAGATTCTTTACCATCTGGGCCACCAGGGAGGCCCAGGATAGCTCCATGGCACCAAATGCGTTTGCCCTCCAGCCTGAGCTGTTTGCTACTGGAAGATCACGTCGTGTTATGTGTTTCAGGCCTGGGTCTCACACAGGTAGCTGCTTGTTGCCTTACAAATGATGACTCTCCAGGTTCACGTTTTATTAGACCATGATAGAACGTCAGGCAGCTCTGCAGGTACAGCCGGGTCTGTGTCATATCCCCCGCCTGCCCCTTGCCTCCACGTCAGAAGCTGCCCGTGCTCGTCCTGCCCTGTCTCCATCGCCACCTGCCAACCTCTTTAGCTCAGCTCAGTGCCCCTCGAGCTGGGCAGCGCTGGGTGGCTCCTGGAGTTCACTCAGCCGTTGCAGGTTTGACATACGATCAAAATTGCAGCTATTCCCACCTCAAATTCTACCTTCCTGGGCTTTATTTGCAGCTTTTTCTTTTAGCTTTTTCTTGCCCGAGAGATTGGATTTCCTGCTTCTGTTGTAAATTTACTTCTAAGTGGGTGCCTTTGCTGTGGTGGAAGAGAGAGCAAGAAGGGAAAGTAATTGCCACAGGCAAACCATCCCACTGTAGTCCAGGTGGCCTGAAGACTTGTGTTTCTGCACAGAGAGGCTTTTGTCCCCAAGAGCTGGAGCCCCAGATGCCGCTGCTGCTAAGTTGCTTCAGTCGTGTCCGACTCTGTGCGACCCCATAGATGGCAGCCCACCAGGCTCCCCTGTCCCTGGGATTCTCCAGGCAAGAACACTGGAGTGGGTTGCCGTTTCTTCAGGAAAGAAGCTAAATTAGACAGGAGAGAGAACATGCTTTCTTTCTCCAGGAGTCTGAAGAAACATTGACTACAGAGAAGTAGGCAGCAGGAGTACATAAAAATAGTTGATTTTCCTTTCTTCTCGGACTTGTCTCAGGAGGGGCTCTGCAGCCCTTGACGCCAGAGGGTGATCCAGCCTGGGTACTGAGAGTGGCTGTGTCCACTGCACTTCTGGCCACACCAGTGGTTCCATAGAAGGAGGTCCCAGAAAGCATGGAGTTCAGTATTTTTGGTAAATACAATAGACTCTGTTCATTCACATGAATGTTATTCTCAATTTCTGTTTTACATGCTTTGTATTGTTTTATCACACATTTTGCTTTAACATACGTTGTAATACAATTCATTGATCCTACTTTTGTTTTAGACAGTAATCTATTACAGCTATTAAAATAAGAATAAAGAAATATTTATCATACTGGTATTAATTCCATTTTCATCCCCCTTCATTTTATTTTGTGTAGAGCCCAGTTTCTGGCTGGTATCATATTCTTTCTGCTTTTATGACTTTCTTTGATCTTTCTTCAAATATAGGTGTTTAACAATGAGTGTTCCTTTTTTTTTTTTTTAAGAAAGTATGTCTCATTGATTTTTGAAAGACTTTTTTTTTTTTTTGGCTGAGTATAATGAATTGACAGTTTTTTTTTCAATACTTTAAAATGCCATTTCATTTTCTTGTGGTTTCTGATGAGAAGTCTATTATAGTTCTTATCTTCATTTCTCCTTAGATAAGATGTCATATATCTCTGGTTGTCCTCAAGATTTTTGTCTTTGGTTTTTAGTAGTTTTGATATGGCATGTCTAGTTTTATTTTTTCCCCGCTTCGTGTCATATCACTACTTTTGGGAAATTCTCAGCTCTTCTTTTTCCACGTATCTTTTTCTGTCACATTCCCTTTATCCCCCTTCTCTGTGCTCTGTTTTCAAAAAAGCTTGTTTTCTGTTTTACTCCTTCTCCTCCTCCCTGTCTTCCTCCTCTACTTCCATGACTACTTCTACTACTACTATTGCTGCTACTGTTAGTACTACTATTTTATTCTCTTTCTGTTTCAATTTGGGTAGTTTCTATCTTCATGTTCACTTATTCTTTCCTCAGCTGTGTCAAGTCTGCTGGTGAGTCTTTCTTCATGTCTGTTAATGTGTTTGCATTTCCAGCATTCCCATTTGATTCTTTTTTTTTTTTTTCTCAGTTCCATTTCTCTGCTAAAGTTATGTGTACTCAGTTGCTCACATGTCCAACTGTTTGGGACCCCATGGATTGTAGCCCACCAGACTCCTCTGTCCATGGAGTTTTCCAAGCAAAAATATTGGAGTGGGTTGCTATTTCCCACTCTGGGGGACCTTCTTGACCCGGGGATGGAATCCACCTCTGCTGAGTCTCCTGCATTGGCAGGTGGATTCTTTACCACTGCACCACTTGGGAAGCTGCTTCGTTATCCATCTTTTCATTAAGATAACCATTAATTATAAATTTAAATTCCCTTTCTGATGGTTCCAACATCTGTGTCATGGGTGTTTCTGCTTCTTTTGGTTGCATTCTCTTGATGGTGTTTTTTTTTTCCCCTTGGTTTTTGGAGAAAAGATATATATTGTTGAAAGACATATCTTGTGTAGGACACTTGAGGCCGAGGTAAATAGTTTGGATGCTTGAACATGGACATGCCTTTCCTTTTGTTTAAACTTTAGTTTGGGGATTTGCATGAATGCAGTTAGTTCCTCTGGATTTACAATTCACTGTTGCTATAGTTACCTTCCATGCAGCACATGCATCTAATTCCTCGAGCACTGTTCCTGTCTTGAGTTTGGGTGTTGATTTCCCATAGTTTTTCTCAATATCTCATCTACTCTTAGCTTTAGGCCTTCCCTTTATGCTGTGCTTCAAAGAGAGTTTCTTTTCATGCTCTTGTATCTCTGCCGGCAGGATTCAACTATCACCTGTGACTTGAAAATTCTTGGCCTGTGGTGGGGAGCAGGTGTATACTCTGTTCTTCTCATTAAGAGTCAGCCTTACAAAGGCAGTGTATCCCTGGGCCTCAGGGCTGTGGTCTTCTTAGGGCTCCTGCCGCTCTGTAAGGGGGCAGTTCTGAGCCCATTTCAGATTCTTGCTCCTCTCCTAAAGGAGAATTTGTTTTGTTTTCTCTCTGCTCTTCCCCCAGGTGTAGAGGAAGACTTTCCCACTGCTCTAAGTAGGATGGTGTGTTGTCTTCTCCCAGCTGTTTGGCTTTTATTATGAAGAGGTGGCAGGCACGAATCTGGCTGGGGTTTTATGCCTTTCCTGCAGCAGCTGCTGATCTCTTTTCTCAGGCTTGCACTACAAGGGAATGCTTCTTCTGGACGCTCATCAATCTTTTTTGTGGTCACTGGTTAAGTGTGTGCAGCAGAGCCCACGAACAGGTGCATGTTTCCCTTATATCTGCATCCTCACGAGTTCTGTATTCTCTTGAGACCCATCACTTCGCCCTAACAGTTCAATAACAATTTCAGCTGAATTCTTACCCATGTCTGGCAGCATTTGCCCCAGGTAAGCAAGTGCTCATGTTCTATCTTTCCTTGTACACACTTGTACTGACTTAGATTTCAGATCAGTTGTCTGTTCTGCAAGCTCAGATAGCTGACAAGTTCAAGCAAAGTTATAAATTTGTAGATTGTACAGCATTTTTTTGTTGTTGTAAGAGTGAGAGTTACAAACTCTTTCAGCCTCGTACATTTCAAGCAGAAGCCAGAAGTAGCACTATTCTTAATACTCCTAAACTGGAAACTACAAAAATGCCCATTCGTAGTCAGATGGATAGATATATGGCAGTACATTCACCCAAAGGACTACTATATAGCAATGAGAATGAGTGCAGTATAACTACATAAAACAATG
Organism: Bos taurus; assembly: GCF_002263795.3. Taxonomy (NCBI): domain Eukaryota; kingdom Metazoa; phylum Chordata; class Mammalia; order Artiodactyla; family Bovidae; genus Bos; species Bos taurus. The sequence continues at coordinate 19,260,976 of NC_037351.1, read as the reverse complement.
TGGATATAACATATCTAATGTTGAGCTAAGGAAGTAAGTCATGAAGGAGTATATACTGGATAATTCCACTTATATAAAGTACAAAACTAATTCACGCTCTTAAAAATCAGGGGAGCAATTCATTTTGGAGGGCCAGAGGCTAGGAGGGGACAGGGATCTTCTTAGACACCAACAGTGTTCTGTTTCTTGATGTGCTTGTTGTTTCTATAGTTTTTACATTTCTGAAAATACAATAAGATATACATGTATAATAACTACTTTCTGTATGTATCTTATACTTTATAAAATATTTTAAATATTTTCTATAAATATAATCGAGCTTCCCTGATGGCTCAGATGGTAAGGAATCTGCCTGCAATACAGGAGACCCAGGTTTGATCCCTGGGTCAGGAAGATCTCCTGGAGAAGGAAATGGCTTTCCACTCCAGAATTCTTGCCTGGAGAATTCCACGAACAGAAGAGACCGGTGGGATAGTCCATGGGATTACAAAGAGTCAGACACAAGTGAGAGACTAACGTTTAACTTTCATAAATATCATTAAAACATGGATTTATAACTTTTTATTTTTATTGACTTATTTTTAACTTTTTAGATAGCTAGAAAAATAAAAACAGTTAGATCACAATTCAGTAAAAGATAGGAAATTAAGTGAATGCTAAGAAATCTTATAAAATCATAAAGCCTAAGGACATCAATTATAGCAATAAATATAAATGCTTGTAAATGTTACCCATTAAAAGATAATAAAATACAATGAAGCTCATATGTTTTTAATGATGTGAAAGTGTAAAAAGGACTATAGGTGAGCAGTTTTTTCCCTAGTTTCCATCTTCTCTTCTTAAATTATAATTGTACTATCATCGTGGTCTTCTTAAGACAATGTACCTAATGTGTATTAAACAGTGGATGGTGCAAGGATATTTGAAGACAGGTGAGAAACAACAAGTTAGTAAGGGTAATGATTTGGGACAGACAAAAAATATATATAACCCCTGCAGATCAAGCTGATTCTGAGCTAGACCACCTTCAGATTTTCTGCAGGAAATCATTTTTGTTAATTTAGTAATGACCTCCAAACCTCCTGATGCTCACCTCAATTCTCCACCCTCCAGAACACTACCTCCATGACTCTCAGAAAATGTTAGCTCTATGAATGAGACTGGGCACCAGAGGATAAAGCCATTATTTTCTAGACCCCAGGAAGGGAGCATCACATAGTGACTATTATGTAGGGAAGTGTAAGGGGAGAGATGGAGAAGTCAGGCCTGGAAGATTTGACTCTAGGAAGATGGAGGCTTTATAAGGAAATTAAATAGAAGAATTTGTTCACCAAGTCAAGAGAGATCATGGAAATGGATATAGCAACTATTCTTATCAGAAATTGTTCTGTGAAGAGAATGTGGATTTGGGGTGTTTTCTTACAGTAATTGTTCAAAGACATTCAAGAAAATGGAAACATGTAGGTGAGGACTTGAGTAATAAATGGATCCTAGAATTCAATTGCTCCAGTTTTTAAAATAGGAAAGAAGTGATTTAGAGAATTTTTCAAGACTTATTAAAACAACTTACTTTAAAAAAATGATCATTATAATTTTCTAGAAATTTCCACATCCACAATCTAATTGAAGTTATATGAATTATCTGTTTAGGAATGTACAAAGTAATGTGCATCTGAGATTTTTCTTAGATCAAATGATTATTATTCAACAAAGACATTTGAGATTGCAACTGTGTGTCACACACTAAATAAAGAGCTCCAAAACAAGTCTCTGTTGTCAAGAAGTTCAAAATCTAGTGACAGGGATAGATAGTCATGGGGATAACAAGAACTCAGGGTTAACAATATTGCTATTGCAGAAAGTTGTGTGTTGGAAAATAGTTCTCCATGGGTCTCTCACGTTCCTGCATGTTTTTAAAATGAGGCACTCTCTCTTGTTTTGTACTATATTTTCAAGGATTTTAGTATAATGAACAATCTTGGAAAATAGAGAATTTCTCCCTTTGATTCAAAGGGCAGGTGGCTTTACAGTCCATTATAAAATATTTTGCTTCCTTCAGTTTGAATTCTTCTCTTATAACATCATCCACTAAGTTTGTAGATGCCTTCTAGCCCATTCTGGGGCACTCTACAGAACTGGAAACTGGAGCGAATGCTGATACTCTGGCTACTGCGATGTTGTGAGTGATGAGCTGTCTTTGTTACTGACTCAAAGTATGTCTCTTCCCAGCATCCATGAAACTGTGGCAGGCTAACTTATTAGTTTGTAGGTAGGATAAAATTTAATATCCTTCACAGGTCTGAAGATGTACTTATTTTGGCTAATACAGTAGCAATAATATAGTAGGATATGAAGGATGTTAGGAAAATTGAGTAGTGAGAGTGTGGGTGAGAAAAAGCAAGAAAAGAAGAAAAGTAAAAATCCAGGTAGAGGAAATAGTATAAATAAGGGCCAGGTTATGGGAATAGGGATGTTGAGAGCTGTTTCAATGTTAATCAAGAATGTGAATGTTTTCATGAAGGAAATATAGTTGAGGGATATTAAATAGAAGATAGTATATAAGATTTTAGTTTCAAAAATGTCATTTTGATAGTAGAGAATGAACTGGCAGGGCCAATATGGGGGCAGAGATCTTTACAGAACAGTTGGGAACCACTGGAGTAATCCAGATGAAGCACAATAAAAGTATAAAATAAGGGAAATAGATAAAGAGGAGAAAAATTTCACAAAATATTGTGGAAGTAGAATCAACTGATTATGTTGACAGACTAGATTTTAGAATTTCTTTAAGCTAAATCTATCTCTGATACCTAAGTAAATAGAGGAGACATCTAACATGGTATATGGTTGAAGAATAAAGGGCTGTATTATCCATACGGTGTGGTGGTGGTGGTGTTAGTTGCTCAGTCATTTCCAGCTTTTTGTGACCCCATGGACTGTGGCCCACCAGGCTCCTCTGTCCAAGGGATTCTCCAGGTAAGAATACTGGAGTGGGTTGCCATTACCTTCTCCAGGGGATCTTCCTGACCCTGGGATCGAACCCAGGTCTCTCACATTGCAGGCAGATTCTTTACCAATTAGCCACCAGAAATACTTGGACTTAACAAATGTATGTAGGTATTTGGTTTAGAAAGAATGACCACAGTAGGATGGCAGAGTGAATATTACTTGTTTGATAATTAAGGAAATTGTGGCCCTGAGGGTTAAGTGGATTTCCGGGAGCTATAGATCAGTGAGTTAATAGTGGGACCTGGATAAAATGAATAATCCAGTCACCTTTTCATCTTGTTTACTAGAGCCAGTTGTCAGCACTGTCACAAATTTCTTATCCATTCAGAAAGGATATTGACTTTATCTGGATGAAGGAAGCAGAAGGGAGAGAAATCTGCAAAGTATACATTTTTCTTTTGTTTGAGAGATATATTAGACCTGTTGGTTCATTGCTAAAAGAAAGGGAATAGAGGATTTGTGTTTGGCAATGTGGGCCAAAAAGAGTCTGCCTTATTAATGAAATAGCTCCCCAAATTGTATTATTAGGAGTACTGAACTTAGATGGCCCAGGAAGAAATATGTTCTGCTAGAATGCAGATACTCATATTTGAACATCTAATCATTAGACTAAAATGTTTACAATTGAACAAGGCTAGAGCATTGAGTCTGTGTCTGTTTTTGTTGTTTAGTTGCTAAGTTTGTTTGACTCTTTGTGACCCCGTGGTCTGCAATCTAACAGTCTTCTCTGTCCATGGGATTTCCCAGGCAAAAATACTGGAGTGAGTTACCATTTCCTTCTCCAGGGTATCTTCCCAACCCAGGGATGGAATCTGCATTTCCTACATTGGCAGGTGGATACTTTACCACTGAGCTACCAGGGAAGCCCAAGTCTGTGTCTACACAATCTTAAAATGTCCATTCAAACAATTCAGTGAAAATAGTGAAAGGCCATGTAAGTCATACTTCTTGTTTGAGTTTTGCTATTATGGGCGGAGATTTTATCACAGCTTCCACAACTGAATGGAGGTACGATTTCAAGAAAATCAGTTATTCTTTTGGGACATTGGAACTGTAAGATATGTTTTATCATTCTTATACTCTAAGAGTGGCTAAAAGTTTCAGAGAGGAGTATGCAGAGTATAGACAACGACCAATGTCAGAATATTAAAGACATCCACATTTGGTGAGTAAGAGGACAAAGAGGATCTTAAAAAAGAAACAGTGAGGAAATCAGAGGAGCACTGAAAAGAGTATTTCCATTTACCTATTTCTTAAAATGTTTCTTTCTAGGTGTCAATGAATTGGTTGTTTTTCCATGTCTGCAGAGTGATGTTGAAAGAAAATTAAAGCCTGGGAAATTTTAGTTGGGTATAAAACATTTAAATTTCTGTTTAACATAAGAAGAATAGAAAGTCTTACTCCCAACTCTCTGCAAAATAAATCATTAAAAACAAGATAATTTCCAACTCTCTGTAATATTAGTTACCTTAGAATTTCTTCATCTGGCTATATTCTTCTCTCATTGGTTATGTTTTCATTACTGGCTTTTTTTTTTTTTTTTTTCAATCAAGATGTCAATTTCTTAAGAGCAGAGTGCCAGCAAGTATTGGGTGAGTGATAAGTGTGTTTTAACTTATTTGTTTGGAAAATTCTGTCTTCTGAGAGTGATGGAGTTGAAGATTTTAAACTTGGAGTTGAAGACTCAAGAGGAGTGGAAATGTTTAGAGTTCACTTGACTAAAGACAAAGTGCTTTCAAGGTCCTTCAGACTCTGAGAACATCTGAAATATCTCAAGTGGACTTGGAATTCCAGAGTCTTAGCTTGCTGCCTGAACTGCCTATCACCCTCTTGCCTTCTTTGCATCAGTTATCTGAGAAAGAGGCAGCCTGCTTTTTCAGTTTGTAGGAAATACAGTCTCAGAAAACAGCTGCACTCAACTGTGGAACTCTAATGGTACACATCACTCTTGGTCATTGGCAGGAGATGTCCTTGTCTCCCAAAATAACCTTAAACACAGGGTTAGATTGTCCCATAATTGAAGAGTACTGAAAGAAAGAATCAAATGCATGAGGGCTGATGGACATTTTAATCTCAGTGTACTTAACAATTTGGGCTTCATTTGTAGTCATATTGGTGATGGCAGCCAGGTCTTAACCTCTTGGGATACAGGTTCCCACCACAGGAACATAAAGGATCCTACAGAGAGCTGCCACTTTGAGAGAGGTCTCAGCCAGTGATGGATAGCAGTCATATGGCAGAGTCAGAAGGTAGGGCTGTAAGCCATGTTCTCATACTTGGATCATTCCAGCACCTTGAGTCTTAAGGTTTATTGAAGCAGGACTTTTACATTAGTGAATGCCATTAAGGTCTCCTGGGTTCCTGCTCCTGGACCCCCTTTTGACATATCTCTCTCTTTTTCTTCTTGGATATTTGGTAACTTATACTCTTCTTTCCTACTCCAAACCTCCTTCCACATTTATCCTAAGAACAAAAGCCTGGAGCATCATATAGCATTGTTGTTGTTCAGTTGCTGAGTCATGTTTGACTCTTTGTGACACCATGGACTGCAGCATGCCAGGCTTCCCTGTCCTTCACCATCTCCCAGAGCTTGCTTAAACTCATGTCCATTGAATCGGTGATGCCATCTAACCATCTTATCCTCTGTTTTCCCCTTCTCCTCTTGTCTTCAATCTTTCCCAGCATTAGGGTCTTTTCCAATGACTTAGCTCTTCGCAGCAGATGGCCAAAATATTGGGGCTTCAGCTTCAGCATCAGTCCTTCCAATGAATATTCAGGCTTGATTTCCTTTAGGATTGACTGGTTTTATCTCCTTGCAGTCCAAGGGACTTTCAAGAGTCTTCTTCAACACCACAGTTTGAAGCGTCAGTTCTTCAGTGCTCAATGTTCTTTATTGTCCAACTCTCACATCCACACATGACTACTGGAAAAACCATAGCTTTGACTATACAGACTTTTGTCAACAAAGTAATGGCTCTGCTCTTTAATATGCTGTCCAGGTTTGTCATAGCTTTTATTCCAAGGAGCAAGTATCTTTTATTTTTATGGCTGCAGTCATTATCTGCAGTGATTTTGCAGCTCAAGAAAATAAAGTCTGTCACTGTTTCCATTGTTTCCCCATCTGTTTGCCATGAAGTGATGAGACTGGATGCTATGATCTTAGTTTTCTGAATATTGACTTTTAAGCCAGCTTTTTCACTCTCTCTTTCACCTTCATCAAGAGGCTCTTTAGTTCCTCTTTGCTTTCTGTCATCTGAGGTTACTGATATTTCTCCTGGTAATCTTGATTCCAGCTTGCGCTTCATTCAGCCCAGCATTTTGATGATGTACTCTGCTGCTAAGTCGCTTCAGTCGTGTCCGACTCTGTGTGACCCCATAGATGGCAGCCCACTAGGCTCCTCTGTCCCTGGGATTCTCCAGGCAAGAATACTGGAGTGGGTTGCCATTTCCTTCTCCAATGCATGAAAGTGAAAAGTGAAAGTGAAGCTGCTCAGTCGTGCCCGACTTTTAGCGACCCCATGGACTGCAGCCTACCAGGCTCCTCCGTCCATGGGATTTTCCAGGCAAGAGTACTGGAGTGGGGTGCCATTGCCTTCTCCGTGATGTACTCTATGTAAGTTAAATAAACTGGGTGACAATATCCAGCCTTGACATACTCCTTTCCCAATTTGGAACCAGTCCCTTGTTACATGTCCAGTCCTAAGTGTTGCATACAGGTTGCATACAGTTCTGCATACAGGTTGAGAGCATCATATAGCAAACCTCCATGCATATATTTGCATTTTAATAAATAAAGTTTTGAGCAAAATGAATGCCTTGGCTTCTGGAGATGGAATAATTGTCATCAGAGAACTAGTCAAGACATCTTGGGTAGGGGGACTTCTCAAATGCTTACTAACTTATTTTCTTAGCTTTCCCCCCACCCCTATTATTCTCCTATAGGTATCCTATGAACACATATTGGTTTCGGATTTTAGTGCTTTTGCTGGAACTGTTCTTTGGAAAACTGTTCTCATAATTGCTAACTTCTACATTTTCCCTTTCAAAAGAGAGTTCATTATCCAACCTTGTATCAAATGCCACCCTGATCAATTTTCAAATTTCTGCATTTGGACTTCCTCATTTCTTTCCACACCAATGTGTGGAAAGAAAATTTAGGAAAAAGTCAGGAAAATTTCTTCCCTTACTTTCCACACCAATGTAGTCCTCTCTCAAAGCTTGCATCTTTATCTACCTGCTCTTTCAATTGTTTGCATTATTATTTTTTGGCCCTGCACTTACAGAGTCGAACACACTGTCAAGCACATAGAAGCAATTTCACTTTGTATATAAAATTATTATCGAGCGTAATGTGCTAATCATTGTCCTAGGTGCTTTTGAATTCATCATCTACCAAATGTGTGTTGATTGGGGTTGAATTTCTTTTTAAAAATTTAATTTTATTTTTAAACTTTACAATATTGTATTAGTTTTGCCAAATATCGAAATCATTACCGTGTGTGCATGTGTGCTCAGTCATGTCCGACTCTTTGCAACCCCATGGACTGTAGCCCACCAGCTCCTCTTCCCATGGAATTCTCCAGGCAAGAATACTGGAGTGGGCTGCCACTTCCTCCTCCAGGGGATCTTCCCAGTCCAGGGATCAAACCTGCATCTCCTGCATTGGTAGGTGGATTCTTCACCACTGAGTCACCTGGGAATTCCATTCCTTATCATTAGGAATCCTCTTTGTGTTATAAGTGTTTACATTTGTTTGTATTTAAGTAGATAGTCATGCATTAAGAAGGTGGTTAAATGGACATACAAATTTGTTAAAGCTCATCATGTTTTATGCTCAAAATAGGTGCAATATATTTAGGTAAATTAATGGGCTTCCCTGGTGGCTCAGAGGTTAAAGCGTCTGCCTGCAATTCGGGAGACCTGGGTTCAGTCCCTGTTTTGGGAAGATCCCCTGGAGAAAGAAATGGCAACCCCCTCCAGTATTCTTGCCTGGAGAATCCCATGGATGGAGAAGCCTGGTGGGCTACAGTCCATGGGGTCGCAAAGAGTCGGACATGACTTCTAGAGTTAGTAAAGTAAAGTATACCTTAATGAAGTAGCTTTCTAAAATGGAGATAAGGGACTTCCCTAATGGTCCATTGGTTAAGACTCCATGCTTCCAATGCAAGAGGTGCAGGTTCAATCCTTGTTCAGGGAACTAAGATTCCACATGACACGTAGTATGGCCTAAATAAATAAACAAATAAAATGGAGATAGGCTATTCCTTTGTTGAGACCAGCTTGTGAAAGATCAGGAGATCATTTCCTCCTGACAGTCAACCCACCAGTTACCCAGGCAGGGGACATACACCTCTCGACTTGGCCACAGGGAATAGAATTTCAGAGATTAGACTTCTGCCTGAGAAATCTTTGAATCAGACTGGAAGCAAAAAACCCCTCAGGTTCAAGCATCTGAAATGTGCAATGGTTAACTAAATCACATGTTTGTTTATGATACCAGAACTGTTTTAGTTTATAGTGTGCATTCTATATTATATATAATGATTATAGTTGTAACCATTTAATTTTATTGTAGTAAGACAATTAAATATAAATCATCTGTTTTACTAAGGATAATTAAAATTATCAAAATAATTTATTGTTATAATATATGGAATCTGTGTTTTAACCATTGTGTTATCATTTGAAACTCAGATTGTATTTCTCTATAGAGAGAACAAAGTCCTAGTGGAGAAGAACCTGAGTGCTAACTCAGTAGTGGAGTGCTGCTCAGGGTATCTATTCCTTGGTCTGGGCCATCCTTCAGGGGCCAGTTGAGGTTATTGCATCTGTGAAGCATCTCTGATTCCTGTGCTCCTCCCTTAGGGCAGCATCTGCTGGCCTGCCTTCAAATGACTTGCTGGATGCATATCTAGACTTCTCAGTGTCTGACTTTCTGTCCTGTTTCCTATTGTTACTCACCTCAGCAAGAGCTCCAATCACCTGCCCATTCTGACTTATCTCTCCAAGTTCTTTCCCAATTCTCCTTTTTAGCTTGTTTCCAAACTGTCAATACCTCCATTGATCCCCAGTTTAAAATAATGCATCTTTCTAATTTCATTGACTATAGATATCTACTCAAACTACCGCACAATTGGACTCATCTCACACGCTAGTAAAGTAATGCTCAAAATTCTCCAAGCCAGGCTTCAGCAATACGTGAACCGTGAACTTCCAGATGTTCAAGCTGGTTTTAGAAAAGGCAGAGGAACCAGAGATCAAATTGCCAACATCCACCAGATATCGAAAAAGCAAGAGAGTTCCAGAAGAACATCTATTTCTGCTTTATTGACTATGCCAAAGCCTTTGACTGTGTGGATCACAATAAACTGTGGAAAATTCTGAAAGAGATGGGAATACCAGACCACCTGACCTGCCTCTTGAGAAACCTATATGCAGGTCAGGAAGCAACAGTTAGAATGCAACAGTTAGAACTGGACATGGAACAACAGACTGGTTTCAAATAGGAAAAGGAGTACGTCAAGGCTGTATGTTGTCACGCTGCTTATTTAACTTATATGCAGAGTACATCATGAGAAATGCTGGGCTGGAAGAAGTACAAGCTGGAATCAAGATTGCCGGGAGAAATATGCAGATATTTCTCAGATATGCAGATGACACCACCCTTATGGCAGAAAGTGAAGAGGAGAGTGGAAAAAGAAAAGTAAAAAGCCTCTTGATGAAAGTGAAGGAGGAGAGTGGAAAAAATTGGCTTAAAACTCAACACTAAAAAAAAAAAACAAAACTCAACATTCAGAAAATGAAGATCATGGCATCTGGTCCTATCACTTCATGGGAAATAGATGGGGAAACAGTGGAAATAGTGTCAGACTTTATTTTTGGGGGCTCTAAAATCACTGCAGATGGTGATTGCAGCCATGAAATTAAAAGATGTTTACTCCTTGGAAGGAAAGTTATGACCAACCTAGATAGCATATTAAAAAGCAGAGACATTACTTTGCCAACAAAGGTCTGTCTAGTTAAGGCTATGGTTTTTCCACTGTTCAGGTATGGATGTGAAAGTTGGACTATGAAGAAAGCTGAGCACCGAACAATTGATGCTTTTGAACTGTGGTGTTGGAGAAGACTCTTGAGAGTCCCTTGGACTGCAAGGAGATCCAACCAGTCCATCCTAAAGGAGATCAGTCCTGGATGTTCATTGGAAGGACTGATGCTGAAGCTGAAACACCAGTACTTTGGCCACCTCATGTGAAGAGTTGACTCATTGGAAAAGACTCTGATACTGGGAGGGACTGGGGTCAGGAGGAGAAGGGGACAACAGAGGATAGGATTGCTGGATGGCATCACTGACTCGATGGACGTGAGTTTGAGTGAACTCCAGGAGTTGGTGATGGACAGGGAGGCCTGGCATGCTGTGATTCAGGAGGTCACAGAGAGTCGGACACGACTGAGCAACTGAACTGAACTGATAGATATCTACTTGGTAGAAAGAAATCCTAGCACTGTTGTTTATCAACCATGTGGATGGGAGCGAATGACCTAGCCTCACTGCTGCTGATAATATTAGCTCCCTTAAAAAAAAATGCTTATTTATTTTAATTGGAGGATTATTACTTTATAATATTGTGATGGGTTTCGCCATTCATTAACATGAATTGGCCATAAGCATACATGAGTCTCCTCCCTTCTGAACCCCTCTCCTACCTCCCTCCCCACTCCATCCCTCCAGGTTTTCAGAGCACTGGCTTTGGGATCCCTGCATCATACATCAAATTCCCACTGGCTATCGGTTTTACATATGGTATGTAAAACAGAAAATGTAGTTTCAGTGCTATTCTCTCAAATCATCTCACCCTCTCCTTCTCCCACTGAGTCCAAAAGTCTGTTCTTTGTGTCTGTGTCTCCTTCGCTAGTTCTCCTTTTAAGGTTTATTGTGCAGATTATATGGGTTGATCTTTGTAGTTAGGACAGTGCCTGGCAGCTAGGAAGTGCTATGCAACTGTTTGTTGTTCCCATTAATACTACTATTATTATTAGACTCTGTGGCTCATTATTAAAGATAAAACACAAAATATACACCTCACCACTGGGGTGATGAATAAACATTGGCATTCATTATGTAACAAAAGTTATTGATGCCTTTCTGAGGTTGGTTACATGAAGGTTCTGGGAGACCTTAGGAGACAAAAAGGAGGGGGTGAGACAAACAGGAGGGGGTGACTTTGGAGAATGGGACACCAGAAAAGGGGGTGCAGACAGGGGTGATGCCACAGGGAGGGAGAGGGCATACAAGTTTTATGATTTTGTTTAAGGTCTTAACTTCAGTTATTTCTTATGTCAGCAAGACCATTTTTCTTGTCACTTTCAGCCTTTGGGCTGAAGGGTTGCTGATGCCAACTGCTCCTTGGCTTTTGTGAAAAGTTTCTTCTCCAAATTCTGTTCTTGACCTTGAAGGGCAGGTCTCCAAATTGGGCCTGATCTATGGCAATCAGAAGTTGTGAGAAAAAGGTTTGTGTGATATGCACACATGGCATGATATTCATATATGTTATGTAAAGTGCAAAGCCAAAGCTTGAATGAAAAGCCAGAGTACAAGTTAGCCTAGAGAAGAGGAGGGGTCAGTTGGGAGTGACCAGCTGGGTTGAGAGGCACTTCAGTCAGCCCACTCATGTTTATTGTATCCTTAGAGGAGAATGCGTGTCCTGGGAGGGACTGAATTGCCTTTCTTTGGGTGTCATTGACCAGTGAGTTGACTCACGATGCTTCCCAGCTACCAGCAGTCTCTGTAGGGGAGAAAGTTAAAGGCAAGCTCCTGTTGGCAAAGATATTTGGATACAATCCAATGATCTACTACTTGAGTGCTAAGTCACTTCAGTTGTGTCTGACTCTGCAACCATACAGACTGCAGCCTGCCAGGCTCCTCTGTCCACGGGAATTCTCCAGGCAAGAATACTGGAGTGGGTTGGCATGCCCTTCTCCAAGGGATCTTCCCAACTCAGGGATCCAACCTGTATCTCTTACATCTCCTGTATTGGCAGGCAGGTTCTTCACCACTAGTAGCACTTGGGAAGCCCCAGTGATGTACCAATTACCTCCTAGGTGGGGGTCGGTCTGTGGCACTGAAAAGAAGAAAGCATGGCTTTTTCCTCCAGTGGGAGCTGTCCTTACATAAGCACAGAGTGGCGGAAACATATAGTGAGCATGTAGTAGTCAAAACTCCATGGTTTTCCAGGGAATGAAACCACGCCCAAAGTAGCTTAAGTGAAGAAGCTTAATGTATTGGCTTCCAAAACTGGGAAAACAGGAGTGGTTGTCTTTAGGGATCCAGGAGATGCACATAATTTTCTCTCTTTACTTTCCCGAGTACTCTCATCCTCCTGTTCTGATCTGATGGTCTATTGCCATGCCCTGGGGTGGCCACCACAGTTTCAGGTTGGTGTCATGCCACCTTGGCAACATCAGAGGGAAGAGAAAGCTCCTTTTCCTTAGAGTTGATATATACAGTTCCAGAGAATAGCCCATACTGGAGTAGTTTGGGTCCTGTACTCATTCCTGGTCAGTAAGTGCAGACAGCTTGTTGAACTATGAGGGTAGGTGGGCCTGGTCATGGAAACTATGAACTGGAAAGTAGGGTCCTGACCTGCAGAGTCACCTGGAATGAGAGAAGGACAGCTCTCTAAAATAAAGAGTGGGGGGACTTCCCTGGTGGTCCAGAGGTTAAAAACCTGCCTTCCAGGGCAATGCACTAAGATCCCACATGCTGTGGGGCAACTGAACCCACGTGCAACACTAGAGAGCCCATGCTCTGTGATGAGAATTCCCTAAGTGCCGCAACAAAGACCCAGCACAGTCAAAATAATAATAATCAATAAAATAAAGAGTGAGGACTCTCCTAGGAGGAAGGGATACAAGATCCGGCACATCCTGAAATGGCAGGTGCTCATCCCCAGGTTGGGGATGCCCTGTGAGCCCTGAACCTAAGGCCATGAAGGCTGGGTAGGGGGAGCACATGGTGAGCTAGTGAACGCAGAGCAACTCCCTGTGAAACGCGGCGCCTGGGAAGGAAAGCTGCGCTCCTTCTCTCCTGCAGGGATTGCAGAGCAGGAGCAGGGAAGCGGGCCCTCTCAGCGAGCGAGTGGTGGTTATCTAACAGGGGCCCCTGATGAAGCCATTTAGCAGCACTCACGCTAAGGGGTGATGACCTCCAACCCTGGAGCCGGGGCGCCCTGGCAAAGGCAGCCTGTCACCACCCAGAGTGTAATTTGTCAGGGACACGAAGGTTAACATTTTTCTTCACAAAAAACATCTTTAATGACCATCAGCAATCAGGACCTCCGATTTCTGTCTCATTTGAAAGCTTTTAATGCTTTCAGAGGGATAGATGGGGTGACCCAATAGGTCTCTTCCATCTCTGATTTTCTATGATTAATGAAGTTCAATTGTGCAGAATAAAATGGTGAGTTTCTCGTTGTCAGTTCAGCTGTATTCCCTTTTCTCCTCCCTCTTTCTTTAACCATTTTTTTTTTTTTTTTCTCCCCAGGCAGATGATAATCACACGCATTTTCTCTTAATGCTTCAGGGGAAAAAAGGACTTTTTCTTCTGGGCCAGGCTCTGAAAATGTCAAGGTGGGTGTATTTATCCATGGTGTAAATTGTTGCTGAATGGCACAAGCCACCCCTCAGTTCCACACCCCCAGGAGAGACTGGGGCCTGCATTAAGGGTACTAGGAGCAGTGTGAGTGTGAAAACACGTTGTGTTTGTAGAGTTTGTTAGGCTTTTTTCCTAAGGACCTTGGTAAGGTACATTTAATAACATGCTGACCTCTTCTGGGATGCGCGTGTGGGACTTTATTACCTTCTTCTGTTTGGGGGAAACTGAGGCCCCGAGCAGTGATGGGCTTGTTCAAAGCTGCCCCTTCCCACTGCACATGCAGAAGTGCATGCCTCCACGTGTCCAATTCCACTCAGCTGAATCTGGGGATTTTGGTGCAATTTTTAAAAGCATCTCTGGAGAGAAATTCTAGAGGAATTCAGTGAGGCTTGTTCTCCTCTTTGCAGCATGAAGATTTTTCTAGGCTGAAAGTCCTCTGAATTATGAAGAAGCAGACATCTAGAGAACTGTCTTGGGAATTAGAGGTTTTTCACCCTCATACACTCCTTGCTTTGGGAAGAAAAGCCTTTTAAGAATGCAATTTCCTCGGGTTTGTGTGTTTAACTTCTGTTCTGGTTAAAGGCACAGATTGGGCTCCTCGGAATAACTGGATATGCTTCTGAACATGGAAGGCAGTACAATGACCTCAGACAGAATTCCCTCCCAGGAGGAGCAGAGATCCACTGGCTTTACATTTCTGCCGCCAAGGAGTCCTGGGAACATCTCATAAAGATTTGACATCCTGATTTGTAAAAGAAACAAAACAAAAAAAAACCCTATTCATACAAACACCCCAAATGGCTGACTTAGATGACTTCCTTGATTCTGAGATCCTGGAAAGTCACAGGAGAAAAAAAAAAAAATGCCTACCATCTCATTAGTCAAGGTATTATGGCAAGAGTCATCATAGATTTCAAGCAGCAGGGCACATGTCCTGACTTTTTAGTTCTTTTTGATATGTATCCAGGAGTGGAATTACTGGGTAACTCAATGTTTATTTTTTGAGGAACTGCCATACTGCTTTCTACAGTGGCTGCACCATTTTACATCCCCACCAGCAAAGCATAAATCTTCTAAATATCTCTACATCATAGCCAGCATTTTCTGTTCTTTTGATACTTGCCATCCTAATGGGGTCAAATGATATTTCATTGTAGTTTTCATTTGTATTTCCCTAGTGATTACTGATGTTAAAAATCTTTTCCTGTGCTTGTTGGGACGATCATGAATTTTGAACATATCTGACTTGATAGTTCTCAACACTGTTGCCTATTAGAATCTCCTTTGGAATTATTTTCCATCCATTAAGTCAAAATCTTGTGGAGTAAGGTTTAGGCATCAGCATTTTTATAAGTGGCTCAGTTGGTAAAGAATCTGGCCTCATGGCTCAGATGGTAAAGAATCTGCCTAAGGTTGAGGTGCTCTGAGTCTCAAATCATACTTGAATAGTCTGGACCTATCATTGTTTGGGCAGGTATTATCCTATCAATGCAAAGAAATAGAGGAAAACAGTAGAATGGGAATGACTAGAGATCTCTTCAAGAAAATTAGAGATACAAAAGGAACATTTCATGCAAAGATGGGCACGATAAAGGACAGAAATGGTATGGACCTAACAGAAGCAGGAGATATTAAGAAGAGGTGGCAACAACACACAGAAAAATGATACAAAACAGATCTTCATGATCCAGATAACTATGATGGTTGATTACTCACCTAGAGCCAGACATCCTGGAGTGCGAAGTCAAGTGGGCCTTAGGAAGCATCACTACAAACAAAACTAGTGGAGGTGATGGAATTCCAGTTGAGCTATTTCAAATCCTAAAAGATGATGTTGTGAAGCTGCTGCACTCAATATACCAGCAAATGTGGAAAACTCAGCAATGGCCACAGGACTGGAAAAGGTTAGTTTTCATTCCAATCCCAAAGAAAGGCAATGCCAAAGAATGTTTAAACTATTGTACAATTTTACTCATCTCACAAGCTAGCAAAGTAATGCTCAAAGTTCTCCAAGCCAGGCTTCAAAAGTATGTGAACCTTGAACTTCCAGATGTTCAAGCTGGTTTTAGAAAAGGCAGAGGAAACAGAGATCAAATTGCCAACATCTGCTGGATCATCAAAAAAGCAAGAGAGTTCCAGAAAAACATCTACTTCTGCTTTATTGACTATGCCAAAGCTTTTGTCTGTGTGGATCACAATAAACTGTGAAAAATTCTTAAAGCGATGGGAGTACCAGACCGCCTTACCTGCCTCCTGAGAAACCTATATGCAAGTTAAGAAGCAACAGTTAGAACTGGACATGGAGCAACAGACTGGTTCCAAATCAGGAAAGGAGTATGTCAAGGCTGTATATTGTCACCCTGCTTATTTAACTTGTATGCAGAGTACATCATGTGAAATGGCAGGCTGGATGAAGCACAAGCTGAAATCAAGATTGCTGGGAGAAATATCAATAACCTCAGATATGCAGATATCTGAGCACAGAAAGTGAAGAAAAACTATAGAGCCTCTTGATGAAAGTGAAAGAGGAAAGTGAAAGAGCTGGCTTAAAGCTCAACATTCAGAAAACTAAGATCATGGCATCTGGTCCCATCACTTCATGGCAAATAGATTGGGAAACAATGGAAACAGTGAGAGAGCTTATTTTTGGGGGCTCCAAAATCACTGCAGATAGTGACTGTAGCCATGAAATTAAAAGATGCTTGCTCCTTGGAAGAAAAGTTATAACCAACCTAGACAGAATATTAAAAAGCAGATACATTACTTTGCCAACAAAGGTCAGTCTAGTCAAAGCTCTGGTTTTTCCGGTAGTCATGTATGGATGTGAGAGTTGGACTATAAAGAAAGCTGAGTGCCGAAGAGTTGATGCTTTTGAACTGTGGTGTTGGAAAAGACTCTTGAGAGTCCCTTGAACAGCAAGGTGATCCAACCAGTCCATCCTAAAGGAAATCAGTCCTGAATATTCATTGGAAGGACTGATGCTGAAGCTGAAACTCCAATACTTTGGCCACCTGATGCGAAGAACTGACTCATTTGAAAAGACCCTGAGGCTGGGAAAGATTGAAGGTGGGAGGACAAGGGGAAGACAAAAGATGAGATGGTTTGATGGCATCACCAACTCGATGGACATGAGTTTGAGTAAACTCCGGGAGTTGGTGATGGACAGGGAAGCCTGGCGTGCTGCAGTCTCCAGGGTCGCAAAGCTTTGACACGACTGAGTGACTGAACTGAACTGAAGAATCCTAGTTTGGGCCAGTGCTTTTGAACTATCCTTATTATCAAATGGGATTAATAATTACAGCTGCCTGGCAGAATAATTTTGAACTTTTAATGAGGTAATAATATGATATAACAATGAAGAACATTGCTTTTAGTAGATCCATATCACAGGGGAAAAGGCAAGGGCCACCTGTGCTGCTGATAGTAATCATGAGAGACAGTCATCTTTGAAGAGGGAGCAGATCACAGTGACACTGACAGGAGCCAGGAGTGGTGGTTCTCATCCTGGCTACACATTCAAATCACCTGGGGAGTTTGAACTCGCCGTGCATTCCACAGAGCTCTAGAGTTCTGGCCTAGGTCCTAAAGATAGATGGGGCATCAGCTCCTGAGCCTGATGTGGGAAGAGCCTGTTCTCTGCTGTCACAGGGAGTAAACCTCACTGTTGTACTTCAGTCACTCAGTCGTGTCAGACTCTTTGCAACCCCGTGGACTGTAACCCACCAGGCTCCTCTGTTCTCCTCTGTCCATGGGGATTTCCCGGGCAAGAATACTGGAGTGGATAGCCATTTCCTTTTCCAGGGAATCTTCCCCACACAGAGACTGAACCCACATCTCCTGCATTAGCAGGAAGATTCTTTACCGCTGAGCTACCAGGGAAGCCCCAAGGAGTCAGAGAGGTTGCTTCAATCTCCCAGAGCCTCAACTTCAAACAGCCCAAAAATAATGTGAAGGGAAAACAGTGCTAGTCGCTCTTTAAATCTCCTTGGCTTTAATGTCTGTTAGTCATAAAGCAGGTTAGTCATTGATTTAAACATATGATTCCTCACTTGATACAACATTCTTTTAATTTTGAATTCCTATCTTGCAATGCCGACTCACATGATTGGGATAATACCATTATTATTATCCTTTAGCCTTTTCATATGACAAAGAACCAAATGGCTTGATTCAAATAAAAAATTAAGTTTGGGCCCTTTTTGTCTATTGCATGCATTCAAAAAGGATTTCCTTTGATCTCATAAGGCAATTATTGGGCTTTAATTATGTGTCAGGTGATTATGAGAGCAGTAATTTTTGGAGTTGTATACCTCAGTTCTACAAAGCTTAAAAAATCTACAATGCTTTCTGGCAAACACCACATTTCATACCCAACCAATGAAGAGTCTCTCAGTTATATTTTTTTTTGGGACAACTAATCGGTAGTAATCAAGCAAAAATGTATTCTGAACTGTCTTCTTCTGTAGCCCCATTAGTCTCCTTTTTGTGTTCAGTTCTTCTAATTAAAAACAAATGTTTGTACAGATGGATTTGAATCAGAAAGATTCTGGAGTTAAAAGCTGTGCTCACAAACAATGCTTGTTTCCCAACAGGAAAATGGGACCTGTTGCCCTCAATCAAACTCAGCCACAGTCAGCTTCAGCACCCCTCTTTGTTCCTTGTTACCCACTCACTTTAGACCCATAGAGCCTCAATTAGTAGTTTACTGTTAAACCAGTTTTTTGAAAAGCAAACCCCCAATTTATAGTATTTGCAGATGTCCATTGTGTTATCATTACCAGTACAAGGGCTTATTTTAAGCTACCATCTTGACTTCCCTGTGGAGCAGGGAAGGAACATGTATATTTGGATTTTGTAATCAGATCCTGTGAAGTTATTACTGACAGTTCTTACTGTAGGAACAAGATTGTTTATCAGTCATTTCTATTTTAGTCTGAATTCCAGCTCCTTAGCTTCCTGTCTCAGACACAATGCCTTTCTGTTTTGAAAGAGAAAAGGTCTTTCCCTGTCAATGAGCAGGTAAAGAAGCTTGTCCAAGGAATAAGAGAAGACTGACTTTCAGATACACATATCCCTGCTGTGTGGAAGAAAGAACACACAAAAAGAAGTCATAAAGGCCAGGTTCTTGTCCTATGGCTTTTGCCTCTGTGACCAAGGGCAAGGCAGCCTCTTGGTTCTTGGGTTTGTCATGAGGATATGAGCCAGCTGGCCTCCCAGGGTTCTAAGTGACCATTCCCCATGGCACCTGACTCCACCAGGCTTAGTCACAAAACCAGCAGTGGAAGTGAACTGTGGCAAAAGGGACCAACCGCATTATTTCATCATGCTTGTCTAACCAATCCAATAGTTTCGATGGGAAAAACAGTAACGAACTGTGTGAGGGAGTAAAGGGGAGAAAGTCCCAAAACTTTGCAACAGTTTTTCCCCTCACTGGTGTTTGTTAATGCTCAGAGAATCTCTTCCTTGGAATCAAGTGGTATGCATTTATCATACAGTCGTTACCTTATTAAGCTATAATAAATGCCTAGTTAAATGCATACAGGCCATTTCTGTTGCAATTTAATTACCAGCACAGTTAATTAGGCAATATACTCCATCACCATTTTTATTCAAAGGGTTTCTTGACTTTATTAAACAGTTTTGAGGAGGACTCCTGGACCTAAAACCCTTAGTTAGGAAAGGGAGAACCATTAACCACCGCTGTCATCTACTGAGTGCCTACTGTGTGTCAGCGCCCTGGAGAAACCACCTGTACCTTCTCACAATACTCACTGAAGGCCCTTGCACAGGAAACGTGTGTGTGTGGTCCCTCTAGGGTCAGTGACACTTGCACCTCGTGTAATGGGAGCAGCTGTGCTTGCGAACCGCGGGGAGAAGATCCAGGTATCGGCTCCTCGTGGCCTCTACTGCCCCCAGCCGAGGCCAGAGGACACGTTTACAGGCTCCTTGGAGTTCCTCTCAGTGCCAGATTTCCCCGGGCAGTGTTTCTAGGAACCACAGGGAGAGTTCAAATGCATCAACACTTCTCATACAGATGAAGGAAAGCAAGTAAAATGGCATCATTAAAAGTTTTGGCCCTAGCTTAAAGTTCTGAAGGATGTCAAAAACATCTGTTCTGAGGATATTCTGGATTTTGCAGCTGCTATTGGGCTTCAGGAGAATGGATGAAGGACTTTAGCGAATAGATACGGATCGATAGGGAAGGAGAATGAAGATGATGAGCGATTGGGTAGGGGTGGCTGAGAGGAGAAGAGCAGAAAGGCAAATTTCCGGACTTCAGACTTGTGCCCATCTACTGTGCTGAAACACAGTGACAGACGAGCTCTGAATAGAAAAGATGAAAATTTGTGGCAGGACTTATGCAGGAGACTGGTAGAAGGCATGGGGCTTGGAATCTGACCTTCACCTATTTTATTCCTCACCTGATTACTAAAGGTAGGGGACTGCTTTCTGATGTTTGGCTCCTCATGGTGAAAGGAGCCTGGGGATTCCTTCCTTTTAAACCAGCATGAGGGTTAAAGGAGGCGACGTACACTAGCTAAACTGACTCGTTCCTCCTTCCAGTCCCCAGTGGATGCTCCATACACAAAGGATAGATGCCAGTACACACTCCCTGATTTGTCACTTTATGTGATGTGTGGTTGGGGCTTCCCAGGTGGCTCAGTGGTAAAGAATCTGCCTGCCAGTGCAGGAGATGCTGGTTTGATCCCTGGGTGGGGAAGATCCCTTGGAGGAGGGCATGGCAACGCACTCTGGTATTCTTGCTGGGATTATCCAATGGACAGAGGAGTAACTGAGCAGCTGAACACACACACAAGATGTGTAATTTTATAAGTACTGTGGAGTTCCTTACAAGGCAAGGGGCTGGCGCCTTAACACTTTAAAGCATTTAAGACAGTATTCTGCCCACATATGAGCCATATTTTAAACATACTTCAGTTTGTTAAATAATCAATTTGTTGATTAATATTGATGACTTCATAATATGATCTGTTATATAGTATTTCTTAAAAAAAAAAACATTTTCTTACCCATTCAGCAGCAATCTGTCTCTGAACTATTAATTTTCGTGTTCAATTTCCTTGTGTTGGGAGGAGGAATTTGATAGCCATGAGGGTAGAGGCCTTGTGTAACTTGCTGACTATTGTGTTTCAAGCATCTGACACTTAGTAGATACTCAGTGCATGGTTGTTGAATAAACATACACTTTTTTCCCCTAGAATGACAATTATGTAAAGGTCATGAGGTCTTCAACTATGGGGAGAAATAATGTACATATTTGAACATCTCACCTGAAGCCAAATTGACAAGGTGAGGTGTTGAAAGCACTCATGTGTCCCAGCTATGCCCTGGGCCCTGAAGACAGAGTGATGAGCTAATTAGACAAAAATCCCTGCCTTTTATGGCACTTTTGTCCTAGAGGGAGAGATGACAGCACAAGATCATTCTATGGAGAGGAAGTAAGGGGTGAAGTGGGATGGAAAGTGACGAGAGCATATGAAAGTGGACATTGCCATGTTAGATAGGGTTCCAAGAAAGACACCAGTCCATCCGCGGGCTTTAGAACAAACACCTGAAGGAAATGAAGGGGTGAGCCATGAGGATATCTGGGAAAAGAACATTTCTGAGTAAAGGAAGTACAAGGATGAAGACCCAGAAAGAGGGACATACCTGGTGAGGATGTTGGAAGAAGTGAAGTGGAGTAAGTGAGAGGAATGGTAACAGGAGAAGAGATCAAAAAGGTGTCAGGAGACCAGATTCCG
Organism: Bos taurus; assembly: GCF_002263795.3. Taxonomy (NCBI): domain Eukaryota; kingdom Metazoa; phylum Chordata; class Mammalia; order Artiodactyla; family Bovidae; genus Bos; species Bos taurus. The sequence goes on along the minus strand of NC_037351.1, from coordinate 19,239,553 downwards.
TAAGTCCCTGAAAGGACCTGGGCTTTTACCTGAGTATGGTGGGGAAGCTCTGCATTTTGAGCAGATAAGTGGCGTCATTTTAACAGGATCACTCAGACTTCTGGGTTGACTGGATGAGAGGGTGGAAAGGATAGGCTCAGTTAGTTGGGTTTCGAGAGGGTAATTGAAGTACGAGGTGAGGTCATGCTGACCAGCTTGTCATGATGGAGATGGTAAGGAGTAGTGATCATCTGGATAGACTTTGGAGGTGGAATGAACCGGATGCTCTGATTTTTTTGGGGGGGTGTGATTGAAAGAGAGGAGACAAAAAGGATCCCAGAATTTCTCACTTGAATAATAAGAAGGGTGTGTTGCCACTTACTGAGCTGGGGAAGATTGTGAGAGAAGCATGTTTTGGGAAACTGAGGCATTTTTTGGATTTCAGTTTTAAACCTTTAATTTTGAAGTGCCTTTTTAGTATCAAAGATGTCAAGGTGTCATGTAGATAGTTGGGTGTACAAAATTAGAATTTAATGAAGAGCTATGGACTAGAGATAAAATTAGAAATGCACCAGTATTTAGACATCATTTAGCTATGAGACTTGGCTTGCAAGGTCACCAAGGGGAATAATTATAAATAGACAAGGAAAGTGACCCAGGGATTGGACCCTGGGGCATATGAGAGAGTTGAGGAGAAACCAGGAAAAAGAAAAATCAATAAGTGAGGTAGGAGGAAACCCATAAGAAATCCATTACTGCTTCAAAGAAGTGGGAGTGATCAGTTGTAAGATGGGTCAAGATGACTGAGAAACTTCTGTACTTGTATTTAGCAAAGAGGAAGGTACTCACATCCTTATCCAGAGCATTTTTATAGGAATAGTGAGAATAAAATCTTGATTGATGTGGGTTCAAAAAGTTGAAGAAAGGAATTACAAATCAAGTTTTCAAGAGGTACTGATGTAAATAATTGTACTGGTACAATTGGTTTTCCATATGGAGATAAAATTGTTCCCAATTCCATACCAAGAAGAAACAAAAAAAAGTCATGTGGATCACAGAGAAAATGTAGAAAGCAAAGTTTAGTGCTTATAGAAGAGAATACAGAAGTATATCTTTATGACAAAGAGGTAGGTAACAACTCCTTAAATAAGATATATAAAATATAAGTCATAAAGAAAAATCTTACATTTTTCTAACACTGAATATTAAATCTGAATGACTGAAGACACTATATTCAAAGTTCAAAAATAAGTCACACATTGTACAGCATTTATGGAGAACAGTATGGAGGTTCCTTACAAAACTAAAAATAGAGCTAACATATTATCCTGCAATCCTGCTGCTGCTGCTGCTAAGTCGCTTCAGTAGTGTCAGACTCTGTGAGACCCCATAGACGGCAGCCCACCAGACTTCCCCGTCCCTGGGATTCTCCAGGCAAGAACACTGGAGTGAGTTGCCATTTCCTTCTCCAATGCATGAAAGTGAAAAGTGAAAGTGAAGCTGCTCAGTCATGCTGACTCTTAGCAACCCCATGGGACTGCAGCCTACCAGGCTCCTCCGTCCATGGGATTTTCCAGGCAAGAGTACTGGAGTGGGTTGCCATTGCCTTCTCCCATGGATTTAGACAAAGAACTTATGATTGCCAAGGGAAATGATGGGGGCAAGGAATAGTTTGAGAGTTTGGGATGGCCAAGTACACACTGCTGTATTTAAAATGGCTTACCAGCAAGGACCTACTGTCTAGCACAGAGAACTCTGATCAATATTATGTGGAAGCTTGGACGGGAGGTGAGTTTGGGGGAGAATGGATACAAGTATATGTAGGAATAAACTCTGGGAGTTGGTAATGGACAGGGAGGCCTGGCGTGCTGCAGTTCATGGGGTCACAAAGAGTTGGACATGACTGCGTGACTGAACTGAACTGAACTGAGCCCCTTTACTGTCCAGTTGAAACTATCACAACATTGTTATTAGCTATATTCCAATACAAAATAAAAAGTTAAATAAAAAAATAAGCTGCAGAGAGGAAGATGGTTGTGATATCTTTAATCAACAACAAAAGTTGGTAGTCAGAATATATAAAGACGTCCTAAAGCCAATAAGAAAAATTAAACCGTTTAATAGGATAATGTGCTAAGGAAATGATCTAATAGTCAATTAACACAAAAGGAAACTAAGAAAGCCAGTCCACATGAACAGGAGTTCAAATGCATCAGTGATGAATAAAAATCACCTTAGAACAAATTCTTCACAAGTCAGTCAAAACATTTAATAAATCCAAGTCTTGATGAAGATATGAAGGCCAGGGATTTTTTATACACTATTTATAGGAGAATAAATAGGTAAAGATTTTGGAGAGCAAATTTAGCAGTGTGCACTAAAGTCAAAAATACTTTACGATGTCACAATTCTACTACTTTGAGTATACCTTAGAAAAACTCAGACTCAGATGTAGAAGTAGATGTCTACAAGGATATCTTTTCCAGGATGACTTTAGTAGCAAAAGATTGGAAACAATATATATGTCTATCAATATGAGAGTGGATAAATTGTATATTGTAAATTATGTGTTTACCTAATACAATTTCACATCCATCACAAGGAATGTCCTGCATACATATGGATGATCTGAAACCTTAATATTGTGTAAAGAATGTGATACATAAAGATGAAAAACTTGCAAATAATGTCTATGTTTTTATGGCTAGGCACTTGCAGTAAAAGTCAAGGTCCAGAGAGAGCGATGTGGTTATATCTGAGGATACATTTAGATGAGTGGGGCTGGAGGAGGGTACACAGGGCCCTTCACTCCTGTCTGCAACCATCTATTTTCTCAGAAGAAGAACCATCTGACACAGTTCTATCAAAATATAAATATCTGTAAGTTTTGGATGGTGAGAATACAAGTGAAATTTTTTTCTTCAATATATCACAATTTGGATAAAGATATGGTGAGTGAATAAATTATATAGATTTTAAAAGAAAAAAAGAACCAGTGAAGAGAAGTGAACATCCAGACAATTTAGCCTTGTTAGTGCTTTCTCACAAATGAATGAATTTGCTGTCCCTGTTGTGGGTGGCCAGACAGGTACTGCTGCTGCTGCTGCTAAGTCGCTTAAGTCATGTCCGACTCTGTGCGATCCCGCAGACAGCAGCCCACCAGGCTCCCTTGTCCCTGGGATTCTCCAGGCCAGAACACTGGAGTGGGTTGCCATTTCCTTTGCCAATGCATGAAAGTAAAAAGTGAAAGTGAAGTCGCTCAGTCTTGTCCAACTCCTAGTGACCCCGTGGACTGCAGCCTACCAGGCTCCTCCGTCCATGGGATTTTCCAGGCAAGAGTACTGGAGGTACTTTTATTACAGATCCTAGTGCAGGGTTTCTTGCTTTGGGAGAGCTCCTTTTAGATGGACTGCAACTTTCCTTACAAATGTAAAGTGCTGCTCCTATATTTAAAACGGATAACCAACAAAAACCTATTGTATAGCACACAGAACTCTGCTCAATGTTAAGCGCCAGCCAGGATGGGAGAGGTGTTTGGGGGAGAATGGATAGGTGTTTGTGTATGGCTGACCCCCTTCCTGGTGGGCTGCAGTCCATGGGGTAGCTAAGAGTCCGGCACGACTGAGCAACTTCACTTTCACTTTTCACTTTTCACTTTCATGCATTGGAGAAGGAAATGGCAACCCACTCCAGTGTTCTTGCCTGGAGAATCCCAGGGACGGGGGAGCCTGGTGGGCTGCCGTCTATGGGGTCACACAGAGTCGGACACGACCGAAGCGACTTAGCAGCAGCAGCAGCAGAGCCCCTTCACAGTTCACCTGAAGCTATCACAACATTGTTAATCGGTTATACCCCAATACAAAATGTTTTTGGTGTTAGAAAAATTAAAAACATTAAAGGGCTAATAGTAGGTCTTTGACCAAAGACTATCTGAGGGTATTCCAGGTATGAACATGTCAGTGGCAGTACATGTGATTCTCTAGGGTGCTGTGAAGACCACAGCTGGCCTAGGGTGGGCATGTATGTGTGTGAGAGAGGGATCTATCAGGATGTATGCGGGCATCCAGAGGAAAGGCTCTCCTTTGGTCCCCTCCTCGCTCACTGGTAACCAGAGCCTCTGTCCTCTGTGGTTCCCTCCGGAGCATCTTTTGTTGACCTCCATCCTCCCCACCCCCTGGTACTTTCAGGCGCCAGGTCGTATAGACCATCACTGTGTGTCACAGGTGAGGACAGTAAAGGCAGCTGAGTGAGAGACAGGAAGCTGTCTGAGTTACCGCCTCCAACAAGACTTTGACTGCAAATGACAAAATAAATAATAAAGAAAAAACCCAAACCCTCAAACCAGCGTACTTAAAAAATAAAATGTCTTTATGGGAGAAGGAGGTTGCTTCTTTTGGATCACATCATCAAACCACAGGGAAAGGCAGACCTGGAACAGAGCTGGCCTTGGGGATGACTGGACCTGGGGTCAGACCTCATCAGAGCCTTCCATCTCCTTTCTGATGTTTGGGTGATAGCCAAGCTTCTATGCTAAGAATTATGGCTACAGGCAGATTCTGACTTACATCCTGACAGCCTCACTCTGGAAAATGAAGAGAAAGACGCGAACGGACCCAAATGGCACCCTCACATTGTACAGTGCAGCCCATGCTTCTTTTCCTTTCTTGAACAAATCTGGAAACATTCCAGGAAAGGTCTCTCATCAGCCTGTCTTAGTGTATATGCCATATACTGGCTGTAAGATCATGAGTAGGTTTACCTAACTTCTCTTTGCTTTAATTTCCTTTACAAGGGAATAATAAAGGGGAATAATAATATAGTATTATTATATTATAATGGGTTTCCCTGGTGGCTCAGAGGTTAAAGCATCTGCCTGCAATGTGGAAGACCTGGGTTCGATCTCTGGGTCGGGAAGATTTCCCTGGAGAAGGAAATGGCAACCCACTCCAGTATTCTTGCCTGGAGAATCCCATGGACAGAGGAGCCTGGTGGCTACAGTCCACAGGGTCATAAAGAGTGAGACATGACTGAGCGACTTCACTTTCTTTCTTTCATTATATTATAATAATCTTACATAACTCACAGGGTTATTGGGATGATCTAGGCAAAGCATTTAAAACCCTGCTGGGCTCAGAGTAAAGATGTTTTAAAAACAACAAGTCTTGGATTGATGTAATAAAGCTGGTTAAGAGCTCTGCTTTGTTGAGCCTGGTTGAAGATGCCCTACTCAGTAGCAGAAGGCTGCAGTCTATTCCAGAAGGAGAGGAGGCTGGGCAGATCTGAAGGGTGGCCACAGGCCACAGGTGCTCACCCTGGGATTTTCATCTTTTAGGCTCTATGTGTCCTCTTGGTTCTTAGAGAATATTCAGGGCTCTAATTCCACTCTTTCCTCTGGTACCTGTGCATTTATAACTGGTTTTGGCAAGTCATCATTTTGTTTGTTGTTTTTCAGTTGCTAAGTCATGTCAGACTCTTGAGACCCTATGAACTGCAGCACGCCAGGTTTCCCTGACCTTCACTATCTCCCAGTGTGCTCTAACTCATCCATTGAGTTGCTGATGCCATCCAATCATCTCATCGTCTGTCATCCCCTTCGCCTCTCACCCTCAGTCTTTCCCAGCATCAGGGTCTTTTCCAAAGAGTTGGCTCTTTATATCAAGTGACCAACTATTGGAGCTTAAGCTTCAGCACCAGTCCTTCCAATGAATATTGAGGGTTGATTACCTTTAGGATCAACTGGTTTGATCTCCTTGCAGTCCAAGGGACTCTCAAGAGTCTTCTCCAGTACCACAGTTCAAAAAACATCAATTCTTTAGTGCTCAGCCTTCTTTATGGTCCAACTGTCACACCTACACGACTACTGGAAAAACTGTATCTTTGACAAATGGACCTTTGTTGACAAAGTGATGTCTCTGCTTTTTAGCATGCTGTCTAGGTTTGTCATAGCTTTTCTTCCAAGGAGCAAGCATGGCTTGGAAGAAATTTCATGGCTGCAGTCACCATCTGTAGTGATTTTGGAACCTAAGAAAATAAAATCTGTCTCTGTTTTCACTTTTTCCCCATCTATTTGCCATGATGTGACGGGACTGGATGCCATGATCTTAGTTTTTTGAATGTTGAATTTTAAGCTAGCTTTTTCACTCTCCACATCCTCTGGATGGGTTTAACGGCCCATTATCCTAAACTCTTTTGATTAGAGCACACAGCTCTGTGGGATCCAGCTCCTTACCTGCAGCAATGGTCATCAGATTCCAACATTATTAAGACATTTCTAGTTTGTAAGTCTCTTCTCCTAACCCTTAGCACCAGCTTCTAAGGCTTGGCAGCTTAGTGTTCTCTTAAACATACACCCCTGGGACGATAAAGCAAGACCACCACTTTTGGCAAGGAACTCTACGTATACAGGTATTCATTCAGTTAACGAGACGCGTTTAGACCTTGTCTGTGTACCTGTACTGAAAAAGACTGTGGAAAGAAAAAGGAGGAAAGCTGAAGGCGGAAGGCAAAGAAAGACATTAACTTGCAGTGATCATTCTCACTGCACTTCTGCATCATTGTATTTGACTTTGCAAAGAGCCTGTGATGAAAGGATGCGTATTCCCATTTGCCAATGGAGAGATTAAGGCTCAGAGCAGATAAGTAATCTGCTCAAGTTCACAGACTGGAGGAGAAGGAGGAGAGGAGGACAAGAATGAGAATGAGGAAGTATGGTGGAGGTTGTATCATATCCTTGACTTTAATTAATTTTCAATTATTTATGCAGCTTTCATTAAGTGCTAACTATGTAAGGTCCAAAGAGAGGAGGTTAGCTCACCTGTCCCCCGGGTCCCATCTGGTGACTGGCCTCTGTGGGTCACAGAAAACATAAAAGTGGATATCCACTGTGGTACATGCATTCAATGCAACACTGCTCAACCATAATAAAGAATGAAATAATGCCGTTTGAAGCAACATGGAAGGACTTACAGATTATCATATTGAGTGAAGTAAATCTGTAAGAAAAAGACAAATACCATATATCACTTATACATGTAATCTAAAATATGACACAAATAAACCTATTTACAGAACTCTAACAGACTCACAGACATGGAGATCATATTTGTGGTTGCCAAGGTGGTAGGAGGGGGGCGGGGTGAAGTGGGATTAGCAGGTGCAAACTATTTATAGAGAGTGGATAAACAACAAGGACCTACTGTAGAGCACAGGGAACTATATTCAATATCCCGTGAGGAACTGCAATGAAAAAGAATATAAAAAAGAATGTATATATGTGTGTGTGTATATGTATATATATATCTGACTCACTTCGCTATACAACAGAAATTAACACATTGTAAGTCAACTATATTCAATAAAAAATAAAAATAGTCATAGTTCCTTTATAATATAAATAATATTCTTATTTCTTTAAAAAAAGTAGACCTCTACTGTGCTGAACTATTTGACTTTACAGAAGATCCATCCCCTCCCTTGCTTCCCTTCAGTGTCTCTCTGGATGCAGCCCCCGTCTCACAAAGCCAGGTTCTTGAATCCCAGGAAAGAGGGGGAAGAAGGGACGGACCTTCCATTTTTCATTCAGATTCAAACTTCTGTTTTGCAAGAACAAAGGTCAACTTCCATGGACCAAGAGCTATTATTTTGCTGAGAAAGCTGTTCTTTAGACTAAAGATGCTGACATTCTATGGGAAAAAAAGCCAGATTCATGCCTGGAAGCAAATTTGTAAGAAATATACTTCTGTGTTGCCAAGGCAGAATTTTCTCTCATCTCTCCCCCAACCCAGTCAACCCCATGTTTTCACCAGCATGCATATTCTTTTGGGGAAATAAATGTAACTAATCCCAGATCTAATTAATGACAGGCATATTTTTAAACATGCCTCATCATTTCTGGTTGCACATATGTCTTTCCTATCTTCTTAATTTAGGCACATAATCATGCATAGAACATGACCACTGTGGTAGCCAGAACAAACTCTTTACATTGTTAATTAGCTATTTATTTGGGGGATTCACTTTTCTGGGTGTTTTGCCTCAGGTTTCCCATATGTGAAGCGACTCAAGTGGCTCTCAAACCAGGTTCTGCAGAGGCTTTTTTGGGGCCCCTGAGGGATGGGAGGAGATGCAGAGAGTGAAATACACGAAGCCTCTTTCACCCCTAAGCTCTGCTTTGGGCAGAGCACATGTGTTTTTATCTGCTTGATAAAGTTATGCTTCCTAATAAGATTACATTTGAAGAAAGGATTTTGTTCATCTCTCCTTCCATTGTAACATCCCATGGCTTTAGTTCTCCAAACTGAATTTCTCTAATGTGTTTGGATGCACCACTACTCTGAAACAGATTTTTCCTTCCTCAGCTGAATTCATCAGTTCATCACTTTATCACTGAATTTGTGGGGGCTATGGTGAAGGGAGGGAGTCTCAGTGTTCAGAGCTGCCCCTGGGAAGTCTTCTGAAAGATGTGGAGATGTGACTGTAGGAAGTGATTTGATAACACAAGTTGAATTCTCACCAGGGCCAGCTTAAGCACAAGTACAGCCCAGGTAGCCTGATGTGAGGGTTTTCAGAAGTCCACATTTCCCCAGAAAATGTTTTACCTTGCCCACCAATGTCTGATGATTGACATGCCACTGGTGGGAGTTGAGCTTATAAATTTAGATTTTAATCTCATTTAATGTGTTAATAGCCCTGTGGGTGAGTCCCTAGAGAGCAAAGCACACATGTGCTCTTTTCCCAGTTACTGGATAACTGAGAACAGGGTTTTCTGCAAAACTTTGTGGTCTTCCCTGGTGATTCAGATGGTAAAGTCTGCCTGCAATGTAGGAGACCTGGGTTCGATCCCCGGATTGGGAAGATGCCCTGGAGAAAGGAGTGGCTACCCAGTCCAGTATTCCTGCCTGTACAATTCCACGAACAGAGGAGCTTGATGGGCCACAGTCCATGGGGTCACAAAGAGTCGGACATGACTGAGCAACTAACACTTTTTTTTAAGCTAGTAGGATATTATGGGGTGTGAGAGAGAACTGAAGACACCAAAAATGGTCAGTTCCCCAGTTTACTGATCCTTTCTCTATAGGCAAATTTCAGCAATCAGAGACTCTTGGACTGTCTAACAGGAAGGCCCCTTGGGGTATGTTCTCCAACCTCTGACCAGCACTGAACACTGTCCTGATACATTGTGACCCTGGTTTTGCAAATACTCTTGCGGAATAGAATTCGCCATCTCACAATCAAGCCAAGTCCTTTTAGGGAGCGTTCTGGCTAAATGGAAAGTTTTTCTCTATATTGACTTAAAACTTTCAGTGTTCCAGTAATTTTCACCCTTTATTCTGGGAACAATGCAGGCTTAATCCACTGCTTCTCCCTAAATAGTCTACCCAGGGCTTAGAGGGAAGCATCCATCATGGCCCCCCTTGACTCTGCTCCTCCATCTCATCTGGCTTTTCCACTCTAGTAAAACCTTCCAGTTTTCTTCTATTTTCTCTCCTAACCAGGCTTCTAAAACTAGCCTCTCTGGCCCTGAATCTGAATTCACTTATTTTGGGCTGTCAGAGTCTCTTCTTAAGTTCCAGGCCCAGAACTCAGCATAATAACCCAGAGCACAAGGAACGCCGGGCTCTTCCTCTGCTGAGGCTGACGTGCCAGTTACGCTTTTCTTGACCAGGACGCCATTAGCCTTTCTCTAGCAGTTGCCTCCAACTGTTGTTAAGCTTGCACTCAAGATAAATGTCTCAGTCTTTCTTTATGTGAATGGCTCTTATATTAGTTTTCTCTAATCATGTTCCCAAGGGATTGATTTTTTAAATTTAGATGGAAGGGGTGATGGTTAACTTGACTAGGCCATCACACACCTAGTTATTTGGTTAAATATTATGTTGGGTGTATTTGGGAGAGCCTTTCTGGAAGAGATTAACATCTGAATTGGTGGACTGAGTAAAGCAGATGACCATCCCTAATATAGGTGTGCATCATCCAACCCACTGAAGGCCTGGAAAGAACCAACAGGCAGAGGAAGGTTGAATGACCTCTGTCTGAATGCTTCAGCTCAGGCATCCCTTTTCCTCTTATCCTTGACCTTCCTGGTTGTCAGCCCTTCTGACTCAGACTGGAATCTAAACCACTGGCTCTCAGGCCTTCATACCATACCACTGGTTTCTCCAGACTGGAGATAGCAGGCTGTGGGATATGACCCAACATCTTATGATAAATTATTAATATCTCCTATTGTTTTTTCCCCTCTGGAGAGCCCTGACTGATACACATTTCTCAACATTTTCTCCTATCAATCTTAGTATTGTTAATATCAGACAGTGTCTTCAATGTAGGGTGCCAACCTACTCACCGCATGGATTCATCTTAGGCAGATGCCTGAAGAATTCACTTTCTATGAATTTGATCTGGTTGCTATACCCTGGGACCTTATAGCAGTGCCTGGCCCAGGACAGGCCCTTAATAAGCAACTGCTGGAATTATAAACAGATGAGCCACTGTTTGACCCATTCATCTTCACCCAAATGAAGGACTGGGTCAGGAAGAGTCTTTATGGTCCAACAATCTGCAGGTGCGGTCAATACATACAGCTGTGAATTCACTTCTTGCATCCCTGGGCTATGCTATGCTATGCTAAGTCACTTCAGTCGTGTCCGACTCTGTGTGACCCAATAGATGGCAGCCCACCAGGCTTCCCCATCCCTGGGATTCTCCAGGCAAGAACACTGGAGTGGGTTGCCATTTCCTTCTCCAATGCTTCAAGTGAAAAGTGAAAGTGAAGTCGCTCAGTCATGTCTGACTCTTAGTGACCCCATGGGCTGCAGCCTACCAGGCTCCTCCGCCCATGGGATTTTCCAGGCAAGAGTACTGGAGTGGGGTGCCATTGTCTTCTCCATCCCCGGGCTATATGTCATCCCATATTTCTCTATCTTATCTTAAAGAATTTCATGAGTTGTTTCATTAAATCACTTAAAAATTAAGATACAATTTATCTAAGAAGAAAATGAGATTGTTTTTATAATTTTCTAGTTAACTTGCATAGGATTTCTATGATCACTTTCTTATAAAAAGAGATTTAGATTGCTTTCTCCACCCTGGGATAGAGTTTCAACCTGAACCCAAAGACCTGAATTTGTTTAAGGTGACTAAATATTAAATTTCTAATTGTTAATAAATGCACACACACAGGCACACATAGACATATGCAGCGATGGCATGATGAAGAAATATTAGCATTTAATAACAGCACTGAAGAGTGGCTTGCTGCTGCTGCTGCTGCTGCTAAGTCGCTTCAGTCATGTCTGACTCAGTGCGACCCCATAGACGGCAGCCCGGCAGGCTCCCCCATCCCTGGGATTCTCCAGGCAAGAACACTGGAGTGGGTTGCCATTTCCTTCTCCAATGTGTGAAAGTGAAAAGTGTAAAGTGAAGTCACTCAGTCATGTCCAACTCTTTGCGACCCCATGGACTGCAGCCTGCCAGGCTCCTCTGTCCGTGGGATTTTCCAGGCAAGAGTACTGGAGTGGGTTGCCATTGCCTTTTCCGGAAGAGTGGTTTGAGGATTTGTTAATTTCTTCTTTCTATCTTTTTCTTTCATTCCAGTTGCTTTATTATGTGCATGAGTTACTCATTTTATAATGAGACATAGGGATTTTTAAAAAGTGAGTGTGTTTACCACCATCCTTTAACTTATATTGGACTTTAATTCCTTCTTAGTTACATTATCCTACCCCTCAAGTTAAAGTTTATTAACGTTGTGAGAGGAAACAGAGCAAAACAAAAAGTTAAAGACTAAGATTTCTCACTACTCTCTCTTAACCTGATGTTACCTTCCCAAATCTATACACTTATCCTCTCCTATTGTCTTTAAAATCACACTTGCTGTTTTTTGGGAAAATTTTAATATCTTCAGTCTCCTCCAAGCTGTAGCCTTTCTGACAATAGTTTACCAGTTACATAGTTTCATGGGATTCACAAGACGCTTAGAATGCATACATATACATATGAAAAGTGAAAGTGTTAGTTACTCAGTCATGTCCAACTCTTGGTGACCCCATGGACTATAGCCTGCCAGGCTCCTTTGTCCATGGAGTTCTCAAGGCAACAATGTTGGAGTGGGTAACTAGTCCCTTCTCCAGGGAATCTTCAAGGCCCAGGGATTGAACCTGGGTGTCCCACATTGCAGGCAGATTCTTTACCATCTGAGCCACCTGGGAAGCCCAGTCACACACAGGCACGCACACACACACATACACACACATCTGTATGAAATTGGTCTGGGGACATAGTTATGGAGTATGAGGTCTGCAAAGCTCCAAGTTTATAGAAGATTCAGAAAAAGCTGTGATCTCTAAATTCAGAAAGCATCTAGATTAGTTGGGTGGTAGGACTTCCACTGGAGAAGGCGATGGCACCCCACTCCAGTACTCTTGCCTGGAAAATCCCATGGACGGAGGAGCCTGGTAGGCTGCAATCTATGGCGTCACTACGAGTCGGACACGACTGAGCGACTTCACTTTCACTTTTCACTTTCACACATTGGAGAAGGAAATGGCAACCCACTCCAGTGTTCTTGCCTGGAGAATCCCAGGGGCGGGGAAGCCTGGTGGGCTGCCGTCTATGGGGTCGCACAGAGTCGGACACGACTGAAGCGACTTAGCAGCAGCATCAGCAGGACTTCTGTATTGGGAGCTGTGGTGGGCCATCCAACAGGGTAAATCAGATGTGAGATTGTGTAAGAAAACTATATCAATACATTTACCCAAGAAAGCATAATAAAGCTCAAGGAAAGAAATATTAAAGCTTTAGGTCATCATGAGCAAATTTTGGAGAGGGTTCAGGGTCTTTCCCTAACATCTTGATGAGATAGAAAGAGTAGCTTGGTTATTCTGATGCATTATATGCAGAAATGTAATCACAGAGAAAATACCTTAGTTGGCCAAATATTACCCACTGGCATATGTGGCACTAGATAGAAGTCAGGATTCCTAGGGTGGAACTGTTACCACTTCTTTCTTTCTCCGTGTCATACACACACATGCAGCTCCACCCCCATTCCCAATTCTGCTGCTTCTCCTTCAAGTTCAATGCCCTCCTGCCAGAAGTTGTCACCTGTCTTTTCTCAGAAGGCCTTGGTAAAGTTACACAGCTGAGCCTGGCAGGCGACTGCCCCAGGCCAAACAAACAAACAGAAGAGAAATCTTTCAGGCTGGGCACCAGGGAAAAGTGATCTTGATGCCGTCCGTGGCGTGAGCCGAGGCAATTGATGACTTGGCATTCTGTCTCCGAGTCATCAATCATACAGAATCAATCTCGGCTCCCTCAGGAGCTGGCCCCCGGCTCACATAATTCTCTCTCCCTGCCACCAACCTGAACAGTCTGATCCCAGTGGTGGGAACTGTTTTGTTCTGCGTTCAGCATTGATTCACTTGGCCTTCAGTAGTATTTTCTACATTCCCCAGAAATGTCACTTAATTTATTCTCTCCAAGGTGGCTAAGTTGCCTGGGTCTCACGGCATCAACTGGGGCAGGCGAGCAGAGAAACGTGTCTGCTTTTTTGTGTCAAAGGCACAAGCCTTGGACCCCTAGCCTGAAAGTCAGGACTCTGCTCCCAGGCTCCTGTGTTCTTCTCTGAGGATGGGCAGGGGATCAAGCCCAGGGGATATGGCCTGTTATGTCCCACAGCCTTGCGTGGTTTCCGTGAATTCTAATACTTCCGAGCTGTGTGATCTTGAACATGTTACCTAATCACTTAATGCCTCAGTTGTCTCTTCTGTTAAATAGTGATAGGAATAGCATCTACATAGCATCTACATGGAGTTTTAGGATTAAATTAGATCCAGGCAAAGTTGCTTAGTATGGTATAGGGCAGTATGATCAGTGTCTCTTCTGTTAAATAGTGATAGGAATAGCATCTACATCATGGAGTTTTAGGATTAACTTAGATCCAGGCAAAGTTGCTTTGTATGGTATACGGTAGTATGATCAGTGAGTGTAAGTTATTAATACTGTGATTATTAGGAAACAAGATGTATAGGGTTGATTGTATTTATTATAATGTCAGTGGCCATGAGGGGAATGACCTTGAGAAAGTGACCTGTGCAGAAAGAACTATTCTTCTTTTTTTTAATCACAAATAAGCCTTTTCATTATTTAGCTTCTTGCACTATTCACATAACAGAAACTGATAAACCCATGTTGCTATTTAATCACTAAGTCATGTCTGACTCTTTTGCAACCCTATGGACTGTAGCCTTACAGGTTCCTCTGTCCATGGGATTTCCTCTGTCCATGGGATTTCCCAGGCAAGAATACTGGAGTGGGTTGTCATTGAACTACTCTTCTAACTTATCTCAGAATCCTATGTCTGGCCAGCACTCACTTAGCTCAAAAATCTCAGAATAAGAGCCTACCATAGACTAACTTCCTCTCAGAATTCATATGTTGAAACCTATTCTCCAATGGGGTAGTATTTGGAGGCAGGGCCTTTGGGAGGTGAATAGGTCATGAGGGTGGAATTTTTGAGTGGGATTAAATTCCTTATAAAAGGGACCCTACACAACTCCCCAGTCCTTTCCACCATATGAGAACACAACGAGAGACAATCATCTGTGAAGCAGGAAGCAGGCCTTCACCAGACACCCAACCTGCCAGCACCTTGATCTTGGACTTCCCAGTCTCCAAAACACTAAGAAACTTTTGTGGCTTGTGAGCTACCAAGTCTGTGGTGCTTTATTATAGCAGCCTGAACAGACTAAGGTAGTCTTTCTCTTCTAAACAACAGGTAGAGGGCCTTATAGAAACCGGCTGAACAGTTTGTGGCATGTGCTGGCTGGATGGACCAGAAGGAGGTGGAAGAAGTTAAACTTTGTGAACTTCATGAGTTTTGTTCAGAAGAGCTCAGAGGGGTGTGCACAGATCAAGGCCTCCACATTCCTTCCCAGTGAAAGCCTCCACTTTATCCCTCTATGTAAAATGAGAAGAAGGAGGAGGAGGAGCCTTGCTGGTAGGTGTTGGGATTCTTTTCCATACCAAGTGGGGAGCAGAGGAAAGACAACAGGCCCAGGAGGGGGTCAGGCTGCAAACCCCTGGCAGGGGCAACGAGTTCTTCCTTTGCAGGCTAGATCTCAGTGTGTCTTTATGTCTGTGCCTGTCTTCTAGCAACTCGAATCGTCTTATTCCAAGAGATTCTCAGGCCTGCTTTATTTGTTATGAGACAAGGAGGCACTAATAAATTCCTCTGTGTGAGGTATTTAATTACATAATAATGTGTACACTAATCAGGGTAAATGTGTTTGTGAAAACACCTTGATATGGGAACAGTTAATCACCCAAGGCATTGCTTCTTAACACACCTTGGAAGTTAACTTAATTAAATTAATTAGAACAATGAAAAAATTGAACTGTTTATTGGTCCACAATGGCCTGAAGAAACGCTCCCCCCCAAATGCAGGAACATCTCCCACACTGCAAACTATTTTTCCCCAAATACTCAGCCCTTATGGTTATGGTTACACCCCAGAGCTTGCAGCTGGCCCAGCCTCCCCCGGTGCCTTATCTTGGAGTCATTTCCTGTTATAGACAGAAGGCAATCCATCTACGTGTCTGCAGGCCTGCAAGTACATATGCACCCACAGGCATGTGCACACGTACATACACAGGGGCACACACACACGCACACACTTACATGCCTCTTGTGCACTTTACCAGAAGCTCAGGGAAATCAGGTAAGCTTTCACCCGGATTCCTCAAGTGTATGTTTTGCAGTCAACCACTGAACAGGCCAGCCTCTGCATTCTAAAGTGAAGGAAGGAGGAATGTTTTCTGAGGGATTATTATAATCATCATCATTGCCATTCCCATCATCTTTATTTGTTAATAATGATTGTGTTAATAATCTAAATTTGCATAGAGTTTTGGAGAAACCTCACTGTTTCTTAACCCCACCTCCCTCTCTACTTGGGCTTTGTATGAGGTGACAGAAAACACAGGATGCCTGCCCTGAGGAATGTATAAGCTGTGGCATCTAGCTCCTTATGTTAACAAACGTAAAAGCCATTATGACAACTGAACAAGCGTTGAACAGTTTGCCCATGAAATCAATCAATGAAGTGAGCTTGCACAGCAGAGACACCAAAGGCCACAGGGGGTGGGAGTCTTGTGTTGGGAGAGGAGTGTTCAGAATAATGGGCATCATGAGACCCCCAGAGATTGCCCCTCAGATCCAGGAAGAGGAGCTCCCAACCATCTGGTGAGTTGCATACATCATAGTCAGCTTCTAGATAAGTAGCATCTTTGGCCTTGACCCTGCCGTAAAAGGACTATGGGAACATTCTCTTGCAAAACTGCCTCCCTAATGGGCAACAGCTAAATGAGCTACTTCTGTAGCCTAAATTTCCTACTACAAGATTAAGAGACTTCATGTGTATGGCCTAGAATTACTTTTTACATGTGTATTCTGGTTTCCTGTTTCAAAATTTAGAATAGCAACAAGTAACAAAGCTCTCATGGGTTCAACACAAGGCTTCCTTTCCGAAAAGTCTATTGGCTCCAGGATAAGAACATGGACTGGGGAGGGCATAGATAAGAGACTTCCTCCCATGAAGTGCAGGGCCTAGGAATTTGTTTCCTCTGAGATTTTCTACTGTGCTCATCATAAACTTACTGATGCAGCTTTCAGGATTGCATTTGATAAGTTAAGATGGAGGGTTCACAGACTCAGGAATAGGGAGAACAAACTAGTGGCTACCAGTGGGGAGAGGGAAGTGGGCAGGGCAACATAAGGGTAGGGGAATGAGGGCTTCAAACTACTAGGTATCGGATAAGCTACAACATGAGGCACATAGCTAATATTTTACAGTAACTGTACAACATGAGGAATATAGCTAATATTTTATAATACCTGTAAATGGAGTATGGACTTTAAAAACTGTACATCAGTGTATTGTACACATGTAACTTATATAATGTACATCAATAATGCTTCAATAAGAAAAGATGGAGGCTTCAGATTCTGAACAAGTTATAGAGGCAAGCTTCCAACCAGCTCAAATACCCAATAGCCCAGTGCTGCTATGTATCATCTCAAAAGTCAGGTTAGTCCTGGATCATCCTTTTTCTCCCTGAACAATGTTTGGGTCAGTGGGATCTGCTGTCAGTCAAGGTCCTTTGAGGAAACAGGGAGACGAATCACCCAGATGGGGTGGGTGGTTAGGCAGCATTAAGGAAATTCAACAGAAGTTGTTGAAATTCCTCAGAGCTTTCAAGATCAGGGAAATACCAGCATTACTGGCTCCGGCCAGAGGAGCGGAGCAATTGCTAGGTCTAGAGAGACTTGTAGTTGCAGTTGCAGAGAAGGTTTCAGTTGGGGAAACACAACCACAGCCAGTGTGTGGAATACAGGGAAGGAGCTGGAGGAATATGCCTGTCTGCTCTCCCATCCCACCCCCTCATCCCTTGCCAGGGGCCCGGGAAACCAGAGTGCTAGAGAGCCTGAGTGATTTGGTCCATGCAGATCAGCCTGGGGCCAAGCAGTATGAGTGGAGCTCAGACCAGCTGGTATTCCAGGAAAGGGGAGTGAAAGAATGGTCATGACATCCCTGGTCTCTGATGAGTCCCTGGGATGAGCCCCCATGGAAGGGTCCTTGGTTTATGCAGGAAGGAATTTGAGAGCATGTGGAATAGAGGGAAAGCAGATTTATTCAGGAGATACATGCTCCACAGACAGAGTGTGGTATGTCTCAGAAGGCAAGAGGTGGCTGCAAGGCATGGAGTTGTCCTGGAAAACCTCGAGATATGGGGTGGTTAGTTTATGGGCTGGGTAATTTCATAGGTTAATAAGTGGGAGGATTATGCCAACTATTTTGGAGAAGGGTTGGGGATTTCCAGGAACTGAGCCACTGCCCACTTTTTGGCCTTTTATGGTCAGCCTCCAGCCTTGGAGCAGTGGGGGTGTCGTTTAGCATTTGCTAATGAGATGGTTGTATGGCATCACTGACTCAGTGTACATGAGTTGGGTAAACTCTGGGAGTTGGTGATGGACAGGGAGGCCTGGCATGCTGCAGTCCATGGGGTCACAGAGTCAGACACGACTGAGCGACTGAACTGAACTGACTGAACTGAATGTATTACAATGAATGTATAATGAGGTTAAGGTGTGCTGAAGTTGAATCTTCTGCTATCTTGGGCCTAATTGGTTCTAACCAATATATGGTTAACCTCAACTGCTATGTCATTCTTTTAAGGGTTGTGCCCTGCCCCCTTCCCTCCTGTTAGATTATGAGTAGAAGAGAAGTATTCCATAAAAGGGAAATTGACAAAAAGTGCATCATGAATTTAATTTATTATTTATCATTATATTATTTACATATACTATTATACATCATATATTATTATATTATATAATCTATTCTTTCTACATTAGGGTCATAAGTTTTCTGTCCTACAATATTATTTAAATGCTCCATATATTGAAATAGATGCTAAAGTTTAAGCTACTGCCAGGCCATAACTTCAGCTTTACTACTTCTCTCCAGACAGTTCTTTGGGGAGGAGCTTGCAGATAGAGATCTACAGTGAACCACTAAGAAGGCTGGCCCCAGACTCGAGTCTGCAAGACACAAAATGAAGCGAGAAACACACTATGTAGAGTGTGCTAATCAGCAAGGCACAGGGGTGATGAGAATTTTGCTCTTTTTAGATGCTTTGGTTTTCAAGTTCCTGAGTTAGATCATACCTGCAAACTATAGTCAGACCTCCATCTCCCATGCCTGCCAAACATACCTACTTCATTCAATAATAGGTTAATTATCCAACTAAGCTCGGCCAAATTTCTAATCTGGGTGAGGCGCATATTAGGGACATTGTGCATATTAGGGTCTAGGAAGGAATTTCAGTGAGGGAAGTAAATAAACTCAGCATAAGGCAATATACACTGCAATGCACACCTTGAAAGGCATAAAAGCAATGTGCTACCAGAGTTTAGAGAAAACAAAAGACATGCCTAGCAGGGATAGTGAGGAAAATCTCCATGGGAAAATGAGTATTTGAGGTCTCAAAGGATGGAGGTTGTCAAAGGAATTTGCTCAGCGTTCCCTCTCTTGCGAGGCTCCCTTCAACTTGCTTGCCTTTGTTCATTCTATCATTAAACCACCTGGAAAGCCAGCTCTGGGTCTTCTTTTTCAGTTTTCAGGGACTAGATAAAGTCTTTCCTATTTCAAGGAGCATTCCTCTATTGATCCAGGTCACACTGATGTCCCACTGCCCAAGGCTGAGCTCCATCCTTGCTGTGCTGACCCCTTCATGGGCCGAGACTGGTTTTTGTTAACCACACTCTGAGCAAGCAGCACACTTCCTTCATAAGTAGCTTCCATGTTGCCTGTCTGTGTTCTGGAAGACAGTACTGTCCAAATGGAGTCTGGAGGGGGACAGACAGTTCCGAGTGCTGTCTTGCATCTCAGTGATACACCCCAGATCCCGGAGAAGCACAATCATAGGAAAATCGGATCTTCTGACCATGAAACAGGGGGTGATGGATAAACTCAGCTCAGGGGCAGGGACTCCACACCCACTGGGCTGATGATCTGAGTTTCTGGACCGTTTATCCATCTCCAAGTTAACTTTTTTCTCAAAGATGATTACAGAGGAAAGATGTGAACGTAAGCGGAAAAGGTCCTCCGTGCCTCGTTAGCTCAATCCTCCTGTAATTACAGTCCCATCAGACGGGAAGGACAAACGTGTTCCAGGAACGTGATTCTTCAGCACAGCATTCCTCATTCGTCACCAACGCTTGGCCCCAGACTCCCACCCTTTCCCCGCCCCCCCTGTTTCCCTTCCCAGATCTCATTATGGTTCCCTTCTGGCTTTTTCCAGAAAAGGGCCCAGGACCTGGAGCCCCCAACCCTTCCTTTATGGGAAAAGTAGGAGTTTAGGGCTGTTGGTACTTTTTACTGTTCTTTTCTGCATGAATTCTTGATAGTTCTCCAATACGCTTTGCCTCTTTAGGAGGGCAAAAGGCAGAAGGCAAGGAAAAAAAAGAAAAAAGGAAAAAGGAGAAAAGATCTTTCATTTCTTCCACACAGTTGGATGCTTTCCCCTGAAGTTCATACATAAATCTCGGAACAGCATGTGGTGCAGACAGATAACACATGCCCAGAGGGGGCTGCGGGCCAGCACAGGGAGGGACTGACCCTGGTGACCCCAGATGGTGTAGCTGGCAGTCACAAGCCTTTGCATGCCTTCCACGATTACAAAAATTGTTGGATAATCCAGATGTATTTGACATACTACAGCCCTAACTGGGCCAAAGCTGATCTGAAAGTTTGTGTGGAATTTCCTGTCTCTTTAGCTGGACTGGATCCATACCTGTTTGCATGCCGTTTATTTCCATGTTGCAAATCAGTTCTGTTCATCCCATTTGACCCTATTCAATCCAAATGTGGACAAGTGTCCGACACTGAGAATTTTTCAGGACTTCCCGGTTAGCCCAATGGTTAAAACTCTGTGCTTCCACTGCAGGGGCTGTGGGTTCAATCCCTGGTTGGGAAACTAAGATCCCACATGGTATGTGGGGCAGCCAAAAAAACCCCATTTTTCATGTATTTTCATTGTTGCCAAGAAGTATGGTAGCAGTGAAGGCTGTCTACCACACAACCTTGTTCTTCTCTGAGTCTCGGGTCCCTGCCTTTCCTACTAAACTAGAGAAGTGGCTGAACAAACACAAGGGGATCAGAATCCTTTTGGTTGACCTGTCTTTCAAGCCTATACCTACAGTTGGTCCAGAATTCATTCATTGATTCTCAGCATCCATTAATTGATTGCTCATGGCTTCATAGACCCAGGCAGCTCACATTTAGTAGTGACAGTCAATATGCTAAGTGCTAAAGGTATAATGATGAATGTGAAAAGGTTTTTCCTTCATGGAACTGGGACAAATCCATGAATTTTTCTTCTTTCAATCAACAGTTCCCCTCTACCTCTCAAGGGACTTTCCCAGCAGCCCCAACATCTTTAGCCCCTCCAGTCCTCCTGGTCTGAACTTTCTTCTTCCTCCCTGAAGTTGCATGTCATGGTCACAGGTATAGAGTTACCCTTGGGTGGAGGAGTGGATGAAAGCTCTCCCTTCCCCTAACTGAGGATACAGCATTTTTTTCCTCTTTAAATCTTAGTTGATTGACAGCCAGCTAGAACATCTTTTCTCTTTCTGAGTTGAGCTTCTTATACTGTCTTCCTCTCTGTGGGCCCTTGATTATTTCTAGGTTGCATGGAAGTTCAGTGAAGCAGTGAAGCTCTGGGGTTACAATTACTCTTTAATGAGTGTGTTTTACACCAGGGACAACTGAGGGGCCATGCCAGAGGTGGGGTTTGAGGATAAACAGGGCCCAGACTCTGCCTCCAAGAATCATATGGTTTAGGTGGCAGAAGTCATGCACACACCAAATAATTTAAAAAACAAAAAGGAAATTAGTAATATAAGGAATATAATTGAAGTTCTATTTCTGGATGTATATTTATATATGAGATTTAATGTATATATATATATATATACATCAAATATTGATTTGATATTGATTCTCAGTATCCATTAATTAATTACTCATGGCTTCATAGCATATATATATGCATATTATATATATATTCTCACTATATATACATATATTCTCATATATATACATATATTCTTTTATATATATATATATATACACACACACACACACACACACACATATATATATATATGAAATTCCCTGTGGCTCAGACAGTAAAGAATCTGCCTGTAATGTAAGAGACCCAGGTTCTGTCCTTGGGTTGGGAAGATCCCCTGGAGAAGGGAATGGCAACCCACTCCAGTATTCCTACCTGGAGAATCCCATGGACAGAGGAGCCTGATGGGCTGTAATCCATGGGGTCTCAAAGAGTCGGACACAAATGAGTGACACACGCATGCACACACACACACACACACACATATATTTTTAATTGAACTACAGTTGATTTATTAATACAATGTGTTAGTTTCAGGTGTACAGCATAACATTTCAATTACGCGCGCACACACACACACATATATAGTTATTTTTCAGTCGCTAAGTCGTGTCCATCTCTTAGTGACCCCATGAACTGCATCATGTCAGGCTTCAATGTCCTTTACTCTCTCCCTGAGTTTGCTCACACTCATGCCCTTTGACTCTGTGATGCCATCCAACCATCTCATCCTCTGTCCCCTTCTCCTCTTGCCCTCAGTCTTTCTCAGCATCAGGGTCTTTTCAAATGAGTCGACTCTTCATATCAGGTGGCCGAAGTATTGGAGCTTCAGCACCAGTCCTTCTAATGAATATTCAGTGTTGATTTCCTTTAGGATTGACTGGTTTGATCTCACTGATGGCCAAGGGACTCCAGAGTCTTCTCCAGCACCACATTTCAAAAGCATCGGTTCTTCAGTGCTTAGCCTTCTTTATGGTCTAAATCTCACATCCATACATGACTACTGGAAAAACCATAGCTTTGACTATATGCACCTTTGTTGGCAAAGTGATGTCTCTGCTTTTTAATACACTATCTAGGTTTGTCATAGCTATTCTTCCAAGCAGCAAGCGTCTGTTAATTTCATGGATGCAGTCACCATCCACATTGGTTTTGGAGCCCAAGTAAATGAAATCTGATACCGTTTCCACTTCTTCCCCACCTATTTGCCATGAAGTGATGGGACCAGATGCCATGATCTTTGTTTTTTTTTTTTTTTATGATCTTTGTTTTTTGAATATTGAGTTTCAAGCCAGTTTTTTCACTCTTCTCTTTCACCTTCATCAAGAGGCTCTTTAGTTTCTCTCTGCTTTCTGCCATAAGGGTGGTGTCGTCTGCATATCTGAGGTTATTGATATTTCTCCCTGCAGTCTTGATTCCAGCTAGTGCTTCATCCAGCCCAGCAGCTCGCATGATGTACTCTGCATATGAGTTAAATAAGCAGGGTGACAAGCTTTGGCATTTTGACAAGCTTTCCCAATTTTGAACCAGTCCATTTTTCCACATATGGTTCTAACTGTTGCTTCTTGACCTGCATATGGGTTTCTCAGGAGGCAGGTAAGGTGGTCTAGTATTTTGATATATTTAAGAATTTTCCACAGTTTGTTGTGATCCACACAATCAAAGGGTTTAGCATAGTCAGTGAAGCAGAAGTAGATGGTTTTCTGGAATTCTCTAGCTTTTTCTATGATCCAACCTATATTGGCAATTTGATCTCTGGTTCCTCTACCTTTTCTAAACCTAGCTTGTACATTTGAAAGTTCTTGGTTCATGTACTGTTGAAGCCTAGCTTGAAGGATTTTGATCATTACCTTGCTAGCATGTGAAATGAGTGGAAAAGAAGGCATTGTCCTTCTTTGTGATTGGAATGAAAACTGACCTTTTCCAGTCACGTGGTCACTGTGGAGTTTTCCAAATTTGCTGGCATATTGCATGCAGCACTTTAATGGCATCATCTTTTAGGATTTGAGATAACTCAGCTGGAATTCCATCAGCTCCACTAGCTTTGTTCATAGTGATTCTTCCTAAGGCCCACTTGACTTTTCACTCCAGGATATCTGGCTCTATGTGAGTGATCACACCATGCTGGTTATCTGGGTCATTAAGATCTTTTTTTAAATAGTTCTTCTGTGTATTTTTGCCACCTCTTCTTAATACCTTCTGCTTCTGTTAGGTACATACTGTGATACACTTTCTCATAGCAATTTTGAAATCATTGCTACTAATCAAAGAACATAAAACTCTTCAGCAGAAAATGCAAAGCATAATTAGGATGGGTTATGTGTTGAGGTGAGAAATCAGTCAATGAAAGGAAGGTATAATGTGTGACGTTTGTAGTGTTCATACCACAGAATAATGATGGATGAGCCCAACACGTGTTTGCATTTCACTACCAACCTGGCCTCTTCCTTGGTGTTCCTGCCCTACATAGCAGAAGGGCAACAGTATTCATAGTTTAAAAGCAAAACACAGCAAAACACAGCAAGAAGTAGCTAATTTGGCCAATTTTTCCAGGCCTAGAAATCTGGAGAAGATGACCTACCAGAGGCAAATGTTATAGACACAAAGAGTAGGATGAGGCTTTTGGACCTCTGGAGTCTGCCTGCATCCCTTTGATAGTTTTGGATCACATACTAGCAACAGATCCTGGTGACCTCACTGTGATTAGCAGCCGTGGTTTGTTACTACCAATCTTTACAGTGCTTGATCTGTGGGTTTATTCTTATCCTCTTACATATGCTATATGTAAGGAAAGTTGAAAGAAAGGGATCTATTTAATAGGAAATAGAAAAGACCAAGACAGCAGGAAAGCTATAATGAAATTATCTGTCATCGTATGGAGAAAAAGACAGAATGGGTCTGTATATGTTTAAGTTAATTTTTTTCTTTTCCAGTTGAAAAATCCCAGCACACATGGAATAAGTTCTAGGGGCTTTGGAAGGATCTGTATAGATTGTAGCCACTTGATGACAGCTTTGGCTTTTACTGAAAGAATATGTGTTCATTGTCATGGATTTCTGGGGTTTGATGCTGGCTTGGAATGGCTAAAGGAAGGGTCACAGTGTTCTAGTGGGGAGATTGGAATTCTGGAGTGGATTTCCAAACCTCCTGAGTTTCCATTCTGGGCATCCTTAGCGTGCCTCTTTTGACTGAAAAAAATGCACAATCTAAAAGTTGAGAATTGTATTTTACTCAGTGGACTCTGAAGACTTAAGCCCTGGAGACAGCCTCTCAGATAAGCTCTGAGGATCTGCTGAGAAGAGTTAAATGGGGAGCCAGGATACATAGGAGTTCTTGCAAGAAAAATCCCAGATAGTCAGAAAGTCAGAAGATTACTGCTAATTAAAGAAATTTGACATCTCAAGTTAATGAATTTATCATTTTTCTATATATGAAATGATGCAAGCATCTGGCCTCATTGAAACATTCCTGTGATATACACCTTAACTATCTAGGGTCAATATCCTGCCTTTTTCCATTGTGAATTCCCTCTGGTGCATGGTCTGGGGCAGCTGCAGGAGCTTGAAGCCTGAAGGCTGATGTCCTTTGTTAACTGATTTGGCAGGTAAGATTCTTCATCCACACCTCTTCACCTCTATAGTTATGCCCAATGCTGAAGTGAGCATACAATAAAAGTTAAAAATTATTATTGACTAATAATGTATGTTCAATAACATTTCAGTTGAATGAATGGATAGTATTCTGTATAAAAGAAAAGAAAATTGCAAAGGAAGCAATAATCTAGTGAAGCCATATAATTCATTCCAGAACTCAGAATTAGTAACTTTGCAGTTATCCACTTTTATTGGAAAAACCAGTACCTACTTCTTCTGTGGGTGTTGTTTACTGCGAGGGTTTGTATGTACTGAGGCACTACTATGTGGTTTTCTGTGGGAGGATATTTGCGATGGCATTATGAAACCATGAAGCTGTGCTGCTGTATACTGCACACGGTAGGGTTTGCTTTTCATCTGGGGGTGGTGTGCTGAGCCCTGGCAGTCCATAACTGTGTGTGTTTTATAATGAAATCATGTACAGATGTAAGAACTGTTTAATTAAAAAGGCTGAATGCTGAAGTATTGATGCCTTCAAACTGTGATGCTAGAGAAGACTCTTGAGAGTCCCTTGGACAGCAAGGAGATCAAACCAGTCAATCCTAAAGGAAATCAAGCCTGAATATTCATTGGAAGGCCTGATGCTGAAGCTGAAGTTTTGAACACTTTGCCCTGATGCGAAGAGCAGACTCATTGGAAAAGACCCTGATGCTGGGGAAGATTGAAGGCAAGAGGAGAAGGGGACAATAGAGGATGAGACAGTTGGATGTTATCACTGATCCAATGGACATGAGTTTGAGCAAACTCTGGGAGATGGTGAAGGACAGGGAGGCCTGGGATGCTGCAGTGCATGGGGTTGCAGAGTCAGACACGACTGAGTGACTGAACAGCAACAACAAATGGTCACATGGTCATGTTGGGTGAAATCAGAGTGGGAAGGTGGTGACTCTCACTCAGGGCTACCTTATGAAGGGAACTCATGCCTAGTTCACTCTGAGTGGGCAAAGGAAGTGCATCTCCACTACAACATGGGGTCTAAAATCAGATCACAGTTGCTCTATCTCTCTGGAATGTGCTGAAGATTAAGGAAACTGCTCTTCTGTTGGTTCCGGATGTGCTCAGGGGCCCTTGGCAAAACTCGTAATGCCCAGCTCCTCTCTCTCTCCCATTTCAGCCCTCTTCTGTCCCAGATTAAGTGCTAGGACCTCATGGGGAGATCTCTCATTGCCCAGGCGTGTGATCATTCCTCTCTTGACCCCAGAGCACTGCAGCCTCTCACTTGCCTCTTTCTTATGGCTCTCACACAATTCCCTGTCTGTGGGGCACGTCCTATGCTGAGAGCTCCCCTGATGACCAATGCATTACCTCCTCCCTGAGACATTGCTTAACCCAAGAGAAGGTGTTATCTCTCCTTCTGTGAAATTGAAAGTGTTAGTCACTCAGTCATGTCGGACTCTTTGCAGTCCCATGGACTGAGGTCCGTCAGGCCTCTCTTTTCATGGAATTCTCCAGCACGAATACTGGAGTGGTTGCCCTTCGCTTCTCCAGGGGATCTTCCTGACCCAGAGATCAAACCCAGGTCCCCTGCATTGCAGGCAGATTCTTAACCACTGATCCACATGGGAAGACCCAAATGAGAGTTCTCTGGGAAACAAAGGATCCTGAAGGATCTATGAGAATAAAGCTCTTATGATAGAAAGTCCAGGAGGGGATTTTTTTTTTTTAATGAGAGTTTCAACTTTAATATGTAGTTTTAAGATGATTCCCTCCACCTACTCCCAAATGAAAGAGCCTAGTAGGCAACGTGGCCCTGGTCCTATCAACATTTCTCTGATCTGTAAGCATTTGAGTCACCATGCAAGTCACCCTGCTTGCCTAGTGACTCTGCCCCGCATCTTGGAATCAGCATTAACCCCTCCTCTCCCTAGTAAGCGGCCATTTGAAAACTACTTTCAGTGTTACTCCTTCAGCGGCTGTTCTTTCATCCCAAGCCTGTGTGGAATCCCTCCATCCAGCCCACCATCATCAATGCCTCCCTCTTTTCTCTGGATCTGCTCTCTCTTTCTTCCAGGATGCCAGAAAAGCTAATGTTACTCTCCTCTTCTGCAAGGCTGACACGCTTGTACCCTTCCTTGACTGAACGTTTGCTCCAGTCACTTCAGATGCCACAGATTGAACCTCTTGCTCTGTGGGTCATGCCCATATGGGGGATTCCCTAGTCTGACCCCATATTTCCAACTTCATTCCCCATTTCTCTGCTTTGCACACAGAAATGCATTCCCACTGTACCAACACACTGCACACACACACACATGCATGCATGCTCATACACACATGTACATACATGTACACACTTGCACACATATACTCAGACACACGTACAAAACAGATGCAAATGCACTCTCACATAACCATTCTTTGAAAAACACACATTGTGCTTATCTGTCTTCTCCTGAAAACTTTCTATTCCCACCTCTGCTGGATCAGTCACGAAAGTCTAGTTTAGGTGTTACCTATTTCTAGAATCCCCCATTGACTCTTCTCCAGTATAATCTTATGCTATTTGCAAACTACAAAGGAAGGTTGGAGGGGAGAGTTATTATTTACTGAATATTTGCTTGTAAACAGTATGTTTTACATTAAAATTAATTTTTACAATAACTTGTAAAAGAGATACTACTGTCCTCCTTTTGCAGATGAGAAAAGAGACAGTAAACAGTTGGGTCAATTTCTCTCTTTCTTCTAAACTTCACTCAGCCTAGAAATGGCAGGGAAGGAGTTAGTGCCTTGTATTCCTTTTTTTTTTTTTTTCAAGCTCAAATCCATACTTTGAATCCTTTTCCAAGAGGTCTTGCTAAAGCTCCTCTAAAATTTTGTAACACTGTATTTTTGTGTGAAACATGCCACCTCTCTCCTTATCTTATCTCCCTTAGATCTTTTAGAGTGTGAGCTCCGTGACTTGCCCACTGTGTAGACTTCAGAATCAATGCTCTTGAGAAGCATCTGAACCTCATTTTGGTTTTACATCTCCAAAATGGAGCTAAGATATGGATCCTTTTCACTTCAAGAGTTGTTCTGAAGAGTGCCTAAATTTTTCTGAGATAGTAAACATAAAAACACTTTATAAACTACAAAGCATCAAGAACACATACTTGGTTCAGCACAAACATTTATTAGGCACCTCATATTGCTGGGGACATAAAGAAGAGGAATGATCCCTGCTGTCAAAGACATTGCATCCCAGGAAGAGGATATATGTAAATAGAAAACAATCTCAGGATAATGTAAAGCGCATGGCCATGAAGTATGACCACTCTATAAAGACAGGCAAGTGGGTGAATGGAGGTCAACGGAGTGTCTGGTGCTGGAAGATGGATCAGATGGACAAAACTTTACAGGATAAATGGGAGATAGATATTCCAGGCAATGGGGTCAATAGAGGCATGTACTGGGATGATTCTTATTTATTGAAGGAATAAATGAATTAATGTCTGGAAAGGCTCTGCCCCTAGGTAAGACAATCCTGAAAGTGACTCACATGGATTCTTCTGATGATTTTCAAGTTCCAGCTAGGAAGCATCTTCTGAAACTTTGTCCCTTGCCTGTGTTCACCCATCTTACTCCACCAGAATTTATACAGAACTTTTGGCACTCACTGACAACCTTTTCTTTTAAAGATTTAACTATTATAAATAGGTATCATGTATTATGCTTTTAATAAACTTGCAAGTGGATATTACCATTTCCATTTTTAGAGATTAAAATAACTGAGGTTCAGAGTGATGAAATAATGGCATCAAAGTCAAACATCCATAGTGTTAGAGGAGGAATTTGAACCCCTGACCTACACATGAAAGAAGCAATGTGCTCTCTGCCTGTGAGCTGAAGCATGTGACTAGGGAGGGTCAAGAGGGAGCCTGGAGTAAGTGGCTGGGGTAGATTTTATTTTAGGATAATGACCTGAGTGGTCAGTGGAAAGATGAGACAGTTTTCAAGAGAAACAGAAAATATCACTTGTTTCTTCTCAAAGTAATGGTTTCCAGGGCCAGGGAGGGAACTTTATCCCCCATCAACCCTTTAAGTGTACCCTACAAGTCTTTCCGCTGCTCCCCTGTCTCCAATCATAGAGTAGCTTCCAGGCCAGTAAAGCTTGACTTTGTGCTTGAGTATAAGGCAAAGTCATAAATTTGTGTCTGATTCCTTCTAGCTCTCTTTTAAGCCTACCATAGAGTTGTCACATTTTAGAAGACCAATCAAAATTTAATGAATGGATGGATGGATAAATAAATGAATAAATTTAGGTCTCAGCAGCATGAGTGATTTTCTGCAAATGCACTTCTTCTGAGTCTAAAAGCAAATGCTCTACACCAAAGAATGCATCTAACATAAAAATGATTTTCAACTCCCAGATCAAAACCCATGGCCTCCAGAAAGGCCTCCCTAATCAGCCTTGAACTTTCTCTTACCTGTCCAGTCTCATTATCTACCATTGTTTACCTCAAACCTTTCCCTTCTCCAACAGCCTCCTTCCATTCCCGTTGAACACTTTGCTCCAATATTACTGAACTATGGCAAGATTTCCATCAGTCCTGTTAGATGCTCTTCCTTGGGTTGGAACACTCTGCTCTCTGTCATTTCCTCCTTTTCCTCAGATAGGTCTTGATCTAGTAGCCTTCTCTTTTCCTCTTGTTCCAAGTCTGAGTTAGATGTTCTTCATTTGAACTTCCAAGCCTCATGGATTTCCCTACCCTCAATTGCCTATTTGCTTCTTCATTTTCTCCCGTAAACTGCAGGCACCTTAAGAACAGAAAATTTTATTTACAGTCCCAGGAACTAGGATAATGTCTGGCACACACTTAGTGTTCAAAATATACCTATGACAGTAACGAACAAATGGACAAATAAAATCATGCTCTGTGAATGTGAGAGTGGGTGTCCCTGTGCTTGGGTAGCACCTTCTCACATAAAGGCTGCTCTAAATCCATGAAAAGTGACTGAGTAAGAAGATAGGAAAGATGCTTATGAGGCTTCTGTGTAATTTTAATGGGCTTTTATGCATCCTACTTCATTAATAAAGGAAGAATGGAATACTCCAGCATTTTTTATCTCCCATCTGTATTCAAATACAACTGAATTTCTCCCCAGCAAAATTTCAGGATAAATTAATGATCTTCATTTTCTCAGAAAACTCATTTTTCCTGAATGGATAGACTGTTGACGCAACATAAAAATGTGATTTCCTGCCTAATAAAGGAAACTGGCTGATATATCGTGCTGTAAAATGACCTTTGGTCTTGCCATGAGTGTATGCGCTTTGGGTTGAGTGGGGTCATCCTCTGTAGGGGAGACTGTTGGACTGCGGTGAAGGTGCTCCTGCCTTGGGGTCACCATTCCTGTGGCCTGGTCAGTTCTGGCTGGGTTTGACTTTCTCAGTCAGTCCAGGGTGAGTGGGGTCTCAGCTTAACCTGTTGACTGACTGTCCTTTTGCTGTTTGTCAGCTGTAGGTGGCTTGGTCTTGACACATAAGACACTGGCCTTGAAGGCAGCTCTCTGTAACTTTGCATAAGCATTTAACATCCCATCTTTGACAACCAATAAATTTAATAAATGCTTCTGGAAGACACAGAAAAAAAGGGAGAAGTAGATTGAATGGAGAGGTTACCATAGATACCTATGAGAGAAAGTTAAGAGAGAGGGCTGCCCCATGAATGCTGGGTACTCTGGAGACCAGATCAGAAAGTACTTTCCCCTGTAGGAGATAAGAGTCTGTGAGAGGCCCACAGGGAAAGGCAATGAAGCCTGGGGCTCCTGGAGGCAGTCTCTAGCCAGAAGAGGAGCCCTAGCTGGGCCTACAGTTGAGACCAGGAACTCTCTAGATGTTGCAAGGTCCTCATCTCATTCTATCTCGACCTTGGTACTTTGTTAAATGAGGTGGGATTGAGGCAGAGGGATGGAGATCTATGGCTAAGAGGGCTCTGCAAACCAAGCCGCCTTTGGCCAGTAATTACACTGTTGTTAACACCCCTTGTTGTAATTGTTCAGTTGCTAAGTCATGTCTGACTCTTTGCAACCCTATGGACTGCAGCATGTCAGTCTTCCCTGTCCTTCACTATCTTCTGGAGTTTGCTCAAATTCATGTCCACTGAATCAGTGATGCCATCTTCCAACCATCTCTTCCTCTATCACCCCCTTCTCCTCCTGCCTTCAATCTTTCCTAACACTGGGGTCTTTTCCAATGAGTTGGCTCTTCACACCAGATGTTCAAATTATTGGAGCTTCAGCTTCAGCATCAGTCCTTCCAGTGAATATTCAAGGTTGATTTCCTTTAGGATTGACTGGTTTGATCTCCTTGCTGTCCAAAGTATTCTCAGTTTGAAAGTATCAATTCTTTGGTGCTCAGCCTTTTTTATGGTTCAGCTCTTACATTCATACATGACTACTGAAAAAGCCATAGCTTTGACTATACAGACCTTTGTTGGCAAAATGATGTCTTTGCTTTTTAATGTGTTGTCTAGGTTTGCAATAGCTTTCTTTCCAAGGAACAAGATTTTTAATGTGTCTTTTAATGTGTCCCACTGGCTAGATCCAGTTAGAAGCCTAATTGGCTAGACCAAATTCGAAGATGCAGAATGCCAGAGTGGGTTGCCATGCCCTCCTCCAGGGGGTCTTCCCAACCCAGGGATTAACTCAGGTCTCCTGCATTGCAGGCAGATTCTTTACCAGCTGAACTACCAGGGAAGCCCTACTAAGCACAGAATAGTGAATGACTAGACCCAATTCGGAGAAGGTGATGGCACCCCACTCCAGTACTCTTGCCTGGAAAATCCCATGGACAGAGGAGCCTGGTGGGCTGCAGTCCATGGGGTTGCTAAGAGTCAGACACGACTGAGTGACTTCACTTTCACTTTTCACTTTCATGCATTGAAGAAGGAAATGGCAACCCATTCCAGTGTTCCTGCCTGGAGAATCCCAGGGACAGCAGAGCCTGGTGGGTTGCCATCTATGGGGTTGCACTGAGTCAGACACGACTGAAGCGACTTAACAGCAGTAGCAGCAGGGCTTAGAACAAGAAGGACAGAGAAGGATGCAGAATGTATCTGGAAGGGAAATGGGAAATAGTCCACATGCTTGTACTATTTCATTTAATTCTAACAGAAATCCCACCAGGAGGGTATTATGCCCACTTTACAGATGAGAAAACTGCTGCAAAAAGTGGTTAATAACTTGCCCATATATACACAGTAAGCCGTAGAATGAAGCTTTGAACACTGGCAAAACCCTGGGGCCTAACCACCTAGCGACTATTCTAAGGTACGGAATCAACTGTTGAAAGAATTCCTTTTGGGGGAATATGTAATGTTTTCTTTTCCTTCATTTCTGAGTATCATATTTCTGAACATGCCAGACTTGTTTTGACTGTGTTTGCGTGTGACTTTGTTTGGGCCTGGCTTCTCTTGTAGCTCAGTTGGTAAAGAATCTGCCTGCAGTGGAGGAGACCCGGGTTCGATCCCTGGGTTGGGAAGATCCCCTGGAGAAGGAAATGGCAACCCACTCCAGTATCCTTGCCTGGAAAATCTCAGGGACAGAGGAGCCTGGTGGGCTACAGTCCATGGGGTCACAAAGAGTCGGGCATGACTGGAGCAACTAACACTTACTTACTAACTGTTTGGGCCTGGATTTCTAAGAGATAGAGGTAGGCAGGTGTGAATGTGGGCACAATCTTTTTGTTTAGAATCCTGATGGGAATGGGAGTTCTGTACTACTGAAGCTGAGGCACGTGGTAAGAAAAGATATCACAGGTGACAGTAAAAAGAACTGGCACTCATGCCCTAGGTGTCCCTAACTTTGCAGTTCAATGATTTTCAGTAACTGGCTATAGTGGATTCTGTAATGGTTATTTCCTCTGAAGATCCTCAGCCCCAGGCATATACACACATTTTCTTAGTTATTCAATTCAACATCAATTTAAGTACTACTGTGAAGGGATTTTGCAGATGTTTCTGTTCCAGAGATCAAATTGCCAACATCCATTGGATCAGAGAAAAAGCAAGACAAAACAACTACTTCTTCATTGACTAAAGCCTTTGACTATGCATCACAACAAACTGGAAAATTCTTAAAGAGACGGGAATACCAGACCACCTTACCTGATCGCTGAGAAACCTGCATGCAGGTTAAGAAGCAACAGTTAAACCCAGACATGGAATAATAGACTAGTTCCAAATTGGGAAAGGAATGTGTCAAGGTTGCGCATTGTCATCCTGCTTATTAAACTTATATGCAGAGTACATCAGGTGAAATGCCAGACTGGATGAAGCACAAGCTGGAATCAAGATTGCTGGCAGAAATATCAATAACCTCACATATGCAGATGATACCACGCATATGGTGGAAAGTGAAGAGGAACTAAACAGTCTCTTGATGAAGGTGAAAAAGGAGAGTGAAAATGCTGGCTTAAAACTCAACATTCAAAAAACGAAGATCATGGCTTCTGGCCCCATCACTTCATGGCAAACAGATGCGGAAACAATGTAAATAGTGACAGACTCTATTTTGTTAGGCTCCGAAATCACTGCAGATGGTGACTGCAACCAGGAAATTAAAAGTCACTTGCTCCTTAGAAGAAAAGTTATGACAAACTAGACAGTGTTTTAAAAAGCAGTGACATTACTTTGCTGACAAAAGTCCATATGTGGTTTTTCCAGTAGTCATGGATGGATATAAAAGCTGAACCATAAAGAAGACTGAGAGCTGAAGAACTGATGCTTTTAAACTGTGATGTTGGAGAAGACTCTTGAGAGTCCCTTGGACTGCAAGGAGATCAAACCAGTCAATCCTAAAGGAAATCAAGCCTGAATATTCATTGGAAGGATTGATGCTGAAGCTGAAGCTCCAATATTTTGGCAACCTGATTAGAAGAGCTGACTCATTGAAAAGAAACCTGATGCTGGGAAAGATTGAAGGCAGGAGAGAAGGGGATGACAGAGGAAGAGATGGTTGGTTGCATGACATCACCAACTCAATGGATATGAGTTTGAGCAAGCTCTGGGAGATAGATGGTGAAGGACAGGGAAGCCTGGGGTGCTGCAGTTGGTGGGGTCACAAAGAGTTGGACATGACTGAGTGACTGAACAGCAACAACAGCAAAATTATGTTCCAAATCATAGTTGGAACCTTAATAATAGTTGACCTTAGGATATGGAGATTATCTGGATGTGTCTGACTTCATCATACGAGCCTTCAAATCTGGATCACTGAGAGCCTTGACAGAGGAGGTCAGAGATTCAAATGTATGGGATTCAGTCTAAGGGAGATTCTCCACTGTGGGAGGGGCCACTTGGCAAGGAATGTGGGAACCTCTAGGAGTTGAAAGTAACCTGGGTTGATAACAAGGAAACTAGAACCTTAGTCCTACAGCTATAAGGACCTGAATTCTGCCAACAAATTGAATGAGTTCAGAGGCAAATGCTTCCTGAAGCTTTCAGATAAAGGTGTAATCTAGCTGTCACCTAGCTTTCAACCTTGTGAAACTCTAAGCTGAGAACCCAGCCAAGCCCAACCAAACTTCTGAGCTACACAACTGTGAGCCAATAGATGTGTGCTGTTTTCTTAAATTTATTTTATAGAAGTATAGTTCATTTAAAATATTGTGTTAGTTTCTGGTGTACAGAAAACTGAGTTAATCATATATATTATATTCATTATGGTTTATTATGGGATATTGAATATAGTGAATATATTCCCTGTGCTATATAGTAGGACCTTGCTGTTTATCCATTGTATATGTAATAGTTTGCATCTGTTAATTCTAAACTTCTATCTCAGTCTCCCCCACCCCAAATGTGTGCTGTTTTAAGCCTCTAGATTAGTGCATTAATAACTTCTTATGCATCAATAGGAAACTAATACAAATTTCAAGTCACTGTTTCTCCTGGCTGTATGGAGTACTCAGTTCAGTTCAGTTCAGTCAGTCGTGTCTGACTCTTTGCGACCCCGTGAACTACAGCACGCCAGGCCTCCCTGCCCATCACCAACTCTTGGAGTCCACTCAAACCCGTGTCCATTGAGTCGGTGATGCCATCCAACCATCTCATCCTCTGTTGTCCCCTTTTCCTCCTGCCCTCAATCTTTCCCAGCATCAGGGTCTTTTCAAATAAGTCAGCTCTTCACATCAAGTGGCCAAAGTATTGGAGTTTCAGCTTCAACATCAGTCCTTCCAATGAACACCCAGGACTGATTTCCTTTAGGATGGACTGGTTGGATCTCCTTGCAGTCCAAGGGACACTCAAGAGTCTTCTCCAACACCACAGTTCAAAAGCATCAATTCTTCGGCGCTCAGCTTTCTTTATAGTCCAACTCTCACATCCATACATGACCACTGGAAAAACCATAGCCTTGACTAGACACACCTGTGTTGATAAAGTAATGTATCTGCTTTTTAATATGCTGTCTAGGTTGGTCATAACTTTCCTTCCAAGAAGTAAGCGTCTTTTAATTTCATGGCTGCAGTCACCATCTGCAGTGATTTTGGAGCCCCCCAAAATAAAGTCAGCCACTGTTTCCACTGTTTCCCCATCTACTTCCCATGAAGTGATGGGACCGGATGCCATGATCTTAGTTTTCTGAATGTTGAGCTTTAAGCCAACTTTTTCACTCTCCACTTTCACTTTCATCAAGAGGCTTTTTAGTTCCTCTTCACTTTCTGCCATAGTTCCTCTTCACTTTCTGCCATAAGGGTGGTGTCATCTGCATACCTGAGGTTATTGATATTTCTTCTGGCAGTCTTGATTCCAGCTTGTGCTTCTTCCAGCCCAGCGTTTCTCATGATGTATTCTGTATATAAGTTAAATAAGCAGGGTGACAATATACAGCCTTGAAGTACTTTTCCTATTTGGAACCAGTCTGTTGTTCCATGTCCAGTTCTAACTGTTGCTTCCTGACCTGCATACAAGTTTCTCGAGAGGCAGGTCAGGTGGTCTGGTATTCCCATCTCTTTCAGAATTTTCCACAGTTTATTGTGATCCACACAGTTAAAGGCTTTGGCATAGTCAATAAAGGTCACGTGCAAATCAGAACCACATTTTTCTCCAGAAATCAGACTGGTAGAGGAGTAAGTCTTGGGCCTCTTGCCTCCATTTGGAACAATTCTGAAGAAACGTCCCAGGTTTTGAGTTGCCTGTAGGAAGGTCTGGAGCATCTGGTCTCATGTAGTTTAACTTCTCTTTCTGTCCAGTTCTGCTTCCCTCACAAATTGTCTTCCTGAGAGCAGGACCCATTAGGCTTTTGCATGCAATGTCCCATTGCAGACTCCTTCCTCATTGAACCAGATTTTAGGCAATGGTCTAGATGAATGTGAAATTGTGGAGGAGAAGTAAGATGAGCTTTGTCCCATAGGATTCCAACTGGGCAGAGAAGAATCCTACAAAGAATGGTAAAATAACAATGTCAGATACCACATGACCCAAACTTAGAGGGACCATGTATTTGAGTTATATCAGAATAGACTGTGTATATGGAGACTGCAGTAATGAAATTAAAAGATACTTGCTCCCTGGAAGAAAAGCTATGACAAACCTAGACAGCATATTAAAAAGCAGACCTTACTTTGTTGACAAAGGTCCATATAGTCAAAGCTATGGTCTTTCCAGTTGTCATGTATGGATGTGAGTGTTGGACCATAAAAAGACTGAGCACCAAAGAACTGATGCTTTTGAACTGTGGTGTTGGAGAAGACTCTTGAGAGTCCCTTGGACTGCAAGGAGATCCAACCAGTCCATCCTAAAGGAGATCAACCCTGAGTATTCATTCAGGACTGATGCTGAAGATGAAGCTCCAATACTTTGGCCACCTGATGGGAAGAGCTGACTTATTAGAAAAGACCCTGATGCTGGGAAAGATTGAAGGCAGGAGGAGATGGGGATGACAGAGGAAGAGATGGTTGAAAGGCATCACCAACTCAATGGACATGAGTTTGAACAAGCTCTGGGAGATAGTAAAGGGCAGGGAAGTCTGGTGTGCTGCAGTCCATGGGGTCACAGAGTTGGACATGACTGAGTGACTGAACAACAACAAATACCTCTTGTCCTGATGGTTATAATTAACAGTTACCTGTTTGATTCTTAAAAGTGTTCCAGGTTGGATGGTGAATTGCATGGTCCATGTTCCCAGATACCATGACTGTGAGAAGGCAGAGGATGGAGGGGGCAGTGTGGGCTGGGGTGTGCTGATGAGTAGAGAAGTCCACATTAGGTAGCTTCTGATCTAGACCTTGAGGGATCAGCAGGAATTTTTTTCCATAGAAGAGTTCAGGTATCCTTGCGGGTAGAAAAGTTAGAAAAGCATGAATAGAGAAAGACCAATAGGAATACATACAGGTGTGACAAGTGGGGGAGCAGTAATGGGAAGGGGGGCTCTCCTTCTTGGAATGACTTAAGGAGCTAGTCAATGGTGTCATTTGATGAATATATAAGACAAGGACATCAGCACACATTGGTCATAGAGGAGATGAGTGCCCACATACAGAGTCATGCGACATTTCCTTATGTCTTGGAGACAATCCAAAGAAGGAAAGGAACAGATGGCTTGCATTCCACCGTCTGAGGCCAGACCCTCTGCTTGTCTGGGCAGCACTATTCTTTTGTCTCTAACCTGGTTTGCTTATTTGTCCTGTAAATACCTTTGTGAATTGATGATGGAAATCAGGGCTTCCCTGGTAACTCAGTGGTAAAGAACTTGCCTGCCAATGCAGAAGTGGGCTCAAGCACTGGATCAGGAAGATCCCCTGGAGAAGGAAATGGCAACCCACTCCAGTGTTCTTGCCTGGGAAATCCCATGGACAGAGGAGCCTGGCAGACTACAGTCCACGGGATTGCAAAGAGCTGGACACAACTTAGCGACTAAACAACAATAGTGTTGATAGTAATGATCATTCCTTACTTTTGCAGTGCTTAAAACACTTTTGAAGCCATTTCACACTCATTATTTGATACAATCCAAGATTTTCTCTTGTCTTCAGCACTGTCCTGTGTAAAAGGCAAAGCAGGTATTATTTTTCTCTCATTTGACTGAAAAGATGAAAAGTCATTGGTTGAAGGAATTCTCAATGATGATAGACGTGGAGCTCCCCTGGAACCTGAGTATGGCAGCTCCTAAACAGCGGTCTTTCGGTCACATTGTGAGAAGATAATGGTGGGTCTTTGGCCAGTGGTGGCTGGTAAACCCATCACTGTGTCGATCCTTTCCTTCCTTGGGCCCACCACTGAATGGCAGCCTTGCCTCCGCAGATGCACACAGCAGAGTTTACTGAAGTGTACACTGAAAGATTTTTGTAGATGTGGATGAAGGATATGTCTCTGCTGAGTAAATGATGCTATTTTATTCCAGAATAGTTTTACTTAGTGCCTGTTGTACACTTTATATCGATTCTTGGCCACACCTTGGAAAGAAGGAAGCTGGCAAGAGGACATTGACCTCAGTGGGGCAATTCCCTGCCTACAGCCACAGACAGTACAGCTGAAACTAGGGTCTTCCCTGGTTCTGCCTGTGTCCACATTCAACACCTCTTCTGCTCAGTCACCTTGGCTCTTTGGACTCTGGTGGTCTCAGGGGGAGTCAAGATAAGGACTCCGAGGGCTGTGGCTCTTTATATAGGCTTAGAGCCCTTTGAGGATGTGATATTTTAATTACAGACCTTCTCCCTGGAAAAAAATGCACACTTATTGAATATTTTGTTTGAAATTTTATGGAGCTAATGGACTGCCAAAACCACTCTGTAGTTTCCCGATCAGGAACTCCTGCCCTAGTGGAAGGTAAAGCAGAGGAAAACAGGAACAGAAAGTTTCAGTAGCTCACCATGGCCACCTGGAGCTTCTCATTTTTAAGCTCATCTCTGCTGGGGCTTCAAGGGTTTGGGTCTTTGTCTTCATAAAACAGGCTATTACCTGAAAGGCAATGAAAGCAGCAGGAGGGAAGGCTGAGCCAGCTGCTGGGCAGAGTGGCAATCCACTCTCTAGAAAGCCCAAGATCTGGAGAAGTCTCAATTCGGGGCACTGGAGTTTTGTTCATTTAGAGTAAGAAATGTTGAGCAATGATGAAATTTGGGCATTTTTTGTGACTTGCACCCTCTAACCTTCTCCCTTTTTAGATTAATGGTCTGAAAGCGGTCAACTTAAAGCAGTCCACTACTTCCTGGATGAGTCTTCTGTCCCAAGGCTGTGTCAAGATGATGAAATGCAGCCAATTGAAAAACAGTGAAAATGGCTTTTTAGGACCTCTTAAAAGCTGACTTGGATCAATTTTTAAGATGGCCAGAAAAAAAGCTTACCTATGAAGAGTCTACAGAGGTCAATCACAATTTCACGAACATATTTTAAAATATTTGGATATTTTTATGGGGACTCTTCATGGCCACATCTGATCTCATTCTAGCCTTCCTCACCCACTGTATCTGCCATTGCTTCCAGAGAAGCATCTTTGGTCCCATTCAGATCTGCTTTCTATTTGACTCCTGAAATGCCATCCCCCAGGCATCTAGAGCTCCCCTGCCCCTCTTGCCAATCATCGTCCATCCATCCAGCATTGTGAGGTGGGCCAGGGCCTGGACAATCTGTAGATCTTATGTGCCGCCTACTCTCTACCTTGCTCAGCCTCATTTGCAAGAAGAGATGCTAGCTCCTGCATTGTATTATTGTATTGTGAACATTAAATAAGATAATATATATAAAGTGAATGTAAAGTGATAGAATAGGTAAAGGTACTATTTTCTCCCTTCGTTAAAGTCATAGAAAATACTGCCCGTTTCAGAAGATCCTCCTGAAAGCTAAGTCTAGAATTAGATTTCTTCCTCTCTTTTAGTCTGCTCAGTTGCCAAAACATAATAACACAGGCTAGGTGGTTCAGAGACTAATTTTCACACAGTTGCAGTAGCTGAAAGTTCCAGATGGAGGTCCAACGGGACAGGTTTCTGGTGAGAGCTCTCTTCCTGGCTTGCAGAGAGCCACCTTCTTACCAAGTCCACGCAGGACCCCTCCTTAGCATGTGCTCCTGGAGAGAAAGGCAAGCTCTCTGGTGTTCTTTCTTATATGGATGCTAATCCATCAGGGCCACCCTTATCACTTTCTTAACCTTAAATTTAACCTTAATTACTTTCTTACTCCCCAAACAGCCCCACTAGGTTCATTAGGGCCTCAACACACGAACTTGAAGGGAATGGTATCCTTTCAGTCCATACCGCCCTCTGATACAAAACTTCCTCTGTATTTAAAACAAATGCCTTCACATTTTAACATTTAAATGTTTTCCATTACCCTCTTGCATGAAATGTGTATTTTCAGTGAATGGAGTAAGCCTCAGAGCCAGGGACTGTTTTTCCCTTTTATGTATTACTAGCATGAGACAGGGCATTTTTTAGGGTTTGTTGTTTAGTTGCTCAATCATGTCTGACTCTTTGAAACCCCATGGATTGTAGCCCACCAGGCTCCTCAGTCCATGGGATTTCCCAGGCAAGAATACTGTAGTGGGTTGCCGTTTCCTTCTCCAGGGGATCTTCTGGACTCAGGGATCAAACCTGCATTTGCAAGCAGAGTCTCCTGCTTTGCAAGAAGATTCTTTACTGCTGAGCCACTGGGGAAACCCTTTTTAGGGTTTAAGAAATACTAATTAATGAACTGGCTAGTTGTCCACCTAACATAGAGCCAATCATGACCTCTGTTTCATGTAACTGTGTGGATATCAAGAACAGATGTGTAATTAGGATTGGCTAGATTAAGAAATAGTCCCCAAATCTCAGTCCCTAAATAGTTCCCAAATCTTAAAATAGCAAAATGTCTTTCCTCCTCTTGCTACGTAGCCACCATGGAACTTTTTAGTGAAGAGAATGTATTCATTGTAGTCATCCAGGAACCCTGGCAGTTTCCACCCAGACACTGCTGGTTGCTGTGACAGGGAGCAAAGAGAGCTGTGCAGGTCTGACGTCAGTAATCACAGGCTCACTGTCCACAATTCATTGGTCAAAACTGTGTGATCCCATCTAACTGGGGGAGATGCAGGCAGTACAACCCTACCACATGTCCAAAAGGCGGAGAGCTGCACATATTGGATGAATACCACTAGTGACCACCACAGTGGAGACACAGATGTTCAGTTTTCCAGGAAGCAGAAAAGTTGACAATCATTTTCTATTTATCTTCTGCATAAATAGGAAATTGGCTTCAACCTTCCCCCTTTTCCCATGCCGGATTAGCCTAGAAATTTCACCCTGTCTGGGAAGTCTGGGTTGGTAGCTCAGAGTTAAAGCTTGTTGTGATTAAACAGACCCTTACTTACCATCTAATCCAGGGACTTGCACAATGACTCTAAGGCAATCCATACCTGTATCTCCAGGAAAGCTGGTAAGAAGGGTTTGGTCAGAGTAGGAAAGACCCTGAATCCCTCTGTTACTTCCTCTCTGTCTGAATTATGAATAGGGCTTCCTTGTAATACATATTCTGTTCCAATTGTATTCTTGCCTATATAATAATAAATGATGCTACAGAAA
The DNA here is from genome assembly GCF_002263795.3 of Bos taurus. Taxonomy (NCBI): domain Eukaryota; kingdom Metazoa; phylum Chordata; class Mammalia; order Artiodactyla; family Bovidae; genus Bos; species Bos taurus. The sequence continues at coordinate 19,197,976 of NC_037351.1, read as the reverse complement.
GTATTTGTAAACCACGAATGTAGTTCAACCACATAAGCAAGATATAGGTGATGCCACATTATTTCTAAAGCCTGAAGCCAGGCCTTAAGGACTGAATTGACACCTGTGTCCTTTGCAGTGCCTGGCACAGCCTCTCCCTTTGACTTCAGGACACTTTGTCCTTGTCTTGATGACTGTTGTTGAGCTAGATTTCAGGGTGCTCTCCTTGACTCGGGGGCCGCATGCACTGCAAGTTGGGCAGCCTCCTCTCTGATTTGTGAAGCATCCATTTGCATTGCAAATGGAGGTACTGCCTCTCTGCTTGGTGTCCAGTCCTTGGCTTGTTTGGACCAATCTATTATGCAAAGTAAACTAAAGAGGAATTAGAGTATTTTTGTCTGCGTGTCTTCAAAATCATAGAGTTCCCAAATGCTTAGGATCCTTTGAAGTTGTCTTTCTTTTGTTTCTTTAAAAAACTCTCTTTCTGAGCAAGTCAAGGGCTGATGAGCTGTCCCCACACTTACATGCAAATGTGGGAAAGTAACAAAGACCTTGATTACAGCTTCATTTGCTTCATGCAGGACTCCAGCAGCCAGTTAAAGTCACAGAAAACATGAGTCATGGACTCTAGCAAGTGACGATGGAGCCAGTGGAGCCTCCTGGGTAGTCAGATTCCCTGTTCTAGGGAGTGGGGTGCCATTACCTTCTCCGAGTTAGCAGCAGCAGCAGCAGGGAGCAGTAACTGATACCTTCAAACTGTGATGCTGGAGAAGACTCTTGAGAATTGCCTGGACAGCAAGGAGATCAGTCAATCTTAAAGGAAATCAACCTTGAATATTCATTGGAAGGATTGATGCTGAAGCTGAAGCTCCGATACTCTGGCCACCTGATGTGAAGAGCCAAATCATTATAAAAGACTCTGATGTTGGAAAAGATTGAGGGCAGGAGGAGAAGGGGAAGACAGTGTATTAGATGCTTGGATGGCATCACCCACTCGATGGACATGAGGTTGATGTCCATCTCCAAGCTCTGGGAGATGGTGAAGGACAGGGAAGCCTGGCGTGCTGCAGTCCATGGGGTCTCAAAGAGCTAGACATGACTGAGCAGCTAACAACAGCAACAATAGCTGGTAAGGGATCCCTTTAGTCCCCATTGAAGTGTCCCTCTCACTAGAAGAACTCCATGGTCAAGCTATGATCATGCAGGGTCTCCTCAAGGGGAATGAGTGTGTGGGACTGAGTGTCCCCCTGTGAATAGGAGGAGTGAGTAAGGGCTCTGAAGGGGGAGTGATTCAGGATCAGGTACAGGTTGGGAATGGGTGGGCTAGGTAGGATTAACCTCAAATGCACAAACTGGTGAAAACTCTTCACTTTGGGATCACTAGGTTCCATTCTTTTAGTGTAAGAACAAGTAAGTTCCAACTCTTTCCTCTAAATCTATTTATGGTAAATTTAGGAATCTTACTGAATAAAGCCTGGGGACTAAAGAACAGGGGGGTCTGTGCACCTGGAGTCCTCAGCACCAAAGATGTTAATTCATTAATTTAATTAAACACACGGCCAAACAGCAGCCACACCACATACATCTTCCCTAATGAAAGTGCAAAACCCACTGCAAATTCTCCTGATTTATTAATCAAATTATTCAACTCAATCAGTAAAGAAGAAAAGCCCTGAGCTGGGAGGAGGGGTACTTCTGCTTTAAGATTAGGCCAGTCCAGCCAGGAAAATGTATAAGCTGGTTCACTGGGACTTAATGTCAGGGAAACAGGGAGTTAAAGGATGGCGCCCTGGGGCCTAGGGCCAGATCGACTTGCTTGGTTCAGCTCTCCAGCCCCTTGCCCACTGTCTGGCACAGAGCTGATCTGTTTTCTAGGTGTGAAAACACAGATATTGAAAAATGACCAAGTGAATGGTAAGCATGGCAGTGAGGTGGCCTGATGTCAAAGCCTCCCTGACCCCCAAACCCTGCAGAAGCCCATCTTGTTCTCCACCCTCAGGCTTCACCAGGAAGATTTTGAGAAGAGTTAAGACTATTTGCTATTCTTCTGCCAGAGTAGTTTTAATGACTGCAAAACTGAGTTGGGTTTTGGAACGTGAGAGGTTCCTACCAAAGGTTTGCCAAAGCAGTGAGGTTTACCTAGTGCCATCCGTGAAGACCTTATAAGTATTTCTTCGCCTGTGACTTGTTATTGATGAATATCACTTCATGGACTTGGAGGCCAGGTTGGGTGTATTGATAAAGAACAGAAGGAGAGGAAGAACCACAGCTACTTTTCTGAGAAGTGTAGTTAAGGTGATTGAGGACAGGTGGCCTGACCTGAGTTGTGGGCCTCAGAGAACAGGGCACGCAATCTCATAGCATCCTTCTGTCAATACCTCTCACAACCACTGCAGCCTTGAACTCAGTGATGGGCAAGCAACCTTGTTCCTCTCTGAATCCCACTCCCTCTGGACCATAGGAACATCTGCCTTTTTGCTCTGAGTTTCAATATGAAGCTTCCTTCCTTAACATGGTGTGAGTGCTTGCAAAACTGGGTTCCCTGTGTATTTATATGAACTTCCAAGTCATGTTGTAACTGGGGGGCATGTCATTAGGCTGCTAGGGAAGTTTCCCTGGCCTCTTCTAGCCCATCTGTGATTTGGATTAGCAATGCAATTTACTAACCAATTCCCCACTGGGTCCAGATGAACACTTTGAGAGTAGCTTCAACATATAATTATCTGAATTAGCTGAAAATAATGATAAAATAATTCCTACAGTTGTCTCCTTCTTCTACTTCTCCTCTCCTCTTCCTCACCTTCCCCACAGCTTCCTCCACCTCCTCTTTCTCCTCACTATTTTACTACTAAAGCACTGAATAGTTTTGGAATTCTGTTTACTGAATCCTCCCATCTTTGCCCACTTTCTCCAACGTATTTCACTCAATCTTTTATCCCTAAGGTTATATTCCTGTTATCCATACATTTGAAGTAAGTCTTTTTTGCTGGGGAAGAGGTGGCTTTGGCAAAGCTTTTTACTGCAGACTTGCAATAGAAATTGTGCCCATAGAAAAGATGCCCACATCCTCCCAGTGGTATTTTCTTTATGACCTATCTCTCACTTCAGATACCCTTATTGTCATTTTAACAAGATAAGAGTTGAGGGCCATCTCTTTTACCCACTCCCAAATCAGTGGCAGCACCAAGATTGGGCTTGGAGATCTAGAACCTTCCATTGTCTCCATAAATCACTTCTAAGGTTACTGCTTCAAGAAGTTTTCACTTCAAGGCAAATATATGGGGAAACAATGGAAACAATGACAGACTATTTTCTTGTGCTCCAAAATCACTGCAGACGGTGATTGCAGCCATGAAATTAAAAGATACTTACTCCTTAGAAGAAAAGCTGTGACAAATCTAGACAATTTATTCAAAAGCAGAGACATTACTTTGTAAGCAAAGGTCTGTATAATCAAAGCTATGATTTTTCCAGTAGTCATGTATGGATGTGAGCGTTGGACCATAAAGAAGGCTGAGCACTGAAGAATTGATGCTTTTGAACTGTGGTGTTAGAGAAGACTCTTGAGAGTTCCTTACATGCAAGGAGATGAAACCAGTCAATCCTAAAGGAAATCAACCCTGCATATTCATTGGAAAGACTGATGCTAAAGCTGAAGCTCCAATACTTTGACTACCTGATACAAAGAGGTGACTCATTTGAAAAGTGACTCATTTGATGCTGGGAAAGATTGAAGGCAGGAGGAGAAGGGGATGACAGAGGATGAGATGGTTGGATGGTATCACCAAATCAATGGACATGAGTTTGAGCAAGTTCTGGGAGATGGTGAAGGACAGGGAAGTCTGGCATGTTTCAGTTCATGGGATCACAAAGAGTTGGACATGACTGAACGACTGAACAACAACAAAAGTTGCTGCAAATCAATAGAAAGTTTAAGTGAATACAATATACTTGCAAAGCAATTGAAACTTCAGACAGGATCCTCTAGTGCCCCTCCACAATTGGACCACAACCTCCAATCCTTAGTGTAGTTTCTGTTGTCCTTTATTATGTTTACTTATGGGTTTTGATGAGACCTGAGATTCTTTGGGATTTACTTTGTAATAAACATCCTTCAAGAGGCATGTGCATTTTCTCTGGGTGAGACATTCTGTCTCATATTCACTCACACATAAACAGGGATTGATTTCCTTTATAAATAATTAGTGGGCATGCACCACAGAGCAGCCTCTGGAGGGACCAGACACAAGGCGTGTATAGATGATGGGGATGGAAAAGGGAGGAGGCAAAGAAGATGGAGGAAGAAGAGAAGGGCGTCTATAGTGGAGTCTGCAGGAAGGTTAAGGGAGAGTTTCACAGGGATTTCAATTGTCTACAGCAGGAGATTCAGGATGTTCTGAGGAGAGGGCTAAGCCCATCAAGTCTGTGGGCTTTGTTGTCAGGGACTGGGCTTCATTGAAGTCTTCTGCTAGGTGCTCCTGGGGATGGCCAGATGAGCAAGACCAAGAGATAGAGAGATCCATCAAGTTTCAGAGTGGACAGAATCTTAGCATTCATTTAGTATAGTTTCCATCTAAAGTTTGAACTACAACCAGGGCAACCAATATCCAGCCTCTGCTTCAGCAGAACTCCTTGGATAAAAAAGATTTCCAGGGAGAATTAACCAGTTCTGTTTTTGAATACATCAGAATGAACGATGGAATTATTATAATATGATGGAAATCCATTGGAACTGTCCCCAGTGTGCAGTGACCCTTCCCACATACTGAGTCTTCATTTTTTTTGAGTCTAGAATATTCTTGCCAACCTGACAATCTCCCTGAACATCCTCCAGTCTCTCACTGTCCCTTAGAGTGCTAGGGAATTCTGACCAGCAGTTTAGTGGAGGTGGGAGTGTCTTTTCTTATTTATTCGTGCTTTAGTAGTTTATACTGAATAACATCATATATTTCCCATCTTATATTTGTGTAGAACAGTTTCGCTATTAGACCTTCAGTTCAGTTCAGTTCAGTTCAGTCACTCAGTCATGTCTGACTCTTTGCGGCCCCATGAATTGCAGCACGCCAGGCCTCCCTGTTCATCACCAACTCCCGCAGTTCACTCAAACTCACATCCATCGAGTCAGTGATGCCATTCAGCCATCTCATCCTCTGTCATCCCCTTCTCCTCCTGCCCCCAATCCCTCCCAGCATCAGAGTCTTTTCCAAGGAGTCAACTCTTCGCATCATGTGGCCAAAGTATTGAAGTTTCAGCTTTAGCATTATTCCTTCCAAAGAACACCCAGGACTGATCTCCTTTAGAATGAACTGGTTGGATCTCCTTGCAGTCCAAGGGACTCTCAAGAGTCTTCTCCAACACCACAGTTCAAAAGCACCAATTCTTCGGCGCTCAGCTTTCTTCACAATCCAACTCTCACATCCATACATGACCACTGGAAAAACCATAGCCTTGACTAGAGGTACCTTTGTTGGCAAAGTAATGTCTCTGCTTTTGAATATGCTATCTAGGTTGGTCATAACTTTCCTTCCAAGGAGTAAGCGTCTTTTAATTTCATGGCTGCAATCACCATCTGCAGTGATTTTGGAGCCCCCCAAAATAAAGTCTGCCACTTTTTCCACTGTTTCCCCATCTATTTCCCATGAAGTGATGGGACCAGATGCCATGATCTTCGTTTTCTGAATGTTGAGCTTTAAGCCAACTTTTTCACTCTCCTCTTTCGCTTTCATCAAGAGGCTTTTTAGTTCCTCTTCACTTTCTGCCATAAGGGTGGTGTCATCTGCATATCTGAGGTTATTGATATTTCTCCCAGCAAAATTGATTCCAGCTTGCGCTTCTTCCAGCCCAGCATTTCTCATGATGTTCTCTGCATATAAGTTAAATAAGCAGGGTGACAATATACAGCCTTGATGTACTTCTTCTATTTGGAACCAGTCTGTTGTTCCATGTCCAGTTCTAACTGTTGAGTTCTAACTGTTGCTTCCTGACCTGCATATAGGTTTCTCAAGAGGCAGGTCAGGTGGTCTGATATTCCCATCTCTTGAAGAATTTTCCACAGTTTATTGTGATCCACATACAGTCAAAGGCTTTGGCATAGTCAATAAAGGAGAAATAGATGTTTTTCTGGAACTCTCTTGCTTTTTTGATGATCCAGTGGATGTTGGCAATTTGGTCTCTGGATCCTCTGCCTTTTCTAAAACCGGCTTGAACATCTGGAAGTTCATGGTTCACATAGTGCTGAAGCCTGACTTGGAGAATTTTGAGCATTACTTTACTAGCATGTGAGATGAGTGCAATTGTGTGGTAGTTTGAGCATTCTTTGGCATTGCCTTTCTTTGGGGTTGGAATGAAAACTGACCTTTTCGTCTTGTGGCCACTGCTGAGTTTTCCAAATTTGCTGGCATATTGAGTGCAGCACTTTCACAGCATCATCTTTCAGGATTTGAAGTAGCTCAACTGGAATTCCATCACTTCCACTAGCTTTGTTCGTAGTGATGCTTTCTAAGGCCCACTTGACTTCACATTCCAGGATGTCTGGCTCTAGGTGAGTGATCACACCATCGTGATTATCTGGGTTATGAAGATCTTTTTTGTACAGTTCTTCTGTGTACATCTCTTCCTAATATCTTCTGCTTCTGTTAGGTCCATACCATTTCTGTCCTTTATCGAGCCCGTCTTTGCATGAAATGTTCCCTTGGTATCTCTAATTTTCTTGAAGAGATCTCTAGTCTTACCTTATGCTTATTATTCAATTATCAAGAACTTCTTTTAGAAATGTGTTCTACCATTCATTCATTTATTTAGCAAATAGCAATATTTAGCCATGACCATGTGCCAGGCACTCTTTTAGGGATTGAGTATGTACTCATCTTTTAGGGATGAGTATTACTTTGCCAACAAAGATCCATCTAGTCAAAGCTATAGTTTTTCCAGTAGTCATATATGGATGTGAGAGTTGGACTATAAAGAAAGCTGAGTGTTGAAGAACTGATGTTTTTGAACTGTGGTGTTGGAGAAGATTCTTGAGAGTCCCTTGGACTGCAAGGAGATCAAACCAGTCAATCCTAAAGGAAATCAGTCCTGAATATTCATTGGAAGGATTGATGCTGAAGCTGAAACTCCAATACTTTAGCCACGTGATGCAAAGAACTGACTCATTGGAAAAGACCCTGATGTTGGGAAAGACTGAAGGCAGGAGGAGAAGGAGATGACATAGGATGAGATGGTTGGATGGAATCACCGATTCAATGCACATGAGTTTGAACAAGCTCCAGGAGCTGGTGAAGGACAGGGAAGCCTGGTGTGCTACAGTCCATGGGATGGCAAAGAATCAGACAGGACTGAGTGACTGAACCTAACTGAACTGATGTGCCAGTGAATAAAACAATGTGCTTTCCTCCTTTAAGCTTACATTAAAGTTGGAAGAGAGCGATCATCAACACAGGGAGCTCAGCTTGGTTTTCTGTGATTACCTGGAAGGGTGGGATGGGTGTTGGGTGCTCACAAGGGGGATATATGTATTCTTATAGCTGATTCACATTGTTGTACAGCAGAAATCAACACAACATTGTAAAAAAACATCCTCCAGTTAAAAATAAATTTTAGAAAACAAATAAACAGTACACAGAGTGAAACAGAACAGATTAGGGTATTAGGCAGACCTGGGTGGAGTTGCTTCTCATACAAAGTATATATGTGTATGGCTATTTTATATACTGTACATTTCATTATTTATATCTTCTCCATGGCTTATGTTGTCATCCATAATATGGGAGACAATTTTGCATGAGATGGTGAAAGCTGTCACCACTGCTGATGCTTCCACAGCTCAAGATACCAGCACCACACACTCATGTCATCAGTCATAGTACAGAAGCTCTGGAATGATCATGGGCTCCATGTGGCCAGTCCTAATGGATCTAGAAGCACGTCTTAGCTGTGTAAGGTGGCCAAAGTTTTTTTAACTTTGAGCCTCAGTTATTTGTAAAATGGGGCTAGAAATGATAGCTTTCGTAGTGAGGATAAGATGAAATATTGCACATTAAGCATATCTTAGTTCATAGCAGAATTTACTCTTAATAAGCAAAAGTTAGTTTCTCCCCTTTCTATGTTGCTATTCCATATGCGGATAAAACTGCCTATTCAAGAAAGGTTGAGAATTGAACCACTAGAGATCTTTCTCATATTGACCTTACTTAATAATTTAGGGTTTTTGAACATGGTAGGCAGGTTTGGAGTCCATCTAACTATGGTACCAGTTTCTCCATGCTTATATGTCTTTTTCCATAAGCACATCAGATTAGAAAGGTTACTTATTTCATTGTATATGGAATGGGCTAGCTTGGTAAGGATGTATAGGTTTTAGGTTGAACTGAATGGTAGACTACATAAGACTGAACGGAATAGCTGTAATCAGCATATGAATAAGAACGAGACTGAGGCAAGATAGATTGAAAGGGAATTCAGTGGGAGAGGAGGAGATGAGGTGAAATGATTTGGAATAGTCTGAAGCAGAATAGTCTGGATGGGGAGTGGGTTGAGACCATGTGGACACAGAGCAATCAAAGAAAGTAATTTTTTAGGTTCTATCCTCTCCAACATAATTTTTTTTTTCCTGCCGACTCTGAACATATCTGTCGTGAGCATCTTGAACCTCCGTGTGTTTTGCACTGCCTGTTGCTAGTGTTGACAGAGACTTACTGCTGCCATCAAGGGATTTATGCTGCCTCTTTAATGTCCCCCTTCTGTGGTGGCTTTACGGCCCTGCTGTCCAACTTACTATCTGCAGATTGCCATTCGGCACGGAGTCTCTCTTTGTCCCAAATGCACGAGGAGGGGAAAGGGGTGTGAGGCCCCCTGTGTAAGATAGCTGTGTCTGTTTCTGGATTGGGTCTGGGCTGGGACTAGTGATTTTTCTGCTTTTAGTTCTTTTATTTTTTTTTTAAATAAATAGGGTCATTTTTTCAAGGGAATGCTGGGTGCAGTGTTTATACAAGCTAAAGGAACTAGGATGTCCATGAACACTGGAGAACACACGTTCTTTTGTAGGTGTTCTGACTCTTTAATAAAAAGTGGGTATATGGGGAGCTAATGCTTTTGCAACCCTCTTTAGCTCCAGCAGGGGCTACTTCATACCCAAGTGTCTCTTTCCATGTGAGTGTTACAATGCACCTCCAGGAATAGTTCTAGCTGACAGTGATTCATTTGTCTTTATTTTCCTGCTCTGCCTTGTCTTCATGTCATCTGGGATTATAGTTAGCAGGCGGTTGGGAGCTAAGATTCCCAAGCCAGGGTTTGCTTGCAAATCATTTCTCCCTATAGGCTCCTAAGGGGCTGATGTTACTGTTGAAAAGCTAGTTGTAGAGACTGTGTGTGTGTGTGTGTGTAAGCATATGGGTTTTGAAGCCAGACAGCCTTGTGGGTCCTAGCCACCAGAAATAGGGTGAAACAAAGCACTCACCTTGGGGGCAGCATCTGGGGGTGAGGGCCTTCTAACGTTTTGCACCATGGTTGATTCTCTTGTCTTACCCTACTTCTGCTTCTGCTTGCAGGGTGAAATCATGATTCAGCTTCTTCCAACCTGGGGCCTTCAGAGAATCATTTAACCTCATGGAGTCTCATTTTCCTCATCTTTCCTCATTTTCCTCATAGGATGCGTAAGCATCCTATGCTTACGCCTGAGAATTTCAGTGAGGAAAAGATGAAATAGCACAACTAAGACATCAGCTAAAGGAAATACTTGTGGAACAGCATGTCTCTGCCTTCGGTATCCACCCCTCCCTGAAAAACAACAGCACAACCAGTCAGTCAGTAAGACAGCAGCGAAGGTATGAGTGCAGTGGCTGAAGGGCTACAGTCGGTTTTCTCGTGAAGACTGTTTTTTCAACCTGAATTGCTGGACTTGGGCAGACCTTCATGCATAGTAGGAACCAATGGGCTGCAAAAGCTGGACTGGGACATGGGTTTCAGGGCTTGCTGTACTCACAGATAAAACCTTCCACCTCTTCAGGCAGACAGGGGTGTCATCATGGAAAGCAGAATGCATCCATGATGCTGTAAGCTTCAACTCTAAAGTCTTCATTTCTACGAACTAATTGTGATTGCTAATGTTCCCCCAAAGGTATCTAAAGCCATCACTAATAAAGAGTTCTGTCTGATAAAGATTATTTGCAGTGAGGTTAATATACTAGGCTCTCACCCAACCTGCCATGCCACTCCTTCCAAATCCCACCTTCTCCTTCAAGTCCATGTTAGGTTCCTTCCTATCTCTAAAGATCTCCTGGCCACTACAGGTCACCGTTATTTCTTTGTTCAGTCTGCTTTGGGAGGTGGTCATTTCAAGTCACTCTGGGGCTAGGAACTAAGATGCTGGTACCAGCCATGGGTCAGGCATTGGCTAAGCTCTGATCTCTCTCTTCTGATGTCATCAAGGGTGTTCTGAACTACCTCTAGAGATCAGCCAGTGAAAGCAGAGGACATCAGACCCAGGGCATATCTTTGGACGCAAGTAGCCTCCAAGGTAGCTCAATGCCTTAATGACAAAATCTAGGCTAGATCCCAGACCTTCCTAACCACGTCCTCTTTCCACAGTTTCTTGGCAATCATCACTTATGTGCTGCTACCTTGTAAATATCCATTGCAGGGCTGGGTAACTGTAGGCTTCTTCCAACTAACTAGAGAGTGGTATCTTTAAAGGAGGAGCCAGTGTTTAATCAATGTATCTGCATGATGCCCAGCACAAATCTGGTATATAGGAGAAGCTCTTAAAAAGATCACAAACAAACTCCAAGCCTCCAAATACTTACTAACTTGGTTTTACCTATACTAGAGGCATTAACATTGCAAAAACAATTCCTGAGTGAACAAGAACTGTGTTACCTCATGGGGTTGATTTCCAATGTTAGCCACTGTAGAAGTCCAGCTGGGTGTGATATCTTGGGGTCAGGGAGGCCTTGCCATGCCTTTCATATCCCATAACATAGATAGCAACCTGATCCTCAGTGTTGGAGTCTGCTGAAATACAGGTGACTAAAAAAAAAATCTAATTAATATGGTTTTAATTATGGCAGTAATGATACCTGTCTCTCAGCATGAGAAGGTAGGATATTGTTAGTAATACTAAATTTCCCAAGGGTGCTGAGACCCTTTAAGATGAGTTAATTTGAAAGTTACTGATATGATTAGAGAACTGAAATAGGCATATTTGAAAGATTCCAAAAGGGTAATCAAATATCCATATATCAGTCAATTGTGCAGTCAATCAATCAGTAATCTAGACACTGTTAGGTTCTGGGGCAGTACCTAAATAGATGATATCCTGTTTGTTTGTTTGTTTTTTTAACCATGTATAATTAAGAAGAACAGACAAAGCATGGGTCCCTGCCCCCTCCAAACTAGTTCAGTGGTCTTTCTTACATTGCTTATTTCAACCCAGCATGTGTTACCTTGCATTGTTCTGACTTACTTGCAAATGTGCCTTACGCCTCAGATAGATTCATAGTCCCTTGCAGGCAAGAACTTACCTTGTGTCTTTTTGTATCCTCAACTTCTAGGATAGTATTGGCATGGGGTAGGTACTCAAACTGTATTTCTTATAGTTGGAGATTAATCATGTAAAAAGTCATCCCTGTTAGGCTTATTTCTTTGGAAGTCTTTACAAAGAAGGTAGGACTTGACAAAGACTGGTTCTAAAGGAGAGTAATGAAAGCTAAGGTTAAAATAAGTCAAACTGGCTTCTATGGGGGTATTTTCCAACAGGTTCAGGGATTCAGAGTTTATTGTTTAAGAAACGGGAAAGCACTGATAGGATATAAGTCATTGGTGGTGGAAGTTCTCAGTTTTTTAATATTGTTCTGAATGTGATATTAAATGTGATATTAAAATAGGTTCTCCCATAATAAATTCTGGAGAGGATGTGGAGAAAGGAGAACTCTTGTACACTGTTGGTGGATATGTCAACTGGGGCAACCATTGTGGAAAATAGTGTGGAGGTTCTTTTGAAAACTAAAAATAGAGTTACCATATGACCCAGCAATTCTACTCTTGGACATACATCTGGAAAAGAAGGAAACTCTAATTTGAAAAGATACATGCATCCCAGTGTTCACTGTGGCACTATTTATAATAGCCAAGACATGAAAGCAACCTAAATGTCCAACAGATGAATGGATAAGGAAGATGTGATATAAATATGTAATGGAGTATTACTCAGCTATAAAAAAAGAATGAAATAATGCCATTGCAGCAACATTGATGGATCTAGATATTATCATATTAAGTGAAGTAAGTTAGAGAGAGAAAGACAAATATCATTTTATGTCACTTATATGTGAAGTCTAAAAAAACGACAGACATGAACTTGTTCTCGAAACAGAAGCAGACTCACAGACTTATGGTTGCTAAAGGAGAAAAGAAAGGTTGGGGGAAGAAAGATAAATTAGGAGTTTGGGATTAATAGATATACACTGCTATATAAAGAACTGATAAACAACAAGGACCTCCTGTATAACACAAGAGACTACGTTCCATATCTTGTAATAACCTATAATGGAGAAGAATCTGCAAAAGAATATACACTTGAATCACTTTGCTGTACACCTGAAACTAACACAACATTGTAAATCAACTATACTTCAATTAAAAAAAAACAAGTTTTTGGGTCCGCACATTTATCTCACAGTCAGCTAACCCCTATTCAGTTTTCCATGAGATTTCAGACTGAAGCAGGAAGTCTATTCAAAGCCTCCCTGAGTTGTCTATCCAGGGTGCTTTAGAATGAATTCGTCCATCTATCCTGGACTTGTGGCCCAGGTTGGTAGCAGATTGTCTTTTGTTCTTAGTCTGGATCCATTGCATCGATCATAAGCCCTTATCTCAAGGCTGTCCCCAAATTTCAAACCAACTCTAATTTTGTCTCCTTCAATATTCTTCCTTTTCCAATCTTAGAGCTAAACAATTCTCTTGTTTTCATGTTGTAATGGGAGGCTTGACATTAACTTGCAATATTAAATGCTGCTTTGACATCTTGGAGCCTCACGGGGTCCCTAAGGCCTATAACCATAAGTCCTGCTTCTCTCACCAGATATACCTCCTACTCAGTGGAAAAGGCTCTCCCCCTAGCTAGTTCCCTTTATCAGCAGGACCAAACTGTACTTCACCAGGCCTTCAACCTGATGGCCAGCCATGAAATCATTTAAATAAGCCAATTATATGGAAACTAGGTGTCACCTCCTGATTTTATTGCTACAAAGCTTGCCTCTCACAGCTCCTGCTGGTTCACTCTATTCCTGAATGCATGGCAGGTGATGTCTTCCCCTGGGCTGTGCCTGTGTGTGACTAATAAATGTTGTTAATCTCATTTCATTGTGCACAGGGTAAGGTGTCATGTGTTTGGCGGTCTCATTCTACCTAATGTGAGGGATCTCTGTCTTCACCAATAGGGTGAACAGAGGTGATGGAACACATGCATCTTCCCATCTAGTTACTTGGCAGATTCATTGCCAGCTCTTCTGATTTTCCTTAACTCAGCAGCTGAGGAAAGGGTGGCTGTCTGCTTTGCTTGTCCAGGCAGCCCTAATTGGCAGGACTCTTATGTGGATAATCACTGTAAACATTTATCTTCTGAGAACTGACCAGTGCCTGAATTTCTGACACTGGGGTTTGGTGCCTAGATAGAGATGGAGAGTAGCCTACTTTTTACAATTATGTCATTTATTCCATCACCATCTTTTATTGAGAATTTAAGAAAACTACATCCTGAACATACAAAGAAGTATAAGGCAGTATGGCCTCAAGGCACTCACAGTCTGGTGGGAGATAGACAATAACATCAATAACTTTGACATAGACAGATATGTGCTCTAATAATGAAGTGCTGTAGTATTACGGGAGTTTTGGAGGGAGAGCAAAGAGAAGAAATTCTGAATTTAACCAATGATAACAGGTTTGAGAAGGCTTCCCAGAGGTGAGGATATTTTTGAAGGTCAGGTGCGTCTGCCACCTGGATGGGTTATATGACAAGAACATTCCAGACCAAGAGGATATTATGAGTTGAAGTTCAGACCACTTCTTCCCACCTTCATGGCTACAGTCCTTGTTTGATCTATTGTCATCCTTTGCCAAGTGACTGAGATAGTCTTCTGGCTCCCAGCTTCTGTCTTTGCCTGTGTGTAGTCTGTTTCATCCCAGTGCCCAGAGTGGTTCTTTTAAAGTGGAAGTCACATCAGGTCACTCTCTATGGGATCCCATTTCACTCAGAGGAAAGGCGAAGTCCTCACAGTGTCTAAGATCTTTCACTACCTGCCCCCATAACCTTTGTAACCTCCTCTGCTCTTATGCTCCCCTTTGCTGTCTCTGCTCCAGTCACAACTAGTCTTCTTTGATTCTCTCTGGGTACCACTCCTACCTTAGGGCCTTTGGGTCTTCTGTTCCTTTTACCTGAGACATGCTTCACCCAAGTGTCTGCACAGCCCCCTCCTCTAACTCCTTCATGCTCCTTTCTGGTGAGGTGCACCCTGAGTGTGCTATGGGATTGTGCACCAGGGAAGCACTCCTGATTCCCCTTTACCCTGTTTTTTTTTTTTTTTCTATATTACTTATCCCTTTATTATATACCATATAACTATCACTCACCATTTGTTGTCTGCCCCTCTGCACTAGATTGTAAGCTCAAAGATGGTGAGATCTTGGCTCTTTTGTTCACAGATACCAGCAACAGAGCCTCACACCCCAAAGACATTCATAAGCAATTATTTGTCAAATGAATGACTGGATGAAAGGTGTATGGTAGAGCGCTGGATGCTCCAAGCAGACTGGTTGATCTGAACGATTTCAACAATCATGGCTGAAGAAAAGCACACAGGTAGACAAGGGTCAGGTCATGGATGGCTTTGCAGATCCTGCAGAAAAAAATTCCACTTTATCCTGAGGGAGTCAGAGAGTCCCTGAGGGATTTTGAACAAGAGAATGGATGGCAAGGTCAAATATCTAACCTATTAACCAAGATAGAAAAATCCCAGGGGAAACACTTGAATGAAGTCTTGATGTTTTAACTTTGGGGTATTTGGGATAAAATCTGAGGAAGCCAGAAATTTTAGTGTGAAAGGTGACTGATGCATCACAGGGGCAATGGCCCTGGGGCAGTGGTGGAAGATGGGTTTGGAGTCCAGCAGACATGGATGGAGCCCCCACTCTGGGCTGCTCAGGAGGGTGCCTGTAGAGAGGGCACTACAAAATCCAGGACTTCAGATTTCTCATTACTTTGAAGAGCTGGTGAGGATTCAAAGAGGTGATAAGGGTAAAATGTCTGACTTATATCTTCCATAGAGTAGACAGTGACCAGTCTTGCTTTCTCATAGGAGTGTGTGTGGCATCTGGGAGATGCCTACACACAGGTGGGAGTCATGGCAGAGAAAGAGAGGGCAAGTCTGTAGATTGGGGATACTACCGTTCCAGGTGTGTGCGACAGAGACAGAATGAGAGCCAGGCAAGCCAAGGATGGGAGAAGGCTGAGAAACAGGTTGACAGTGGGAGAGAGATCTAGGTGGAAAAGCACTAACAGACACCCTCAGGCCCCCTGAGAACATCCCTGACTGCCCCCACCAGAGACAGACATTAGGAGGGATGTGCAGAGGGATACGGGAAGGGTGGGGCATTCACTGTGATGTCAGGAAGAAGTATGGTAGTCAAGGGAAGAAGGGTGAGCCTTTGAGCCAAGTGGGATCACAATCCATGTCTTTGGGCTTGTTTTGACTTTGGCTTTATTTAACTTTCTGTTGTTGGATGTGGACTGCTCAAGAACATTTCCATCTGAGAGGAAGAAGCCAGTAGAAAGAGGATTCCAAAATACCTGAAGGAAGGCACGGTGGCTACGTGCTACTGGGTTTGGAAGTCTGGGCTGAAACTGTGGTTTGCTTCTTAGCAGCAGTGTAGTTGTGAGCAAGGTAATCTAAACTTCCAAGCCTCAAGAGAGAAGTGGGGTAAGGGGAGCCCAACCTGTAGAGGTTTGCTGCGAGGCACAAAGGAGAGACTGGGAGAGTGGTTAACCATGTGCCAGAGAAGGGAGGACCGGGTTTCTGAGGAAGGAGAGGTTTGGAGATGGTAGGAAGAGGCGTGCCTGGCCCCTGTGTGGCCGGAGCAGGCCTGTGTCAGGGCAAGGCAAGAGTTTTTTCTTCTACTGAGAGAAGAGATAAAGGCGTGTGGCTTGAAGTGAATGAGGAGGCAGGTTGGAGAGCAGCCAAATGATTTGGGATGGCTGCTGACTCACCTGTGAGTGTGATCCGCTCATCTGCAGCCAGGGTGGTTGGTACCCAAGGATGCAGGCACGTGCTGGGAACGCAGAGCTGTGAGGAGAATGGGGGACACTGGGAAGGGCCAGCTTCCTGGGCCAGAGGCCAGGGCAGTTCAGAGGGTCTCTCTCTTGAGCTCTAATTCTCTATGACCTCCATCTTGACATTTTAGAAATTTTTATCTTTGAACTGTGCCTTGTGAGTCTGGTGGGAAATGGGGACTTGGTCCCAGCTCATGATGGGTCTTCTGCCTCTTGCTCCCCAACTCCCACCCACCTAAGCCTGAGCACTTAGGTGTCAGCGAGGTGAAAATTGGGCATATAGCTAAGCACTGAGATGCAAGGTAAAGGTTGAGCAACAGGGAATCTGCCCTCACTAGCAAGTTTCCTTGGGTGCAAGGGAGTGCAATATTAAATAGCAAGTGAAAACACGTGGAAGAAGGAAAGAGGCTTTCCTCCTGCTTTTCAAACAAGGGACTTGCATTCTCATTTTGCACTGGGGCCCACAACATAGCTGGTCCCAGGGAGGAGAGTTGCCTGCAGAAGCCAGAGGGCTGCAGAGCAGATTGCAAGGGGTGGTGGGTTTTGGAACTCGCCAGTTCCTGGTGGGAGAGCAGGAAAGTTTGCTCCGAGGGCGAGTCAGCCCAGACACAGGAGTGCGGGAAGTAGAGGCAAGAATTAGTGAGAGGTGGGTGTTACCTGGGAGAATGATGGAACTTGGAAGGGACAGAGACTATTGGTGCTGGTGAAAGAAACATTCAAGTGATCAGGGGTTAGACTTAGGAAAGCAGGAGTTCAAACCAGAAGGAAAAATATAAAGATGCACAATTAAAAAGATGTGGAAGAAGCCAGGCATGGAAGAAAGGAGGCTCATGAAAGATTTAGCCAGAAAAGGGAATTTGAGATTTCAGAATTTCCAAAGTAGGATATTTCTACAGCAAGTTCCTTTATATCTCATTAGTAAAGTTTGTAATTTGCCCTATTTTTTTGGCTCTGCATTTGCAAACAAAGCATTGCTCTCAGATTCAAGATTTAGACTTCTGAATCATAGTACAACTCATTTTTTTTTTTTGTATAAGTAACATATGTTTGGTGTCTTTAAACACAATTACTTTTGTATAATAAAAGTGTTGATTTGATGATGCGACATTTTCTGCAAGTGTGTTTAAGAGAGTTTATGTTTTCATAAGTTGCAATGAAACTCAATTATGTATGTGTAATAAGGCTTCTGATTGTTACACTTAGACTTTTCTGTATAATGAAGCCAGCAATTAGAATTTGCTTGCTCTATGGCTTAGGAAAACACACTTGTTTTGGAGACAAAAGACTCTTAATGAGCCCCCTTTTTTGTTAATTTTTTTTGGTTGTTGTTAAAAACCAGTCTATAACTCAAACATATAATTAGATTTCTTAAAGGTTTGGATTTTTTGTTGTTGTTATTTTTTCCCCTCCTCTAAACACAAAACAAAGCAAAAAGCAATAACTTTAAGGCACAGATCGTTTCAAAGCTGTGAATCTCGCTACGATCTGCAATTTTACCTTCTAGGCACCCCCAGTGCATAACGATGCCCGCTCGGCTAAGGAAGCGGAGGCCTGCCAGTGGCAGATATCCGACTGAGTAGAGAATGCTTTTTCGAAGCATTGCTTAGATGCTGCTCTGGGCATTACACTTGGAGCTGGGCACTGGTGTTCTGCTTACGTCTTGGCCTCAGGGTTAGCCTGAAGCCTGTCTCGGGAGCAGAGTCCCACCTCCTGACCCATTGCTACCACTAGCCGCACAGGCCTGCTTGTGCAAGGTGGACAAGCCATTCTCCCGTGGGCTGACCACGGGACTGCAGGCAGAGTTTTCTCAGTGGACTTAAGTTCCCTGCCGTTTTGTTTTCCATCTTATGACCCGCACCCAGTGTGCCAGCTGGTCCCCTGGACTGCGGGCCGTTCAGTTCACTGCCGCCCTTTAGTGTCCCTTTCACAGATGGCTGTATCGGGACCCTGGTGTAGGCTGCTCCAAACTGTGCCTCAGTGACATATTGATTATTTTTGTGAATGAAAAATACTGCTCACCGTATCAATAAACAAAGGATGTGCAGTCATCAAGCTATCACGTAACAATAGTCCCCAAAAGTGAGCCCAGAAGGAACTCAGGATGGAGGCAGGATGCCTGCCATCAAGCCCTCAGCCCCTGAAGCCCCCCTTAGCTGTGCACCCTGAGGAGACTCGGGGTGAGAAAGCACAGGACGCCGGCCCCAGACAGCTGAGACGCACAGCAAAGGGATGATTTCAGATAGCCCAGACTCTTGCATCGTCCTGTTCATAGAAAAGCGCTAAATTCATTAACTTGAGGTGTCTGGTTTTCTTTAATTTACTACAATCTATCTGATCTTTGTTGCAAAAGTTCCTATATACGCTGGCTCCTCCGTTAGGTCTTCAGAGCAGTCTCTTCGAGTTATCTGAGAGTTCTATCTCCTGGGCTTTAAGTCCTCAGAATGCCCACTGAAAAAAAGGTAATTCTCGACTTTTAGGTTGTGCATTTTTGTTCCGTCAACATTCTGAATTAAAGTGACTTAAGAAATGGCTGATACAAGAGGGACACCCTGACCCTCCTCTCTATTTTCCTGAAAACAGGAAATAACAAATCTCTTACATGAAAAGTGCGCTTGCTACGTCTGGAGTCAGAAAGACACTTATCTCCAAAGATGAAAAACTGAGGGCCAAGAAGCCTATAGAAACAAAGCTTGTTACTTCTTTAATTTTCCAGCCAAACTCTGTTTAGATTTTTCACTAAGGGGCACCTACAGCCTAAGCTTATTGTTCTATCAATTCTTCACAAATTTATTGTTTCTTTGTCTAAAAAGGATAAAAGTTGCCTGCTATTGCCACGTCATAGGTTATATTTCTATGTGACTTCCATGTACATGGTTAAAATCTATATATTTTTCTCTTGTTAATCTTTGTCAACTTTATTATTATTCCAGCCACAAGAACTCAAGAGGGAAAGAGGGGAAAATTTCCCCTCCCCAACAAGCATTTCTCCCCAGATGTTCCAGCGTGTGGGGAAAGGCCCTCGGGCCAAAACTTTCCTTATCACGTGTCAGTTTGAAGCGAGCACTTGTACCTTGAGTAATGTTTTTCTTTAAGCCCCTCGTTAAAAAGGCCCTACTCTTAGAAGTGTTAAACTATTTTGTTGTTGCTGATCACTAAACAGCTTACTGAAAATTTGTTTTTATAATATAATGTACTAAGAGGGCTTTCCTGGTGGCTCAGATGGTAAAGAATCTGCTTGCAATACAGGAGCCCCGAGTTCGATTCCTGCATTGGGAAGATCCCCTGGAAAAGGGAATGGCAACCCACTCCAGTATTCTTGCCTGGAAAATACCATGGATAGAGGAGCCTGGCAAGCTATATAGTCCATGAAGATGCACAGAGCTGGACACAAGTGGGCAACTTTCACTTTTTTTTTCCACAAGGTTTTCAGTGGTGTAGCAGTCAGCTTCTCATGAGAAAAACACAGAAAACTCTAGGTATTACAAGCAGAAGAGGATTCAATACAGCACATTGGATGTATGCTGGAAGGCTGGAGGAAAAACAAGATGGCATGGTTTCACCCCGTGTGAAATGTTGACACTTGTGCTGATGTGGCTGGAGACCCACAACAGGCAGACATCTTTGTCACTGGAATCATTGCCCTCTGCTGTCAGCAGGAATAAAAAGCTCACACTTCTGATGGCCAACCCCCCAATATCTTGCCAGAGCCCTCTGTTTCCTGAAACGCCCTTTTGTTGCCAGGACCAAGAGGAGGAGAGTGGCCTCTTCCCATTTCCTGCCTTCCAGGCCCCAGTGTGTGCCTCTCAAGAGCTGCTTTGTAGCTGCTAAGGACTTTGGACCATACGATTTCCAGGCTTTCACCCACTGGAACAGAGAGGAAGGCAGAGCAGGGTAAAAAGAGGTCTATCTGTTGACAATATGTGGCACATCGGGGGTGTATGACAAGAATGGTCTAGAAAATACAACTTTGCAATTACCAGTGACATCTCCCAGCAAACTCCAACCACAGCTGTAGATTTCATGTTCAATCAACTCTGTGAGCAGCGGAGGAGGGAAAACATAGTGGGGCGTTCTGTCGGGACTTCTCAATAGAAAAGAAAGACAGCCCAAGTCTGATTGCTGGAATTGACAATTTCCAGACCTAAGAAGTGTTCCATTCAGCTTCTTCTCAGAGGCAGACTTTTAAATTTTAAACAAAGGATCCAATTAAATTTGATCCAATTTAAATCCCTTCAGTTCAGAAACCTTTATTAAATATCTCTGATGGCTCGTGCCCTGGGCTAGACAGAGCAGGAGTTACAGATCTGTGGCTGCAGACAGCAGCTGTGTTTCTCTGTACATCTAAGTTGAGATAGACTCCTGACCACTACACTCTCGGTTTTGCTTTCTTCGTTATTTAACTGCATAGACTGCATATCTCCTTGGGAGAGGCGTTATCACCCATGTTTGATATAAAAGGTTATTTATATTGAGAAGTCCTTATGTTCTCCGTACTGGGCTACATACTAGTAAAGCATTATCTCATTAAATATTGTTAGGACCTGGACTTCAGCTATCACCACAGACTTTATTTTTCTCAGTAGATGAAGAAGCCCATGCTCTGAGAAGTTGAAAAACTTCTCAAGAGAAGAAGTTTTTGCAAAGTTGTATTTTCTAGACCATTCTTGTCACACACCCCCGATGTGCCACATATTGTCAAAACTTCTGGCCAAGAGAAACACCAGGCTGTCCTCAGGATCACTAGTCCTTAAGCCTTTGGTACCACATGGTGGTGTGCTGTTTCTCAGGTAAGATTCAGCTCAGCCATCTAGCCCAAATTGTTTATTGTCCAGCTCCACTCAGTTGCACAGACCTAGGACTCTGCGGACCTGAGTTTTACCCCAACTTTGGTGTCCCTAAGCCATAGGGCCATCTTTGGCCTCTATTATCTCCTATGTAGAGAGTTTCCTTGGTGGCTTAGATGGTAAAGAATCTGCCTGCAATGCAGGAGACCAGGTTTGATCCCTGGGGTGGGAAGAACCCCTGGAGAAAGGAATGGCCACCCACTCCAGTATTCTTACCTAGAGAATTACATGGACAGAGGAGCCTGGCCAGCTATAGTCCATGGGGTCTCAAAGAGTCTGACAAGACTAAGCGACTAACACACACACATCTCCTAGGTAGAATGAAAGTTGATTAAGAGACTTCCATGTGCAAATTGGGCTTCAATAGCATTCATTCTCCTTGTCTCATTTTCAGTCTAACTTTCTCACCCATGAAACTTGTCTCTTCATTGCCTCTTTCCCAAGTCATTCTTATTTCATATTCTCACTAAGTGATTGTATAATTGCCCCGCTTGTAATGTGTTCCCATTCCTTCCTACTTAGCCAGATTGGACTCATCATCTAGGCCCTTTTTCCTCCAAGTAGTCTCTAATCTAAACTCCAGAACAGACATGCTCTCACCCTCCTCTGAGCAACTTTAACATATATTTTTGTCTAAACTGTTCACCCGACACTTGTAAGTGACTGGGCCTTTTTATTAACTTTCCATGTGCACGACTCTTGTCTCTCTGGTGTTGGATCCTTAGAAAGTATGGGCTATACATACTTTTTCTGTGTCCCCATAGTACCTTATATGGAGCTTAGTACATGAGGGTGTTGCTGCTGCTGCTAAGTCGCTTCAGTCGTGTCTGACTCTGTGCGACCCCATAGACGGCAGCACACCAGGCTCCCCCGTCCCTGGGATTCTCCGGGCAAGAACACCGGAGTGGGCTGCCATTTCTTTCTCCAATGCATGAAAGTGAAAAGTGAAAGTGAAGTCGCTCAGTCGTGTCCGACGCTCAGCGACCCCATGGACTGCAGCCCTCCGGGCTCCTTCGTCCGTGGGATTTTCCAGGCGAGGTTACTGGAGTGGGGTGCCTGAGTATCAATTAGTGAAGACTGGTAGTTCCGTGCAGGCCAGTGTGCACTGTAGGGATCAAAAGGAGGAGGAAAAAGAAGGTGGCCTAGGAGTGGAGTTTTGAACTTTGGAGATTTAGACAAGCAGAAGTGATTGAGAATGGAGCGTTAACTGGCTAGGCACAAATAAAGAGACTGCAGGAAAGCAACATGGTACTTGGGAAGAGGCTGCTGGGAGAACTGGTTCCTTGAAACTCATAAACAGACTAGGCTGTGAAGGAGGCTTCATGATGTGGAGCACATGGGAGCTAGATAGGCATCAGAGGATCAGAATGTAGTTTGTTTAATTTAGTTACCCAGCAATTTCTGTGTGTTGGGGGGATAAGTTTGAGGAAAATAAATTCTCTTCTTGATTAGGGTCGGGTTCTGCCTCCATGAGTTGGAAGTTTGATTGTGCTCTGCTGTTTTGTAAATAAGGGTCTTAAGCATCCAAAGATTTTGGTATCCATTGGGGATCCTGGAACCAGTCTCCCTTAGATACTGAGGAAGGACTGGATACCAGAGTTTATAATCAAGTTATTTGGATGGAGACAAGATCACAATGAATTTTTACACCAAGTGGAAGATAAGTTACATCAACAAGAGAAGAGCTCCTGGGTCTCAGGGCTGTTCTTAGCAAACCCTGGAGCATGGGCATTCTAGGTGAGGGCCCTGGAGATGGAGGCCTTAATCTCAGCGCCGGCACTGACTGCTTTATTGAGGGCAAATTCTTTGATTTCTCTGGGCCTCTGTTTGATCATCCATAAAATTGGATAAATAAAAGTGCCTAATCCTACCGTTATTGTGAGAATTAACTGAGATCATGGATATGAAGTTGGCACAGCACAGGGCCCAGGCATGTAGTTCATCACTGTTTGCTACTATAAAGTATAAAAGGAAGAGTAAATGACTCGAGATTAAAAGAGTCTGTTACCGACCTCATGAAGGTGCCACATGGAGTGGACTTCGAGCAAAGGGCAGAATTTATAAGGTGGTGACTAGGCACCGGGAGTGGCGGGGAGAGCAGACAGCACAGGGCGCTGTGTGAAGGTGGGGATGTGGGAACAGTAGCTAGCCCAGGTTTCTGGAGGCCGGGGGTGAGTGATGAGAAGATGGGATAGTTTGGAGTCGGGCAAGAGTTATGCATGGCTTTACACAATGGGATGACGCTTAGGAATATGAGCCTGGTCTTGCTGTAGACAGAAACTGTGACACCAGGCATGGCCCCGGAGGGTACCCAGGGTCATATAAAGGCGAGAGGTGCTCTGTCCCTCGGGCCCGCACTGGTTAACCTACTGAGGCAAATCTGCTTATTTTCAGTCAGTCTCAGAGCAAGAAAGCCACATGAATCCAAATATCCGGGCAGCAATCCCCAGCGGCGCCGAAGGTAATGAAACATTGGTATCTGCCTCTCTTATCTGTTATTGCTGATATTCAGATAATGATGCCAATACGCAGCCTCAGGGAGGAGGAGATGCTGTGGGGACAGCTTGTCCGGCTCATCTCCTGGAGGCTGGAGAAAGGAGGAGAGACTGGGGTTGGGGGTGTGGAGTGGGAATTGTAGGGGGGATGAGAAGATGATGCCAGAAACAAACCTTCTTCCTCATTCTGTATAAAGCAAAGGCAGAATTAGCTATCTCTGCCCCAGATTCCATGAGAGAGCAGGATTCTCCCCTACACCCCCAGGTGGCTGTGGCACTTGGAATGATAGTAGTCACACCTCATAACTGAACAGTGTTTTATAATTTCCAAAGTGCTTTTATTATATCTAGTCTCACATTTAGAGCTGCTGATAAGAAACCCTAGACTGATGCTGGAGTGCTAGGAGGCATGCTGGTAACTCGTCCAAGCCCCGTTTGGTCACCTCTTGCTCACCTTTGCTCATCTTTGATTTAGGTCAATGTGGGGAGGGTAGAGATTGGAGATGTTCCCCAGCCGGTCTCTGGTGGATCTGAGATCAGAGCCAGAGGGTAAGGAGGGGTGCGCCAGCCTCTCCTGCCCCATCCACTCCCAGGGCAGACATTGACGATGGGTCTTGACAGCTTTCCTCTGAGCCCAGACAAAACCTCAGGGTCCTTCTCAGAACTGTTTCTGAGCAGCCACTGCTAATTGATCTGAGATGGTGCTCAGGAAGGAATCTATTTGCTCTCCCTGCATTAAGGCATTGTCCAGAGCCTTTCCTTGTTAAAATGTCAATACTTGTGGAATGTTAACATATTAAGCCATTATTGGCCCCCAGCACCTGCATGTGAATTCATTTGTCAGATTGCTGTGTGCAAACCCTCAGGGTGACTAGTCTGGGACAGAAGAGTTTGTTTATTAAAGGAGGCAAACCCTGATGGGCGCATGAGGTGACTATGGCTGGCTCCTCCAGCAGGTTGTCTAACCATCTCCTGAGAAGATGTGTTGTTTTGCTGAGGAGATCCTAGTACGGGACCTTGGAAATCACCTAAACCTTTCAGGTTCCATTTCCTCACCTGAAAGAAGAGGATAATGACATCTGCTCCACCCACTACTGAATAACTGCCAGGGTGAAAGACTTATGAATGTGTTTTGTATTTTATAAAGTAATGTACAGGTGCAAGGTATCATCATTTAGTTACATTCAGTTCAGTTCAGTTCAGTCGCTCAGTCGTGTCCGACTCTTTGTGACCCCGTGGACTGCAGTACGCCAGGCTTCCTTGTCCATCACCAACTCCCGGAGCTTGCTCAAACTCATGTCCATTGAGTCAGTGATGCCATCCAACCATCTTATCCTCTGTTGCCTCCTTCTCCTCCCACCTTCAATCATTCCCAGCATCAGGGTCTTTTCAAGAGTCAGTTCTTCGCACCAGGTGGCCAAAGCATTGGAGTTTCAGCTTCAGCATCAGTCCTTCCAATGAATATTCAGGACTGATTTCTTTTAAGATGGACTATTTGGCTCTCCTTGCTGAAGACACCTTATTCCTCAACCTGAATGCTTCCTGTGGGATGAATTAGGGCCCTGGTCAGGATAAGACAGGCGGGAAACAGGCAGGTGCCCTGTGACCAGATTCTCTGCAGATGACAAGGCTGGCTGGGGATTTGGTGACATACAGGAAATGATTTGGAAGGCACAGTGGGAAAATCAGAAATCTGTTTCTTAGGCCCTGGGCAGGGTGAGGGGCAGCCAGCTAGGGCAGAAGCATCAAAAGACTTTCGCACTGAGGTCAAGCTGGGACATCACAAAGCTTAATGCGCAGTCTTCACGGGGGCAAAGACCAAGCTGGGGCGTGGGGGTAAAGTACAGTTGGACGAAGCTGGATTTCTGGTAGAAGCAACATGTGGAGTTGATCGGGGGTGTGAATGTGAGGACAGGGTCAAATCATTCAGATTCTCTGCACACATTTTAGCCATCTTAGCATCTATTCAAATGATCTGCTATCATTGTATTAATGGTGGATATATGTGGATATATGTATGGGTACATGTGATCCAAATGATGTATGTTCATTGAAATGCTAAGCTGTGCAGTGGTACAAATACATACCGGTTATCTGAAGTACTTTTAGTCTGGCTTTCATGAGGAGCTGGCTGGAGTTTGCAACACCATGATAAAGCAAACACTCACATTAGCTGCGCACTTTGGGGTGGTGTGTAGGGTTTGATGGTTTGGAGATAAGTGACTTTCATCTGTTCAATGTCCCCAAGGGAGACAGAGGCATACAAGATAATTTTAACGTTAAAGGCTTATTTTTTCATGCTCTTGTACCTAATATTTCAAATCAAATATCTTGACATAGTGGATCAAATAACACAGATTTTTTTTTCCATGTGTTAGTTAAGCATAGTTTGTACCAAAGGCCAAAGATAAGATTAAGGGGAAGATGGGATGTTGTAGCCTGTGGCATGGAGCTGGCCCATGTTCATTGCCCAGTGGTTTTGCTTCACATGGAAAAGTGAAAGCCCAGAACCTTCAGTTACTTGAAGAGGGGAGGCATAGGGTCCAAAGGGCACTTTTGCATCCTGGAGGGAGGAATCTGCACAAAGAGCATCTCTTCTGACTTCTTTACTGATGTGCAAATCTGTAGAGCCGTGCTGCAGGGAAGCAACAGAAAAGAAAAAACACTTGAAGGATATGGGTTGAAAAAGAGGAAAAACAGCCATAGAAAAAAGAAAAAGCAAGAGGAGCAGGCAGAGTTAGCAGACCTTAGCTCAGCCTCCAGGTCGAGGAGTTGTTATATATGGATGCAGAATGAAAATAACAGCTTCAGCTTCTCCAACTCTTCAAACAAGTTCAAAAATGACATTCACAGCTCGCCCAAAGCCACAACCCTGGCAGAGGAAGACCACAGCTGCATTGGGCTGGTCAGGGGATCAGAAGACATTCTGGCTCTTTTATGGATGAGATCACTAGTCATCAAGAAGAAGGATTCAGCTTGCTCTGTGAGGTCCCAAGGGATAGAAACAGGACTGAGAGATAGACATTGTGGGTAGATGCATTTTGACTTGTCAATTGATCATTCTAACAAAGCAGAGTGGTTCAAAGGTGGAATATTTTGCCTTATCATTTATGTCCCTATACCCAGAGCAGCGACTCTATGGACTAAATTTCCTGAGGTGTTCAAATGACTGGTCCGCACACTCAACTGCATGTTAAGCTTACCTGGGGAATTTCTTGAATAAAGATTTGTGGCCCCTACCTCTAGATTATGTAGGAAACAGATAAGAACTGGGGACTTATATTTTCACCAAGATTCACAAGTGACTCTTGATTCATGGGGCAATATCCAGAATAAAGTTTTATGAATATTAAACCATTGTTTGGGTAGTTGGACTCCCAAACCCATTCCCTGGTTGAACCGTAAACCATTTAGAATCACAGCCTTGCATCCACACCAATCTGCTTCAGCTCCCCCACCCTGAGTGAGTCAAGTTCTTCCATGGCCTTCTGGTTGCATTCAAGGCTCCTCTCTCATTTACTTTGATGGTCTCTTGCTGAACTTGATCCTGCAGCTGTAATTCCTCCCTAGGTCTCCTCCATCGAGCATACCTCCTTCAAGAGGATGAGCTTGATCATGTGTAACCGAAATTCCCAGGCTAGATTAATTATATGAGACAGTTCAGGATTTTACATTAAAAAATGCTAATAGTTTATCCAGGAAGCACCCATGTAGAAAGAAAGTAATAACCTCATTATTTTTATTAGTATTGATAATAACGATTATTTCTCAACAGTAATATGAGATATTTTTGTTTTAACTCAAGAACATAACTACCCAAGGTCTATATCAGCTTTTGATCAGTCGATCAACCACCTCCTCTATCACCCAGATGTCATTTTATCTTGTATGTAGTTGATGTGGGGAAATGAAACTGAATCCTTTTGCTATCTTATGCATTTGGATACAAAATTAACAGCAGGAAGAGGAAACTATCACCTTACCATTCGGTAATGCCAGCAATTTCTATCTTCTCTGGGAGGACAGAAATGACTTGTAGAAATGTATTCTTGCATTTGGATAGGGTAACATGCATAGTTGGACAATACTTTCTGTTCATGGGAAGTTTCTGTGTGCTCTGAGCAGACAAGGCCTTTTGGAATGTGATGGCCTGTTTAGAATCACCATACTTCCTGGGGGGTCAGATGTGCAGATGTAACTTGTGGTGAAGGCAAAAGCCAATTAGACAGAGAAAAACAGGACCCCTGAGGATATGTCTGAATGATCAGTTTGGTGCCTGAGGCTGTACTTGAACCTATCCTGACCCAGCCCTCCTGGAGGGTTGAGGCTCTCTGGGAAGGGATAGCACTGAGCTGCTGTAGGGAGTCAGATCAGAAAGAGTTGATCATGAGAAAAAGAGTTTCAGAGTTGGACCATGAAAACTTAGGTCCTCCTCACTGGTAGTAGCAGTAGTGGTGACAGGCAATGCTTTAGGCAAGTGCCACACTCGCCACACACTGTGGGATGCCCAGAGTCCCACAGTGAGAAGCAGATAGCCGCTCTGGAGCACAGAGCAATGAACAAAAGATGGGGTGACCTGCTCATGCACAGTGTGAGAAAACCCCCTTCCTGAATCCCATTTGGGATACAGGGAGAGCAGAGCTGGTCTCCTCCTGGAAGAAGAACATATTGATTTTGTGACCTTGAGAGCAAGTTGAAGGACAATGACACACCCAAGTATCTGTGAATGACAGGTCCCAGGGGACAGTCAAGGTGTACTGATTTATCTGAATCATGGTTTCTGGTGCTGGGAAAATCCTAACAGCAGTGAAACTGTTATGGTTTGACTTGAGAAACGAAATGGATTTGGAAGGAAAAACAGAGTGACTAAACCAGTCAAGTCATAGGTCAGCCTTCTTCCATTCCTTACTGAGAATCTAGGTCGAAACCAGATCAGTTGTCAGTACCAATGCAGGCACCTTTAAGTGAAATAGCAAGTATCAAGAGCTAAGGATCCAGGTATCGTAAATTAATTCCATTAAGGCACATGTTTTCAAGTTTTGGTGTGGATCTATTCCCACACCTTTCTCTGTTCTGGATTTCATATCTTCTAAAAGTTAGATGGTTTTTCCAGTAGTCATGTATGGATGTGAGAGCTGGACTGTGAAGAAAGCTGAGTGCCGAAGAATTGATGCTTTTGAACTGTGGTGTTGGAGAAGACTCTTTAGAGTCTCTTGGACTGCAAGGAGATCCAACCAGTCCATTCTAAAGGAGATCAGTCCTGGGTGTTCTTTGAATGGAATAATGCTAAAGCTGAAACTCCAGTACTTTGGCCACCTGATGCGAAGAGCTGACTCACTGGAAAAGACTGATGCTGGGAGGGATTGCAGGCCGGAGGAAAAGGGGATGATAGAGGATGAGATGGCTGG
Source organism: Bos taurus (assembly GCF_002263795.3). Taxonomy (NCBI): domain Eukaryota; kingdom Metazoa; phylum Chordata; class Mammalia; order Artiodactyla; family Bovidae; genus Bos; species Bos taurus. The sequence continues at coordinate 19,168,926 of NC_037351.1, read as the reverse complement.
ATGGCATCACTGACTCGATGGACTTGAGTTTGAGTGAACTCTGGGAGTTGGTGATGGACCGGGAGGCCTGGCGTGCTGCAATTCATGGGGTTGGAAAGAGTCATACACAACTGAGCGACTGAACTGAACTGAAAAGTTAGAATTCCCATTGCTGCACTTTGTAGCACCTTCTTTTCTTTAAAAGTTATTCTTTTGGGCATTAATTTTTTTTAAATTTTGTGTAAGGGAATAGTTGATTAACAATGTTGTATTAGTTTCAAGTGTACAGCAAAGTGATTCAGTTATATATATTTATATATATACATAAGTGTCTATTCTTTTTTAATCTATTTTAAATGAAAAATCTATTTTAAATCTATTTTAATTTAATCTATTTTTAAATTAATTAATTTTTAATTAATCTATTTTAAATCTATTAATTTTATGAAAATAAAATTAGTATTATTTTAATGATAAAAGGTACAATTCACAAAGAAGATAGACATTGTAAACCATTTGATACCTAACAACAAAGAAACAAAGATACATAAAGCAAAAATCAGAGGAAATATAAGGGAAAAGAAAAATATATATAATCATAGTGAAACATATTAACATTTGTCTTTGAGAAAATTTTATCAAGTGCACAAAAAGTAAGAGTAGGAGCATCTTGAACAATATCATTAATAATTTAACTATAATATATTTATATATTAATTTATATGAACCTTATATCCTACACAAATATCTTTAAAATTTTGTACTTCATACATTGCTATTAGATGTCCATAGGACATTTAGAAAAACTGGAAAAAGATAAACATTACTAAGTTTCAAAAAGTATAATTGTTTTTTTTGTGTGTGATTCAGTTATACATATACACATATATTATTTTTAAAATTATTTTTCATTATTGGTTATTGTAAGTTATTGATATAAGATAAAATATAAGATATCTATACAGACCTTGGAATTCTTCAGACCAGAATACTGAAGTGGATAGCCTTTCCTTTCTCCAGAGGATCTTCCCAACCCAGGAGTTGAACCTACGTCTCCTGCATTGCAGACAGATTCTTTACCAACTGAGCTACCAGGGAAGCCCTGTAAGATATTGACTACAGTTCCCTGTGCTATACAGTAAAACTTTGTTGCTTGTTGCATATCTATTTTAAATTAGAAATAAAGCATTCTATCCACACTAAGTCAAACAAGCGGAATCAAAACGTTAGATTTTTTATTAGGCAAGAATTCATAAGTTTTCTAAAATATATATGTTACATGTATATTATTTATATCATATGTATACAAAAGTTTTTCTACAACACTTGATAAAGGCTTGAGAAAGAGCATAAGAAAAAAAAGAAGAGAGGAGAAACTGGAAAACATAAACTAAATGAAATGGGAGCACTGAATATGAAATAGAAAACATGAAACAAGCTAGATAAAAGTAAAATATCCTTATATAATCCAGTTGCTTTTAAACATGGCTGCTCATTAAAAACTTATCTGGAGCTCTGGACGAAAAAAAAAAAAAACATTAAATGAATCAGTTCAGTTCAGTTCAGTTCAGTCGCTCAGTCATGTCTGACTCTTTGCAACCTCATGAATCGCAGTGCGCCAGGCCTCCCTGTCCATCCCCAACACCCGGAGTTCACTCAGACTCAAGTCCATCGAGTCAGTGATGCCATCCAGCCATCTCATCCTTTGTCGTCCCCTTCTCCTCCTGCCCCCAATCCCTCCCAGCATCAGAGTCTTTTCCAATGAGTCAACTCTTCGCATGAGGTGGCCAAAGTACTGGAGTTTCAGCTTTAGCATCATTCCTTCCAAAGAACACCCAGGGCTGATCTCCTTTGGAATGTACTGGTTGGATCTTCTTGCAGTCCAAGGGACTCTCAAGAGTCTTCTCCAACACCACAGTTCAAAAGCATCAATTCTTCAGTGCTCAGCTTTCTTCACAGTCCAACTCTCACATCCATACATGACCACAGGAAAAACCATAGCCTTGACTAGACGAACCTTTGTTGGCAAAGTAATGTCTCTGCTTTTGAATATGCTATCTAGGTTGGTCATAACTTTGCTTCCAAGGAGTAAGCGTCTTTTAATTTCATGGCTGCAGTCACCATCTGCGGTGATTTTGGAGCCCAGAAAAATAAAGTCTGACACTGTTTCTGTTGTTTCTCCATCTATTTCCCATGAAGTGAAGGGACCAGATGCTATGATCTTCATTTTCTGAATGTTGAGTTTTAAGCCAACTTTTCACTCTCCACTTTCACTTTCATCAAGAGGCTTTTTAGTTCCTCTTCACTTTCTGCCATAAGGGTGGTGTCATCTGCATATCTGAGGTTATTGATATTTCTCCTGGCAATCTTGATTCCAGCTTGTGCTTCTTCCAGTCCAGCGTTTCTCATGATGTATCTGCATATAAGTTAAATAAGCAGGGTGACAATATACAGCCTTGATGTACTCCTTTTCCTATTTGGAACCAGTCTGTTGTTCCATGTCCAGTTCTAACTGTTGCTTCCTGACCTGCATACAGATTTCTCAAGAGGCAGGTCAGGTGATCTGGTATTCCCATCTCTTTCAGAATTTTCCACAGTTTATTGTGATCCACACAGTCAAAGGCTTTGGCATAGTCAATAAAGCAGAAATAGATGTTTTTCTGGAACTCTCTTGCTCTTTCAAATCCAGTGGATATTGACAATTTGATCTCTGGTTCCTCTGCCTTTTCTTAAACCAGCTTGAACATCAGGAAGTTCATGGTTCACATATTGCTGAAGCCTGGCTTGAAGAATTTTGAGCATTACTTTACTAGCATGTGAGATGAGTGCAATTGTGTGTTAGTTTGAGCATTCTTTGGAATTGCCTTTCTTTGGGATTGGAATGAAAACTGGCATTTTCCAGTCCTGTGGCCACTACTGAGTTTTCCAAATTTGCTGGCATATTGAGTGCAGCACTTTCACAGCATCATCTTTCAGGATTTGAAATAGCTCACCTGGAATTCCATCACCTCCACTAGCTTTGTTTGTAGTGATGCTTTCTAAGGCTCACTTGACTTCACATTCCAGGATGTCTGGCTCTAGGTCAGTGATCACATCATTGTGATTATCTTGGTCATGAAGATCTTTTTTGTACAGTTCTTCTGTGTATTCTTGCCATCTCTTCTTAATATCTTCTGCTTCTGTTAGGTCCATACCATTTCTGTCTTTTATCGAGCCCATCTTTGCATGAAATGTTCCCTTGGTATCTCTGATTTTCTTGAAGAGATCTCTAGTCTTTCCCATTCTGTGGTTTTCCTCTATTTCTTTGCATTGATCGCTGAGGAAGCCTTTCTTATCTCTCCTTGCTATTCTTTGGAACTCTGCATTCAGATGCTTATATCTTTCCTTTTCTCCTTTGCTTTTTGCTTCTCTTCTTTTCACAGCTATTTGTAAGGCCTCCCCAGACAGCCATTTTGCTTTTTTGCATTTTTGCATTTCTTTTCCACGGGGATGGTCTTGATCCCTGTCTCCTGAGTTACATAATCACAATAGTGAATGATGTCCATTAATTTTCACAATCAATAGCCAGACAAAAAATAAAACATAATTACAGTTGTAAGCCATAATGGGAATATGATTAATCTAACAATATAAGATAGTTACATACAATTTGGGGGATCAAGCAGAGTGATGTGGTAAGCGGAAGTACATACATGCTCATGTTTTCATCTGCTCAGCCAGCCTATGTCTTTTGGTTGGTACATCTAATCCATTCACATTTAAGGTAATTATTGATATGTATGATGCTGTTACCATTTTCTTATTTGTTTTGGGTTTATTTTCTGTAGGTAGGTCCTTTCCTTCCCTTGTTTTCTGCCTAGAGAATTTCATTTAGTATCTGTTGTAAAGCTGGTTTGGTGGTGGTGAAGTGTCTTGACTTTTGCTTGTCTGGAAAGCTTTTGACTTCTCCATCAAATCTGGAGGAGAGTTTTCTGGCTTGTAGAGTTTCTGTTGAGAAATCAGCTAACAGCCTGATGGAAGTTCCCTTGTGTTATTTGTTGTTTTTCCCTTGTTGCTTTAAATATATTATCTCTGTCATTAATTTTTATCAGTTTGATTACTATGTGTCTCTGTTCCTCCTTGGGTTTATCCTGCCTGGGACTCTCTGTGCTTCCTGGACTTGGTTGACTATTTCCTTTCCCATGCTAGGGAAGTTTTCAGCTATTATCTTTTCAAATATTTTCTCAGGTACTTTCTCTCTCTCTTCTCCTTCTGGGACCCCTATAATGTGAATATTGGTATGTTTAATGTTGTCCCAGAGGTCTCTTAGGCTGTCTTCATTTCTTTTCATTCTTTTTCTATATTCTGTTCTACAGCAGTGATTTTCAGCTGTCTGTCCTCCAGAACATTTATCTGTTCTTCTGCCTCAATTATTCTGCTATGGATTCCTTCTAGTGTATTGCTCATCTCTGTTTGTTTGTTCTTTAGTTCTTCTAGATTTTTGGTAAACTTTTCTTGCATTTTCTTAATCTTTGCCTCCATTCTTTTTCTGAGATCCTGAATCATCTTCACTATCATTATTCTGAATTCTTTCTCTGGAAGATTGCGTATCTTCACTTCGTTTAGTTGTTTTTCTGGGATTTTATTTTTTCCCTTCATCTGGGACATCACTTTCTGATTTTTCATGCTGATTAACTTTCTATAATGTGGTTTTGTTTTAGTCACCGTTTGACTGTGGTTCTTCTTGCTTTTTCTGTCTTCTCTCTGATGGAGGAAGCTAACAGGTTTTTGAAAGCTTCCTGATGGGAGGGACTGGTAGTGGGAAAAACTGGGTCTTGCTCTGCTGGGCAGGGCCTTACTTAGTAACGCTTTAACTACCTGCCCTTGTAGTTTTTTGGCCTGAGACGACCCAGCCCCCAGGTCTGCGGGCCTCTATGGTTGGGTTAATGGTGACCTCCAAGAGAGTTTACACCAAAGGGAACCTTCCAAGACTGCTGCTGCTAGTTCCCCTATCCTTGTGGTGAGGCCCTCCTGACCCATGTTTCCACAGGAGACCCCCTAACACTAGCAGATATTTTGGTTCAGTCTCCAGTGGAGTCACTGCTCCTTTCCTCTGAGTCTTGGTGTGTGCAAGGTTTCTTTTGTACCCTCCAAGACTGGAGTCTTGTTTTCTCCAGTTCTGTGGAAGTCTTGTAATCAAATCCTGCTGGCCTTCAAGGTCAGATTCCCTGGGGATTCCCAGTCCCTTTGCTGGGTCCCCAGGCTGGGAAGCCTGACATGGGGTTCAGAACCTTTACAATAGTGGAAGAACTTCTTTGGTATTGTTTTCTAGTTTGTGGGTCACCCACATGGCAGGTATGGGATTTGATTTTGTTGTGATCATGCCCCGCCTACAGTCTCACTTCAGCTTTTTTTGGTCTTTGCACATGGAGTATCTTTTTTCTGGTAGGCTCCAGCATCCTCCTGTTGATGGTTCTTCAACAGCTAGTTGTGATTTTGGTGCTCTTGCAGGAGGAAATGAGTACATGACCTTCTACTCCACCATCTTGAACTGGAAACTCTACAAGTATCTGTTCTTTTTCAAATCCTTTTCCCATCTATGCCCTTACAGAATATTGAGCAGAGTTCCCTGTGCTGTACAATAGATTCTTGTTGGTTATCTACATTAAATATAGTAGTGTGCATATGTCAATCCTAAACTCCCAATTTATCCTTCACTCCCATTCTCCTCTGTAATCATAAGCTGTTTTCTGAGTCAGTGAGTCTATTTCTGTTTTGTAAATAAGTTCATTTGAATATTTTAAAAAAGATTTTTAATGATCATTTAGATCAATATTTTAAGATTCATATAAGTGACATCATATATTTGTCTTTCTCTGTCTGACTTACTTCATTTATAATCACCAGGTCCATCTGTACTGCTATAAATGCATCTTTTTATTTTTTAATGGCTGAGTGTATGTACCTCATTTTCCTTATCTACTCATCTATCAATGGACATTTAGATTTGCTTCCATGTCTTGGCGATTGTAAACAGTGCTGCAATGAACAGTGGGTGCATATATACTTTCAAATCAAGGTTTTCTCAAGAAATATGCCCAGGAGTGGGATTGCTGAATCATATAGTGGCTCGATTTTTAGTTTGGTAAGGAACTTCCATACTGTTCTCCATAGTGGCTGTATCAATTTACCTTCCTAGAGGGTTCCATTTTCTTCACATGCTCTTCAACATTTATTGTTGTAGGTATTTTGGTGATGAACATTCTGACCAGTGTGAGGTGATATTTTATTGTAGTTTTGATTGGCATTTTTGTAATATCAATACATGAAGATGTGGTCACTAACTTAGAGCCAGACATTCTGGAGTGTGAAGTGAAGTGGGCCTCAGGAAGCATTACTAAGAACAAAGCTAGTGGAGGTGATGTAATTACAACTGAGCTATTTCGCATCATGTACTGCATTCAGTATGCCAGGAAATTTGGAAAACTCTGCAGTGGCCACAGGACTGGAAAGGTCAATTTTTGTTCCAATCCCAAAGAAGGGCAGTGCCAAATGCTGATCAAATTGCCATACAGCTGTGATCATTTCACATATTAACAAGGTAATGCCCCAAATCCTTCAAGTTAGGCTTCAATAGAATGTGAAATGAGAACTTCCAAATGTACAAGCTGGATTTAGTAAAGGCAGAGGAACCAGATATCAAATTGCCAACTTCTGTTGAATCATAGAAAAAGCAAGAGAATTTGAGAAAAACATTATCTCTGCTTCAATGACTATGCTAAAGCCTTTGACTGTGTGGATCACAACAAACTGTGGGAAATTCCTAAAGATATGGGCATAATAGACCACTTTACCTGCCTCCTGAGAAACCTCTATGCAGGTCAAGAAGCAGCAGTTAGAACTGGACATGGAACAATAGACTGGTTCAAAATTGGGAAAGGAGCATGACAAGATTGCATATTGTCACCCTGCTCATTTAACTTCTATGCAGAGTACATCATGTGAAATGCTGGGCTGGATGAAGCTCAAGCTGGAATCAAGATTGCAGGGAGAAATATCAATAACCTCAGATATGCAGATGACATCACCCTAATGGTAGGAAGCGAAGAGGAACTGAAGAGCCTCTTGGTGAAAGTGAAAAAGGAGAGTGAAAAAAGATGGTTTAAAACTCAGCACTCAAAAAGCAAAGATCATGGCATCCAGTCTCAACACTTTATGGCAAATATATGGGGAAAAAATGGAAACAGTGAAAGACTATGTTTTCTTGGGCTCCAAAATCACTGCAGATGGTGACTGCAGCCATGAAATTAAAAGATGCTTGCTCCTTAGAAAAAAAGCCATGACAAACCTAGACAACGTATTAAAAAGAAGAGACATCACTTCGCCAACAAAGGTCTGTATAGTCGAAGCTATGGTTTTTCTAGTAATCATGTATGGATGTGAGAGTTAGACCATAAAGAAGGCTGAGCACTGAAGAATTGATGGTTTCAAACTGTGACGCTGGAGAAGACATTTGAGACTCCCTTGGCCAGCAAGGAGATCAAACCAGACAATCCTAAAGGAAATCAACACTGACTATTCATTGGAATGCGTGATGATGAAGCTCCAATATTTTGGCCACTTGATGTGAAGAGCTGACTTAGTGGAGAAGTCCTTGATGCTGTGGAATGATTGACGGCAGGAGGAGAAGGGCACGACAGAGGATGTGCTGGTTGGATGGCATCACTGACTCAATGGACATGAGTTTGAGGAAACTCTGGGAGATAGTGAAGGACAGGGAAGCCTGGTGTTTTGCAGTCCATGGGGTCTCAAAGAGTCAGACATGACTGAGTGATTAAACAACAGTAATATCCACAATTAGTGATAATGAACAACTTTTCATGTGTGTTTTGGTCATGTGTATGTCTTCTTTGGAGAAATGTCTGTTTAGGTCTTCTGCCCATTTTTTGATGGGTTGTTTGTTTGATGCTGAGTTAAAGTTTTTTGTAAATTTTGGAGATTAATCCCTTGTCATTTGCATCATTTGCAATTATTTTCTCTTATTCAGTAAACTCTTTCCATTTTGTTTATTATTTAATTTCCTGTGCAAGGGCTTCCCTTGTGGCTCAGCTGGTAAAGAATGTGCCTGCAATTCAGGAGACCTGTGTTTGATCCCTGGATTGGAAAGATCCCCTGGAGAAGGGAAAGGCTACCCACTCCAGTATTCTGGCCTGGAGATTGCCATGAACTATATAGTCCATGGGGTCATAAAGTCTGGACATGACTGAGCAACTTTCACTTTTGCTGTGCAGGCTTTGCATTTAATTAGGTCTCATTTGTTTATTTTGTTTTTATTTCTATTACTGTAGGAGATGGATCAAAAGGATCTCACTGCAATTCACGTCAAAGAATGTTATAAGAGTTTTGCAGTATCCAGTTTTGCATTTAGATTTTTGATCAATTTGAATTTATTTTTGTGTACCACACAATTGCACTCATCTCACACACTAGTACAGAGAAGGCAATGGCACCCCACTCCAGTACTCTTGCCTGGAAAATCCCATGGATGGAGGAGCCTGGTAGGCTGCAGTCCATGGGGTCATGAAGAGTCGGACATGACTGAGTGACTTCACTTTCACTTTTCACTTTCATGCATTGGAGAAGGAAATGGCAGCCCACTCCAGTGTTCTTGCCTGGAGAATCCCAGGGATGGGGGAGCTTGGTGGCTGCCGTCCATGGGGTCACACAGAGTCGGACACGACTGAAGTGACTTAGCAGCTGCACACACTAGTAAAGTAATGCTCAAAATTCTTCAAGCCAGGCTTTAGCAATACGTAAACCATGAACTTCCAGATCTTCAAGCTGGTTTTAGAAAAGGCAGAGGCACCAGAGATCAAATTGCCAACATCTGCTGGTTCATCAAAAAAGCAAGAGAGTTCCAGAAAAACATCTATTTCTGCTTTATTGACTATGCCAAAGCCTTTGACTGTGTGGATCACAATAAACTGTGGAAAATTCTTCAAGAGATGGGAATACCAGACCACCTGACCTGCCTCTTGAAAAACCTGTATGCAGGTCAGGAAGCAAAGAGGAGAACTGGATATGGAACGACAGATCAGTTCCCAATAGGAAAAGAAGTTCGTCAAGGGTGTATTTTGTCACCCTGCTTATTTAACTTATGTGCAGAGTACATCATGAGAAACGCTGGGCTGGAGGAAGCACAAGCTGGAATCAAGATTGCCAGGAGAAATATCAATAACCTTAGATATGCAGATGATACCACCCATATGGCAGAAAGTGAAGAAGAAGTAAAGAGCCTCTTGATGAAAGTGAAAGAGGAGAGTGAAAAAGTTGGCTTAAAGCTCAACATTCAGAAAACTAAGATCATGGCATCCAGTCCCATCACTTCATGGCAAATAGATGGGGAAACAGTGGAAACAGTGGCTGATATTTCTGGGCTCCAAAATCATTACAGATGGTGACTGCAGCCATGAAATTAAAAGATGTTTACTCCTTGGAAGGCAAGTTATGACCAACCCAGACAGAATATTAAAAAGAAGAGACATTACTTTATCAACAAAGGTCCAACTAGTCAGTTCAGTTCAGTTCAATTTCTCAGTCATGTCCGAATCTTTGTAACCCCATGAACTGTAGCATGCCAAGCCTCCCTGTTCATCACCAACTCCTGGAGTTCACCCAAACTCACGTCCATCGAGTTGGTGATGCCATCCAGCCAGCTCATCCTCTGTCGTCCCCTTCTCCTGCCCCCAATCCCTCCCAGCATCAGAGTCTTTTCCAATGAGTCAACCCTTTGCATGAGATGGCCAAAGTATTGGAGTTTCAGCTTTAGCATCAGTGCTTCCAAAGAATATACGGGACTGATCTCCTTTAGAATGGACTGATTGGATCTCCTTGCAGTCCAAGGGACTCTCAAGAGTCTTCTCCAACACCATAGTTCAAAAGCATCAATTTGTCGGTGCTCAGCTTTCTCCATAGTCCAAATCTCACATCCATACATGACCACTGGAAAAATCATAGCCTTGACTAGATGGACCTTTGTTGGCAAAGTAATGTCTCTGCTTTTCAATATGCTATCTAGGTTGGTCATAACTTTCCTTCCAGGAAGTAAGCGTCTTTTAATTTCATGGCTGCAGTCACCATCTGCAGTGATTTTGGAGCCCCCAAAAATAAAGTCTGACACTGTTTCCACTGTTTCCCCATCTATCTGCTGTGAAGTGATGGAACAGGATGCCATGATCTTAGTTTTCTGAATGTTGAGCTTTAAGCCAACTTTTCCACTCTCTTTCACTTTCATCAAGAGGCTCTTAAGTTCCTCTTCACTTTCTGCCATATGGGTGGTGTAATCTGCATATCTGAGGTTATTGATATTTCTCCTGGCAATCTTGATTCAGCTTGTGCTTCAGCCAGTCCAGTGTTTCTCATGATGTACTCTGCATGTAAGTTAAATAAGCAGGGTGACAATATACACCCTTAATGTACTCCTTTTCCTATTTGGAACCAGTTTGTTGTTCCATGTCCAGTTCTAACTATTGCTTCCTGACCTGCATACAGGTTTCTCAAGAGGCAGGTCAGATGGTCTGGTATTCCCATCTCTTTCAGAATTTTCCACAGTTTATTGTGATCCACATAGTCAAAGGCTTTGGCATAGTCAATAAAGCAGAAATAGATGTTTTTCTGGAACTCTCTTGCTATTTCGATGATCCAGTGGATGTTGGCAATTTGATCTGTGGTTCCTCTGCCTTTTCTAAAACCAGCTTGAACATCTGGAAGTTCATGGTTTACGTATTGATGAAGTCTGGCTTGAAGAATTTTGAGCATTACTTTACTAGCATGTGAGATGAGTACAATTGTGCAATAGTTTGAGTATTCTTTAGCATTGCTTTTCTTTGGGATTGGAATGAAAACTGACCTTTTCCAGTCCTGTGGCTACTGCTGAGTTTTCCAAATTTGCTGGCATATTGAGTGCAGCACTTTCACAGCATCATCTTTCAGGATTTGAAATAGCTCACCTGGAATTCCATCACCTCCACTAGCTTTGTTTGTAGTGATGCTTTCTAAGGCCCACTTGACTTCACATTCCAGGATGTCTGGCTCTGGGTGAGTGATCACACCATTGTGATTATCTTGGTCATGAAGATCTTTTTTATACAATTCTTCTGTGTATTCTTGCCATCTCTTCTTAATATCTTCTGCTTCTGTTAGGTCCATATCATTTCTGTCCTTGATCGAGCCCATCTTTGCATGAAATGTTCCTTTGGTATCTCTGATTTTCTTGAAGAGATCCCTAGTCTTTCCCATTCTGTGGTTTTCCTCTATTTCTTTGCACTGATCGCTGAGGAAGGCTTTCTTATCTCTTCTTGCTATTCTTTGGAACTCTGCATTCAGATGCTTATATCTTTCCTTTTCTCCTCTGCTTTTTGGTTCTCTTCTTTTCACAGCTATTTGTAAGGCCTCCCCAGACAGCCATTTTGCTTTTTTGCATTTCTTTTCCATGGGGATGGTCTTGATCCCTGTCTCCTGTACAATGTCACAAACCTCTGTTCATCAGGCACTCTATCAGTTCTAGTCCCTTAAATCTATTTCTCACTTCCACCATATAATCATAAGGAATTTGATTTAGGTCATACCTGAATGGTCTAGTGGTTTTCCCTACTTTCTTCAATTTAAGTCTGAATTTGGCAATAAGGAGCTCATGACCTGAGCCACAGTCAGCTCCCGGTCTTCTTTTTGCTGACTGTATAGAGCTTCTCCATCTTTGGCTGCAAAGAATATAATCAATCTGATTTTGGTGTTGACCATCTGATGATGTCCATGTGTAGAGTCTTCTCTTGTGTTGTTGGAAGAGGGTGTTTGCTATGACCAGTGCATTCTCTTGGCAAAACTCCCTTAGCCTTTGCCCTGCTTCATTCCATATTCCAAGGCCAAATTTGCCTGGTACTCCAGGTGTTTCTTGACTTCCTACTTTTTCATTCCAATCCCCTATAATGAAGAGGACATCTGTTTTGGGTGTTAGTTCTAAAAGGTCTTGTAGGTCTTCACAGAACCATTCAACTTCGGCTTCTTCAGCATTACTGGTTGGGGCATAGACTTGGATTACTGTGATATTGAATGGTTTGCCTTGGAAATGAACAGAGATCATTCTGTCGTTTTTGAGATTGCATCCAAGTACTGCATTTTGGACTCTTTTGTTTACCATGATGGCTACTCCATTTCTTCTAAGGGATTCCTGCCCACAGTAGTAGATATAATGGTCATCTGAGTTAAATTCACCCATTCCAGTCCATTTTAGTTCGCTGATTCCTAGAATGTTGACATTCACTCTTGCCATCTCCTGTTTGACCACTTCCAATTTGCCTTGATTCATGGACCTGACATTCCAGGTTCCTATGCAATATTGCTCTTTACAGCATTGGTCTTGTTTCTATCACCAGTCACATCCACAACTGAGTATTGTTTTTGCTTTCACTCCATCTCTTCATTCTTTCTGAAGTTATTTCTCCACTGATGTCCAGTAGCATATTGGGCACCTACTGACCTGGGGAATTCCTATTTCAGCATCCTATCATTTTGCCTTTTAATACTGTTCATGGGGTTCTCAAGGCAAGAAAACTGAAGTGGTTTGCCATTCCCTTATCCAGTGGACCACATTCTGTCAGACCTCTCTACCATGTCTTGGGTGGCCCCACATGGCGTGGCTTAGTTTCATTGAGTTAGACAAGGCTGTGGTCCGTGTGATCAGATTGACTAGTTTTCTGTGATTATGGTTTGTGTGTCTGCCCTCTGATGTCTATAGCAACACCTACCATCTTACTTGGGTTTCTCTTACCTTTGGCGTGGGGTATCTCTTCATGGCTGCTCCATCAAAGCGCAGCCCCTGCTCCTTACCTTGGATGAGGGGTATCTCCTCACAGCTGCCCTTCCTGACCTTGAATATGGGGTTCTAGTCAAGGCTATGGTTTTTCCATGGTCATGTATGGATGTGAGAGTTGGACTATAAAGAAAGCTGAGCGCCAAAGAATTGATTCTTTTGAACTGTGGTGTTGGAGAAGACCCTTGAGAGTCCCTTGGACTGCAAGGAGATCCAACTAGTCCATCTGGTGTTCATTGGTAGGACTGATTTTGAAGCTGAAACTCCAATACTTTGGTCATCTGGTGTGAACAGCTGACTCATTTGAAAAGACCCTGATGCTGGGAAAGATTGAGGGTAGGAGGAGAAGGGGACGACAGAGGATGAGATGGTTGGATGGCATCACCGACTCAATGGACATGGGTTTGGGTGGACTCTGGGAGTTGATGATGGACAGGGAGGCCTGGGGTGCTGTGGTTCATGGGTCACAAAGATTCGAACACGACTGAGAAACTGAACTGAACTGATTATTAGCAAATGTTATGAAAGTGTTGTGAAAGTGTTAGTTGCTCACTCACGTCTGACTCTTTGTGACCCCACAGACTGTAGCCTGTCAGGCTACTCTGTCCATGGAATTCTCCAGGCAAGAATACTGGAGTGGGTGGCCATTCCCTTCTCCAGGGGATCTTCCTTATCCAGGGATCAAATTCAGGTCTCTTGCATTGCAGGCTGATTCTAGTTTCATTCTTTACATGTAGTTGTCCAGTTTTCCCAGCACCACTTATTGAAAAGACTGTTTTTTCACCGTGTATTCTTGTCTCTGTTGCCACAGATTAATTGGACACAGATGCATAAGTTTACGTCTCGGCTTTCTATCCTGTTCCATTGATCTATATTCTTGTTTTTTGCCAGTAGCAGACTGTTTTGATTACTGTAGCTTTGATTGTCTGAAGTCAGGGAACCTCATTTGTATCTCTTTCTGATTTGCATTATACATGACATTTATTGGGAAGTGCCACAGACCCACAGTTGATGGTGGTACTTTGAGGGCAGGCAAGGCCTTTGACTTTTTACCCTACCCTCCCCACCTCATGTCTTCACACTGTCTTTCACATATTGGACTATGTGTGCTTTGTGAGAACACAGTACCAGGCCCTAGGGCTGCACAAAGGACAGGGTGTCTGCTCTACTATTTTGTTGTTATGAATAAGCGATATCTTTTCTGGAGCAGCTAATACCACTGGTATCAATAGTAACAGGTAATGTTAATTCTCTACTGATGTAATGTACAGATAACTTATAGGTAAGTTGGAGAAACAAGATTGAAATGCGTTAGACAAGAAAATGTTTAAGCAACATGCTAGAGAAGGTGAATTTTAGAGGCTTCTTGGTGGAGGCAAGGGGTGAGCTGGTTTTTGAAAGGATCAACTGTGTATAAACAGAAGTATACGCATGGGAGAAATTCTAACCTCAGGCTCTGTAGGTATTAAATATATCATCTTTAAATCAGTCACACTCGGTTGGAATTTTGACTTGCTTACCATTCTAGGGTACTGAATGGTGTCTTTCGGTTGAGTTGAGTGACATGGGGAAAGTGATTTAATTCCCTATTTCTCATCTGTAAAGGGAGATAATATTTAACTGACCTTGTTGTGAGGATTCAATTAGGTAAATGTCAAAAAACTCATCACAGAGCCAGGTACTTTGCAACCACTCAATACAGATCAGTCAGACTTCCTTGAAGCGGTATCGTACTGTCAGCGTTGCTTTTCCACTTGCATGGATTGGCTATGCCTCTTTTGCTTGTTGACCCCATGGCGGCCAACACACCATCTGTCTAGTAATTCCTTGTCAAATTGTCCCTCTTGGTTCTTCTTACACATTCTTACTGGCCACCTTGCCTCCTGCTCTGCTTTTCGGGCACAGGGCCCTTCATACCCTCCATGATTTATGAGAATAAGACATAGCAGTGAATCCAGTCATGGCATTAATTACACATGGTTCATGCAGCATATGACGTGAGTGAATGAGGAAGGAGAACTTGATTACTCCCAGGCATCAGGTCTTTCAGCCAATAATAATTTACCATTTCTACTAAGTACCTCTAATGCCCTCTGTAGAGGGGTGGACTATTTCATATAAAAGTGGCAAAATCCATTCTTGTGAGATTGTATAGCTAAGGAGTCAAATGTCTGCTGAGTGGAGAAAGGGCATGGTTTTCCTTTCCCAATCAAGTCACAGTTTCTCCTTTTCCAAAGCTGTAGCCAGTGCACACAGGAGGCAGCAATACTCCATGAGGTTATAAAGAAAGGGGATGTATTAGAGCAGGAAACTATTGGCCATAGGTGCAGATATTGGAGACCAATGCTAATTTTTGGAGACTCAGAATGTCAAAGCAAGGTTGTACATGTATACACATGTGTGTGTTTGAGTGCTTGCTGTGAGTATATGTGTACACATGATGGTTGTATGTGCATAGATGTTTAAGTTTGTATATATATATTTGTGTGCATATGTGAGTGCCCTTTATGCGTGTGTTCTCATCCTCGGTCACTTGGTCCTCTGCTCCTTTCTCTTCTGCTTTTGCTGAGTTACTATCCATCTATCTGTCATCTATTTTTATTAAACAGACATACCATATTGAAAACACTCTATGGCAGGCACCTGGTTAAGTGTATCTGTATAACAATCCTCTGAGGTTGCTTTTATAACCCCAAGTTACTTTGAAGAACCAAGACTTAAGAGAGTAGTGTAATTGCCCAAGGTCAGAAGTGAGTGAGCAGTTAATACCACTGGTATTAATAGTAACGGGTAATGTTAATTCTCTTCTGACATAATGTATAGACAACTTATAGGTAAGTTGGAGAAACAAGATTGAAACACGTTAGACAAGAAAATGTTTAAGCAACATGCCAGAGAAGGTGAGTGGCCCAGCAGGGGATCAAATTCAAGCAGACACAGCTCTATACATACAATCTGCTTGAAAGATTCCACCTTCCGGTCAGTGTGTCTTCTCTGCCATCCTTTCAGGTTTTTCCAACATCCTTTTTGAAGCATTATATCCAGAACCCCAGCTATGGTCCTTGTGTGATGCTCTGTCAAGTCAGTGTCCAGTCAGGTCACCTTCCTTCCCCCCAAGGCAGCATTTTTAGTACCTGCTTCCAGGCAGTAGGCTTCTATTTCCCTGACCTTGTACAGAGAGCATTGCTTTTCAGTCCTCAGTTTCAGAGCCTGTGGGAATTTCCACAGCTCATTTATGAAGCGTGAAGATCAGGCAGAGGTCAGGAAATGTGGCCAGAGGTCAGCACTGACTAGCTTTTTAGAGGGAAAGGGTAAACAGGTTCATGTGACATCAGACATCCTGGGTCCTTCAGGGCTGTCTTGGTGCCAACAGCTGGCTTGGCAGCGTTGGGAAGACAGAGCACAGAGATCTGTCCAAACTGTAATCCCATCAGCTCTTCCAAAACATGGAGAAGAAACTACCTGAGGGCCCTGGGAAGTGTGGAGAATTCCAGAGTGTAATGGGAAATTCATAAGCAGGCTTCCACATACTCAGTCGGGTACGAACGTCAGACAAATTCTCCCTGCCCACAAGGTCTCTCTCTTTCAATGTGAAAATTCCCACTCTAAAGTAAAATATTGTTTGAGAGGGCTGATAAAGCAAACAAAGGCCATCAGTTAGCAGCATCTTGGGATGAATCAGCTTATTGGACTAACCTTTGAAGGGAGCAGTGACCTGAAAGGCTGAAACTGAAGCCTGCCATGTCTCTAGAGCTGAGCTATCTGATGCTAGCTCAGCTAGCCGTGAGCCATCTGGGGCCATTGAGCAGTTAAATTGTGGCTAGCCTGAGCTGATAGGTAAGTGTAAAATAGACACTGGATTTTGGAAATGTAGTATGATAAAATGAATTTAAAATATTTCATTAACAACTGCTTTATATTGACTTCATATTGAAATAATAAATTTTGGATATGTTGGGTTAAATAAAATATGTTAAAATTAGTTTCAGCTGTTTCTTATTACTTCTAAAAATGTGGCTACTAGAAAAATTTAAATTACATATGTAGCTTGCATTTGTACTGCTCCCTCTCTCTCCTCTCCCCACCACCCCCCACCTGTCTCCCCCTCTCTCCCCTATTATACATTTACTGGAGGTTGCTGCTCTAGAAGTATAGTCCGGTGAGGGTCTTCAGACTACAGGGGAGCTTGAGAGTCTTGGCATTGCTGTGTGCAGAGTTGATAATGAGTGCTAGCATATATTTTTCCTACATTCCACCTTCCCTTTGGCAGAACCCACCTGCATTATCTTATGAGAGAGGTCTCTTCTGTCTCTTCTGGTGAAGCAAATATGTATCCTACACATGCACGACCTGGCACTTTCTTCTCCTAATGATTAAATAACCCATTTGCTCTGTAAATCGAAAACATCTTCTTATATCTATGTAACCCAAGGAAAACTTATATATAATAAAGTAAAAAATAAAGTATAAAAATAAACTTATATGTATATAAACATATTATCTCACTTGTTCCTGAGCCTTAAGCACTCTTCGAGTCTTATGAAATCTTTCTTGAACGCATGGATCCTCAATGATCTCACTTCAGTGGCCTTCTTAGGTACTTAGTTCCTGAACTATAGCTATGATCACACGGGGACTTTTTTTTTTTTCTTATGTCACCTATGGAAATCCTGTCTTCTAAGTTGTATTTTGTCCCCTACTGGGCCAGGCAGAGTTGGTGCTTTAATAAAATACTTGATTGTTGGCATCATTGCTTTGCTCTGCCTCTTCATGTCTTCCCATGAAATCTGTACCCCTTGTGGAGAAGGGTGGTGATGCAAGCAGCTTGAGGCCAGGTCTAAAGCCTTCTGAGTTCAGGGGCTCGTTTTTAAGCTTGACATTATTCACCTACAACATTTCCTAGTACTCCAAGGAGAAGACCTTGATGGCTTCTGACCTAGCATAACCTGTGAGCGTTTGGCTGAACCAGGCGCTATAAATGTCCATTGTGGGCCTGACACATGGTGCTTGTGATTCGTCCAGTAGGTATGTTTCTCTTTATCACTTGGTTTCTTTGACTATGTAACGTTCCTATAGTGATAGTGAAGTTGCTCAGTCTTGTCTGACTCTTTGCGACCCCATGGACAGTAGCCAACCAGGCTCCTCTGTCCATGGGATTTTCCAGGCAACAATACTGGAGTGGGCTGCCATTTTCTTCTCCAGGGGATCTTCCCGACCCAGGGATCGAACCCGGGTCTCCCGCATCTCCCGCATATCCGGGTAGGCGTATGCTTTACCGTCTGAGCCACCAGGGAAGTCCTATAAGAAGGGATATTTATTAAACCCACACCCCAGAAAACGGTGAGGCTGCTGGAAGATGATAAAGAGGAGAGGGGAGAGCTGTAAGAGAGAGAACATTAAGGAAATATAGGGAAGGGGTAGCTAAAACTACACTTTGCCTTTCTCCCAAATTTCCTGAGGGCTAGCCCTTTGCTGGGTCTGGAAAGAGTTCACATCCTTGCTGTATTTCATCCCGGCTGAGCTAGGGCTGGAGAAATAAACCTCATGTCAGTAA
Source organism: Bos taurus (assembly GCF_002263795.3). Taxonomy (NCBI): domain Eukaryota; kingdom Metazoa; phylum Chordata; class Mammalia; order Artiodactyla; family Bovidae; genus Bos; species Bos taurus. The sequence continues at coordinate 19,150,546 of NC_037351.1, read as the reverse complement.
ATCAACAGGGCTGAGAGCTCAGTCAGTCAGTCAATCTTAAGAGCATTCTTGGATTTGTGGATGCCTTGAGAAGGATGCTTGGAGAAACCGAGGATAGGGTAGTTATTAAAAGAGATTAAAGGGTATTAGCTAGTGCCTCAGCAAGTTATAATTAAAAAAAGGGAACAGAAAAGAAACAGGAGGCTAATTTTTCCAGTCACTGAAATTTCAAGGAGGGGTGAGCTGGCCTCTGAACCGTCACTGCTTTATATTAATTCTCCTGTATGCTTAAATCTAACCCAAAGACACCTCTTTCTCCGTTGGAAATGTCTAGTCAATTTCACTGTATTATTCAGAGAAGTGACTTCCTGGGAGACAAGGCAGTCGTATTAACCTCACATGGTACTATTCTCTGAAGGATTTTGACACTTGATTTGAAAATAAATGAAATGTTCCTAGGACACACCCTTGACAGGAGAAAGAGGGATTGTTATGATGTCCATCTGGGAAAGTTGAGTCCAGGGAAAGTAAAAGAATAAGACCCAGCAGTCAAGTGTATTGCTAAGGAGCACATTGTGACATGGGTTGCAATGGTTTAGTCCCTTTGCTGGTTGTTAGGACTGCACAGGAAAGGCAGGGGACCACATTCCTGATGAGGTTTAACAAGGCCTTTCTAGTCCTTCACTCTCAATATGAGTCCACTTCAGTTGAAGGTCTAAGATTCCCCTCTAGATGTTTTGTTTTATAACTTAAGATTTCTCTGATAACATGAAAACTGAGTAGCACTATACTTAACTGATGCCATTCATTTAACCTTTAGTCAAGAATTAGAGACCTGAGACTGATTTTGGAGAGAGAGTCTAGATTAACAGATTACTGGGTAACTGGCATACCAGAGAGATATACCAAATTTGTCACTCTCAAATCTTTGAACAAGTTAAGGTTTGATGTGTTATTACATGTCATTTTATTATTTTAAAGGATTTGGCAGCAATGGAGTTAAAGCTCTTGGTGAGAAAATATTCTTTAAAAATAGACATGCATCAAGATTTACATGGTTATGTGGAGCCGTCTGGACTACTGATTGACTTTCTCATCTTGAAAGCCTATATTCAGGGTTACATGAATTTAGTGCATTCTCACAATGGTTGCCTAGTCCATAGCAGATTAGAAGCAGCACAGACAAAAATGGCAGAATCAGAAAGTGGAAGCTGACAGTTTGACAGGGGGAGGAAAAAAGGAAAACAGCAGCAACAACAACAACAAAAAAAACACAACAACATAGCTAAGATTTTTAAAAGGCTCAGAATTCTGACATCAACTGCCATTGAACAAACAGTGCTTTCCATGTCAAGACCCCTCAGAAAGCACTATGTGCTAATGATACAACCACTGATTTTCTTGAGGGGTGACTGTGAGACATAAGAAAACACTGGAATTAGATGCAATCTCCTGGGCTGGGCTGTGGGTAGGTACAGAGACGGTGGAATTTAATGTATTTAGCTGCAGACTGAGGTAGGTGATATACGTAAACCAACCCGTCAAGTTCTCAACATTTCTAGTAGGCTAGAAATGCAGTAGGCATTCTAGAGAAGAGAAAACTGAAGTTGGGAGAAGGGGAGAAGATTCAGTTCATTGATGTAGGGACTACATGAGGGTCCACATCTTTCTCCTCCAAGCACACGCCCTCCTTGGCTCCAGGGATAGGTTGTTGCTGCCCTCCCTTCATGGCGACCACTTCCTTCACCACTTTACACTTATTCATATCATTAGCTTGGGCTGCCTACTGCTTTCTGTCCACATTTCCAAGCTAGAGGCTCATCTTCTCCAGAGGACTCCCTACCTCACATCACATAGCTTTCCTATGTGGCTGATTTCCATAGCAGTTTTGGCCGCTTAGACGGTCCTCAGTGATGGGTGCCACTCAATCCTTAGTGTTTATCATGTCTCATTCTGTAAGCCTGTGGTTGGCTTTGCTTCCTCATCTAAGGGCTTGCTTCCTTGGGTCAGGGACCTCGTCTTTTCTTCTTTCTGTTTTCCAGTTCCACATGAAACATTTATTTACTCCTTGTAAATTCTTGATGTTTAGAACACACATGGGTGAATCTAGGCAGTCTCTTCTGTACTTATGCTTATGGTTAGCTGACACTTGTCTGAGTCATAGTCTGTGAAACACCACCCCCACCCCTGCCCTCCCACCAAATCCTGCTTCAGGAATATCTGAAATAGTTTCAACAATTCTTTCTTCACTGTTTTCTGGCTTGGCCCATGAAACACCTGGTCACCTTGTTGCCTGAACTGCACTCAGTCAAGCAGAGAGACATCTTCCAAGGATCGAAGTCCCCATGAACAGTAAATATGTTGATCATCCCACTAATTACTTGTTGCAGTCCTAAATATTTATGTGCATATATTTTAGCCTCACTGTTCCAATATCTTTGGCCAGAGTACTTTCATCCACAGTTTCCTCTGCCCCTTGCCTCCCTCCCTCCCTCTCTCTCTCCAGTTCACAGTAAGCACCCTGCCTGCATCTTCCTCCATCCCCAGGAGTCACTGTCCTTTGCTAGCATGGACCCTTTACTCCCTTCTGTTCTCTGCCAGTAAGGTCACTTCATCAAACTAAAGCTCATTAAAGGCAAAGGCAGAGAAGCGATTCAGCATCCTGACCCCAGATATTGTAGCTGAAAAAGCCCTTTGCCTTTTATATTTCAACCTGAATAGGTGTATGACTCAGTGGTGGAAGGATTTGTAGCTGACACTCAATAGAAGCTGCTCTCAAATTTTGACAAATCCCATCTTGAGCCAAGAAGAGAAACAGATATTGATCCTAACTGTACCTAATTCATCTCTGCACTTGTAATCCCCAAAGAAAATGCCTTCTATGACCAGAGGGCAGTCAATATTTTTTCCATCTTGTAAAATAAATAGCAGTTATTTTGGTGTGTCTTCATGCGTCTGGGGCACCAGAAGTAAACAAAGAGTTGATTTTTCCTTTTTCCATAGTCAAGTTATAATAACTACAGTGTTTCTTGTTTGGGCTAATTAAAGCTACATTTAATAATTTGGATTGATGAGTGACCAGAGGTGACTGTATCCTACTTAAGCCTCATTCCCCAGGCTGAGGAGGGGCATTTCTGCAAAGACCTAGCTGGATATATACAATAAAGTGCAAGAGAATTCGTTTCAGGGACTGTTTCTGACTCTAGCAGTATTACAGTTGTAGCCACACAAGGGAGGTGTTCATATCAGTCAGGGGTCTTCTTACAAACATGGTTTTATTTATTGTCCTTCCTCTCCTTTACCTGTGAGACTAGAGTTAGTTATGGGAGAACTTCCAGAAGGTCAGCAGGTCAGGCCAGACAGAGAACAGTTCTGTTTCCACAATCATTCTGTCTATTCTTAACCTAGATGGAGGGTCACAAGTTGTTGGAAATACCAAAAAACTGATTTGGGTCTATATTGATCCAAGCTCCACATCATTTCCCAAGCACCCCAGGTCAATTCCAACAAACAAGCCCAGAATCTCTTTGAAATGATGCACATCAAACATTGTGCCTACATTTGGGCAAACCATCTGCTTAATTTCATTTTTTCTTCACATTAATAATTGCTTTGATTATTGTATCTGACTAGTTCATCAGATAAACCAACCTTCTAACTTCTTGAAAATGAAGAACAATTTCAGGAATCCAATTTGGATTATTTAAGAGTTTGAAGGGATATTAGTTTTAAATGACAAATCATTTGATTTTGGCAGTCTAAGAGAACCATTTGGATGTTCCCCAAATTTTCTTTCAGTGCTTTGTCTGAAATCTTATTTGAATAGAATATGAGTGTTACCCAGAAAAGCAATTCTGATTTCCTCAGAATTTGCCAGATCCACTGGTTACTGGACAAACAAGTCCTCATGATGCAAAAATCATATATTTGGGGATTGAGTATACATGTTTCATACTGTTCATGGAGTTCTCAAGGCAAGAATACCGAGTTGTTTGCCATTCCCTTCTCCAGTGGACCATGTTTGGTCAGAACTCTCCACCATGACCCATCTGTCTTGGATGGCCCTACACAGCCTGTCTCATATTTTCATTGCGTTAGACAAGGCTGTGGTCCATGTGATCAGTTTGGTTAGTTTTCTGTGATTGTGGATTTCATTCTGTCTGCCCTCTAATGGATAAGCATAAGAGTCTTATGGAAGCTTCCTGATGGGAAAGACTGACTGAGGGGGAACCTGGGTCTTGTTCTCATGGGCGGGGCCATGCTCAGTAAAACTTTAATCCAATTTTCTGTTGATGGGGGAGCTGTGTTCCCTCCCTGTTGTTTAACCTGAGGCCAAACTATGGAGGAGGTAATGAAGATAATGGTGACCTCCTTCAAAAGATCCCCTGCACACACTGCTGCACTCAATGCTCCCGACCCTGTAGCAGGCCACCGCTGACTCATGTCTCTGCTGGAGACTCCTGGGCACTCACAGGCAAGTCTGGGTGAATCTCTTGTGGGGTCACTGCTCCTTTCTCCTGGGTCCTGGTGTGCACAAGGGTTTGTTTGTGCCCTCTAAGAGTCTGTTTCTTCAGTCCTGTGTATGTACTGGCGGCTCTATGGTGAGGTTAATGGTGACCTCCTCCGAGAGGGCTTCTGCCACACCCAAGTCTGCTGCACCCAGTGCTCCTACCCCTGCAGCAGGCCGCTGTTGACCCGTACCTCCACAGGAGACACTCAGACAGAGAAGCACAAGCTGGAATCAAGATTGCCAGCTGCTGCTACTGCTACTGCTGCTAAGTCACTTCAGTCGTGTCCGACTCTGTGTGACCCCACAGACGGCAGCTCACCAGGCTCCCCCATCCCTGGGATTCTCCAGGCAAGAACACTGGAATGGGTTGCCATTTCCTTCTCCAATGCATGAAAGTGAAAAGTGAAAGTGAAGTTGCTCAGTCATGTCCGACTCTTAGCGACCCCATGGACTGCAGCCCACCAGGCTCCTCAGTCCATGGGATTTTCCAGGCAGGAGTACTGGAGTGGGGTGCCATTGCCTTCTCCAAGATTGCCAGGGGAGATATCAATAACCTCAGATATGCAGATGACATTGTAGGGCAGAAAGTGGAGAGGAACTAAAGAGCCTCTTGATGAAAGTGAAAAAGGAGAGTGAAAACGTTGGCTTAAAACTCAACATTCAGAAAACTAAGACCATGGCATCTGGTCCCATCACTTCATGGCAAATAGATGGGGAAACAATGGAAACAGTGACAAAATTTATTTTTTTTGGACTCCAAAATCACTGCAGATGATGACTGCAGCCATGAAATTAAAAGATGCTTGCTACTTGGAAGAAAAGCTATGACCAACCCAGACAGCATATTAATTATCAGGGACATTACTTTGCCAACAAAGGTCCATCTAGTCAAAGCTATGGTTTTTCCAGTAGTCATGTTTGCATATGAGAACTGGACTATAAATAAGCTGAGCACTGAAGAACTGATGCTTTTGAATTGTGGTGCTGGAGAAGACTTTTGAAAGTCCCTTGGACTGCAAGGAGATCCAACCAGTCCATCCTAAAGGAAATCAGTTCTGAATATTCATTGGAAGGACTGATGCTGAAGCTGAAACTCCAATACTTTGGCCACCCGATGTGAAGAACTGACTCATTGGAAAAGACCCTGATGCTGAGCAAGATTGAAGGTGGGAGGACAAGGTGATGACAGAGGATGGGACAATTGGGTGGCATCACCAACTCGATGGACATGAGTTTGAGTAAGCTCCCGGAGTTGGTGATAGACAGGGAATCCTGGCGTGCTGCAGTCCATGGGGCCACAGAGTTGGACATGACAGAGATGACTGAACTGAACTGCTCTCTAGCCAAACCAGCTTTATTCTTTTTCCTGGCATGGACCTCACACTCTTTCTTGTAGGCTGCTATTTGCTCCTGAAATACCCTCTCTTCCACCAGTTCGTATTAAATTAACATTCTAGCTGGTTTCCCCAATGTCCTCATGAATGGGTCTGCAGGTTCTGTATACCAGCTTTGAGATATTTCCTCTGAAGGCATGGCAAATTCAAGTCCAAGGCTCAAGTCAGCCTGTTCATCAACGTGGAGATGAGTGGTAAATATGCTAGGCCAAACCAAACAAGATTAGTTTAAAAATTATAAAATTTCTACCTAATATGTGAATGTCATCAACATTAGTAAAATTAATAAAACTGTGAAGCTCATGAGAAAGGATAAGTGACACATTTAAATGAAAAAAATATAATTTGTTAAAGAGTTAGAGACACTGAAAACTATCCTCAGCCATGGCCCAAAGTAACTGTGTCCTTATTTAAGTCATTTAGTATTTCTGGGTTTAAATGTCCTTGTCAAATGAGGGGGTTGGGATTAGGTGGCCTCAAAGTCTCCCTGCTGCTTTAATATTCTATGATTCTGCATCTCAAAGACATGTAAATAATCCATTTGGGAAGATTTACATTGTTTTCTTTACAACTGCAATGCAAAAATAGAGATATTGGGCTTATCTCAGCATGTTTAAAACTGAAGAAATATTAAGCTTATGTTGTGAATCTCCTTAGTGGATCAAGGCATTTACCAAGGTTCTTCTTTTACCATTTTCATCTTCTAGAGTCTTAGGGACAAAAAACCTGGTCCACATTGGTAAAACTAATATTCCTACTAAAGAAATTGTCTTATAGTATTACATCTCATAACACAGCTAGTGCACTGACACACATGTATATGATTGCACATATTCACAACCATGGGTTCTTATGTTAAAAAAAGACCCCAGAGATGATTTCATCTAGTCCTTCCTTTCATAGATGAGACTATAAAGCTCCAGAGAAGAGGAGTCACCTAAAGCCACCTAAGTAATTTAAACTTTGAGATCCAATAGCTTAGCTGACACTCGTCTAATCTTTTTCTAGTCTATTTCCTTCTGAGATGTATAGATTTCAAGTATATAGACATTTATTTCATTGAGGTAGCATGAAAAAATGTCCTTATTATTTGTATACCTAAAATGTACCCTCACGAATAACAAATGAATTCTTTAGACTGATGCAGAATGATTAAAAGATCATCCATAGACTTCAAACCTCCTTCTAGATTCCCTAGGAATCTGACTTAGCCAGTACTCCCCCTGGCTTGTAATCATCCAAGTCGCATAGTAAACCCAGGCTGGCTAAATCAAGATTTCTATCCTGACTAGTTATTTTAAGAGTTGGACCTGGAGAATAGGGCTTTCTGTTCTGTCTGTGTTTCTTCTCACTTATCAAACTAGCGTTTATCCAGCTTATCACTTTTCCAACATCTTACCCAGTCTTTGTTTGAATACTTCCACTAAATAGAGTTTGCTGCTGCTACTGCTGCTGCTGCTAAGTCGCTTCAGTCTTGTCCAACTCTATGCGACCCCATAGATGGCAGTCCACCAGGCTCCCCCGTCCCTGGGATTCTCCAGGCAAGGACACTGGAGGGGGTTGCCATTTCCTTCTCCAATGCATGAAAGTGAAAAGTGAAAGTGAAGTCTCTCAGTCGTGTCCGACTCTTAGCGACCCCATGGACTACAGCACACCAGGCTCCTCCGTCCGTGGGATTTTCCAGGCAAGAGTACTGGAATCGGGTGCCATTGTTTCAGCTTACATGTGCTTTAATTTGCTTCCTGGGGGTCTGGAGGCGCTAGGCTGGGCTCTCCTGCAGCGGGCCTGCTGCTGCTGCTGCTAAGTCGCTTCAGTCATGTCCGACTCTGTGTGACCCCATAGACGGCAGCCCACCAGGCTCCCCTATCCCTGGGATTCTCCAGGCAAGTACACAGGAGTGGGTTGCCATTTCCTTCTCTAAAACAATTAATTCCACCATAAGAATATTGCTTCTGATTTTGACTTGAAATCAGATTCTCTGTGACCCCACTGTGTGGCCTATTTTGCCTTCAGCTCCTGTGTATAATGCCACCCACACCATCATATCACATATATTAGAAGTCAACCACTCTGTTCTTTTCCTCACTGGGCTTGGCTTTCCTGTTCTATTCTCCCTTTCATTCTTCACAACATGTTTCACCTCCTTTGGGTATTTTTCATTGTCCTCAGGAAAACGTTGTGCCCCAAATAGAACACGATTCCTAGGTGTCCTCTGATCAGTGCAGAGTGTAGTGAGCTGTTATTCACCATGAACAGAATATTACCTTTCCATCAAGCCCAGAGACTCATCAGTTTTCACTTATTGCTTTGTTAAGGGGTGATAAATTTGCTCAATCCTTTCCTACGTTTCTCAGCAGAAGGCAGGCAGAGGAGCAATGGGCTTGATTTCAAGAGTCTCTTTCCTGCTAGAACACTGAAGAGCTTGTCAATATCTTTTCTAGGTGTGTTTTGTCAAACCGATATTCCAATAGACAGCCATTAGCACCTCACCCTCGGCTTCAGAATCACATTTGGGAGAATTTACTTTGACTGATCACAGCTTGCAGGGATCATTTGTTTGTATGGATCTAATCTTACGTTTCAAAAACCATTTCCTATCAGTGATGATGTGTCTACCCCTTCTTACATTGATTTGCAAAGAGCAATGTAGAAACACATCTTTTACTTTTCTTTGAGGCTTGCCTAAAGGAAAAAAAAATCTCTCTCCCCACTTCTCCCCAACCCCAGGAAGAATCAGTCCCTGAAGATAAAAGATATCACACCTCCTAAGAAATCTGATGAAAGCAAATTGTCACCCTATTGACATATTGAAATGGCAAATCACACACTGCATTTCCCAGGCCCCAGCAATATGAATGTTTTTCTTTCTTGGACTGTATCTAATTGGGTAAGTTTATTGTCCTATAGATTGTAATGTGGTGATCAGTTAGGAAAAAACCATCAAAGGCAGAGTAACTCTGATTCTTATTACAAGCAGTGGCCATATTTTCATTAGGATACCAAAAAAATAAATAAATAAATAAAAAAGAAAGAAAAGATAAATACCCCTAAGCAGAGGAGATTTCTAGGATATGATTCTCTTCCGTGGTAAGAACAGTAATATAAGAGGAAAACATGGTGTAATAGGCCAAGGGAAAAAATGCAGTTGGTGACTAAAACAATAGATTTTACAGGAAAATATGTGATAAGAAAGAAACATTGCATTGTTTGGGACACCTGTAGTTAATTATTGCAGTTAAAGACATTAAAATCAGTTTCTTTACTCATATATCTTCATAGACTGTTTGGCAATATTAAATGACAAAAGCTTAATAATCAAAAGTACTGAGTTAGCAAATGTTTTCTAATTTTAATAACTTCTTGTTGTAATTACCAAGTCTTAGAGTGAAATGATTTAATTAGAAAGTAATCAAGAAGTGTCTACTGTTAATTGAAGGAATTATAAAAGATCTACATTTTTAATATATTTCTGTGGTAATAAAATTAGAATTTACCATAATTATTTTTAAACCACCCTGATGGGGAATTTTTGATGTGGCAGCAAAGTATTTGATACTTTTAAGAGGGACATCCATCACTGAGAACATCATGGATTACAAGATCTCATTCCTCTTGTCTGGGAAATAATAATAATGGTAGTAATAATACTAATAATAACAGTTAATATTTATTGAGAACTTATCGTATGCCAGAAAAAAGTGGTTCAGAGTGGGAACCATATCTGTTTTATTCACCAGTGTATCTTAAGTGCACATAATACATCTCTGATAAAGAATTTTAAATCATGTTGAACACCAGCAGATTCAGAAAAAAGCAACTGTGAAGAGAGTGCCACGCCCACATTTAATGGAGTTGGTCAGATGATTCAGTCTTCTCATTAGAACCCTCCTGTTGGCACATATTTCTTTCAGATGAGTAGACTTATTTATATTTTCTCTCAACTCCAGAGTATAATACACAGTGTTCTTGCCTGGAGAATCCCAGGGATGGGGCAGCCTGGTGGGTTGCTGTCTACGGGGTCACACAGAGTCGGACACGACTGAGGTGACTTAGCAGCAGCAGCATACACATAAAGTTCAGCTGAAATGGCAAAGATCTTGCCAGAGACCCTAGAGAACAAATGTTTACTGTCTGCTGTTTCTGGTTTACGCTTACAATGTATAAGCAATCAAGTACTGGATATTAATAGGTATTTACAGGATAAAAGTAAGTAGCAAGCAAGGGAATGAAGATAAATAAAAAGGAAGTGAAAGTTGCTCAGTCATGTCCAACTGTTTGCTACCCCATGGACTGTGGCCCTCCAGGCTCCTCTGTCCATGGAATTCACCAGGCAAGAATGCCAGACTGGGTTCCCATTTCCTTCTCCAGGGGATTTTTCTCCACCCAGGAACTGAACCCTGGTCTGTTGCATTGCAGGCAGATTCTTTACCATCAGAGACACCAGGGAAACCCTAAATAAAAAGAAGTTAGTGTCCATGCCATCAAAGTAGGAATGGTTCTACTGAACGCTATAGAAATGAAAGCATTCAGCTTCCTACTACTGATGTGGAGCAGGAAGGTGAGATATGCCTTTAAATATCTAGCTGTAGAAAAGCAGTCCTTTTCAAGGGAACTGGAAAATTCACATCTTCAGTAAACCACCAGTCTCTTGCTGTCCCTCCCAGGCCCATCACTATGATATGCCTGCCTCGGCATCCAGAGTTTTTAGCCACAGTGAATTACCAGGGACTTAATAGTTATCTGGGGTTTAATGACTTTTCTCTGCATCTTGGACCATCAACTCCTCCTGGACTCTCATTAATCCCAGGGGCAATGGCTTAGACCGTGATCATTATTGCTTTAACAAATAGTTCCAGGATACGACAAGACTGACTTTCCATTTATCTTCCAGGGAAATTCATTTTACAGGAGTGACACTGTCAGCTTAAGAGACACAAGCTATTGTCTCAAAGTTAAAAAAATGGTATTATTTGCTCTTTGTACTTATTATATTGAAATAAAAGGCTAATTAAATGTTTCCTTTCCTTGGAGACAGAGAAATGCTGGCCAACTTGCTTTAAGAAAGTTTTGCTAATATTGTGAGGATATTTATCCTTTATACAGGTAAAAGCTAGTGGGGGTGGTAAGAGAAATGTGTGTGTTGTGGGGGGTGGGTAAAGTATGAAGAATTAATACCTAGAAGAGTCAATATTTCAAGGACTCCAATCTCCAAAATTTAACTGAGCAAACCAGAGAATAGATTAATTAAAGTACCAATATCTATTCATTAACAAATTCCTGTGTTTGTCATTTATCTTTAACTTTAGACTCAGCTTACAAAGGCTGTTGATTCAGTCGCTAGAGAACTAAAAATGTTCACATTTTTAGCTAAGTTTTAACTTTTAGCTAAGTTCACAGTTCATGCAGTGGTACTAGGTAGGAAAATTTGCCTCTGTCATTTACTCAGATGGTAAAGAATCCGCCTGCAATGAGAGAAATCTGGGTTCGATTCCTGGTTTGGAAGAACCCCTGGAGGAGGGCGTGGCAACCCCACTCTAGTATTCTTGCCTGGAGAATCCCCATGGACAGAGGAGCCTGGTGGGCTACAGTCCATGGGGTTGCAAAGAGTCAGACATGACTGAGCGACTAAGGACACATATATGTATGAAGTGGTTTATCAAAGATCCAGATTACAATAAGAAATTTTCTAGGACATTATTATTAGAGAATATATTAAAACTGATTAACATAAATAACATCAAGTGAGGGGTATATTCAAAAGCACTATTTGAAAGTAAGATTTAAAGAAAGAATAAGTCCAAGGTATTAGTCAGACACGACTAAGCGACTTCACTTTCACTTTTCACTTTCATGCATTGGAGAAAGAAATGGCAACCCACTCCAGTGTTCTTGCCTGGAGAGTCCCAGGGATGGGGGAGCCTGGTGGGCTGCCGTCTATGGGTTACACAGAGTCGGACACAACTGAAGTGACTTAGCAGCAGCAGGAGCATAACTGAATACTTTGATACCAATGCCTAGTATTTATGTCTTAGAAAGTAAATTCCAGCTCCCTCAGAATCCCAACATCTGATTCTAGGCCATTGTTAGCTTATTTTGAACCAAAATATTTCTCTCTTCATCAAAGACTTGTTGTAAGGTTTACCTCCACTGTACATTCTCTCATTTAACAGTGGTCCAGTCACTAGATATAAGGAAGAATTTTCTGTTTTCATGTTTGCATGTTTCATATGTACACATTTTTACTAATATTGTAGGCACAGGAAGAAGAAAATCTTATGGGACATCTCTGTGTGTAGTCTTTGCCATTCTGCCCTCACATTAATGTGTAATATAGGGCAAGCTGTGTGACCTCCATGGTTGGTCCATTCTTTAAGGAGAGGACATACAGAAGAGGCTAAGAATTGTTAAGATCTCTTCAGGTTTAAAAGGCTATGATTAAAGAGGAGAAAATATGCTTTCACTTTGCTGTTTTAAGAAGACACCCATTTCTCCTATCCATTTTCCAGTGTTGAAAGGATGCTACCATAGTGGTCTAATGCTTTGAAACCAACCACTCCTTCATCCAGTTAGTCCTTGATACTGAGTTCTCAGAAAGTCTTTTTGGCAATTATTTGCACTATTAAAACTAGATTAAATGTTTCAGGAGAACAGCATGTTGTTATAAGTTCAGAGAAGCTTGCAGCATCTGGAGTAGGAGTAGACATCATTGTGGTCCTGACCTCTAAGAACGAATTTTTTTTACAACTTTCCCCATGAACCATGCTATAGAGTGTTAACTTACAATAGTACTGTATTAAGTACTTAATTGTTTCCCCTGTTAATTCATCAGAGAATTACCTGATTGCCATCAGAACTTGGACTCAGACTGAATTAATCAAATTTATACTAGTTCTCCTATAATTCCTGACCCAAATATTAATCCAAACAATATTACGATAAGGTAAGTATCTGATTCTCATTAAGGTTTTTGAGATATGGAAAGTAGCTTCTCAGTCTCACTTCTGCTTTAAATGTCCAGGCTCTATGTACCCAAGGAGTTGTTGTTTTTGTTCAGTTGCTCTGTCACATTCAACTCTTTGTGACCCCATGGACTGCAGCATGCCAGTCTTCCCTGCCCTTCACTATCTCCCAGAGTTTGCTCAAACTCCTGTCCATTGAGTAGATGATGCCATCCAACCATCTCATCCTCTGTCATCCCCTTCTCTTCCTGCTCTCAATCTTTCCCAGCATAGGGTCTTTTCCAATGAATTGGCTCTTTGCATCAGGTGGCCAAAGTACCAGAGCTTCAACTTTAGCATCAGTCCTTCCAATGTATATTCAAGGTTGATTTTCTTTAGGATTTCCTGGTTTGATCTTCTTGCTGTCCAAAGGACTCTTGACAGTTCTCCAGCACCACAGTTTGAAAGCATCAGTTCTTCGGTGCTCAGCCTTCTTTATGGTCTAACTCTCACATCCATACATGACTACTGGAAAAACTATAGCTTTGACTATATGGACCTTTGTTGGCAAAGTAATATCTCTGCTTTTTAATATGCTGTCTAGGTTTGTTATAGCTTTTCTTCTAAGGAGCAAGTGTCTTTTAATTTCTTGACTTCAGTCACTGTCCACAGTGATTTTGGAGTCCAAGAAAATAAAGTCTCTTATTGTTTCCATTGTTTCCTCATCTATTTGCCATGAAGTGATGGGACCAGATACCATGATCTTAGTTTTCTGAATGTTGAATTTTAAGCCAACTTTTTCACTCCCCTCTTTCACCTTCATCAAGAGACTCTTTTAGTTCCTCTTCTCTTTCTGACATTAGGGTGCTGTCATCTGCATATCTGAGGTTATTGATATTTCCCCTGGCAGTCTTGATTCCAGACTGAGATTCATCCAGCCCTGCATTTTGCATGATGTACTCTGCATAGAAGTTAAATAAGCAAGGTGACAGTATAGAGCCTTGATGTTCTCCTTTCAAAATTTTGACCCAGTCTGCTGTTCCATGTCTGTTTCTAACTGTTGCTTTTTGTCCTGTATATAGGTTTCTTAGGAGGCAGGTAAGGTGGTCTGGTATTCTCATCTCTTGAAAAGTTTTCCATAGTTTGTTATGATGCACACATTAAAAAGCTATAGCATAGTCAATCAAGTAGAAGTAGATATTTTTCTGGAAATTGCTTTTTTTTTTTTATGACCCAACAGATGTTGGCGATATGATCTCCGGTTCCTTTGCCTTTTCTAAATCCAGCTTGTACATCTGGAAGTTCTCAGTTCAGTTATTGTTGAAGCCCAGGTTGAAGGATTTTGAGCATTACCTTGCTAGCATATGAAATGAGTGCAATTTTGCAGTAGTTTGAACATTCTTTGGCATTGCCCTTTTTTTGGTATTAATGAAAACTGACCTGTTCCAGTCCTGTGGCCACTGCTGAGTTTTCCAAATTTGCTGGTATATTGTGTGCAACACTTTAATAGCATCATCTTTTAGGATTTTAAATAGCTCACCAGGAATTCCATCACCCCCATTAGCTTTGTTCATAGTAATGAGGTACCTCTTTACCAGATTGCAGAATTAATGTTGGTGATTCATGCAGGGTAACAAATATAATCTATGGTGGTATCACACCCTGCTGTGATCATTTTCTTTGATCCTAGGAAACTGGGGAGTTATCATAAACTTTGTGATCCCAGATGCTACTAAGACCTGTTAGATTTTCTCATAAGCCTTTAGATTTTCTCCATAGCCATGGCAACTGTGTTAGTTCAGTGTCTCTTCAGTTTCTTCCCTAGAGAATTTTAGTTTCATTCAGTTCAGTTCAGTCACTCAGTCATGTCCGACTCTTTGCGACCCCATGAATCCCACCACGCCAGGCCTCTCTGTCCATCACCAACTCCCGGAGTTCACTCAGACTCACATCCATCGAGTCAGTGATGCCATCCAGCCATTTCATCCTCTGTCATCTCCTTTTCCTCCTGCCCCCAATCCCTCCCAGCATCAGAGTCTTTTCCAATGAGTCAACTCTTCCCATGAGGTGGCCAAAGTACTGGAGTTTCAGCTTTGGCATCATTCCTTCCAAAGAAATCCCAGGGCTGATCTCCTTTAGAATGGACTGGTTGGATCTGTTTGCAGTCCAAGGGACTCTCAAGAGTCTTCTCCAACACCACAGTTTTCTCACTGTTGAATTTTAAGCCAATTTTTTCACTCTCCTCTTTCACCTTCATCAAAAGGCTTTTAGTTCCTCTTCACTTTCTGCCGTAAGGGTGATGTCATCTGCATGTCTGAGGTTATTGATATTTCTCCCAGCAATCTTGATTCCAGCTTGTGCTTCCTCCAGCCCTACGTTTCTCATGATGTACTCTGCATGTAAGTTAAATAAGCAGGGTGACAATATACAGCCTTGAAGTACTCCTTTTCCTATTTGGAACCAGTCTGTTGTTCCATGTCCAGTTCTAACTGTTGCTTCCTGACCTGCATACAGATTTCTCAAGAGGCAGGTCAGGTGGTCTGGTATTCCCATCTCTTTCAGAATTTTCCACAGTTTATTTTGATCCACACAGTCAAAGGCTTTGGCATAGGCAATAAAGCAGAAATAGATGTGTTCTGGAACTCTCTTGCTTTTTCAATGATCCAGTGGATGTTGGCAATTTGATCTGTGGTTCCTCTGCCTTTTCTAAAACCAGCTTGAACATCTGGAAGTTCACAGTTCACGTATTGCTGAAGCCTGGCTTGGAGAATTTTGAGCATTACTTTACTAGCATGTGAGATGAGTGCAATTGTGCGGTAGTTTGAACGTTCTTTGGCATTGCCTTTCTTTGGGATTGGAATGAAAACTGACATTTTCCAGTCCTGTGACCACTGCTGAGTTTTCCAAATTTGCTGGCATATTGAGTGCAGCACTTTCACAGCATCATCTTTCAAGATTTGAAATAGTTCAACTGGAATTCCATCACCTCCACTAGCTTTGTTCGTAGTGATGCTTTCTAAGGCCCACTTGACTTCACATTCCAGGATGTCTGGCTCTAGGTGAGTGATCACACCATCGTGATTATCTGAGTCATGAAGATCTTTTTTGTACAGTTCTTCTGTGTATTCTTGCTGCCTCTTCTTAATATCTTCTGCTTCTGTTAGGTCCATACCCTTTCTGTGCTTTACGGAGCCCATCTTTGCATGAAATGTTCCCTTGGTATCTCTAATTTTCTTGAAGAGATCTCTACTCTTTCCCATTCTGTTGTTTTCCTCTATTTCTTTGCATTGATCACTGAGGAAGGCTTTCTTATCTCTTCTTGCTATTCTTTGGAACTCTGCGTTCAGATGCTTATATCTTTCCTTTTCTCCTTTGCTTTTTGCTTCTCTTCTTTTCACAGCTATTTGTAAGGCCTCCCCAGACAGCCATTTTGCTTTTTTGCATTTCTTTTCCATGGGGATGATCTTGATCCCTGTCTCCTCTACAATGTCACGAACCTCATTCCATAGTGCATCAGGCACTCTATCTATCAGATCTAGTCCCTTAAACCTATTTCTCACTTCCACTGTATAATCATAAGGGATTTGATTTAGGTCATACCTGAATGGTCTAGTGGTTTTCCCTACTTTCTTCAATTTCAGTCTGAATTTGGCAATAAGGAGTTCATGATCTGAGCCACAGTCAGCTCCCAGTCTTCTTTTTGCATCTTTGGCTGCAAAGAATATATTCAATCTGATTTCAGTGTTGACCATCTGATGATGTCCATGTGTAGAGTCTTTTCTTGTGTTGTTGGAAGATGGTGTTTGCTATGACCAGTGTGTTCTCTTGGCAAAACTCTATTAACCTTTGCCCTGCTTCATTCCATATTCCAAGGCCAAATTTGCCTGTTACTCCAGGTGTTTCTTGACTTCCTACTTTTGCATTCCAGTCCCATATAATGAAAAGGACATCTTTTTTGGGTGTTAGTTCTAAAAGGTCTTGTAGGTCTTCATAGAACCATTCAACTTCAGCTTCTTCAGAATTACTGGTCGGGTCATAGACTTGGATTACTGTGATATTGAATGGTTTGCCTTGGAAATGAACAGAGATCATTCTGTCATTTTTGAGTTGCATCCAAGTACTGCATTTTGGACTCTTTTGTTGACCATGATGGCTACTTCATTAGATTCATTAGTTTTACTGAAAAATTAATCTTGAATAATCTCCTCCAACATTATCTCTGTCATCCCCTTGAGAATCAGGCAACCCACCTGTGCTCCCACAATACTCTTCAATGATAGCAGTATTTGGCCACATTAGTGTAATCATCTATTTATGATTCTTTTTCTCTAATATTCCTCAAACCACATTATATCAGGGGACACAGTGTCTTGTACTTTGACCCTGTTTGACACTTGTGTGTGATCTTTGTATTCATGAAGAATTAAGATATGTAAGGCTAAGTTACTGCTCATGGGGTTCTCAAGGCGAGAATACTGAAGTGGTTTTCCACTCTCTTCTCCAGTGGATCACGTTTTGTCAGAACTCTCCACCACGATCCATCCGTCTTGGGTGGCCCTACACGGCCTGTCTCATAGTTTCATTGAGTTAGACAAGGCTATGGTTCATGTGATCAGATTGGTTAGCCTCCTGTGACTATGATTTTCAGTCTGTCTGCCCATTGATGGAGAAGGATAAGAGTCTTATGGAAGCTTCCTGATGGGACAGACTGAGGGGGAAATTGGGTCTTGTTCTCATGGGCAGGGCCATGTTCAGTAAATCTTTAATCCAATTTTCTGTTGACAAGTGGGGCTGTGTTCCCTCCCTGTGATGTACCTGGGGCCAAACTATGGTGGAGGTGATGAAGATAATGGGCTTGCCTGATAGCTCAGATGGTAAAGCATCTGCCTGCAGTTTGGGAGACCTGGGTTCGATCCCTGGGTTGGAAAGATCCCAAAGGTCCTATGCATGTACTGCTACACTCAGTGCCCCCAACCCTGCAGCAGGCCACCACTGACCCACGCCTCTGCTGGAAACTCCTGGACTCTTACGGACAAGTCTTAATCAGTCTCTTCTGGGATCACTGCTCCTTTCTTCTGGGTCCTGGTATGCACAAGGTTCTGTTTGTGCTCACCAAGAGTCTGTTTCCCAGTTCTGTGTAAGTTCTGGTGGCTCTATGGTTGGGTTAATGGTGACCTCTTCCAAGAGAGCTTATGCCATACCCAAGTTGGCTGCACCCAGAGGCCCTGCCCCTGCAGCAGTCCACTGCTGACCCATACTTCCACAGGAGACACTCAGACACAGTTCTGTTTCAGTCTCTGTGGGTCTCTGGGTCCTGAGGTGCACAAGGTTTGTTTGAGCCCTCTGGTGCGACTGGTGATGGAAGTAAGGTCTGATGCTGTAAAGAGCAATATTGCATACGAACCTGGAATGTTAGATTCATGAATCAAGGCAAATTGGAGTGGTCAAACAGGAGATGGTAAGAGTGAACATCAACATTTTAAGAATCAGCGAACTAAAATGGACTGAAATGGGTGAATTTAACTCAGATGACCATTGTATCTACTACTGTGGGCAAGAATCCCTTAGAAGAAATGGAGTAGCCATCATAGTCAACAAAAGAGTCCGAAATGCAGTACCTGGATGCAATCTCAAAAACAACAGTATGATCTCTGTTCGTTTCCAAAGCAAACCATTCAATATCACAATAATCTAAGTCTGACCCAACCAGTAATGCTGAAGAAGCTGAAGTTGAACGGTTCTATGAAGACCTACAAGACCTTCTAGAACTAACACCCAAAAAAGATGTCCTTTTCATTATAGGGGACTGGAATGCAAAAGTAGGAAGTCAAGAAACACCTGGAGTAACAGGCAAATTTGGCCTTGGAATATAGAATGAAGCAGGGCAAAGGCTAATAGAGTTTTGCCAAGAGAACACACTGGTCATAGCAAACACCCTCTTCGAACAACACAAGAGAAGACTCTACACATGGACATCACCAGATGGTCAATACTGAAATCACGTTGATTACATTCTTTGCAGCCAAAGATGGAGAAGTTCTATATAGTTAGTGAAAACAAGACTGGGAGCTGACTGTGGCATAGACCATGAACTCTTTGTTGTCAAATTAGACTTAAATTGAAGAAAGTAGGGAAAACCTTTAGACCATTCGGGTATGACCTACATCAAATCCCTAATGATTATACAGTGGAAGTGAGAAATAGATTCAGGGGATTAGATCTGATAGACACAGTGCCTGAAGAACTATGGACAGAGGTTCCTGATATTGTATAGGAGGTAGGGATCAAGATCATTCCCAAAGAAAAGAAATGCAAAAAGGAAAAATGCTTGGCTGAAAAGGGCTTACAAATAGCTGTGAATAGAAGAGAAGCGAAAGGCAAAGGAGAAAGGAATGATAGTACCCATTTGAATTCAGAGTTCCAAAGAATAGAAAGGAGAGATAAGAAAGCCTTCCTCAATGATTAATGCAAAGAAATACAGGAAAACAATAGAATGGGAAAGACTAGAGATCTCTAAGGAAATTAGAGATACCAAGGGAATATTTCATACAAATATGGGCACAATAAAGGACAGAAATGTTATGGACCTAACAGAAGCAGAAGATACTAAGAAGAGGTGGCAAGAATACACAGAAGAACTGTACAAAAAAGATCTTCATGACCCAGATAATCACAATGGTGTGATCACTGACCTAGAGCCAGACATCCTGGAATGCAAAGTCAAGTGGGCCTTAGGAAGCATCACTATGAACAAAGCTACTGCATGTAATGGAATTCCAGTTGAGTTGTTTCAAATCCTGAAAGATAATGCTGTGAACGTCCTGCACTCAATATGCCAGCAAATTTGGAAAACTCAGCAGTGGCCACAGGACTGGAAAAGGTCAGTTTTCATTCCAATCCCAAAGAAAGGCAATGCCAAAGAACGTTCAAACTACCGCACAATTGCACTCATCTCACACGCTAGTAAAGTAATGCTCAAAATTCTCCAAGCCAGGCTTCAACAGTATGTGAACCACGAATTTCCAGATGTTCAAGATGGTTTTAGAAAACGCAGAGGAACAAGAGATCAAATTGCCAACATCCGTTGGATTATCAAAAAAAACACGAGAGTTCCCAAAAAAACATCTATTTCTGCTTTATTGCCTATGCCAAAGCCTTTGACTGTGTGAACCACAACAAACTGTGGAAAATTCTGAAAGAGATGGGAATACCAGACCACCTGACCTGCCTCTTGAGAAATCTATATGCACGCCAGGAAACAACAGCTAGAACTGGACATGGAACAACAGACTAATTCCAAATAGGAAAAGGAGCACGTTAAGGCTGTATATTGTCATCCTGCTTATTTAACTTACATGCAGAGTACATCATGAAAAATGCAGGGCTGGAGGAAGCACAAGCTGGAATCAAGATTGCTGGGAGAAATATCAATAACCTCAGATATGGAGATGACACCACCCTATTGGTAGAAAGCAAAGAAGAACCAAAGAGCCTCTTGATGAAAGTGAAAGAGGAGAGTGAAAAAGTTTAGTTAAAACTCAAGATTCAGAAACTAAGGTCATCGCATCTGGTCCCTTCACTATGTGGCAAATAGATGGGGAAACAATGGAAACATGAGAGGCTTTATTGTTTTTGAGCTCCAAAATCATTGCAGATGGTGACTGCAGCCATGAAATTAAAAGATACTTGCTCCTTGGAAGAAAAGCTATGACAAACCTAGACAACATATTGAAAAGCAGAGACATTACTTTGTCATCAAAGGTCTGTCTAGTCAAAGCTATGGTTTTTCTAGTGGTCATGTATGGATGTGAGAGTTGGACTATAAAGAAAGCTGAGCACTGAAGAACTGATACTTTTGAACTGTGGTGTTGGAGAAGACTCTTGAGAGTCCCTTGGACTGCAAGGAGATCAAACCAATCCATCCTAAAGGAGAGCATCCTGAATATTCATTGGAAAGACTGATGCTGAACCTGAAACTCAAATACTTTGGTCATCTGATGCAAAGAACAGACTCATTAGAAAAGTCCCTGATTCTGGGAAAGATTAAAGGCAGTAGGAGAAGGGGATGACAAAGAATGAGATGGTTGGCATCACCAACTCAATGGACATGAGTTTGAGTGAACTCTTGGAGTTGGCAATGGACAGGGAGTCCTGGCCTGCTGCAGTCCATGGGGTCACAAAGAGTCAGACACGACTGAATGACTGAACTGAAGGCTACACATTTGGGAATTGGGACAAACATAGTCTTCCTCATCATTTGTCCAAATATCATAATAAAGGAATATTCTTTGTACCTTGGTGGAGGTAAGATTAAAAAAAAGAAGTCCAGCGCCAAATACCTGGTTGTCAATTGATGGGAGCCATCTCTCAAAGAAGAAAGTTTTCCTATATGATAGAGCCATCTTGCATTATTGAGAAAAAAATTAGAGATTTGTAAGGCCGTGTAAATCCTTCCCTCAATGAAGTAATTTCAACTGTATCTTCTACACATGTCCCATTAAATTATGATCTCCAGGGGGCTAATTAATGACAGGATCCTGAATTGAAAGGTTGCTGGAACTTTAATAAAATATATAAGCAGTGGAGGTTATGTTTCCCATCTTTTTTCCCCTGTCTGTATTTGAGCAAACAGGATGTAAGTAAGCCCAAAGAAATTCTCTCCATTATCTTCTACTTGCACATTTTGCATTTAATTTTCTTTTTCATTCCCTCTACATCAAAAATATTTCTGATTTCTCTGCCCCAAATATATGAATATGTGCTGTTTTTTTTTTTTTTTTTTTTGTCTCCTAGGGTTTCTTTTTTCTTTAAAAAAAACCATCTTCTGAGTCCCCACTGCCTGGTGGAATTAGGGGAACCCTTTGTCAAAGATCTCCAAGTTTAGCAAGAGAAGTTCTTGTGCAAAAAAACCCTATCTTGAAACTTTTCTCAAGAAAACTTCTAAAATTATCTCCCTTTTCTCCAAGTCCAAAGTAGAGTGACTGGCGTTTTAAAAGCAAAACACTGTTTAACTGTCATGAAACATCAAGGCTGTATCTTGTCACCCTGCTTATTTAACTTATATGCAGAGTACATTATGAGAAATGCTGGGCTGGAGGAAGCACAAGCTGCAATCAAGATTGCCAGGAGAAATATCAATAACCTCAGATATGCAGATGACACCACCCTTATGGCAGAAAGTGAAGAAGAACTAAAGAGCCTCTTGATGAAAGTGAAAGAGGAGAGTGAAAAAATTGGCTTAAAGCTCAACAGTCAGAAAACTAAGATCATGGCATCTGGTCCCATCACTTCATGGCAGCTAGATGGGGAAACAGTGGAAACAGTGTCAGACTTCATTTTTTTGGGGGGCTCCAAAATCACTGCAGATGGTGATTGCAGCCATGAAATTAAAAGATGTTTACTCCTTGGAAGGAAAGTTATGACCAACCTAAATAGCATATTCAAAAGCAGAAACATTACTTTGCCAAAAAAGGTCCATCTAGTCAAGGCTATGGTTTTTCCAGTGGTCATGTATGGATGTGAGAGTTGGACTGTGAAGAAAGCTGAGTGCTGGAGAATTGATGCTTTTGAACTGTGGTGCTGGAGAAGACTCTTGAGAGTCCCTTGGACTGCAAGGAGATCCAACCAGTCCATCTTAAAGGATATCAGTCTTGGGTGTTCATTGGAAGGACTGATTGTGAAGCTGAAACTCCAGTACTTTGGCCACCTCATGCGAAGAGTTGACTCATTGGAAAAGACGCTGATGCTGGAGGGATTTGGTGCAGGAGAAGAAGGGGATGACAGAGGATGAGATGGCTGAATGGCATCACCAACTCGATGCACATGAGTTTGGGTGAAATCCGGGAGTTGGTGAAGGATAGGGAGGCCTGGCGTGCTGCGACTCATGGGGTCACAAAGAATCAGACACCACTGAGCGACTGAACTGAACTGAAAGTGATAGAATATCATCCTCCTGCTTTCAGAGAAGTGTAGAATATGAGACCCATCTGAAACACACTATGACCCAATGAAGAACATTTCTCTACATCTGAATTTTCCAAGAAAAAACAAAACACTTTGAACAAATTTCGAATACTCCAATGACTGTTTGTGAAGAGTGGGCTCAAGCAAGAACATTTCTGTAATGCGGATGAATTTTAAAATGATTCTATGCAGGTATATGCATTTACATATGCCAACTGAAAAAAAATGTGAAGAGAATAGAAAGGATGGAGTTATTCATGTTTAACAGATCTCACACACCCGAACTAGAAGCCCTCAATTACTTTAAACTCCTCAAACTGGGAGCCCTAAAAGGGATCGCAAAGACAAATATCATATGATATCACTTATATGTGGAATCTTAAAAAATGGTACAAAGGAACTTGTGTACCAAATAAAAATAGTGTCACAGATGTAAGAAAATAAACTTATGGTTTCCAGGTGGGAAAGTGAGGGGGTGATAAATTGGGAGGTTGGATTGACACATACACACCACCATATATAAAATAGATAACCAATAAGGACCTGCTGTAGAGTACGGGGAACTATACTCAGGACTGTGTACTGACCTATATGGGAAAAGAATCTAAAACACAGTAGCTATACGTATAACTGATTCATTTTGCTGTACAACAGAAACCAACACAACATTGGAAAGCAATTACATTCCAATAAAAATTTAAAATGAATAAAGGGGATTGCACTGAATTTGAAGATGCCACACACTGCCGAGAAAGCAGAATCCTGCTGCCTTCCTCCCAGTTTTTGTGTTACCAACAAAGAAACCACTCAGTATTGGTTTCCCAGTCTGCAAAGAAAATCCAGGAACATTTACTGAGATAATTAATAATATACTTAAAAACAATTGAAAGCACCCCTATTCATCAGCAGTAACCTAAAAAAAAACTGTTCCTGCAAGGACAGTTTTGTCCCTTTCTTCTCAATTCTTACACTCTTACCTCTATTTTTGTCACATTGAATTGATATGGGGCTCTGGTACAATGTTGATTGACAATATGATGGCATATTTCTTTATTTTTTCCCCTAATATCCATGAAGATTATTCTAAACTTCCATAATCAAGTTCAATGTTTGCTGTAAGCTTTGATAGATACCTTTTATTAGGTTAAGGGTGCCCTTACTTAAGTATTCTTAGTTAACTTGAGAATTTAAAAATTTGAATGAACTAAATGATTTTCCTGCATTATTGAGAGGTCAATAAATTGACATCCTTAATCTGTCAATAAATTTAATAAACTGATGTTTCTGATTTTCAGATAATCATGCAGTCATAAGTAAAATGCTACCTTATAATAGCGCAATCTTCAAAAATGCACATAAAGTTCAAAGTTTTAATGCTTTATTTAGGGGATTTATAAAATAGGTTTATTTGAACCTCTTTTGCCCAACTTTGGTGTCAAAGTTATGCTAGAATAACGAAAAAATTGGAGTACTTTTACTGTTTTTCCTTCTTTCAAATGATTTATATAATAAATAACTATATTTTTTGGCATCTTATTTTCACCAGAGTACTTTTCTGTATTTACAGTTTCTTTCTGTTCAATTTCATTGTCAACATTTGTATGTATGATTTTTTCATGGTTAAGTAATCATACTTGCATTTTAACAAATGCCTTGAAATGATGAAAAGTACATAAGTTAAGATTTAAATTATGGAAATATCGGTCTATCGTTTTACATGTCATATATCTGTTGTGTGTGTCATGTATGTTCAGGCATTCAGTTGTGTCCAACTTTTTGCAGCCACATGGACACCAGGTTTCTCTGTCCATGGAACTTTCCAGGCAAGAATACTGGAGCTGGTTGCATTTCCTCCTCCTGGGGATCTTCCAGACCCAAGGATAGAACATGCGTCTCTTGAATCTCCTGCATTGGCCGTCAGATTCTTTACTACCGGCTCCATCTGGGAAGCCCTCATATATCTCTTGATCCCTTATTAATTCTCTTGTTAATTACTAATACTTTTTGCTTTTTCTACCTTTGATTTTTTTACATGTTCAATTTAGAAATTTATTTATCTTAGTTTTTTTAATATCTTTTTTAATTTTGCTGATTCTCTGCATTGTGTCTTTGTTTTTTTTTTTCTATTTAATTATAAACATTATACAAGTGCAACTAATGATTAATTACTTTCTGATCTTATCATTGTTATTTCCTTCTACTTTTTAAAGGTTTATTCTTTTCCTTATCAGGCTTTTGAGTTGAAAGTCAATTCATTTATTTTCCATTATTTTAATTTTAAATGAGCACTTTTATATCTAGAAGCTGCTTTCAAAACATTCTATAGTTTTCATCACAATTTTCTTTTTAACTCACAAAGTGTTGAGCAATCATCAAAACAATCTGAGCTTGTTTTTGTTTTGTTCCTCTTAATTTTTAAATGATATTGTGCTCAATGAATATGGTTTTTATGATATTGAGTGTTTGAAATTGGCTGAACCTAGTTTTTTGACTTTATTCACATACAATAAATTAAAAAATGTTTTATATGAACTTGAAAACATCATATAATCTTTAGTTTTCCGAGTCGACTTGTGTAAATGGCTATTAGATAAGTATTTTTATTTTGTTGTTCAAAACTTCTATATTGGTAAAGATTTATTGTCACTTTCATGTGTCAGCCCCTGACAGATATGCTTTAAAATTTCCCCTATAATTATGTATTAGTCATTTGTTCTGAAAATTCTGTCAGTTTAAGCATGACATATTTCTTCATCGAACAGCCCTCCCCTCTATCTTATTAGCTTAAAAAATTATTTTTACTTTTAAAAATAAAGGTTAAATTTATTTATAATCCATAGCTAATTAAATTTACTGCTTTTTAAAGGCCATTTCTGTGCTCATCATTGTGAAACTTTCTTCCAAGTACATATTCTTCTGGCTGAAGTGTATACCTTAATAATTTTTATGATGAGAGTCTATGGGTAATAAACTCAGCATTTATATAACTGAAACTGTCTTTACTGTCTTTCCAAGAAAACTCCTGGAAAGAGTTGTCCATGTTATCCTGTTTGCTTTTTATCCTTCCCAGTCAGATCACTGTTACTTTCTACTCACTGAATCTTTTCTTGTTGAGTAATGACCTCCCTGCCAAATCCAACGGTCACGTCTCCGGTTCTTCTTCTTTGACTCATAAGCAACACTGGGCGCAGTTTACCACTTCTTTGTGGAACACATTCCACATTTCATCCTTACAGTACTCTCCGGATTCTCCATCTACCTTGTTGGCCTCTGTTAAGTGGGCTCCTGTATGGGTTCCTTCCAAGTTTCTTATTTGTACATCCTGCATTCCTCAGGGTTCAGCTCTGAGAGGTTTCCTTTTATCTTTATTCATACTTAGCACATGGCTTTAGCTAATAAATGGATGCTGGCTTGTATCTCCCATTCCAACCTTTGCCCCTGGATTCCCGATTCCTATATCTAGCTGCCTACATGATGCCCCCATTTAAATGTCTTTTGGATATCTCACGTACAGAAGCAGCCTCTTGGTTTTTCATCTATAAACTGGCATCTGCTGAAGACAACTCCATTCTGTCAATTCCTCTAGCCAAAACTTGAGTTATTCTTTTTTCTTCCCCTCCCCTGCTCCTCCTCTTTTTAAAAGTCATTTTGAGTACTCCATCTGGAATTCATTGTCTCAGACATATGTATGGATAGCTCCTTGATTCTTTTAGGAATTTCATCAAATGTCATGTCTTTGGAAAGGGCTTTCTTTATGCTGCTTCATAAATGACAAGTTCCCATCACTACTCTGTATCCTTCATCCTACATTTTCTTTTTTATGGCAATTACCACTTTATGACATATTATCTCTTTATTGTCTGTCCTCATAGAAAAGAAGCTTGAGAAAATGGGCTTTGTCTTTTGTTTCCTGCTATATTCCAAAGTTTAGGACAGGAGTTGAAACAGCAAACTCAAAGAAAATTATTTGCTGAATGAAAAATTATGCCTTTGTATTATAATCCTATATAATTCTGTAATTTTAAGTTTGCAGTTATTTCCTTAAGTATTTCCAGTGTTTTATCCATTATCTTTTGGCACCTATGGATGGCTAAAGAGAATTTCACTTGTTACTCTGGTATCATTTGCTTTCATTTAAAGTAATTTATCAATTTTCAAAACTTTTAAAATTGTCATTTAAATCTTAATATTCTATAGTTTTGCTTCTCTGTGACTTGGAGTGGATTTTAAAGTTTTAAATGAAAGGTTAAATAAACAAATAAGTAGTCCATAGTACATATACCATGAGTATGTGTATCATCTAATATCTAGCTTTCTTTTAAAAGTTTCTTTTAAATCTGAGAATGCCCATTAGATGAATATTTTTATTTTGGTTTTCTTAAATTTTGGATAGTTCTCAGTTATTACCTTTAAAAATATTGTTACTTTATCCTTTCTTCTACTCTTTTCTAGAAATTGTTCATCCTATTTTCTGGGCCCTTGATAATTTTTTTCATATTATAATAGAAAAATTCTTATTTTTCTAAAATATCTTTAAATTCTTAATTCTAAATCACTAATGTCCAGACTACTCTGGAGTTTAAAATCTCCTTTGAATTTCAAAAATTAAACTTTCATTTTCAAAATTTTTGACATTTTTCCTTTTTATCTTTTGGCTCTTGCTTTACTCTTAAGTTTCCTTTCATAATTTCTTTTTTTTGTAATTGTGTATTAATTATGCCTTTTGTGTCATTTAAGCATCATAAATGTTTAGACAAAAGTCTCTGTAATATTGTTTATAAAACAAACTTTATCCAGCTTTAATTCATGTTAAAACTCTTCAAGTTACAAATGATATATTTCATTAAGGGTTCTGTGGCTCTCTGGGTTATTGGTGAAAAATCCTTGACCAAGGGCAAACTTTCCCAAATTTTTCTCAAAATTTGCAGGTAACAGGACCCAGGCTAAGGTACAGTCTTTAATATTGGTCTCCATGTTGATGAGAAATAGGGAAATCTTTTGATTATAGGTGGGGTTTGAATATTTGAACTTGTTTATGTTATCTTATTTTGCATTTTTCACTTTTATTAAAAGTCAGTATAGTCAAAGCTATGATTTTTCCAGTAGTCATGTATAGATGTGAGAGTTGGACCATCAAGAAGGCTGAGCACTGAAGAACTGATGCTTTCAAATTGTGGTGCTGGAGAAGACTCTTGAGAGTCCCTTGAACTGCAAAGAGATCAAACCAGTCCTAAAGGAAATCAATCTTGAGCACTCATTGGAAGGACTGATGCTGAAGCTGAAACTCCAATATTTTGGCCACCTGATGTGAAGAGCTAACTCAAAGGAAAAGACTCCGATGCTGGGAAAGATTGAGGGCAAGAGGAGAATGGGGCAGCAAAGAGTTTGACACAACTTCGTGACTGAACAACAACATCAATGCTTTGGGTTAGAGATGATTTCTTTATACCCCCCTTTTTTCTCAACTGAAATAGGAAGGTATACATTATATTTTTATTCTTAATGGCTGTGTCTAAAATATCTATTTATCCCCAAATAATTAAAAAGTTAATCTTATTCTTGGAAGGTGATAAGTGAACATATTAGTAACTCAGTTATGTCTTACTCTTTGTCACCCCATGAACTCTAACCCGCCAGGCTCCTCTGTCCGTGGAATTCTCCAGACAAGAATACTGGAGTGGGTAGCCATTCACTTCTCCAGGGGATCTTCCCCACCCAGGGATTGAACTTGTGTCTCCTGCATTGCAAGCAGATTCTATACCATTTGAGCCACAAAGGAAGCCCAGTCTTACTTGTATTCCATGCCAAAATTTATGGAAACCTGAATCTTTAAAACTCTGGTCTCCTTCACTTTCCATTGTTCTGTATTTCCTGCCTTATTTCTAAAACCCCCACATTTAGATTTTAATTATTGTCTATCAACATTTTCAATGCACAAACATGCTTGCTATATTAATCATTTGATATTTTGCATGCCTGCCACTCCTTCCTTCCTTCTATCAAGCTTTGGGAGATATATTATATTCAAAACATTGACTGTCTCTTCTACCACAGAACTGTACTTTCCCCCTCCTGATGGGAAACTTGTTTTGCCAGGAATGGAGCAGAAGTGGAAAATGTGTTGCTGCCAAGGAGCTGAAATTCTGAGCTTGCTCTGAGGGCCTGTGGATCTGGAGCATGGAGGATGTGGGGCTAAGCTCCAGCTACACACAACCTTTCTTGGTAGTAAAGCCTAGCCTCTCCCCAGCCTCTCTCTTGAGAGACTTTGATACATAAATTGCCTTTTAAAAGCTCTCTGGCTGACAGTTTGCTTATGGTAAAATCCTGTAGTCTTTGCCTGAAAAAAAAGTTAATTTTGCTTCAATGTTTTCTTTCTTTAAAGGTTTCAAATTTAATACTCACACTTTCTCCATAGTTATAAATTGTATAAATGTATAAAATGTATAAACTACAAAAAATTTAGTTATAATTCAACTCAACATAAAAACTTTCAAACTGGGAAGGTTCCTCAATTATTATTATCTTTACACTTTTGAAGACTACTGGCTGGTTATTTTGAAGTTCACTTTAGCTGCTCAGTAGGGTCCAACTCTTTGCGACCACGTGGACTGCAGCACGCCAGGCTTCCTTGCTCATCACCAACTCCTGGAGCTTGCTCAAACTTATGTCCATCGAGTCGGTGATGCCATCCAACCATCTCATTCTCTGTCGTACCCTTCTCCTCTTGCCTTTGATCTTTCCTAGCATCAGGGTCTTTTCCAATGGGTTAGTTCTTTGCATCAGGTGGCCAAAGTGCCGAACTTTGTTGGCAAAGTCATGTCTCTGCTTTTTAATATGCTATCTAGGTTGGTCATAGTTTTTCTTCCAAGGAGCAAGGGTCTTTTAATTTCATGGCTGCAGTCACCATCTGCAGTGATTTCAGAGCCCAAGAAAATAGAGTCTGCCACTGTTTCCACTGTTTCCCCATCTATTTGCCATGAAGTGATGGAACCAGATGCCATGATCTTAGTTTTTTGAAGGCTGAGTTTTAAGCCAGCTTTTTCACTCTCCTCTTTCACTTTCATCAAGAGTCTCTTTAGTTCTTTGCTTTCTGCAAAGAAGAAATAGATGATTTCTATTTGTGTCAAGTTTAAGTTTTCAGACCTGTTTCTTTCTTTACCTTTTATTTATATAAATACTATATAAACACAACCTTGAAAAAGATATAAAACATTTCCAGTACCAGAGAAGGCTCATTTAGTCCCTTCTGAGTAATGTTACCTTAAGGGATTCTCTATAGTCATTTATTATTCTTGTTGAATTTCATACAAATGGAAACAAGTTTATATTACTTTGTCCAGAATTTTAAAAAGTTAATTTTGGTTAATTTGAGATAATTTTATAATTATAGAAATGTTCCAAGAATAGTAGAGAAAGTTTCTATAAACTTTTCACTGAGCATCACTTTATATCAACAGCTTTTTTAGCCATATGTCTTAGGTAAACATAAGTACACTTTAATTAGGTATATACCTATGTATTGAATCACTGGTCATAAGGTATACATGAGTTTAGCTTTAATCTCTGCTGCAAAACTATTTTCTAAAATGAGCATAACAATATGCAACCAAATTCATTAATATATAAGAATTCTAATTGCTTCACATCCTTGCCAATCCTTGCTACTGACAGCCTTTATAATTTTAGACATTCTGCTGGTTATGCAGTGGTATCTCACAATGTTTTAAATATTCATTTAAACTAAGTGTTAGTTGTTCAGTCATGTTTGACTCTTCATGACCCCATGGACTGTAGCCTGCCAGGCTCTTCTGTCCATGGAATTCTCCAGGCCAGAATACTGGAGTGAGTAGACATTCTGTTCTCCAGGGAATCTTCCCAACCTAGAGATTTAACCCAGGTCTCTTGCATTGTAGGAACATTCTTTACCATCTGGGCCACCAGGGAAGCCCAAATTTTCATTTAGGTTATAACTGATGACGTTGAATATTTTTTCAAATATTCACTGGACATTTTGCTATCCTTTTTGGTGAAGTACTTTTTCAAGGCTTTTGCCTACTGTTTTATTGGATTATCTGTTTTTCTCATTGATTTGTAGGTATTTTTAATATATGCTGAATAGGAGATTTTTGTCAGTATATGCATTGAAAATATCCTCTATTCTACTTTTTGACTAACATTAAAACAATGTTTCTAGAAGAAAACATAGGGAAATATATTTATAATCTTGGAATAGGCAAAAATTTGTTAAACATGACATAGAAAGCACTGTTAAGAAAACATTAAATTGGATTCATAAAGCCATTTTAATATTTTTATTTTAAAGTCTTTTTAAAGAATTTTACACAATGTCTCCTTTTTTTTGTCATTGGTGTTATTATGTGTGTTCATTCTCTTTCTTGGAGATTTGTCTCTTAAAATGTCGTGTAATTTATTATTATTATTATTACCTAGTCAGCAGAATTTATTTTCTGTTGGAGTCCAGCAGTTTCTGTACTTTGGAAAAATCCTTTAACAACAAAGTATTCTTTTGTCACTTCTGGGGCTTCACTAGTTATGGGTATATTTTATGTTTATTCCCAATTTGGGTCTCTATTCCACATTATAAATTTGGAACTCACAGTTACACTTGGAGCAGGCTTCAGTATCCAATATATTTCGAATGATCACACCCATAGCATCAGGGAAATAATGAGATTCCTTGCTATTTGTCCAGGCTGATGGGTGGAATTTTCTAGTTTCCCTTTAAAGAATAGGAGAGTGATGAAAATACCCAGATTTTACAGGCAGATCAGCTCCAGTTCTCACACAGCCGAGACCTGTGACTACATGTGCTCCAGCTGGGTAGGAAGCAGATAGTTCTGAATCAGTTTAGTCTTTAATTTTGCCCCCAAATGTCTGCTGTGTGTTTAACTGTGTTTCCAAAACACAGAGATTTTATGACTACATTGAGGAACAGCTCTGAAAAAGATATATTTCAATAAATACCAGACAAGACTATGTGGTCAGGTTGTAGCCATCTTTGTATCCCTAGCCCCTGGCCTAATACATAGTTTATTGATTATGTGAATAAATTAAGATTAAATTTCAGCTCTGTAATGTAGACTGAAGCATGAGAAGATGCAATTGGAATCTATTTTCCTGAAAACTGCCTTTAGAATGATTCTGTTCTTGTTTGTGTAAGTTATGACTATTTGACAAGAGTTCATGAGAAAGAGAATATGATAACCCTCTTGTCAATACCAAGGATGTGTCAATAATGGAAAAACTCTTCTGTGCAAACTGTCCTGGGAACAACAAAGCAGACAATACCCATTATCCATGTGTCATTTCTTGGTTGAGGACATAAAAACAGATCAAGGCAAAACCCAGTGCGTCTTTAAATTAGTGGCACAGATCGATGCCCATATTTCTCAGTGTCATGTTTCATTATGTTGAACTATTTATGTCATCGTAACCCAAAGCATCTTAATGCAACCTGACACCCAGGTTATGTTGCATTAAAAAAAAATAAGAAGCTATTGCATTTTTTTAATGGGCTGGAAAGCATTCCAGGTCTCTTTTCTACTCAGTGTGGGGTTATCACACGTTGTGTGTGTGGGTACAGTTCTATACTAAATGTTGAGAGATTGGAGACCTTCAATTTAAGTCTATTAGAAATATTCCCTGAGCATGGCCTCTCACCTCTATTTTCTGTCAGTAATAGCGGTTTCAAAATTAATTTCAGGGTGGTAAAATTATTCTTCCTGATAGTGTTTAAAGATGATCAGTTAAACTGGGGACACACTCATCTAACTTTCCAAATCAAAATATCACTCAGCTTTTAAGTTCTGCTTAAATGCTATACCATCTATAAAGCTTTTACATCTTATCATTTAGTTTTCCTTTTTCTGAATTTTCTTAACAAGTCATCTGCACTGATATGG
This sequence comes from Bos taurus, assembly GCF_002263795.3. Classification (NCBI taxonomy): domain Eukaryota; kingdom Metazoa; phylum Chordata; class Mammalia; order Artiodactyla; family Bovidae; genus Bos; species Bos taurus. The sequence goes on along the minus strand of NC_037351.1, from coordinate 19,117,839 downwards.
CATATTTTTTATATCCTAATACTATAGATTTTGAATGTATATTTAAGCTCTATACAATAACTTAAATTTCTTCAGGATAGGGATTAGTCTTAGGACTGTAGTTTAGTGATTCTCTAATTTTCAGTGTCCATAAAAATAATTATGAACTGTTATAAACTTAGATCTTTGTTACCCCACTAGAGAATTTGACACAATAAGTCTGAAGTGGGAATCAGTCATCTGCATTTGCAGTAAGAAGCTGTAGGAGAGTAAATACAAAAATTACCAAAGTCGGGCACATCCTAGTCAAAATCCTGAAAGCCAAAGACAAAGAGATAAAAAGAACATATTTAAAGCTGTTGGGGGAAGAAACAGTGTGTTATATGCAATGGAATATGAATGATGGTTGATATTTTGTCAGAAATAATGAAGGCCAAAAGACAATGGAATGGCCATCTTTATCTCCAAGGGGAGGAAAAAGAATTCACTGAACTAGAATTTATATGCAATGAAAATATCCTTAAATAAGAGAGTGAAATACATATTTACATAAATGAAAGCAGAGAACCTTTATTGTTGGCAGACCTACACAATAAGAAACTTTAAAGGAAATTCACCAAGTTGAAGGGAAATGATGTCAGATGGGAATTTTTTTCCACAAGAAGGAATAAAAAGCACTAAAAAGGATAAATATACAAGTTAACATAAAAGACTACTTAAAATTTTTCTCCTCTTAATTCGTTTAAAAGGCAAATAAACTCTTTAAAGCAAAAATGACATCATTTTAAGGAGGAAACCCAAAGCCAGTGCTCTGTTACAACCTAGGGGAGTGGGAGGGGAGTACAGGAGGGAAGGGATTAAAATATATATTAAAAAAGGAAAAAATAGAAATAAAACATATGACAATAGCACTACTAAGTTGGTGGAGTAAAAAAGTGTTTTACCTTGTGAAGTGTACTTACACTGATGTTCTTACTTTTGTGAAATTGGAAGTGTGAAGTGTGAACTGGTAAAACATTAATTCTAAGGATTCTTTAATAATTAAGGATACATATTGTAATTCCTAGAGCAACAAAGAAAAGTAATAATAAAAAGCAATATAGCTAAAATGTCAATAGAGGAAGTAAAATAGAATACTAAATAAAATAGAATACTAAAGCTATCAATAACTACCCCCCAAAAAAACAGTGAAATGAAAGTAAATACCAAGGTGATAGATTTAAACTCATACAAAAATAAACCATTAATAAAAATAGACTAAAAGACTCAAATTAGAATGCAGAGATTATCAGACCAGAAAAAAATATATATTGTCTGCAAGACATCATATAAATGTAAGCCAGTTGAATGGTAGACATGCATGTATAAATCATGTATTCATAGATGAATTAATACTTCTCAGTAGTCGATTGAATGAGCAAGCAAAAATTCATTTAGGATACAGAGAATCTAAACTTTACCAGTTTGACTTAAAATTGACATAACACCACACACAAAACTGCAGGACGCACTTTATTTTCTAGAGCAAGCTAGGTCATATTTTGATCCATAACGTGCATGTGATAAATTTCAAGAAATTGAAACCTTACACAGTATTTCTTCTGACTGCAGTGGAATTAAATTGAAAATCTGTGACACTATGATATCCAGAGAAATTTCAAAATATTTGGAAATTAAAGAGGATATCTCTAAATATCCCATGAGTCAAAGAAGAAATAACAAGAAAATTAGGAATTATTATAAAGAAGTTACTGAAAATCTTTGAACCTTGTGACATAGAAAGCACTAACCATAAAAATATAGATTGACCTTGAATGGATGAAATGATAAACTTGAAAATATATAGTGAAGATATGGAGAAACCAGAACTTTCCTACAGTGTTGGTGGGAATATCAAATGGTACAACCACTTGAGAAAACTGATTGGTCATTTTTATTTTAAAGCTAAACATATACCTACCTTATGACTCAGTGAATCTACTCCTAATTATTTATCCAAGAGGAATAAAATCACAAGTTTATGCAATGGATATGATTATGTTCACCATGGCTTTATTCACAACAGCCCCAAACCACTCAAATGTCTATCAATAATACTTATGGATAAACAAATTATGGTATTTTCACATACTGTGATACTGTTTGGCAACAAAAAAACGAACAAACTGCAGATGACGACAACAAGATGGCTCTCATAGGTTTGATGTTGTAAGAAAAAAGTCAGTGCAAAAAAGTACATCCTGTGAGATCCCATTTATATAAAGTCTTAGAACAGTCAAAGTCAAAATTAGCTTATGGAAATTGAGAATCAGATCACAGTTTACCTGGAGTAGCGGAGGACTGACTGCAAAGGGCCACAAGAAGCTTTGTAGGATGCTAGTAATGTTTGTACATTCTTGACTGGTACATATACATGGGTGTATATTTTTATCAAAATTTATCAAAATAAATACTTAAAAGATGTGCATCTTGTTTTATGAAAGCTATGTCTCAATGAAATATCTTAATATTTTGAAAAGCCTTTGGACATCCAAATTCCTGAGTTCATTTTGCAAAGATTCTGATTCAGTGGGTTCCTGGTGAGAATCCGTTAGCCTGCATGTTTAACAAGAGGCTCTGGAGGATTGCATGTGGTCCATCAATTATACTTTTGAAAGGACTCATCTCACATAATATTGCAGGTCCAGAAGTGCTGATCACATTTTGCAAAAGTAAATGAATTCATAATAACTCACAATGAATTTGTTGTGTCTGAATTCTTCTCCGTTTCAAATTATATATATTAATCAATTTTTAAATTTTTTGTGAAATATCAAGTTTTGTGAGTTTCCTCCAGACTGGATTAAAGTAAACTTGTCTCCTTCTAGTCTCTCATTCTTGCTACAATGCTTTCAGTGTCTGCTTTTGCTAATGTGCTTTTTCCCACCAGAAAAAGCTTTCCCAGCTTTTCTGTCTGTCTGCATTGTAGCTTCTCCTTTGAAAGCCCAATGACATCTGGCCCTCTCCAACTAAGTTTGTTGCTAGCATCTAATAATAATGACTTTCCCTTCTTTAAATACTGTAGTTCTTACTGACTGATCTATTTAATCTGGAGCTTACACACATAACAAACTACAGCTATTTTTCCCCATGTTACTCTTTTCTCTCCAATAATATTGTAAATGCATATTGAAAACATTTCTATTTCTCAGTCCATTGTAATCTATCTTTTCCTCTCACCCTGCTAAGGAAGCAAAATGCTTGAGAAAATGTTTTTGAATTAAGAACACAGGGTTTGGGGTTTGATGCAAGTGAGAATCCCAATCCTAGCACCCCAAAACTGTAATATTGAGAAACTTTTTTGTCTTCATAAGTAAAAGTGGGAATAATAATTCTTTCTTCATAAAGTTATTGCAAGGATTAATGTGGTAAATTTCACAAGCTACTTAGCACATTGTCTGGTGCTTTGCAAGTGTTTACAAATAGTTCTTGATAAGATTGTTTCTGCTGATATAATATTATTATGTAGGTGTGGCATTACTATTTATATTGTTAAAGACCACCCAGAATTAGCCTGTATGGGAATTTAGAAATTATATAATCAACCCATTTGTTCCTGTAATTAGAAAACTGAGTCCACAGAGGAGCAGTCTGTTGAATTTTTTTTTTTAAAAGAAGAATTAAGCTCCAAAGTTTATGTTCTGATTTACATAATGTTGCCATTTTAAAACCATATTTGTTACATGAGAGAATATTTTCCCAGTTCAAGCAGTAAAATATTACTCTGCGTTTACATAGAACATGAACCTTAGAATTTCCTAGGTTCCCCACGCCTCATCTGACTATGAACTGTTTTCTTACAAACATAGACCTAAAAAGGTGCAGAGAGGAGGTGAACATCTTCCCATCATGCTCTGACCGCATGTACATCACACATGTATTCTCACATATTCACAGATTTTCAGGTCAACCTCATTAAGGGAATAAATAATGACCTTGATGGCTAACAGGTCACCTGTACTGTGATCACAGCACTCAAAGTCAAGTCCATCTGACCTACTTCGGTCATGCGCTCTTAGTCAGCTGTTTAATTAATGACCAGTAACTTAAATGTCTTCCCCTGAGGACATCCCACCTCCTGATTTAGTGCATCCATTCCTCCTCTGCTCTCAAGTGTGGTGCAAAGCACCATGCTGAGTGGAAGTCTATATAGGAGTTTGCAGATGTAAGAGAAAGAGACATGAGACAGATGAGATCTGGAGTATAAAAAAGAGTTTTAAATATCAAGACTTTAAGAACGAGTGAATGAGGGCCTGTGAAAGCGGATCCTTAAAGAACTCCCTTGCAACATATGTGCACAGATCAGTAGCTGTACCATCTTCACTGTGACACTCATCCTATTCTCCTGTTTTAAAGTCAATGAACTCAGGGCGGGGCTGCAGTCTCCAGCCTCCCCCCACGTCTTATCCTCGGCCTTGGGACTCCCTGGGTGTCTATGGTTAAAGACCCTGTAGAGCTGCTGATTACTGAGATTTCCTTTAACCAGCTCCACACATTTTTTGCTTCTCAATTTTTGATGTCATTTCTAATGTGTTGGGCCAAACACGTTGGAACTTGTTAAGATTCTCCAAATAGTTTCTTTGTGCTGGAGAAATCACACCAGTGACAGGCCCTCCTTTCCATGTCCCTGAGCTTTTGTGCGTGTGACCTGCTCCCTGTGCTCCCCATCACTCTGTCTCACAGAGGAACTGACATTTAGAGCCAGAGCTCAGATACCAATAACACTTATTATTTTTTAAAACTTCATTTCTCTCTCTTTACCCCCCTTATTCCATTCAAATGCTGAACGTAATAAAGTTGCCAAAACTCTCCCTCCATTGGAGTGAAAACCATTCATTTGTCGTCTCAATTTAAGATTCCTGACTCCAAATAGAAGGATATTCTCTGTGGATGTAATGGGACATTTAGCAATTCATTCATTTTCTTCACATGCTACTTATTTAGGCACTCAGCAGTTGGCGGCTTTGATGTGGAGTGGTGAAATTATAAAGACATTACATATCATAAAAATATAAATGAAAGAAAACACAGACCCTCTTTTATATCAGGCTAAATTGACTGCTGTCATATTAAGGGTATTTTGTTTTATAAATTATATCCGTTTCAAGGTATTCCCTTGAGTGAGTCACTACTTTATCTTTTATTTCCTTTTCCTTTTTTAAAACAAAATAGGCCTTGCCTTTCCAATATACTGATGTAAAGAACTATAAAGTTCTCAAATATAGAAACTGATGTATCTGATACCAAACTTCAGCTGAAATTTGCCATATTAGGCCAGCAAAGCAGTCAAGTCATGCACGAGTTGCCAATTCTAACTTACGCCACTGTATGTTGGGCATAACAAAAGAACTTTGGAATAAAACCAGATTAATGAATTGCATTCTTTACCATTAAGTTTCTTCAAAAAGGTCCGCAAGAATGACTACCTATCTCAGTCTGTTTGGGCTGCCATAACAAAATCCTGGGTAAATTATAAAGAACAGAAACTTTTTTCTCACAGTTCTAGAAACTGGAAGACCGAAAGCAGGATACCAGCATTGAGAGCTCTCTTCTGAATGGAAGACTTTTCCTTGGATCCTTACTTGGCAGTTCTGTCAGCCCTCTTTTAGAAGGAGATGAATCCCATTCTAATCACCTCCTAATATCATCACCCTCAGAGTTCGATTTCCAGCATATGAATTTTCAGTTCAGTTCAGTTCAGTTCAGTTGCTCAGTCGTGTCCGAGTCTTTGCGACCCCAGGAATCACAGCATGCCAGGCCTCCCTGTCTATCACCAACTCCTGGAGTTCACTCCGACTCACTTCCATTGAGTCAGTGATGCCATCCAGCCATCTCATCCTCTGTCGTCCCTTTCTCCTCCTGCCCCCAATCCCTCCCAGCATCAGAGTCTTTTCTAGTGAGTCAACTCTTCGCATGAGGTGGCCAAAGTACTGGAGTTTCAGCTTTAGCATCATTCCCTCCAAAGAAATCCCAGGGCTGATCTCCTTCAGAATGGACTGGTTGGATCTCCTTGCAGTCCAAGGGTCTCTCAAGAGTCTTCTCCAACACCACAGTTCAAAAGCATCAATTCTTCGGCGCTCAGCCTTCTTCACAGTCCAACTCTCACATCCATATACGGAGGGACACAAATATTATACCATAGCATACTTGTTTAATATTTGCTCTGTGAAGCAAGATTGTTCTAAATACATTAGTAACTCCTTAAAATATTTTGTATCTGTCCTTCATAAAAGTATTTAATTCTGTTCACAGCATTGCTGTCTGCTGCATGGGCATGGCCAGCATGGAAGAGATGGCAGCTCCAAGATGGAAGACAGAGCTGCCTGGACCAGGAACATCACAGGAGCCATGTGCATATGCGGAATTGGTCTGTATGCTGGAGCAGGTGACAGACCTTGTTTGGTTACTGCTGGAAAGATGCAAGATTGGGTAGCTCAAGAAAAACCAAGCTGAAGGAGGATCTGGAAGAGGACTGTGAGGTCATAGAAGTCAAAGCAAAAAAGAAAAAGAATCAATGCAAGACTTTCAGCTGAGACAAGGCAGGTCAGAAAGAACAATGGGAACAGAAGTAGAACAAGGCTAGGTATGGAATTTTTCTCCCTATTACCTTTAAATGTTGGAAACTCTCCTCCTCTTAGGATTGGCGATTTTTGTCTAGGTTTGATTGTTTTTGTTAACTAAGAATAGGTATTTAGGAGTAAGTACTTCCTTGGATCTTATTATTATTATCTATTAGTATTTGGTTCAATCTTTAAGAAAGTCTTGTCCTTTACTATTATTATTATATTGAGTAAGAGATTCATGTTGCTCCCTCCATTCCTCAATTTCTCCTTTTTGAATGGATCACTGTCTATGTTCCATCCTCACATGGGAGTCTCCCTGAATCCCTGGTCATTTGAAATGAAATTGTCTTGATGTTCTTCTGCCTGACCTTGGGGGTTAGGGATGGATTATAACGTGGGAGTTTTTCTTGGTTAGCACCAGACTCCCAGGAGTACCCTGGTTCTTGACCCACAGTCTAAACTCTTCCCCTTGTTCCATACTGTCTTCGGCTTTGAGTTAAAGACCATGAAGCCCTAGACACCCTGGGCCCTCTCAAGTTGCTCCCTCCTGCCTTGTTAGAGCTTATCTAGTAACTGTGGCAATGATTTGCAAATTATAGTGTAATAAATTCTTAATCCAGTTTTATTTTAACATCTTCATTAATTATGTGGAAGAGGGAGACAACCGCCTGCTAATTAAATTTTCAGATGTTGCTAAATTGGGAGGAGTTGCAAACCCAGCTGAGAGCCAGACATCAACGCAAAGGAATCTGGAGATGTTCTGGGGGGGTGCAGGTAGAGGATGGGGATGTGGTGACAACTGGAAACAAAGATGCGGAGGAGGTCATACAGAAAGGAGGAATAGTGGGTCCATGATCCCAGAGGCTGGGAGCAGCCCAGGGAACCAGCTCAGTCATAAGCTGTGATGGAGTGATGACAGGAGGATCAGGCTGGACAGGGTGACAGATTTCCATTTTCTCTTCCCAGAAAGGAGCTAGGTCTCCTCTCTGGTAACTGTGTCTGATGGCTTCAAGCCTAATGCATTTGATCACAATAACCTGTGAAAGCAATAGGAAGGAGATCCTCAAGAAATCAGGAGGTGCACAAAGCTTTGTTTCTGGCTTCTTGCATTCTCAGGGTGCCTCAATCTGGCTGGCCACATACAGGTGGGGAAGATTAATGCAGTTAATGCATGTGAAACGGGTTTAGAAAAATTAAAAGCACTATGAGAAAAATATTATTTTTATACTAGTGGTAATTAGGATCAATCTTTGTTAAATTAAATTTAATCGATGTTGGCTAGGCAGCAAATGGCATCTGTGAGGAAAGATAGCAGAGGAGAAACAACTGTTAAAATGATGAATGTGGGTTTCTTCTCCTAAATGTACTTGCTCCACTTCTAGGGAAGTGACTTAGGTTGCTGGAATGCCCAGGACTTTTGGTGACTGATCTATATCCCAGGGGTGAATCATCTCTGGTGGTTTCCTAACTCTTTCAGAGCAGGTTATATGGATAAGTTGGTTAGGAAAAGTGGATTGTCCATTTGAGAATCATGCACATCATTGCCATTGCAGAAAACAAATATTTTTTTTTCTAAAACTACCAACTTGGCCATAATCTTTTACCAGTTTCAGTCTCATTGACCTTTCGTCAACTTTCCATTTGGACACATAATCTCCCTGCAGCAGAACAGTATGACTCAAGCCATATACTTACTTATTTCTGGTCTCAGCCTCTAAATATTACTGCAGATGCTACTGTAAACCCTGACCAGTATCCTTTTAAATATATCCCATTTGTTACAAAGGATACTAAATAGAAGACTCTAGGGAGATGAATGTCTAGTTCATGTCCATATGTAGAGCTAGATAAACCCCAAAGACATTACTACTAAAATACAAAAGGTAATTTGATCATATATGAAAAGTAGCAGCAATATTTAGACTTTCTTTTCCTAAAGTAGAGTTGTCCCCCCTACACTAGACTCTCAACTCTGAGAGGCCAAGGAATATTGCTTTTCTTTTCCTTCTATTTTCCACAATCCCTAACAGGGGTGAACACATAGGGGGCACTCCGTAACTGATGGATGGCATTAGAGAGAAATAATACTTCTCTTCAAAAACTACTTTCTCCCACTTAGAATAAAATGGAGACAAATGTGCTGATTTTTCAGCTTTCTGAAAGAAAAGACAGGGTGTGGGTAGATAGGACACATTTTTTAAAAAATCCAGTGAAAGCCAGGTGGATCGTCCACCAGGAAATGTCAGGTGGTGGCTCTGCTGAGAAAGAACTGGCTTCTGTCACCTCTTGGCTCCTACTTGGTGAGTCAGGCAGTGGAGGAAATGGAAACAGCCAACCAGTCGGTTTAAGATTATATGGAAAGAGACTAATTGGTCTTTCACCTTATTTTCCTTGTCATTCCTTCAGGGATTAGGTTAAGCCTCTGTATATGTTTCATCAGGGAGTCATCAGGATGCACCTTGCCTCTCTGTCTATTGTGCTGACAGCGTTTGTAATGTTGACTTGATTTTGATAAGCCTTACCACTTGTCACGCCACTCCTTTCAGTCAAAACAGGTATATAATTTATGGTGCCCAAAGCAGCCATTAGTGTAAAAGAATTAGCTGGGAGGGAGGCATGTGCCAATGACAGCCACTGAGTCATTAAGTAGCTAATCCTGCCTGCTTTGTGGGAATTGTTTTGTTTTTTCTCTGTGTGTGTTTTTTCCCCTTTAAAATTCCTAAGCAAGGGATAGACACATTTGTCATTGAAATATGGTTTCTTCTCCTGCTTGGGGAGGGGGGAACAACTTAAAGTTAAAGACCCACCCCTGACTTAAGTTCAGTGTTCTGGGTATTGAAGCCCAGATGGAAGGAATATTGAAGAGGATTAGGGCAGTGAGCCAGGGGTGTCAGCACCAGGAGATGCCTGTTGAGGGAGTGGTGGGATGAAGGTGGTGGCAGATTTTAGGCATTAGGTGGAATGAGTCACAGCAGGAATCCAGGCTGGCAAAGGATGTCAGGATAACTGTTGGGACTCTTTCTCTAGATGTTGCAGGCTGATGGCATAAGAAGCCTGAGACAATCTCTGGGAGATACCAGGACAGGCATACGTGGGGCTTGCTGTTTCCAAGGATGTGCAGGCATAACACTGCTCAGACTCTGAGGTTCTACAGGCTGGAATATCATATCTTAGCTCACCCCAGTGTTACGTGCTATGGCTTGAATTGTTCCCCCGCCCAATATATGTGTGTGTGTGTGTGTGTGTGTGTGTGTGTGTGTAAGTCCTGACTCCTGGTGCCTCTTATGTGACTCAATTGGTGGTAGGGTTTTAACAGAGTTAATCAAGTTGAGAAAGAGGTTCTTAGGGTAGGGCCTAAGCAAATATGATTGGTTCCTTTCTAAGAAGCAGGGATTTGGACAAAGAAACTTGCAGACAAGAATATCACGTAAAGATGAAAACAGAGTTCAGGGTGATACAACTATAAGCCAGGGAATGTTGAAGAAGATTGCCAGTAAATCTCTAGAAGCTACAGGAGAAGCATGGATCAGACTCTCCCTCCCAGTTCTCAGATGGAACCAACCCTGTGACATCTTGACTTCATACTTCCGCCTCCAGAACTGTGAGAAAACAATTTTTTTTGTCATTTAAACCACTCAGTTTGTGGTACTTTGCTACAGCAGGCCTAGGAGACTAATATATCAGAAAAATCTCAGCCAGCCCTGCATGCGCAAATGAAGTCACCAATCTCTAGAAGTCACACTGGCTCAGCAGTTCTGGTGCCAAAAAGGGAAGGTGATGTTCTTCACTCAATCAGAAATCTCTAGAGTGTGCCAAACAAGGAGAATCAGTGAGATTCACTTTTTATTTAACTAGGGTTCAGGAGAGGTTAAGGGATTCAGCCAAAACCCTATAGCAAGTAAATAATAGTGGTGAGCTTGGGGTCCAGATCTCCTCTTTTAAGTATTTCACTGAACAGCCAATTTTCCAAGGCAAGGTCAGAACACACAGTAGGCCGTTAGGAGAGTTTTTCTAGGACTCAACATCCTACCTTCCAAACCTTATTCTTGAGAACTCTTCACATGAAGTTTTGTTATCTTTGTCTGCCTGCTCTACACTTGTCTGCTTGTTCAGGTTCTCAGATCTCAAAGCAAGAATAATTCTTCTGCCTAACAACAAATCTTTTAACTTCATCAGGAATGAAGCATCCCACATAAACAAATGTTCCAGATTCCTGATACATATCCTTAAAGTTGTGGTATTAATCTTCAAATTTTAACATGTTTAAATGGAATTATTTCTAAATATACCATGCAAGCTTAAGCAGGTATTCCTATTCCCTTAAGCAACATTTAAGTCACCAATGGCTTTAGATCATTGTTATTAGTATCGATTAGTCCACCGTGCTATAACACAGACTGGTTCTCACTGTTTTCCTGTCCTAAGCAGGATCTAAACTGTTGTTTTCTATGAGTTTTTAGAGTTGGGAGCCAGGGAGAATGTTTTAGCTCTCTATTGTTGTATAATGAACCATCTCCAAACTTAAAATCACAATTTATTATTTTTCCCAATTCTGTGTGTCAGACATTCAAACAGCTCAACTGGGTAATTATTTAACATGATGTAGTACTGAGTGGGGTCATTCACGCAACTTTTTTTTTTAGCTGAGAGCTTGACTGTGGCTGGGATGTCTGAGATAGGTGATCACCCCCCAGGGCATTTCCTCTTGTACTTCCTTACAGTGTCACTGCGAGGCTTAAATGTGAGGAAGCAGAAGCTGCCAGTCTTCTTAAGCCCGCTGAGCTCAAGAGTTTCAGAACAACACTTCTGTCATATCCTGTTAGTCAAAGGAATTCCCAAGACTATCACAAGTTCAAGGAGAAAAAGTGTAGTTTCCACTTTCTCATGTGAGAAGTGACATGTTTCATAGGAAGTGAAGGAGTTTTGGCAGCCATATTTAAGATGACCACTATAAAAGTTTAATGGCATTAGATGCTATAATCACCAAAACTTTGCCCCAGCCAATTACCTCTAGGAACCCCTGCCTCCACCCACATGGTGACTAAATTTACCAAGTGCAAAGAGAACTGTGGCCTTCAGAGTACCAGGTTTTATCCACTGTATAGTCATCTCTAAGAGAGATCTTTGGGACCAGAAATTTAGCTCTTTGACCTAAGTAGGATCTTCTTTTTCTTTTTCCTGAATCTAAATCTTCATAGAGTCAGGATATTGAACTGGGAGAGACAAAATGCTTATTACCCACCTAGAAGTCTAGAACCTGAAAATGGAAGAAGATATAAACAAATTCTAAAGTCTTCTTTTTGGCAGGACTGGTAAGAGGGTAGAAAAGGCCTGTGGAAGACAAAAGTACCTCCTTCCTAATGCTTTTATTTTGGCTTTGTATATCCTTTGGAAGAAGTCACCAATTGCCACTTCTTTGTGCAATGGGCATATCTGTCTTTAATCAAGTCTCGTATATGCTCTTTGTGGTTTTGAATTTTGCATGGAAAATATGGAAATTGTAATATGCTTAAATAAAGAGTTTAAGATTATAATAAACCATAAATGAGGGGGGAAAAACCCACTTCTATGAGAAGGTATGCCATGACTAAACATTTTGATAAATTTATTTGGACACTGAGGCTATTTTAGTGTCTTCATAATTTCCATGTGTGTCCTAGACTAGCGCTTCTCACATGACCTTGATCCTCAGGATCACTGGAGGAGCTTTTGAAAATAACACATTCCCAGGCTCACATCAGTCCCTTATTAGATTTCAGAGTATTAAGGTTTGGTCTGGCATTAAAGGTGCTTCCCAAGAGGTGCTAGTGGTAAAGAACTTGCCTGCCAATGCAGGAGACCAGTGTTCTATCCCTGGGTTGGAAAGATCCCCAGGAGGAAGACATGGCAACCCACTCCAGCAATCTTACCTGGAGAATCCCATGGACAGAGGAACCTGGCGGGCTACGGTCCATAGGGTCACAAAGAGTTGGACACGAGTGAAGCAACTTAGCATACACGCAGTGGCACTGAAGAAAGAAATAGAGGAAAGAAAGAAGGGAGGAAGGAAGGGGGAGAGAGAGTGTGATTTTGTTCTCAAGATAGACAAGAAAGTCTGCATTTTGGACTATATTTCAGAACACAAAGAATGAAATAGTTTGTTAAAGTTTTTATGTTTTTGAGACTTTATTTTTTAATTGAAGGATATTTGCTTTACAGAATTTTGTGGTTTTCTGTCATACATTAGCAAGAATCAGCCATGTCCCCTTCCTCCTGAACCTCCCTTTCATCTCCCTCCCCATCTCATCCTTCTAGATTGTCACAGAGCCCCTGTTTGAGTTCCCTGAGTCATACAGCAAATTCCCATTGGCTATCTATTTTACATTTGGTATTACAAATTTCTATACATTTCACCCTTTCCCTCCTCCCCTCCCCGATCAAAGTTTTGATGGGGAAAAGTCATCAGAGATATATTAGATATAAATTTACAGAGGTAAGGAAAGCCCATGAAGAGGAACTACTTCATTTTTCATGAAAGAAATGCTAATCTGGGATTATGGCAGGTGTAGGTAGAACTGTGATATAATTGACTGGGATGTAGTCAAGGATTTCTACCAGGGAGGGAAGGGGCTGGTCAGAAGAGTGGGGTCTTTGTAGAGACTTGCTACTCACCAAACACCGTGTTTGCAGTGTGTTGGAGAGGTGGGGGACTTCCTCTTAGCAACTTTCCTGGACCATGTGAATAGTTGAAGTTGGTTGGTATGAATGGTGCCAGTTCCTCCTTGGCAATAGCAGAATCAGCCTCAATCCTCTGCTATTATAAAAGACTATTACTACTGAAGGTGTTGGAATGCTGAGTTATACTACTCACTTTATTCCCCTTTTTTTCAGCATTGCCTGATGCATGGGCTTCAAAAGAACTGCTGGATCATGGTGAGGTCGTATTAGAAATTTCAAGACTAAATTCCAATGCCTATCAAATATCAGAAATCAATTTCTTAAATAATGACTTAACACTCAGAAGGCCCTGTTTGATGAGGCAGAGATTTAGAAGATGGAATGAACATGGAGGCAGGAGCTTTCACCTTGTTATCTGTTGATGTTGGCTATGACTCATGAATTCAGAGAATGATACATATGAAGGTGCTCCCAGAAATTACACCTGAAGAAATTAAAGACAAGAGAGTAGCTACTTATTTTCAAGGGTCTGAGAGAGACTTCACAATGGAATTCGAAGGAGACCTCAATACCCCTATCTGCTAGCCAGTGCTCTTTCTTCTGCACTAGTCTCTTTGACCTTCAAGCACCATCATGCTTATAAACAGTTGAAATTTATCACTTTTGGGGAGAAAGGAAGATGGAGGGAGTGTTTAGATTTCTATTTCACTAGCTCATATAGTTTAGTTGAGAGTCCCTGTGGTCTTATTTAAAGTTGTGAGGTTGACCTACTTCTTTTACATTCTTTCATAGGTTTTAATCATCATTTGATGGTAGCATGTTAAAATCAGAAACAGCTATTTTCCAACTGTCTAAAAAGATTCAGTAAACATGGAAACTGAGCTTTACAGAAGGCAACAGCAAATCTTTTCTCTCTTGACAGGAAATGAACCCAAGATTGTGGATGAGTGTATTTGGCATACAGAATATTATAGGGAAAATGTTGTAAGACTGCATACATTCTCAAGGGTAGTTTAAATATACTTGATATTATACATTAAGTTTCTAAATCTAATTTTTAAATTCTAAATATCCAAACCATAAATAAACTGTGTAAGCAGATAATAAGCTATATGCAACATCAGTGTTGGCCTAAATTATTTGGGAGGGCTTCATTGAGGAGGTGAGAATTAAGAATCAAAGGTATAAAAGGAGTGAGGGATGTGCAGGGAGCTTTTAAAAAATAATAATACTGTTTTGTATCTCTTCGTAGATATAGGCTGTGTGTTATTCGTTCAGGTATGTCTGACTCTTTGTAACCTCATGGATCTATATTTTATTGTCATTCTTTATAACCTACAGGTATTCACAATTCTTGTCTATCTACTCAGTATTTTATCACTCAAAACAAAACAAAAAAGTAGAGAGAAGGAATTTTCAGTGGAAGAAAAAGGGGAAGTAGGCCTATGAACCAGCCATTTGAATCAAAGTGAGAACCTTGAAGTGGGGAAAACTGGGAAGGAAGAGACAAGTAAGAGACAAGTCAGGGGAACTGGAGGTGAGGAGCCACACTGGGTCTCAAACAACCATCTGAAAATGTCTTTTGTATTTTTAGCTCTGAATTGAATGGTGGAATTGAATTGCAAGATTATATGTTAAGTAGGGAGTTAGTAAACTATGTAAAGAGTCAAGTAGTAAATATTTCAGTCTTTGCAGGTCATACAGTCACCGTTGAAACTATTCAACTCTACTTTTGCAAAGTAGAAGTAGCCATACACAATATATGTAAAAAAATGAGTATATCTGTGTTAAAAAACTGTATTTTGAACACTAAAATTTGAAAACTTTTCATGTGCTATAAAATGTTATTTTTTTCTAAATAGTTAGAACAAGTCCTAGCTCACAGGTATATAAGAAAAGACATGGGTCAGATTTGGCCCATAACCATAGTTTTCCTACTACTATGTTAAGTGTCTATGAGATAATAGGTTAAAATAAGTGAAACGGAATACATTTTAAAATATTAATTTTGTCTGGATAAACTTCTCTCCACTTTACTAATTTTATTTATAACATAATTTAGAGAGAGTTACAGAGCTTTCTCATATACCCTCTGCCCATATCCACATATAATCTTCTTTGTTATCAACATCTCACCAGAATGGTAATTGCTTTTTTAAAATTTTTTTACCAAAGATGAGTTATATTGACACATGATAATATTCAAGTGCATAGTTTATGTTAGTTTCATTCTTAGTGTTGTACATTCTATGGATTTGGACAAATGTATAATTATATAGATCATTGTCCTAAAATTTCTCTCTACTCTGCTTATTCATTGCTTTCTCTTGCTCTCACCCTGGCAACCCCTGATCCTTTTATTGTCTCCATAGTTTTATCTTTCTAGAATATCACATAATTGAAATTATACAGTGCATAGCCTATTCAGATCAGCTGCTTTCCCTTAGTATGTGCACTTAAGTTTCTTCCATGCCTTTTCATGACTTGATTGCTTATTATTAATTTTTAAAATCTCCAATAACATTCCATTGTCTGGATGTCCCACAGTATATTTATTAATTCATTTGCTGAAGGACATCTTTATTTCTTCCAAGTTTTGGCAATTATGAATAAAGTTGCTGTAAACATTATGTGCAGGTTTTGTGTAGACATAAATATCGAACTCCTTTGGATAAGTACCAAGCAGGACAATTCCTAAATTATACTATAAGAATATGTTTAGATTTAAAGAAACCAGCAAGTCAAACTGTCCTCCAAAATGGCTGCACCATTTTGCATTCCCGCCAGCAATGAATGAGAATTCTCATTGCTCCACAACTTCACAAACATTTGGTAACATCAGTGTTCAGGATGGGCATTCTAACAGGTGTGTAGTGGTAACTCACTGTCATTTTAATTTGGATTTCCCTGATGATGTATGATGTGCTATTTCATATGTTATATTCCACCTTTGTCTCTTCTTTGATTAGGTGTTTGTTAAGATCTTTGGCCTAGTGTTTTAAACTGGGTTGCTTGCTTTCTTATTGTTGAGTTTGAAGAGTTCTTTGTATATTTTGAATGAAAGTCCTTTATCAGATGTATCTTTCACAAACATTTTCTCCCAATCCTTGGCTTGTCTTTGAATTCTTTTGATACTGTCTTCGTCAGGGCATGTTTTTAATTTTAATGAAGTACAGTTTATCAGTTATTTCTTGCATGGATCATATCTTTGGTGTTGTATCTAAAAAGTCATCACCATACCCAAAATCACCTAGATTTTCTCCTATGTTATACTCTAGAAGTTTTATAGTTTTACATTTTAATTTTAGGTCTATGATCCCTTTTTTGTTAATTTTGTGCTGGGTGTTAGGTCTGTATCTAGGTTTTTGTTTCCTGTATGTGGGTCTCCAGTATATTTAACCCCATTTTTTCAAAAGACTATCTTTGCTCTACAGTATTCCTTTGCTCTTTTGTTGAGATCTGAGGATTATTTTTATGATGGTCCATTTCTGGCATCCCCATTCTGTTCCACTGACCTGTTTGTTTACTGTCACCAAAAAAACATTATCTTGACTACTGCAGCTTTATAAGAAGTCTTGAAGTCAGATAGAATCCTTTCTTCAACTTGGTTCTTCTTCAATATTGTGTTTGCTATTCTAGGTCTTTTTCTACTCCATATAGACTTTAGAATTAGTTTGTAAATATCTGTAAAAATAACTTGCAGAATTTTGATTGGGTTTGCATTGAATCTATAGATCATGTGGGGGAAGAACTGACATCTTTACAATATTGTCTTCCTTTTCTTGAACATAGAATAAAGTGTTCCATTATTGAAACATCTTTTCCTGAACTATTTATATAGTTTATTTTTATTTTGTTGATTAGAGTTTGACAGTTTTCTCATATAGATCTTGTATATATTTTGTTAGATTTCTATAGATGTTTTATTTTTGGGGGTGCTAATGTAAATAGTGTTGTGTTTTTAATTTCAAAATTCACTTGCTCACTATTAGTATATAAAAAAGCAATTAACTTTTATATATTTAGACTTGTATCCTGCAAACTTGCTATAATAGCTTATTAATTCCAGAAGACTTTTGTTGATTCTTTTGGATTTTTGTATGGATAATCATGTCTTTTGCAAGGAGAGCCAGTTAATGTCTTCCTTCCCAATCTGCATACCTTTTATTTCTTTTTCTTGCCTTATTACATTAGCAAGATCTTCCAGTGCTGTGTTGAAAAATAGTAATGAGAGAGAACGTCCTTGCCTAATCTTGGTGGGAAAGCTTTTTATTTCCCTATTTTTTAAAATTTAATAAGTATGGTATTAATTGTAAGTTTTTTGGTGGATAGTCTATCAAGTTGAAAGAGTTCTTGGGTATTCCTAATTTAATGAGTTTATTTATTTATTTAATCATGAATGGATGTTGGATCACCTCAACTTTTACTTTTATCTAACACATTGTTATCTTTCTTTATGAACATGTAATTCCCAGCATGTATACTAATTGTGTGTGTGTGTGTGTGTTTAAACTATTTTCACTCAGTGTGTCTATCCTTGTGACATATCTTCCTATTGAGATTCAAAGTGTTATCTTTCCTTATTTCCATACCATTGCCTATGAAAGTGCTAAATACGTGGCCTGCAGTTTTATCTAAGACAATTTATGAGAGAGTAAATACAAATTGGAATTATTCATTCTGAAATAATTAAGTTAATCTGTTCTTAATGGTTATGAGTGCTCAGCCATTTAGTGTGACTCTTGCCACCCCATGGACTATAGCCTGCCAGGCTCCTCTGTCCATGGAGTTTTCCAGGCAATACTGGAGTGCATTGCCATACCCTACTCTAGAGGATATTATCTGATCCAGGAATTGAACCCATGTCTCTTGTGTCTCCTGCATTAGCAGGCAGATTCTTTATCACTAGTACCACCTGGGAAGCACATGGTTGAGTATATTTTGCATCAAAATTACACTAAACTCATAAGTTAATCAATATAAATTATAGGAGTTCACACTTAATACAATACAAATTAACAGCATTTAGAATGTAGGTAAGCTTATTTTTATAGAAACACTATCAAGAAAAACAGATCTACATTTATATTATAGTCTAATTAATCATGTCCTATGTAACAGTCAATGTCCTCTCAGAAAAAACAGAAGCCATTCCATGTATTCCAAACAGAGAAAAGCAAGTTCGGAAAAGTAGTTTTCAGTCCTTGAACTGTGGTTCAAGAAAGAATATGTAAGAGCAAATGTGGAATGGAAGATCAAGAGATACTGGGTGACATAGTTCACCTCTTTGACTTCTCAGCGTTCTTCCTGTTCATTTTCATGTAATGATAACACAAACATCTTGCTTCCACTTAAGGGAAGCTACAACTAACCCTCATACTAATGAAGATATGCTCATCTTCTCCTAAGAAGTGGAGACACGCAATTAATCTGTGTCTTTGCTTCAGTAATGTTAAGCTAATCACAATTTCATCTGTATATCCATTAATCTGAGGACTAAATTCTTACATTAACCACACAAACTCTTAAATAAAAATACAGGAGAAAGAAAGAGTAGGAAACTGATTAATATATACAAATGTGCATTAAAAAATAAGAAAGAAAATAAGTACACTGTTATTGGTCTCAATTCTGAAAGTGATTGTGGGTTGTAGGTGATATTTATAGCTTCCTTGTTTTACTAGCCATTCATTCCCTGTTTCCTTTGCCCTCAACCAGCATCTCAGAGGTTAGGTTACTTCCACCAATGGTTAACCCACATTTCATTTCCATAAGTCTGAGTCTCTGGTAGTCCTGATTTGATTGGGTTGCCACCTGTAGTTTTCATTTATTGTTAATCTTAAATGTAGTAAGTGATGCCTCTGAACATCTCTTAAGTCAGAGGATTATGTTGTCAGTACTAGAATCCCTAGCATCCAAATTCCCCACCCTATCTCCACTTGGCAGAGGGTAATAAACTCTCTGTTCCATGGTCCCTCTCCCTTTGTGTTCCCTTGCCATCCCGACATGGATAGGTTACTTTTCTTCCCTAATTAAACATTTTGAGCTGTGAGTCATTTGTAATGATTTATGGCAGCTGTGCTTTTGCCAATCTTACACAGTATTTTTCTTATTACTTAATTGTTTTAGCAGTGCTTCAGCCATTAGTTTCTGAGTTCTGAAAACAGGAAACAGAAGTCTTCTATTATAGACGCCTGCCTAATTAGCTCAGAGGCTGTCTAATGGGGGCTATTAAAAATGCAAATGAGGTGTGATCAAACAGTGAAAAGTTTGGTCCTGACAGTATATACTAATGCATTTCCCCCACTACCACCCCCCTTGCAAGATGTACCACAATACTGAATGTAGATTCCTCTCTCCCTTCCTTACCCTGTAGGATAGCTTTTACTTTGTTGATTTTACTTTGTTGATTATGTTCTTCCTTCCTTACCTGGGCTGGGTTTCAGTTTAAGAAGTGCTCTTAGGGAAGCCATTCTTATTTCTTACCCATTAATCTAAGAAAGTGGTCATCAAAATTCAGCATGCATCAAAATAACCTTGATAAACCATGGATTCTTGGGCCCATTCATATAGTTTCCAACTCAGTAGGTCTGGAGGTGCCCAAGTACCGTCATTTCTAACAAGTTCTCAGGGAATAACAACCTTGGTTATCTGGATACTCTCTTTGAGAGCCTCTGCTCTAGGGCCTTGTGGTTTCTTGTCTCTATTCTGAATTCAAAAGTTCCATTTCCTTCCATACCATTCTTCTCTGGAATTTTCTTTCTTTTTTTTCTCCTAACGAATTTTTAAGTATTCAGTACAGTATTGCTACCTAAAAGTGCAAGGCTATATATCAGATACCTTGAACTTATTGCATAACTGACATTTTATAAGTATTGATTAGCAACTCCCCATTTCCTTCTACACCCAGTTTCTGGAAAACACTGTTCTACTCTTCGCTTCTCTGAGTCTATTTTAGATACTTCATATAAGTGGAATCATGTAGCATTTGTCACTTTCTGACTGGTTTATTTCATTTAGCATAATGTCCTCAGGTTCATCCATGTCACATATTACAGGATTTCCTTCTTTTTCAAGGTCATGTTCAGCCTTAAGGAATCTGCCTGCAATGCAGGCAACGTGGGTTCGGTCCCTGGATCAGGAAGATCCCCTGGAGAAGGAAATGGCTACCCATTCCAGTATCCATGCCTGGAGAATGTCATGGACAGAGGAGCCTGGTGGGCTACAGTCCACAGGCTCATAAAGAGTCAGACATGACTGAGTGACTACCATATACACAAACACATATATACTTACCACATTTTCTTTATCATCTGCTGATGAACATTTAGCTTGTTTCCATATCTTGCCTGCTGTAAATAGTGATGCAATGAACATGGGAGTATTAATATCTCTTTGAAATCCAGATTTCAATTATTTGAGATAAATTCTAAGAAATGGGATTGTTAGTTCATCTGGTAATTCTATTTTTAATTTTTTGAGGAACCTCTATACTCTTTTCCATAGGGTTCCAATTTCTCCATCCTTACCAATACTGGTCTTTTCTAAATAATAGGCATTCTATAGATATATCTTAGATATTGTTAAGATGTCCATACTACTCATAATAATCTAAGGAGAATGGCATTGAAACATGTATAATATCATGTATGAAACGAGTCGCCAGTCCAGGTTCGATGCACGATACTGGATGCTTGGGGCTGGTGCACTGGGACGACCCAGAGGGAGGATATGGGGAGGGAGGAGGGAGGAGGGTTCAGGATGGGGAACACAGGTATGCCTGTGGCGGATTCATTTCGATATTTGGCAAAACTAATACAATATTGTAAAGTTTAAAAATAAAATAAAATTTAAAAAAATTAAAAATTTAATGCAATTCCTTTAAAAGTCCCAACAATATTTCTTAGAGAAATAGAAAAGTAATTTGAAAGTTCATATGGAATGCTGAAAGACTCTTAAAATATCTTTGGTATTTTATTTGCCAAAGTAATCTTCAGAAAGAAAAACAAAGCTGGATTCATCATATTCTCTAATTTCAAAATATATTGCAAAGCTTCAGTAATTAAAACATTCAGTTCAGTTCAGTTCCATCACTCAGTTGTGTCCGACTCCTTTGCAACTCCATGAATCGCAGCACGCCAGGCCTCCCTGTCCATAACCAACTACCGGAGTCCATCCAAACCCATGTCCATTGAGTCAGTGATGCCATCCAACCATCTCATCCTCTGTCATCCCCTTCTCCTCCCGATCTCAATCTTTCCCAGCATCTGGGTCTTTTCAAATGAGTCAGCTCTTCGCATCAGGTGGCCAAAGTATTGGAGTTTCAGCCTCAGCATCAGTCCTTCCAATGAACACCCAGGACTGATCTCCTTTAGGATGGACTGGTTGGATCTCCTTGCAGTCCAAGGGACACTCAAGGGTCTTCTCCAACACCACAGTTCAAAAGCATCAATTCTTCAGTGCTCAGCTTTCTTTATAGTCCAACTCTCGCATCCATACATGACTACTGGAAAAACCATAGCCTTGACTAGATGGACCTTTGTTGGCAAAGTAATGTCTCTGCTTTTGAATATGCTGTCTAGATTGGTCATAACTTTCCTTCCAAGGAGCAAGTGTCTTTTAATTTCATGGCTGCAATCACCATCTGCAGTGATTTTGGAGCCCAGAAAAATGAAATCAGCCACTGTTTCCACTGTTTCCCCATCTATTTGCCATGAAGTGATGGGACTGGATGCCATGATCTTAGTTTTCTGAATGTTGAGCTTTAAGCCAACTTTTTCACTCTCTTTCACTTTACTGATTATAGACCAATGGAAGAGAATAGGAAGCCTAGAAATACATGCATATGGTCAACTGATCTTTGCTAGGGGTGCCAAGAATACACAGTGGAGAAATGATAGTCTTGTCAACAAATGATGCTGGGAAATAGGATATGTACAAGCAGAAGACTGAAACTGGACCAACAGACTGAAGAGGCAACCTGTGGAATGGGAAAAAATATTTGCAAACCATGATCTGATGAGCAATATATATGGAGGTCCTTCTACTCAATAGCAAAAAAAAAATTAATAATAATAACCCTAATAACCTGATTTTAAATGGACCAAAGATATTAATAGATATTTTTCTAAAGAAAATAGAAAAATAATCAAAAAGTATGCTCAACATCAATAATCATTTGCTAAATGCAAATCAAAACCGTGATAAAATATCACCTTGTACCTAGTAGGATGTCTTTTCCTTAATGAATTATCAGAATGGCTTATTTAGACCAAGTGTTGGCTTGTTGGGACAGCTTCTCCGACCCTCTCTCAAACCAAATCAAGGTTATATACATATCCTTTATGATTCTATTGTTATCCTATTACTCAGCACATGTGCAATGGATTTGAATTTTGTAGTCTGAAGCTCATAATTTGAGGGATCCTCTTTAAGAGAAGGAATTGAAAAAATATTTACAACTGAGTAAGGATTTTTGAAGTATTCCAGTTAATTTGTTCTTTGCATTACAATATGCTGATACATCTGATTCTTTGCATATCTTTCTCACTTGATAGTGAGTTCCTCCTGGACTAGGATTAAATCCTATTTTTCTCCACAGTCTCATACTCTGTACAGCATCTAGCACCATGGATGCTCAATAGATATTTATGACCCAATCTGTTCACATCAGTTTAATACTGAAAACTTTTGTACTGTATATTTCCCTCCCATACTCTCTTCTCCTTTACATTGAGATGTGGCTTCTTATCTTTCCATGTCACCTATCTTATTCCTCTTCATGGAGATATGACTTCTTATTGTCCTATGGTCCACATTCCCCACTACTGTTCCCAGCACTACGTGTTGAACCTTATTAGACTTTTCATTTTGCCAAATCACTTAGGATTCTTTCCTGCCTCTTTGCATTTCTATGTTTCTGCATTCACGACCTGGAAAATTTCTATGCATGCTTCATGATCCATTTCAACTTTCATTTCCTTTTGGAAATACTCTCCAAGCTCTTCAGGCAGAGGGTCCTGCAGTTCTTTTTCATTTCTGATGGCATACATCAGATCTTTCTGCCTGGTGCTTCCTGCTGGCCTGATGTAGAAGTTGGTGTAGGTTGCAGACATTGAACAGTATTCTTGGTCAGCCAATCCCCTTCTGTTCACCTTTGTAGCCAGTATCCGTCATTCTCTGGTGGCTCAGATGGTAAAGTGTCTGCCTGCAATATGGGAGACCCAGGTTTGACCCCTGGGTTGGGGAGATCTCCTGGAGAAGGAAATGGCAACCCACTCCAGTATTCCTGCCTGGGGAATCCCAGGGATGGAGAAGCCTGGTAGGCTACAGTCCATGGGGTTGCAGAGTTGGACACGACTGAGAGACTTCACTTCACTTCAAATAAATTAATGCATGAATAAAAGATAAAGTTATTCTTGTTAATAATGTTTGAAAGGGGGAGATCTGCTATTCCAGAGCAAGAAGATATGTGGAAAGGAGGTGTTCGTACAGCCAAGAACGCTTTATAGCACCACCTCTGTTTTAGTGAGAGTTCAAGTCCAACCAGGTGGCCTCATTCCTATCCTGCTGTCTACTACCCAGTCTCCATCTTGCTCCTGGCAGTGACCCAGGAGTTCCACTAAGCCTCTCTTCCTCTTTTCCCTCTGCCTACTCACAGCTCAGGACCTGATTGAAAGAAAAGGAGAAAGAAGATGTGGTACATATATACAATAGAATATTACTCAACCATAAAAGGAATGAAATAATGCCATTTGCAGCAACATGGATGGAACTAGAGATTCATCAGTGAATAAGCCAGATAGAGAAAGATAAATATCATATGATGTCATATGTGAATCTAAAAAAAATGATACAAATGAATTTATATACAAAACAGAAATAGACCCACAGACATATAAAGCAAACTTATGGTTATCAAAGGAGAAAAGGGGGGGATTCATTAGGAGTTAGGGACAACACATTACTATATATAAATAGACAATCAAGAAGGACCTACTATATAGCACAGGGAGCTATACTCAATGTTTTGTAATAACCTACAAGAAAAATGACTCTGAAAAAGAAAATAGATATCATGTGAATCACTTTGCTGTACACCTGAAACTAGAACAACATTCTAAATCAACTATATTTCAATTTGTGAAAAATGGATTTGAACAGGCACTCAGGTCTTGAGACTCCTGCCCTGGCTGTCCTATTGCTTCCTCTGGAGGGATGGTAAGGGGGAGCACAGAAGAAAGAGCCTCAGACCCTAAGGGAGGACACCAACAATTAGTGTTTCTGCATGTTGGACCCTACAAAACAACTTCTCCAGATTCAACAAGCTGTCATCAAATGCTGTCTTTTCAGCCCTTCATTGGTGCAGTAATGAATGAAGAGCATTCTATTGATTGCAGTTCTTATTGCTGCTGTTTAAGCCTTGCCCAGCCCAGGGAATTTGCATAATTTGAGGAGGGTTCCTGCTCGCAGAGGCCCTGGCTGCAAACCTCTGTCCTCCAGGTCTCCTTGTTTCTGGCTGCTTTTTTGTGGCCAGGATATTAAAGGAAGAAGTAACAGTGCAGACCAGAGACTGTAGGTAGTTGGGGCTCTCTACCAGAACCCCTCTGGTCCAGGCTGAAGACCCCAACCTGTCTCCCAAGAAGTAATCTGCTTTCCCTGTTTTCCTTAAGTCTTCATCCTCAAAGTCTGGGTGTCTCAACTCTGCCTCGCTCTGAGAATCACATTTCCTTCTTCAAACTGGTAGCTGCTTGGTGGAAATTTCTATTCTCTCCTTCTAGCAATCACATCACACAGGGAACCCGAACTGTACTTCCAAGGAGGGGATTGCAAGTTTTTGTGCTCACCGCCTCCTAATGGTGTTGGAAGAACAGTTCTTGGGCTGCCAAGCCTGTCAGAAAGCAGGAGTATCACAGATACTAAGGGCACTTCTGAAGCCACCCCAGCTGTGGTGCTGATTTCAGAATAAAGGACCAGAGATGCCCTTGTGCCCAAACCACTGCCGTCCTTGCCTGCCACATGGTCTCTTGTCACTCGCTTCACATTTGCCACCTTTCTGATTCAAATGACCCTGATACAACTTAATCCTTTAGACAATTAGCACATCTCCACTGAGCAGGGTTTGTCCTTGTTGGGCTGGAGGAGAAAACTGCACATCACGGGAAGAAGATGAAACAGTAATAGCATGTGGGAAGTGGTTTGCCTCTTTTTAAGGGGCAGTGGTGGGGTGGTCATCTGCTCCCAGAGCTCGTCCTCCCTGCAGAGGCTGAGCTACAGTTCTTAACAGCTTGCAAATATGTTGTTTTTTGGAGTGCTTGAAGTAGGGACAGGTTGGACTTCTCCTTGGGGGCTGGCCCTTCGGCCTTCCCTCTCTGTCGTCCCCCCAGGCTTTTTAAATATCTGCCACCATGTAACATCAGCCATGTAGGTTTCCTTCACGTTCATCCCCATGCTAAACCCTCCCTCCTCTTGGATGGCCCCTGCATTCAACTACCCACTTCCTTCTCCCTGGGCGAACCTCGTCCAGAACTGACAGCCACAGAGGTTTCAGAATACAGCTCCAAGGCAAGACATAATCACAGGGTGAAGACCCCCCACCTGCACGGCTCCATGGGCTGGAGGGATGCTGACAATTACAGACCCTCAAGGCCTGAAGGAATCATCTTCCCTAAATGCTTCCAGTGCGAAAAAGACTAGTTTGGCATTTCTATCTGGGGCTTTAAGAGTTATTTTTGTCCTTGAAGTCTAATAGCTGGTTATTGGTAATTATAGGAAAAAAACTAGAGTGGAAATAAAGGGTTCTTGGAAGATTTTTTTCTGGTTTCTAGTATTATATTTTGAATTTCCTATTCAGTTAGACACAACTCCTGAGACTGTGACCTCTATGATTACAGCAGAAAAAGGTCTCCATCATCCACGAGTCTATGATTTCCATTTTGTTTCTATTCCTCTAACTGGCATAATTTCTCTGGATACCACAGAGAAGGGATGTTACCTAAATGCTTGTTTTGCAGGGTGCCGTTTCCATGAGTCAAGTTCATTTGAGGTAAGGGCACACAGGGCCCAGTAGATCGCCCTTCATTGGTACCTTATTCAGAATGTTCAGAAGATTTGCTCTGTCAGATCTTCTCAGCGGCTTTCTACTGCCCACAGACCAAAACCTCCTTCCTCTGCTAGATCTCCTGTTCCTTCTGCATTTCTGTCTCAGCCTTTCTTTTATTCACTTCTCCATTCATTTCATAAACATAGATTTACCATCTCTTCTATACTGCAGAACCTTCCCTAGGTTCTGGGAATGTAAACAAAAATAACATTGACTTTTCTTCTTGTGTTCTCAAAGGTGAAATAATACAGTAAAAGTCAAAGATATAAAGCAAAACCATGAGAAGTTTTAGCTGTGGCAGTGTGCCAGGAATGGGGCTGGAGGATAACCATAGAAGTTTCAGAGACGACGTAGCCCCAGAGTGTCACCACCAAGTGTGGATAAGCCTTTCCAACTAGAAGCGGTGTCCTGAATGGGGTCCCAGGTACACTGACCACAGCAGACTCAGGAAGCCAGAACACAGGTGGCTAGAAGAAGGCTGGAGGAAAGGAAGCGTAGAGCAACATATAGGGTGTGGGAACCATTCCTGGATATGTGTGTGTGTGTGTGTGTGTGCATGTATGTAAGTGTGTGTGCGGTGGGGGTGTGGGTTGACGTGATTAAATCATTGCAGCCTTAGGGCAGAAGACTTTAGACTTAGCCTGCTAAGGATATGTGTATGTGTGTATGAGTGCGATTGTGTGTATTTAAAGCCTATAATTGGATAAAAGACAGTGCCTTAAATACCTGAAGAAGTAGTACCACTAGAAAAATCTTTGAAATATGAAAAACATGAACAGCCTAGAAGACATCTAGCCCATTGATTAAATCATGAAATATGCAGCCCCAAACTTCCTGACTCAACAGCCCTTCCTGCACACATACTACAAGCTCAGACATTCCTGTAAATGCCACTCGTTATTTCTGAGAGTCCCTGCGAAGTGATTCCTGGGCGGGCAGAAATGTCTCTCAGCTCAGGGGCACCAAGCGGCTCCTCCCCCTGGGTCTGCCCTGCTTTAGTGTCTTTTGATGTGTGCCACCCACGGCCCCATCCATGGTGGGGGGATGCTAGCTTCAAAAGTCAGTGTCTGGGTGTTCCTGTGCTTCAGGCTTTGGAGAGGCAGACCTGAGACAGGGCCTACCCAGAGGTAGGAAGGTCTCCCCTGGTTCTGGGTCACACTGAGCCCAAAGGCAGACAATCCCAGGCTCTTCCTTAGATCCTGCAACCACCTCTCCTCTTCCCTCAGCCAGGTGACCAGGATCTGGCCTGGGGTCAGATCATGCTGCTGCTAAGTCGCTTCAGTCGTGTCCGACTCTGTGTGACCCCATAGATGGCAGCCCACCAGGCTTCCCCGTCCCTGGGATTCTCCAGGCAAGAACACTGGAGTGGGTTGCCATTTCCTTCCCCAATGCATGAAAGTGAAAAGTGAAAGTGAAGTCTCTCAGTCGTGTCCGACTTTTAGCGACCCCATGGACTACAGCCCACAAGGCCCTCCGTCCATGGGATTTTCCAGGCAAGAGTACTGGAGTGGGTTGCCATTTCCTTCTCCAGGGGTCAGATCATGGGAAGAAGCTATTTCTCCACTCCGTCTCATTCCTGTTCCAACAAAATGCCTTCCCAATTAAACACAGAGACTTCAGTTTGTTGCTTGTTACGATAGTGGTAAACATATCCTGTAACAGCCATCAAAGACCCTGGCGTCCACACATCAGGAGAAGGGGACACTTAGCTTGGGAGCTAACTGAGACCAGAAAACCCTAGCAGTAAGAATGCACAGAGACTCAAGTTGCAAAAGCCAGGATATAATTTCTGAAGAAAAAAAAAAAAAGGAAGATGTTGTGGAAATGGTGGGAATCAGCTTAAAATGTATTGATCTGATCTCGTTTTATAATTAGAGAGAAATGCAGATGCATATTTGGCAAACTATTAGAACTAAAACCCATGATTTTTAATCACAAATTACCACAGGATGTATAAGCAGATAATCTGTATTGCAGAGTCAAGGACAGAAAACTGAAGCAGCAGCAAGAAAGCCAGAACAAGAGAAAACTTAAAATAAGAGGATGAGAGTAGGGCAAGACACATGTTACTCCAATATTAATAAGTGGCTTCACATCCAACATTTAAATTAATGGTTTTCATTTTGAGTTAATGATAAATCTAATAGACTCACCCAAACAAGATGGTGAGGAAAGAAAAATTAGACACAAAAGGGTGGATGAAGACTACAAGAGAACACAAAGAAAGGAAATTAGTCCCAGAAACATTAATATTGGTCTATATGGGCTTCCCAGGTGGCACTAGTTGTAAAGAACCTGCCTGCTGATGCAGGGGATGTAATAGACGCAGGTTCAATCCCTGTGTAGGGAAGATCTCCGGGAGAAGGCAACGGCAACCCACTCCAGTATTCTTGCCTGGAGAATTCCACAGACAGAGGATTCTGATGGGCTAGGGTCCATAGGATCACAAAGAGTCAGACATGACTGAAGCGACTTAACAGATTTAATAAATTATTGTAAAGGCATTAAATAATGGTCAAAGAAGGTTTACCAGGTAGGAAACCATTTCTTTGAAATGAATTAACATAGTGTGAGGAAAGAGACAAATGTCCTTTTGAATTGAGTTTAGCTATGAAGGGAAGAGAAATGACACTGTAAATGTGGGAGATATTTGTCAAGGGAAGTTTTAAAATGTATACTTGAAGTTTTTAAAAACCACAGAGGTTTCATGTAGAACATCTGGAAAATGTAGTAATGTAGAAGAAATCAAAGGTTACCCGCCACCTTGGAAGCCAAGAATAGCTGCTCCTTTAATAGTGTTTGGTCAGCTGTGGTCTTGGAGAAGACTCGCTCTCATACAAAGCCCCGGGGTGAGGAGGCAGCGGGAAGGGAGGAGCTGAGGAGTGACCACTGTCACAGTTATCCCCTCTTGCCTCTCCTGGACCACAGGCTCTAGAAATACAAGGGTTTTCCCCCCTACTTCCTTCTTTTCCCCTGGAGTGTCCAATATCACTGAGCAGGTGCTGAGCAGGTGCAGTGATACAGTGAGGAAAAGAGAAAGGGAGAAATAAAGCAGAATGATGTACAGAACTCTAACTTCATTTTTGGAAATATTTTTAAAATTCTTTTTTTTTTTTAAATTGGAGCATAGTTGCTGAATGGAAAATTTTATTTGAGTCAATTTTGAGGATTGCAACCCAGGAAAAGCACCTCAGAAAGCTCTGAGACTGTCCTTCCTGTTAAAAGTCAAGGCACAGTTATATAAATTTTTTTGAGACAGAGGGCTGTACATCAACTGTCTCATTATTGAGAGTTTACGTAATCTGTATCTAAACGTCATGCTGCTGTGTCGTGTGATCTCTTACAAGATCTACCTTTACTTTTTAAGTTACAATTACATGGATTAAAAACATACAAAACTATCTGAGAAAAGAAGTCTTAGGATGTAGTGAAGACAAAAGAGAAGAAGACCGGGAAATGGAAAAAACCCAAGACCTTATTAGTGATTTTTCTGTCCCAACCTTTAGAAAAAGAAGGCGAGCAGGTGGAACAGGGAAAGAAGACAGGGATTTGGAGATGGGCTTCCCAGAGTGAAGGGGGTGGGAGATAAATGAATGCTGTATAAATGGGCAGGTGGCATAGGGGAAGTGAAAGAAAGTGAAAGTCGCTCAGTCGTGTCCAACTCTTTGTCACACTTTGAACCCTCTGTACAGTCCATAGAATTCTCCAGGCTAGAATGCTCATTCTCCAGGCCAGGATACTGGAGTGGGTAGCCTTTCCCTTCTCCAGAGGATCTTCCCAACCCAGGGATCGAACCCAGGTCTTTCGTATTGCAGGTGGATTCTTTACCAGCTGAGCCACAAGAGAAGCCCAAGAATACTGGACTGGGTAGCCTATCCTTTCTCCAGAGGATCTTCCCGACTCAGGAATCAAACCAGGGTCTCCTGCATTGCAGGCAGATTCTTTACTAACTGAGCTATTGACTTAGCTCATAGGGGCTTCCCCTGTGGCTCAGTTGATAAAGCATCTGCCCACAATGTGGGAGACCTGAGTTCAATTCCTGGGTTGGGACGTTCCCCTGGAGAAAGAAACGGCAACCCACTCTTGCCTGGAGAAGCCCATGGACAGAGGAGCCTGGCAGGCTACAGTTCATGGGATCACAAGAGTCAAATATGACTTAGCGCTATGTTTCTTCTTTCTTCTAATAAAAGGAAACATTAAGTAGCTCAGTGTGGCAAATGGGAACCAAGATCTATTCCCAGAAGGAAGAGACAATTTGCTGGGTATTGCACTTTAACCAGGGTGGGTGGGTGGGTAGCCCCAAAGGTACCTTAAAGGTAAGCTTTCTTGATTTTAGTGCTTCCATATTTGATTAGCACAAATCAATCCCCAGACCAAGGTCGCTTCACAGAGAAGACAGGGTAGTCATCAAGAGCCCACCAAACATGAATGAATGCCGAGTGAGGGGTGAGGTTGATCCAGCACCATCCCCTGCAAGACATCCGTGTTCTATGAAGAATAAGGCAAATTTGAGTTCTTCACATCAGGCTAGAGGTAGTTCACCAAATATAGGGGAAAAGGGCCTTCTTAACTTATATCTTTTATGCCAGCAATCATTTTATAATAGCAAACAGCCATGCTCCCTAATGAATCTCTGGGATTTAGAACAGAAAGTACAGAAGTAGGAAAAGTGGTAGGTGGGAAATCTGGCTTAAATGTGCTTTTGGCTGTGTCTTCCAGATAATTATAATGGAATCTACTTCTTCCCCACCTCTGCCTGTCATCCTCAGTATTAAATTATGATGATGGTGATTACTAATAATTATCACTGTCACATATTTGGCATTTTCAACTTTCTAAAGTACTCACACATGGATCTCTTCCCGATGAACCTAGGAAACAGGAAGTGCAAGCACCCCTCCACCCATCTTCAAGATAAGGATCAGGTTGAGGTTCCCTTGCCCTGAGTCACGCAAATTTTTACCGACCCTGTGCATCTAATCGGAGAAGGCAATGGCACCCCACTCCAGTACTCTTGCCTGGAAAATCCCATGGATGGAGGAGCCTGGAAGCCTGCAGTCCATGCGGTTGCTAAGAGTCAGGCACGACAGAGCGACTTCACTTTCACTTTTCACTTTCATGCATTGGAGAAGGAAATGGCAACCCACTCCAGTGTTCTTGCCTGGAGAATCCCAGGGATGGGGGAGCCTGGTGGGCTGCCGTCTATGGGGTCACACAGAGTCGGACACGACTGAAGCGACTTAGCAGCAGCAGTGCATCTAATGGTCTCTAGCTCTTTTGCTTTATCGATCATTAGAAGGCTAGGTATTTCTTTTCCTACTCAAAGATAGTATGAATGTGTGTATAGATTTGTATATTTCATGCATCAAATTTGAGTATATTGCACTATTAAGTTTAGAACAATTTCTCCTTCCCCTCTTCCGTCTGTCTCTCTTTATCCCTCTCTTTCTCTCACACACAGACATGCATATTCAATCACTCATTTAAGGATTTCAAAACATTTTCCAAATAACAAGACAGTATCTCCTTTGTCAGTTATGATGGCTAGAACTTTGGCAGGCTTGTCTCAGCTTTTTGCTTCATTTGTGTATTACAGAGCAAAATCTGGGGATAGAACTAGGTATAAGCATTGCATTTAGGAAACTGGATATGCAAGAGTGTGCATGCGCCTTGGCCGACTGCTGATTATACTCCATGATCTGGAGCTAATCCCAAGGATTAAGTGAGCATCTGCTCTCGGATGGTGACAGCCGGATGGGGCTAAGCCATAAACAGAGGAGGTGGATCAGCCTTGGGCAAACCAGCCAATGGGGAGAGGGCTGGGCTTTCTCCAGGGCCCGAGATTTGACCCTGGCTGATCTATCCCTGCCCTCCTGAGTCTTGCTTCATCCTGCCCCTCACCCAGGCTCTCAACCTGGGCGGAGGGGCGATTAGGAGTCCGGGTCACACTGCTCAAGTCTGTACTTGCTCTGGCAGCTCTGTGTGCATTTTGTGACCTTGGGCAGATTGCCGTGGGCCTGAAGCTCAGCTCTTTTATCCCCAGAATGTGGATCGTGGCAGTAATCCACTCCTCAGAGTTACAGCTCAGATTAGGTGAGCTGCTCCTCTCAGGGAGCCTTTGCTAGAATCGCTGCTCAGACATCATATTATACTATCCTGTGGCTCCTCTCTCCTTTTGTCCCCTGCTCATCATTTCAACTCAAGTGCCCCCTCCCATATTCCAGCAGATACTGATTCTCCTCGTCCTCTACCACACGTTACCTGGACCACTCTTTTTGACTTCCACCTTGTTAGGGTCATGCGTTTATTTTTCTCTGCTTCATGGATCTGAGTCTGTGAGCATCTTCTGGGGTGTGTCTATTTCAGATCTTAATTTTCTATAGAAACGTACCTACAGACACACACACATCAGGGAAGAAAGGGAAAGGAAGGATGGAGGGAGAAATGAATGGAGACACCATCTTTGGTTTTTCTTTTTTTAAGGATAATTTATTTACAGAATTTTGCTGTTTTCTGTCAAACATCAACATGAATCAGCCATAGGTGTACAAATGTCCCCTCGCTCTTGAACCCCCCTCCTATCTCCCTCCCCATCCCATCCCTCTAGGTTTTAATCATTCCCAGTGTTAGTTTCTTTCCCACCCTTTCTCCTCCTTAGACCAAGCAGTCTTCAGGAGCTACACTGAATAGCACAAACTGCAGAAAGTCATCAGAAGGCACTTTCATAGTCCAGCCTTTGGAGACAGAAAGCCCCTAATTCTGTGATGTGACAAATGCAGTAGTGGTAAAGCAGAAGCTCTCCAAGTCTTGGGAGGCTGAGGACTCCCGTCTCTCATTTTTTTCAGGCACAGAGGATATAAGACTAGTCCTTTAGCACTCTCCCAAGGTGCTTCCCCCAGACGCTGTCTCTTCTTGAGAATACTTCCTGAGATGGAACACAGGCATCATGCTGGAAAGGTGAAGTTCATCAAAAGTGACAGGAGTGTCTGGAGTTACGGGAGGTGCTGAGAAACACCAGCAACTGGGTCCAGGGTACCAGCAGGAGCACTGGCCTGACTTCCACGCACCGCACCTGGCTCTGGAGGCCACAGATCTACCTGGAGGGTGGTGGGCAAAGAGCCTCAACTCTGCGGCCTCAGCACTTCTGGGAAAAGTAATAGCCCAGCATCACTTACAGCAGATATTAGGTGGCTTGCCACAGCCTCTAAGACTTCACTGTCTCTGTGTATGGCAGCAATTGTTATTTAAAATCATAGCAGTGAGTTACCTAGAAGTGATGACAAGAGAAGCTTGTTCTCATTTATTCACTGTAGTGACTACATTTTAGAATCCTGAGAGCTGAGGGATTCTGCACAACTAAATCTTCCAGAACCAAACTTTATCTACACTTAAAGACACAACATAATTTTGTTCTAAAATTAAAAATGAAACCTAACATATTTTCATAGATTTTTTCATTATAGTTAATATTTTGTTCTAATTATTTTTGTTGCAGTATAGAGAAGATGGAGAGAATGCCATACTCTTCTCTGGACGACTTGAGTCATCATTCTGAACACAAACTGACAACACAGGGCTACCCTCCAGAGCTCCTGAATTTTCCTCCCACTGACCTCTCCTGGACCATCCTCACTCCCTCAAGTCTCTGATGGTGTCACTAGGCAGGAACAAAGAGAGACAATGTTTTTATCTGGGGAGCCCAAGGCTCAGAGCAGGACAGGAATTTCCTCAAAGAGCGGGTGAGTGGCATTGCTTGGAGAGAACCAAGTCTCTTCATCTTGTGAGCCACAGGCTTACATGCTCCAGATGCCAGCTTGTCTAGTTCACAATCCCCCTTTTTAAAAATTAATTTATTTATTTTAATTGAAGGCTAATTACTTTACAATATTGTAGTGGTTTTGCCATACATTGACATGAATCAGCCATGGGTGTACATGTGTTTCCCATCCTGAACCCCGCTCCCACCTACCTCCCCATCCCATCCCTCAGGGTCATACCAGTGCACTGGCCCTGAGCGCCCTGTCTCATGCATCGAACCTGGACTGGTTTCACATATGATCCCTTATTTTCCTTTTCAGAGGGTCTCTAAGCCATCCATGGAGAAGACGATGGCGCCCCACTCTAGTACTCTTGCCTGGAAAATCCCACGGACGGAGGAGCCTGGTGGGCTGCAGTCCATAGGGTCGCTAAGAGTTGGACACGACTGAGCGACTTGACTTTCACTTTTCACTTTCATGCATTGGAGAAGGAAATGGCAACCCACTCCAGTGTTCTTGCCTGGAGAATCCCAGGAATGGGGGAGCCTGGTGGGCTGCCGTCTATGGGGCCGCACAGAGTCGGACACGACTGGAGTGACTTAGCAGCAGCAGCAAGCCATCCAACTCAAGTTTCAAGGTTGACTTCTTGTAGACTTGATTGATATTGTTGTGGATGAAGACTGCCCCACTGTATACCATATTTTCAGTTCTTCAGTTTGGAAAGATTCTCTGTTGAGATCTAATACAAAACAAAACAATGGCCGACTATAGCGTACTTCCTTCTTGGGTAACTGGAAGATACTTGGCCAGAATCACATATAAGCAGTTTTTTTTTTTTCTTTCTCTGTCTCTTTTTATTCCTTCCTTCTTTCCTTCTTTCATTTTTTTTTCTTTGTTTCTTTCCTCCTCCCTCCACCCTTCTTCTCCTTCTTATTCTTCTTCCTTTTCCTTACCCTCCCCTGCTCCTCCCCTGCTCCTTTCTCACCCTTCTCCTTCTTCTTTCCCCCCGTCTTTTTCCCTCTCCCTCATCTCTATCTGTAGCCCATATTTTATTCTATCTCTCTCTCTCTCTTGCATTTTTCCTGGTTAAATAGACTCTTATAGTATTTAGCATTCCTGTGTCAATATAACAGTAATACTTCTCTTACACTATGTACCGCCTGTCCAGAACTCCATATTCACTTCCTCATGGACCTTTGCTGATGGTATTGGCCTGTACCATCTTAGATGGGGAGTGGGGACTTGGTTGCCATCAAGAGTTGGACACAACTTAGTGACTAAGCACATAGTACAGCACATAGGTGAATCACAGAACAGACCCAACTATGAGTAAAATCATATTATCTCTTTATATAATTATTCTCCTGTAGCTTTTGGCTTGCTATTGGTCCTTAGTAGAGACTGAATGCTCGATTACAGCCCACCAAGTTACCATGTGACCTGAGCTGCCCACTGCAAATTGGTGTTGTCTGGTCCCCCAAGCTATGATGTTAAGCATGGACAGGGGATCTTCATTATCAAACGGAAGTGATATGAATGAGACTGGGCTTAAGCAAGCTCTGAGGGCACATGCTGCATGAGGGGGTGGCCCAGATGCCCATGGTCTATACTTCTGATGCACTGTGTCATCTCTCTTTCAACCGATGGCCTCAT
The DNA here is from genome assembly GCF_002263795.3 of Bos taurus. Taxonomy (NCBI): domain Eukaryota; kingdom Metazoa; phylum Chordata; class Mammalia; order Artiodactyla; family Bovidae; genus Bos; species Bos taurus. The sequence continues at coordinate 19,082,089 of NC_037351.1, read as the reverse complement.
AGGCAGCTCCTTATGATAAGTCCACTGAAGAAGAAAATCATGGACTTGCATTGTACAGATGGTTCTGCATGAGATAGTCACTATTAAAAAGTGTATGGTTGTTGCACCATAGCCTCATCCCAGTTGGCCCTCAAAAACAATAGTGATGAGAAATCATCCCAGTGGCAGGACATTGGATAGGGTCCAGGAGAGATGGTAAGAGTTGCAGTTCATGGATCATAGACAGTTTGGCTGGCTGGTCAAGGACTTGGGAAGAACACAAGTGGAAAATTTGTGCCAACAAGGTCTGGGGAAAAGGCCTGCAGATACACTTATCAGAATGGGCACCTAGTATGCAGATATTTGTGAATACTCAACAAAGGGTGATGCCAGTAATGCTGGATTTTAACAACTATGTGGATAGGATGACCTGCCCTGTGGATACTGGTTAGCCTCCTTCTGCAGGCACTCCTGTCATTCCCTAATATGTTCATCAACCAAGTGGCCATGATGGCAGAGACGGAAGGTATATGTAGGCTCGTCTACATGTACTTCCACTCACCAAGGACAGACTGGCTACAGCCACTGCTAAGTGCCCAGTTGGCCAGCAGCAAAAACCAACACGCACATGGCACCATTCCTCAGGGTGACCAGCCAGCTACCTGGAGGCAGGTTGATTACATTGGCCTGTTTCCATTATGAAGGGGTAGCTCATTGTTCACAGTGAAAAAGTCACTCTTTCTCTTTATGGCTTTGGCCCAGATGATAGATTTAAAACAAGAAATTCCAAACATCAACTATAATCATAGATTTGATGTATTTTGAGATGTTTTACCCATAAATGAGAGCCCACTGAAAGGCTACTTACAGTAATTTAAAAAAAAAAAAGAAAAAAGGTTGGTTATCTTATGTCAAAGTCCAAATCATGTTAGTATGTTCAAATTAGAAAGTGGAAAAGTAAAACTCCGAAGGTAGGTTAAGTTATGTTGCATTAACAAATAGCCTTATACTCCTGATGGCTTATTAGAATGCTTCTTTCTCTTTGCTGTCATCATAGGTTGGCTGGGGCTCTGCTTTAGGACCTAGCTTGACAAAGTAGGTGCTTTCTGGAGTATTGCCTTTTGTGATGGCAGAGAGAAATCTCATGGGGATCTTGTACTAGTGACGAAATTGACAGGCCCAAGCCACATACCCCCAATCTCAAAGGAGCCAGAAAGTTCAAGGCTGCCATAGCCAGGATGTTTTGGCAATCAGAACTAATGAGTACTCTAGAGATGAGGGAAGGCTGTAACTGGCAGAGTATTCCATTGGACGGAAGAATGACAGCTGCTTGTGAGGGAAGAGACAAAGGGAAGATGAGAAGTCAAGATGTGTGACTAGGGCCATTTAGTTTAGGGGCAGATGGTCAGCTACACAGGCCTAAGTTAGTCACTGCTCTCCAGTACGATATCACAAATGATGCTCAGATCAGCTCCCAGTCAGCAAGGAAAAGTAAAATTGGGTTCTGTGCAATTGTTGAAAAGGGCTGGAGCATTTATATTACACTTCAGAATAATTTTTATGCAAAATCTCTAAAATATTGATATTTTATAAGTAAGAGGACATTATATTCAGCTTTTTCTGCCAAGGCACCTATTAGTGACAGCACAGTGGGATTATCACTGGTTTTGTTATTGTCATAGTCACTGCCTCCCTACTGGAGCTTATTATATATATAGTGAAGTTGGTTATAAGAAGCAAGGGAGAAGAGAGAAAACCACGGCCTCATGGAGAGCATTCACTCCTTTAAATATGTCAGTTGGCTGTTTTCAGCTATATCAGTTGAGAACATGTTGGGATGACATGCAGCCCTGGATAAGATTGTTTTGAACAATATGAGAAATCAGTTGCATTCAGGCCAAATTAAATCTAATTTACTCTACAAATTGCCAAACTATCAGTCCTATTAAGTCTGTTTATTAAAAGGCAAGAGAGTTGGCCTGGGTCGCAAGCTGTGGCTGGGATAATAAGACAAAGATGAAGCCCACTAATGTAGATAAATCATGTTTGATTTCCAGGCCAGGGTAGCCAATGGGAGGGCTTTCACCTCACCTCCCCTATCATCCAGAGGTGTCTGTGAGCCAGTCAGAATGTCCCCAGAGTCAGGCCATATTGATTGATTTCCATAGCACTGGGAGGCCCGTGTCATTGCCCCCAATCTGAGGTCATTAATAAAACCAACGCTATTTCTCTCTAGTCATCCATTATACAAAATACAATTTATGCTGGTATTTATGATTCAGAGCTAAGTGGGATGAGGAGTGTGACAGTGGCAGAGATGGAGGTTAGGATTATTCCACTCAAATTCTAAAGTGTATATAGATGGCAAATAATAGTTGACCTTTATTCCCAAATTTCTTGGGGTGATACAAAAAAACTTTAAGTTTAGTTTGCATTTTCAGTTCAGTTCAGTCGCTCAGTTGTTTCCAACTCTTTGCGATCTCATGAATGGCAGCTCACCAGGCCTCCCTGTCCATCACCAACTCCCAGAGTTCACTCAAACTCACGTCCATCGAGTCGGTGATGCCATCCAGCTATTTCATCCTCTGTCGTCCCCTTATCCTCCTGCCCCCAATCCTTCCCAGCATCAGAGTCTTTTCCAATGAGTCAACTCTTCTCATGAGGTGGCCAAAGTACTGGAGTTTTAGCTTTAGCATCAGTCCTTCCAAAGAACACCCAGGGCTGATCTCTTTTAGAATGGACTGGTTGGATCTCATTGCAGTCCAAAGGACTCTCAAAAGTCTTCTCCAACACCACAGTTCAAAAGCATCAATTCTTTGGCGCTCAGCTTTCTTCACAGTCCAATTCTCACATCCATGACCACTGGAAAAACCATAGCTTTGACTAGACGGACCTTTGTTGGCAAAGTAATGTCTCTGCTTTTCAATATGCTATCTAGGTTGGTCATAACTTTCCTTCCAAGGAGCAAGCATCTTTTAATTTCATGTCTGCAGTCACCATCTGCAGTGATTTTGGAGCCCCAAAAATTAAGTCTGACACTGTTTCCACTGTTTCCCCATCTATTTCCCATGAAGTGATGGGACCAAATGCCGTGATCTTCGTTTTCTGAATGTCAAGCTTTAAGCCAACTTTTTCACTCTCCTCTTTCACCTTCATCAAGAGGCTTTTTAGTTTCTCTTCACTTTCTGTCATAAGGGTCGTGTCATCTGCATATCTGAGGTTATTGATATTTCTCCCGGCAATCTTGATTCCAGCTTGTGCTTCTTCCAGCCCAGCGTTTCTCATGATATACTCTGCACATAAGTTAAATAAGCAGGGTGACAGTATACAGACTTGATGAACTCCTTTTCCTATTTGGAACCAGTCTGTTGTTCCACGTACAGTTCTAACTGTTGCCTCCTGACCTTAATAACTGCCACATGCACATAAAATGACGGGGAAAAGGGAATGCTAATTACGGTCTTATTCCTTAGGAAAGATGAGTCTTTGTTTATGGTGCTCACCTGCTTGGAAGGCCCTTTCTCAGAGTGCCTAATTACTAAATCCTACTCATCCTTGGAGGTCTATCTCAAATTCCCTCTTGATTAAGTAGTCTACTTTTAATATTCTAGTCTTTATGCTTCCTTTATTTGAACTCCTGTCCCAGTTTAATATTAATAGCACTTGATTTGTCAAGTATCATATCCTTCACCACATTGAACTTTGATGAATCTTTTTATGAAATATTCAAAACAAATATGTAGGGAAATTCAGTAACTTGCCCAAGACGATACATTTAGCAACTCATGTTTGCCATTAATCTCCTCTTCAATGTTTGATTTCATGGGGTAGTCGGATCTTGAAGGGGAAGAGACTGCAATAAAGGTGTGAGTTAGACCAGGTTAGTGGATATAGGTAAACTATACTTTTCTTTCTGGGACTAGTAAAAGCAAGGCTTTCCAGTAAGCATCAAGCAATGGTTCTTCATCCAGGGTAGGCAGATAGGCTAGGTTGAGGCTGAACAACAGAATGTATCAATTCAGAAGGTATCCCCTGTGCTGGAATTTGGCCAACAAGCGCCTTCCACAGATCCATTTCTGCGCCTTCCACTTTATGCCAGGCGTCCTTCAGCTCTGACTGACTTCATAGTGCGTACTTCCTTAAACTAGGAGTAAGGAGCATGCATGAGAATAAAAAATAATCCTCGAATACTTGTCCTCAAACCCCAGATCTTAATTCTATGAGATAAATGCATGGGTTTTGGTTGCCATTCCCTCAGCATGATCCAGTGGTAGGTTTAGAAAACCTCTGGAGGAAAGTAGAGGTGGGAGAAAGGAGGGATGAAAATCGCTCACAGCAATCCAAAGGCTTTATTAGTTTGTAATTAGGAGTGATGGGAGGAAGCCAACTGAGGGAAAGTTTAAGCTGAATTGCAAGAAAAAACGAGTCTCTAACAATGAAGAGTATTCAACTGTGGAGGAGGATGACAGAGACAGAGCAGCGGCAGTCACTCATAATTTCTTTATTGGTAATTTGGTCTCTATATTTTGGATGAAATACACATCTGGGAACCATGCCAAGTCATGCAAGGGATGCCCTTTAACCAGCATTCAGGGTGATAGCATTAATGGCCCTGGGAGAGGAAAATGAGATAATCTAGAGAACCAGCTGAGAATGAGAAGTCCCAAGAACAAGATGCTCTCTTAGTTTGGGGTCCTGATGCTGCATATCTCTTGAGCTATTTAGAATTGGGGTCCTGACCACAGAAACCAGTGATTGCTAATCTTGCTTCCAGTATCTCTAGATGCCATCTCTTACTGCCTCCGAGTTTAGAGAAATCTCAATTCCCAGAATATCAATACTCTAGGAAGTGAGAATTAAAATCTGACCCTGTTCCATATAATACATTTATTTTGAAGTAAATGAAGAACACGGATGTTTTAAAAATGAATTAAAACATAGACAAATGATTTTGCATCATCCTTATGGTGATCAGTCCTGGGTGTTCATTGGAAGGACTGATGTTGAAGCTGAAACTCCAATACTTTGGCCACCTGATGCTAAGAGCTGACTCATTTGAAAAGACCCTGATGCTGGGAAAGATTGAGGGCAGGAGGAGAAAGGGACAACAGAGGACGAGATGGTTGGATGGCATCACTGAGTCGATGGACATGGGTTTGGGTGGACTCCGGGAGTTGGTGATGGACAGGGAAGCCTGGCCTGCTGTGGTTCATGGGGTCACAAAGAGTTGAACAGGACTGGGTGACTGAACTGAACTGAACTATGGTAAGACTTATTGATAGAAACAAATCTTGTGTTGCTTCCTATGTAGAACACTCTATGAGTGTTTTAAACAGCAGCTCATCTGTCCTTTAGTCTCTCATCCAGGTGGATTTTGTGTGCTGCTGTTTTCATGTCACCTCTTTGTTCACAATCTTTGCAAGAATTTCTGCAATCTGTTCTCAACTTACCATTGTAGGTATTACCTGTATTGTTCAAACCCTCTACAGTATTTTAGTTTTCCCGTCTTTTTACTCCCCACACACATGTACACACATGACCAAACATAAACACATGCTTATGAATGTATATGTATATACATGTGCACAGAAATGTAGAAACAATCAAAATAACCCATTATTCATCTGAGAAATCTTGAGAATCTAATGAATCTAATTTTGGAAACAAAATTTGAGGAAGTGCCTCTTTTGTTTTTAAACCAAATCTATTCTCTCTTCACACCCGTTTCCCATCTCTGCCAAAATGGCAAGTGTGTGTAAATTTAGCCACCATTCTTTTCCCGCCTGTATTCCTTCTTCAGTCAATTCAGTATATAAGAAGGCTGCCTGCTTTTTAAGTCTCAAGTCCATCACTACTAGTACAAAATATCCTCTCCAACCTCCTCAACAGGAAGGGATCCTAAACTTTTTATGAAATTCGGAAGCCCACTGAAGGATACTCAACACATTCGCCCTCTCCAGCAGGTCTTTAGTTCAAGCCTTGTATCTATCACTACACTGTACTTTCTCCAGTTGAGGGTCATATCCCTCATAGATTCCCACTTCCCATAGTACTTAGCAAAGTCCCTTTAACCTAGAAGTTACTAAGAAAGTACTCATTTTCTGGAATAAATACATTAATAATCAGAAGATGAATTTTTCATATCACTCATCTACTTCGGACACATTCTGCCTGATCTTTCCTCCAAAGCCCTGTGACTCCCCTGAAACCACAAATAATGGCAGTCTATTAGGTCACCACTGGTCACTACACTATGTTGAGTTCTTTCTTTCTGCCCCACCAGCAGTCAAGTGGAATCTTCCATCTAGAGGGACTGCCTTTCTCAGCTGGCAATTCAGAGCTCCCAACCCCTGTCTACCACAGGAAACATCTTCTGGCCATGCCAGGTTTGATCAACACTCAGGTTCTCTGAATTTTTATTGAAATGACAATTAAACTTCATAGCATAGCACTTGACTATTTTCTGTTTTACTAATGTTTTTGTTTCACCAACTAGACCATAAATAAATTGAGGGACATATAGAATAGTGGCAAAGAGCTTGATTGAACTTGAGTCAGCTGCTTGGTTGGAATCTGATATTGACACTTATTAGCTGTGGGGTGTTGAACAAGTACCTAATTCTTCCTTACCTCACTTTTTCATCTCTAAAATGGGGATAATTATAATGCATACTTCATAGGATTAAATAAAAATTAAATGAGTTCACACACATAAAGCACATACTTCATGCCAGGTACATAGAAGCAGTGTGTGTATATATTATTATCATTATCAAAACATAGATTTTATTTTTGCCATATTCTGTATCTTCTCTTCCAAGTACATAGTAGAGCGCCATACATGTTATGTGTAATTAACATATTCCATACAAATAATTCATTCAACATATATGTATTGAGCACTTTCTAGGTGTCAGGTTAGTTCTTAGGGGAAAAGATACAAAAGAGAACAAAAGGAGTAATGCTCTGTTTTCAAAGAAATTATCTTTTATTGGTAGCAGATAAATAATAAATATACATAATAATATGTAATACTTTGATGTGGTTATAATTAAATGTACATATTGTATATTATATATAGTCACAGATTATTGAAATATATGTGTGCATATATGTATATTATGTGATAATATATAATAATACACATGATTAGATATGTGCTATGAGTGAAAATAAAGCAATATGAAGTGGGATGGAATGACAGGGGCTATTTTACAAAGGTTAGTCTCTGATGAGGTGACATTTTATAATAAACATAGAAGAGGGAATCATGTGAATATCTGTCTGGAAGAGCATTTCAGGGAAAATTGTAAGCGCAAAAGCTCTGAAGTTGGAAAGTATTTTATCCTATTTGAATAATGGCCAAGAAAATAAACCAGTTTGACTTGAGCAGCCTACACAATGGGGAAGAGTAGCAAGAAATGAGGTTAGGACCTATTGGGGTCAGATCATATAGGACCAGTATGTCAAATTAAGAGTTATGAAATTCTTAATTTTTTAAGAATTATTTTTACCAAAGGGGTTAAGAAAATTTTAACTTCTTCTTTTTTTTTTGGTTATCTATTGCCCAATAATAATCACCTAAAATAATGGCTTAATACAATACCCATCTCAGTATTGTGACAGCAGCATGGACAGCAGCATGTCGGGCTCTGCTGTCCTCCACTATCTCATGGAGTTTGCTCAAATTCACGTCCATTGATTCAGTGATGCTTTCTAATCTTCTCATCCTCTGCTGCACCCTCCTTCTCTTTGCCTTCAATCTTTCCCAGCATCAAGGCCTTTTCCAATCATTTTGCATCAGATAACCAAAGTATTCTTCAGCTTCAGCATCTGTCCTACCAATGAATATTCAGGGTTGATTTCTTTTAGGATCAACTGGTTTGATCTCTTTGCAGTCCAAGGGATTCTCAAGAGTTTTCTCTAGCACCACAATTCAAAAACATAAATTCTTTAGTGCTCAACCTTGTTTATAGTCCAAATCTTACATCCGTACATGACTTACACCCGTACTGGAAAAACCACAGCTTTGACAGTACAGACCTTTGTCTACAAAGTCATGTCTCTGATGTTTAATATGCTGTCTAGGTTGGTCGTGGCTTTCTTTCCAAGTAGCAAGTGTCTTTTGATTTCAGGGCTGCAGTCATACTCAGCAGTGACTGTGGAGTCCAAAAAATGAATATCTGTCCCTGCTTCCTCTTTTTCTCCTATTTGCCATGAAGTGATGGGACTGGATGCCATGATCTTAATTTTTTGAATATTGAATTTCAAATCAGCTTTTTCACTCTCCTCTTCCACCTTCATCAAGAAGCTCTTTAGTTCCTCTTCATATTCTGCCACTGTAATGGTATTATCTGCATATCTGAGGTTGTCGATATTTCTCCAGGCAATCTTGATCCCAACTTGTGATTCATCCAGCTCAGCATTTCTCATGATGTATTCTGTGTATAAGTTAAATAAGTAGAGTGACAATGTACAGCTTTGTCTTAGAACTTTCCCAATTTTGAACAAGTCAGTTTTTTCATGTAAGGCTCTAACTGTTGTTTCTTGATCTACATACAGGTTTCTCATGAGACAGGTAAGATGGTCTGCTACTCCTATCCCTCTAAGAATTTTCAACAGTTTGTTGTGATCCACACAACCAAAGCCTTTAGGATATTCAGTGAAGCAGAAGTAGATGTTATTTTGGAATCCTTTGCCTTCCCATGAACTCAACATTCAGAAAACTAAGATCATGGCATCTGGTCCCATCACTTCATGGCAAAAAATGGAGAAACAGTGGAAACGGTGGCTGACTTTATTTTTTGGGGCTCCAAAATCACTGCAGATAGTGACTTCAGCCATGAAATTAAAAAACACTTACTCCTTGGAAGGAAAGTTATGACCAACCTAGACAGCATATTAAAAACAGAGATGTTACTTTGTCAACAAAGGTTTGTCTAGTCAAGGGTATGGTTTTTCCAGTAGTCAGGTATGGATGCTAGAGTTGGACTATAAAGAAAGCTGAGCACCAAAGAATTGATGCTTTTGAACTATGGTGTTGGAAAAAACTCTTGAGAGTCCCCTGGACTGCAAGGAGATCCAACCAGTCCATCCTAAAGGAGATCAGTCCTGGGTGTTCATTGGAAAGACTGATGCTGAAGCTGAAACTCCAATACTTTGGCCACCTCATGTGAAGGGCTGACTCATTTGAAAAGACCCTGATTCTGGGAAAGATTGAGAGCAGGAAGAGAAGGGGACAACAGAGGATGAGATGGTTGGATGGCATCATGAGGGGACTCGTTGGATATGATTTTGGATGGACTCTGGGAGTTGGTGATGGACAGGGAGGCCTAGTGTGCTGTGGTTCATGGGGTCGCAAAGGTTTGGACATGACTGAGTGACTAAACTGAACTTAACTGATCCAACAAATGTTGGCATTTGTTGGCATTTGTCTGTTTCCTCTGCCTTTTATAAGTCCAGCTTATACATTTGTAATTTCTTAGTTCACATACTGCTGAAGCCTTGCTTAAAGGATTTTGATCATAGCCATTCTAGACAAAGGTCCAGCTAGTCAAAGCTATGGAGTTTCCAGTAGTCATGTATGGATGTGGGAGTTTGACTATAAAGAAAGCTGAGTGTTGAAGAATTGATACTTTTGAACTGTGGTGTTGGAGAAGACTCTTGAGAGTCCCTTGGACTGCAAGGACATCCAACCAGTCCATCCTAAAGGAAATCAGACCTAAATATTCATTGGAAGGACTGATGGCTGAAGCTGAAGCTCAAATATTTTGGCCACCTGATGGGAAGAACTAAAGCATTGGAAAAGACCCTGTTGCTGGGAAAGATTGAAGGCAGAAGGAGAAGTGGATGACAGAGGATGAGATGGTTGAATGGCATAACCAACTCAATGGACATGAGCTTGAGTTAGCTCCGCGAGTTGGTGATAAACAGGGAAGCCTGGCATGCTGCAGTCCATGGGGTTGCAAAGAGTAGGACACAACTGTGTGACTGAACTGAACTGAACTGATGCCAGCATGTGAAAATAAGCACACTTTTATGTAGTTTGAGCATTCTTTGACATTGTCCTTCTTTATAATTGCAATGAAATCTAACCTTTTCCAGTCCTGTGGCCACTGCTGAGTTTTCCAAATTTGCTAGTATCATCTTTAAGATTTTCAATTGTTCAGGCAGAACTCCATCTCCTCCAAAAGCTTTGTTCATAGTACTGTTTCCTGAAGTCCACTTGCTTCCAAGATGTTTGGCTCTAGGTGAGTGACCACACCATTTTGGTTATAAGGGTCATTAAGATTGTGTGTGTGTGTGTGTGTAGCTCTTCTGTGTATTCTTGCCATGATTCTTAATCTTGTCTGCTTCTATTAGGTCCTTACAATTTCTGTCCTTTATGATGCCCATCTTTTATGAAATATTCCCTTGATATCTCTCATTTTCTTGAATAGATCTCTAGTCTTGTTTATTCTATTGGTTTCCTTTACTTCTTTCCATTGTTCATTTAAGAAGGCCTTCTTTTCTTTCCTTGCTATTCTCTGGAATTCTGCATTCAGTTTGGTATATTCTTCTATTTCTCCCTTGCCTTTCATTTGTCTTCTGTGCTCAGCTATTTGCAAAGCCTGAGACAGCCACTTTGCCTTCTTGCATTTCTTTTTCTTTGGGATGTTTACTGCCTACTGCACAATATTGGAAACCTCCATACACAGTTCTTCAGGCATTCTGTCTACCAGATCTAATCTCTTGAATCTATTCATCAACTCCATTATATAATCATAAGGGAGTTGATTTAGGTCATACCTGAATGACATAGTGGTTTTATTTACTTTTTGTCAATTTAAGCCTGAATTTTGCAATAAAGGCTCATGATCTGAGCCATAGACAGCTTCTAGTCTTGTTTTTGCTGACTGTATAGAGCTTCTCCATCTTTGGCTGCAAAGAACATAATCAATCCAATTTCAGTATTGACTGTCTGGTGATGTCCATGTGTAGAGTCTTCTCTTCTGTTGCTGGAAAATGTTGTTTGCCAAGACCAGCATATTCTGTCGACAAAATGTAAGCCTTTGCCCTGCTTCATTTCATACTCCAAGGTCAAACTTGCCTGTTACTCCAGGTATCTCTTGACTTCTTGCTTTTGCATTCCAATCACCTATGGTGAAAAGAACACCTTTTTTGTGTATGTTACTTCTAGAAAATGTTGTAGGTATTCATAGAACTGGTCAACTTCAGCTTCTTTGGCATTAGTGGTTCAGGCATAGACTTGGATTACTGTGATGTTGAATTGTTTGCCTTGGAAATGAATTGAGATCATTCTGTCATTGTTGAGGTTGCACCCAAATGCTGCCTTTCAGACTCTTTTGTTGACAGTGAGGGCTATTCCATTTCTTTCTAAGGGGTTCTTATCTGGAGAAGTAGATATAATGGTCATTGAATTAAATTCTCCCATTCCCATCCATTTTAGTTCACTGACTCCCAAGATGTCAATGTTCACTCTTGCCATCTCCTGCTCTACCACGTCCAGTTTTTCTTGATTCATGGACCTAACATTCCAGATTCCTATACAACATCATTGTTTACAGCATCAGACTTTACTTTCACCACCAGACACATCCACAGCTGAGCATTGTTTCCACTTTGTTCCAGATGCTTCATTCTTCCTGGAGCTATTAGTAATTGTCTTCTACTCTTCCCCAGTAGTATAATGGACATCTTTAGACCAACATGGGGGCTCATATTCTTGTGTTATATCTTTTTGCCTTTCATACTGTTCATGGGGTTCTCCTGGCAAGAAATGGAGTGGTTTGTCATTCCCTCCTCTGGTGGGCTACATTTTGTCATGACTCTTCGCTATGATCTGTCTGCCTTGGAAAGCTCTTCATGACATGGCTCATAGCTTCATTGAGTTATGAAAGCTCCTTCACAATGAGAAGGTTGTGATCCATGAAGGAGAGACATTATTAGATGTCATCTCTATTTTTCTAAAGTTTTAATAAATGCTGTTACAGCCACACCCTTGTTTTGATGTTACAAAGGAGTCATTTCCTTCTTTGGGAATATTTGACTTGTTGGAGAGATTAGTAGTGAAAAATAGCTTTATTTTCCAGTCTGAAAAATTCTGAGCCCTCCATATGTCTTTCAAATTCACTGGAAAACAAAACAATCTTTATTTCCATTTTGCAATAATCATACATAGCTAGAAATACCCAGCTGGTATTTCTAACATTCTATCTAAAGATTATTTTAATCAGAGTTATAAATTCATTAAGTACATTTTCTGTGTCCCAAGTTCTAACAATAGATTTGTTGATTATTCTTCTGCTATGTAACATGAGCCTCAATTTCTTTCAGATTCTACCTGCTGCCCAGTTTCAAAGGTATCAACACATGTTTTAGTATTTATTGTGATCTCACTTCTGGCACTGGTTTCTCTTTTAGTTATCTATGGCTGTGTAATAAGCTACTGCAAAGCATAATGGCTTAAAATTGTATTAGTTTTATTCACTTTTGAATCAAAAGTGAATTCTGTGGGTCAGGAATATAAACTGCGCTCATGTGGACATTTCTTCTACTAATTTTGCTTGAGGGCATTCTTATGACTATGGTAATCTGACAATTTGTCTCAGGCTGGATAAGCTTTGATGACCTCCCATATCTGGTGGTTGTGTAAAAATTGTAGCTGGGCTATGTGTCTCTATTTTAAGAGTCAGATGCTTTACATGGTGGGGATAGCTTTTCAAGAGAGCAGTCTGCGATGCTTCAGCACTTTCAAATCTCTGCATCACATTTATTGATATTTTATATGGCCAAGCCCAGAGTCCATGTGTGAAGGGACAACACAAAGGAGTGGTGGATACAGAGGATATGATTTATTGGGGGTCATTGTCAGTCTATTCAATCTAGAAGCAGAATGCTGTAATAAAAAGCCTAAACATGTGGCACAGACTTTGGGTTTGGACATCAGGAGAGATCTGGAAAAGTGGGAGAGGATCTGTTAATGAAGTTTGGAAAAAGAATAAATCCAAAAGTGAAGGTTGGAAAAATGTTTTTAGAGGCTTGAAAAATGGCAATTTATGGAGGTATAAAATATCGGGCAGATGAGCATATGTGGTAATTAGAAAATAAAAAGTGTACCTAGTAACCTGGTGAATTGAGCTAAGATTTCCAAATTTAATTTTAAAAATTTCAACTTGCTTCTTTCAATTATATATGATAAACTATAGGAATAAAGAGATTAGCTAAAGTGATGATTGCTTAGTTTGCAAGTAAAATTCAGATGCAATGTAGAGGACACAGGACTTATTGGGTTGGAAAAGAAAACTATTTCATATCACCAGTCTATCTAGTTGACCAAGATTCTCAAAGTAAAAGATAGTCTCAGTAAAGACCAAAATCACTGCAGATGGTGATTGCAGTCATGAAATTAAAAAATGCTTACTCCTTGGAAGGAAAGTTATGACCAACCTAAATAGCATATTAAAAAGCAGAGGTACCACTTTGCCAAGAAAGGTCTGTCTAGTCAAGGCTATGGTTTTTCCAGTGGTCATGTATGGATGTGAGAGTTGGACTATGAAGAAAGCCAAGCGCTGAAGAATTGATGCTTTTGAACTGTGGTGTTGGAGAAGACTCTTGAGAGTCCCTTGGACTGCAAGGACGTCCAACCAGTCCATCCTAAAGGAGATCAGTCCTGGGTATTCATTGAAAGGACTGATGCTAAAGCTGAAATTCCAGTACTTTGGCCACCTCATGTGAAGAGCTGACTCATTGAAAAAGACCCTGATGCTGGGAGGGATTGGGGGCAGGAGGAGAAGGGGACAACAGAGGATGAGATGGCTAGATGGCATTACCAACTCGATGGACATGGGTTTGAGTGAACTCTGGGAGTTGGTGATGGACAGGGAGGCCTGGTGTGCTGCGATTCATGGGGTCGCAAAGAGTCAGAAACGACAGAGTGACTGAACTGAACTGAACTGAAGGACCAAATAAAGTCTTTGTAAAGCTCTTTGTTAAAAGTTAAAAAAGGTTTAAGACAGTGCTTAGTAGAACTTCACAGCTACACTAATATCATAAGAGTACTGTTCCTCTGTAGCCTGACACATCCAGATTGTGGAGTTTTTTGTTTTGAAAAGAATTCTGGATGTGATTTTGGAGCATTAAGTGAGCGCAAATAAGATTTATAGGAAATACACAATGTTTTTAAGAGGATTGCATCAGTAAAATCAGTGAAAACACTGATGGTTAGTACCAAAAGGGCCTGAGATAATTCAAAGTGAAAACAGAACTCTAGAGCCCAAACTTCAAAGATCAGGAAGCAACCTGAGAAAGGCATTCATAGGAAACCACTTCTATTTTTTCGTGGGAAACGAAGAGTTTCTCAGACGGTTTAAAGAAATGTTATGGGAAAAATGAAATAGGAACCATGCCTTGGAAGCAGAGCTGGAACACAGTCAAGAAATATTTTCTGTCCTTGAAGAAACAGTTGTGTCCAGCTAGACTCCAGAATTATCTCAGTCCCTTTTAATCCAAGATCCCTTCTCACATCCCATATCAGGTCTTACCTACTGCGATTGTCCCTTTACTGGTTCTCTTCTTCTACCCTTAGTTCTCTGTGAAATAGTCTCCATGCAGTAGCCAGAGAATTCCTTCTGTAACTTAAGTTAGATCATGTTACTGTTCTGCTTAAAGTATGTGTTAATTATCCGTTGCTATGAAATAAACAATTCCCAAATTTAGTGGCTTGAAAGCAACCACCAATTTATCTGTGGGTCAGAAATTTGGGTTTGACCCAGCTGGTTTTCTTCTGGTCTCACTCTGTAGTTGTAATCCTTGGTAGCTAACTGAGAATGGATGGTTTTGGGGGTCTCTTGTGTCTAGTGGTTTATTTTTGATGCTTACAGAGTCATGTATCTCCAATGAGTGATCCTGGTTTTTAAAGTGATGATGGCAGTATTATAAGAAAGAATCTCCCATTTTGTAAGCTTTGTAAGCCATTGTTCATAACACATTGTTAATGTCCCACAGGGAAAGAAAGTATTCTTGGGTGAAAGCCAAGAATAAATATGAAAGTACACTATCAAAGAACACAGGGATGATTCACAACAGTTTACCAAATCTACACTCTGGCCCCAGTAACTCATAGCTCTCTCACTCTTCCTGGGTAAATTTAGTCTTCTTAAGATCTCAAAACTTTCATTTAATCACAAAATTTGATTGGAAATCCATGGTGTCATGATCTGTAGCAGGTTTAAATATCTATGAGGGTCCTTGGATCTATTCTCTTAGGAATATCCTTGATCCAGACTAAAGTTTTTCATATGTCTTCAGAATAATGAAAAAGAGTCAAAGAAGAAACAGGCATTAAAAATAACAAATTACAGACCTTGATTAAGAGTAAAGGTATGTGGACAAGATAGGAAGGATTCAAGGAAAAGTGCAAAGGTCAAGACCTTGTGCCTTAGACTGTCCAGGAGGTCTTGAATTGATTATTGAAGAATTTTATCCAGGAGGGAAGCACTCTGTAGACTGATTCTGAGCCCATGAATGATTTTGGAACAGAACTGAGGGGCAGAGGGATATGGCTATGATCAGAGATAAGCAGGTCTAGTTATGTGGTAATATGCTAGTGGTAAAACGAAAGTTATTTCACTGAGCACATTGAAGGCAGTTTCCCTTAAGTGCACTGGCCATGTTTTTCCAGCCCATATTCTTTTTTACTAGGTTTTGTGGTGGCACAAGGTATGGGACATAGAAACTACCTTGGAAAACATAAGACCTGTGATTGCCATACTCACGGACACACTGGGGGAAAGACATTTTCAAAAGTTGGCTAGATCATTTTCAAAACCGAAGAGAAGGTAAGGATATTTGCAAAAATTACAGTTTAATCACAGGGTAGGAAAGAGGCTGCTGAGGATGCTAGTATCTTCCAGAGGAGGTTGTATTCCTTCAGTGAGAAATCAAAAGTGCCAGAGAAGCATTTGGAATGAGGGAGTTAGCATATCCATTGGGCGGTCCATTAACCTCGTTCTTCCAGTTCCATGATGTTAAATAGCAATTAAAACATCATGCACTTATTTTCTGCCCCACCCTCCAGGACACTTGAAATCACTCCATATTTTAATCATAATGGGACATGATGTTAGAGCCAAGAATTGCAAACTCAACAGAGTAGGGAATTTTGGGGGGAACTCACATGAAGGACACATTTTTACTGCAGGATCTGAAAATTATTTTCAAAGAAGTTTCAAAAACTATCCTATAAATGTAACAACCCAATCACATCCTTATTGCTTAAAGGAGGACTAGGAAAATTCAGTTAATGTTGCTGTCACTTCTAAGGTATTTTCATTTGAAATGGGCACTGAAGACACCTCTAGGAGAAAAGCCTCCTGGAAACACACAACACTCTGGTCTTCATGAGTCTGAACCTGAGTGAATTTCTCGCCAGCACTGCACCAGCACGGGTCTGGATCATCACACCCCTGCTGTTGCTTTGCCCGTGTGGAACTTCATTCCCTGTTTAGTTCTGCAAACCCTAACATCTCTCAATGTCCAGATGAATTTGCCCTCATTCAGGAAAACATCCCTTGCTTCTTTAGCCCATTCTCATCTCTCTTTCTTGTTTTCCTTTTCTTTCTAAACCCATTTAGGGACTTACCAGGTGGCTCAGTGGTAAAGAATCCTACTGCCAATGTAGGAGATGCAGGTTCGATCCCTGAGTTGGGAAGATCCCCTGGAGAAGGAAATGGCAACCCACTCCAGTATTATTGTCTGAGAAATTCCATAACAGAGGAGCCTGGCAGGCTACCGTCTATGGGGTCACAAAGAGTTGAACATGACTTAGTGACTAAATAGCAAACAGCAGCAATGGCATTTAGAGCTTAAGCCTCCTAATTAAACTCTGAATTATAGACCTTTCTATTGACATTAATAATATGATTTTAATGTAACATGTTAGACACTATTGCTCCAAGTACACAAAGCTCATATCCCAACTAGAGAGTGTAATAAAAAGAGCCTGATAAGAATAACTAGTGGTAGACTTTTCTGAAATTGTATTGGGTCTTCATGGGTGATATTTGGGCTACGGTTCCCTTAGGTGACATTTCTGTCTCAAGAATAACTTGCACATCTACGTTAGTGTGTGTGTGTGTGTATGAGCATTTATTTAGCTAACTACTCATTACCCTGGAGAAGCACATTCGATTAAAATTAACTTTAAAATATGAATTGAATGCATACTAAATGTACACTATGGTGCTAAGTTTGTGGGAGATGGGTGGTAAGGGACTGGAGACAGACACTTAAAAAATGAAGCAGAAATTCCACTGGAGATTCTGACTTTTCTGCATACGCTTCTTGTGAATTCTGGACATACAATCATCCCCTAGTGGGCACAGGAGTTGTGAGTGTAGAGACCTCTTAGCGATGCGGGCATCAGCACAGAATAACTGTGATGTTAGATCAAATCACAAACTTCTTTGGTCTTTAGATGTGACACACTAAAAACTGATACAGAGCAATCGTTTCCAGAGTGGTGTTCACAATCAGAGGATGGATAAGATGATTCATTGGGGTGTGGAAAGAGAATATTAAAACTGATACTAACAAAAGGATAAAACTACTAACATTTAATTTTCCATTTGACCTGAGAGCCCTCTCTCGGTGGTTTAGTCACATGACTCACTGTGGTCTTGAGATGTCCAGAGGGGTTGGTGAGAATTCCATACTTCAGAGGGTTTGGTGGGGTGCCATCGCGTCTTTATTCTCTTTTGGTTTATATATGGCCAGGTAGTGGATTTGTGTATTCTGTTATCTTTTCCTAGCTAAATCACCCTTCATTCACTAGAGAAGTGACAAAATAATCTTGTGAGGATGCTGTGCACTAAAGGCAAGGCTAACAGTACAAACCCAGAGACCTGCACAGTGAGTGCTTGGTGGAGCCAACACTTCTCTTTATGCCTCAGGCTCCCATGGCACCTTTATTAGGGGAAGATGTAAAAATGGGTCAGGCAATGAGTGGCAAGGTAAGTCACTTCTGAAAATGGGTGCTTAGAAAGGTTTCCTTCCCTGTGTGATGTTGTCACCAAAAGTGATGATTAAAGCTCTCATACAACCACATTGAAAATATATATATAAAATTCCCTAACCTGCTTGACATTAGATAAGCTAGAAATTGACTAGTGAAATTCCATAGTTTTGCTCACTGGGTATGTAGGATTGAAAGGTGAACTCATGACACATTCGAAGGCTTTGGCATAGTCAATAAAGCAGAAATAGATGTTTTTCTGGAACTCTCTGGCTTTTTCAATGATCCAGCAGATGTTGGCAATTTGCTCTCTGGTTCCTCTGCCTTTTGTAAAGCCAGCTTGAACATCTGGAAGTTCATGGTTCACATATTGCTGAAGCCTGGCTTGGAGAATTTTGAGCATTACTTTACTAGCATGTGAGATGAGTGCAATTGTGCAGTAGTTTGAGCATTCTTTGGCATTGCCTTTCTTTGGGATTCCCATCACTTCATGGGAAATAGATGGGGAAACAGTGGAAACAGTGGCTGACTTTATTTTTTTGGACTCCAAAATCACTGCAGACCGTGATTGCAGCCATGAAATTAAAAGACGCTTACTCCTTGGAAGGAAAGTTATGACCAACCTAGATAGCATATTCAAAAGCAGAGATATTACTTTGCCAAAAAAGGCCCATCTAGTCAAGGCTATGGTTTTTCCAGTGGTCATGTATGGATGTGAGAGTTGGACTGTGAAGAAAGCTGAGCACAAAAGAATTGATGGTTTTGAACTGTGGTGGTGGAGAAGGCTCTTGAGAGTCCCTTGGAGTGCATGGAGATCCAACCAGTCCATCCTAAAGGAGATTGGTCCTGGGTGTTCACTGGAAGGACTGATGCTGAGGCTGAAACTCCAATACTTTGGCCACCTGATGCAAAGAGTTGACTCATTGGAAAAGACCCTGATGCTGGGAGGGATTGGGGGCAGGAGGAGAAGGGGACGACAGAGGATGAGATGGCTGGATGGCATCACTGACTTGATGTACATGAGTTTGGGTGAAGTCCGGGAGTTGTTGATGGACAGGGAGGCCTGGCGTGCTGCGATTCATGGGGTCACAAAGAGTCGGACATGACTGAGCGACTGAACTGAACTGAACTGAACATTAAGCTATAGTTACACAATAAAATAAAATTACAAATATTGGTTATTTCACTTTTTATCATTTAAAAAGATTCTCAACTATTTTAATGTAAGCACATATACAGTTATGTATACGTTTAAATACATTTGTATTATGTTTGTTTATTTGTCCTTTTAATCTATTTATTTATATGCGGGGGGCAATTTCAGTTTTTTCCTGGTAAGTATATATGATCAAAAAACTATTGGAAGCCATTGAATTTGAGGAGTATCAAGCTACTTTTGAAAGCATTTTGTATGAGCATGGTAGTAATGATAGAGAATGCTACTTGAGAGGCAGATACAAAGCTACAGGCCCACGTGATCAGTTAGGCAATTAACTGCAAGCAGGTGCCAAAAGAGATTTGATTAAAATGGGGATGATTTAAGTTTGCTAGAAGAATACAATTCAAATTCTTCTGTCTCCTCTTCAAGGCTCTGTTGCATATTCCCCAACTTCTTCTGCCTTACCACTCAGTGTCTCTTTGTATAAACTCTCCTCTCCAACCTGAATGAAGACTCTTTGCCTCCCAAATAGAACTGGTGTCTGCTGCCCCCAGACATTTCTTTTCCATTCCCCGTCTGAAATGCCCTGTCATGTCCTACTGACCTTCTTGTTGTATCCAAATCCTGACCATTCTTCTTGACCAAGGTCAACTCTCTTATCCTACAATCTTCTCAGGCCACTTTAGCCCACGATTTTCTCTTTCTTTTTTTAAACTAATAGCAGTTTCTATCTCTGCCACTCATTTGACAATCAACTATATAATGCATTGTGACAGCTCTGGTATTACATTGTGCCATTTCGTTATTTCCCTCTTCTGTTTTTCGTTTTTTATCTATTTCCTCTCATATTTTTCTTTATAACTGTAACTTCACTCAAACATCCATATAGTACTGGTGACATTTCCCTCTTCTGCTATATCTTCTCTTAATCTGTGCTTAGTATGTAATTAGACTCAGAGAAGGTGTTTCATAAATATTAGTTGTTAGAATAAAAGATGGGCAGTTCAGTTTGATGTTGCATTTCCTCAGATGAAACTAGAACAAAAAGATAGACTCACACTGCTGATGTAAGGATGAAATGAGTGATGTACATAAAATGCATAGCTTGGTAAATTTCACTTTCCCCAGAATTAACTCACTAACTGAAATTTTTATGTCATAAAACTATATGGCTATATTGAAGCAGTGTTTGGACTAGAATGAGTGATTTGAGGCATCATTCATTCAATTACTCACTTTGACACTAAAGAGATGTTTTACGTTTTCATTTTTGCATGTCTTCTTATTATGTCAGTGATTATTCTCTCCCACGGTCAAGATAAGGGATCATAATTTCTTGACTCATTGATAATTGATGCTAATAGTATGATGGTCTCTCTGACAATTCAATATACTGACCCTGATGAAAGAAAAAGAAAAGAAATGGATGCATACACACACCTGCAGCACCCTTAATCAGACCTGAAGCTTCCTGCTGACAGATATTTAACTCATTAATTCTGTTTGGCTGTTGATCTGACACCATCACTATAATACAGTATGAAGTGCTAATTATCACAAAATCCAATGATACAATTTACCGGGAGAGAAAAACTTTTTAATTTTTCTTTATTGGAAGCTGCCTGCTCCTTCTCTTAAATTTGATCAGCATTTACTGTGATAGAAGAAGAAACCATGGCACCGCATTTGCCTTGAGCCCTAACTAATGCGAAGAACAGTTCATTCTCAATCCATGTTATTTTTCAGGTAATTCAGCACATCACCGGGTGCTTAATAAGAGTTTCTGTTGGTAATCTAAGAAGACAAAACAAATCTGAGATTCTGTATCCCTTCAAACGGGAGCTCCGCTAAGTCGGGTGATGAGCGGAAGAGGCCAGGACTCGCTTCCTTCAAATCCGTTCGTGTGCACAGGCACCAAAGGGCTGGACATTTGTTTCATCCCATTTATTAAACTAAGTGGGCTGGTCAGTTTCAATACTCCTTCCAGGTCCAGATTTCTTAAAAACAAAGTCGCCACTTCCACAGACTTCTGAGGAGAGGGTATGTGAGTCCTGAAGTCTGGGAACTGCCAGTTAGCTCCTAGTCCAGACTGCTGATTCTAAGCACAGACCTAGGGAGTGCTGGGAGTATCCTTCCCAGAGCATCCACTGCCTCTCCTAGGAAACCACTCACGGCCTAAGGTTCTCCAGTCAGCCAAGTCCCCCTGTTGACCTAGTCAAGATCTGGTGATCCCGGAGTAGCATTGCCTTTGCCTTATAGTCAGCTAACAATTGAGCAGTCATTTTTGTACCTGGAGGCATCACTAACCACATGGCTTTCAGCTTTTCTTTTATAGATCTCTTAAGACTGTACCTTCTTTCTTTTTCCCTTATTTTATTTATGTTTTATTCTTTTTAAGTTGAAGTATGGTTGATTTGCAATGTTGTGTTAGTTTCAAGTATACAGCATAATGAGTCCTATATATATATATGTATATATATATATAACAAGACATTGAACATAGATCCATGTGCTATACAGTAGATCCTTGTTGATTATTTTGTATATAGTAGTGTGTATGTTAATCTCAGACTCCTAATTTATCCCTCCCCCATCCCCTCCCTCTTTGGTAACCATGTTTGTTTCCTATGTTGGTGTGTCTATTTTTATTTTGTAAATAGTTCATTGGTACCATTCTTTTAGAATCCACGTATACGTGATATATATTTGTCTTTCTCTGCCTGACTTACTTCACTTAGTACAATCATCTCTAGGCCATCCATGTTGCTGCAGATGGCATTATTTCATTCTTTTTATGGCTGAGTAATATTTCATTGTGTGTATGTGTATAATACACCATATATTCTTTATCTATTCGTCTGTTGATAGACATTTAGGTGGCATCCATGTCCCAAAAATAGTGTGCAATGAATTCAGGCATGCAGTTATCTTTTTGAATTAGAGTTTACTCTGACATCGACATGACCTGTGCCTGTAAGTGGTGAGAGGAAAGATGGGACAAGGAGCGTGTGTGTGTGTGAGGAGCGGTTGCTGTGGGTGGAGAGAAGTGGGAGGGAATGAATGAGCAGGGCTGCATGCTGCTCCTGGAATGTGCCCTCTATCTTCCAGGCCATCAATCTCACCTTTTTCAGCAGAACTCCCTTTACATAATTCCTATTCCTGGAGCTCAACAATAGAATTCAACAATGGGAGAAGAAAGGCAAGGAAATTTTGTAGAGCACAGACCTCTTTAAAAAGTTCACTTTATGTGCAATGAATGAAATATTGAACATCCGGTATATTATTTTAAAAAGGGATATTAAACAACAGTGCAGGACTGTGATTATATTACAATGTCTATCTTCTCATGTGTCAGCAACAAGTAACGCTGAAGGAGGCCTAATTATCATACTCACAGTGGTCCAGGTAGTAAAACAGTTATGCTTTGCATTGCTCAGGATGTTCAGAGCTGAAATAGATAAACTATGTGGGAGACTAGTAATAGGTAATTATTCTCTACTTACATATTCAGCCTCATAATTCTAAATTAAGGTAAGTGGAAAAAGCTTATAAAATATTCAAAGCTCCTTTATCTTTCCTCCTCCCTCTTATTAGAAACTGTGCATGAATTTGCATAGAATAAACTGAGCTCATAAATCAAAGAAGAAACTGCAAGAATGCTCTTTGTAAGTTATAATTTAAGGTTAACTGTAGCACATTTTGCTTACTGTATTATTAATGACTTTCGTTCACTCATGACAAGATTACATATTAAAAATTGTTGGTAGACAAAACTCAGTTCATAATCAATTTGCTTCTTAATGTGAGCAATCTGCGTGCATCCCTACGGCGGAGGCAGGTTTAGCGAGGATAATGGAAGGAGTGCCTTGGGAAGGATGGTTCTCACATAGCCCAGCTCCCTCGGGGCTGTGATTGACAGGCAGCCTCGAAGGAGAATGAGGCCACTGATGCTGGGCAGCCCTGGATGGCTCAGGCCTGGCTCGGGGCTGCTACCTGAAGCTCCTGGGTTGGCCCCCTCTCCCAGTAAGCCTCCTCTCTCTTTCCTCCTGTCATCCTACAGCACTTGACACTTACCCACCACTAGCCAGTACTCGATATCTATTTAGCCTCATGGCCTCGTGTTTTAAAATTCATCACAGCCATTTACTGGAAAATGTATTCTCTTTGCACTGTTAAGCCAAGTCCCTTTCCACGTGCTTTCTCAAATCAGGTTTTTGGGTACTTGAGCTGTTTTTCTCATTTTTCTTGTTCTTCCTTTCTTGTTCTTCCTTTATTATCTAAATAAACACTGGCATATTTAGATTTCTGGCCAGTTCCTTGCCTTCACTTCCATGTTTCAGCATTGCTGATCCTCTTTAGAAATGCTTTTTCTTTTGCACTTGAACAAAGGATTGCCAACCCTGCCTTGGCAATTATAGCTTCCCACCTCCTGGACCTGAGGGTAAAATTTTCATTCGAGTAGAGTTAGATACCAGCTGCCTTCTGATGCCTGTGCTACAGAAAGACTTACCCTCGTTCTCAGCTGCAGAAGCAGAGTGATGGGATGTTCACAGGTTACTTCTCTAGAAGTCAGCATGGGTGGGTTTACTCTTGTGCTGTGGTCTTGTGTGGCAGCCCTGGCTCTGCTTCAGGTAGGATTTTGGAAGAAGAATCATTTCTGAGCCGTGCACATGCCTGGGTGTTTTCTGAATGTGTGGGGAAGCATCTGAAAAGCTTATATTGCAATGTTAAATTGCTTTATTTCATTAACGCTTTAAATCCCAGTATTGTAGATTCAGATGGGTAGACATTTATTTATCTAGAGTGTGTCTTGAAATTATGTCAGAAGCCTTTATGCTGAAAACACCTGAGGTTTCAGTCCCTTGGGATGAGGAACTTTTGATGTAGATGTAGTGTCTCTAAGATGGATAAAGCATTGACGGTAGATTCTAAACTATCATCAGGGAAGATCGGGGTGGACAGTCGTTTCTTATTTGATACTAATTTCGAATCAATGAGACTGACTTCCTGGACCTTCGCTACCTCAGAGACTCTCCCTCCCCTTCCACATGCAAATATTCCAAGGAAACTAGAAATATTCAGAGGGACTTAATGGAAAGTCAGAGGAGGCACAAAGATAAAAGAATGTGTTGAGATGTGGTGTTGGCAGAAAATAGAGTCTGAGAAACGTGCTGAGGTATGAAGTGGCATGGATGCTCGAGGGGGAGGTGACTCATCTCAGATGGAAAAAAAAGCCAGGCCATTCATTAAATTCAAATTAAATAACAGGGATGAAAGGGAAAGTCAAAAGTGACTTTTTTCTTTTTCTGCTTGATTTAAAAATTGAGTGTTCTTAGGAGTTGCATCTCAACCTCTTCATACTTGACTCTCGTCTTAGTGGCCTCATTACTCTCTGGGCTTCAACCTTGACTCTTAATCCCTGACTCTTAACATTTCTCACCTCAGTGCAGCCTACACTCCAGTCTTATGCTTTCAAGGCCCTGCCTTTTGCTCCCACGAAGCACCTCAAAGTTACCTTGTCCCAAATAGAACTCCCTTCTTTCCCACTCAAATAATCCCTTGGACTCTCCATTTCTGTGCATTACAGTCATCCTCCCAGCCTCCAGGCCACATCCTGACAGTCTTTCAACCTCCCCTGCCCCTCCAGGCTCCATCCAAGCCCTCCTGACCCTACCCAGGATGTTCCAAGTCACCTCTCACCTGCAGCCCCTGAACTTGCCTTAGCACAAGTGCTCATTGGGTGCCATTGCGATTATCTAGTGATGGTTCTTTTGCCAAAGTTATTAATCCTCAGGCTGTCATATACATCACCATAATGTAGCTTCCTAAAACAAATCTTTTTTAAAAAGAGTTTATTTATTTATTTTAATTGGAGGATAATTACTTTACAATGGGCTTCCCTTGTGGCTCAGCTGATAAAGAATCCACCTGCAATGTGGGAGACCTGGGTTTGATCCCTGGGTTGGGAAGAGCCCCTGGAGAATGGAAAGGCTACTCACTCCAGTATTCTGGTCTGGAGAATTCCATAGACTGTATAGTCCATGGGGTCGCAAAGAGTCAGACATGACTGAGCAACTTTCATGTTCAATACAATATTGTGGTGGTTTTTGCCATACATTGACATGAATTTTGCCATACATAGCCATGGGTGCACGTATGTCTCCCCATCCTGAACCCCCTTCCCACTTCCCTCCCCACCCCATCCTTCTGGGTTGTCCCAGAGCACTGGCTTTGAGTGTCCTGCTTCATGAATTGAACTTCCACTGCTCATCTATTTTACATATGGTAATATACATGTCTCAGTGCTGTTCTCTCATACCACCCTACCCTTGCCTTCTCCAACATAGTTCAATAGTTTGAACTTTTGGTCATGCCTCTTCTTTATTTAAAATCTTTCACTGGCTCTTTGAATGATCAACTCAGATTTCTCAGTGTGGCTGTATAACCCTTACGATCTTCCTCATGTCTGCTTATCTATTATCTTCTACTTCTCAACTATAGACTTGTGGATTTCAAATCAAATATTACTTTCAACTTCTCTCTCTTTTTCTCCTATAGCATCTAAATTTTAGGCAGTCACTCTTTATTTCACTTTTAGCCAAAGGCAGAACTTTATTCTGTAATGTTGCCAAAATGTTAATTTAATTCATTAAAAAAGGTATGGAGCATCTATTATGAAATTCTAGGAGTTGGAGGAGATGGGGGAAGTGAAGATAGTTGAGTAAAAGCAGAGAGTGAAGGAGAACAGAAGACAAAGAGGACCTTTACCTCTGCAGCAGCCCCGTTTGCTTTGCAAGAGCACAGCAACAAGAAACCCTGGGGAATAGTCCTGCTAACACCATTCTGGGACCAACTGCAATCCTAGATGTTCTGACCTTCCTTTGAGTGGAAGCTGAGCAATGGGTTCACATTGATAGACCAGCTCATAAGGGCTACTTACTCTCCCAGCTTTTTTTTTTTAAAACATTTACTTTATTTTTATTTTTTTGTTTTTTTAACTTTACAATATTGTATTGGTTTTGCCATGTATCAACATGAATCTTCCACAGGTATACACGTGTTCCCCATCCTGAACTCTCCTCCCTCCCCGTACCACCCCTCTGGGTTGTCCCAGTGCACCAGCCCCAAGCATCCAGGATCGTGCATCGAACCTGGACTGGCAACTCATTTCATATATGATATCGGAGGCTAATTACTTTACAATATTGTATTGGTTTTAAACTCAGAGACACAATATCCCAAACTAACACTTGAAATGGGATTCCATTATTACCTTGGAGTTATTACACTGTTTGTTTTTCACATGGTTACATAATTCCAGCTGAGCTCACCTGTAAGATTTCAGGCTCTCTAATTTGCCAAGTTCAGTTTGTCATAGGCACGTATTTAGTTCTTCTGTTGCCAAGGGGTCCATCACAGGAGAAGGCTTGAATATTCATTAAAGTACCACATTGCCTTTTACCTTGGGGAGGCTGTGACCTCCAAAGTTGGAAGAAAGATCCATGCTCTCCACATAAATGAGGATTTTGCATTCTCATGTTGAGTGGGGAATCCCAGAAGGGTGGGGAATGGGAATTGAAAAAAAAAAAAAAAAAACACACACACACACAGAAAAAAAAAAAAAACCACAAAAACAGAAACAAAGGGGGAAAAGGAGAGACTCAATTTGTGTATTTCTGCTTCTTGCTGGTGAGTCTGATGATAAAACTATAAATATTACAATATAGAAATTGCTTAGTAGCTCATTTGAAAGTTATCCCTCCAAAGTCACAAAATCATTCATAATTAATTGTCAATTGATTGAGGCAGGCCTATGCCATAGGAGTTCTGAGGAGGTGAGATCAATGTGGATTGAAGCAGCCCAAGGGCCTTGAACAAAGACCAGGACTGCAGTGTGAAATGGAAGGAGCAGCTTTTGAGGGTGGGGAGGCAACGGTGTTCCCTGGGTGACTTGAATTCACAGGGTCATGATGCTCCCAACAGGGTGCCCTGCAGACGCTGGCTGAAGTAGAACATATGCCACATCTGAGCAAAGTGTCATTGACAACTTCACTGCATGGGGTGTTTTGAGCTGTTGCACTGAGGCCTCCTAGATCTAGTACAGAATCTGTGTTTGACTTGATGTTCTGTATGGAAGCGTATAGCGCACTCCTCTATTTCCCCTCTCATCTAATTCTGTTCTATGGAAGATGCTAACTGCTATTGACACTTAGACATGCAGTTCCCTTTCTATGCGTCTATATACGTAGATACAGATACATATCCATGTATACACCAACATTCACACAAATTCTAAACCTAAATGGGATCAGTTATATGTATACAATTTTCATGAGTTGCTTGATTTATTGTCTAAGCATGTACCTGAATGATCATTCCTCATCAGTTGCCTTCATTCTTTCACATTCCACAGTGTCCTAGAGGAAATGGTAACCCACTCCAGTATTCTTGCCTGGGGAATCCCCACAGACAAGAGCCTGGTGGGCTACAGTCCATCAGGTTGCAAAGAGTCGGACATGATTGAAGTGACTTAGCACACGCTGGATTGATGGCCATATAACTTGTTTTCAATTTTTCTCTAGGGTAAAAATCATCTTGATATTTACACTTTTGGACCGACTATTCATTTCTCTGTAGGACAGGTTCATAAAAATAGAATTGCTAACTTTGAAAAAAATCCACAAGATTAAGTTCCAAAAAGATTCTATCTACATCACACTAAAGTATATAATACGTGTTAATGCCCACTTCCCCTCATCAATGTTATCTTTCTCTGTTTGCAAAATTGGTGTGTGAAAAATGGTATTTCATTGTTTTAAAATGCATGTTATTGATTACTAGTGAGGTTTAATATCTTTTTAATGTGATTGACCCTTTTTTTTTCAAGTTATTTTTTTTTTATGGCTCCAAAGAAGCCATTTGTCTCATTTCTAGTCCTCAAGTCCTCATTAAAATTCTTCAATTAGAATAAAATCAGTTTGACTTCCACTGAATCTTTCCTAACCATCAAATACCTAAGCCAAGTAATGTGAAAGTGTTAAGTGAGTTAAATAATCAATTGATCAATATGTATTCACTGGGCAATTAATGCTTCTAGTCTGTTCTGGATATTGTTGTGGATATGGCGCTGGCCTTTAAGAAGCTTATGTGATCTTTTAGGGTGATAAGACTCAAACTATAATCAATGGCAGTACCACTGTTTACTAGACCCCAAGGACTGTAGGAAACCCTGGAAGAGAGGGGCTCTATGGGTTGGAGTAGCTGAAAAAGGCTTAATAAAGAAGTTGTAGTTGTTCTTAACGTTGAAGGGGCCTTCTGGAGGAAGGGAGTGCATTTTAGGTTGGGAAGAATAGCATGAGACAAGACACTACGTGGGTAAATTGCAGCTTTTGGAGAGTAACAAGGAATGTGGTCATCTTGAAGCAGGAATCATGGAAACCTAAAGGAGTCCACAAATTCTTGAGCTGCTGTGTATACTACCCCCAGCCCCACCCTTGTCTTGATCTGCCTTTGTGAGGCTATATGTCAGGGAGTGGGCTATCAGGCTCAGGATTCAGGAGGACAGATAAGGACAGGGGCAAAGCTCTGCCTTGTGAAACTCCACCGGATCCCCCAGGAAGCTGCTGGATCAGAGACCTGCCTGATTGCAGCCCCTAAAGCCTCATCATTTTGTCCAGAGGTGCCATTGCTGCAATTACAATCCAAACCCGGAGTCAATTACTCACTGTGTGAATCACCCCCAAAAGATTGCTTTTTCCTTTTCCATTAGTATCACACATAATTGCACTCTGT
The DNA here is from genome assembly GCF_002263795.3 of Bos taurus. Taxonomy (NCBI): domain Eukaryota; kingdom Metazoa; phylum Chordata; class Mammalia; order Artiodactyla; family Bovidae; genus Bos; species Bos taurus. Next base: position 19,053,146 of record NC_037351.1, on the reverse strand, counting down.
GTGGTTCCTAAACTCTTATTCCTGACTTCAATGTCCGTGAGGATGTGGGGTGGTTATAAAGTCCCTTCAGCTCCTATCACTGACCTCACTGACACTTTACATAAGGCTCTTTTATTATTTTCTTCATTAACAATACATCCAAACTCCTACCATTAATTTTTTAGCTCCTCGTGAGGAAAGAATCACTGTGTTTTCCCTGCTGATTTTTCCATATGTTCATCCTTTCCTCTTTTTATTTGTCTCCTTATTAATGGGGAATGTTAACACTCACACACCCTTCAGCTGTCAGGGTGCCTGATTTTGGTGGTTCTGTGCTTTCTTTTTGATGGGCCTTCTCCATTGCAGACCCCACCCTTCCCTATCTCTTGGCTTACAAGATCACAATGAACTGACCTAGGGTGTCCTTTTTCTGTTTTTCTCCCTGTTTCAATGTCAATCAAGCAGTTAAGCCCTGCTTTCACTTTCTTTCTGCTATTGAGTGTGGCTGCCCCATGTATTACCTGCCCCTGTGTGCGTGCATGCTGTTACTTCAGTGAATCCTACTCTTGGCAACCCTATTGGACTGTAGACTGCTGGGCTCCTCTGTCCATGGGTCTCCAGGCAAGAATACTGGAGGGTGTTGCCATGCCCTCCTCCAGGAGATCTTCCTAACCCAGGGATCGAACTCACATTTTCGGTAGCTCCTGCATTGCAGATGGATTATTTACCACTGAGCCAATAGGGAAGCCCATCACCTGCCCTTAGGGTTACTATATGGGATCAACCAACTCATCATAAAAGGGCAAAAGCCATGCCTCTCCCTCAGCAGCAAGGGAGACAGAAGATGAGAAGAAGCTGGGGTAGGGTAGGGTATCAACCCAGCAGGCAGGCCTCCATCTGGCATACAGAGGACACTGTTCCATATTCGGGCCAGAACTCATGCAAAAGCCCTAGTCTGGTTAAAAAAGAATCATTAGGAAGGGATTTTAGTCAGTGGCGATATGTCCAGAAAGTCAAGTAGTGGCTCTTGGAAACATTTCACAGGAAACACATTCACCAGCTGGAGTATATGATGGGCGGAGGCATTCAAAAGCCAGAACAGGAACGTGACACAACAGTGTGCAAACACTCCAAACACGTGGGCAATGTCTTAGTCCAGGAGCACAGGGGCCAGAAAGGATAGGAAACCCAAGCCAAGGGACAGTCATGAGGCTGGACAAGCAGAGGAGGGGCTTCCAGGGAGGCGTAGAGTGTGAAGGAGTATTTAGAGAGCACCACCAAGTCTAGTGGTGCTAGTAGTAAAGAACCCACCTGCCAATGCAGGAGACATAAGAAACATGGGTTTGATACCTGGAACAGGAAGATCCCCTGGAGGAGGGCATGGCAACCCCCTCCAGTATTCTAGCCTGGAGGATCCCATGGGCAGAGGAGCCTGGTGGGCCACAGTCCACAGGGTCGCAGAATCATATACAACTGAAGCGACTTAACACACATGCACACACACATACACACACACCCTCCAAATCTACAGTCACAAATTTAATGATTTTTCACCTACAACTAATGTCTCACTCCAATTCAACAGTCTATTGTGTTATTTCCTGCAAATTGCCTTCCTCAAACCTTTTCAATTTAGTTTCCATGAAAGTAATAATTATATTTCTTTTGCAATCACACTTTGTTGATTTACATAATATTTAGTTAAAATGTGTCATTATAATAAAAAGCCCCAAATGGCAAAAATATATTTCGTCATAAACACAACTGACTCTTGGTGAGCATGGAACTCACAGGTTGGAACAGAGGTATGTAGGTAAACCAGGGAATTGCCTCCCAGTCAGAGGCTTTTAGTTTGCTCTGGGCATAAGAGAGAATACCAATTAATCTTAATTGTGAGGCAAGTGTCATTTCCTGTCCTTCTCTCTACTGCCTCTCAGCCAGAAGGAGAGTATAAGGCCCTGAAGGATGAGGGATCATGAATTCAAGGAGGGAATGTGGCTGAAAGATGAAGGGTGATGAGTTGCTTAAAATCTTCTATTTATATATACTTGCTGTATACATGCGGTGAAGGCAATGGCACCCCACTCCAGTACTCTTGCCTGGGAAATCCCATGGACGGAGAAGCCTGGTAGGCTACAGTCCATGGGGCCGCTAAGAGTCGGACACGACTGAGAGACTTCACTTTCACTTTTCCCTTTCATGCATTGGAGAAGGAAATGGCAACCCACTCCAGTGTTCTTGCCTGGAGAATCCCAGGGACAGGGGAGCCTGGTGGGCTGCCGTCTCTGGGGTCGCACAAAGTCGGACACGACTAATGAGACTTAGCAGCAGCAGCAGCAGCAGCTGTATACATGGGAGAAGGCAATGGCACCCCACTCCAGTACTCTTGCCTGGAAAATCTCATGGACAGAGGAGCCTGGTGGGCTGCAGTCCATGGGGTCGCTAAGAGTCGGACACGACTGAGAGACTTCACTTTCACTTTTCCCTTTCATGCATTGGAGAAGGAAATGGCAACACACTCTGATATTCTTGCCTGGAGAATCCCAGGGACCGGGGAGCCTGGTGGGCTGCTGTCTATGGGGTTGCACAGAGTCGGACACAACTGAAGCGACCTAGCAGCAGCAGCAGCTGTATACATGTGTGCATGCATGAGCATGAAAGTGTGTGTGTATTGCAAAGAAATAACAATCTTCTTGAAGGCAACTACGAGCAAAGTGGTGACGTTAGAGACCAGACTGCAAATAATTAAGACATGTCTAAATGGAAAGGCTGGAGAAGGCAATGGCACCGTACTCCAGTACTCTTGCCTGGAAAATCCCATGGGTGGAGGAGCCTGGTGGGCTGCAGTCCATGGGGTTGCTACCAGTTGGACACGACTGAGCGACTTCACTTTCACTTTTGACTTTCATGCATTGGAGAAGGAAATGGCAACCCACTCCAGTGTTCTTGCCTGGAGAATCCCAGGGACGGGGGAGCCTGGTGGGCTGACGTCTATGGGGTCGCACAGAGTCGGACACGACTGAAGTGACTTAGCAGCAGCAGCAGTGGCAAATGGAAAGGCAGTTGAAATAGCAGGCGTGGACTATTTTTCAAAGGAATTAAGGGCCCAGGTAAAGGAGAATGATAAGGACTTCAGTGGAGGAACAAGAGAAGATCAAGACAAACTTTGTAACATAAACAAGAGAAAATCATGTTTATAGTTGAAAGTAGCATGCTGATGGAGAGGGATGTTGGAAGATGAAGCTGAGAAGATGTGCTACAAAAACAAAAGCAAATGATACAAATATTAGTTCATACAAGAGCAGATAAAGTTCTAAGACAAAAGCAGGGATATATGGAAACACTGAGACACGATTCAGCAACCTCTCCAAGAAAAGAATCCATAAATCTATAGACTGAAACGATGTTTTTAATGCAATGATGTTACTGGAAATAAAATACGTACAGTGATTGTGTAAATGAGGGAATTGAAATTATGTAAGTGCATCGAGAAAGACTTACCAGGTAAGGATAAGACTGAAATGTGAACAGAAATATGAAAAGGGATTTTCCAGGCAAAGTAACAGGGTGGGGGAGTTTTGGGCACAGGACTCACAGGTGCATCTCACAGTGTGACGATGCAGAGTTGGGTTAGTGGTTTGGTGTGGCTTCTGCGCACTTTCACTTTTCACTTTCATGCATTGGAGAAGGAAATGGCAACCCACTCCAGTGTTCTTGCCTGGTGAATCCCAGGGACGGGGGAGCCTCGTGGGCTGCCGTCTATGGGGTCGCACAGAGTCGGACACGACTGAAGTGACTTAGCAGCAGCAGCAGCAGTGGCTTCTGCGCAGAGCGCTTGTGGTGGGGGTGGGAGCTGGGGGGCAAGGCTGAAGCCGAACACATTGGCAGCAGCATTTTTACTTTTATATTTTTATTCTTAGAGTGAGGAGATTGAATTTTACCTTGTAAATTTGGGGACCTTTGTCCAGCAATGATTTTGGAAAATCTGATTCATGTTTATTATGAAGTTGCAGATATAATAGTGTGAAAGAAATGCAATAACCAGATTATTTTCCTGGAGCAATAGTTATAGTCCCCTGTTTTGAGAAAAAGTCTTTCTTCAGCATCTTAAAGGGGCATGTGGAATTTGAAGCGTAAAACAGAAGGTCTTTGTTTCCTAATTTAGGCCTAATGTGAATTCTTTCTCTCTGTATATGGATATATGGGCTTCCCTGGCGACTCAGTGCTAAAGAATCTGCCTTTCAATGCAGGAGACATGGATTTGATACCTGGGTTGGGAAGATACCCTGGAGAAGAAAACTGTAACCCACTCTAGTATACTTGCCTGGGAAATCCCATGGACAGAGGAGACTGTGGGCTATAGTCCATGAGGTCACAAAAGTGTCGGAATGACTTTGCAACTAAAACAACAACAATAACAACACACACACATACATTGATCCAGAAAATAAGATGAAATTGATGTACAGGGTTAAATTGTAGAGGCTAACTTTATGTTCAATAAAGCATTTTAATTTTCAGAAAGAAGAAAGAAATGGGAAAATAACAAGGAGGCTTCCGTCTGAGATCCCAAGGCAGAGGTAAAAGGCTGGAAGAGAAGATAAATGTGAGCTCTCTGCAGAGAAGGAGAATTGCTCTCCTTAACCCAGGCAGGGGAGAATAGGTCCTAAGGAAAGAAAGGTTTAGTAAGACTTTCTGAGGCTTCTTAGTCTTCTATGAGTTTTCTTTCCTTTTCTTTTTTTTTTGGAAAACATCGACCAGAAAGCTTTGTTGTCTAGGAAAGGGTAAAAGGATGTCTGGTTGAATTGGAATTGACAAAACTAGGCAACTCAGAGAGGGCAGTCTCAGGAGCAGCCTTTAACCACAAAAGAGATATTGAAGACGATGCGATCGATAGAACTGGAGCGGGCGCGGGAGGAAGATGATGAAACCCATCAAATTCGATCACTGGGCAGAAGTGGTCAGCGTCAGCTTCCTCTTCAAGGGTCACTCGATGTCAGCCTCCATTCAGGGGCTTTCGCCTCCCCTGCTGATTGCATTCTTATGACCATAAAGTTGGAACGTCGAGAGGGAAAAATGCATGCTGCCTGCTCCAAACTTCTTGAAGTCCCTTTCACAGTGGCCTATCTGGGTAGGTTTTCTGGATTCCTGGGTTACAGAGACTCAACTGCCCAGAGTACACAACAGGCAGGACCACTCTATCTGAAGACACATTCATCATTCATTCATCTGTTCAAGTTTATTCCTATTTGCAGACGATTTTAAGAAATATGGCTGTAAATCCTTTGCAGCTTCTTCCATCAAGAGGTGGAGTCTATTTCCCCTGTTAGATCAAGCACTCTTCTTGATCTAACAGAACAGGGAGAGACACGTGACTGCCCCAGACATTGCCATCTTATCTGAGCTGAGACAATTGTGCAAACTCCGCTGAATGTGTGTACAGAAATGGGCTCAGCTGTGCCCAATTCCAAATGCTTTCCCACAGGGTTCTTAGCAAACAAAGGGGCTCAAAATAAGTATTTGAGTAAATAGGTTTGGGGGTAGTTTATTATGTGGCACCAGCTAGCTGATCATCTAAAGGTAGATTTAGGAAGACTCACAGTAGAAGGGATCCAGAAATCAATACTGGATTTCTGGAATACTGAATTCCTCCAGGCTATCAGAGGCTCAACAAAATAAGATTAAGGAGAAAATAGCTATCTTAAAACCATCCTAATAAATTATCATTAAACATCAAGAATCCAATCATAACATTCAGGCAAAACTCCAGGTAAATGCTGATTGCACTTAGAAAACATCCGTTCAAATGACTGCATTGTAACAAGAAAACAGTGATGTGATAGCATCTATAAAGGATGTAACAGGAGTCAAAAAAAAAAAAAAAAAAAGAAAAGGGAGTGTTCTCTGTCCCTGGAAAGATGAGACAGGGAGTGTGTTTTGGCATCTCTTGAGTGGTAGATATAAGCCTGTCACCGAGTGGGGAGCAACTGCCTGTACATTTGACTATCTGATTGAGGTCACCCCTTTCTCTACCTGCTTTGTTCCCCTTTTGTCAAACAACCTTTGGAGTATAATCTGGGTTCGTGTACATACTTGTTCATAGGAGAGCATGTTTTTATCCATAAGCACTGACAGTCTATCTACTTAATAGTTATATTTCTCATTGTAAATTAATGAACTGAGCTTCTGTGTTTTATAGACTGTCTTTGTAAACTTGATTCATGCATTTGCTGGGCTACCAGTCTGACTTCATGCCTATAAGCCTAGGATGAAGAGAATGGTGAGTTCACCAAACATATGTTCTACTTGAGTGGGAAACAAGTGCCTTCACTGGCAATACCTGGCCTCATTTGTACCTTTTACTCAAACTCAGAACAGCCCAAGTCTCCTCTCCTTGTGGTTAGTTATAATGCAAGCAAATGCTTCTTGAGGGCTCAGTGGGTGCCAGACATTGCTCTAAGGGCTTTACAAGGGTAAAGTGAACCTCACAGTGACCTGAGGTGTAATGCTATTCTGATTTGACAGATGAGGAACCTGAGAGACAGACAGGTTTAGTAATTTTCACATAGCTAGGAAACACAGCAGAGAAGGCAATGGCACCCGCCTCCAGTACTTTTGCCTAGAAAATCCTGTGGATGGAGGAGCCTGGTAGGCTGCAGTCCATGGGGTCGCTAGAGTCAGACACGATTGAGCGATTTCACTTTCACTTTTCACTTTGATGCATTGGAGAAGGAAATGGCAACCCACTCCAGTGTTCTTGTCTGGAGAATCCCAGGGACAGGGAAGCCTGGTGGGTTACCATCTATGGGGTTGCACAGAGTTGGACATGACTGAAACGACTTAGTAGCAGCAGCAGCAGCAGGAAGCACAGAGCTGGGATTCAAACTTAGGAAGTATATTTCAGGATGCTTACCTATGACCACCAAGCTCACCGATGGACATTACTTGTCCAACCAGGGTGATGCTGTCTTTTTTTCAAACCCCATCCCTTTAAGAAGAAATCTGAACATCTCCAAGCATCTATCAGATTAAGTCCAAAGTCTTCTATACGGCTTTAAAGGCACTTTAAATCTGATTCAGTCTGATCTCAATGTATTGATAGAACATCAACTCCTATGTTTCATTTAATTTTAACAATTACCTGAAATGTTTTATATGCCAAATGTCAAGCTCTATGCTGATAGAGAAACAATGATAAATAGTTTATAAATAGGCAAATAAAATACAAATCTGTGAAAATATAGCAGAATTAGGCAGTCGGTGTGTGTTTGTAGCAGAAGAAATTCACCTCTGAACTGGGGATGCTCATGACTTGGAAAGGAGATAGACTGTAAGGTCATCTCAATGAGGATTGTGTTAGACCAAGTGGAAAAAGAAAATAATTCATTACAGATAAGAAGAACAACATAAGCAAAGACAAGATCTTAAAAGAGCCAGGGTCATTTTAGGAACAGAAAATGCACAAGTGTGATAAGAGCAAATGAGTATGATTTCAATTAATGTGAAAAAAATAGAGTGCAGCTGGTGGTGGACAGGCTAAGAGGTTTAAACTTAAAGTGATAGGTCAGCTCAGTGATTTTAGCACATTCACAGTGAGTTTATGATTGAAGCCTTGAGAATTGTGAGGCTCTTCAATGTAGACTTGAAAACACAATCGGTGCTTAAGAGGACTACTCATTTAATTCCTTGTTCTGAACTGTTTATCTGCAACTCTGATGGAGAATCATGGGGTGCATAGGTACTAATGTGGTGTTTCCAGGGGCACATTCTGAGTCTCAGTATTCACTTCAAATACTCCTCAGTTGATGATTTCCAGGGTCACTTATGTTTGAGACAAGCCTAGTATATCTCTGTCTTAAATGTTTGCAAAGCTCAACAAGATAATAAAACCTTTGAAAATTTCTACCACATAAAAATGTCTTTAGCTATATTTAGTATAGCTTTCCAAGCTTATTGCTATGAAATTTCCCTTGGCTTCTGAAAACACTATTATTATATAGGTTAGTGTTGCTTTCTGTTGAAGATTTGGGAATCTTCCATTTAGTTGATGTCCTTCATTAAACAAATGCCACAATACGTCTTCTTCCTTTTGGGGCCTGTAGGCAGAACACAGAACTTGCAATGGGGCAGCTAAGTTCTGGTTCTCAGAACTGACCAACAGTGTGACATTGTATGGATAATGGGGCTGAACCAACATTTTTTCATAGGATGAGTGAAACTGATGACTTCTGACTTTTCTTCTAAGACAATCACAGGAATAGGTTGGACGAACATATTCATAGTTTTGAATATACAAGGATAGTTATTGGTTTTATACACTGAAGTTTTGGCCTGAATTCTGAACCAGGTCAAGAGTGTATTAATATTATAACCAGATAATATCTTTGTATCACTCTCCCTGGACTCAAATGACCTGAAATAGCATGGCTTCTGCCTTAACCCCTAATCTTAAGTGATCTGAGAAAAGAAGCATGAGCTTTAAGATAAAGGCAACATTTCTACCACCAGCTGCCCTAAAAATGTTCTGTGCAAAGGTCCTGAACTGGAGATATTAGAAACAGGGTCGTCAGTACTGACTGGAGCATGTCAAATCCCTTCAGTTTGCTGCAGTTTCATGACTTTGGAAAGTGGATTTTAGACTAGACTGGGGTCAAATTTCTCTCAGCGTGCAAAAATATTGCTCTTGCGATCATGTAGAAGGGAACATTAGGATGTAAAGGAAAGTTTGAAATCCCATTTCATTCTGAAGAGATATTGAGTGTTTCTGTTTCTTACTTCTGTCCTTACATGTATCAACTTTCCTTACAGTGAAGAGTCCAAATTTAGCACATGAATGTCAGATAGGAAATGTGGAGGTTTTTGAGATTAACATTCTGGTAAACCCATCTCTAGTGATTCAGGCACTTCTTTGCACCATTTGTCTGCTTTAAGTGTCTGTTTTGATGTCTATGTACCAGCTTTGAGTTCACCTCCTAACTAAGAGGATCCACCATGTGAATTCCTGAACTCCAGAAATCAGGGCCCATCAAGCAGTGGCTGCTCTAATTCCCCAAAGAGGCCAACTCCTCCCCCGGAACTACAACTAAAGGAAAGTAAAAGCTGGCTGTGACAGCTCAAATGCAATGACCTCGAATTTCCTCTTTTCTTAAGCCTTTTTTTTTTTTTAATGAATTGCCAAGAGGCTATTGGTTGGAGAGGCTGAAAGGGAATTAGAAAGGTGGAAATGTAAAGTGCAAAGTGGGTGGTTTCATGGATAAAGGTATTTTGGGGAGGACAGGTTGAAAAATTTGTTAAGTTTAGGAGGTATACAATATCTTTTATGTTTTATTGTTGCTGAGAAATCCGCTTATGGAGTTGGCAGTGAGATAGTCAACCAACCCCAGGAATACCAATATGTCAAAAGGAAACCTTTTCCTTTCAGCAAATAAAATATTAAGAGGGCTCAACAAGAGCCAGTGGGAAGTGGCCTGGAGAAGGAGATGAAAAATTAATTTTAATGCATGGAAGAGTAAGTAATTCACTTATTTCACAACCTCAATCAATTTTAATATTTTAGTATTTAATGTGAATGTAGTGGCTCTCCAATAATATTTTAAATTTGTTTCTCCCTTTTTGGCTTTTGTCCTATGAGTACTTGAGTACTTTCTATTTTCTTGGCCATTTTTCTTAGTGTCTAGATAGGGAGGTTTCAATGATTTCACATTACTCAAGGCTAGAATCTACCCTCTCCTCTCTTCACCAGTTTTAAAAGTTATAAGATTACTAAATTGGGAGCAGAGGCAGCAGGAAAGACCCTAAACCAGCTTTTAGGCAGGCTGATTTTTGGAGAGGCCACTGAACCCCGAGAGCCTCTCACATCTTCTGGGACAAGCCATTGTGTGGAGAGCAAAACGGGGTCATTTAGCCATTAGTCCCTTGGATATCAGCCCAAGAGGGGAAGCTGTCTGCCTTTCCCCACAATTTAGACACTTATCTTACAAATTCACCAAGCTCGGTGATTTCTGAACAATGCCAGCTGTTAGGGAGCCATTTCCCTGGCATTTTCCCCATAATTTGATTTGAAAGGAAAAGATTAAGCTCAGTCCGACCCAGAACTGTCAGCCCAATGCCCTCAAAGAGTTTGACAGAAAAAAAAAAAAAAACCAACAAAACCTTGCAGACACTTAGATGAAGAGACCGCCTGCACCTGTGCGTTAAGGCAAGCTCTCAGGCACATCTACAGGCCAGAAAAGGAAGGTGGGTAGGACCAACCACGGAGACTTCCACCCGAAAGATGGATGAAGGGAAAACTAAATTCATGTCCTTATTGATGACCAATTTTTAGGCAATGACAATTTTAGGAATAAGGCTAGATTGCATTTAAATGGTGAGCAGCTGGTATGAGTTAAAATGTTAGCATTTTAACTATATTTAACTGAAATATTTCAAATGTTAGCATTTTAACGATAGTTATAGCAGCTAAGTTTTCCAGGGTGTGGTGATGGCACTTCCAAATCAGTAATAAACATTCTATCTATTCTTCTATAACTAAGTAAATAAAAATATCAGATTTTTTTGTGTGAAATACTTATTTTACTTAATGCTCCCCTCAAAATATGATTTTGATCATAGTCTTACCTTTGTTTCTCTGGTAAGGTCATTGATTCCTAGAGAGGTTAACTTGTTAACAGTGAAACAGCTGATAAACACTAGAATTGGGTTTTGGTCCATCTTTAGATCCTGGGGTCTTATTGTTTTGTTACACAGCTTCCCTGCAAAACACAAGGGAGAAATGTGTTATAAAATTTTTAGCCCATGTTGGTTGAAAACTAACCTGGTGAAATCTGAAACTGGCCCCCGTACACAAAGAGTAAGGAGAGACCAAAAAAGAGTCAGGTGGTGGTGTTAAGAAGAAGGAAATTTACAAAGGAGACTTATCTCTAGAGCTGTAAGATGAGTAGATCTGCCCCCACCCACCAGCATCTTAAGAGTTTATGGAGATTGTGAAGTTAGATTCTGTCACATATACCATCCACATGGTCTCAAAAATATATACCTCCTTCAAGCCTGCATCATTGAATATGGCTCCCACTTTGGGAACAGTTGGTGAAACATACATTCCAAGGATAGGAAGTGGGGACAATAAGCCTGGGTCCAGCTCTTGGGTCAACAAGCACTCATATCTTCTTGATGATCTCCTCCAACAATCCAATGGAGTTCTTAACTTATACTGTTGCTCAAACTTTCTCAAATACAAGTATTTTAAATTATCCTTCTTGAAATTGGTCTCATTGTTCTTCTTCCCTGGGCTCTACCTCAGTTTACTGAGGGATATGTTGGGGAGACCATGGATGCTTCTGTTGATATCACCCTCTAAATTTAGAAGCAAGTCTCAAATATTTCTAATTTATTTTGATAAATGTCAGTGTTTAATATCAAGAAATATATTATAAAATCACAACATATTCTTTCAATTTAGAAATAATCCAATTCCCCCATTTCACAGGTGAAGAAAGAGATATAGAGACTAACTTCCCCAGAGTCACAAAGGTCAGTTCAGTTCAGTTCAGTTATTCAGTCGTGTCCGACTCTTTGCGACCCCATGAACCACAGCATGCCAGGCCTCCCTGTCCATCACCAACTCATGGAGTCCACCCAAACCCATGTCCATTGAGTCATTGGCACCATCCAACCACCTCATCCTCTGTCGTCCCCTTGTCCTCCTGCCCGCAATTCCTCCCAGCATCAAGGTCTTTTCCAATGAGTCAGCTCTTCACATCAGGTGGCCAAAGTATTGGAGTTTCAGCTTCAGCATCAGTCCTTCCAGTGAACACCCAGGACTGATCTCCTTTAGGATGGACTGGTTGGATCTCCTTGCAGTCCAAGGGACTCCCAAGAGTCTTCTCCAACACCACAGTTCAAAAGCATCAGTTCTTCTGCACTCAGCTTTCTTTATAGTCCAACTCTCACATCCATACATGACTACTGGAAAAACCATAGCCTTGACTAGACAGATCTTTGATGACAAAGTAGTGTCTCTGCTTTTTAGTATGCTATCTAGGTTGGTCATAACTTTCCTTCCAAGGAGTAAGTATCTTTTAATTTCATGGCTGCAGTCACCATTTGCAGTGATTTTGGAGCCCAGAAAAATAAAGTCAGCCACTGTTTCCACTGTTTCCCCATCAATTTGCTGTGAAGTGATGGGACTGCATGCCACGATCTTAGTTTTTTGAATGTTGAGCTTTAAGCCAACTCTTTCACTCACCTTTTTGACTTTCAACAAGAGGCTTTTTTTTGTTTTTCTTCACTTTCTGCCATAAGGGTGGTATTATCTGCATATCTGAGCTTATTGATATTTCTCCCAGCAATCTTGATTCCAGCTTGTGCTTCTTCCCCAGAGTTTCTCATGATGTACTCTGCATATAAGTTGAATAAGCAGGGTGACAATACACAAAGGTCATTGGTGGCCAAATGACAGTTGGATCTTACCTCCTGTATTTTAATTTATTCTTGTCTCAGTGTTCCATTTCAGAAGCATTAACATTTTCATTTTTTACTACTTCTTAAGGTAATTAGACATATGTTTATATATATACATATAAATAATATGCCTATATATGAATGTATGTAAAATTTACCACAGGTATTTGTACTTTAATTTTTCTCCCAACTTCACCCTTTTTTTATGCAACACATGGTATGTCTTCCATGTTTTTGACAATTAAGATTTTCCCTGTTTCTTCATCCTCATCTGTGCCTAGGACAATTCTGCCAAGCATTAAGTCCTCATTAATTATTTAATGATTGATCAATCCTCTTTGAGATGAATTTGCAGGCATTTATGATTTTAAATTGTTTGGTGAGTTATTTTTATTATTTCCTGTTTTTAAAATTTTTATTTGTAGGCTTCTATCACACTCAAGAGGTCACCTTGTGCTGCTGAAACACTGAAATCCATATTCCAAGAGCAACTAGAAGAGCATAGAATTTGGTTCTGTTAATAGTTTATTTTGCATTGCTGAAAGTTACTCCATCTCAATTTCCATTCCCATATGCCAACTTTCCTCCTAATAAGCAAAAGTAATGAAACTTCAGTAAATAACAAAAATACTTGGCTTAAGACTCAAGGAGGGAGGGTGCCTCTGTCTTCATTTTGAGTCCTTGGAACCTGTCATGAGATAGTCAATATGTACTGGGAAAGGAGAGACCCAGAGGTAGTGAGCAATCAAAAAAGTATTAATATTAGATTGAGAGAATATACAGAGAAGGATATCAGGGATCACAGACATTAATCGGGGCTTTCATTTGCTTGGGTTCATAAATACTTTCTTTATTAAGCAATATGTAAAGACAGAATTTTGTCTTTCAGAATTCCCAGAGATGTAAGGGCAGGTTAACCAATCTATAAGTACACAGTGCAGATCTTTCCACCTACAGGGAAATGTGTGTGTGTGTGTGTGTGTGTGTGTGTGTGTGACATAGATAACATTCTTTCTTGATTCATTTAATTGCTTTGTATTTGAAAGAACATAGGATGGCTTATGAAGATTTATAGACTATAACAACATAAGACATTAAGAATTGCCAAGAATGAAGAATAAACAAAAGAAAAGATTTCAAATGAAATTAAGACTGAGGCATACCTAAGATGCATATCATAAAAAAGTATGAAAAAAAGGCATGCATTTGATCTAGGGAGGCCAATAGAACTGTAGTGGCTAAGTGTCCTGACATTTACTAACCTTGTGATTTTAGACAACTTTGTCTATGACTTGGACAAGATTTTGTACATGCTGTGTTTTCAAACACTTACAAAACATTGTCTCTACCCTTCAGGATCTGGCAGTCTGGATGGGAAAACAAGATTTACTCAATGGAAACAATTAGAATTCACCATTGTAAATGTGTCCTCACCCATGCTCCATCTCACTCAGAGTTCAGTCTTTTCCTCTTTCTTCTGGATGTCTGTGCTCCCTTCCCTCCCATCTTGTGTAAGGTCACCAGCCATAACAAGTATGTTCTGTCCCATCACTTTCCATCAGAGCATTCCTTTCAGAGTGTTTCCTTCATCGTCACCAGCTGGAGGTGATCTTCACCACTGTTGGCAATCGCCATTTTTTGTCGCATTATTTTTCTGTTATTATTTTTCTTTTGATCAGAATCTTGCCCTGTCCTAGCTTTTTCCCCCTGACAGATACTCCCTACATCCACACCATCCAGTGACCTCTGCAGCAGGTCCCTAGATTGTAGCCTTTGTCATTTCTATCACCCTCAATGGCTGCATTCACTCTTACCCCCTGAGGATGCACTCTCATTTAACTTTGACACATATCTTCATTATCTCCCTGAGAAGAACTACAGGGGCCTAGAAAGAACTGCTGGAAGCGGCTCACATAGTTTCTCAGAGGTGGTAACAATTGGGTGATGCAAATTTTACAGAGGAGAGAAACATTAGAACTTGAATGAGCACAGCTGCAAGGCACTCAATACTGATGAGAAGGAAGCTGGTGCTGGGATAGATGAGGGCTAGGGCAGTTGAGTCTATCAGAGGGTCGCAAGTGGGAACAGACTGGCTTCTTCAGGCCCAGTGTTCAAAGGTGAATAATAATTCTACCTGACCAAATCTGAAGTTGAGTCCAAGGGTACACTATCCCAAAAAACAAAGGTTTAGAAATTTTCTTCAAGGAGTAGGCTTCCTGTTATGACATAATATATCAATGATACAGTGAGGAATGTGACGCAGATCAGGTCTCATGCAACTCACAGAGGTCATGTTCCATCAGTCAGTTCAGTCATTCAGTCATGTCCAACTCTGCGACCCCATGGACTGCAGCACACCAGGCTTCCCTGTCCATCACCAACTCCCATGTTCCATCAGTTTCTATCTAAATACCTATCTGCTAGAGTCCTGGTTTTGCAAACTTTCTGGAAATTAGTCCATATAAACTGGGTTGTGTTCTATTTCTAGGAAGTTCCTATCTAAATATTTTAGATATTAAATTAATAAAAGTGTTATGTATGTTTTCGCTTTCAAGAAGAGATACTGAAAACATTTCAGATTTTATTGTATTTTTAAAGTCATCATAACAAAATACTTAAGTTTACATTTTTAACTGGTATTATTGGAAGCTTTTAAGGTAAGTGGAGCGTTCTGATCATTATAAATGGCTCCAAATTACAGTAATTCTTGGCTTCTTATAAACTATTTTTATTATTTTGTTGTCATATATATCACAGTATCATATTTATGTTTCTGTGTATATGAATATATGTAATTCATAGTGATATACATATACTTTAACTGCATTTTTTAGTTTGTGAAAATAGAAAGTGTAAGTTGTTCAGTCTTGTCTGACTCTTTGCAACCCCATAAACTATACAGTCCATGGAATTCTCCAGGCCAGAGTACTGGAGCAGGTAGTCTTTCCCTTCTTCAGGGGATCTTCCCAGCCTGGCCTTCGACCCTAGGTCTCATGCTTTGCAGGTGGATTCTTTACCAGCAGAGCTGATACATCCCTAATTTTCAGAGTCTTTAAATCTCCAAAGGTCAATGTTTGGTAAATATGTACACTCAAAATAAGACTTTTTTGGGGGGCTGGTCAAGAGAAGAACAGATAATTTGGTGAGATGTGTACAGAGGAACTGTTATCACCAACATTTTCACTGTTACAGATGAATCTTAATGCAGATTCTGCTCCCAGTCTTTGGGAGAATAAACAGCTGGAGAAGAATGCCACCTTCCTGAATCTGAAAATGAAGTTGATTATGAATTTAGCAGCACACCAGGTAATCCCATACTATGACTTGGTGACTGTGCTTAGGCTGAGGCTATCAAATTTAATGTCTTTGGCGATCCCATTTAGCAACTTCTTGGGCACTGATTGACCTTGGGATATGGGATAGAAGCAGTTGCCTGGGTATCTCAATCGCATGTTTGTTTTGGGATCAAACATTAAAAATTGGAGACCTCCTGAGAGATAAATCATTCAACTGAGAAGAATGTTAGCTGTTGTTGTTTTGCTTGTACTCAAATTGAGTTGGGAATTAGACCAAAACCAGGATGTCTGGAGTCAGCAGTAGAGCAGGAACAGATAAACATCATATACAATATTAGTGGCAAGAATAGACCCCAAGAGTGATGCCAAAAATAAATACTGGCTGTCTACAAAGAGGATGCCAAGAACCAAGTGGAAATGTACCAAAATCAGTATCAGAAAATAAGGCTAAGTCACAGAGCTGGAGGGAACATGAGACTCAGAAAGTTAAGAGGAATCTATTGTGCAGAATTTCCTTAGAGTCTGATTACTGAGCAACAGACTTAGACCTGCCTTTCCTCCATTCATGCCTTGGCCTGTCTCAAAGCTTGGCACAAACAGAGTCCCTCGTGGAATTTCTTAAACATCCATAGATAGTAGCCTTTCCTGGAAGTCTTGTTAAAAACATAAATCCCTATGTTCAAAACCTGATCCACTGGTTAGAACAAGAAAATCTACTGGTTTAGAGCCCTTTTTGTATAAAAGGCCAATAGTAACTATTTTTGGCTCTGTGAGCCATATGGTCTCTGTCACAATTACTCATCACTGCTTCTGTAGCATAAGAACAGCCATACACAATACAACACATAAACCAATGTGTTACCGTGCCCCAGTACTTTTTTTTATTTTTTACAAAACAGGTGGCATGCCAGATTTGACCCATGAACCATGGTTTCCTGACCTCTGGTTTAGAACTATGTCATTCCTCCCCCCAACACAGTGGCCTCATGCAACTTTGTGAAAAATAGGACTTCAAAATAGAAAGCCAGATGTTTCTTGTAATCACCTATAGTGTTTCAGATAATGCTATTATTGATGCTCAAAATCTCTGACTATAAAAGTTGCTGGGATGTGAGTATACACAACTGTGGCAGCGAATGCAGTTTCCCCTAGAAGTTACTGGCAAGGGAACTCATTTCCCCAAGTAGCTCACTCACTTGCCTGCTCTCATGTTAGAAATTTCACCTTTGGTAGATCGCTTCAGTTCATAGCAGCGCTATGTTTCCTGATACTGAATGCAAGCTAAAGAAGAATTTAATTGTTCCTGCCCTCATGGGGTAAGAAAAGCAAATTTTCTTTTGACAACTTAAATACTCCTGAGAAGGTAAGCAATTTTTTCCATGGGAAAAAATGGGTTGAAGACAGAACATGGAGTTTATTTTGTTAGCATCAAGCATTAATAGCTAAGTGTGATTGCTTATAAAAGTCTTTCTGTGTGTAAAATGTGGTTGGGAAGGCATTGGTGGAATGTATTAAAGAGATGGGCAGCATTGAAATGACATTTCCAAAGGCATTTTAGTCAAAATCCAGCTCTTTCATTAAGAAATCATCTTCCAGCTTCCAGTGGGGTATAATCAGTTTCTTGATTAGTGTTTGCAGTCACAAGGGTGTAGAGTTGCTTCTACATGACTCAGGGACTCGCCACAATCAGCTCAGAAAAATCAAGCTCTCTATAGCTGCTTGTCAACCTCTGTGGGCTCTGGATTCCTGTGGATATGCCAGTCAAATGTAGAATGGTGACAATATTGACAGGTGCTCTTGGGGACTCTTAAGTCTAGCTTATCTTTCATAGATGGATAGTGCATCCTAAGATGCGACTTGACTTCTGGGAACAGCTAATTTGATAAACCAATTGAGGATAATACCTTTTTAAGTTATTTGCATTTATTTCAGTTAAGATATTTGCATTTTACTAGAGGTTTTATATACTTTTCTCATAAGGATTTACTAATTGGAAATTTCATTAGAAGATGGGCTCAACCACCTGTACTAGAAAGGTTTTAGATCAGAACACTATAGTTAATTGAATGCCAGGAGGCCTGGGTTTTTGTCCCATCTCAAATTACTAAATTAGTTATAACACTATGTTCCCATTATGGTTCTCAGTTTTCTCATTCTATAAAATTAGTTTGGAATTACATGATTACCGCTTAAAATGCCAGGATAAGCTAATTTACACTAAAGTATTAATGACTGACAGTAGTTTAATTAGTTAGTTATCCAGGTACAGAAGCATTTTGAAAGCTCTTAGACCCCAAAGATTCTGCAGTATTCTCATTTTGGACATCTCATTTTAGCAATGCAGAGAGCTTTCCATTTTGCTTTAAATTATACCATGTAGGCTGCAGTTCCAATTGAAGCAGACAATTGAGGCTTGCTGTGATTTCTGTGAAGATGCAGAGTAAGAAAGGATTTAGAAGGAACATGCTATAGTCAGGTGTACTTTATATACTGTGATTTGGAGTTGGGAAGGGGCGATGCGTTTCAGTCTCAACTTCCCCCAGAGTTTCAAGACAGGGAAACTTGTATTTATTTGGTTCTGACACCTAGATGCAGGTGATCCAATCTGTACATTAATCTACATTCTTCATCCCCTTGGTTCCCAATCCCATAGATCTCTGTCTTACTGTAAAGATTTTGAGAGTTCCTTGGACAGAGGGAAGATGAAACCAGTCAATCTTAAAGGAAATCAATGCTGAATATTCATTGGAAGGACTGCTGCTGAAGCTGAAGCTCGAATACTTTGGCCACCTGATACAAAGAGCTGTCTCACTGGAAAAGACCCTGATGGTGGGAAAGATTGAAGGCAGGAGAAGGGGATAACAGAGGATGAGACGGTTGGATGGCATCACCAACTCGATGGACATGAGTTTGAGCAAACTCTGGGAGATGGTGATGAACAGGGAAGCCTGGGGGGCTGCAGTCCAGTTGCAAAGAGTAGGACACAACTGAGCAACTGAATAATGAATAACAATATGAATATATATATATATATATATGTAAACATATGTATCTATATAAACACTTTTGCTGAACTGTAATTCCTGATGCCAGCATAACCTCCATCTTAAACCTAATTCTCTTCTCTTTTTATTTTGCTTACCCCATGAGGATAGAAATTATTTTTTTCTTTTTTATTTTTCATATACCATCAGAAGTACTATAAATCTTCCATATCTGATAGGACTCTTAACTCGACACTTTCCTCTTAGACAAAAAGTATACTTTTTAATGTGTTCTTCAGAGTCATAAGAATTCCTGTCCTTATTCAACAGATTATTACAATCACACTGTGACAGGTGCTCTTTAGGTCCCCTGGGGCTGGAGAGTGACGTCCATAAGGTCCTGAGCTCATCGACTCTGCATTCTGGCAGAGACAACAGACAATTCACAAATAAAAACCCACATATGTGAGGTCATGCAGGTGCATTCTGGAGGAGAATAAAGCAGTGAAAGTGAAAGTCACTTAGTCGTGTCTGACTCTTTGTGATCCCATTGACTGTAGCCTGCCAGGTTCCTCTGTCCATGGAATTCTCCAGACTAGAACACTGGAGTGGGTAGCCATTCCCTTCTCCAGGGGATCTTCCCAACCCAGTGTTCGAACCCAGGTCTCCTGCATTGCAGGCAGATTCTTTACCAGCTGAGCCACCAGGGAAGCCCAAGAATACTGGAGTGGGTAGTCCATCTCTTCTCCAGCAGATTTTCCCGACCCAGTAACTGAACCGGGGTATCCTGCTTTGCAGGTGGCTTCTTTACCAACTGAGCTATGAGGGAAGCACAGGGAAGCCCAAATAAAGCAGGGGAAGTCTAAAGAGCAATGGAAGGTGGACGCTGTTTTGATGGAGAAGCTAGACAAAGGAGCTCCAAACAGGGCACGCTGGATGTGAAGGAGGTGAGCAGAAGCACTGCTTGGGCTCCGGGCCAGAGGATTCCTGGCTTATCATTTGTTCCCATCCACTGTTTCTGATTTTCAGTGATTTCACCTTGCTGATTTGGCAATTCCTGCCTGGACCCTGTCCTCTCATCACTCATTTTAAGGCATTCCTTCCTGTGTCCAAGGACCCCTCCTGATGTTTTCAATTGATTCTTCTTATTCATAGATTTCTTGTTTCCTAATTTTTCTACTTGCTAAAATTATTTGTAATCCCCATTAATACTCTGGCATTTCTGTGGTCATCCATGGACATGCATGTGCACCAAGGAGTGAAAAATTCGAGTCATCCCGTGTACATCCCCTCTGAGGCTGAATCAAACAAGCTCTCATCCTGTAAACACATTTCCTTTTCCTGGTCAATTTTGTGTGGCATATTTCACATTTTTTGTGTATTTTATGCTTTCTGTTGGTGATTTACCTGTTTAAGATGGCCTTTAAGTGTAGTGCTGAGTTCCTGTCTATTGTTCTTAAGCAAGTTAAGCAGAAAGGCTGCGATGTGCCTCATGGAGAAAACACATGTCTAAGTAAGCGCCATTCAGCTGGGAGGTAGAGGCTCTTGGACGTGAGTTCAATGTTAAATGAATCAACAATGTGTAATAGTAAGAGACTGTATTAAATGAGGTGTCTTTGAAAGAAACAAATATAACGTAAGGTTTTGCACTGATCAAAGGGTTGTGACCAAAGGCTCACGGGAACCAAATCCTGTTTTCACCATAGGAGCAATGGTTCACTGTTGCTAAACCAAATGTCTCTAGTGGCTTTAGAAAAAGTAAGTAAAAAGAATGTACTGTAACTTACTAGGTTTTGCTTCTAAAATAATTTATCTTGGGGTTCCTCAGATTACACATGGACATCACCAGATGGTTAATGCCAGACTCAGACTGATTATATTCTTTGAAGCCAAAGATGGAGAAGCTCTATACAGTTTGCAAAAATAAGACCAGGAGCTGACTGTGGCTCAGATCATGAACTCCTTATTGCCAAATTCAGACTTAAATTGAAGAAAGTAGGGAAAACCACTACACTGTTCAGATATGAAGTAAATCAAATCCCTTATGATTATACAGTGGAAGTGACAGGCAGATTCAAGGGATTAGAGCTGATAGACAGAGTGCCTGAAGAACTATGGACAGAGGTTCATGACATTGTATAGGAGGCAGTGATCAAGACCATCCCCAAGAAACAGAAATGCAAAGTGGAGCTAGTAGGGGTGTTGGGATTCCAGTTGAGCTATTTCAAATCCTAGCAGATGATGTCGTGAAAGTGCTGCACTCAATATGCCAACAAATTTGCAAAACTCAGCAGTGGCCACAGAACTGGAAAAGGTCAGTTTTCATTCCAACCCCAAAGAAAAGAAATGCCAAAGAATGTTCAAACTACTGCACAAGTGCACTTATCTCACACGCTAGCAAAGTAATGCTCAAAATTCTCCAAGCCAGGCTTCAGCAATATGTGAACGATGAACTTCCAGATGTTCAAGCTTGATTTAGAAAAGACAGAGGAACCAGAGATCATATTGCCAACATCCACTGAATCATTGAAAAAGCAGGAGAGTTCCAGAAAAACATTTATTTCTGCTTTATTAACTATGCCAAAGCCTTTGACTGTGTGGATCAAAACAAACTGAGGAAAATTCTTCAAGAGATGGGAATAAAAGACCACCTTATCTGCCTCCTGAGCAATTTGTATGCAGATCAAGAAGCAACAGTTAGAACTGGACATGGAAGAAATGATTGGTTCCAATTTCCAAGAAATTGTGAAAGGAGTATGTCAAGGCTGTATATTGTCACCCTGCTTATTATATGTAGAGTACATCATGTGAAATGCTGGGCTGGATGAAGAACAAGCTGGAATCAAGATTTCCAGGAGAAATATCAATAAACTCAGATATGCAGATGACACCCCCTTATGGCAGAAAGTGAAGAAGAACTAAAGAGCCTCTTTATGAAATTGAAAGAGTTGGCTTAAAACTAACATTCAAAACACCAAGATCACGGCATCTGGTCCCATCACTTCATGGCAAATAGATGGGGAAACAATGGAAACAGTGAGAGACTTTATTTGGGGGGGGGGCTCCAAAATCACTGCAGATGGTGACTGCAGCCTTGAAATTGAAAGTCACTTGCTCCTTGGAAGAAAAATTATGACCAAATTTGACAGCATATTAAAAGCAGGGACATTACTCTGCCAACAAAGGTCCATCTAGTCAAAGCTATGGTTTTTACAGTAGTTATGTATGGATGTGAGAGTTGGACTATAAAGAAAGCTGAATGCTGAAGAATGGATGCTTTTGAACTGTGGTGTTGGATAAGACTCTTGAGTGTCCCTTGGACTGCAAGGAAGTCAGACCCGTCAATCCTAAAGGAAATCAGTCCTGAATATTCATTGGAAGGGCTGATGCTGAAGCTGCAACTCCAATACTTTGGCCCCTGATGTGAAGAACTGACTCCTTAGAAAAGGCCCTGATGCTGGGAATGATTGAAGGCGGGAGGAGAATGGAACAGCAGAGAATGAGATGGTTGGGTGGCATTACTGACTCGATGGCTATGAGTTTGAGCAAGCCCCCAGAGTTGGTGATGGACAGGGAAGCCTGGCATGCTACAGTCCATGGGGTCACAAGGAGTTGGACACAATTGAGGGACTGAAGGTAACTGAACATCGTATTTTATTGCCTGGTTACATTCTAATTAATACAGCACTCTATTTGCTCTTCAGTGCTTCTTTAGTTGTTTTAAGCTTTTTTTTTTCTTTAACTGATCTATTACTGTGTCTGCCTACAAATCATTGAGGGTCTACTAGGCGCCCAAACCAGGTGAGGAGTTTTTACTGTAAAGACCCTGAAAAATAAGCGCTAGGAGGTCCAGTTTGCAAGTTAAAGCCCTGAGGCCCTACAGGTTCACTCATTTGCCCAAGGTCACCATGTTACTAAAGCTGAGGCATCTGGATTTGTTCCAAGGTTTGCTAGGCTCTGAAGCTTTTTATATCTTGTGCAGTTCTGGGTGCCTGAGAGAAACTCTGTGAGCTAAACAGAGTGTTACAGAAAGAAGACAAAAGAGGGAGGGGAAGTCAAGGACAATTCGTGCATTGTGTTGGTTGGTAGCAAAGCTATTTTTCTCTCTGGAAGAAAAAGATGAAAGTTCTGATATTCAAATGCTCACCCACCAGGCACCCTTCAGAATTCCCATCCATCAGCTGGCAAATGGACACATTTTAACAAGCACAATCACAACCAAGCAAGTTCTGGCAACAAAATATGCCTCCACTAATGATATTCAATTGTTCTAAGAAGACAAAATGGTCTGAAGTGTAATGAGATGCCAAACACACAAATGCACAAAACAGGCTGCTCATATTTAAGTCCTTATGTTTCTTGAAGTGAAAACTCATTTTAAGAAGATTATGGTGCATATATTATAAAGTGGGATGATATTCCACATTCATGCCCCACTGGGGCCTTGACTGTATTAAAAAAATGAAAACAAAACCAACAACAACATTTTGTTCCCACACAAGTACTTTGCTAATAGGACATGTGACAGGGTAGTCATTTGTTTGGGTTATTTTTATTGCAGGCTTTATGGATGGATTCAGCCTTTTGATACATAATGAGTGCAGGAAAATGTTCAGCCAGGCTCCTAAGAGTGAGAGTACCCTAGAGACAAGGGGCAGAGGGTCAGGACCGTTGGAACAGAACTGCTGGTGAGAAAGTGGAGTGGAGAGGGAGTAAATTTGGGGTGGCATCTCACACCACCCCCCACCTCTGGGTAGAACACAGCAACTTCTACTGAGGTTAGAGCTAGATTTTTATCCTTGACCAAGATCTATTCAACATGTTTGTCAGTGGCAAATATCCATGATTTCTAACATGTTATTATATGAAAAAGCCTTTGTTTTGATGAAATTCCTTTGAGAAATGTAAACAAGCAAAACATGAAACAGAAATGATATAGTGGAAGTGAGGGCGGTTGGTTTCTAAAAAAAGCATAGATTCTCTTTCCTCTTTTACTTTTTTCTTAGCAGCAGTACTTAGGGGGTTCTGGGAAAGCCCCTGTCTCCAAGAAACTGTGATAATCACTGATTCAGATGGACTGAGATATTTAAATATGTATGAAAGATTAGTGGATTGATAAAAGAAAGGCTACACTTGATCTTAGCCAAAAGGCTGAGAAGCTGCTAGGCTCCTCTGTCCTTGGAATTTTCCAGGCAAGAATACTGGAGTGGGTTGCCATTTTCTACTCCTGGGGATCTTTCAGACCCAGGAATAGAACCTGCATCTCTTGCACCTTCTACATTAGCAGGCAGATTCTTTCACCACTGTGCCACCTGGGAAGCCCCCTTTAATATTTAAACACGCTATAATCATTCCCTTAAAATGTAAGAGAGATAAACCATTCTTGGATCCTATGTTCTCCTAATCTCAGTTCAGTTCAGTCACTCAATCATGTCCAACTCTTTGTGACCCCATGGACTGCAGGACGCCAGGCCTCCCTGTCCATCACCAACTCCCGGAGTTCACTCAAACTCATGTCCATTGAGTCAGTGACGCCATCCAACCATCTCATCCTCTGTCGTCCCCTTCTCCTCCCACCTTCATTCTTTCCCAGCATCAGGGTCTTTTCCAGTAAGTCAGTTCTTCACATCAGGTGGCCAAAGTACTGGAGCTTCAGCCTCAACATCAGTCCTTCCAATGAATATTCAGGACTGATTCCCTTTAGGATGGACTGGTTGGATCTCCTTGCAGTCCAAGAGACTCTCAAGAGTCTTCTCCAACACCACAGTTCAAAAGCATCCATTCTTCAGCATTCAGCTTTTTTTATAGTCCAACTCTCACATCCATACATGACTACTGCAAAAACCATAGCCTTGACTAGATTGACCTTTGTTGGAAAAGTAATGTCTCTGCTTTTTAATATGCTGTCTAGGTTGGTCATAACTTTTCTTCCAAGGAGCAAGAATCTTTTAATTTCAAGGCTGCAGTCACCATCTGCAGTGATTTTGGAGCCCCCCCCCCCAAATAAAGTCTCTCACTGTTTCCATTGTTTCCCCATCTATTTGCCATGAAGTGATGGGACCAGATGCCATGATCTTAGTTTTCTGAATGTTGAGTTTTAAGCCAACTTTTTCATTCTTCACTTTCACTTTCATCAAGAGGCTTTTTAGTTCTTCTTCACTTTCTGCCGTAAGGGTGGTGTCATCTGCATATCTGAGGTTATTAATATTTCTCCTGACAATCTTGATTCCAGCTTATGCTTCATCCAGCCCAGCGTTTCTCATGATGTATTCTGCATATAAGTTAAATAAGCAGGATGACAATATACAGCCTTGACGTACTCCTTCTCCTATTTGGAAACAATCTGTTGTTCCATGTCCAGTGTTAACTGTTGCTTCCTGACCTGCATACAGATTTCTCAAGAGGCAGGTCAGGTGGTCTGGTACTCCCATCTTTTTCAGAATTTTCCACAGTTTGTTGTGATCCACCCAGTCAAAGGCTTTGGCATAGTCAATAAAACAGAAATAGATGTTTTTCTGGAACTCTCTTGCTTTTTTCACGATAAAATGAATGTTGGCAAGTTGATCTCTGATTCCTCTGCCTTTTCTGAAACCAGCTTGAATATCTGAAAGTTCATGGTTCACGCAGTGTTGAAGCCTGGCTTGGAAAATTTTGAGCATTACTTTACTAGTATGTGAGATGAATGCAATTGTGCGGTAGTTTGAGCATTCTTTGGCATTGCCTTTCTTTGGGGTCAGAATGAAAACTGACCTTTTCCAGTCCTGTGGCCACTGCTGAGTTTTCCAAGTTTGTTGGCATATTGAGTGCAGCACTTTCACCATATCATCTTTTAGGAATTGAAATAGCTCAACTGGAATTGAGCTCCTAACTTAGTCTTCCCTTTTCTCCCCTTTACTCTTGTAAAGAGTTCTCTGCCATTGCTATCTCTACTTTCTATTAACTCTTTGACCCATTCCAGTATGGCTTCTGTTATAGCACCAATGAAAGCATAGTTCAATAAAGCAAAGAATCTTTGTGGCTCAAAAAAAAAAAAAAAAAAAAAAGAAAGGGAAGCAGAAACTACTCCATGTGTTTCAAAAGGAGAGTTAGTGGGGATGAGGAGCTAACTCAAAAATTAATGTTGTAGGAAATGCTCACCATTTTTCTGGTAAAGGAAAAGGGAGGAAGTGGTGTAACCAGGGTCTAAGAGTACCGAACACAGGCCACATGTCAGTACTGGAACCATGAAAACAGCTTTAGGGCAGAAACCAGGGTCAGGCTGCTCCCTAAGATGCTGCTACAGGTAAAGAGAGAGCAGGGAAGAAATGCTGCTTCTTAGGAGGAAAAATTGTGTGTGTGGGTAAGTAATGGGTGAGGAAGAAAAAGATGCACTTTTGTGGTAGTTGTATTCTTGTATCTTGTTACAAGTAAACTTGTTCCGCAGTTTCTTTCTTCTTTTTTAAAAGAATATTCATTGGCGTTTACTTACTTTAAAGTGCTGTATAAGTTTCTACTGCATGGGAAAGTGAGTCAGCTACTTGTTGTTCAGTCACTAAGTCGTGTTCAGCACTTTGCAACCCCAAGGACTACAGTACACCAGGCTCCTCTGTCCCCTACTACCTCTCAGAGTTTGCTCGAATTCATGTCCATCAAGTTGGTGATGCTATTTAACCATCTCATCCTCTGACAGCCGCCTTCTCCTTTTGCCTTCACTCTTTTCCATCATCAGGATCTTTTCCAATGACTCATCTCTTCACATCAGATGGCCAAAGTATTGGAGCTTCAGCTTCAGCATCAGTCCTTCAAGTGAATATTCAGGGTTGATTTGCTTTAGAATTGACTGATTTGATCTCCTTGCAGTCCAAGGGACTCTCAAGAGTCTTCTCCAGCACCACAATTTGAAGCCATCAATTTTTTGGTGCTTAGCCATCTTTGTGGTCCAACTCTATCATCTGTACATGACTGCTTGAAAAACCATAGTTTGACTCTATGGATCTTTGTCAGCAAAGTGATCTTTCTGCTTTTTAATATGCTGCCTAGGTTTGTCATAGCTTTCTTTCCAAGGAGCAAGCATCTTTTAATTTCATGGCTACAATCACCGTCTGCAGTGATTTTGGAGCCCAAGAAAAGAAAATCTAACGTTTCAACTTTCCCTCCTTCTTTATGCCATGAAGTGATGGGACTGGATGCCTAGATCTTAGTTATTTTTTAACATTGAGTTTCAAGCCAGCTTTTTCACTCTTCATTTTCACCTTCATTAAGAGGCTCATGGGTTCCTCTTCACTTTCTGCCATTAGAGTGGTATCATCTGCATATGTGAGGTTGTCGATATTTCTCCTGGCAATCTTTATTTCAGCCTGTGATTCATTCAGCCCAGCATTTCACGTGATGCACTCTGCATGTAAGCTAAATAAGCAGGGTGACAATACACAGCCTTTTCATACTCCTTTCCCACTTTGAAACCAGTCAGTTGTTCCATGTTTGGTTCTAACTGTTGCTTCTTGACCTGCATACAGGTTTCTCAAATGACAGATAAGGTGCTCTGGTACTCCCATCTCTAAGAATTTTCCAGTTTGTTCTGATCCACACATTGAAGGCTTTAGCATAGTCATTGAAACTGAAGTGGATGTTTTTTTCTGGAATTCTCTTGCTTTCTCCATGATACAATGAATGTAGGCAATTTGATCTATGGTTCCTCTGCCTTTTTGTAAACCCAGATTATACATCTGGAAGTTCTTGTTTCACTTACTGCTGAAGCCTAACTTGAAGGATTTTGAGCATTACCTTGCTAGTATGTGAGATAAGTACAATTATATGATAGTTTGAACATTCTTTGGCATTGCCCTGCTTTGAAACTGGAATGAAAACTTACCTTTTCCAGTCCTGTGGCCACTGCTGAGTCTTCCAGAATTGCTGACATTTTGAGTACAACATTTTAACAGTATCATCTTTTAGTTTTTGAGATAGCTCAGCTGGAATTCCATAAACTCTGCTAGCTTTGTTTCTAGTAATGCTTCACAAGGCCCATTTGCCTTCCCTTTCCAGGATGTCTGGCTCTAGGGAAGTGACCACACCATCATGGTTATCTGAGTCATTAAGACCTTTTTTGTATAGTTCTTGTGTGTATTCTTGCCACCACTTCTTAATCTCTTCTGCTTCTGTTAGATCCTTACCATTTCTGTCCATTATCCTGCACATCCTTGCATGAAATATTCCTCATAGCTCAGCTAGTAAATAATCCACCTGCAATTCAGGAGACCCCAGTTTGATTCCTGGGTCAGGAAGATCCACTGGAGAAGGGATAGACTACCCATTCCAGCATTCTTGGGCTTCCCTAGTGGCTCATCTGGTAAAGAATCTGCCTGCAATGTAGGAGACTTGGTTTGATCCCTGAATTGGGAAGTTCCCCTGGAGAAGGGAAAGGCTACCCACTCCAGTATTCTGGCCTGGAGAATCCCATGGGGTTGCATGACTTTCACTTTTTCCCTTTCACATCTCCAGTTTTCTTGAAGAGATCTCTAGTCTTGCTTATTCTATTGTTTTCCTTTATTTCTTTGCATTGTTCATTTAAGAAGGCCTTCTTATCTCTCCTTGCTGTACTCTGGAAATCTGCATTCAGTTGGGTATATCGTTCTCTTTCTCCCTTGCTTTTCACTTCTCTTCTTTTCTCAGCTATTTGTAAAGCTTCCTCAGACAACCACTTTGCCTTCTTGCATTTCTTTTACTTTGGGATGGTTTTGATCACTGCATCGTATAAAATTTTATGAACCTCTATCCATAGTTCTTCAGGCACTCTGTTTACCAGATCTAATCCCCCAAATCTATTCATCACCTCCACTGTATAATCAGCTATACACACACACACACACACACACACACACACACAAACACACACACACCACTTTTCAACTTCGTTCCCATTTAGGTCACTTGTAGAGCACTGAGTAGAGTTCCTTGTGCTATGCAGTAGGTTCTCACTAGTTATATACTTTATACATTATATCAGCAGTATTTATATGTCAATCCCAATCTCCCAATTCATCCTACTCCCCTGCTTTTCTTCCTTGGTGTCTATACATTTCGTCTATATGTCTATGTTTCTATTTCTGCTTTAAATAAGATCACTTATACCACTTTTTTCCAGATTCCACATATATGCCTTAACACACAATATTTGTTTTACCCATTCCAGGCTCCATTGGCCCTCAGTCAGTATCTCATACGGTTGGAATCCTTGCCCTTTGTGGATGATTCAAACACCTGCCCCTGCAACAGCTCAGTTCTCAGTGGTCTTAACTATAGTGGGTTCACTTGGTCTTTCATGGTATTTTTTTGCCCTTGGGCTCCAAACACAGCTTTTTATCCCTCCATTGTCTAACAATGACCCTGTTTCCTTTTCATAACTGTCATCAGTCAGTAAGTAACTCTCTTCTTTGACTCTCGGGTTAGTGGCATGAGAAGCCCAAAGTGACCAGGTGGAAATCTCAGTATCACTTTAAAGAGATCATTCTTATGCCAGTTGATGGAAGCATCCTTCCTTTAAGAACTAGTAACTCTAAAATCTCATGGCCTGAATTTGGTGGGATGGGAAGCAAAAATTTTTGTGTGATTTATTAGGTATAACAGCGAGATTAGTCCCCCCCTTCTCCTCTTTATTTCCAAACTCATGCTTTATGGCCATGGAAGGAATAATACTACATATTGGTCATTAGTTCAGAGCCCGTATCACATTTTGAAAGTGAGTCTGCAGTTGATCATCTTATTATTCCATGTTGGCCAGGTACATCTGTAGGAACACATAGATGGCATAAAACCAGTAATGTATGGAGTTAGTTTATTGCTGCTCTTTTATGCTGAAATGAGTTGCTTACTTGGCACCACTGTTAACGACTGTTGTGTAGTGTGCTATCATGGTGAACAGGGCATGTCATTATCCATGGGTGGAGGTACTGGCAGAAAAATTTTAAGCAGGAAAGGAAGATTCTAAGAGTAACTTTCTGTTCTTTAAGGGCATACCCCCACGTTCCCAATGTTATAGAAAGGACCTAATATAATCAGACTGCCATCAGGTGCTTGGAATGGTCCATTTGAGAAATGATGACCTGTGAGGGCCTCTTGGAAAGTTAAGCCATCAGCAATGACAGAAGCAGATTTTCTTAGTAAGATGAGAGCTCATGCTTTTGACCCATATATAACTTTCTACTCCTGCTGCCATGGCTATGTGAATGTGAGTCTATTGAATAAGCATCAAGGTGGCTGAGCAGAGACTGGCTAATATGACAGGAAGGGTCATCTTTTCCACCTAATATTTGGGAACTTTCTCTGCTCTGAGTACCCTGTAATCAATCACACAGAACAAATATATCCTCTCTTGCTGTGTCCTCTCTGGGAGGGTCTTCTCATGCTTCTTCCCCTGAATTCCTTATAATTTTATTTCTTGATTTTTCTTCCTTTCCAATTACATGATTCCTAAGCCAAACTATGATCTGTTGCTTGTGAATCAGTATAGATTCACATCTCTGGCCATATTTCGATCCAGAAAAAGTAAATAACTAAATATACTTCTCAGAGTTAGGCCAGATTAAGATAGGAAATAGGAAGATTGCTTTTCCCTGCTGCCTTTGCAGAACATTCCTGATTAGGATTGAAGTACAGCGACACTTCGGACTGGCGACAGCATACCATATAGAATCATCTGTGCACTAGGGCTGACTTGTTTCTGCCTCTGTAGACTGGTCTTCAGGGTTATCCTGTAAGGCTACAGGTTAAAGGGGTGGTGGCCGACGGCTCACTCTGTGAAAGTGCCAGGGGACTCAGCCTCCTGCTCGTGAGCTTTGCTTAGCCCTCTAAAACCTCTTCTTGCATCTTGGAGTGCTGCTCCTCAGCACTAAATTTTTGTTTTAGTGGATTAGAAAACACCCATCTCATGATGTAACTCATATTTCTGAGTCAGTTTGAGTCAGTTTTTGTCCCATGATCAGATATCGAATCTCTTTCAGAGCCCAGATATCAATCTAAAACTTTTCTTTTCCTAGAGACTACCTTTTTTTTTTTTTTCTCTCTAGAGGCTAATACTATCTTTGGAGAGGTATATTATCTTACTCCAAAATCCTAGGGGAACTACATTATGATTTGTCTACTGATTTCTAGGGATTCATTTGTCCTTTCTATTTGCCATAGTTATTCTGAGTTTCATTGGAACAGCTGGACAGTAGGGCCTTAGCAGCAGAGCAGCATTCCCTATAACCTGGATCAGTTTTAGAACCCATTCAGAATGGGAAGCCTTTCAGTTTGTCAGTAAATAAGTTTGGAACAGCACCATCAGATGAGGTATAGGTTGCCTCCAAATGCCAAAAAGAGCCAAACATGCATTGTGATAATTTGAGGGACAGGCCATATAAGGAGAACTCCACTGAACACCTAGACACGTCACTAAAGTACCAGGTCCATATAGTGTCAAGAGGTTTATCTCCTAACCTCTGATACATCTGAATGTTATTAAGGCATCTGTAGCAGTTGCCGCTTTCTGTTCGTCAAGTCCCATCAGCCTGAGGTCATAAGGGTGGTGGATCGGCACAATGTTCTGAGTCTCGACATGCTCGTGTTTCAGTGTGCTGCATGTTAGTTTATGATGAAGATGAGGAAAGTTCTCACAGTTCTGGAGCAAATTAGTTAAACAGTACAGTTAACCTGTCAGGTAAAAACGTATTGCTTCAGGTGGCCTTTAGAAATTAATATATACAGAAAAAATATCTGATGTATAAACATGCCTGATGCCAGGGGATTTTTACTTTGTTCAAGGAAAGACAATGCCTATGTAACATCAGCTATAGTCTGAACTATCATATGATTTATTTTGTGATAATCCAGTCATTTCTGAAGCTTTTACCTCCTTTTGCACAGCTAAAAATTTAGTAGTTAAAATAGTTAAATGAGTTCTATGATATGATAGAACTCACCACTTTTGTAAATATCAAGTCTTTTGTTAATGAATATTATATCAATCAGAGTCCAAGTAAGATCATTCAGGAGACATATACACTTCCAGAGATGCTACCAGAGGCAGAGAGAAAGCAAGAGGAATTTCTTCTCCGTTCTTCCCATCTTCTGATCTCTCAATAATGCCTCCTTTGGGAAAATTAACAGGAGACTGATTGGCAAACATAGCTAAAATTTTTAATTTTAGCGTTACAAGGCACAGAAGTGTAAATATAGGGCTGCAAGATGCTAGGTAAGTAACTGACATAGTTACTCTTTGTGTAATAAATGATATTTGGCACAGACTATGAAATATTTATATGACATGTAGGTATCCTTGTTTTTCCTTATAGCATATCATGCACAGAGCGGTAAACAATGAGATGTGCCTTGGAAGGCTATGGTGCAATGGGAACTCTCTAATGCAAGTCCTGGAAACTTTGTATCTTTCTTCAAACCAAGGAGGTTAGGACCATGTCAAACTGAAATAAATCGATGTTGAGAACATAACATTTAGGGACATGAGGTGGTTAAGATGAGAAACAGCAATATAAATGTAAGACAGAGAGGGAGTTCGGGTGGTGTGAGAAGGCATACATTGACATTACTTCATATCCACTAGGAACCCTCAGGATGTCATGGCAAAGGAGAAGTTTTACAATATATGACAGTTTAGATCTGTCATGTCTTACCCATTAGTGAGCTTCCCATTTTAAGAGCAAGATTTCCAAGTACAGTCAGAGGTGACCATGAGAATGGAAAAAAATCTAGAAATCAGTTAGGACATACATATGATAAAAATGAAAAATATTTAGTTGGAGAAGACTCAGTTTCATTCATCCACGAATTTACTCTTTCTCTTGCATTTCATTCTTTGCTGATTTTTTTTTAGTCAAACTTTAATATAATTTTTCTTCTCCTGAACTCTACTGTTTCCTTTAGTGCAGGTGTTCATTAACAATACTCTCAGTGTTTGTTAGATTAGACATCTCATTTTTTTTTTACTTCTGCTTTTGGAAGATATTTTTATTCAGTTTAGGTTTTTATGCTGGCAGGTCTTTTCTTTTGGCACTTCAGGGATATCATGATGTAATTATCTGGCTTCTACATTGTTTAATGATAAATCATCACCACTCATTGTTTCTCATTTTCCTCTCCTGCTTTTTAGGTTTTCTGTTTTTGGTTTTTAGAGGCTTTATG
This sequence comes from Bos taurus, assembly GCF_002263795.3. Classification (NCBI taxonomy): domain Eukaryota; kingdom Metazoa; phylum Chordata; class Mammalia; order Artiodactyla; family Bovidae; genus Bos; species Bos taurus. The sequence continues at coordinate 19,020,271 of NC_037351.1, read as the reverse complement.
ATGACATATGTAAGGATATGTTCCTTGTAATATTTTTACTTAGAGTTTTGTAAGGTTTTCTAATCTGCCGCTTCAAGATTTTCAAGTTTTGGAAAATTCTTGATTTTGATCTCATTGCATTTCTTCTACCTCATTCTTTTTTTGTTTTATATGTTACCATTACAAATGTATTACAACTTTTCACCATGACCCATCCTCTCTCTTTAAAATTTCCATTCAGTTTTCTTTTTGCTGTAATTATTTCCTGCTAATCTTTTACTTCCTTAATCCTCTCATCAGCTGTGATGCAATGGCTGTTAACCTCATCTATTGGGTTCTTAATTTCAGATATTGTAATTTTAAATTCTAGAATACCCATTTGATTCTGCATTACAATTTCCAGTTGTAAGGTGAAATGCTCCATCTTATAATTTATTTTTCTGGACATGTTAATCACTTATTTTAATATCCAAGTTTGATAACTGTAATGCCTGGAACAACTATGGGTCTGTTACTATTATCTGTTTTTCTCTTGATTCAGTTTTTCAAAATGCATGTCAAGTTTTGGTTGAATAATGGAATTTCTTATTTAAAAATAATTGTAGAGATATCTGGATAAAGTTTTTCTCTTTCAGAGAGGATGACTCTTATTTTTTGCTGCGATGTGATTGTGTGTGAGCTGACTCAAAGTTGGATTTCAGACATTGTGAGTGTTGATACATCTCACATTTGTTCCTACTCCTAGATGTACTTTTCCAGAATTTTCTGGAAATTCCAGAGTGATAGGGATATATAAGGAGTGTGACGGCTTAAGCCTAGGCTGGTTGGTTGCCAAGTGAGTCGTGGGAGGACACAAGGCAAAAGAAACAGTTGGAATGTATTCATGTTTTTCTATCTTCTGTTACATTAAGAAAATAATGCCTTTACCTGTACTTTAGACCTATGGTCTGGTGTCATTAAGAGGAAAATATGAGTGCATATAGCCACACGCTTATTATTGGAATTAAAGCTGTCCTTTGAAATTTCTTGAGGCTCTCTGATGGCTTGGCACATTATCATATGTTTTTATAAATATTCACTTAGGACTTGAGACAAATGTGTACTCTTTTATTGTTGCTTAAAAAACTAGAGAGGGCCACTAGTTCAAGATTCTTATTTATACTGGTTTTAACTTTCAAATTCTTATTTTATTCATGTATGTGTCCTGCCAACAGTTGAAAGTATATATTGAAATCTGTCATCTTTATTTGTTCCTTCATGTCGTCTCACTTTTAATATGCATCTTTTTGATAATTTCTCTTTTTAAAAGTGTTATCTGTATCTTCTTGGAGAAGGAAATGACAACCGACTCCAATACTCTTGCCTGGAGAATTCCACGGACAGAGGAGCCAGCGGGCTACAGTCTGTGGGATCACAGAGTTGGACATGACTGTGCGAGTAACTTTCTTTCTTTCATCTGCATCTTCTAAAGGCTAAAACAAATACTCCAGTGTGCTTGCACTTCTCCTGGACTTCCTACTCCAACATCTATCATATTGAGTTTATCAAGGCTTTTAATTCTAGGTTACTACAGATACATTGCTTTTTCCCTAGTTACTTTAAAAAGCAATACTCCCCAATATTGATATTTGATATTTGTAATGTAAATATACATTACATTTTATGTGATTTATTATACTGTATACTTATACAAAATGTATATATTATATACATGATATTGTATATGTACATGTATGAGTATGTGTGTAATATCATCTGAATTTGCAAAATCAAAGAGATTTGTCAAACACAAATGTTGGTGTTGAATGAACTATAAACTAAGATGTAAATAATAGAATTTCTTTAAAAACACAGAAAATTATTTCAAATTTAAGGTAAGCAAAGATTTATTAAGACACAAGAATTATAAAACTTGAAAAGAATGATTTGATAAAATGTATTTTATCTATCTCTCATTTATTGATATAAATTTTGATAAAGACACTTTCAAGTATGTAAAACAGCAAGCTACAGACCAGGATATCTGCAATTATTTTTTATTTTACTTATTTTTTTAATTGAAATATAGTTGATATGAGAGTCACAACTCATATTAAAAGGTATATCTAAATATATAAATAATTTAATCTGAGAAGATAAATGATCTAATTAAAAATGTGCAGGGGATTTTAAAAGATACTTTTTAAAAAAAGTATGAATGGCCAATATGCATATAAGATGATGCTCAATGTCAGTCCTTGGGGAAATGAAAATTTATACCACAATGAGATAGCTATAAAGGCAGTAGAATGGCTAATATTTTTGTAAAAAGTCTGATTCTACTAAGTTTTGTTAAAAATGAGGAGTGAACTGTCATATACTGCTGATGACAAATGTTAAATGATACAACTCTACTGGGAAATAAGCAGTGTCTAATAAAGCAGTACATTTACTATGCACGTGTGGTAAGTCGTTTCAGTTGTGTCCGACTCTTTGTGACCCTTTGGACAGTAGCCCAGGCTCCTCTGTCCATGAAAATTCTCCAGGCAAGAATACTGGAGTGGATTGTCATGCCTTCCTCTAGGGGATCTTCTCAACCCAGGGATCGAACTCATGTCTCTTAATTTTCCTGCATTGGCAGATGGGATCTTTAACACTAGAGCCACCTGGGAAGCCCATACATTTACCATATGAATCCACAATTTTATTTCTTAGTATTTTCCCAAGAGAAATGAAAGCGCATGCCTACCCCAAGACTTATATATGAGTATTCTTAGCAGCTTTACTCATAAGAGCTCATTAAGAAGTAAATGGATAAACAAATTCTGGTATATCCATTCAATAGACTTCTACTCTGTAATAATGGAAATAGACTCATAATAAATTTAACAATATGGATCACTCTCAAAAATATTACACTGAGTGAAAGAAGCTAGATGCAAAATAGTATATACAGTAAGCTAATACTTATAAATATAATTTAAATTTAAGTGATAGAAAACAGACCAGTGATTTCCTAGGGCCAGGAGTAGGAGATGAGAATTTATTGCAAGGGGCTTAAGACAACTTGGTTAGAATTATAAAAATGGCTCAGACTGTAAAGAATTTCCCTGCAATGCAGGAGACCTGGGTTCAATCCCTGGATCAGAAAGATCTCCTAGAGAAGGGAATGGCTGCCCATTCCAGAATTCTTGCCTGGAGAATTCCATAGACAAAGGAGCTTGGCGAGCTACAGTCCATGCAGTCTCAAAGAGCTGGGCACAACTGAGTGACTAACACTTTCACTTTCTGTATCTTAATTGTCATGGTGGTTTCATGAATGCACACATTTGTTAAAACACTGTGCTATCAGTTCAGTTCAGTTCAGTTGCTCAGTCGTGTCCAACTCTTTGTGACTCCATGAATCATAGCACACCAGGCCTCCCTGTCCATCACCAACTCCTGGAGTTCACCCAGATTCACGTTCATCGAGTCAGTGATGCCATCCAGCCATTTCATCCTCTGTCGTCCCCTTCTCCTCCTGCCCCCAATCCCTCCCAGCATCAGAGTCTTTTCTAATGAGTCACCTCTTCGCATGAGGTGGCCAAAGTACTGGAGCTTCAGCTTTAGCATCATTCCCTCCAAAGAAATCCCAGGAATGAACTCCTTTGGAATGGACTGGTTGGATCTCCTTGCAGTCCAAGGGACTCTCAGGAGTCTTCTCCAACACCACAGTTCAAAAGCATCAATTCTTTGGCATTCAGCTTTCTTCACAGTCCAACTCTCACATCGATACATGACTACTGGAAAAACCATAGTCTTGACTAGACGGACCTTTGTTGGCAAAGTAATGTCTCTGCTTTTGAATATGCTATCTAGGTTGGTCATACCTTTTCTTCCAAGGAGTAAGTGTCTTTTAATTTCATGGCTGCAGTCACCATCTGCAGTAATTTTGGAGCCCCCCAAAATAAAGTCTGATACTGTTTCCACTGTTTCCCCATCTATTTGCTAAGTGATGGGACCAGATGCCATGATCTTTGTTTGTTCATTTTATATTATGTAATTTTATTCAATAAAGTTGATTTAAATAAAAGCTCTTTGACATATAAATCCTATTTTTATAATTTTTTCCAAATTAAATGCTTAGATGAGAAAATAAAGATAAATATAAAACTTTTAAATTTAGTTATTCACATAAGAGATAGCCTAGAAACAAGAGACATGATTAATAGTAGTGGGTTGTATCTGTAAGTTTGTTATATCCCTATAATGTGGTCATTAAACTAGCAATTAGCTGTATGACACAGGGAGCTCAACCCAGTGCTCTGTGACAACCTACAGGGGTGGGATGGGGTGGGAGATGGAGGGAAGTTCAAGATGGAGGGGATACATGTATATCTGTGGCTGATTCATGTTGATGTATGGCAGAAATCAGCACAATATTATAAAACAATTATCCTCCAATAAAAATTTTCAAATATATAATTATATAAAATTAAAAAAATAAACTAAAATGATGATGTAGATGCATGCTAATTGGTATGTAAATAAACCCTTTTACTCATAATTTAATTTCAGCCTCACAATAACAGGTAAGGTTAGGAACCAACAAGAGAAACACAGCTTTGAGAAAGTGACTTATTATATCAGTTATATAATTGACTGGAAAGGATTCTTTGGATGAGGTTCATGTATATAGGTATATATTCTTCCTTCTTTATCAGGCTGTTTTTCCTGCTATATCCATCAGTTGCACTTGTCATATTCCAGTCTGATCTGTTTCCTTGAAGTGACAGAGAGCAGTGCTGAGTACATCTTGTTCCTGTCGGTTGAACGTGCTCAATATTATTCATCACTGAAGAAATAGAGTCTGCAATAGGAGCTACACAGAAATAAGGAAATCCAAAGCCAATACTCTGTATGAATGGTGCCATAACAGACATACATTTGTTGTGATTCTGATTGAGTAAAAATATGCTTTTTCATTTCAGTCTGATACCATTGCTCTTTAGGGAATTTAGATGACAACTCCTTAGAAGGACTAAATTAGGTCTGATGTCTGGCAAAATGTTTCATCAGGTCAGCCTTTACTCCTGCATCATCTTCACTCCATCAATTTGTCTCTTTTCTTTATCTTCATTTTTCCTGCACTCTTCTCTCAGATCTCACTAAACAAATGTTGTTGTACTTCTTTAGGGTTTGTCAAAGTGTGTGTTTGTGTCCGGTGGGTGTGTACATATTCTCACCATACTCCTAGTGACTCTTTGGTGATCTTCTACCACCTTTGAAGCTAATTGAATTTCTATAATTATACTGTGATCAGATCAGATCAGATCAGTCGCTCAGTCGTGTCCGACTCTTTGCGACCCCATGAATCACAGCACGCCAGGCCTCCCTGTCCATCACCAACTCCCGGAGTTCACTCAGACTCACGTCCATCGAGTCAGTGATGCCATCCAGCCATCTCATCCTCTGTCGTCCCCTTCTCCTTCTGCCCCCAATCCCTCCCAGCATCAGAGTCTTTTTCAATGAGTCAACTCTTCTCATGAGGTGGCCAAAGTACTGGAGTTTCAGCTTTAGCATCATTCCTTCCAAAGAAATCCATGATACTGTGACTTATAATAAGAAATGGGTATTTGGTCTTTGTCCCAGTTCCTGGCAAGAGCATCTAAAACCCTTGGAATTTTCTGTGATAAAGGCATTATCTGTTAAGTAATGAGGTGACTTTTGGAAAGTCCTTAGGTGACCTAAAGCTGAGGGTGGGTTGCCAGGGAAGCAACCTTCTGGTGCAGATTGGGACTTTCAGTACCCCAGCCACTTATCCCTGGAGGGGACCGAGGTTGGAGTTTGAATCAATAACCAATAGCCAATGATATAATCAATCATGACTAGGTTCAAATTCAGTTCAGTAGCTCAGTTTTGTCTCACTCTTTGCTACCCCATGGACTGCAGCATGCCAGGCTTCTGTCCATCACCAATTCCTGGACACTACTCAAACTCATGTCCCTCACGTCAGTGATGCCATCCAACCATCTCATACTCTGTCATCCCCTTCTCCTCCCACCTTCAATCTTTCCTAGCATGGTGTTTTCCAATGAGTTGGTTCTTCCAATGGGGTGGCCAAAGTATTGGAGTTTCAGCTTCAGCCTTAGTCCTTCCAATGAACATTCAGGACTGATTTCCCTTAGGATGGACTGGTTGGATCTCCTTGCAGTCCAAGGGACTCTCAGGAGTCTTCTCCAACACCACAGTTCAAAAGCATCAATTCTTCAGTGCTCAGCTTTCTTTATAGTTCAACTCTCACATCCATACATGACTACTGGAAAAACTATAGCTTTGACTACATGGACCTTTGTTGGTAAAGTAATGTCTCTACTTTTTAATATCCTGTCTAGGTTGGTCATAGCTTTTTTTCCAAGGAGCAAGCATCTTTTAATTTCATGTGTGTAGTCACCATCTGCAGTGATTTTGGAGACCCCCAGAATAAAGTTTCTCATTGTTTCCATTGTAACTCTATCTATTTGCCATGAAGTGATGGGACCAGATGCCATGATCTTAGTTTCCTGAATGTTGAGTTTTAAGCCAACTTTTTCACTCTCCTCTTTCACTTTCATCAAGAGTCTCTTTAGCTCTTCTTCGCTTTCTGCTATAAGGGTGGTATCATCTGCGTATCTGAGGTTATTGATATTTCTCCTGACAATCTTGATCCCAGCTTGTGCTTCTTCCTGCCTGGCATTTTGCATGATGTACTCTGCATATAAGTTAAGTAAGCAGGGTGACAATATACAGCCTTGATGTACTCCTTTCCTAAGCTGTTGTTGCATGTCCAGTTTTTTTTTTTTTAATTTTTATTTTATTTTTAAACTTTACGTAATTGTATTAGCTTTGCCAAATATCAAAATGAATCATGTCCAGTTCTAACTGTTGCTTCTTGACCTGCATACAGATTTCTCAGGAAGCAGGTCAGGTGGTCTGGTGTTCCCATCCCTTTCAGAATTTTCCAGTTTGTTGTGTTCCACACAGTCAAATGCTTTGGCATAGTCAATAAGGCAGAAGTACATGTTTTCTGGAATTCTCTTGCTTTTTCCATGATGCAGTGGATGTTGGCAATTTGATCTCTGGTTACTCTGCCTTTTCTAAATCCAGCTTGAACATCTGGAAGTTCATGGTTCAAGTACTATTGAAGCCTGGCTTGGAGAATTTTGAACATTACTTTGCTAGCGTGTGAGATGAGTGCAATTGTGCAGTAGTTTGAGCATTCTTTGGCATTGCCTTTCTTTGGGATTGGAATGAAAACCGACCTTTTCCATTTCTGTGGCCACTGCTGAGTTTTCCAGATTTGCTGGCATATTGAGTGCAGCACGTGAAACCTCCATAAAAACCCAAAAGGACAGTTTGGAGAACTTCCTGGTTGGTGAATATGAGATTTAAAGAGAATAGCATGCTCTGAGAGAACATGGAAAATCTGCACCCTTTTCCCTTACCTTACCCTGGGCATCTCTCCATCTGGCTGTTCCTGAGTTACATCCTTTCATAAAAAAGTGATGATCTAGTAAGTAAAATGTTTCTTGCAGTTCTGTGAGCTGCTCTAACAAATTAATTGAACCCAAGGGGGAAGTTGTGGAAACTTTTGATAGATAGCCAATCAATCATAAGTGCAGGTAACAATTTAAACTTGCAACTAGCATCTGAACCCTAAAGAAGGGGTTGTTGTTTTTGGTCAGAAGTACAGGAAATGGCACCCCACTCCAGTACTCTTGCCTGGAAAATCCCATGGATGGAGGAGCCTGGTAGGCTGCAGTCCATGGGGTCGTGAAGAGTCGGACACGACTGAGCGACTTCACTTTCATTTTTCACTTTCATGCACTGGAGAAGGAAATGGCAACCCACTCCAGTGTTCTTGCCTGGAGAACCCCAGGGACGGGCGACCCTGGTGGGCCACCGTCTATGGGGTCGCACAGAGTTGGACACGACTGAAGCGACTTAGCAGCAGCAGCAGCAACAGGTAATAAGCTGGGCTTGTGACTAGTATATATAGTGTGTGTGCAGGGGAGGTGAGAAAGTAGTCATGTGGGGCGGAGTCCTTCACCCATGGGATGCTAACTCCAGTAGACAGAGTCACAAATGAGTAGAATTGTATAGCATCCAGCTAATGTTGCAGAGAGTTGCTTGGTGTGAGGAAAAACGTCCTCACATTTGGTGATCAGAAATGTCAGAAGTGAAGTTTTCTCTGTGAAGGTAAAGGACAGAGGCAGAGAACAAGCATGGTGGGGAAGAACTGGGATTCTTCCTACTCAGGAGGTAGACTGACCTGTGTTTTATATACATTTGTAGATACAGACCCACACTCTCTTATCTGAAAATCTTAGTATTAGATATGTTTCTGAATTTTAGAAAGGTAATACAGCATATGCAGTGATGTCTCGAGCACAAACCTATTAATAGTTATTAATATTCTGAGATAAAACATCTATATTTTCACTAGCAGCCTAATTTCAGTTCAGATCTGGTTTGCTGTTGAGTGAATTCAAGCCAGTTTTCATTAGTTTTCCCTTACTGGAAGTGTGCATAATAATTATGGGCCACATCTAGTTTTTCAGGAAATAACTCTATTTTTAAAAAATTTAAAAATTGCATTTTATATTTGAGTATAGTTGATTAACAATGCTGTGTTAATGTCAGATGTTCAGCAATTCAGTTATACATACACATATATCTATTGTTTTTCAAATTATTTTCCCACTTAGAGTATTACAGAGTATTGAGCAGAGTTCTCTGTGCTATACAGTTGGTCCTTGTTGGTTATCTATTTTAAACACAGATAAATCTCTCTGTTCAAATCAGTCCCAAACCCAGGAGAGAACTCTTGACATTCTTTTGGTCTGCAAACTATTGTCTCTTTTACTGTATTATCTGACTTCTTGAGCCTCTTTATTTATTGTCTAGTTTTTGATATTTGCTTCAGAACTTTCTTTTGGATTTGGATTTGTGTATGTGTCTAGGAAGGCATAATTTAATATCTTAAAATTCACCTATTTTGAGTTTACAATTTGATGGGTTTTGTAAATGTGCACAATCATGAAACCATCGTAACTTTGAAGGTTTAAACATCCTTACCACCCTCAAAAGTTTCTTCCTGTATCACTGCAGTCAGTTCCCCCTCCCACTGCAGCCCTGGGCCAGACAATCACTGATGTCGTTTCTGTGTGTAGCTTTCATTTAGCTTAATGTTTTGTGATCCATGTCCTTTTATACATTAGTATTCTGTTCTTTTTGTTATTTATTTATTTTTTTTTCTGAGTGGTATTCTCAAGTGTGTATAACTGGTGACTAGATCAAGAATGTATGGCACATCTCTATCACAAATACTATTAAGCAATAAAAAAGGTCTTATGTTTCTAATCTGTTATTCAGCTTACCAGTCTTTGAATCCCTGCTCCACATTGAATACTTTCTCAGGTTAAGAGCTGCCTTACTTTCATTAATAGCTTTAAATCAGCAAGGCTTTTCCCAGCTCTTAAGTTTATTGGGCTGAATTGGGCAACTAGGCTTAGATAGTGCACTGCCCTAGAGAACACTAGAAACCTAACTCCCCTCCCTCTGGCTTTGTAGATCACAACCGTGACCTTCCATGACACACATCCAGCTAGTATCTATGCAGGGAATGCTTTCCAATGATTATCAACTTGGCGTTCTGAGGATGGAACTCAATACTTTTTTCTACTAGGGCCAGGAGGATCTTTCTGCCTGTTGCATGGAATGGAATCCAGGTATTGAGAAGTGTGCCTATTCCTGAGAATGCAGGTGGATCAACCTGAATCAAGAGTCCAGGGAAAAACCTCTCCCATCTAAGGCCATACTTAAGCCCTTCTTCTATTGCATTTGAGCCCCAACAAGTTTACTAGGGAAAGAGGTTTGAAAGAATTTCCACACTTAGAAATTTTGCTTGTACAGAGACATGCTTATATGAATCAGAAAAGGAGTGAATGAAAATAAGGATGAGAGTCAGTGGTCTATAGGAGGGTCTAATAAACTCACCTGCTTCTAAGTAGGATCACTCCACCATGCTGTTGGCTATGAGGAGCACCATCCTTTTTGAGGACCCAGCCCAGGCCTACTGATAGGATGTCCTGTCCATGGAAGGTACCATTCACCTCCCATTGGAAATATCCACGCATCAGGGCATAATCTTAATAAGTTTTTCTCAAGATTCTATGGAGACTATGAAAGTAGACACAATTATCATTTATAATTTATGGCTACAGGCAGAGCTGAGGGCAGGGCAAGCTATAAGAATGATAGGAGATAGAAATATTATCAATACTATTCTAAAATTTCAACAGATTTTTATCCTGTTTCTTGGTATTTATATCTATTTAGTTGTTACTTCATTTGCTTGCTTTGAGGGGTATTCTCTGCACGCTACTCCAGTACTCGTGTGTGGAAAATTCCATGGACGGAGGAACCTGGTGGGCTGCCATGATGGAGGAGCCTGGTAGGCTGCAGTCCATGGGGTCGCTAAGAGTCGGACACAACTGAACGACTTCACTTTCACTTTTCACTTCCATGCATTGGAGAAGGAGATGGCAACCCACTCCAGTGTTCTTGCCTGGAGAATCCCAGGGGCAGCGGAGCCTGGTGGGCTGCTGTCTATAGGGTCGAACAGAGTTGGACACGACTGAAGAGGCTTAGCAGCAGCAGGAGTAGAAGTAGGGGGTATTCCCTGGTGGCTCAGGTGGTAAAGACCCTGCCTGTACTGCAAGATGGAGAAGGCAATGGCACCCCACTCCAGTACTCTTGCCTGGAAAATCCCATAGACGGAGGAGTCTGGTAGGCTGCAGGCCATAGGGTTGCGAAGAGTCGGACACAACTGAGTGACTTCACTTTCACTTTTCCCTTTCATGCATTGGAGAAGGAAATGGCAACCAACTCCAGTGTTCTTGCCTGGAGAATCCCAAGGACAGGGGAGCCTGGTGGGCCACCGTCTATGGGGTCGCACAGAGTCGGACACGACTGAAGCGACTTAGCAGTACTGCAAGAGACCTGAGTTCAATCCCTGGGTCATGAAGATCTCTGAGAAAGAAGGAATTGTCAATCCACTCCGGTATTCTTGCCTGGAAAATTCCATGGGCAGAGGAGCCTGCCAGGCTACAGTCCGTAGGGTCATAAAAAGTTGGACACAATTGAACGATTAACACTTATACTAACACTTGGGGAGTGTTTAACTTATCTCTATCTAGTTTTCCTATTTATTGAAATGGAAATGATAATAATAATATTTTATTGTTATTGTCTAATAAGAATATTGTGAAAATTAAATGTTGTAACACATGTAGTACTCTTAGGATAGTAATCCTGGAGACTAATAATGTCTCAATGAAATGAAGTCACTGCTATCTTATCTAATAATATTTTTCCAGGGAGGAAATATTTTAGTAACCTGTGGATTACATGTAGGCAATGCAGAAGGATAATCTGTTTAGTATCATGATAAACATCTGTGCCATTGTGACAGAGCTGTATGTCTACAGGTTATTATGCAGACCTGATGCAAAGAAATGACTCGCTGGAAAAGATCCTGACACTGGGAAAGATTGAAGGCAGGAAGAGAAGGGGATGAAGTTGATGGCATCACCAACTTGATGGATATGAGTTTGAGCAAGCTCCTGGAGTTACTGAGGGACTGAGAAGCCTGGCGTGCTGCAGTCCATGGGGTCTCAAAGAGTCAGACATGAATGAGTCACTAAACTGAACTGAAGGCATGAATGTGAGGCTGAGATGGAGTGAGAAGAACCAATCTCCCTTCACACACACACACACACACACTATACTTTGAGAGGCTGAGGAAGAGGCAGTACTTCAGACAACTGGACTATTTCTAACCATTCTAACTGGGAGCATGGTTACATGGGAGGTACAGAATAACCTGGTGGCACTGCATAGAATCTGTCTGCAATGCAGGAGACTCAGGTTCTTTCTCTCAGTTGGGAAGATCCCTGGAGGAGGGTATGGCAACCCACTCCAGTGTTCTTGCCTGGAGAATCCCCATGGACAGAGGAGCCCAGTGAGCTATAGTCTATGGGGTCACAATGAGTCAGACACAACTGAGACTAACACTTTCACTTCACCTTTTTTTTTTCACACCCTAACCAACCTAGAAGTTCTCTCATTTTGTAACTAATGTTGAGAGATTTTCTCTATTATAAATCTCTTCTATTTTCTTGAAGCCTTTGGTAAAAAGTTTAAACTCCTGTAGCCTGGCCTTATCCATTGTTTAGAGTAGACTCCATGTCTGCTTCAGATGATGTAGTCAAGAGACAACAGTGATCACCTGTGGGACTCAGTTGTGGTTTGGAGAGAGGTGATATAAGGGGAGAAAGCAATGCTATTCTCTGAAAAAGCTGGTTGCCTGAGTGACAGACAGTAAACATTATTGGGGAATTTCCAGAATTCCTTGAGGATGAATATCTAGTAAAATGCATTGCACTTCCTATGAGTTCTAGTAGGGTAGGAACTCAAGTGATTGTTGCTGCTGCTGCTGCTGCTAAGTTGCATCAGTCGTGTCCGACTCTGTTCGACCCCATAGATGGCAGCCCAACAGGCTCCTCTGGCCCTGGGATTCTCCAGGCAAGAATACTGGAGTGGGTTGCCATTTCCTTCTCCAATGCATGCAAGTGAAAAGTGAAAGTGAAGTTGGTCAGTCGTGTCCAACTCTTAGCGACCCCATGGACTGTAGCCTACCAGGGGTCTCCGGCCATGGGATTTTCCAGGCAAGAGTACTGGAGTGGGGTGCCATTGCCTTCTAAATGGGCATTAATAAAATTCAAAAATAAGGAAGGCAGTGTGAGATTGGAAAAGAAGAAACCTTCACACTCCTGATGACTGCACTCAGTAGTTCTTAGGCTGCTCTCACTGGTTTCCTTGGACACAATGTCTCCCACATTCCCAGCAGTCTTTCCTTAGGGTAGAGAAAATAGAATGGCCTGCAGATCTTGCAGCCCCGATAAGACAGAGCTCTCCTTGGCTCTGCAGAGATCCCACTTCACAAGACAACACGGGAGGTCCCAGGGCTCATGTCTCACCAGTTGATTAAAATCTGTGGTGAGATGACCTGCAGCATCAACCACCAACCAGTTATCCTGGGTCCACTGGGCTTTCCAGAGCTCTACCTCTTCTACTGAAGACATTGCCTCAAAAACCCAGTGCATGGCAGGGCAAGTGCCACTGGATTCCACCACTTTAAGCCCTGCCTAGAATAGACTGATCCAACCAATAGGTTCAGGGTGAACTGGCTAACATATCCAAATTCTTTGACTCCAGGTGACCCTGTGTTGTATGTGAATATGGGCTTGGAGATTTAGTGGTGGATTCAATTCTCCCTGGAGCTATCCCCTGGAATATTTTTCTTCCATTCCACAGCACCCATATCTACAATGAGAGCAGGATGAAAGTAACTTATGTCTTCACCTGTAGCTCTTTGGTACCTGAAATATGGTGTTGCCACCAGTCAGGATGGCTCTGCTTACTGTGGTCATGTAGGCCATTGTGCATATTATTGCCACAAAATTGCTACAGGAGGTCTGTAAATTTTCCAGCCATGAAGAAGAGGCAAGTTCTCAGTTCCACAAAAATTAGAGAAAGCAAGCACTTACTTCCAATGTCCAGGCAAAGTGATTTGGGAAGAGTAGAAAGACAAGAGAGCACATTCAAATCTAGCAGGCCACCCTTCTATTCCTTTCTTATCATGGAAGTAAGATACATAAGTATGGGAACTGGGCATTTCTGTGACCCACACTATCATGGCCATCAACCTGGACGTAGAAATAGGAGCACATGGTGGGAAGTCACACTAAGTGCCTGTATTTCCGTTTAGTATTTCCCGTCTATTGGCTGGAGAACCTCCACTTACTGAGGAGCTCTGCCAAAAGCAGTCATTAAACCCCACCCAGCTCCCACTCTTCTTGCCTGTCTCTATTCTAGAACTCTAAACATGTGTTCTGTTTCCAGAGAGGGGTTTTTCAGACCAGGACTGCAAGAGCTTCTTCAACATTGTGAGTGAGACTGTTCAGATGCCATGATGGCCAGCACATGTGTCCTCACCTGCCAGGCAAGGTGGAGGAACGCTGTGACTCAGGCTGGGAAGACAGGAAGGCTCCCATGCTCCCTATTTCCTCAGATGTTGTCTACCTCTCCTTCCCCCCATCATTCCCCAGTCGTCCACTGGCCTTTCTTATCTGGTTCCAGTGGGCTTTGAGCTTGATCTGATCTGAGTAATGATGCTTGAGGCACTCTGTGTGCTCAGCCTGGCTCTCCTTTGCACTCCACGTCCTGACACGAAGAGATATCCAGCAGAATTATATTTTTCAGGTGTTTGAGGCTGATTGATCACATCTCCAGCAGAGTTCTCTGATGGGAGCCCACCCATCACCTGACAAAATGGAGGGAATGGTCACAGAGAGGAAGATGGGATAATGCAGCAGAAACTGGATAGAGTACTCAGGCTTGCCTGGAGAAGAAGCCACCTTATGCTCTGCCATCAGGAGTCCTGGAAACATGCCCCTAGCTAATTCCTGTCACAGCTTCATAGTCCTGTCTTGATTCCTCACCTTGTTCTTTTTCATCTGTGCACTGCTTCAATCATCAGAGATTTATTGAAACAGTTTTACATAATGGAATATAATAAATGCAAAAAAATTAGAAAAAATAAGGACACACATTTTGAGCTGAAGGACTTCACAGCCTAGTGAGAAGCAAGCCTTCTAATATTGATAGGCAAAACATTATAATATAATATGATATGGGCTTTCTCATCAGTTACTTAAAAGAACAATGGGAGAAAACATAAATTCTGCTTAAAGAAATCAGAGGATTCAAAGGAATTAGCCCTTGAGATAAGATTTAAAAGTGGGTAGGTGTTTTCTACCATTTCTAGCATGGATTGGATGGCATCACTGACTCAGTGGAGATGAGTTTGAGCCAACTCCAGGAGATAGTGAAGGACTGGGAGGCATGGAATGCTGTAGTTCATGGAGTTACAAAGAATCAGACATGACTTAGTGGCTGAACAACAACAAGGGGTTTTCTAGATGAACACACACAATAAAGGGATGCAGAAGGAGCCATTCAGGCAGAAGAAACATATACACCAATACAATAAGACAAGAGACATCCAGCTGGAATTAGAATACTGCATAATCCATGCTGTTTTTTATAACTAGCATGGTGGCTAGCAGAGGACTCTGATGATTAATCTTCTGTGTTAACTTAATTGGAACACCGGGAGCCCCAATATTCACTTAACATTATTCTGGATATTTCTGTGAGGGAGTTTCTGGATGAGATTAATGTTTAAATCAATAGACTGTATAAAGATTGCCCTTCCCAATGTAGGTGGCTTTATCTCATTCATGGAAGATCTAAGTAGAACAAAAAGGCTGAGCAAAGGAGAACTCACTGTCTTCTAACTGTCTTCAAGCTCGGATATCAGCCTTCTTTTGACTTTGAATTTTCACTTGGACTGGAGTTTACAACACTGAGTCTGCTGGTTCTCAGGCCTTTTCACTCTAACTACTCCAATAGCTCTTCTGGGTCTCTAGCTTTCCTACTGCAGATCTTGGGAATTCCTAGTCTCATAACTTCACGAGTCAGTTCATTATAATCTCTCTGTCTCTATCACTCTATATATGTAGATAGATAGATAGATAGATAGATAGATAGATAGTATTCCCTTGTAGCTCAGTTGGCAAAGAATCTACCTACAATGCAGGAGACCCAGGTTCGATTCCTGGGTCAGGAAGATCCCCTGAAGAAGGAAATGGCAACCTACCTGAGCATTCTTGCCTGGAGAATCCCATGGACAGAGGAGCCTAACAGGCTGCAGTCCATGGGGTCGCAAAAGTTGGACACGACTTGGCGACTAAACCACCACCACCACCAGATATAGATAGATATAAAGATACACATATCTTCTATTGGTTCTGTTTATTAGTTCTGGGGGCTGGAAAGTCCAAGGTCAAGGTGCTGACAATTTTAGTTTCTGTCCTCTCGGCTTGTAGGTGGCTGCCTTTTCACTGTGTCTCAAGTGATCTTTCCTCAGTGCATGGGCATGGGCAGAGAGAGAGAGAGAAAGCAAGCATGAGCTGTCTGGTGTTTCTTCTTATAAGGACACAAATCCCACTGGATCAGGGCTTCACACTTATGAACTCATTTAACCTGAATTACTTCCTTAGGGGCTCCATCTCCAAATACATCCACCCTAGGGCTTAGGGCTTCGGGATATGAGGTTTTTGGAGGACACTGTTCGGTTCGTAACACTGGGTGAGGGTTACATGATGGGACTCTGGACAGGACCAAAGCAGGCTATGAAAGACTCTGGACCTTATGCTTAAAGGATGACTGATGGGGAGTTAGTGAAGTGTTTTAACTGTGAAAAAATGGTAAGACATATAAGAAAGCTTATTCTGATTTCTGGTAAAGAATTGACTATAACATCCCTGGAACATTCTGTGCACATTTGCCAGTGGAAATTTTATGACAGCAAATTAAAAAATGAGTACTCATATCTGCTGGGAGAACTAAGGCAGACAGAAAGCCATTGCCAGACTCTTGGAGATATTTCAATATCTACACGGTTCATGAAGTTGGATTGAAAAAATAATGTGGCCCATTCATGCAGCCGCACACTAGGTGCATCCCAGTGGTATTCATTTACCCCCGGCCATGATCTTTTCCTTGGGCTCAAGACCTAGTGTTTCTCATGCCTATGTTGTCATAGGAGGTCACCTCCTACTCACTGCTCTTTACAGAAGTTTTCAGTGGAGATTGGTCCCTTTAATCTTTAGACAGCAGAACAGGAGGAGGGGGATAGTAGTGCAAAGAAAGTTTGGCCTTTGGAATTTTGTATTTTAATTGATAAATCACACACATACAGTTTTCTAGGCAGTAGCAGAGAAAATTCCTAATAGTAATGCATACTGGCCATTGTTGTATGATGCTTTATGTTTTGTTTATTATTTAAAATATATGTACATATCTGTGTGGCTATTTATATACCTATTATTTATTTATTTATACTATTTGATGTCAGTTCTAAAAAATTGGGGAAAAGGTAAAATGTTAATCATTTCAAGCCAGCAAAGCTGGCCTTGCTATAAGCTGGCTCCAAATTTGGCTAAAAATTAGACAAAAAGGTAAAATATTAATCATTTCAAGCCAGCAAAGCAGCCCTTGCATAAGCTGGCTCCAAATTTGGCAATAGGCTGGTTGGTTTTTGTCAAATTACCATCCAACTGAAGTTGGCTGTTGTTCTTTTAGTTTTTTGACAAGCACAAGGTGAATAGTGCATAAGCCAAAAGATAATTATACACCGTATCTCTTGAAAAAGTTTGGATTGAAATAACCCACCACTCATTCAAATATGGAATAGCTAAAGAGAACGCTAAGTGCCTATGAACTAAAGCAGATCAGAACCTATGATAAAAATACTGAAAACAAAGGAATTTAATAATTGTTCTGAACATTAATAGAAATTAATAGAAATTACTGACTATTGACAGTAATTTGCTAAATTAACCAGAAAACAATTCAGAAAACTCCATGACATGTTTAATAAGATATAAGACATAGCCTATATGAAATAAGGAAAGAGATCCATAAGTTCCGTAAGGGCTGAAAATGCTAAAATTAAACCATAATGTGATGAAGTACATAATAACATGAATAAGAAGGTGATTTGCACAAGTATAGATAGGATGTCAAATAATTAGAAACCGCA
Source organism: Bos taurus (assembly GCF_002263795.3). Taxonomy (NCBI): domain Eukaryota; kingdom Metazoa; phylum Chordata; class Mammalia; order Artiodactyla; family Bovidae; genus Bos; species Bos taurus. The sequence continues at coordinate 19,002,561 of NC_037351.1, read as the reverse complement.
GCAGTTAAAACAAGGTTCTCATTCATGGTAATAAGTGCAGGATTAGAATTTCCTTAATTAGTAATGGGGAAGATGAACTTGAAAAGATTTCCACCATGTACACGGTCCTGTGCTGATTGCCATTTTGGAAGCCAGTTTGAACGCGAGCAAGTAAACAAGTATCCTATTGGATGGTGTGGATAGACGTATTTGTTTGTAATTTCTGAGGAAAAAATGAACTCATTTTCAAATTCATGTCACAATGACAAGTAGCAGTGACTTAAATTAGTCATTCGGGACAGTGGTTCTCAGTGTGGTCCTTGGACAAGCAGCATCAGCATCAACTGAGAACTCAGAGTGTAATTTCTCAAGCCTTCCCTCAACCCACTTGATTCAGAAATTCTAGGAGTTGGGCCAAGTAATTGGTATTCTAACCAGCCCTAAAGGTGACGCTGCTGTAGCTCAAATTTGAGAACTACTACATTGGGAGAACGACTTTATCTGTACTATGAGGAGAGTAAGGCAGCTTACTGATCACATAAGTTACTCCTTATCCGCACCGCAGACACAAAATCCAGGCAAGATTGTAGAGCTGAGGACTTTGCTAGTGGGGAATCCTGTGTGCCTCAGATTCCCCACTCACACGTGAGAGAAATGCACATAGTTACATAGATAACTGGTTTTCCCAAAGAAGAGCATCAAAGGAATATCAAGTGTAATATATGAATACAAATAAAAGAGAAGAAGCATTGTTTAGTTCCCCAACCAGGGATCAAACCCACACCCCTTGCAGTGGAAACACAGCATCTTAACCATTGCACTATCAAGGAGGCCCTAAGGGAGCATTTCTTAAACTGAAGGAAGACCTATGTGTGCAGGTTGAAAGTGCTTTTTGCTATACAGGCAAAGTCAACAAGAAAACTGACAGCTAATTAATTCTGGGGGAAACAAGATCTTATATAAAGAACAAACCTCCTATAAACATCAAGAAAGAAAGAAGGGGAGAGAGAGAGGGAGCCTGGCTCTAAGATTAAAAATCCTTGCAGAAGGGGGAAGATATAGAGTTGAATGAAAGAATTAGGTTTGCATAAGAAGATGGGTACCTCTTCCTCCAAGGCTTTCAGTAAGGATGCCATGCTGTATGCAAATATTGACAATTTAAATGAGATTAACAATTTGTAAATCACGTATTTCCTGGCATGTGGTTTATGCTCATTCAGTGCTAGCCCTCACCCATTATCAGAGCACCAGGCACCTGAATGAGGAACTCCTGACTCATCTCTGGAAGGTGTCACACTCTAGGCACTAGAGTCTAGGTCATTAACAAATGTTTAGCTTTGAGAAAGAAGGCAAAATCTGAGACTAAGTCCTAGTAGTGAATGAAGTGGAAGGTTAAGAGCTTATTGGTCTTAGGATATTATGTGTGAATGAAAATGTGGTTGAAAGGCAGGAGCTGTGGAACATGAGAGTATAGTGGCAGGAAAGACTGTAAGGCAAAAAGACAAGGTTATTCAGAAGATTTTCAAATACTTCGTGTGTTCCAAGTGCAGGTCCTGTGTAGAAAAAGATATTTAATATATATCAAATATGGCAGTCGGCATACATTCCTTCCCTTCACTTGACTTCTTGAGAGTCCCTTGGTCTGCAAGGAGATCCAACCAGTCCATTCTGAAGGAGATCAGCCCTGGGATTTCTTTGGAAGGAGTGATGCTGAAGCTGAAACTCCAATACTTTGGCCACCTCATGTGAAGAGTTGACTCATTGGAAAAGACCCTGATGCTGGGAGGGATTGGGGGCAGGAGGAAAAGGGGATGACAGAGGATGAGATGGCTGGATGGCATCACCAACTTGATGGATGTGAGTTTGAGTGAACTCCGGGAGTTGGTGATGGACAGGGAGGCCTGGCGTGCTGCGATTCATGGGATCGCAAAGAGTCGGACATGACTGAGTGACTGAACTGAACTGAACTGACTTGACTTCTGGGTAAGAGAAAAAAGAGAAAACCTGGACTCCCAGGTCCTCCCAGGCTGAGAGATTCAGTGGTTGAGAGCTCACAGTGGTTAAGTAGTACTATTATTGTAGTGTGATAAGAATTCACTTTCTTTCCCATAATGTTGCTAGTCAATGAGCAATGGAAACTTTTATTAGTCACGACTTCTCCACTCTTGAGGAGTACAAAGTCCAGATAAGGAGACAAATAACCTGCCAACCATCTGCAACGTTGATAACCATTCAAAATCTAAAAACAAGATACAGACAATATCACACATGTATATCTGCTAAGTGAAATGTAGCTATAGGATAGGCTGCCATTGTTAAGCAGAAACATCAGAAAGGTTTTCAGAAAAGGGATGAAGCTAGGATGGTAGAAGTAGGAATTAGACAGCCAAAGAATGGAGCAGTAACACCATTGCAGGTGGAGAGAGTAGCACAAAGCTCAAAAACAGGGAATCCATATGATGGAATAAGTAGATACTTTTGAGATGGTAGAACAATAAAAATCTAAGGATGTCCTTCTCTGTATGAATTTCCAAAGATGGAATAGCAATTTAGCCAGCTCTTTATCAAATGGTAGCTTCTCTTATAGCATCTTATATTAAAATATCATACAATCAGCAAGACATGATTATATTCTTGTTGTTTCTGAAAGTTATACAATTATCTTGATATTTTTGTAACATTAAGTGTGAAAAATTTCCTTGTTTTCTCTCCTCATCTTTTTTCCAGCCACTTTTAGCAGCCTGAAAATCAGCTTTCATTTTGACTGCCGCTTAACAGAATTTGATTAAAAAAAGTAAACTAATTACAACGGAAATGCAGCCCTGCGAAGCTTTAAGAAAAACACATTATTTTGTTTTAGGGTTCAGTTACTATACATTCATTTATCATCTTTATAAGCGATGTGCAGGCGATGATGAATAGGCCCTGGCTTTGAATCAGGAAATGTAAATTATCCTTTTTCTTTCTTTTTTTCATTTTTTTTAAACAAATAATGAGTGCTAGGTAATTTGAAGCTAACTGATGTGCCAAGAACTCAAAGATGATGTCATGCATGAAAGCAACAAGGTCTACTTATCTGATAGGCTGAAGCAAAGACAACTCCAGGTCCAGGGGATGCACACTTAAGTTGAGGTGGTTGTGTCCTGCGGTTGACCTAGCTGGTTTGGAGGACCATCATTAAGAGCCAGGTTGCTCTGCTATTGCTTTGTATTTGAGCCTCCCTCATGTCAAGTAGTAGGTTTTGCCTTTGGAGAACTGGCACATATACTCCTTAAACCTTCTCTCATCTGGATCTTTTTTTTCCCCATAGATAAGTTCATTGTGTCATATTTTATTTTTTATAAACAAAATATTTATTGAGCGTTATTTCCAGTCAGAAAGAAAGTCTAAAGAGAAAAAGTTCTATGGTTTTCTATTGCTAGGTAACAAACTAACAAATTTAGTCACTCAAAAAAATACACATTTATTATCCTGCAGTTTCTGTGGATCAGAACTCAAGGCACAGCTTAACTGTGTCCTCTGCTTAGGGTTTTATGAAGGTATCATCCAAGCTGCATTCTCATATGAATGGGACTAGGGAAGTCTCATTTGACTAGGGAAGAATTCATTTTCAGTCTCATTCAGTTTTTTGGCAGAATTAATTTCTTTGTGATCGTAGGGTTGGCATCTCTAGCTTCTTACTGGTTCTCGGCTAGACACCGCCCTCATCTCTCAAAGGCTGCCTGATCATCTGTTGGGGGCGTGCACTTCTTTACCAGATGGGCTTCTCCATCATGGCTGCTTCATCAAGCCAGCAAGAAGAGTCTCTAGAGGGAATCTGCTATTCAGATAGTCTTTTATTATTATTTTTAAAAATTTTATTTTGTTTTTAATTGGAGGGTAAAAACAATACTGTGATGGCTTTCACCATACATCCACATGAACCAGTCATAAGTATATATATGTACCCCACCCCTCTAGGTCATCACAGAGCACCAGCTTTGGGTTCCCTGCATCATTCAGCAATGTCCCACCAGCTATCCACTTTACATATGGTAATGTATATGTTTCCATCTATTTAGAATATTGAAAATATTTGATATATTATAAGAAATCAGTGCACTTTCAAGTAAGAAGTGCAGTATTTCAAGACAGACAAAATAAGCTTTATGTATAAGTAGACTTTGGATAAGGAGAGAAAATGGGAAAGCACATTACCAATAAGGGAATTAAAGAATGCTCAAGTATAGACCATGGGTGAAGAGTAACCACTTCTGACTGGATGGCCATGGTTGTAGATAAGCAGCGGGGATGGTTTTAGGAAAGATAAAGCTCAGGATGCTCACCTCAGGATGAATCTCAAGTTTACATTGCACTCATCACTTGGTGTAGAAAAGCCTCAGTTGAAATAAAGTAGCAATAGAAATGTTAGCTTTATTGGTGCAGAAAGTTATGCATACTCATTTCCATTTTCAGGGGTTTTGCAATATTTACATTTACTTGCATATAGAATGTTTAAGATATTTGCATGTGTTCTGCAAATTAATTTAAAATTGGCAATTGACTTACATTTGGGTGACATTTATGGATAAAGATATTAGCCATAGACACCACTCACAGATAAAGTTATACGTGTCTCATTAATTCCCATATTCTTTATAAATTATGTCAATTTGATTTTTATGTGGTAATTCTCTATATATACTGCTTTCCATTTTAGAAATAAAACTCATGGAATTTTTACTCACTCTAGCACACAAAGTGTTTGCATATTTCCTTTTTAATTTCCTTAATTTTTGTTTCTTCTCACACTCTTTGCTTTTATTATACCTTCTCTCAGATTGCTGAGGCAACGATTAGGCATATTGGCCTTGGAAAAATAAATAAAGAGAAAGAAAATATGTTGCTCTGTCACTTTAAAATGTAGTCCATTTACACCAACATATTAAAAGTCTAAATATTTTATTGCCTAGGCACAATCTTATTTTTATTGCCCCAATCACAGCTCATTGGTTAGGATATGCTGGGCAGAGGAGTGAGCTGGTCAGCTAATGGCCTCCCTGCTGCTAAAATTAACTAATTGTTAAAGTAATAACCATGGACCCTCACGGCCTATTTTAATAGTCAGTGGCAATCTGGGAAATTATTTTGCTGCTTTCATTTCAGTAAGTCCTCCTGTTGGCCATTTGCACCCTCTCTGTCCTTTTAAATGTCCTCTTGATAAGAAATATTTCAATGGGACCCTGCAGGGAGTTTTGGCCAGTCCCTCCAAGTGGCAGTTGGGACTCATTTTTTCTTCTGTGAATATGGGACGAGCATTGTATAAGTATGTACTGGGGTGCACGTGGGTGGCCATCTATCCATCGCACCAAACTTCTTTTCCAAATTCATCCTTCCTCCTCTGCAATGTGTCTTTCACATCAGTTTGTTCCATGTCTGGCTGTGTTTTGCCCTAATGCTGGCCATGACCTTGCCTGTCCTTTTGGTGAAAAACTCTCCAAGCATCTTCAGATGATCACGCCAATCCACAGTGGAGGCTCAGATAGGAGTTCATCCATTCAATACCCCAGGACAATGCTATTTCCAATTTTGACCTCTCCTCTGATATTTCAGTGTACACTCTTGCTACAATACATTTTATTGTATTTTATTATGCTTTTGTACTTCACATTCTCCTTTATCCATTTGTTATTTCATGTGTACAAATCCTTTATTCTCAGTTAAGTTTATGTTTACCCAGAGAAAATTCTGAACTTCCTCTTGCATCTCTCAGTCACCAGAGCTCTGTTAAATACATTGCAGATGTTTTTGTAAACACATGTTGAATTAAATTAAATTATATCTGAGGATTTCAAAGTTGTATCTGCTATACGAGTGTCCTGTGAGGATATTTTAAATCCTTCATATCCAGAGAGAAAGAGGTAAGTTCTACACATTCCTCTACTGAGACTAAATCTTCATGAGTTTTGTCATAAACATGTCATTAGTATGGACCTCATAGAATAGAAATTACTTATGGTGTCATTTAAAATTTTTAAATGACACCAAGAAAGACACACAAAAACATTGGACTGAAGGAAATCAATCCTTAAAGAAAATGGGCCTATGGCAGAGTTATAGGGTAAACATGTTTGAAACCAGAGATGGAAGGCTAATCAGTCTATTCAGAGGTTCAACTGCAAGACCTGTGCTAACTATATTATTCACTGGAAAAAATATACAGGGCTTCTGCTTGCATATCTGCAAAATATTCTTTAACAAGTCTTCCTATCTGTTTAACAGTCATTAATTCAGACTGCGGAACACTCTTTGCAAAATAACTCTTCTCCTTTGTATTATTGTGACAGTTTTTTGTTTTATGCCTGTTGAGACGTGATTATTGAACATTTTTTTATGAATGTTTGTAATGGTTCTATGTTGATACTAACAAAAAGACTGAAAACCAGTCTATTGATTTAAGATTCCATACCAGTCATGGTACAGTCTGATAAGTCATGAAAAGCTTCTTGGGGATTATATCTTTCTATACGTAGGGCTAATTATAGCTAACCCCTGGGAGAGTCACATTCTAGGTTAAGGACAGATTTTGCTCTGGGTTGGTATAGCTGCATTAAAAAGTCTAGAATCCTTTTAGTACCACGTTTCTCACATTTCATGAAGACTTAAAACTCAACCATTAAATGAGGGTTGAGGTTTGAGGAGTCTTTTTGCAATTCTAGCAAGCCGTTCTTTATGATCCCCTTACAGTCCTGAAGATTAATATTTGAGTTTGCTTTTAGAGAATGTTTTAAAAAAAAAAACTCTCAAAAATCATGGTTAGGACTGAGACAAACTGTATCCTGACTCCTCTACGCACCAGCACCACTTCTTTGGGAATATTGCTATAATATCTATTAACTTCAATTTCCTAATAGGAAATTAAAATGGGTATGTTTTTTCTTTCTGATCTGCTTTGTAAAGTGATAGGAACCAAAGATTGTGATTATTTGTAAAAGAAAAATCAGTGGTCATTTAATGAGGGTCTGAGTGATTCTTCTATCAGTTGAATGAAAGTGTATCCTTGTGTCGGATTTTTGATATCTATTTTAGTTGCTTACATGCCTTTTTTCTCAACTCCAAGATTTCATCTGGGTTAAAAATAGTTGAATGAAAGAACAACAATTTTGCATATGTTTCATATTATCATCTTCTTTGTGTTGAGTTAGGGAGGTACAGATTAAGAGGAATGGTTTAGAGTCAGTCAGAGGTGCTTTCAACCTTGTCATGCTTAACTACTAGTTGTTTAACCTTGAAACTCTCGGCAATCTCTCTAAGCCCAAGGGTATTCACATTCAACCTGAGGACAATAGATACACTTACTTCCTGGACTGTTCCGGGGATTCTGGGAGGTGATGCTGCAATGCACTTGGCATAGTACATTCACACAGTAACGATAGGTGTTTAATTAATACTAGCTATCCTTTCCATATTATTACTAAGGATGACTCTAACAAATGACACTTTGACACGTTGTAGGCACTCAAAAATAATTCGTACGGTGTGGCATTCATGGCTACTCTGAAAGGACCTGACTAGGGATCCATGGGGGATGGAGTAAAGCCACCAGGAAAGGATGCCACCTGTGAGGGGCTTTGACAAGGAGCAGTCTCCAGGAGGAATCACGACTTGCCTTGCTTTGGGAGCTTCAGAGGCCTGGGAGAGCTTGAGGAAGGGAGCTGAGAGAGCTTTAGGGGATCCACTCATGGAATTTCAGCCTCATCAGAGAAACAGAGAGTTCTTTGTGTTCAGGAATGAGGTATGGTACTGAAGAAACCACAGTTACAGAACCAAGTTTGAGATGTCTTTAGGGTGACCCAAGTAACCCCCAATCCCAATGCCTCTGCAGCTTCTAGAACCTTGAAAGCATCAAATGGAATTCAAAGAGCACATGTCGGCAATTCTAGGTCAAATGAGACTTTTTGATTAGAATAAAAAATTGTGTGTATGTGTGTAGGTAAATGATATTTATTTCCCAAAGCTTTGTTCAAACCTTTCTTCCTTCATGAGTTCCCAGTAGATTGTTCTTATTTCTGAACCATAATCCCCTTAGCCCTGATTATCTTTTGGCAATCTGACCCATCTCTAGGAGAGCTCAGGGAAGTTGTTATTTTTAAATCCACACTCTTTACTCACCTGGATGCTAAGGACACCATCTGCTATCTTTTCTTCATGTGTCCCCTAACTGCAGCCAAGCCCAACTGAGCCCCAACACTTAGCAGGGTGATAGAGCCTTAGTATGCACTCATTTTATTTATTTATTTATTTTTTTTATGCACTCATTTTAAAAAACAGAGAAAGTGCTTCAAGCAAGTAAACAAACCCCAAAAAGGAAATGTTGCAAATTATGTGCTAAACCATTGACGGTGTTTTCTTCTCCTTAAAGGTAAAGCTAACTTGGGGGCTGCGGGGGAAGGTGGCCCATCTGGTTCTGTGACATTTTTCTGGAAATACCATCAAAAGGAAACTGAGAAATGTGCTTCGAACTGAACAGTCATGATACCTCTTGCATCCGAAAGGAAGATTGTGAGAGTAATGAGCCTAAATCAAGGCTGGGCTCGTCCTGCCCGCAATGAGGCAAGACAGGTTTTCCTTTAAAAAACATCTGCCATAAGGGGGTTTAAATCGGGTACTCCTGTTTTTAGAAAATCTCTATTTCCTTACAGGATGTCGGCTTTGATCACTAATCCCTTGAAAATGTCTTCAAGAGATACTCCAATTGGCAGAAGTATTCGAGAGTGGGCGTGGGCAGGTGTCGGGAAAGAAGTGGGGGAGAAAACAATCCTCTTTTCCAAGCTGATGTATTACTTTAAAATGAAAAAGACAACTCCCAGAGCCTCTTGGCGCTAATGATCCTCTCTGAGCTTTTCCCAATGGTGAGGTCCAGGGAAGCCTTTAGAAAATGTTCTTTTGCAGGTCAGCACTTCCTGTCCTCTCTCCCTGGCCAATGGCATTAATGTGTGTTTGTCAATACTGAATTTTATTTGCTGCATCGCATCTCAGCTTAGAGAAGGAAGCACATCGTGTTGCATTTTCCTTGCCTCTCAAACTGGAGTTCCTGCTTCTCCCCAGCTTTGTGTTGTCAGCAAAACTTAATGCGTTTACAATCGGTCTCTTGATCGGAGGTAATTACCTGCAGGAGAAATAGCAAGGCTAAGAACCTAACAAGAGAAGCCTCGTGTGGCCGTGCTGTGGGCTGCTGTCCTGAAAGTGTATCAGACCTGTCAAATTGGTTCAAATTAAATTGACACACCACTCTTTCAGGCATCACCGTGTTTTTAAAACACAGTGAGCCCTTTTGGGCTGTACATGCCTTCAGAGTTAAAAAGGAATGTGCAAAGGACACTCAAAGGGGCCAGTGACAAGGACAGCAGGGGTCTTTGGGAAGATCCTTTACAACAGGCTCCAAGAGGCGGTCTTGTCAGGACTGAAGCTCAGTTGGGTTTTTTTCTCAGCAATTTCCTGTTTCCTGCCACAGTAATGACAAGGTGTCCCCAAGCCTTAGCCATAAGGCCTTGGAGACATTTTTTCCCTGCCTTCAGCTCTATTTATTCATTTATTGTAACGTTTATGAGCTTTGTCCAGGGACACTGCTGGGTCTCACAGTACCAGCTTCAGCCTGGAGGGAGACAGGGCCAGTCTAATCCCAGCCTTTCTCTGATGGGCCTGGTGACCTTGGCCAAGTCATTTAACCCCAACTCACTGGGGCCACCATTTGTAAGAGAGCAGGGAAGTGAGTGAGGCCTGGATCACCTCAATAGGGTGTCAAGAGGAATAACTAATTAATGATTGTAAAGCACTTTGCAAACAGAAAGTGCTGTGCAAAATGCTTAATATTAATCATAAAATGCATTCCCTGCAAGCCTCTAGGCGTATGTACAGAAATAACCACAGCAATTAAAGTAACACGCTAACAAAACTCATTAACCCCTAAACCTCCTTCTGCCCATACTTGGCTGTCATAGCTTCGTGGCTTTCTTGAGGCTGCCAGGTGATGCTGGGAGGAAGGCTGCCATGGAGAGCATGGCATTGGGCTCTCCCATGCTTTCTGGGCAAGTCGTCAGGTCACCAGTTCTGAGTACCAACAGCCTTAAATTCACATCAGCATTCAGCCTTTCCAGCCCATTTCTCCCATGTGGATCTCTTCCTTCCCTCCATGCCCTAGAACCCACTGCCTATACCATCTGTACCCCAGATGATTCTTCTCTCCTCTGTGTGTTTAATTCCTTCCACGCACATGTGACTTTTCTCTACCCAGTGTGTAAGCAGCTTGAAGGCAGGATTTCCCTGCATTGTAATTCCTAAAGGAGGACAATGCAAAGAGTGTGCCTGCAGGTAGTCTACAGACACACGGGGAGATGCTTTGCAATCCCAAATTATTGATTAGATGAAGGTGATAGAGTGTTGTTTGAAATCAGCCACAGTCACGCTGGTTATCTTGCACCTGGGAAGCTGGCAATTATTGCTAAGAAGCTCCTGAGGTCTGGCAGGGAGGAAAATGAATGAAAGAGGGAAGAAAGGGCTTGGGCTCAGTTCATCAGAAAACCTTCGGCTTTGAAACGGGAGAATAGTGAAAGCCAACATTAAAAAATTATCTTCAGGAAGAGAGGGAGGGAATGAGCGTGGTCTGCCTTGAGAAAACAGAAGACTGAGGGTCTTGTGGGTCGCAGCTTAACACAGGCTGGAGGGTGGAAGTGACGTGGATGGCCGGAGACCTCAGTGTGTTCAGGGAGGACAGTGAGGACTGTGTGAAGACAGGCTGAGCGCTTGCAAAACCTAATTTATCTTTCTTTCTCCTCTTTGTGAGAATGAATGGCTAATTTGGAAGAAGTCTCTCCTTACCTCCTTTATCTTTAATAAGCAGCCATTTGGGGTTTTAGTTCTTTTTACCTTTTAAATTTCTTACCTTAGCTTGTCCAGAATGCTGGCTCATGTCAGAATTTTTGTGCTGCAATAGCATCTTTGATAGAATATAAAAGGGATATGGAAACTACATTCTTGAGGCATTGTGTGTCAAAATTTAATCTGATTCCACCTTGCACACAATATTATAATACAGGGTTGGGATATGGACCACTAGACTGATAATGCAACAGTTTTTATAAAAATTACCACATAGATTATAAGAAATGTGCTCCAAATTATAAATAAGACTAGTATGGTTTTTTGTCAAATGTTATATAGAGCAACTAAGCAAAAGACAACCAAAAACCTGTATTATGTTGTATTTAATTGTTTAAGAGAAATTTCCTGGAGAGGAGCTTCTTGATCAGTAAAGAGGGGATCGTGTCCTAGAAGAAATAGCCGAAGAACTCCTGGGCAGGGAGATGGGCAGGGGACTCTCAGACTGAAGGTTGGGAAGGAAGAATTTGTTGTGAAAAGCCTAGAGCCAGGGAGGGTATGGCGTCTCTGAGCACAAAGGTCTGCCTGTGGGGAAGAGGAGGGAGGAAGCTGACCATATGCACTCAGGATGGTGAATGACCCCAGAGTGAGTTCAGAGAGAAAGACACGATAAGGATCCAGAGAGGGTCAAGAGTGGGAGAACAGTGTCTGGAGTTCTATCCTGACAGAGGAGGCTGTGAAGAATATTCTTTGATTTTTGGCAGCTACTCCATGGAGGATTCCCTCCTGTGGAGAGCTGCAGTGAATGCGGACAAGCAGTTTGGGAGATTACAGGTCTGAAGAGGACTTGGGGAAAAAATAATCCTAAAATTACAAGAAAAAAAGCCAAGAAATGATATCGAGGGGACACAAACCTCTATTTCATGGCCAAATCAAAAACTCCCTGACTAGGAAATTGATATTCTGCCTCAGAGTGTCCTTCCTGAAGGCTGGGCTTGGCTTCCAGGGGAGAGGTTGGAAGGGGAGGTGACATTGGTGTCCATTCTAAGATCCACTTGTACCACCAACATCTGGCACGTCTTTGAACTAGTCACTTCCCAACTGTCAGCCTAGTTTTCATCTGTATAGCGAGGCATTGCAGTTAGTCTGTTAAGTCCTTTCCACTTCTGATATCAGATGGACCCCATAATACTGAGTAGGCAAAGCATGTCTCACACACTTGTTCAGTGGCTGAGAAGCTGACTTAGATGGCATTTCCATTTCATTGAAGGTGGGTTGGGTTTACCAAAGTGGATAACTTTAGAGTTTCATCCCCATGGTAGAGAGTGGTCATCAACCAAAATCTATGTAATAACATCTATATGTCCAGCTCTTTGATAACTACTGAAATGATGACCTAGTCTCCGCCCTTGAGGAACTCACAGTTTAATCAGGGAGTCCCATAAACACATGAAAAATGATAAAATATGAAAAATGTCACTAAACCCTTATATTTTAAGTCTTAGAGCTCTAGACCAAGAGTGTTTTGTTAGTGGAGCTTAAGTTTTCTGTGGGCCAAATGGCCAGAGGCAAGGGAGAGGAGTTGGGCCTTGAATAGCAAATACTCTGTTCATTCAAATAATATGTCCCTTTTGCATCCTGATTCCTGGTGGGTGAAAGCTGAGCAGTCTTTTTCTCTCTCACCCGAGGAAAATGCCAAAACTGAAAAATGGTCCATAATGAACCTCTCTGTTGACCATGTTGAGACAGTGGAGATGAGGGACAAAAGGGGCTCAGATGCAGAAATCACCATGCTAATAGGTTACAAACTGGGAAAACTCATCTGAGATTAAGCCCTCACAAGGCGAAGATCAACCACTAAAGCTGGGGTCAAGAGTTTTGGGTCCAAATCCCCTTTCTGTCATTCACTAGAACTCTGGATTTGGAAAAGTCTCTTACAGTAATTGAATTTGGTGCTAGAACCAAACATTTTTCACTCTGTTTTAGTATGATTACAAATAGTGAAATTACAGGCAGGCTAGGAAAGTCAGGGACGAGCATGGAGATCCCAGGTGTACAGGGGATAATTGGCAGAGGTCAAAGGTGGCTTCAACAGGGTGGCTGCTTAGTGTTGGGCATAGAGATTATTGGCTTACTCCCCAATATGGACTAGAGGTGGCCTTTCTGAAATGTTCTTCCACTCTGAAGGAAATCTAGGGTTGCTTCATTTTGTACACTCTAGTATTTCAGCAAGCACATTTCATCAGCAATAGCAATTACACTGTGCATAAGAGGTAGACATAACACTGACCATCTAGGTTATGGCCCAAACCAGGAAACTACTGAGGGTAGAAGAGGTGCTACTAACAACTATAATGGATAATGGTTGAAAATCAAGTTTATCCTGGAGAAACTGGAGGTATGATAGCCTCATCCATAGACATCATTTTTCTTGACACTTCCTGAGTTTTTTCACTTTCCAAATTAGGAAGCTTCCTCATGTTTCCTCTATCAGACACTGAAGATTTTGTTTAAGCAAACAAACAAAAAATGTCTACTTCTTAGGACACAAAAAATTCTTTAGGAAACAAAGAATTCTAAATGTCAGGAAATTGAAGCTCAAGAAGTTATTTTGAAGAAGGGCAATACAGACTTCCCGGGTGGCTCAGACAGTAAATAATCTGCCTTCAATGCAGGAGACCTGGGTTCAATCTCTGGGTCTGGGGAAGAGAATGGCTGCCCATTCCAGTTTTCTTGCTGGAGAATTCCATGAGTAGAGGAGCCTTTTGGGCTACAGCCCATGGGGTTGCAAACAGTTGAACACAACTGAGTGACTCACACTTTTACACTTTCATATTCAGTACAGGATAAATGTATGCTCATATATGCAAAAAGGAGAGTTTACACACACACACACACACACACCTTCTTCAACCTAAAATCTGAAACCACTTGGTCCTAAATTATGGCTTTATGTGTGTGTGTATGTGTGTGTGTGTGTTCCTTGTTAAAGTGTCAGTTGCTCCCAGGCCTTAAAGAAATGTGGTTTTTGGATGACAGGGAGAAAGGGAGAAACGGAAACTCATAAGAGGTAGGGTAAGGAGGAGAGTTGGGAATGCATTTGTATTTCAAAATTGCTGCTGCTGCAGCTAAGTCGCTTCAGTCGTGTCCGACTGTGTGCGACCCCAGAGACGGCAGCCCACCAGGCTCCCCCGTCCCTGGCAGTCTCCAGGCAAGAACACCGGAACGGGTTGCCATTTCCTTCTCCAATGCATAAAAGTGAAAAGTGAAAGTGAAGTCGCTCAGTCGTGTCTGGCTCTTCACAACCCCGTGGACTGTAGCCTACCAGGCTCCTCCGTCCATGGGATTTTCCAGGCAAGAGTACTGGAGTAGGGTGCCATTGCCTTCTCCAAATTCAAAGTTATAACCCAACAAAAGCAAAACAGGAAGGAAACAGCATTTTAAAGATGCTGGCAGATAGCATCGGCTCATTAGTGGTTTCACTGCTGTGTACATTGGATTGCTTGCTCTCCTAGCATCAAAAACAGTGATATATGTGTAGTGGGTATAGAGGAAGTAAATTAAACAAACGTAGCTCAAGTTATTTTAGGGTATTCTGAGTATTAACTCTCATCCTTGAAGGTAGCAGTGAGAATTACAAAATGCTTCAGTCTTGAAATTAGCCACTGCACTGCAAGTAATGGGATTCTCAGGGTATCACTTCCATAGGTGAGAAGCCCCAAAAGTTTTCAATGAAAGGCAGTGGAGCTCTTCCCACCAGTTGAATGGGATGACAAGTGGATCCTTGATACTAGCACAGCGGGGCTGTCAAACACTGGAGAACTTTGTTTCCATTTGGGAATGATTAAGGTCTTATTGCTTCTGTCTTGGATATGAAAGACTTGAAACACATCAGTTTGATGTAACCAGGGTTGAATGACAACTCTATGCATGTAGTTAGCAAAGTTCATTGAGAAGGAAAGAGGAGCACTGAATTTCAGGAAAGTTAAACTGTAAGAATTGAGGACCTTGATTGAATTTGATAGCTCTTAATGGGAAACTGTACTGAACTGGCGAAAAAAAAAAGAAAAAGCAATGAGATCTGATGAAAAGGATCAAACTCAAATTTAGTTTTTAAAAATACCTCAGAATTAATCTTGCCCATTTAATTCAGGCAATAGTAGAAATCATTTTACATAATAAAGGGGGACAATGCCAGAAATAGCAGGGTGGAATTTCAGAAGCAGAATTAGAGGAGGACCACAGGGAGAAGCTAATTTGCTTTTCTGCTTCAAAATATTTCCCACAATCATATTCTGGGGTCTATTTGATCCTTTTACAGTAAAGGTAGAGTGGGGCTTTCTAAGGAAGATTTCTGGATGGAGCTTGAATTGTAACCACTGAATTGAGTAATCAGAGGGCCAGATGAGTCATGCCATCTGAGGATCGATGTGGATAGCCTGGGAGACAGGAAGAGTAAGGCCCTAGACCTTGCCCAGAGAGACCAGCTGGGTCTCACAATATCGGCAGGTCAGCCAAGGAGAAGGGAGCCCTGTACAAGGGACCCAGGGCTTCACAAATGTCAGTCCTTTGCAAGGGCATCAGAGCACAGGGAAATAGATCTCTCTGAATGATTATGGCTTGAGTTCTACATCTTTACCACCTGCACATATGGCATTTGACAATGGCTGCCAAGGAGTAGCTTTTGGACCCTTTGGCTAGTTCTCTTTCAATCCTCTAGCAGCTCTGATTTTTTTTTTTTTAAATATAATGTCTTTAAGCACATTCATTCCCCAGTTTGCAACAGCTACGACCACCCCCTATTGTCTGATATTTGCCACGCTTCCTCTATTTGCATGAACTCTCTGTCCCCTGACTTCTGTTTGGCCATGTGCAGAAAGGCCTCACGGCTTGACTCTTTGTAATACTCTGGAGAGCTCTTCTCCCTACTCTATTCAGGATGATTTTCTGAGAAGCAAGAAGGGCAAAGGCCCTGAGTGAATCATTGAAGGTGCATATGGTATTCATTCTGCAGAGAACAAATATGGAACAGGAGAAAAAGTGACAGTCGCACCATTTGCATTTGGTATGTAAATTCAAGATACATATTGATTTACATGTATAATTTAGTAACCAAAAAAAAAAAAAGCCCAGATAGCTAAGTAAACATGAATACCCACCCCAAGCTAAAGGCTGGGCTCCTGGTGGTGTTTGTAAGTGGCGCTGTGTGGCAGCACGTCTTGGCATGCAAATGTGTACAAACTCAAAACTCTTGCTAGGCTAAACAACACCTTTCCCAGGAAGCACGCTGATATAGCAGCCTGAGCTTTATGCATTTGTCTCCAGGGCAGAGGCCCTTCTCAATGTCTCATAGCTGGGGCGGGATACATAATCCATCTCTATTCTTTCCTTAAATTCTGCATTCAAGCTGAAATAGCCTCGTCTTTTAAAGCACCGTTTTTTCCTTTTGTCGTTTCCATGCATAAAGGACTCGAATATGTATTTCCTCCATAACCATCAGAAGTGAGGTAAAGTGTGAGTTGCTCAGTCATGTCCGACTCTTTGTGACCCCATGGACTGTGGCTCACCAGGCTCCTCTATGAAATTCTCCAGGCAAGAATCTGGGAGTGGTTAACCATTCCTTTCTCAGAGGGATCTTCCTGATCGAGGGATCGAATCCAGGTCTCCTGCGTTGCAGCCAGATTCTTTACTGTTTGAGCCACCAGGGAAGGACAGATATAAATGCCTTAACTGGCTACATCTTTATTTAAACTGATTTCCTTTTCTCACCAAGCTTCCCCTTATCTCTAGCCTCTAAAACAGACCCTCTAGAGAGAATTCTTCACTGCCCCAGACACATGAATATTCCCACCATCATGCTTCTGCTAATTCAGCAACATCATCCAAGAGAATGCCCTGCCCCGCATCCATCAAAATCCCATCCATTTCTTAAGCTCTACTTCAACTTGGTTGCCTCTGTGAAGACCCAAACTGTGCTTTCAGTCTCAGTCATGTACAGTTATACAAGGCACTCTAACAATTTTCTGAGTGTTGTTCTTGGCTTTTCCACCAAAGAGAATCTTAACATATTCCATTTGGTGCAGAGTTGGAAATACTGGTGATGATAGAATATAGTGAAGGACTCACTTAAAAAAAAATACTTCCCCAATTTTCACTCTTTTTTGCTTTATCAATATTTACAGCTGGCAACAGGAAACCTTCATCAGTGAGCATAGTTTTAAAGTAGGTTGTTGCTCAGTCACTAAGTCATGTCCAACCCTTTGGGACCCCGTGGACTGAAGCATGCCAGGCTTCCTGTCTTTCACCATCTCCTGGAGTCTGCTCAAACTCATGTTCATTGAGTCTGTGATGCCATCTAGCCATCTCATCCTCTGTCATCCCCTTCTCCTTCTTCCTTTATCTTTCCCAGCTTCGGGGTCTTTTCCAATGAGTCAGCTGTTCACATCAGGTGGCCAAAGTATTGGAGCTTCAGCATCAGTCCTTCCAAACAATATTCAGGGTTGAGTTCCTTTAGGATTGACTGGTTTGATCTCCTTCATGTCCCAGGGACTCTAAAAAGTTAGCATAGGAGAATAAAGAGTGCAAGAAATGTGTAGGGAGATAGATTCAGAACTTCTCTTTGTCTCTACCCTGCTATGTTGTTAAGCTTTCTTGTAATGAATAGCAGCACATGTATAGTATAATCTAGGAGTCCTGAACCCTGACACTGTTAAGACTTTGGACAGGATAATTCTCTGTTATGTGGAAGCCTTTCCTGTCTATTGTACAATGTCTAGAAGCCTCACTGGTTTCTGCCCATTAGATGACAGTAGCTTCCCCAGCCTGCATACCTCTGCCCCAGAGTTGTGACAACCAAAAATGTCACCAGACATTGCTAAATGTCCCTGGTTGACAAAATCTGCATCACTTCCTTACACCCACCCATGTTAACAGACACTGCTATGATCAATGATCCAATACTCTTAAAATGTTAACCTCTCTTCGTTGGACTAGGTAAACCACTATGATACCTGAATTATTTTTTTTTAGAAAAATTCTGCTTTCCCCCATATTACTTGTTTTTTGATTATGAATAGATATTTATAGAGCATTGGGTACATCCTTAACTCTCACTATTTTAAGGTAAATGCTATGATCATTCTCATTTTACCAATGAGGAACTGAGGCCCAGAGGAGTTAAATTTATCTGTGATCACACAGCTAGTAAGTGGTAGAATTGTTATCCAAACCTAAATGCCTTGGCTCTAACGTCTGTGCTTTTGACCACTGTGTCTTTCCCAAAGGCAAAAATTAGGGTCTTCTGGATAATTATCACAAATTCTGAACAGGTTTTTTGTTGTTGTTGTTAATTTTCACCTGTTCAGGGAGTGTCTAATTTAGGGGTTAAGCAGAACCCCTGTTAATTGTTTTAAATACCCACAGCTTTCCCTCTCCTTAATGGCTTGCTCCTAAGTGAGCTCTTTCTCATGACTTGGACTTAGATACACAGCTGTGCTAGACACAGGGTTGCGGATCTCTGTGCATCAGAGATCTTGGGTATATTTCAAAGACTGGAAAATGTTCAGTCTGTCATACCTGAATTAATCCCTCAGTTCTCTGTACCCATGGGAAAAGCCCCAGACTGATTGCTGTTTTGTATTTCCAGCTGTTTTATGTAGTCAGGCTATTCCCCAGCTCCAAATCTCTAGTGGGTCTTTACTTTCAGCTGCACTGAGTCTAAACTCCTTTGACAAGATGTCAAGACCTTTCATTATCTCACTATTCCCCACACAGCCCATCTTCTTGGTATGGGTCAGCATACGTACTTCCACTTCTAACTTCCACATCCAGGAGCTCCATCCATCTTTTTATTATTATTATTTCTTTGTTTTATAGGAGTGTAGTTGCTTTATAATGTTCTATCAGTTCTATTATACAGCAAAGTGAATCAGTCACACATACACATATACCCCCCTCTTCCTTGGATATCCTTGCCATTTAGGTCACCACAGAGCATTGAGTAAAATCCCTATGCTATACAGTCCATTCTCATCAGTTATCTATTTTATACACAGTAGTGTATATATGACAGTCCTAATCTCCCAATCCATCCCACCTCTCACTTCCCCTCTCAGTATCCCATTCATCAATTCTAAGGGATAGCACAAGCCCAACTAGGTCCATGAAACCTCCCTTATTACTGAAACCTTCAGCTTGCTTTTCCTGAAATCTTTACTATCTGCTTTCTGGGTCATCCAGATCCATTCTTGAGGTGAAAAATCTAAGCTCTGGGTTAATATTCATGTGTTTATATTCTATTTATCAACTAGATTGCATAGGTCTTAAAGGATAAGACATTATCTTTCCTATACATCTGGCCTCGACATTAGACACAGGAAAGGTATTCAGCCAAGATGTTGACACATTGGTCATTCATCCTCACCTTTCATATTACTCTGGCCATGAAGGGGACCATGCATTTCTTTGCTCACTATAAGTGGATGCTAAACTGCAGCAAGGGGCTTCCCACGTGGCTCAGTGGTAAAGAATCTACCTGTTAATGCAAGTGAGACATGGGAGACAATGGTTCAATCCCTGAGTCGGGTCAATCCCTTGGAATAGGAAATGCCAACCCACTCCAGTATTCTTGCCTGGAAAATTCCATGGACAGAGGATCCTGGTGGGCTATAGTCCACGAGGCATTAAGAGTTGGACATGACTGAGCACACACACCAAATTGCAGCAAAGTTCTTCCATGTCTGACTTGTAGCTCTATTGATGATCAGCTAAAGGACACCAGTTAATAGTATCAGAAAAGCATGCAGCTTCTGCAAGGAAGTGAAGTAGGGTGTCATATCCAGTCAGCATGTTGCAATTGCTTACCTTCGAGGCGGCATGACTACACATATTCATGCTGCTCTTGAGAAAAACCATCATCAGAAAACACCGAGGGTGTGGCCTTGGTGTGGGTTTTATTGGGTGGCGGTATCAGGGACATGTGGACACATGTCCTTGGGGGAAGATAGATTTAGGGATATGCCAGGCTTCTACCACCAGAAATGAGAGAAGCTATATGTATTTAAAAAAAAAACTAGTTTTCATTGAGTTTTATATTTCTCTTGGCGATGATGATGTTAATGTTTTCAGTGCTCACAGTATTTGGACAGTTTTCAGCACAATCTCTCTTATGATACATATAACATTATACAGAATAGGAGGCATTACCTTGGATCTATAAAACTACTGGAGTCCTAAGAAGTTAAAGATATTTACTTAAGTAGATCACCAAGATCTTTTTAAATTATTTTGAGACTTCATAGTTCCTTTTAAGCCTTATCAGGTTTAGAAATCATATGATGCAGGGAAAGAAAACCCTGAATGCTATAATCCACTCAAGTTTTTAACATAGTAGTAAATTATTCAAGGAAATCTTAGTATGAAACTGGACTTTCCTTTGCTCCAATATTAATTAATCTATTAAGAATAATAAAATTTTTTGAAAGTCTTATGTTCCAGGCATGGTTTCTTACAAGGATCTCGGTAAGATCATCAACTTCATTTAAAAAAATCAACAAATGGAATTGAATAATAAATCTCAAGAAAAAAAAGGGTATTTTTTATGTACGTTTGCTTTTATGAACTTGTATATTATGAGAGGATAAGGTTATACAGCACATTTTACCTTTGCATTTTTCTCAAAGGTATCTTCACTAGCTCTCTAACTCTATATTTACATCTTTCTGGAAAATGCCAACTTTCCTATTCCTGGAAGAATTCTCTTACACTGTTTACTTAAAACCGACCTGTTAACTAACCACACTCCATAGAGGCATTTTTATTAATACATAGTCTTCATTATTAAGGGACTGACCCATTTTTAGTATCAATGAATGTGCCATTCACCAGTTATTTACATGATTTTTATGAATCCCAAACTCCTAGGATTTCCTGAATTCCAAATACTTTACTTTGCTTTTGGATGAATCCAAAATGTGTGTTAGGCCTGACTCTTTAGTACTCTCTAAAGTACTGACATTTGGTGGCTCATCCATCTTCCTTAGGAGCTGGTTTTTCTGTAAGGCTATGGGAGCGTATTTGTCTAAATAGGAGATGGGAAGATAATACTTTCTTTGCTTTCAGAAAGAAGTTCATTTTACAAGAACTGACACCTATAATAGCTAAGGTAATCTGCCACACTGATTAGGTGTACTTGGACAGAATCCAAGACTCTGTGCAAGAAAAATTAATTTTAAAAAGGAAATAATGGAAGTATGTGTGTGTACTAGGTCACTTTGGTGGTGTCCAACTCTTTGAAACTCCATGGACAGTAGCCTTCCAGGCATACTTTATGTTTGTTTTTTTTTTTTCTTTTTTCCTGTTGGGGTGATATTTCCTTAATGAAGGCCCAGCATCTATGTGGCCATCATCATGATTTGGCATCACAACTTAGGGGCAGTGAGCATAATATAGCTTTTTACATGATAAGATGCCCCTGCCTAACTCCAGGTTGCCATCTAGGTCCCTACCCCATAATCAAGACTCCATTTCTTAAATTGGAGGGGATAAGCACATCAAAATATTTATTTGTCAATCCGGAAATTCATAAGAACTTATGTGAGGAAAAGAAGTATGGAAAATAGAGGGATTCCTAATGCAAACTCCCATTTCCCAAAGAGCTTTCAAACTAACAGGCCACTTCAATCGCTAGGAATCACAAGGTGACTCCCAAAAGTTTAGATGCAAGATCTGGGGGACTAGGTTGAGTCAGGGTTTACTGGTGAGCAGGAAATCTTGGGATTTGGAGCGGGTCAGCAAAAGCTTGCCTATACTTCACTCCATGCTGATTAGTAATATTTATATTTGCACATCTATATTCATAACACATTATGGAAGAAAGAGGCCATGGCATATAATCATTTATTTTATGTTTTGTATATACTTCCTTTTTCTGAGTACTTTTTGTGAATAGATACTCTTTGGGAGATCTAGGGGAAAATTATTGAAAAAAATGTCTTCCTTGAAAATATGGCAATTGATGCCTGGGGCTACATTCTATGAGAAAGCTATAATTGGTACATTTCATGATCCTAAGGGTCTGAGAGATTTTGTAAAATAGCTGGGCTACATGCATTCTTATAATAACAGTTGATTCTTCTTCATTTCAGTCCACCTCCATGTGCCCAGCCTGTACCAAGAACTCTGGGGTTAATGAAAAAAAAGTGAAAATCCTTGTTTCTCATTTATGACAAACCTCTAAAGAGGAGATGGACACAGAGTGGAGTTGGTACTGCATTGCACTGTACTAACAAATATCAACATTTGTGACAACAATATTTGTATGGGTTCAAGAAGTGCATATGAAAAGCAAGAGAATTTGAGAAGAATATCTGCTTCACTGACTATGCTAAAGCCTTTGACTGTGTGGATCACAACAAATGGGAAAATTTTTAAAGAGATGTAAATACCAGATCACCTTACCTGCCTCCTGAGAAATCTGTACTCAAATCAAGAAGCAACTGTTAGAACCAGTCACAGAACAACAAACTGGTTCAAAATCAGGAAAGGAGTATGTCAAAGCTGTATATTGTCACCCTGCTTATTTAACTTATATGCAGAGTACATCATGAGAAAGGCTGGGCTGGATGAAGCACAAGCTGGAATCAAGACTGCCAGGAGAAATATCAGTAACCTAAAATATGCAGATGACACCACCCTTATGGAAGAAAGCAAAGAGGAATTAAAGAGCCTCCTGATGAAAGTGAAAAAGAAGAGTGAAAAAACTGGCTTAAAACTCAACATTCATAAAATTAAGATCATGGCATCTGGTCCCATCACGTCATGGCAGTAGATGGGGAAACAATGGAAACAATGACAGACTTTATTTTCTTGGGCTCCAAAATCACTGCAGATGGTGACTGCAGCCATGAAATTAAGATGCTTACTCCTTGGAAGAAAAGCTATGACAAACCTAGACAGCATATTTAAAAGCAAAGACATTACTTTGTTGACAAAGGTTCATCTAGTTAAAACTATGATTATTCCAGTACTAATGTATGGATGTGAGATTTGGACCATAAAGAAGGCTGAGTGGTGAAGAATTGATGCTTTTGAACTGTGGTGTTGGAGAAGACTCTTGAGAGTCCCTTAGACTGCCAGGAGATCCAACCAGTCAATCCTAAAGGACATCAATCCTGCATATTCATTGGAAGGACTGATTATGAAGGTGAAGCTCCAGTACTTTGGCCAACTGAGGCAAAGAACTGACTCATTGGAAAAGACTCTGTTGCTGGGAAAGGTCGAAGGCAGGAGGAGAAGGGGATGACAGAGGATGAGATGGTTGGGTGGTATCACTGACTCAGTGGACATGAGTTTGAGCAAGCTCCAGGAGATGGTGAAGTTCAGGGAAGCCTGACGTTCTGCAGTCCATGTGGTCACAAAGAGTTAGACACGACTGAGCAACTGAAGAACAAGAAGTGCAGAGAAGCCAAAAGTAGGCCAGCGTTGCCAAGCTCTGGTTGATAATCTTGTTTCAGGATGATATTGCCACTGTTTACCAAACTTGGACTTCATTTTACTTTTATTTAATTGTTTTTATTAAATAAAAATTTATTAAATAAATTATGCATTGATAATCTACCAAGCACAATCTTTAAAACCCAACACAGTTCACTCAAAAGAAAGTGAACACAGTGAAGATGCTACCTACCTTCCCAGAGATCACAGTTGGCTCCTGTACCACCCTGCCGGCTCTACTGTGTTCTCATTGCTCCAGGGCTGACTTAAATCCCTCAGTCTGAAAAGCACTGCTTTGGAGACATTTCTGAGAGTAGTTAAATGACAGTGCTGTGATCCAGTAACTTTTTTCTCAGAACTAAAAACTCTTTCCTTTGCTACATCCCCCATTGTTGGGGGATTGTGGATGGCTAGACCGTCTATGGAAAACAAAGCAGTGAACACACTATATTAGGAGGGTCACAAAACCATGGAAGCCAATTCATGGACATTTGCATGACACTGTAGCCAGGAGGGTTTTCTCAGCGTCCCAAAGGTATATTGTACTCATTGGCTCTCCTGAAGGGTACAGAAGCTTCCATGCTGGGACAAAGAAAGTACTCATACTAACAGACCCAAGGACTAATATCTCTCCATGGAGAGAAGAAAGGCTTGCTATAGATTTGCATTCTATTGGACTTAACAAAAACTCACTAAAGCTTATCCAAGTACAGTGAGTGTGTGGAAGATCTGAACAAAGATAAATGAAGTGATCCCTCCTTTAAGCAACTTTCAGGGACCCAGGGTACAAATAACCTTAAACTCTAGAAAGAGAGTGGATAACGTCTATAACTGTGTGATACACAGTCTGTGTTGAGTCAACACTTCAGAATATAATGAGTGTTGAAATCATGCTCTGAATAAATGCCCCTGGTTATTCAGAGAACAGAGATGTCATATTTGATCATGAGGGGCAAATAGAATTTTACCCAGGGAGAATGTTGTAAGCTGTGTGGTGAGGAATGGATGAAATGGAGGAAAGTGAAGGGAAGATGGAAGAGTTTTTCAGAAGCCATGGAGAGGAGCTTGGGGAGGAGTCACCATCACTGATACTTGTCAGTGACAGGCTGCTAAAAATCAGAGCCTCTTTGCTGTTGAACTAACCAAGATGTTTTATATTTCCTCTGTTGTTTTAGATAGTGCTTACTATTTTTATTAGAGATTCTTCATCAGTTCTTTTATTATTTTCATGAAAATGCTTGACAAACAAAATTGGATTTGTTTTGACAAAGTTATTTTTATTCCTTTGTTCTTTCCTTTGAATTGTTAACAATACATGAAGAAATAATGCAAAAGCTAAAAATGTAGTTTTAGAATATCTATCACAGAATAGAAAAGGCCATTTAGGGAACACCATACCAGACAAATGACTTGACCTAACACTTTTTTTCAGCTCTTTCCTGAAAGCTATTCTTCTTGCATCTATAGAAAGCACAGGAATGAAATGGTGTCCAGATGGGCTCTAATTCAAGAGATAACCAGGGGGAGGCCCAAGTACCCCAAAGTGATGGAATTATACCTTATCTTGAACAGATGGCAGGACCGGAGACCTGGGATTTCCTAAAATGCAACAAAAAGGAACATTTTGTCTTAGTGCAAATGTGTTAAATATCAACATTATTTTAGAGAAAGCACTTCAAAAGCTTGCCTCAACACTGCTCAGTGTGGAAACAATTAGAACTCTTTGTAATGTCTGGTGCTCAAGTGAAAAATATGTAAAGTGGTCTTTGAGAGGACAGAACTGAGCCTACGAAAGGCGCAAGACCTATGAGCCACTATAATCACACCTGACCACTGCAGAATCATGGGTCCTAGTCAAATGCAAACATATTCCTTGAGCTAAACTCTGGAGTTTGTGTGGCCCATCATCTTCCCTTTCCTCTGAAATCCAGATGAGCTCCCGAGTACAGCAGTGGGAGGCCAGAAGAGGTAAGGTCTGAGAGAGGGTCAAGCAGCCTTCTAATTGTTTGTGCAAAGTATGCTGCTGCTGCTGCTAAGTCGCTTCAGTTGTGTCCGACTCTGTGAGACCCCATAGATGGCTGCCCACCAGGCTTCCCCGTCCCTGGGATTCTCCAGGCAAGAATACTGGAGTGGGTTGCGGTTTCCTTCTCCAGTGCATGACAGTGAAAAGTGAAAGTGAAATCTCTCAGTCCTGTCTGACTCTTAGCTACCCCATGGACTGCAGCCTACCAGGCTCCTCCGCCATGGGATTTTCCAGGCAAGAGTACTGGAGTGGGGTGCCATTGCCTTCTCCATATATATGCAAAGTGTAATTTAGGTCTATCTCTCATCTAGGCAACCAATGATATGTTATTCAATAATCTACAGACACGTGTTTACACGCCCACCTGTCCACCTTTTCTAATGTGGATCCTCCCCTCTCCACATTTTTTCCATCTAATCCATTGAATTAAACCCTCACCAAGCTTTACATATCCTCCAAGAGACTTTTAAAAACACAAAAAATTATCATGCTCTACTATCAATTCTTGCTTCACTTACTATCCATGCCACTTACTGGAAATGTTTTCTTGGGCTGTGTTATTAGGACTACTTTACATGTATGTCTTGAGACTTCCTAGATGGCTCAGTGACAAAGGATCTGCCTGCCAATGCAGGAGATGCAGGAAACATGGATTTGATCCCTGGTTCGGGAAGATCCCCTGGAGGAGGATAGAGCAACCCACTCCAGTATTCTTGCCTGGATAACCCTACGGACAGAGGAACCTGGCAGGCTACACTCCACGGGGCCGCAAAGAATCAGACATGAGTGTGTGACCTAGCACATGTGCACATGTATGTCTTATCTGCCCAAATTGATTTTGGGGCTCATAAAACCAGATAAAGTCACCTATATTTCTTTGTCTTAGATCCATCCTTTCAATACTTAACAGAGCTTAGCATATATATGCATGTGTGTATGTATCATAATATAATATATATTATCCATGTCTATAGAGATATATCAGAGAAGGCAATGGCACCCCACTCCAGTACTCTTGCCTGGAAACTCCCACGGATGGAGGAGCCTAGTAGGCTGAAGTCCATGGGGTTGCGAAGAGTCGGACACAACTGAGCGACTTCACTTTCACTTTTCACTTTCACGCATTGGAGAAGGAAATGGCAACCCACTCCAGTGTTCTTGCCTGGAGAATCCCAGGGACGGGGGAGCCTGGTGGGCTTCCATCTATGAGGTCGCACAGAGTCAGACATGACTGTAGTGACTTAGCAGCATAGAGATAATATAACAAATTTCC
This sequence comes from Bos taurus, assembly GCF_002263795.3. Lineage (NCBI taxonomy): Eukaryota > Metazoa > Chordata > Mammalia > Artiodactyla > Bovidae > Bos > Bos taurus. Next base: position 18,975,937 of record NC_037351.1, on the reverse strand, counting down.
TTTATTTTTTGTTTTTAAAAAACCTCATCAATGATATTTATTTATTTTTTACTTTTGACCACTCAGCATGACATGCAGGATCTTAGTTCCCCAACCAGGGACTGAAACCATGCCCTCTGTATTCAGAACATAGAGCCTTAACCACTGGACTGCCAGAGAAGTCCCATAACACATTTTCTTTAATAGCCAGTAGGTGTGCATTATAGAGAAGTCAATTATGATACAGAATGAGACATTAGCAATTATAACAGTTCAATAATGAAATATGGCTCTCCTTTCCAGGTGTTGGTGTTCTCAGTTCATCCATCCATCATCAGGCTGTTTCCCCAGAGATGATGTGATGTGACTGCCTGAAGCAAATGCATATTTTCTCTTCCTGGGAAGACTTTTCTCAAGGTGAGTCATTCTGGGTACCAGGAAGGAAACCTCAGAATCCCCTTTATTGCTTTATAAAGTCTAGCGCCTAGAATAACAGGTGAGTAGCCTATTTCTTGTTGTGTTTTCTCTGATGTTTCCCCTTGCCCTCTGACCCTTCTTAATTCTCTGGATCCCAAACAAAATGTGCATGTGGACTTGTACCAGGACACTTGAGTCTTAGTGTATTTGCTGCCAATGCCCCTGAGAAAGGAAATTTTAATAAGATACTCCCCCACTAGTCACCATTGCTTCTTGTAAATATTTTATGTCTCTCAGAAAATTCCCCTTCCCTCTTCGGTTCATGGATGTCCACACACCAAGAAGAAGGGAAAAAGTCTGCCATGAGCCAACTCTTGCCCAAGTTCTCCAAGTTTTCAGTAGCTAGAAAGACTCTTGTTCTCCCCACTGACCATCTATCAGGGTTGCAAGGGTATCACTAAGCCATAGGTTTGGGAGCAGGGTAGGTCTTGTTTGGAATAAGGGAACTAACACATTTATGATGTATAGTTACATATTTCACCATACATGTTCAAGCATGAGTTTATATGTTTTATATGTGTGTGTGTAAGCACATGTGTGTGCATGTGTATGTGTGTGCAGAAAGTGGATTAATACATAGGTGAGCAAATTGGACAGAATTCATATCTCCAGTCCCAGGGAAATTATGTGCATGGTCATTCTATTGCTCTTGATTCAGATTTAATTGAAATTTACATCACTAGTTTCCTATCTCATAAATCTATACATCTCACTTGAAGGTGTTTGATTTAAATTCATGCCATGTGAGTCAGTCATATTCATAAGTTTGAGTATAATCACAGAAAAACTTTCTAGTAGATGTGGCTGCATGTATTTGACTGGGCATTGAATATTTCAGTCAATTTAGCCATTCAACAGAGAGGTCTAGCAAATGCCCCTAATTTGACATTGTTAGTTGTGGGCTATTTTTTTTCCCTTCCTGTATCAAGCACTGTGGCTAATTAGGCAGCAGATTCGAATCTTCATGAATTTTTCAGGCCGATACGTATTCCTTCCCAGGGCTAATTTGCTGTTATCAGAGGAATGACTCTGGTGTATGTTGTTGGTTGCGTCTGACCTTACTCCCCTATTCAGCTTGAAATTAGTTGAGGAACTGTGGCCAAGAAGGTCATTTGGTAAATCATCTCTCAGAAAACAAGTCTGCTTTAGTGAATGTCCTTTTCTTCCTGTCCTTCACTGACCATCCTAGCCTCTGCTACCGTGGGGCTCTATCAAGAAGGAATAAGATGCAATGAAACTTTTAGCTAGGATTTGAGAAACTTAAAAAATACAGTAGAGAACCTAGTTATAAAACTTTTGTGCAGGACTAGAATAATTTCACTCTGTGAGTTTTCTGTGTTAGCAATGAGAGGGATTTGGCATAAACTGGTAAGGGACAGAATTTTGAGTAACTGAATGAGAAATAGGGAAAGCTGTTTTATTATGTGGTTTGCTATAGCTCTATTGGGGATGTCAGAAGAGTCTAGGTTTCCTAGGATGGCAGATAAGGTCATCCCACTGAACCTTCTCCTCTGAACATATAGGGAAACAGGATACAAACCTACTTCATAAAAGTTGTTGCTTTCCAATTACAGCTGATTAGTGGTTGAAATTATTAATGAGTCATGCAACTATTTATGTCTGTTGAAAAAGTCATCAGTACTAATTTCTACAAATTGGTTGCAATTTCCAGTAAGAAAATACCAATTATTCATTCACTAAGAATTGTAATGAGTTAGCCCAATGGAGACTGACATGATGGTAAGAGCAGAGAAGTAGTATTTATGACTTCAAGGTTATAGACTTGGCAATCCCCGGTACTCTGGATTTTCACCTTTACTGGAATTAAAAAAAGATAATGCTCCTTATAAGACATGAGACTATGTCAAAAAATCCCTATTATTTCGGTCTTCCCTTTTTTAATTTAACAATTTTCTTTCCTAACTTTCCATTGGAAAGGGACAATGTGGTATTTAGCCCTTCTCTCCCTCATAATTTATACACAATTAGGGGCTCAGAAATGCTCTCACAGAAACTGCTATGCTGGAATACAAAGGGTCATTTTACTTATGGTTGTACATACTTTTTAATTAAAAATTATTTTATAGCTTTTGTTAAGTAATTAAAATTTACAAAGTGATTTCTCACAAATATTTATTAATATTAAGTTGTTTCTGGCATACAGCAGTAAATTGCAAGCAATTGCTTTACTCTGCATGTGTAATTAAAATGACTAAGTAATTATATTTTTTCCTTGAGTACAGTTGACACTATCACATTTTTCTAAGTTTTGGTTCATTTTTATTTCCATTAGTGAATGCTTCATAGAAGCCAAGATAAGGACTGTCAGTTAGCAAAGGAGGAAAGCTGCTTCTTTGACTAAGCTTTTGAGAAATACAAACAAATATTGTGTGCCATGTTTACCTTCTCATATGCTTTGTTTTCCTAAATGTCTTTCTTCTTCCTTTAAGCTACCTGCCCTGCATCTTGCCACTATTATCTGAATGGTAATTTAAACATTTCTAGAATGCATATCTTGCTAAAAAATGCTTAATTTTATGGAGTTAGAGTTTTATTCAAATTAGAACAAATAGTATTTCAACTATAACCTTTCCTCTGCTGAATCCTTATCATATCCTCCTCTCTTGCTCACCCTCTGATATTATCAGCTCCCTTGCATTCCTCTTTATCGTCAGCAGCATAAGCCCTTGAAGAGTCCCAAGCATGAAGGCTGCACGCTATGTGCAGGGACCCACATGTATATCAACTTACAGTCCTCATCTGTTGAGGAGCTCAACTTTGGATGGAAGGAAGAAGGGCAAATCAAAATGATCATTCCTTCCCTAAATAAAGTAGGATGGGAAAAATGCAGAACAACTCACCTAGGAGACATTTTTATTCTTGACATAGGTTGAAGAGTTGCCAGTGCAGTGAAGGTTAAATAGTGGCACAGTATCAGAGAGGTGAATATCTTGGTGAATATCTCAGTCAGTGAAGGCAGAGTCCAGGCCTCTAGCCTAAGTGGTGCATTCAAAGGGACAAAACTAGCACTTCTTTTCCTGGAGCAGCAGACATGGAAGGGAGTGAAAGTCAAGTTGCTCAGTTGTGTCTGACTCTTTGCGATGTCATGGACTGTAGCTTACCAGTCTCCTCCGTGCATGGGGTTTTCCAGGCAAGAGTACTGGAATGGGTTGCCATTTCCTTCTGCAGGGGATCTTCCTGACCAAGGGATCAAACCCAGGTCTCCCACATTGTAGGCAACACCAGGGAAGTCCAAGAAAGTCTTCCCTCACCAGGAAGGAAGTTCCTGGATACTATTCAGAACAAATCTTGAGTATTGAGATAGTTGGGGCCAAACAAAGAATTACTATAACCAAAACTTTTTCTTGTGGCCAAGGTGAAGTAACAGGGACAAGATTTACCCTTTCACCTGAAAAAAAAAATCCCCTGGAAAGAAAAGAGACAAAATTTATAAAGCAATGGTTCCAAGAACCTAGACCTCAAACAGACAGTGACCTATGAAAGATGGGAAACGATGAAGAAAGTCCTACAGTTTCCCAAGCTCACTGCCTCGACAGTCAGGAGAGTAGGAAGGGAGAACCTAGACAAACCTGAGGTGAGGAGATGGGGCTGGGAATCAGAGGGAGATGAGGTGGCTAGAGTTTGCAGGACAGGTTGACAGAGAGGATAGAGCTGCCCAGAGAGAGAAAGCTGGAGACCTGCAGAGGGTGAACCTGAGGATCCAGCAGAACACCAATCAGAGCAACGTGTGAGGAAACTGCTCCAGGCCAGAGAAAGGACCTCCAGAATGACTAGAAGAGCAAGTACTTGACACTCATACAGGGTCAGACTAGTGCCTGTTCCCACCAGCCAGACTAGAAACCTGGAACCTTTCTAGAAGCCTCAGAAACCTCTGAGTTCAGTCATGTCTGACTCTTTGCGACTTTATGGACTTTAGCCTGCCAGGCTCCTCTGTCCATGGGGATACTCCAGGTAAAAATACTTGAGTGGGTTGCCATGCCCTGCTCAGGGGATCTTCCCAGCCCAGGGATCGAACCAAGGGCTCCCACATGGCAGGTAGATTCTTTACCATTTGAGCCACTGAAATCTTGAAAGTTAGTCTCAAAAGAATCAAACTGTTTCAGGTAACACTATGACCCAGATTTGCAGGAAGCTGGTTTTTAGTGAGGTGGGTGGAAGAGATGTCTGCACTGTAAAACGTTATCCAGGACTTGCTTTGATTGCTGGTGGGAAATACTGGCCACAAGTGGCCATGAGAACTCACATATTTCAGCCCACCATCTGCCAATCAACTGCTGATTCTGGAAGAATTTCTGCATTTAAAGATGAGTGATAAACAGAAAGGTACATCGAATCTACCTTCACAAAGGATTGAAGGAAAAGGAAAACCAAAACTGAGACTTTGCTGGAGAATGATACTTCATGAAAGAACATGTCCCAGAAATGTTACCTCAGATCAGTCAGAAAACATGATGGATAAATATCACCATGGGTTTTTTTTTTTTTTTTCAGTAGAAAACAAATGCCTATAGGAAATCAAAATATAAGGTAGGACAATGCAGAGGTGAAAGAGATCATAAGAGATAGCATGAGAATGGAAGGAGCGAGAACCAGGACTGGAACAGCTTAGAAAAGAAAAAAGAAATGAAAGCATCCAGAAAGAAAACCCCACACAAGGGAGGCTTAGACTTTGAAGAAAACAAACAAGCAAACCCAAAACAAGCAAAAAGTATTAAAGATATAGGAGTCATGATTGGGAATATTGAGCAAAAAGAAGAGGAAAGAACACGATTAAAAATAATGAAAAAGTCGATATGGAATATGAACAAGGGGGAATGAGCATAAGCATGAGTAGAACTCCTAAAAAAAGACACAAAATACCATATTGGAAACAATATTTAAATATTAAGAAGACTTTCACACATGAAGAGAGATTGGAGTCTTAGTCAATATTTTCTTGATTTCTTTCAAACCCCAATTCAAAATGAGTCTTCCGCGAAAGTCTTTATGACTAACTCCACACTGACCTTCCTCTACTTTCAGAGCATGAATTTATACAGACTACAGTGCTTGTCTCCTCCACTGACTTTTGTTGTTGCTCTTAGTCTGGACAGTGAAACACTTCAGTAAGAACAGAGCTGCATCTGTATTCTCTCATGTCCCTTCTGGCGTGTTGCTGTGTACAGTGGAAACAATGAAGCAAACAAATAAAATGCAAAATTTTCTCCTGCAAGGACCTCTGGGTGCTGATTTGGTGGTTCAGTTCCTGTCAGCCTTCTACTACTGATTTTCTGTTGTTCCTTGAACATAAATGAATAACTGAAAGGTCAAATATTTGATCAGGACATGGAAGCTAAAATGTGCTTCCCCCCCCACCCCATTGCCAAATATTCTGAGTCAATTAAAGGTGCAGGCACTGCCAAGAATTCTGGACAAGGCATGAGGGCACTGGAGTTCCAGTATGGGGCTTATCACTATCCAAGATGAGTCCTTAGAGAAGTCACTTGGTCTTCATTCTCACAGGCTAGAACAGTTCCTGTCTCTTTATGGAAACTTAAGAATTATGCCTTAAATGAAAGAATAATTCGTCTCAGTTTCCTTGTATGTAAAATAAGGGGTGTGCACTAGCAGGGCCTCTGAAAACTGTTATCATAAAAATCTAAAAACCACCTGCTGCCCTCTGATTGATACACATTTATTTTGTGTATTTCAATGGAGGCAACCCTGCAGATGCATGTTGTTTTTATGGAAGCTGTGTTTGTCCCCACACATGAGGTTTACACATTCCATGTGGATTTTAATGTCCATCCTAACCTGCACAACTTTTGCGAACAGCCAGACAAAAAGTCCGGAGGGCACTCTGAAGGATTCTTACAGGAAGCTTATAGCCTGTCTCCTTTGGCTAATTTGCAAAAGCATTTTTTGATTTAAAACAGAAGGAGGGTGAATCCCTGGGAGAAAACTCACATCCACTAATGTTCCTTCTGGAGTGAGTTATGGGAGGAGTCCCCAGATGGATTATAGATGAAGGTTAAACTTTGAGATGCTAATTTATTGAAAAGGTAAAGACAGCTAAAGAACAGAAAGTGCCCTGAATGCTATGTCCGCATGTCCTTTTTGACCCATGTCCCAAGTAATTTAAGAATCTCTAAAAGGAACATATATGACCATAGAAGCAATGTCACCTAGACTCCTATGGAAAGTTCTTCTCCCTTGGAAGCAATTGAAATGATCATTTCATTTGGATTTTCCAATTAGACAAAATTGGACAAACTTTAAAGTCAATATTTCATTTTGAAAACAGCAAGTCTAATAGAGCTGTTTGGAGGCAAAAGTATCAAAGCTTCCAGTGGTACTCTGGAAAAAATACTTTTGTGTACAGTGAATACAGTGATATTTAGTTCTATATTTCATCAATTTGAAAGTTTCCATTTTTTCACACATTTGAAATAATTTTTTAAGAAATAAAATCTTACAATTTTTGTGGGTTAGGCAACTTCAGACATGCAGATGATACCACTCTATGGCAGAAAGCAATGAGGAACTAAAGAGTCTCTTGATTAGAGTGAAAGGGGAGAATGAAAAAGTTGGCTTAAAAGTTAACATTCAAAAAACTAAGATCATGGCATCTGACCCCACCATTTCATGGCAAATAGATGGGGACAAATTGGAAGCAGTGACAGATTTTATATTCCTAGGCTCCATAATCACAGCAGACAATGACTACAGCTATGAAATTAGAAGATGCTTACTCCTTGGAGGAAAAGCTATGACAAACCCAGAAAGGGCATTAAGAAGCAGAAATTTCACTTTGCCAGCAAAGGTTCATATAGTCAAAGTTACGTTTTTGCCAGTAGTCATGTATAGATGTGGACTATAAAGAAGGCTGAGTGCAGAAAAAATGGTGCTTTCAAACTGGTGCTGGAGAAGACTCTTGAGAGTCCCTTGGACAGCAAAGAGACCAAACCAGTCAGGCCTAAAGAAAATCAGCCCTCAATATTCATTGTAAGGACTGATGCTAAAGCTGAAGCTCCAATACTTTGGCCACCTGATGCAGAGAGCTGACTCATTGGAGAAGACTCTAATGAAAGATTCAGGGCAGAAGGGGAAAGGGGCAACAGAGAATGAGATGGTTGAATGGCATCACTGACCCAATGGACATCATTTTGAGCAAACTCCAGGAGATGGTGACGAACAGGGAAGTCTGGCACACTGCAGTCCATGGGGTCTTAAAGAGTCAGATAGGACTTAGTGACTGCCCAAGCTCAACAAGTTGAGAGCTGGGTCAGTTGTCATCAAGTACAGATACATGTACCTTTTTATTATTCCTGGTGGTGCACCTGGCAGCCATAACTTCTCAACATTTCAGTCAATATACGTTTTAGGAACCATTTCAGGAAGGAATATTGATTCTTTTCTGATAAGCTTCTGTGACACCATCTGTAAGAAAAGAATAAAAAAAAAAGAACAAAAATAACACCTCATCTAAACTTGTAGAATCAGTGGTTAGGAGATGATTCAGAAGAAAGTTCCGGATACAATCATGGAGCAGTCTTTTAAGAAACGCTTCATCACCAACATGCTTGAAGAGAACATAGAGGATAATAAATGTAAACTTTATGTACTTGCAAAATATTAAACTTAAATATGCATTTTTTTTTTTGTTTTTCCTTTATTCTGCCCAAATTCCTGCTATTAACTCGTGCATTCCCAGAACTGTCATTTGGTACTGTTGTCTGAGTATCCAGTGATGAAGTTGTGATCAGGTGAACTTTGGAGAGTACACTTTAAAAGCCTGAATCTTTATGGGATTCTTCAAAACGCATTTCTCTAAAAATGAGGTGTAGTAGATGAATATATTAACAATCCCACTTAATGCTCTCTCTATACAGACCCTTCACAAAATGACTTCTCAACAAGTGTTGGGAGACTATTTCTCTATCCTCTTAATCTGGGCTGGACTTGTGATTGACCTTGGACAAAGAAACAAGATAGCAGTGATGATGCGCCACTTCTGATACTAGGCCTTAAGAGGTCTTGCACACTTACATGCTCTCTCAGAATGATGCCATCGCTACACAGATAAGCCTAGGATAGCCTGATGGAGGAGAAAGATCATGTGGAGGATAGTCCAATCATCTTATTGAGGGTATCCTGAACTACCCTTTATCCAGATAGTGTTCAGGCATATGAGATAACCCAGCCAAGATCAGCAGAGTTAGCTTATCTTGTGTAGAGTTCACTGAAGACTTGTGATTAAGTCCAAGCAAGAACAGAATTGCCCACTGAACTAGACTCCTGAACAATAAAAAATGCTTATCATTTTGAGTCTCTGAGATACGGGCTGATTTGTTACACAGCAGGAGCTCACTGATGCATAAGAGGCAGCACATGTTTCTCACAGAAAATCAGGTCATTCTGAAGTTCATATTAAGATACTTTTTTCTGAAGGGGTTTTGGAGATTTTGAATCCCACATATCTATCTATTTCTGCATTTCCCAGGAGTAGAAGCACTGAAATTCTATATGACAGGCTGCTCTTGAGATATTTTCAACTTAGTTGGAATCAGGATTTGCCATAAATGTTGTGAGACAGCTTGTTTAAGTGAGATTTCCTGCTCAGTTTCTTTTTTTAAAGGAGAGGGAGAAAAAGAAAGAAAAAAAATATGATTTTTGGATGGAGTTCATGTGTGCTGGACTGAGAGGAACCAATGTGCAAGAATCTTCAAGTTCTTTAGAAACTTTGGCAAAGTCTTAATCCACCTGAGAATTCTTAAGATTGACTGTTTGAAGTGTGATTCTAAATTAGTAACACTGTCACCACAGATTTTTCCCACAAATCAATCTCCCACAACTCCTCAAAAATATTTTGTTTACAGATTGCTAGGTCTTTCTATGCTTTTTTTTTTTTTTTTTTAATTAAGCTGGATATGTTCTTTTACTATCATGCTTGTAAAGTACTGGAAGATTGCCTTTATTTCTTTTCAGGTCTCACACTGCAAGGAAAGTTTTAGACACCTTACTATTTGGTTAATATTTTACATTTCAATTTTTCAATTCAAACCAGGGAACCAGTGAAGGGTATGAATAAAACTTAAGCTATAGGTGCACATTTAGAAAAAAGAAAGAGCAAAGCATGAATATGTATGAAACATTTAAAATGCCATATTTATGAGGAGAGGAAAAATATTGGAGTTTTACATATTTTCAAAACACCACATGGGATTGAGTGGGACCAAGTGAAAAGTATAAAATTTGTTGAGTGTGGTGGGCAGGCATTTGAGTGTGGTGGTGCAGTAAAAAGTTGGCAGTGTGAATTGTCTGGGGCTTGTGGGTAGGAAGACACACTGAGGTCTAGGGATTAAGGAAAGACATGAGTTCTCCAGCCTTCTTTTCAATGGGACATTTGGCAGGATATTCACTCTCTGTCAGTTTATTTCATCCCAGAGGCTGAATGGCAAGGCCACCAGTTGCTTCTCAGGGGGCCAGGAGATGGTTTGCTTCTGCATCAGCAGCATCCTTACTGTCTCTGTGCCAGCTCTGTATCTGGACCAAATCCCAATGGTGCTAACAGCAAGCCACTTTGTTGCAGTAGTATGTGAAAGGAACAACAACAAAAGGCCAGAGGGAATACTCAACTCCAGGGACTGTAATTCAGCTGGCAATCATTTCACTGATTCGGTACTCAAACCTGTATTAGGACCCCGAGTGGTTGAAACAAGAAAAGGGGGAGACAGAGGCTGCCCTCTCTGATCAAACAGCTTTACATATTGATACCCAAACCATGGAAAACACACATGAGCTCAGGAGAGGAGGAACACGTGGACAGAGGAGTCAGTGTTCATAAAGAAGGCCCTGCTTAAATAAGATATGCTGCTGCTGCTGCTAAGTCACTCAGTTGTGTCCGACTCTGTGTGACCCCATAGACGGCAGCCCACCAGGCTCCCCCGTCCCTGGGATTCTCCAGGCAAGAAAACTGGAGTGGGTTGCCATTTCCTTCTCAAGTGGATGAAAGTGAAAATGAAAGGGAAGTCGCTCGGTCGTGTCCGACTCTCAGCGACCACATGGACTGCAGCCTACCAGGCTCCTCAGTCCATGGGATTTTCCAGGCAAGAGTACTGGAGTGGGGTGCCATCGCCTTCTCCGAAATAAGATATAAATAGCTACTATTTTCTATTATTTGGGCATCTATGCAGCAATAAACGTGAATAATGTAGATCCACATATTAGCATAAAAGAGTTTCTAATATTAAAGATACATCTGACTTTGTTAAAAAAAAAAAGAAAACTTCAAGTTAAGACTGATAATGTAACACCACTTAGTATTATTATAAATCAACTAAGTATATGTATATATTTCTAACTTACAAAGGCAAAAACTCACAGAGAGAATGGAGTGGCATGCACAGAAGTGCTGCCTCTGTGAAGGCACTGGGATGTGGGGAGGGCCAGGTCAGGAGGCGTTTTTGTGGCTCATTACTGTAGCACATTTATGCACTAAAATTAAAAATAACAGAAACAAGTGAATTATGGGCACAAATTAATAAAACTTATTTACCAGCATTACCCACTCCCCCGTGTCACCATACACATAAAACAGAGGCATTCATTTTTGGGTTCCTTATTTTCTGTCTGCAGAGATAAGATTTACAGATCGAGTTCATATTTTTACAAAATGAAATAGCCCCCTTTCTTAATTTCCATAAAACTTTTCTTCCAAGTCCTCTACCTCACCTCTCCGTTTTTCCTTCCCTTTGCTGACCTCTCTTCTTCCTTCTCAATTTTATTTGTGAGCATATTCTCTAGGGTTTGTCCTCAGCCCCTCTCCCTGTTTTCTAGGAACTTCTACCCATTCCCAGAGAATGAATCAAAGATAACCTCAACACAGAATGACTTTCTTAATACGGCTCCAGCTTCATTTTTCTTACTCTGCTGGGCTTCTCCCCTTGTATGTTCTGCCACTATTTTTGACTCAGTTTTTCTAAATCTAAATTCATCCCCACCTCATTCCCAATGTGGCTCTTTATCCCAACTTCTTGATTTCTATCAAAGTCTTTGCCTTTTTTCAGTCTCCCATACTTAGGCTTCCCTTGTGGCTCAGCTGGTAAAGAACCTGCCTGCAATGCAGGAGACCTGAGTTCGATCCCCAGGTTGGGAAGATCCCCTGGAGAAGGGAAAGGCTACCTACTCCAGTATTCTGGCCTAGAGAATTCCATGGACAGTCCATGGGGTCACAAAGAGTAGGACACGACTGAGCGACTTTCACACTTCACATACTTAGGAGCATAGTTTACTCTGAAATTCCAACTTTTCTATTTTCCTTACCATTCACAACTTCCCATCCAGTCTTTCTTTCCAAAGTCTTTTGCATCTGTGGTTTCAGCTTCATTTGTGCATCTTCTTATTAGATTCTCTCAGTCAAAGCACAACGAAAAACAAAGTGAAAAATTGAGATATTTCTTTTAGCAACTGAGGGCCTCCAAATGTTTATCTACTTCTTTTTTTTCTGATCGATGTTGGTTATTTTGGTTTGAATGACATGGCTACTACTTTTTCACTCTCAATTATTATCCAATCACCAAGAATTTATCAAGTGGCAGTTTACACTCAGCCGTGGGACACATTACAAATATAGAAGACATAGGCTCTTTTAAGGAGCTAATTGATGAAATAAATCATCAATACCTAATCATTAAGTGGCTTGAAATATATTTCATGGTAGCATAGACTATGCACAAAATACAGTGGAAAATCCATAATTCTGCCCCTCTCACTTCTTTATTTCCACAAACACTAATTAGTATCTACTATGTGCCAGACACTAACCGAAGAGTTGAGAATATCGCATAAATATGTCAGATAATGTCTTGCCCTTGGAGGACTTCTATTCAAGGCAGAGAAATAGATACTAAATAGGTAATAAGCAAGTAGTTGAGATGATTTCTTAGAGTAATAAGTGCTATAAAAATAATACATGATGATATAAGAGAAAGGGCCTGGGGAGGAAATTTAGCTAGAAAGGTCAGGGAAACTCTGAAAAGTTGATAAATCTGAGCTGAGAACCGTCTGTCAGAAGCAGGCAGCTATGGGGAAATATGAAGGTAGACGGTCCTAGGCTGGGATTACTCCAAGAGTAAAGGCACGAGATGGACAAGAGCTCGGGGTGCTTGAGGAATTGTCATATGAAAGAGGCACTCAAGAACGATGAGAAACAAGCAGGGTTATATTGCATACTACAGGTCACGCATCTGTTGACAGTTTGGAGTCTACACCGGGATCTGTTTAGAGGGAGTAAAGTATGTTCAGGAGAAAATTTCAAAAAAACCCTCTCTGTGATCCTGCCTTGATGATCAAGTGGCCCTTTCTGACCATGCGGATGGTGAAAAGCCCCTCCGGAACTCTCCTTCTGCCCTCACCACAGATGTGTTTCTGTGGAGTAGAATTAAATCAGATGGATAAATGGGAAAAGAAGAAGAAATTCACCAGGGAAGGGAAAAGCAAAGTGAATCAACAACACTTTCCTGATAGATTTCCAGAGACATTTGTCTATGTGAGAATGAGATGTTTGATATTCTGCTTGAGTAAGTTCTTGATTCCAGGTCATCAATTATGATAATAGAACAAATCAAAAAATTTACAGCAAACAGAAATTCTTCATTTCCTGGCTTATACTCATGTTTATTGATTGGACTCTTGGGTAAAACGATAAATTTCATGAAGAAATGCTAGAAAAGCTTTTGGCTGAGTTCTTTGCTCTTTCCAATCTTGAAAGAGGTTCAAGGTGCCTGTGACAATTTGACTCATTTATTCCCTCTCTTCTCTGCTTATAGAAAAGGCCAGTGCTTCATAGACAAGCTGTCTCCACTCTTGTCATGGAAGAAATGGCCAACCACATATTGCCATATATATTATATATTGAACTGAAAGTATCTACAACTTTCATTTCTTCCAAAATATTCCTTCCATTTGTCTTCAAAGATGGTAAAATTACTTATCATCAGAATTCTGTTCCTTAAAGATATTTAATCTAGGTTCCTTTTTGATGAATATATATTCCCAGGAGAGTAGAGAGGGCTCTGGTTGTGTGATTCATTCATCATTCTGAATAAGTTTATATTAATGTTTGTATTTATGTACATAGAGGGACAGTAAAAAGTAGTAAAGATTACATGAGATTTGGAGTCCAAAGGCCTAAGACCAAGACCCAGCCTCTCCTCTTGCTAACTGTATGATTTGGCAAATTGTTTAATTTGTTAAATGACAGTTTCCTCCTCTACTAAACCTAAACTTCATCTGAGGTTTAAATGAGTATATGTTATAATTTTTTAAATGTTATGATACCAAATGAATTGCATGTTTTGTAAATGTTCAGTTGATTAGTAGAGATTTGTTTTTAAGATTGATTTCACTATCCTTTTGAAAGGTACTGGACTGGAACTTTGCAAGGATTTTGAACAGAAAATCCTGTGGCCCATGAAAAGAATACTATGTAGTGATTACTTTCTCTGTGTTGAAGAAGATGCAAAAGGCTCACGTATCTTGTCGTTTCATCCTCACAACAGACAAAATACAGTGAGAAATCTGGGTTCTGTAAGATAATGCACTCCCTTGAGATCTTAGTAACTAGTAAAAGATCTTCAAAGCTCAAATGTTTAGGCATTCAGTAACCCTGACTCCCACTTCCCACAGTGTACCAGTGCTGGGTTTTAGAAGGAAGCCAAGGTGGCAAAAGCCAAGAAATTAGAGCCCAAGGCAAGTAACACTTTAAGGTGATATGAGATTGAAAAAGGACTCACTTTGAGAGCGAGTTTGCTTATATTCTTCCCAGGTTTGTTGGAAGGCATCACTTTGTAAATATGTACACATTTCTCTGACTCTAATATTCTCCTTTATTGTATATTTGGTACTAAGATAATAAGATAGCTTCAAATCCTCATTCTTTTCAATATAATTTCCTCTTACACGCAATTCTCTGACTTATATCCAAAGGAAAAGTATTGTGATCTTTGTCACTTCTCTTATCCCCCTATCTCCCATAATTACCTGGTTTTATCTCTGAACTATTACATTATACCTCAACACTCTAACCTTCCACTTACAAGATAGTAATTTTGGAAAGAGCAAGAAGTGGGAAGAGAAAAGCCAGTGAACTGGTGCTGAAATATAGGATTCCGAGCAAGTCATGGGGATCTGACTAGAAGCTACACGGAGATGATGGATCCAAGGAAACACTTCTCTTCTGTGAATGGAGATTTCTTTTTAATCAGCAGTATTTGCTTCATGGTCTTAATTATTTCATGTGACCGTTATCTTCTAAATAATCATTCTAAATCCTTTAAGATGAAGGCCATGAATTGAATTTCTATGCAATTCTTACAGTATCTAGCCAAGGTTTGGGGCAAAAGTGTTCCTTTCTCGGTTAAATTATGATGATGAGCTGCATGCATACGTGCATGAATGAGTTTCTCTCCTTTTAATGGCATAGCAGTATGGCATTCATAATTTCTCCCATGGCATTTCAGTTGGTTTAGTGACTTTTTATTGGACAATTACTGTGCAAATAATTTCTATATCTTTCAAACCACCATTTGAGAAGTCAGACTTAGAGAGCAGAATGACTGTTTGCAGAAATGTCTTTCCTCCTCAAAAAAACCCAGTCTCTTACCTTGTTCTACCTATGCCTGAGAACCTGCTCTCTCCCACTAACAAAAAGGATTGAAAAGCACCTTGAAAATGCAAAGTGCCATATAAATGCTAACTGAGGCAATAATAAAATAGTAAAAATAACTGTTTTCTGATAAACATCAGTTTCAAACCCAGGGGAGATATTTTGCAGAGGGAAAGCAGAATTAATTCTGTGCTTGTCCCCAGGCCTTGTCTCTCTGCGAATCACACTGTTCTCCCTCCACAAGTCAGCCCCTGATGTAGCTGCAGCGTCCACTCCAGTTCTGTTCAGTCCTGCACCAAGTTGTATCAGAGATGACTCCATGGGGATTCAAAGGAGTTATCAGCCAACATGACTGGATTTAAGAGGTTTCAGTGAGTCCCCTTGCTATGGACCTCCTGTCTGAGTTTATACCCCTTTCTCTGATGAAAAATATGAAAGCAAGGACAGAAAGCTTGGGCTTAGGGCAGAGTTCAATGGAAGATTGGAAAAATAAAGGCATCCGGAGTGTAAAATGTTGATCTAGGAGTGCATACCAAGATGCAGAGAGTATTCTCGGAAAGGAAGTCACCCCGAGAACCCTGAAAGGGAGAGAGGAGGTATAGGATACTCTGGCACACTGGGCTTTGGCAACAGGAGAGGAAGAATACATGACAAAGGGAAGTTCGGGTATGATGATGATAGTGTTATTGACACTGATTTTGTATGACATGACTGATATCCTTTCCCTATGAACATTTACAGACCAGGCATTCTCCTAGGAGGACCCCTCTTTCTTGGTTCCCGTAGCACTCCTTGGTCTTCTCCTCATCTCTCTGTAGAGTCCCAACTCTCTGAACATGTCCTTTTCACGGCTGTCGCTCCACTCCACCTGGAAGTCCCACAAGCTAATCCATAAGAACTACTTAATACCTTCAGGTTCGCTGAGCTACCTCCTTCCCTACTTCCTCCCTGCAGTGTCTCTATTACTATTCCTCATCATTTGAATATAGTTGTCATTCTTAACTCCTCCTGCTTTTCCTGCTGCCTGCTTTCCTTGTGGGCCAAAACCCCTGATTCATCCACTCCTTTCCGTTCTCAGTATGACTTCCAAATATCAACACTTTGAGGATGCCGTACCATCCTTTGCCATATCAACAAGGATAGGGCATCTGAGCTAAGTTTACCTCCAGGTCTGTTGGCTGAGAGAGCAACTGCTGTGAAACTGGGGCCTGTTCCTCAGGCAGAGGAGGGGTCTCTGAGAGAAGCTGAGTTTAAGTGAAGCCCCTTTTAGAGATATCAAGGGTCTTTGAGATATAAACAGGTTTTCATTCCTTATCATACATACCTTTCAGGCATGAGACCAAGCATCTAAGTATTTAAAAATGTATAACATTTATGGCTTTCAGGAGTTTTTAGTTTTGCTATCCCCGCATCTATTCTTCTGAATTATTAGCAATACATTCCTCATAAAGAAAGGACCTGAGTGTGCATTTCAGTAGTAGGAAGGAAGTGGGCTGCTGAGAAGAAGTTGGAGGATGCATGCTGGTCTTGAAGAGAAGAACCCTGAGAGACGGGCTGGTGACAGCAGTTACCAAGAACAGGGAAGAGGAGAAGCAATCTGTTTCTGTCTTTCCCACTCTCCTGCCCCCAGCAAGAAATACACAGAGCAAAGGCAAAGCCCATGGAATTCTTAGCAAAAAGTTGCTGCATATAAGACACTTTATATGTGCTCTCTCTAGTGTGTATTTCAACTCTTCATTTAGGTACACTTCCCTGATAGCTCAGTTGGTAAAGAATCCACCTGCAATGCAGGAGACCCCAGTTCAATTCCTGGATCACGAAGATTCGTTGGTGAAGGGATAGGCCACACACTCTAGTGTTCTTGGGCCCCTGGTGGCTCAGATGGTAAAGAATCCACCTGCAATGTGGGAGACCTGGGTTTGATCCCTGGGTTAGGAAGATCCCCTGGAGAAGGGAAAGACTACCCAACGTAGTATTCTGGACTGGAGAATTCCATGGACTGTATGGTCCATGAGTTTGCAAAGAGTTGGACATGACTGAGCGACTTTCACTTAGGCATAGATAATTTCATATTACAAATAAGGAAACTGGAGATCTGTGGTTTTAATCAGACTCATTATTTTCCCATGGTCAATGTCTTTTCACATATCTCTATTCCTATTAATTTTTTCATCTGGTGAGGCTGTCAATGATCTAGCCCTAATTCTCCTGTTCTAAGTCTAGACATATGATCCAGGCTGGCCAATCAAAATACTCCATTCCTCTGGTGAGAAGTCTAGAATGGCCTTATAGCTCAGATGACCAAAATCCTTTCTCAGAGACTGATCAGTTCAGTTCAGTTCAGTCGATCAGTTGTGTCCAACTCTTTGTGACCCCATGAATTGTAGCACGCCAGGCCTCCCTGTCCATTACCAACTCCCAGAGTTTATCCAAACTCATGTCCATTGAGTTGGTGAAGCCATCCAACCATCTCATCCTCTGTTGTCCCCTTTTCCTCCTGCCCCCAATCTCTCCCAGCATCAGGGTCTTTTCCAATGAGTCAACTCTTCACATGAGGTGGCCAAAGTATTGGAATTTCAGCTTCAGCATCAGTCCTTCCAATGAACACCCAGGAATGATCTCCTTTAGAATGGACTGGTTGGATCTCCTTGCAGTCCAAGGAACTCTCAAGTGTCTTCTCCAACACCACAGTTCAAAGGCATCAATTCTTCGGTGCTCAGCTTTCCTCACAGTCCAACTCTCACATCCATACATGACCACAGGAAAAACCATAGCCTTGGCTAGATGGACATTTGTTGGCAAAGTAATGTCTCTGCTTTTAAATATGCTGTCTAGGTTAGAGACACTTTGAAAGAGTGGATGTCTCTCTTTCTAAGACATGAGTAGACAGGGCCACATAACCTTGGGAATTCCCATGACCATCTTTGCTGCCAGGTGGAATGAACCTACTGAGAACATAATCAGAGAAAAACAGAGCTAAGAGACATGATGGAGAAGATGACAGAAATGAAGGCAATGATGGTGCTCCTTAGACCCTTCACACCTTGGCTTCCCTCAGGCCTTTACCCAAACATCACCTTCTCTGACAACCTGAAAAAAAAAAAACAAAAAAACAAAAACAGTCCTGTCCTGCCCGACCCTATGCTGTAGAACACCATCTGCCATGTTGCATGTTTAGAAATTGTCTGCTTTATTCACTGTCATATCTTCAACACCTAGGAGAACTCTTTAGCCAAAGTAGGCCCTCAGTCAGTACTTGTGGAATAACTGTCATTTGAACTACTGGATCCAGGTCTGACTAAAGGCTTCCCCAGCTCATGAATTTCCCAGTCACACAAGCTGATATAGTCCCTTTCCTACACACACAAGCTTGAGTTGAAGTTTTGTCACTTGGAAATAAGAGTCATGACAGATGAGAAGGTGGGGTGCCAGATCCACAGTCCCACAGCTGGTCTGTGGGGGGCCAGGGCTGAACCCACCTCTCACAGACCTGGATCCAATGCTCTTCTAGATGCGAATGTCCCCCTGGGCTCTGCTTTACTCCCTGACATTTCAGCCTGAGGGGCTTTGAGAAATCATTTCCTCCCAGCAGCTGAGACCTGGGGCAGCTGGGGAGGTTAAAAGGCCCAAGAGGTGGAAGTAGGAGTCTGAAAATAACTGTGCTTAGGGAAGGATTAGAATGTGATGCTCTCCTCTGATTTCCCTTCATCCAAACTGGCTAATGGATTCACTCTTTAACCAAGAACAATCATCCTTATGGGGACATTTTATGATCTATTTAGATTCCTCCAAGCTTTAGCTGAGTCTGAACCTGGAAAAAAAACATAAAATCCACAGATCCCTAGGGACAAGCAGGGCTGTAATGACTGAGTTAAAAACTTCATAACTCCTCCCTGGGGTTGGAGGAGGATGCATACATGGCCCACCCCTGTTGAGATTGGGGTCGTGTGGCAATAGATAGATTATTCCATATATGTTTGACATAAAATATACGACTAAACTAAATTTTAGTTATGGATATTGATTTTATTGATTTAAACCTCCTCCTTACAAACTCTGTGGTTTGTCTAGCAGAAATGTTATCATTTGACCAAGACAAACAGGAGTGAGGCCTAGATGTCCATGTGCTGAATGCGTAAAGCAGGATGAAGACTCTCCCCTTGAAAAGGGTGGGCAGAATGAAGATGATCTTAGTCCATCTTCTGTGTCCCTGGGATTGTTTCCCCTCCAGTGTCTCTTTTCCCTCAGGTTCCTTGTTCCCCTTTCAGTACTTGCTTTCAGGTCCCTCACTTTTAGCAACCTGGAAGAGACCAAGCTAAACCGCAGCTCTTCCAAGGGAAATGGACTCTCTGATCACAAAGAACTTCACTGAAGCTAAAAGTATGCATTTCCATAAGGGGATTACAGGTACAGTGATCAACTTTGTGGGGCAGAGGGCTGGTTACTTCAAGTTCGCAAAGTGCTCACATCTCGACTTCTTAGGCAGGCAAATTTCAATCAATCCATTGTGCTGGGCATAGAGATACAAATGGGACTAGAGAGACTGCTGCTGCTGCTGCTGCTGAGTCACTTCAGTCGTGTCTGACTCTGTGCGACCCCATAGACGGCAGCCCACCAGGCTCCCCCGTCCCCGGGATTCTCCAGGCAAGAGCACTGGAGTGGGTTGCCATTTCCTTCTCCAATGCATGAAAGTGAAAAGTGAAAGTGAAGTAGCTCAGTCGTGTCTGACTCTTAGTGACCTCATGGACTGCAGCCAACCAGGCTCCTCTGCCCATGGGATTTGCCAGGCGAGAGTACTGGAGTGGGGTGCCATTGCCTTCTCTGAGAGAGACTACTTATGCCATTTTGATACAGGTGAGTACTTAGGCTTCTGGGTGCTTTTAGTGCAACTTGAAGCTGTGGAAATGTGTGGACCGTGAGTGAGGCAGGCAAGCCCAGTAGGCTGGGAAGTCAGGGCTCTTTCAGAATGGAGCTTGGTGGGCTGTCATGCTGGATGTCAGGGTGGGATATCCTAAACCTGATCTACTGTGGGGAGAAGCAGTCCACTCATCTTGCTGGAGGCTTCCCCCAGGATGTGGATGGCTCAGGACACAGTAGATCTCCTATTGTTTTGATTCCCCATCTCTGGTGCATTTTATCTTGATTGATCTTAACAGACTCCTTCCAGAATCACATTCTCAATCATCAACACAGACACACACTCTCCAGTGTCTAGGGTTTTCCTTGTTTGCCTATATCATGTTTCCTTGAAATATAGAATCTGTTCAAACTCCACATCTGTCTACAATCAGCCCTGCTAGTTATTTAGCCTCTCTCATCTTCAATCCCTTCCCATGAAAAAAAGGAAATTATAATGTTAATAGGTAGAGCACACCATGCAGATGGGGCTTCCCAGGTGGTAATAGTGGTAAAGAACCTACCTGCCAATACAGGAGATGCTGGTTAGATCCCTGGGTTGCGAAGATCCCCTGCAGTATGAAATGACAGCTTGCTCCAGTGTTCTTGCCTGGAGAATTCCATGGACAGAGGAGCCTGGCAGGCTATAGTCCATGGGGTTACAGAGAGTCGGACATGACTGAGCACACACCATACAGACACTTTGTGAGGAGTATGTGTATTAACACAAGTGGGTGAAGTAAGACTTCCTGCAGTGCCTTGCTTCATTTGGGGTGAACACCCAAAAAGTGGTGGCTCTGGTTGACAAGGATGGTGACTTATATAAAAGTTGAGACCCAGGGGAATTCTGTCTCTGATTCCATACCCTCTGTACACACCCTTCTTAACCATCTTATCAGTGCTGGCTTGATAAGCACTCAAGCTTGCAGGGTGTCAGATTTTCTTAATAGATAGTTTGCTGTACCAATTTTTTATTTCTCCCCCGATGTTTCCCTTCTCATATTTGGACAAAGCTTTTTCCCTAAGGGAAAGCAAGCCAGGGCTCCATTTCTCTTTCATCTTCTCCAAGTAAAGACTTGAGTAGATAATTTAGGTCAGGATCTGCCTTATAAACTGGCAAATTTTGTATTTCTTTGTTCCTGCTAGTGTGCCTGAACCTAGCTGCCCCTAGATTTGGGGTTGTAGGAGGAGTTCCCCTTGAGTTTTAAGACTAAGCAGCACACTTCATCCACCTTTCACCAGACAGACCTATGTTGAGGTCTCAGGGGCTTCCTCAACCATAATAAATGGCTGATTTTACCCATACTGTGAAACTGTTCCTTGTGTGTATCTCCTTGGTAGGTCAGTGAGAGGATGGACCTCATCTAAAGTAGAATACTGAGTGGCCGTTTTTTGTGTCTGATATTGACTAAACCTGAAGCTTCCTTCTCTAATTCCTTCCACCTCCACCCTTATCCTCCTTCTCTAATTCCTTCCACTTCCACCCTTATCCTTCTACCATTACTATTCCAGCCAAATCTTACCTTATTCTGCTCAAGGAAATAAAGATCCTTGATTTGTATTTTAAATCGATCATTCTGGTGACAGTATGGAATTAAGTAGGCAAGCAAAAATCCAAATGATAAATGATGAGAGTGTGGGGACTGAGAAAGAAAACCAAATTAAGAGATAGCAGGGGATGGAATGGAGAATGGAGAGAACATGAGGAAGGGCTGCCCGAGACAGAGGGCTGTAGGTTCTGGGGAAAGATGATAGTGGTATTTATCAAATCCAGGAAGTGGTCACATTTTGGAAAGACGATAATAAGCCATGTAAGGGTACTAGACTATATTGATTCCAATCTGTAAATCAAGTGTAGGTCAAAATATTGGAATAAGTACCTCTCTGCAGCACTGTAATGCCCCAGGCAACATGTGTCCTCTTAGCTGTGCTAAATGTGCACATTTTACAGCTTGTACTTTCCCTTGTTTGCGTTACAAATTCCCAGTTTAATATGTCATTCCTGGTGATGATTATTATTTTGATAAAGCTAATTCACATTCATATGTTAGTAACCAATAAGAGCCATTTTGTTTTGTTTTCTTCTCCCAGCAGCATTTTAGACACATGGGTTCAACTAAGAAAATTGAATTCCAGTGGTAGAAATATTCTATTTCACCTATTAAGGAGGTGTTAAACTCTTAATATATTCATCCCTAAATGTCTGTGTGTGTTTGTGTATGTGTGTGCCTGTGCTGATATATAACTTTTTTGCAATAGCCCACATGTACCCACATTGTACATGAAAGTGTCACCCACATTTTTAATTGTAGAGTAAACCATGTTGCACCTTTTTATATGCATCATTGCTTTGTGTTCAGTGAGTTCAGAAGGAAATCTGTTTC
The DNA here is from genome assembly GCF_002263795.3 of Bos taurus. Taxonomy (NCBI): domain Eukaryota; kingdom Metazoa; phylum Chordata; class Mammalia; order Artiodactyla; family Bovidae; genus Bos; species Bos taurus. The sequence continues at coordinate 18,953,533 of NC_037351.1, read as the reverse complement.
TTCTCCCTCTTTCCTTCCCTATTTATTTATTTATGGAAGATTGGTTCTGAATAATGGCCACACTGATAATATACTTCTTATTAAACATTCAGTGTTCTCTACTTTCTTGGCAAATATCATACTCTGGAGGTAATTTAAATGTAATATGTAACCTGATGAAATAAGTCAGGTAAATTTATATTTTCTTTTATTAAGCAGCCATTGATTTCTTGGTTGGTCAATATCAACATTTATTAAGTTGAAGTTATTGTTCATCAGTCAACTATGACCATCCAAAGTATTTTAAAAATATTAACTATAGATGTGTCCACATGCACGTTCTTGAACCTCATTTTATTAGCCATGTATTGGAGCAAAATTCATGTTTAGTCTTATGAGCCAGAAACATTTATTCAACATGTTTCTCTGCACTCATAGACTGCCGTACTCAATATGAACAATTTCTGCCTGAAACGGATGTTTTACAGTGTGGCCTAGCACGTGTTGCTAACATTGTGTGTTAGGGACCCCAGACTGGTTCTAGCTTCTTGTGGCTACATGGCAGGCAGCCTCCTATTTCCTATCATTTGACAAATTTGCACAGGCTTCACCAGCCAAAAATATCTTCCCCTTGGCTTATAGTCATGTTGCCTAAAGTTGTCAGAAATTCATAGTTGTGTGGAGCCCCCCGAGATGATCATTTTGAAGCTTCCACTCAGTGCTGGAATTCTTTCTACGTTTCCCCCACAGATCTTATTATGAGAAAGTTCTTATGTGTATTGGATCTGAATTCATTACCTATAACTTCCATGCAGTGGTGATGTTAGTACCTTCCAGAACAATCTCCCTTCTGATATTTAAATGATTATTTTATTGCCATATAATTCCATCATTGGAGCTCTGTTTCTTGGAATTTCTTTCCCTTAGGTCCTCTTTCAAAAAGCAAACAGATGTGAGAGACTCATTGGATTATCTTTTCATGAAAAGTATAAAGCCCCAGGAAATTAAGTATGGTTTCCTGGAGAGAGGTTGCTTTCCTAATTTTGGACAACTGTAGCATAGAAGGAAAGGAGGAGATGACAATGTTACGTAAGTACTTACTAATCACCATTGTCCCCATATCCCAGTAACAAAGTGGCAACATTTGGAAAGTAAGGGCACAATAACTATCCAAAATGGAATAGAACACAGCATATTCAAATCCATGGAATTAGATACATAAGTGGTGAAAAATCAGCTTTACTTATCTTCTAACACTGAAATACTATAAATTTTTCATCAATATGAAACTAAAAACAAAGATGTTTTTAGTGTGTTTTCTTATGAAGGGACATACCAGCCTTACCTCAAACCATACCTTGCCCATCTATTTTTCTGGTTAAGGGTGTGGTGTTACATCTTCCATGGGGGTTGATGTTGTTATGTGATCTGTAACGACTCTTGTTTTGCCACTTCTACATGACTATGCTACAAATGTGGTCTGTCAGTCAGAACGAGAACAAAAAGTAAAGTGTGTACTGTTCTGGGTAGAATGAATTTTATAATGGAAACTAATACTTTACTGCTGCTGCTAAGTCGCTTCAGTCGTGTCCAACTCTGTGCGACCCCATAGATGGCAGCCCACCAGGCTCCCCTGTCCCTGGGATTCTCTAGGCAAGAACACTGGAGTGGGTTGCCATTTCCTTCTCCAATGCATGAAAGTGAAAAGTGAAAGTGAAGTCGCTCAGTCCTGTCCAACCCTCAGCGGCCCCATGGACTGCAGCCTATGAGGCTCCTCTGCCCATGGGATTTTCCAGGCAAGAGTACTGGAGTGGGTTGCCATTGCCTTCTCCGATACTTTGCTGACTGTATGAGAATAAAAGAAAGCAATAATGAGCATCATCACCAGCAGCATCGCTTGCATCACCACTGTTAATTACCACCACAACCATAGTTATTTTCTTCTTTACCTCTGTTTTACCCTCTTTTGCAGTATCTCTTTTTAATTGCCTTTTGCTCTAGAGAAACTCTTCACCAATCTCCAGTGACATCAGGTTTTATGCTTTCCAATTTGTGCCAATATTTTGTTCCTCTTTTACATACAGATCAAAGCCTATTGCTTCCTTGGATTTCTCCCCTGATGGTCTCAACACATGGGCTCTCCCTCACTCCTCAATTTTGTTCATGTCATGTTTATGCCATGCATATTATAGTTCTACATCTATTATATTCTATTAATTGTGTTAATAACTTATTTCCACCATTGGAGAGTGAGTACCTCTGTTCTGGGGAACTTGGCTGTTGGATGGGCAATAAAAGCCATAGTCTCTCCTGTGGGGTCTCTCTCACATAGAATTCAAATGGGGTTCAGAAAGGTCTGAGCATCTCTGTTCAAATCTGGTAGTCTCTAGGGAGAAAACTCCCCATTACCAATGAAGTTACAAAGGAGGCAGGCACAGAAAGATTAGCTCTGTGAAAAACACATATGTGTGGGGATGTTGATGGGGCAGGAGCAGGAGTGGGATTGAAGACATAGAATTGATTGCAGCATAATATTTATTCAAGCTTAATGATTAGCACATGTGGGAAGGTCAGAGGAACTATGTCAGGGGAGAATGCTCTGTTGGGATCAGGAACTTCTCCTTGAGGAGATGGTAAAAAGAGTTAGTGGAATCTAATTTATTTTACTATGAGAGTGGTGAGGTCCATGAACACTATTTTTAAAATTCAAATATACTTAACTTACAGTATTATATTAGTTTCAGGCATACAACATAGTTATTTAATATTTTATACATTATATTCCATATAAAGTTATTATAAAATTTTGGCTATATTCCATATGCTGTATGTTGCTTCTTTATAACTTATTTATATCTAATAGTTTGTATTTCTTAAGCCCCTTCACCTCTCTTGCCCCTCCTACCATCCCTGTCTCCTCTGGTGACCACTACTTATTTTCTGCATCTGTCTTATCATGCTTGTTTGTCTGTTTTTAGATATCACAGGCAAGTGAAAACATGCAGTATTTGTTATTCTCTGTTTGACTCATTTCACTAAGCATAATACCTTCCAGATTCATCTGTGTTGTGCAGAAAATGAAAGCACTAATTTAAAAATATACATGCACCCCAGTGTTCATAGCAGCATTGTTTACAATAGCCAAGGCATGGTAGCAACCTAAGTGTCCATCAATAGGTGGATGGATAAAGAAAATGTGGTGTGTATATGAACTAGAATATCATTCAGGCATAAAAGAATGAAATTTTTCTATGAACACTGTTATACAAACATTTACTTATAGTAATATGCACTGCTATGCTAAGTCACTTCAGTCGTGTCCGACTCTGTGTGACCCCACAGACGGCAGCCCACCAGGCTCCCCCGTCCCTGGGATTCTCCAGGCAAGAACACTAGAGTGGGTTGCCATTTCCTTCTCCAATGCATGAAAGTGAAAAGTGAAACTGAAGTCGTTCAGTCGTGTCCGACTCTTAGCGACTCCATGGATTGCAGCCTAACAGGCTCCTCCGTCCATGGGATTTTCCAAGCTTTAAAAGCATTTATTTACTGACATTATCAAGAAAAAGCCCTCCAAGACAGTAATATTATTTCCATTGTACAGACAAAGAAACCATAAAGACTCAGAAAAGTTATGCAGTGTAACCTGGAAGACAAAGCTCATAAGTACATTTAGTTTCTTTTTTTAAAAAAAAGATATTTATTTTTAACTGAATGTAGTTATATCTTTATCTGGGGCCTATACCTCCTTCCACCTCACCACTATGCCCATTTTGGAAGCAATTAATGCAAGTTGTTTAATGATTAAAAAAACGAGGAGCAAGAGTTTGAAGTAATACATCGATTACAGTTTATATTCCTTAGGAAAGAAGGAAAGTGAAGCCTCTCAGTTGTGTTCCACTCTTTGTGACCCCATGGACTGTAGCCTACCAGGCTCCTCTGTCCATGGGATTCTCCAGGCAAGAATACTGGAGTGGGTTGCCATTTCCTTCTTCAGGGGATTTCCCCACCCAGGGATTGAACCCAGGTCTCGTGCATTGCAGGCAGATGGTTTGCCCTCTGAGCCACCAGGGAAGCCATATTCCTTTAGGATACGAACCAACTTTGTAGTAACCACATTGTTTAATTTTCATGGAATTTTGGTTTTATGAAGTATACAGTCCTATCAGTGGTAGATATATTTCATGAAGACAATAGCTTTTAAAATACAGATCTGATGTTTTAAAAACTGGGAGCATACAGTCTTCCCTGGTGGATCAGTGGTAAAGAATCTGCCTGCAATGCAAAAGATGTGGACTTGATCCCTGGGTTGGGAGAATTCCCTGGAGAAGGAAATGGCAACCCACTCCTCTATTTTTGCCTGGGAAAGCCCATGGACGGAGAAGCCTGGTGGGCTACAATCCATGGGGTCACAAAAGAGTCCTACAGGCTTAGCAAATAACAACAGCAACAACATGATTGCTCTTATTCGTTAACAATATTAGGCCAATCACGCTGCTATTCTTCTTCCTTGGTAACAGGGAGAAAGCTTATTTAAGGCCACATGATTCAGGGTGTATCACAGGGACAATATTATTATTCAATATTTAACAGCAATAATTCCAGAAGAGTTAACTTCATGTGTTTTCTAATACAGTAAGATTAAAAAAAAATACCCTAAATGCAGTGGATATAACCCCTTCATGTGCAATTAACAGATATTAAACAGAAACTTTAATATTAACACTATTCTTTATGCCCCAGTGAGTAGGATATTATTTAAATTGATATGACATAAGAGAATATAAATAATTCCTAAGTGTAGATTTAAACTGGAATTTCAGGCAGAGTTTGAAATCAGTATGTATTATCAATTCCCTATTTCCCAGTGTATCATTTATTACCAGTCTGAAGATTTTTTTCAAAGAGATTAAATTAGCATTAGGGCAATGATAAACATTATAAATAAATACAAAAATTGCTATTCTGAAAATCCAGTTGAAAAGAAAGTAAATGAATTGGTGTGGTATCAAATTCCATCTTCCCCGGAAGAGCTCAGACACAGTTTCCAGCATAAGTAATCTTCTATAACTTCTTTTGCAATAAAAATGCGATATATTAAGACCTGAAAGTATAATTTCATTATCCACTATTCTAGATACACACACTAGATTCAGCAATGGCGGTGGCATGAGAGGAATTCTGATTCAGTTAGCACCCGTAGTTGGTCAAGGCGGGGAGAAGCGGGGTCTCCTGAAATCCCAGAGTGGTTGTCTGGGTCTGAGGACTTCTTTTGGTTTATCTGAGCTGGAAGAGCTGAAGGTGGCCGTGGAGAACACTCCTTCCCGGAACAATCTGCTTTCTAGTTGCGTACAAACTTCTTAGTATACGTTAATAGCTTAGGTTGGTGCAATGTACTGGTGGAATTGGGCTTGTTCTAGTCTTAATTGTTTCCTGAAGTGGTTTCTGGAAAGACAAAAAGCTTCTGTGTCTCCAACCCTTTCCCATTAAAGATATGATGCAGAGCAGCACTGGGTAAGGTTCCACTGAGTCATATGCATATGGAAAATTAGCTCTATTGTACGATGCTGGGTGCATGTTGGTTTTATCTGTAGATATAACGGAAAACCAGCCATCTGGCTTTATTTGAGGAGTATCCAGAAAAAAAAAAATCTCAAACTAAAATTTCTATGAAGTGCTATAATATGTCCAGAACGTCCACTGCTAGCCCTATTTCCTCATTCTTTACAATGTCATCTTTTCAAGACTCGGATCCGAGGGTTGAATCCTGTCAGTTGATTTGATGTCCAGAAGCTAACCACTGAGTTCCCCTCTACTGTGTCTTCCTCTGTAACTAGATCATTTTCCTCAATCTCTGTCCTATTCAGTCCTGACTTACTTCCTCTTTTCAATCAGCTAATTGATGTTGAGGCACCCGTAATGCCTCTGAATGGAACACTATTGAGGAATAATCAACACCAAACACATTACCTCATCGTGTTTCCTTCTTCCTTGAAATATAAACACTCATGGGAAGATAGAACATGCAGTTACTTATATTTTTAGTATGGAACAAATAATCCCATGAGGTATGGGGCTGTGGACAAGAGGCAACCAATGGACACCTAGCCTGAAAAAGATGGCAGAAGCTTCTCCTATTTTCAGAAATTTTACTGTCTTCACTGTGCTGCCTGATAACTCTAGAACTGCATTTCTTTTTTCTTTTTTTCAAATTTTCCACCAGCACATATGGTAGAATTCTACTACAGGCTTCAGGCCTCCCATTTAACCTCAAAAATGAAGAGAAAGCAATTCAGTAGGTGGTTAAGATTATGTCATAGGCACAAACTCAGCTTAAGGCATTATGAATTTTCTGTGGAGAAAATGCATTTATTCATTCTGCTTTAAGTCAAGATGGCTGAAACCCATTATCTCAAACTTTGAAAAAAATCCCCTTTGGGATGTGAATAGCCTGTGAAATATTTCAGTCAAAAATGAAATTTTTCGAGAGAGCGAGGGTCCAGTTGAAATTGATGGAGTAGAGCTTAGACTTGTGATCATCAAAGCTTTCTCTGAGCTTTCTAGATAGAAAGGGGGCATAGAGAGTTAATGGGTGATATTATCCTAATTATTATTGTATAGTATAAGAGGGCCAATCTATTTCTGTAGAATAATAGAGCTAGGATGAGATTCGACAGCATCTGTCACAATAAATGCAAATATATAGAGAATTGACAATGAGCCATGATCTCATAAGTGATTCTATTTTCCATCTGAATAATGACAATGCTGCGTTTCAAGCTCACATGACAGATACCTTCAGAGGCTCTCTGGGGTCGATACTGGAAGCCCTTTCTAAATATATTTGCAAGGGTGAATGTATTTGGACTTGGAGTTTTCTAAAGCTCTTTATATCCCTAGAGAGTTTTCTAGGCACTTTTCTTCAGTTTAGGTTTTAAAACATTCCCCTTCACAGGCATTTATTAATTAGTTTTCCTGTGCTTTCCTCTGTGTTAGCAGCTTAAAGAAATGCAGAAGGCATGGTTTCTGCCCTACAGGAGCTTATAGTCTTACTGGAGGAGACGTAGGTAAACCTGATCATAAAATTCCAGTGCAAAAGAGATATTAAGTGCTCAACTGCAGCCTCTGCAGTAAGAGTTATCTCCAGAAGATTATGGACTGAGGGGCTCAGTGAGGAATTCATAGAAGAGGGGAGACTTGAACCGTGCCACGTGGGGTAGCAAGGCCTTGGATAGACAGGTGAGTATAGAGGAGTGAGAAGTTGTGAACAAGCATCACCCAGAAGATGCAGAGCAGTGCAAAGGCATGTATGGAGGAAGCATAAGTGTCACTGGCAGTGCTGACTGTCAGGACACCTGAGTCCTGCGTGAGGCCTGAGCTGCCAGGACGCCTGAGTCCTGCCTGAACTGCCAGGACACCTGAGTCCTGCGTGAGGCCTGAGCTGCCAGGACGCCTGAGTCCTGCGTGAGGCCTGAGCTGCCAGGACGCCTGAGTCCTGCGTGAGGCCTGAGCTGCCAGGACGCCTGAGTCCTGCGTGAGGCCTGAGCTGCCAGGACGCCTGAGTCCTGCGTGAGGCCTGAGCTGCCAGGACGCCTGAGTCCTGCGTGAACTGACAGGACACCTGAGTCCTGCGTGAGCTGCCAGGACGCCTGAGTCCTGCGTGAGGCCTGAGCTGCCAGGACGCCTGAGTCCTGCGTGAGGCCTGAGCTGCCAGGACGCCTGAGTCCTGCGTGAGGCCTGAGCTGCCAGGACGCCTGAGTCCTGCGTGAGGCCTGAGCTGCCAGGACGCCTGAGTCCTGCGTGAGGCCTGAGCTGCCAGGACGCCTGAGTCCTGCGTGAGGCCTGAGCTGCCAGGACGCCTGAGTCCTGCGTGAGGCCTGAGCTGCCAGGACGCCTGAGTCCTGCGTGAGGCCTGAGCTGCCAGGACGCCTGAGTCCTGCGTGAGGCCTGAGCTGCCAGGACGCCTGAGTCCTGCGTGAGGCCTGAGCTGCCAGGACGCCTGAGTCCTGCGTGAGGCCTGAGCTGCCAGGACGCCTGAGTCCTGCGTGAGGCCTGAGCTGCCAGGACGCCTGAGTCCTGCGTGAGGCCTGAGCTGCCAGGACGCCTGAACAAGCCTGTTGTCTACCTTCATCAACTTTGCAAGACCCTCCTCCCCTTCCTCTTGCCTTCTCCCTCACCTATATGGAAAGTGATCAGGGCTTTCCTTGTAAGTCAGTGGGTTAAGCAGAGGCACAGTCCTCCAGTAAGATTTCAGGTTAATGGAGGGATGAGGCAAGAGACTGGGCAGAAACATCCTCATGCCTTTTGTTCCTTCTCCACTCAAATGTCTAGACAGGAGAGAGATTTGGGACAAAAGGACTCTTGGCAGTATCTAATAACACCTTGACGTTATGTGTTGAATCAACCACAGGCTTATATCCCTTTCCCAGGCTGGAGAAATGTTAATTAAATATTAATTCAACCCTTCCCTTTCCTGACCCCATTAGGTCACAAATATTTGTTCAGCTAACCTCTCTTCTATTGTGTACTCTCCTCTGTCTCTTCTGCTTGGAGAGATGTCAGGCAGATTTCCACAGTACCTCCCACCCTTCAAAACATTCATCCCTGCTCTCCCTAAGTGAACAGGTCTTTTTGTTTGGTTTGAGTTTACAGTTGTTTATAATAATAACAGAAAGGAAAAAAGCTCTTGTTTTGTGAATCTGCCACTTGGTAAGGACTAAGATAAGTGTATCATATGCATTAGCTCATTTAACCCTGTCCACAACCCAGGGAAGATTCTGTTATATCTATTCAGAGAAGATGGGTACCTCTACTAAAGTGAACTAGCTAGTGAGTGCTGGATTGCAGATCCATGAACTGCTAAATGGCAGCCCTTTCTAGCACATTGCACATTCACGGGGACACAAATTGGACAAGTTATAACATTCAAGGGATTCCTCACATGCTCAAAACCATTGTGTGCATGCTCAGTTGTGTCCAACTCTTTGTGACCCCACAGACATAGCCTGCCAGGTTCCTCTCTCTGGGATTTTCCTGGCAAGAATACTGGAGGGGGTTGGCATTTCCTCCTCCAGGGGATATTCCTAACCCGGGGATTCAACCCACATTTCCGGTATCTCCTGCATTTTTATCTCTCCTGTATTGAAGATTCTTTACCACTGAGCCACCAGGGAAATCCTCAAAGCAGTTAGCTATTCCTTATAATCAGTTAAGTGGGATGAAATATATTTACTCAGTTTCTATAGCATTTTAAGAACTGCACACAGGCTCCACTCAGATGAATGCATGAAATGGCTACTTCCCTGTGTCTGCTGTGTGGCTGATGTGGACTAAAATTTAAAGTGATAACTTCAATTAAAATTGTTGGGGGCTAAGAAAGATGGGAGGGAAACTCAGCATGGGAAGGCATAGAGTTCTGGGGGTCTTTTAGGGGAAGATGACAAGAGAACCAAGTCTCTCACAGGAACCCTATCTACGTAAGAGACCAGATCAAGTCACACAGATTTTACCAGGAGCTTCAACTTGCATCGGGATTGCTGCTAGCTCTGCGAATCTGCAGTCCGTTTATCTCTCTCCCAGAAGCTGCCTCTCCCTTTTCTCAGAGTGAACCCTGGAGTATCTAATTTAGACCCAGAGAAGCCTTCTTGGGTCCTACCATAGGCAGATCCACTGGGAAAGGAAGACAATTTCATAGCTGGCTCACAGAAGCCATCTCTAGTTTCTAGAGACCTCCCTTGGCAGCTTTTATTTCTCCAAAAATTGTTTTTCATTCTGGCCCCAAACTCACTTCTTTCTTTCCTGACCCATTTCTCTTAGCCTAAAGCGTATTCACCATCTTGTTTTTTAAAACATATGGGAATCTTAAATCAGTGTTCCAAAATTATATACTCACTTCAGAAGTTCCACAGCCTGTTAATAGGTGTTGCATAAGAAGAAGTTTCTGTGAGTAAACATGTTTGGGAAATGCTGACTTAACCAAAGTTAAAACATGAAGGAGGGGATCAACAACAACTTAACTGTAGTCATTACCTCTAAAAAGGGAGGGAGAGTTTGAGAATTCAGCTGCATCTAGAACTTTTTTTTTTTCCAAATGCTAAGCAGCAAGACAAAGTGTTTATTTGTATTTAAGCTGAGCAGTGGGTATATAGATTTTGTTTTATCATATATATTTGAAACATTTCATAATTAAAAACAAAGATATTTGAGATGTTTTTTCCTTTTCTGCAGGACTTTAGTTATTATATTGGTTTGCATTTTGAATCTTTGAAAGTGAGAGTGTTAGTTGCTCAGTCATATCCAACTCTTTGTGACCCCATGGACTACAGCACGCCAGGTTCCTCTGTCCATAGGATTTTCCAGGCAAGAATACTGGAGTGGGTTGCCATTTCTTCTCCAAGGGAATCTTCCCAACCCAGGGATCAAGCCCAGGTCTCCCACATTGCAGGCAGATTCCACCATCTGAGCTACTAGGGAAGCCCCTTTGAATCTTTAGGAAGGAGCTACAGCACTTGATATTTACCAATTATTTGACCTAGAAATCTTTTAGGAAGAAGCATATATTGCAACTCTGGTCTCTGGGGCGTACTTTGGGAAGTGCCAACTTAGGAAACACCGGTGTTTCTCATCTCTCATCCTGAGGCTGACTCTTCGTTGGCCCCAAGGCCCCACGGATGGGAAATGCCATCTCGGAAGACTGTGCACTGCCTTCTGGTTAGGTTCCTGCAAGAGTTAGCCATGATGTTCAATATTTTCTGTTTCATACGGTTATGTCTGTCTGCTCTCTCTCTCTTCTAGTAGCAACATGATAACTTTCTGAGCATTCTTAGTTTTGTATTTATTTTCAGAGCTCAGGTGATAGGCATGTCCAGAAGTCAAAGAATAATCTATCCCTCCCAACCTTTCCCTTCTCTCCTGATATGGGATACTCTTTGAGTCCTTGCTAAAACTGGGGAACTTTACACCCACTCCCATTCCTTCCCTTCCTTCCAGGGGAAGATATTTTATAGTCTCAAAAAGTTTTAAGTGTATGGAATCTGCAATGAACTCAATCTTCCAAAATGGAAATAAAGAATTGTATTCTTACTGAGAAAGTTTCTTTCTCCTGCTCTACAGTAAAATTCTACTAGTCATCAGCAAATGAGTTTGAAAGACATGGTTTGGCTTCCTCAAGAAGAAAAAAACTGAGATTAGTTAGTAACTGATTAGTTAGTAATTTAGATTAATTAAATGTTCTGATATTTAGTGTAGAAAATAAAGTGACTACAAATGCCACACAAAATTAAGATAACAGTTTAGTAATAGGGAAGAGGTACAATATACAGGGGCTTCCTTAATGGCTCAGGCGGTAAAGAATCCTCCTGCAGTGCCGGAGACCTGGGTTCATTCCCTGGGTTGGGAAGATCCCCTGGAGGAGGGCATGGCAACCCACTCCAGTATTCTTGCCTGGAGAATCCTCATGGATGGAGGAGCCTGGTGGGCTACTGTACATGGGGTGGCGAAGAGTCAGACATGACTGAGCAACTAAGCACACACATCATGAGATTAGGGGGCAGAGACTCAAGATGTAGACTAGACTCAGCTGTACTTGTTGAATCATTTTGAAAATTCAGTTTATTTATTTGTGCTTGAGTCTGCTGTTTACCGAAGTCATAAAATCTACCCTGCCATACTTCATACTGTTGACCAAATGAGAGAAAATATTTTGAAAGGCCTGAAATGTTGTTGAACAAAATTGGAGCAGATGCTTACCATTAACATTTCTTTTTTTTTAATTAAAATTTTATTTATTTTAATTGGAGGCTAATCACTTTACAATATTGTATTGGTTTTGCCATACATCAACATGAATCCGCCACGGGTGTACATGTGTTCCCCATCCTGAAACCCCCTCCCACCTCCCTCCCCGTACCATCCCTCTGGGTCATCCCAGTGCACCAGCCCCAAGCATCCTGTATCATGCATTGAACCTGGACTGGCGACTCGTTTCATATATGATATTATACATGTTTCAAAGCCATTCTCCCAAATCATCCCACCCTCTCCCTCTCCCACAGAGTCCAAAAGACTGTTCTATACATCTGTGTCTCTTTTGCTGTCTCGCATACTGGGTTATTGTTACCATCTTTCTAAATTCCATATATATGCGTTAGTATACTGTATTGGTGTTTTTCTTTCTGGCTTACTTCACTCTGTATAATCAGCTCCAGTTTTATCCACCTCATTAGAACTGATTCAAATGTATTCTTTTTAATGGCTGAGTAATAGTCCATTGTGTAGACAATTAAGTTGAGTAGCTGACCTAAATTGGTGGACTGAATATTCCCATAATAAAAGGGAGGGTAATAAAACTCTGGGAAAAGACCTTTGCTTGGTCCACAGTTTACTGGAGTAAGACACGTTTGAGAGGCCAGTAACAGAGGGAGAGTCAGTGTACTCTTTAGTAAAACAGTTTGTGAGGTTAGGTCTTGAACCATGTGTGATGTGATTCTAAGTGAAGATCTCTCTTCAAGTTAGTTGCTAAGTTAACTAAATCTTGCTTTTCTGCATCTCTAAAAGAACTTAGGAGAGCCAGTCAAAAACAATTCTGTGTCTACCATTGAATGCCTAGTTGATTTGCATAGTCAGGGGTCAATGGAGTCAGCTTTTGTGTCAGAATCTATGAAAGCAAGTTGAGGATGAAAGGTAAGGAGGTGAAAATGTTTCTCCACACACCCTCCCTCCATTGCATTTGATACCAAACTGAGCAGTGGCTGCGATATCAATACAATAGTTGTATTCCATTTACAAATATAGACAATAAGGACATTTGTATCTTGACAAACAGAGTACAAAATAAAACATTAAGAGGAATGAAGATTAAAGGGGAGAAGAAAGGTAAGAAAATTTGGGAGGTTACAGGAAAAAGAAAAAGGTGGAACAAATTCTATAGAGATTTATGCTAAAGGTGGCCTTTAGGAGGCATTATGTCAAATGGGTCATGAACAGACATGGAGGACATGGACGTTCACAAAGCTCCACATGGAGTTAAGGAGTTAGTTTTGGGCTCTTCCGTGATTTTGGAATTCTATTTTAGAGGACCCGTTGCTGTAGGAATGGCACCGAACGCCCTGTGGGAGTCCTAGAACTTGGGCCATTGCAGACCACATAATTTCTCTAGCGTCAGGTCTCCAAAAACTATCGAATATTGTTTTGTTTTTCTCAATTTATTTTCTCACCGTATGCTCACAACTACCAAGGAACCCCAGTGTTATCGCCTATGATAAGGAATTAATCTTGGTGGTCTAAATTGACTTGGGGCTCATTTCAGATGCAGCCATCTGGATCATTTATTCAATTTGTATATAGGTCCTCAAGCCCAACATCACACATATGGCTTTCTATATCTGTCCCGATCTCACCCTAATTTGCCTTTCATTTTCCTAAAGTTTGTCTCCCCCAGACTGGTTCTCTGTGTCCACAGCACTAGTCTGTAGTTGTTCATTAAACTCAGTTGAATAATATTTCTATCAGCAACAGTGCTTTAACTTTGTAGGTTGACATATGCATTTTTAAAGGAAATAAAAACATTTGTTCTTGACAATCTTGTAATCAAAAGCTTTTCTATCGAGAGTGTATTCTCTCAACTCATTTGGAAGCAGTGAGGTTTCACGGAATTACCTTGAGTCCTTGTTCTGCCAGGATCCTCACCAATATTTAAACCTCATTTAGGGAAACAATTGGAATCTTCTGAGTGTGAAAAGTATAATAAAAAATAAATACATTTCTATTCTTTCTATAGTTTACCTTATGGTCTATATGTTAATCACCCCCAAATGTCCACAAGCATATAGGAAAACAAGTACTTATTTAAAATCAAAACTGCTTGAATTCCAGATGGTTCAAAGTATATCTTAATCTATCTTGAGCAAGTCCCCTAATTCTGCAGGAACAAATGGTGGAATGTTATTAAAATGTTAATTAGTTAAATTTAGTCCCTAAAGTATAAAGAAAACAAAATTGCACCTACATGATTTTATTTTTACTAATGGGGGAAAGAAATTCTGATATATAAAGAAATGAGGTTATTTTAGAGGAAGAAGAAATACACGATGTGAGTTTTAGATTAAAATATCCAGGAGTGTAAAGCAAGTCTGAACAAAATTATTGGGGTATGTTTCCAACTTATTATATGATGCTATTTTCAAAATCAGCTATTTTTATTTGTATCATGAGTTCTTTCTTTATTCACATGGAAATTGGAGAAATAGAGATGCCAGCCAATGACAGCTATTGGATTTGCACAATTCAATTTTTTTCTATTGTTTAAGCTACTGGAATTGGAAAGGCCTCAAAAGATTCTTGGAATCTTCAGATTATTCCTAAATCCCTGCTTATATGAGGAAGACAGTATTTCTAATACTCTCCAAAGAAAAGACAGGATAATTTTCCTAATTTAAGTATCTGTACATTAATCTTGAAATTGTGTAATTTCAAGATAGTTGATTAAAAAAGACATATATCAAGAAACAACAAAAAGTATTGATGAGAGCCTTGAGGGTACATCAGTTTGTTGAAAACTCATGTTTTCTGCTAGTCATTTGAAAGCTATTAAATTTCATTTATATTTGTAATTGGTTTAACTACTTCATTTTAACCATATGTTTATACCTGGTTCCATTAAAAAAAATAGTAAGATACTTACTGGGCTAAATCATATAGTTTTTTTTTGAAAGTTTTAGTAAGGGGGATCCATAAAGTGTTTCTGAGCAGATATTTGATGCTGTTGGATTTTAGGAAGATTAATATAAGTAATCTACCTAGTGCATAGATTGCCTGTATTAATCTAATCAAAGTGGCAGTAGCCATGGGGCTTTCAGAGCTACTGACTTTGATCAGGACATAATTTCCAGTGCTACTTAAGTTATCCTGTATTATATAATACTGACTGTCCTTCCATACAGAATGGCTTTCTGAGTATACTTGGAGCCTTGGGTAACACTGGGTACAACTTATGAATGACAAAACCAAAGAGAGAGACAACAGCAGGTAGACTCCAAGCCTGTGGGTCTTATCCGAAGAATGCAAACTGCTGCTGCTGCTGCTAAGTTGCTTCAGTCGTGTCTGACTCTGTGCGACCCCATAGACGGCAGCCCACCAGGCTCCCCTGTCTCTGGGATTCTCCAGGCAAGAACACTAAAGTGGGTTGCCATTTCCTTCTCCAATGCATGAAAGTGAAAAGTAAAAGTGAAGTCGCTGAGTCTTGTCCGACTCTTAGCGACCCCGTGGACTGCGGCCCACCAGACTCCTCCGTCCATGGGATTTTCCAGGCAAGAGTGCTGGAGTGGGGTGCCATTGCCTTCTCTGGCAATTCTACCTTAAAGTGATTAGTCACATCTTTGACTCAGCTGAATAGGAGAGGCAGCAGTTGGTGAATCTTAAGTATGGGTCACCCATTAGAGATGGTTCTCAAAGTGAGGTGTGAAAGCACGTTTCATTGTTATGAGTTTTATGAGCAGCAGAATGAGGTGGATTCAGCTCTGTCTTTAGGCATTAAATAGGGAAAGGTGGATGCATTGTAACATTCCTTTTATACTTTATATTGTGTACAAAATTATTAAGCTGAAGTTAAGACACATTTAGAAAAAGAAAAAATACTGGGAATAGAAAAACCAGTCTCTGATGTATAGGGTGTTGGACTTTGGGAAAGAGAGAAGAGAGGGAGTAAAATTATTTTCACATATTTCTTCCCCCATATATATAGAAAAAACATTAAAATATCTTCCCAAAGATTTTAGGTGACTGAAATATATCCCTGAATACGGGTGAGCAGTGGTTTCTGGAATTCGTGTACAGAAGAAAGATCAGTTTATTATCTGCTGAACAATAGGTTGACTTGAGTCATTTTTATTAGTTATTCAGACAGCCTTAGAAAGGGCTACAGTCCTCGACAGAACAGACAAGTCTCTGCCTGCTAGGAGTGATGGCAAGTGGTCGAACTTGTGTGTGTGTGCTAAGTCTCTTCAGTTGTGTCCGACTGTTTGTGACCCCATGGAGTGTAGCCAGTCAGGCTCCTCTGTTCATGGATTTTCCAGGCAAGGCTACTGGAGTGGGTTGCCGTGCCCTTCTCCAGGGGATCTTCCCAACCCAGCAATCAAACCTGAGTCTCCTGTGGCTCCTGAATTGCAGTCAGATTCTTTACTGCTAAGGCACCGGGGAAGCTCAAGTGCCTTAGCTTAGCCCTGAAAAGTGTAAGCTAACCAAGGAAACAGAGATAAGGGCTGGGTTTATCAGAGAGACAGTGAGTCTTGGAAAGGTGGATCGAAGCAGCAAAGTCTGAGAAAATATTTAAAGAAGGAGGACGGATTTGTCCCTATTTGTAGACAGGCTAAATAAAGCAGATGGTTGCTTGTGAAGTGTGAATTTCGGCAGGGCTCATGGCCCCAAATTGTCTTTAATGCTGGCCAATCATTGTATCAGACACCCTTATCACCAGAAAGTTCTAAGTTGAACCACTGGTCACCAGCAAAGCCTAACTGGAAAGGGAAGTGCCTAAACCTATTGCATGAATACTGTTGTCAGTTCATACATAGGGCATCCCCCTTCCTTGCTAACAATGCCCCAGTTTTGTTCAGGTACTTCGTAAATACTATTGAATTTCTGAGAAGATGGGCCATCAGTTCATTTATGTGTAGACAGGTTACTGAGTTCTGGCCAGAGATATAAAAAGACTTCCCTCTGCTGGAGGAAGTCCTTAGAAAGATTTCTCTCTTTGCTGAGGGAAAGACAAAGAAGGTGACAGATATGTCCAATTCTTGACTTTTATGAGGTCTTGAAAGGAAATGATGCCTATAATGCTGCATTCATCTTGTGACCATGAAAGGGCTAGGGACCAGCAGAAATCCTGATTCCCAACTTTGACACCCACATGGCAACCATCAACCACTGGACTTTCTTCTGGATGAGAAAATAAATCTCATTAGTATTAAGGAACTGTGGTTTAGTTGCTAAGTCGTGTCTGACTCTTTGTGAGCCCTGTCACTCCTCTGTCCATGGGATTTTCCAGGTAAGAATATTGGAATGGGTTGCCATCTCCTTCTCCAGGGGATCTTCCTGACCCAGGGATCAAACGCAGGTCTCCTGTATTGCAGGCAGATTCTTTACAGTCTGAGCCACCTATTGTATTAGACATCTGCATTGACAACCCACTATTAAAAGTTATCTTTAATACCTTAACAAGTACTCTCTGAATCTCTCCCAGCTGAGAGCAGGAGTATGTGTGTTTGAATGACCTCTATTTCCTCTGATATTCCTCCACATTTTTAGCCTACTCAGGTGGCCTTATTTGCTCATGTTTTACATTATTATCTTTTTATATGTGAATAATGAAGATGTGAATATACGAGGTGTGTTTAAGGACGTCTCCCAAATGGAAAGTTGTATAGAGCATTTGGCATTTGGTTAGACAGGTAGGTAGCCATCAACATATGAAATATTCCCCTTAGAAAGTGTTGCACAAAATAGAATTTTAAGATTTGGTCCTCAGTTAAATTTAGCTTCACCATTCTGAACTCCTAAAATATAACCATGCTCTCCAGACCCATAGTTCTGCGGCCTGAGAAACCAATGGAATGCTAGTGTTTCCCCCACCAAAGTTTTCCTCACTCCTATCTGATGTTTCAATCATTTTCAGAAATATAAAGTCATATCTCAAAATGTCTATGAAAATGCTCAGTTGCCTAAGTGGCCTGGAATCATGTCACTCTCGGTGACCTTCTTTCGGTCCATTTCTTCACACTGGAATTCTATTTAAATCCTCCGTGCATACGCTTTCTGATTGATCTGCTGATATCCCTAGACACTGCATAATGTGGGACTCTACTGACAGCAAGGAGATCAAACCAGTCAATCTTAAAGGAAATCAACCCTGAATATTCATTGGAAGGACTGATGTTGAAGCTGAAGCTCTAATACGCTGGCCACCTGAGGTGAAGAGCTGACTCATTGGAGAAGACCTTGATGCTGGGAAAGATTGAGGGCAGGAGGAGAAGGGGGTGACAGAGGATGAGATGGTTGGATGGCATCACTGATCCAAAGGAGATGAGTTCAAGCAAACTCCAGAACATAGTGAAAGACAGGGAAGCCAGGTATGTTGCAGTCTGTAGGGTCAAAAAGACTCAGACACAACTTAGCAACTGAACAACAACAAATATTAGGGGATTTGAAACCCAGTCTGGCTTGTGGAAAGTTACCTTTTTCAGGTCTGGATATTGGTTACTATACCTCAGAAGACTGTTATGAAATTTCTTGTTGTGTATGGGTAGGTCTTGTGACACAGGACACTTCTATAAGATAACTAACTCTATCCCTGTTAGTATTGGGCTTGCTGGGTAGCTCAAATGGTAAAGAATCCACCTGCAATGCAGGAGACCTGGGTTGGATCCCTGGGTTGGGAAGATCCCCTGGAGGAGGGCACAGCAACCCACTCCAGTATTCTTGCCTGGAGAATCCCCATGGATAAAGGGGCCTGGTGGGCTAAAGTTCATGGAGTCACAAAGAGCTGGACATGATGACTTAGCACAGCATTGTTCTGTTTGTATTACTCTGGTCCCATGCACATAATTGCACTAGTCCAGTTTGAGCTTAATATGCTCTTTGAATACTATGCATTAAAACATCCATGGACCTTGTTTTAGCATCTGTAACATGGAGGTTCTCTTAAACCTGTTGCTTTCTCCTCCGGACTTTATGTTCTCAAAGTGTCCATGGTCTTTCTTGTAACCACCCCCATTCTGGCCTTCTCACTACCAGTCAGCACACGGTTGTCTGATTCATCTTCCTGAAGCATGTATGGGATTGTGTCACTTTCCTAGGCAAAGTTTTTAAAATGAGTTCCTGTTGCCCATAGGTTAAAATCCAAATGTTCTCATCTGAAATGTATGACCTTCAACATCCTGCTTCTCAGGTAATATCTCCTGCAGTTCCCATGAATGCATGTTTTAGTTTCTATCCAACAGCTTACCTTTTCCTATATTCATGAGATTTTCCCAAGTTGTGGTTATAGTACAGAAATGAAATGGTCCACCATCCCACCAAGTTTGATTTGAAAGTCAGAGCTGATAATACTATGTGTATACACATCAATAAGCCGTGAAATGGTTTAATTCTCACATAATGAGCCTTTCTGGGGACAGCAGAATAGACTCACAAGCAGATATTAAAATAGTTTTAGAGAGCAGAGAATAAAGGAGAGATCACCTGGGCTTTCTTATCAACCCTCCCAGACGTGGGGCAGAAGGGGAAGGAGGAATTAAGCTCCCAACAATAAAATATGGAGTAAGAATCTTTCTTAAACCTTTCTTTACTTTGTATTTACAGGTTAACTTTTAAAAGAAGATTGTATTCCTTTTGGCCATATATATACAAGACTAAATTACCTTAATAAATACAAGAGTAATGAGGGAGCCCAGAATGTACATGTTGGGACCACTGTTACCACTTCCTCTGTCTCCTATTATTTTGACATCTAGATATAGAGGAACAGAAGAAATTCTCAAACATCACAGAAAAAATTCTTAAAATAGTGATGAACATGGGCCCTTAGTGAGGATTTATTATGGCAAACCAGATACTTCATGCATGCTGCTTTGTTACAAATGGACTTACTGTACAGCTACTGAAGCTAACTAAAGCTTTAGGGTTTGTAACTGGCATAGGTCTTCCAAGCTGCTCTATGTAACCTGTGGATTTCTGTATTCTTTAGAGGTTAAAGGAATTTCATAAGAATTTAAACCCATCATCCCTGTGTTTGTCATAACATAGGGATAAAAATGATGAGTCATTGTCCTTTCTAAACTCTAAAATGTTAGTGAAGAGAGATGTATTCTCAAATGCATGAAAGGGAACCTCTTCATTGCTATGGGAAAGTCAAGGAAGTGGTGAGTGAATATAGTAAGGCTACTTCATTTGGATGCTATCTGGACTTCATGGAGGAAATAACTTTGGAGTTTAAAGAATGAAAGTATTTTGTTATGTGGTGAACAAATTAGCATTGGACATTCCAGGTAAACAGTAAATAATGTTCAAGGATCAATGAACAATAGGAGATGGTGTTGAAAAGGCAAGGTTAGGTGACATTTATGGCAAGGTTTTTTGTTTGCTTTCCTATTTGTTTTTATTTTATATAACATGGGCTTCCCTGGTGGCTCAGATGGTAAAGAATTTGCCTGCAGTGCAGGAGAACCAGGTTTGATCCCTGAGTCGGGAAGATCCCCTGTTGAAAGAAATGGCAACCCACTTCAGTATTCTTGCCTGGAGAGTACCATGGACAGAGGAGCCTAGTGGGCTACAGTCCAAAGATTTGGACATAGCCAAGCGGTGATCACTTTCACTTATGGAACATAAAAAAATCCAGTACATACAAAAGTAGAAAGAATAGTATTGGACAGCTTCTCAGTTGCCTCTTTTAACATCAGAAGAACTTTATAAGGAAAAAGCAGGGTCATATGTTGTTCTAATTTTTCTGAATTACTCTCCCAATATTTGAGCTGTAAATGTCCACTTCATTATAACTATATAATATCCTAAAGCAGAAAAAAATGTCCAGCTTTTCTAATTGCTCTATGAGTTGTTTTCAATTACTAAAAGCATAAATCTGGGAGATTTAATTTTTATGTGAAAAAATCAAACTCCATATATGCTTTACCTGGGCTCATGCCTTGGAAAACAATCAAAGCAGATGGGGGACAGTATGGTAACTAACTTAGTAATTGGAAATGACATGGTTTTAATCCCATCACAAATTTTTAATAACTGTGAGTCCTTATGGAAATTACTTTATTTCTCCAAGTATGAAAATAAAATGATTAAAGTGATGTTTGCTTTTGCACATCGTGATAGCCTGTTAACAGAAACTTACATGTTTTGAACATTTACCATGAGCCATGTATTATTAAACACTGTTCATGCATTATCTTATTCACTTATTGCAAACTTTCTGAGATAAGTAACATTTTTAATGTAATATTTTAGACGAAGCGTCTTACCAAAGACACCTAATAATGAGTAAAACTGGCACAAACAAGACCAAAGATCAAACTAAAGTCACCTGGTTCAGCTGGAACTCTTCACCACCGGGCTAGACTGCCTTATCATACAAGAGTTTATACATCCTAATTTTCTCGCTTTCACTCCAAGTCATGCATTTATGACCAGTTTGCTCCACATACTTCACAAAATAGTGTACTATGAGTAAAACTATTACACTCGTCACTTAACTCTGATAATTAACCTTCTAAACTTACTTTTAGACAATCCTTGTAGAATTGTCACATGATTTAATCTGTCCTCTGAGAAACTGAAAAACACAGAAATGACCAATATAGGCTTTTTAAAAGAAACTTAAGTTGCTAACAGATAGATTTACAATACCTTTGTGCTATTTTACTCATTTTGAACCCTTTCTCATACCAAGCCAAGTATCCTTATAATGAAATTCTAGTCTTATGGGTTTTCCGACTTTCCTCAATACAAGCTGCTTTTTTTATTTTTTATTTTTAACCTTAAAACTGACATTAGCTGGGACTGACTCAGTTTTGTATTTTTACTGACAAATCCATATTAATAACAACATCAATACTGTATTAAACCTGAACTATGGGAATAATTTGTAATCACGCCAAAATTAATAACATTGTGTATCACCCAGAGAGGCTCTCAGGGAGGAAAGTGAAATGGTTATTAACTTAGGTTATTATTGCAGCATTATGGACATTTAAATAGGCTATAATTCTAGAAATTTAAAGGTCAGTTTGATTTATTCAATTTAGTTTGTCATATGTTTGGAAAACTAATTAAAATCACAAACAACATGGTTATAACATTTTTGACGGCAAGCCAGAAGCCAGTATTTTGAGACACAATAAGTAATCTTTTTTTGCTGGGCATGTCAGGCTTTCTTTGCAGGTTAAAGGGACAGTTTCTTTGATTTCTCTGGTTGAGTCTAGGAAGCAGATTCTGTGGGAGCCTTTTTTTCTGGAGGCATGAACTTCCTTGTCATGGATTTCTTGCATCCAAGCACTATTCCTCAAATCCTATTGACTGGGTGCTGCTTCTTTTAATATGACTCAAAGATCTAAAATAATCTCTCAGAACAAAAGATTTTCTTCCACTTCTGTCTCAGAGTGTCACATTTCTTTTTACTGTGTATATATCCTTTTGTCTTAACTAATTTTAGTGTGAAGGAGACAAATATAGCAAATGCCTCTGGTAGGGTAACACAGCATCTTAGGTTGTGCTTATTTTATAACAAATTTTATAGGAAAAGGAAATAGTATGGGGCAATGAAGCCTGAAAACATGGAGCATGAAAGATGAGTGTAAGAGTTTGGAAGACAGAAGATGGAAAAAAAAATGTAATAAGTGACTCATGCCAGAGTGAATCAGTGATGAAAACAGGGAGTGTCCTTTTTCCAACTAATATTAAAATGGAACTATTACATGTGCCTCTTTTTTTTTTCATGTAGTATCTAACTACAGTTTTAGAAAGAACAATTAACAAATAGTTATTAGTATCAACAGCAAAAAGAAATACGGGAGATGACATATCACTATAATTAAAGGGCAACACATAAATAAAATGTGAAGAGTCTTTGGACAATCCTGATGCATATGATTAGAAGGAAATGAAATAATAGATTTGAGACCAACTTTCATGGTACTCTCAGCATTTAGCTGTCTTACATGACTGCAATTATCAAGCTATATCGTATAGGCAAAGAGCTTCCAAGTAATCCTTAAATTATTTGAATGACAACTTTATGAGCCCCAAAGCAGAGACTTCAGCCATAGAAATATCCACTTTATGTTGACTACCTAATGACAAGAAAGAACTAATAGAGAATGAAGAAGCTGAAGGAGATAAAGACAGAAAAGGAATAGACTAATGAGCTGTTCACCACTGGGCCAGATTTTAGTAAACATAGTATCTCCAGAATCGACCCCAGCTGAAAATCAGCCCGGAGCTGCTTTCTTTGGAACTGTTCCGTGTCCCATTTGATATGACTGAAGGGTTCCTATGCAATTATGGAAAGTACTTTCAATTCACCTGTATATTTAAGCACATAATATATGAGTAGAAAGGGTAGTGTAAAAGAAGATGACCCAGTTCTTAGAGTTAGAGCTCATAATCTATTAAAAAAGAATTACATAGAAATATTAGGAAGTCGAATTAGGCATTCTTTAGTAAAATTTTGGGTTTCATATATTCAGAAGTGAAAACAGGAACTAAAAGCCATTTTGCTATGAGCAAGAGTTGGGGCCAACTGGAAAGGGTAAAATAGGAGAAAGGATGAGTTTGTTTCAAGATATCTTCTGAAATATGAAGTAAAGAAAATAAGATTTATAACTGGCAAATAAGTGGTAAATTATATAAAAGCATAAAGCCATACACTGTATTAAGTGAAAGTGAAGTTGCTCAGTCACATCCAACTCTTTGAGACCCCACGGACTGTAGCCTATCATGCTCCTCCATTCATGGGATTTTCCAGGCAAGAGTACTGGAGTGGGTTGACATTTCCTTCTCCAGAGAATCTTCCCGACCTGGGGATCAAACCCGGGTCTCCTGCATTGTAGGCAGATGCTTTACCGTCTCAGCCACCACACTGTACTAAAGTTATACATAAATAAATATTTACTTTATGAGAATATTTTGGGGAAAATAACCTATTGTCCAAGAAAATCTGGAGTAGAAGATGCTACTATCAACAAACAAAAAGGTAAGAGAGGGAAATAGCTATCCATCAGTTCTTCACCACACATTTGTGTGCTTGTAATGCACACACCATCATGTCAGCCATATCTGCTCCTCAGAAGTTTATGATGAAAGCACACTGATGTCAAAATGTACAAAAATGGTGGGAATTTTATAGGGTTGGCATACTAAAGGAATGAAGCAGGAGAAAAATTGGGCATAAGGAAAAGGACAAGATGGTTGTTGTGTACTAGTCAGAGATGAATGCATGAGAGAAAAAGAGTTTTGAATCGGGTCTTGAAGGATAGTTAGGATTAAGGCAACTCAAGGGAGTGTGCTCACTGGAAAGTCATAATGCATTGGCCACTTGTGGGATTCCACAGTGTAGGAGGACTGCAGCTCTAGACTCTACCAGATATGAAGTATTGTAAGGTGAGATTGTCTTTTGCAGCACAGAATGGTTTGAACCTATTCGGACAATGTGACCCACACTGATGGAATATCCTTTGATTTGCCTGTTGTTAATATCTACCTTCAGGTTTTATGGCTGAGTGTTTTGTGTAGCCATGTCATAATTTATGTATTTTAGGATTAATGTCATGACTGTAAGAAACACTCTATCAATCAAAAACAGGCTATCAGTGTTACAGATCTGAAATGGATAAGGGTGATCCCTGGGTCAGGAAGATACCCTGGAGGAGGAAATGGAAACCCACTCCAGTATTCGTGGACTTGACTGAACAACTAACACTTTCATATTTACACTTTGTTGTATTTTTGATACCACACACATAAGTGATATCACATAGTATTTGTCTTTCTCTGTCTGACTTATTTCACTTAGCATTATACCTTCCGAGTCTATCCATGTTGCTGAAAATGGCAACATTTCCTCCTTTTTATGGCTGAGTAATATTCCATTGTGTGTGTATACATACACACACACACGCATATAAACATACCACATCTTCTTTATTCATTCATCCAAATCGTATGTTGAGCCAATACTTTTCCTCTAGATAGATATACTCCCCCATAAACATGAACTGCATATATAAGCAAGTGAAGAAAAGTGAGACGTTGAACAGTTTACGAGTCCTCCCTATTATAGGATTCCCATTTCCCAATTAAAGACTTTTCACTATATTGCAAATTTATTAGAATATTAGTAGCAATTAGAACATCTGTATCTAGATGGCAGGTTGAGAATATATTGAAAAATACCTGTTAAATATGGACTTCATAGAAATGAAAGAAAATGTGTAATTGAATATTTATCCATGAAGAAAACTGAAAAGAAAGGACTTTCTGTGGAAGCAAACTGATATCATATCAATGAGAAAGAGTCACAGCATCTCTTTTTTGGAGGGACTCTAACTAATAAGAATTATTAGTACCCAATAGTCATGTATGGATATGAGACTTGGACTATAAAGAAAGCTGAGCACCAAAGAATTGATACTTTTGAACTGTGGTGTTGGAGAAGACTCTTGAGAGTCCCTTGGACTTCAAGGAGATCCAACCAGTGCATCCTAAAGGAAATCAGTCCTGAATATTCGTTGGAAGGACTGATGCTGAAGCTGAAACTCCAATACTTTGGCCACCTGATGCAAAGAACTGACTCATTGGAAAAGACCCTGATGCTGGGAAAGATGAAGGTGGGAGGAGAAGGGGACAACAGAGGATGAGATGGTTGGATGGCATCACTGACTCAATGGACATGAGTTTGAGTAAACTCTGGCAGTTGGTGGTGGACAGGGAGGCCTGGTGTGCTGCAGTCCATGGGGTCACAAAGAGTCGGACATGACTGAGTGACTGAAATGCACTGAACTGAACTGAACTGAAATCATACCCCTATATATTAAATAATGGAATTCTAGAACAAAATTGCTCATATTTATAAACACAATTCATCTCCCTGAGGGCAATGATAATCTATGTAATCTCTGCTTACACTTATTGAAATGATCACTGGTGAAGAGATAATGAATGGTGGAAGGCACAGTAAAGGGAGACCAACAGGTTGAGGTACTTAATTACCATGGTGACAGTGGTAATTACATAGGATGTGTGTAATGGCGGGGTAACTGATTTGAACTGTTCTAAAAAGCTACAAAAAGAATACAAGAAAGAAGCTTAAGGATTTAACCACTCACCTCAAAGCTTGGAGGGCATGACAAAGAATCATAAGCTTTAAAGGCGGTCTTACACGAAACCTTTCATTTATCAACTATGGACAAAGCATGGATAAAAATTAGATGTAAGATTTGGATATACACATTTCTTAGTTGAAGTAGAAACCACATCAACTCATATGCTGAGTAAATTTATTGACTAAGGGGAAAGTATTATGTGTAATCTTGGAAGAAAATATTTGAGCAAACAAAGATGACTGTGAGAACTTGAATTTTTATGTCCATTTGGAAAGAGATCTTCTCATAATCTGAATGATCTAGGTTTCCTTTACATGGTGAAGGAAATGTTTAAAAAGTGGTGCAATTATGAGGAACAGTTGATTTATATACAGATGTTTCTGTTTTTCTTTTTTTTCCTGCCAGAGCCCTACTCCAACACTTTCCATCTCTTACAGTATCTTAATTCAAAGTCATTCAGTCATGTCTGACTCTTTGCAACCCCATGGACTATACAGTCTGTGGAATTCTCCAAGCCAGAATACTGGAGTGTGTAGCCTTTCCCTTCTCCAGGGGATATTCCCAACCCAGGGATAGGACCCAAGTCTCCTGCATTGCAGATGGATTCTTTACCAGCAGAGCCACAAGGGAAGCCCAAGAATACTGGGGTGGGTAGCCTATCCCTTCTCCAGGGGATCTTCCTGACCCAGGAATCAAACCAGGGTCTTCTGCTTTGCAGTCAGGTTCTTTACCAACTGAGCTATTTAAGAAGTTAAATTCTGAAAAGAGAAATAAAAGAGGAAATACATGGACCAAAAGAATTTCAGGATCTTGCCAAATGAGATGCAAAGGGATAAATCAGGCAAATACATAAAGATAGGAAGCACATCCTTCATTCAGTTCAGTTCAGTTGCTCAGTCCTGTCTGATTCTTTGCAACCCCATGGACTGCAGCATGCCAGGCTTCCCTATCCATCACCAACTCCTGGAGCTTACTTAAACTCATATCCATCAAGTTGGGGATGCCATCCAACCATTTCATCCTCTGTCATCTCCTTCTCCTCCTGCCTTCAATCTTTCCCAGCATCAGGGTCTTTTCCAACGAGTCAGTTCTTCACATCAGGTGGCCAAATTACTGGAGCTTCAGCTTCAACATCAGTCCTTTCAATGAGTATTCAGTACTGATTTCCTTTAGGATGTACTAGTTGGCTTTCCATGCAGTCCAAGGGACTCTCAAGAGTATTCTCCAACACCACAGTTCAAAAGCATCAATTCTTCAGTGTTCAGCTTTCTTTATGGTCCAACTCTCACATCCATATATGACAAGTAGAAAAACCATAGCTTTGACTAGATGGACCTTTGTTGGTAAAGTAATGTCTCTGCTTTTAAATAAGGTGTCTAGGTTGGTCATAGCTTTTCTTTCAAGGAGCAAGCATCTTTTAATTTCATGGCTGCAGTCACCATATCCAGTGATTTTGGAGCCCTCAAATCACTGTTTCCATTGTTTCCTCATCTATTTGCCATAAAGTGATGGTACCAGATGCCATGATCTTTGTTTTTTGAATGTTGGATTTTAAGCCAGCTTTTTCACTCTCCTCTTTCTCCTTCATCAAGAGTCTCTTTAGTTGCTCTCTTCTTTCTGCCATAAGGGTGCATATCTGAGGTTATTGATATTTCTCCTGGCAATCTTGATTCCAGCTTGTGCTTCCTCCAATCCATCATTTTGTAAGATGCACTCTGCATATAAGTTAAATAAGCAGGGTGACAATATACAGCCTTGGAGTATTCCTTTCCCGATTTGAAACCAGTCTATTGTTCCATGTCCAGTTCTAACTGTTGCTTCTTGACCTGCATACAGGTTTCTTAGGAGCAGATCAGGTGGTCTGGTATCCCATCTCTTGAAGAATTTTCCACAGCTTGTTGTGATCCACATAGTCAAAGGCTTTGGTGTAGTCAATAGAACAGAGGTAGATGTCTTTCTGGATTTCTCTTGCTTTTCCTATGATCCGATGTTTGTTGGTAATTTGATTTCTGGTTCCTCTGCCTTTTGTAAATCCAGCTTGATCATCTGAAACTTGTCAGTTCACGAACTGTTGAAGACTCACTTGGAGAATTTTGAGCACTACTTTGTTAGCGTGTGTGATGAGTGCAGTTGTGGGGTAGTTTGAACATTCTTTGTCATTGCCTTTCTTTGGGATTGGAATGGAAACTGACCTTTTCCAGTCATGCGGCCACTGCTGAGTTTTCCAAATTTGCTGGCATATTGAGTGCAGCACTTCCACAGCACCATCTTTCAGGATTTGAAATAGCTCAGCTGGAATTCCATCATCTCCACTAGCTTTGTCCATTGAGATGTGTCCTGAGGGCCACTTGGCTTCATGTTCCAGGATGTCTGGCTCTAGGTGAGTGATCACACCCTCATGGTTATCTGGGTCATTAAGATCTGTTTTGTATAGTTCTTCTGTGTATTCTTGCCACCTCTTCTTAGTATCTTCTGCTTCTGTTAGGTCCATACCATTTCTGTCCTTATTGTGCCCATCTTTGCATGAAATGTTTCTTTGGTATCTCTAATTTTCTTGAAGAAATTTCTAGTCTTTCCCATTCTATTGTTTTCCTCTATTTCTTTGCACTGATCACTGAAGAAGGTGTTTTTTTTTTTTTTTTTTCAATCTCTCCTTGCTCTTCTTTTGAACTCTGCATTCAGATGCAAATATCTTTCCTTTTTCTCTTTGTCTTCCACTTCTCTGCTTTCTCAGCTATTTTTAACGCCTCCTTAGACAACTGTTTTGCCTTTTTGCATTTCTTTTTCTTATAGATGGTTTTGATCTGATGTGTGTAGAGAAGGCTTAATGGGATGGCATGTTGAAATGGAATTTTCACTACTCCTTTCTGTTGTTTTTAATCAAATGTCTGATGGTTCTAAATGTTCCATCATGTTTTTATTTGACATTTCTTGTTGAGTATGGATCAGGATGAGTTTTGAGAGAAAATGCATGTCACACTCAAAAAGGATTTACCTGAAAGAAAGGATAATTTTTTTTGCAGGCATTTGGACAAATGTAGGGACATCAACAATGGTTGGTGAGCCACCCAGGCACCAACAACCGCAGGCAGGAATTAATGCCCTTAGCCTGAGGAATCGGTAAGAGAAAATGGTGTGTCTCGTCACCAATGATGAGTGATGTTAAGGGGAAGCTATTCAGAAGTTGTGGCCCTAGAAGAGTGAAAACATTACAACCATAGCAAAGCGGGAAGAAATGGGGGATAAACACTCTTACTTCTTTCTGCAACTTCACTCTAGGCTTTTGCTAATATGTCCCATCTGACAAACCTAAACAGAAACTGGAAGCCAGGTATCTTGAGTGACTTAGTCCACAGAGGTGAACCTCTCAAGGCACACAGTAGTAAAAACGTAAAGACCAGATGTGAGGAAGGAAACAGAAAAACCAGGACAGTCCACCTCTTTTCTCACTCAAATCTAAAGAAATTTTTAGAAGTTAATGTCATTCACTCTGAGTTTTCTGACATAAACTTAAAAGTAATTATCTCAGATTGTTGGCCTAATAAAAATCTATACATCTGGAAAACAAAATACCCAGACATCTGTAAACACATGTGCACACACACATTCTCAGGCACACCTTTAAATAATATATTACAGTATAAGTAAAAATGGAATTTAAAAGCTATTCATAACTAATGATATGAATTAAATATATTAAAGCATGGAAAAAGTAGGTGAAAGAATTCCTGAGGAAAATGAAAAGATTTAAATGAATTTATTGGAAGGAAATCAGGGGAAAGTTAAAATTGTCCTCATTTTCAGATAAGATGCTTGTCATTCTGAAAAATCAATAAGACTATTGATGTTTTTTAGAAAGTCCAGCAATGTTTACCATATACATACATATATGATAAACTTTAAATTTTAATTTTAACAAAGTAGCTTCTTAACTAGATAAAGTAGTAAAAATTTGACATCTGCAATGATCACCTAGAAATTATAAGTAAAAAGTAAAATGCAATTCACAAAAAATCAATATTAACCATAAGAATTAATAAAAGTAGCACCTCTTATTTAAAAAGTTCAGAATGTGAAGAAAGCACGCAGAAGTTAACTTGAGAAAATGAAAAATCCATATTCTTGGATAATTAAATATTTGTATGTAAACTATGTCTCAATTTAGTCTATAATTAAAGTGTGATTCCACTAAAATATTTGGTTAGACTTACTGTTTAACTCAGTAAACTTAATATAAAATATACATCAAAGAACAAAGGTCCAAGAAGAACTCGTAAGTTCATAAAACAAAATTAAGGTTTGTGAGAGGGAGTACCTAATCACACAAGAGAGGAAGAAAAAATAAAAGCTATAGTAAAATAGTGAAACAAAGCAGTATTGGTTTCTTATAAGGACTAAAAAATGTTTCAGTGAAACATAATAAATAACAGATGCATATATTTGGAAGCATAATGTACAATAAAGTTGGCAAAACAATCAATAGGGAGGAGCAAAAATTCTTGAACTCATTTCAGAAAACTCATTTATGTAGTGGAGAATGACAACCCTGGATCACTCTGTAACACCAAATACAAAAGTGGATTACAAACTAATTTATATATAAAATAAAAATATTGCAATATTATAAATGTGTAGGAATTCAATGTCTCTGTGATATGTAATTGTTAGAGACTTCAAAAATAAAAATTTAAAAGCAGAAATCATAGGTGATGGAAAGACAAAGCAAAATAGATAAAGGATATTACATTTAACAAAATGAAGTTTGTTCTGTGAGTATAATGCTAATTTAATATTTAAAAATCAAACAACATAATTCAATATTAATGGAATAAAAGAGATAAAAAATGATCTTTTTAATAGATACAGAAAAAAAAAAAAACATTTGACAAATTTCAACAGATATTCATTCTAAAAGCTCTTGGTAAAGTAGGATTAGAAAGGAGTTTCCCCTATCTGATAAAATCTACAGGTGACAGACTTAACAGTGAATCTGAATGGTTCACTCCCTAGGATGAAGACAAATTAAGTCTGTTCTCACCACTTGAATTTTACATTGTACAGAAAGTGCTAATCAGTGCAATAAAGCAAGCCAAAGAAAGACATGCACATTATAAAGGAACAAGTAAGCTGTCTTTATTCACAGATGATATGATTGCTTATTTAGACAGCCCTAGGTATACCAAAATCCAATAAGAATTTAAATAGGTCTCAGGATACAAAGTCAATATAAACATCAACTGGATTTCTATATTTGTGCAAAGAACTATTGGAAAGTAAACTTTAAAAATGATATTTACTAAAAGCATTGAAAGGAGCAAATAATTAAGGATCAAATTAACAAAATATGTGCAAAGCCAGTACACCAAGAACCATACGACATCACAAAAAGATGTCAAAGAAGACTTTTAAAAATTCTCTCCAGATTTATTTATAGGCTCAACATAATTCTAATCAAAATCTCAGAAAGTTTTTTTTTTTTCATAAACTGATATGCTGGTTCTATAATTTATGTGCTGTACAAAGAATAAACAACAGCCAAAAAACTTAAAAAAAAAATAGAACAAATTTGGAAGACCTACCCTATCTGATTTCAAGTTTATTAAAAAGCTACATTGATCAAAACTTTGCTTTTGCCTAAGGGCTACTATATAGATCAATGGATCAATGTAGAGTCTGGAAAAAATAAATATGAGATTGTTGACCAAATGGTCCTAGGACAACTGAATATCCTCTGGTAAATAATGAATCTTGAGCTTGATTTCACACAATTTATAAGAATTTACTTGAAATATTTCATAAATTTAAACTTAAAAGCTAAAACTATAAAACTATTGGAAGAAAATATAGGGGCTACCTTCTGAAGGTGTGATAGGGGAGTAACTACAAGAAAATAAAACCAACAATTGAAAATGTATAAGTCTATCTTCCAAAAGATAGCACTAAAGTATTCAAAGACAAGTCACAGATTGGAAGACAGTTTGCAAAATAAATCTATAAAAGAAATTTTGTGCAGAATATATAAAGAACAACTCACTAGGTTAGAAGAAAATCAATCCAGTAAAGGGCGGGGGGTGGGGGGAGGGTGGTGAAGTGGGTGGGTAACAATTTGCATAAACAAAAGAAGATATAAGATAATCATAAGCACATGAAAATATTCTCGGCACCATCAGTCTTCAGGATAATTCAAGTTAAAAATCACAATGAGATGGTAATACATACTTAATATATACGTGTGCTTGTGAGTATGCTACATCACTTCAATGGTGTTCGACTCTTTGTGATCCTATGGACTATAGCTTGCCAGATTCCTCTGTCCTAGGGATTCTCCAGGCAAGAATACTAGAGTGAGTTGCCATGCCCTTCTCCAAGGGATCTTCCCACCCCAGGGACTGAACCTGCATCTCTCATGTCTCCTGCATTGGCAGGTGGGTTCTTTACCGCTAGTGCCATCTGAGAAGCCCAGTATCATTTGAAAAGTCTAATCGTATCATATCTTGGCAAGAATCTGGGGAAACTAATACCTTTTACTTTGTCAACAGGAGTTAAAGTGGTACAACCATTTTGGAAAACATTCTGATAGCCTCTTATAAAGTTACACATATTACTATATGTAAAATTGGGAAAGGAGTACGTCAAGACTGTATATTGTCATCCTGTTTATTTAACTTATATGCAGAGTACATCATGTGAAATGCTGGGCTGGATGAAGCACAAGCTGGAATCAAGATTGCCAAGAGAAATACCAACAGCCTCAGATATGCAGATGATACCACTTTAAAGGCAGAAAATGAAGAGGAACTAAAGAGCCTCTTGATGAAAGTGAAAGAGGAGAGTGAAAAGGGTGGCTTAAAACTCAACATTCAAAAAACTAAGACCATAGCATCTGGCCATCACTTCATGGCAAATAGATGCAGAAAAAGTGGAAACTGGCAGATTTTATTTTCCTGGGTTCCAAAATCACTGCAGGTGGTGACTGCAGCCATGAAATTAAAAGATGCTTGCTCCTTGGAAGAAAAAAGGACAAACCTAGACAGTGTATTAAGAAGCAGAGACATCACTTTATCGACAAAGGTCTATATAGTCAAAGCTACGTTTTTTCCAGTAGTCATGTATGGGTGTGAGAGTTGGATCATAAACAAGGTTGAACGCCGAAGAACTGATGCTTTCGAAATGTGGCCCTAGAGAAGACTTTTGAGAGTCCCTTTAACTGCAAAGAGATCAAACCAGTCGATCCTAAAGCAAATCAACCCTGAATATTCATTGAAAGGGCTGATGCTGAAGCTCCAGTACTCTGCCCATGTGATGTGAAGTGCCAACTCTTTGGAAAAGACTCTAATGCTGGGAAAGATAGAAGGCAAAGGGAGAACGGGGTGCCAGAGAATGAGATGGTTGGATGGCATCACTGACTCAATGGACATGAGTTTGAGCAAGCTCCAGGAGATGGTGAAGGACAGGGAGGCTGGCATGCTGCAGTTCATGGGGTTGCAAAGAGTTGGACACGACTTTGCAACTGAACAACAGAAATAAAAATTTACCTGATCCTAATAAAAATCAAAACTTATTTTTAATAAAATAAAACTTTATATTAAAACACTAAATAAACAAAGCTGTCTATAAAGTATCTCCTTAAAAAAAAGGAATAATGTTTATAATAAATGTCACCTGCCCTGGCCTATCCTCCTTAATTCCCCAGTTTTGCTCTCCAAATGTAACCAATTTTAGTTTTTTTGGGGTGGCATGTTTCTTGTAAGCTCCCAGTCTCAAAGAACACACAATTACCATTTTTATGTATTATTTTCGACATTATAAACAATCTCCTGATTTTTGGAGTAGAAATTTAATTCTTTTATATTACCTTTCTCTAGCCTCTCCATCCTCGAGCCAGGAAGTGGGCTCTCACCAGACCCTGAATCTTCTGCTGATTTGATCTTGTATTTTTTAGCCTCCAGTATATGAGAAATTAATTTCTCTTGTTTATAAGCCACCCAGTCCATGGTATTTCCTTCTAGGAGGTTGAATGGACTGAGATACCACTACATCAGTTATTCTATCAATTACCTTTTTTTTTTTCCAAATTGCCTTTGCCTCAGTATTCTTGGTCTACCAGGCTGGGTTTTCTCTAGGCCAGCTTAAAAGGCTGGCCTAAGATGTGTCTTAGATGGTCTCTTGGGTGCCACAGTTTTTTGCTTTGTACCCTTATTTTCCTAGAGCTTTTATTCTCCTTTGGGGTTTTTCTTATGCTAAAAAGACCTTGTGGTGGCCGTGGTGGTTTAGTCACCATGTCATGTCTGACTCTCGCAACCCTATGGATTGTAGCCTACAAGGCTCCTCTGTCCATGGGATTTCCCAGGCAATAATACTGGAATGGGTTGCCACTTCCTTCTCCAAGAGAAACCTTATATATTAGCATTAGATGTTTTTATCTGTTGGGCTATTTAATTTCTCTTGATAACTTTCTTCTAATTTCCCCCAAATGACATGATACTGAATCTAAGGTTAAGGGTCCCCAAATGTCAGAAAGGAAGGATTTACTCCAAGATTTCAACATCATCACTCTAAGTGTCTTCAGTTATTCACTTAATTTCTGTTGAGAATAACATTCCATTGTTGTGTTTAGGGACACATGTTGGGCTGCCCTTTTTTTTTTTTTTGTCAGCCCCATCTTTTACACCTGCTGTCTAGCATGTGTTCCTCCACTGAGCCCGAAGACCCTCCATGCAGGATTCTGAAAGGCAGACCATATTCCATGTGGTCCACAGCCCTACCTGGATTCTACCAGGTCATGTCAATTTCATTCCTCTCATTTTGTCTGCTAACATGTTCCCATTCACTTTCATCTTCCCCAAAGTTCTGTGCTCTCTCATACTTGCTGTTGCCCTGCCTCATCAATATTATTGGTTTATTCCTTGTCATACCTTAAAGATTCGTTTCAGTATTTCAGTGGGGATTTTAGAGAAATGAGAAGTGAGAACCTACTGGGTATGCAATCTTGTGCTAGAAATCTATAATGTTTTATTATATAGTGAGGCAAGTTCCCCTTAATACTCTTCTTTTTCTAATTTGTCTTGGTTATTATTTTCTATTATTCATTCACATGAAGTTTAGAATCATTTTGTCAAGTTCAAAGAAAAAAAAATCCAATTGGAATTTTAATTGGAAATGCATTAAATTGATTAACTTGGGAATGATTGCTTTTTATTTTTAATTAAATTTTCAGGCATTGTTTTTTTAGCATTGCTAATTACAAATTTCTAAATTTATTGCATTTTTGTCAGAACATGGTCTTTGTGATGTCTCCTTTTTTCAAAGAAGTATAGTGACAAATAAATTGTCCTTAGCATCACCTGGCCCAATACTTCTCCACGTGTAGGGCATTTGACCAGCATCATCAGCAACAGCATCAACTAAGAACCATTGGAAATGCAAATTATAGGACCCTGAACCAGACTCAGTGAATCAGAAGCTCTGTGCCTGGGGCTCAGCAAACTCACCAGTGGACTCATACATACTGATCTGACTAGCCATGTAACCTTGGGAAAAATACTAAATCTAAGATCCTTATATGTAAGCTGGAGATGTAAGCTGGAAATATAACTGCCTAAACTTCATAGCATTGTTATTAGGAATCAATGAAACAATATACATGAAGGCTTTAACATATTTTCTGACATGTTGTGAATATAGAATGTTACTAGAGATCCTCATTAACTATATTATCATAACTCTATTTTTGTCCAATATAAATCTGATATTTTCTTTGTCATGAACAATACTGGCAAATGGTCAAAGCTTGTTGAAAAAATGAGCATATTCCTCTGTGTGTATGAAATACTTGCTGTCTTTATAAAGCAGAGGTTATAATTTTGTATTTTCTATATACTTATTTACAATTCTTTATTATTTTACTTATTGGAAATATGAAACATCCATTTCATAAAATTTTCCTAATACTTTTAGAAATGTTTGCATCTAGAGATGTATAGAAAGAGGTTTATTATGAGGGATTGGTTCATGTAATCATGGAGCCAGAGAAGCTCCATGATCTGCCATCTGTAAACTGGAGGCCCAGAAAAGTCAAACACAAAGGCCTGAGAACCACTGCAGTCATGCCCAAGGGCAAGAAAAGGTAGATGTACCTGAACAAGCAAACAGCAAATCTGTTCTTTCTCTGCTTATTGTTCTGTTCAGGCCACCAACAGATTGGATGATGCTGACATGCATGCAATGATGGTCTTTGCTCATCTACCAATTCAAATGTTAATCTCTTCCAGAAACGTCCAGACACACAGAGAAATAATGTTTATCACCTACCTTGGACTCCATTAATATAGAATTCACCACCACACCATTCAGTTCAGTTCAGTCACTCAGTTGTGTCCAACTCTTTGCGACCCCATGGACCGCAGCACGCCAGGCTCCCCTGTCCATCACCAACACCCAGAGTTTACCCAAACTCACGTCCCTTCAGTCGGTGATGCCATCCAGCCATCTCATCCTCTGTTTTTCCCTTCTCCTCCTGCCTTCAATCTTTCCCAGCATCAAGGTCTTTTCAAATGAGTCAGCTCTTTACATCAGATGGCCAAAGTATTGGAGTTTCAGCCTCAAAATCAGTCCTTCCAATGAACACTCAGGACTGATCTTTAGGATGGACTGGTTGGATCTCCTTTCAGTCCAAAGGACTCTCAGGAGTCTTCTCCAACACCACAGTTCAAAAGCATCAATTCTTCGGCGCTCAGCTTTCTTAATTGTCCAACTCTCACATCCATACATGACTACTGGAAAAACCATAGCCTTGACTAGATGGACCTTTGTTGGCAAAGTAATGCCTCTGCTTTTTAATATGCTGTCTAGGTTAGTCATAATTTTCCTTCCAAGGAGTAAGTGTCTTTTAATTTCATGACTGCAATCACCATCTGCAGTGATTTTGGAGCCCCTAAAAATAAAGTTTGACATTATTTCCCCATCTATTTACCATGAAGTGATGGGACTGGATGCCATGATCTTAGTTTTCTGAATGTTGAGCTTTAAGCCAACTTTTTCACTCTTTTCACTTTCATCAGGAGACTCATTAGTTCTTCTTCTTCTTCATTCCACTTTCTGCCATAACGGTGGTGTCATCTGCATATCCGAGGCTATTGATATTTCTCCTAGCAATCTTGATTCCAGCTTGTGCTTCATCCAGCCCAGCGTTTCTCATGGATGTACTTCTCATGATGTAATAGAAGTTAAATAAGCAGGGTACAGTATACAGCCTTGATGTACTCCTTTTCCTATTTGGAACCAGTCTGTTGTTCCATGTCCAGTTCTAACTGTTGCTTCCTGACCTGCATACAGATTTCTCAAGAGGCAGGTCAGGTGGTCTGGTATTCCCAACTCTCAGAATTTTCCACAGTTTACTGTGATCCATACAGTCAAAGGCTTTGGGATAGTCAATAAAGCAGAAATAGATGTTTTTCTGGAACTCTTTTTCTTTTTCGATGATCCAGCGGATGCTGGCAATTTGATCTCTGGCTCCTCTGCCTATTCTAAAACCTGCTTGAACATCTGGAATTTCACAGTTCACATAATGCTGAAGCCTGATTTGAGAATTTTGAGCATTACTTTGCTAGTGTGTGAGATGAGTGCAACTGTGGTAGTTTGAATATTCTTTGGCATTGCTTTTCTTTGGGATTGGAATGAAAACTGACCTTTTCCAGTCCTGTGGCCACTGCTGAGTTTTCCAAATTTGCTGGCATAGTGAGTGCAGCACTTTCACAGGATTTGAAATAGCTCAACTGGAATTCCATCACCTCCACTAACTTTGTTTGTAACGATGCTTCCTAAGGCCTACCTGACTTCACATTCCAGGATGTCTGGCTCTAGGTGAGTGATCACACCATTGTGATTATCTGGGTTGTGAAGCTCTTTTTTGTACAGTTCTTCTGTGTATTTTTGCTACCTCTTCTTAATATCTTCTGCTTCTATTAGGTCCATTCAACTTCTGTCCTTTATTGTGCCCATCTTTGCATGAAATGTTCCCTTGGTATCTCTAATTTTCTTAAAGAGATCTCTAGTCTTTCCCATTCTGTTTTTTTCCTCTATTTCTTTGCACTGATCCCTGAGGAAGCCTTTCTTATCTCTCCTTGCTAATTTTTGGGACTTTGAATTCAAATGGGTATATCTTTCCTTTTCTCCTTGCTTTTCGCTTCTCTTCTTTTCACAGCTATGTGTAAGGCCTCCTCACACAGTCTCTATGCTTTTTTGCATTTCTTTTTCTTGGGGATGGTCTGGATCCCTGTCTCCTGCACAATGTCACGAACCTCTATCCATAGTTCATCAGGCACTCTGTCTATCAGATATAGCCCCTTAAATCTATTTGTTACATCCACCGCATGATCATAAGGGAGTTGATTTAGATCATACCTGAATGGTCTAGTGTTTTCCCTACTTTCTTCAATTTAAGTCTGAATTTATTTTCTTTTTTACTTTTTCTTTATTATCTTTGTAGGTGGTATTATATTTCCACTTTTTTTTTTTCTCCTGAAAGATGGTACATGCATATCTTGCTGCTGCTGCTGCTGCGTCGCTTCAGTCGTGTCCGACTTTGTGCGACCCCAGAGACAGCAGCCCACCAGGCTCCCCTGTCCCTGGGATTCTCCAGGGACACTGGAGTGGGTTCCATTTCCTTCTCCAATGCATGAAAGTGAAAAGTGAAAGTGAAGTCTCTCAGTCGTGTCCGACTCCTAGCAACCCTATGGACTGCAGCCTACCAGGCTCCTCTGCCCATGGGATTTTCCAGGCAAGAGTACTGGAGTGGGGTGCCATTGACTTCTCCGGCATATCTTGAGAAGACCTTAACAAATGAAAGACAACTTGGACAATATAAAGTTCATGTTTCTCAAAAATGTTCTCATCCAAACTGTGTTGTACAGTTGTACTCTTCGTTCCCTCAGTATTTTGCTTTGCAAATACAAGTTTGGATGACAACATAAATTTTATACCTTTGAACATTGCCTGCTTAATTTCCAGTGTGATATTTTTCTTAGTTTTGTAATTACAATAAAAATTGCCAGATGTGGATTCAAATGTGATTCTCTTTTCATTGTTTTTTCCATAAAACCTGTGAACCTTTCAGTCTGTATATACTTTCTGTGCTTAGTCTCTCAGTCATGTCTGACTCTTTGAGACCCCATAGATTGTAGCTTGCCAGGCTCCTCTGTTCACGGGGATTCTTCAAGCAAGAACACTGGAATGGGTTGCCATTTCCTCCTCCAGGGACTGAACCCAGGTCTAATGCATTGAAGGTAGATTCTTTACTGTCTGAGCCATCAAGGAAGCCCATATATACTTTCTAGAACTAAAGGAAGACTTACCTTCTAGTATATCTTTGATGCTTTCCTCTGTTTTATTGTTCTTTTCTCTTTTTTAGAAATACTTTTTATCTGTACATTTCATGTTCATTTTTGGTTCTGAACATGACTTCTGATTTTTTTTTTTAAATTTTGATTTTTGCTGTCTGTATTAGTTTCTCAAGTTTGTCCTTCAAATCAGTGATTGAATCTTAGTTATTTAAAATCGATTCTTTTTTTCATATGTTCCTTCAGGCTTTGGAATTTTATTTTTATTTTCTTCTCTACACTAGTATTTTATCAATCTTCCTTTTATTTTCTAGAATTTGCATCTTAGAAGAGGCCAAACATTCTTGTATCCTATTAATAAAAAACAATCTCTTGATTGTATAGGAAATAATTTCCAGAGATTTTTCTTCTTTAGTTTTTTAATATTTTTTCTGGTTGTGCATCTTTGAATAGGTGGACTTCAGCACATAGAACTAACTACAAATATGTATTATTTCAGGTTTCTCTTGGTTTACTGTAAACAGTTCTGATCTCAGTTCCTACTTTCCATTAGGCAAGAATTTACTGCAGGTTACTACTACAGGATCTGAATGTGCTCTTACGCCTATTGTCTTAGGGATAATCCAAATGGAAAGATGAATGAAGGATGGGATTACTAATGTATCCCTTAATGCAGGTTCCTCTGACATTCTTCCTGGAACCACTCCCTTGTGACATGTGAGATCCTGCTTGTGGAGAACCATGTTCCTCATACCAAAATCTGTACGCATAAACACTTGAATGTGTTCTAAGAATTTCTGACTTCCAAATGAAGAAAAAAAATTGAGCGGTGGGAGACCTGAATGCCTGAAATGCCTGAAAAATCAGAACCTGTGCAGAATAGCAGCAATTGCACGGCTCTTTCACTTTTCATCTGAGATTTGCCCCATAAAGGTTAAAATATGAGGCTACTTCCTGTCTTTATACAAGTGATTTTTCTTTCACAGCTTAAAGCTTGTCATGCCCGAGGGTGAAGTCTGGGCAGGTTTTTCTGATGTCAACATTTTAAAACAGGAAAGTGGGGTCCAGAGAGGTTAACTAACTTTATCAAGGTCACACAGCTAACAGTGGATTTGAGAGAGAGCGTCAAGGTCTTTCAGCTCATTGCGCCTTTCCTTAGCAGAATACAACACTAACTTTCTGAAGACAAGTTTGTTCACCGATAAACCTAAAGAAAAC
This sequence comes from Bos taurus, assembly GCF_002263795.3. NCBI lineage: Eukaryota > Metazoa > Chordata > Mammalia > Artiodactyla > Bovidae > Bos > Bos taurus. The sequence continues at coordinate 18,913,125 of NC_037351.1, read as the reverse complement.
CTGATGATCTGAGGATTCTCCAACAGTACTGAAGAGCATTTTCTTTGCAAGAAATAATGTCTAACATTCCCATCTTGAATCTTCTATAAAATAGCTGCATGATTCAATTAATGCTCACCCACATCATTTTTCAACTGAAACTTCATTGCACTGCATTTTTACCTTCTTCTAATGCTTTCCCGATAGCACTGGCTTGTGTAATTTTCTCTTATTCTGACCTCCTTTGATCCTCATTATACTCCCCTGCATACTTTGGGGTTTTTTCTTGAACCTTTTTTCCCCAGATGGTACCCAACATTTTTGCTGCAGAAGCCATGTATTATTCCATTTTCCTCCCATGCCACCTACTATAAAAGTAGGCCCACAGGAAGTGTTTACACAGTAGCCTAGCCTAGGGTACAATTCTAACATAGCATGTTCCTCTGGAGACTACTTACAGGGAAATTAAAATTTAATTAATTATCTAATAGTATCTGCGTTTTTCTTAAGTTGGCTCAAAATAGCTTCCATTTGCCTTCTTTTGTTTCCTCCCTTACATAGGCAATTTTTTCATGGATATTAAGATGTCTTCTTGTTCAGCAAACATTTCTTGAGGGTGTCCTATGTGCTGGGCATTATGCCACTC